>NC_133954.1:2245000-4777500 GCF_031877795.1 Strix aluco | reverse complement strand
TCCTCTCCTCTCCTCTCCTCTCCTCTCCTCTCCTCTCCTCTCCTCTCCTCTCCTCTCTCCATCCCCAGACCTCAGTTTCCCACCAGGAGCTGGAGGTGACACAGCCAGCAGAAGTCACACTGTCTTCCAGCATTGTCACTGGAGTAGAAAGTGCCTGTTGCTCGAGGGTGTGAGTGCATGACCAGAGTGTTTCAAACAGGGAAGGGACAGACGGACAGCTTCTTGTGTCAGCCTTCGGAGGGTTTCCTGGCTGGAAAATGCATGTCCTGGTTTGTGGTCAGAGTTCAGTTCAGGTTCTTCATTTATCTGTGTGGAAAATGAGGAGATGTTTTTTTCAGCTGCGTTGTGAAGCCAGTGTTTGGGTGTTACTTTCTCTCACCTGTGATTTTTTTCCCCAGAGAAAACTCCCTTCAGGATGACATTTCCCCATTTCACTTCCCACGGCAGCGTTTGCCTCCTGACCATCCGACGTCGCCCTCTGCTCTCAAAAGCTGACCAAAACATCTCGGCTTTCTTATGAGCACAAGAGCTGAAAAATCATCACCTCCCTCTGCTCACACAAGCTGCTGCTCACGTGACGGCCCCCCCCACGCTGCGGCCTCTGCCGTGACCACGTTCCTGGGGAGTCCTTGAGGATTTTCTTCCTTCTGCGCACCCTAAAAGCAAAGTCTGCCTCGTTAGATTATAGCTGAAAAATTGCAGCCAGATGGTCAACCATCAGCTTTGGCAACCAAAGGAGCGGAGATATTTTAGGTTGAAGGGTTTCCCATTATGTAATGGCACAGACACAGAGGCGGCTGCAGAAGAGTTGGTTTCTTATTTCTTTGGTTTTACTAATAATGAGGGATTTATTATTTTTTTCCTCATCGCAGGTGTTTGAGATTGGCAGGATCCACCCTTAGAGGCCCGTTGCTGTTTCCAGCGAAAAGAGGGACGAGTAAGTCTTTGAGTTTATCCTTGTTCAGTGACAGCTGCTCACACAGGCGCATCCCCCAGGCCTGCCCAAGCTGTTCCTCCCCGCGGGTCCTTCCAGGTGTGTTGCGTTCCAGGGGGATGTGTCACACCAGGATTAGGGAGAGAGCTCTGCCAGGGACCTCGGGGGAACTGAAAAGCCGATGTTGACCTCACAGCCTTCGTCGGAGGAGCATCGCGGCACCCAGCATGGAAATGGGAGACTGTGGCTTCTCCCTTGGGCCATGTGGTTAATCTTTAGCAAGTGCAGCTCAATTCTGGCAGTGGTGGATGAGGGGATGATAAGAGCTGAGCATGAGGACTGGTCTCTAACATAAAACTGGCGAGTTAGGAGTAGGAGAAGGAGCTTGAGGACAGGCAGGAACGCTGCAGCATCCAGCCAGCTCGTGCTCTGCGGTTCAGGGCAGAGGAGCTTGGTGATGCAAAGGGGGAAGCTAGAAAGGAGCTGGAGAAGTTTGTGATGGAGAGAATCACTGAATCGTCTAGGTTGGAAAAGACCTTGAAGATCATCTAGTCCAACCATCAGCCTAACATTGACCGTTCCCAACTCCACCAGATCCCTCAGCGCTGGGTCAACCCGACTCTTCAACCCCTCCAGGGATGGGGACTCCCCCCCTGCCCTGGGCAGCCCATTCCAACGCCCAACAACCCCTTCTGCAAAGAAATCCTTCCTAAGAGCCAGTCTGACCCTGCCCTGGCGCAGCTTGAGGCCATTCCCTCTTGTCCTGGCGCTGGTTCCTTGGCTCAAGAGACTCATCCCCCCTCTCTGCACCCTCCTTTCAGGGAGTTGCAGAGGGCCAGGAGGTCTCCCCTCAGCCTCCTCTTCTCCAGACTAAACCCCCCCAGTTCCCTCAGCTGCTCCCCATCAGACCTGTGCTCCAGACCCTGCACCAGCTCCGTTGCCCTTCTCTGGCCACGCTCGAGTCATTCAATGGCCTTTTTGGAGTGAGGGGCCCAAAACTGAACCCACTCATCGAGGTGTGGCCTCACCAGTGCCGAGTCCAGGGGCAAGATCCCTTCCCTGTCCCTGCTGGCCACGCTAGTGCGGATACAAGCCAGAAGTGCAGCATCGAGCGCTTCTGGACGCTGGACCCTGCTGCTCCTTGTAGTTTTTGTGGTCCTGGGGAGTCAACCAAGAGCATTTCCCTTGTGCCGGGCACGTCCAGCCCCGCCGCAGTGTCCCCGTGAGCCCCAGCCTCCCCGGCACACGAAGCAGCGTAGGTGCTGCCCGACCCTGTGGGGCTGCAGGCTGGAGCTGCGCCGACTTGTAAGTCATATTTTTTGCCCTTCTGACCCTGAAGGCCCTGAATAACTCAAGATTCAGAAACAGTCTGTGCATCTGGAATATTTCTGGCTCACTCATCGCGCTGGTATCTAGACACCAGCCCAAAATAGCTCCTTGCCGAGATGCAGCTCGGTGGTGGCTGGTAGCAAATCTGCGGCTAAAATCCTTGAGGGGTACAAAGATGTCTCCGCTGCGATGGGCTCACGGTGTCGTGGGGAGAAGCGGCCCTGTTTGCTCCCAGCCTTGCCCTGGCAGGGGAGGCGGCTGCTTGCCCCGTGCTCCCCGTCACAGCCAGAGGCTCCTCCAGCATCTTCCCCACCCCTCACTGCCTCCTGCGAGGCCGTAGCTGCGGGGGACAGAGCGAGCGGATGACGGTGATCGCTTTAATAATATGGGCTTGGCCCTTCTGAAATCAGGAGAGAGGCCCCCCCGCCGGGGGCTGGGTCTCCCCGAGGGAGGCAGCACCCCAAGGAGCACCCTGGCAGCACCCCGAGGTGCTCCTGGGCACCACTCAGCGAGTGGGGCAGAGCCGGCAGCGCCTGTCCTCACCCACCCAGCACCCCAGATCGTGTGTGCGGGCCCCAGTGTTCAGCATCTCCCCGCAAGGTGCTGGATCTGGGTACGTTTTTGTGCCCCACGCATAGGGGGACACCAGAGCGGGTCCCTCGGGGCTCTGCAGAGCGAGGGGCACCTCCAGCCCCACAGGTCAGGGGCTTGGCCCTGTCCAGGGTGGTGGTTGCAGCGTGCATTGTCCTGCATCCCGCCCCTCGTCCCTGGCTGGCGGAGAAGGGGGTGCCCCAGGGAAGTGACCCCCCGTGGTCGAGGGGACGCTGGGGCTCCCCCACTGCTGCCAGGGCCGAGGGGGCGGGTGGCACCGCTCTTGTCCCCCATGTGCCACCGATTTTGCCATCAGAGGACCCTGAACGGGGGGGATGTGCTGCAGCCCCCTCCCCAGCCTGTACCTTTGTCCTCAGGCTCTGTCCTCGCAGCTCGGGGCTGGGGACCGCGGGGTCACGTGTGGCCCTGGAGCATCTCAGAGATGTCAGAGCATCTCCTGTGCCGTCCAGTCCAGGCGTGCACGGGCTGGACTGGGGGAGCCCTCTCGTGGTGGCTGTGCCGAGCAGTCCGGCTGTGCCGACGAGTCCGGCTCTCTTGGGCCCCTCACCCCAAAAAGGCCATTGAATGACTCGAGCGTGTCCAGAGAAGGGCAACGGAGCTGGTGCAGGGTCTGGAGCACAGGTCTGATGGGGAGCGGCTGAGGGAACTGGGGGGGTTTAGTCTGGAGAAGAGGAGGCTGAGGGGAGACCTCCTGGCCCTCTACAACTCCCTGAAAGGAGGGTGCAGAGAGGGGGGAGGAGTCTCTCGAGCCAAGGACCCAGCGCCAGGCCAAGAGGGAATGGCCTCAAGCTGCACCAGGGCAGGGTCAGACTGGCTCTTAGGAAGGATTTCTTTGCAGAAGGGGTTGTTGGGTGTTGGAATGGGCTGCCCAGGGCAGGGGGGGAGTCCCCATCCCTGGAGGGGTTGAAGAGTCGGGTGGTTGACCCAGCGCTGAGGGATCTGGTGGAGTTGGGAACGGTCAGGGGGAGGTTCATGGTGGGGCTGGAGGAGCTTCAAGGGCTTTTCCAACCTGAATGATTCTGGGATTCTGTGGCTGTGCCAACGAGTCCAGTTGTGCCAGTCTGGCTGTGCCGGTCAGTCCGACTGTGCTGAGCTTTGCCGGACCAGCCCCAGCTGAGCGTCACCCAGGCTGGTCCCGTGGGAAGATGCTCCATCCTCTGGGAGTTGGGGGCCCGTCCCCGAGTCCCCGCCTGCCAGGTTTTGCTCCCCCCGCTGCACAGCCAGGCAGGACCCTGCAGGGAGCTGACCCAGCCTTGGGGGTGCCCCGGGGAGGGGACAGGGACCTGCCCCTGTGTCCCTGCGGTGGTGAACAGCTCTTGTGTCCCAGAGCTGTGCCGGGGCCCAGTGCCCATGCTGGGACAGGGCTGGGTGGTGTCCTCGCACTGGGACAGGCGCAGGACCGGGAGGGATGGGGAGCAGCCACGTGTCCCCGTGGTGGGGCAGGGTCCCCGACCCGGCAAAAGCTCAGAGGGAGGGAGCTCGGTGGCACTTGCCAGCTCCGTACAATGGGAGCCCCGACTCGGACATGAAGGTCAGGACAGTCCCAACCCCTGGGGATGGGCCAGGGTGGGGCGTGGGGCGCAGGGGGGATGTTGGTGGGCTGAGGTGGAGGGGAGCAGGGATCGGAGCATCCTCACGGAGGAAATCTGGGGAGGTTCCTGCCTCCCTGGCACCATACCCCCCACCGCCAGCACCGGTGAAAAGCAGAACCCCCATCATTTTCCAAATCTTTATTGTAAATAAATTCTGCGACATTGCAGGAGGCTTCCCGGGGGCCGGAGCCGGGGCCGAGCGAGGAGCACGCGGCGTCTCCGGCGACGGCGGCAGCTCCCCAGCGCGTGCAAAGCAGGAGCGCGAGGCGAGGCGCAGGCGTTCGGGGGGGGCGGTGAAGCCCCCACCCCACGACCCGGGGCCCCGTCCCGGCTGCGGACGGTAGCGCGGAGCGAGGCGGTGCGGGGTGGCGGTGCGGCTGGCGGTGAGTTGGCGGGGCGGGGGTTTGCCGCCGCCCCGGTGTGCTTGTCCCCTGCCGCGTGCCAGGACGGGGCTCAGCCTGCTGGGGGGGCCTGGGGGGGTGTTTTGTTCTCTTGGCTCTGGAAGCACTGGGTGCACCCCCCGTCCCGGCCATGGGCCCTCCCTGGCGCATCCGTGGCGGCACCAGCGGCACCGCTTGACCATACAGCGTTAAAATCATTAAGAAAAAAACCCAATATTTATATATATATATATTAATGTCCCCAAACCCAGTGACAAAGGTGGCTTCTCGCTCTGAAACAAGGGGAGCCCCTCACCGTGGGGACCACCCCGGCACTGTGGCGGTGACAGCTGTGGGGACATTGTGGTGACAGAGGTGGGGGGGTTGGTCCAGACCCCCCCGTGCCTGCGGTGGCTCCAGGCCCCATCAGCCCATCACTGATGTGTCACGCGAGGAGCCACCACTGAAGCCAAGCCCGGGGACGTCCAGCCACCCCCTGTGCCACTGTCACCTCCCAACACCCTGGCACGGCCATGCCCTGTCCCCTCTCTGATGCCACCACAGCCACGGCACCCATGGGTGCTGCGGGCACCCAGCTGGGCTGTCACACAACGCTGGGGGCCACTGTGAGCCTCAGCCGTGGCTGGGCTTGGGGACACCCTTGGTCACCCTCTGCCTCCATGGCAAAGGGGCGCGGTGGCGGGCAGGGACACTGGGCAAGTGAGGACACAGAGGGGACACCCCCACACCGCTGTGGGCAGGAGGTGTCATCCCCCGTTGTCCCCCCACTGAGTGTCCCCACACATACACACAGACTGAGTGTCACCAGGGGTGTTGTCCCCCCCCCCATGCTGAGTGTCACCAGTGGTTGAAGGGACCATCATGGGCCCCCGGTGCTCCGTGGTGCTGTGGGTTGGGTGGCCCCATGGAGCCACCCCATGCAGGGTGACAAGCGCCACCTGGCCATGGGGACGGGGTGATGCATCCCACCCACCTGCCATGGGGATGGGGGGCACCCAGTGGGTCCTGTGCACCCACCCGCGAGGGGGACAGGTGCCACCAGCCCGGGGCTCACCCTGTACCCCAGCCCCCCAGGGTGGGCTCTGCTGTCACCTGCCCCTCCACCAGCCCCAGTGCCACCAGTTTGGGGTTCACCTGCCTGAGCTGGGGAAGTGGCGGGGGGGGGCGGGGGGGGCAGTCCTTGCCCTCGAGGGAGAGTCTGGCACCCCTGGGTGCCAGTCCCCACTGCTGGGGATCTCGGGGTCTGATGGCTGGATGGGTACAGCCATGACATTTGGGGGTGGGGGAAGGTTTGGGGCGGGGGGGACATGGGGGGAGCTGCTGAGCTGCTTTTTTCTGGGGGGAGGCACATCTGGGGGTGCAGATCAGACCCCCATGGACCCTATCCCAGACCTGGCATCTGGGGGGGGGGGGACACGACTCCCAGGCCCTGCACTGGGCGGGGGGTGCTGGCCTGGTACTGGGGTATACTGGCCTCATCCTGGGGTACACTGGCCTGCCATTTGGGGGACCCAGGCCCCAAAGCTGGAAGATGCTGATGGGGGAGGAAGAGGGGGGGAATGTGGGGCTGGGGGGGTCCCTGCTCGCCCCCACAGGTACATTCATCCCGGTGCCGGCAGTGCCGCCAGCCCCGGGGCGGGGGCCGGGGGGGCCCGTACATTCGTGGTGGTGCGGTGGGGGTCGGGGGGGGTGGTCCCGGGTGCCCCCCCCGCTCTCCTCCTCGGCCGGACTCTCGGCAGCGGCGCCCCGTTTAATTGCTGTTAATGAGGCGCTGGGGGGGGGGTGGTGGGGTGGGGCAGAGCAGCCCCACTCAGGCCCCCCCAGACCTGCAACACAGAAGTGGGGTGTGTTTAGTGTGGGGCTGTGACACCGGGGGGACACATGGGGGGGACACTGAGCTGAAAAGAGCCAGCACCGGTGTGGGGGGGCTGCTGCCAGGCCCCCCCCAACCGCCGTCTCTTTTCAGTTGTGGGGGGCACAGAGATGGAGACAGCACGGCCGGACACACAGCGACACGGACAGACGGGCCCGGCCCGGGGGGGCTCCCACGCCGTCAGGCTGCCGGACGGTGACGGTGACAGTGACGGTGACGAGGAGGAGACGATGGGGGGGGGACGGTTACACTCCCTGCTGCGCCGGGTCGTACCTTCCTCGGCGGATGTTCCTTGGGGGGGGCGGCGGGGGGAGAGGAGAGGAGTGTTAGTGCCACCCCCGTGTCCCCCCCGCTGTGTCAGCCCGTCCCCCCTCAGTGTCCCACAGGCAGCAGACGTGTCCCAGTGCCAGGCAGGAGCACGCGCACGGGGGCCACCAACACAGCCCCCACCCCGGCCCCCCCATGCTTGGGGACAGACACGGCCAGGACTGAGCAGGGGGGCCGGGTGACAGTGAACCCCCAGTGCCACATGCAGGCAGCGCAGGCAGGGCCGGGGGTCAGGCAGGGGCTGGGGCAAGGGACCAGGCGGGGCCAGGGGAGCAGGCAGGGACAAGGGGACCAGGCAGGGACAAGGGGACCAGGGGCCACACTGCAGGTGATGCCCAGCTCGGGGGGGCTGGCGATGCCCCCACCCAGGGGTGCCCGGGAGGGCAGAGGCCTGGCCCTGGTGCGGTGACAGTGCGCGGTGGGGGGACGTGGCCGGTGACGTGCCGGCAGCAGAAGGGGACAAGCCATGCGGTGGCCGCTTACTTAAATCCCCAGCCTGTCCCCCCTAGGACGATGGCAGCCACCAGCACGGCCCCCGCGATGGAGCCGATAATGATATTGGTGCCACTGGGACCTGTGACAGAGGGGACGGGGAGGAGGGGACAGGGACACACGTCAGTGGGGGGGACACATGGGGACACAGCCCCAGGGCAGCCCCAGCACTGTGGGGACCTGGGGGGGGACAGGACCCAGCTGTGTCCAGCGCAGCCAGGGCACCGGGGAGGGGGGGATGGTGACACTGGGCCCCCGGGGCGGGGCTGGGGACAAAGCGGGACGCCCCAGCCCGTGGGGACCGGGAACAACAGGGACACGGGGAGCCCATCCTGTCCCCCTCCCCTGTCCCCGGGGCGCACGGACCCTTGTATCGCTCCGTCTCCCCCGTCGGCTTCGGCTCAGGGATGGGGTCGTAGACGCTGCAGTCCTTCCCCGTCCACTCGGCCCGGCAGATGCACTTGCCCTCGTTGCTGCAAACCTGCGAGGGGATGGCGTCACCCCCCCCGCTGCCGTGACACCCCCTCCAGGTCCCCTTTGCCCCGCCGTGTCCCTCACCCCGTGGTCGAAGCAGATCTTCCCGTCCCAGCTGCCGGGGCAGGAGCTGAAGTTAAAGGCCGTGGCTGGAAGGCATTTGCGGTCGAGGCACAGCATGCCGGGCCCGCAGGGCGTCCCGTCCTCCACGTAGCTCAGGTCCGAGCCGTCCACCAGCTGCACGTGGCCTCCCCTGCGCCGGGGCGATGACAGCGGGTGACACCGGGACCCCCCCACGCCCGCGGCCGTCCCCGTCCCCGTGGCGGTGGCACCCACCTGCAGTCCACGTAGCGGTTTTGGTGGAAGAAGGTGGTGGCGGCGATCTCGCCGCTGAGCTCGCCCAGCCGGGGCGCGCCCGAGATGTTGGCGCAGAGGAGGAAGCCGCAGAGGACGTCCCTGCAAGGCACCGGTGGCATCACCGGCGCGGGCGGGTGGCACCCGGGGGGGACGGGGGGGACAGGGCTCACTCACTGCTTGTTGCACTGCAGCCAGCCCAGGCCCTCACGCCCACAGTTGCCCCTCTCGGTCCCCTCCACGTTGAGCTTCTCGTAGCAGAAGCGCTCGGCCGAGCCTGGGAGAAAACGAGTGTCACTCACTTGTGTCCCCCCCGTCCCCCCCCCGACAAAGCCACCCCGGGGCCGGCACTTACCGCGGCCCCACAGCGCGTTGCACTGCCGGTCTCTGGTTTTGCAGCGCCCGCCGTAGCATCGTCCCTGGGGAGCAGGGAGAGGGGTCACGGGGATGGGGAGGTGCTTGCACGCGCGTGTGCGTGGCCACGGAGGTGGTACCAGGACGATGTGCCCCCCCGCCGTGCCCCAGGGCCACCGTCCTGGCTGCAGGGGCAGGTTGAAGGGGACGGGGGAGCCACATGCACCCCCCCCCCCCCACCGGGACAATGTTTGGGGCACGGAGCCCCACGCGCGTGTGTGCGTGGAAGGTTTGCACGGCCCATCGTTGTGGGCGTGTGTGCACGAGGAAGGAGCACACGGATGGGAAAAATTACGGGGTACGGTGGTCACGGCCACGCGCACAGGGAAGGCACGTGGCTCAGGGCCCGCGGCCCCGGCTTGCCCAGGGAAGGGCTGTGTGGCCCAGGGCTGATGGGCCGGTGCTCAGGGAGGGCTCACACACCCCGGGGACCCCGGCTACACCCCAAAACCCACCCCCGTGCACACGTGCGTGGCTCAGCTGTGGCTGCAGCTGTGGGCACAGCCAAGCTCCAGGCTGCTGGAGGCCCCGGGGACGTGCTGGGCCCAAGGGATGTGTCCGACCCCAGGGGATGTGCCTGAGCTCACGGGATGTGCCCAAGCTCCACGGTGATGTGCCCGAGCCCACGGGGACATGCTTGAGCCCCTTGGGATGTTCCCGAGCCGTGGGACGTGTCCAAGCCCCACAGGAGGTGCCTGGGCCCACAGGGACGTGTCTGAGTCCCACGGCCGTGTCCACGTGCTGGACTCACCTGCTCGTTTTCGCAGAAGTAGCCGTCCAGCTTGTGGAGGTTGGGGGGACACTGGCGGGGGGATCATGGAGAAGAGGATGAGTGATGCCGCGTGGCCCCACGGTGTGTGTCCCCACGTCCCCCCTGGCCTGGCTCACCTGGCTGGAGTCCCCGGTGCAGCTCTCGGGGATGTCGCACTCGTTCACGGCCTCCCGGCAGGACACGCCACGCGGCTCGTACTGCACCGGGGGGATGAAGCCGCCACCACGTCAGGCGCCGGCGGCCCAGGAACCCCGACAGCCCGCGGGACCCCGGCTGCGGCCCCCCCGGCCCCGCACCTTGCAGCCTTTGCAGCACAGCCCGTCGCTGCACATGGCGTCGTGGGTCAGCGTGCACTTCTTGCAGCAGTTGCCGCCGCTCCTCGCGCACTCCTGCCGGGACAGCGGCCCCGCACTGCGCCTCAGCCACCCTGGCAAGGCAGGTGGCCCTGGCACGGCTGCGGCCAGCAGCCCCCGGTCCCCGCTCACCGCCAGCGAGCCGCAGTCGCACTCCTCGCCCGCCTCCACGAAGCCGTTGCCGCACTCCGGAGGGTCCAGGAGCTGCCGGGACCGAGGGGAGGGGGAGCAAGAGATGCTGGGGGGGGCCCAAGCTGGGTGCTGCTGTGAGCCCCCCAAGAAGGGCATCGTGTCCCCAGGGGATGGTGGTACCCCCAAACCTCTTGCCACCAAGCACAAGGGTCTGGCTCTGTCCCCCACGGGGGACACCGGGTTCAACGCCGGCACCGTTACCTTGGATGTGGCAGGGGCTGGGGGAGACTTGTGAGTCCCGAGGGACCCTCGGAGCCACCCCTGGGGCATCGCTCCCCGCTCCCCCCACAATGGCCACCCAGGATCGGGGGCCGGGGGGGGCCGTTACCTTCAGGGGTTTGTTGAAGAGGCAGCTGCCGCCGCCGTCCTGCAGGAACTGGTTGTACTCGTCGATGCTGCAGCGGGAGAACTTCCGCGGGAGGTAGTACCTGCGGGGTGGGGGCTGCCGTCACCCCCCCCGCGCCACCCGGATGGCATCGCCGGGCACAGCTGGTCACCCAAAATGGGGCAGGACCCTCGGCGATGGCCCCGCCCATGAGCGGTGACATGGGGCACACAGGGGACGGTGGCAGTGCCACCCTGAGCGGGCACCCACCCTGTGTCCTCCATGATACAGCCCAGCCATGAGTCTGGACACCGGCAGTCCCCTGGGAGGAGAAGAGGTGGGCTGGGGGTGCTGGACACCCTGCTGCCACCGTGGTGGTATCACAGTGTCCCCCGCGTCCCCACCCCGCTCCCGGCGGGGCGGTGGGTACCTGCGGCCGTGCGGTGCTTGTTCCACATCATGCCCACGTTCTGCCCCAGTGTCTGCGCCAGCGTCACCGCCATGGCCGCCACGTTGCCGTACTGCGCAGGGGGGACGGGGGAGTCACCGCAGGGACCCCCCCATCCCCACCCCGCTCTCGTGGGGGTCTCACTGCACCCACCTCGTTGACACCCCCGGCGCGGGCGGGCGAACAGATGCCCCCCACGAAGGCGGTGCCGCTGCGGCTGCTCTGAAATGTCCGACCCCTGCGAGGAAGAGGACGGTGGGGACGGGGGACGGCGGCTCCCGGCCCCGGGAGGGGACACGGCCATGGTGCTCACGAGAAGAGGTGGACTGTGTCACTGTGCTCCGCCAGCCCCTCGCGCCGGTACTTCACGAACTCGTTCAGGGTCTCCAGGGAGTCTTCCCCCATCCGGATCCGGTCCTCCGCCGCCCACGTCTCCATGGCCACCAGCACGATGCGGGTGTTGAGCTGCTCCTTGTAGATCTGCGGGGAGACAGCGAGGGGACAGCGCCGGCGGTGAGACCCCTCCCCAGGACAAACCCATCAGCTACTGGGGACAAACCCCCCAGAGACAAACCCATCAGGTGCCAGGGACCAACCCCTTGGGGACAATCCTACCCTGGGACAACCCTCCCAGGGACAAACCCACCAGCCACCAGGGACAAAACCCCCTGAGGACAAACTCCCTGGGGACAAATCCCCCAGGAGCTGGGCTCCCGTGGGACAAACCCACCAGGTGCTGGGGAAAAAAACACCCCAGTGGGCCAAACGCCCTGGGGACAAACCCCCAAGGGATGAACCCACCAGGTGCTGAGGACCAACCCCCCAGGGATAGACCCCCCCCCGGGGGACAAACCTACCAGGAACCAGGGACAAGCCCTCCAGGGACAAACCCAGCAGGTGCTGGGGACAAACTCCCTGCGGACAACCTCCCCCAGGGACAAACCCCCATCCAGGGACAAGCCCACTGGGGACCAACCCCCTGGGAACAAACCCCCCCAGGAGACAAACCCACCAGGCACGGGGGACATCCCTCGCACTCCAGGGATAAGCCCACTGGGGACAAACCCCCTGGGAATGAACCCCCCAGAGACAAACCTGCCAGGTGTCAGGGACATCCTACCCAGGGACACCCCCCCCCCAGGGACAAACCCCCCCTGGGACAAACCCCCTCTCACCATGTCAGCCAGGTTGACCACGGACTTGGCAAAGTTGCTGGTGAGAACCACGGACTTGCGGAGCTGCAGGAACTGGGAGACACCAGGAGCCAGGTTGGGCTGGGAGGGCCACCTTGACCCCCACCCCCACAGCCGCGGGACCCCCCGTACGTACCAGCTGGTGGTCGTTCACCACCGCCAGCTCGATGTACTTGGTCTCGCTGTGGACCGTGTGCTGGGCTCGGCGTACCTGCCGGCGGGAGCCCACGGCTGAGCCGCCTCCGGCAGGATCCACGCACCGAGCCCCAGCGAAGGGGCTTTTCGACCCCTTTTGTGGCTGCTCATGGGGGATATTTGGGCTGCGTGGAGGGGTGGGCTTGGGGCAGATCCCCGCGGGTACTGCCAGAGAGTCCCCAGAGCATCCCCGAGCCTGTGCAGGAGCAGCATCCTGCAAACACAACCCCAGCACCCACAAACCAGCCCGGCTGCACCCACGGCAGAGCCGTGCCGTGGGCAAGTGGCCCCCCCCAGCGAGGCTGAGCTGGCAGCTGGAGACCAACCATGGTCAAGCGCCCTTGTCCCCTGCCCATGTCCCCCGCTGTCCCTGCTAACCTGCCGCCGCCGCCGCAGCTTTGGTAACCCGCCCGCGACGCGCTGGTTCAGCGCAGGGAAGAGGCAGCCTGGAGGGAAGGGACAGAGCTGGTGGGGCACAGGACACGAGGCCACCAGGGCCACTGTCACCGGTCCTCGGGGATGAGCACTGGCTCTGTGCGAGGGCTCACCCAGTCGGGCGCAGCTGGGGATGCGCTGGATGACGTGTGGTTGAAGGCCCTGCCGTGGGGAGAGGAGTGTCATAGCTACACGTGGACGTGACAGCGTGGCGGGGGGACCTCCACGTCCCTGTGTCCCCAAGGCTGTCCCCGAGCTGCCGCCAGACCGTAACGCTGCAGTGGGGAAGCTGAGGCAGGCACGTGGCGGGTCCCGGTGCCACCACTCACCTGCCTGTGTTCGGCGCCCGCCTGGGGCTCGATCAGGTAGGTGGCTCGGCCGTCTGAGAAGACCCCGCTGCAAGGAGAGATGGAGGTGACAGGGTGCAGAGGGGTGCAGCCCCCCTGACCTCCCCTTTCAGGCTGCCCGACGGCACAGGGTACTCACCGCAGGCCCTGGCAGCTGGAGAGAGCCACGAAGGAGCGGGGCTGCCCCCGGATCCGGCCCTGGTAGTAGCAGTGCTCCCCCGCGCCCTGCCAGAGCGGGGAGAGGCGGCTGAGCCGGCCGGACCCTGCCCCTGCCCCTGGGTCCCATCCTGCCCGCTACTGCGCAGGCAGCTGCCCCCCTCACTGCATCCCCAGGAGCCCCTGGGCTGGTGGCTCTGGGGTTCGCTGCCTGTCACCCTTGGGGTGCGCCTGGCACTCGTGGCACCGGGTGGGCACCCACCACTGCCCGGACAAGGCTGGCAGCCTGTGCCAAAGCACCCTGGGGATCACCCAGCACCCATCAGCACCCCCCACTCACCCACCGGGGCAGCACCCCGATGCATGGGCTGGGCACCCCAGGGACCGGGGGGCAGCCCAGCGCCACCCGGATGGAGACACTGAGCTGAGGGTGGCCACTCCTGGACTTCTGCTGGATTCATAAATGTGCCACCACGACCCCAGAGCTGGCACGGCACGGCACGGCACGGCACGGCACGGCATGGCACGGCACGGCACGGCACGGCACGGCACGGCACGCAGCTTACCGTGCTGTGGCTGCCGTTGCTGCCCGTGCCGACGTGCCGCTCCACGTAGTGGGATGCGAGGAGGTGGCTGCCGGGAGCAGGCGGGGGGTGAGAGGCCGCGGCGGTGGGGAGGAAGAGGAAGAAGAGGAGGAGGAGAAGGGAGATGGCAGCAGCCGTGGCCCTGCCGGCAGCACCCTCATCGTACACCCACCCACCACCCGTGCACGTGGCATCACCCCAGCATGGGACCCCCCTGCTTTGGGAGGGTGCTGGCACCCCATGGGCCCCTCTCCCCCACCCACCCCCCAGCTCAGTCCCAGTATTGGAGCTGGGATGGCCCCGCACAACCCATCCCCTGTCCCCAAGGACCCCCGGCTTCTCCACCCCCTCCCTCCTGCTGGGGGGCAGCAGCAGCCCCACGGCAGGTGCCCCCCACCCCGTCAGGACCCCTGGGCCCGCTCACTGGTTCAGCCGGAGGTCGAGGGTGAAGGCCGAGCCGAAGGCGCGCACCACGAAGCTCGCCCGCGCCAGGTGCAGCCCCTGCAAGAGAGCTGGAGCCGTCAGCTCTCCCGCAAAGGCCCCCCAAAGAAAATTAAAAATTAATTAATAGAAAAAAACCCCAACCCAAATGTGCAGCCTCTAAAGGTGCACTTTTATTTTTAACCCCAAAAAATTAAACATAAAGGAAAATACTGGGTTTTGGTCCCAAAATCATCACTCCCGCAGTGCCAGGAGGGCACCGGCACCCGTCGCCCACCTCCCCAGAGGCCATACTCGGGTGGGGGTTGCCAGAGCATCCCCCCCCCGCCCCGCGGCGGTGCCGAGCCGGCGTCTCACCCGCCCTGCGGCGCTCGGCGCTCCTGACCTAATTCCTGCCGGCAGCAGCAGGAGCCGCGCTCTGCGGCGCCCGCCTGAGACCCGGCAAACTCGTCGCACGGGTGAGGGTCCATCACCACCTCGGCAGTCCTGGGGCTTCGCACCGGGGGAAACGGCAGCCAGGAAAAGCCAAACTCTTCCTGGGGTGCCTGGTCCCCTCGCTGAGGCCCCGGGCGCAGCTCAGGATGGTGACGTGGGGACAAGGACCCGTTTGCCACCGCGCAGCACCCCGGGGAGGGGATGGCCCAGGCCAAGACGGCGCCCGCGGGGTCGGGGGGAGGCTCACGGGGGCTCTGCCGGTGCCGCTGCCAGGACCCAGCCCCAAACTCCCCGGGGTCTGCAGCCGCTCCATCCCCTCGCGACGCCCTGGCTTAACGCCTCCCTGAAATCCCGTCAGCGCCAGCTGCGGCCCAGCCACCCCCCAGCACTTCCCGGCGTCCGGCGGTTTTACTTAAGACCGGGTTTAAATCACCTTTGCGGCAATTGCAGCTCGTTATTTCACCTTTTATCCGGTGAGGATGGGGGGATCGATGCGCGTCGGCCTCTGCAGCCGCCACCGCCTCTGAAAGCGTCGCCCCCCGCCCCGTGCCGCATGGGACGCGGGTACCGGTTCCCCGGGACGCCGGGAAAAGCTGCCACCGGCTCGGGGGTGACAGTCGCCGGCCGGGGCGAGTGCACCGAGCCCAGAGCGGGGAAACGGCCACAGTTGGGGGGTCGGCACCGGGTGGGATGTGCGGGGCTGCGCCCACGTGGCCTGGATCCGTCCTCCCTGGCGCCAGAGCCATGAGCCCATTCATTCTGCAGGAGCCCTGCCTGCTGCCTGCCTGCTGCCTGCCGGCTGCCTGCCTGCCTGCTGCCTGCCTGCTGCCTGCCTGCTGCCTGCCTGCCCGCTCCCATTTCATCTCTCCCAACGCCCGCGCGCGCCGCCGGTGCCCAGATTTAATGGGATTTCACGGCGCACATCGGTGCCCTGCCGGGGGGGCGGCAGTGGTTCGGTCCCTGGGGGGATGACGGCCCCAGTTTGGGGTGCCGGTGGCCACGCACGTGGTGGGGTGCAGCCAGGCCAGCAATGGCAGCTGCCTGGGGACCTGCCACCCACCGGGGGACCCCAGAAATAGAGAGGATGGGGGGGGGGGTTTTGCGGTTCACTTACGGGGCCTCCTCCTCCTCCAGGCTCATTCCTGACCCTGGTGTCCAGCTGATGCTTCTGCACTTCTCCTCCTGAGCTCTGCCCCACCAACCTGCTGGGGTGGGTGATTTGGGCAACGACCCTCCCGTCCTGCCATCCGGCCCGGGGGAGCCTCCGCGGCAGCGAGCCGGCCTGCGCGGCGGGACCTGCGGGCGAGGGGAGCCAGTCGCGGCGGCCCAGGGAGGGCTGGGGACACCGGGGCTGGGGACGTGCTCTGGGGGTGACCCAAGTGTGGCATTGCATCCCAAAGGGGACACCTGTGTTCTGGGTGGGAGGCCCAGGGGACACGGAGGGTGAGTACAGGGACATGTCCCAGGGTGGACGGCTGGGGGACATGGGGGGGGTCACCCAGGTGTAGTGGTGTGTCCAGGAGGGGACACCCAGGAAGCACAGGCTTGGGGGGGGTGTCCGGGGACATGGAGGACCAGTGTGGGGACACATTTGGGAAAGGAAAGCTCAAGGGCCTCAGATACAGTGGCACATCCTGGAGGGGATGCGCAGGGGACAGGGGTGGCTGGTAAAGCGATGCAATCCCAGAGGGGGGCACCCAGGGGATGTGGGGGCACCCAGCAATGCCACTGCACCTGCAGGAAGAGGGGGGACTGGGCACAGCAGCACAGCCTGGAAGAGATGTCCAGGGGACAGGGAGGGCTGGGATGGGGACACGTCCTGGGGGTATGTCCAGGGGACATGGGGGGCCGGTATGGGGACACATCCCCATGGGAGATGGAGGGCTGGTATGGGGACACCTTCCGGTGGGGACACCCAGGGGGCATGGGGGGTTGGTAGGGGGACACCTCCTGAGGGGACATGGAGGGCCTCTATGGGGACACCCCCCAGAGGGGACACCCAGGGGACAGGATGGCTGGTGTGGAGACACCTGCAGAGGGGACACCCAGGGGACACCAGAGGGCCGCTATGGGGACACCTCCCAAGGGGACATGGAGGGCCGCTACGGGGACATCTCCTGGGGGGACACCCAGGGGACAGGGGAGCCGATATGGGGACACATCCCAGAGGGGACGTGAGGGGCTGCTGCGGGGACACCCCCCGGAGGGGACACCCAGGGGACACGGGGGGGCCGCCTCCCGAGAGGACACGGAGAGCTGGCGTGGGGACACCTCCCGCGGGGACACCCAGGGGCCGGGGGTGCGGGGCCGGGCCCCCCCCGCCGTGGGGCGGCAGGTGCGGGGATGGAGAGTCGGGGGGGGGGGGGGGGGGGGCGCGGGCCTGGCCCCTCCCGGGGCGCTGCGGGGCGGCGCTGCGGAAAAATGTGTCGATGCAGCGAAAAAGCCGCAGCGGCGGCGGGGCCGGAGCGGGGCCGGAGCGGGGCGATGCCGGGAGCGGGAGCGGGGCCGGAGCGGGGCCGGGGCGGGACCTACCTGCCCGCGGGGTGAGCGAGAGCAGCGCGGCGAGCAGCCAGCCCCGCAGCGGGCTCATGGCTCCCTCATAATCCGAGCGCGGCCGCGCCGGGCCCGCGGAGCCGGGGACCGCCGGGGACCGTCCGGACCGTCCTGCCGGTCCCTCCGCCCCGGGCCGGGCAGGAAGCGGCCGCCGGGCCGGGAGCGCCGCCCCCGCCCCCTGCACGCGCGCACGGCACCGGGCCCGCCGCCACCGGCACCGGCGCCGGCAGCGGCACCGGCAGCGCCCGCCCCGGGGCCGCCCCGCCCCGCCCGGCCCCGCCGCGCCCCCCCGCTCCCCTCCCCGCTCCCGGGTCCCCCCCCGCTCCGCTCCCGCCCCGGCTGCCGCAGCGCCGCTGGCACCCCCGCGGCATTGCAGCACCGGCAGCACCGGCGGCTCCGGCCGGCATCGCCCCCACCCCGGCCGGTACCGGAGCCGCCCCCCCCCCCGCCCAGTCCAGCCCCCGAGCTGGGATGGGAGCGGACCAGCCGGTACCAGACCCCCCCAGTCAGTGTAGGAGCACCGGTACCGGACCTAGTCAGTACTGGACCCCCCCTCAAACAGCACTGCCCCCCCCCGGCCAGTACAGGACCCCCCCCCACCAGTACCACCCCCCCGCACCAGTACCAAACCCTCCCACACCAGTACTGGGCCCCCAGCTGGGACTGAAGCCCCAGCCTGTACCAAGACCCCCCCAACTGGCAGCAGACCCCCAGCTGGGGCTGAGTCCCTGACTGGTCCCCAGTCCCTCAGTGGCCCCCGGCCAGCACCAGAGCCCCCAGCCATTCCAGTGTGCCCAGGCAGTGCCAGAGCCCCCTTGGCCAGTGCTGCAGCTTCCAACTGGTACCAGGCGAGTCCCCAGCCAGTGCCAGTGCCCCCAGCCATTATCAGAGCCCCCCAGCCGGGCCTAAGGCCCCCCAGCCAGCACTGAGCCCCCCCCGGTCCTGGGTCCCCAGTTGGTGCTGATGGCGGCGGCTCAGGATGGGGCCGGGATGCTGAAAGGGGGGGTGCCAGCACCCACGGCACTCGGGGAAGTGGGTCAACCCTGGGCCGTCACCAGTGGGTGGGTGCTGTCACCCGCAGCCACGCGTAACCCTCGGGAGGTGCCAGAAACGAGGCCCCCCCCTTGGGCTGCCCCAATTTCAGGGGATGCTGTAAGGCCACATTCCCCACCTGGGGATAACGGAACAATCTGGGGGGGTGAAAAGCCCCAATAAACTCCTGTTCATTGCAGCTGTGGGATGGAGGGGGGGCACAGCATTGTGATGCTCAGCCCCACGGGGGACAGAGGGACTGTCCTGGGGGGCACAGGGGGGCTCCAAGCCCCAAGGTGATGGAGTGCAGGGGGGACTCATCCCTCCACCGCAGAGACCGGGCCAGAGGTGGGACAGAGACCTCCTGGAGACCATCAGCCCCACCCCTGGGGCTGCTCAGGGCCGCACCCAGGTGGGTGCTGGGTGTCCCCAGGGGTGGTGACAGGCAGCCCCTGCCCCGACAAGGGGCACGGCTCAGCCACCACGGTGCTCTGGAGCAGTGGGGGGATTCAGACACTTCGGTGTCCCCCAGCTCATCCCAGAGGCCGGCTGCCCTGGGAGGGTCCTGGAGCCCCCACAAAAGACCAAGCCAGGGGTCCTGAACCCCCAGTTCGCATCCCTCACCCTCCTCCAGGACAACTCATCCCACATTTAAACCCTTTTGACCCATTTTGTGTCACCACTCCTGCTAAACCCCTGCTGTGCCACCTCAGATCAGGCTCCAGCCCCCTCCCCGGGCAGCCAGCACCCGGGGGGGCTCCCTGCATCTCCCAGAGGCATCGTCGCACCCCACCTCCTCCTCCCAGCACCTCCCACAGCCGTGATGAACCCAGGAAAAGGATTCCCTGCTCATGCCAGCACCCAACCCCTCCCCACGGGGCATCAGGGAGTCACACCAGTGTGTGTGCCCCCTCCCTGTGGATCCCCCTCTTTTCCAAACACCTTCCTCCAGTCCCCCTGCACCCGCTCCCTTCTCCCCCCAGGACTCACACTCCCACTGGTGACAAAAGCCTTTGGGTACCTGGTGGCAGCTCTGCAGCTCAAAGCCACCCGCAGAAGCACCGGCCTTACCTTCCCGGGAAGTTTGTCGAGTATTTTAAGTGGTGAGTCAAGGCAGGACAACAGGCCCCCTCCCTGCCCGTGCCAAAAGCCACCTTGACACCCCCATTAACAGCAGCTGCTTCGGTTTTCATCATTTTTGTGCAAAAGGCGTGAGGGGGCAGAAGCATTCAGAGGTGGCAGGGAAGGCAGGACAGGACAGAGACATGCCCAAGGTCAGGGAGCAGGGAGGGGGACAAGCTCCAGCCCCATTTCTCTCCCCTCCCCAAACTCTGCCGCTCACCTCGTTATCATCAACACCTTGCAGAGCCTTAACGAACGGAAACCTGCAGCAGCTCTCGGGGATGGAGGGGGGCAGGTTCGTCTCAGCCTGGTTTTAGCAGAGAGGAGCTGCTGTAGGGTCACGCTCAGGCTGGGGGGCTCACATCCACCCCCGCAGCACCCCCCACCCCGTGTGCGCGGGGGCTGGCACGTGTGCAGGGAAGAGTCTCCCACGCTGGTTTTGTCAGGCAGCTGCACTGGGGAACAGGCTCCGGGAAACACCGATCGTCTCCTTGGCCACGCCGCGGCGGCTCCCGGCTGCCAAGTGGCACTTCCAGGGCCGACCTTGCCCGGAGCAGCCCCACACCTCCCTCCCGTGAAGCCCAGCATGGGGCAGGCAGGGCTTCGAAGGCCTGTGACCTGCTGCCCTCAGGCCTTCATCTTCCTCCAGCAATAATCAGCCACAAACGCAGCAACGAGGCGAGGAACCTGCGGCACCAAGCACAGCGGAGCTGATCCAGCATCTGCTCTGCACCGCAGGGAGGGCTGCAAGGCTGCCGGCCCGAGGGTGACCTCTCTCCCTGCGCTCTCCTGGTGGTGCTCAGGACCACAGTGACAAAGGGGCCGGGCGCTGCACAGGGTCTGCACCAGATGACAAGCGTATCTCCAGCCAGAACATCTGAGCCAAGGCCTGAATAGTCCCCCAGGGTCTGCAAAGCAGCTCCTACAGTCCCCACGACCAGGGAGGCCCATGATGTAGGTCACTGGCCAACATTAGGAGGGGGCAGGCCACAACCAGGGCTCCCTCCCCCCTCCACAGAAGGGCCAAGTGTGGAGTGAAGGAACCTCCAAGTGAAGGAACAACCACTGTCACCCCCCAGCTGATCTCCCACCCCATCTCTGCTGATACCACGGGGAAGCCTCCTCCACTGAGCAGCGCTGCCATGAGGTAGCCCAACCTCTGCAGGGGACAACTGGCCACCTTGAGTTTCAGTCACATCCACCAGCAGTCTGGAGGAACCCATTCTGGCTCACCCTGTAGGCCAGGTCACCCCTCTTTGCTGAGCTGGCACCTCCCTCCAGGAGACCAAGCACACAGAGACACTGGCCAGTTGGTGCACCAAGCCCATTTCTACCTCTCTTCCAGGGTTGTCCTCCAGCTGGGACATCAAGCTGCTACAGGGACATGTCCAGAGCAGAGCCCCATGCCTGGTGTGGTTCAGCTCCTGCAGCAGCTTTGCTCAGCCCTTTGTAACCTGCACAGCTTCTTCAGTAGGTGAAGAGTAGCTGGAGTTTGGCTGTTGCACTGGAGAATGATTTAGCTCAGCAGGAACCTCTGAAGTCTCATGCCCAGCCTCCTGCTCACAGCAGAAGTACCTTATTCACCTGCTCAGGGCTTCACTTCAAGCCCTGAGTGAAGGAGGGATGGTTGTCCTCCACTCAAGGCTTAAAAATCTCCAAGGACACACAGACTCCACTCCTCTGGGTGCCTGGCCCAGGGCTGTCCCACCCTCCTGGGGAGGGAGCCTTTCACTTTCCCAACCTGCATCTTGGAAGCCCGAGCTTGGGACATCTGCACCACGGGAAGCTTGGCTCCATCCTACTCGGAACTGCCCTTCAAGAAGTCACAGGCTGCTTTTAGATACCCCAGAACCTCCTCAGCAAGACCAACCCAGCCCAGCTCTGACCTCCTCTCCTCGGCCCCACGCCCAGGGGAGGTCAATAGTCTCCCACCAACTGCTCTCCAGTTTCTCCACATGCCTCTTTACTGGGGGCCATCCCACACGTGGCAGGCCCCGCGCTGGGCACAGCAGCTTCCCACAGCCCGCTGACCCCATCCCTAGGGCAAACCACGTATGGTGGCCAGAGCCACCGTATCCAGCCTGGTGTTCACCATCACCCACAGATCCTTTCCAGCAAGGCTTCTGACCAGTCATCGCCCAACCTCTACTGACGGATTTTCACAAGATTTTTTGGTTCTGCTTAGGCCACCAGACAAGTTTTATCCAGCATACACAGCAGAGCAGGATCTCATCTTCCATTTTATTTAAAAGTTTAAAGGTTTGCTAAAAAACTCCAACTTAGTACCAGTTACAAACATCTGTAAATACTCAGACATCCAACAAACCCCCAAACCACGTGAAGAACACAGATCTCACCCCTGGGGCCCTCCTCTCCACCATCTGCACGTCCAAGGAGTGGGCGAAAGGAGGAACAGGCCGTGCTCTCAATCTGGAAGGGCAAAGAGCACATTCCTGATGAACAGATACTTCCAGAGAAAGACCATCTTGTCAGCAGCCCAGTGAGGAGATAGAGGAGGAAGCTATTGGCTTTAAATGTTACCAGCAGAGAGGAGGGAAGATCCCAGCCCCTCTCCCAGCCGAGGGCAGTGAAACCACCGCATCACCCATCAGTTCCCGACAGCAGAGCTGCCCGGGCTGTCTGCGCTGTCTGGAGACCACTGAGCAGCCCACGGTCCTCGCTCTGGCTCTTGGCTGGGCCTCCTGATCCTGACAGGGAGGTGGCTTGTTAAATCCCTTCCCAGCCACTTCACAGCTCCCACTAAAGGCCCAGAGAACTGCCAGGAGGTTGTTTTAGCTAGTCCAGCTGCCAAAAAAGGTCCCAAATATGGGGAAAGAGGCTCCTTTTGTCTCTGTGCAACAGTTCCGGCAGTTCTTGTCCTCTTTGCCTGCCCAGGCAAGCTCTGACTTCTGCTTCAGGACTGAGCAGAGCTGAGACTCATACCCACTGTTCCTCACATTGACTTGTGTCCTTTGGAGCAAGTCCCTGTCCACAGCCTGAATCCTGCCGTCCTGGACACTCGTTAGGGTGGAGAGCAGCTGCACATCCCAGTCTGACTCTGAAGAACTTTTGCTGAAGTCCTGATCAGCCTGTGCATTACATGGACGAGGCTGGAGCTGCCCAGGGCACGGAGCCCGCTCCCTGCTGTGGCCCGGGAGGTCAGGTAGTTCAGGTGCTATTTTTTCTGCTGCTCTGACACAGAGCGAGCAGCAACATCTGGCTTCAGCCACAGGCAGTTTTGGAGAGGACACCCGGCCAGTACGACAGCTGGTCTTGCTCATTGTGCTCTCCAGCTCGGGACTATTCACATTTCTGGGTGTGTTTTCATTTTCCCCTCTGAGCTGCTTCCCTTGGGAACTCGCGCTCGCTCCACTCCAGCCACGCTCGCTGGCAGCAGGAGCCTCTGCAGGATCAAAACCCACAGACACAGCTTGGAGGGAACCCGGCCGTGATGCAGGGTCCCCAGGGCTCCCACACAGGCACAGCTCCAAACCAAGGGAGCTACGAGGTCTGTTGGAGAGCTTTGTGCTTAGAGGCAAGCTGCCAGCCTCCACCACACCGGGCAAGCTAGGCTCAGACGTCTGTCCTGCACCCTGTCCACCCACCCCACCATCCGCTGGGTTTGTCTGCGTGCAGGTAGAGAGGCCAACACCCAGCTCCTGCCGGGGCTTCTTTCCCACCTGGTCGCTCTGTCTGGAGGAGAGCTGGCGTTTCCTGGAGGCAGGCGGTGCTTGGGGAAGGTGGCTGCTAGACACCAGCACTTGCTGTTTCTGAGGTTCAGATGAAGCAGCAATCGCCTCTCTGACACGAGCGGCCACCACGTGAGTACCCCAGCCCAGGTCGGGAGCTGAGCCCCATCCCGTACTCCCCACCGCAGACTCCTCCATGGTGCCAGGCGCAGCACAGACCCCTCTGGCGAGTCCTGCTCTGACAGGCAGCCCCAGAGAGCAGTTCTCTGGCAAGCCCCCTCCTTCTCTGGGATTACTGACCCCGTCCCTGGGCAGGCAAGGGGAACATCCCTTGGTCTTCAGGTCACGATCACACTCCGTATCAATTACCAGTTCCACAGCACCCTGCCCAGGCTGCTCCCTTTCCTTTCCCAGCTCTGCTGTCAGCATCTCAATTCCTCCAGTGACTTGTGCTTGAGGCACTAAGCGTTCATCTGTCAGGCAGGACCAAGGCACCCTGAGAAGAACCATCAGTTAATGCTCGCTCTCTCTGGGCCTAGCAACACCCTCCCCCCAGCAAGATGAAGCGTTTTCTGCAGTGCAGGGTGTTTGAAGCCCTTGCTCAGGAGGTGGTAAGAAATTTTAGACTGGTGAGGCTCAGCAAACAGTGATACTGCTGCTGGCAGAGGAGATGGGCAGCACGAGGGATCTCTCAGCCTTCTCAACAGCCCAGGGCCTGGGTGCAGGAGTGCTACAGAACAGCAGGGTTTGCATCAGACATGGGGACAGAAGAGATGGGCTCAGCTGCCCTCCCTAGTTTAAGAGGCACTTGAAATCCGCAGGAAATTCCCCGAAGCAGAGAAGCCACAGAAATGCAAGAACATCTCCCACAGCCTGTCTGAACTCTGCCTGGCAGGTGCCAGGTTGCCTGCAGTCAGCCGCAGCCCTCCGCTCCTGCCTGGCCCATTCCCTGGCAGAAGGCATGAGCTAGGGATCAGTGCCACAGCAGCAGAGACTCTGCGAGCGTGCTGTGTGACACCGTGCTGCTTTTTGGCTCTGGGAGTTACCAGTTTTGCAAAGACTTACTTGGCTGACTGCTCCACAAAGTTGTTGGTGAGCTGCGAGATGACACGATCCACAGGGGCGTACTGCGAGTCGTCCAGCGCAAACTGCTTGTGCTGGGGGCTCTGGAGATGCTGGAAGGTGGCAGAGACCCTTTTACAACACTTATTCTTTCACAGGAGGGAAATTTGCGGTAACAGCTGCTTCCCACAGCCTAACAGACTAGAGGGAAACAGCCTTTTCACCAGATAGAGCTGCTGTTGGGAAGCAGGTCTGGGAAACAGGCAGTGCTGTTACCCCCGGTTGCCTACAGCGAGTGTTCTGTTCCCATAGACACCTGCTGAAAGGAGGTTGTGTCTGTATCCAACAGCAGCCTACAGCTTCCCCCTGCAGCTAGTAAAAAAGCAGACTCCAAATACGTAGTCTATCACTAAAGGCTGGGCTCTGAAAGCCACGTTGTTCGGCATCTTCCAGGAGAATAAAAAGTTCTTCCCACCTTTTCAATCAGCCTGTGTCCCCCAGCTGCTGTGGAACAGGCTTCCCACCTCACAGATCAGGTCAGGGGATGATCCTTAAGGATTTCCTAGCCCCAGAGATGAGCATGTCGTGCTCTAAGCTACAAAACCACTGTTTGCACAGACCAGGAGGTCACAGACACACTGTGGTGTTCATCTACGAGGCTGATCCTAGGAGATACCACCAAGGCTGCACGTACAGCAGCCGGCCCTCCTTCCGGAAGGGTGTGTGTTGGGAACAGGCACATCACCATAACTAAGCTGCCGAGTGGCCCCTGTAACTTTTGCAAGGAAACAGGTCCCGGGGGAGCCTTTACCTTCTGCAGCTCTTCGAAGGTCTCTTGGCAGCACTCACAAAATCCCCTCTTTTTCTTTGGCACAGTGACCGCTGTGGATCGGGGGCTCTTCTCCCCGTCGTTGCGCATCGGACAGCCCTCCACAGCCCTGCAAGGCAACAGCAGAGATCCCCCCTGCCCTCACCTGACAGAGCAGCAGGTGCCCAGCTGCTGGCGTACGGGGCAGGAGGCAGTGCTGCCTTTTATAACTACAGCTGTTCAACCCAGAACACGGCTCCTTTCGCCCGCATCCAGAAGGCAAGGGATTCTCTAAATCCCAGGAACCAGCAGGGCAGCAGTTAGCAGAGGACTTGGGTTAAAAACCTGCACAGAAAGAGCTACAACTTACCTGGCTCTGCAAGAATTTGAGAGGCCTTTCAGAGGCTCAAATGGACTGGAGCTTTTGGGTGCCAGGAAATTCAGGTCGGGAAAGCTTTTGAACTGGTGATGGAAGGGTCGGAATTGCCTGAAAGCAGCAGAACAGGACATCAGACTTCTGGCAGTGATAGCATGGCTAGAGAGCTGTCCCCCCCGAGAGGGGCTCAAGGTGCTGTCTCACCTATGATGGGATGCTGGCTATCACTGTCCTTTCATTTGGCTGTTCCAGAGATTTCCCCATTTCTCACGGGAAGTACTAAACCCAATTCCCAGTGACAGCACTGACGGGGGGATGTTTTGGACAGAAGGCAGGCTTGCCTGCTCAGCTAAAAACCCACCTTCTGCCCCCGAGGCACATCAGCAGCAGCCAGTGCAGTATTTTCAGCTACACAGCAGCATGGGAAGGTTTTGGTTCCCAGGACTCTCTCTCTTCACACTTTATTGCATGCAGCATGTAAACCCTAATATTTGACTCTAAAGCTGCTTTAAATGTTGTCTTCAGAATAATTAATTAGCACTCTGGATACTGTTAGAGTTACAGAGTTGTTAGAAACACCACAGAGATCAGATCCCCTTGTGCTGGATGCTGTAATCAAGTTACAGGCCCTGACCTCGTGTTTCAATCTCTCTCCTCATTTCAGAGGGCTCAAGCAGATTAAGTGACCCGCTGAGGATCACAAACAGAATCTGAGCAAGGAAGTAAACTCTGTTGTCAAGTCTCGTTTAACACCTTTTTTCCCCCCTGACATCTGAGCCACCTAGATTGTTTCTCTACACTCCGTTTGCCTCCCTCTAGGAGAGTGTCAACTTCCCGGTGTGTAACAGGGTCCTCAGAGAAGCCACGCTCTGCCTTGCAGATGGAATATTCACTGCAAATAAAACCAGTAAAGGACACCCTCCCTGGGAGCCCCGAGGTTTTAAGGTGTGATATTTAGAAAGACCTCATTTACCTGCTCTGGTCTTCAACCTTCAGAAAAGGGGGCTTCAATTTTCCTGCTCGAAAGCAAGCTGGTTAGAAGTTGCCCTGGCCAAATTCCCTACTTATTCATTCCCCAACAGAACCGGGCTGCAGAGCCAGGCTCATCAGTACTTCTGACACCCATGAATGCCAAGTGATGGCTCAGTGCAGCCAAAACAGCTCCTTGGGTAACCTACCACCCCCACCCCACCTCCAGAGCAGGGTGACTAAACCCCAGAGGCAGCCCAACTGTGGACTGTTTCCACCTTTGAAAGAACCTCCAGCTAAGCTCCTTGCATCTTAACGTCTACTCAGTCTTACCAGCCAGTGACCTAACCCCAAGCCTCCAATTCTGATTCAAACCCTTAAAACTGTCACACATCCTCAACACAACATGCCGCCAAGCACGAGACACAGGTTTGTAAGAAACAAATTGCAGCAGCAGTTGCACAAGCACAGAGCTCTGCATCAACCTTTCCAGCATCTTTTTCTCCCTTTACTTTTACACAACAGCCCGGAGTTCAGAATGGCTCAGGCCAGGATAGTTAAGTCAAAGCAGTAAGAGCTGCTGGAGCCAAACCAACATGCTGCATAGCCAAGCCTGGCACGCTAAAGAGCAATATCTGGCCTTTACTTGGTCCCCGAGGAAGGCAAACAGCAGCTATACTTCCTCCAGAGGCATAATATATATTAAGGGAGCAGAAGAAAGCCTCAGCAGTGCGTTCAGGGAAAAGGTTTTCAGAGCCAGGCTGCGAGAAGAGGCTACCGGGTCCCTCCTGTCTCGAAGGTATGTTCAACTGGCAAGTGATAACGTTACGCTCAGCCTGGAAATACGAGTACAGATCCGGTTAAGAAACAAATGAACACCAAGGTATTCCCACAGGGCATCTGCCTGACCCTGAAACCAAGCCTCCCGTGCCTCCCTTACTGCCTCTGAAGGGCGAGGTGTTTTTTCTTGCGATCCTGGCACTCAATGCTATTTTCTCCAAAGAAAATTTAACCTCATCCTCCAGAAAGGCTGAGTCCACCTGTCCTCACCAGTTAATTCCTCGAGCCTCATCCTGAGCTTGCATCAAATGTGCTGTTATGTCACTAAAGTAGCTATTTAAGTACAGGATCAATTTTTCCACGTAAATGCTGCCAAATGCTTAGCACTTCTGAAAGCAAGGCCATGTTTAAGGCCCTAGATAAAACTCAGACTGGTGCGCAGGTCCTGAGCTCTCATGGCAGAGTGCTGAACAGTGACAAACGGTTCAGCTGTCACCACAAGTCCCCAGGCAGGGTTCAGAGTATGCCACAACGAAGAGCTCTGAGCCTGCAGCAGACGATCTGCCTTATCCAACAGCTTTTCCAGCCTTTTTTCACCACCTTCCCCCCCAGACTGGAAAATAATCTTCCAAGTGTCACACACAGAATCCAGGTTGGAGCCCGCTCTGAGATATTACTGGGTGTTCACTCCCCAACGAGCAAAGTCACAAATTAACTTACATCACTGGTGCCAATCTCAGTACCACAATTGGCTCTTGTCTAATTGCAGATGAGAACCTGCTTTTTTCCCCCCTCCCTCCTCCTTTGGAAGTGTTATCCCTAGATTGGTGTCTCAGCAGTACATTTCAGCCTAACAGAAGTGAGTGGGTTGTGAGGAACACGCTCTCCTCTGTAGGATGCATTATTCTTCAAAACTTCGTTTGAGCCAGTGGATTCAGTGTGCAGTGCCAGCAGCTCAGTTCTCAGGTGCCTCAGGATTCTGGGAGCTGCACTGCAAACATTTTATGGGATTTTTAAAAACACTGCCTGCAATCAAAGGCATAATGTCCTCAGCTGTATTAGGAGGTTGCAGCTAGACTCAGACAAGGAGTTAAAAAACCCATTCAAGAGAAACAGCCTTAACAGTTGGCATATTTTGGATTGCTGAAGTTTCGGATGGATTTTCAAATTTTAAACAAGGCTTCTTCAAGCAGCTCCGCCTCTTGAGTGTAAATAGAAGCACAACTTCCAGGCCTACCTTTGTGAATTTTTGATCCAGATGCAAGGCATTTTGCCTAAAGGAAAAAGTGACATATTTAGTATGGGAACCAGCACAGGCAGAACTGTAATTACTGATCCCAGAGCAGCAAAGAGATTAGAGCAGTCTCACCCACCACTTCAGAGCTCCTGCATCAGAGACTGTATCACCTCCCCCTAATATTTTGTCTCCCAAGTTACCTAGAGTTAGTTTAAATACAGCATACAGGCTGCCACTCTCTGATCTTACGTCCTACCTTCTCACTGACCTCCCCAATGCATTAAAAAACACTCAGAAAGCCAGTGTATTAGCTGCATATGATCATCATTTCACCCTCAGTCCCGTGCAAGTCAAAAATCAGTATTAGCTCTGCTACAGATGACGTTGATAACTAACAGCTGCCTCACCCTCATCTGGTTTTACCTCCACTTCATAAAAGGAAAAATTCTTTTCATTTTGTCATCTCCATCAATAAAGAGAAGCACCAGATTGCCTAGTGTTGGATGAAAACCTAGGGAATCACCCTGTTTACTAGCCCATTAGCACTAGAGGAGCTAGGAGGATTGCTTAGAGCTACCGAGGGATCCTGAGCGCCTCAGACTGGCTGGAGTTAAGACAGTTACCTCTGTCTTCTGGCACCGTTTCCTTGCTCCCGAGACAGCACGCAGCAGCTGTTGAGCATACGACACCATTTCTGCGCAGGTGGGATGTCAAAGAGCTCAACAAGAGAAGGTGAGCTGTTCCCCTGCACCGACTGCAGCACAAGTGTAACTCCCCATCTGCACCGGGGAAAAGCACCTGGCACCTGAGCCTGCCATCCCCTGGCAGAGCATCACCACTACACAGTTAATTTGCCCAAGGAGCAGCCAAGAAAGAGTGCTTTGAAGGATGGCACCGTTTTGCTCTTTAGCAGAGCTGGAGCTGGCTTTAAGTCTCTGCAGAAACAAGACACTGTTCGGAATTCTGCAGCATGCAGACCAGACCCTGGCACTTGAAAGCCCTGACAGCCTTGCAACGCCGCTGCGGTTCGGCAGAGCTGGCTGCTCAGGAACATGTACTGGCAGCAGCTGCCTCCATCGTGCATCCAGACAAGCTCAGCCACAGCCGTATGTCACTGTCATTGGACACTCAGGAACCTTTTACTCCAGACCTATTATTAGAATCAGAGTTTCACCATCTGTCTTTCCCATCACCCCCTCCCCATTCATCACCGAGACGGGAAGTGCCTTCCAGCACAGATCCTCAAACATCAGCACTTCCTAATTAAAACGACCAAGTCCTGCCATTATCATGATCTGAACTTCCAGGTCAATTAGTAAAAACGGTCTTTTTGGCACAAACTAATGCACTGACCAAGTTATTATCATTTTCTAATATTACAGCTTCGGTATATTACAACATACTCAGTGTTTGCTGTTGTAAATGTGACCGTAGCATATTCTATACATACAAGTTAATCTGGTTTTTGAAGGGCAGACCTCGCTAGCCATGGCCAGGATGGCATCAGTCAGCTGCCAGGTACTGCCTGCAATTTCTTCCTTCTCCCATATCACACTCACTACACCACTTCTGATCCACCTGTCTCAAAAATCACTAATTACCAACAGCTAAATTTCAGCCTCCAGAGAAGGATACCATCCACGTGCAAGATCTGGACTCCCCACAGGCGAGCGTTGGCGAGGATACTGCTGCCACTGCAGGTGTCCTGTACAAACAGAGAGGTTTGGCAAGGTACAGCTCAAAGCAGAGGGCTGTATGAGCTCATGCAGCTCTAAATCTAGTTTAGAGAGATTTTCCTGTTGTCCAATTGACAGACCATTGCGTAGCTGTTATTAAAATCAGGGCACAGCAGAAAAGGTTTGAAGTCATGCTTTATCTACCCCAAATTAACAGTAGCATCTAGGTCAAATTTTTAATCCCTGCTACAGCATGAACTTCTCAGTGGGCAGTGAGATTCTTTTGGCCACTTGTGATATTAGTGAAAGGACTCCTGGGTAGCCTTTTGCCCCAGCTATGTGGCTTTAGTTCTTTCTAGGTTAAAAATTCATCTAACAACAGGTCTTGTGTTAATGATTCTCTTGTGTTGAGCATCCAGATCACTGGGACAGGCCTTAGAAGTACTACTGTGGACAGATGACATGGCTCCATGAAGAACAGTGCCCAGGAGCACTGCACAATATCTTGCAGAGCCACAGGCAGCTGCTTCATACCTCTACCAGCCCCAGTCTGCTCCCTTCAGCAGGCAGGGGCTCTGGAGAAGTGCCTGGCACTGGTTCTGCACTGCTCAGCAGTACTTTGAATGTACCCAGCTAGAGAAAAGCCCATCCACACGCTGCTCACCTGATTCTTCATGGCCTTCTGCAGCAGTTCCTTCCCCCTGCTGATCAGGGCCTGCAGAGGAAGAAGCCAAGTACGACGTTAAAGCAAAGAGCTACCAGGCAGCAGCAAGCTGAGGACAGCGTGGCTGTCCAGTAAGAACTGTTACTAGTGATACCGGCTCTCTGCTGGGGAGGGGAGTCTGGCCAACACTTCATCTCGAAGACAGCAGGACTGAGCATTTCCAGAGAACACAAACCGCAAAGGCACCCATTAGGTTTACCCTAAGCAGCTGTTCAGCCAAGGCTTGGCTTTTATTGAACAGCAGTGAATACTCCAGAGAGAGCCAAGAGGAAGCAGCAGCTTAGCTCGGAAACTCTGTCTGCCACATCCCAATGGGCTGGCAGGGGTTAGGAACATCCTTGCTAGCCCTTTCTGGGAATGGAGTCTCATTCACAAGGAAATTACTTCAGCAAATAGTTTAAGCTCTTTCTTAGAAAGTGGATAGCACTGTGAGCAAAGGACAGGGGAACAAACCCGTGAGTCAAACCCCTGACATCATGCTGAGTCTTCCCACCTGCAGGTGGTCGTGGGCCAGTGGCAGAGATGCCCATGGCCGAGACTGGGCTCGTAGGCTCTCCCCACAGTCACAGCTTCCAGTGGACACCAGTGTTCAATGCTGGATGATGGAGCTTTGGCCACAAGCACTGCTGACCACAAATCCCAGCCCTGGCAGGGTGAATAGGACCTAGAGAAATCCCTCCTTGCAAGCTGCCCTTGTAGATCTCCTCCCCGGTTACAACGGCCTTGCCCTACCTGTGTCTGTGAGCCTGCAACCGTTCTGCCTTCTCTACATTCCTCTGGCTTTTCTAGACACACCTCTGCATCAGGACAATTGCCTGTTCTATTAGGAAGCCAGTCAAGCCCTCTATTTCCTCTGCCATTTGAGTAGATATCCTTGTTTACTGGCTCAAAGCTGTGACATACACATTTGAGTGGACAATGATGTGCAGATACAAGGAACAGGGGTACAAATAAGAACAGCCAGAGCAGGGAGAAAAACCAACACAGCATGTTTGCTCAGAGCAGGAATAACTTTACCTTCCAACACTGGTCTCAGGTTCTACTCTATAGATCCCTTGGGCCAAACTTTGAGGTGGCCTAAACCTTTATAGCTCTTACAGTGTCTGGTGGCTTCTGGTGAGGTCTGGTGTGGTTCCCTTTGGAGGCAGAAGGCACTGGGCTCGTGGCTTTTGCATCTTCTGAAGTTACGCTGCTCCACTTTTCAGTTTGAGTCTGGGCTTTGTCTTGTTTAGCTTCTTTGTTGCTGGAAACCACGTAGCTGACTTCTTTGCTTAGGAAGCTTTCGGTCACCTGCAGCAAGAGACAGAACAGAGCAGCTCTGAAGCTCTTCAACTCTGAGCTGGAAGGGTCCTGCTAAACGAGAACTACTGCCTTTAGCTTACTCCCCCACGCAGTTAAGGAACTGCTGAAAGTACTCATCTCAACAGGTAGTTCCTTCTTCCACTCCTTACTGCTGTCTCCCAGAAGGAGGGGATCTCATGATGCACAGAGTGCATGCCCTGGAGATACACTGCAAATAACCACCAGAACCTTCCGACTGAGGCCTTCATGACACTGTCTACCATTATCTACTGTTCAAGCAATGGTTTCAGAAAAAAGCAATAGCTGAGAAAAAGGCCCTGGACACCACGTATCAGTGTGCAAGAGTTGTTCTCAGCAGAACAGAACTCATTGTAGCAAAATAAAGTCGTAAGTGAACAGCTGGCACAAGCAGCTCCACATAGAACAGGGCAGGAGGGAACTAGAAGGCCAAAACACACACACACACCTTTGCACAGAAGCTCAAAGCCCAAGGAAGAGGTGGAAAACCCGAATTCGGCACGCTAACAGTAGGCTTGTCAGAAACTCAGCCGTGGGGCACTAACACACAGCTGTGGAGCCCATGGGAAGACAAAGATCTGAGCGGTCTGAAGTCACAGCTGCTGAACAAGGCAGCTCTGCTGCGTTACAGATCCTGTGGCTCCAGAGCCTGGACCTGTGTGAAGTGCCCCAAGCGACACTGCAGACTGCCCTGCAACAGTGACTTGTGTCACAGGAGATCAAGGGGGCTGCAAGCACAGAGGAGAGTAAATCAAAGTCTCCCCGTCCAAATAACGCTCCAGGATGTTACCAGCCCTGCGTCAAGGCTAAGTACAAGATACCACACGCAAGTCCAAGGCCATAAAATGCCCTTAATTTGGTCATGAACAACACACAGGACCTGGATTTGGGTATTACTGTTGAAGAGCTGTTTTACAGATGGTGTCTGTGGTGTACTTGAACTCAGTATCTCCACAGGAGCAAAAGGAATGAGAACTCCATTCCTGGTAGACTGCATTTCTGAGAGGGAAGTGACCTGAGATGATGTTTGATAAGAAACTAGAGACAGTCAAAAAGCTACAATTATTTCCAAGTATGTGGCAGCTACGCAGAGAAATAACTGACTGCTGGGAGCAAGCAGTGCTCCAACTTGAAGACGCACAGTTAAATAGGAGATGCTACAAGGAGAGTGTCCCTGAGTGTCCAGGGGAGGACAGAAAGAAACCACCAAGTTCAGCATGAAGGTGTGATCAAAAAAAACAGGGAAAAAAGTGCAAGCCAGCTTCCCCACATGTCTCTACAGCCAACACGTGCTCCTGGCAGCACAGATACAGCAGCAACAAGAACTAAATGAAAATTTTACACCTGTGTGTAGCACTGAAGATTTAAGGAAGTTTTTGGGGTGCATTTGAGAAATCCACCTCAAACAGAGAGGTTAAACAGTCTGAAAACAAACAGTAACAACAAACAGTAACCAAACTGTACTCAAGAGTCATAAGGAAACCGAAAGACAAGACAGATGAACAACCAGCTGCTGGGTACAACTCCCGTCCTCAGTTCCAGCCTGGGCGACTGAAGTGATGACACTTTTTGAAGGGGCTTGGGAGAGGATATAAGGAATTGGTGAGCAGAGTCAGCACCAAGAAAATCTGGAGAGGCCACAATGAATATTGTATGGATCCACCCAAACAACTGCTTCTTAGGGGGAAGGGTCCAGATGCCTTTTCTGGGAAAACCATGAGAAAAGCACACAGCTACATCACAAAAGAGACTGGCTGGCATCACCCTACTTTACCCTATGTTGAATTCCTGGAAATATTTGGAAGTCCCACAACTTCCTTAAAAAATTACGCTGCCACAGTGTGTTATGAGGGATGAAGGGGAACCAGGCAACCAGTTACCACCACCCAAAAAGCTCTCCCCATGACCAGACAACCAGTTATCACTGACTAGAAGGTGCTCTTATCACCAGGTAACCAGTTAGTACCCACTGGGAGGCACTCCTATCACCTTACAACCAGTTACCACCGCCTGGGAGGCACCTGCACATCCAGTCAGCCAGTTGCCATCTACTGGAAGGTGCTCCCAGGACCAAGCAACCAGTTACCCCTCAGTAGAAAGCGCTCTCATAGCCAGGCAACTAGTTACCACCACCTGGACGGTGCTTCCATGGCTGGGCAACCTGTTGCTACCACCCAGAAGATGCTGCCAGGACCAGGCAACCAAAAAGCAAGGGGATGGGGGGGGGGGGGGGGGGGAATGGGGGGCAGCGAGGGGACGGGGGGGCGGGGGGACAGGCGGTGGAGGGCGGCCTCCTTCCCCGAGTGGCTCCCCGGCTGTGAGGCGAGACCGGGCGCCCAGCGGGCACCGGGAAGGGGAGCCGGGCGGTTGCATTGCGACGCCAAATCAACACCGGGAGCGACCAAGAAAGTAAAGAGGCTTTAAAAAAAAAAAAAAAAAAGGCAGATAGAGAAACAGAGCGAGAACGGAGCCGGGGCCGCCTGCGGCGGGGGGGGGGGGGTGAGGCGGGGAAGGAGCCGGGGCGAGGGGAGGCCCCGGGCGCCGCCGCGGCCGCTCACCCCGCCGAGGCGCCGGATGGTCTCCGCCAGCTCCCGCGCGCTCCGCCCGCCCGGCAGGTCGAGGTAGAAGGACTTCCCGCCGAGAGGCCGCGGGGCGGCCGGGCCCGCCATGGCGCCCGCACGGGGAGGCGCGGCCGCTGCCGCCGCCGTCATTTAAATTCCCGCCCCGCCCGTAACGGCGGCGCTACGGCAGCCGCGCGGGGACACGCCGCTCGCCCACCAAGGCGGCGCAGCGCGTTCGCCGCTCCTGAGGGGAAGGATTTGCCCACGGGCACCGGCGAGCCGCCCCGCTGAGCCCCGCCGCTCCCCGGCCCCGGGCACGGCGGGTTGGCCCTTGAGCGCCGCCGCTCCCCCTCCGGCGCCGCCATAAGTTTGGCCTCCGCGGCCGCCGTCGTGCCCCCTCCCCTCTCTCTGCGGGCGGCCGGGTGCGCATGCGCGGCGGCGCTGCTGCTCCAAGATGGCGGCGCCCGGCGCGGAGGCGGAGGGCGGCTTCGCGGCCTGGCTGGCGGCGCGGTTGGAGGCGCTGGGCCTCGATCGTGCCGTTTACGGTGCCTACATCCAGGGGCTGCTCCGCGAGGAGGAGAGCGACGAGGAGCGGCTGGAGGCGCTGCGCGGTGTCCTGGCCGCCTGCCTGGTGAGGGACGGGCCGGGGGGTTCCTCTCACCGGCGGCCGGGCCGGGCGGGACGAGCCTCCCGGGGCGAGGGGCTGGTTCCGGAGGGTGTTGCCGCCCGCTCCGCGCCCCTGAGCTTTCTGTCTCATCGCCGGGACTCCCCCACGTGCCCAGGAGGCGCCGGGCGGCCGCGGCCTCGCTGGGCTCCGAGGCTCCGCGGGGGCTGGCGTGGAGAACCGCGGGGAACACGCGGGCATTGCTCCCCCAAACCCCTGATGTGGATAAGCGCCTTCCCCAGGGGGTCCCCAACACCTCTGGGGACCTTTCCAGGTTCTCTGGGGGCATTTCTGGGTCCTTCAGGTGTTTGGAGTTTGTTTGGGGTTTTTTGTTTGTTGGGGAGAGGTGTTTGGGCCAGTTTTGAGACAGATCAGAAACTCTGGCAGGCGCTGCGGAGCGTGGCTGCTTGTGTGGGGGAAGACCAGGGTCACTTCTTATTTGTGTGGAGGACACAGGGTTGTAGCCTCCGAGCAGGGTGGCTTTCTGGTAGCATCCGACTGTGGTTTAAGAGGTGATTTTTAATGACAGCTCCTTTAGAGTGGCCCAACGGTAGCTGTGTTAAGTGGTCATCGTTCCTCCAGCAGATCTCGTTCCTCGGAGCACCGTGTCGTCTCCCAGGAGCCAGGCCCTTGGATCAGGCTGCAGCACATTCCCAGCTGAGACAGACACAAGCTGCCTGCATGGGCAGAGGCTGGAGCTCTCAGGAGTGGGCAGCGCTCGCCTCTCCCCATGCCAGATTTCTGGGAGAAGCTTAGGAGGGTGTAGAAGAGAGTTTCTCTTCAACAGGCATCTCCACTGCGAGCTGTAGGATTTTTACAGTATCTGCATCTTAGGATGTTGCATAAATGGATATTTTGTAGTGTAAAACCTTAAATAATGCGTGTGTGCTGCTGTTGAATAACAGTCTGCTCAATGGCTATTGCTGATTTCCTCCCAAAATGTCTGTATAGGAGCATGAAACTCAAAGGGACTTAGTCTCTACAGTCAGCTTTTTGTTATCCTAGGTAACTATATCATGTATTCTGTGCACCAACTGCATGCCTTTTTTAACGGGTTTTCCTAAGAGACAGAGCACCTCTTCACTGCCTTCCACCATCCCTTCCCCACCCTGGGGCGCCAGCAGTGCAGTAGTTTCTAAATGAAGCGTAACTGTGCCAGTGTAGCTTTGTGCCTAAAATAATAGGAGAAGCGAAGAGTGCATCCTGCTGGTGTTAGGGACAGAGCAAAATGTCTTTGGAAAATGCTCTTCTAAAACAGCTGAGGTTGATTAACTTACGTGTAATGACCAGACTTGCTTCATTTCATTTCCTCACCCAGGCTGGCTGCAGACTCGCAGGCCTGGGCTGGGCCTGGCGTCTCGCTGCGCGTGCTCAGCGCGAGCTGTCGAGGTGTGCAGCGTGGCGGCCGCCCTCGCCCCGCCATGCCTGTGTGATGTTCTGACATTTCCCCTTTTCTCTTTAGTGCTGAGTTACCCTTCTCTTGCACTGCCGCCCAGTTTGAGGACCAGTGTGGGATTTTCATGTTCAGCGAGTTATGGGCTGTCTTTACCCTCTACATGTTGCACCCCAGCCCCGTTTCTTCTCTCTAGTTTCTTTGTGACACAATCACAGCTGACTTTTGCTTCATTTGCAGTTTTGAGCTCAGTTGGATTTTTCTGCAATTCTTATAAAACATTTTTGTCTCTTGAACCCTCAAACTTTTTAATGACTTTCTTAAAGTATTTTCTTAAAAATTACATTCTTAAGAGTTTCTAATTACTTTAGTCGGTGTGTTTTTTTCCTTTATTTATAGACTCTGTGCTTACTTCTGTATTGACTTTTGAAACAATCTTTTATTACGTTAATTTGGGGCTTTTCTTGCCAAGTCTTTTATCTTTGTTCTATACACAAATTCCGGGTAATTTTTTTGTTTGTTTGTTTTTGACAACCTTCATAAAAATGAATTTCAGGGAACCTCTGCACTCATGTCCATGGTTCCTCAGTCCTGACAATGTCCTGCATTAGTTCCCTGGGTTTATGTAACCATTTCAAATCAAGAAACTTAGAACTGAGATCTATTTCTGTTCAGTTCTTCTCTTTAAACCAGGCAGAATCCAGCTCACTTGTATTTTCCATAGTTAATTTTTCTCTGTATTTACTAACCTCTAAACCAATGTCATTTCTTGTTTGTTTGGGGAATACTAGATGAAGGTATTTGGCAGTTGCACCCTCAGCTCTCTGAACTCCACCACTATTAGCAGAGTTTGCTCTTACATGTGGGGAGCGAGTCTCCCAGAGGCACAGAAGTCAGTGCTGTGTTCAAGGTCTCCATCCAGAGCGCAGTGAGACAGAAGGGTGCTACAGCAAACGGCCTGCGCTGCGTGACAGAACCTCTCTTTGCTTCCTCCTGTAACAGTTTAGTTTCACCCAGGCTGCCCCATCATGTTTCTTTTCTGTTGCTTCATTCATGTCCATTCATGTGCTGTCACCTTGGTCTTTTGTTTCTGCCTTTCTCCAGCTTCCTTTCTCCAGGGCTGTTTTTTCATCATTTCTGGGATCACTAAAACATCTCACTTCTGTGTTCTCCCCTCACAGGCCTGCCTCCAACGATACACAAATACCCGATATTGCTCAGACCCTTATTAGAAGGTTGCACAGGTCTCTGCCTTCATTGTTAGTCTTCTGCCATTCATTTTCCTTCCCCCTTGCTGCCATTCCTTTATCATCCCTTGCCTGATTTTATTCCTCCTGCACACTGAAACCAGGTGCCAACCTTCTCTCCTGGCTTACTATAAAGTTGCTCATCATTTTGCCCGCTTTGATTCCAGTGGGCCAGTATTCCCCGCACTCAGGGGAGCCCATCTGTTAAGGAGGTTCCTTTTATTATGAGTGTTTCTGACACTTAAAAACCTTCATGTCTTCTGTGTCCTTGAACAATGCTGATTTTTGTTACTTTTCGTGATTTACTGTGTGTCTGAGGGCTGGAAGAGTCCCTCTGACTGGCACTTGAAATGGTGTTTCTGTGCACATCATCCTTGTTGCTGTTCTGCTCATCCAGCACGTGTTCCTGTGAGGATCTCAGTGTCATCTCCTGGTGGGAGTGGGGTCAGCGGGTTCGTCCAGACCTGACCCACCTGTTCTTATACCTGATCTTATCAGATTAGGCATCATCTGTCCTCTGGATCCACCCTCATTAAAGGCATGTTGACTTCTTAAAACAGTCTGATATCGGTGGGAATCACAAACCCTTCGTCCTTCTGCTGTCTCTGTTTGCAGATCACCTCAGATATCCCACGTGTTTGTCCTTGTAGTGTCTCCTCCCCAGCCCGGGGACCTTGTTCTGTTGTGTGCACGGCCCTGAACTGTGCTCGTGATCTCGGTGCTCGGCCGCTTTGTGTGATGGCTGTGTCTCGGTTCTCCTGCCATCTGCCTGTTACACGCAGGATTTTGTGCTTAGCTGTTGTAGGGGTGGGAGGACTTTATTCTGAGTTGCTCTTTAATAGTATTGGAGCAGAAGGTGGAGAGATTTTTCTGTATGTTTTTTATCTCCTCATCTGTCCCACAGTTGTGGAGAACTCAACTTTTTTTGCTGTCCCCCATGCAGGTAAGGTTTGCTCTGCTGGGTGGGTAACGTTTTCAGTGACAGTCTGTCCTGGAAATTGAAGGCACTTTTTTTAGGTACCTGGTGTCCCAAGTTTTCAAGATAAGGATTGTGAACTTGGTGTCTTTTTGGTGGGAAGTCTGTACACAGGGCTTTGATGTGCTTATCTTTGAAACGCCAATTGCTGCACGCCTGGCTGTGAAAGGTGGGGAAAGGGGCAGATAGTGGAGGTCTGGTTCCTACACAACTATAAAAGCAGTTCTTTTCTAGGCCGAGTTTATCAGGTTTTCTGCCTCAGAGCTAGCTTTTGGCATAGGCAGGGTAGGCGATGGTCAGGGCTGGCAGAACAGCTCTAGTAAGAGGTCACCGTTGCTTTGCTGCCGGATTGGTCCCTGCTCGAGCGCAGTGCGGCTGCCCCGGGAGAGCGGGATGACCGCGGGGACCTGCAGGCAGCGCCCGGCTCCAGCCTGAGCACGAGCAGCTGCCGTGCACCGAGGGGCAGGGGAAGGGCACGTCTCAATGCCAGTTGGCTCATTCCTGAGGCGTCCCTGGCCAGCTAGTTTCTATTTGATATCCGCTCCCCTCAAGCCTCTCTGCTGCTGTGTTTTTCTGAGCTCTGGGCAAACCCCATTTAGTGTTAATAAGCAAAATAAATTAAAAGGTATCGAAACTCCCTGCCCGTTGTACACATATGTCTTTTCAGTGAAGTGCTACTGGCTGTAACTCTTCAAAACACTTTTCTTTATCAGGGTTGTGTTTCTCGCCAGGATTCAGCTTCTGTAATCTGAACTTGCATATTGGGCAGTCCTTGCAGAAATGCAGCGTCCGTGTGTGCTGAGATGTGGTAGGGCAGTGTGTCGCCCGTCTGCTGCGGGAACTTGAATTACGGTGTTGACCAGTGCCCCGAGAAGCTGTGCGTAGGCTCTGGGGAGAGAGCGGGTCACGGTGGAGCTGCACAAGCGAAGGATCTGGCGATGGGGATTCCATCCTGGTGTGGTTGGGTGCGTTTCCTTTCTCCCTTCAGTTTAGTCCTCCTCAGTAATGAACAACAGTGTAAATGCTTTCCGCTGCCACCCCTAGATCGTGGGTAATGCTCCAGGCAGGTCGAGGGGGACGAGAACATCCCTGCTGGTGGGAGGAGATAGTCTGTTGGTACCACCAGAGTGGTTTCAGCTCCATACTGGCCCCGACCCATGTTTCATCCAGTCTAACTTATTCACTGTTTGGAGGTGGCCTTTGAGTAGCTTCTCTGCAGCCTTGCTCAAGAAGAGAGATGATGCTGGGCAGCAGATTTCTAGAGTGAAGATACCCCAATTGCCTTTCCTCAGTGTTTGTAGGGCTGTTGCACCTGGAGCCAGCCGCTACGAAACCAGCGTGTGGTGTTAGAGCTGTCATGTGAAAAGCAAACGGCCGCGGTGATAAGGCATCGCCCGGCGCGGTGCAGAGCTGTTGGGTGGCAGCCTCGACACCTTGCGTTTGCCTAGTGGGTCAAGGATTCTCTAGTCCTGAGCTGTGTCCACAAGTAAGTGCATCGCATGACTCGTATCGTCCCAGGTTAACAAAAGTCCTGTGTGTGCATTTAACGAGCAGACTTCATGTGAAAATCGCTTGAGCTCATTGCTGGGTGTTCAGATTCTTTGCAGCTGATACTTTTCATATCTGATTCGTGCCTGTTTAAAACAGACCAACTTTGTTCTAAGACTGAGAAGTCTCTTTTCCCTTACTAGGAAGAAGATCTCTTAAACGATGTTTGCAGGGAAGTAGTCGAGAAGTGGTCTGAATCTCAGATTGTTGACGCCAAAGAGAAAAAAGAAGGTAGTGTCGCTGCTCGGTGTGCCTTGCCTTTCCTCGTGGTATGAGTAATTTGCAGGGCCTTCTCAAGATGAGGACTGTGTGTTCGTCCTGTTAGGAGTTAAAACCAATGCTGCATTAATATGTTTGCAGATCTGACTTGCTTCTCATTGCTATTGCTGCTTATTTACTGTTTTGTCTTGAAATATGAAATGAGGATGAGTAGTTTCACGTTTGGCTGTCCCTAGCATTCTCCTGCTCTTTGGGTTCATAATGCTGCAGAGGATAAGCTCTTTTTTTTTTTTTTCTTCTGTAGGATTTTTTCAGTTTCACAAAACACCTAGGGCTTTCTCTCCGTTCAGCGCTAACAATGTAGCGATGGCAGCTAACGCTGATGGCAGATGCAGTTATTATGGTATAGCGTACTGTAAAATGCCCATGCTACTTCAGTTTATGCTGGTTTGGAAAGCAGGTGGTTTTATACAACTACAACTGCACCTATGGAGAGCTGTGCTGTCCCTTCTGCTGCTGCTCACCCCAGTACCCGACAGGAAAGCATTCTTATTTTCCTCTTCCAAAATCTTCTCTTAAAACTGTCCCTTTTTTCCATAAATGCCTGTGGGGGGGAAGCTCTGTGAGGCCGCTGCTGCTGTACTAATGCTGCTCCTTTCCCAGTCGTGTGTAGTCCCACCGTTTCGTTGTACCCTCTCTGAATTCATCCCTCGTCTTCAGCTGTCGGCTCGGGAGCGAACACCTCCGTCTTGTTCTTGTTCATCGGGGAGGCTTGTTCTGGTCATTGAGCAGAGCTCTGGAGTACAATGAAGTCACATGCTGGAAAGATTTTGCTGGTTTAAGCATACTGCATGGATCAATTGGTAATCTTCCAACTGCACGGACCTAACCGTAGCCCGTGACAATGTAACATCCCTTTTGGCTAAATCCTGCTTTTTGTTTGTTTTGCATTTTTTTGTTGGTTCTGGTTGCAAACAGAATATTGTCACTGATGGATGTCATTCTAGAAATAGTTCTCCCAGTGAGCCTTATTGTGAGGCTGCGGTTATATAGCGCTTTTCTTGTCTAAACCTCAGCATTTCACCCAGATCACTCACCTCCTCTTTATAGATGAGGCGGCTGAACCACACAGCAGCTCAGTGGCGTTCCCTGAAAATTCACTGAAGTCTGTCCTTGGCACAACCTTGCCTTTGGCTGGGGAGAGGAAAAAGTTATGCTATTCTGTGGATTAAATAAAATAAATCCCTCTTTTGGGGACAAGTGATTGGAATTGCTGGAGCTGCTGCTGGACTCCTCACCATTGGTTACCCACAGGGATTTTTCTTACTTGTCACAGAAAGGAGGTAGCAGTATGTGTCCAGGTTGTTAGAAGTGCAAGGATTTAATTATTTCACTGTGGTTCCATAAAAGGATAAATCCCCAATGAAGTCTGTATCTACTTAGAATAACAGAATCCTGAGGATAAGTTATTAACAAACTAGAAAAGATTTGGTCTCAAAACCCAAAAGTCACTTTGAGAAACAGGCAGCAGAACTTCAGTGTTAAAAGGTGAATCAGCTGTTTGTTTCCTTAGGTAGGTAGAAAAGGAAGAATATTAAACTGATCAGTCACTTCGGGTTTCAGAACTTCTGTGGATGTGGGTTTTAGTACATAGTTAAACATATTTGGCTGCTTTTAACCAGAAGAGAGTGCAACTTGGGAGTAAAATGGATTTTCACTAGCAAGAGTGTTACTGATTTCAAAGTTTCATTGTGAAACTTCCCTTGGTCCAGGAAAAACAGTATCTGATGGTGTCTGTGCACAGCACGAGGGGATTCCTCCTGGTGGGCAGAAGCTGGGGTCACGTCACCGCGTCAGACGCCGCGCTGGCCTGAGCCATCCCCTCGGTGGCTCTTCAGCAGCTCCTGCTCTCGAGTCAGGTTGAATTCCCCGAAAGGCCGGCTCGCTGTGCCCTGCATTGACAGCACCACTAGTGACCTTGGGAGAAGGCTCGTGGGAGGAGGGCGGGGATGTTTTTGGGTGAGACTTCTCCCTTTAGCTCGGCGTGTTGTCCCCGGCGACAGGGACACAGCCTGTGACGGGGGGACGGTGCCTTTGGGGGACTGCAGATGCAGGAAGCAGCGGCATGTGGCATCTCTCAGCTGGGGCTTCACTGCCGTGTCTGCAGGGCCTGACTGATGCTCTGACTCTTCTCCTGGCCAGATGAGATCCAAGCCATCGCCAGCATGATGGAGAAGCAGGCCAAGATAGTGGTGAAGCCAAAGGAGGTCTCCCAGGAAGAGAAGCAAAGGAAAGCTGCCCTCCTGGCCCAGTATGCCAACGTGACGGATGAGGAGGAATATCCTTTTCCTGACCCAGTTGAGACTTGGTGCTTTGAAGGACAATGTTTATTAAAAATCTCCTAAAACAACCCCTTTCCAGCTTTGCAGTGTCTAGTGGGGAGAATTGGGGAAACTTTTCAATCTTCCTTCTCCATGATAGAGTAACTTCCATGGGAAAAAGCATGCAAGCTCCTAGTTTGTGGAGTGCCATGAGCAGACGCTCCTTTGAGTATGTTTCTCCTCCATGTTCACACTCCCCACCAACACGTGCTCGGCTGGGTAAGGCTTGCCCAGTCCAGGTGTGTTGCTGTAGTGAATCACCTCCCAGTAACTGCACGGTAGTTCGTGTATCGGATTTATTGCTTGCTTTCTGATGAGAAACCTATTGAAAAGATTCTCTTTAGAGAGTATGTGTAGAGTGGGAGAGTTTAACGTTATGTCTTCGCAGTGCTGAAGAACAAGTTCTTCCTTGAAGTGCAAAGTTGAAGGGAGGGAATCGTCCCTGGCACTGGAGCAACAGGAAGGAGCTGAACGTGGGGGTTTGTGCTTGCCTGGTCCATGGTTGTCTGCATTAATTTCCAGCTTCTTCCCTGTGGCTTGATAAAACAGTTATTTGACATGTTTTAAGTGTGACTGTATAGAGGCACAAGTTCATTACTGATGTCCATATTTCCTTAATTCTCTCACTGGTGAGGATGAACAGGATGGATCGATTGCAACAGCAGTAAATATTGGATCAGAAAAATGTATCCTTTGAATTGTCAATGACCCAAAGGTGTTTTGGGAGGAAGGCAGCTTCCACGGTGAGTTTCCCATCCATGTCTGAGTTGATGCTCCTTGTTTCTTTAGGGCCACCTTTTAAGTTTGGTAATTCATTTTTCTTTTCATAACCTTGCTCCTAATGAAAGTCAGAGGTCCATCTGCTCCCTGCCCTGTGTGCACAGCTGAGACTGATCTGATCATTCTCTTTTCTCTCCTCTATTCCTTCTTTCCCTCTTCCACCCTCTCTGAAGCTTCACAGAACATGCTTATTAATAGGGATAATTCTCCCAGAACATCAGCTTAATGTTAACTGGTGTGTGGAGAGGTAAATCAGGAATTATTAAAAGTGTAACAGAAGGAAAACTACTGTGAAACTCGTCAGGCCGTGGTGCAGCTGAACGTTAAAGATGAACAAGGACCAGGTATCCCACGTTTTTTTCAACACAATAATTTGGGATATTCCTCAAGCTCACCAGCTGGCAGGTTTAAGATGGAAGCAGGTTTTATCACATAATTAAAAAGTGAAGCCTAAATTATTCTTGTCCCTACATTACTGATGGTTAGGAGGAGGAGGCAGCGGAGGAGACACCCACTTGCTCTTTCTAATGCTCTTCCCAAAGCATTTGGCACCGGTCACTGCGGGAGGGAGGACGTGAGGCCGTGGGGATCCCTGGCGTGAGCAGCCTCCTCCGTTCCCACGTCTGCAGCCTTCCCGCGTGGCTGGCGGGACGGGCAGAGCTGCCCCAGCCAGTGCTGTCGGCCCCGTTCCCATCCCAGTGGCTGGGAGTGACTGGGACGCCTGGCACCCGCTGGCCGTGGGCTCGCTGTGGTGGGGCGTCAGCCGCGATCCCAGCGGCTGCGGGTGCAGACACACACACACGTGTACGTGTGTCGTACACCCAGCTGGGGTGAGTCCATGGGAGGAGGCTGTACCGTGCGTGTTCTTTCCCTTCCTCTTCAGTTTGTAGAGGTTTTACAAATTTTTTCGCGTATCAGTCTTAAGAACCTGTAGGCAACTTGATTTTTGTAGGAAAAAATCCTTTTCTAGGGAGCGTGCATTTACTCTACGTGACTTTTCTATTTGGAAAAACAGGCCGAGATTCCTTTTTCTTTCTCCATTCCTCATTCCCAAATTCCTTCCCTGCTTGGTGAGGAAGCAGAAGTGGGAGTGAGAAGGTGAAGGCAGAACAAACCAGCCCGTGAGCTGAAGCCAGAGTCTAGTTCAGAGCTCTGAAATACGGCTGCGGAGCGGAAGCTGCGCGGCTTCAGCCCGAGCGTTGTCAGCCCTTAACGCAGCGCCAGCGCTGTTCCGAAACACTAACGTGGAGGATGTCCTGAATGCCAGGAAGCTGGAACGGGAGCTGCTGCGAGATGAGTTCCAGAAGAAAAAAGAGCAAGATAAACTCCAGCGAGAGAAGGATAAGCTAGCCAAGCAGGAGCGGAAGGAGAAGGAGAAGAAAAGGACACAAAAAGGCGAGCGGAAGCGATAGCCGGGATTTTCCAGTTGGACTCTCAAGGGATAAAATTAATTATGAATATGGTGTGTGTTTAAAAAGCAGCAGAAATTCTGGGCACGTGGCTGGCAAGTGGTTGTTTGGAAGCATTTTCTTTTTTTTTTTCTTTTTTTTTTTTTTTTTTTTCATAGCAGAAAAGAAATTTCAAGCACCTCTTAAACTCGAAGCGTGCCATGTGCTTGTGGTGTCAGATGTCCCAGTCAGTTATTGTGGCCAATGTCTGTACCAAAGAACGGTGAAGTAATTATGTCCGTGTTCTTAAATTGATTGAGTTTTACTCCTAACCACTTCAAGCAAAGCAAAACAAGCTGTAGGAGAGGGCTTCCGAGCTGGCTGCGTCCTCCTGCCGGCCTTGGTTTGCAGCAACAGCGTGTTAGGATTTGCGAACAGAGCAGAGCCCCTTCCTGACATGTAATTAAGGACGTGCTGCTACAGGGCGAATGTGAATTTATTTAACACTAGCCTTGAAAAATGTATTTGCAAATACATGTATTTATGCTGCCAAGAACAACGCCAGGTCTTTGTTCTGGCTGAGCTGAGAGCGCGGAGATTGGAGCTGACCTCAGCGAGGGCAAGTGCTGTTCTGCAGCAAGAGAAAGGAAACGTTATGAAATATATATGAGTTGCAGCTACGAGACTGCACCACCCGCAGGCTCTTGGCGAGGTAATTCCGCGCTGATTTGAGCATCAGCCACAGCGGTAGCAAATTGGTTGAGTCCTTATGCTATTTTAAGACTTCGTGCTGATACTGGAAAATGGTGCTCCCCGATGTTTCCTGTGGGTGAACATCGACTGTTATTTCCACGGTGGTTGCCGGGGCGAACGCTTTAACGGCGGCTGTAAGGGAGCTGGATGCGCTGCGGTTACAGGCTGGTTGCTCTCCCGGGGCAGAGCTGCGATCGGGAGCCGCCTCCGAAGGGCTCATTACCTGCCCGTTCCCAGCCTTTTTCGTGACGGTGCCACCCGCCTCTGGAGAGGGGAACACTAATTTCTGTAAAGGGAGCGTGAGGGAGGAGCTGCAGCGCTTCCGGGGGCGCGGGAGGAACCGGTGTGCCTCGTGTGTGCTGCTGCTGCGCCGGCCCCCAGCGCCTGCTTTCGGCACGTCTGATTGAAGGGCTGTGCCTCCTGTTTAACTAGCTGCTGCAAGTGTGAGTATAACTGCTTTATCTTTGGACTTGAATAATAAAACTGGTTGGCCAAGAAGCGGGTTCCTCTCTTGTGACCATCGTGGGTAGCGCCTGCGGCGCGCGGTGTGGGGCTCCCCTCGTGCCTGCCCTGTCTCCTCCCCGTCCCCTTGCCTGGCAGCGGCGTTTCAGAGGGCTGACCCTGCTGCTGTGGTGCTGGTCCTTGTTCACTCACACCTCGCATCCCACAGTGCCCTTCCCTCCGCGGGGCCTTGCAGGGAATGAATCCCAGAATCATCCAGGTTGGAAAAGCCCTTGAAGCTCCTCCAGTCCAACCACAAACCTCACCCTGACCGTTCCCAACTCCACCAGATCCCTCAGTGCTGGGTCAACCCGACTCTTCAACCCCTCCAGGGATGGGGACTCCCCTCCTGCCCTGGGCAGCCCATTCCAACGCCCAACAACCCCTTCTGCAAAGAAATCCTTCCTAAGAGCCAGTCTGACCCTGCCCTGGCGCAGCTTGAGGCCATTCCCTCTTGTCCTGCCGCTGGTTCCTTGGCTCAAGAGACTCCTCCCCCCTCTCTGCACCCTCCTTTCAGGGAGTTGCAGAGGGCCAGGAGGTCTCCCCTCAGCCTCCTCTTCTCCAGACTAAACCCCCCCAGTTCCCTCAGCTGCTCCTCATTTTTTTCTTTTTTTAATTTTTAAAATTTTAAATAATTTCTAATCTCCCAGGAGAAATCCACAGTCCATACAACTCCAGATTTTTACACCAACTGAGAAGCCACATAAGTATCGTTGAGGCAACATGTCCTGACTTACACTGCATTTGGGCATGCTGTACTCTGGGTCCCCATATCCCACGGCTGTGCTGGGTTACCCAAAGAGAAGGTTTCCATCCTTCTGCTAAGAGACTGGCTGGTTCATGTTCCCCCTGCAGCCCTCCGCAGCTCCTGTTCTTTCTCAGAGCTCTGCTTGTCCCCCCAGGGCTGCGCCGTGGAGGAGCCTGGCTGCGTTGCTGCGTTTCGGGGTGGTTCAGGCACCGGCTGCTGCAGGAGAGGGGTGTCAGCCCTGGCACCACGGGCTGGCTCTTGCTTTCTCCTGCCACCTGGAGCCCTTTGGCAACTCCTGGGTGGGGGCACCAGGCCCGAACCAGCTGCCCCTGCTGCAGGCGGGTTGGAGGAAGCTGCGGGCTGTCCCAGGTCTTCCGGTACTTCCCCCCCGTGCCGCAGGCGCTCTGGCAGCAGCAGCCGTGGGTTTGCCTGTGGCCCTAAGCTGGGCACCAAAAGCTCTGCAACCTGGTGCTGAACTCCCCCCACCCTCTGCTTCCAGCAGAAAGCATGGCAGGGCCAGAGCTGCACGGCTGCTGGCACAGCCGAACCCCCTACGGCTGCTGGAGACCTTTCACAGAATCATTCAGGTTGGAAAAGCCCCTCGGGATCATCGAGTCCAACCCTCAGCCCGACTCTACAAAGTTCTCCCCTACCCCACATCCCCCCACAGCTCATCCAAACGACCCTTAAACACACCCAGGGATGGGGACTCCACCCCCTCCCTGGGCAGCCTATTCCACTCTCTGACCACTCTTTCTGGGAAACATTTTTCCCTCCTGTCCAGTCTGAACCTCCCCTGTTGCAGTTTAAAGCCGTTCCCTCTTGTTCTGTCACTAATCCCCTGTGAGAAGAGACCAGCACCAACCTCTCCACAACGTCCTTTCAGGGAGCTGTAGAGTGATGAGGTCTCCCCTCAGCCTTCTCCTCCTCACACTGAACAGTCCCAGCTCCCTCAGTTGCTCCTTTGGTTGTAAAGGTGCAGAGAAAAGAGCTGCCCTCACCTCCTCAGACAGGAACTGAACCCCCTCTGCCCGCTACTGTGCTCAGGAGCCAATCAAAGAACAAAAGGCTACGCCCTATGTGCCCAAATCTTTACGTTCTCTAGCAGTTTGTGTGGGTTTAAGTGCAGGGTGGGAGCTGCCCCTCACACCTCGACGGTGCCGTTTGTTCACAGCCTGCGCCCGCAGCCCAGCCCGGGGTGAGCGGGGTTGGGCCTGGCCCGCCGGGGCTTCGCTGCCGCAGTTCAGAAAGGCCCTTTGGGGATGGGGCAGGGCCAGCCCCCGCCTCAGCAGCCCTCCTGGGGCAGGGCGGGAGAGCCACAACCATCCCACGGCACCCAAGGGGTTCAGCTGCCCCCCAGCCGTGAGCCCCCCCCCACAGCACCCAAGGGGTTCAGCTGCCCCCCTGCCGTGAGCCCCCCTGGTCCCGGGGCGCTGGGCCCGGCTGGTGCTCAGGATACGCAGGGTCCTGACATCAACAGCGAGGGGCCGATGGAGCAGGGACCGGCCAGACCCCTCAGAGCTCCAGCGCAGATACCGGAACCATTGCGCAAGCACAAAGCCTGTAACTAACGGGGAGAAAAAATCCACCACTTCGGCTTCACTGCACTGATACAATTCTCCCTGGGTTTGTCGAACGTTACCATCGTTTCTCCCTACAAGAGAGTAATTTCAGTATCACCCCTGCCTGGTACCTCTTAACGTACTTCAACGACTAACTGGAAATTACAATCCCCATTACCGGATCAAGTTCTAGGAGCTGAGGCTACGAAGACAAGCACAGAACAAATGCTCTTCAACAAAAGCTAATTTATTTCCTACCAGACAGACTGAAGTCAGTACAGTATTGCTCTTAACATCAACGTATCCTGGGTTAAACTCAACAAAGCTCAATGCAGTGACTTGTGCCACGAAGACGTGCTTTGTTCTCCTGCCCCATAACCGGGCAGTGCTTTTGGGCGTTGCAGGGATCAAAGCAGCTACTCCGCTTCCTGCTGCATTCCCATTTGGCTTCGCTCTCACATCATCTATTGACAATTTATGTGGTGTGATCACACCTTTTGCGTATCGGGATTTCCAGAAGTAGGAAGAACAGAGACATTTAAAATATCAGGGTATCTAGGCAAGGACAGCTGAATAAATTTAATCCACACATTATAAACGCGATGCTAGAAGTGTTAAAACCCCGTATCTCCTGAGCCACATAATACCAACATTTCATATCCGTGAATAAGTTACTTCTATTCCGTACAGATTAAGATATGCAGATGAACACCAAGTATTAATAGCTGTCAAAAATGCAGAGGTAAACTAATAAGTCTAAAATATGACAACCAAATTTCAAACCAAACTAGTGAAAGGGTAACCTAAATTGCAGAACTTTGTGATACCTCTTCCAATTTTAAAGTTAAGGTGTTAAAACCAATACTCATTATTTCAGCTGCTGCACAGCTTTGTGTGTGTACGATCATCCTCTGCGCGGGTCATATTTTCATTATGTTTAAATACTTTAAAACAAAGGTTCTTTTTTTTTCCCCAAGAGCATGCCCAAATGATTTGAACGCATTGACTAAGTTGCATGGTTTCACAGCAGCAATTTTGTCATACCAGTAATTTAGTAGAACCTGGTGCATCTCCTTTCATAAACTTACATTTTAAAATCTCAAATTCATAAATATATTTCAAATATTTAATTTTACATGAATATTGGGTATTCTTAGCATTTTTTCCTCCTGTTTCCAGGTTTTAGTTTAATAAGGAAAGTATTTTTACATCACAATCTTATCTGATACTGACTGGACACTCCATTAAACTACAGTCTTCAGGAATCATTATTTTAAAACCTATTTCTTAAAGCAAATCTAAAAGAAGTTATCGGAACAGTTGTACACCAGGGTTCACCTGCAGAAGTTAAATAACATCTTGGCTGTTAAAAAATAATCAGACTAATTAATTAAGTTAACATTCACCAGTTTGGCTTTACAATATTCTGGTGCTGCCTGTCATGTTAATGGTTTAAGAAGAACCTGAGAGCCCTGAAAGCAAATTCAACTTCTTGTCAAGACACAGCTTTAAATATGAATATTAGTAGTTCAAACGTGACAAATAATTAAAAAGAATTAGTGTATCACCTCTCACACATGCACACAGTGGAGTGTATTTCTGCATGCAACTGGTATTAGTGCTTGCTTACTTCAGCCCTCTGATTTAGGATGCCGCAGCTGTTGGTATTTCCACACACTTTTTCTTCAGGTTGCACCGTCTCCCGAAGAGCTTTCTCTGGATCCAGTTTTCCAGCTAACCACTTCGGTAAGGTCATCTGGAGCGCGCACCAGAGAGTTGTACGTGCTTTACGTGTTGCTACGCTCATCTCTTTAATTGCCAAAGCAAGAGCAAGCACATCTGCAGGGAGGAAACGGCGTTTTAATCTTTATTAAAGGTCATCAGCAAGCACTGTTGGGGATTAATTCACCCAGGAAAACTTTTTAGACCCTTTTTAGTGCCTGATTTTGCGTCTGTCTCTTTGTAAGGTTGTAAAAGCTGAATCTAAGTAGTGATTTTTAGGCCCTTGTACAGAGGCAGGTATATGGAGTTTAGGTACTTATTTTGTTAAATAAGCTGAGCTGTCACCTGTTCCCAGGAGTATCTAAAGCCTTACGCTCACCTCTGGGTTTGAACGAATTCCACGTACACACACATACTACAGGCATCTCGCCCCTTCCTGTGCGAGCTCCTTGCTGAATGTTCACAGCAACCCCTGCACATCCACAAAGTGGATCCTTTGCCCATCTTGCCTAAGAAGTCGGTAAGACAGGTGAAGGAATAACTCGTTTGTGGCATTTTATTAAAGCATACAGATCACGTTCTGCAAACGTGTCAAACCCCACCGCTTTACTGTAAAGGGTAGGGTGGTGCAGGGCTCCATTTATTCAACAGCAACGACTGAATGCATAGATGATGCTTTGATTTTAACTCCAGACTATGTGTGGAGAAACAAATCCAATCCCCTCTCCTAGGCCCTGGAGTTTTCAGCCAGAACTCACACGTTCTTCTGGGGCAGGTTCCCACACTGTGTGCTGGGCTGTGCCAAGAGCACGTGTGCATCCCTGGTCAAATGCTTCCAGAATCACAGAATCACAGAATCATCTCAGTTGGAAAGGACCTTGAAGATCATCCAGTCCAACCGTTAACCCAGCACTGACAGATCCCAACTCCACCAGATCCCTCAGTGCTATGTCAACCCACCTCTTGAACCCCTCCAGGGATGGGGACTCCACCACCTCCCTGGGCAGCCCATTCCAACGCCTAACTACCTGTTCTGTAAAGAAATACTTCCTAATATCTAGTCTAAACCTTCCCTCGCACAACTTGAGGCCATTCCGTGGGGTTTGGAAGCAGCAGAAGACTTTAAGTCAAAGTCTGCTCTTCCAAGGGCCCGTGCTCAGTAAAGCACAACTGCAGTTTCATTTTATTGCAAAAAGCTGGCACCTACCTTCAAGCAATATCCTTGGAGTCACTGTTCCAGGTGAAGGCATGCCCTCCTGGTGGGACTGCGGGTGCCTCAGAAAAGGGCAGAATTTAAAGGCCTAACCTCATCCCCTCACCATCCCCTTCACCAGCTCGCCTGGCTCTCACTCCCCAGGCTGGTTTCTGTGAAACATTCCGAGACATCCCTCCTTCTGCAGGGAGTGACCACTGATTCCTCTGCCACCACCACTGCTAAAGCAGCTGGAAGGAGTGGTACAGGAAGCTATTTGGGTAACTGTGAAGAATCACCATGAAAATCCACTTGTCCAACACAAGTGTCAGCCATCCAAAGAATTTTAGAAGGTAGCGTTTGGAAGGATAACTCCAGAGAAAAAATGGACAGAATACAGAGTGGGAGGATGTGATTATTGGGTCTTGTATTTTCAAATTTCCAATTTCCACACCAAGCTCTGTGGAATCAAGAAGAGACCACAGGAACGGTGTCACCTGGAGTGCCCAGAAGAAGCTGGGAAAAAAGTGACACTCACGTAAGTGTGCATCTCAAAGCTGTAAGATATGGTTGGCATTTGGGTCACTACCCAGGGAAGAAGGGAAAATCCTGCAGTAATAAGGAAGAGTCTTTGGCTGAATGCAGGGCCTGAGAGATATTAAAAAGGTCTTTTCTCCCCTCAGAAGATGATCTGTAACATCTACATCCTTCTGAAAGATCTTGAAAACTAAATCTTGGGCAATCTCAAAGCAGAGGTATGGTCAGACAGCTCTGAAAGGCTTGATGGTTGTTCTGGGTGACAGACAGCACTCCATAAAATCCTTTTTCTGATCATTGTGATTTCTTCCAGAACTTCATTAAGTGGTCAAAAACGTTTACAAACAACCGCCAGATACCTCGTACGGTCCCACAACTTCAGAGGGTAACAGCAAAATTTTTCAGATCCACTTTGTGCATGAATACAACTGATATGAGGCAGCTCAGATCCATCTGCTTCCCACTGAAGTAAATCTGTGTGCCAACTAAAGTGGGGGGAGCTGGGAGAAAAGGCAACCGTGGCTTACGTTTGAATTTTGTTTAAATCAAAGTTCCTGGAATAGAGGACACAATAGACAGATCCTGCCTGATCAGACAGATACTTAATATCAGATCAGATGGAATAAAAAGGTGCTGTGGAAACAGGATTGGGCCAGGGAAGACCTCTTTTCAAACAAAACTAAACTATTAACACGAAGAAAGCTCTGCCAAAGAGAGGCGATGCACAGCTTCAGGCATCAAGGCTTTCCCAGACATGCAGCAAATACAGTTACTACATTCAATAATCTACTGTTTGGAAAATCGTCCCCAGTTGCCACAGCAGGCTAACACAGCCTGCAGACAGCCAGTACGGAGGATGAGGTAGACAAGGAAAGCACAACCCTTCTAGGTGGATCCCACTGCACAAAGCCCTCTTCTTCTCAAAGCAGCTGGACCAGGGAGCAGACCTCGAGGTCTGGCAGCTCTTTCCCAGAGGACTCAGTTCCAAAGAGCTCACTGGTTAAGAAGTAGCACCAAGTAAAGCCAGCACCAATTATTTTCACAGGCTTCAACACCCAAAAACCCCCCTTCATCTTAACAAGTCACAGAATCTTCAATCAAGGTAAAGAGAAACAAGAATGATGGTGAACAGGTGAAAAGACAAATTGCTATAGTGTATCTTTTGAAGTAACCTTGAGAATAACAGAACCGCATGATTGGACACGCCAAAGAAGTAAAATAATCCACCTAATTCAGCTCTGGAAAGAAAGGCAGCAAGTGAACAGAGGGCTCTCAGAGATGTAAGAAAGCTTCCAACACAAAGCAGTAGGTCAGAGCATCGCAGGCTGCAGGAATTTATTCTGACTCACATCTCAGAGAAGGGAATCTGCCAGACTGCCTGTGCACTAGTGAAAGATTAAGCTGAATATTCAGTTGGATACCATTAAGAATAAAAACATTCTGACCAATATATGTTTGTGTATCCATCCAAAATATGATTTGTATTTTATGTCACTCTATGACAGAACATGCTTGAAGAGGAAATCCATTCATAACGCAAGGCCATCTTGCTCTCTTTGCACAGATTCAGCATGGAGATACCAAGGAAGTTCTACACAGAAATACAGAGAGCGCTAGAGAGGGCATGGGAAGGGGAATATGAGGGACAGCAAAAAGAAAGAGGCAATATCTTAATATCATCTCCAATCCCAAAAAACCCCACTACCTTTTCATTACTTGCTAGTTTATTAATTGAATAAATGCACTCCAAATTGATTTAACCCATTTATCTCTAAAACCCAGTTTTAGTATCCTCTAAAAACCATCATCTAAACCCCATACGCCTTTCCCAAAGCTCTAGACACTGAAAACTGAATTAAAACTTTAACACAAAACCCCTTACACTTATTTTTTATATAGACTTGCAATATGTGTAGAATTTTTCAGCCACCTTCTAAAAATATGTAAGCATAAGTTATACCTCTGTCATCTTGGCATCTGGGAGCTCCTTGCCTCTGTTGATTTGAAGCATTTACAATTTCATCTTTTCTACGTGACTGCACTACACGAATTACCTCCAGGTGTTTATCAAGAGCAGTAGAAATGTTAGCATGAAGGGGAGAACTGCGAAGGCGCTCCATTTTTCCCAGTAAAGTCACAACCTAATGAACATTTTACATGTTACAGGAGTTCAAACTATACTCATCTAGACTTACATGAAAATTAACTAGATTAGGAAGAACAGGTTAATGATAACCATTATTTTCTTTTAAGAACAGTTCATAAAGCTATAGTTGAAGTAGTTCTAAATTCTTACCTAGGGTTTCTTCTTCTCCAAAGCTGAAGTTCTGGAATAGCTGGGTGTGCACAGCGCAACAGCAAAGCTAAAATACCCAAGTATCAGGACGCAGCTTACTAGTTAATAAGAGATATATACAACTTTGAGACAACCAGGTAACAGGAGGGGGTTCCATGACAATGTGCATTCCTGTGGTCCTCCCTTCCATCAGCACTGCTGCACTTATCTGGGTGAAAACCAATCCCACAAAGACTGGCCAGTTTTCACCCAGATGATCTCCCTGTGCTGTGCCAGCACAAAGCAACGGGCAGCGTGGGATTGGCTAAAGCTGCTGTGGAACCACACGCGCAGGCTGACTTTCAGGACGGATACTCAACACTGAAGGACCTCGTTCAGAGAATATTGAGCACAAACATTCAGAATAATTCAGTTTTGTTTAGTTAATTGAAAAGTTGCACCTTCATCTTACAACAGTCATGTCGCTATGAATTTCTCCTCGGTGAGCGATTCCTCAATCCATGGTTCACAGACCACTGAAGAACCTGGTTACTGGTCCGCAGGAAGAGATAAAACTAAATATTCCAAATTCATAATGTTCATTGGGCAGTGGCTACACTTGATGACCTATAAAGAAGCCTGATGATTAATGACCATCCACAGATAAAAGTAAGAAACAGCGGGCACAGTGCAAAGTTCTTGATGTTTTCTTGCAACAGAACAACAGTAGGCTTCCCTAGGAAAAGGACTGGCATGGAGGTTTTAAAATGTAAGAAAGGGTGGCTAACAAAGGCCTTTGAACCAAGACGATTTGCCCAATCTGCCCCAAGTATCCTCAGAGCAGGCTGTTGGCCAAGACAGTTATTTTGGTAGCAGCATCCACACCAGCAGAACAAGCAGCCGCCCCTTGCCAAGGGCCCAGGAGAGCATTCAGGAAGGAGCACGCTCTGCCTCAGATCCGGCAAAAGCCTGAGGAGGGAGGGGGAATGTAGGAATAAACTGCACAAGTTCCTGTGACAGCAGCAACAACCAATAAACACAAAAGTGACATTTGTAAGGAAGCTGAGAGTTTAAAAAAAAGTGAAGGAAGAACTTCACATGAACAACTAAGGAATCAATCCCTAGGAAACTAAAGTAGGTAAGATTGTTTGAAAATCACTAGAATTGTTTCTGAAGATAAAGCCAGATTTTAGGGAATGCTGTAGTAGGATCATGTAAGCAAGTGAAACAAAGTAGATGAACCTGACAGTCATTATTTCCCAGTCTTAGTAGTATGTCCACATCCACAAAAGGACTTTAGTTCTGAAGACCTGGTTTTCAGGTACCACAACCTCATCCAGTGGGATCCCCGGCTGAGAGTTAGTTAAATGCCTGCGTTCCTTACACTGAGCCTGGGAGAAGTGCCAGGTGTCTAAAAGCAAAATCCACAAAAGTCAGCAAAGCTGGGCTGCCCCAGCAACCCACTGGGAACCACGGATGGCTCAAAGCTCACCTTCCCATCCCCTCAGGCTTTTCAGAAGTTCACCCTGCACTCCCAAGAGACGCCTGCTTCCACTCATGACTCAGGGGCATTACCTAAACCTGCCCTTCTCTTGCAAAGCACAACTGATGCCTTTTGACTGTCACAGGGCTTGCTGAGTAGTTCGGATCCTTCACTGGGAAAAGCAGGAACCATCACCTGAGGCTGAGTGCTGGAGCGCAGGGTCCCAGCCAAACAGCCAGCAGAGCCGCGGGCCCCGCAGCCTAGAAGTGAGGACACATCAGGGGTAAGAGCTGACGTTTCAGGCCCAGGTTTGATGACTGTTCTTCACAAAACACTGTGTTTGGAGCAGGAACTATAAAGCTTTCTTCTGCCCATAGGTACCCTCAACTACTGCAAGTAAGTGACTGTTTGCTCTCTCTGGCAGAAATCACTATTGGTGCAGAATAGAAGAGCTTCAACAGGACGAGCTGAACGTCCAGGCCCAGCGTGGGGTGACTGCGGCATTCTCCAGTTACAACACAGCTGTGCACCTTCTATCTCTCCAGACACAAGGCAGACGAGATACAGTCTGCAGGGAGGAGATCCTGGTTTAAAGTTTGTTCTTTGACTATTAAGTGTTTTAATAGCTACTGATGACATAGTGAAGGAAGCTACTGTCACCTCTCCATCAGCTATGCTTTGTTCTGGAACTGAAAGCAACTGCAAGTGGAAGTCTCAAACAAGAAAACCAACGTGCGTGAACACCAAGAGGATTTAACTAGATGCTCCACATTACGAAGAGTTAATCCCAAGATTCATCCAGCTCAACTTCCACTTGAACCTTTGCACCAGTGTTTCTCTTTGGCGGTCACTAAGCTTTTTGATGTTAGAATCCAGATCCAACAGCCCCACTGTGCTTTTGAGCATCCTTAAAACTACTTTTCCGTGACTGCCTAGCAAGTGTCTGAGGTTCTGTACCCTAAAGTTTAGCTCAAATGGCTAAAAGGATTAAGTCCTTTTTTAGATGCAGTTTTAAAGTACTAGGACAAGGACAGGCAAGCCTTTTGAAAGTGGAAACTTCCCAAGACGACTATTCTGGAGTTCAGAGAACAGTAGTTTTAAAAGTGTACACTAAGCCCATCAACACATCTTTCACTATGCTCTCTACTCAGCTGTATGAACAAAACCAGGCAGTTGCACAAGATGGATTTCAGCAGGCACTAAGCAGACGTGGCTCCACGGCTTATTTCACCTGGGCTAGACCGGTAGGAAAGACTGCTTCTCCCCCCCACTGCCGTGGGAGCCGCTGAGCTCAGCAGCACTGGCTGCTCCAAGAACCAGCATTTCTCACAACAGCTGCTGCCTTTAGTCCCACACCCCCTCACCGGGGCAGGCTTCGGCTCGGCACTTTCGGCCCACACTTCTCCTCCTGCAGCAGGAGCATCCTGGCTCGGGCCCCTCAGCCTCCGAAGAGCCAGATCAGACCCTCGCTATTCCGCTGGCAGCTCAGATCAGCTCTGCCTGTGCTCGCCTCCTCCCTCTAGTCTCCCTTGCAGAGTTCTGCGCAGGCTGCCGCCTCACAAAGTAGCACGATACTGCACACTGGCACCATCGTTTGGCCACAGAGCTACAGGCAGCTCAAAAGACACCAGTCACACTTGTCCTACAGGTTATGGCTGTTTGGTTTAAGCAGCAAACTAGTAACGTAGAAATTCAGGCTGAAGTTGCATCAAATAACCATTCAGCATTAAAAAAATACAAGACTCTCAAGCAAATATGTATCAAAGTCTTACAAACATTAAACAAACTTGCTTTTTTTCCCCACAAATACCTCCTCTAATGCAGCGTCTACAATGACTACTTCTCTGCTGAGCTGCTCGAAACAGCTCAAAATGCAGGCACATCTAGAGCTGTGCGAGCAGTTCGGCTAGATGACTGGATTCAGGCATCTCACGCACACTCTTGTACTAGAAACCACATTCCTCCTGGCACGTACGGATGTAAACGTGAGCCTCAGCGCTCAGCGGGTTCCCTGGTAACAGCAGCAGTGAACCTGGAGCGGTAGAATCCTAGCAGGGACTGCTGAAATACTACTCCTTGCACAACATTTAAGCACAAAGCTATTTTGGTAAAAGCTCCTCTGATCATCTTGCATATCTTACCCTATACTCTAAGTTCTGTCTGATAAATTCAATAGATTTTTTTTTTTAGTCCTACAACTCACTCTGGCTTGTTCACGTAGCTGATCCACAATTAAGCGATCAACTCTTGATGGGTTTGATGCCAGCCTTGGAATTGGAGTGTTGTTAGCGCTGGAAACCTTTTTCCCTTGGAAATTCTTAGCAAGAGCCGATTCAGTCTGCAGGAAAACAAAAGAATAACTCAGTAAGAATGCAAGCTGCAAAGTGTGCTTTATTACAGGATCAAGAAAAAATATCAGATATACAATTTCTTTCCCTTAGGATTTTGTATTTTTTTTAAAGCAGATAATGAGGATTCAGGCATTTAGGATTTAACCATTTGGTAAGACAAAACAACTGCTTTACTCAAAGCAGTTCAACTCAAGTAATTATGCCAACATAATGTGTTTCAGAAGTGCTATGTCTTCACACACTCTGACTACAGCCTGTACTAATTCTGCCTGTAAATAAAATGGAGGCAAGTCAGAATTACAAGGCAAGAAAGAATGAGCAAACAGATTTGGACCTCACCCATAAAATTAAAGTAAAATTGTTTAAGTCATCAATTAATCTAAATTTTGCCAAACTACAGAAACTACAGATTTTTTTGTTTCGTTTTGTTAAAATGAAATCATATTTTATTTTGCCATCAGAAAATTACTTTGAAACCTGACTTCAAGATTTCAAATTTCTATCCCTCTCACCCCATTGTTATGTCTGGATCACCTGTAACAATACATAGCTAGCTAAATCTGTTTTAAAATTGTGTTTCTTAGATTGCTTTGTGGTTGTTCACATAAAGCTGCAGACTAATTTTTCTCCCCCTCCTCCCCCCCCCCCCCCCCAACTTTTCAGCATGTGTCAACTCTCTCTTTTGCACTTTTCTGTGAAGCCTGGACACCAGCCTCCCCTCCTCAAACCATGCTCATTCTCCCCCTAATCCCGTGATTCAAAGCAACAACCAGTTTTCGTCAGGAAGCACTTTGGCAAAAAACCCATGTTAATCCCCTCACAGTTCAGTTTCTTTCGGTGGAGCTTCCAGGGAGAAGCTGTCAGCCAAAAGGCCCGGCCCCACGATTCCCAGGTAACATTTGGCCAACTTCCCTCTCAGGAAGTTACAGCTCCAGATCGTTTTTTGAATTTCAATACCAGCTAAACCGGTGAAATTAAAACAGTTTTTACATTCAACAAGGGGAGCCTGAAGCACTTCCGCTGATGACCAAAATGGCAGGTGCTTTGAGTAGGGCTTTATGCAGAACTACCTGAATCTTTCAGTGTTTTAATATTAGACTTTCCTCGGCCTCTGTTTCTGGGGAAAAAAAAAGAGCCCATTCATCTTTGGTTTAAAACTTCAGGGAAACAGGAGGTGAGAAGAACTCATTTAACAACTAAAAGCATAGGACCTAAGAATTTTAATTAATTCTTAAAAGGATTAAAGTTTAGTCCCAATTCAACATATAATTAATGGATTTGCTTTCAAAGTTTCCAGAGGCATTGTATTTATTGTGTTAAAAAAAAAAAAGGAACATGGTTTTGTCAGTCATACAACACACCTTCCCCAACCCCAACCCAGAGACTGCAAAAGTCACCGAATTCCTGCTTTAAGTGCAACATTCAATACAACATTCATTATGCTCCCAACCAGGCTACAAACCTTCAAAACTTGTTTTCAGTCCAAATACACAGGGAAGCAAACTCTTTTAACTTTGAAGTCCCATTAAGCATTTCAACTCATAACTACCTGGCCTGAGTAGTATGAGATCTAAATCAAATCAGTGATATGGCATATTATTTTTATTTTTTTACCTTCTTTCTTTCTTTCTCCAAAGCTCTCCACTGTTCATAACATTCTTCCAGCCTAACATGAAGTTCGCTGGCAGGCCCACTATGGGTTTTAACTCGCTTCTGAAATCCAAATGCTGGTACAAAACTAGAAAAAGCACTGTCACCATATATCTTATCATTAAAATAAGGGTAGAAGCGTTTCAAATCATCGTGGGAGAACAAGTTGTGAGGCTCCATTGGGGGGACAATGGAATGGCCAACAAGGCGACCTGATCTCAAGGGGAATGCACTTGAACCCAGCTGCTTATTGGGTCTAAAATCACCCATCATGCAACTGTTGGAAAAGCTTGGAGCCTGCAGGCGAGTCACGGGATTGACGGTGTTATTGTCTCTGTTTCCCTGCCTGAGATTAAACTGACCCTGAGACTCCATTAAATCTTGGTACATGTTCTGCAGCAACTCCTCTGCATATATTTGTCCTTCCAGATCATAATGTTGACTCTGTGGCTTCAAGTGGAAATGGTGTTTGTTCATATTTTCAATGATCCCAAACTGCTGAGCTGAATAATTGTCACAGAATCTGTTTGGCTGCTTTAATTTCTTTTCACTTAAATACTCAATGAGATTTTCTTCTCCATTCCTAAGTAGTGCCTCCATGCAAGCAGCACTCCGAGCTCGTTCTGCAGTGTTATAACCAAAATCAAGACTTGAAAAAAATGAAGGATTATCTTGACAGTACTTGTGAAATAAATTACTATTTAAAGGGAAATTTGAAGATGGTACCTGAAAAAAATCATTAAAATGACTAGAACTTTTTGGAAAAGCAGGTAAATGATTATTCACTTTCAACAAAGGACTTGGATTCTGAAATGGGACAGAAGCAGTGGCTTTAGTTTGAACATTCATCCAAGCTGGCCTCACATTAGCACCTGCTGAAGGGTTTGCTGTGTTTGGTAACAGTGGAAGTGACTTACAGAATTCAGAATTCTGAAGATCAGACTTGGAAAACTGCTGCTTTTCTACACCATTTGCACAGTCACTATTCCCTGGACAAGCTGCAGAAGACTTTAGTCCATATTCAAATTTTTGCCCCAAATCAGTGCAGAACGAAGCTTCATTTGCAAATTGTTTTTCTGATAGAAATTCTACAGCCTTGGGAAATGTAAAGTTTTGCTGATCTGAAATTCTATCTTCTATTTTCTTCTGAGTCCCTGATTTAACTTGAAATAATCTACTATAGGGTTCTGCGTCCAGAGGTGGTGCCTCAGTGGTTCCATTTACTAACTTATTTTCTTGGAGGTTACAGTTGGTACTCTTGTTAGGCTTTGCTTTACTAGCATGAGAATATTCAGTGTATCTACTATAATCTGGGTTTTCATTATATCTGTGAAACTGTGGAAGAAACGTTTCTGCCCGCTTTTGGTGCCACTGCGTGTCTGCTCCTTTGAGACACGCCTTCTCCCTTCTGTAAGCATAAGCATCGGCTCCCCAGTCTTTGAATACTTCTGAATGCCCAACTTGGGGTGTAAAGGTGTTTTTTATGTATGGATAGTTCTGATATACAGGTGTTGTCTTAATATTCTCATTAGTCTGAATGTTGTAACAGTTGCCGTGATCGTTCCTAGAAGGGTATAAGCACTGCTCTTCAAGGTCTATGTCAGTAAACCCACAATAACATTCATCTACTTTTTGCTGTGATGCAAAATTACCACTTTGCAAGTACTGTTTTTCGGCAGCAGATACAGGTTCACTGCTATAAAAACCCTGTTGTGATACAGCTCCAACAACTGGTCTTTTAGTTTCTGGCAACAGGTCATGCTGGTCTATGATTCTGGCTGCATTCATGGGCCATACTGACTTCAAGCTGGAAGTGCAGCTCCTTGGAAAACAAGAAACACATGGTTAGATTCTTCTCTTGGTGCTCCTCTTCCATTCCCAAATGCAGAAAAAGGTTTAAGAACCCCATTCTTCCCTAATCATTTCTCTCGATTGATTCAAAGATGTCTTAGTCCAACTTCTACCCACTACTGCATCTCCTTAACTAGATGAGAAAACAGATTCTGTCTTGTCTAAACCCACCCATATACCTTAGGAGCTACGCACAGTGCCTTCAAGCTGCAAGCGATATGCACATACCAAGTTATGGTCAGTCGATCCTGTCAAGAGATTTACTATCCACCACCACCAAAATACTCCTGGCTAAGTAACAAGTTAAGATAACCATACTGCCAAAACTACCCACAACCTTTCAAAGCCACATCCTAGCACTCCAGACAAAACGCTTCTCTGTATCATCCTGCTTCAGAATCGCCTGTGTTTTACACTGCTTCCTGAAGGTACATCAAGAAAAAGCATCTCAGCACACTTCCTTTCCTTTCACTAATTACCATGAATTAACACAGGACAATCGGTCACCGACTGTCAAGGAAAACTGTAATCAGACTAAGTAAGCAATGGAATTGTGCCTGGAAGTCATTACAGTCACTGCCAAGTTTGGCAGCACTGAAAACAGAAATCCAACCTTCACTGTCTGAAGCAAAGGAATTAGTAAACTCTCTCTTGATCAAAACTCTCTCTAAAGTTTTCCCTCACTTCAAGCACAGAACTCAGCACACATGTGGAAATCAGTGGAATTGTTTAGGAAGACGGAAAGGAAGAGTGCTGCCTGGCTTGGGAACCTTGGGAACTGGGTTCCCTGTCTCATCCCTCAGACCTAGAATACTTGGATTCGAGCAAAAGACAGTGAACTCTCAAGGTGTCTCGGGGATCCTTCTGTGACAAGTTATGATGACTATCTAACAGTTTCTTCTGGTGCTAGAATATAGGCATAATAAATCTGACATTTAGATATGTAAATATTGCTTAGGTGGCACTCACATCAAGAAACATTAATTTTGCATGAATTCTTCTCTCCTGCCAGTTCAGGAAAGTGTGAAAGAGTATGATTTCGTGTTTTGTATATTCTTTCTGTGAATTGAAATTAATTACGAAAGAAACCTAAAGTCTGAATTCAATCTTGATCTAAAAAAACCCCAGGCCAAGGCATATATTAAAGGAGATTTATTTTAATACACCATTTCCACAATGCTTGTTAAGGACTAATTTAAAAAATGCCAATTAAAAAGTTTTGCAAATACCAGAAAGCCAGAAGCTACCATGTAATTTGAGTACCTAGAGAAAAGCTTTCAAGTATCAGAAGCAAAATATTAGAAGAGTAGGGGGAAGGAAGGGAAAGCATAAAGAGCACAAGGACTTGCCAGCAGCAGATGCAAAGGAAGATGACTAACAGAACACAGACACTGAGATGGGTGAGGGAAGTCTTTGTCAGAGGAAGAGAACGCCAGCAGTGCCTGCATGGCAACACACTCACCCCTCAGCACAATATGGCTGCGATTTATCTTGTTCTTCCAAGATGTTAGACACCAGTCCATATAAATCTGTTTCACTGCCATAATCATTCTGTTCAGGCTGAATCCTGAAAATGGATTGCATATTAGTTAAAACAATCACTTCACTCAAAATATTTTGTTAAGTTAAGCAAAAAAATATAATCCATCTCCTCCAACACACACATTCTCTGTCAAAGACGACTACCTGGATTTCATATTAATCTGAGAAGCAGCAGGCTGCTTAGTATCATCTCCATACGTAGACCATGGTGTATATAAAAGGGAACAGTCCACAGGTGCAGAGTAGTCTGATGTTGAAAGGGCAGAACTGTAGGTCTGAGACAGCTCTACATTTTCTTCATTCTGCATTTTATGTACAATAAAAGCAGTGATTTTAATATTAAACACATCAAACTGTCATTTCATCATTCTACATGGTTGTAACTGAGTTCCCCCTCAGAGTAACCAGAGCACGAGAAGCAAGCAAGCCACATACTTTTGACGTGATGCTACAGGTAACTTCTGCTGGCGACTACTGCCCAGTGCACTGGAATAAAAATTTCAGGCCACGTTAGCCTAAAACATCTGCACTAGTTTGTAACAGATGATCACCGACAGGAGTCAGGAGACATCCCCTTCCTCCCAATCATTACAGGTTATTTAAGCTACTGACTTACAACCAATTATTTTCCAGACAAAAGGCCTTCTACCCAGTTTAAGTGAAAAGGAGCCATTGCTTGTTTGGTTTACACACTATATGCTTTCTCAGCTTTTAGTAAATGAAAAAATTAACGGTGTTTTCACAAGGTTGAATGTTAAAGATACATGATGTGCTCCTTTATGGAGCAAAGTCATCCAGCAGCTACAGAAAGCAACACACAAAACCAGGTTTTATTCCCAGTAAGGCTTTCTGCCTAACTATGGACAGGTGTCTCTACTTCACGTCTCAGTTCCCCATGTCTGTAAAATACTTCTGTAAGCAAAAAAAGATGCCCAGCTGCTGGACTGAAGGACACGGAAGAACAAAGCCACACAAGTCTTGGATAGAGCAAGTAACAGGTCTGTTCTTGAAGGTATTGGGAATGAGTTTTCATTCGAGTCTTTTACCTCGGTGACAGTTTATGGCTACGAAAGGCAAAAATGAAAAGAGATACCTGATGTACTAAACTGACATGGCATTTTCTACTGGTCAGACTAAGAACCCCCTGCTCAACGGGCGGGTGTATGTGAATGTTTGGACTCTGTCTGTGGTATGCCATAGAAATACCCAAGCTTCTCCTTCTTACCGACTTTGCAGTTTTCCTAAAAATAGTCATTTGCTCCTTGCTTTGTCTACAATTGTTTATGCTAACAGAAGAACAAAGAACACAATGAAATACTATTTTACTAAGTACCACATATTGCTTCACCTGCAACTGTATTAAAAAAAGCCACTATCCTTTCTGATGAACATGAATATGATGGAGATTTATTATGAATAAATCAAACATGGTGATTTATGTTCACCACTATAAGCAACTGTATTAGAAATATTTTTTGACCATTTTGTTTACAAGCAACCCAAACTCTTACAGATATAAAAAATTCATTTATAATCAACTGAACCTGTGATTTGTAGCAACCATACAGTGAGCCAGAGCCTGTCATTATGCTACTGAATACGTCTGTCAGCCTCCCGCCGGCTTCTGCGCTACTCCAGCAGCGACTGCCACCTCTGAATGCAACTTTAGGCTATACAAGACAAGGAAAAAAGAGCCATCAAAGGACATAATTACACATAGACCTGAGAGTTGTAGATTTTATACCAACATTAACTTCTTTAGCACTTTAATTTACCTGTGGATTCTCTCCATCTGAGTTTTCAAGGAACTAGTTGTACATACTGATGTTAGAACACTTTCACATTTACCCTTAGAGAAAACCTTAACCCAACAAAGCACACAAGAAATTCACCTGTTGTTTACAGACGGAGGAGTGCAGATTAAGAGGAAACCTGCATTCTCTCCATGTACATTAGCTGAGCTTCTGAAGGGCTGAACCACCACAGAACAGCAGCTGCAGGAGAATTATCATCCCTCTCACCATTTAGCCTTCTGTGCATCACTACACACCCCTTGTCTTTTCATCACTGTTTCTATTATATCATTTACATTACATGAATGCATGTATGTGCATTTTCAGGTCTCAGGAGCTAGAATTTTGCTGTAATACACACCCTGGGAGCTACGGTGGAAATCTGTCCCATTCTGTAACTATGGGAGAAACAACTTCCACCTCAAAACCACCCCTCTCCCCATCATCAACCTGGAAGTGCTCAGAAATGGCTGGCCAGTAGGAACAAGGACTGAAAACAAAACGTTAGGCGCCTTCCCTTTCTCAGGTGAGGTACACAAGGAAATTTATAGTTAAAATAAAACTGACTAGCTAAAACCCCTTTAGCTCACAAATAAAAAACCCGAAGCTATTTGCATAATATTTAAAATATTACCATAGCTGCTCATTTGAAACATTTATTACATTCAGAAAAAGTTCAAGTTTCACAGGACTAGCGTTCCGAAAGCTTTCTGAATGAGCACTCCTCTCTAAAAGAAATGTTCTGTATCTGATGAAAACAGACTCCACATCTAACGTACACAGCGTGATCTTCCTTCTAGTTTACGCCACAGTTACACCAATGTATTAACACGCTGTTTTTCTAAGACACATTTGACAAATATGTGTACAAGCAAAGTCAGAATTGGTGTGGAGCACAGCTCCACTGCTTATACTAATTACAGCACGCTTTCTCTGTAGTTGTCTCCCTGTTCAGTAAGGACACCTAGCACTTACACGATTTGTGAGCTCAACAAATAAACAAATGCACAGGTACAGTGAGCTGGTACAAATCTGTGACACCCCCCACACCCCCCAAAACACAGATGCTCATATTTTTCCCAAATGGAACTTTTTCAGGACACTGAAAAGGGTTTTCCTGACACCTTCGAGCTCAGTTTCACATCACCCGTTACCACAGGCCAGGCCCAGGTCCAGACGGCCCCACACAGGCGGGCGCTGCCGCACTGAGAAGCCCGAGCCCGGGACAGCTCCAACCGACCGCTGGGCTTCTGACAGGACGAACTGCACCGCCCAGCCTCTCCCCAGCCCGTGGCGCGGCCCCGTCCCTCACCTCCATGGGCAACCCCCGGGTCGGCGGCGGCTACCGGCAGCGAGCGCGGCCGCGCCACCCGCGCGCGGCCATGGCGGGGCGCCTGAGGCGACAGGCGGCCGTTAGCCTCGCGCCGGGCCAACCGCCGGCCCGCCCCGCGCGCTGCGGGGATTGGCCAAGCCCGGAGCCCTCCGGCCAATGAGGAGCCGAGCAGCTGCCTCGAGCCTCCCCGCGCCGCGTGACTCTCGCCCTTCTCCACGCGGTTATTAAACTCCGGGGGCGCCCGCCCGGAGCACGGTAACAGAGCTCTATCGCGATTGGCCCCTGTCCGCAATACCCAGCCAATGAAAAATCACCTCGCTCGCCCCTCCCGCCAATGAGGGGCCGCGGAGCTGTTGTTCACCGGGAGACAGCGCCGCCGACCTCGGAGCTGCCTCGGCCCTTCCCACCGCAACCCCAGACCGGGACCGGGACCGCCCCGATAGGCCCCTCCGCGCCGAGCGCTGCCCCGGCACCTCCCCTGAGAGCGGCCCAGCTGCCGCGGGCCAGGCGCCGACCCGGCTGCTGTGTCAGGGCAGGGCCTGAGGCAGCCCTGGGCGCTGCCACCCCCTCAGGCTCTATCACCCCCACAGGCCCTGCCACCCCCGGCCCTGCCAGCGAGGCTGCCCTCAGCTGCTGCCACCCCTGCTCTGCTCTAGGACAGTCCTGCCCAGGACCAAACTGCCCCCACGACTCCGCAGTCCTGTGCATCACCCACGGGAGAAAGGGGAAACCTCCATGACCTGTCACCGGTGACAGCAATACCCAGCCTTGCGCTGTGGCTCCCAGCCTGCCGGGCTGAGACGCTGCTGGGGAGTCAACGGCTGAGGGTGCACCAGAGCCCCAGAGCTGCTGGGTTGGAAGGAGAAACCACAGGAGACCCAACGGAAGAGGGAGCCCAGTTCAAGCAGCAGGTCACTAGGTTGGCAGCCTTTGTTTCATCCTCATCGTTGCTGCTGGTTTAGATACTCTGCCAAGCGTATGAGTATCAGTGTTTTGACTAAAAAGGGCTAAGCAAAACCTAAAGGCCCTGAAACCAAACCACACTCCTGTTTTCATTTCTCATGCTATTTTGCTTTTCAGTTACCAAGCTATTTTGGTTTTCACTTCTCAAGCTATTTTTACAGAATCTAGGGACGTCATTTTTGCTGCCATCTCTATTTGGGCGGATAAAGGCAGCACAGAGATAACTTCATGGCGATAGAGGCATACATTTCTTTTTATTTACATCTCTTTTATTTCCCAGCACTAGCTAGCCTCCAGCCTTCTTACTCCCTTCAGCATGCTACCAGCCAGCAGGTTCACAGGGAGGTCAGTGGGCTGAGCCTGGGGGGCTGGATCCTGCCCAGTTTGCTGTCTAAACCCACCCGGGGAGCGGGGCTGTCCTGCCCACCCCGGGGTTCAGGGCGCAGATGTTGTGTCCGCTGGAAGCTGAAGCTTTCACTCCGGGAGATCACAGGTGCGCAGAGGGGTCAGCAGTGACAGTCTGGGCTCCACAGTGTGCGCTGTCCCCTGCTTCACCCCTCGCTCCCTGTCCCCGGGAGAGGCTGGCTGTGGGGCAGAGCTCTGGGACATGCCCCAGCGCTGCCCAAAGCTCCTGGAGGTGCAGTCCTGCCCTCCAGGCAGAGGAGTTGCGACTGGAGCTCAGGACCAAGTGGGGGTGGGCTGGGGTCCTCTTTGGTCCCAAATCTGAAGAGGAACTGGTGTGACCTTCGCTTTGCTTTTTTTCCCCCTTTGAAATGGTGCAGGGTGGGGGAGCACAACCACTCTGCCGTCACCATCCCTGCAACTACAAATTCAGAGGCTGTATTTCCTGCATTTGTTTTTCTGTAAGACTCCTTCAAGGCCACATGGCAGAGATTTGAGAAGCTCAGAGCAGTGAGAATCCCCCCCATATTGTATCATTTGGCCAGAGTTCACTGCTGGGGGTGCAGCAGCACCAGCAGCCTCCTCCAGGGATGACCCTCCAGGCCAGACACCTTTACCAACTGCAGAGGAAAATGCTGTTTTAGCTGACGTGGGTGTTCACCCGTCCGTCTCACAGCCAGTTTCACATGTAACACAGGCCAGGAAGCAAATTGCCTTCAGCAAGAGCGGCCTGGCAGTTAACCTGCCCAAAGCTGAGGGGTTATTTGCAGTATTTAACAACCAATTTTCAGGGATGTTTCCCCAGTGCTGTGATTTCTGTTAAGAGACTTAGATGGAGAAACTCAGCTCAGCTGCTGTGCAAGCAGGAGGAACATGGTCTCACCGGGGGAAACCAAATTCTGCACTGTTTAGATCTGCCCACAACAGATTTAGGTATCGACCTGATTTCTTTATCCACTGAGTCCTGTACTCATACTCTGCACTGAGGTTCATCCGTGGCCTGAAGTATCGACCGCTTTGGCCCACTGTGTTAAAGTGGCCCCCCTAGTTTTCCATGAACGTGGCGTTCCCCTTTGTGTTACAGCTGACATTGCTACCTTTTCAAGGCAAGAAACAAGCAGTTAAAATCAACATTAATATTTTATTATGTTGTCAAAGCCCTGCACAGGAAGCTGATGTGACAGGTTGCTAATGCATTAAAGCTCACTCCCCGAATTGATTTCCAGGCTGTGGAGGCTGGCAGTGGAGACGCTATTGAACCTTGCTTTGGAGTCCAAGTGTTTGCCACCTTCCTCCCTCAAAGCGAAGTCAAAACCAAAGACCGTAATTGGAATTTCATTCTCCTGCAGAACATTACACAGGGGGACGCAGCTCTGTGAACAAGCTATTTTTGTCTCTCAGCAAGAGACAGTTTATCCAATATGATCTGTTGCTCTTAACAGTGAAGCACTATTTCAACCAAATCCCAAGCATAGGCCCCCATACGGATCCATATCCATAAGTCTGGCCGCAAACATTCAGTAAGTGCTCAAGTGGGACCAGGCTATGGCTGCTCCACATAGACGCAAGAGCTGCACTGAGCAGAAGACACCCACGCCGTGAGTGAAGGCCCAGCAACGGGCTTTAGAGGCCCCAATCCCTCCTTACCAAAGGACGGGGTTGACTCCAGGCTTTGACATGTGCCGAGAGGCCCGAGTAGCAGCTCTAAAGACGCCGTTGAACGGAAAGCCCCCTCAGAAAGGTGAGCCACTGGATGTACCGTTGGAGGAGGCCACAGCGCCCCATTTAACGCAGCTGCTGCACTGAGGCAGTGCCTGTCTGGAGCAGTGCAACAGACTGAACGACTGCACAGAGCACGGTAAGTCTGCTCACGGACGGCGGCGTAGGGCTCCCCTGCGCGGGGGCCCAGAGCTGTGAGGGGTCTCCCAGCCCCGGGAGGCCCCTGCCGATGCTGCCGGCGGGGGCTCTGCCTGGCGGCCTGTCCCCCCCGCAGGGCTCGGCCCAGGCCGGCCGCCCACAGCGCACCGGGCCGCGGCCCTGCCGGACGCCCCAGGGCAAAGCCCGACCCATCCCGCTCCCAGGCCGGGGCGCACGCAGCGCCCCCAACCCGCCCGAGGGCGGCTCTGCGGGCCCGAGGGCCGCCGTGAGGCCGCCGGTACCGGAGGCCGCGATACCGCAGAGCGCAGCAGCCCCGCGCCCGCCCGCCGTGAGACCGGCGGCTCGCCCCGCCCCGCCCCAACAGGCCAATCCCAGCAGCGCTCCCAGTGACGTACGGCAGAACGCCCGCCCCTCCCCTGCCGTTAGGCCAATGGGGAGCGGGCGCTACCGAGAGGCGGCCGTCAGTGCCTGAGCGCGGCGGGTGGTACGGCCAATCCGAGGCTGCCGTCCGTGCAGGGGGGCGTGACCGCCCCGCGGCCCTCAGGGACCCGCCCAGCCCCGCCGCGGCGCCTGCGCTGCGCCGCCCCCTGGTGGCTGCGGGGCGGGACCGTCGCTGCGGCGCGGCTGTCGGGCGGCGCTGCGGGCCGGGCGCAGCGGCAAGATGGCGGGGCGGGTAAGTGGAGGGGGGGGAACGGGGACGGAGTCTTCCCGCCCTACCCGGCCCCGCCGCTATTTCCACCTGCTCCTGCTCCTCCTTGGGCGCTGGGCTGGTTCGGTGGCTTCTCGCAGCCCCGCCGCCGGGGTGCTCGTTCAGCCCTGAGGGGGGTGTGGGGTCCCCTGAGGGTGCTCTGAGCCTGTGGTGCCCCCCCCCCCCTCCCCGTGGTGTAGGGGGCCCTGAGGGTGTTGTGAGGTCGGGGTGGCCTCTCTCCCTGTGGGGCAGGACTGTGGGGGCCCCCGGGGGTGCTGTGAGGCTCAGGTGGCCCCTTGGTGATGTGGCGTGTGGGACAGGACGGTAGGGTTTCCTCGGGAGCGCTGTGGGGCCAGGGTGACCCCTAACCCTGTGGGGCAGGATTTTAGGGTCCCCCAGTGCTGCTGTGAGGCCAGGGTGGCCTCCTGGTGATGTGGGGTGTGGGGCAGGACTGTGGAGTTCCCTCGGGAGCACTGTGAGGTCAGGGTGACCATTGTACCAGTGGATGTGAGGCAGGATTAGGGTTCCCTAAGGGTGCTTTGAGGTTGCAGTGGTCCTGTGGGATGCAGGGCAGGATTTTAGGGTGTCCTAGGGGTGCTTGAGGCTGTGGTGATCCCTCGGTGCTGTGGGGTGAGCTTCTAGGGCCCCTGCAGGAGCACCATGAGGCTGGGGTGACCCCTCTCCTGATGGGGTCTGGGGCAGGATTATGGGGTCACCTAAGAGTGTGGTGAAGCCCTAGTGAGCTGCCGGTGCTGTTGGCAGGATTTAGGGTTCCCTGAGGGTGCTGTGAAGCTGCAGCAACCCTCAGGCTGTGTAGGGAGCAGGGCAGGATTTTAGGGTGCCCTAGGGGTGCTGTGAGGCTGTGGTGACCCCTCTCCCTGTGGGATGTGGGGCAGGGGCCTCTAGGGATGCTGTGAGAGTGGGGTGACTCCTTGATACACTGGGATGTGGGGCAGGATTGTGGGATTCCCTGAGGGGCCACCATGAGACCCCTGTCCCCATGGGGTGTGTGGCAGGATTTTAAGAGTCCCCTAAGGGTACTGTGAGTCCTTGGTGACCCTTTGGTGCTGTGGGATATGGGGCAGGTTTGTAGGGCTCTTTGAGGCCCTAGAGACTGCACTGCCCTGGGGGCACCAGCCAAGCTCCATGCTGTGATGTGGGTCCAAATTCTTTTAAAACACACCTTAAGGGTTGTGCAGTGGTTTTATCCTATATTTATTTTAAAAATCCCTTATCGGTGAATCTTAGATAACATCAGCAAGTGGTTAAAAAGGCCTTAAAACGTGAAGGAACAGTCTTGTATGTCAAATCACTTTTTGTAGTGCCTTGTATTTCCCCTCTGTTTTCAGATGTCCATCTCCAAGTGCTGCAAGATGCAGTTAAGATTGCTCTTCTCTTTGCTATAAGCTCAGTCATGCTTTGCTGGATGTCAGCTTGTGAAAGTCACATTTTTCATTAATTTCTCCTTCAGGCTGAAATCTTCTGTCTTGGCCAAACAATTCAGAGATTTTTGGGGAATAGGTTTTCTCATAGGTTTTTTTATTACTGTTTGTCTGGTGGATACGACGACAGATGGTGCAGTGGTGTGATGCAGAGCAGTGGAGGTTAGAGCAATGGTGAGAAATTTGGCCCAGTGATGAGCTGTGCGTCACAGGTGAGCAGATCTACTCGAGTGCCAGCCCTAAAATGCTGCTGATTAATTGAGAAAAAAATCACGTTTTGCAGTTCCTCTCTTCTTAAGAGCTTTTCTTCTGTCCCTGCTCCAGATATGTGGTCTCACTTTCTTCCTTACACCTTTTTTCTTCATCTCACCCTTTGCAGTTAACCCAGGAGAAGTCTGTGTGTTTTGACTAGCTTTTTTTCAGCTTTCTGTTGCCAGAAGTGGGAGCCCAGTGCTTTCATCAGTGGTAAGATCATTTTGGCCATAATGAGCGTTGTTCTGAGACTCCTTGTAGCCAAAACCAATCTCTCTGCAGCGGTCTTGTCTTGTCCCCTACTCACTTGCTCCCCTGAGCCTTTCCAGCATGCTAAGTTGACAGAGAAAACTATCCATGTAGTTTGAGGAGTTAGTTTTCAGTTGCCCTCATGTGCTGCGAAGGCTTAGTGAACCATCTGAGTGCTGGAGGTGGTGACTGGGGATGTGGGGAGGAGGGAGAGGGATCAGCCCCAGCTTTTTCCAGCTGCTCTGAGCTTTTATGCTACTAAACACCTGAAAAAATGTGCCTTTAATTGGCCAACTTGGAAGCCTGGTGGAGGAAAGGAGGGATTTATGCATATTTAAGAGAAAGATTGGAGTTTAATTGCCTTGTAATCTGGCAATTCGAGTGGGTGATGCTTTCCTTGAGTTACCAGGAAGCTTCTTACTATTCAGTGTTTTCATTATTTATCTACAAATATAATTATCGCAAAATTATCAGATTATTGAATGCTGCAAAGAGAGTTCTTAAGCAAAGTGTTTTATACCGTTTTTTGAGCTCGATCCAATCTTGCAGTGTGAATGCTGTTAGTGTTAGTTAACAAACGAGTTGCCTGCTCCCTCCAGCTTGCATGTGGGATAGCAGCAGCTCTGAAGGGGATGAGGAGGTCAGAGTGAGCAAGCAACAGCATACGCTTCGGATGTGACAGTGGAGCTATTGTGATCCTTGTCTCTATAAATAAGGAACAGTAGGTAGGAGGATGGAGGTGTGTGATATCTCTAGGTGCAACAGGTGAGTCTGGTACTGGAACACTGATGTTATTCTGCTGTCAGCATTTTTAAAAGGTGCTTAAACCTGGAGAATGGGTAGAGAAAGCTTCAGTGATTACTCCTGGCCTGAAAAAATGTCCTGCAATGCAATTTAGAGCTTAGTGTCTTTTATTAGACTCATGTGATTTGATTTGTGTATGTATACTTTTACAGAGGGAAGTGAATGGCTTTCCTGATGTAGAAGAGAGACAAAATCTTTAAGCTTCTAGTAATGTTTTAAATAATTTAGGCAAATTATAAGCCAAATCTTATTAATTGTCTAGTGCTGTTTCAGGTGTTGCTCTACTCCCTTAATTGCACTGGGTTTCCTCAATCTCAACGAAGAGACAGTGATTAACAGTGATTGAAGTTTACAGGAAAAATAGTTTATGATGATTAGAAATAATGGCTGTTTCTCTTGTAATTTATTCAGTATCTCTCTCTGCATGGTAATCATTACGCACACAAGCAGAACACTGAGTCTTGCCAAGATGTCAGCCAGCATCTGCCACGGAAGAGGGAATGGTGTAAAGCTGCCTGGGTCTGCCCATAGTTGGTTACAGATCCCTTGTACCAAGACTGGACCTCTAGAAGTTAACTGGTGCTGTCTGTAGCAAATTGATTTGAACCTCATTAGGAATTAGGTCTCAAGGGAATGTAGAAAGTCCAGGTGATTTCTCTGCCTTGTTCCTGTGTCGAGCTGTTGATCCAGAACAGGCTGTGTTTCTGCTTGTACTGTACCAGATTGGAGAGCTACATAGAGAAGTGATGTAGGAAATGAAGCAGGTCTGTCTGGCTGCAGCTTTGCCCTTGCAAGCTGGCAGGAGGTCTGGCCTTCTTCAAAGAGGAAATCATGCGTGCTGAATGTTGATTTGGTAGCGTGGATGTTGGTGATGATCCCCTATTGAAGAGACTGGTGTGATTTTCTTTAAGGAATATTAAAGTTTTGTAACAGCTGCAACTTGTTTAACAGTTCATGATGATTAGGAGTAATGTCTGTTCGATATGGTATAAATGGTATAACGCCTTAATTTTTGTTTATTTGCTTTTTGGGACTCATTTGGAGTGGTATTGCCATTGACCTAGTGACAGGAGACACTTGCCTGTTTGCTTCTCAGAAGAGATTCACTATGTATCAGAAATGGTTTTGGTTCCATTCAGGTACTAGTAGATGTTGGTTTGTCTTGTGGAACTGTTCCGTAACTCCTCTAGAAGAGCCTGTGACTTGAGCAGAACGTGTATTGCTGACATCTGTTGAAATCAAGTGTCAAATGGTGAGAGCGTAGCAGTAGTGGGAAGGGTGGTGAAGGACAGACTGTATCCCTCCGTGTTCCGCGGTGCTGAAGACACTCCTGGACTAACGTGTGCTCTTTCATGCTCCTTGCAGTCAATCCCAGGGCAGTTTTAGGTTGGATAGTTTAGTAGAAACTTTGAAATGATGACGGTTAGATTTTATCTTTACAGGTTAAAGCTGTAAAGTCTGATTTCTGCTAACATGTGGAATCAGCCTTCCTGGATGCAGGTGTCATCAGGCAATTAAAGGAACATTTGTGAATCAGCTTAGTTCTTTCTTGCAGTGTGGTACTGATCCTTCTATCAGCATGTCGTGGTTTAACCCCAGCTGGCAGCGAAGCACCACGCAGCCGCTTGCTCGCTCCTCCCCACTCCCAGTGGGACGTGGAAGAGAATCGAAAAAAAGTAAACTCGCAGGTTGAGATAAGAACATTTATTAACTAAAATAAATTAAAATATAATAATAACAATAATAAAATATAATAATAATGAAAAGGAATGTAACGGAGAGAGAAATAAAACCTGAGAAAAGACAAGTGACACACAGTGCAGTTCCTCCCCACCTGCTGACCGATGCCTGAGCAGGGATCAGTCTCTCCTGGCCAACTCCCCCCGGTTTCTATACTGGGCGTGACGCCCTATGGTATGGAATAGCCCTTGGCTAGTTCGGGTCAGCTCTCCCGGCCATGCTCCCTCCCAGCTTCTTGTGCACCTGCTCACTGGCAGAGCACGGGAAACTGAAAAGTCCTTGATTTAGGATAAGTCCTGCTTAGCAACAGTTAAAACATCAGTGTTTTATTCTCAGACTAAATCCAAAACACAGCACTGTACCAGCTACTAGGAAGAAAATTAACTCTATTCTTGCAGAAACCAGGACACATCACTTATCTTTTTGTAGTGTTTCCTAATATGTAATATGAAGAAATAGGTTTTTAGCAATGTTTTGGGGAAATGGGAGAAAACTATAAATCTGAATCTCTGTTTCTGAGATCACTTCTGCAACTGTGTACTTGTCTTGTGAAATCATCGCCAATAGACTTGTATCCTTCTGACAGGACTTCTGCATTATAAAAACCCATGCTAAATTATTTAGAATAAAATTCTGGCAGCCACATGACCATGTGAATGTTTGTGGGCATGGGATATCTAACCCTTGTAATCTTTGATTAACTTTCATTTGTTGCATGGCTTAGTGTTGCAGAAGCAGGGTGTCCGAAGCTTGTACCTAAAGAGACAGTGTGATGGGGAGATGTCCGTGCTGCCTCTCCATCTCCAGTTTGGGGATGCTGGTATGTCACACCTCCTGTCTTACTGCGGACAGGCTGGAATGACTAAATTTTGTTAAGAATTTTTCTTAGTAGGAAAAATGTAAAAATCAAAAAATCCTTTTGAAGATAATTTAAAGTATAAATTTCTTAAATATTACTTTTTTTTTTTTTTTTTTGCCATAGCACAGCAAGATCTTCTCTCTTCCTATCCTCTGTTCTGTGTCCTGTACCTTAGAGCACAGAGGCCATTCAGGAGAAGACCCTGTGGTTTAAGAGATGTCCTAGCTATGAATTTGGGGGAAGTTCTGTCGTAAAATCCTATCTGCTTAAGTCCACAGAAAACCAGTCTTTTGAAAATAGTGGTACTTATGTTTTGCTAAATTACCCATCAGGCAGGACATGGTTTTCAGTGGAATAAATTTATCATTGATTCCTTTCTTTACATGAACATGTACAAAACCTCCTGAAAACTAAAATTATGTTATGTTTTGATCTTTTTTTGATCTAGGGGTTGGTGGATACTGTCCAAGTACACTCAGAAGTGTGAGAGAGGACAAGCTTTAGGAAGACCTGGTGCAGTGAGGGCTAGCTGACCCCTGAGCAGTGTGACAGATAGCCATGATCTTAGTAACTGCGGTATTTTTTGGAAAGACGAGGTTCAGAGTGTGGTCTCTATATGATGCAGTCATTCGCGTACCTGTCAGGATGCTGTCTCACATCAGAGAAGTTCTCTGGCAGGAGACCAGAGTTTTGTGGCTAAATTCCCATATTGGCCATCTTCAGAAGATTTTGGCCTCCAGGAATTGCAGAGTTGTGTTGGAGGAGATCTGTGAACAGAAAAATTGAAGCAAGGAACGCAGTCGCTACAGTTAATAGAAAAGCTTTCAACACAGTATCCTTTTACTCTGCCTTTGAGCCAACGGATAATACTACTTCTTGTTAAATCAAGGCTGAATATATAGTTCTTCAGCCCACCTCTTGCCCTGCTGCTGCACTGGAGTGCTCTTTCCTGTGTATGTCTGTCAGATACTCAGTTCAGGAAGGTCAAATGTTCGCGGCATAAAAAGATTTAACATGTTTCTCTAGTCTTCTGGGATGCAATAAAGGAATGACCTTCTATCAAATAACCTGGAGTAATTTATGCCCTAGAGTTGTGTCAAGTTACATGCTTTTCCTGTAGAAAATACAGAAATACTTGCAAGGTATTGCATCTTAAACACAAACTGCTTGTAACTGGGTAGTGTTTTGCACATTAGTCAGTGTCCTGGCGAGGTTTAGTGCTAGATGCAGCCCATCAGCGGTGGGGTGAGTTGCAAATACGCAGGGATAGCAGTGTCTCAGGCTTTCACAAGGCAGATTCCAAGTTTAAGGGGCTATTTTTAACCTCACCCCTGTTGCCATTGCGTAGCTTTTCTAAATAAATGGGAAGAAATTTGCATCCATTAGGTGTCCTCACAGCTGGTGCGTCAAAATCTTGTGACTTGCATCCTGTGCTGACATCTTAGACGTGGTTGTGTGATGTTTCATTCCTTTAAGCATTTTTAAAAGAGGTTTAGATGAAACACAACAAGTAGCAATTCCCTGTAATTAAACTGTTGATCATCTTGTCTCCTGAAAGAAATGTGAAGCAACATCCACTCCAAAAATGGATGTGTTAATTACAAGTGCACATACTCTGGGTCGTTATTGCTTAATTGGAAGGTGGAGTTGATGCTTGTGCTAAACTGTCAGGAGCAGCTTCCCAGTTATATGGCACAGCAGCACAGGTACAGATATATTTTCTGAAATCACTTTACTGATCATATTGTAAAGAACTGGTGTGGAGAATGACATCTTTGGGCAGAGCAACCTGTTTAATTAGATTATAGATGCAATATGATACTAGTAGCTCATAGAAGTTCTGCTTCAGTGCATTTGTTTCTTCTGCTCTTTTAGATCAGGCGAACCCTTCAGTTTTGGAACTGTAAATGGTGTTTCTGATAACATTGCGGAGTGATGGAAACAGTACAGCCAAATTCCCAAAGCTAGGTACATCTTAACAGCGCTGGGTGAAATAGTGTTGGAGTTACAAAGCTCCATTACAGAACTGAATTCATTTGGCTGTAAACTTTGCAAAGGGTAAGCAGCAGTCACCACCCTCAAAACCAGTATCCTTTAATTGCTAAGTTAGGCACTTCTGCCCTAATAAAGTGGCTTTCATGTGCTAAGACGGAAGTAATTTCTAGATTACTGCCTGGGCCATGAGGGAGGCACACATCTGCTACTAGATAAAGAAAATGGAAAATGTATTAAGTGTATGTTGTATATAAAGAACTGCCAGTGAAGACTAGTGGGTGTCTGTATTGCTAATCCCCCCTGACGATTGGGCTTGACCTCCTTGGCTTATGTAGATAATTCTGATAACAGATGAGAAAGAGAAAGCTACCGGTGGTGCAGGCACGGAACAATGCAGGGAAAAATGTTCCCTGTTTAATTTCGAGCCCTGGTGATGTGAACTCTTCCCTCTCTCATTTTAAGCTGGTTTGGCTTCTGTGTCGGCCGGCAGCTGGCGTGTACGCGGCGTAGCCACATTCGCCTTGGTGCCTCCTTGGCCTGAGCCAGCGCAGGGGGTGATTCATACCCGTGGGAGTGTCACGTTTGGGGGGCGTGGGAAGGAGGGTTGCATCTCACCCTCCTTCTTGTCTGGACTTGGTATTGAGGCTGTCTGGGTGTTGGCTTGCTCAAATTCCCTGGCTTTGACAAAAAACCTGAATATTCTGAGATTTTAGCTTTCCTAATGTTTTACTCTTTTAATAGGAGAAGAAAATTGGTATTTATGAGCTTGTTATCGAGAGAGCTCCTTCCCAGTGAGGATTAAAAGCTTCCACCAAAGTAAACTAGAGGTCAGAGGAGCAGATGGAAAGGCTGGTCCTGAGCAGCCAGGCAGGGCTGCTTGTCCCAGGGGACAGAGTGCTTAACCTGCTGGGCACAGCAGGGCACGCTCTGAGTGATTGTAGGTCTGGAAGGGAAACCTGTCTTGTTAAATCTAGTGTTCCAAAAAGTTATTTGTAGGTGTTTGGTCTCTTCTTGTAGCTGCTGAACTCTGGAAGCTTTATTCAAGTTTGTGTTTTTTTTTTTTTTTTTTTTGAGATGTCCAGAAAAACCTTCTGCAAACTAGTAACTTATTTGAATTTTAGAAACGCAGCATTTAGGACATCTCCTGTTGCTGAGTCTGATCTCTGATGTAGGCATCAAGTCAACATTCCTTTCATAAATATTAGTGAATGCCTTCTTTAAAGGAGTTTTGTTTTTTTCTTTACTGTTTCCCACTGTAGGCTATTACAGTGCCCCTTTGCTCTTCTGTTTAGGAACCCATTTGTAGCTGCTAGTGTTGCTATTGTTTTATACCAGTTTCTTCTTTAGTGTAGAGTTGGTTTTCTTCTCCATTATTCAGCTCTATGGTGTATGTAGAGAGAAAGTAGTCATCATCCTCCTCAGGCTTTCCTGTGCTGGGAGAGCTTGATTTGTCTCCTTCTCCGAGGCTATTGCTGACCCAGCTCTGCTGCAGCTCATCTTTCTGCACGCTGGTCCTGGTGTTTGTCATCTGTGTGCAGCAGGCTCCTCACGTTTTAACAATCATTTCAGATTCTGTTGTCGCTTGGCCCACTGGATCTTTAGGTACAGGCTGTATCAGGTGAGGCTTTGTGCACGTCTGCTTTCCATCAAGAGCGTAGTCCTGGGTACTGTAGAGTTTATGTATCATCATCTCAGTTCCCTGTTTATCTTCAGAGCTCCTTTAATATCATAATTCTTTCACTATGCAAACTTAATTTTATTTGCAGACTTTTAGTGGTGGATGAATGACTTTGAACACCTTTGAGTCAGCCATGCTAGCACACAGCCACCCCGCAGGCACGCACCTGCTTGGTCACTAGTAAATATGGACTAAACTTTCTTCCCGAGAATAACTCCTGTGCAGGTTCTTTGTTGCCCTCTGTGGGTGATGGAGCTCTGGGCATAGAGATACTGTGGTGCTGCTCAGTTGCTCTAGTAGAGCTTAGATGCTTTTTGGAGGGGAGATCCCCATTTCTATGCAGCTGGCAGTGTGCTCTACAGAGAAAACTTAAATGTCTAGTACCCAGAGTTGCCATGCTTCCTAACACTTGTCTGTCAATGTCTGCATGACAGAAATGATATATATGTACATATGCATATACATATATGCATGTATAACCATGTCTATATGTTTTACCCCAAATAAATTTTTAAACATATAACACTTTAACAATATTTGTCTTATACAGACCATGTAGAAACAGTGCCCAGAACAAAACCTGCCTCGGCTTTAGAAGCTGTTTCATAATCTCTTGGGTAGGAATTGGAAATTAAATGAGTTAAGCTGTTTCAAATGAAGAGCATCTCTGCCTTAGCATTTAATGTTTCAGCTCTTCTGTTCAGTAACAACTGACAGGTTGTAGTGCACTTCTATTATGTACCACCAACTGCTCTCCTGTGGGGTCTGTGTAATGGGAAACATGTTTTTCTTTAGCTTCCTCTATCATCAGCCTTAACAATTCACAAATATTAACCATATTTTTGTCCTATGTGCTCGCCCATGCAACAATGTAATATAGTGTACTATGTGTAATATTCCAGAGATTTTATTATTTGTTCTTTTCCTCAGTCATATTTTAAATCAGTAGTGCTTTGCTTTTGCTCTGGATATTTGTTTTGAAATTCAGAAGGAGAAAAGGTGTGTTTTATCTATGCTTAGAATTGCTTTCTGGGCTGAGCTCTCCTAAAATGCAAGAACAACTCAGTTTCATATTCTTGTGGAGGAAGACTGGAATCCATGCAACTTTGAAAAAAAAATCTCCGAAAGATCGGATGTTATGGTGATTGTTTCTATTTTGAAGATGTTTGTTCTTTGGGGCAACTTTTACTGTGTAAACGTAGAATATGTCTACCTGGCACTGGATTTTCATGGTTAGCATCAGCTCAGTAGTGGAGGAGTAGAGGCAACATTACTTCCTTGCCATAAATCCAAAGGTGAGGTCCTTCACGTTTGTTTTTCAGGATGAGATTTATCAATGCATCATGTGGTCTCATTTTTCTCTTGGTAAACAGAAGGAGTACTGGAGTAGAGCTCTGCGTAGACATGGGTTTAACAGCGGATGCTGCATGACCGGTGATGGGTGTCTCTAGCTGAGGGTGCTTTAGAATGAGGGTGCTGTCTCGGATGTGGAGTCACCTCCCTCGAACTTTGCTGTCCTTGGAGCCTCCTTCTTGCATAAACCAGAACAGTAACTGGAGGCAGGGAAGACTTCTTTTGCTACTTTAAGCCTAATATATCTATACTGTGGACACAGGTGTAACTACAACCTGTGAAGATGTATGTGGGTCACCTTCAAACTGGTATTGACAGTGGTGTAGCTGCAGCAGATGGCATTAGCTGTCAGCTGCAAGATCTGCTCTAGGGGTTTGCTAGAGCTTTGTGTTGCCTTGCCTAGTTGCTAGCAGTAACCTGCTAGTTAGCTTGAAATTAGCTTGTGTAAATATACTTGAAGATTGCTTTGAACTACTCTTGAGGCTTTTGCTTCCTTTGTTCCCTGACGTGTGGTGTGCAGGTGCGGGTGGTAAGTGCTGGATGGCAGAGAGGGGAGAGGGTGCAGGGCTCCGGGAGTCCTTGTGCTGGTGTCCTGGGAAGCTGGAACCCAAAATGCAAGAGCTTAAAGTGTTCCTTGACAGTACTACCACTGGCATGTGATAGCCCTCTAGGCTCCGGTGGCTCATGTTACAGATCTGGACTGCTGCATTTATGCCAGAAAAACTGAGGAGCAGCCAACGCCTGCATCCTTCCTGCCGCAGCTCAGTTGCTTGACAGCTGGACAAGGAGCCCTGTGAGCAGCGCTTCGGGGGATGTGAGCCCTCGGGTGAGGAGGGGGAAGGTAGGAGGAAGCCCCTGCAATTCACTGGAACAGCGTGTTCCTCCTTCTTCTCTGGGTGCTTTCCAGTTTAATCATCATTTCTTACATGAACAGATTTCCTCAAATTGTCCCTTGTACACTCATGAAAACCTGTGTTCATTGAGTGATGCCCTTTTCTTGCGTGAGCTGTATTATGTTAAAAACACTTTGGTATATTGATAATGTATTGAAATTCTTCAAAATCTTGGAGCTTGAGGAGGGCGTATACTGGAGAGCTGGGAGCACAGCGTGCATTATAGATGCGGTCTGAAATGTTGGTCATTGCCAAGGGAGAAATGAGCTTCTGCCAAACACCCCAGAAGGAGAATGAGCCAGGCTATGGGCTGGCTAGCACAGTCGGTGCTGATACTGCTGCAGAAGCAGCTACGTTATTTCACGGCTCAGATACCCAAGGAGTATGCTGTGGAGCTTGCAAAAGGAGCACTTGGTGCTGGATTTGAAATCATTCCTGTATATTTATGCATTTCCTTTAAGTGAAGCTTGCACGTTCCCAAACACAGCCAGGAATAACACAGAAGAATGGCAACTTTGCCAGGCGCTTGCTGTTAACATGTAGGAAGCAGTTTGTCAGTAAGGATTAAAAATGCAGTTGAGAGCTAGTGCTGTAAAAAGGTTTAATCCAGGAGCTCTGTGTTCAGTTTTCTCCAGAAATATCCTACCTAATGCGTTTTATCAGGGCATGCCCTTCGCAAAATAGTCCCATCGCAACTGGAAGGAGAAATGATAAAATGGTGAATGTTTTGTGTGGAGTGCTTAAAGATGGTGGCATTAACAGGCAGGCGGTGTGTTTCAGAAGTTCAGTGATGGTCATTTATTTTTTATTACAAGAATATTTAACTGAGTCTCTTATTACACTTCAGATTCAGGTAGATAAATCTGTTTCAATGCTGAAAATAGAATTCTGTTGTCACATATGTCGAGGGCAATTGAGCATTATTCAGTAAAAATAATGAATTAGTCCTTTTCTAAATAGCAAGTACTCTAGAAGAATTACATTACGACATAAAAAATTGATTTGAGCTATAGGGCAGGCTTGCTTCAGTCCACACGGAGATGAATTTTCTCTGATTCTTTCCTCAAATGGCCCAGAGGGGTAGGGGAAGAGAAAGGTTGAGCAGGATGTTAACTCTTGGGAAATTATCTAGATGTGTGCGTTAGGATCGGTGTACTTCCTTGTCTTGTTGCTGGGGTTTAAGAGTGTCTTAAGAGGAAATCCATTCTGAATTGCTTTTAGCAGTAGGTTGACACTGACAAATAGTTTCTATTGCACTGGCTGCAAATTTGTGTCTGACAAAGAAAACAGTTGTGCTTTGATTCTAAAATTAACATCCTGGGGGGCCAAGTTTAGCTTTTCTCCAAATTCAGTTTTTTCAGACTATAGCTAATGATAGAGACATCTTGCCTTTTCCATCCTTTTCTCCACTTCTAGAGGCATTTTGAACCCTATTTTCATCTTTCAACCGTTGTTTTGTGGAATAATTCTGCAGAAGCAAATGGGGTTAGGGATGTAGGAAAGGGCTGAGGTTTCTGTTTGGTACTCCTCTGCTGCACTCCCCCTATGGGTATGTGCTGCCTTGTAATGGAATGGGGCAGCCTGGGCCAAGAGTTGGTGTTATTTAGTTATGTTAGCTGGTGATTCTTGAGTAATAGTGGAGGGGAAAAAAATTGAACAGATATTCTGGAAATAAGATTGCTCCTTTGACTTTAGGGGATAAAAAAAAAAAAGGAGGGGGGAGGATACCCCCACAAAATTTGTTGCAGTAATTTTTTTAATAGTGATAGGCTGGAACTGATTATTTAACTTAATTTTCTTCTGTTTGTTACTGATCTGTGGTGTTTCCTATAGAGTAGGAAGTATTATTTGCAAATATATGATGTTTCTTTTGAGAAGTTTTATAGAGAGATTCTGTGGAGTTGGATAGCAGCTGGCTGAGAATTAAACCTTCCTGTGGACTTTCAGTGCTGCCCTTGTACTGCACTGTTTGAAGTATGTATCTCCAGAATGGATGTGCTCATATTTCGGTTTTCTGAGTAATGTCAGGGAAGATGAAAGGTAACATCTTTATTTCACCCTCTTTTCCGCACATAGTCTCTCTAACCCAGCACAGGATTATGAGATAGGGTTCGCTGGGGCTGTAGGGGAACTGCTCTGTCTCTAGGCTGCTTTGCGTGAGCAAAATATCCCAGTGTCTTGTTACCTGGCAAGAAATGCCTTCAGTCAGTGCTTTGCTACCTGCTGGCTTGTGGCAGGTTCAGGGAAGTTGCATGAACACTGGGGTTCCCTAGCAAATTAACAGCATTTGCCTTGCAGGCTTTTTCCTAGGTAATTTTAAAGTGTTTTTTGTAGGTATGGTAGAAAACATAAGGTATACTAACAAAATGTGGAGCTTTTGAGCACAAGTATCTGTGACCCATAGAAGTGTTTGGAGAAACCTTGAGGAGGAGGAGGAGCGTGTCAGAGCCAGTGGACTATGCTCTCAGAGTATGTCAGTACTCATGAGACCTGCTTTGTGTTTTATGGATTTACAGAAGTTTTGAGGCTTGGCTTAGTAAAGGAAAAATAGGATTTTATTTGATGTTTTTTTCCTCTCTCTTTCTCACAGTCTATGCAAGCAGCAAGATGTCCCACCGATGAACTGTCATTAACCAACTGTGCTGTGGTGAATGAGAAGGACTTCCAGTCTGGGCAGTAAGTGTGCACTGTTGCTCTTTCAACTTTTAACCAAAACCAAATTGTTTTCAAATTTTGGACGGAGGTGGAATGAAATTTCAGATTTGGGAAGGTGAATACAGAGGTTAATTAACAAAACTTCTGTGTCTTTAGACACTAAAACTTTAAAAGTGTTGCATCCTCAGAACTGGAGTTACTAAAAAAGTGGTAAATTTTTCTCTTAAGCATTTCTTCCTTGGGAATGTGATCTGCCTAACTAATTATAATCACTATTTTAATGAAGGACTTCAGGCCTTTTTTGACCTTTTTTGTTGTTTTGTTTTTGCTATTGTTCCTGTTACATTGTTACAATATTTAAACTATCTCAAGTAGATTTTTAGCATTTAATTGTGTTACTGTTTTCTCACTTTCACATCATATGGGAGTGCTGAGCAGAGTTGTTAGAAACTCCCTCTTGTTCCAGGGCTTTTCATGCACAAGAACAAAAGGGGAAGGCGACCAGAGTGTGGGCACAACAATTTGTATTCTTTAATTACCCTTCGGGGATGACTGATAGAAGCTGAATGTGGGTTATACTTTTGTGAGAAAGGTAGAAAACACATTACTTTTTCAGCTCAGCCCATACAGAAAGGCTGTATATTAAAAGAATCCAATTCAAACGATTCATTTCCTTGCTTTGCTGCAGCTGTATGGTGTCTGTCTTAAAGATTTCAATATGTAGATTGCAGACAGAAGTAAATAATTTCAGCAGAGAGTATTACATGCAGCAGAAGGCGAAAGATCTTGGGTTTGAAAAAAATGGGAAAAAATGGTAAAAAAGATACTGAATGGTACACTTAGGGCCCTAGCATAAAATACCTGGCCTTGATAAATTGTGCTAAGGATGGGGAGTGAAGTGGCTCTGAACTGCGGGGAACAAGGGAGTGATGTGTTTCAAGACTTGCCTCTTTTTGTGCTGTCAGTCTGCTGCGCTGCTACCCTGGAGAGCTGTCCTGGCCCTTTAGTGATTAACTGAACTGTGATTTCACAAGCTCAACTTTAGTATAAAATGCCAGTACAAAAAAAGCCCAAACCAGCCGAACTTTTAGAGTCAGAAACAGGCAAAAGTATCTGTTTGGACAGGGTAGTGTCCTAGTCTCTTCAAATTTCCTCAGGTAGATTTTTTTTTTAAAGTAATTGACTTATAAAAATACCTGCACTGAGCATTGTACCTCATGCATTATAAAAATGTTAATTTCCTCAAATATGAATGTCCTGGAGGGACCTGACTTCCAGACCCACAGCAGCCAGCTGCTTTCCTTTGACTCTGAGAACCCTCTTTCATCACATTTGTGGAAGCATGCAGGATCCAGTATCCCGAGACTTGCTGATAAGCAGGCTGGCCACGATTCTGGCTGTACCGATTCTCCCCGAGAAAGCTGCTTATTTCTATAAATCGGGGCTCATAAAGAAAGCAGCATATGTTTGGTTGTGAGCAGATGCTATAAATCGCTTTGAAAAGTGTAAGACTGGAGTACAGAGACACATCACAATATTCAGCTACTACTGAAGGATGTAGTCATTCTGCTGCATTGCAGATATACTGAGCAAGACCATCCTTATGATCTGCTGCAGTAAGTTGCAGGCAGTCAGCAGATTTGGTCTGTATCATCCTAACTATGACTGGCTGCACAGAGTATTTTTTGATAAATTACACAAAGGACTTTGCTTTAACACTTCCATTTGGTGGTCACAGTGTAGAGCTGGGAGTTTGACCTTGGATTTCTGAGGTGGTTTATCCCCAGGATGCTACTGTAGATCTTTTCGTGCTTCATTTTCCGCATCCTGTAAGTTGGACAAGTATGAGTCACCATTTTGTGACGCATGAGTTCATGGGATGCAGTGTGTTATTATAGTACCATGTTGGTTTGCTAAGTTGCACGTCTTCAGTTCCTGTGATGTACTTCTACCTTGAGGACTCCCAATGTATTTTGGAGAGAGAAACAAGGGCTGAAAACGCCCAGGCAGTGAAGGGGACAGCAGTCTGGGAGGAAGCCAGGGCAGGTTGTCTCAGTGGCAATTTTTTTTAAATGTTGAGAACGGACTAATTATTCTTAGCTTTTATTGCTGCTGTCTACACGGGAAGACCATCCCTCTTGTGTCATGCGAGTTTATTATCTGAAGAGCCCTTGAGAAGCTTGGCTGGATAATTTATGTGGGTTTCCAAACATGCACCAGAGGAATATCTGCCCATATTGTTCAAATGCTTACTGGGACCTTTGTATCCTCTCCCTTACAAATGCTATGCTCTTCCTTCACTATCATAAAAACTAATGGACTCACAGGTTAATATTATCTATTATAGTTTCTGTTGGTTTGCTCAGCCTGGCCAGCAGACTTACAACAGAGAGTTTCCTGGGCCCCGTCTGGAGTCCCCCTTAAGAACTGGCCTCACAGCCATGTTTTGGTTCTGATGGTTCCAGGCAAGACTTTACACACGAATTAGAGCAGCAGTTTCATCTGTTACAGCTCTTGGGAGATATCTTGCCCTGGTGACTCATTGTTCTTTTGTTCGTTGATAAGCAGAAGAAGCTGTTAATGAGGTTGAGATTTCCCCCATGTGTCTCCATGAGCTCTCCAAGCTCCTTCCTGGTGAGCATCAATGTAGGAAAATACATTTAATTTTTCCTGCTATTGTCTTATTTTGAATATTCTTAATACTTGGGTTGCTTACAGCCCGTTGGAAACTGCATGCTTCTTTGAGAAGAAACATAGTTGTTCCTGTGCCTTTTGCAGATTTTTCTCAAAGAACCTGTCAGGATTTGACCTTTCCTAATCTTCTCACTTGGCTAGAGGTTTCTTTCATAAGGTTTTTATTTTTTTCTATTATTTCATTTTTTTTCTTCCTGGCATCTATTTTCCTGCTGTCAGGCTCTGCTGTCTTTCTGGTTTACTGGAAATGTTTTTGGTGAATGGTATGCTTCAATATAGTAATTTTAATTTGTATCAAATCTTTGTGGATAACCTCCAACCCCTACCCTGCAGTGTTTTTACCAGGTATTCTCATTTTCTTGCATTTTGCTTTTTTGAAGTGAAACCCAACAGTGGTGAAGTTTGTTTCTTCCTGCAGAGATGCTGAATCTATGCACGTTAAAGTCACTTGTGTTTCGAGCCAAACTTAGTCCACTGCTCAGGATCCATCTCAGTCTTAAGAAGTTTTAATCTTGGGTCTTTTACTGTCTGATAAGCTGCTTCTAGTAGGGTGTTATTTGTCATCAAGTGTATTTCTTGGTGAGGTATTGCAGTAGCATAGCTGGAACTTGTATTTTGCCTACAGGCATATTTGTCTAACGCTCTGCAACGTAATACCTTGCTTTCCAGTTGGTTGTGTATTGATATTAATTTGAATTATTCAGGCTGATGCACTCTGTGCTGGAAACCTCCTGATTTCAGTCCTGGCTTCCTGAACAGCTTCTCTATTTTATCCGCTACTCAATTTAAAGCGAAACAGCCCTTGGAGCAGCATTCGGTCTGGGAAGGATCATCTGCCCTGATCTCCTGGCGACACTGTTCCTAACGCAGCCGGAGATGCTGCCCAGCTTTGCTGCAAGGGAAAGTTGCTGCCTCATGTTCGACTCATGATCCACCAGGATCCCAGGTCCTTTTCTGTAAAGCCACTTTCCAACCACTTGACCCCCAGCCTGTACTGGTGCATGGGATTATTCCTCCCCAGGTGGAGGACTTTTCATTTTCCTTTGTTGAACTTGATGGGATTTGTGTCAGCCCATATCTCCACCCTGCCAAAGTCCCTCTGAATGGCAGCACAATCAGCTGGTGAGTCATCTGCAGACTGGCTGAGGCTACACTCAGTTCCATCATCCCGGTCATTAATGAAGAGTTTAAGTAGTTTTGGCCCCGGATGGATGCCTGGGGTAGGTACAGCACTAAAATTCCTGAGGCTGGGCTTCATGCTGCTGATCACAACCCTCTGAGCCCAGCAGTTCAGAGTTTCCTATCCACTGCACTGCCCACTTACCTAGTCTGTATTTCATCAGTGTGTCTGTAAGGATTGTTGTGCGAGGCAGTGTAGGAAGCATAGCTAATGTTGAGATAAACAATATCCACAGCTCTCCCTTCATCCTCAGAGCTATTTGTAGAAAGCTGTTGTATTGGTCAGGCCTGATTTTTCCTTTGTAAATCCATGCTGACTGCTCCCAGTCACTTTCTTGTCCTTCAGTATGTTTGGCTTCCAGGATTAGTTGCTCCATCACTTTCCTAGGGACTAAGGTGAGGCTGACCAGCCTGTAGTTCCTTGGGCCCTCCTTCCTGAAGGTAGCAGTGACATCTGCTTTCTCCCAGTCCTCAGAAACCTTCCCTGATGGCCATGAACCACCAGTCTTGTTCTCCCTCTGTAAGATTTATAGGGAACTGTACCACCTGTAACAGATTTCTGGATTTACACTTGGGGCAGGAGGAGATGGAAGAGGAGGGGTGCGTGTCCCTACAGCTGGGGTTTTAGGCAGCTAATGGGTAATGTAGGGCCAGAGCCAGTGAAGAGTCAAATCAGTGGTCCATCTGACAGAGGAGGGATGTATCACTGTGTGATGTGTTTCTAATGCTTTCTTACCCTGCTATGCCATCAAGTGCTAGCAGTTCCTGGAAAGGTTTTGCCAGCATCCCTGTCTGTTTGGGCTAAAGCTAGAGATGTCTAGTGTTTTTTGGCTATGCAGGCCACACATTTCCTCTAGTCTCAAAGGGCCATATGTTCTTTCCTACCATGTGGCTGAAGCTGTTATGCATACACGATGTAGCCAATGTATACGTGTACAGCAGATCTGCTTTTGGATGGTGGTGGATTTGCTGTGCATATGCAAATGAAGATATACGGAGCATATGTGCATGTAATACATTCTGTGCCAGGGAGGGAGGGTGGCCAGGAGCGTGGGCCTTGGCTCTTAGCATAGTTCATCTAGCCCTTCGTTTCTGACCATGGATAAGAGGGTGGTGAGAGGGGAACACCCCTGAGCTGGTGGCCTCAGGTACCCTGTGGGTGGTTGAAGTACAGGCAGCTGTGGAGAAGAAGATGAGGTGAAACCTGATTCCACCGTCACCCCTGCCACCAGTGCACACAAATCCCATCTTCCTTTTGTTTTGCGTTCTTATGCCAAACGAAGTCTGCCTATCACGTGATAAGAGCTATCAGGCATAGTCTGAGGATAACTATAAGCAGCTTTTGAGTGTCTTTGTTCCTGACAGCTTAGCTTCTGAGAGTGACAGACAGGCACATGCAACTGCTGCTGCTGTGTCTGCTTCTGACTGTATGGTTCTGTTTTTATAAACAAGTGTTTCTGGTCTTCAAATGCAGTCTGAGTTCAGGATCCGTTGGTCACTAGCAAACAGGAGGAACAGCCTCAGCACTTACGTGATTTTACTTCTTGTACAGAAATTCCTTCCATTTTTTTTTTTTTCTGCTTTTAAACAATTTACTAAGATCCTTGTATAGGCTTTGTATCTGTTTCTTGTTGAAATCACAGCTGGGGGATACTGCTTGTATTGGGGTAAAATATTGATGCTTTGGGGTTAGGTGCTTGAGATGTGAAACCAGTGTTGATTGTTAGATACAGCAGCCTTGGCCTTTGGTTACAGTTTGGTGTTCTCACATTTGTATGGTGCAATTCCTGAAGTAAAGGGCTACTGGTAGGGGAATGTAAATAGTAATTATTAGTACAGTGTCTTGCAGCTGGGCTTTGAGATCATGTTATCTCGCTGGAGGTGATGGACTCGTGTGAAGGACTGTGTGTGCCTGTGTCATGGCGTGCATCTAAAGCTTTTGTTTTTTTCCTTTAATAGGACCAGATATAAGCTGGCTTGTTTCTTGTGAATTCTCACAGCACTGGGAGCAACGCAAAATCCTCCTGGGTATAAATCAAAGTAAAATACTGTTTTCTCTTCTAGTCACGTTGTTGTGAAGACTTCTCCCAACCACAAGTTCATTTTCACCCTGAGAACCCATTCCTCGGTCGTTCCTGGCAGCATCGCGTTCAGCTTGCCCCAGGTACTATATGGTTTGATGTACTGTTTTGCTATAGAATAAGCAAAATCTCTTTTGAGATCAGGATTGAAGATAACTTCTAATTGAAGGGAGATATCTGTGTAAATGTAGGCTGCAAATTTGATTTCTGACAGCAAAAGTTCAAGGAGACTTTTATGATAACTGAAGCAAACTTGCTTATATATACTTGGATCTATTTTTAGCACATGGTGGGATAAGGATACTAGAAAAGGTTTTAAAATTTAACCTTTTAAAAATCAACCAGAAACAAACTATTTAAAAAAGAAAAACTTAAGCAATGTCTGCTATTCCTTGTGAATTTTTATTGTTCCCTAGTTTCCCTTGACTTTAAAGGGTTTTCTTTGCTGTGTTGCTCTGTGTGACCTGCCAGAAGTTTTATTGACTATATTCATTGTTAGTATTTAGATGAAAAGTGAAATGAAATGTATAAAATAAATTTAACTTGTCTCCTCTTTAAAACAAGTTATCACATGTTAAATGATGCTTAGAATAAATAATTAATACAATTAACTTCTAAATAGAAAAATGGATCTTGTAGCCTTTAACAGGCTTACGCAGTTAGTCACATAATATAAAACTGCAACAATCATGGTCACTGGTTTAATGCTTTCATAAATTACCGCTAGTAGCTGGTCTAGAAGCCAAGTCTCTGTGCTGTGAGCACAATACTTTTTTTTTCCTCAACAGATGTCTTCACATAGGACCCAAAATGACCTTTTGCTTTTTGACATGTTGATCAAATTCAGGTTGTCCGGATGAGTGGGTGAAGAGGATGTTATGTTAAACATATGTGATGCCCAAACTGAAAAGCAGTTATCAGTAGAAGACATTTTGTAGGGTTAAAGTAGATGCATTCCTGGTTTAGGGTTGATTTTTGTAGATTCTAGTAGTTGTTGTAGAGCTGGGAGAGCTCCTCTTCTAAGGAATGAGGTAGGTTGCTTTACCTCTAAGAAGTGACTATGGTAGTGTTACAGCTACTGGTAGATGAATGTTTTATTTGAGTATTCCTGATGCTGAGTTTTAATTTCCAGGACTTCCTGAAGGCTTAGATAATTGCAACCAGTGTTACACAAAATGTGTGTTTACCTTACATATTCAGGGACAGTCAGGTAGCGGATGCAGGCTTTAAAACCTCCAAGAACGTCTGTTTGTTGTGCTTTCGTGATGCACATAAAGTTCTTGAGCACCTTTACTCTGTGATAATCTTAACCCTTAGGCTTAAAGACCCAAACCCATGAAAAAATTTGTATACTGCAGAGTCCAGAAGATGAACAGTGCAGTGATGACAAACTTGTTAGCAGAAAACACCCAAATGAACACAGGAATTGAGCTGTATCTCTTGCCACAGAGAAGATCCTAACTAATCTTTCTAGCAGAACTTGGACAGCTTTCCTTCCTGTCCTGAAATTTGGTGATAGGCTTCGTAGGCTTAACCTGGAGGGTTTAAGCAAAGCCCAGTGTTTGCAGGAGTACCAGTGTGCTTGCACTTGTGGTTGCCAGTGTCTGGTTCGTCAGGTGAAGGTCAGTTTAGGATATCCTTTGCTGAAGAGTTGGAGTGTCAACGGGAGGGGGAGAATTCTTCTTGGTCTTGCAGGTAAACAGTGGGAGTTGTGCAGCATGAGTTTAAATATGGAAACATAATTTGTTTTCACCTTCTTGGGAATACCAGTAAGTGCATGTAAGACTTCCTGCTCTGGACTTTGATTTCTAACAAGTTGATCTCTGTTAAGCTGAGGGAATTTTTTCCTTAAGGTTGAACCATGAACATATTGGAGAGGGTGTATAGGGGGAAGTTTTCATTTTTTTAAGAAAGGTCATTGTATTCCTTCTCCCAGACTTGTTCCTCCAGATAAAAAGCCAAACATAAATGACCATGCCGTGAAACATTTCAAATGTGATCTTACCAGAGCCTTGTGTAATGATACTTACATATTTTTGTGATTCATGCCTCTCTAAGGTTTAGATATTTGAGAGACTGTGAATGCTGCATCGCCTGAGATGTGGTCTGTAAATGTACACTAGCCAATCTGTAACACCAGAGCCATTGGGAAAATACCATTTTTGCAGTTACCAAGCCAGAACTTTTGACACAGTAAAGGTCATAGATTTTTCGTGTCACATAATTATTGAACCATTTCCCACTTCTCATGCAGTTCTGTGCTGCACAAATCTTTTTAAAGGAATTTGAAGGGATGTAAAGAATTTGAACAGTTTCATTCTTACTAGTTGTCTGAACAAGTTTTATTTTAGGTACTATTATACCTTAAAGCACATTACAATCATTTTCTGCAACTAGTGTAAACATGTAAGCTTTTAAAATGATCGTGGGGTGTGTAACAGCCTTTCTTGCCTCTTGCACTACCTGTTGTGAGATCGGCACCTGAGCTTTGGTAGGAAGTGAACAGAATGACAAAAAGCCCTGTCCAGTACAGTAACTTGTGCCTCTGAGACAGTGGGGTGACCAATCACATGAAGGAGGTGGGACAGAACAGCCTCCTGAGGTCAGAAGATAGAACTATTAATAGAAGTGATTCCATGTTTTTGACTTGTTCCCTATTACTCTGGTTTGATCTTTGTGAAATCCCATTCTGCCATTTTTTGCTGCTTCTTAAAGTTCTCATGGGCGAGCCTGTGTTTCTGAGTGAGGATGCTGACTTTGAGTGGGCATCTGTTCTACTGAAGGACAGGCTTTCTGAAGTTTTTGTCTTGTTTTTACAGAGAAAATGGGCTGGACTTTCCATCGGACAAGAGATAGATGGTAAGTCAGTCAGCAGCACGATCGTGACCTATGTGTATAAAAGCTGAATTCTGTGTTTCCATACTGAAGTGAAACTGAATTGGAAAATCTCAGATCTTCAAAAATGGGAGGCCCTCATTAGTGAAAGGAAGTTGCTCTGGTATCTGCAGGCTTTCTGTCTCTTAACATTTTCAGAACCTGGGGGACTATTTTGACTATTACACTGGCAGACATCTGAAGGTACCAGAATAGCTCTGTGTGGGACATCCGTGTCCACATGCAAATGTGAACATTTAACATGTCCTGGATAGTCTGTTCCTGTGGCTTTGGAGAACACTTACCAGCTAACAGAAAACAGCTGTTGTTGTTGAGGATATTCTTGGCATCTGAATTTGAGTACTGAGAATGAGGAAGTTTTAGTGCTAAGAGTTGCCAAGAGCCAGCAGTGTGCTCTGGATAGCCGGAGCTTTGAGAGTAGCGCAGATGTTTTCTCCAATAACTGACTAGAATATTCTGCAGAATGATGAAGGGGAAATGGATGCCATCTCGAGTTTGTGCAAATTGAAGATCTGTATTCCAATGTCATGTCTTAATTCAGCCTGACAAGCCTTTGCCAATGTTCAAAGAGGAGACTGATTTGTGTCTCAGCTTGCATGCTGTATCTTTTATTTATTGGTGCTGTCTGTCACTGTTACCTCTGGTTTATGAACGATTGGCATCACTGTCGGTTATAGGTGCTGCTGTTTAATCTGTCTGTAGCTTCTGGAGTAGTGACCAAACTCCTGGCAGCAGCTTGCTACAGGAGGGGCTCCATGTCCTTTGCAACTGCAGATCAAGGCAATGGATCGTGTCTGTTCTTTTGACCCTCAGGAGTTACCTGTGTGCTCCTGGGGGCAGCCATCTCATCCTCTTCTTTGATGAGGTTGCTGTGATGAAGCCTGCTCTAATGGTTGGTTGGCTCATGGTCATGAGGTGGAGCAAACCGTTTGTTAGGCCGCTCTTTTGCCATTCGAGGTGTTTACAGTGATTCCAGGGAGTTCTCCTCTCAGTTGAGAATTGTGGGCAGAGCTGATGACTGCATGCTGGGTCAAAAAGTGAGGAGGACCTAGTCTGAGAAGTGGTACAGCCGTGGATGTGAGGTGCTGCTGGGGAAGCTGGCTCCTTGGCTGCTTGTTTTCCCAGCTCCTTTGGTCTCAGCAAGTCCGTGGCATGGATCAGTTCTTGAGTGTGAAGTCTGATGTCTTTGTGCATCTCTTGTAGTGACAAACTAGAGTGGGTCTGTTTGCCTCTCTACACAACTAGATGCCTCACAGAACTTGCTTGGAATTCAGTTCTTTCTGCTAGCTGATTTTGTTTTGTTTTGTTAAACCGAAGAATAACCTGTAATAAGGGGGGAGACCCGTAAATTAATTTGTTTCTCACCCTTGTTTGGTTGCTAATAGTACATGTGCCAGCTGGCTTACAGATAAATGCTTTTTAGAACTGAAGTTATTTGGGGAAAGAAACACTAATATTCGGCATGATTAGCTGCTAGAGCAGATTTGTGATTGTACTTGTACTAGACCTTGCTATAAACTTACCAACTACGTGGGAACATGTATTGAGAAAAATAACGCGGTGATTTTATGCAGAGTGACTAAATGCCATATGACTCCCTGCTGAGTATAAAGGATTTGTAATGCTGTTCTACAGGTGGAGAGAAGTATTCATAACACCAGTGATTTACCATAGCTCTCTTTTTGTCTTGTTCCCCTAATAATGTGAAAACTATGTTTTAAATGTCAGTTTTAAATGCAGTCCAGTGCTTAGTGGTACAGTGAAGCTGAGTCCCGCTGAGCCCTTAATGATATGGTGAAAGTTTTCCAGATGAGTGAATCTTGTAAGTTTGCCTTTGTGGAAGGGTTGAGTGCCTCGAGTGGACGTGGTTGTCTCGCCTTCAGTGCGGTTCAGCTTCCTCAGCCTCCGTGTTACAGGAGGAGATGCTCACCTGGAGCCGGGCGCTGGCAGCCTCAGCTGCAGCCTCAGCTCCGGGAGGTCACTGCTGCCGTCTCAGCCTGCCTCTCTGTTTCTGGGGTGTTACAGGCTCAAGCTGGTGCTGTATGTTGCTCCCTGGACTGAATCTCCAGTGGTGTGTTAGGGTTCTCCTTGGTGCCAGACATCCCCAGCATTCAGTCCTTGATGTAAGGGCTACACCTCAGTTTTGTGATGTGACCAGATCTAGGGACTGATGTTCTTTCCAGAATCTTTTGTTTGATAAAGCCCTGAGATTAGGCAAGTAAAAAGAAATAATTGCCCTGAAGTGACGTGCAAGGTGAGAAGAACTCCTGTTGTGCCCTTGCAGGACCGAAGTCCCTCCTTCCTTAGCTAGGGCTGACGTGATAACCCTGCTGCCATATCCCTTTTTGAAAGAACTAGTTGACGTAGTAGATACACCTCAACTCAGGAAGCGGTTTAGTGTTTCATCTTTATCCCCATTTCCTGGAAGATCTTTCTTTGACAGCTCATTTCTAGGTGGCCTATTCTTATACCAGGAAGGATGTTAAATGTGCATGCTGTCATGACCTGTGTGTCTTCTGGTAACAACTTAAGCAAGAGACAGGCTCTCTTTATTCTTTTAACTTGAACAATCCTGTATCGTAGCATGCTGGATGCTTGTTTTGATGTCACATCTTCCCAGGAGTCTGCAGATTTATTCTGGAACCATTCTACTGCCAAGAGGCTTGACAGGAAATAGTAGTTTATGCGTGAAGTACAGTTCTCTTATTCACCTCCTACTGCTTTATCCTTAGCTGTGACTCTTGTATCAGATGAGACTTTCTTCTCTAGATTCAAAGCAAACCTATAATGTTCCTCAGTCTTCTGGAGAAACATCTGCTTCTGTCCTTTGCTGCGTGCTGGTTTGTGAATTATTAGGACTGTCTGCTTTGTGAGATCCTGTCCTTCTGATCAGTTATGCTGAGGCGGTATCCCTGGAGTTGTGGACCATGCTCTTCTTCCCTTTCTATCCTCTTTCCTCTCTACCCTCTTTCCTCCAGCAGCAACAGCCCTAAGTGGCCTCTTGTTCTCGCCATGATGTAATTTGAGACCTGTGTGGATCAGGTGCAGTTGGCAATGACTGTGAAGTACCTTCCATGCCACTTTGCTTTCTGCCCCCGTTCAAGGGCTGTCCAATTGGTTCTGCATTACTGAAGGTAACCTGGGGCACACTGGGATAGGCCCAAGTGCACCTTTGGGGTAGGAGCTATTTCTTCTGTGTCAGAGGTGAAGAGTAGTTGTTTCATTCTGTGCCCTAGAAGCCTGATAGATCATATTACTGCACTTGAATTTGTAGGGAATCTAACTTTCTGCTACTGAATTTGGAGAAGAGCTAGTCAATCTGTTGCTACAGAAAACCAGTTATGACCTCTTGTCATTGCTTTTTTGGGCAAGACTACACTTAATGCTTACTTCTGGGCTTTCTGAAGACGTGTCCTCCAGTCCCTTCGATGTAGAAATGGCTATCGTGGTACTACAGCTTGTATGAATTTGTTTTCATTGTCTTCATCCCCCAAAGCTTGTTTGGTGTTTGAGCTGTTTTAAAGGAGACTATTAGAGTTTTTAAAGAAGTGGGGATTTTCAGTGGAGATACATTTGCTGTATTTTTGATTTTGTAATAGAACATGGATGTAAGAGAAATACGGGTCTCTATCAGAAATAATATATTCAATTTTATTAAGTACTCATTCTGAATGGAAGAACATGTATTGCTAAACTTGCAGTATGTTTAATATATTGTGGGGGGACCTTGCTGTTCTGAAATGTGCTGCTTCTATTTTTTTTTTTAACAGTTTCCTTATACACTTTCGACAAGGCTAAGCAGTGTATTGGCACAATGACAATTGAGATAGATTTTCTGCAGAAGAAGAACATTGACTCCAACCCCTACGACACAGACAAGATGGCTGCAGAATTCATCCAGCAGTTCAACAGCCAAGCCTTCTCAGTAGGCCAGCAGGTGTGGGGTTTTTTGTTTTTTAAGGCGAAAATTCATAAGTAACAGGTGCATGCTTGTACTACAGTGGTGTAAAATACTGAAGAATGCCTAGGTACTGACTGTGCTGCAAAGGACAGCTTATAGGCAGAAATTGTTTATTGTGTGAATGGTTTCTTTACGAAAAGTTGAACCATCATGACGTTCAGTAAGAGTGTGAGCAGAGTGGTTTAAAACCTTCCTTTTCCTTATCTAAAGAAATCTATCTTTGTGAGGAAAATCCCAAGGCTTGAGAGAGCTGGGTTCTCTCTCCACTGTGCCAGGTTGGATATAAGCATGGCAGCTCCTGGAGTCTTCTGAGAAGTAACTTTTGTCTTCCTTCTACATAAGATCAAATGAACACAAGTTTTAATCAATTCTCTGTAGCACCTTTCAAGTGCAGTGTATTATTGTAACATTTATTGTTATTCTGTGGACTCCAGTAATAAAATAGGTGTGAAACATTTGACTTGGGGATTTCTGAATGCTGATGTCCCTATAATTGAGCCTTCTCAGCTCTGCAGCAGATGGGCTTCTGCCCCTGCAAACATCTGCAATAACCTCTGGTTTGCCATATTCTCAGGACAGGTCGAGGTCTATCTCATAATAGTTTACAACTTGCAGGTTGCAAATGTAGTCTTGGAGAAAAGGAGTTGAGCAGTGACAGCCTGCTTTTCTATGGGATGGACCCTGCTTCTCGTAATATTCATTTGGTCTCTCATTAGCACTATTTTTGAAGTATCCTTGTCAAACTGAAATGTGAAAGATCAAAAAGGTTTGAGCTAAATTGTTCTCCTTGCCTAGCACCAATATTTAAAGTGAGAGGAAAATGTCAAGTGATATAGAACATTTAGCTGTGGAGAAGAAGGGAGGAAAGAGAAGTTTTTCTTGGAAGGAGAATTTTTCTTTGAGTTTTTCCAATTGACTTCATGTTCTGCCACTTCTGATCTGTTACCTTTAAGTGTGGGGCATGAAAAGGACATGTTCAGTACACCAGACCTTTACAGGGTGAAAAAGTGGAATTTGTTGGGTGGTAAGCTTAGTCTTCAGACTTCACTCTCTTCAAGTCTTACTAGTCTTATCAAAATACTTTTTAGCTTTTTAATGAGTTAAAGTGCCCTTCTGTTTTTTCTTTCCACAGCTTGTGTTCAGCTTTAATGACAAACTTTTTGGCCTGTTGGTAAAGGACATGGAAGCTATGGACCCAAGCATTCTCAAAGGAGAGTCTGGAGCAAGCAAAAAGCAGAAGGTAGGCTCACAGGAATTCATGTTTGTTCCCTAGGAACTGCAGAGATTCAGGTACTGATCAGATCTTGCTACAAGGATGAATTTAGGTTACTTGCATTTAGAGAAGTTGCACATTTGTTTCCCCTGGCTGCATCTTTTGCCTCAGAGAAGATAAGGAACATTGTAGTTCAATGCAGTCTCCTGTGCTTGTGTAGTTGGGAGCTAAAGTGCAGGGCTGGGAAGATACAGGGACTATCTTTTGGTCTTTATGTACTAATTCATGGAATCATCCTCTCTTGAGCCTTTTTATCTTCCAGATATGTCTAGTTTTTATTTTTCCTTTTGGAGAAAGGACATGATTTTATTTCCTTCTTTACTTCCTAGATCTTGCTGAAATAAAATACTTTGTTTTGAACTAAACAAATGACTTTAAAAACACCAGTTTAATGTACCTGATGAGCTTCTGCATTCAATGATGTTAGTTTTAGAGGAGGTGTTGGTATTTCATATTCTTCCCAATGACTTTTGTAGTGGAGCTTTTGCTGCTGTTTCTTGCCTTCTGAGATGTGCTTGGAGATGCCTAAGGAGCAATCTGAAGTTGAGTCTAATGGCTCAATGTAATTATTTGTTTCCCTCCCTCTTGCAGATTGAGGTTGGTTTGGTTCTTGGAAACAGTCAAGTTGCTTTTGAAAAGGCTGAGAACTCCTCTCTCAATCTGATTGGTAAGTGCCACTGTATCCAAAGAGATAAATAATGCTTGAAGTGTGCTGCTTTTCAGGCCTCTGAGACTTGTATGCCTCAAAGTTTGGTATTCTGGTTACATCAGTTGACCTAATCCACTGAAAACTGCATCTCAAAATGTCTCCCAGGTACCAGTTTAAACTACCAAATGGCTGGATTTGATCCCTTAGGAACCTGTCACACCCTTTAGGAAGCAGTTTGTAGATACTCAGGGTTCTCTTGAAAGCCACTGCACTGAGAAGACACCATCCCTCCAGCAGACCTTGCTGCTTCTAAACAGGGGCTCTGTAAAATTCACTGTCCTCCCAGTATGAAGCTCCACAGCTGACCAACATACTAGAGCAGTTCTGTGGGTCTTTATACCATGTTTATCACCACGGTGTATCCAAAATACGCAGACACAGCTAGGAGGAGAAAAGGTGACTGTGACTGAGAGATTCTGACAACAGCAAATTGAGTTAGTTGAGAAGTTAACCTGTGCTCCTAGGCCTACATTAGAAAGGCACAATGGTCCAGTAGATCCAGCAAAAGACAGCAGCTAGTTGAAGTATTCTAACTCTTTAAACATCAGAGAATGATATATCAGGGATACTAACAAGCCAACACCTTTATAATTGAATTTAATTGAAACAGCAGGGAAATAGAAAATTGAGAACTTTTTTGAATGTGTAGCCAGAATTTCAAAGTGAGTGCAAGACTTCTGCAAATCCTGTCTCTGAGATCTCCTCTTCAAGCAGAGAGAACAGTTTCTGAAGAACACTTCAGTTTTCTTCTTAAAGTCCTTTTCAAAAACTGATGACAGCTGCACAACACAGCACAGTGGGTTCATTGTGTGTGTGTTAACTTTTCACACAGCAAGATTACAGTTTCTAAAACCTCAGCAAAACAAATCTTTATGTACAATTTCAGAGCTCACTAGCAAAGAAATTGGGGAATAGTTGATGTGTCCTCCACACATTCATTTAGAAAGAAACTGGTGTAAGGCCAGAGAGGAATCTGGTGTGTTCCTGTAGAGCCACCAGCTTGAATGATGGAGACCTGGACCACAAAGTGGGCAGTGAGGGCCACTTCCCTGCAGTTGGCTTTGTTGTGTGCCCTGGGACCACGGTGGCCGTCCTGCAGAACAGATACACGCTCTGTTACTCCGGCTGCTCCTTCCCATATCAGTGTTATGAAGTGGATGGTACTTGGCAACCCTACAGTTACAAATGCCTCCCTTGCTGGTAATATGGAGCTAGGCATTTTTTTTTTTGGGTGTGATTCACGTCCTCAAGTGTCCTTGAACAGACACTCTTTCCTTTTTTTACATTTTCCTTTCCTATTTTGTTCCCTCTTCCTGGAGTCTGTGAGCTAAGAAAACATCTCCTTTTGCTGCTGCTCTTCCACAGATAAGAAGTGGCAGGTGAAGGCTGCTGTGAGTTGGGGGTTCAGTGAACCTGGCCATCTCAGATGAGCACTCAGTTGAATTTTAATAGTTACTATTTTTGCAGGAGGCTTCAAAGCACAGCTCTTCTTGACTGGGAATGCTCAGTACTTTCAGTATTTGTTACAGAAATAAAACATATGGGGGTAGTAGCCACTTAGGAAAGTAGAATTCAACTCATTCAGCGTTGCAGGAGCTTGTGGCAGAGGCTGAGTGTTGATGCTGCCCTGAAGTGCCATCTTCCCTCACATGCGAGCCTGGGACCTCATGTTCTGTACTTGCTTCATGTGCTACAGTTGCTCCAAAAAATAGGGAGACCTGAGGCTGTTGTGTAACTACATACCTTGCATCTTACACAGATGTTTTTATCTGAAAGCACAGCCAGTCATCTGTGCTAAAAAAACCCCACAGGTCTGTAGGCTGAATTGTAGGTGACTGTAATTAAGCATATTAACAGGGATACAGGTTTAAGAGCACTGAATGAAACTTGCATGGGCAATTAGTTCATACCTGTGATTACATGGTTACAGCCCGTTTAGTTTTTATTGTGTTTTGATAGGACAGCTTGAGGTATTAACATAATCCAATTTATTGCATCAGAGCAAGCAGTGATATTTTACTTGGTTAATATTCAAAACCCTATAGTGACCTGTGATCTTCCTCCTAGCGTGTACAGGTGTGAAGAGAGGCCCTGTGGGAGAACTGATTGATTGGAAATGGAAATCCTTCACTGTGATTCAATTTCGTTGTCTGCAGACAAGGCAGAAGAGTTGCTTATGCCTCAATTTACTTCTGTCAGATTTGTACTTTATTTAATCTCCTCATTGATCTGAGGCAGAGCTACCTGATGTGCTTTGTTAGTCTCTGGAGAATTGTAAAGTTGTGAATAATTAAATTCTGAGAGAGGAAATTAAAGTAAGTGTGACTGACTTCAATAAAGGGCCTTTTTATTTTTCAATAGAAAAGAATTGTGATCATTAAAAAAAATAAAGCCAATTCTATTTCTTCTGCTTAGCATAAAATTATGTTATAAAACCAATGGATGATGTTTGAATTCAATCTGCAAGAATTTTATTGTGCTCAGATGCAGCCAGAAGGGGGGGGTGTAGGCTAAGCTCTACAGGAAGAGAAACATCCTTGGCTGAGTGGTCTGATCTAAACACTGTAGTGGAGCGATGAGATGATAAATACACAGTGATCAGTGAATCAGTGCTCACGGCTGCCCTGCGTGGTGCTGTGCATTAGTGCTATATGGTGTACGTTCTACCGTGTTGTCCCTCAGGTGTGTGTTAGAGGCATGTTCTTGTTTGTTTATTCTGCTGCACTAGGAATTGAAGTATTGATTCCAGGTCTCTTTAGTCCAAGATTAATAACAGTCTGCTTCAGCTAACACAGAACTTTTATTTAGTCTGTTTACTGGACTTCTAGATGCTAGCTCATTATCTGACTCAACTTGAAGTGTCTCTAGAAGAGGTTATGGAACAAATCAACAAAATGCACAGTGGTAGTTGGCCATGACTGGCTATTTAGGGGAGATAATGGTCCCCAAGGCCAGCCCTGTAAAGCACTGCGTCAGTCTAAGGAAATACAGACATCCAATTTCTGCATGAGTTAAAGATAATCTTCAGGTTTTTGCTTTCTCCCTGGATTTTTATATTACTGTTGGTTTCTTCGGTAGCTAAGCAAAGTGGTGTTGCTGACAGCCATTTGCCAGCGTTGGTCTGACTGATAACAGTGTCAGTGCTTGTTTATAGATTCCCTCAAATAAACATCAGGTGAGACTACATGGATTTGACTGTTAGCATCTCAGCAGTATTCTTTAAAGTAGCATTTGTGCTTATTGTCTACCTCCTGAATGTCCTGATTACTTTAAAGCTTCTCTGAAAAGGGAATAAGGACGTCTGTAAGACAAAAACCTGTGTGATTTGTCAGCAGGAAGGGGAGGGGGGCTGTTCCACTGTTGTGTGGAGACTATGAAACCTTTGCTTAGGGGATCTGGCTCAACTTGAAGTAGCTCTAGAAGAGGTTATGGAACGAACAGGCAAAATGAACAGTGGTATTTGACCAAGACCAGCTTTTATTCTTCTGAGTTGTAAAAGAACTAGCTGACCTCATAATCATTTTGTATAACCTTGCTTAAAATGCTCTTGTACCTGAGGACTGGAAGATGATGAATGTGCTGTCTGTTTTTAAAAGGATTCCAGAGGAGGTCTGGAGGGCTGCAGATCTTTGAACCTGAAATCTGTACAGAAAAAATGAACAAAAATTGTAATAAAGAATTAAATGAGTGGATATTTCTATAAAGATGATGCACTCAGAAGGGTCAGCCTGTCTTGTGTAAGGGCAGTCCTACCTCATGATCCCACCAGAGTTCACTGCAGGAATCAAAAAGCACGGTCATAGGGGCTGACATAGTCTGCTTGTTTTTCAAAGCTCTTTCGGCAAAGTTCTTTATCAAAGTTTCTTTAAAAAGAAGATAAACAGAGATCAGTAAGAGAGAAGGACCTTGCATGGGTAGATGAGTGATGAAAGGGTAGAAGTAAACAGCCAGTGCCAGTGGAGTTCAGCATGAATCTCTGCAGGGGCCTTTGCTTCTCATTATAATTATTGAATAAGCTGGAAAAAAGGCTGAGTAATGAGGTGACAAAGCTTGCTCTTATGGAGCTCAGTGACTAAGAAATACAATGGCAGAGGAAATTCAATACAAATAAGCATAAAGTGATGCATGGGAGGAAGCACACTCCTAACTTTGGTCAAAAATGATTGCTGTTTTGGGCCAGTATCCCAGGTATGATAGTTTCAAGGAAATGCTGGACCCATGCTCAGTAGCAGCCTGAGCCCTGCTGTTAAGGATTATTAAGCGTGGTTGTTAAGAATTATTACACATTATTAATAAAAGAATATGAACGAAACGGAGCATAATTTTGTACCTGTACTAAAGATACAGACAAACCACAGTGTGTGCAGTTCTAGCCTGCCTGTCTGTCAAAGGATGTAGTAGAAATAGAGAAGAGAGGAGGAATAGAAATTCCTATTCTAGAGAATAGAAATGAGAGGAGAACAAGGGTGCTCAAGTGTGGAGCAGCTGCTGCGTAAGGAAGGAAGAAGTGGTGAGGACTCTGTCTGGAAAAGGCACGACCGAGGAGGATACAGGACAAACCTATTATCATCCCAGGTAGCCTGAAAGTGAATACTGATAGTATTTACTGTCTCTTCAGATATAAGACTTGGGGGACATGAAATGAAGCTGTAGGAGCTGGCTCAGACACGCAAAGGGAGGTGTTTGGTTGTGCAAGCAGTAGCAGACGTGGTGAGCTCGATGCTGTAAGGGACTCTGGGTACTGAGTTTACATGGGTCCAAGGGGACTTGGGTAAACTTGAGACACAGAAATCTACTGTGGGTTCTTAAATATGTAGGAGCAACACCTGACTTGAGAAATCCCTGAACAGGATGGTTGGAAGGCTGGGAAAATAGTTTACTAAGTAAGCTGAATCTCTGGTATACTGCCCTTGGCATCCCTGTCACAGTGCATCCTCCTGCCTAAGCATGATGAAACCAAACTGAGTTAGCTGGACGTGGGTCTGACCTGGTAGAACTGCTCTGGTGTTTGTACTTATTTGCTATAATTCTGCTGTGCTACACATTTGAAAAAATTTTTTTTTTTTTTTTTTGCAGGTAAATCCAAGACCAAGGAGAACCGCCAGTCCATCATCAACCCAGACTGGAATTTTGAGAAAATGGGCATCGGGGGCCTAGACAAAGAATTCTCAGATATTTTCCGTCGAGCTTTTGCTTCTCGAGTTTTTCCACCTGAAATTGTGGAGCAAATGGGTGAGTATAATCCAGAGAATTACGGCTGGGGTACCAGGTGCAGGCCTGTTTCTGGTTTGTAAAGACTGGATATCAACTAACAACCTTCCGATGCAGTTGCTTAGGGATCTAATAGATTAACAAAGCCTTTTCTTCCCTTGTGGGTCCCGAATGTATTTCATACTCTTGTTACTTGGCTACAGGAGGGGGACAAAGAAACAATGCAAATACTTCACATTGTACATGAAATGTCTGTACAAATGAGATACATGGTTTATCTGAACACTTTTCTGTTGGAACCTAGAAGCTCCCTATTCTTTTGAATGCTTCATTTATTCATAGCAGTGAGACTGCTCCTATTCCTAACTTACTGGCAATGGGCTGTCTATATAGGTCAAAGGAAGTTCTGTCTTGATGATCTTGCCCTACATATTAAATATCTGTTGTCCTGGTGGTTGTGCTATAAACCTATATCCTTCTCACAGCGTTAGTGCAATGAATACAGTATCTTGTGTGATCTGTGCTTGGTCAGATTTGAAATGCTGGAGAGGATGCACAGGCTATGGCACGTCCTGGAGTTTGTGAAATAAAAGCACAGATTCTAAATATAACTCTGTTGGGGTCGGGGGAAGGAGAGGCAGTCCCATTACTTTGTAAACATGTGCTGGCAGGCAGATAAATGGTACCGGTTTTAATTTTTAGTAAGCGATATGCAGCTGCAGGTATCTTATTTGGTCACATGAAGTGGTTGGCGATGTTATAGCTGGTCCTCGTTCTCTGAATATAATCTCTGTGGGTTCATATTTAAACTTGGAATCCGTAGCTGTATAATTTCTGTGTATGTTTATATTTCTTGATCCACCTTCCCTCTCCCCACAAATGAAGCAATCAGGATTTTGATTACAAAACAGATTTTCATCAGAAGATACATCCTGTTTGTGTGTGGCTGTGTAAAGTGTGGCCGTTTCCAGTGCTTGTGGAAGTGAATTAGGGCTTTTCTTAGTGGTTTGAACACTTACGGAGAAACACTGAAGAATCCCTGTAGGCTAAATCCAAATTAGTGCATGATGCTCTCTCTCCTGCCTTTTTACTTTATATCGATCCGATAGCCAGGGCCTTCTGGGGGCAGATCTTGGTTCTCTTGGTTTTTGCGGTTGTGAACAAGGCATGACTTTTGTGCCTCTTCTTGAGAATATCAAATGCTTAAATTTTTAAATATTTAGCTGCTCTGCATAGAGAGGAAGTTAGAGAAATAGTGCTGGTTATAGAAAGAAAAGCTTTTACCTAGGCACTCTCTGTGTTCAGTTCAGAAATGGCCTTTGGATGGACCAGCATCCCTTACTACAAATATTTTTAACTTTTGAAGCAGCTGTCAAATATCTGCGTTGGTGCAGTGCAGAGTCCTTAGCTGTGATGATATGTGAAGGTAAAAGATTTAGACTTTGGGAATTGTCATCAGTGTCACTGGACTGTGATGAGAAATATGTTAGTAGACTAGAGATAATTAGAGCTTGTTTTCATTATGCTATAGCTTCACCTATTCACCTTCCCTGGCTGCATGCAATCTGGCAGCCTGTGAAGCAGTCAGGTCGGACTACGATTACATTCCCTTGGTATTATCATTAGCTGAGTTAACCTGACAGCTGGGCACAATTTGGTAACGATGTGCAGCAGCTAACTTTGCTGTGGAGAACCTGCATCTCCATCAGGTACCTCTGGAGAAGGTCAGAAACCTTGCTGACTGCAGGGTGAGGTTGTGGAACTGCTTTGCTGCTCAGATGGTTCCTCTTGTTAATTGGTGTTGCTAAATACAGGAAGAAAAAGATTCTCTGAAGGACCACTAGTATTTTGATTACCCTGGGCAATGAATTAAAGGTGTGCCATATTATTTGTATAAATACATATACCCTTACTTGTGCGTGTTTACACACATACTACACAAAGAAACATTTTTCTGGTAAGAAGTTAGACTCCAGACAGAGCTCTCTAGCTCTCTGATTAACCCTAGGGCTAAGGAGCTTATCTGAAATTTGAAAAAACAAAACTTTCTGACATTCATTTTCTTTGCCTTAGTTATAACTTGCTCTTAACTATATTTCAGATCTGAAATGTCAATGTGACAGCTGTTCACCTTTGTATATAATTTATTGGGAAAGGAAAAGAAAGAATTTGCTTGCTATCTGGTGCTCTACTGCTCACCCATTTCTGGTTTTTGCCCAGTGCTCACAGACTGCGACTTCCATGCCAAATGCAATAAATATTTCTGTCCCATAACTACATAGAGGCTCTATAGACCCTTCAAAAATTACTTGCAATTTGTGTGTGGTTTATCTAACTTCCAAGGAATGTTCTGGGTTTGGAGCATATAAATCAACATTAGTTAACCATATTATCCAAGGGTGTAAATACTACTCTGATGCTACAGTCTTTGGTTTATCCAAGAAAAGAAATCTTAGATCAGCTTCAGCTGGTCATTAAACCTTGCCATACTCCCTGCTGCCCTGGAAAGGGGCAATTTATTTTTCCCTACCCATGTTTTTCCCAGACGCGTATCTACCACCTCTACTGTGGTAGCTTTGGGCTTGAGTGGCTCTGTAGAGAGCCAATACAATTGGAAGCAAAAAATACTACTACTACAAAAAATTTATAGGGTTAGCATTCAGCTAGATCAGCTCCCTGGTTGGCTTGATGTGAGGTAGCTACATAAATGCCAGGGGCAGCAGGAGGAGGGCAGTGGGCAGCAGGGGTGAGGTCACTTGAACCACAGTGGGACCTTCATGAATTTAATCTGGTTGCTTATAAGGCTACAGTTTCACAGTCATTTACTGGAGATTCTAGCATTACCAACACTGGCGATGCTGTTATCTTTCACCTAATGCTTGACTCTTAATAATCTTGTGACTGCCAAACGGAAATAAATCCTTATCTGGATGAGGGCTGAGGAAAGTGCCTTGAAACAGGAGGGAACTCCCTAGTGCCATCCATGAGCCCTCGCTGTCCGGTGAATGATACTTGTAAGGAAGGAACCTGACACTTGCAGGGCACTGATGGAGGTAAGATAGCAGTCTCTTTCTAAAGGACAGTTCTACAAAAGCCGTGTTTCTAGGGGATTGTCCTCCTTTTCGGGCCCTTTCTGGATCTCTGTGACGTCGAGCTCATAATAAAGCTATGCAACTTCGTGGTGCACTGCAGACTGGTTTTTGGCTACTCTTTGATGCAGTTCAAAGCATCCTCTTGCTCAAGCTGAAGTTCCTCCTTTTATTTGATAAATATTTTTCTAAACTGTTCCTGCAGATAAGCACTTTCCTCACATCCGTGTTAAATGCTGTTTTTTCTGTTGAGACTTCAAATTCAGCTCGTTTAATGGCTTGTGCCATTGTCTAACATTAAGATGATTGCTGAATACTTATTATAACACTGTTCTTCCCCCGCTGCTCCCCCCCGCCTCCTCAACTTCAACAGATATTTAGCCATTTAGACTATAAAGTTTTTGATATTTGGTGTCTGGAGCTGTAAATTTCAGCAAAACTGAAAAACGTTTTCTCAGACCTGAAAAGAAAATGCTAGTACTGAACTGTTGTTTTTCCTTTTAAAGAACATTCTAGTGTCTCCATGCATTGAAACACAATCTTGACTTTCAGCAGGGAAGTGATTTTTCTGACTTAGGTGACACAGTTGTTGTAGAGGCTGCTGGAAAAGCAGATTCTGTATGTACATGTTGTTACAGTTTAATAACAGTATAGAAATGTTTGGAGTTACAGATCACGTTCATTTTAAGAGATTGAAATGGAACCCAAATTCCCCATCCTCTCCTGTTACCACCAATAAGTAGGTTAAATCAGACTTTTCCAAGGTGATTTCTATTTCCTGGTAACCATCTTAACTTGTCCTCTGACCTCTTGTGATTAATTGGTTTCAGTGCTCTGTAGTTTTGAAGTACAGCTCACTGTATAAAAGTGTTAACAGAACACAAGATGAACATTTAAATTAGCAGATACTCAGATATTATTTGCTTGCTTGGATTCTGCCTGTGAAGTGGAGGCTTGTCTTTTAACCTGTCTTAAAAATTAATACATTAATGTTCTTGAAGTATTCAGATACTATAAGAGAATAAGAATAATGGAAGGGATCTCATCCAGTCTTTTCTTAAAATAGGATAATTTTAATGAAAAATTAGTGTCAGACATGTGTAACTTGTAACCGAGTTGATAGAAATGCCAGAACTTCCCAAGGCAACCTATTGCACTGCTTAGAGCATCTTTACTGTCAAAATTTTTCAAGTGTTTATTCTCAGTCTTGCAGCAGCTCATATTGCATATTGTTTATTTCTTGTACGTTTTTGAGCAAGGCTTTTACATACTTGTCTGTGTTTCTCTTCAGTATTCTCAAGGCTAGATCTCAGATTCTTAAACCATTTCTCATAACCTCTGGATCACCGATCGTTGTTTCTCTTCCCTTGGTCATTCTTCACCGCTTGGAAGCGTGGTGACCAGGACAGCAGCTGAGGTGCTAATCAATTCCAGGTCAATCGGCAGGTTTTGTCTGTGCCTTGGTTTACGTGCCTGTTTACAAGCCTCAATATGATGATTTTTTTGTTTTGCAACATGCAGTTAACTATTTCTACCCCAATTTAGAAACTTGCGCATCCAGTTACATTGTGTTCAAATGAATTTAATCTTGCCCGTCAGTGTATTTGTAGATCTTGGCTTTGTAATGTGCAGATTTAATAGGTCCATTCTGTTCTGTTCTCCAAGCTATTAATAAAAGCACTGCGTACCAGTAACTGCAGGATGGATCATTTCTCATTGTGCTTTAAAGTTTGTGGGTTTTTTTTGAATCTACTTTTTGTCCACTTTTAACTTCATTCAGTCCCTGTTTTTCCTGGATGTTTATGAAGATGTATAAGACCTATTTATATCTTTATGAAAGTCTAAATCTCCCTCCATTGCTTTATTTGTTTTCTCAAACCCTCTATGTGCGACCTCCTGTCCTTTCCTAGAGGGAAGTTGTCTCAGGCTGGTCTAATAAATTCCTTTTGGCTATTTCTTGTATTCTTGGTTTTTTCTACGTACTTAAAAAAGACATTGTGCCAGAATTTTCTGGATATTAAGTTAGTGATAGGTCTATACCACACAATCAGAGAATAGCTGAGATTGGAAAGGATCTCTCAAGATTTAGCCCAACCCCATGGCTCCTTTCCTTTTCCTTTGTAACATTATGGATGACATTCACTTTCTTTCCCCCATGAGTGCTGTGGAAGCTGGCCCATGTCATTGCGAGGCCACTCTCAATTCTCTCTGAAAGATTATTGCAGTCAGGAGATGTTCTTGAGGACTGGAAGAAAGCAAGTGTCACTACTGTCTCCAAGAAGGGCAGGCAGGAGAAGCCAGGTACTACAGGCCTGTCCACCTCACCCTCGATCTCTGGGAAGGTGACGGAGCAACTAATGATGGAGACCATTTCCAGACAAATGAAGGTGATCATGAGTGAGGTCAGCATGGTTTTAGGAAGTAGAAATTGTGTTTAACCAACCTGATAGCATTCTACAATGAAATGACAGCTCTAAGGGATGAGGAAAGAGCTGTGGATGTTTATCTCAAATCTATTAAGGCTCTCAACACTGTCTCCCATAACAGCCTTGCAGAAGAACCGATGGAAGACGGGCTAGGTAAGCGGGCAGCACTGTGGACTGAAAACTGGCTCAGCTGCTGGGGTCAAAGAGTTGTGGTCAGCAGCACAAAGCCCACATGGAGGCCAGTTACTAGTGGTGTACCCCATGTGTTCATACTGGGGCCAGTAGTGCTTAACCTCTTTAGTAATGCCCTGGATGACGGGATGGAGTGCACCCTTAGTCTGCAGATGGCACAAAACTGGGAGGAGTGGCTGATGCACTGGGCAGCCTGCTCTAGGTGAACCTGCTGTGCACAGTGAGGTTGGACAAGATGATCTCCAGAGGTCCCTTCCAATCTCTACTGTTCTGTGGTTCTGCAGAAGGACTTTCCAAGTCAGAGTGACTCAGCAATAAAACAACAAATGAAGCCTCATGTTGATCAATGAAAAATGATGTGCATGAAAATGACTTGTAAAATGCTGATTTTTCACTTGAACAAAATTCTGGGGCTGTAGTATATCTACAAAAACAGTTGTTTAAAGGTGGAGTAGGGGGTCAGTCAATTCCTACTTGAATTTGGTAATAAGAAGAATTAAATAAACCCCACAAAATAGTACAAAATTATGCCACTGTAAATCTGTAATTTGTTCCCCTATTGAATAGCTGGATGCAGTCTTGGTCTTTGTATGAGAAAGGATGTGGTAAAACTGGAAAAACTTTGGAGGAGGGCATCAGGATGGTTGGATGTGGTGGTTTAGCCCCTGCCGGGGTCTGAGACCACGCGGCTGCTACCCCTCCCCCACAAAGGGAGTGAAATACAAAGCCCCAAGACTGAAATAAGGAAAGGTTTAATACAATAATGCAATAGCAACACAACAAACAACAACAATAACAGTAATAGTGATAGCAATGAACAGAGCAAAATAGCTACCAAATACAGCAGTGGGAAGCACGATGTACAAAACCACGAGTGCCCCGCGCTCCTGCGCCAGGAAAATGTGACCTGCCAGGATGTGACATCCGCATGGTATCTGAATAACCCGGCTGGAGCTCCCCCCCCACTGCTGGGGAAACTTAACCCTATCCTGGTTAAACCAGGACATTGGATCAGAAAAGCTTCTGTACACAGAGTGAATTGGCTTGAAGATCTTCAGCCTTGGAAAGAGACCAGTGGGAGGGATATGAGAGAGAGGGCTTCAAAATTCTGCCTGGCCACGAGAGAAAAATGTTTGCTCGTTCAGCAGATGAAAGTGGAAATGTGAAGTGAAGGTCGCAGAGGGTAAGCTTGGAAGGAAGGGAAGGGGCTTTACACCAAATGTGCTGCAAGGAGTTTCTGTGTGTTTGTGTTGATGGCCATAGTCATCACCAGATACTGAGAGGACTTTTGCTCTTATTTCCTGTGGCTGCACTTGTGGTGTTCGTTAGCAGCATCAGCACCACTGCTTGGCAACTACAGTTTTTCTCTAGCTGGAAAACCAGGCCTTGAGACATCCCAGTGACCCTGTTATGTTGATACTTGTTTACTCTGTAATGCTCTGAGGGTAAGTGTTCCATAAGGCATTTACAAATTATATCATGTTGACTTGCTAAGTAGACAGAAATGATCCAGCTTTATTCCAAAAAGTAGAAAATGCTGATGAGATTTATGGCTATTAACAACCAGGTGGGATTTGACTGTAAACATCAGCTGCTGTGTTCAGCAATCCATCCAACAGCTCTGCATAATCTTCATCTTAAATTAGCTACATTTTTGTAGCTCCTCTAATAAGAGGCAGAGGCATTTACTCTTTTGCTACAGTGATGACTTCTTCTAAAGATGGGTTTGTTTTGTGTATGCTCTTATCAAAATCCCTTTTTCTGAGAGTCATGATTTTGTGTAGCCAAAGGCATTCTGTTGGAAGCTTCTCTAGAGCGGATTTTCATTTTTAACACATTCCATCAGAAATTGATAAATATCCTGCCATTGTCGTAAATCTAGTTATTGCCTCCTTATATATGCATGCATTAAACTTCTCACAGCCAGACAAGATACGATGAGAGAGCTGTTTTCAAACATCTAGAAAGAACTAACTTGGTTGTCTTCTCTTTACAGTGGCAAATGATTTGATAAATCAAAAAGCTTGGCTATAGAGAGTCCACTAAAGTGAAAACTTCTGGTTTAGGTGTAGCCCTTTCCCTGTCCCAGCTTTGAAATAAAAGCAGAAATAAGCTACTTCAGTCTTGCTACTTGTTGGTAGCATGTAAATCCTACGGGAAGATGAACTGGAGGCTGTGCTATAGGCTGGAATAATGCTGGGCTTACAGGGTAAGAGGAATGGGAAATTCCACCCTGCTATATATTTGGGGGAAATTTTGTCTGTGTGGCAGGTGAAGTCTGGTAACCCTGATCTTACTCTAACCTGCTTGAAGATTAATGGGCAAAGATAAGAATCTCTCCCTGATGTATTCAGAATCGGTACTTTACTATCGATGCAGATTCCCGATAGGTGCATCTGAGTGATAACAATCACACCAGAATGCTTTGATTTTAATTAAAAGGGGAATTACACTCCCAAGTAGAAAATACCTATTATACTAAAACATTTCTTCTGATCTTTCAAAAAAAGTGAATAGTGAGAGTTGAACAAATAAACTTTATCTTGTCTTTGGGCCAGTGACATTCTGGTTCAAAACAGTGTTTGACTTCTCTTGGTAACACTAGTAACTCTCCCATTCTTAACAGTTTTTATGATTTTCCCCTGATATTTTGTGTAGAATGTTTCCCATATTGGTATTTTTTAGTTCCTGTTAACATACCTATTCAGCCTCTAACTGTATTTCATTAAATTGCATAAGTATCATGTTACCGGAATGACCTTTGATTTGGAGTCCTAATAGTAAGCTTAACAAATTAGAGATGTCTGCACTACTAATAATTTGTGTTTATAAGATTCTCATAATAGTATTGACATTTGGGCTGCGTTGGTGAAATCAGCAAAGGGGAGATAAACTTAATCAAAATTCCTGTGTGGTGCATAGGATCCCACTGTGATTTGAGACATAACATTTGTAGTTTGTCATCACTTGTCTATTTTAATAAAGTCCTGCTTGTGTTTAAAACTTTAATTTTAGCCAGGTGAAGGTAGCTATACAGGGAAGTCTCTACCGGAGTAGCTTGTGGCAATTTCACTTGAAGAGGAACTAATTGCTTTGGTTTCAGGAATGTTCTTCCACCTCACTAAGACCCAGCTGGCAGAGTTGCCCAATCAGTGGCAACTGAGTCTTGCAGCAGATGGTCAGTAACGGCCTTGATGTTCAGATGTGGGGGCACACACATGGGTGTTTGGTACTTGCTAAAGACTGAGCGTGGACTACCCAGCACGGGCTGGGCTTGTCTGGGTAAGGTCTGGTTGTCCCTGGGAACCTGCTGTGTCCCAGAGCTGGTGTTTTTGCTCTAGAGGGGTGAGCAGCCGATGGTGTGGTACAGCTGAGGGCTTGTCAGGGGCCTACCTTTGACCAGCCTTCTGTCTGCCTGCCTGCAACAGCTGCTTGTCCTTTATTTAATTTATCAGGTAAGAGATGATGCTTTCTCATGATAGACAAGTTTGAAGAGGGAGAAGGTGAAAATCCCAGGAGGCTTTCTAAGCAAACTTATCCAAAGGCTGTCGTGTTCCCCCGGGGTCATCACCTGTAACCATGCCAGTTTGTCCTGTGCTTCCCATACGCTCCCGCTGTAGGAGATGAGCTCAGGGGCGGTGTGTTAGAGCCTCAGCCCTTTGCTAAGCTGTCTTAGCTCATGCGGAGGAGGGGAATATTTGGGCTTTTCAAGAAGTTCAGGGTTTTTTGTGGCTGTAGAAGAGAAACTTCTTGTAGATATAACTATGTTGTACCTCTTTCTAGGAGAGAGATTGTGAATTGCAGGAAAACTAGGAAAAAAACCCCAGGAACAGACTGTTCCTCATGTTTCTTTTTTGAAAGCCTACTAGAGAAAAATGATACTCTACAGTACAATTTTCCTGCCTCTTTCAGGATGCTCCCAGGCCTGTTTATGTGCATGTGCCCTGACTTGCCGGTAGCCTTTTGGTAGCCTCTCTTGCTTGAGCACGGTGGAGCTGTCTGAGCATCGGTTTGCTCGGGATTTCCCTTCAAAGCATCACTCATCATTGAAATCCTGCTTTGTGCTGTTTGGCTACATAGGTGATCATGTTCCTCCACGAAACACGTTAACAATACCTTTCGTGACATTGATTTGACAGGAATAGCTTTTAATTTATCTCTGCCTTATTCGTTCCTCTGTGAAATTTGTCTTTACTGACAGCATATGTTGTTTATGTTTTTGACTCATAGATGCCTGAAAGTTGACTAATGAATTCTTCTTAGCTAGATCTCTTGATTTTTGTAGTAATGTTTTTATCTGTGGAGAAGCCCAGAAAAATCTTCCAGTTTTATGACCATGCGTATTCCGTGCAGTGCTGTTGCGCTCTGGGGTTTTGGTAGGGATCAGATGCTCCTCATAGCAGTGTTCTCCTGAAACTTTGTTTCAGTGTATGAACAACCTGAGAGAGAGAGAACAGGGCATGTGGATAATAGAAATTATTTTGTATTGAGCAATTATTCAGCTTGAAATGAATTCTTGATCACTGTAATATTCAGGAGTAAATGAAATCACAGTTGAGTATTGTTAAGTTAATAAAGACCAAAGTACTTGTTCTTTAAAGGCAGAATGTTGCCGTGAGGTCTGTGCAGCTGTGAGGACTCTGTGGTCTGGGGTGAACTTCCCACATAGCTGAGACAAGCCAGGAACCAGAAGGGAAGTCATTCTGTGTGAGTGACAAATAACTCGATGGGCCCAAGCTTGTTAAACTGATGATGATGGTAGAAGCTGAACTTGGGTCCTTTAAGTCTGAGCTCTGTGCTATTGATTTGCTACTTCTTTGGTTTTTGCTTTTAATGTGTACCTTAAGCACGGCAGGACTCTTGTTGGATGGTTTGCATCCTTAAAAATGTCAAACTGCAAGAATGTAGTGAATGTGTTACGAATGTCATCTACAGCATGGAATAGTTTCCACTAATTAACGTGTTGGTTTTCACCTCAAACAATTAAGACTTAAAGATTTTGAAGGTTTTAGATAAATTTTCTTGAAACAAAACACAGGGTTTTTTTTTAATCTTCAAGTATAGCGATATCTTGTGTTCCTTGCTTATCTGGAGCACGTGTGTGGGGATTTTGTGCAGCAGTGACGTGGAGCAAGAGAAGAGGAGAAGGTGCTACTGAATTCCCTACCTCTATAATTAAACACTTGTGTTCAAAGTCGAGATTTTTGTTGAGGCAGGTTTCAAATATGCTGTTTTCCCATAGGCTACAGTGGTTACAGCTTCCTCAAGGACTTTTTCCTTGGGATGTCCTCACTGGTCTGGTCGGTGAGGATGACGGTGACATGAGTTAGTTGTTACTCTGGAGGAAGGGCAGTAGATACAGGAGTGTCAACTTGTGGGTGTTGTGAGTGGCCAAGATGGTCTAAACCATGAGAAGGACATCTTGAGTCCATGTAGGCTGAGTTTTTGCTGTCTGCACATCTCTCTTTTCCATGGGCAAAGTGAAGCAATATAGTGAGGAACTAACCCTTTTTACTGTGCTTGAAATAGCGTAGGAAGAAATGAATTACTGAAATACCTGCTGTGTCCTAAGTGTTGAAATTTGTTTACTTGTAGTTTTGTGTTTACTCTTTGTAAACACACTTTGAAGACCAAAATTTGGTCTTCAGTATCAACTGGAAAACAGAAAAAGGAGATCTGCTGGAAATAGAAAGATCTAGATAAAATGAATTACATATTTCTCTCTCCTGTTTCCTCACCACTCTATGACCAGACAATACGCAATCTCACTCTGCTCCTGAATCTGTCTTGTACATGTCTTTTAAATTGGCACTATATAGCTCCTGTGTCTTCTCTTCTCTAGGTAACTTCTATTTTCCTTCGCTGTTTTTATAGTTAGATGCCTCTGCTATGAAACTGTGGCTTTCTACTTCTTTGAGGCTTTCCCTGAGTCTGGTGCTCAGTGTTTAAAACTTCGTGCTGATACATGATCTCTGCTTTCCTATTTCAGAGTTTTCCAACACCAGCCCTTTCGGATTGCTCCCAGGAAAAAGGTTTTGTCTGGATGCAGTTACTTTTTCTGTCTGGCTAGATCTTGTCTAAACGCTGATAGTCCCATTAAATGAATAAACCAAACTTCACCGTAGACATGTGCTGGTACCACGACCTCTCTTTGCATAGTATGAGGCAGAGCATGAAATATTCAGGCATAAGGATATTCAGAGAGTTGATAGTATGTCTGGGGCACACAAGCTGTATCCAAAATTCCATGAATCCTTCAGGGAAATCTTTCTTGTTCACACTTGGGGACCTCTATCAGGAGTTGTGTGCACACTTAGGAAGCTTGTGCCTGTTGCTGACTGGGAGATGTCCAGCATTAGCTTGCAGCCATTGTATCCTCTGTTTCCCTAGAGGAGAGAATATAAATGCCACTGCTCATGCACAGTGATCAGAGTCCTGTTACTTGAATAGATTAGAATGTTTCAGGTCTTTCTAGTTACAGGTCACGCTTTTTGGGCTGATGGTTCTAATGGTTCTTAGAAGGCTTTTTCAGTTTTCTCAATATTTGTCTTATGAACTTGCAATCAGAACTAAATGTCTGGGACTCATTGAAGCCCAATACAGGGGCAAGAAGTTCGGCATTATTACATGGTATTCCTCATTTTCTCTTTCAAGAATCAGATTAATGTGTTTGATCTATGTCCACACTGGGAGCTCACCATCAATTGTGGAACTTTGAGGGTGTGATTTTCCTTACATACCTGCAAATTAAACTGAGTTGAAACTCTTCTGTGAAGGAAGGCTACCTTTGTAGGCACTGTGTGTCCCTCTAGGAGAAGAGAGAAGTGAACAGATGCAGTACCTGCTTGTCCTAAATCGCTAGTACGTCTTTGCTTGGTGTTCAGCCATATGGTGATGTAAATAAGAGTATCCACAGCCCCTCACTACCTGGGGGTGATCAGCATCCCTGGGACCTACTCTTTTGTTGAACTGAAAAATACATTATTCACATGTTTACCAAGTGATCTCTGTTGCTTTGTATTACTAACCAGATGTTCTGATTCAGGCTTTCAGTCCTTAACCATTCACTTCGCATGCCTAATGCATGGGAGAGCATTTGTGCTGTTCTGTGGGTTATTTTTCCTGGCCCTTGCCAGATCATTGGAACAACTCTGATCCCGTCTGGCATTTTTGTGTTTGAATTTCACTGATAAAGGCACTGAGCAGAGCTAAGGCTGATGCACATCTCTGCCAGATCCCTGTAAAAGCACCCCTACTGTAAGCAGCAATTCCCTCTCTGCTATATCCTTTCTCTAGACTCTGCTTTCTAAACTTGTTCTCTCTTGTTCTAGGCTGCAAGCATGTGAAAGGCATTCTCTTGTACGGACCTCCAGGCTGTGGTAAAACACTTATGGCGAGACAGATTGGCAAGATGCTGAATGCCAGAGAACCAAAGGTGGTCAACGGTCCAGAAATCCTCAATAAATATGTGGGCGAATCTGAGGCCAACATCCGCAAGCTGTTTGCTGATGCAGAAGAAGAACAAAGAAGGGTAATGCAAACATAGATAAATAGCATGGTCAGTATGAATGTGCCTAAAGAATGACCGGAAAGGAGGTTTATAATCAGAAAATTACTGCTTGCATTAAAAGGCTGAGTCACTGCTTAGCTTATGATTATAGTTATTCCTTGCAAGTCACTGAATATTAGTGTTCTACAGATTCACACACTGTCAGTTGAAAAAACAATCTTAGAACCTGCAGAGGTAGCTGGTCTTCTAGCCAGATATGCTGAAGATGGACAGTTTGTTTAAATTCCATGCAGAGTTATTTTAAAGTAATACAGTAGGGCCCATCCTGCTATGCTTTGTATTATGTGGTGTGTCACCTGCTCAAAAAGTGCTTAAAAATAGGATTGCAAAAATTTTGCTCTGTTTTTTGTTTTATCTTTTTTTGTGGGGGAGATATAGTTAATCTGTTTGGATTTTTGCTACTAAATCCAGGTGGCACATAAGATGAATTTCAAATAAGCTTTCATGGTTTCAGGTTTTTGGGTTACAGGCTTATTAGTATATTATAATCCTTGAAGTGTTATAATTGGTACATCGTTAATTTTTCACAGCAGAAAACTAATGGATGAGAATAATGTCTCAAAACTAGAGAGTGGAGATCTTAAACTGGCAGTGGAGATATTCTGTTTTTTCAAAACTTGTTTTTTTTATCCATAACTTTAGCTGCCTATCAAAAAGCCCAGTCTTTAGTTGGAAGTTGTAAATACTTATTTAATGTGTGCTGTGGTAATTTTTCTCTGCTGTGGATCACTTAATGTTGATAGATCTTTCTGGTAAAGAAAACCCAATGTCAGGCAAGTCATTGTTAAATTTAGGGAAGTCTCTTCAGAAGACATTAGCAAAGGACATTGTATCCCTTGATTTTATTTATGCCTAACAAGACTGCATATTTTGCTAGTGGCTTGAAATAATTTAATTTTCTTCTACAAAAGATTTATTAATCAGTAAGTCAGCTTTGCATGGTAACCCATACTGGTGTAAACAGTCTCCTTCTCCGGTTGTTGCAATATAACCGAAAGCTGTGAGCCTCTTTTCCTTTGCAATAACACACCTGTTAAAATAGACTTTATATTGGCTGGAGGGGATGGTCCTGATGACAAGTTGTGAGATTATAAAGGTCTTGAAAAGGTTGGTATTGTAATGACTTGTGTCTGGGGCAGATTGCCAGGGACAGCACATTTACCCAGTGTTAACATGGTCTCCACTGTCCACAAAAGATGTTTTAGAGGTGGAATTTGAAGGGAAAAAGCTTCATAATGTGGTCACAAAAAGTATCCTGTTCTCTTTCCAGCTGCAACTGCTTCACCTTTGAGTGAACCTGGAAATAAGCAGTTCTGTTCCTGATTGGCACTGAACGAATGGACTCCTTAAAAATATTAAGAACAAAGCTATTCTGGCAAGCTGTATATTTACTAACTTTAGTACGACCTGGGGTGTTGTGCACATCGGGTGCATACCTCCACAGATGTGCTTTGCTCTCCGTCTCCCTTTCGGAGGGCTTTCCCTGGTACCGAGTAGTGTGACCCTTTGTCTGAGCTGCTGTTCTTGTTCAGTCTAGTCCTCTTCTTTGAAATGCTGCTTCTCTTACCAATGTCAGCTGTGAAGTCCTGTGTTTGGGCAAAGCCCACCAACCACCCCGTTTTGGGGGGTGGCAAGATGTTGTTCTGGAGAGGGGTCTGATACATACCTAGCGTGATGCTGAAAACACTTGGAGGTGTCAGTGTTCTGTGTCTGTGCGGCTGAGCTTGTTGAGAAGTTACTGTTTTGTTTGGATTGCTTTCAATGATGACATGTGGCATTCCTGACATGTTTTTCTCTCCGATAGCTTGGAGCAAACAGTGGTGTGCATATCATCATTTTTGATGAGATTGATGCGATCTGCAAGCAGAGAGGAAGCATGGCGGGTAGTACTGGAGTCCATGATACTGTTGTAAACCAGTTGCTGTCTAAAATTGATGGAGTAGAGCAGCTCAATAACATCCTAGTGATTGGTATGATGGTGCTTCCTTTCTCTGTTATGGGGTCTGGTTGAAAACTGCTGATATTTTCCTCACTGCATGTCAGCTAAGTTATCATTACTGGTATTGGATCTGTTTGGACTAATCCAAACTGAACGACTGCTCTTTGGCAAGCATCAGTAGCAGATTTAAAGGGAGATGTGCTGTAACTGGCTGATACTGCTGCGTTCAACAATCTCCTCCTTTAGCTTTTGATAACAAGTGTTTTAGTTTAAGAAAACTTGCAAGGAGTGATATGCACTGATGTATTGGCGTATGAAGGAGTGGGACTTCTCTAGCTGTGCTGTCTAGTTGCCCTGATGCCAGGAGCCCTGCAGATAGTCACGAGGACAGGTGTGATCCCTGTTGCCCTGACTCTACTCCAGGGCATGACTCTCCCAGTATTTCTGAAGATGGGTATCTTTTGTCTGTTTACTTGAGACTCTTTGAGGTATCTTCTTAGCTCTATGGGCTGTATTCAGGAGTTGGAGACCCACTTAATAAGCTCAGATAATGCTTATTTTGCTTTTAACCTTGAATTTAGGAATGACCAACAGACCTGACCTGATTGATGAGGCTCTGCTGAGACCGGGGAGACTGGAGGTGAAAATGGAGATTGGTAAGCAAGCTGGCATATCACAATTCATATGCTTACGTGTCCTTACAATAGTAAGGCAAATGTATATCATCATGTGAACAATTAACCAGCATGGCATAGGTGCTGAACTTCATGCAGTTCCCTCCATAATATTAGACATAAATTTAATCAGCCAATTAAAATACCATTTTAGACTTACCTACTGATAAGCCATTGACCTGAGACCAGTTTCTGTCCAGCATAATGGGTAGGTGTGGGCAGGTAGGACCCTGAATCTCTTCCATGAATGAAAGGAGCCAAGTAATGTCACCAGACCATTTCTAGGTGGAAATTGCGGAATTGTTGAAGTTGTAGAGCAGGCAAGTACAGTGTGTGAGCAGTTCTTGACTTGGAAGAAGTGCAGATCATTTTATTTGCATGAAGTGATAATGGTGACTGTCACTGCAGGAACTGTAAATGTTAAGCAGCATTGACTGTTGGCTTCCAAAATCAGCAGGTTGGGATTCCTTGCATCAACAGAACAAAGTGGGCCGAGGAGCTCTGCTAACTATTTATTCTAGTGAGCTGGGAAAGAGCACTGTCAGCAACTTAAAAAGGGACTTCTGTAATTGTACACTGCTGCCTGGCACCAATGCAGATTAATTACCTGATAATGTGAGATTTATTAAGAAATTAAGCCCAGATCATCTTAGATTAATGAAAACAAGTCTCTACTTCGCATTTGAGATCAGAAGTTTGATCAGTAAAGATCTCAGTGGATTCTAAAGACCGTAGTGCTCAGTTTGAGGTTACCAATTCACAGGAGGAAGTTTGAATAGAGAATGGCCTGGGACTGATTAAAAGCTTAATGATCCTGTCTTGCAGTGAGAAACTCAAATTGGTTGAGATCTGTGTTTAATTTAGAGATTGAAAAGGCAGTTTCAGATATGTAGTTTGGAAGAACACATAAAACAATTGCCCCTAACCTTCCACAGACATACAACTGTCACAAAATATTTTCTGTGTTCTGAGCTGGGCACCGACTATTGTAAAGGCAAAAATTCTCACACTGTAGTGAGTCATAAAAAAGGAACAGGCAAGACCATGAGTATTAATACGTGTTGTTTCCTTTCAGTTGCAGAAAATTAGATGAAAATGTCCATATAACTCTCAAAATCATGATACCATACTGGAGTGGCAGGGAAAATTGTAATTGTCTGTGCTGGTCTGAACTGTGGGGAAACTCCTGAAATCTGATCTATCAATGTCATTGTAAGAGCTCGCTAAGGACTTCTCTTATCCTTAAAGGGTAACGTCATTCTTTGAAAGCCAGAAACAGGAAAGAGTTTTTGTGATAGCTGAAAAGGAAAGATTTTAGGCAAAAGAAGGAATGAGGAGGTGAAGCTGATGACTACTGAGGCAGGTGAAGGGGTAACCCGGGCAGGGAGCCGATGCTTATGCTCCAGAGTTAACGCTGTCCCTGCGTACTGTAGCGGACGGTATATATCAGGCATTACTGGGCATGTAACTCATGCAAGATGTGAGGACTAGAGATACAACTAGAGCACTAGCTGGGATTTAAAAATCTTGTGCAGCACAGACAACACGGATGGTTTCAAATATGCCAGAGACTTAAGAGGCTAAGACATTTGTTAGATGCAGGAAAAAATATTGAAAGAAACGTGTGACTATTCCTGGCATATTCCACAGAAAAGAAAAATTGGGAAAAGAAGCCTATATGACGAGTAGTAATGAGAGAGAATTAGCATTGGCAAAAACTGTAGCCAGGTACAGTCTTTACAAACTAACACAGCTACAAGGAATTGAAGGACAGACCCAATAAAGTGTGTTTTAGGAATGAATAAGTGTAGCCACAATGGCACTTGCCTCTGAACAATCTCACACTTGAAAACAAAGGCCTGATAGCAACTGTCATTAGTAAACACAGGTGAGATTGATTGTACTGCAGGTGTAGTACCTGCATCTTTTGTTGACAAAAGTTAAAGAAATTCCAGGGACTGAGCAAGGCATCCTTAGAATAAACTACCAGATGATAAGGACTGAACACTGCTGGGGACTATGCACACTTTAAAATGTCTTTTCACATACCCTCAGCACAAATACTAATCAGTGCAAATTACCAGATCCTTGTAATAAGGGCTGTGAAGGTAAGTTGTAAAGTGAGCTAAAGAACAGCATGGTTTTACCAAGTTGGTGATGTGCCAGGCTGACTTGTTATGCTTTCTTTTAAGAAAAGGCTTTTCTGTGTCTTCCATGATAGGCATTTCAGAAGGGGCTTTCTAAGGTGCAAACTTGGAAATTATCACCTCGGTCAGAGAAAATGAACGTTTTATGAGAATGGTATGGGTCAAGTGAAGAGTGAAGTCAAGACCCTGAATTTTGGGAGAGCAAACTTTCAGTTGATTAAGTAATTAGTGGATGGGACCCCCTGGGAAACTGCCCTCAGGGATAAAGGAGCAGAACAGAGCTGGCAGCTCTTTAAGGACATTTTTCTTGGCACACAAGAGCTCTTGATTCCCACATGTAAGAAGTTGGGCAAGGAAGGCAGGAGACCAGCATGACTCAGTAAGGACGTTGTGGTCAAATTAAAGTGTCAGAAGGGACTGCACAGGCAGTGGAACCAGGGACATGTATCCTGGGGAGAATGCAGGGACACTGCCTGAATGTGTAGGGATGGGATCAGGAAAGCTAAGGCGCATGGAGCTGAATTTGGCAAGGGATATGAAGAATAAAAGAAGGGCTTCTAAAGGCTTGTTGGTCAGAAAAGGAAGATTGAAGAAAATGTACACCCCCATCCCCTCCCAATAGATAAGACAGGACAACTAGTGGCAGCCAACACGGAGAAGGCTGACGTATTCAACAGTTTCTTTTCCCCTCAGTTTTCACTGGTAATGATTTCCCGTATATCTCAAGTCCCTGAACCTCAAGACAGGGGCTGGGAAAATGAAGTTCCTCCCATTGTAAGAGAAGATCGGTTTTGAGACCACCTAAGGAACCTGAACGTACGCAAGACCATGGGACCCAACAAGATGCATCCCAGGGTCCTGAGGGAATTGGCTGATGTAGTTGCTGAGCTACTCTTCGTCATTTGAAGAGTCATGGCAGTCAGCCAAAGTCGACAGTGACTGGAGAAAAGGGAATATTGCACCCGTTTTAAAAAAACAGTAATAAGGTGTACCCTGGGAACTACCAACCAGTTAGCCTCACCTCGGTGCCTGATTAAGATCGTGGAACAGACCCTCCTGGAAGATACGTTGAAACATGTGGAAGACAGGGAGGTAATTAGAGGCTGCCACCATGGCTTCACAAATGGCAAATCGTGTGTGACTAATCTAGTGGCCTTCTGTGGTGGAGTGACTGTGTTGGTGGATAAGGGATGAGCTACAGATGTCATTTACCTTGAATTCTGTCGGGCCTTTGATAGGGTCCCCCCCAACATTCTTGCCACTAAATTGGAGAGACAGGAGTTTGAGGGATGGACCATTAGAGGGACAAGGAATTGGCTGGATGGCCGTGTCCAAAGAGTTACAGCCAATGGCTCAATGTCAGGGCAGTCCCCAACATCGGTACAGACTGGGGGATGGATGGATTGAGACCAGCTCTGTGTAAAGGACTTGGGGATACTGGAGGTTGAAAAATTGGACATTGGCTGGCAATGTGTACTTGCAGTCCAAAAAGTCAGTTATAACGGCCGCATCAAAAGAAGCATGGACAGCAGGTTGAGGGAGGGGATTGTCCCCCTCTACTCCACTCTTGTTAGACTCCACCTGGAGTACTGTGTCCACTCTGGGGTCCCCAGTACAAAAAAGACACGGACCTGTTAGAGCAGGTCCAGAGAAAGGCTGCAAAGATGATCAGAGGGATACATTGCCCCTCCTGTGAAGAAGGGCTGAGGGGGTTTGGGCAGAAGGCTCTGGGGAGACATTATTGTGGCCATGCAATAGTTAAAAAGGGGACGTACAACAGAGATAGAGAAAGACTTTACCAGGGCCTGTAGTGACAGGACAAGGAACAGTGGTTTTAAACTGAAAGAGGGCAACTGAAATAGGGCAGGTTTAAGCTGAATATAAGGAAGAAGTGTTTTATGATGAGGGTGGTGAGACACTGGACCAGGCTGCCCAGAGAAGTTGTGGATGGCCCGTTATTGGAAGTGTTCAGAGTCAGCTGGACAGAGCTTTGGGCAACCTGATCTAGTGAGAGATGTCCCTGCCCATGGGGGGTGGACTAGATCTTTAAACTTCCCTTCCAACCCAAACTGTTATAGGAGTTTACGATTCTGTGATAACTGCAAGGTGGGAGCTGGGTTTAGGGGTGCCAAGGGACTGACCAGATTGCCTTTGTGTAAGGTGAATTCCTGGTATGGAAGCCTGAGAGCAACAGACTTGGAGGAATGAAACTGAACCTTAGGCTTTTTCTCTCTAGTTTGGTGGTGATGTTAATCAATTGCCAAGGTCAGTTAGTGTAGTTGGGTATTGTCAAATATTCTAATTGTAAAAATGAATTGCTCAAGGTGAGAAAGAGCCTTTGGACCACCAAGGAGAGGGCTTTGCTCTGCAGTTGCTGTGCTGAGGCACTGATTGTCACGTGTTCTGTTTAAAATCTCAGGCTTGCCCGACGAGAAGGGTCGATTTCAGATTCTTCATATTCACACAGTACGGATGCGGGAACACCAGCTGCTGGCTGAAGATGTGGACATTGCAGAACTGGCAGTTGAGACTAAAAACTTCAGTGGTGCTGAGTTAGAAGGTTTGGTTCGAGCTGCTCAGTCTACTGCTATGAACAGACACATTAAGGTCAGTCCAGTCATCTCTCACTAGAGCAAAAAAAGGAAAAATAATTATGTTTGGAATCTTATGCTAGATGTTTACTTCCAAATGGGCAATGGCATCTCAGCATACCTTAGGAGATGAAATTCATATGGACACCACCTTTTCACTGTGCTTTTACATACCTCTTTCATCTCCTGACCTTCAAGTGGCTCTTGCCTAGCTTGGTGGGAATGGAAGGTGATTGTCAATATATCTGGATAAAAACTGAAAGGAAAGTCTTGAGCTCAGTTTATGGGTTGGACCCAGAAGACAAGAGGTGGAAGTGAGAGCAGCCAGTTGTACAGGAGGGATCTCTGCTGGAGCGTGTGCAGCTCAGTATATTCATAAATGATCGTAAAGAGGGGGAAAAGCGAGGTTACAGGCTCATAGCTGTTCTGTGGTCATAAAGATGAAGGCCACCTATGGAAAACTACAGAAGGCATTTGAAATAATGCGAGTGCACAGGATGCAGTCAGTGAATTTAAGTGTACACTGGCGAGAGAAAATTCAGAAATCTATAGACTATGATAGGGACTGACATGACCATGACTTGGGGGCAAGTTCTTGGAGTTATAATGGTCTTGAAATATCAACTCAGTCCTTATCAGTGAAAAAAGCAAATGCAAAATTAGAATTTACTGGGAGATGTATACAGAGCAAAAGTGAGGCTTTGGTTATGTCATGGATAAAATCCCTGGTATGTTTGAATCTGTGCAGTCCTGGGACACCCACCTTGAGAAGGGTCTGGTAGAACTAGGATTTGGAAAGGCAGCAGGGAAGGTCAGAGGTATAGGAGGGTTTTTACTGGAAGAATGGTTGACTAGGATATCTCAGCCTGAAAAAAAATAGGTCAAGAGTTACGAAAAGTATGTGAAATCATGAATGTACTGGAATCAGTGAATAGGGAATGACTGTTTACTCTTTCCTAATACAAGACCTCAAATGGTGCCGGCAGGGCCATGATCAAAGCAAAGATAAGATGTGCATTGTGTGAAGAAGTATTTAAGCTGTGGAAGGAATCCTTTGCTCCAAGATGTCACTGCTGCTAAAATCTTGGTCGAATTCAGAAGGGGCCTATACAATGTCTTCTAACAAGAACTCACTGATGATTGTCTCAGTGCCCAGAGACTTGTGATGTTCTCAGCTCCCTCCATCCTAGAGGAACATTGCTTTGCTTTCCCAGTGTTTGCTGATTATGGGAGGTCAGTGTATCTTTAACTAGAAAGGAGTTAAGGACCATGAAATGTCAGGTTATATTAATCCAGATGCAAACCACAGTATTCGATGGTGTTGAAATATGAGATGATTAGTTCGTGAAGAAGGAGGCTGAAAGGCACAGCCCCTTTGCTCTAGTGGCCAAGAACTGGTGTGAATTACTACAGAGAAAACCTTTGACATCAGTTCCACAGCACTGATACATTTTTAAGTAAAAAGTCTGTTCAGCCTCGAATATGAAGAGAGCAAGTCATGCTTTCATTTAAGTGAGATTTGTATCTCTTGGGAGCACTCTTACTAAAGGAAAAGTGGCTCTTTCTGCTAATTTTTCTTGTATAGCCATAGTACTTGAAAAGTTATTGTTTCCTACAGCAAAAAACCCACGAACATCAACAGTTTCTCATTTTCTTGTGTTCTGTCTCAAAGAAAAAAATCAGCACCTCTGGAGGTATTTTCATCCCCTTGCAGGCAAAGCATTTTCCTTAAATTATTAATTTTGCTTATAGTTGATGTTTTTTCAGTGCTTGAATTTTGGGTGAGTTTGGGGACCACTAATGTTTTGATGTATTTCCTGTTGTGCCAAAATGTCACAGTGGGAGAAGAGAAAATGGCAATGCATAAATGTAAAAGAGCAGTCCCCTCCTTTAGCTTGGTGTGTGACTGACATCTTAATATATGTATGTGTATTCCAAATGTGAGGCGGCCACGCTTTGTTTTTCTTTTCAAACACTTTGACGTAGTTTTTTGGATAATCTTATTGTTTATTCTGAAGATGCCTTCAGCCAAATGATGCACTAAGGTATTTTATTCTCTCCTACAAGTACTGCAAAATTTAAAATATACGTCATAGGCCTGACCTAGTTTTCAGAAGCACCTACGAGAAGCAAGAGCACAAATTGAAAATCAAGGGGCATTATTCTTCTGAATCACTTAAGCTCTTCTGGTAATCTGTCAAAGTGTGTGTTTGTGTTAAAAATTAAAACAGGTAACTCATTAAAGGCTTGGAAAGAAAGAACACCCCCTTATTTTAAGTGTACAAACAGCTTCAGGAATATATTAATAGTGTTTCAAGTACCTTCACTTCCCTCTGCAAAATAGAAGAGTGATCAACCTGTACTGAAGATCCACCTGGTTGATATATTTGGCATCCTGTATGACTGCTTTTTACAAGGAGTCACATAGAAAAAATGAGGGGTAATGGATACAAGTTACTCCTGGGGAGATTCCCATTGCACACAAGAGGAAAATTTTTCACAATGAGAACGATCAGCCATTGGAATAATCTCCCCAGGGAAGTGGTGGATTCCCCACCACTGGACACCTTTAAGATTTGGCTGGACAGGGTGCTGGCCCATCTTGTCTAGACTGTGCTTTTGCCATGAAAAGTTGGACCAGATGATCTTTGAGGTCCCTTCCAACTTGGTGTTCTGTGATTCTATCATTAAATCCATTTAGTTCCTGATTGCTGCCCAAGGCAATCAATATACTTGCAAGTCTACAGATAATCCTAGTAAATGGAGCCGCTCCATATTGTGGAGCTGCAGCCACACTCTGTAATAGATCTACAGCTGGCTTTAAAGTCTACAGACATCTGAATAAGGGCTCCAACTTTAAAGGCTGCTCTCAAGTTGTTTTCAAGAATTCAAAACCTCTTCCTGCTCCAGTGTGAGCAGCCTTGGGCCGCCTCCTGGTGGTATGTCTAGTTGTGCTTGAGAAGTGATTTACAAGAGAAGATTGCAGTAGTGCTGTCTCTACCGTGTCTTTGCTTCCAGTCTTTAGCTTTTAAATGTTGCTGGGCAGTTTGGGAATGGCAGAAGGAAAAAAGGTGATGCTTTTCATTTAGAAAGGAGTGCAGGATGAGCTGAGCTAACTGCAGTGTATTTATTCCGAGTAATACCGATAGCGCTGCCTTGGGGAGATCCATGGCTTTGGTTGAACTGAAGCAAATAAAGACAAAGAAGAGAGAAATCTACTATTTACCAATCTCCTTAAAGACTTTCTTGTATGGGGAGGAAGGTGCATGGTTTGAATAGAAAACTAAAAGTTCCTGAAATAGAGGTGTGTGAGTAATTCTTATTTTTGGCTTAGTTGTCAGAGATGGTGTGGGTAGATTCAGAGTTGGGTTAAACCAAACTTTAATTTGTCTTTCTGAAAAAAGTCACACAATGAAGGCGGCTTCATCCTCTTCCCATCCAGCACTCAGAAAGCATAACAGAATTTTTTTTACAGCCTCTAAATGGAAAGAATAGTTCCCCACTCAAAAGGGAACCTACATAACTCCAATAACTTTTAGAAATTTAAACTTAGTTGAGATCAGTCCCACACTGGGCACCAGTCTGAGCCTCAGTGACACTTGGTTTATGTAGTCAAGGTGGCACAGCAGCAGCAGGGATGGTGCAGAGCTTCCATCCCGTTCTTAGCTGGGGTGGTTTCTCTGAAATGTGGGGTCATGGCTATATTCTTAACTCCAGCTTTCCACCCACTGGAGTGGAAAAACTGTTACTTAATGACTTTGTGGGGCTGGCATATGGACGTGGCTCTGTGAAGATGATGGTTTCTCCAGTGGTATCAAGCATATGTCCAACAAATGTCCTGATAAGAAGCATTTTTCTTATTGATGCAGACCAACTACAGGGTTGGGTCCGTGGGTGGAAGTTGGTACGGGGTCGAGTGCAGTACTGCTGTACTCCAGTGTCTTTTATTGCCTTTATTAGGCCAGCAACAAAGTGGAAGTGGATATGGAGAAGGCAGAGAGCTTGCGTGTGACAAGAGGAGACTTCTTTGCATCTTTGGAGAATGATATCAAACCAGTAAGTAGGCACTATGTAACTGCTGTAGTAGTCACCCAGTACAGTTAGTGACATGAGGTAGCAACTTCCTTCTGGGATCAGACATGCAGTGGTGCACCATGGGCTGACATACTGTGTCCTGTGTTGTAGGCATGAAAGTAGGGAGCCTCTTTCTGCCCGCAGTGCTAAGGCTCTGTTTTGTACCTTTTGTTGCATGCAAGGATCATAAAAAGGAATAGAACAAATAAAGAGAGCAACTTGGAGTTTCTTCTTTGTCATGCTCACTCCTCCTTTTAGGCTACTTTCAGTTAATGGATGACAGCTTTAACATGGACTGTAGTAGGAGGTTTAAGCCTAGTTTTTGAGGATTGTCTTTAAATGGCATGGATTCAGAGCCCACTGACAACTTGCACTGGTTAGAATCTGTTTTGAGGGTGTATGAAAAGATGTTTCTAAATGTGCATGGTCTTCAGCAGTGCTCAGTCCTTTGAACTGAAATGTTGTGTGTCATCAATGGGCCTTCCAGTACTTACTGTCTCACTTAAGCATCTTAAGTGATGTGATGCAAAATTTCTCTAGTAAAAGAAATGTCCCCTCTCTTAATACAGGCATTTGGAACCAACCAAGAAGACTATGCCAGCTACATCATGAATGGTATTATTAAGTGGGGTGATCCAGTAACAAGGGTATTGGATGATGGGGAGCTGCTTGTTCAACAAACTAAGAACAGTGACCGCACTCCTTTGGTTAGCGTTCTTCTAGAAGGTAAATTTAAGAAAAAAATATCTATTAAAAAGAACAAACAAATTCTGTAAGCTATTCCTATCGGTTGCCCAAGTGGTCATCTGTTATATCCTGCAGCTGTATGTAAAAGTAACACATGAGAGGAAGAATAGAACTGATTTCTTTCAGTATACTTGGGTGAAATTGCTTTAGATATAAAAACTGTCTCTGAACCTGAGAGAAATCCTGTTCCTGGAACGATGGAGAAGTGAATGTATGCAGCTAATAACCTAAATGTGGATGTTTTAGAGTGTGAGCATCTCTGAGTTAGTTGTCTAAATTCTCTTTGAAGTCACTGATGAGCTCATCAGTGTAATTAGCTGAGTTCAAACAACAGTTTGTCTGCTGTTAGAGTGGATTGCCCTCGTAGTCACTGTTGCCCTCGTGGTCACTGTTAGTGACTGAAGAGTCTAGGAAACTAGTTCCGATATGTACACTACAGATACTGGAATAGAATTTGTTATTTAGTGCTTCCCTCTTTCTTTTCCTGAAGTAAAATGTGTGGATTACCACTATTGCTTAGTGGTCTGTAGCTTTGAGATTAACCTTGAGTAGATCCCCTGAATAATTCTGTGTGCTTGTGGCCAACATATCGCTTGTATGCGATACCTTCTTGCACTCCAAATTGATTTGTATTGGGTGTATAGATCAAGATGCGTCTTTGGGCTCTGGTAGAATTATTCTGGTGTGAATTCACAAGTTGTCAGTATTTACCTGGCATTCATGCTGTCGACTTGTTTGCCACAGTATGCAGAAATCATATTTAGAAGGAGCATAAACATAGTTAAAGAAGTTTCTCTGAAATAGAAACACAAGCTACTTTTTGGTGCAGTGGCCAGTCCTGCAAAATATGTAATGTCCTCTTCTGTGATGGTTTCATAGTAAATCAGTCTGCATGTGCTCTGCATAAGCAGTTGCATTAATTTCCTTCACCTGGAGGATTGTATTGCACTATGGGTTAGTGTGTTCCTTCTGCAAGTAGAAGAAAAGGTCATTTCAAAATGCAGATACCTCTGAATGAGGTTATAAACATGCTTAAAATATCGTCCATGCTGAGCCTTACCAGAGCTGTTTCTCCCTTGTTTCTTCATTATGTTTGTCCTTTGTTTCAGGTCCCCCCCACAGTGGGAAGACTGCATTAGCAGCCAAAATAGCAGAAGAATCCAACTTTCCCTTTATCAAGATCTGTTCTCCTGATAAGATGATCGGATTTTCTGAAACGGCCAAGTGCCAAGCTATGAAGAAGGTACTTATGCATCCTACTCTTCTGCTTGATTACAATACAGTTCTATGTTCTCTAGTGGGCAGAAAAGTGAGTTACCCTTGTGATTGTCTCTCTGGAGGTCCTAAATTCCTGTGCATGTATTTATTTATTAAGTTGAATGAATGTTTTTGTGGCACTGGCACTAAGTGACTCAGGGAAGATTTCAGGGCTCTGTCCCAGTTGGGTCTGATACACGATCATGACTAACAGTGGAACAAAACACCTGATCTGTGATGAGCAAGTCTGGAGCTGTGTCTGCAAAGGTGAAGGCAGGAAGGCCTTAGGGTTGTACTTGGAAAGAATAGATCCTGCCTGAATGAGACTAGGAAGAGTTTTGAGGTGGGAATGTTTAGTTAAACAAGAGTTTTAACAACCTGGGGAGCTGGGGGAATGCAAACAAGTTGAACATCTTAAATCATTTCAAGTAGCCGAGTGGAAGGAAGGAGATTTCATTTACTCATTTACATTTTTCATTTATAAGTGCAAGCCAGCACTTACCCTTCTAGCTGAATGGTACTGAATGAAGCATGTAAGTGAAACGTTACTCTAAGATCAGTTTGTTGCAGGATTGCATAGTTTCCAAGAGAAGCAATGTGCTCATAACTGGAAGCCCAGTTTGTAATTTCGATTCAAAAAAAGAACCTTTTGGACGTCACTTGAATCAGCACGTGCTGGAGGTAGACCTGCATTACCACTGATGTCCTTTGTGCTACTTATTGTTTAAATCCAAAGCTTTGTAGGATGCTGGTTTGCTGCTCTATAAAGGGTGATGGGAGGCTCAATCCGTACCTGAGTAGGTCTGTTCCCCCTGCAGTATGCAGTTATGAAAAGTAACCAGTATCCAGCCTGGGTAGAAAAGCTTCATAATTGCATTACAATTGTGGGGAATGTGTGTGTGTATCATTATGTTATCAGTATTGCCCCAGCTCCAAAAACCAGGGGAATGGTGCTCTATTTTGTCTATTGCTTACAATTAAATGCAGGACAGCTGGCGTTTTTGAAAAGTGTACGGAGTAAATGACCAAAACTGAGCTCTGAATTTGTTGAGATGGCAGTGTTTTATTAAATGCAGATAGAGTCTAGTCCCTTGGTACTTACCTTTTTCATTCTCTGTTTATTCCCCTAAATACTGCTGTGTTTAGCCAAAAACACGTCAACAGGTCCTATCATGACTATTGTAGTTTTGCTGCTGAGATTTAACAATGAGTCATTTTGCTGTTTTTTAGATCTTTGATGATGCGTACAAGTCCCAACTCAGCTGTGTGGTTGTGGATGACATCGAGAGACTTCTGGGTGAGTTAGGATGATGAGAGACCTATGTTGTCTGCTGTGCAGAAATACTGAAATATTTGCACTACTGAAATATTGCAAACTGGAAATGACCTGGAACCATTTACTTCAAGAGCTTTGAACTGGTTTTGATACAGTGAAGTGTCTCAAATGTGCATCTGCTTAGTGGGCATTAAAATCCATTTTCATTTCAGATTATGTCCCAATTGGACCACGGTTCTCTAATCTGGTGTTGCAAGCCCTTCTTGTACTGCTAAAGAAGGCCCCCCCTCAGGTAAGAAAGTAATCAAGGGGCGAGATTCCCTATTCCTATAATAATTTTGACAGTGGAGAGCTTTGTGTCTTGCTGATAGCTGCTGTGCTGCCAGTGGTATTAGTGCTATTGTCTCTGATTCAGTCAAGTTAATCCTAGCCTGCTGCTGTTCATTCAGTTAGACATTTCTAGGATAACCACAAAGGATTCAGCTTTCATTATCTAATTACTTAAGGCTGAATCTTCTGCAGTTAGCCCTGGAAATACTAAGGAGACAAGTTTAACCTTCACCATGTAAAATTTAAACATGCAGGCTGTCTGCTTTCTGAATAACTAAGGAACTGTTTAGTCCAAATCAATCCCTGGCCCAACCACGTGTTCCTTCCTTATTTAGAAATCAGTTTCTAAGGAACATATGATCGTGGATGTCAGGGTTTTAATTTGTTCTTAACTTGAAATTATCAGGTGTTAATTACAGTGAGTGAGGAAAGCTTAAGATCTTACATCTCATGCTGATCCTGTATATTTGCACTTTCTGGCTTGATGAGATTTAAGAGCATCACAAGTGATAATATTTCTGAAGCTTGCACTGAAAAATACAAACAGACAGGGACTCTTCTTTTTTATTTGCCATTTTTTCTGTTGATCACTGCAATTCTGCTGTGTGTGTGTGAAAGTATCTGCATGAATAAATAACATACAGTAAAACCTTGAAAGTTGCTGTCAGGAAAAAGCAGAGAAGCACAACCTGGATGAACTCAAATTTTTTGTCATTTTTAATATCCTGGAAACAGTAATGTATGCATGAGTATTGTTTTCATTAGAGAGTTTGGTGAAAAGACCTTTCAAATATACAACTTTGAACTAAATTGTAATGCCACAGGCCCTGAAGTTCCCCTTGTGACTGTCAACCTGGGAGAACAAAGATTTTTCCCAGTGAACTTTATGTGCCATGTGAAGTCTCTAACATAAAACTTGGATTCTGTTACCACATATATTGGAACAGAAGGGCTGCCTGTATGAAACAGCACCACCGTTTTTGATTGCCATAATCTCATGTAATCATTGACATACTGCTGGGTGTTTCCACAGTACCAGGAAATGATTGTTCCTATAAATAGGAGAAAACAGAACTTGGTTTGGTTCAGTTGTCAAAAGAACTTAAAATATTAAATTGTCCATTTTATCACTGCATCCTCTGAATGTATTTTGCTGTTTAGATGCACTTTTGTTGGCACCCAAGTCTCCCTGAAAGCAGGATGCGGGGCTTGAAGCTCTCAGATATTTGCCAAGTTTATGCATGTTGCTAGAGATTTGTACTCTGCAATGTTTGAAATGCCCTTGAGGCTGGAAGACTTTGGGTTGACAGCCAATATTATGGTGACTTAAGCCATAAATTGTTGACGGGTAGAAAGTTTTCTGAGGAAATGTCACTGTTTGATTGATGATGTGGGTTTTTTTTCTTTTTTTCTAAGTGTCCACTATTGGCTACTGCGGAAATTAGGACATTGGGTTAGACAGACCCTTTGGGCTGACCTAATTTAGTGGTTCTGATGATAGGGTTCTTCCTAGCACGTTTGTTTCTTGTGAGTTCCCTGTGATAGTCATGACGTGGGGATTTTTTTCATTAAAAACCCCAAAATGGTGTATAAGAGAGAGTCATGCAGGAAAAGACCTTTCCTGTTTTGAAGTTTTACTGTGAAAAAGATTAAATTTGGGCATGGAGACCCTTGGGGTTTTTAAGCTCAAGTGAGAAATGCACAAGGGGATAGTACTGCTGGTTGATCAGCGCCCTTCCAAGTTCCCTCTGAGATGACTAGTTCCCTTGGGGAGCAATTTATTTGGAAGTAATGGCTGATTTCAGGGATTTTGTTGCAATTTGAAATGCAGATATGTGCTTTAAATGTACATGAGTAGCATCAGTGGTACTAACCTGCTCCATGAGGTCAAACCAACATAAATTTCTGCGGGATTGGGATCATGGGTTAGGTTCATTCCTTGTAAAACTGGAGTGTCCTGGGACGTGCCCGGTGTGTCCCTGTGCTGAGAGAAATCGTTGGCAAGGTGCTGGGGAGACAATACCTGTCTCCATTGCTATCGGATAGGCTCTTTACTCACTAGTCAGAGATGCCCAAAATATGGAGTTGATTTGAAAAGCTTAGAAACAGGAACGACGGAGCAGTTGAAACCGCAAGCAAGGAGTGAGTGGGAAGCGGAGGGTGTGTTTCAGCAGCGCAGCTCTGCTGCTCCCATCTTTGTGGCCCAGATTATGTATTCACACGGTGTTGTCACATCACTTGCAGAGAGTATATTTAATGTGCAAGCAGCTTCCTACAATTACTGTAGGCTGTGTGTGTAAGAGGAGCATTTCTGGGATGAAATCTGATTAATTATGCATTGAGGTATATGTCTCTGTTGAATTGGTTTATGAAAGCTGCCTCCCAGACTCCCCTCTTCCTATTGAGGCTATATTATTTTAACGGGTGTGGGAAGGGCAAATACTTGAAGCTTCTGGTTTTCTGGGCTTTCTGGCTTCTTTGTACTTTGCAGAAGTTTTGAGAGTAAACACGTTAGACTTAAAGAAACTAGAAACATCTCTGAGTTTGCTTTAAATTCCCAGTCACAGCTCGTGCTTGCTAGTTCCACTCAGCAATGCTTAAATAGTGGTATCTATTACTACTAGCTCAAGAAGACTGAAAAACATTGCATTTTGTTTAGCATCTTTTTTTAAACCAATTAAAAATCTTTTCTAAAATGGATTGAAGAGAAGAAAATAAACCATGTTCTCTTGGGTCTTTATTTCAATCAAGTTTCCCTGTGTTGTGCAGGAGAAGAGACTGGGGGGGGATAGAAAGACTGAAAAGGACTGTCGCAGCAGGGAGCCAAGCGGGAGAAAAGGACTTCTCTGAGAACTAAGCAGCAGCAGCTCCGAAAGCCGAAGCTGCTTCATCTACATGCAGAGTCACACAAGGCATGGAGACACTCACCAGCCCCACAGAGGTTTCACATGTGCTTCCCTGCTGGTTCCTGTGAAAAGCTAACAATTGGCTCAAAGGGTGAAAGACCATTGCAGCATCCCCGCGCTAAGCTGGACGTACAATTTGTGCAGTGTTATGAAATGTCTGGCTTAGTGAGATGCTCTCGACCACTCTGGTGGATGCCCTTCCACTGCTCCCAGAGGGCCCCGGCCCCTTTCCTCTCCGGGACACTGGAGGCTTTTGCCGATTTATGAAAGTTGACAGGGGAAAGGGGGGAATAATCTCCTTGTTTGGTATAATCCCAGATGCATTCCTGATTCCACGTCACTTGGTGTGAATTGGAAGCAACTCCAACAGTGACGTTACCTTTATACTTGTAAACTTGGGGAATCGTGTTTTCTGCCATTACATGTGAAGAATTGTTGATACCTCAAAGCACATGCATAAAAATAAATATACAAGGGTCCAAAGTTGAGTGAAGAGCTGGTGGGTGAGCAGCAGAGGCACTTTCAGTATCCACCAATACTTGGTTATAGCATAGTTCAAGTTCGCCTCAACTCCCCTTGCCTAAGGCTGTCTAGGTTTGCTGAAATTCTGTAATTTGAGACTCCACTGACATGTTGAGACTCCATTTGCTTGTAAGAGAGTCTGTGTAATTCTTTTATGTTCTAGTTTGTCTTTGGTAGTCAATGCAATAATATGGTGCCCATTAGGGAGTGAATACTGTGTTAGAAGAATCAACCTTGTGGTGCTTGAAAATGTAGTGGTTTAAAACTACTTCCTCTTGATCTTTGAGTCCCATAGTTCTCTGCATGTTTATATCCTTTATTCAGATAAGACCCCTGTAGCAGAGAGGTGAAATCTGGGGTTATCCCACTCTAGAAGTCAGCGGGGCAAGATACGCACCTTTCTACTAGGTATCCCCCCATCGGTATAGAGGGATCTGGAGCTCCGAACTGGGGAACTTTTACTGCCTAAAAATGGGCAGGATGAATCCAGACTGAAGTGATGTGCCTGTATCTAATCTCTGTTGATGAAAGAACTAGGCTTAGAACTGTCCTGGTAGTGAGTCTCACACCAAATGGTCTTAAGCTGTTGAAAAGCCAAGTTCCTCCCTAGTTGGTAGTTACTCTTGTTATGCCTGATTTTTGGAAGTTCAGCTTGAATCCTGATCTTCTGTGGGCTGAGCACATGGCATGTTGCCTTTGCAGTGACTGCTGTAGAAATTAAGGATCAAAAATGTGAATATTTCTGAAAATGGGGGCAGTTAAGCAGGACATCTCTCAATAGCACGAATAAGTCCAGTGATACCCTGTGGGGTGCTGTCACTGCGGAGTAGTTGGATGAGGGCAGCTTTTTCAATTTGCCTTGATGGCTTTTCATGCTTTTCCGGTAATGCCTGGGGCAAAACATTTCTGACTTGTAGGTTTTCCACTTGTTTGCTGAGCAAGTTGCCTGAAACTTTGAAGAGTACGAGGGACTCGTGACACTTCATTTTCTTTTAGTAATTGATACAGCAGAGATTATGCTTGTTTTACGGTAACTGGTTTTCCAGTGGCTCAAGTTTAAAGGTAGCAAGTTGAAGTGCATACTTTCTATTGAAGAAAGCAGGGAAAAAATCAGTATGTTTTGGGTGGAGTTGTTAAATTTTAAGCACTGTTTTGCAGAGTAGCCATCTGTTTTGAGGAGTTTTCAACCATTCAGTCATCAGTGGTTTGCGGTCCCGAGCATGGATCCTAACAGAGATACCTAAAAATTGCTGATGGATCTGACCTCTATTAACTTGTCCCGTTGCTTTTTGGATCTTGCTGAGCTTTTGCTATTCTTAGTGTTGTGCTTCCTTGAGTTCAACTGAACTGTATGGTGAAAGCAAACATCCTTTTGTTCAAAACCGATGCTGTTGTTTAAAACTGATGCTTGATAATTTCATGTAGTGCTCCCTAGTTTTTATTTTGAGAAACAGCAGTTTTCCCCCCTCACTTCTCTACACCTTCTAGGATTTTATAGACCTCTCTGTTTACCCCTCATCAATTTACCAAGAGTCTGTTTAGGGAAGTTATTCCATATTTCTGACCATTCCCATGGCTTTCCTCCGATTTCTCCAACCCAGTGATGTATTTGAAATGGCTGGGGTTGCGTAGGGTCTTAAAGAGCACCCTGGATTCATATGGTAGAATAATGACTTTTGTTTTACTCTTCTCCCATTCTAAAAATGTCTGAGTGTTTGCGTTTTGAGTAAGGTTTAGCATTAAGCTGGTGTTTTCACAGAACTTACCACAGTGACCGATTCCAGTGGCTTTCCTAAATGGTAATAAGTCATTCAGAGTAATTTTTGTGTGTGTAGTAATTGTCTGCTGGCCTGATTTACAGCAAGTTTGGGATTCATCTGACTAAATGGGGCTGTCAGCGGTTTGGTTTTCTGCGACTGAACTAGTTGTTTAGAAAATAGTTTGCTGTATGAGTCCAGAGGGTAGGCAGCTTTTCTGGGAGGAGGTGCATGTCATCTGGGCTTCATTAACTAAGAAGGAAATGCAGAGACTAAGATCATACGTGGACACCTGAAGTTACAGGAGGTAAAACTCACTTCACTAATTACATTTCTGTGCTGCTTACATCCTTTCCTGGTCTCTGTTGAAACCCCAAACTAGACTCCATTTTTATTATAATCAAGCATGGTTTTCATCAGTGTAGAAGTTGCTCAGGTAGCATCCTTCAGGCAGCTAGTCTGCAAGTTATTCCCTTGATTGATTCTTATCTGCTGTGCCAGGCACTGCACACATGCTCTTAGCTATATTTTGGGAACAGATACCGCCTTGCTGGCTGCAGTTGAGTGTCTTTTTCATCCTAAAATGCTCATAGTTCATGGGAAGCTGTTACTAACACAATCCCTTAACCAAGCTGTTCCAGACTCTGAGAGTTACATACAGTAATAAACAATTTTTAAAATTTGTAAAGCAGATCGGTCTTGGTAGTGTAGCATTGTATGGATTTGTGCTTGCAAGAGGGCATTGGTGGTCTCAGTTCTGTTCAAGAGTCTGTCTTTGGCTTCCTTTGTACCCTACTACCTTACCTGTATAATGAGAAAACTGAAGGTGCCTAACAGCATACATATGACTCGTTACAATTTTTTGAATAAGGTAGCGGAAATTCTCCTTGCAGGGCTTACACTTTTTACTGAGTTACAGCGTATATAATATCAGATATAGCAGCATCATTTATGAATTGAACAAAAACTCAGAGGACAATGTTGAGGAAATATAGAGCAACCATGAAAGCAAAGTAAATCAGAATCAAGATGAAATTTTCTCAATTGAATCTGCTGATAACCCCTGTTTCTGCATTCTGAAGATTTTAAGCATGCATCAGTTCTGCTGTCACATGTGCTGTTATCCAAGTATATCGTAGCAAGCTGAGGTCACCTTTTATCCTTGTCCTTGGGTGGTAACTTCAGAGCAAATGTCAGAGGTGTTTGTACCACGCTTCTGTGGTTCATGAGCAGGTGGTGGTTCAGGTGTTCTTGGGGGACTCATTTCACACAGAGTCCAAGCCTGGGTTCAAAGTCTGTTTTACCAACCCCTTCCAAAGATGAAAACCACTGAAAATTTGTCTTCATATATGCAAAAAGCTTTTCTGTTGCTGATCATCATATCTTCTTCTTGGTCTGTTAAGTGTTTTAGCTGAAACTGAGCACCTGGTGGGGCTTTCTGAATTCCTTGTAGGAGTGAGGATCAAATGCCATTCCCTTGCTCTCTACTGAGTGCATTGTTTGTTCATCTTTGCATGCAAGATCTTACTGCATTGGTCAGATTTGGCTCAAACTTGTACGATGATAAAATATTTTCCTGGCTTTGCTACACAATGACCGTCAAAAAGGAAGCAAATAATGTGCAATTGTAAAGCTGTGGATGTGCAGAACATAGTGGAAGCAGCAACCTATAGGATAGTTGTATTTGTGCTTTCTGTGGACATTGTATGCCCCTCTCAAGGCTACCTACAGGCATTTTTAGACACTCAGACCTTTTTTCCTTGCTGTGTGCCGCCAGCAGGTGAGCCTTGTCTAGTAATAAAGCATTCCCTACTCCCACTGCAGTTTTAAACCTGGCGTTTCTGTTGTCAGTTCAGGAATTGGCTGCTTTTCCCCATTAAATTGCCCAGTAGGTTTCTGAGGATTTCCCCCTCTAAAGGGGTGACTGAGCTGGTGAGTGTGGTGTCTCCTGAGATGTAGACAGTGATTAATACACAGAAGGGTTAGCACAGTGTTTCCCTGACAAAGCCTTTGTGTGAAGCTCGTGACCTGGGGCATGCTCTGGTTTCAACCTGCCAGGCATTACTTCCTTGTGCTGTCTTAGGCTAAAAACAAACGTGAAGTGAGCAGCTGAGTTCCTTACCAGTGCTGGTGCTTCCTCATTGTCCGTCACCCAAAGCAGAAGTTTAATCTGTTCGAATACAATGGTACTCAGGGAGAAATAAATAAATGCTGCGAAGACGCTTCATCTTCATCAAAGATGTATTAAGTTTAAATGGGTTCTCATCCTTTATCAAAGGATTGCAAAGCACTTATGAAATTAATTTTGGCTGCTCTGTGGGGATATTTTTTAGGTTTTTGTTTGTTTTGCTTATAATGATGAACAGAGTTTGTGTCATGAAGTTGAAATGTAGAACTTTACTCTGTCTCTGAGCATCAGCTAAACTTCTGTACAGCAAATAAGGAGGATACTTGGCCATCCAGGCCTCTCCTCAACCCATGGGTTCCTTGTGTACTGAATTGGAAAAGGGACAGGTCACAGCTGATAATCCCAGCAGCTCCTTCCATCAGCCAACGCTTATCAGTGTCTGAACACTGCATGGTAAAATTCAAATAGCACTGAAATGGCATTTCCAAGATGAACTAGCAAAAGTTGATTTTTATTGGCAGTTGATGTTTTCCATTTGTTGCTCTATTATTTATAAACCCTGTTATTGCTCAGGCCAACTTGGAATTGGTGTATGCACTGTCGGTTTGAACTCGGAGGCTGCCAGACGTGGTACTGTCCTTTTATACAACCACACTGGCAATGGGAAGTTTGACGAACTTATGGCAACCTCAGCTCTTAAGGCGTGAGCTGTAAAACCATTGGAACTGTCTGTACAGTGGGCAGAGAATTCACTGTACCCACAGGATTTCTAAAGACAGGCTGTTCCCCTGAGAAGTCATCTGTAATTCAGCTTTTGGAAGTGGGGGGTTTGCTCATGCTTCTAAATTTAATGAGGATTCAGCTATTTATAATGAATTTAGAATGAAAGGTAAGGTAGGAAAGCTGTGAGTATGTGTGGGTCTTTTGTGTACCATAATTTTTGGAGCCCGCTGGTGATATCTCTCTGATTTCTGCAATCTGAGCCTAGTCTTACAGAGTGGATGTTGACTTCTTCAGTTCCAAGAGATTTAAGCCTATTAATTTTATTTTAAGTTCTATTTTTACATAGCTATTTTCTGTTTTTCATTTGTAGTTAGCTGAAGCTTGCCAAGGCTGGTTCTCCTCTTTTCTCTTGTTTTTCCTTTCTTGACACTTATTCCATTGCACGGACAGGGTCGCAAGCTCCTAATCATTGGAACCACCAGCCGCAAAGATGTCCTGCAGGAAATGGAAATGCTGAATGCTTTCAGCACCACGATTCATGTGCCCAACATTGCAACAGGGGAGCAGCTGATGGAGGCTTTGGAGGTGAGAAAAAGTTCAAGGATGACAAACAAGCTCAAAAGGTGCTGGAAATGAGTGATTTTTGCAGTAGCTCTGCATTTGGGAACACTGTCCCACTTAACATTATGTCATAATGTAACAGTTCTCCAGATTAGTTTTTCATGCAGTAAATTAAGGCAAAATGAGAGAACATAGGTCTAGGGAAAAAGTTTGTGGAGTGGATTGAAAGATTCCGAGGGCATGGAAGTGGGTAATGAATATAATCGAGGCACTTAAACTGAGTGTGCCTGGAGGGTGCCAAGCTCTCATGAATTGGAACAACATCAAATGAAGGTGTTTGGTGTTGAAGAGATTATAGGTTCTTTATAAATTTGTGCCCTTAATGGCTGCTTATTCTATGCCATAGTGGAAACTGTAGTGAATATTGAAGGCTTTTAAAATAAACTGAACAGGCAGATCTTTTGTGGAGACTTGCAAATTGTCACAACGATAGTATTGTCAAAGCTGAAAGACACGGACGCTCTTGCAGCAGTCTTGAAAACTTACTGTGGCTTGAGCCACTGTGTTCCTTCTAGACTCTAATCTGGAGAAAACCTCAAATGGATCCTAAGAGAGTCACTAACTGTTTGATTAGAGATGTTATGAGGAGAACCATTACGAAATAGAAGAATCTAAGTTTTTTGCCTTGTCTAGATACATTGCAACAAATTTTCCTTCTGAGCTCAAAAATGCTTTCTAGCTTCTCATTCCCCTTTTCCTGGGTTAGGTAGCACTATTCCTACTGACAGTATCCTGTTGTTGAATTTTTATTTTTTAACTTTTTTTCTCCCCCAGCTCCTGGGTAACTTCAAAGACAAGGAACGCAGCACTATTGCACAGAATGTCAAAGAGAAGTCTGTCTGGATTGGTATCAAGAAGCTGCTGATGCTGATAGAAATGTCATTACAAGTAAGAATGTTTCTGGTCCAGGAAGGACTGGCATGAATAGAGCAGTCTGAGGTTCCCACTTCTCTGCAGACTCCTACTTTAGCTGTGTGGTCGGAGCCTTTGAACTGGTTTAATTGAGAAAAGAGCTACAGTGAGAAGAAATTTTCCTAACAAAGAAATCACCAGGTCTTGGTCCACGGACAGATCTTTAAAAACCACAGTGCCTATAGGCTGTTTAGAGCTGCACTTCAGAGAAGAGCATCTGGCAACTGGAGGGATTGGATTAACTTACCTTTCATGAAATTTCTTCTCTACACCCAGCATGTTAAGATAGCAGATAGCAATCACTTAGGATTTTTTTTTTTTAAAGAAAAAGGTGCCTGTGCAGGTGTATGTGCTCTTTCCCTGAAGAAGATAAATCTGTCAGGCTGTTCAGCTGCTCTCCTCTTTATTTTCCACTTTCAGCACTTTAAAGAAAATAATTGCAGAGGGTAGAAATATGTAGTTCTTAACCCTCCCCCGCACCCATCATCTATGCCTGCAAGCCAGCCATCAAGCTTGTGCTCGACAGTATGTGCATGCTAAAAATGAGAGGGTGTAGCATGCAGCCCTAATCCTCCGCGGCTGACATTTCAGCGCCCTTCTGAGTCCTCCCCCCCCCTCGCACACTCTCTTTTCACATCAAATGGATTTAGTGCAGCTGAGTGAACTGTCCTTAGATCTTCCTAGGAGAGGCTGAGCATAAGCTAAGAGGCATGTAGTTTAGCAGCATATAAGTCATGTATCCCTCTGTTCACTATTCACAATTCTGTTAAAACTTGCACAGCACTGAGGATATGCTCTGACTGGATGTCACCTCAGGGAATAAAGTCATTTATCTAGATTACTTTTTCCTCTTCTTCCTTGGCTTTTAATTCCATACCTACAGGCAAGTCAGTAAGTCATTGCTCACATGTATTAAATGTATTTAAGGGGTGCAGGGCCTTCGGGGACTGCCTGGCTCTGTTGCAGTCCATTTCACTTAGCCTTGACAATGGATTCCTTCTTCTGACACATGACATTTTCTTTTGCCGCTTTGACCTTAAGTGTTGGTTCTTTTCAAAACTGAAGGTGAAGGTTATGTAAATTATGGGCAGTTCTGAATCTGGAGCACGGGTGGAAATGCTTACCCTGGCCTCGTTCACAGCATCGCCCCACGGCTGCACGCCTGCGGTGCTGGAGAGAGGGAGTCTTCACGCTGCCCTAGGCTGTGCAGACAGATAAACTGGTCTTGTATATTTTTTTTTTTTAACCAGACCACTGTTTTGTAGGTGAGCCCGTGACCAATCAGGCTGGGAGAAGACAGGCAGAACTGTGACTCTGTGCCATTTCTGACAAATTGAGCAAGTATAAAATGAAGGGATGCTCCTGCCAATCTAGGTGACTGATAATCCACCGTACATCCGTGGTTGCTAGCAAGGCAGCTTACGTTATTGCACTCAGTTCAGGTAATTGTGTGGTAGCATAGGTAATAGCATATGGAAGCTAAATATGAAGAAGTTCTGTTCCAAAAGGTCTGAGGTGTTTACATGACTCCATCTGCTGAACTACTATAAATACAGGAAAGAATACAGGCTCTCACTGCATAGGAGAACACTTGTATCTGAATGCTCTGGAAGACCACAATGATACCTAACTTGGCTAGCTTTTACAGGAAAGCAAAATGTCACCAAATGACAAGTCCAAGACTAGTTTCTTTTTTCACCTAGCTAGACCACAGCTTTTTAGAAAGAGATTTGAATCTGAAATACCTTAAAAATTCCAAGGGATGGATAAAATTTCTCAAAATTCAGCTGATTAGATCCAACGGTGAATGAATTCTTTGCAAAAAATACGCACCTAGCTTCTTTCTCTGAATCTGTGTGTTTTGTATTAATAGGCTAGTAAACACAATATATGCTGTATATAGGTATTCTTGAGCTGTTCACATGACTTCCAGTGTGTTTCAGACTGAAGTCTTGCTTGAACCACTCTCAATATCAAAATCCTTTCTTGCAGTACCATGAGCCACTGCATTGCTCTGGTGTCTTGGGTTGCTTTGTTACCTTGTTTACAAACCTTGTAAACCCACATTTTTTGGCAGCTTAATTTCCCTCAAACTGTTTATTGCTATTTCTGGCCTTCTTTAATGTCGAACTACTCGTATTTAGTGTCACATACTTTGGTCATCTTGTATACACTGAGTGTCCTGGAATGATGTTATGTTCTTGTTCAAAAGAAGTCTTTGATGATTGGATACACTCATGAGTTGCCATGTGAATCCAGAAAAGTTTAGTTTTGAAGTGTCCTTGGCTGCGGTACCTGGTTCACCTCACAGAGCTGTCGGGTGCCACACGAGCTTCACCCTGCCCTGATACTGCAGCCCTACCCTGGGGTGCTGCTGGACACATGAGCCTTCTTTTTCCAGAGCTGGGGGGCTGGTTCCTTCTGCTTATTTACTGCCTGTCTTGTTGCTCTTGGACCTTGCTGGCAACATTCCAAAACCCAAGGTCTCTCTCCTTCTTGGAACAGGAACCTGAATGAGCCAGGCAGCTTTCCAGAAAGCCCCTTTTTGCACCTCCAGTATTTCCTGATTTGGTAACTTCTGTTTAGCATAAAAAACCTTAATCTAAGCTGTTTGTGATGTATTTTAATTTACATGGGAAATTACTTTGAAAGGTCATCATATAATATTGTCTGCGTTATTTTAAACTAAATGCTGTATCTGGACATACTAAGAGTTTGGATTTTATGACAGATTTACAGGAGTACTCTACTACCCAAGGGCATTCACATCTTGGTGGAGTATCTCCTCTTCTCTGGACTGAAGGTTAATGAAGTCTCTTCAGTTGCCTTTTTTCCTAAGGGCTCCAGGCATGTCCTGGGGATACTGCATTACCTCGAAAGGAACAGCCATTTCTTTGCCACCTGTCTGAGCTGTGTCACAGAGTCAGTCTCCACTGTTCTTCCAGAAAATCTTTCATCCAGTTTGACAGCAGCATTTCTCCTTTCACAGGGCACTAGAGGGTCTGTTCAAGAGTCCTGAACCTGCTTCCTCTTTGTACTCTATGGACACCATCTTCTGCTCCTTCCAGGGCAGATCAACCTTCTGGTTTGGGGTCTGCATTTTTCAATAGGCTTTTTGATCAAGTTTGTTGGCTTTCAGCTTCCTGCTTCAGACTTTTGGACAAGATATTGTGTCTGCAGATAAATGCTCTTCTTCCCAAAGATTCTGTAGAAACTGTGTCAGTACAGATTATGGACAAAGCGTCTTACCGTGGCCACTTTCTTATGTCTGAGTGAAAAGGGGTGGGGAGGCAGCATCTTTGGTTTGGGAAACAGCACACTGGCATTGGCAAGTTTGAATTTCAACTGGTGGCATTAGTACAGATCTTTTTAGGAATGAAGAGAGGACATTTGAGATCCAGCTCAGATCATCTCTTTTTTTTTTTTTAACAGAACTATTTGGTCCTTTGTTGATATTTCCTGATTGTGCTGACTTTCCCGTGGTTTCCTAAGGTTTCATCAAGGTTCTGGCAACAGGACCATCTTCTCTGGAGGTAGATAATACTCTTGATCCTTAGGTCAGTCAGTGAGATAAGTAATTGCAGAATAAGCCAGGCCCTGTGACTGTTCTGTGTGACATTCTCTTTCTGTCAGCTTTGGGCTTTCCATCGATAGCCAGAAGTCATGCCTTGCTCTGTCTCAGTGTTTGGGGTTCCTTGGGTCAATCTGAGATGTGAAAGATTCTCTCTTTACTGGGTAAATTGTCTGGTTTTGTATCCTCTGCAAAAAGTGTCTTGACTCTTGACTCACTGTTTCATGCAATAGACTGTTGGTATTGGTGTCCCTGGCAGCATAAACATTTGCTGTGCTTTATGGGTTTTGCCTTTGGCCCTCAGCAGTGATTCTGTGTGGAGTGCAAGTACTTAAGTAGCGAGTTGCTGTTCTTAACCATCAAGCTGCCTTTCACTGGTTTGCAGAATACTTAAGATCTTAAAATCACAGACTCATTCTTGTTGGAAAGCACCTCAGGACATCATCTAATCCAATTCAGACCTTCAGAAAGCATATGTGTAGATCATTACGGACATCTCACCACTCTCTTCAACATCAACATTTGATGGGAACCAGGCCTTTCCAGCCCTGACTGGAATGGGTGAAGTTTGTGTTTTGGACTCTTGACAGCAAGGTTCACTTCTTGGCAGTTCATTTGCCCAGCTCTTCCAGCTTTCTCATGGAGAATCTCTCTGTGAATTTGGATCATAGATGAAAAGTCAAATCTGAGGACTTAGCTCCTGTGAAGAAGTCCTTTTGGAATTAGACATCTTCACTGCCAGTAGCTACAAAAACGCCATGTGTCTTATCTGAGAAGGCCAGGGATCCCTCTCAGATGCACTTTTCTACTCATGGTCAAAGTTCAAATGTATTTTGTCCTTTTCCTCAAATTCCTTTCTTTTATGGGATGTCTGAAGCTTGTTGAGAGAGTGTGTGCTGGTAATTCTTTTTGCTTAAGCTTGGCCTTGGCAGCTCTGGTTCCCAGGCTTGCCTTGGCTGTCCATGTAACTTGAGGTTTCAGCCACTTTTGAACCTCCTGTCCAGGACTTGCAGTGAACATTTCATCTAGCTCACTGTGCAGGTGATATCTGGTTCTCTAGGGTGAACTGTTTGTGACCTTCTTCTTTTCAGGTGAATGTCCTGGAGAGCAGGAAGGTGCTAAACAGATACTCTGCTAATTGCACCCGTTACATTTTTTTCATCTTTGTCTAGTCCAGCCCCGTGCTCTGACTAAGCACGATCAGGTCACTCAGGGCCTGACCAAGCAGAGCAGGTTGCTCAGGGCCCTGTCCAGTTGGGTGTTGAATACCTCCAAGGATGGAGACTCTATAGCCTCCATGAGCAGTTCCTCATAGTGTGTGATCACCCTTGCAATGAAAAGCTTTTTCTTCTGTTTACATGGAACTACATTTCAATTTGGGCTGGTGACCTGCCCTGTCAATGGGCACCACTCGGAAGAGCATCTTTCTCTTCTTCTTTACGCCCTCCCACCAGGTATTTATACGCGTTGGTAAGAGTTACCCTTCCCTTCCCAGTCCCGAGTCTTCTCTACTGCAGACTAAACAGTCTTACCTCTCACAGCCTCTCTTTGTATGACAGTTGCTCAAGACCTTTAATCATCCTTGTGACCTTTTGCTGGACTCTGTGTGTTATGTCCCTGTCCCTCTTGTACTGGGGAGCCCTGAACTGGACACTGTCCTCCAGGTGTGGTGTCACTGAGAAGAGGGGAAGATCCGGTAGCAGCGTTCCTCCTAACGAAGCCCAGGATGCTGTTGGCCATCTTTGTTGCAAGGGCCCATTGCTGGTTCACATTCAGCTTGTCCTCCAGGACCTTCAGGTCCTTTTCTGCAAAGTCACTTCCCAGCCAGTTGTCCCCCAGGCTGTGCTGGTGCGTGGGGTTGTTCCTGCCTAGGTGGAGGACTTTGCATTTCCCTGTGAACTATGAGATTGGTGTTGGTCTGTATCTCCGTCCAGCCGAGGTCTCTCTGAATGGCAGCACCATCATCAAGTGCATGAAACACACCTCCCGGTTCTGTTTAGCTGTAGACTTGCTGCGGGTGCACTCTGTCCCCAAATCCTGTTTGTGAATAAAGAGGTTGAACAGTGTTGGCTCCATATGGATGCCTGGCAGATACCACTAGTGACTGGCCTCTGACTGGACTTCATGCCACTGATCACAACTTTTTGAACCCAGTTTTCTGTCCATTGTGCCGTCCCAGTTACTTAGTCTGTACTTACCAGTAAATGACACTTTGTTTCTGTGGCCACCCAGAGTTGTGGTCATGCCTTTATCAAGTACTAGATATTCTGGAAGCATCCAGAAATATAGGAAGAGATGTGGCTGAGTTGTCATAGGACTGCAGGATAAATGAGGTGGGAACACACCTCAGGATGTCAGCTAGTCCAGGATCAGCCACAGGGTCAGACCAGAGTCCTCTGGATGGGGAACACCTGAGACCCTTTGCCAGGTGAGAGTCACACTCAGCCTTACAGTGTGATTGCACCTGTGGATTCCCCCAGAGAATGGGGACTTCCACGCAGTCAGTGTTCAGGGTGTGTGGCCCGTGTGCATGTACTCTGATCTCAATTGTCTTCAGTATTTCTGATATAGAATCTTTAGGTTGGAAAAGACCTTTAAGATCATTGAGTCCAACCGTAAACCTAAAACTGCCAAGTCCACCACTAAACCATGTCTCTAACTGCCACATCTACATGTAGAAATGGGAGAACTGAAATAGTGACAGATGTGCTCTTCCCTTGTAGCCAAGTGTCCACTGGGAGAGATTGTGGAGAAGATTTAGGCTAGAGGGACACTGCAGGCACCATCTTTCTGGTCTCCAGTTACGTGACACAACAGTCCCTCTCTCAGTACCTGTGTTACACATTTCAAACGCTGCTTTAGGTGGTGGGGTGGCCTTTCTTCTGGGATCCTGAACATTGCCAGTATTCCTTTGCATGTTAAAAACCCAACTTTATAGCTCAGCGATCCTCAGTAAGTTCCTTTAAATCATCTTGTTTCAGTGAATTTATTTTTCTGATCTAAAAATAGTTCAGTAGTTGGTATTGAGGTATTGGCCTTGCTGACATATTTCAAAGTGATAGGAAGTTATACATTTTTAGGCTTTTCTTAGTACAAAGCAGAAATTCTTACTGGCTGTTTCTTCCCTGCCTGCATCACTGGTAATATTGTTGTTTTAGGATTTATTTTCTTCCAAGCTGTTTTTGAAGACATTTGTGTTGCCCTCAGTTACAGTGGTCAGGGTTTTAAATAGATGGCTGCTTCACATCTGGAATTGGTGGAAATTTTCCTTTAGGAATATAAAATGTGGTAGAGGAGTTCAAGAGCCCTTGTTTGACCTCTTCGGTGAGAGACCAGGGCACATGCTGAAACTTTGCTTCCCCCCTCCAAGGATAAGTACTAAAAGATAAAACTAGGAGAGCACATGCCTGTTTATTACCAAGTGGATGATAGAGCTGGGAATCTTACAACCAGTCAGCTTCATAGTACCGTTTACTGAATGTTTTCAGAATGAACCTGCTGTGTTTTCAGCAGTGTGTTAAAGATACAAGGTGTTGATGAAGATTACGGAATGAACAGAAATTGGAGTTTCTAGGCCAAATGAACTGTTGCAGTATAACACAAAGATACTCTGAGAAGCAACGGTTTCCAATTTCCAAATGTTTATAGTCCCAACTCACTGTATCTTGGTGTAGTGATGGCAGTTTGCCTAGAGTCTTTCACATTAGAGAGGATCAACAAGCCCATGCATCAGCACAAAGGACTGATGCAGTTACATGTTGTGTCTTCTGATGGCAGCCTGAGTGTCTCTGTAGCCCTTCCTCCCACTTCCCTGGTGTCTCAGTGCTGGGGCAGAGGCAGGGCTGATCTTTAGGGGATGCTCCTGGTTGATGGAGCCACAACACAAGTTGGTACTGCGAGTTCTGGAAGCCTTGTGCTGTGATTCAGCTTTCCCTTATGTGCCAGCCCACCACGCACAGCTCCTCTCTGCTGGTGCTGGAGCTGTAAGGGGGAAGGAAGGCAGAGGGAAGTTGAGGATGTCTTCAGCTCCTGACTTTAATTTGCTGTGAATGTGGGGTGAAGCTAGTGTGTGGATTGCCATGAAAACAGAAGTACCTGATAGAAATGCTCGTGTGTGTTTCTAGTCTGGCTCATCCCCCAGCTATGTGAGCACACTAAGCCTGTGCTAATCAGCTTTTTCCCTTGGTGCAGTGCTGTGTCTGCACCACGTAACTGCAGAGCTTCTGGGCAAGCAGGCTCATACCTGGCCAGGCCGATACACAGGCAAAGCACACACGTCTTTGTGGCCTCATTTTCCTAGTGGGCTACTTGGAAGATTGCATCACATTAATGGAGATCTGTTTTGTTTGATGTTTAGATGGATCCTGAGTATCGAGTGAAAAAATTCTTGGCTCTTCTGAGAGAAGAAGGAACGTAAGTACTTTTATTTTAAAGCATTGTTTAAAATTCTCTGCTCAGAAACAGACATCTCTTTGAGGGAAACTGCAGTGTAGTTTCTGATATCTGATCTCATTGTTGGCCCCTCCTGTATTTACAGAACTGTGTATCAGATCAGTTCTTACAGCTCTGTGCCAGCTGTTTTGGGAGGTGGGAGGGCCTGAAGACTTTTTGAGAACCTGCATGCCTGAATTCTTTGCTTTTCTTAATTTATGTGTGACTTCAAAGTTTAAATGAGCTATTGGACCGCAGTTTAGCTTTCTTTAGTTAAAGTAAATCAGAAGAGATTCTGCTAGAGTTAAAGTCCAGCTGCTTATGTAAAATCTGGAACTTTGATTTCTTGTATTTCTCCTGTCTGAGAAAAGGATGTCCTACTCTTTCCCCTGTAGGTATCACAGAGAGTAGTTGAGCCCAGTCTTGACAGTGGCATCTCCTAGAAAATGACTTTCTAATACATGTAGGGCAGTACCTCTGCTGGGGAAACTCACAACAGTATCTATCCTGGCTACATGTGAGTGGGTTCCAGTGTGTGCTTGATGCTTTTATACATGTGCATGCTTTCTTGATGGATTTGGCTTCTTTTGCAAGAGTTCCTTCCCTAGACTGAAGGTGGACCAAGTGCAAGATCAACAGCTGGAAAAGTGACCAACCTGGAGAATATACACTGGGATCTTTACTCTTCTGTGTTCAACACACTGGACAAAGTGAAATGCTCCCCTGTTTCCAAGAACCCAATGTGGAATCTGCATGTTTAGTGCAATACAGTATCTTTATTCTTCGTCTTTAATATACTGATGTCATGTGGAAGTGTCTTTTAGAACACTGTGCTTCTGTCTCTGTGCAGGCGAGGCTGCATTCTCGTTTGATTTTAGCATGGGGGAAATGTCCTGTAAGTTTTGAAGCTAACGCTCACTTGTGTCCAGTATCCAGTTGCTACACTAGGAAAGAAATCATGTCTTCTAATAAAACCTGACAGTCTGCGGTGAAGGCATATTAGAGTACTACCCTGTCTTATCCTGATCTGATGAACACTTTCTCGTGATGTCATCCTGTGCCTCATTGAACGTTGAGCCAGGCTGATGACGTAAAGACAGTGCCCACAATAATTCAGCTCCAGAACTGCCTAGATGCTGATACCTGCTTCTCTTATGTCTGATGAGAGAGACTGGCTAGTGGCATTAGGGACTGGAAGAAGGCAGGGAAGTATGTTGATGAGAGTAGAGGAAACTTCCAAATCCAGTATTTAAGGCATCAAAGCTTGTTGTTAATTCAGGAAGAGCTTTGGAGATGCTGATTCCAGCCTGAAAGCTCTTAATGAGTGCAGTGTAGATGGCTGCTTTGGGATTAGCCAGCCTCATTATATCCCATTTTTCTTGCCGTGTTACCAAAGGTTAAAATTCCTCCTCAGAGATAGAGGGGAAGCCAAGCTCTGCAGATGCACGAGAGATGTATTGCCATGTTTTTGCACTGAAATAAAGGAATGTATCAAACTTTGCTCTGCGGTCCTTCCCCAACAGTCACCTCGTGTCAGTGAGATGCTGTCGACGACGACTGCGTGAGGCTACTCCCCTCTGGTTCTTTGGCTCCACGTGTTCAGTAAGGTTCATGGAACATACCTCAGTTTGGTGGGGCATGAAATCAAAGCCATTTATGAGATCTTAGTCAGTGTAGCTTCCTAAACTTGACCAGACACGCTGCTAAGGGCTAGCAGCTTGTACCCAAAGTGGTGTTTGCAGGGAAAGAGGGTGCTTCACATTCTTTCAGGCCCAAAGGTGAAGGTACTGTAGTCCTTAGTGCATATTTACAGCAGTCGGAGTATTTGAGTCACTCCACTCTGGTTTCTTTTCCTTTGGCAGTGCTGTTGTATTGTGATGACATTGTGAGTCCCAGTGCTTATTATTCCTTCTCATTTTGTGTATGATCTTGTGAATTTACTTGTTCCTTTCTTTCCTCTGCTAGTCCTAGTGACAGCAGCACACATTAACTTATATTTCAGAGTAAATGATGTAAACCTTATTGTGTCTTTGTCCAGAACTATATTGATGAATAAATATTTGGTTTAATTGCACATTCAATGGATTCAATAAAAAGCACAACTACTTGTGATGATCTGGGAGCCATCTGTGTCTTTGGTGCTAGTCAGAGGTGTATGTTCGGAGTGCTGGTGTATGGCGTGAGGATTGCAAAGCTCTTCCCAGGCATAGCCAGAGGAATGCTCAGTTTGGACCTGAACACGGATGGATTGAGTACATCCCAGCTCGGCCACAGGTGGTCTTAAAGGAGCTGGCTGAGAAACCTCTGGTCCAACCCACTCTAGAGTTTTCTGTACCTTGTGGTGCTGAGGAAGCCCCCCAGATGGACACGTGTGTGTAAGTTAGGTGTATCACACTTGAAGCCATGATGGAAAACCAGGACAAACTTTCCAACCTGTTCTGACATCTCCATCCAAGATGTTTCCTGCAGGTGGCGGAAGACTCCTGGCAGCACCTTCCCATCACATTTTCTCTAAAACTCCCTGCCTGGGCAAGAGTGTTTTATAGTGAGAACTATATTGCTTTAAACAGTCAGGGCCAAATTGTTCATCCCCTTCCTTACCCTGTTGCTGCTTTTTCCTGAACCTTCCAGAAATGTAACTGCCTCTAAAATTGAGCTGTTAACCGAAGACAAATACATTTCAAAGTGTTAGGATGGGTTTTGAGGGGATGGAGTGTGGTGGAGAGAGCCTTGGGCTGATGGGCAGACACACGGATAGCTGGTAAGCTCAAACCCCTCCACGGGGGGGTTTGTATCGGAAACAGTGTGGCCAGCAGGGACAGGGAAGGGATCTTACCCCTGTACTCGGCACTGGTGAGGCCGCACCTCGGTGAGTGGGTTCAGTTTTGGGCCCCTCACCCCAAAAAGGCCATTGAATGACTCGAGCGTGTCCAGAGAAGGGCAACGGAGCTGGTGCAGGGTCTGGAGCACAGGTCTGATGGGGAGCGGCTGAGGGAACTGGGGGGGTTTAGTCTGGAGAAGAGGAGGCTGAGGGGAGACCTCATGGCCCTCTCCAACTCCCTGAAAGGAGGGTGCAGAGAGGGGGGATGAGTCTCTTGAGCCAAGGAACCAGCGGCAGGACAAGAGGGAATGGCCTCAAGCTGCGCCAGGGCAGGGTCAGACTGGCTCTTAGGAAGGATTTCTTTGCAGAAGGGGTTGTTGGGCGTTGGAATGGGCTGCCCAGGGCAGGGGGGGAGTCCCCATCCCTGGAGGGGTTGAAGAGTCGGGTTGAGCCAGCGCTGAGGGATCTGGTGGAGTTGGGAACGGTCAGTGCTGGGTTAACGGTTGGACTGGATGATCTTCAAGGTCTTTTCCAACCGAGATGATTCTGTGATTCTGAGGTCGGACTTCTCGGCTGTCTGGGTTGTGAGCAGCACATCGTTGGTGCTCGTGTGGCTTCGAAGGTGTCGCGGCTGCCGTGGGGGAGGAGACGGCGCGGGCAGGAACACGCTGCCTGCGACCTCGGCAGCCAAACAGCTGGGCATCGCCTGTGCACGAGCAGCACGATGTTTGAGGCAGCATTCTGCAAGAGGGCAGGTGTAATTGTTTTGTGTGTAAATTGGAGATCAGTGTAGGAATATAGACTGCTTTTATTTTTTGTTGCCCTTCAGGTAGGTGTATTTGAGGCCAGCGCTGTGGAAAATGGGGTGCACTTAATGGAGTCATTAATGTATGGGAGATGCTGCAGAAACGCTCACAAAATTATTCATGGACAGGAGATGGTTTTATATGAGAAAATTTGGCTCTCAGTCTGTCCAAACCATCCAGAGGTGATCCCGTGACGGCCTGCAAGTACATTGATGGGGGCAGAGTATGAAGCCTAAAGCCAGGTTTAATCCAGTAATCTCATGTTGTATGCACACTGTGAGATAGCATTCTGTAAATAAAAATCTTAGCATTCAGCTGTAAAATCTCCTCTATTTGCTACATTTTGCCATCATGGTCTTGCCTTCGAATGGCTGTCACTGTGCGTAAGTAGCGGGATGACGAACCACCACTCCGTAGATGTCATTCAGCAGGATTTAAAGGACCTTCAGAGGCAAACCACACAAGCTGCAAGTGCATATTTTTGGTTTTTTACCTTCTCTTTAATGACGTACCACAAAAAAATGCAAGTTGAAATATATTTTTCTCCAAATATATATATTTATATAATATATAATCTTAGTTAACTCAAGTATATACATTGTATAATAAATAATGCTTATAAAAAGAGAAATTTTCTGAATATAAAATAAAAAAAAATCGACCTCTACAACTTTATACAAAACTTTGGATAAAGCAGATTGATGGAAAAAGATCTTCCATTCAGTGCTAGAATACCTGGCTACAGTAAAATAATTACAAGGCAATAAATGTTCTATTTAATATTAAATACCTTTTCTTGATTAAAAAAACAAACAAACAAAAAAGGGATTTTGTTTAAAGTCAGGTACTTGGAGTCTTTCCAGACACAGAATTTAATATATACTTTTAAATAGAATGCATATCAGAAGACGGCTTATTTCTGAATCTGGGAGGTTTCTTAGAGCTCTCCTGTGATCTTTAATTTTAGAAAGCTAATGCTTCTCAGTCTGCGTGAACCCAGGAACTCTTCATTGTGCTCTGCAGAGGAGGGACCGAGAATTTTGCTCTGATTCTCTCCAGCCACAGGTTTGAGTGACAGAGCCGTGCTCTGCTCTCCGTATGAGGGGTCTTTCACCCATTTTATTGCTCTTTGCAGTACCGTGTACTGCTCTTTCCCATGGACAAGGAAGTGAGTGGAGTAGAAGACACTGCTTTAATGGTTTAGACATATTTCTATGTTAAATCACTGATGCATGAGAAGTGGTGTTGGAACATGGTTATTAGTCCTCATCATCTGTGGAGGAGCCCACCAGGACGGAGATAATTTTTATTTTCTTAATTTCAAGGGTCAATATGCCATGAAAGCCCAAAATGAGGGGGCATGTGGTCAAGGATGGGGATGTGGCCAGGGGAGCAGGTGGAGGGACGAACGCTGAGTCTTCTGCACTGAGGTGGGTCATGGGGTGGGTGTGGTCACAGGTGGGGCCCAAACCCCTGCTGATGGTACGGAGCCTCTGTGCTTGATGTGGACCCCTCAGGAACGAATTGCTGATAACTCAAGAGATCCTGCGGGAAGGAAAGGGTCTGCCTGGCATTGAGCTGTCGGATAAAGGTCTCCCTTCCCCATCTGCCCTTGCCTCTCTTTTGCTGGATGGAGTGGTTTGAACAAGTCTGTCTGATGGTGGAAGGCTGATGAGAACGCTTGGACAGGAATTTCTTCTTGCTGTGGCTCCTATCTCCCCGTCCATTACTGATGCTCAGGGCTGGTGTAGCAGCTCGCCTGGCGGGTACCCTGTCCCCAGAGAGATGCTCTGAGCTCGTTCTGGGATAGAAAGTGATATTAGGGAACGCTTAGTAAAGAGTTGCATCAACAGGGTGGATCAGCCCAGATCCTCAAAAATCTCCCTTGGGCAGCTGCAGGGTGAGGAGGCTGCTGGAGGAGGGATGTGTCCCCGTGTAAGAGGGGGCAGCCTCACCGTGTGCGCCCTGGGCCAAATGCCAGAGGATCAGCTCTGAGCTCTGATTGCCTGCTGTCCTCGTCAGGGGGATTAGAGGAGATGACCTGGGGCTGTGGGGAGTAGAGAGGGAAAAGGGGAGGTGACAGAGAGACCAGCTGTAAGGCTCCCTTCACGTCCTCAGACAGGTTTGTTTTCCAACATCATCTCGGAGCAGGAAGGAAGGAGCCTGGGTGATGTGGGGAGTTGGCTCCTTTCCTCCTCCTCACCACATCTGCGGAGACCAGGATGGCCATGCCAGCAGGCAGGGGAGCCTGTATGTGCTCAGCTTTCGCTGTGTAAAATTCATTTCCACCTGAAACCCCTGTATTGGCATCTACAGGGGCCAGACCTCCAGAGGAGGCCGGAGCTGTGTTAGCAGCACACTGACTGGCGTGGCTGTGCCGTGCTTGGACCTCTGCTGCCCCTGCTTCTCCCCAGGAAGTCTGTCAGCCAAACAGCCCGGGGGACGTCAGCAGATCAGTGATCTGATGTGTCCGCAGCACCAGGTCTGCCCTTGGACTGCTTGTGTGAGATGTGAGAGCCTCCTCTGCTGCGCTGGGGCTGGCTGTGTGAGGGTGTCTGCCCTGACCAAGGGCAATAGGATGTTTTTATGCCATCCTCTGGAGTGTGAGGCCACTGTGTGGGGGCTGATCACAGGGTTGATGGACCCCTTGGCCCTGCTCCGCAGCAACCTCCCATCCGTTGGAGACCTACCTACATTTACTTGCAGGTGTGGACGTCGTAGACGCGTATGCACTCCTGGCAGCTCACGTAGCAGCACCAGTGGAAGATGCAGTGACACTTCTCCTTCCGTTTCTCAGTCCTGGTGTTGTGGCCACGACCACAGCACAGCAGGTCGCAGCCATCGATCCCATGGGAGGTGACGTTGCATGTTCTGTCCCTTGTCCCAAAGGAGCCTGTCTCTGGGTTGGGCTCACAGAAATTGGGGGAGTTCTCATAGTAGACCAGATCCCGCTCTGTTGGCGGCTTGAAAAGAGCATACTTGGCCCTGAGAGTTTCTACCCATCCCCGAGATTCTCGGTGCTTTTCAACCACCATCTCAGAGGCGCTGTCATATTTATCCTTCAGGTAGTCACCAATTGCCCGGAAATCAGGCTGGGCCCACCAGCAGGTCTTGACCTCGCAGCTTCCCGAGAGACCGTGGCACTTGCACTTCAGGTGCATGTGATCCAGGATGGTCTGTCCAGGGGAGAGAAAACAAGGCGGTCAGCAGCAGTTTATGATGCCCAGCGTTTGCTTTCGATCACCTGCCTTGGCTACCTGGGTTTAAATGTCTGATCTGAGCTTGGTCTGGGAAGCGTAGGCTAGTTGTAAATGCATGGGAGCTTTGGTGTGTGGCAGAAACGTCTCTAGACAGAGTTGCTGCACTAGAAGAGCATGACTGTGATGGGCAGCTGCTCTAATCATCAGTCCAATCCAATCCAATCCAATCCAATCCAATCCAATCCAATCCAATCCAATCCAATCCAATCCCAAGGTCCGATCCTTTCAGTGGGGTCCTCCCTGCCATGTGTGTGTGGACAATCAGAGCCCAGGGAAGTTGAGGGTTGGAGGATGCCTCTGGCACACATGGGTGTAGACTGATCCCCTTGTCCTAGCTTTGCTAACAACCCTTTATTTTATGCCCCGAGTCTGACAGTTTGCACTAGAAAGTAAACTAAATTGTGAATCTAAGGACACGATGCTCTGTCTTCCCCAGAAACCTCCTCTGTGTGGAGCAAAATAATCACTGATTTTTGTTAAAATTACTAGACCTTGGTTGTTTTTTTTCTTACAGGAAGCTGTCAATCGTTAACACGAGTTAGAGATTCAAGCTTCTACCCTTCCACCTCTGCCTGCTGTGGTATGGAAAAGCGATGTCTAGTGTTTGCTTCAAGCGCTGCTTGAAAGGTCTTGCAGTAACACGGTTAAAGTGTGCTGGGTTTGCAAATGACCTAGAGCAGGCAGTGGCCCAGGTACCTGCTGACAGCAAGAATAGGATAGAATATTTCAGTTGGAAGGGTCTGACAGTCATCATCTAGTCCAACAAATCACTTGGGTGGGACAATGTTACAATGGGGAGCATGCAGGAAGGAGTAGCTTGGGAGGAAAGTCCTCTTCACTGTTGACCTGGGGTCTTGGGCGGTTGAGTTGCCTTTCTATGTGCTGCCTCAGGAGATGTTTTCACTGGAAGCTAGGCATGTTTTAGCTCTTCTTAACCCCCACCCATCTGTTTGGACACAGGGGAAATGCTGTGCCCTGGAAAATAATCCTAGAATGCTCCTCCCCAGGCATTACTGTGGTGCCGTTACATCAGGGGGAGCCAGGTTGGGCCATCCATGCAGGCGACCAGCTCTGGACCCGCTGAGCACTCACCGTCCTGCCAGCCTCGTTGTTGTGTCTGTTCATGGCCGAGCGGGCATCCGGCCGGTTCTCTCGGGCATCTGCAAATTCCCGGGACACCAGCACGCCAAAATCGGCATCCTCGCTGCACCCCCCCCATTTCCAGCCATCTCCTGGAGGTCCTTTGTGGTGGGAGTCACAGCCGCAGATCGTGGACGTGCCCTCGGCACAGGAGCGGGTTACAGCAAAGGCCACTCCTGCGGAGGCGATGGCATGGACAAAGGCAGACTCTCGCGTGGCTGGGAATAAACAGAGTTCGTGGGATTATCAGTCAACATAACGCTTTTGTTTTCCTTCCCAACCTCCTTCAGCATCATCTAAATCTCATTAAAAAGCAAAAAGTTATTTTACTGATCTTTTAACAAACATTTTCTGAATCAGGTGCTGCTGGCATCACCCTTGGAAACATGCAGGTGGGAGTAGGCGGGAGAGAAGTGTGACTCTAGCTCTGTGCATCACAAGTGCAGCATTTCCCCCAAGTACAGTGGGTGCAGGATTTGATCCAGCATCGTGCCAGTGGGTGCACAAAATGTCATAAGAGCTCGAGAGGCCTCAGAAGTGAGTTACTGGAGTAATTCCTGGTCTGGAAACCCAGAGAGGGACTCCATACCTGGAGTTAGTCCAAGGGGAGATGAAGCAGTTCATATACACGCTGAAATGGGGAAAGGCTTCAGATGATACAGGACAAACAAGGGCAGATCAAAACCTAAGAGCTAGTAATTACTGTTAAATGTATCTAGACTAAACAGCATGGGACTATACAGCAATGGAATGAAAGCAGCTGGAGGTGTGAAGATAACCTTGAAGTTGCTCATTAATTACTGAACAATCCTGGAGGAAATCAAAACAGATGAGACTCAAGCCTCTTCTTTGACTGTGACTATTGGCATGCTCCAGGTACACAGCTGTAGAGAATGAATTTTGGCAGGCCCAAAGGAGCAAAGCTGGAGAAAGTCCTGAAAGCACTGAATGACGAAGAAAGGGTGAAATAAATTGCCCGGGATGCCTAGGTGGACTGGGAGCTGGGAACAGGAGCGTGTGTGGATCCTCTGTGCTAAGAGAAAATGTTTCAGCAGAACAACGATACCGAGGCAGGAGGTGGGGACAAAACAGAAAATCCATGTGAAGATGAAGGTGCAATGGGTTTGGTGAACTGGAGCATCTCTGTCCATCACCTCTTCCACCTGTGGCCATGGCAGGGTGACTTTCAAGCTCCCCCCTTCCCTGGTCATTCTGTGGGGCCCTGGACTTTGGACAGCAGCAGCCAAAATGCACATGGGTCCAGGGAAGCCACCAGAAGCCATAAAGATGTTTACATTGGCTGGATGTTATAGTCAGCTGGGTCTGAGAAGGACAACAAGGCCAAGCAGGATGGGTGGGAAACCAGACCAGAACTGCCTGCTCTGTGCCTGGAGCCTCCAAACTCACCTCAGGTGTCTGAAGCCAGGGAGCTGCTGTTCTTCATCATGACCCAAAACCTCTCTAGCAGCCCTGTACGCTGAGGTACCCTCTGCCCTTCCTTGCTCAGTGGTGGTTGCCGTAAACACAAAGACCATCTTATTAGGGGGTGTTGTTCTGGATAGAACTGGCCAAAGCCCAGTGTGGCAGCATGGGCGGCTGTTCTGAGCAGCACGCCCAAAGCAGCAGCTGGTGTGGACCATCAAGACAGATTTTCTTGGCCGGCTACTACCAGAGGAAACGTCAGAGATATTAGAAGCACCAAATAACAGTACTGTAAGAAAACCTAGAAGACCTTGACCTAGCTTTAGAGGATGCAAAAGGAGATGACCTTGTCCACTTAATGTGGTGGCATTTTCAGAATCACAGAATCATCTCGGTTGGAAAGGACCTTGAAGATCATCCAGTCCAACCGTTAACCCAGCACTGACAGTTCCCAACTCCACCAGATCCCTCAGTGCTATGCCAACCCGCCTCTTGAACACCTCCAGGGATGGGGACTCCACCACCTCCCTGGGCAGCCCATTCCAACGCCCAACAACCCCTTCTGGAAAGAAATACTTCCTAAAATCTAGTCTAAACCTTCCCTGGCACAACTTGAGGCCATTCCCTCTTGTCCTGGCGCTGGTTCCTTGGCTCAAGAGACTCATCCCCCCTCTCTGCACCCTCCTTTCAGGGAGTTGGAGAGGGCCAGGAGGTCTCCCCTCAGCCTCCTCTTCTCCAGACTAAACCCCCCCAGTTCCCTCAGCCGCTCCCCATCAGACCTGTGCTCCAGACCCTGCACCAGCTCCGTTGCCCTTCTCTGGACACGCTCGAGTCATTCAATGGCCTTTTGGGGTGAGGGGCCCAAAACTGAACCCACTCATTGAAGTGCGGCCTACTGTGAGGTCTGTGAGTTTAATGTTGTGTCTTGCACTCTGTCCGTAAGTGGACAATAATACACTGTCGAATTGAAAGGGTATTTCCTGCATCATATATCTTGGTATGTTAACTCTTCAGGAGGCTGTTGAAGAAGCTGTGATGTGCTCTGAACTGAGCTGGTCTTTTGCTGGTGCTCTGAGTGATGGCTCTGCCGCTGGTCTGAAAGCAGGACAATGGCTAACTTTGAATTCTTAGTCCAGATTAAAGCCTGGCCAATTTATATCCTTTGTTCCTGTGTTCCCATTGGCTTTCATCTCCAAGTATCTTTTAATGGCCCTTGTATTTACTTCATGGTGCTTGCAGAGAGCAAAATTTCCATTTTACTGTGCTCAGAGAGTCCAATTTGTTAAGTCGTTCCATAAAATGTTGTCATTGCACTCACCAGCCTGGCTGCCCATCTCTGCATCTGTTCCTGGGTTTGATTCCTCTCTCCAAAAGGGTGAACAGAAACAAATGCTCCATCCAGCTGAGGACTGACTGGGACTGAAGGTGAGCAAGTCCTACCACAGCTCAGAACAGCTCCGAGGTATCTCCTGCACTAGGACACAGACTGGCAAGGCCCCCGTGTATTTCCCTGCTCAGCAGACTGACAGAAACTTTGGACTTGAAGTCTGGGTTCTTGCAGTAGTGACTTGACTCTTCAGCTACAGAGCTCTGCTCAAGATATTTTTAAAGCTTTCTTCTTGGGTTTTTTTTTTTTTTTTGTTTTTTTTTTTTTTTTTTTCCCCCTGGGTGTGTGTTTTGTTTTTTGTTTTGTTTTGTTTTTATTATTTTTTTATAAAGCAGATGGTGTTGTAGTATTTCTACTCATTTTGAAATCAGTTTGACCGTTGACCTCGGTAAGGCTGTACTAAACACAGGCTTTCCCAAGCACAGTCAAAATAATATCTGTCTCAGCTTTCTCCTTGGGGTCATCTTTTGGTTCAGAGCCTCTCTGGCATGCCACAGTCTGCGTAAGTACAGCACCCGGGTGAATAACACTGGGGTGCTTTAACCCTACGTGCCATCTTACGAAGATGGAGACTTTAAGTCTCTCAATTCACAGTAGATGTTGGAGTCAACCCAACCTGATGCCCAAAGCGCAGGAGACCAGGGAGGTGCTGAAGGCAGCGGTCAGGGCCCATGGTGTCTGGGGTACTGTTGCTGGTGGACGGTGCCCCTGGGCGCACTGCAGAGGTGTTTCCAGATGACTTGTGGGTGTAGCTTGACCAAATGATCAGGACAGTTAGTGGATGTGGGACGGAGCCAGAATTTTCTGCTGGCTCAGACCAGCGATGACCTTGGAGACCATCCCCTCCTTCCAGAGCAGGAGCCATGGACCATCTTCTCAGCTGCCCCATGCAGCCCTCACCCGCTCTTGCCTTGTGCCCTGGGGGAGTCTTCGCTGCACCAGGTCTTGCTCCTTGGCCTGCAGGCTTCTCTGTGGAGGTGGGGTCTAGCTTCCAAAAATCAGCATCTCAAACTGAGCCAGTTTCACCCCATACTGGCAATCGAAAGAGGCAGCTCGTGTGTATGTGCCAGCTGCGGAAACGCTCATCTCTCCTCTGCTGCAGCGTGGTTAACTCGGATCTAGATGCCAAATGTGATCGTAAACCAGGGCTGCTCAATCCTGTCTTTGCTGGTGGGACCGCGCTGTGGTTTTCACTTTCTTTTAATTCAAACTCTTCCCTCCTTGCCCTTCCTACCTCTGATATGCCAGCAGAGATCCAGCCTCTACCTACCGAGGTTTTCCTTAGATATCTTTCACCAACCGCTTATACTGGGACCACTGGGGTCTACGGGCCACCGGTTGAAGATCATTGCTCCAACCGGAGTGTTTCAGCCTGACAAAGGCTCTTTGGGTGGCCTGTGATCTAAAGCAGATCAGATTAGAGGAGCTAGCGAGCCCTTCTGGCCTCAGACCAGGACAGCTCGGGGGCAGAGGGGGAGGACACGAGCCGCTCTCCTTGCTGACGTGCCTTTGCTTTCCATCCTGGGGGTGGGTGAAAAAGCGATGGGCACAGGATGGAGAGTCGCTGCATGTTTTGTAAGTCTGCAAGTCCCTGTACGGAGTGCGGATGCCGGGATGGGAGCTGAGCCGGGGCTGGTGCTGCTGTCGCCGGGCAGAGGTGCTATGCAAGTCACCCCGGGGGGCTGCACCCCTCTCACAGCTGCCCCCCAGCACCCACCACGCCCTTGCGTCTGCCCGGCAAGCTCTCCGCACGATGCTGGCGTGGGGGGGAGCGAGCTGCAAACACAAATGCCTCGCCTTGAAATTCTCCCCTGGGTCTGGGCGAGGAGCCGGGAGAATTTCCCAGAGATGAAATGCGGGAGCAGCGTTCCCAGAACCAGGGGAGGGGCTGGCGAGGGAGGATTAGAGCCGTCTTGACAGTGCACCACTGCGACTGTCTCCCAGCCAGGCCCGTTACCTGCTGGGACACTCAATTTGCCATTGTTCCCGCGGTGTCACACTGTATTACCAGCATAATGCAGAATGTTTCCGCCGGCCAGCGTACCCACGGCACAGAGCACTGGCATTCCCCAGGAGCACCTCGTAGCAACGGGGCAATGTTCCCCTGTCCTGCCGTCACCCTCCAATCCCGCCAGCCCGGCTGGGAAATCCCTATTGATGGCGCTCCCCAGCCCCCCGCCACCGGATCAGAATGGCTAAAGGGCGTGTGAATGCTGCAGCAATTTGAAACGACTGCAGCGCTGGGATGGTATCGCTCGCCCTGCCTCACAGTAGGGGAGGAAGCTTAGCTCTTTCTCATCGGTATAAGCTTATTTTTCTCTCTCCCTCTCTCCTTTCCCTCCCCCTCCCTTTAAGCTGCTGAGTTTATATCAAGACGGCCCCTGATCCCACACACCCCTGTTTAGATGCAAATGACTGCAAGTGTCATGGCTGAGAAAAGCCATGGGTTATCTTGGTGCGGGTCTGCCTTTTCACAGCTCGTGTCAGGGGCTTAGCCAAACACACAAGGACCCCCAAAGGCAGCCCAGGCCCAGCTGCCTTTTCTGCACCTGGCCCCACCGCCGTCACGCTCCTCGCAGCCACGCACGGCGAGACGCTGCCCTGGCCGGCCAGCGCTGAGGAGGACCCCTCTGGAGAACCGGTGGCATCTTGCTGGAGAAGGAGAGCGAGCAAAGGGCAGCCGTGGTGCGAGGAGGCAGGGGAAGAGCGGTTCCACCGTCGCTCAAGACATGGGGAAACGTATGAGCTTGCTAAGGCTCCTGCCAAACTCACTCCTGCAGATCCAGTCCTGCCTGCGGCTCAGAGACCTCTTCTCCATCCCAGGAGTCAGTCTCCAGATGCCTGTGGGGCTTTCCTGTCTCATGTACTCACAATCAGCTCTTTCTGGGCGCTGTGCTTTAACTAAAATCATGGATTTTATTACTAACCCAGAGAATGGCAGTTGCTTGCTCTCCCAGAGCAGCAGCAAGTCACCTGGCTGTTGGCTCAACCTTGGCTTTGGGGCAGGACTTGGCTGGAAGAGACATTGTCTTTTAATAAAAACTGACCTTATTTTAAAACGAAAAGGGAGGGAGAAGAGAGAGGGGGGAAAGCAGGTTTTTCTTCCCTCCTTGTCCCAGACTGCACACCTGCAGTATAAATCATCTTGGGGAATTTGCTTGTAAAAACATGATCTTACCCCACATTTTGGGGTTGGTTTTTTTTTTTTTTTTTTTTTTCCATAGCCCAGGTTAGAAGAAAAGACATGCAAAAAAGAAAACTTGCAGGAAGATAATCAGTGACTCTAGGAAATCAAAACCTCGCCAGCTATGGCTGCCACACATTTTATGGCAAAAACCTCATGAGTCTGAATTTTGAGGGGACACAGGAGAAAATTGGGATGGTCGAGGCAGGGCCTTAGCCAGGGTTGGTGTTCAGCAGCTCCCAAATGGGAACGCTTCAGTCCCCCGGGGCTTTCACTGTGCTGTATTTGCTGTTTATTGCTTTGCTGTGAATTTGCAGCCATGCAAGAGACCGCGAGAGGAGAGATTAGAGTCCTGTGGTGAAGCTGGGAGGAGAAGTGAGATGGGGATGTGATGAGAGGCTGTGGGAAGACCTGGGGGCAGGAGATCCCTGGGTTATTTCAGGGAGGGATGCCCTGTGCTGCCACCCTGCCACCGGAGCTCGAAGCCTGGATGATGTGCTCAGGAGCAACCAAGAAAAGCTTCAACTGTGCCACGAGAGGGTCTGCACAGCCAAACCACCGCAAACGGCTCTGCCGTTTCCCACTCTACATTGCTCTTCAGACTAAGCCCTCCTTGAATGGAAGTGACTGTGATTAACATTTTTGCAGCTCCTTTAAAATGAAATTATCCTCAATTTCTTTTCAGGCTGTCTTAGAAATGATTTTCCATGCTATTGTAGTGAGAACTACACTTTGAAGTTTTTTCCAAAATAGCTTCAATCTACCTAAGGGAGTAGATGAGATTAACCTAAATATTGCTCTTTGATACTTAGAGGTGATTTCACCCAGGTAGTTATCATAGCTTAAATACTGGCTATTTTGGGCTTAGTATTGGCCTAATGCACAGTGCAAACTGCAGTAGTGATTGTCATCTTCGTTTGAGTCCTGGTATTAATTAATGATTCTTAGTTTGTGGGGTTACAGCCCTCTGTGTGTCCTGGAAGTCAAGAAGAAGGGAACATAGCAATAGCTGCCACAAATGCTCAGGGCTCAGCCAGATGTGAAAAACACAGCTGGTGATGATCGCAGACCTCAGTGCCAGTTTATGGGCTCAAAACTCTCGATTTCTGGTTTTGCTGCATCAAAGGAAGATGGGACAGCAGCCTGGGAGAAGGCGATACCATGAAGGCAATGGAAGTGCCCAGCGACCCTGTCCCCAGCCCCCTCAGCAGTGACAAGTCGTGTTGGTCCCCAGATTCATCACAGCTGGTGAGATCTGTCAGGGCAGGACAAAAGCCTGTTTATTGCCAACGTTATCTCTTCATTCAGCTGAGCAAGCAGTGACTGGAAGGGTTATGTTTCTCTCTACAGCTACTCATGGTGCAAACTTTGGGAATCACGGAGGCTTTTCTAGTGTTGTCACTCATTGCTGCGTAGCTGAAATGAGCTCCATCCCGTCTCTGCTCATTAATTTTCAAGACAGCAATGAAAAGACATTAGCACATTTAAAAAATGTAAATAATAACCACAATCAAATGGGTTGGACTTTGATGTATCATTATTTGCAGATGATACTGTTTATTTTTAACTGTTCTACTTACAGGTTAGTGAGACACGAGAATAAATACATTTTTCAAGCTAATTGCTTGGCAGTACTGTCTAGGAGACTCTTGGTACGTCACGGTTTGATTGAGAAAGCTGTATAACAAATGTGCTCAATAATTTTTCTCCATCTGTCAGAAGAGTTTCAGAGCTATGGGTGATATTTTACTTTGTCAGCTTGGAGTGCATGGAAATGTTGAGGCATGTCCACACATGAAGTTTTGCTCTAGTCCCTGCAGCCCAAAGAATCTTGAAATATTCTTCATAAATTCAAAGTTCAGTTTGCTCATTATGGGGAGGATGGTTCAAATCCAATTTTTAAGTGCTTTCAGGCTGACAGAAATGGTGGTGAGAGATTTTCAGTGCCTGAATGCTATAACAGTTCTTTCATAACATGTTTAAAATTTTTATGATCGTTTTTAAGAAAATTAAACTTTCTGCTCTTGTAAGTGCTGAAGTTTAGGACATGCTCTTATTAGGCAGCAGGTTATAATGTGGCAAGCCTTGATGACAAGTTATTTGACAGTAAATACAAGATTTACCCCAAAATACATCCTGGCAAAACAGGGGGGAATTGAATATCATGGTCCCTATTAACACTCTAATATGAGTTTACAATCCTGATTTCTGCAGAGAGTTGCACTTTAACCCAAATGAGTCATTTTCACTGAAATATACTGATGTTTCAGGAAACTGTACTATTATTGGAAGGTTGAAGTTTGAAAAAAAATTGAACTGTTTATATGCAGAATATCATAGCTTTGTAAGAAAGATTCACCAGGAGACACGCACACTCCAGGAGACTATTGGGAAATAGCTTTGAACCCTGATTTCTCCAATTTTTTAAAGGCTGGATGTACCATAAGGTTCCCATTTCCAAAGCTTCACTGGAAAGAATAATTTCTTTTAATAAACAGACATCACTGGACTGCAGAGACTCAGTGCGTGTCGATACCAGTGAAGCTAAGCTTCGGAAATGGTTTCGGTTACGTTTATGAAGCTGTGAGTCCAAGACGTTCTCTGCGGACATCCTTTGTGTGTGGAGTCAACAAAATCCATGGGATGGGATGGAGAGAAAGGGAATTTTTTATGCACCATTTGGTTCAGTTTCATGGGAATGCTTTTTAATCTAAGGTCTTGGTTTGCTAACTGGACATCTGAGACGTGGGATAGGTTATCTGCCACCAAAGTCCTCCAGCACCCTCCTTTCAGGCCATATTTGGCTGTAGGCTACTGGTACAGGTGCCCAGCTCTCTGGGGGTCCAACATCTCACTTTTCTCAGTGTAATGCCCAGGCTGTGATCTCACTGGGAATCCCAACTTTATCATGCCTCAACAACGTGCTTCCAGTGTGCCTGATCCATGCCAGTGGGTCTAGAGAGGTGGCCTTTCAGGAGGAGGTGATGAAGAGGAGCAAGCACGTGTGTTTGGAGAGAAGAGAGGGAAATTATGTTTATTTTCACTCTTTTTGTTCCCAGCACTGACCGTTTTGGGCTCATCTGTGAAAAGATATGTTGAAATCCCAACTGAGCCTGTTCAGGACCATGGATTTCAACCATGGCTTCTCGCTGGCAGGGAACCTTCTGCCCACTGGCCTCCTGGGCTAGACAGTGCACGATTCAAAGGGCCTGCCTTGACCCCCAGAAACTTGACCACAACCCCTCTCCTTGGCTTTTCCCCTGGGTCTGCTGGACCCTGTTTGGAAGCACTGCATGCCCTGGACAGGGAGGATGGAACCCATGATTCCAGAACACGTGAGCATGCATGGGGCTAGACCTTCCCCTTTCTGTACTTTATCCTACGTGGCCCTACTGAGAGCTCCTGGGATGGGAAACAGACCCTTCCCTCATTACCCCTTTTGATGTAACACACCAAAAAAATTGGAAAAAAGAAGTGGAGAAATTAGGGTTGAAAGCTAGGATATCAGACTCTTTCCCAGTGTGTTCCCAGTAGGATATTCATGGCGTGTCCAAAAGCCAAGTGGAGATGTGACCCACTCTGGCAAACCCATTCCCCCACAACTCCCCGGCTTCGCTGTTTACCTTTGTCCAGGACTGGCCCAAAGATGGCCAGGCTGTCGTCGATGGTGGTGCAGTTCCAGCGGCGGCCCCGGAACTGGTGCTGGCACTCCTGGATGCCCAGCTTCACCCCCTCGGCCACGCTGGGCATGATCTCAATGTAGTTGCGGCAGAAGCGGAGCTGCTTGGGGACGAGGCCGGGTATGGAGCCGCAGAGGATGGGCTGGGACCCCAGGGAGCTGTACTGCTGACCTAGTGCAAGGGACCTGCAAGGGACAGAGGGCAGCGTGAGGGTTGGGAAACCAGCTGGCACTAATGGCCCTGCCCCCACCACCATCCCCAGGGGGAATTTGATGAACCACGGTGAACCAATAGTACAAGGAGACAAAGTAGTGAAAAACAGAGATTTCCTAAGAAAATGAGACTTCCTACTGAATAGCACTGATGTGAAAAGGGCTTTCACACCTGAAGAGACTCTGGTCCTTTGTGGGCACAGAGGCAGGGACTCAGCTCTCTACATGGAGGCACCTGGAGCCCTTCAGTGTTCTCCCAAGTATCTGAGACATCCCCATGGGGCTGGTGGATCTGACAAAGGACCTGCAAGGACCCACGTCCAGAAGAGCAACACCTGGAGGCTGAGGACCCTGGGGTGTCTCAGCTGTCAGGAGACACTGACATGAGAGCTTCTGAAATCTGGCCAAGGTGGGAAGTGTCCGGTCCAATGCCAAGTTCATCAGCAGAGGGATCACCGTTTACTGCAGAGGGGCTGCTCTGGGGTCAGGCATGTCAATGCCACTTGTCCCAGGCTGTCTTGACACACTGTGCAGGTGGTCCCAGGCAAGACCGACCTACCATGGACATCAGGCTTTAGCTGCGGCTGTGATTGGGCAGATGTGCTGGTACATGGTGAAGGTGCTGCAGGGCAGATTTGAGAACTTTTCCTACTGGTCCAAGGACCTGCCAATTGTCCAGCATTAAATATGTAGGTCAAATTGCTTATTTGGCCAGAAATTGTCAGTGAAGGGTGAAGACACATATTTGCTTGAAGAAGCACTGACATACCTGCTATTACACACAAACAAGGGTAGTCCTACAGCTACTGCCTTGCTTAGGATCCAGACCATCCTGCAGTGTCCCTCCAGAACATGTGGTCAAATCTGTGGATGAGCAGCTGGTTGTGTAATGGAGTGGATGTGATGAACTCAATTGCTTCCAGTGCAGAAACCTCACAGTCCAGATACTAGCAGAGGCAAATATTAAAGAGCTTTGACTTAGTATGTCCGTATTTATCTTGTACTGGTGAATCCACAGTTGGACACAGGACTTGAGATGAGGTCTCACCAGTGCTGAATTGAAGGGAAGGATCTCCTCTCTCTACCTGTAGGCAGCCTTCAGAGGTCCCTTCAAAGGGCAGCTCAACCTTCTGGGGTATCAACCACTTCTCCCAGTTTTGTTGTGTTTTTCCTCATCCACCTGCCCACATCTGAAAAATCGTGTGTGAGCTAATCAATCATTTTGTAGTCCTTAGTTAATTCAGGTTGGAAGAGACCTCAGGAGATCTTTAGTCCAACCTCCTGCTCAGAGCAGGGCCAGTTTCCAAGTTAGATTAGGTTTTGCAGGGCCTTGTCCTTCTACAATTCGGAAACCTTCAAGGACATAGATGCTCCGCTTCACGAGCCCTGTGAGTCCTGAACTGCTCATCCAGCCTGGAGTCTCAGCCTGGATGCTGAGATAACATCAGCTGGCTGAATTAATTACACACTAATGATTTTAGGATGTAAAGGGAATCCCAGGGTACCTTCTCAGGAGAGATGTTTCTGCTGAAGACACTGAACAAGAAGACCTGACTCCCACCCTGACTGGGAAGCGCATGCCTCTAATCCCTGCCCCAGTGCTGTCTTCTGTCACAGCTCCCAGCTCAACTGTCTCTCAGCCTCCTGTGCCTCTCTGCCCACCCACCGAGCAGTGGGGCAGCTGCCAGAGACCTCAGGACCATAGCACTGCATGCAGTGTTTTGAGTCCATCTCCCATGCCCTGGGATGGGACACACAGATGAGGGACAACCAGATATGGTTGGGAGACAACACAGCGCAATGGGCAGTGCGCTAGGACTGCTTCCCAGAGCTGCTTTGAGCTTCCAGCTCCCACCAGGTGCAATCTGATGGGCAGGAGCTCAGCACTGCTGGGGAGACTGGCCAGCTCCAAGCAACAGTTGTGAACAACTGTAATGGGGTCAACAGGCAGGAGAGCACGTTGCATTTCTCCAGACACCCACTCTTGCAGACAGACGCCAGTGTCAGGGAGGGTGGCACACTGTGAGATGCTTTCTCCTGCCTGGGTTTGCACAGTGGTGGAAGTGAAGTTCATGTTCAGTGTCTGAGTTTGCAAGGATGTGCCTGCAGCTGCAGTTTCTCACAGCAGTGGTGGTGGAGGGTTGGCCTGGTGTGCTGGCCGTGAGCTCCACACCATGTCATGCATGCAGGTTAATTCTTCTGTAGCTCACTAATGTAAAACCTGGCTTAATTTTTGATCAGGATGAGCAGTTTGATCCCTCAGAGACCCTGCAGAAAGAAGCAGTGGCATCGAGGGAGTAAAAGCTGAGACTTCTCACCAAGTTCTGGGAAACTCCCGGGAGGGCCCATCCTCCCATTCAACCATGGACTTGGTCAAATCCCTTCTTTAAACTCCTGAGGTGTCTCGTGACAGACTTCCCTGCCTGGAAGGCCTGACTGGGGATGTGTAGTCAGTTTTGGTCCATCTGTTTTGAGGTTGGAGTTGTGATCTGTTGTGTGAGAGAGGCCCCTGGGGAGGGTGGAGGCTGCTCCTGGTTGCACATGGTCACGCACCTAGCTGGTGAAGTTGCTTACCCACATACAGGAATCCATCTGCTTTTGATGACCTGTTCCAAGCTTTCCCACCTTTTATTTTTCTTCCTCTTTTGCAAGGTCTCTGTCATTCCTAAGTGTCTGCTCTTAATTTTCGCTGTTGATGATTACTAAGAGCATCTTCCCTCCAGTCATCATCTAATTTTCATTTTTGTTCTCATGTCAATGAACTTGTGATTTTCCCACTGCTGATTCTTTTTGTAAAAAAGATGTAAAAAAATCTCATTCCTCTTGGCCCATCAGCCCCATCTCCCCAGAAGTCCTGGGAAGACACACGGGTCAGGGCACTGTGGCTAAGGTGCTGCAGCTCTGCTCTGAGCTCCTGGGTCCCATGGACTGACAATTTCTCTATATAGTGGCTGAGATGTGAAGATGAAACAAAACCTACTTGAAACCCAGATCTGAGATCCCAGGGGCATATCTTGGCACTGTAGCTGTAACACAGAAATCACAAGACCTCATGGGGAGGAAGCAAATACATTAGGAGAGGAAGTATCACAAGGTGAATTTGGGATAGACGGAGAACACAGACAATTTTTAAAACAGAAACCACATCTCCAAGGCTGGCAACTGCAGGAGTGACAGACCCCACACTTCCCCATCTTTCTTTCAATGCTAGTGTCCTTCCTTGGTGTCCGAGGCTACATTTCTCTAGCTCCCATCACGTCAAAGGGAAGTAGCCATTTCATACCCCTGCTCCACTGCTCCCAGTTTTACCCACAGAAGGTGACAGACGCATTTTCCCGGCATCAACTCAAAACCCAGACGTTTTGCATGCTCAAGGGCAAGAGCCATAAAAGCCAGACAGCTCTGCTTGGCTGGGAGAGACCCTTTCATCGCTGTGTGTACAAGTGTGAGCGGATAGATGTGCACATAAAGGTAGGCTTTTGTGTATGTGCGTGTGAGTGCAGTGCACGACACAAGGAGCATGAGTGCCTATGGCAAACGCATGGGAAATCCCTTTTCTCTTTCTCTGCTTAATCCCTTAAGTCTCTCAGGAGTCCCGACACTGTCTGTCAGGCCAGTGACTCCCTTTGTTCCCATCTGATAGTGCGAGGCATAGCAGGGCCGTGGATCAGCAGTCTCGAGTTGACTCTCCGTGGCTCCCATTGGTTTGGGATGAAGCCCTGGGAGTAAATGGTCTTGTGCAGATCCTCTTTCTGCAATACCAGTGGTGCATCCTTGTATCCTTGAAGACTCATGTCTCCACATTGCCTCAGTATGGAAGATACTGTGCCCACCCTCTCAACTTCATCCTTCCTACGGAGATGGCCAGCACACTCATCTTCTATTTGGGCCATTGGTTGGAAAGACACATGGCATTGACAAGAAATTAGACCTAGTAGTATTTGAAAGTAGTGGGATTTGGCCAGATTAGAACTGACAAAACAAATGAAAAGGAGTTTTTAGGATGAATGCTAAGAAAGGTTTCCTGTCAGTGAGAGCAAAAGCTGCTGGACATTTCTTCTTTCCTCTCTGCAGGACACTGGAACCTGCACTGCTTGGACCACTGTGGACTGGAGTGCACTGTGCACCACAGGCTGCCCATCTGAGCTGGGTTTTACCAGCCAGAGACAAACCTCGGTGAGCTGCTCCTCCTGTGGAGTGGGGGGACTGAAAGCTTCGCTGGGGTGATGCCCTGCTTGGCTGCTGCCTGGCAAGAAAGCAGTTTCTTGGAGAGAGGTTTGTCCATCCTCTGCTGTGTGTGCAGGGCAAGGTGAGGGCTGACCCAAAGGCTTTGCTCACACGTGTTTCGCATTCCAGTTTCATGATTAAAAAAAGGAAAGCGAAGTGCCAGGAGTGGACCAGCTTCCTGGGAAACAATCTGGTGTGGTCACCCCTTTCTCTTTCTTCTCCAGTCACACAAACCTGTTGCCATCTTTAATGAGCCCTGGAAGCCCAACTGGATGTACAGAAACCTGTTTTTTTACTGTCTCAGCCCTGGAAAATATTGACATTTGTATAAGGAGTGTACTACAACCTCCAAAGAGCTCCAAAGTGGGGCAGCATCTGTGCTTGCTGTGCCTGCCTGAGGTCAGTGTTGCAGCTTTTTATTTGAAATGCAGAGAGAAAATTTCTGGGATGTGCTGCTGAAGGAGGATTTTCTAGCTCTAAACTCAGCAGCTGAAAGTAGATGAATCTGAAGAGCAATTTTCCCACTATATTGAGGACACCACCAGCCCTGTGGCCAGCTGGGCAGGAAAGCTCTGGGCTGTAGACCCGCATGTCTCCAAGGGTGTGTCTTGTACCATGGAGCTGGATGCTCCCTGTGTTGCAACTCTTCCTTGCCTCTCCTCTGGGATCTTCCACGTAAATGTAGGCATGTTATAGCGATCCTGTGCCCCACTGTGCCATTTCCTTTCACAAAATGGTTAGAAAGCGATTTTATTTTCATCCCTGGAGCCCCCAGCGCACCTGGAGATCCATGCAGAAATACGTGGCTGTGAGCACTGCACAGAGAATGCTGCTGGTCGGGATGACCCCAGTGATGGAGGGAGGTGACACCAACCGCTGTGCCGATGGGACATGCAGGTTAGTAAGTTCTGTGTGCTCACACAGTCAGATTTCCTTTGGCTGCCTCCTGCCCTGTAGCTAAAGCAGACCTGTGCAAAGAGCCAGCTCCCTTCAGGGCTCTGCCATGTGAGTGCTGGGGGGCCACCACACCGTTATCTCCTCCCTTTGTCTCAGCATATTTAAGTAACTTCTCTTCCCAAACGCCTCGAGAGCCATGGCTAGCAACACTCCTTGAGGGCTCCAAGGACCTGGCAGAGATGAGGCTCTTTTAAACCATGATATTTCCTCCCACAGCAACTCAGGTGACCGCAGCATAATGTTACAAGGCAAACGTCTGTGCTGCTCGTGCCCTCTAACATCTTGTCAATGCCCCATATCGATCCCTGCAATGCTTATAACGCACTGGGAAAACTATGAATCATCAGGAGAAAACCAGGTCACAGTTCAGATCTTGTTTGCCACCCGCTGTCTTGGAGAAAATGTTTCTGTGCCTGGAGAGTTTTTTATTGTTCTATTTTTAGACATATTTGGCATTTTCCGATTCTGGGCCATGTTCTGCTTAAAATGGACAATTGTACAGGCTGGCATCCCACTGTTTTACAGTGCTGAGTGGCCCAGGGGTGATACATTGAAATGCACATTGGGAGTCGGGATTTCTCATGCTGGCTCCTTCTCTTTATTTAGTGCTCTATGAGCCCTTCCCAGCTCCCACCAGTTTTGCCCTTTCCCCTTCCCAGCAGAGGCATCGTCGCACACTTGCTTTTCAGGTAAGTAAAGGGCTGCACAAAATCACTGCAAGCAGAGGCGAATGATGAATGCAAACCCTCCAGGAGAGCCAGACCCTGTTTGTTTTGTTATGGTACATTTTGAACTGTCTAGCTCAGCCCGATGCAATGCTCGGGATGTTTTCACCAAGTAGTAGATGCTCATTTTAAGCTCAGAGATCACGAATGTCACCCCAACTTTGACAGAGGTGTCCTTAGACACCAACAAGTGTCTCCAGCTGCTAACACTGTTCTGCTGCCTGACCTCTGAGAGGGTATTATATCTGGTAAAATATTCATATCTTTTAATTCTTGTAATTTGCTGACTGCAGCCCTTTGTGAACAGGGTAAAACACAAATTCTTGGGTTTGTCTGAAGATCAAGAGCAGCAAGAGAGAAATTTTTGCAAGTCAAAGCATGCAATATATATGCACATATGAGCTTGAGAAATGCCAGGTCTTGACTGAATATGGAGAACAGACAAAAAGATGACAGAATTCAAATAAGGAGCATTGCAGTTTACTAGGGAGCTGGATAGCTTTAATGAATCCCATGACTTTGCTCATAAATCACCCACTATTTAATCTCTACTGAACATGTCCTGAGTTTTGAGCTTTTCTGCAGACAGGGCATTTGTGTCCCTGGTATGAGATACTGCCGTTACTGCAGACTCTCCACCAAACATTGCAATCATTGGTGGGCTCTGCAGAACGGGCAGGAACTTCACTTTTTTTTAAAAATGAGGTTCAACTGCCTAAGCATTAGATCCCCCAGACAAGGGCAAGTCACATGGGATGAGCGTGGATGTAGAGTTTTTCTGTATTACTGCCCTGGAAAGTCTCTGTAGACTTTACACACCAGTGTGATGTGACCTCTTGAACAAGAGAGCTTTTTTTCCAGTTGGTGTGTTGAAAATTACCCCATTAAATAATGTGTATGAGCTGCATGATCTGAACAAAATTCAGCAGCCCACAAAGCCAGATTCTGTTCAGTTAAGATTCTCCCTTAATTTAGTCACACCTAAGGGCTAGAAACATTTCTAAAACCTTCACAAAGGCAAAAGTTCACCTAGGAATCACTCCCGAACCTGTGGCTGCTTAGAAATAGGTTAAGCATCCCTTTAAGAGCTCTCCCAAGGGAACAGCTCAGGGTATTTCAATTCCTCCAGGTCCTGGGTGATTTTTATTGATTGTCCATGCAACCCAGTGGTGCCTCCCTCTATGAGTGGTGTCCTGCCTACAGCTGCAGAGCCCTTTTCCAGCAGCCTCTTCTAGGAGGGCTTAACCCTCCAAGGTGTTCCCACTGGTGGGGCAGTGCCCCACAGGAGGATCTTGCAAAGACCAGGACTGGTCAGTCTGTGTTGTTCAGGGGCACACAGCACCAGCTGGTTAGAAATTTAGAAACCTGCTCCATTTGCAGAGAAATGTTGATTATTTCCAGAAGGAAACAAGGAGAAAGCACTTATTGATATGATCCTCTGATCACTGTACGAGGGCTGGACAGCATGTACCCTGCCTATGATCCCAGATGAAGAGAGAGGTGCCATCGTTCATGCATGTGCTTTTATTTTGAGATACCAGAATGATGATTTCTCAGGTATTGCTGAAAAATTAATGCTACGAAGAAATGCTGAAGAGAAGGCTGCTGAGGGTCTGAGGAATTAGAGGGAGGGACTAGTGTTGTTTTATTTTAGCCTCTACTCAACACTGATGTTGAAGTAGCTATTGAAACACATCCCAGTCTAAATCTACTTTAAGACGAATGAAAAGCCCCGTATCTGCACACAGGGTAAATTGTTCTTTGTAAACAAAGATTTTGTTCATGTGGGCTGGATACTAAATGGTCTGGTTATTCTGGAGTGATAATCTCCTTTCCCGATGACCTATCACTCGACTGTACTGCAGGTAAGGAGGCAGCAAAGCTCAATAAAGCTGTTCTTACAGATGATGGTGCACCACCAAAGTAGCACCTGGCAATGGGCACTGGTTTAGGGGCCTCTCAAAGTAGGGCAACGTATGACTTTTTCACTCAAGGGGTAGCAAGCCTCTGGCAGCTCACTGTGAATCCTGCTGTGTGCAGCACGTGAGCAAGTCTGCAGCAGTTGATCCACTTCAAATTCACTCCTGGGCTTGCTGTGAGCAGGTTTCCATCCTCCCCATCAACTGTGTTGTTTGGAAATGGTTTCAAAATAATGAAATATCTTCTGCAAGAGATGGAGGAATCGGGTGACTGTCGTCTGCTGATGTTATGTTCAATGGGAAACTGAAGCTGGGAAAGCCTGGGCTTTCCTGGACACCAGCTCAAGCCCTGTGATCTGCTGATACAGGTAGAGAAGGACAAACAAACTCTTCAGTCTGGTCTGGGCCCTAGGAGCTACTACCACTTCTTGGGAGGTGAAGCATTGCATAATGGATGGGAAACAGTGGTTGTATGCAACACTTGTATCACAGAAATTGCCTCAAGGTCACCTAACATCGGCAGTTCAAGCAGACAAGAAAAGAACAGGACTGGGCAGGCAGCAGCCTCCAAAGAGAGAGGGAGCGTGCAATTCCTCTGACCAGACGCAGTGATCGGCCTGTCTGAAGGGGGCAGAATACCAGGCTCAACAGTGGGCATGGCAAATTTGGGGAGGCAGATTGCCCTGCCCTCCTGAGCTGTGGATTTGCCGCTGCCGGCAGTGGTTGTGTGGCCATCTGGATAGTCCTTCCTAAATTGTCTCCTCCTCAAATCTGTTGGAAACAGGAAGGAGTGAGGTCCTCCCAAAGGCCCTGAAGTGACAACTCAAAGTTGAATGGCTGGTCTCAGCCCCACAGCTCGGGTACTGATGCCAATGCCAGTGCTGGCCAGGGAACAGAGAGACCAGTTTCTTCTGAGGTCCCTGAGATGGGGGTCCCCAGCCAGTTTATTCAGGGCTCAACAAGCCTTGTCCCAGCTTATTGCTATCTGAGCAATGAAGTAGGATGGTGAGTCTGGCAGAGACACTGCAGCAGGAAAATGAAGTGCCAGTGGGTGGATGGATGGCAGAGAAGGCAAGAATAGGCTTGCCCTGTAGACAGACTGGCAGAGGCTGGATTACTTTAAACTCTGAACATTTAATCCCAGGGAGGCATGAATGGGATGGAGGTTAATGGGTACAGTGATATGGCAAAAAGGGAAAGCCAGAGAAGGAAAAATCCAGGATGAGGCTCAAGGAAGCACCAAGGTGAGTGTTGGAAGGAGGTAGCTGGAGAGGAGCTTGCCCTGCTCAGTGCGGGTGGGCCTCTGTGAGTGTTTACACTCAGGGGAGTATTAGCCATCATTTTATGTATTTATCATTCTGTGATTTCAACCATTAAAAAAATTGCTGAAGGACGCCCAGTAGCAACAGAGCATTCCTCCTAAAGATGACCATCCTGTTTGTGTTTTATCTTCCTCCACTCCAAAGAAAAGTCACTATTGTCAGTGGGATGTGGTTTCCCTCATTCCCTTTATAAAGTACATCCAGATTCTGAAGGTTTAATGAAGTTTGGGGGCATATAGGTGTGCAGGGGAGATGCATCACTCGAAACCCAAACATTCATTCAGGGCTTATATCATGAGATGGTTTCTTAGCTGAAAGTAGGAGTTACGCATGGATCGTCTGGTCAGTTTTTTCAGTGTCTAAACCGCAAATGTGCTTTCTTCAATCTCCCACCGACCTACCAAATAATCTGTGTTGTATTTACCATCTCAAATGCCTGAATTTTGCAGATAATGTCCACTGCTACTCACATGGTAGGAGGGTACTAATCCCCAAATTCTGTCTGCTGGACTGATTCTTATGGGCAGTCACAGGGTGCTCACACCAGTACCAGGCTGAGCCCACATGCACTGAGGAGTTGCAGGATCCTCTTCCACTGAGCACACTCGTGTTGGGATGAGCACATGGCACACAAGAGACGCCTGGCTGAATCCCACCTCTGCCAAGGAGATGCAAATTTGGTGTCTGAGGGTAATGTCCCAGTGGTGGTACAGTAATTCTGGGCCAGGACCATCTCCTCCTAAAGCTGCTTCCAAGCATGCAGGCTTTGGGAATCAGGTGTTTTCCCCACTGAAGACTGGTGTGCTGCACCTATGAGGTTAAGACCCTTGTTCACATCCATGTTCCCTCTCTCAGCCTAAGGACCTTAGGAAGTATTTCTTTACAGAACAGGTAGTTAGGCGTTGGAATGGGCTGCCCAGGGAGGTGGTGGAGTCCCCATCCCTGGAGGGGTTTAAGAGGCGGATTGACCCAGCACTGAGGGATCTGGTGTAGTTGGGATCTGTCAGTGCTGGGTTAACTGTTGGACTGGATGATCTTCAAGGTCCCTTCCAACCAAGATGATGATTCTGTGATTCTGATTCTGTGACCCATCTTCTGTAGGAAGAACTGACTTACTGTCACTCCATAACCTCCATTTAGATCACCTCCAAATCTGATCCTTGGTGAGTGCTGGCCTGTGTGACTCCTGTGTCCCCCTGGGTCTGGCCTGAACAAAACGTGCTGTAGGAATCCCTGTGCTCTGAAACTGCTGAAACAGGCACAGAGGGGGTTCGCTGACCTTGATGCACAGCACCCCAGGGAGCCCCACTCTGGTGGGTACAGGAGGAGGCAATGGCCTGCAATCAGCCTCAGCAGTGCAGAGAGACTGTCTCGCTCAAAGGCTCAGGCAGTTTGGGGGTTTAAAAGAAGAGCAAATGCAGAAAAGAAGATGAAGGTGTCCAGCTGCAAAGGGTGTTCTCATTACTGTGGTAAAAATAATTCAGCTATTCCAGGGTTAAAACCCTCACATTTACTGCTGTTTCTGATCCCACAACCATTCCTGATCCACAGATCTCCAAAACCATCAGGTTTCCATGCTGCCCAAGAAGACTGTGCTACCCTCCACCTGGCTGTGCTGAGCAATGCCCAGTGTATGCTCCAGCATGTCACCAACAAGCTCTTCCCTGCTCCACAGAGCCCTAACTTGCGCTACTAAAATGTTTTTTAAACTATTGATTAAATGATGTGAATTTTTTGGGGGCCATTTATTTCCTAGTACAAGGTTCACTCATAGTTCCTAACAGTGAAATAACTGAATATACCTAGTTTGAACCCAAATCAGTGGTTGCTTTCAACATCGACAAGGTAAATCACTTACTGGACTATGTCAGTGTGGGATCAGCACATCAAGGGAAGTTGTTGTCTGCTCTTCTTCGCATTGGTGACACCAGGCTGGGAACTCTGCATCCAGTTTTAGGTCCACTAGTGAACAGGGATGTGTAGAAAATGGACAGTGTCCAAGAGATGTGACCATGATGGTCAGGCGCTGAGAGGCTGCGGTGTGCCAGGACAGGCTGAGGGAGCTGGGCTGGTTTAGCATGCAGGGAAGGAGACTGAGGGGTGTCTAACAACAGCCTACAACTACTTGTGGGGCAGTTGCAAATGTCATGGAGCCAAACTCTTCCCAGTGGTACCACATGATATAACAAGGGGCAACAACTAGTTGTTCCAAGTGGAGCTTGGGAGTTTAGTCTGGCATTAGGAAACATTCCCTTTCCATGTGCCCAGCAAAGTGGAGGGGTCTTCACCCATGGGACTTTGTGGGGTTCAGCTGGACAAAGCTCCTGCTCCCCTGGGATGGTGTTGGGGATGGCTCTGCTCCAGGGGAGGTTGGACTACAGACCTGTGAGGGTCCCTTCCCACCAGCACTACTGTGACTTGGTGTAACAATTTTGGGACAGAAGGGGAATCATCTGTCCCGTTGCTGGTACGACTGTCATCACTGGCAGTCATGCAGGAGCTTTCTGCATGAGGAGAACAGGACACAACTTGGGACTGAGAAGGAGGATGGTGGGAGAACACAACTCTTGGGAGAATGGTGAAGGCTGCAAATGCCTGTACCTCGACAGCTCTACAGACACAAACTGATGAATAGCTCTAGAATAATTACAGCACGATCGTGCTTTGGGTCAGCATTTCAGTGACACCTGCCTGATCTTTGTGTTTGCTGCCAAGGCAAACTAGCAGACTACATTTTGACAAGGAGAAAACAACCTCAGGTTTCCACATGCATGAGAACTGTTGCTGGTTGGACACAGCAAATTCACATGCTAGCCTCTTTGCAGAGACTTGTTCATATCTTGTGCCCGCTGATGGGCTAGAGATTGCAACCATCACCTGCAAGAAGCATCCTTCTTCAGACAGGACCATGGAAAATGGTCCAGCTCTGACATACGTGGGACGCTGCAATTAACCTGAGCGTGGCTGAATTTCAGTGATGCCATTTGTGCGCTACTTGGTCTGCCTGGCAGGGGCGGTGAGGTCTGTGGGCCCTGGGAAGGATCAGTGCCTCAAAGGGATTGCTACCAGAAGTTCTTTGATTTGAAAGATTTTAGGGAAATGGAAATATTGCCAGTACAAACAGGTCCAGACTAAGACCAGAAGTGGCTTTGGTGGGTGAAGGTTCATCTGGGTGATGAAATGGGTGCAAAGGCCATGACATGTTGGGTGCTGTTACCCAGTGTCAGAGTTTCAGAAAACATTGATTTCTTTGGTTTTCCTTTTAATCTGAGTGTGGCTGACACCAAACTGACAGGACCTCCTGTTCTGCCTGTCACTGGGACCAGGTTCACTTCTCCACTTTAAACTCCAGGTGGCTGTAACCCTGACTTCCTGGGTAACTGGTGGAGAAAAGCAGGCACCGATGGGGCACAGTTAATCTAGTCCATGTAGAGTTACTGTAGAGGAGAGGTATCACACTCCAGGAAAGCTCCACTGACTCCACAGAGGATTAGGGAAGGACTTCTCAGATGAACCTGCCCTTGAGTCCCAGACAGTGCAATGCACATGGGCTTTACTGTGTAAAGGCAAACTGCAGAGAAGAATGACCAGGGGCAGACCTCCAAGGTCTGATCAAGGACAGGTTTGTGGTGAGATTTTTGCCACATGAACTGAATTCAACCTTGTTGTTTTACTCAATTTTGTTTTCCTTACCTCCTTTTGTCCCATAGGCATGTCATGAGCTGCACTCCAATGTATGAACTTGCCACCCATCACCCACATCTCCGCATCCACTCTGCCACTGTTTTGCATGGTTTTTACAGTACAGGTTGCAGCTGGGCTGCAATAAAATAAAATAGGATGCCTCACCTGTCCTCCCTACACAAGACCCAGGTGTTCCCCCTGCCACTGAGTCTAGTTTTGGTTTGGCTGAGTTAGTGTTTTGACAATTTAGCAAGTCAGATTGTTTTTGGCTTTGATCAAAAGAGATGCCAGACCTGACACAAGTGAACGGGTGGGAGAGTGCTTGGCAGGGAGGACCAGGTGCTGGCAAAGGGAAGAGGGATGGAGCGGTAGGTCTGCCCCCTTCTGAGAGGGGTAAATTGTTAGACTGACTTTGCTGAACCAGGTACCTTGTCCTTAGGAGGAAATCAGCTGAGTTTGGCTGAAGAAATGTAAAACCCCTAGAGGACACCTAATCTGAACTTCAGTGTTCATCTTGTAGGTACTGCAATTGTATTTGGAACATGGAAAGCTCAGGAATACCTATTGAAAAGGAAGAAGAAACTGGAGGATGCCAAAGGATAAAGTTCTTCAAGAATTATCTTATTGGTGGTCACTAATCTGGCCCTGCCTGCCCAGCTGCCTTCTGTGGCACTCTGCTCTCCCCTTGCCATGACAATACCTTTCTCTTCCCCCAGTACCAAGGCAGGAGGTAGGATGAACTGAGATGGGAAGTAGCCAGCTTCAAATGAGTGAAATGAGTTCAAAATGAGTTCAAAAGTGAGCCAGAAACAGGCTCTAAGGCATCATGACTTCCTGGCACTGAGCAAACCCAGGGGCAGCAGCCCAGGGACACCGCTGACACAGCTGGTGTCTGCCTTGCAGCTTTCACAAAAGGACATTCCTTTTGATACGTCAGTTGGTGTAAGAGCATCTACTCAAGACTCCAGTGTAAACGTACTGTTGGGGCACGTCAAAGCCTGGTCACAAATGTGACTTCTCTAACAGCAGACGGCTCATGTAACAGCCGTGCAGTGCTTTAATGAAGCTCGTGTAGGCTGTGAGTCATAGCCATCTACAATGGTATCTCCATGAGAATGCAACCATCTCCTTTGACATTCAGCAAAGTTAAATAAGACATCCAAGGGGAAAGAGGACAGTGTCATGTTTATGAAATTGGATTACTCAGCTCCCAGGCTCTGAGGGTTGCCTACAGCTTCCCTCCTGGACATATTAAGGATGGTTTTGTACTTCTGTTGCCTTCATCGAGTTCTGGTCAAGTGTGTACTGTCTTATCCAGTCAAGAGCACATGATGCTGCAGCCATTACTGCAGAAACTGGAGTGTTTAAAGCCTCCTCCTTGCTGTAAATAGCATGTTAAACATGGAAAGGGGACAAAAGAGCAATAGCAGTGAGCTGAGGCAGTGGCTTATGTTGACAGTTTGATTAGTCTATTGGAAAGACTTCTGAGAGATTATTTAGTTACAGTGAGAAGAAGGGGAAGATTAAGACTTTCTGTCCAGCAGAAGAGGGCAAGACAATGGCTGGTGAGTGGGAATTCAGACCAGCAAAATGCAAAGGCACAAGTTTCAAAGAAAAAAACAAATGTCCAACACTTGTTGCAGATTCTCTAACACTGAGTGTCTTCAAATCCAGTCTGTGCTTTTCTGAAAAGAACTGTTTGAGACAATACAAATGAATTCCTCACCCTTGGGGTAAAAGGATCAAATTCAGTGGTCGCAGTACACAGCCCTGCCAGGCTTTGCAAGAAGGATTTTTTTTTTCCCTGTCCTCTGGGTTCATAAAGAGGGAGAGCCCATAAGGTCTGTGTCTTACTGTGATTTCTGCCATAATGGTCCTCTGCACATATCAATAGTGGCTGCACTGACAGAGGCAGCAAAAGGCGAAGGATGTGCTTGAGCAGCGTTAGAGGAGCTTGGATCCAGCTGTAGTGTAAGGGCGGTCTTGAGAAATCAATATTCCTTATTTCCTCTCTAAATAAAGGTTAACTCCTCCATCAGCATTCAGCCAGATGCCCTTAAATTATCAGGTGATACACATAGAAGGACATTAGAGTATTGTATGTAACAGGTTTAAGCCAACTCAATAATTTGAAATAACATTACGATAACTGCAGACCACCCACAAATCCCAGTGTCTCTAGTGCAAGGGATGGAGGAAGGATACTGGGTTCCCCAAAATGGTTGTGCTGAACACCCTCCCAATGCAATGGCAACGGCTGAAGTGTTGTCCTTAAATTCAAAGAGCACTGAGGAAAGTCCTTCTGTCCCCCGCAGACTTATTTTGGTCCTACATCCTCTGCTGGATCTGCTCTGTTCCTTTCTGATCTAAACAAGGTTTGTAAAGGAAATAGCTTGAAATGTTTTTCAAGTGCTCTGCCTACAACTCATGTTGCAGAAGTATCCACGGTCTGCAAAAAACAGGGAAAACCTGGGAGATGCTTCCACCACTCCAGGTGAGTGGCTAGTTCCCTCCCATGCCCTGCAGTGTCTGTCTTCTTAACACCTTTTTCATAGTCTCAGCTGGGCTTTGAGTCCTAATGGCTCAAGAGCAGACACAAATTCTGCTACAGGGACCACAGCAGTCCTGCATGTCAAGCTGGGCCAGTAGCATCTTCAGCAACTCTAAGTGTAGTGTTCCTGGACCAAACCTGGATCAGTTTACTGATCTATCACAAGCTGCCTGCATATCCTTTGCCTCTCTTTGTTCCCCATCCTTACCAGAGATAATTTGCCCTGGAGACAGCACCCTTGTTAGGCATTTCCAAAACTACATGGATCTTGCTCTGCACACCCTGTTTGCACAGGTGCTTTCAAATTTTTCCCATGAGGCCAAAGCCCTTGGTATAGGAGATTGATGTCTCCTAGATCAGGACTTCGGTTGTCTCCTCTGAGCTCATGTGGACCATTGTGGAGCATGGAGCCAGGAATATGTAGCTCTGAGTTGCCTTGGCTCTCATAAGAGCAGTCCAAGCATCTGTATGTGCTGGAACAACAGCTCACCACTGATGTCGGCGTAGATCTGATCCATGCTTTTTTGTCTCTCCTGTCACGGAAACAGACATTCATTTCTCACAAAAGGATGGAGAGCACTAGGCACCATGACTGAGAAAGGCTATGACAACATTATGTCCTGGGCAGGAAGTCCTGCAACTTGTGCTAAATTCCTGTTGCATTTTTTGGAGTGAGGAGAGTCCTTGGTAAAAGAAAATTAATTCCTGATCCTCAGGAATTTGTACAAATACAAACACTTTCTCTAGTCACACAGAATTACTCAGTAGCCAAGATCACTCCAATTCTTCAAAAGTGTGTTGCTTCTTGTAGGGGCCGGGCCACCAAGAAGCACAAAAGATGGTCTAGAAGTGGTTGGAAATCTAAGATGACCATCAAAGTGCTGATAGTTAAAGAAATAATGAAATTCAGATGCTTGTGTCAAGCACAGACAGAAGAAAGATCAAGATACTGGCTGGTTGTTAAATGACTTGTGCATGGGAGTTTTATTCACACAACATAGTGATAAGATAATGCCCTCATTGCCAGCAGCTCTTTTTAGAGGCAGAATGAATGTGTTTCTGGACATCACAGTGTCATAAGAAGAGAGGAGGATTGGGAATGAACTGGCAAAAGCAAGAAATACCAAGGCTGGAAGAAGGTGGTTATAAAACCACTCAGGCTATCGGCATTAATTAATATTTATCTCTCTGTGACAATTAGATATTGTAAGATTGTAGCTGTGTGTAAAGTAGGATTTTCAGATTGTAAATGGTTTAAAATTACCTCTAGAGAAGAATAGCAAAACATCCAGAAAATCCTGAATAGACAGATTAGAAAAAACAATTGGAACCTGTAGTCTGACTGTTACAATGCAATTTAAGAACTTCCCATAGTGCCTCAGCGTAGGGTCTATGACTTGTGTCTGGTTAAAACAACAAAGAGGAATATTTCTCATATTAAAAGGTGGATGCAGGACAACCTGACTTGGAGCAGGACAATCACCAACACTAGACTAGGTTGGTGATGGTTTTGCCAAGCCGATTTCTGTAAACGTCCAAGGGTGAAGAGTGATTACCTCCACAGGAACCTGTCCCAGGACCGTGACATCTCCTTGAGAAAAGAGTGTTTTCTAATGGCCAGCCTGAATCTCTGAATAAAGGTAAATTTGGTGCCTTTCTTTGTCTCCTACTAATTATCCAGTATTGGACATGGTATATTCAAGGACATCTCAGCTGCCTTCCAGGGACGCTTCCTGTATAGGCACTGTTACAGATTTTTTCTAGGTTAACAGACATTTCTGTTCTGGAGTCCTCTCTGCTCATTCACAGAAACTTGTAGGCCTGCTGAGAAATAGCACTTTTCAGTGCTGTTCTCTAAGTCTGTGTTCACACTGCTAAATGCACTTTAAGTCGTTTAGGTTTGTCACATTTTTCCTGGTTATGAACAACCCCCTCTAAGATGCAGCTGGCTCTGCGCTCTCCCATGTGGTGGTCCAAAATATGATTAACGTTGCATCCTCCAACCATGGAAAAAAACTGGCACACAAATAGCACCAGCTTCAGCAGCTAGATATGGGAAAAAATACCTTCAGCTGTAGAGGGTTATGGAGAAAATCCTCTTGGAAGTCCTGTCCAGGCACATCAAGGACAAGAGGGTGATTTGGAGCAGCCAGCATGGATTTAGCAAGTGCAAATGGTGCCTGAGCAATCTGATAGCTTTCTGTGATGAGATGACTGGCTCTGTGGTGGGGAGAGAGCAGTGGATGTTATTTACCTCAACTTTAGCAAGACCTTTGAGATTATCTTCCAGAGTATCTCTATGGAAAAACAGATGAAATATGTACTAGACAGATGGACTGAAAAGTGGGTGAACCACTGGGCTGAAAGGCTAGTGGTCAAAGGCTCAAAGTTTAAGTGGCAGCTGGTTGTGATAGGCTGGAGGGCAGGTCAGGTATTCAGAAAGAATATTCTCAACAGGGTGAGGAACGTGTTGATGGGAACCTCATGAACCTCAAAAGCAAATGCAAAGTCTGGGGGGGGACAGCCTCATGCCACAGCACAGGTTGGGGGCTGACTTGCTAGAATGCAGCTTTGCAGGAAAGGACTAGAGGATCCTGGTGGGCAACAACTTGAACAGGAGTCCCCTGTGTCCATGCAGGAAAAAAGGTCAACTGCATCCTGGGCTGCATTAGCAAGAGAGTAACTACAACATCAAGGGATGTGAGACCACACGTGGAATCCCATGTCCTAGGACAGGCAAGACATGGACATACAGGTGGGAGTCCAGTGGAGACCACCACAATGGTCAGGGGACTGCTTTGAGTAGGCCCTCCAGATGACCCTTTCAACCTAAGTTATTCTATGATACAGTGATTCAGTGAGCACTACAAAAGCCTGCTATGCTTATCCTCTCTGTGGCTGTGAGGTTCATAGTGATGGATGCTTTTCTCCAAACCGTGGATGTCTAAAAGCTAGTTGTCAGAATTGCAGCTGGTTGTGCTGGTTCCTCCTCCAGTCACTAGAGAAGAACAGGCAGCTATGGGAGGTTACTTTCCATTGCACTCCATGAAAAATAACTGAGGCTGGAGGTTGACCCACCTGCATTGATGCCTCAACAATCAATTTACATTGAAAAGATGGCTGGCCTAGGGGACTAACCTTCAGGTGTCCCCATTATGGCCATCTCCACCTAAGCTAGTCACTCAGGCTCCCCTTGTAACAAATGGAGAAGATTATGCACTTTTAGAATATGATCCACTGACCTGTTTTACCTGTTTACCTCTGGGTGAGGTTCTCTGGACTGCAGTCTAGACATGTGGTCTAGACTCTTGGTTTTAAGCTGTACCTAGACATCTGTCTCAGATGGCACTTACTGACTTTTCATCCCCACCAGAGTTGCATGAGGCTGCAAGCCATCAAGGGTGCATTATCTTTTTAAAAGGTAAGCAGGAAAAGCCAGCATGCTGTTAGAAAAGCCGCAGAGATGTTTCTCACACAAGCTAGCACAGGAACATGTACCTTACCCATAGTAGTGCCCTGTGAAAGCCAGAAGCCTGCCCACTATTTACAGAGCAATTCAGAAAAGCTGTTTTGGAAGCCTTGAATGTCATGGACTGTGCTAAATATTTCTCATTGCTCAGGGAGGGTTTGACTATAACAGAAATAATGATGCTCAGTGAACAGACGCACCCAGGGTTGAGCTGGGTCCCACTACTGGCGGTACCACTATCAGTACCACCACAGCACCTCTGTCTCTGCACACAAATGCTTGTGCAGGTAAATTATGTGGGTAAGTGAAATGGCATTTGAGCTTCTGGGCAACAAGGATCTTTTCTGTTAAGATGAGAGAAGGTTCAGAGGATGAGACATGGAATGGGTGGAGATAAAGCAGCCCAGCAGGTGAACATTCAGTCCCTAGATATTGTGTGGGCGGGTAAGAGGACTAAAGAGCATTTAAATGATCTCATTGGCCTGTGTGGAGCTGTGAAACATCTGTACAGCTGACAGAGGAGCAAAGATGTTTTGAGATTGGAACATCTGAGGTATGATAAGAGGTTGTGAGAGCTGGGATAATGTAGCCAGGAGAAAAGAAATCCCTGAGAGATCTGGTCAATGTATATAAATAACTGGTGGGAGAGAGTAGAGAAGATGCAACCAGACTCCTATGAGTGGTATCCAGGGACAGGACAAGGGACGATGAGAACAAACTGAAACATGTAACATTCTGTTGGAACATATGAAAAGTCTTTTCTACTGTGAGTGTGGCTGAACACTGGAACAGGTTACCTAAAGAGCTTGTGGAGGTACTCACAACCCAACTGGACATAGTCCTGGGCAACCTGCTCTCTTTGACCCTGCTTTGAGCAGGTGGGTTGAGCTAGATGATCTCCAGAGGTCACTTCCAACCTCAGCTATTCTTTGATTCTGTGACTAAATATTTAGTTCTTTGGCAACACACCATGGATTTAATGCTGAAGGACCAAAAGCATTGCTGTGGGGCTTTTGGGACAGATCTGGCTGATACACCTCTGGGATCCGTCACGCTATGAGGGGAGGGTGGAGAGAGACATGGTGGGGTGATGGAGGGGGAAGAGCGCAATAAGAAAAAGGGTATACTAGATGGTTTGAATGCCATTGACACAAAGACAGTGATTCTTGGAACCACTCCCACACATTTGCCTGGTTGAGTTTTCTTAGACAGTTGGGAGCTGGAATTATCATCTGTCTGTCCAGAGCCAGCATAACTGCTAGGGCAGTTCTTACTTTCCTCACCATCTCTCACTTCTCTTTCCTTCCTGTGTCCTCCCTGGTAGGATAGGAATTGTCAAGGCAAAAATCTCAAACTTCCTGAACTTGTGCTTTTTTAACACCTGGCCTAGAAAACCTCTTGTTTCCAATTTGGGTACTATCACCCAACATCACTCGTTGAAAATCCAACCCTAAAAGTCATTCTCTTTCTGATGGGAGAATGCCTCCTCCCAAAAATGTCTTCTGTTCACACTCCCTTCGCTCAGTCCCAGCTTTCTTCCTCCATAAACCTCCTATCCCTGGACTTTCCTCCTTCCCTTTGATCATTGCAACACTCTTACCTCCTACTGTAATCTTAACTATCCCTCCTCTTCTCATGTCACCCACTGTTTTTCTGTTCCAAACCATCCCTTTCCCTGCCCCTCTGCCCCCAAGCCCTATTCCAGATACTGAAAGGTTTCTTTTTCTACCTGCTGATCTTCATGCATCTCTTGCTATTTGTGTCTGAGCCATGTCCCCTCCCTTTAAAGCCCCAACTGACTCCCCAGCTCTGTTATTCTCTCCTGAGTCATTTGATGTACTTTATCCTCAGCTGTCCTGTCCACATCCTTGAGGGGACAGCCTGGCCCCACGTCCTTTGCTACTGCCAACCCTCTTTGCAGTCTCCATATTGCCTTTACTCCCCTGAAGCCAGTCTCTTTCTGCATGATCCTGACCTCCACATTTACCATGCTTGGTGCTTCCATGCTAACACATTGCCAGCCACTCTCTGTTCTTGTCATCCCTTTTCCTTATTGTTGGGTGACTGCTGCTTCCTCCCCAGACCTACTTCTGCTTTCTGAACTGGGTAAGTCTGAGCCTTGGTAAAGTCAAATTCCAGCTCCACTGGTGGGGCAATTGACTTTCACCCCTTGCTTGACCATGGGGTGAGTGAACGGGCAGAAAGAGGCACAATTAGCTCACCCCAAATCTTGTGTAACTTCCTGAGGTATTTCCTCAACTGACCCAATCAACCAATGTTCACATTTGCATATGTTTTTCATATCAGCCCACTTACCAGGCTTTGGTGATGATGACCACACTACCTGCCTGGGCCTAGAAGCACCTTCCTTACAGCAGTGCAGGAGCAAGACAGTCCCTGGAGCAGAGCAGGACAGGAGGGGTGTGCAGAGAAGGGTCATTGCTGTGGCACTGATGACCTTGGAGCCTGCTGGTGACAAGAGTGATTTCTAGGGAGGAAGCAGGGACAGGACTTGAACGCTCCTCAGATCAGACTGGGTGTGATGCACGGTCCAGCTGAGATCTTAGGGCCTCAAGTGGCCTTGCGAAGTCCCTCTCCCAGCCCAGACAGTGAAGGGACCTTTGTCAAATGCCCCTCTTGCTCGGTCTGTGGGATTGCCCAGCCAGAGAGCAGAGAGGGGGGTCAGACTGGAGCCGTTCACCTGCTCCGAAACTGGTTCCCTCTAATGTCTGAAGCTCTTTGCCTGAGGAGTCCCTGCAACAAAGGGCTTCATAACAGAGCCAGCAGATCCCTCTACATTACTATAATTTCCCCTTGTCTGAGCACGGCATTGAGCAAGCGAATCTGCTGTTGCATCCCTTACATTATCTCTCTGCCCACTGGCGCGTGGATTAGTGTTGCTGCAGCAACAGCACTTTTGTAAGATGAGCCCATTCTGGGAGAGCTGCTCCAGTTTGGGTGACTCAGGGCTCTGTCATGGGCTTGAAAGTGATTTGGCATCTGCCTCCACCCCTTTGTCTTGGCATCGAACACGGTTTGGCTCTGACTTATTTGCCAGCAAATGCTGGAAGGATGGCGGGGGGGTGGGGGGGCAGGGCTTGGGAGCTGGAGTCTGCTTCTCTTCCTAATGAACGCAGCCTGAATAAAGTTGCTGACAAGGGTGTGTGTCCAGGAACTGGGCTTCTTTATTGTTCCGTGTATCAGATATAAATGTTATGTTCAGTAATGCCTGGTCAAAGCAATGCCACTCTCAGTTTAGAAAACACAATCAAGTGATTTGCCATGGGAGAGAATCCATTCTGCAGGGACTGTGATAATATTATTCTCCCAGGAATTTACATAAATGCATATGATTTGCATATGCAAATGGAGGCTTCCAGGCTGTGACCGCAATAAACACAGCAAGATTTTCAGCACTGCAAAACCTTTCCTCCAAAGAGAGACGCTGAAATTTGTTTGGAGACTTGCTCACTCCAAATCAGTGAGTCCTGGCAGGGCTGTAGATTTGCATGTGACCAAGGCCACCGTGTTTGTCGATGCTGCTGCCCCCTCGCTATCCCTCCCACTGCCAGTCGTGCCTGCAAGGCATTCCCAGCAAAACAATAACCCACCACTCAGATTCACATTCCTTTCCTGCCTCTTTCCCAAAGCTGGCACTGGTGGAGGGAAACATTTCCTACCAGGGAGGAGGAAGTCGTGGGACACTCAATCCAGAATGGAGCATCACAGAAATTGAGGGAAGGAAATGAGACCTCTCCACCCAGGCCATCAGGGATGCTGGTCATCCCGCGCTGGTCAGCCAAGCCCTCTCCACATGCCTCCAGTTTGGGGTGTTGTTTTGAAGAGGTCTTGGTGGTGGCTAACCTCAGTAAGTGGTTAGTGCCAACTGTCTGGAAATCACCCACTGTGAGCCACCAACTCTGGCACTGAAAAGCAGCTGCCCAATGCTCAGATACTATAGGAACATCCGGTTGAACACTGTGGATGAGAATTACTACATCCACCCAGCTGTCCCATAATCTGGGGTGTGATCTAAAATGGATGCCTGGGCTGCCTCTCTTTGGAGAGTCCTTCACTGTGTGCTGAGACCAGGATTGAAGAGAACAGGGGTCATTCTGCTCCTATAAACAGCCTGAGGTTACCCCAAGAAGGACGTATCCTGGCCTAGCAGGAGACAGTGGGTGCCATGGTCTAGCACTGAGCTTGGCTCTGTCCATCCTGGGCAGTATAGCCGAGACTAAGACACCTAGTTCTGTCTCATCTGGGTGAGCTGGAACTTAAAGTTTTATGTCAGAAACAACATGGAAAAGCTGAATTGAATCTTCTGGAAACCAGATCTAGAATTAGTTCTGATGGTTTATTGTGGTGAAAAATTACGACTATTCTCTTTCCCTGGAGACCAAAGCAGCACTCAGAGTGGAAGGGTAATGGGCTCTAGAAAGATGTGAGACACAAACTGCCATGAATATTGCAGAAAATGTTGAACGGGCTGACACAGTGGGTCTGCTCCAAAGGTCAATGTAGCCAGTGTTCTGCCTCCTTCACAAGTAATCTCAGCTGTGTAGGGAAACACCATGAGAAACAAGGCAAGGGTAAAAGATGGCTTTGCCCAGTGTTTGAAGGTTCCAGCAGTGATGGGATGTGGGATTTCCTGAGTTGAAGGTTAGCTCTGGACTATCACGCTGGTGAAGTAGTTCTCAGTAATTTTCTCCAAGCCACTTCTCACTCCATGGTATATGTAGCCTCCACAGTGCTTCCTGGGAACAGGTTTCACAACCTAATTACACACTTTTCTCAGTTAATTTTAAACCCAAGGGCCAATAATTTCACTGGGGAGCAGTAATAACCCTCTGAACAAATTAAACAGGAGATAGTTCATGTGGTAGCCCTTGGGCCAGTCCAAACAGGACAAGATGTGAGAAACGTGCTTTACACCCTCCAAATGAAAAAGAGCATATAAAGGGGTTTGAGCCACTTCAGAAGTAGTTGCTACTGAATCACAGCTCCTCTTGGCACTTCGATTGCCTGTGCTAGGCTGGAAGTTCAAAGGGAGGGTCCCCTCTACGCACCATGCCGCTGACACGACATGGAGTAAGTGGCTCGCACTGACAACGGGCTTGAATGAGGAACCCTGATGACCGAGGAATACTGGAAGTGATCGTGGACTGTCAGGAAGGCAGAAATTTTGGAGAGTCACCAGGGGAGGTGACTCATGTTGAAGATGCCCCACTGTTTGATAAATTAACAACCAACAGAAAAGCTGGGGAAGAAGGAGGAAGTGGAGGATGTTTGGAGTTACAGCATTCATCTTCCCAGTAACCATGATGCGTGATGGAGCTCTGCTTTCCTGGAAATGGCTAAACATCTGCCTGCCGATGGGAAGTGTTGAATAAATACTTTATTTTGCTTTGCTTGTGCATGCAGCTTTTGCTTTATCTATTCAACTGTTTTTATCTCAACCCATGAGTTTTTGTAGTTTTACCCTTCTGATTCTCTCCCCATCCAACTGGCAGGGAGTGAGCAGCTGTGTGATGCTTAGCTGCCTACCTGGGTTAACCCACAACAGGTTCTTATATCCTGAGAAATAAACATCTTTTCCTAGGCACACTCTTGTCATCATTCATGACCTGCAAGATCTGTATTGTATTCACTTGTAATTGTCTTTCTCCAAGTTGCAAATCTAAATACTGTCTCCTCATCTGAAGGCATTCAATCCTTCTAGTTCCTTGATGCTGTTGGCTTGTTTTTCTCATTTTATATAACAGTTTTGGGAAATGCAATGATCAGATCACAAACAGACCTCAGGGTTCATTAATTAAAAAAAATGACTGAAATAATTACATGCTGTATTTTCTGTTTTGAGAACAAATCCAGCAACAGCTCCTTACAGACCTTTTCTATCACCTATCAACCAACATGGTCCCAGAAATCTGGGCAAGGGGGAGAGCAGCAAGGTGCAAAGCTTGTGGATGTTGTACAATTCTACTGAGCACTAAGCTACCAGCTGCAAAGAACTGTCCATAATAATGTCTGTTTCCAAGGTGGTTGCAATAGAAAGTCTCACCTATATCAATGTTGTGCAGCTTTGGCATCCTTTTCCCAATTCGCATTACTTCACAGTCATTTGCAATTAATCTGTCTTTTTATTATGCAGAGTGTCATCCATTCCTGTCTTCTGTGGTCACCTTTATGTTGGACCATCCTGAGCAATGTGTTACATTTGCAAACTTCATCAAGTCACTGTTCCCCCATTGCAATCCTTTTAAATATGTTGGACTGTGTGTGTCCTTGCAAAACTCTACTGCCAGCTCCTTACTAATGTAAAGAATTACCTTTTCCATATTTTTTAGCAAACAATCTGATTTGGAATAATGGGAAATATCCTTTCCTCTTAGAGTTTTTGGTCAGGAATAGAGAAGAATCGGTCTGAAAAATTAGACCTTTTCTTACAGGTTTGACCACTGCAGAGAAATTTATTCTTCTTAATTGAGGCTCTGTCATTTTTTTCTGGCCAATACCAGCTATATTGAGCTTAACTGAGTTAAAAGCATCCTAGGGAACTGGATGGAGGGATGGGGACCCTCTATTAGGTGATCTAATGTGTAAGGCCAGGCAGGACTAGGCTGTTGACTTATTACTGAAAATTCATTAGTGATACCCTGGAGCCTGATATGCCTCAAGAAACAAAGGCTAAAAACACAACCCCGAAGCAAATGTTATTTGAACATCTACATCCTCTCCTACAGAAAAGTTTTATAATGTAAGTAATTCCAGTATGCAGTGGATATTTTTTATACCCAGTTGTTAATTTCTCATGGGTTACCAAGAAGCCTTGAATTCACAATATTCAAAACCACATCAGAAAGCTGTTTTTCCAGTTTGTGTATGGTTTCCACCCATGCAGCAAAACCAATGCAAACCTAATAGCCAAGGTCTCACGACGCAAAGTAGAACTCAAGTGTTTTCTCCACCAAAACCTAATCCACGGACGAGCCTCACCAGCTGTCACCAAACCATGTTTCATGGTCCAGCTTTCTGGACGCTGGATGACAGGGATTCTGGGCTGAATGGAATGGGAGGGAAGCACAACTAAAACCCAGGCAGGGTTGGACACCAAAGACTCAAGACTCGTAGACCGTTAAGACTATGGGTACTGTATTGATCATTTTGTTATGAATGTAACTACAATACTTTGAGCCAGGCCTCCTGGATTAGACTAAACAAAAGTAGTTATTGCAGTGCAGGTAAGTGGAGTAGCAGTAGTACTAGTGGTACCAGTGGTATGGTGGGAGACACCACCATGGCAATGCGTGTCTGCCTCAGCTCTGGAAACAGCTGTGCTAAATGGGGTAATATAATTTCTGAACATCTGGGAAGACTCATCTGTGTCCTCGGGGTATAAAAGGCTGATTTTCAAGAACCAGATCATTTAGTGTGTAGGTGACAGTGCTATAACCAGTGTGTCTCCCTACTGTCTGGCTGGTCCTAATTCTCCTTGTAGTGTGTTTGTGCAAGCTCTCATTTATCTGAACAAGGGTTGAGTAAGGGTTGCCCCCAAGGTATGAGACCACTGTTCATGATAACACTGTGAAGACTGCAGACACGGCCCAGAAGACAGGGGGTGAGACTCCTTCAGGGGTTTTGGTAGAACCTAAGTCCCCAAAACAGTCCTGAACATTGCACCACTGTTTCCCCACAAAAGCCACAAAAGAGACCTTTGTTTCTGGAGATCTTATTTTTAGGAGATTTACAGGAAAAAGTGAGGAAACTGAAATGAAAAGTAAAAATATACAAATAACCATAACTCAGTGTACTACATAAACTACTTGTCAAGCAGAAATCAGATGGATTTCATTAAAAACTTATTAAAGGTGATTTGGTTGTTACCAAAGATAATGAGGCCAGAGCACGTACAATGCAATAATAATTCAGAATTTAAAAAGACAATGGAAAATCTTTTGCAACAATGAACACAAACAGAAAAAACCTTAAGTATTGAAAGCATCAGCAGTCATGGGAAACATCTATTAGGAAATCAGGTGAAAAACCAGATCAGTGATGAGGGAATTGCACAGCTGAAGCCTTGGCTATCTCTGCTATTGGTTGAAATCTGGGCTGGAGGCTGAAAGAGTAAATCCTACAAGAAAATTAATGATTTTATGAGGTTAACAGATAAGTCTGGACTCAGCTGCATTGTACATGCAGATAATGAGAGTCATCCAGTGTACTGCAGACATTTCAGCTGACACCATTGTCCTGGTCTGTCACAATAGTCCAAGGAGAAAAATAAGCACTGATCTCATTTTAGACCTCTGCAAGTAAAGCCCAAGCTGCAAATGTGCCACTGTCAGTAAGGCAACTAGCTAAGATGAAGCTACGTGCACTGCAGATATCTCCAGTGGGAGGAGTAGGGAGCTGAGGGGCACTTGTTAGGACTCCACTGGAGCTGTGAAAAGCCCCTGTGACATTTTCCAAGGATCACTGCAAATTTCTTAATTACAATTCTTCACAATTTCTAGAAAGTAACTGCAGGAAAACTGGATGACTATGAGACATAGAAATGGCTTCAGAATAAAAAAAAAAAAAATCAAGATTTTATCACCCAACACTCACCCTTTCTGTTTTAAACTTGCAAGGTCTATTTTTGAAAAGGCGGAAGAAGATCTCCAGTGTCTGAGCCAATGCGGTGCTAGAGGGGCTCAGGGAAAGTGTTTCTCATTCAAAAATGAAAGGTGCAAGTACTGGGAAAGGTGCCAGTTAGACTTGATTAGATTTGTAAGATTAATTAAAACCAGACAGGTTCAGAGAATAGTGAAAAAGACAAATTAGCAAATTAGCAAATCAGGAAACCTATCTTTAGAAAAGGAATTAGAAACAGTTTGGCTCCTTTATCATAGCAAATTTGCTTATCAAAGCATAGTTCTTTCATGTTTTCAGAGACGGCGGAGCAACTACAATAACAGTCCTGGTGATCATCATTTTTGTTACAGGGTAAATATTCCATTTTTCAAGCCTGTGCAGTAGGAGCCCTTTCAGCCAAGCATGGCTCGCAGTTTCTTTCTTAGGTGACAGTGGAGGTTTTCTTGACTAACCTGCATCAGCACTAGCCTATCTGTCTACTGAATATGTTGGATGTACGATCTGGAAACAGGCATCCTCTAGCTAGGGTCATGTGTTAGACAAGGAAGACAAGATATATTTGTAAAGGACCACTGTCTTACCCAGTGTATTTCAACTACTTTCTGTTTTGGGGTTAGTTTGGAATTTTTAAGCAGTCCTGTCTACACTCCTAGTCAGAATAAATGGCCCAGGTGGCCAAGAAAGCCAACGGCATCCTGTCTTGGCTTGTATTAGAAATAGTGTGACCAGCAGAAGTAGGGAGGTGACAGTCCCCCTGTGCTCTGCACTGGTGAGGCCACACCTGGAGGGTTGTGTCCAGTTTTGGGCACCTCAATCCGAGGGAGATCTCGAGGTGCTGGAGCGAGTGCAGAGGAGGGCAACAAGGCTGGTGAAGGTCCTGGAGAATAAATCTTATGAGGAGCGATTGAAGGAGCTGGGACGGTTTAGTTTGAGGAGGAGAAGGCAAAGGAGAGACCTCATCACTCTCTACAACTACTTGAAAGGACATTGTAGAGAGGTTGGTGCTGGTCTCTTCTCACAGGTGATTAGTGACAGAACAAGAGGGAATGGCTTTAAACTGCAACAGGGGAGGGTCAGACTGGAATGAGGAAAAAATGTTTCCCAGAAAGAGTGGTCAGAGAGTGGAATAGGCTGCCCAGGGAGGGGGTGGAGTCCCCACCCCTGGGTGTGTTTAAGGGTCGTTTGGATGAGCTGTTGGGGGATGTGGGGTAGGGGAGAACTTTGTAGAGTCGGGCTGAGGGTTGGACTCGATGATCCCGAGGGCCTTTTCCAACCTGAATGATTCTGTGATTCTGTAAGAAACAGAGAGCTTCTGGACTGGAAAAAGTGGGAACTCTCAAGATATGCCTAAGCTTTCTTTTCAGGTATTATCATAGGAAAAGCTGTAAATCTTACACAGTCGATAGTGTTAAAAAGGCACTAAGTGTCAATCATGACACAGTTTCTCACCTATGCCCCATCCAGATATGGCTTTTATCCTGAAAACTTCAACAGCCTTAAATAACATAGACTGATATCAGAAGCTTTTCATTACATCCAGTATCACTGTAATATTACCTACAAACTCGAGTAAAATTAAACCACTTCCACTTGTAGATACAAAATGAACCTCAGATCAGGTCAACAAAATTAAGATTGCATCTGCCAACAGAAGGCTAAAATTAAACTTTGAGTAATTTAAGGAACATGAGCTATAATTGTCTACACATGGGGTTTGTAAATTATACAGCCAAGATCCTGACAAATCCTTCCCATTTCAGATCCTTCAGGGGAATCTCTGATAGATCCACTGAGTGGTATTGGGAACTGAAGAAGAATAATAAGAAGAATGAGAACATATGCAGGAGCTGGTGAACATCAAATTTGTCTCTTTCCAACAACAGCCAGTGGAAAATAGGTGTCTAGTCTGCAGACATTGGGTGGCTCCATCTACCAACAGAGGAAAGAGACCAAGTGATTTCATCCTTTCCAAAATCAGACCAAAGTAGACTTCCTGGAGATCTGCCTTATGGACAGGTATTGACAGACTGTGCCTTGGTGATTTGCATACAATAGCATCCTACCTTTCTGTGAAAGAAATCCCGTTGCAATTCTCTTGCTATGGATCAGTATTTATAACTTTTTAGAGCTAGAACATTGAGCACGATTTCCATTACAAGCTCCATTTAGAGCCATTGCTTTTAGGAAACTGAGAGTAAGAGTATGGTTAAACAGAGAAGGAATGCCAGCCTACTGGATTTTTATTTCCAGGTTTGACCATATCTCCTGAGACATGATCATATCCATATGGACACAAATAAAATCCATTAATCCATCTTCAAAAAACCTTTGGTGTGAGCTTCATAATGTTGTAAAAATGATAATAGCTACCGAGAAGTATTTCTTGTATGGACAAAGGCCTTGACTTTCATCAAGAACTTTGGGTGTGTCCATACTGTTGAATGGCTGGACTCTGAATCCAGAATTCTTTCTATTTTAATGCTCAGAAATGCTCCATATTTGATATGCCGTCACATATTAAAACCAGCCAAACACCGGTCAGTGGGAAGACAGCAGCTAGCAGCTGCTAAGACTCCTACTAGATGTGCCTAGCTTGTTTTACTCAGGCCTGGCAAAAATATCAAAACAGGTTCAAGTTGAGCCAAATTGCCATAGATACTACTTTGACTCAACACAAGTCATGCAAATCAGATGTACAATGCTAAGACAGTGTTAGCAGAGAGACATATCTAAACAAATGCCATTGCTAACCCAGCTGACTGATTTTTATAGGTTAAGCATGCACTGAATAGAGCAGCTTCGTTCTCATGATGCAAAAGGGATACTGCACTCTTGCTCACGTTGAGATCTATGTTGGCAGATCCACCAACAACTTCTGTGTCTGAACACTAGATGAGGTGTATTTCTAGATGACTGGCCTATCTGCTGTTGTGCCTTCAAAACTGAGATTTGTGGCACACAACAGATGAAGATATTTTTCAGTTGAATGCATGACAGAGATAATTCAAAGCGCTGTGCATTATATCTACATATTTTCGGTACACAGCACAATTCTTTAATCTTTATTATTTCATATTTAAAGTTTGCTTCTTAGTTTTTTCAAACTAGTTGCTTGAACATTTTCCTGCCTTTCCATACAAAATCCAGCCAATAGTTCAGGTTGAACTGTTTGACCTGGCAGTGGAAAGGCCTGACGAGCATCACTGAGACCCTATCACCAATGTCAGGTGGAACATAACCTTCTACCTCCTGGCTACCAGCCCCAGTGAGTATGTGGGCAGAGTTCATTTGGCCTCTGGGACAACAGTGGAAACCAAGTGCCCTCAAAGTGTCAGCTAAACTATGAAAGTGTAATTTAAAAGTCAGAAGTGATTTAGTGACCTTAGAGTCATGTCCTCTGAGGGCTCAGACTGCCCAGCTCTGTACTGTGCTGAGAGGGAGGAAGGGCTGAAGGCATTCTTGCATCTCTCCTTGGCTCACACACCCAGTAAAGCAGCGACTGCACGACAGGAGCTGGAGCTCAACAGAGCCAAGATAGATGCAGCGAGAAAGCATTAACTAAAGACCTGTCATGACCTAGCTGGAGTGGAAATGACTCACATCTGGGCACAGAAGATGTGTAGCATACAGCAGCGTGACTTGAGTGACCATCAGGTTTCTCCTTGGCATGTGTGTGTCGGGCCATATGTTGCCATCGTAAGCCTTGGGCTGTCACATGGGTGAGAGTTGCTTAGTTGTGCTTAGGGTGCTAATGAAGGCCCCACTCCCCATTAAACATACTCTGGAGATCGAATAATCCAGGATCTGTCTAACACTTTGCATCTTTTGTAGCACTGCTGTTGGCTTCAGCAAAGTGTTTATCACACTCAAAGAAATGATGCCTGAGAGGATCCCTGAAGGTCTCTAGTCCAAGCACCTGCTCAGAGTAGAACACTCCCCAGCACCAGCCCAGGGCAGGCAGGGCTTCATGCAGTTGAGTCTTGCAAATGTCCAAGGACAGCGCCTCCTTACCTCCGTGAACACCTGGCTCAGGGCCACACCATGCTGAAGCAAGGAAGGTCTCCTCATGCAAGCAGGAACCTCTGAAGTCCCAGCTTGTGGCAATTGCCCTTTGCTATATTGTTCAACACTACAGAGAAAAGATTGGCTCTATCATATTTGTAAGAGCTCTTCAAGAAGCCATAGGCTGCTGTTGAACAGCCCTCAGTCTCCTCTTGGCCAGACTAAATGAGCCCAGGTCCCACCACCTTTCCTGGTGAGTCACGTGCCCCAGATCCTCACCATCTTGGAAGCACCCACTGGTCACTCTCCAGTTTCTCTTCATCCCTCCTGAGCTGGCAAGGGGACACTTCTCAACACAGTATTACAGTTGCCCCAAATGCCAAGCAGAGGATGACAGCTCCCTTAAATCTGCTGCCCACGCTTCTCCCAGTGTAGCCCAGCACACAGTTCATTCTGTTTGTGATGAGCACAACTGTGAGTTCATGTTCCTGCTGTCAACCACTGACACCAGTTCCCTGCCCGCATACATGCAACTGTGTTGGTGGGGTTCACACCCGGGTCTCTATCTGACCACATCAAGGTGAGTGTTGATATATAGCTGGGGAAGTAAGTCAGCATGTAGAACAACTGGCGTGTCAGTTCACCTGTTGATGGCCCCCAGCATCCCCAACACCACCTGAGCGGAGACTACTGGGTGGCCAGGAGTACCCCTCGTGCTCTTGCAAGGTGCTTCACTGTGTCAAATGCTGCTTATACTGAAAGGTTCAAATGAAAAGCAATCAGTTTGCAATTAAATGGCCTCTTAAAAGCTTTTTGTGACCACTTAAATTTACTTCTGAATTTAGTAACAAGACGGGTAACAAATTTCTGGCTTAAGGGCAGAAATGCTTTTAAGTTTTCTCCCTGTGTTCATCTGGCTCCAGGCTTGTGTTGGCCCTGCAGGTCAGAGTGGGTCCCTGGGACCAGGACACTCCAGGAGACATGAGTTGTCAGTTTTTGAGGGAATGAGACTTCCTGATATTTAGGGAAGCGCATACATTTCTTCTTGCTCTGTACTGTTGTGTTCTCGTAGCATTTTGAAGCTGTTGCTGAACTCAGGACTCCACTGCACTGCACTCTGCCATGCAGGGGGGAAAGAAAGCCAACAAGAGAAGCCACCTGGCCATGCTAAGACTCTGCCAACACCTGTGGTATGTTGAGGTCCACAAGGCTGTACATCCTCAGAAGCTCTCCTCTGGCAATGACTAGGGCTGCCCATGTGTGTTTGCTGTACAGGACAGATGATGAATCTGAATTCCAGCTTGAAAAGCTCTTTCTTTCATGGCATGGACTAACCATCCCATTTGGCAGGGTGGTGATATGGATGCCCATGTAAAATGCTAAAGAAAACCTTTAAGACCACAAGATCCTGAATGCTTGTGGCTATTTAGTTATTGACAGCTCTTTTCATGAGCGGCCACACGCCACTCCAGCATCTCTCCTCATTACCTTTGGCCTCACGGCAATCCCCAGGTAGCTTCACCTACAGACAAGCTTTGACACATGTAGGGGCAGCCGTCTGCGGCATTACCCACCAGACGCCGGCGGGTGTTAACACCCCTGCAGCAGCGTCAGCAGAAGGCGACGTGTGGTTTATGCGTCAGCTCTTCCAGTTCAGAGCTTCACGTGCCAGCGCAGGCCACTGGTAGAGGTGCTTTGGCTTCGTGTGCCAGACCGGGAGCCAGAGCAGCACCTCTGGGCTTGCACAGTGAGTGCCGTCAGCTCTGTCACTGACAAACTCCATCATTATCTTAGTCATTTTTCCCCAGAACTGCATTTTAAGCTGTAGGAAAATTATATGTGGGGTCTTTTTCTTCCTTTGTAGTGCTACAGCAGCTGGATTTGCATCAGGAAATCCACTCTCATAGTCTGATGCAATTTTATTTGTTTCGAATAAAGCTTTAAGGGCCACATGCCTGTAACAGAACACAGGCTACAGTTTATAAATGTTTTGAACCTTCAGAAAATGAAAAAAACAAGACTGCCAAGAGAATGAGGTCTCCCATTCATTACAGCAAGGTGAGACACTGAAAGCTAAAGAAGACAAGTTACATGTCATCTCAGACTACATCTACATGCAAATGGTTTTCACATACAGGTTTTTCCTAATGAGGAAGCTACTGTGGGACCAGTGAAAACATGTTTTTAAGTTTCTATCTGCCGCTTCCTAGGGGCCCAAGGCCACTGGGATCCTCAGCCAGGTGCCAAAGCCTCCAGCTTCCCCTGCAAACATTTCTGAGGGATAGAAATAAAATTTAATAACATATGATGGACAAAACCATTCTTCCAGTTGCCAGGTCATTTGCTTAGAGGCCAACAAATGCTGGATGGGAAAATGCACTTGGTGAGAGTCAGAGTTATGGGCAGTGACCTATTAATATTATGTCTTGAGGAATGATGAGAGGAGTGGGGCTGAGTTTTTTACTCCCTGTTTACACCAGTGACTCCAAATCTGGCTCATTTCTCCAGGCTAGTGACACACCAGAGGTTTTCAAGAGTTTTTGGTGAATGATGCTCATGGAACAGGAGAGCATTTGGTGTTTCTTTTCAGTTCATAGGTGGAGTTGTCTCACTGATTGTCTTTTTCAGCCCCTGCACATGTATTAGCATCCTGGGAGCAGTTTCTGCTTGTTTTCTGGGCCACAATATCTCTGTTGGCCTGCACTGACACAGCTCTGGCCATGGACTAGAGTTTCATCTAAATTCTCTCAGGACTGTACTAGAAAGCTCTGGGCCCATCCATCAGTCTGTCTATATGCTGCATTGACCAGTCTTTCATACCTTGATCCCTCCCAACCCCAATGACTCAGACTCTGTTATCTGTACTGTCATTGGGGTATTTGGGATTAAAAAAATGACTGCAGGTGTGATCAGTGTCACCACCACTCATTCTGCTGGCACCTAAAAAGGCTATTGGCATGACCCATGACTGCTGCTGCAGGGCTGGGGTGCCAGCCACGGCCCCGTTGCCCGCTTTGCTTCCATCCATACCATCCCTGTATGGACGAGTCTGGAAGAGCAGCAGTCCTGGTCTCCGTGGACTCACGACATCTATCTATTTCTTCCTTCTCTGCCTCTCTTTTAGCAGCAGTAACCCAGACAGCATAAGTGTTGGACACATATCTGAGGAAGCTTTTGTTGGCTTCAGCTCCTCTTGTCAGCACTCTCGCAGGCAGCATTTAGATGACCTTTTCCTGTCTGTGCCCCATTTGTTCCTTTTCACTGCTGTAATAAGATGGAGCCATGTGAAGAAGGGTTGGACCTATGGCAAAATGCCACCCCTGTTCACTGAAAATTGCATCTACAGTCTGTGCTACCCCTGGACATTGCTCAGGCATTGCCTGGGAAAATGCTAGTTGGTCGGGGACAAGATGATGTCAGGGAGTGGCTAGCAATCAAACAGGCTGGACTGCAAACCCTCCTCTTGGCTTTGCAGCCCAGTGGCTCCACCTTCCTGCTGCCACCAGTGAGCCTGGACACTGCAGATCTGGATTTGCACTGCAGAGTCCTCCCCTTGCGTGCCGTCTGTCCAGACTGCTCCCCGTGCCAAGAGCTGATGCCTTCAGCCTCACTGCCTTGCATATAACGCTTCACCACTGAGGCCAAGGGCAGGATCCGCCCTTCAGCATGATGGTGTGCAAGCTGGAGGGGTGCTGTTGAGTTATGCTCTCTCTAGATAATATAACCAGATGGCCAGCATCCTTCCTGGCCCCTCTAAAAATACAACTCAGTGCAAACCCTCAGCAACTTCATCTTTTTGCTTTTATCCCTTCCACTGCACTGCTGTTGACGTTGTGCTTGCCGGCATTGTCTGACTGCACTATGGAGCTGCCAGATTATTCCAGCCACCCCTAAACCCATTTACAAGGTGCCAAGACCCTGTTCTCATTGCACTTTTTTCCTTGTGCACATTAGACACTTTTTCCCCACTACAGGAATAAACGTTTTTCCTATTTGTGCCCCAAAGCAGAGATGTTCTGTTTTGATTTTGCTGTCAAAATATTCCCTAGACAGTAGAAAAGTATCTAGAAAGGTTGCACCGGCAGGCTGGACACTGTCTGTCAGCAGTCTGTGGGTCCTGAACAGTCTTCCTGAATGTCTCGTATTTAGCAGAGATGGGTTTAGCTGAGGATAAGGAAGCACTGATGATCTTTGGTCCAACCTGGTCTGGAGGGGTGCAGGAGCCCAGTGCAGGGGACTGGGCTCATGCTGTGCCCCATCTTTGCTTCCCTCACCTTGTTTTGGGGTGTGTAGAACCCTGCAAGTGGGACATTCCCCAAGGTCTGCTCTGTGCCTGCCTAAAGATCAGAGGATCAGGAAGACAACTGGAAAAAGATGATTTTTTTAAGAGTATCACACCATGCCAGAGCACACTGTGCATAAGATCTCAGCTCCACAGAGCAGATATTCAAAGCCCTCAGTGGGACTGAAGGATATATTTCATTTTGTGTGCTGTGGGAAGCATTGTATCTGCCCGAGCAGTCGGGGAGCCCTGGCCCAGATATTTCTGTGTTTCTGCTCCCTCAGCCTTCAAGAAACCTCTAAAATCCTATGCTATTTTTGACAGCCCCTCAACCCTACGTGGGGCATCTCATCATATCCCCCCAGTGCAGCGGAGAGTCTCTGGCGCTTCAGTATTACCAGAATCTCCAAAAAATTTGCAAGATGCAGATCTATTGAATAAAATTCTGCAGATAGCTTGTTTGAGTCCCTCCTTTCCCATGGATGCTGCTTGCCATGCCCCTGGTGTTTCTGTACTACATGCCCTCTGTATTGTTCATTTTGGGTGAACTTGCAAGGATTTTGGAGAGGGCAGGGACATGGGGCAGACACCTGTCTGCAGCATCTTCTCCTGAAAACAAGGAGAGACATTTTGCTCACTGAGACATTTTTGCATCATGGGGAAAAAACAGACCTTTTCGTCAAGAAGATTTCAGTTCCTTGCTCTGAGAGTGGAAACCCTCCTTGATTTGGGCATTAAATCCTGGTTTATATCAAAGCCTGAGGCAGGTCAGGAGCTGGTGAGACCCTGGGAGAGCTGATGTCACGGCAAGGTATCGTTGCCCCATGCAGATTCTTGTCTTTAGATCCAGCCATGTAATTTTGACCTGTTCTACAACCCACCGCGCACACCCGTTCAGACATGCCGGTCCCCAGATGAAGGAGAAAAGGGATGTAAGGAATCAAAGTGATGCTGTCTATATTTCAGTAGGCTCCCCTGCCCCAGGCTTAGGTCCTGAAGTTAGGCAGCCACGCTCAGGGCGAGGAAATAATTTAATTCTTCAGGAAAACATGCTGTGATTTAGCCATTTCATGAACCTGCGTAGCTTTTAAACGCTTCCTAAGCGTGGACTTCTCATTGTATTCTCAGTCTTTCTCTACTGGAACTGCACATTTTCATTCTCAAAGTCCGCAGTAATAAGCTGATTATTAAAAGAAAATTGTCTTTTCCCTTCTGATTTCTAAATATTCCCAGACATGGCAGTCCATTTCCAAGTTCACTCCCACCTACTTCTTGCCATCTCCATGTTGGCACTGAAAGGATCTAATTCAGTAATAAAAAAAAAGACTTTTCTGGAAAGGCGAAAATAACCCAAGAATCTCAGTAGCACCAAATTCCAACATCTCCCTCTTTGCCCTACAGATCATTAGGCTTACAGCCCCTACCTGGCACATACAGAAACTTAACGAGATATATTCCAATGAGAAATCCTACACGATAAAGAGAGAAATTAACTGAAATATTCTGTTATGCAACTCACTGTCTGCTGTGTTTAAATGACCTGAAATGTTTTATTCTGTATTTTTTGTTCTAAAGTGCTTCCATTAACATTTTGTTAACATATTTATTTATATACTGTTTATTTTTAAAATAAGTAACTCAGGTTACTTATCAGCCACATTATAAGATATAACCTATTCTTTTAAAAATTATTTTTATTGTTGGTACAAGGAAATAAGTGACATTTCCATAATTAAAAAGAACAAAAATCTATCTTTGAGGAATTTTGCTAATGAATATTTTCTCAGGTGCCATTTGCGTTCTCAGCTTATTTGCCGGACTAAATTCACATGACAGAATACAACAAAAGAACAGAAAGAAGTCCAAAAACTGCAGCAGCCAAAAAGAAAATAGAATTAATTTTTTTTTTAAAGGATCGATCACAGTTTAATGGAAAGGAAGAAAATACCTGCTACACAGTTATGCAACAGACAAAATTCCTATTGCACAAGAAAATAAAAATGCAACCTTTTACATCTAAAACAAATGCCTATTGCTACAGAGGCGAAAATGGAGAAATTAAGAGTGGTGGGGAAGACTCCATTTGCGTAAAGGGAAACCTAGACATTGCCCCTTAAAAATAACCCCCAAACTTTTCATTAATTACTGGTCAAATCTGAAGAAATTATGCCTAGAATCAAACATGCAGTTGTGGCCAAATCAGCAGGACGAAGGGTGAAAAGGAAGGAACACGCATACACACAAATCCCATAGCTAATAATTAATTAATTCATTAATCAATCATAGAAAGAGGGAAGGGGGGGAAGGAATCTTACCACCAAATTGGGTAACCGGCTAAGACCTTTGTGCCATTGAAGAGAAAAGATAAAATTAGTCCAAGCAGGTGGTAATCCATTAGTCCAGGCTGGTGCAAGGGGAAAATCTCAGCGAAGTTTTCAGAAAAACATTAAGTGCGAAAATGAAGAATCCCCCTCCTTCCAGGAAAAAAAAAAAAAAAAAAAAAAAAAAGAGTTAAACAAAGTCCCTTGTAGTGCGGATGACTTTCTGGCTTGTCAGAAACACACCTCTCCAAGCCTTTTCCCTGTAGATCATCCAAAAGCGTCTATTAAAAAGTGCAGGGCTTGGGGATGTCAGCAGGCAGCCAATCAGACCGCATGGCCCAAGGTAAGGGATGAGTCTCAGCTCAGGGCTGTCAATCATGCTCTCCTCCCCCTCCACCCCACAACTTTGTTCCTAGCCCTCACTTCCACAGACAAACCCTCTTTGCAAGAGACTTTACTGGGGCAGTGAGATTTTTTGGTGTTTGTTTGTTTTGGTTTTTTTTTTAATTTTAAAATTTTTGTTTTTAATTTCACTTAGAAACCCAGGATGCACAGACCCTGCTTCTGGCTTGGCATGCCAAGACTTTGCAAGGTAAGGGTGAAGGGTGACTGTGATTGTGCTTAATCTCACGGTGGGGGTGAGATAGACAACTTATTCTTTAGATGGAGAGGGAGGTGAACATTAACCCTTGCAGGAGGCAGAGCTAATGGGAGCACCAAAGAGGCAGAATAACTCTCTGAAAGTGTTGATGTGAGCCATGTGGGCAAAACTGGTTATAAGCTTTAAATGAAATCTTCACTGCCCAGGTTTTTCAAAGTGTGTGGGTGGAATGGATGGCGGGGAGAAGCAGTGGCAGCCTGGTTTTCTATTGAGAAAAAATGCCATGTCATGGTGAGAGTGGAGCAGGCGGACGGGAAGATGTCCCATTAATGAATTTCTAGTGGAGTGCATCTCTGGATGCAGAAAGATGAAAATATTATTAAAAACCCACACATGTAATTAAAAAAATAAATCACAAGGACTATCACTTCTCTAAAGTTGCAAATAGACCCAGCAAAGGTTTTTCTTGAAAACCTTTGTTATTGCATAGAGACACTGTTTTTACAGGAGCTATTGTGTCAGAGTAGCAGGTCTTAGGGATGATGCAACAGAATGGGACAAAGAAATGGGAGAAGTCAAAAAAAGTTTCTTTTGCTCATAAAGCATCCTCAGCAATCACAGCTCTATTGCCTGCAGTGGAGCTGCCCACTTTGTAACCACCTGGAGATTAGGTGCTTTAGGAGCAGCCATTAAATCAATTTATTGCAGTGATGGCTGTAACAGAGCTCCAAGGTCCTATCTTGGGCAGCCCAATGCATCTCATGGCTTTGAAAGTTGTAGACCTTCTCCTGATATTAACGCTCTGGGTACAAATGCATTCCTTGTTGTTATTTAATGACTAGGATACACCTGCCTCATGCCTCTGTCTTTCCTGATTCCCAGTTCTTACAGATTTTAGTGTATTTGGACGCTGAGTTAGTGCAGAGCTGCTCTCACAAGTGGTAACTGGTTTCCCGGCCATCATGATCCAAGAGAGGACATCTACCAGCTTTTTGCTCTGTGCCTTACCTCTTCATCAGTCCCTGCATCTGCTGCAAGGACTATGAGGCCAAGCTTCTCCAGACAACTGTTTTTTCCATCTGTCTGTGACCCATCATAGATGTTAAACATGGCTTGTTCCTCCTGTGGGATTTCAAATCCCAAAGGGTATATTGGGTGTAGTCTATCCTGGCATATCTCCTACCTGGCACCAGCTATGCTTTGTTGAATGCAATCACTTGGGTTTAAGAAAGCAGTGATTTTCAAATGAGCATTTGGAGACACATGGATTTAATCTGTTTCACTAAATTAAACACTACCTGGCAATGTTCTCCAGAATTATTGTCCATATTTTTAGCTATGAAGCATGGACCCTGGCATGGGTCTGACCTGGCCAACTTGCACAGTCCTGAAGAAATTTTAGTTACAGCTGGGGCTATTGTGGAACAGGAACTATTCCAAATGGACCCTTAAGATGTGACCTGCATCTTGTGGGGGTTAAGTGAGTTTAGCAGGATGGATGAAGGTGGTCCTGTGTGCCTGTGTCTCTGGTTCCAGTGCCAGGGAATGGTCACAGGCACTTTAAAATTGCCAGTTAAAGTAAGCCATGGAGTATGTGAATTTCCACTAAAGACCCTATAAGTCTACCTAACAAAAGCAGACCTTAAATTGCTACACAGGTTTGTACCTCTATTGGTGGATGTTTTGGAGTTGCACAAGCAGAATAAGAGTTAAAAGTACTGAGTGAGAGAATTTCTGTCATTAAAATGTCAAACTGTTAGAGGCAGCAAAAGGAGAGACTGAAGTGAGATATCTCAGGTGATACTACAGGTGGCTGATATCCCATGGAAGAGGACGGAAAATCCCCAACACTGCAGAAGTCCAATGGGGAAAAGATTTTGAAATCTGAACTGAATGATTGGTTGGAGACCACCATCAGGGTCCTGGTGGCTGGGACATTCCTGTCCATCAGATATTGGGGAACAATACAAAGTGCTCTTTATCCATTTCTTGATGCTGGGATTTATAAATCAAACCAGTAACATGCTATAAAGTGCTTCCTCTGCAGACAGCCAAGTGGGGGAAAGTGACATAAGACCCAAACCCCAGAGACTTTATTTGCTGTTGTGCATTGGGCAGAGTGTTGCTTTGGGAAGGACTGCATTACAAAAGCAGTGGAGATGTTAAAGCACCTACCCACACTCGACTGACTGCCCAACATCGTATTGATGAGGCCACAGACGGGTTTTGAAAGATCAACAACATGTTGGTGAACATTTGATCCCCAGCTCACTGAAGTCAAGGGAAAGCTCTCTGTAGACTCTGACAGGTATCTGATGAAGTTTCTTGAGTTGCTTGTCCTCCCACACCTTTTAACTTCTCCCATCCGTTGCTCTCTTTGTCTGCTCTGAACATCATGGAGCGTTTATCCCAGCATCATAAGGAATTCATGTTGTCCTACCTTTTGGGAAGAGACTGTGTTTCGAGAGTGTCTGCAGTTGCTTTGGTTTGGAGATCCTGTGAGATCCTGCGAGATCGAAGGTCCTTATTGTTTCTAACCCTGTTCACATGTGACTCATAGTGACTCTTGACTCCAAGTTTCTTCCACTGAAATGAGTAGAAAAATGAGTAGAAAAACAATGTAAGGTTTCAGTTGTGTCTTTGGTTGTATCAACCTAGACCCCCAATGCCTTAAAATGGCAGACATGTCTCACCAAAGAGTATGACCTGTCTCACAGGAATGAAGACTACGTTGTCTGTGAAATGAACAGACTTACTTTCAGTCTTCTCTGCTGTGAAATGAAAATCTGATGCGTACATGCTAAAATTATCCTGGGGATATTTCATGCTAACCTGAACAAATATTTATAAGTTCTACAGCAAACATTAATTTTAAATGTAATTTCTAAGAGCAAATGACAGTTATCCAAAAGAGTACAATTTCGAAATTTCACTCATAGATGCCTCCTTGTGCTGCTGACTGACAGTTTTATTTACTGAGGGTCTTTTCAATCACATCAGTCTGTCTAGTTTGCAATATTGACTCTTATAGACCAGTTTCAATATGCCCAGAAATGAAAAAAATAGAGGAAGCTAGAGGTTTGGCTGCTCAAGAAAAGTCCTGTTGCCTTTATAATGTCAATATAAAGGTCCTTCTGTATTGTGCTAACATTGTGGTACTGCAAACTCAACCACTGGAGGTGCCAAGGCATCCAAAGGGATCCTTTGGTTTGTTCTAACAACACTCCAGCAAAGGAGCATTGTAATCACATTGAAAACATGCGTCTCCTTCCCCTCAGTGCTCTAACTTTTGTAACTTTTCCTTCTTTTAGCTTTTCTTCCTTTCTCTGTCAGAATCTACCAGCAGGAAGAAACCAAGTGCCTGGGAAAGGTGACGGGACCATGTAGCCTCCTGGATTTGTTCTCAATGTGTGTTTCAACATACTGAGCCACTGATGAGTGTGAGACACCAGGAACTCAAACCCTTCCTGGTGCGGTTCAGCTGTCCTTGGTGGAATTACCCCACGGTTGGTGTGACATGAAGAGGATGACTCAGACCACACAGAAAAGGGCAAGAGATGGATGATGACCTGGGATGACCTGAAAGAGGGGGCTTAGATGCCTGATTCGGTGTGTTGGGGGAAGCAGGGAACGTACAAAACCTGTGATCCATGGTTCAGCACGAAGCAATGGCATCAGAGTGATTGATTTGCAGGTCGACTCTGGTTCAGTGGTGGGAGGGTGGCTTAGCTGGGTGCTAGATGTTGAACTGCACATTTGGGCACTTCTGGGCATGGCCAGAAATAGGAACTGAGAAGGTGGGTCCCTTGGGACCACAGTCTTTAGGGTTTCAAGTCTTAGAAGCAGCTGAGTGTGTTGTTTTGAAGACCTAAATTTTGGTCTTAGTACCTAAAATGGAAGTAAAATAGCAAATTACTTCTCTGATGGCTCTAGCCATCAGTCCTAAAGTAAATAATTATTCAAAAGTATGTAAAGAGCTGAAGAAATCCTTCCTCAAAGCATGAATGAGCCGTCTGAGTTCCTGCCATCTTAAACTACTGAAATCCTGGGTGTTTCTGAGGACTGTGTTTGCTGCTAATTTGCAACTCATAGCCTTAATATTTCTCTCTAATCTTACCCATTCCTCAGTTTTCTTGGCCAGATCTCTCTCCTAGATCCTTATGTTCCCTCTGTCTCTAATGGACTCTCCTCCTCTGCTGTTTCTGGTTCTTCATATCCCGGTTCACGTTACCTGGGCACACCAAGGCAATCATTACCTGGAAACAACAATCCTGTATTAACACGTGAGCAGAGTGAGCAAAGGCCTTCACCATCATTTTTACTGTCTTAGGAGTAAATTTATGGCTTATTTTTTCTGCAAATAGCCTTACCTCACTCCATTTTTTTACAAACTATTCTAAGATGAAGGTATAGAAATCCCGCACTTAGGATATTTTTTGTCTTTCAGTGAAGGCAGAGACTCTGTTGAACCAAAATTTTACTGCAATATCTCAGAAAGTCTTGTGGCTAAGGGCCTGGGACTTCTTTTTTTGTTTGTTTGTTTAGAAACAAAAGATTACGCTCTTAAAACATTGGTGGAATAACCTGCTGTAGTACTTCTTGTCGTATCCAAATTCAAGAAACTTGGGTTGTTTTCTCAATTTTGCTGATGACTCCTCATATGATTTTGATGGACCAGGTTCCTTATCTGTCCCTGTATTTCTTGCCCATAAAACTTGGGAAATAATTGCTTCTGTGTATATCCTATTAGTTCCTTCAGGAGGAAAGTGTCTCACCCTGTTTGTGCAGACCTGAGCTAGGACATCAAGGGACAGCTATGAATCACAGACTTAATAATTAACAGAGAACAGATGAACATATGAGCAGAACTGGAATCCTGGTCCTTGTATTTGAAGGGCAGAATGAATGATAAATGGTGCTTCCCGTGGTTTAGTTTTTCTCCTCCTTTTTATTCACATATATCTTGTTCTGTGACCAGGGGATCACAGGAAATCTGTGAAGTGGAAATGCTGACTGCTGGTTCCTCCACCATTGCCAGTAAGACAGAAATCTTCTAAGGACACTTTGTGTCAGTGCCTGGGTGCCACTGAACTAGAGCTGTTAGAGACTTTGAATAAAAACATCCTTCTTTCACTGTCACCTACTTAAATTCCTTTAGCACCTCACAGTTCAAACTCTGGTTAGATTTTCAGATCTTTCCTCTATCTTGCCATGGAAATGTTCAGAAAAAAAGCCCACCTAATGAAGCCCTAAGATGCACAGGTTTCTAGTAACTATGACAACTTGGAGCACGGAGAGCTAGCAATGAAACCCATCTCAAACTTCAGTAAATAGGAGGACATAAATATTATGTCTGACTGTCAGTTTTGCCTGAAATTGTGCTGGCCCACATTGCATCATGTGGCGATACTGTTTCAGCAATGGGTTTAGGAATGGTCAGTACTTGTGATGAAGCTTTAAAACCTTCTCTGTTAAACCTCTGTTCTTCTATCCAAGTCATGCCTACTCCAAGTCATCCCTACTCTCTTCTAAAGTAAAGGGAGATCTGAGTCTGGTAGAGGAGGACACCTGTCCCATCAGCCATCAGTTGTTAGTGGGAAAATTATTTCCAGATAACATTTAGGGTTCTGTTCAGTCTTCACCTGAGCCACTCTGGGCAGGCTAATGCCCAGTGGAAAAGGTCTCAGAAGGATTTCTTGCACAATGATGTGATTTTCATCAGTTTGAAGGAATATCTCAGGATACAGGAGACGTATGACTAGGATGGTTGAGTATGTGTAGAGCCCTGATTGCCAGCATGTATGTGGTCTACACAGCAAGCATAGATGGCTGAGCGTGGATGAGCATGTGTAGATCAGTGGTCATAGGTCCTTGTTGGTGGGGAAGCAGCCTCAAGGCAAGTCCCAGAGATTTCTGGAGAACAGGTCCATTGCAAAAAGCACTGTGAGGCAAGTGCAAATTGTCTCTCTGAAATTGTGTAGTGAAGGGCAGTTTTACACCTTATGTGTTTGAGGGCAGCCTTGCTCTATGGAAGAGGCTGAGCTGCCTTTCACAAATGCAGTAAATCTGACTAATTGGACTAGCTGAGTGTATGAAGTAACTACGCCCCAGGTCTTGGGCTTGTTTGAAGACAGCTCTGTCTACCTTGACATCTGCAGGAATGCATCCTGGGGACGGGGGGAAGGGATGGGGACCAAAGGGAGCAGAGTCATTCCTCTCCCTTCCTTCCTTCCCCAGAACTCCAGCCTAGTAATATCCTGGAGGCTGGAGAATACATGGTAAAAAATGAGACCAGCTATTTTTTGCTGCAGGCTGTGACTTTCCATGATGTTGTAGTTGGAAATCATGGGGCCCTCTGATGTAGGCAAGTGCTTGTGCTGTTGGAGCAAAAGGAGCAGCATGAATTTACATCAATGTTGCATATCTCCTGGGCTGTTTGTTCAGCCATGCTGCAGAGTAAGGGCAGGCACTGCCACTGGAGCACTGCTGGGATTGGAGACCTTCTCCCTGCTGAGACTCTGCCACCTGCCCAGGCTGCAGTGCCCATCTGTAATGTCCCCATCTACTCACACCCCAGTCCTGAGCATGCCAGCAGGGAAGTGCCATAGCCCAGCACAGCCAACACAACACAAGAGTAGGTATAAGCAATATTTTTTGCTTTTCTATATGGCTCCAAGGAGCTCCACCCCCCATGCTAACGATACTACCAAAGGTAGGGGTTGATGACACAGATCTCAGTCTTTCTTGCATCTTGGATATCACCTGCACTCACAGAGTGGGTATGAGATCTATGCTGGATGGATCTATTGCTGTGCATGGCCAAGACTTTGACTGTCCAAGGGCATGGTGCTCCACGGGTCCCCGGCAGCCCTTGATGTGCCTGAACACTTAAAGCAAGAGGGGCTCTGCTCAGACTTGGCCTGGTACACCACGCAGAGCAGGGATGCCAGGTCTGGATTGTTCTGTGCCCCTTCTGAGAAAAGCCCAGCCTGAAATGTCAGAGAATCACAATTTTTGCTTGATTGCTCTGAGGATGCTGGGCTGAACTGCAAGAAGCTAAAATTCTGGGGAGGGACAAAGTGGTGGGATGGGACAAATATCCCAATGGGAAGCTGGGCTTTGCTGAGCTGGGGCTGGGACTGGGCTTTGTTGAGCCATGGCTGGCCTGGGGCTGAGTTTGGACTGGGCTTTGCTGGGCCGGGTCTGAGCTTTGCTGGTCCAGGGGATGAGAAAAGGCAAGGGCAGCTGGCTGGAGGCAGGCAGGAGGTCTGGAGCGGTGCCTGCGGAGCAGCCTGGTGGGGATTCAATCCGGGAAGTTTTAATGACACAACAACAACAACAACAAAAGAGGAAAGGGAGGAAAGGAAGAAAAGGCTCCTGCAGGGCTGGTTGCCACGGAGACCCCAAGGAAGTTTGAACCAGTCCTGCTCTTTTCACAGTCGCCTTTGAGCCAAGGAGGGAATTATGGCTGGCGATAAAAGGAGACATGTGGCCCTTTGCTCACAGGGACCGGCCTCTGCAGTTACGAGTCTTCGGCTCATTTTCCCCCTTGTCCCCTCCTGCAATTATACATTCGGATCTCAGGAAAAAAAGGAAAAAAAAAATCTAGGACAAGTTGTGCACCCTTTGCCCTGAGGACCCATCCCTGCAGGGCAGACTGCTACCTCTTTCAGCCCATTATTCCCCCCGCCGCAATGCGCTGCCCCCATTTCCTCTGTAGTTATGAAATTTTTACATGTTCAGAGCTGATAAACAGCTCACGCCGTCTGTCGTCACACCAGTCCCTGCACTGAAACAGCCTCCACGAGGAAGGAGGGCTGAAGACCTTTTCCAGGGGAGCTGGAGACAGTTTTCTTGCTTGCCACAGCTCATGGGTTTTCGGGAAGGATCTGGCTGACCAAATGCCAGAAATTAAAGTGAAAGGGATAAATCCAACTCTGTGCTGCCTCCTGTGATTCCTCCAGTGACAGTTGTATAATGCAAGCCCCAAAGTTGTGTGGTAGTGCTCAGGTTACGCTCTTGGGTCTTCTCATCGTGGGGTTAGGGCTGGATACTTGCACTTCCAGTCTGTAGTGTAATATGCTTCAAAAAATCTTGCTTAGGCCCTTTTGATGTTATACACAAGGGACAAAAAAGCGAAGGGAAGGCAGAGGTGCCAGCAAGAGAAATGAGTCTCCTCAGGCGTAGCACAGCACTGGGAGCAAAGCATATCTCAGCTTGCAGCTCTCACCTCATGAACAGCTGGACAGCTGAGTTAACGGGTTAACAGAGCCCAATTCTCCCTCTTCGTGTGTTGTCAGGAGTATTCAGGTCTTCTTGGATCTTTGGTGCTGAGAATGTCATGGTGAACTATGAAAGCGGAGGTATGACTGGGGATGTGGGGTGATGGCCGAGGCTGGGATCTGCTCTCCCTCTCAACTCTTAGAACATTGCTCCAGAGCCCATTTCCCCATCTTGTGCTGAGCTGTGCTACTGCGTGCTGTGTCACGAGTAAGGCAGAGGACAGAGGGGAGAGGCTGGGCCAGGATGGGTAACCTACTTCTGGCTCTCACCCTACAGCCTTCTGCTGCTGAGAGCAGAGCTGCTCCTGGAGCCAAACACTGAATGGCATCGGAGAGTCAAAATGCCAGTGCAGGGGCTGGACTGATGGAGTTGGTATGATTGTGCAGACCTCAGTTTTTTTCCATCAGCTTCTTGTGTTTCTTTTTAAACCCAGAACTGTGTTTGAAGGGATCTTATTACCTGGAGAGACTCTGGGATTTCCATCCCTGGAGGTTTTGGAGACTCAGGCAGACAAAACCATGGGAAACCTTCTGGCATTGGTCTTGCTTTCAGCAGGAGGTTGGATTAGAGACCTCCAGAGGTTCCCTCCCACCAGCACTTCTGAGAGTTGATGAAGATGCTGTATTGCTTTACAAGTTAGTTAAATATTTAGTCTAGGTTTTGTGCATGATAATAACACAAAACACTTAAATAGTTCCAAACACCTTCACAGAAGATATCTGACCAATGGGTTACAAAGCCAAGATCCTGCTTGCTTGTTCTCCTAGGCTTCCTGCAGCAGGTAAGGCGTGTGTCTGCCCAGCTAAACACTGTGCATGGAACAAGCAGAATTATGTCCCCTGGAAGGTGTCCTGAAAGTGGGCACGGTCCTGGGATCATAGTAGATCTCCAGACATGAAGCCTGCCTGCTCCCCAGAAGCTGAATGATGTCTGGTCAGCTGTCCCATGACTGGTGATGAACCTCTCTGATCATGAGGAACCTACCTTTAATGAAGTGAGGTTAATATTATCAAATGAAGAGCAGCTGAAACAATATAGAATTATTTGGACAAGTGTTTGTAGACATGTTTTTGCCTGCCTTTGCCAGATTTTAGTGTTCTGGGTAGCTATGTCTCTCATTTCCACTGCTGTTCCCTGGACACAAACCCATGCATCCCATCCTCCTAACACCCCAACAGGCATTTATTTCTCAGCTCTGACCATGCTCCTGCTTTGCAGAGCAGTCGATAATTTCTTGGTTCTGCGCACTTTTGTGGTGTCTGAGGACACTCTTGCCTGCTGTCTTCAGACAAGAATAAAAGGATCTTGCACCCCTCAGAGTGTATGAGCATCATCTTTCCTGTCATGTAGCTTGGCAAGCATGCCACCCTTGGAGGTCTTATTGCTAGGGAAAGCTTATTGCTAAAAAGCTACTGGAGCTTCACTTTTGATCCCTGTAAATGCAATTCTGTTCCATAACAAGGCAAAAAAGCCATCTGGAGCATCATGCAGCCAGTGCAGTCCTCTCTGTACTCAGACCACAGTGTTCCTAGTCCAGATAGAGTGGTGAGGGCTCCCCAGGCCCTCCGTGGTGACCGCTCTGGTTTAAATTTCTCTGTCACAGTGTTATCACAGCCAAATGTTCCCCTCCTGGGGTATCCCCTCAGTTATCCCAGTATCCTGTTTGTGGGGCTAAGAAGAGGTGAAGCACGGCTGAGCTGCTGTAAAAATAACCTTTTTTGGGGTAATCTCTGTTTATGTCAGTGCCACCTTCATATATTGCTCCTTTTGTTTTGTTATTACATTTTTTATGGAAAGTACATGGAGCAATGTGTCGGTTTTCTGTGTACTGGAGCAGGATCACTGTCTCTATGATCATGAGAGTGTATGTTTGTGTATCAGAACTTGAACGTGCAGCATACTGTGTCCCGCTCATATTTTTGCAACCAACGACTGATTCTTAATTACTAGTGTTTCTCAAAGACCGTCTTTATTTTAAAGGAAGACTGTCCTAAAATGCAATGCAGGTGGTGCGGTAACTACTGCTGACCTGCAGAGCAGCTGCATCGGACCTGTGGTCTGTGATCTGGGGAATAAGCATGACAGGATGGGGGTGACTTGCCAGGAGAGGTTGGGAGCGTGGGACGCAGTGCCATCCAGTGGACCTGCCACAGCTGACCATGTAGCATTATAATGCAGCATGTCCACTCGTGGTGTGGGTTGGGGCACTGGATTGTGTATGACGCTTTCCTGGTCCCACTGCAAACAAACCTGGGCTGTTCAGCAGAGCACAGGTACCAGATCATATCCCTGAAAACACCTTCTGCAAGGCCTTAGGTACCTGGCAGTGCCCATCACTTGGGTGTCCTACTTGTGAGGATGCAGGAGGACAACTATTCTGGAAGAACCATACATGGAGCACTAACCCGTCACACCCCATCTCCCCCAGCTCTCTGGGATGGAAGTGCTTCAAGGTGATGGAGGGGAAGCAAAATCCAAGTTAACACTCACTTGTGTGGTTAGTGTCACTGAGGAGTGAAGGGAGCTCCCCTGCAAGCAGACATCCTTGCACTCCACACGCCTCATCTCAGGGACACAGGGCTAGAGCGATTCAGGGAGAAAAGGCCTCCAAGAGCGGTAGGGCGGGTAGGTAGGGCAGAGAAAAACAGCAAACACCTTTCCCAAATGTTTAGAAAGATGCCTCCTGGAAAAACCCCTCCAAAGGAGCCCTTACTCCTTGTGTGATCCTTGGGGGCACAGTACCACCTGCTGGCAATGAGACGGTAGCATAGCAAGGGATGGGACACGAGAGAAAATCCAGCCCTGGCAGTTTGTTCTTTTCCAGAATTAGATCAGGACTGGCGTTTGCTATTCATTCAGTCCAGCTTTAAATATTTAGGTTGCAAATTTAGACCTCAAAGTCGAGCCATCCTTGTGAGGGAGAAATTTCCCTCTCAGATGGAATCACTGATGTTCAGGCTGCAACGTTCTTCCATCTGCAAAAGGAAGGCAATGCAAGTCCCAAAACAGAGCCTAGTTTGCCAAATCTGTGTGAAGGGTTTATATGGGTAGATTTTTATAGCGTTTTCTTTGGTTTCTTATTACGCTGTAGCTTAAATAGTAATGTTTTCAACCTCTCGCCTCTTCTTCACCAGGGTGTTCATTACATCAATACTTCCTACCTTTCCTCTCAGCCCAAATTTATTTCTGTTCTATTCTTTTCTATTTATCTCAGCACAGTGTTTAGCCTCCACGTCTCCTAGGCTCTACCCCACTTAAATTTATTTGCCTAAGAAACAGCAGATTATTGATTTGAGGCTGTTAGTAGTTTGTTCCTGCTCTCAGAACCCTCAAGTCTAGCAGCCACATTCATTCTTTGTTTCCTCTCAATCACTTTCTTGCTCCTGTGCATTGCTGTTTGTCTTCTCCTTGGTTATTTCACAGAGCAGTTTCTGGAGCGCGCAGCTGATTGCAAAAGAAAGCTCTGTGCACTTAGCTACTAGCCCACACACTGTGGCCAGGAAACTGTGGTTTAAAGCAAACCCAAAGGATTCAAAACACAACTCCTGAAAGCGTCTGTTAATCTATGTGAGTTCAAATATGATCTAGGAATTGATCCCACGCTTGGAACGTGGTCCCACTGGTTGAGGATGGGGAACAGGCAGGACAGTCCCTGCTTGGTTGCACTCCATGGATTTTGTTTTCCTAAATCTGACTCATCTATCAAAATGCACCTGACTGATGAGATGTGTGTTAAGTGCTTTGGAAATAACAATTTGTTCATACCTGCAAAACTATCAGCTTGTACCAGTGCAGCACCTGGGAGCTGCAGACACACCTGGGTTAACAGGAAAAAGGACCAAACTGAAGACTATGGAGTTGAATTCAAGACACTTTGGGTAAGGTTCAGCTCAGATGTTGACAGTGCAGGGCTCAGTTTGAGCAGAGGGTCCAATGTCTAGTCCATGCTGTGGCTGAAGGGTTTGGCTACCAGGCCACATGTGGGTCTGAGACGAGATGTTCTCATCCATGAGATGGTGTGAGCTCAGCTAACAGTGAACTACTGACAAAAGGAGGGATCTGCTCTCTGTATCTTTTCTGCTTCTCCACCAAGGGCTGTGTACCCATACATCCCACCTGGAACCAGCATGGTGCCCACAAAGCTCGTCATGGACTCGTTCAACCCACTGATTACGCAGAATATGGCAAAAAAGATCTTGTGCAAAATAGTGTTCAGGACTACTGTTGGGAGCAGAAGGGGGATTCTTCTTCAAGCATGAGTAAGTTGTTAGACTGGCTCAGTTCATCATTTGTTGGCATTCCCCTGTTGGAGCCCAGCAACTCTATGTGGACTGCTTGAATCATCAGTTATGATCAACAGTTCTTTTCCATCCATCCAAGATACCTCCTTGGAGGCGTCTCTGAGCTGTTGGCCTTTTCCTGGGACCTTAGCAAGGCTGAGTGTCTTGGCATGACCAGGGATGGGTGACCTCCCCTCTACTCTCCTGTTTCCTCCAGGGTGCAAGGACTATCTTGATCCCGCTCTTCTCTCCTATCTTGAGCAATCAGAATAGTTTGGGTTGGAAGGGACCTTTAAAGGTCATCTAATTCCAACTCCCTTGCAATGAGCAGGGACATCTTCAACTAGATCAGGTTGCTCAGAGCCCCGTCCAGCCTGACCTTGAATGTTTTCAGGGATGGGACAACTTCCACTTCTCTGGGCAACCTGTTTCAGTGTTTCACCACACTCATCATAAAAAATTTCTTGCTTATATCTAGTCTAAATCTACCCCTTGTCCTATCACAACAGGCCCTACTAAAAAAAAATCGTACAGCTGTGCAGTCTTTGCCGACCCCTCAATTTGACGCTGCATGTTTCAGTGTTGGACTTCAGTCTCACCAGCCTTCCCTGGATGGTCCAACACACCATTTTATCTGGACAAGTAACACCAAAATGGCTCACTTCAAACTGGGCTTGAAGAACATCTGATCACTCCACCTTCTTGTCCTGGATTGCTGCACAGACATAGAGGGGTAGGTGGAAATCCAGGATTTCGGTTAATATCAGGTCCAGACTGGGATTTAGGTTGGAAAATCCAAGTGGATTACTCCAAGTGAAGGCGGGTGTGCTCACAGTGCAATTCATAGCACCCTCACACCGCTTCTTTTTGTGGTGAGAGGCAGACCCTGGTGAACGTGTACTTCAAGACTACAGGCTATCCTTCAGGCCCTCTAGAGACTCCTGCTGATGCTTCTCACTTTTATCTCTATCCATCTCGCCTGAGGGCTCACAGGGCCATTAGAGTCCTCTGTCTCTTCTGTCCATAAGACAAGTGGGTGCATGTTGCTACTACCCACCACCACAGGTGATTGTGGATCCAACTACTGGACTCCGCCTTTGTTGTCTCTCCAGACAAGGCTACACTAGGAAGACCCCACCAGCTACTTGGATGCCATCAGGGAGCAGTGGGCATTTCCTGAGGAGTTTCATCAGGTTCCCTTATGCCTTTCTTCTTTCCAAGGTTTGCATATTTCCCTTGCTTTCATTTTTGCCATCTTTGTAATTTGATTTTTCTTTTGATCTGTTTTCCAATTTTCTCAATTTTCTGTTTGGATTTTGAAATTTGGCTGATGCCCAGCAGTGACACTGTGCACAAGCAGATTCCTTGGGAAAAGTACAAGAACAGAATGTACACATAGAGACTCTTCTCCTGAAAAATTTCCCAGATGGCAAGAATTTAAAGCTTAGGGACTTCCCCAGCCCAAGGTAGTGTTGATGGGTTTAGTAACAGTGGGGTTTTTTCTTCCATAAATCTACTTGGTTTCTCCTTAAACTGCATGCAAAAATTTGGTTTCTGTGACATGGTGTAGCCTGCAGTCCTACAGCTCCTGGTCACAATATCTTGGTTGTGTGAAGAATGGCATCCAGTGTGTTTATTTTCTTTTAAATGCCACCATCAGGCTTAATTTAATGACGCCATACTTGTAAGTTCTTGTTCACCCTCTATCAGCCACTTGGTCTGGAAGACCTCTACTGTATCTCCATCAGTTGTCTCTTTTCCAAACTGAGGAATCCCAGCCTACTCAGGAGCTCCTTCTACAGATGCCCTGCTCTGTCTTTGATCAGTGTTGCTGTAATTCTCCAAAGCTTTCCTAGTTTCCCTATCTGAGATGGGAGGGGGCTGACCTGTGCCTGGATCTCATCTCAAGACATGAAATCAGACTGCTCATGGACAACAGTTGATGTTCCTGTAGGCATGAGCTAAGGAAGAACCTAAGCCATCCAGATACATGATCAGTTGAGTGTTAGTAAACCTGCAGAGCAATGATTAGGTCAAGAAGTACAGAAGCACTCAGTACTCCAGAATATTATCTGTGATGAGCTAAGGATTTATTTACTCTTTACCTTATAGCTGATGGAAAAAGCACTATTTTCACAGGATAATGCAACACAATGGGACATGGGAAGAGGGATCTGTCTCATGATAGGAGGATGTCTACAATGTGACTGTCTACATCTGAGCTAATTCACCAGCTTCTCTTTATGGACAATGAATTTCCAATACACAACAAATGCTTAATTAAGTACAGCCTTCTATAAAAAAAAATCTCAAATCTCCTAGATGATCATCACGGAGAACAGAGCATCAGGAATTGCTGTTAGAGACCAAGACAGGAAACATACCTGGAATACATGGAATACACGCTACTCCGCCCTCCTCATTGACAACGAAGATCCAGGAGAATCAAAGCAGGTGCTGAGAAATGTGGTGAAGGTAATCAAAGGTACTGAGTGACGGCATCACTAAAGGAGAGCTAGGGCTCTTCAGCTGGAAGACCTGGTGTCTATCAAAAGGATGAATGCAATTCTTACTTGGGCAGTTGTCAAGCTGCCCATGGTTGTAATTCCTAACAACCATGGAAAGGTTCACTCACAACTTGGGCAGTCCAGGCACACTCAATACATGCCGTGGCCTGGAGTTAGGATGTTTGTTGTGGTCCAAATATGTCTTCCCACTGTTGTGAGAGAGAAGGAGTTCAGCAGAAACAAGAAGATTATGCAGCACGCTGGCCCAAAGGAACATCAGGAGAAGTCTTTCAGGGCAGGCATGCCATATGACACACTAAACTCTGAGGATGTCAGGTTATAAGGGAATCACTCAGCTGGCATGCCTTGTTCCTAATTTTTGACTTTTGTTACAATAAACATCCTGCCTAGTCCCTGTGAAATGCTGTGGGCAAGCTAGTGTTATTAGCATTAACTGCAGTGTTAGTAAGAAGATTATGAAGTATTACAGAAGATGTGACCTGCCTCTTGGGATGAATGAACTTCCTATGATCATGACAGAAATGTGAAACATCACTTAAGTCTTGGGGATTAGACATATCAACTCTGTGCTCCACAGAAACCAAGAGAAAATTACATCTGAATTAGAGGGGCTAGATTGATGGTGGTCTCACTTCCCCATCCACCTCCTCTTCTTTGGTGTCTTGCTATGCAGTTCCTGAGCAAGGTGCTTGAAAGCATTTGTGCTGACCCATCTCAAAGATTTCTTCTGCTGAGAAAGGAAGGCACTTTTGTTTTGTGGGCTAAGACAAACCATGGTCATTTCATGGGGTCCTGGACAACCTCTCCAAAGCATGGGACCTGCTGCCAGACTCTCTGATCAGGGTAGGGTTGTATGGACTAATTTACAACTTAGATGAAGAGTGGGGTGGGTTTTGCAAAGCCCCTGGGTGGGAAAGTGTGAGTACTGTTTTTGTCAATACACATGATCGACATCTGAGTGTCAGAAATTTCTACGAAGCCAAACTCCAGCATATAGAAACATTGAGTGAGAATTTTTCTTTGGTTTTCTAGAGTCCCTCAAAATACCCTTTCTCCAAAATCTTACAACATATGCCTATTTCTTGTGACTCAAAGTCAGGTGGCAACTGAAATTCAATTAAAATGTCCTTGAAATGCCACAGATAGAAAACTATGTAAACTGTAGGTATGAAATAACCACTAATATAGATACTTGCTCAAATGGCTATAGGACAGTCAATAAAGCAACAAGCAGTTGACTCAGAAAACTGTCTGGTTTAGAAGAAAATTGTGCCTTGGCAAATGTCCCTAAAACTACTTTCAGAACAGCACAGATCAAATCCGTTCTGAAATAAAATAATTTAACTGGAGAGAGATCTACAATGACAAGTCCTGAAGCATCTCTACCAGGAACTGGGATAAAGCAACACGCCAGGACAGAAAACAACTGTTTTTCTTTCTCCAGTCTTTTATAGATTTTACTGGCTTATGAACTCCATAACAAAGCCTAAGCTTTGGCCTTGTACTGTGCAATGGAACAAGTGGAGCAGCTAGAACAGTCTTCTCACTCATACAGGTAGATCCTCCCAGGTACTCTTGCTACCCTCCTACATTCACAAAATTTCCCTTCCCCTGATGTATGATGCCCTTTTCCTCTGAAGTCCTCAACACATCTGAGCCTCAGCCCTGCCTCTGGCAAAGCTTGTTCCATTCCTGCTGTCAGCACAAAGCATTACTTGACCCACATGTTAAGCGACCCATATCCCTGCTCTTGGGCTTGCTTCATGCCCACCTCCAACACCAACTTGTCCTCCTCCAGGTCTGCCCAGTGTCTCTCCTGACACCTTCTTCACTGCTTCAGACACCAACTTACTCTTCACTTTATCCTCCCTCTGACCCAGCTCTTCACTGATCAACCAAACTCCTGTAGGTTCATTGCATTTTTGCCCCAAGAGCATCTCTACAAATGTACTCCTCACTCCTTGCATGAGGCACCTTCCCTCCCCATGCTTGGCTCTCTCACACCTCGTGCCCTAGATAGAAATTATGGGAAGAGGCCCTGCTACAGTGGCTCCCCAATAAGCCAAGAAGGAAAAGAGGTCCGGGGACAAGATGATGGCTCACATCATCCTCCATGCTGTCCCTCTGACACCTCCTGCTGAAGACAATCTCCAGTTGTCCTGCCACTGTGACTTGGGATGAGAAAAGCAGTAGGTACAGCTAGGGTTGTCCTTCCTTAGCCCACCACCTTTCCCAGGTTTCTCTTTGCTGACAGAAGGAGGCAGGACCAAGAAGGACAGGGTGCCTGCATGAAAGACCCCCTGCAGGGCATCAGAGCATGTTCATCTTGCCCAGAACCTCAACCTTTCCTTCCGACATGTCTTCATTGTTGACATCGCTGCAGCAGGACCATAATGTACACAGTCATCTGTGACTTTATGGCCCCAACTGTAACACCATGAAGCGTGGCTGCTGCCTCCACCTGCCCTGTAGTTCCCACCTCCTCCCCAGATGCTTACATACCATTTGAAATTCCCTCCTTCACACCAGCCAGAAGACAAAATGTCTTCTGCCAACCATAGCTCTCCCAATCATTTATAAATAGATACTGTCAAAGATGTGAAAATATAGCTGTAGATGTGGCCTCCAAACTGTATGGGAAGACACCTTCCTCACATCAGGGACATGCTCCATGAAGCGCAAGAGAGGTGTGTGTGTCTTCTTCCCCACCACTGCTTGCCTACCTCCCTTGGCAGCCCTCAGTAAGCTGGTCTTTCCTTATCTATTCCCTGTCTAGAATTGAAAGATTCATATATCAGCATGTAACAGTCTTCTGCTGGCACTTCATTGCCTGGATCATGGCCAGTCCTTTTCATCTTTCCTCAGCAGGTCCTTGTGGGGTTGTGGTCTATGTTCCTTTCCTTCCTCTACTAGGCTTCATGGTATGCCTGGGAAGTTGTTCATGTGCATTGGGCAGAGCAGTATTGGACTTCCAAGAACTGCCAGAACTACCAGAAGCACCTCATCTGCCACAGCTTTGTCCAGCAGCCACCAGCCCTCCCGCCCCCTCTGATCTGTTGGCAGAGGTGCTCAAGGAACTCTGCTCTGCCCACCAGTGTTCACAAAGTGGACTTCCCTAAGCCACTTCGCTTGGACTGAAGCAGGACAGGGAACATTCAGATAGCTCCTCTGGTGCACTGAGGGCTACAGGCAGTGCTGAGCACCTAGGAGAGGCTTAATGGTGTCACAGCTTCTCCGAGAGTCTGGGAGAAGGGACCTTGGCTGCTTTAGTGCTCAAGGGTTTGGGACTCCAGCGCACCAGAGTACCCAAATCTGGAGAGCAAGTCCCAGCAGGAGGACTGCCGAGGCTGCACTGTAGCCTTCTTTGCCAAAGACATCAAGACTTGCTTGTGACCCTGGTGAGCATGGTATGGTGTTCTCCGTGTGTTTCCACTCTCAGATTTAGAGGCAGGTGGCTGCCTCCTTCCTGAACTGCTCCCATGGTCTGGTGGTGTCTGGCTGGGGCCATCACTGTGGCTGAAGACTGTACCTGAAGAATATTCCCAGGTGCAGAATTGCATTGTCTGATGTGCTCTCAGCAAATAATAATATCCATGCTTCCTTGATGCCCAGGATTGTGTCCTCTGAATGCTGTCATGGTAGCAAGAAGTGAGTCAAGAAATGAGAGGGTTACAAAAGCAGCCCCCCACTCCCAATGGAGTGCTATTTTGGGGAAAAATAGCATCAAAAGACATTCTTATGCAAACACTCCTAAATGGGGGTAACAAAATTAGCAAGTCTCTGTGTTGCATCTAATGAGCCCTGCCAAGAGCAGAAAAGGGGAAAAGCTTCTCAGGGGGGTAAGCAAAATGGAACTTTGCTGCTCCTTGAATATTTGGGCAACAAGGTTAAGATATGAGGCTGCAGCAGAGCAGGTTCAAAGGGAAGGCCATGGGGAATCAGTAGTGTCCTAGGACAGTGAGGAGTACGAGGTGCTGGGGAGCTTTGTAAGGGGTGAAGGCAGTTGGCTTGCCCTTCTTCACTTTTCATGGTATCTGAGACTCCCATCTTACTCCCTTTATGAAGCCACAGACTTTTCTGACACACCGCCACATACCTTCCTCTGCTTCCCTTCCCAAACAACAATCCTGTTCAACCCCCTGTGCCTCCATGGTTGACGGGGTACGGCCCAACGCAGGACAGAGCATGGGAGGAGAGATTGGCTTTCTCTTCTTGCTGTAGCAGGACTGCTGTGAGATGGTGACTGCTAATGTTGTCCCTACTTACCTTAATCCCTCTCCTAAAATCACCAATCCTTGCAGCAGGGTTGTGCAGGCAGGAGGTAGGACAGCTCATCCCTGTCATCCAGGCAGAGACGTGGTTATAGAGATGCTCTGCCCTGGGAAAGTGCCATGAGGAGCCTCTGTGTCGGAAAAAAAAAAAGAAGCCTACATACATACTAACGAACAACACTGGTCTCAGTAGTAGAGAACAGCTCTTGGTAGGACCCTCCCCATCATGAGACATTTGGGGATCCTGCTGCAGGGATGGGAGCAATCACAGATTGAGCTGGAGTGCTTGAAGTGTCACTGGGAAGTGCCGTATCTCACAGCTTTGCACACACCTTTACGCTGTTTGCAAAGAAAACTTCCCAGATACACAACCTTATGGAGGAGGGTGTGAAACATAGCAGTGCACCGTCAGCTCGGCAAAGCTGCCGTTCTCATTTATTGTCTGGGTCTGGTTTCGTGTGGCTATCTCCTCTCCAGAGCCCTACCACATCTGTGTCTCCATAGTCCTGTGATGTTACGGGAGTGTTTTTCAGGGCATGGGCTTGCACCTCCCTAATATTTCTCCCAATGGCCAATTTGTCCCCATTTGGGTTCTGGAAATTTGTTGCTGAATTCCTCTATAAAAGTTTGTCTAATCGCATTTGGGAGGATCAGGCTGGGCGTTACCAATGCTTCCCCTGGAGGGTTGTGCATCCACCAGGCAGCAGAGAGGTGTGGGATCTGCATCCTTGGAGGTCTGCAGGGCTTGGCTAGACAAAGTCACAGCCATCCTTTTCTAGATGTGACAGCAACCTGTCTTGGGACAGGAGGTTGGTCTAGAGATCTCCACAGGGTCCTTCCCAGCAACATTTCTGCGAGATGTCTCCTTGTGCGATGCATGTTTGGTTATCCGTGTCTGCGGGAGCGTGCTCCAGGCCATGCGCTGGGGTCTACCTGCCACGTCCACGGACATTAGAGCCGTCGGCAGTGAGTGAGCCCAAGCAGAAGAAGGAGTGGTTGGGTGAATGCCGGGTGCCTGGGCACAGCAAGTTCTTCTTCACCTTTTCCTTGATGCTCAGTTCCCTCCCTGCACGGTTCACTCCCCGCAGCCGGGCTGCAGGGCCGAGGGCAGCGGTGAGGCCTGGGGGCGGGACGGTCCTTCGCTCCATCCACCGTTATTACTCCAAACGGCACCGTCGAGCATCCCGGGGCCGGTGTGGCGACTGGCAATGCCCCGCCCTGCTCTGCGAGCCCGCGGGGCCCCGGGGGTTGCCCTCGGAGCCCGCAGCGATGGAGGGGCTCGGGGGGGCGCGACCCGGCGCGGCATTGCCCGAGGGCTCGAGGGGCCGGCGGGTCCCCAGGGAGCCCCGGGGGTGCCCGGCGCCGTCTGCCACGGCCTCGCCGGCGGCTGTGGGACGGGACGGGACGGGACGGGACGGGACGGGACGGGACGGGAGGAGGGGGCCGCCCCGCCTCCCGCTTAAAGAGCCGCGGCGCCGGGCGGCCGCGCAGCGAGCTGCGGAGCGGCACTGCCCGGCACCATGCGCTCCGCCGCCGCCCTCTGCCGCATCCTCCTCCTCCTCCTCCTCCTCCTGCCGCCGCCGCCCGCCGCCGCCTACTTCGGGTCAGCGCCGCCCGCGGGGCTCGGCCCCCGGCGCCGCCTCCGCGTTGGGGCAGCCCGGGGAGGGAGCGCGCAATGTCCGCGGGATAGCGCCGGGGGACCCCGGGAGGGAGCGCGCAACATCCGCGGGACAGCGCTGAGGGACCCCGGGGACGGAGCGCGCAACGTCCGCGGGACAGCGCTGGGAGACCCCGGGGAGGGAGCGCGGATTCCCCGCGGATGCTCTGCTGAGAGGGCGCGCGGAAGCTCCGCGGGGTTGCTGGGCCCTGGGGAGGTCCTGGCCGGCGCGCAGCGGCCCGCAGCCGCTCGGAGCGCGGTGCGGTGCGGGGGGGCCCGACCGGGCCGCGCACCTGCAGCGCCCGGAGCAGCACTGGCACCGCGGGGACGGGCGAGGGGGGTGCGGCCGGCGGGCCGGGGTGGGGGAGAGGGGTGGGAGAAAGGGAAGAGGGTGCTGGGTGTCGGCAAGAGCCCGCGCCCTGCTCCGGGCACCCTGGAGAAACGGGACGAGGGAAAGGTCAACGTGTGCAAGAGTGGGATGGAGAAACGGGGTGGGAGATGCTGTTAGTTGGGAGCAATAGGGGGACAGACCGGCTCTCTTACACTCCTTGAACTGCTCCGTTTCTGTTCAGGATGTGAATTAACCCCCGGTAGTTGCTGGCTTTGGTACCTCTCTCCAGGCTGCTTCCCTGGAGGGAAGAAGGTGGGAGAAGGGGGCTGGCAGAGGGAGCCGGGGCTCAGCAGGGAGGTGGGTGAGATGTGGGTGCTGCGGGGGTCCACGGGCAGCAGCGGCTTAAAGCCAGCCCGGGGACGGAGGGAGCACTTGGGCGCAGAGAGGCAGAGCTGATGCTTCACCCTGGGGTACGTGCGGGATCACTTGGGCACAACTGTCCTGGGTGCGTGTCCTTTTAACAGGTTGGGTCAACGCAGAATTTCCCATGAAGAAGTGTTTTGTTTTGTTTTGTTTTGTGTTCTGAGTAAGCTGCTTCTCAGGCAGGTTTTTCAGACTCTCTTAGGGTAACCAGAGCTGTTAGTGCGGGTGTCACAGTGAGTGTAGAAGAGACACAAACATTAACACATTCAGACACTGCTGTGAATGATTGTAACACTCAGGACAGATCTGTGCTGACTTACACTTGTGGAGGGTCTTGGTCCCTCTCTATTGATCCTCCCATCACATGCCAGACGCTTCTTCCTACCTTTGCTTGCAAGTGTCTGCTGGCCTGGCTCCATTTATCTAGGACAATGATTGGTATTTCATTTCTGCTGCAAAGCTTCTTTAAAACAGCTGGATTTTAAGTTCATTAACTGTACCACAGCCTAACTCATACCTACGCACCTGCTGACAGGGGAGGACTCTACCTTTCTGGGTCATCCATAGTGTGTATATACACATGCTCGGTAAAGGAGTTGGCTTGCAGGGAGTGTTTGGCTTTCCAGCCGCAGGGGCATGTGCACAGGACTGTACTCTGGAAGTGAATGTGTTTGTGCTTCCCTTTCAGATAACTAACACCAAGCAGTTAACGACTATTGCTCAAGCTGGACTCTGTTGTTAAAGCAACAAAATTTTGTGACAATGATCTGTTTGGTATAAGCTGCTTTCTGGGCATGTGAAATCTGGGTGTGTTGCCTCTTGAGGATGCATAGCTTAGGACCTGAGGCTGTAGTTTCACTTTTTAACGTTTTTTGACTTGAGGAGTTTGACATAGGTGTGTCCTGTGTATTCTCACCTCTCCATTTAAAAATCACAAAAAGGAATACAAGAAGGAAACTAAAGTCTAAGAGCTCAGTGAGTATTTGGTGGTGATTAATAATTTGGTATGTAGATGCTTTCAAACACAGATTGGAGTCAATAGACTAGAGAGGAACTTGAATATTTGAGAAGTCCTGATGTGAATGCCTGATATGGCTCAGTTTGGGAGAAAAGCAATCTCACATCCAAATTACTGCTGAATTGGAGGGGAATTTAGGCCCTGGTTCAGTGGTCTACCTCTAAGTTTTGCCAAACAGGAGGCACACAAGCCAGATCTTTGCTTTCCAAACACTTAATTGAGAAAACCTAGAGATGTAATAAAAAGTGAAGGAGGATTTTGGGCGGCTATCTGCACAGAGAGGACCTGAACCCTTTCTGTTGTGTACAGTGGATTTGGCAAAGGTGAAGTATTGCTGTTTGACAGCTGTGAAGAAAATGCCAAGTTTGATTTGGCCAGAACAAAGGTAAGGCAAGAAGTGTACGGGGTAGTCCAGCAAAAATGGTCCAAGGGCCCAGGAAAGATGAAGATCACCTATAAATATAAAAAATGAAGTCTCCCCAGGGTGAACCCAGCCTTACAATGGAGAAATAATGGCAGCTGTGGGTAGATCTCAGAAGACCACACTCCCAGTATCTGGGGTCGTTTGCCTGTCTGGTGTTGGTGCACTGGCTGCGCTTAACAGACCTTGAACTGCCAGTGCCGGGTCCACAGAGAGGTACATTAAAATCTGCTTTTAAGAGAGGGGCAGAAAATAAGCTCTGCATGAAATGTGGTCCAGCTGTTGTTCAGCTCATGTCGGGCTTGCCTGGCTCATTAGATGTAGGAATCCAGGAGTGGCCGTCTCCCTTGTGTACAGACAGGGTACACCTCTTCCTTTGTGCTTGTTTTGTTTTCACCTTTGTGTCAATCCTGCCCCGTGCTGCAGCCCCCTGTAAGGTATTCCCTCCTCGTCTTAGCCATGGTTTTACTTTCAGGATGTGCAACTCTTTGGGCAGGTGGGAGTCTCTCTAGACTCGGCTAAAAGCTCTCAGCCTCCTGTTGCCATCTTAGGGGCTGTGTTTCAAAGTGAAAAGTGGTTTAGGATGTGTTGGAGGGCAAAGAGCTCCTCACAGAGTCTACGAGGGTCTCTTTGTAGAATTAGGTCAGAGCAGAATTCAGAAGAGACCCACTTCAGGTAGGACGTTGCTGGGTAGGCAGAACCTTTAGAAGATTAAAGCCTTCTCCTGGGGAGACCTCCATGGAGCAGGCTGCAACACGTCTCATCCATGGGCCAGTTTGACCTGCGCTCCGTGGGCAGTCAGATCGGCTGGAGCGTTTCTTTATAACTCATCCTGAAATACCTGTGGTAGGTACAGAGGCACCAGGCTTCCTGGAATTTCACATGATGTGCTGTCTTGATTACCAGCTCCTCTTAGTTCAGCCTACCTGTGTCCTCTGCACTTACTGCTAGTTCTACTCCCATCAAAATCAGTGGCACAACTGTTGCTCATTTCATGATGTAAGAATTTTTTTGGTCCCTTAGAGAGTAAAAACAACACGACTGCAGGTGTATTGAAGCTTGGGCTTGCATAGTTTTGAATAGAGCATAATATGTCAAATGACATCTTAATGTAAATATGAGACATCATATTCAAAGCGTTGCGTCACCTCCCCTGTATCCTTCTAGAGATGTTGTGTAAGCTTTGTTTTTTGTCCAGTTAGCCCAGTTATCTACATTCCTACGTCTGCTTTGGTAACTGTTTGTTATTGCCTTTCCCTGATAAATCTAATGGACCAAATCTACTACAAATAGGGGCTCTGCTGTCCAGTTCTGAGTGCTCCTGGAAAGTTTTCTGAAGATGTTTCTGTTCCTGTTGAGCTGATAAATTAAATGCTCATATTACTTACAGGCTGCATAATAATTCCTTAAAGTACAGTACATCAGGAGGGTTTGTTACAGCATTTTTTTGGCATCGTCAGCCATACAGAATGCTGGGATATTTAAAAAGGGTATATTAGCAGAAAGAGAGCAAAAATGGAGAGGGAAGGCAACTTTCAGCTGAGACTTGAAAAGATGGAGTCTGTAGTGATTGCCACAGCAGAGATGATGTGGGACTACACATGCATTGAATAGGTAAGGGCTCTTCACGGATGCTTTTTGATTACCTTCAGTTCCCAAGTTTTCTTTAGTCACTATTTCAGAGTATCATATTTTCTAAAAAATTGTCCCACTGGGTGTTGAGAGTTTCAGGTAGGGAATGCTCCATGAAACGTGTGGGAATGTGGCCAGTCCAGAGTTAGACTGAAAAATCTGAGCTCCCATGTAATGATTGACCGGCCCGCCGGCCTGCGTTGGGTGGTAGCAGCAGGGAGTGCACTGCCCCTGAAATTAAGAGCTACATGGAGATATTTCATGTGACTGAGTTGAGAGGTGGAAGGATTTAAACCAAGTATGTCCAGACCGTGGGAGCCCAGAGCAGATAAGGATGAAGAACCCGGTGCAGTTAGAGTGACCTGCTGGTGCAGAGGCAGTAACTGCAATGGTTCCCAGCTAAATCCTCACACCAGGTTACACTTACCTCTCATCCCCAAACAGCCAGCTCTTTTGATGCAAGGATTTTGTGTGCTGTTCTCTGTGGAGTTTCAGGAGAATTCTTTTTAAAAAATGAGTCTGTATCTGGACACATTATCTGTTGCTGTTCCCAAAGAGGGTTTGCAGCCAGCAGAAAAGCCCATTGCAAAGGCTTCCAACTCATAACCTCAATAAACCTCACCTGAGTTTTTAATTCAAGCTCTTTTTGTGAGGAACAGAAAGCTTGACAGAAAACCTGGAGGATAACAGGTATAAAGACACCTGCCAGAGGGCCTGAAATGACAACTTTGATGGAGAAAAGTAAAAACCTTTGAGATAAATAATTTATCCTAAGAGGCTGCTTTGGGGATTTCTGCCACCTTCTCTGTAGACAGCGGGTGGTACAAAGCGTGGGACACCATCCCATTTAGTCAAGACAGTACAGCACTGCTGCTGGCCATCCGTTTGCCCAGGGACAAATATTGAAGATTAAATAGTGCTGCTTCTGAAAGGATTCAAACTCTGTTCCACTGGGCTGCCAGGGAGAGAGGAGAGCTGAGGACCTGTTGTGCACCGTAGTGGCCTTGGTTTGATCTGTCATTGTCCCATATTCTCTTAGACTTTCCTGAATGCTTGTTGCAGCTATCTGTGGGGTGTAGATATTTCTGTGGAACATGAAAGGCCTGTGAAATCAGATATGGAGTAATGTTGTGGCTCCCTTTGATTTTCTCCTTACTTGGGAGAGGTAGAAAAGGCATATTTTTAGGGGGTTTTAAGACCTTTCAGATCCAGAGGACATTGGGCATTGCACAGGAACAGGCTCTCATTAAAAGTCTCTTAAGCAGCTGGAATGTGGCTGGAAGGAGATTAAAGGAAATACATGTATTTAGCAAAGTGCTTAGACAGAAAAGTAGAGAGAAATAAAAGTTTGAGAACCTTATTGTTCTTTCAGATTGCTAGCAGGTGTGCATTAATTCAAAGAGTTTACTTTTTTTTTTTTGGCCATATGATCTGTAGATAATAAACTCTAAATCATCTAGAAACGATGTGCCGTTTGCCTAACTGCAAATATCTGCATACTTTATATTTAATCTTGTAAGAATGTTCTTTTACTGTGATCTTGATCTGATCCTATGTTAGTTTTACCCTAATAAAACACAGTTATAGTCAGAGCCTGCAAGTCTCTACTCCTATGGGTAATCTTAGCTGTGTCTGTTACGACTCTGAGAGTGGCTTCTGCTCCCAGCTGTGCCACTGGTCAACTGCATGACCCTGGGCAACTCCTTTAATTTCTCTGCCTACGTATCTAAATTGAAAGTTATGTGAGACACTAGTTTTGAGAGTTTTGTCTGTGTACTGATCTTATGCAATGAATCCCGATCTCTATAGGAGCCTCCAAGCACAGTGGTATAATTTTTTCATGCTGCCATTTACATGTCTTAGGTAACGAGTCTGATAGTTCATAGGAGGGAGCCTTTCACAGAAAGGTGTATTCCAGGCAGCTTTAGTCACATGTCTTAGATTAAACCAATTTACTGCTTATTTTGTTTACTCCTCAATGCCTTCTTTCCATCTGGTTATTTTCATCCTCCATTTCTAGAGGAAAACCAAGTTACTTTGTGTGTTGCAACTTCAGAAATTCCCAAATAAAAAAAAAAAAAGCAACAAAAAAAGAAGTATTAAGTAAGTTTGCCTGCACAACCAGCTATTTGTGTAGGGTCCTGTATTACCTCTGTCACAATTTAAAGTATTGCTGGATCCAATTTTAGAAAGTGTTTTTCCCATGAAGCTTTTGCTTTGCATACTGCAAAAGATGCATTAGACTTGGTATCTTTGCTCTGTGTGTGGTCCCAGGCTGTATTTTCTATGCACTATTGAGATTGCTCTGAAAATGTAATAAAATTCTTCAGAGGTTGTTTTTATTGTGCCTATCATTATCCTGTTTGAGTTTTCCACAAATATCAATATCCAACATTCTTCAGGGTCTGGGCAATGCCAATACCACTTTCTCCCAACTCTCACTGGCCACTGGCAGGTCACAGGACATCCTTCAGACAATCCCTGTCCAAGACTGTGGGAACAGCTGTCCTGGGTCAGACCACAGGCTCATGGAGCTTCACGACCTGGTTTTAACACAGGGTAATAATAAACGTGAAGACAAAAGCATAAGAAGGAAGAGGGTAGCAGAGAGTGATGCTCTCTCAGAACACTCTCCAGCTTCTGCCGGTCTGCACCTCAAGAATTTCCTGTGTCAAAGTATCTTTGTGTTTAATGGTGCCTTATGAATTTTGCTTCCAGGGTTTTGTATGAACGCATGTATGCTTTAGCATACCTAGTGTCCTGCAGTAAGAAGGGCTGCAAGTTTAACTACAGCCTCTGCACCCCATTTAATTTATTTTTAGTCTATCAATTAATAAGTTAATATAATTCCCCCTGGTTCTTGTATATTAGAGGTAAGAATAATCTTGCAGGTCAGTTATGATTTTATCACCCTGTTCTCCTAGCATTCCTTTTTCTCCAAGTGGAAATTGTGGAAGATTTCCAGTCTATCTATTTGTCTTCATACACAAATTATTTTGAAAATCTGTCAACTTCACAAGTCCAAGCAGACTGTAGCATCTGGCTTATCCTTGGTCTTTCTGTTCAACGACTCCTTCAAAGTAGGTTTATGAGGCATGACTACTTTCTACAGAAGCTGTGTTGACTCTTCTCCACTCTTCTGTATTTAACCTTTGCCCACCAATTCTACTCTATTCTTAGAGTTTCTAACAACTTGCCCAGTACAGCTTTCTCCTGTTCTGTGTAGATCATCACATCTCATAAAAATTTGAAGATCTGTTTGCCACCTTTTCTCCCTTTTACACTCATGCAGTTTTAAGCCACATCTTTTGCACCACGTTTTCCTTCCGGAGTCAGCACTCTGATGTGAATACCTGGACATCCAGTGAGCTACAGAAGAGCACACAGTCTTGACTTTACAGCTGTTGCTTGAGGAAATGCATCAAAGCCCCTGAAAATCCTAGGGAAGTTCAGTGACCCTTAGTTAAATTGTATCTGCTTAAGGTCTGAATTTCTGACTTCAGCTTTCATCCTACGGGTCTTGCTTTGCCTTTTTTAGTGGTTTGGTAAACCACTAGACAAAAGCACTGTCTACTGTACCTTTTCCCCATGAGAAGGAATTAATGGATTTTAGGCCCATGTCCTAGCCCCTTGAGATGAGCAGTTTCTCTGTTTTATTCCCAGTTGAGGTCATGCTATTGGACTCCTTTGGAAACAGAGGCACCAAGCCTCCACACTAGAGCTCCTGCTGCTTCTGAAGCCCCTGTGAAAAGGAAAGGCTGAGGACTGATCACATCTTTCGTAGGAAGGAAATGGCTAGTCTAAATAATCAGTGAAGCTACTACTGATGTCTCAAAAATATCTGACAAGGGATGAATGTCAGTTTAGCTGGGATGGAGGACACTAAAATGAGGATGAAGACTGGCAGGACAGGAGCTCTTTTTGTTCTGGGAAGGGATTTTGGGGCGTTAGGATGCTCAGCATGGGTGGTAGTTCTGTCAGTATGTGGACAAGCAGTAGCTTAGTATACAGGAGTTTAGTAAAATTGCATATGTGACTTTCAAGCAGTGAGCATTTTCAGTGGTGTTATATGAGGCTCTTAAACTCCTCTTTCCAGTGTCAATTCACTTTTTCTTATTTCTTCTGTCTGTGCCGTGAACTTGGGAAACTTTGCTGCATGGAACACAGATACTGCATGGCAAATGGAGAATAACCACATCTTACATTTAACTCATTAACAAGTGCACATCCTGGGGTGTGAGCGCTGGAATCCCACTACCAAGCAAAGTCTGGGTCTCTGGCTTTCTGGGTGGGTGCTGTTATTCCCCCAACTCACGTAACAGCAACACATCTTCCTGAACACAGCATTGTCCCAGTGAGTCTGAACATCCCTAAGAAGTCAAACTTTTGTTGATGTGTGACCCTCTCCCTGCTCATGCTGGAGTTGGCACATCTTGGACTTCAGAGCTTGTACAGAGCATGTGCTTATGCACCCAGGGTAATACAACTTCAATGAACATGTATATCAGTTTTTAAGCATCACAGTGAGTCAGGCAAACCCAAAAAGCTTTCTCATCATGTGTTGATCTCACTCACTTGGGTCAATCTTTCGTCCCTCACCACAGTTCCTCCAGCTCAGGACTGCCATGTCCTTTGTGCACCGGCTGTTGCTGCCCTCTCTGTGGAGTGTTTGGTGCCAGATAGGGCTTTGAACTTTGTAGTATGAATTGCTCTCTGAAGCTTATCAAGCTGTGTTAATTCCAGTTTCTTGGGCTGAACCTAGCCCCAGATATCTGTCTCTGGTTCCAGTATTGCCTGTTTATTTCTTGGCTCTCACTGGAACATCTCATGTTTCTGTCCCCCAGTTCAGCAGTGACAACGGGATTAAGAGATTCTTCCCACCCACTTGGTTTCTAAAGTTTAATACTTGCTGTGTGATTCACAATGATTCCTTGGTTCTTGGTTCGTTTGCAGGTCTCTGGATGACTTCCATGTGTTAGTTAATTGCACTTGTTCCTAATTACGGACGTGTGAGTGCATCTGGAGGTTGTAGGCTACTGTGAGAACGAATGCAGAAGTGCTGCGAGGTTAGGTCAGCTGAATTGTGCTGTAACTCCCATGCCTGGGTAGAATGGATTGACTACAGAGAGACCTAGACATCTAGCTCAGAAATAGATGTCTATAAAGTATGTGGAGGACTAAAATCGCAGCTGCAGTGCTTGACTTGCATCCTCCATAATGAAGATTATATCCCTGATAAGAGTATGGTCTTACTTGAACAGTTGAGTGTTAGAAATATCTGTCTTTGGTGCAGCCAGGTAACTTTTCATTTTGATTATCTCTACTGATTAAAATTCTTTTCTTGTGAAGTGGAATGTGGAAGACAATGTGGACACTTGTCATGTTCACTGGCACAGACTTTGCTCTCTCCAGCAGCACAGACTGGCATTTGCTGTGCTGAAACATGCGCCTGGGAACAGGACCAGTCCGACCTGGTCAGATAATTTAGCTGTGAAAGAGCCATGCTTTTACAAGGAGCCCAATAATGGTGCAGAGGTGAAGAATCTCACTTCCTACACTGCTGTGGGGAATTGCTTGCTTGGCATTGTACCAGCTTACTAACTCGTGTCCATCACCACCTGGCTTGGTTTGCTCAAGCACTGAACTGTGCAGACAAGATGATGGAGAATCGCTGTGCCACTGCTGGGGGTGCCAGCAGCCAGAGAGTCTTTGTAGACGCTTCAGAAATTGCTCCTGATTGCATCCCTCCCTATCCAGCTTTGCTTGTCTGACTCCCACACTCACTTCATGCAGCCACGTAGCCCAGTTTGCCTCACTGGGGGAGAGGAACAAGAAGCAGCTGGCTCATCTGTATGTCCACATTGAACTACCTGTGGACTTGCAACGGCAAAAATGGGGTTTGGGGGGAGAGGTGTAGTCTGCATATATTAATGCTGGGGACAAGATGTGTCCAAAAGTAAAGGTTCTAGGACATTTCCATTTATCTGTCTGTTTTTTTGGGGTCAGGGAGTTGAAACACTCTGCGATTCTTACCTGCTCGGTAAGCAGGAGAGGCACTCCTGATCACTGTTGTGCAAATGCATGACTGTTCCCCATTTGTTTGCAGCCTTTAAATCTTGCATCAAAGTTAAATAATTTCTCTGTGTTTACAAGCATCCTAAAGATATTAAGGGAGATAAATTCTGGAAGAAAAATATTGTCTTGCCATGAAAAGTGAAACCATTTGTCTCAAAAATTTGTGACATTTTTCAGCCAAATTACATATAAACACATGTAAGTGCATTGCTGTTGCATTTGGCAATACATTGTTAGTTGACCTTTCCTTTAGTTTTTCAGCAAGAAAATGTTTTCCAGCAAAAGTCATGCTTGCTCTAGAAAGGTGGTTATTGATAATGTCTCTCTATTGGTCTTTCCTAGCTATGTCTCCTGGCATGGTGCCAGTGCACACAAAACCCTGGAACGACATGGTTAATGCTTTCTGGAGTTAGCACAGAGCTGTGACATACAGTGATCTGCAGCACCACTGAGTACAAGAGATCTCTGTATGTGATGGTGAATGTGCTGGGAAGGAAACAAAACTGCAGGGGTGTAAACATGTTCTCTGCATGGAGTCAAGAAAACTTCCTACCCAAGGTTGCTGGTGGCAACACACAAGCGTTTCTTCTTCCTCCCCATAGGATTAGTCTGCTGCTTTCCCTTGGTGTGTGGTGGTGATGGGATACCCCTGACCAGCAGCTTTCTGAATATCCTTCCCTCTGATCACCTTTCCTCTTCCACGACTGCCCTCTTCCATACCTCACTGCCTTTTCTGCTTCCTTTCAGCTTGACCGGCAAAGAAGCTCTGACCCACTTCCCATCCCTGGGACCCTCTACAAGCTCTGCCCAGGGGAAGGTCCACGTGAAGCAGTGTGACTTGCTGAAGCTGTCCCGCAAGCAGAAGAGGCTGTGCCGGAGGGAGCCGGGCCTGGCGGAGACCCTGCGGGATGCCATCCGGCTCGGGGTCATGGAGTGCCAGTACCAGTTCCGCAGCGAGCGCTGGAACTGCAGCCTGGAGGGAAGGACCAGCCTGCTGAAGCGAGGTACAAGGTAGTCTTTTGTTTGCAGTATAAAATCTCACTTGGTGCCATAGCCCCTGGAATATGCATCTCAAATTGAGCAAAGTGGGGCAGGAACCAGGTAGTGCAGAGATCATGTGTTGCCTAGGAATGGGAGCTGTGGAATTTGGGGCCTTTTGCCACAAAATATGCCTTATTCTCATCTTTCCTGTGCTGTTTGTCAGGGATTGAAAAGTAGAAGGAAGTTCACACCCTTGGCTTGTGGATTTTTGTCCGAAACCAAAGTTTCCTAGACTGACCATCTTCCTTGGCTGGCAATCAGGGATACGCTGTGAAAAATAAGGGTTAGTGCTTCATGTCAAGGGATGTTCTGAGAAAAGACTCTTGTTAGCTCTTGGGATATTTTTGTATATAAATCTCTGTTGTTCTCAAACACAGAATTTAATCCTAATTTGCTGTTTGAAAAAGCTATTTATCAACATTAAAGTATTTCAGGGCATGTTGACAAATGTCTCCTAAGACTCTTTCACGTATATCTGGAGTTTCTGCAGAAGTTCAGAAGGAGTGTACAGAAGAGCCACTGGTTTCTGTTTCACAAAATGCTTTAGAGGAAGAAAACGTCCTGTAAATTCTGTATCTGAGGTAGGAAGGAGCATAATAAATCCTCCAAATTATAAGAACTTGAGAAAAATAGAATGAAGACAGACCTTATTTCTTAATAAAAGTTCCCAGAGCATGCATATAGACTTTACTAAACCTGTCCTCATCCAAACAGTGCCTGGCCACCGATTACTGAGTTTCAGCACTTTAATAATGTTTAGTAGCATTTACTAAGTTTCAGTCTTCAGTATTACTGAATTTCAGTCCTTTGATAAGGTTTAGTAACTTAATGTTTTTAAAAGGCCCTGAATAAGCCAATATTAACTTTGATGAAATTAAAATGTTAGTTTTAATTAACATTGGAATTGAAACATTTTAACATTTCCATTTAAAATTATCAAAATTTATTAAAGTAAACATTAAGTTAATATTCCAGTCAACCAGCACATGCAAGATCAGATTTACTTCACTGCAAAGCTTTCGTGTGAATTTTTTTAGCACACTGTAGAAGAATCTGTCCATGATCATTTTGAGTGACTTTCTGACATCTGTACCTTCATGAACCTCAAAGAACTTGAAAATGACAATTGAATAATCCTCATCTTCACATAGCTGGAAAACATTTAATTATCTTGTGGTGGCATGCCTCAACATTTCCGTGGACTCCTGACTGACAAAATAAAATATCACCTGTAATTTAAAACCTGTTTTGGCAGATGAGGATAAGTGTTTGAAAACTTTTATTACACAATCTTAAGGATCAAATGATGATTTAATACAGAAAAGTATGCTATATACATCTCCTGTATGAGCGGACAGTTGGCTGGAAGCAGTTATTAGTTTTCATTTTCCTTTAACTTACCAATAGGTTAGTTTCTTTCACAAAGAACATGAACACTTTCAGCTGACACTTCTGATGTGTTTCTCACTTATTCTTACTGCTGTTTCGTTGCTGCCTTGGAAATTGTTGGTCAGACAATGGACTATGCTCCTTTCACCCAAGTAGTGATGAAGAGTTTTAGAAATGACTAAATCATTTGATATCACCATGGTCCTAGAGAAACTGTAAAGAAAACCACACCCTTTTTAACAGTATGGCCTTATGAGTGCAAGAGGGGAAAAAAGATCATGTCCTGGTGAGATGGTTCATTTTTGTAATAGGTGAAAAGCCACACTTAATTTGCAGTCACAGCTGAAAAACTGCTATGACTGATTCAGATCAGCTTTTCCTGCTTCTAGAGACACCACCATCTTTTTTTCCTCTAGTTACATGCTTTTAGTAAGTAAGAAAAAAATGCCAAGGGCTGATTTATTTTCACAGTCTGCACCATTTGTTGTTTTCCACTGGCACTCCTCTGGATTCAACTGGGAAGAAACAACTTTTGCATAACCTACAACTCTTCTATGACTGTTGCAGTCACATATGATGGGTATTACTCTTCAGTGATCCATGGAAATAGTTAGATTTAAAATGATTCTGTGGAGAGACATTTCAAGCCATCTTGTTGCACAGTGACTGTCTTTATAAAACGTTTGTAAAGCAATGATGATCTTTTTGTTTCCAAGGTGTGCCATAAAGGCAGTCAGTTGTGCTGGCGGTCAGGTAAGCAGTATTTCATCTCGGACAACATGGTGATTTGGGGAAAACCAATACCTATAGCAAACACAGCTCAGATTCAGTCACTCAGAAAAGTCCTTCTTCAGAAAGGAGCATGCTACAATCCTTCCATCCTTGAATCCATTTCTCTGCTTCATGTTGGTTAGATTCTTTGACCTTCAAACAGTGGTTTCATTGATGGCATGAGGAATCTAGGAATGGTATAGCACAGGAACGGTGGCTCAGAGACATAGAATTTCCATCACTGGAGATTTTGAGAACTCAGTTGGACAAAGCTCTGAGCAACTTTATCTGGTGTTGGAGTTAGCCCTGCTTTGAGCAGGAGGTTGTACTAAACACCTTGAAGTCCTTCCACCCTGAATGTTTCTACAATTCTATAGCTTTCTGGTCTGCTCTTTTCTGTTTGTTTGTTTGGGTTTGGTTTTTTGTTGGTGGTGGGTTTTTTGTGTGGCTGTGTTGTTTTTTTTTTTTTTTGTTTTGTTTTGTTTTGTTTTTCCCCCAGAGAGATGTCTCTTCCACTTGCTCTGAAATGCTCATGCTATCTTTATTGTAGCATTGAAAAATCTTTGACCTTGAGTATTTTTCCTTTGGCAGAATCATCACATAGCTAAACTCCTCCCGTTATAGTTTTCCTTGTGGTCTAGAGCACACCACACCACAGAACAGTGTCTTGCCATTGCAGCAAACGTCTTTCTGTATTTATAGGCTGCTGAGCTAACAAAGAATTCCAGAGAGCTCAGGGGAAGACTTGGACATGTGCAAGGTCCTACCAGGGGGAGCCAGCTTGCTTCAACATCTTGAAATTCAACTATGTGCTGGATGTTTACAACCAAACTGCCCAGCAAAGACATCTGCATTTAGATGTTCCCCCTTGCACCGAGTGTTCAAGATTTCATTTAGTCACTAGCAACACAGTCAATGGGGTCAGGAGAGTGACTCATCCCTAAACCAGACCCTGACAGCCTGGGCATTGGCTCCAGGCTCCGCTGGCTGTGGTGACAAGAGCTCCATTGACATGGTAGGAGGGTAGATGCCCAGGGCACATGGAGAAACCTCTACTTAGATCTTCTCAAATTATGCTCATTGGAGCTGACTGCTGCTCATTTGTGCTACGTCCTACTGAAAATCCAGCTCCAACAGCTGCTCTGTTGCTCATTGTTGTTCCACAAGGGCTTAAGGACCATTCAGTTTTTCCTTTACTCAAGTGATTTGTGAATTAAACAATTAAATGGTGGTCAGTCCTTATGACAAAGTAGATGGAAACATCTTAGACTTTTCCAACAAGCATTTGGCATTCTGGTGACATTGAACCTTTGCCATAAAAGGAGGTGGGAGGTGGGGGGGAAAGAAGGAGACAATTTGAAAGTATGCTCGTTATCTTCAGTTACTGCTGTCTGCAGTGGCCTGACCACAAGCAATGGTCTCTGATTTCAAGTGGGTTGAAATCTGGCCAGCACTTACGTGGAGTGCCACAGAAGAAACCAAACCATCACTGGTCAGAAATAGCAGAAGCAGTGTGGTATTCCACAAAGTCAGATTTAGCAGGGTATGTGGAGCTGACTGGTACTTCTAGCTTTATATGGTATGGGAAAGTGTTTCTAAAATGCTTTCCTCTCTTCTGGTATCAGGATGTCAGCTAGGATATTGGGAATCTGGTAAGCATTTGGAGATTAGCTTCTGGAATTATTTTTCAGATTTAGGATCTCAAATATATCTTATCCTCTCTTAGTTCCTTCTTTTGGGTTAGCCACTGTTTGAAAATGTGTGAGCATCATGTTGCTATCCATAATCTGTGTCCCATGCCACCTTTTCCAAAACTTTTGATAGATTTGGTGACATTTTTTCGTTATTCTTCCAGTACACTGAGAGATTTTATAGAGCATCATCAACCAGAGACCTTAGTTGCAAGTTACTTGTCCCACCAACTAAAATGGTGAGTTAGAAGCAGTTTGTTGCTTGATCTCCTTGATCTCTTCCACATTTTCTTGACTCTCTCATCCACATCCATACTGTTGCTAGATCTTTCATCTAAAATTCTAGAATTCCGAAGGGCTCTTAGGAAGTGTCTATTGAAGTTGCTAATGCAGCCTCTCCATTATGTTCATGATTAGTCATTTTTTCATTCTTCTTTCTGATAGCTATCAGAAGAACTCTTTGCCCTGTTCTCCGGTCAGATTTATGGTGACCTCAGTCGGATCTCAGCAGTCAGTGGTCTGATCTATTATTACAGCTGGATGGGAATTCTTTGAGGGAAAAGAATGATGGAAAGATTTGAGGTTGGACTGGATGAATTCTAGAGGTGCCTTCCAACCTATACTCAAAGCAGGGCTAGCTGCAAGACTAGATCAGGTCTCTGGTTCTCTCTCTTCCAGTTTTGGAGGAAACAGATTTGTTTCCTTCTGACGTGGAAGGAAATTTGGAATTTTCCAATGTGGAATATTTGCTTGCTTCAATGTGTTTTCTTCCAGGCAATGTACAAGTGCTCTATTTTTCATAAACCAAGATTTTTTTGTTTTGGCCAATCTTATCCATTCCTGCTCACCGAGCTATTGATCAGTCACCTGTCTTTCTCTTCCTAGCAGTACTTCATAAATTGTGGACTTGTTAAGCAATTTTCTGTTAATAGTTTTGTTTTCTGCAAATGAACTCTACAGGACATATTAAGATTTTCCCCTGGATTAAACATGAGAGGAGATAAGTAGTCAAAATATTTTGGTGTTTAGGTCAGGTTTGTGTCAATCAGGATATTCTGGAACTTCTGTGGAGCTCATCAGTGTCATATCAACATACCCATTCCTATCTGATCTCATGTCTTCAGACTGAATTTTTATGCAGGCACTGTACTTTCTTTCCTGGTTAAAATGTCATGGTGTGTCATGGTCACATATGTCAGAGCAAACATAACCAAGCTGGGAAGCCTGCTTTAGGAAGGAAAATAACTTCAGAAAGCATCACCGTAGTCACTGGGAGTAGCTAATTTACATGGAAGTCAGAAAACCCACCCATGTGTGGGAGAGTTGTCCTTCTTGCCCATTATGTCCTTCAACATGGAACCTTTCCCAGTTAAACCACATGTGATCTTTCCATATGAAATACTACTACTGTGCCAACATAGTCCTAGTTAAAAACATTTTTAAATAACAGGTCAGATTTTAAAAATATTTTTTAAGCCACAACATGGTTTCGATGATGGTCTCTATTCACACCTGTCAGCTCTGTGGTGAGGATGAGGACAAATGGAGTTTCATGACTGTCGCTTTTTGCAGTTGAATATTTTCCCAGGACTGTTTGGCTGTTGCCACCCATCCGTTGATCCATGGCTGGTTGCCTGTCTCCATATTGAATCAGTCGCAGTCACCAGGAGAGACCAGGGTGTTACCATACCAGTTACTTGAAACATGATATTGAGTTTCTCTGCTAGGAATGGTGTGCAGGTAATGGAAGAGTTTTGTCTCTGTATTTCTAAGTATTGCTTCTGGTTTTAGTTCATGGACAGTCAGAAGAGCCAGTGAGGTGGATGAATACCTTATTTTGCCTTTCCTGCTCCTACCCTTTCCTAATCTTTCTCCTGTGCAGGTTTTAAGGAAACTGCCTTCCTCTATGCAGTGTCCTCTGCAGCTCTCACCCACTCCTTGGCCAGAGCGTGTAGTGCTGGGCGCATGGAGCGCTGCACCTGCGATGACTCCCCAGACCTGGAGAACCGCAAGGCCTGGCAATGGGGCGTTTGTGGAGACAACCTCAAATACAGCACCAAGTTCCTGAAAAAATTCTTGGGTCAGAAGAGGATTGGCAAAGACCTGCGGGCCAAGGTGGACATCCACAACACCAATGTTGGCATCAAGGTGAGGAGCTGCACTAGCAGGCCTAGAATGAAGTTAGGACTCAGTGCAATTCTAACCCATCCTCAACTGAGGCTGTTTGTGAGAGGGGTATTCACTGCTCCTACTCACAAACCAGACCTGTTTACCTGTGTGTTGTGGACCTTACAGTACTGAGAGATCCCTGGAATGTCTCCTGAACTCTGGTGTGAGGAGTTGCATGTTGAGTGGCAGAGTAGCATCTTGTATCCTCTGGTGTTATCAGGGGCTGAGTGACAGCAATATGCAGCACAGTAACGGCTGTAAAACTCAATGGCTGAATTACTCCATGGGTTATGCCACAGCCACAGGGAGTTTTGAGAACAGCTAGAGCCTCAGAGCTGGTGGGACGTGTGAAGTAGATTAAAAGTTGACACTCTTGAGGTCAGTTAAGAGTCTGCTGGTGATTTGTTATGGAACTAGTCATGTCACAAGTTCGAGTCGGGGAGACCATTAGATCAAACATTTTGGCCTGTATGTTACAGGCTACTGACTTATAATTGTTTTTGTATTTACTGAGTCCAACTACTTGTTCAATTAGAGCACTGTCTTCATTTGAATATACCAAAGGGAATCCACCATGCTGGGCATACTCAGTTTTATGGTTGACTACTCCTGCTATTCCAAATAGGCTTAGTAGGAATTTCTTTAGTATTCAGCCATTTGTCCTCATTCAGTCTTTCTACTCTCTGGCTTATCAGTCAACTTTGTAGCCATTCCTCTGTTTTGGTTTTTTTTTTAGTTTTTCCTCCATAAAATAGGAGTAATACCAATAAAACTGAAGTACTTCCAGGCTGTCTGCAATCTGAGGTGTTGCCTCTACCCAGAACTAGGCTCATGGTCCTGGCAGATAATGACTCCCACTTCTCTTCCTCATCAGGCTGTGAAAAATGGTCTCAAAACCACATGCAAGTGCCATGGTGTCTCTGGCTCATGTGCTGTCCGGACATGCTGGAAGCAGCTTTCACCTTTCCATGAGATTGGACGATTGCTGAAGCTGCGCTACGATGATGCCGTCAAGGTCTTCAGTACCACCAATGACGCTGTGGGACACTCGGAGCTGGCTGGCCCACAGAGACACAGCCATTCTCCCAAGCACCCCGCTTCGCCCCGCTCTACTGACCTGGTGTATGTGGAAGACTCCCCCAGTTTCTGTCGTCCCAGCAAATACTCCCTGGGAACTGCTGGGAGGACCTGCTCTCGGGAAGGCAACTGTGACAGCATGTGCTGTGGACGAGGCTATAACACCCAGAGCCGTCTGGTTACCTTCTCCTGCCACTGTCAGGTGCAGTGGTGCTGCTATGTTGAGTGCCAACAGTGCATGCAAGAAGAAGTGGTCTACAGCTGCAAGCAGTAAAGACAGTGTTAGAGGGTCAAGACACGTCCTAGAGTACAAGGAAGCAATAGGGAGAGAGAGACATGATTCTCTGCTGTGGGGTGAGGGCAAAGGCAAGCACCAAAATGTCCAGTGCTCCTATTATCTCAATGTTGAGATCCTCCGATGTGGGGAGAGCCTCTGTATGAGGGGTGAAAACCAGAGGTTTTGTCAGGTGTCAGATCAGGAAGGAGGTACAGAGAGTGGGGGTAATGTGGGGACATCAGAGACACTGAAGCAGTCAGAAATATCTCTTGTGAGCTGAAACTCGTACTCTCGCCTGCAGGAATATCCCCCTCCTCCATTCCTCACTTGCACTTATGTAAATGTGTTGGGGTGGTGACACTGAAACACTGAGGGCTTGCGCCCTGGTTCCTGGAGAGAAGAGAATTAAGGGACTGGGGAGGCAACTAATCAGAGACTGGATCCTGATGTAGCAGGGACGGCTGTGTTCCTGCACCAAGGCAAATGACTCTGGCAGCGGGGGATTTCCAGTGCTGTTCTCTGGGAGCTAGTTGAATTCTTTCTGCTTTGAACTCAAAGACACATTGTTGAGTAGTCTCATTGTTATGCAAGAATTGTGCCTCAGAAATACCGGTTTACAAAGAAATGGAGCTCGTGTCCATCATCTCCCAGGTCTATAGTTTGGATGTTAGGATCCAAGTGGATTTTAACCACGTTTTAACCTTGCTGTAAGCAGGAGACCTGGAATTGCCTCTGTTACAGTGCATGTATCCCAGGAACTCAGCTGAGGTCTGTGAAGTTACCCCTCTGCAGCATGGTGTCTTGCAGGGGGTTATTTTATGGTGGTGGATCCAGGGTGATGGTGCCAATAATGCATCTCTCTTCCCCTGTCCCAGTCAAATTATCAATTATCTTTTTGTCTTATGTGTACCACTCTGCCCTGGTGCCCAAGGTGCATCACATCCCACAGTTCTGCCCTGTGCTAATGACAGGTGAAACTTCTGAAACAGAATTAGGAACCACAGGAACTGGGGAATCTTAAAAATTTGCAAGTCATGAGTGACAATCTCTGCACTGAGAAGTTGGATGTATCTAGACAATGCAGGCATCTGGCACGAGAGAAGGTGACCTGGGGGAAGGAGCGCAGTCCATTACAGAGTTGTGATCCCCTGATTTACAGTCATGTTTTTCTAGTTAACTTTTAAGTTGAACACAACAGAAACAGCCTGTTTTGTTTCTTTGGCTGTGTTTTAGAGAGCAGTTTTGGGAATGGCAGTGAGGCATTCCCTGACCTGGCCACCAGGTACACATAGTTGTGTGTAGCACAACCTGTCTGGGTCTCGAGGTGTGTTACAGTGCTTGGCAGTGTATTTGCCCACTCCAGGGCTTTTTCTGGTTAATCCTGCAGCAGCAGTTAAAGCATTTATACTGTGAGAGCTCTGGAGAGTCCCTGAGTTAACAAAGCTGCTGTATTTACTCAGTCTTGGTAATGGCTATAAACCAGCAAGCAGGATGCCTGTGTGGAGATGGGCTGGTGCTGAAAAGAATACTTAAATCCTTAAGCTCAGATCAAAATTCATTGGCAATGTAACGGATGAAGATGCTGGTTTGGGTTGCTAGATGGACTAATCCATAGGCTGAATTGAGCAAGCTTTCAATGGGATTGAGTTCTCCTAACAAGCAGTAAGATCTCGTCTGTGTGCTCCAGCTCTTGAGTGTGGATCTGCTCAAGTCAGGCACCTCATCTGTTCATTTACATGTGCGTTGAGCAATTACTTTGCAGTGATGAGTGCGTACTTACACTCTCTTTGTCTTGACCTTGTTGCCCTTTTGTTTTTTACAACTATTTTTGATTTCTGCTTCATAAAAGGATGGAAGAGAACTGTCTCAGAGCAGATCTAGCCATTAACTGGCTGTTTAGAGCCCACTAAGACCTTCCCTTTGGCTAGCTACAGGTCTTTTAATGGGCTTATTCCTTTTTATCCTTTTTCTGGCTCAAGTTGACTTGAACTGAATTAAAGTGCTTATGACAGACATAATACTGCAATAGGGTTAATTGGCCTTAATTTTTTTTACCTCCTAAATACCCAAGAACTTAATATTGAGCAGATCATTATTTACATGTTGCTTTTAATCTTTTTGGAGTTGAAATCTTCCCACGAGTCTCAGTGTTGAGCACGCAACGAAAATGCATCCCAATAAGTTAAAATTGGCATCACAGGTGAAGTGACAAAGGAACTGCTCTACACTAGTGATTCCAAGCTGTCTGCCCCACTGACCTCCTGGCTTGTCCAGCATCAGAGAGGATCACAGGAGGGTTATTTGGGGATCCCGTGCCATTGCGTGAAGCATTCCCATTTAAACAGGGACTGGGAATCAGTGGAAGCAGGGGGGAGGCACAGGTGGATCCCATTGTTTGGGAAGCAAGTGGAGGAGACACCGCTCTGTCCTTTTGCTTTTATCAAAGCTGCACTTCTCAGTTGTCCACTGGCCAGTAATTTCTGGGCATGCACAATCCATTCTCCACACCCAGATGTCATAATTTGAGGGCAGCTAGGATGCTCCTGGGTGCTGGAAAGTGTTCTTGATGGTCTTGTTTCTTTTTATTTCTTCTTTGGCCTAATGTTAATGAAGTGAACAAGGGTGGTTCCAGCAGACACATCACTGCAGGTTGGGATTCATGCGTTGTGCAGATCCGGCAACACAACTTGCACAAGGTCACTGCAGGCAAGAACTCAGGATATAACTGGTTTTCAATGGCTTAGTAAGTTCTGTCTCCAGCCTTGCCATGAAGTTGTTTGAAGAAGAAACACCACTTCTGTAAACTCCTAGTAATGTTACCTGGGTCAGTGTCACCTGCTGACAGCAGGATCCCAGTGAGGGGCTGTGAATCTGCTCTCTCGTTTCTTAAAAGAGCAGGCTGTTTATGTCACTTTGAGTGTTAGGTCTTCTCTTAAGGGCTTTGTGTTCACTGACCTCCAAGCGGCCCTGCTGAGCAGCATTGTGTTTGACTCTTGCAATAGGAACTGTCAGGCTGCACACTGGGAGCAGGTCTATGAAGCTCTGATGTGCTCCTGCCTCCCCAAATCCAACTTGGACCTGTTGGAGGGGATCTACCATCCATCTCACACATAACTGAAAATCTGTTTTCTCCCGTTCCCAGTAACTCCAGTAACAGTGTAGATGTTGGACCTTGGATGAGGTGGCTGTTGGGCTACAGGCTAAACAGGAGCCTCCTTGGACCTGGCTGATCTTTGTAGGGCCCTCGGGGTACCCTCCAGGTACCTGCAGAGTGCACTCATTACAAAGTGAAACTTCTTTTTGTCTTGCTCAGACTCACTCTTCTGTACTATTCCTGTAAAACGAGAGAGGAGAAAACCACATAAGAACAGACATGTCGGTAGGTCTTTTAGTCTTCTCCAATGACCTGGTCCTGCTCTGCAGGGAGCGTGGAAGGAAATACGTGTTACTAATACCTTCCATTTTCCTGTGAAGAGCCTTTCAAATCTGTAGGCTAGTTCTCCCATCTGAAAGGCAAGTCTGGCTTCCACATAGCAAAAAGTGTTATTTTAATACTACCCTTTATCTGGCTCCAAATGTTGCAATGCTTTCAGCAGTAGGTGAAGGCATTTCAGAGGCTCGTTAGGTGTTTTGCACAACAGACTCAAAAACAAGACCAGAAGGATGGTAAGATGATTATTTAGGCAGAGAGGACTATGGTCAGACTAGTAGAACTTGCAACTTCGGTTATTTGGGTCCTTTGCAGATGAAACACTGATGTCAGTGGGAACCAAAGGACAGGTTTGTGCCAAGGGGACTAGGCATCTTTAGGCAACTCGATCAAGCCCTTTCAGCGCGGATATTTTGGACTGACTTGGTTCTCTGGCACTCTTTCAGGCAAAGAAGACACATTTAAAGCAGGATTAGATGCTGCTTATTAGCACTTGAAAAAGATTTTGAGTTTTGTGTGTGTAGCCCATGCTGTATGGACATTTCTGTTTCTGGGGTGGTGTCACCAAGTCCCTTGCCACTGAAAACACTGGCATCTGTGAAATGTGCAGGGGTTACCACTAGCAATGGAGGTTTTAGCAGTGATCCGTGTTACCATTTGAACTGTGATCTCCTGAAACTGTCAGTGTCTGTTCCATACAACGTTATTGTCCAGTCTGGTTGCCAGCAACTATGAGGTGGAGCTGCCCTTTGTCTTAAGTGTCGGTTAGCACAGTCCCATGGGGATCTTACAACAACTTTACTGAAGTCAACGATTAACGGAAACAAAGTAAATTGAAAGGTGAGGTTGTGCCTGGAAATCCTGGCACCACACAGAAATTGTTGAATAAGAACTGTACGAAAAGATATTTCAAGGGAAAATTAAGAACTGTTTTTTCATGTACCAAAGGGGACTTTTGCACCTGAAGCTCCTTGCCCTCCATGGCTCAGAGCTGCTTAAGAAATGGAGAATGTGGAGAAGATCTGATGAATAGATGGTTCATTCTCTGATATCCTTGGGGTGAGTTTGGGCTCAGTGGAATATGGAGGTTTGGCATTTGGCTGCAGTGAATTTTTCTGTTAGCTGTTAAGCCAAGTCTGGACAAGGAAGTCCTCTGGCTTTGCTCTGCTAGGTTAACTCAAAGCCTATTTCAACCCCTCTCTGCCACAGCTGAAAAGCTTTCTGATCAACCCCTGCCAGTCAGAACAGACAGCCTCTCCGTCTGCAGACCAAACAATGAAAACTGATGGGAAATAAAGTGCCCCATATGAGGTCTGGGGAGGAGACTTGGGCATATTTTGAATTTGAGACAACGTTGATATCACTCTTTTTGGTATCCTTCAACACTAAACCTTTTAGAGTGAAAAAGTTTGCTTGAGGCAGATAGCTTGTTTTTCCTTTTTTTTTTTTTTTTTTTTTTTCCATTCAGTTGTCCAGGGTTGTTTTATCACTCAAACTTGAGGTAAATTGGGTTAATATTCAGAAATGTGATTTACTTCAACTAACAGCAATGGGAGCCTTTGTGTGACCAAGAAGCAAAACTTGAGTCTCTTTGGCATTCAGTATTCTTGGGCTTGAATTGTATTTTCTTCAACATTCAAGAGCAAACATCATCTTGAGCAAAACTCTTCTGCCACCTCCTGGAGACATGGCATGTGAAGACCTGGGCCTCCACTTGGTCTGTGTGTGACCTTTTTAATTATGCTGCACATCTTACGACGTACTATAAATCCAGTAGATGTGCCTCCTCTTTGGTCATGTGTACAAAGAAGTTACTGGAATGGCAGGCTGGAGGTATAAGGGATCGCACTTAAGTCTTTACATGGAAATCTTTTCAGCAGCAAAGGTGAAGGTTTATGCCCTGGCTATAGAAAAATTATTTTCCAAGTACAAATGTACCTCAACATGACTATTGCTGGTAAAAATCTGAGCTGCACATGCTTTCCTGTATAGTTTTTTGATTCAAGATGAATCCTTTCCTCTGTACCTAAGACCCAAGTAATCTGAGAACAGTGATAGCTTTAATACTCCTGCCTGGCTGGGATCCTCACTACCCACACAAGAGCTACTCTGCAGACACAGGTTACTCCCTGTTCCTGTATATACTTCCTAGTCCAGTTTTTATCGCCTCTCCTGGTGTGTTTTGGTGCTAGGCTTGGTAGCAGTGGATCCAGCATGTTTACTGCAGGATGAAAATAACAATCCATCAGAAAAGTTCTACTGAAGTGTATAAAGTTCTGGTGTGGATGGACCCCACCATCCCCCGGTGAAGAACTGAACCTGCTTGGGAAGAAATCACGTATCTGGAGGCTGCCTCATGAAATGATTAGACACCAGTAATTCCTTGAAGCTTAACCCGGGATCCATGCAGGGCTGTTGCTGTGAGGGAAGAGCAATGCAATGCTGGGATCAGGGGTGCTTTATGAGATCAACAAATTGGGCCACGTGAGCTAAGAAAGACTGATGAGCAGAGTAGCAAACCCCCTTCATGCAATAGCCACTTCTACACCCTCAGACACCTTGTGTAAGACTGGAAGGCCAATTTGCAACAAAATAATTTGTCACTTGAAAAAAAAAAAAAAAGGCTGTGCTTTAAGGGAATCAGAACATTTGTCTACCTCAAGATGTACGACTTTTGTGACAAGAAGTATGGATGTTATTTATATTTCTTATATATCCACTAGAAAGAAAATGGTGCTATGGGTTTTAAGTTGCATTACAGTCCTGCTTGTACCTTGTCCTAATTTTTATATAATCCTTTTGATTATAACATGCATATTTGTGTAGCTGGCTGTGTTGTCCAGTATTGCACTAGTGTCTGCACTGCTGGTGTTCTTGTCAGTCAATAAATACCAGTTGTTTTCTAAGAATGTACATTTCTGCTTTTCAAGGAAAATCACTGGGAAATAGCTTTGAATAACTCCATTCCTCCATCGGCACATTGATGTTATTCCTGCACATATACACCTGCACCCTCTCCAGAAGGTAACTAGCAATGTCCATTTCTGTAAGGGTTGCCCAGGTGGACAGAGCTCAGGTATGTTCGTGTTAAGGACATGTCACACTATTGATCCAGATCTCATCAAGACCATGTCACTGGCATATTTCCTGTAGCAGCAAAACAAACTGGATGTTTCTGTACCTGGTTGCTCTCTTCTGCTGTTGGTGCCTCTGTGTCAGCAGTTTGGATGTGACTGTTTGAGGAACTTGGCAACTGGGCTGATACAACTGGTGCAGAGTTGCTCAGCCTCGAAGCCATGACTCCAAGGTGCCCTGTGCTCCTCCCTGGGGACACAAGGGCAGTTGTCTGAGGGAAGCCTGTGGACATGTAGAGGACCACCAGAGCATAGCTTTTGCAGGGAGGGGATGAGGGACCTGGCCTTGTGCTGCAGTGATGACACCAGACTAGCGGCTCTTCTTGCCCTTCATCTTGGGCACGTGGGAGCTGCCTGCTCCAGCAGTCCTGAGCAACAGCTGAGCTTTACCAGGTGATCCCAAATAGCTCCCCCAGACCTTGGTCTGGCATCAGGCCACCACAGCATGGTGACACCTTATCACATTGCGGCGCTCAACAGTGACCATGCAAGGCCAGAGGAAGGGCTGTGGCCACAGGCTGTGTCTGATGCATATGCCAAGCTAAGCCCTACAGGAAGCGTGGTTAACGGCTGTGTCCAAGGCTCAGCACAGCTCATAGCCAGTGTGTGCAATTGCCCAGGCCCAGCATGGCTCCAAGCTGCCAATTGTAGGCCACAACAGAGTCACTTCACACTGTGGTTTGCTTTCTGGCTGGGACCTTGTTGCCCCATTGCTCTTTGCTCTCCCACCGGCTCACTCCTCTGCTCTTGCACGTAACTTCTGAGTTTCAGTTCTGGCCTGGTAGAAGGGAGTGCGGTGTTGTCCAGCACTGAAGGTCCACACAGAGCTGTCCAGCTCCTTGGCATACTGAGCTGAAAGTGTGTCAGAAATACCATTCAGAGAAGTTGGGTTCTCCTAGGTAAAGCATGTCAGTGCACTGGGGATGATAAATAATTGAAGACACTCATGGGTCCTCTCTCAGACCTCTGCCCCAAGCTACTCTTCTGTCACTCCCTGTTGTCTCCCACAGTCTGTCTAGCTTGTTAACCAGAGTAGTGCCATCCAAAATCTGCCTCCCAGGAAAGCTAAAGCAAGCAATATGTCTCAATGGACAGGCAACAAGGTCAGTGACATTTTCCTGGGGACTGGATGAGGTAAGGGGGGCCAAATCTAGCACTGGCCTCATGCTAGGAATTCTCTCTGTCATAGGCACCAGCATGGCTCGGGGCTTGGGTCTGCCTGGTGCCCCCAGGAATGTCCCTCTGTCCTCCCAGAACAGCACTACTGAAGTGGGGTAGCCACCATCCCTGGAAGTTCAAGAAGAGCGATTCAGCTCTCGTGTATCAGCCTCTTTAGCTTTTTCATTGATGAGCATCATGTGGCTTCTTGGGAAGATGCCAGTCTTAGCCTTTCCTGGGGCTTGTTTTACAACCCCAGTTGTCTCCAATTAATGCTTTCCCTACCCCAGTAAGGCAGTGGTATCTATTTAACATCCTTGGTGGATGAAGAGTGCTGACTTTGGGGATTTTTTTGGGGCAGACTCTCCCAGGGTTCATTAAGAGTTCCTACCCAGCTTGGCTCTGTGGCCTTATGAAGCAGCAGTGGCTACCATGCTCTTCTGGATGCTCAGCAGCACAGCAAGGAGAGAACAAGAAATCAGCCCTCAGACAGATCAAGAAGACATGCTGAGGACAGGCTGGATTTGCCTGTGTGCCGTTTCAAGTCATTTGCAGGCTAAATCTGTCCCAGCATGTTGCCTTACAAGCTACTTTTGACTGTCAGCTGTTTCATGGCACCAAAAGGCAGCAGGACTGTTAAGTTCCAGGTCCAGAGCCTAAATGGAAACCTCAGATCTTGCCATGAGAGGACATGATCCTAGAAGAAAAGGAGCATTGGTGGAGAACTGGGTGGCAGAACATGGTGAGATATGCCATTCACCCTCGGCAGTATCAGGCAGCACAGAGCCTGGGCACAGAAGGGGCCAGCCAAGCCCTTAGCAGGCAGGTAGTTTTCCTGAGATCATCTGTTCCTGGGCTCATTGTGATGTGAGGTGTTTGATTTCTCAGTCCTATTGAGTGTACACAGAGTAGAGGGGTTGTGCATGCACTGGGTGGATGCAATGAAACTTCCTTGTGCTGCTTGTTACTGTCTCAGTGGGATTAAAATGTCATGGGAAAGACCTTCTGGCAAACGAGGCTAGTAGGATGCCTGCTCATTTGTGCAGCCATGCTGAAAATCCCCCGCCTTGCTGGATGGAGAAAAGCTGGACCATCGGGTCCAGGCAGGCCTTCTGTTTCTTTGGGAGATGCGCTGGGTTTGGGGCAGACACTCTGTGATGGGTCCCAGCCAGCTCGGCCATCACTCTCCCAGGCAGTGGCCACCTCCAGCTTTGAAGTCACAGCTCTCAGTAGGCAAGAGAGGAGCGGGAGCCCCAGGCACAAAAAGCACAGTGTAGTTTGCAAGTCACATCTTAGATACAGGAAATGCTGGAAATACCTTTTCTTGACAGATTAGTGTCTTCCAGGGCAGATTGCTTCTCTAAGTAGCATCATGGATGGTCAGTGTTCCATTGCTCTGGGGGAGCAAGCAGCTCAATAGAAGTAATTAATAAATAACACAACTCATGTTTCTGTTTCATATCAAGAGTGTTACCGTCACTGAGTAGCTCTGTCAATTCCTAACCAAGAAATTTTTCCCTCTCATACGCAATTGCATCTAAACTATTGTGCACATGAGACATCCCCTACAGTGTCAGCGGCGAAGCGTGAGCCGTGTGTCCTTGGCACGGCTTTGCCACTGTTCACATTATCAACCTGGATGCTGAAATACCACTGTGATACCACGGTGCTCTGGCTTCTTCAGTGCCAGCATTTGCTCCAACACATAGGGGTGATGGGAGCAACCCTGTGGCTGGAGATCAGCCTGTCTACACCTGGAGAGCCTTTGCTGACCTGTCCTGCTGCTGAAAAACCTCTATTTGTACTCAGGTTTCTGTAATGGCAAAGCCAGGACTTAGGACATATTCTTGGGCATATCACAGAATCACAGAATCACAGAATCATCTAGGTTGGAAAGGACCTTGAAGATCATCTAGTCCAACCATTAACCTAGTACCGCCAGTTCCCATCTACACTATATCTCTCAGCGCTATATCGACCCTACTCTTAAACACCTCCAGGGATGGGGATTCCACCACCTCCCTGAGCAATCTATTCCACTGCCTAATAACCCGTTCTGTAAAGAAATACTTCCTGACATCTAGTCTAAACCTTCCCTGGCGCAACTTGAGGCCATGCCCTCTTGTCCTATCACTTGTTACTTGGTTAAAGAGACTCATCCCCAGCTCCCTGCAACCTCCTTTCAGGTAATCGAGGTGCGGCCTCACCAGTGCCGAGTACAGGGGTAAGATCACTTCCCTGTCTCTGCTGGCCACGCTATTTCTGATGCAAGCCAGGATGCCATTGGCCTTCTTGGCCACCTGGGCACACTGCTGGCTCATGTTCAGCCAGCTGTCAATCAACACCCCCAGGTCCCTCTCTGACTGGCAGCTCTCCAGCCACTCCTCCCCAAGCCTGTAGCGCTGCTGGGGGTTGTTGTGACCCAAGTGCAGCACCCGGCGTTTGGCCTTATTGAACTTCATACAGTTGGCCTTAGCCCATCGCTCCAGCCTGTCCAGGTCTCTCTGCAGAGCCTCCCTACCCTCGAGCAGATCAACACTCCCACCCAGCTTGGTGTCGTCTGCAAACTTACTGAGGGTGCATTCGATCCCCTCGTCTAGGTCATCAATAAAGATGTGAACAGGAGTGGCCCCAAAACCGAGCCCTGGGGGACACCACTCGTGACCGGCCTCCAACCGGATTTAACTCCATTCACCACAACTCTCTGGGCCCGGCCATCCAGCCAGTTTTTTACCCAGCAAAGTGTGCGATCATCTAAGCCTCGAGCAGCCAGTTTCGCCAGGAGAATGTTGTGGGAAACGGTGTCAAAGGCCTTGCTAAAGTCAAGGTAAACTACATCCACAGCCTTTCCCTCATCCAATAAGTAGGTTACTTTGTCGTAGAAGGAGATCAGGTTTGTCAAGCAGGACCTGCCTTTCATAAACCCATGCTGACTGGGCCTGATCCCCTGGTTGTCCCGCATGTGTTGTAAGATGGTACTCTGGATGAGCTGCTCCATCAGCTTCCCGGGTATCGAAGTCAAGCTGACAGGCCTGTAATTTCCCGGATCATCCTTCCGACCCTTCTTATAGATGGGCGTCACATTGGCCAGTTTCCAATCTGTCGGGACTTCCCCGGTCAGCCAGGACTGCTGGGAAATGATGGAAAGCGGCTTGGCGAGCACCCCAGCCAGCTCCTTCAGCACCCTCGGGTGTATCCCATCTGGTCCCATAGACTTGTGTGTGTCTATGTGGTGTAGCAGGTCACTGACTCTCTCCTGGATTGCGGGGGGGTCGTTTTCCCAGTCTCTATCATCTGGCTGAGGGGGCTGGATTCCCTCAATACAACTGGTCTTGTTATTAAAGACTGAGGCAAAGAAGGCATTAAGGACCTCAGCCTTCCCCTCATCACTTGTTACCAAGTTTCCTTCAGCATCTAGCAGGGGATGGAGACTCTCCCTGGTCTTTCTTTTGCTATTGACATACTTATAGAAACATTTCTTGTTATCTTTGATTGCTGAAGCTAGATTAATTTCCAGCTGGGCTTTGGACCTCCTGATTTCTGCCCTGCATAGCCTCACAGCATCTTTGTAATCACTGTGAGTGGCTAGCCCCTTCCTCCAAAGGCTGTAAACTCTCCTTTTCTCCTTGAGTTGCAGCCAAAGCTCCCTGTTCAGCCAGGGTGGTCTTCTCTGCCGCCTGCTCCTCAAATATGTTTGCATGTGCTTCGGATTCTAGTTTTCTAAAACTGAATGCTTTATGGATTTCGGGCCTAACCTTAGATGTCTGAAAGATTAAGCTGCAAATAAGAGTCAGTCAAGGGAAGGAAACAGGCACCTCCCAGAACAGGCCATCTATACTGAAAATTTAGGGCAAATGAACTCTGCTAGCTTTTTCCTAGCTTATGCGAGTTTTAAATCCCATAACCGTGCCTGGGACAATAGTCTCTGCAACCTGTGATGTGTCTGCTAATGCCTTTCTTCTGCAGTTGTCTGAAAGGCTTTGTGAAAAGTTTCTGCCAGAGATCATTTTTGAAATGTAAAAGGCTTTTCTGGCCCTAGCATGACTCTCTTACTTTCAGCACCCATGTTGTCCCAAGGCTTTGATTAGAAACCTGAGTTGACAGTGTTGATGGTATCGTCTCTGTCAGCTCCTAGCCAAACTAGCCATTCCTATTAGCATCCCATGTTATACAGCACATTTTAAATATTAATGCCTATAGATAAGACACTTTGGCAGCCATACCGGATAGAAACTACTCATCAAAATATACATTTCTGAAACCCTTGTATCCCTTTTGTCTGTGGATAGAGGCATGTCACTAGTTTTCTGCACTTACTGACATGCCTTATTTCCTATCAAGGTGCATATTTTTCCCCTGAATTTATACTTCTCTGCTGTTTTTTAACCCAGTGTCACAAATGTTTTCCAGAGCATTTTGAAGATTCTTTTCCTTTTTGTCTTGGTTAGTAAAATATCAGGTCTGCAAATGTTGATGCCTCAGATCTATCAGATATTGATGTTATTGTCAATATCTGTTGGTAAAACATTTTGGATGCAGAAATAAGTTCCAAGACTACATGGGAAAGGTCCCTTCCAAATGGTATGTTAAAACTGCTCAGCTGCTAGCCCTGTTTTAGAGACCTTGCAGAACCAAGATATACTACCTACAGGGATGCTTTTAACTGAATGTACAACAGGGCACTTAGATTTTGTCACCTTTGCTCTATCTGCTGCCAACTGCTTTCCTGTATCACTACAGGCAGCTGGGAATCGATATTAGATGTTAGATCCTAGGCCCAGCATGTGTTGAGCTATAAGACATTTGCTTTAGTGCCAGGTGCAGTATCATTTGTAGAGGCATGTGTGTTCTCACATTTCAACTGCTTTGCACCTCGATAGACCCCTGCTTATGTAGAGAAATTTTAGATGTCTGTGCAAAACTCTGCTTAACAGCTTTGTTGAGTTTCTCCCCACCCCCACCCCAAATCTGCTCCAGGTGTTTGTTCTTGGGAGTTTTGCAGGTCTCCTGTCTGACCTTGGTGACATGACTCTAGGTACGGACAGGATGAAGAATCTGACCAGGACAACACTCTGTGCTGCTGAAATGTCCCTGGAAGGAGGTCTGCTTGGATTCAGCTCTTACCTATTGAATCAGTTATTCTTCTGAGTCACCTGTTGGCCCTTGGAAGGGCTCTGATGTGAATCTAAGCTTGCCTGATTCTGTTGTAGAGATACAAATCCATGCCCTGTCGTTGCCTCGATACCACCTTCTTGACTGCTGCCTGACCTGATTTGCTGGCTTTCCTCCAATGTCCCTTACTTCACTTCGCTTTTTATCCAGTTTCTGTTCCCTTCCCCATCCCTGATTTAATCCAGATTCTTTATCCTTCCTTCTGTGCTGCTCTTGCCAAAACCCACCCGCCTCTTCCATTTCTCCATCCCCTCTTGCTTTTAGTAGGAAAGTTATTCATGGCATTGCACTGCCTCAGGCAAGCTCCAGTGCAAAAATACCTTGGGAGCATGGGGGCATGGCTGGGGTTAGCAGGGTAAGCAGGGCCAAATCCAGCCATAGCTTGTGAACAGGCTGCTCAACCATGCTGGTAAAAGACATTATATGTGAAAATGGAGAACACTTGTTGGTCTCCCAGCTCCCTGTATGGCTATGGCTACGGTTTACATTCATCTGCGGGGCACTTCTCTCCAGCTTTTGGGACTTGTACTCATCCTGAGAAGAGGTGTGAGCTGGAGTACTCACAGTCACTCCAGTTCCCAACAGACAGTCAGCTGGTCTCTGCGAGCTGGGAGATGTAAATATATACTTGTACCCTTTTGTATATCTCAGTTACAGTCCAAAATCAGGTCTTGCTTTGATTTTCCTCTCTCTCTTTCAATTGTGGGGCAAATTCTTCCAGTGTTTAATCCTTTTACCCCTCCCTGAATTCAGCAGGTCTAGCGATGGAGAGAAGGAAATGGAGGAAAGGAAAAGAGCAACAAGAACCTGACTAAGAAACTGTAGAATTACCCAGCTATGGACACAAGTGACCCACAGGGAGAGCAGAAGCCAGAGGACAAGTGCAGATGAGGTGGAAACCCTTTCCCAACCATGTTGGCTAGCAGATGCTTGCCTGTTTGTCTGGACAAGCCCAGCAGCATGGAAGACAGAGAAATAAAGATCAGCAGCTTGCACTGATCCAGGTTGTGACTGCTGTGTTACTGACTTGAGACAGGGGGAGAATGATCCCCTCCCTGCTATCTAAAAACACCCTGAGGTCACCTGAAACCAGCACACTTTTATTAAAAAAAAAATCTCCTTAAACATGTTTTCCCCTCCTCTGTGCTGAGCTGCTCTCCGGCTCACCCTGCGTGCCCAGAGGCTCTGAGAGCCACAGCCCGCGCAGGTGTTGTGGAGGACGGAGGGCTCTTCTCCCACCCTGGCTCCGGAAAGGATGGGGGAATTGCTGAAGGGGGAGGGTGACACACATCAGGAACTAGAGCTGCCAGCGTTACGTCTCACGTTTCCTCCCGCTCAGGCTGTGGAAAGAGCTGGATCAGGTTTGAACAGGAGGTTTAGTCTGTGGCTCATAGCCCAAGGTCAAATGAGATTTCTGCAAGACAGACAGCGGCATGTCGTATTAGGTTGTTTTTACAGCGATAACCCAACGCTCTCCCCAACCCTCAGCCCCTGGCATTCAGGTAAAGATTTTTTTGGGGACAGAGCAGCATGGCCATTCTCTCCTCTGATGTGTGACTCCAACATCATCTTCCTAGCTCTGCTGTTGCTGCGTCTGTGGCCATGGGCAGCTCCCCCATGCCCTCAGCTATTATGTTTTGGGCAGCACAATACAAAGATGTTCAGGCTGATACTATGACTCCAGATGTTAAGATAACACAAATATTCATTGCTATTAACATTAGTAAGTAAGGGCATGCACATTCCTGGGGAAGTTTTGGAGTATGAATCTGAATTCCAGGTGAAGGAGTGATGTTGTCCCAGTCTACCTCTCTGTGGAGGTAGAATTCAGTTTGACCTAAGAGCATCCTGGGTCTTGGGAAGAGAAATGAACAGTATAGGAGCATTTGTTCCTGGGTTATCTTCCATCGCCATTGAGTTTTTTCCATCATTTCAATAAGATTTCATGTAAACCTCTGAAAAGCTCAGCTTGCAGAGTGACTGAAGAGAGTTTGACTGGGAATGAAGACCACCTTCAGAGCATCGCCCATCAACTGTCACTATGCTGTAAACCAACTCCCCAGCCTATGAGTGAGGCACAAATTTCCAACCTCGTCTCCCTTGAAAGTTTAAATCTGGCTGGTCTGGCTTGGCTGCAGGGTCCACCGCATCATCTGCTTATGATCCTGCAAGGTAAACCCTGAGAAGATAAAGTCTGTCACACAGTTGCTTACAAACTTGTGGCTGGTCAGGTTACTAGTCTGGTTGCATTACTAATCCCAAGGGATGAATTTGGTTGTTCAAAAAGCAAATAAATGTAAGAAAAGAAAGTTATAGCTTCTAAAGCATGAGAGCATAGAGGTTTGTAGTGACTGAAGGCTATTCCTTAATTCTCCTATACTTCAGTTTATGCTTCTTTGATGTGAAGAGAAGTAAATGAATATTGACTCACTTCTCCTAGATTGAAATAATTCTCTACTGATAAATGGAAATACAGCAATTCTATAGCCCTCTCGGAGTCCAGAACTGCAGACCAGTGATGTGATGATGCAGTTATGTTCAACGGCAACAATTAGCTCCTTCCTATCCCTTTGGTTTCTACACAAGATGTTATGTCTTTTTGTAGTGACTGGGTCAAATAAATTGCACCTGCGAAGTTAAAAGGAATTGGCTAGGAATCTTGGAGTCATTAGCTATGATGTTTAACAAATCTTGGATTACTGGAGAAATTATGGGGAGGAGGGGAAAAGGTCCTCTTGAATTGTGGACTGGCTTCACTTATGCCCAGAAAATGATGGAAAGGCTGACATAAGATGTGATATAAATCTGTCCAGCTTCAGCTGCAAACTGCTAACGCACATTGTCCATTACCTATTAGAATAAACAGATATCTGGCCTTGGAAGCCATTTCCTTCCACATCTGCCATTTATCTCTGATAAGAGATATGCTTCTCTTTTCTAGTATGAAGGACACTTTCTGTGTCTAGAGTAATCCATTTGATGTAGTGACAGAATATGTTCTATTTTGAAAATCAAAAATAATTATTGCCCATTCTGCATCAATATAAATGAGACTGACAAAGCAATTGCAAGGGAATTATTCTCTAACAGGGATGTTCACGGAGGAGTTTGTTCCTGGCGTAGCCACATTCAAAACATGCTGGTGGTTGGACTAGTGTAAATTATTATCAGTAAAATTTGCAGAAGACCTAAATAATCTTGCGCAATTAAAACCAGAAGCCAGGTTTAAAGAACACTCTGTATTACATTGTAACCAATCTTATTTAAATAGCGTGGTTGGGATTCATCCACTTCATGCAAACACTGTGCAGGCTCTTGAATATGAGCTTCTTGACCAGGTCCCCAGCAGAGAGGCAGGCACTTCTTGTACTCAACTCCCTTGTTTCTCCATCAAGTGTAAAAAGTATTTAGGAGAGGGTTTTATCAAAGTGCATGGGTGTGTAGAGGGGGAGTCCATCTCCAGCTGCAGGTTTGCGATGTTTATCCCCTTTCTAACTGCGGAGTGCACCATGCAAGTATCTAGCTCGGTCATCTCAGCTCCCCTTCTAGCTGAATCAGGACTTAGTCAATACAGTGATGACACAAGCTGCTACTGAAACCAGCAAGACCCTAAAACTACATCCAGGAGAGCACTGCTAGGAATAGGGCCCTGTACTGGTAAAAATCTTACTAAGACATTTTGAAAAATGTGTGTGCCCCGCTTTTCCCCTGCATCAGTGATCTGAACAAAGCAACAGCATTCAGACCAGGCTCTGAAGAAAAGCAGATGTTTGGGATGGGTGTGCTTCAACACCAGGAGGTCTTATATCTCAGTTTCTACCATTGCCTTTGGGACTGATGTGGTGTCATCTAGGCAAGAGGCTTTGCAGCACATCCACAGTGCCCAGAACCACCTGGGAGCCCCCTCCCAACATGGTGCCATTTCTTAGATCTCTGAGCAATCTGCTCTGCTCAGCCTCTTCTTCCCCGATTAATAACATTGCTGTCAGTTTGGATTACAGCCCTCTACTTTCTTTGTCTCAGCTTAAAATACTTGTGGTTTCATATTCTGTCAGAAGAGATATATAAAAGAAGAGCTTTTCTCAAAGTGTAGATGATGATGGAAAAGGAATGTGTTGCTACAAATTCCTGCAGGAGTCTTTATTAGATTCCTCGGGACTTACCGAAAGGCAAAAATATAGGGAGGGAGTGAAGAGTATGGGGGGAAAAGAGAGCTCATAGGAGCTGCATAATGTGGTATTGTGGGAAAGATAAGACAAGCCTGTGAGACAGAGCCTGAGAGATAACAGTGAAAGAGTTTCTACAGTTATCTAGGCAATTTCTTTCATTGCTTCACTATTTGTCCTGTTAGGGAAAAAAAAAACCCAACCAATACCCAGAAGAAAACTGAATGCCCAACTGAAGTTGCTTTTATGGAAATTTAAGTCCCTTGCTTCTTACTGCGTTTGTGACAGGAAGAAATTTCCTGTGACTGGTTGACTGGACATGGTCCTTCCCATGTCAGAGGGATCCTGATTAACTTCTAACGGAGGAACACCTTTTCTTCTGCCCTGACTTCACAATATCAGCTGCCACTGCAACTCCTGCAGCTCAGCAAACTCATTTCTAAAAAACATAAGATCCTAAACTTGTCTCAACTTGGAGGCAGAACCAGTCCTTTATAAATCATACAACTTAAGAAACACCCAGCCACATATATCTCATGGGATTTATAACTTATTAGCTTTCTTGAAGGAGACAATATGGATGTGGCATCTACTTTTTTAAAACATCATTTCCCCTCTCCCTTTTTTTTTTTTTTTTTTAAGATTATTTCTCAGTCTTTAAGACATTTTCACATGAAGTGCTGTCCTTTACTATATCTGCTACCCCTCTAGATCTCTGCTCCCTGTAAATGAGGGATGTTGGTCTTAGCTTCATTTCAGTTTGCCTTGCTAACTGAAACAACAATTGTTCCACTTAACGGATTTTGATATTGGCTTAGACTTGACACCCATGTCTTACATAGCAAAACCACCCCTGATTTAAGCTAATATCTCTGTATTCATTGTACTGAATTCCCTATGCAATGAAGATTAATTTCTAGCTAGTAAATATTTGATGAGTTGGTAATTTTTCAAATATCAAAAAAATAGAAAAGTGTTACATCTTCCAGGAATAACATATGAAATGTGGATTTGAGGCTGACCAAAACTGTGGTCAGGCATAGCAGCATCCATCACTGTCTTTTGCAATGCTGGGATGTACTGAAGATGCTCCTACCAAAGTAGAGCATACCCAGAGAGAAATAGAGGTGACCATAAACAGAATTCTTCCCAGTTCTGTGAAGAAGGGTAAGTCATGACAACAAAATGAAAGTCAACAGCTAATTTCAGAGTTGACGATGTGAGAATGGTTTTTGATGTTCCACCCTCAGGGTGCATTTATTAAAAACAATTTATTCCTAGTAGACAAATCTAACTGTAGGGAATCCTTTCGAGGTAAAGACTAGTGTGACTTAGACATATGTCAAACTGAGAAATGGAAGAGAAAGTTGGGAGATTCTTGTGTGAACTCCACAGTTGGAAGAGATGATCTGATAAAGGAGGATAAAGTAAATTTACATCACCTGGCCAAGCAAGTGGAGAGCAAAAGTAAGAAAATTCCTATGTTGGTGGACAACATGTGCCGTGGGCACTATGGACAATGAAGTATCATTCCCTTAACCTTCTTTCAGATATGGCTGAACCTCTGCCCTACATGCTGCTCCTCACTCCCTTATCTGCACTATCCACATCCAGGAAGACACTTGTGGAGCTGTGCTGGTCATCCTAAATCATGGTAAATCTGGGTGGTTACACCACACCACCATTCAGTTCTTAGCAAAGTGTCCTGCATGTCTTGAAAAGATCAGTGCCTTGGAATAAAAGGGAAAGAAAAAAAGTGATGTGAGTGGTTGTAGGTTTGTATATTTGATCTCAGTACTAAGCAAAGGATTTTGAACATGTAATTGAAGAAATGGGATTTGTCTAAAACACTGGTTTATCAGAGGACAATTGTGACAGACCAGTAAAAGAGTTTGATAAAGCAACTGTTTTCCTGCAAAAACCTGAAATTTGAACTCATTTGAAATGAATTCTTATCTTGCCTTTTAACATGGAGGAAGACCTTGCTGGATTGCCAACACCTATAGGTTCAGAAAAGGTATTCTTTATTCCAGTATCCTAACCATTAACTAATGCAAATTCTCATAATACCAGAACCATTTCACGAAGTTTTGTAATGAAACTTCATAATCGCCCCCTGGAGACACCTTATTATCATTGGAGGTAACCTATGTTTTTCTAACCTACTTCAGTGACTCAACTGAAAACAAGATATATGAATCCACTTGCTTCTCTTAGCCATCAGGCTTGTTATCCTCACACTAGAGCTGAGCTGTTTCGGTGTGATCTCTTCTTGAAAAGTTCATGTCAGCTGTGCCTTAATTTAATGTATTAATAGCTCAAAGCTGGGAGGCACTGCCAAGACAGAAGTAATAGTGATATCCTGGGGCATGTCGCTATGTCCCTGGCAATATGTAATACAGAAGAGATGTAATTCAGAGTGTAGAATGGAAAGATGTACATTTACAAACTCCTAACAGCACCTTCTGCTGTAAATTTGGAATTTGTCTCTGGAAAGCATCAGGGGAGAAGAAAAGCTTAAGAGTAGAGTCAGCTACTAAACAGATCTGAAGTTTCATATGATGCAGCCATGAAAACCATAAGTGAGATGTTCAGAGGATGGGAAGAGTAGGGGAGAGAAAGAAGAGAGGAATTGCAAAATGCAGAAGGCTCGTTGCCATCAGTCTGGTAGTGGCTTGTGGTTAATAAGTTTGGCACCCACAGCGGTGGGATTGAAGAGCATAATTTCTTATGTGTGGTTACTGCTCTCTGGTACAAGGAGAGGACTTACAGTCCCTGAAAGTTTTCTGAGCATAATGTTTCTTGCTTGTCATAAATTACAAAGAACAGACATAAATATTTTTAATCCGCTATGGCTGACCCTCTGGGCTGTAATCGCTCTTGCATGTTGCTGGATGACAAATAAGGGTGCAGCCATCACGAACCACCCTTTCCCATGTGGAGGAGGAACAGAGGAAGAGACGAGAAATTCATCTGTGACCAAGAGCTAGTGTGGAGAACCCAAAGATTAGGGAGCAAATTAAAAGATATGCCCTGCATATCCTCAGGGGCTTCAGTCACTGCCCCTGGAATGGGCACTAGCCTCCTGGTTAAATGTCCTCTGTTGGGTCTGACATACATTGGAAATGTTTACCTCCCCATCCCAAACCTGTCTGCCTAAGGCTGCTTTGAGCATGATGATTTCCAGGTTCTCATTTCTGTTTCAGCAGCCAATTAATTGATTCAAGTGTTACTGATCTTGGTAATACCATGCACAACTTCAGCAAGTCTCATCAAAGTTCTTGTTACTCCAGGCTCTTGCACTGGTATCTTGAATGTTATTTTCAATCAGGTAATTTCTTCCATGTAAGTCTATTCTCATATCAACAATGAAGCTTCATTCATGCACAGAGCAGTGTCCACCAGATGGACCCTGGGCAGTATTGCTTAACCAGTTGCTTTATCTTACAGAAATTATTTCCCTTAGGGGGAATTTATCTTTATTCTAGTCTCTAGAAAGCCTTTGCACTGTTGGTGTCTGGGCCACGGGACACGATAGCAATGGAGCTATCCAGCTATCTTTTAAAGTCACTCATCTCTTGATTTTCTTTCTGCTTTCTTCTTCCACAGCGAGGTTCTCAACTCCTTATTTTCTTGTCCCCAAATGCTCCTTCTATTCATTGGTCAGAGAGAAGTTCCCTTATTTCATGTGTTGGCCATAAGATCTGGTTTTTTTGCTATTTTTTGTTGTCTTTTCTGGTTTGAATTCCCTCGCTGTTGTTGGTAACGCCACCTTTTGTCATATATGAGAATACTTGACCTCAGATCTTGGATTGCTCCAGCTTTGGAGAAGTTTCTCTTTGGTGGGGGCTAGTGACTCTCCTGATCGTTTTCCCTCCCTGTGTGTATTTCCATTCTAACACTGTCTTTCACCAAAATTAAGCATAGATGTTAAGGGTTGGGTAAGCAGTGAAATGCAGTTGTCTCCAGATTTGCACCTGGAATTTCTGGGGTTTTGTGTTAGTGCCTGGGCAGATGTCAGGGGTTGTAGATAGGTCGTAGGTAGAACAGTTGTCCTGTTAGCGCAAGAGCTAGGTCCCTATGGCCCAGGATGGCTATCACAGGAAGAAAAGGATCTAGGAAAGCATTGAAGGGGCTGTGTACGGGGCACACTTATTCATCCCTCCCCCATTCCTTATTACACTAGATACCTAAGAATAGCCAAACTGAGAGTCAGGGGAGCAAGAACAGGTAGGACAGGTCTGCTGTGCCTGTGGCTTTTTCATGTGCTTGCACCCAGCAGAATGAGAGGTATTGCATGCCCCTCCATCATAAGCTGCTGCTAATGATTCCTTCTGCCCGGAGGACACAGTCGGGATCGATGGAGGGTCAGCCGTTAGACATACATTTCCCAATGCCCAGCATAGCACGCGGGGTCAGGGAGCTAATCATCACTCCTATCTTGCCTGCCTTGCTGCGGTGTCCAGCCTAGGGCAATTGGAGGTGCATTAAAGATTAAACAAGAGGTGGGGGGTCTAGTGCGTGTGTTGGAGTAATTCCAGGGTGGGTGGGCAGTAGTTGGCCCAAGCAAGTGGATATCTGCTGCAGCGGCCCCTACTTTAGATCTTTCAGCCGAACAAACTGGCGGCATCTCTGTTGAGACAAAAAATGCCTCTAGCTAAAATTCCACTATCTGACCTCAGAAGGGCTCCAGCTGTTTCTGCCACCAACATAGCAGACAGAAGAAGAGTTTTAAAGAGGTTGTCCATGCTGAAAGCGAAACCCGCTTCTTCAGAGGGCCTGGCAGAACAGAGCCTTCCTCTTCCTCGCTCACCCTTTTCAGCATAAGTGCGAAAACAGTGTGGCCCGAGTGTTGGCTCTTCTCAGCAGTGTCTGTCACTTGCCAGCACCATGCCATGTAGATTTACCGCAGGACCTTGACACCTCTTCTAAAGTGGGAGGACTAAATGATTGCCTTGCTTGACATACTCATTCCTAATGCCTCCAACCTCTAAAATCAGTACATTGCAACTCCCGTCCCTACTGGAATAAAAACATTTTCATAGGATTAGGAAAACACCTTCCATGTGAGGTGTGTTTAGTGGCATGGGGGCTCATTCCATGGCTCTGAATACATCTGTGTCAGTCTTGGAGATGATTTAGACAGCCAGTTCACACACCTTCCTCCTTTGCAGGGCTAATCAGCACGTTGCGTGTTAGTGCCTAGTGTTAATGTATCTAGTCTGACTCCAGTGGTCATGGGAGTGCATTCATAGCTGGCTTGAGTACCTATGAGTTGTCACTGGCAGCTGTGCCTTTAGAGGCTGTCGGCAAAGCTTGGCACTTGAGGGAGGTAGGAAATGGTATGTCTGGCACTTAGCGATGTGTCTGGAGCTGTGTGGGCTCAGAAAGCAGTGCTGACTGATTACCATCCTTCAGACCCTGCCCTTTGGTTCCCCAGATCCACAGCGTTTCTTTGAGCCTCAAATTTACAGCCATCATTGTGTAATTGGCCAAAGAAGAGCAGAGGAAGAGATTCATCCAGAGTAATGTGCTAACTCAGAGTTACAGCCATAAGGTAAAGGTAGGACTCCCAGTTCCTTCTGGCAAACATTAAAAACTGTCCACTCCAAAGATAATCAGTTTCAAGAACTTGCCATTTAGTCAACGATCCTTCCTAAGGAGCCTTGACATGGTGAGGGCTAATAATTCAATGTCCCCACCTGAGCGAGTTACTCTGTGCTCCCTTTATGGTCGGTGGAAGAATCAGGCCCTCAAAGAACGAATGCTCTCTCAGAAGGGCCAAATGAATTCCCCTGAGCCTTTTTTCTTCACTGAGTATGAGCAGAGCCTGAGGTGACTGCCTCATGCTTGACGTCTCACTTTCCAGCTCCAGAATGGAAATGAATCCCATCCATGTGGTCCCAGACACTCACCTGCATGCTCCTCTTGCTGATTGGGGTAATACTTTCAGTTGCATTCATGACATTAATTGAAACAATTTTTAGCTGTCTAGGATTGCTTTTGATCTTGGGGCTTCATGCTCTCCAGCTTAGACTGACTGTAAAGTGTCCTCTCAACAGGTTCCCTTCCAGGTTTGCCATTGCCAGAAGAGCAATTCAGAACATGGGCTGCAGTTGCTATTCTTATAAACCCAGCATTACGTATTTCATGTGATACAAGGGAAGTGTTATTCATTTACTGGAATTATCCTTTTATCAAGTCAGTTTCCTATTGCATTTCACCCTTCATTGCACTGGCAGTTCATTCTTTTAACAAAGCTCTTTCTATTCTTGAAAGTATATTTAAGAGGTTTTATAATTTCACTGTAAAATACAGAACGTTTCCTTTTCTTTTTAAAAAATGTGTCCCAAGCATCCTTAAATTCCGGAGAACTTGGAGCAACAATAAACAAACCTATCATGAAATTAAAAGATACCGAACAGGGCCTTATGAGAACTTTCCTTAAATTATATTTGAAAATTATCTGTTGTATTTTAATTTTAAGCACTTTGTCCGTGTCAGATTTTGTTTTCTGTTTCCTGTTGTAGCCTTTGTTTTTCCAGTCCTAACTTGTGCTGGAAATCTGCTCCTGGGTCCTTTTGTAAGCTTCTGGTAAGACTCATGAGAGGGATTCAAGCAGTGGGTGACTCTGCAATGTGCAATTCGAGGTGTTCAGTCACGCACAACCCTGAATACAACATTTGTGAGGAGTGGATTGCCTGCAAAGCAGGATAGCATGGGGTGACTAATCAGGCAACGGGCAATTCCAGAGCAAAGAAGTGAGGCTTAATTCTGCCTCTCTGGGGTCATAAACAGACCATGGGCATGGCACTGAAACCGCGAGCTAAGTCAGGACGGGAATCAGAAAGTGGGGTTGAAAGCCAGGAGTCAAACCACAAGGTATCTTGGGAAATTCCAGTAGCTCATTGTGATTTAGCAGCAGAAATGCCCCTGCTGTGGGTGTTGTTAAACAAGCATGGAGATAAAGTTGCAGGAAGGGCAAATTTGTCCCCAGTGCAAGTGATCCCTCAGTAGCTCTGCTGGCTCGGCTGGGTCCCCTCTGAGTGGGCTCAGAGTGATGAGAAGCAAGGGCACAGATGTGCAGAGATTTCTTCATCACAGCTGCATCCTGACTATTTCACAGGGGCTTGTATGACCGCACTTTGATTCTTAGCTCTTACATCTTGGTCAATTACAGATTGTAATTTCTATCAGACTTTTTTCAAGATCAATCAAAAAAAATCTCTTCCAGGGCTTGGTCAGTCAGTGGTTTGGGTAGGGGAGTCACTTGTGTGGGCACACCATGGGTGGTTTTAAGAAGAGAAGGGAAGTGAGGTATATCTTCATGGAGGAAGACAAAGGGAAGAGGGTCATTTCCAAGCTAAGATTTTAAGATGGTGGACCAACATGGTTGAGCAGCATGTTGGAGATTTTGTGAGTGAACTTCAGTTCTGGCAGCCAAGCCATACTGATAAACACATCCTGTGGATCTTTGTCTATGTATTTTTTGCAGTTCTTCTTGGCCCGTGTCTTGAGTTCCCCCCAGCCTCTTCAAACATTGCACCATATAAGCAGAAGAAAAAAAAAAAAAAAAAGAGTTAAAAGAGTTGCCTTTAGAACATCTGAGCCCACAGGTGAAAATTACACTTGAAATAACAACCCAGTTTGCTGCACAGAGGAATATAGTTACAGGAAAATTCAGCTGGAAGAACTCAGCTGAGAATTAAATCCATGACATTCTTCTAAACCCAATTAACCTAATCCAATAATTCTCCCAGAATGGGATGATGAGATGCAGTCAAATTTTCTCCCAAGGTCTAGAAATAACCTGCATGTGTGCTTGTCAGAATAAGTCTCATGAGTAAACCAAAGAGACAGAAGAACCTAACAGTTATCATGGATTAAAAGTCCACCTAAAGATGCTCAGGGATGAACATGTGAGCAGGGCAAGCAGGTAGACTTCTCCAGGATGTTCTTCCAGTCTCCAGAATTTGCAGTTCAGGGGCTCAAGGAGAAAGACATTTCTGGAGTAACTGAAACCTCTTCTGTAAAGACCAAAATTAGATAATTTTAGTCAAAAGGTCAGACACAGGCAGGCAGGGTGAAATTGCATGTGAAAGTTTATGTTAAGAAATAAATTAATTATTTGCAGTGGTTAGGGTGGCTGTGGAGAAGGGCAAAGTGGAGATGGTTTGTAGCAAGTTGAGCAACCCCTACACTGCACTTGAAGAAGCAGAGCATACTGCTGTATCAGCCCTGGGTCATTGGAAGTTTTGTCACCAGCCTGAATTGTTCAATCAGGGGAGAGTCACGATGGGCTACTAGCTTGGTTCTTGAGGTGGCAGCTGCCAGATTAGCTTCTCATCCTGAACTTCCACCACACTGGTACCTTACCAGGAGAGGTGTCTCAGGGGTGGACAGGCCAGCACGGCTGGATAGTTCTCTCTTGAAACAACCACATGAAAAATGTGTGAACTTCTTATGATATGCCAACAGGAAGTTTAATCTCAGTGCAACTAACCAGCTCTCACTGTGTTAATTCAAATAAGGCTGTATCCACCCTCACGGTGTGAAAGAATTGTGTGGAGTACACCACGGGGTACGTCACATAACAAGACAGCGTCATGTTTGGTTTATAACACTGGATTGCCAGTTCTCCTACATGGCTATTTCATGAGGGATGAGGTCCTGTCACCAGGGACAGACAGATCTCTGCTGACACATGTGGCCCTGTTCTGTACTGGTCCTTTCTCAAACACAGATTTACTGCATTTATGGAGGTCCCAGACTACCAGGTACCTCCTGCTATGTAAGTGCCTGGTGCTTCACTGACTGGGCTTCATTCTCTACTCACCTTGATCCTGACCACCTTCCTTAGAGATTTCTCCTGGTCACAGCCAGAGACACAGCACTGAGCTAAACGATGTTGGGCTTGATTCAGATTTGACAGCCCTGTGTCCTCATGTCTAAATCAGGAGGACTCTGTATAGTCTGTTCATCTCTTGGCTATGTTTAGGTATGCCGTTCACACTTTATGTAATTCTGGGAAGAAGCAGATAGCTGTCTTGCTGCTAAGGCATTGAATGAGAATAGTTTTTAAAAACATAATTTGTGATGTAGTTCAGCAAACAAAACCAGTGACCATATGAAATAAATTTCACTTTGTCTAAATGAGAGTGAATGGCTAGTTGGCAATGAAAGTGAAAGACAAGAGGAGAGTCCTTCTACTGAATTGTATCAAAAATTAAGAGTTAAAGAGAAAGTAGGTTCTTAGACAGCAAGACAAATTGAAGATCCCACATTTACATTTCAAAGACTTCATTATCCCAAGGCAAGACAAACAAAACTCTATTTGCATATTCACTGACACTGGAACAGTATCCAAAGGCATCAGCCAAATGGAAGAAACTGAGAGAAGGGAGATGAAATTAGCGTAGAATGTATATCCTTAAACAGAAAAATGAGAGGGAAGGAGTAAGGGGAATCTCCTAAGAGAGTCCTTTGATGCTTGTTTTTTCCTGAAAGGAAAGAGTACACGGGGAAGTTGTGACTTAAAACTGCCGGTCACTGATAACACTAAACCCAACTCTAGGGCTTTTAGTGCTACAGCAGAAATACCACAGCCTCACAACTCATGTGCTGATCCGGAATAAACTTCCTGTGCCGGTTCAGATTTGTTCAAACAGGGTTGATTGGTTAACTTTGTGCCAGCATATTTTCTGTCAGATATGCCACCAGCATGCAAACAGAAGAAGAGTTTTGCTGAACCTCCCTTGGTGTGTCTGTAGGCCTTTTCATTAGTCCCTTCTCACTCTCTTCTCCCCCATATAATCTTCAAGTCACTGCCTCCAGGCTCAGGGGCTTATGCGTTTCCTTCCACTTTGGAGACTCGGCATCTTTGGTCCTGCCCTTGTCCTGGACCTTCACATGGACCTTGCCTTGCTCACTGCCTCGACATCAGGCTTTACCATGACAATAACACTGCAGTTCAGTGTCCTCACCGAGCCAGAGTCACGCTCCCAGCCATAGTGAGATCCACTGCAAGTAAATACATCCTAGTTTTATCTCCTGCAGACATAATTCTGTTCACTGCAGTTCTGATGACATGCAGGCAGTCTCATGTGGGAGGGCTGCTGTGCTGCGAGACTGGAGAAGCGTAGGACCAAGATCAAAGCCCTGGAAAAAGCCTGTAGGATGGACAAGAATACTGGTGGCCCCTCATTACTGCAGAGAAATTCTGTCTGTGCAACTAGGATCTTAGCTGGAATTTGTGATGGGGCAGAGACCTTGTATGAAGTTGGGGGGGAAACCTTGCAAGAGTGTTAAGATAACTTCTTCCCTGGCAACCTGGAGAAGTTGCCTCCACGGGAAAGCAACTCTCAAAGAAACTGAACAATAGGAATCACAACAGTGCTGGTGGAAAGAGAGCCTTGGAAGTCTCCAGCCCATCCATCCCTGGAGCAGGATGATCCCCAGGACTAGATCAGGATAACCAGGGCTTTGTACAACAGAACCCTGTAAATACTGAAGGATAAAAACTCTCTTGGCAATTGGCCCAAGGCTGCATCACCCTCCTGGAGAGTGAGTGTTTCCTAATGCCTAATCTGAACCTCCTAAGCTCCATTTTGTGTTTGTTGATCCTTGCTATATTGTCTGGCACCAGTGAGAAGGGTTTGGCTCTGTCATCCTTGTAACAGCCCTTCAGAAATTTATAGTCCACTCTAGACACTGCTCAGTCTCCTTTCACCCAGTAGAAGAGGCGAAACCCCCTCTCCACCTCTCTGATAAATCAGCCCTGCTCCCTTCACTCATTTCAGGGACATCCAAGTAGGACCTACTACCACCACAGCTGATGAACAGTGCAAAGAAGGTCATGATGAGGAACCTGTTGATTACCTGGAGGAAATTTTCATTTTCTGAGCTGTGAAGACACTAGTGATCACTTTCATTCTCTTGCTTAAGATCTGTGATACCTGTGGCTGGACTCCTGACAATATGCATGCGCTGTCCCAGAGTGGATGCACAGTCTGTGATGAGAACATCTGAGGAGTAAGGAAGAAGCTACTTGTGATGGTAAGTCCATGGGGAGGTGAAGCATTTCAGAGTTGTATGAATCAGACTGAGCTTGGCCTCTGACTATGATACAGTCTGAAGCATAACATATGGGATATCTTCCATAGGACCCATCATCTACTGTCTTCCCAGCACCTCGTGTTCCTCCTGCAGTCTGATCTGGGTTGGCCTCATGAAGCAAAGTCAGGCAACATGAAGCTCTGTACATTCATTACAGTGACTCTTGTAGAGAGACGCTTCAGGCACTCTTTTCTCCTCTCCATTCAACTTCTGCACATCACTAGCTTTGGTTCTAGCACTTCAATGACAGTTAAGTACTTCAATTCTCATGTGAATTGAGATTATTTCTGTGACTGGGATTTTAAAAGTCACAAGGATTTGGTTGGCAGAACCTGCAGAGTTGATTCAAGGACCTGCAAGGGAAAATACCACCTGCTGATAAGAAATGTAGCAAAACTGCAAGTTTTTGACTTCTCTCCGCTCTGTGCAAAATGTCAGGTTATGGGAAGCATTCATCAGGGATTCTCTGTAAATCAATCATGATGATTTTCCTTCCTGGTTCTTAAAGTAGTGACACCCAACAACAGCTTGTGTAGCTGCTGGTAGTTTCAGGTGACCTCCCTGATCCTAATCCAAACTCTTCTGCTAAATGCTCTCTTTGCTCCCATTGTCATGTGCAGGCAAACACTACTGGGGTAAGAAAAGGATGATCAGCTTCAAATCTGACACCCTTCAGATGACCATGCACATTGCACAGTCATACAGAGCATCTGAGGTGATATTTAAGGATGTCCAAGGGACTGGGGCTACTGGTGGGCAGGATGACTGGTGTTGAAAGATCCATTGATCTAGGTGGGCTTAACAACAGTTACTACTGGCACTACACCCCGTTTGTAAGGCTTGGTGGCACACTTGTGTTACTTGATCTCAACACTAAGCACTCTGAAGAGCTCTGAGATATTTACTAAGATGAAATATTCCTGATTTATTATGCAATTTAGTGGTACTTCAGAAGATTTACAGAGTCTCCAAGCTTCCCAAGACAATGGACTGGCAATAGGATCATGAAACCACATAATGATCCTGTAACCACAGAGAGAGGAGAAAGCTAGTATGTGCTTCAGGGGGTCTCTTGATGAATGAGCCCAAGGCCTGGAGCCTTTTCTCTGCTGTTTCCTATTCATTTTAAACAAGTTTCCTCCATGATACATCGTTACAGAATATGGTGTAGTCTTTCTTACTCACTTATGAGACATTCACACCTGCCTTCCTGTAAAATAATTTTTTCTGATATTCCTAGTAGAAGATACTGGACAGAAAGCCATGGAGACTGCTGTCCTACCAGTCCTCAGAACAGACCAGCCACAGGCATTATAAATGGAGGCATCACTGCTCTGTGGACAGTGCAGAGCAGTAAGAATGAGGACTCATTTTGTATCAGTGGCTGGCTTTGCCCCATGTTATCAGAATGATTTTTGGCAAGCTGAAAGTCTCTTCAAAGTGTTTAAATCTTGAAAGAGGGAAAAATTTAAATGTCTGACATGGAAGAGTAGTGAAGAGGGCGCTGAAATATGGCTACTGTGAGTAATATTTTATTTAAGGGTTCCAGGAGTTTCCAGTTTGTCATAAAACGCTTGTGCAAATTTCTGCAGTGAATATTGTGAATATTTTCAGGAAATCTGTACATGTGTCTGTGTTGAATGTCCTCAAGCACAATATCCTTGGAGGAATTTGAGCCCAGTGTATACCAGTGGTATATGCTAAGAACATGGAAAGCAAAATGCCTCCTTTCATAGCATCCTCAGGGAGATCAAGACAGGATCCAGGTCCTAGACACCTGATTGTTTTCTTATCTTTGCCAGAACAGATGAAGATACTGACAATGACCAGGGCTGAAACAGATTTGTCTCCTTTGAAAAATCAGGAAAAAAAAAATTTTTGAAGGCATCCAAAGGTATTCTTGCATCTTCTCCAACTCAGCATGGTGCTCTGGACTGCTTTGACGGTTGTACAGAACAAGCGTGATCCAAAGACAGGCCTAACCCCCTCGATACCTGCTCAGTTACCACTTGACAGGCAGGAGAGCTCACTGGTGGTTAAGCAGCAAGGTTTGACAGTTATTGTCCACTAAAGTGAGCAGCCGAGCCTAATGCGTGGTCATTCATTACAGACTTTCTGAACGGTCAGCTGCAGTATTAGAGCTGGTCAAAGGTCTCTCCAAACATTTACCATCCATTAAAAGCTAACCTTTCTGTGTGTATGTTTGAGCTTTCAGTTCTTGAATAGCTGCGGGCTATGCATAAGACTCGGTGCTTCTCTGGGGGTCTATTACACTGTCAAACACAGCTCAGCCTTCCTAAACGCCCCAGCAGCATTCCTGAAGTGGACTCTCCCTCCCCACCTCCCATCACTCCTCCAGGAGCCTGAAAGCCGTGAACAGCTTACTGGCAGCTGGACATTCCTTATGGGCACTGTCAAGTTTGCTGGTCTTCTCCCTCCAAAAATAAACAGCAAAACATATTTAAGGTCAGAGCTTAGTAGGAAATGGTTTTCTCTCCTTCCCAGGGCAAAGATTTCAAAGATTTGGAACTTTTCCCATCATATATTGTAATCAAAGCAAAAATTGTGGAGTGTCAGGGTGACCTAAAAGTGTGATTTTTCAATGGGGGCAATCACCTTTGGCATTTTGGGAACATTTTGAATGGAATGATGAGAACAACTTATTTTCAAAACCTGGAGAGATGCTGTTTTAGGGACAGTGACTTTATCAAAGCTTGTTTTCTGTGCTCTCAGATGACACTTGGCTATTGATGCTGTGTGCCAGAGCCAGGCAATCCTCCCACTTTTCTCCAAGTCCAAAGTTTACTGTGAAAAAGCCAGCACCCTCAGGTTCACCTGTTCTCTCTCACACACTCAGCTTTGCATTGTTTTTTTAAATCCTGTGTCAAAAGGCAGGCCATCCGCTTTTGCTTCCCAAATGGGATTTCTTACGTCTTTCCCTTCCTTCCATTTCTCCCCTGTTTTCTAGTTCTCCCTCATCTAATCACCCCTTTCCTACCTCAAAGTTTTAGAGATGCTTCTGGCAAACAGCTGATGTGCCTTACTTTGCAGGCAGCCTTGTATCACCTGTGATTTCCTGGCTTCAAGTTTGGAGCTAGCTTGCATTTGGTGATTTTGGCTTGAAGTGTTGTCATAATGAGACAATATTTGCCTGAAAATAAAGCATAATATATCTTTAGGAGTGCTTATATGTGAGAAAAGGGATTTTTTTTTCCTGGCACTTAGGAGTGTTCAAATTATGGCTACCTTGGGAGGGACCAGGATACTGTGAATTCACACACTACCTGGTGTGCAATGATTTTCTTATCTAGATAGTCCTCAGACCCTTGAAGCTGGCAGGTTTGGGTCTGAGTCTTTGAGCTGATTAATTCTTTTCTGGCTTTCAAAGTTTTTGGACTTAAAATAAAGCACTTGCGTCTATAAATAGGCACAGAAACAATGGATTTGAGTTTCAGAGCTGCCAAAGGACTGGTCCTCACACTGCTGCTACTGGTTTTACCCTCACAAGGGGAGAAGACAGGTATGCATACCAAATTCTTTGTACAGCTCTGTAAATATGTTAATATTGCTCTGGATGAAGTGAGCTATAAAGAGTTTAAAAGAGGACAAACATGGGAAATAGAAACTGAGAGGAACAGAAAGCTTTTCCCTATTGAGGAAGGTTCTTCCAGAGGACTAGCACCTCCCTGAATAAAGGAGGCATCATCCAGCACGAGCATCTATCCAAGGTCTGGCCAGGAGAGATCAGCAGAGTTCAACTGCAGGGACAACCAAGACAGTCACAGCATTAAATCAGACTCACAAAATAAGTAGAAAGTATCTCAGAATGTCCCCATCAAAGCCTAATTATCTGCTGACTTCTTAGACATGAGAGAATTTTCTCTGTCTATTTAATTTCATGCTTATCATCAAACTAGTCATTAAATGGCTGAGTATTAGGGGAAAAATTCAAGGCTTTCTGGTCTGTCTTGTTTAATCCTTCAGCCCCTCCCTTCCTGCCTCCCCGTCCCACTTTCTCTCTGGCATAGTCAGGCAAGGAGGCAGGGTGTTGTGCTAGGCAGTGTGGCTTTGTGGTCTCAGAAAGGGCAGGATGTGGGGGTCCATAATCCCAGGTAAAGGCTAAAATGGAAAATCCTTTAGTGCCACGTCAGAGCTCAGCAGTGCAGCTCTGACTGCTGGCAATTCGTACTTCACATCCCATGGGATGTAGCAGAATTGCAGAGGCCTCTGAGAGTGGGATAAGACCCTGAGGTCTGATCATTATAAGGAAAATCAATTGTCTGTGAGTCAGGTAAATCGTTAAAAACATAACCAAAATGATTAAACAGCAAATGATACTGGACTTCCCTGTCTCATAACATATTACTGGGGAATATTATTTGAAATTGGAAAATAAAAAAATTTCAGCCACTGAAAGGCTTTTGTGTGTAGGATGAATCAAGGATGTAGATTGGTGCTTTGGGCTGTCTTTGAAACCAGGAACATAGAAACATTTCGGTTGAGATTGGCTATTTAAACTGATGACAACACTATCCCACTGGAATGAATGACTGCTTTAGGTCTCGGCTGCTCTTCAGCTAGACTGTTTGGAGGCAACAGGGGTAGGATACAGCCTGTAACAGCTACTTACAGCCTTGTTTGATAAACCTTGTTCTGGCCATGGCAGGATTTTGGTTTAGCTAAACCAGGACCCATCCGGTTAGGCAGTTCCTAGGTTCACCAGTATTTGTGGCAATGTCCTGTCTACTTCTCCAGTGCAATGTATTTCCTTCTGAGGGGACCCCACTGCAACACTCACTGTACAGTAAGACTATACAAGAGAAGCTCATCTAAAGGATTCTCAGTTAAGTGTTTTGCCTTGATACCAACTACTGCTGCTTTCTGCAGTTTGGTTTCTAATGTCCAGGAGGAACCATTTCCCCAGCAGCAGTCTCCAAGCCGTAAACTTTTGACCTGAGCTAATTATTGAATTCACTTTATAGAAGTAATGAGGTTCTGAGTCTCTGCAATGCCTTGGAGGCTCTAGAGTCCGAGCCAAAACCTGAGCTCCCTAATCAGTTCTGACTCTGGTTTTTCATTCATTTACTGAGTGCCCTGAGGCACTGCCGCTCCTTGAGCTCTCTGGGAGGAGCTGCAGTGTTGCTTCTCCCCAGTCTGCAACTGGGCAAAACATCCCAGTTCAGGGCTGCAGGTATACTCAACACCTTAATAATGAGAGGAGGGGATACCAGCGAGGACCAGTGGTCAGAGCAGCAGGGACGAGAGAGTTGTGCTCTAGTCTTTCCTCAAGCCTACTATTAGAAAACTTGGGTCTCCTTCTGCCTCAGCTTCTCCAACAAGGAAACTGATAGGACTTTGGTATCTGTGGGTAGTATAACGATGAAAGAAGGTGAAGCGCTACTGTACAGGACCGTACATGGACACTGCCAGAAAGACCACAGCCGGTAACAGGCTTCCATGCTGCAGAAATGTGTTCCTGTGCTCTGGTCAGCTTGTGCAGTCACCATCTCCCTCCTTTTGCTGAGTTCTTCCCACCCAGTACAGACAGGCCCTAACCTGTAGGGGTTACCCTAACCCTAACCAGCAGCCCAAAACTAAGCCCATCCTTTCTTTCGCTGGAAACATCCAGGAGCTGTCAGCAGCTGAAGAAGAGCTGGAGACCTGCGCTGAACCCCTCAATCTCCCAAGTCCACCACTGGTCTCTAGTTGCTCACAGAGCTAATGGTCCTGGCTTTCCCTCTCAAAGGATTTCTCTTGCCCTTGTGCTTGCTCTGTTTCTCCCTTCAACTCTTCTGTGCAGTAGCACCCACTGGGCTGCAACCTTGCTGAGGGGCAGGAGAAGGTGACTGTGTCACTCAGGTAAGGATGCTGCTGACCAAGCTCTAGCTCCAGCCCTCAACAGCAAACAACCTCCCATTCTGGGGCAGTGTGGCAAAAAGAGCATCCCCACGTCTCAGGAGGGTGCTGGAGAGGAGAAGGCATGCTGTTGCTGGCTACCCTCCTGACCATTTTGAGGGAAGAAATAGAGAGTGTTTCTGCAGGTAAATGTGACCTCCTGATGCCAAGTCAGCAGTATTGTTGTGGTGGTCTCCTGCTGAGCCTCAGTGGGCCCCATCAGTGGGCACCGCGGGACCCCAAGGTGAGCTGCACTCCACATTGGGCAGTGTTGTACCCCCCGCTGGACCACCCACAGCCACGGCCTTTCTGCTGATGGCAGAGCACAGGCAGACAGAGCTTGCATCTGCCTGACAAATACTCCAGGCTGTGTTCAGCCCTGCAGCGTGGGCAAGAGCAGTGTCAGCTTGAGCAGGGCTCCCACATTACAGCTGCCAGAATGCAGGAGTGGACCTGCTGCTGCTGTAGATACAAATAAAGCCACACTGGTTAGGAGGAGGGAAAGAGATTTACACTGCAAATCTGTACAAGGCTGAGCACCAAGCACTCAGGGCCAGCACAGAGATTAGTGTGGTCCTTGCTGAGAGTGATGTGGCTGGTAATTACATACTGATGCCACTTTTCTTTCTGCTTTTCCTCTCTGTCATTTCAGTCAGACGGTTAGTGATTCAGAGAAAAAGTGGAGACTTTGTGAGCATCCTTGTGTTCAGCCTTACAACTGAAATAATGTTATTTTAACACGCAGGTTTGAAAGATCACGTTACCTGACACAGGCCAGAGGAATTAACCTCAGTATTTGCAATAAAACTAGTAAGATGTTTTCCTTTCTAGTATAAAGATTCCCTAAAAATGCACATCGTATTTCAAGTTTTAATTCATAATCATGGAAGTGAAGTTTGTGGCATGTGAAATGCTTGAAAAGCAGATGTTTTACAACAGCTGTAGCAGGAAAGTGAGGAGGGCTTGGGGAAACAAGAGTGGTTCTCCCAACCAGCTTGTGATATGCACACTGGGGAGAAGACTCCTGGCAGGTGGAAATGCACCGAAGTATTTTGCCATCAGTGGAGATGGGGTGATTTTGCATCACTTGCTGTGAACAAAGAACTCATCTGGTTTGGAGGCTGCTGGGAAATGACGCAGAAAGATCTGTGACTGGACAGGTAGAGATAAGCTGTGAATGCCTGTTACCAACACAGTTTTATAATATTTTATAATTATATAGTTATAGTACATGATTTTATAATATTATATAATTTTTATAATTAATCAAATCATCCAGAATGTGTTAAAACTGTATCTTGGGAAATTCAGATCCACAAGGATAGTAAGCTGCCGGCAGTTCAGTCAGTGATGGATATGGCCAACAGAAAATGATCTTGAATTTCAGGTACTTTTCCAAAAACAGGAAGAAAACCCAATAAAAACCATGTTAAAAAAATGAATCTCTTCATGATGCCTTGGCTACCTTTCACTCTGGTCACGTTTCATATTCAGCCCTACCACTTCCTCCGTAGACTCCCCCACCTTTCACTTGCACTTCACGGTCACTTTAGCTTGCTGGGCGTATTGCTCGCTGTCAGCAGCATGACCAGGGAGGTGAACATCCCTGGCCAGTCTCACAAGACATCAGTTTACCAGGGACTAAAGCGATTACGGATTCCTCCCAGCATGGGCAATCCCAAATCACTGGAAGAGTGCCACGAGTCCTGGGTGTCTTGTGCCAGCCCTCACAGCCCCAGCCGCTGCACCATGCTGTACCTCGTTGCACCATGATATCTGGGTCACTGGAACAGTGCTGGAAAGCTTGAAGGAGCAATAAAGTAAATACATTTCATTAAAACAGGGAAGACTGGTAGATGTAATTTTGCAGATCTCATTTTTTGTTAAACCAGCCTGTCTTATACTGGGGCAAATAAAGCCTTGCTGCCAGCACAATCGATGACTGGAGTGGGCAAGTGCAACTGAACCTGGAAGACTGAGTAACATAAGGATGCACGTTTGGCTGCTGGAGGTAGATGTTTTGCAATTAGACCATCCAGTCTGCTCAGAAAAAGCAGATAAGCTTTAGGACAAACAAGCCCTCCTTTGAATTTGAAATAGAAGTAGCAAATTGACAGATAGCTCAGGACAGTGAACAGAGCAGTACAGCAGGGCCATGCTAATCACTGGAGATAAGATCTCCAACACAGGGATGCGACAGGCAGTCTAACAGATCCTGCTGTGGCACCTTCCCTCTCCCTGCAGACATCCTGGCAAGCGGGTAAATGCCACCAGACCAGTGGAGTGACCTCACTTCCAAGGAGGCATCTGCAGCTCCAGCTGCCGGCATCAATGCCTGGTCCACTCCTGCTGTCGAGGACGCTGAACCAAGCTGATGCAAACGATGCTGCTCAGCCTGTGACGTGTACCTCGCTCTTAAAGAAGATAAAAACTAATGAAATACAATCTGCTTCTCCACCCCCTTTTGGGTGTTTTTCCAGCCCCAAAGAAATATGATTTTTTGTTAGTTACAGGTATCAAAACCATCTTGTGGAGAAGATGGCAAAATTAAATTCCCAAGGAGAAAGTTTGCAAAAGCACCAGAAAAGTCAGAGTTAGGGCTGGATTTTCTAAATAGCAGAGTGTGTGGGATGATGAGTGCAGACTTGGTAAAAAGAAACCCCACTGAAGAGATTCCTCTCTGGAGCCTATGCTATACATTCCTGAATGCCACTATAGTCCTTAGATTACTGGACTATAGGAAACTCCCGGGACCCCTCTGATTAGAGTGACATGTTACCTGGGTGTAGGAAAATGGCCTCAAAAGTACTACACTGTTGTAATTACACTCTATCTGAGCAACACCCAACCAAGCAGGCTGCTATGGACTCTGGCACAGGAGTTACCAGGCTGGAGTGAACGGCAAATTGCATCTTTTATGTCTGCATTCAGTCCTCACACTTTCTCCTGGCCTCTGTTAACGGCAAAAGACTTGGTAAGATTTTGTCCAGATTACTGGAGAAGGTTTTAGGAAAATTCCTCTATGACATTCTTCAGAGGACTCTCCCCACCCTCCCCTCACCCAGTTTTCCCTCTTGGGGGACTCCAGCTGGATTGACAGAAGACGACAACTATCCTGTGGGTGCATGCAGCTCCCGGGGCCTCTTTGTGTCAGGCTGTTCTAACAACAAACACATCACAGCCCCTGGAGCATCCAGTCCAGCGTGTGAGAAGCAGAGAGAGGTAGTCCGGCACGTCCATCTATTTATGCCTGCATTACCCAGTTGATGAAACATGGCTGAAAACGATTTTTACTTTTTTTTTTTTTTTTAATTTTGAGATCCCCCATATTGACAAAATGTGAGCGGGAGGCAGATTGACATCCAGATTTGACTTGGAAAGCAGTTCAGAATTAACCTATTGAACTAATGAACAAAGCAGTACAGTTGTCTGGATTGGTTTGCCCAAATTAGACCTAGCAAATGGGTGTTTATTCACTGGAAAAGAGTAGCACATAAAAGATCTGTGCCTAAAATTTCCCAGAGCAGCTGATGATTTTGTCTAATTCTGATGGAATTCTTAACCTGACACGTTTCAGAGAGACTGACTGTCAGGGAACTGACCCCTGGAAAAAATCAGGAAAATAGCACAGAGTTTTGCTCACATATTTTAAGATTTTCCTACGTAAGTGTTAAATTATGCATACAGTTCAGGGCTATATTAGTGCCAAAACAGAATCTGATACATTTATGTATCAAACAGGGCTGCCCAGTAAATAAATGCAGATTTCCAAAGCCAGAGCTTTTAAGGCTTGGATCTTAAAACTCTAAAAACTCTCTAAAAGATATTGCTATGGGATTTGGGCTAAAGGGGGGAATGCCACCTCAGTAGAAGGCATTTGAGGCTCCTAACAAGTTCCTAATGCTGGGCAAATGGATGCAAGGTGCTGCATTTCTTTGCAGAATTACTGCAATTTCATCTGTTCATTGACTGGGAAGGCAATGTCAGTTCTTGCCCCTTCTGCCTCCTTGGCTTTGTTGGAGGAGGCTCTTCTGTTCCTGTTTTCCAAATTTCATCAATAAGGTCAAACTGAGATGTGATTGGCAGGCAGAAGGCACAAGGAACTCAGTCCTGCATGGAGAACTGAGCCATGCTTACTCGTTACTATGATAAGAGAACACATTATACTGCAATGGAGGCATGGAGTTACCAAACATACCCAATGAACTGCATGTACCAAAAATCCATCGAGGTCAGTATTTCACCTCCAGCGCTCTGTGGCTGTTGCCCAGGGAAGAATAAAAGCATAAGGCCAATATACTTGCTCAGGATGTTCTCTGAACCTCCAGACATTTGTGTCTCAAAGATCACTGGGTGATTTTTTTTCCTCCTATTTCTGTTTCTATCATATTTTCCTGGCATCATTGCAGAAGGGAGGGGGTTAGTGAAATGGTAAAGATGTTGTTTGAATTCTTTTTCCATTGGTCTGACCTTCCCCACCCTTGCTGTATCCCTTTACCTGGTACGTTTATGAAGAAGGGAATGATGGTCCAAGCATTTGTGACTCTTCTGGCCACACATCAGTCTCAAAACTGGCTGCGACTGTAGTGCAGAAATGTTCTTAATTTGGGAAGATGAGAAGGAAGGTGCAATGTGTCTTTAAAAAGCTTACTACCCAGGAAGACCTGGGTCCAGCACATCACCCAACAGCCCAAGAAATTTGATAGATGAGTCTCCAACATTCTTGTCGTGTCTCCCCTTCTCTTTTTCTCTGTTTCCACAGCCTCAAATGCTGAGAGGCGTGCTGTGAGGTCTGGCTTGTGTAAGGGAGTCTGTCAGAGCTGGGACATGCAGCCCCATGGCCTGCAGCTGGACTGAGTGAGGAGTCTCCATCAAGCATTCATCTAAATGTCTTGCCTCTGCGGCATGCCCTCAGGTTCGGCACGCCTTTGTTTTTAAAGCCACAGTTATTAGTATCAAGAAAGCATGCAAGGAGTTGGGGAATACTTTGTGTGCCCAAAAAAGAGAGGGAGCGGGGGGGGAGGAGGGAGGAGAGAGTTTCTATGCCTGTTGGGATTATGCTTAGAGAGACAGGGAGACACACATTATTAGGGTCTGATTTAAATAGAGCATCAGGGTCTGTTTTTTTGGAGAGAGAACAAAGTCCTGTAGCTGTGAGGGGAAAATGGGCTGATGCTGTCAGAGCAATGGAGTTCCTACAAGGATCAAGCTTTTCTTTTGGTGCTGCAAGGCTTTAAACTACAAGCCAGAGGACAGCAATGGAGAATGCACCCATGGGGGTTTGAATGCTGCTGTTGAATGCATATGATGTCTGTAGATTGTTTGATAGAGAAAATCCCCGCAGTTAGCTTGGGGTTTCTAAGAGAGCAGTGAATATGAAATCCTTTTTCTCCAGTAGGTGCTACACAGGAATGACCTGGGGACACATTAGACAGTGATAAGTGACTCTCTCCATCCCCTTTTATCCTGTTTACAATACAGAGGCTTTCCTTGAACAAAACCCTTTTTTTTACTCTCCATGCTCCTGGCTGTTGTGTCTAAAGGAGCCAATTTGCTGAAGAACTCCTCCTGGAAGGACTTGAAGTCTAACAAGAACAGACGCTTGGTTGCAGCATGTTGTTTCTGGCAAAAATCAATTTCTTCACAAAAGAACAGAAATTCGTTCTTGTATTTCAGTAGTTGCCACTTCATCAAAACTCTTGTGATACTTCTTAAAGCTCTGGCCAGGAGGGAAATACCGGCATCTATTTTCATTCAACCTCTCTATTTCCTGAAAGTGTTTGAAAACAGGGTATAATGACTCAGATAAGGGAGAGCAAAGAACAAGGACTGAACATATTTGTTACCGCTGCAGTTAATGTTTTTTATTGACATGCCGTTTATTCTTAGATCGATGTGATTTCTGTGGATTGAGGGACTATTAGACATCCAGGGGATAGTCTTTTTCCAGAGACTTGGCTCGCTGAATGACAGGGCAGGGCAGACAAAGAAAGTTTCACGCATTACCTGAGATGCAAAGAATGGATCCACAGGAACAAGAATCTCTCATTAATTAAAGATGTGTAGTTATTTCACTCATTTATATCTGTATGATGCTCAGTGACTTGTTCTCATGTGACTAGAATGTATTCTTCAGGTGCACACCCTTAACTGTAAATGAGCAACATCAGAAAAAACCACCACTTTGGAGACTGTTCCAGGCTCAAGGTTTCACATTTGCCCAGTGCCACATAAGAAGGTGTCTGCCTTAAGCTTCTCCACCTCTTAACACAATTTCTCATCTTCTCTCCAATGTTTGTCTTCCTTCAGTATCTTGAATTTTTGCTGTAAAGTTATTTAGGCTTTGCCTAAGTGAAGAAAAGTATGGAATAGGGCTGTTGTTGCTGAAGACAGATTATGATTTGAAAAGTTGTATTTAACTGTATTAGAGCATTTTATTTAGATGGACCCGGTTTAGCACATTATTGTTTGTGATACAGCAGGTTTCTCTCCATACCACAAGTGGGACAGGTAGCATGAACCCAGAGAAGGGTAGCATCAGCCCAACATCAGGGAGAATTCAAAACCTGAGGAACAAGAGAAGAAGACAACATTTAAGAGAGGGAAGAAACAGTGGAGAAGGAAAGAGCTGAGTGCTTGTCTGGTCCATGAGGGCAGAGACTACACTTACTAATTGTTAAATGACTGATCTGGAGGTATTAGTTGAATGCTTTACAGAATACACGTCTTTCCCAATCTTTTCCAACCAAGCCCTTATTAGAATAAAGTTATGTTTCTTGACAAGAACTATTTTCCATTAAATTACACTGACAAGAATGAGCTATAGTCCTAATTTTAGCTTTTTAATCAATCAGTTTTTGTACCTGTATTTCTAATGTCCTGGTGTCCTGACTAACTGCCCTGTATCTACTGGTTTTTTTTGATAATCCACCTTCTCCTTGATTCTCTCATAAAGCTGTAGGAGTTCAGGTGGCTCAGCAGACTACAACCATAAAGAACATCAGGTTTTGTAGTCCAGCACATACAAGAAAGGTTGTGGCTTCAACTGCGGTTGATTATCTGGTCAAAACAATTAAGAAACTATGTACAGATGAGCTAACTGAAAGCTGTCTTTCATACAACCCCAGAGCAAGGCCTGAACTGCCAGCCCTGTGAAAAATGGCAGAGGAACCTGCTGTTACACAGTGAATGGTTGATAATCTGGTGTAGGGAATTCAGTCTATCTGAAGATAAGGGGAAAAATCAGGATTATTAAGAAAACAAAGCTATTTGCACAGTGGATGCCCTAAGCTGACCATGACCGTGACCATTTGTGAACAAGCCTTTGGAGTTAAAGTAGTTCTGTGAAAATGAAGGACTTAATGGGACAGCTAGGCAACATTCAGAGGGGGTGGTGGTGATGATCAAAGAGCTGGAAAAGCTATTTTAGAAGGAATGCCTAGGTGTAGGGTTCATCTTACTTCCTGCTCAGTATCTGCATCTCCATGTGCCCTGTGCACCTAGACTTCTAGAGATGACCTGACTTCTAGAGGCCCCCCTGCAGTGCTGGGTCCAGCTCTGGGGGCACCAACAGCAGAAGGACACGGACCTGCTCGAGCGGGGCCAGAGGAGGCCACGAAGATGCTCGGGGGGCTGGAGCACCCCCCTGTGAGGACAGGCTGAGAGAGTTGGGGGGTTCAGCTGAAGAAGAGAAGGCTCCGGGGAGACCTTAGAGCGGCCTCCCAGGACTGAAAGGGGCTACAGGAAAGGGGGGAGGGACTCTTGATCAGGGGGTGTGGGGAGGGGACAAGGGGGAACGGTTTTAAACTGACAGAGGGGAGATTTAGATGAGATGTAAGGAAGAAATTCTTCCCTGTGAGGGTGGTGAGGCCCTGGCACAGGCTGTCCAGAGAAGCTGTGGCTGCCCCCTTCCTGGAAGGGTTCAAGGCCAGGTTGGACGGGGCTTTGGGCAACCTGGGCTAGTGGAAGGTGTCCCTGCCTGAATGAGCTTTAAGGTCCCTTCCAACCCAAACCATGCTGTGATTCTACGAAGTGGATGCAGTTCATATGACCAAAGACACCTGCCTCAGCTGACAAGGTCTTCACTGACCGTGGTGGGATCTGAAGCACCCACTGCACGGTGTGGACACCTGACAGACTCACGGGTTGCTGGGGGTTGGAAGGGGCCGTTAAAGATCCTCTAGGCCAAACCCTGTGCCGTGGACAGGGTCATCTCTCACTAGATCAGGTTGCTCGAAGCCCCGTTCAACCGACCTGGGACCCTCCGGAGGACGGGCCGCGCACAGCCGCTCTGACAGTCACCGAGCGCTCCGGGGGCAGCTCGGACACCGCCAGCGGGACGGCCCCTCTCCCCCGGCAGTGCTGAGCCCGGCGGAGATGGCGGCGAGGGGATGTGGCGGCCCGGGGGTGACAGCCCGGCCGGTGCCAGACCGAGACCAAGGCCTGGAAGCGCTCCCGCCCCCCCCCGGGGCTGCGGCCCCCCGCACCCCCCGCCCCGCGGTCCGGCAGCGCCCCCTGGCGGCGGCGCGTGGCCCTGCGGGAGGCGGGTCGGTGGCCGCCGGAAGCGGAAGTGGAGGGACCGGAAGTCCTCGGGACCGGAAGTGGACGGCGGCGACGTGGGCGGCGGAGCGGAGGCGGCCGGGCCGCGCCGCCGGCATGGAGGGGCTCTACCACCAGACCAACAAGTGCGTGAGGTGGCGGGGATGGGGGCTGTAACGGGCCTGGCCCCGAGGGCCCGCGGGGAGCCCGGGCTCGGCCGCAGCGCTCTGCCCGAGGGGCTGCGGGGGGAGCGCTTGGGGGCGGACACCCTGCCTGCGGCCCAGCGCGCGCTCAGCGCCCTTTAAAAGCTTTTCCCATATAAAAAAAAATCTCGTCTCCCACCGCGGAGAGTTGCCGCGAGGCCGTGTTTCGGCCGCGGGAGGAAGCAGAAGCCTGTCCCGGCTGGCCGTGTGTCTGTCCGGAGTCCCAGCCGGCTGTTAGCCACGTCAGTCCGAAAGCAAGCCAGGCTCTCGCCTCGGGATTTTAAAGCACAGGATTGCAAGTGTTCGCCGGAAACAAGTGACTCTGTTTTCTTACTGCGCGTTTAAGGCACACTAATTTAGTAGGATTTTTATGACAAGCAGGGCTTTTGGGGTGTCTAGCAGACAGAATTTAAAGCACCTCGGGAAACGTGTGACTCCTGATAAAACCCACTCTGTTTCACAGATAAGGCTAATCTGGTGAGTTAGAAGTGGTGTGAAAATTGCAAAATAAGGCAAAAAATCGTGCAGCTCTGTGTGATATGGAATAACTCATGGGAAAGAGGTGAAAGGAGACAGTTAATCCAAATATTGCAAGTTCTTGTGGTAGTGGGTTTCTTTATTGAGCTCTGTTGAAGGAAGTGGTGTGTTAAATAAGAGACTTTAACGGAATAATGATACAGTGACCCTGTAGGGAAGAGCGGGAAATCCTGCGGTTGATCTAGAAATGCATACCCATAATAGTAACTGTTATTGATAGGGGAATAATCTTGTCTTGTTCCCTTTTCTATATTGCCTTATCCTGTGATCACAGCATGGTTTGGGTTGGAAGGGACCTTAGAGCCCATCCAGTCCCACCCCCTGCCACGGGCAGGGACACCTTCCACTAGCCCAGGTTGCCCAAAGCCCCGTCCAACCTGGCCTTGAACCCTTCCAGGGAGGGGGCAGCCACAGCTCCTCTGGGGATTGTAGTCACTGAGTTGTGTTTTTATTATAGTGTGTGTTGTCAGTCTGGGGATACTCTGAATTTTTAAACTCTTCTCCTACCTTTTCCCCAGACTTACTGTATTTTCTGGCATGGGAAGAGTCCTGGTGAATGTGAAGTATTTTTTCTGATCCAGTTGCACATGATCTGATTCGGCTCCTACACCTGGATTTCTGAACAGGCATTTTAAGAGCATTTTAAGAGCAATGCGAGTTGCAAGCTGTCTGGGGCATCCCAGAGAAACTGACTGTAAATAAAACTACAGAACAAGTGTGGGTTGCAAGATACTGGATATTGAATTGGTTCTCTAGTTAATTCGAAGTCATGTGGTACTTCCAACATACTTGGTGATCTTTTCAGCAGCACAGTGTTGTGATTTGAAAGGTAGCCCTGATAGTTATTAAAAAATCTCAGAACTGAAGAATAAATATTTTATTACTCTGTAAGGTAAGTTGGTTTCAGAGGTCTGGCTTCATAAACATTTGTGCTGTAGTTATCAAACAGTACATACCCCAGAAAAAGAGTCACTGATGTGACCAAAATGATGATCTAAAATTTTTTTAAAAAGAGATCATGATATTCTTGTAACTTTTTAAGTGTGTTTCTTGAAGCCTGAATCCCAGCTGCCGTGAGATTGTTTGCACCAAGTATGGCCAAAGGTCCGCCTGTCCCAGGGTATGTTCAGCATTGCCTAACTGCACATCTCCAGGAAAGAGAGTAAGAAATGGGCAAACTTACACCATACTTCTGTTGAATATTGTCCCAGTCTCTCAGAAGTGTGAGGCTTGGGGGCTTTTTGAAACAGGAATTTAACAACCATCAACGTTTGGTGTTTTATTTTTGTTTTCCTTTGCCACTGCTTGTTCAGAACAGTAGTCCTTTCTTTCTCATCGGTTTTAAACTTTTGATTTCATTTGATGCCTCTGTAATTCCTATGTTGTAGGAGACAGTGAAAATCATTCCTTATTCACCTTTTCCTGTGCCATATCTGCTCTAGGATATCTCCACAGTGTCATCTCTAGTCCAGACTGAACAACTGTTTCTTGTGTGGAAGCTGTTCTGTACTTTTCATAATTTTTATTGTCCTTTTCTGAGCCTTTGCCAGTGCTTCTGTTTTCTTTTTGAGAAGGGAGGGACAAAACCTGCGTTTAGAGCTGAAGAGGTGCACTACCCGTTTATGGAGTGACATAAAGGCGTGGTGTCTCATCAGCACTCTTGACTTTCCCGGTGTACGCAGGTAGCGTTTCACTGTAGATCTGTTATGAAGGTCCCTCTTGTACCCACTCTTCTCCCAGGTGGATCTTCCCTCTGCTGCACTCGCCTCCTGGGAGTTCCTAGTGTGAATTGGAACTCTTCTCTCCATGATTGTCTTGGAGTAGGTGGATCTTAATGGCTTCCAGCATGCCAGGTGTGTGGCACGGGGAGAGCCCCAGCGCAGGTTATACTTACAAAAAGAGAGCTAGAACTGGATGGGAAATCTTTTCCTCAAAGAAAGCCCTTTCACCTTGATTTTTGGTTTTAAACTGAAAGTTATTTTGTAGATGCATATTAAGTGAAGAACTGGGCTGGTTTTCTCCATTCAGTGATGAGCTGTCGGCACTGAATACCATGTATCTGATTTCTATTCTGTTCTAAAAAGTACTTCTAAGTAAAAGAAGCCAAAAATTGAGGTATTGAAAAATGATTTGATTTTACAACTGTTAACTGACTTCTCCCGTTAATTTACTCTTTGTCTTTTGATAGGCAAGTCCATGAGGTCCAGTCTTACATGGGGCGGCTGGAGACTTCAGACAAAGAGTCAGTACACTGTAAGTAATTAATTAGTGAGAAAAGTCCCACTCCAGTACTGATTTGATTTAGCATGCATCTTTAACGTTGTATGCTTTATCATTGTATCTACAATGATTATTGGAACAAATTTGGCTCTTCAATCATTGTGTATCAACTGGTGAGACATCACCAATTTGGAATGCATTAAAATTATTTTACTATTTGATTTCAGTAAGGTGCTGTTTTGTATGAAGGACAGAGTGGAAAAGACAGAACAAGAATTTACTTCAAATCATCTTCCTCTTGTAATTCTTTAATTGACAGTGCTTACTGTGGATGCTTCTACGGTGTCTTGGTATGGGAATGCCGTATATTTTTTGGTGCTGTTAGATTTTGGTACTCATTGTCAGGGTATGCTGTGGAGGCTTTCAACATAAACAGGTTAAAAAAGCCCACACTGATGCATTCATGGAGTTATAATGAACACATTGATGTGAACAGAACTGCAAATTCAGAACATCACCGGGCTAGTTTGTTAGAAGCTCAGAAAGCTGAGAAATGTGGTTGTGTATCTGTCCTGTTACTTTGCTATTCCTTAAGTATCCACTAATTGGCAGTCTTCCCCAAAAGATGCTTAGTCCAGTTTCTGGGGAAAATGCTGTGATTTGGTGTGCGGGAATTTAAGCAGGATGATTCTGATAGTTCCTGTTTGCATCAGGGTCAGAACCTGTAATTCCATCTGCTTACGAGAAATACGTAGAACAACTAGGTCTGAAATTGCTTCAGTAAGTTTGGACTATAACCCTGTGCTAATAAATGACTGTAATAAAATGCTATGATAGGTTGTGGCAGGACTTTTTACCCCAGTGCAGAATTGGCAAATGTAATTTGGACCTGTGTTTGAAGCTTTAATTCCTGTATGAGTAATTGCTAATGGGCCTCATCAGGAATTTCTGAAGTGCAAGGACACTGCATTGACAGGGAAGGGATCTTGCCCCTGTACTCGGCACTGGTGAGGCCGCACCTCGATGAGTGGGTTCAGTTTTGGGCCCCTCACCCCAAAAAGGCCATTGAATGACTTGAGCGTGTCCAGAGAAGGGCAACGGAGCTGGTGCAGGGTCTGGAGCACAGGTCTGATGGGGAGCGGCTGAGGGAACTGGGGGGGTTTAGTCTGGAGAAGAGGAGGCTGAGGGGAGACCTCCTGGCCCTCTGCAACTCCCTGAAAGGAGGGTGCAGAGAGGGGGGAGGAGTCTCTTGAGCCAAGGAACCAGCGCCAGGACAAGAGGGAATGGCCTCAAGCTGCGCCAGGGCAGGGTCAGACTGGCTCTTAGGAAGGATTTCTTTGCAGAAGGGGTTGTTGGGCGTTGGAATGGGCTGCCCAGGGCAGGGGGGGAGTCCCCATCCCTGGAGGGGTTCAAGAGTCGGGTTGACCCAGCGCTGAGGGATCTGGTGGAGTTGGGATCTGTCAGTGCTGGGTTAACGGTTGGACTGGATGGTCCCTTCCCTCAAGGTCCCTTCCAACCTGGATGATTCTGGGATTCTGTGACTGGATACATTTATGGACACGTTGACTGACTTCTGTTACTCTAAATATATTTGTGAAGCATGACTTCACTGTAGAAAGGGCTGTGATAACTTTCCTGTCAAAAAATAACAACATGTCTACTGGTTCTGTTTTTTGTGGTGGTTGTACTACTCCTAGTACAACGCCAGACTTCCTGGACTGCTGTTTGCTGGATGTGATTTTGGAACCTCTGGAAAATTAACATAATTTGCCATCTTGCTTCTGCTACTTGAGACCGTTTCAAGAGATGGGATTATGTACCATCGTACGTAGTCAGTAAATGAACATGCTGTTTCTCTCTATATATAAAGATACAGATACATGCTCTAGATATTAGTGTGTGTTTCAGAATTTATGGGAAGAAGGATTATCTTTTGGCTGAAGAGCAGGAATAGGAGGCAGGAAATCAAACTTTCTGTTGTAGCTTTCCTTTTCCAGCTTTGGGCAAATAATCACTTCTTGCTCAGAAAAGCGCAGGATGACCACGATAGTAATACCATTGCTTGGCCTGGCAAAAGCTGATGTAATTGTCTGTCTGCTCTCCTGGTTGCTTTTCTGTTAAGCTTAGCTGTACTAAATGATGGAGAGATGAATTAGGACAATTTGATTTGTGTCTATATATGTGAGTTAGTTACTCTTGGAGTCTGGGAGATCGAAGGGCAAAGGAAAGGGGTTGTACGAGCTGTTTTTGCTTTTCTGGGTTCTGCTGAATGCAATTTGCTGGAAAGTCCTGAGAGGCTGTGGAGTGATTAGTTTAGACTTTGGTCTAAATGCAAAATAAGAACAAATGGTGTCTGTAGGATTTGGTGACTGTTTATACCGGCTCTGACCGTGGCAGTCTGAGACTTCAGGACTGTCCTCACGGCTGCACAGACATGACGGTGCTTCTGTGCTCTGATAACCCATCTGTGGACGTGCTCTGGGGGGCCGTACCTTCAGCCTGCAGCTCACCTTCTTTAAACACAAGAATGTCAGATGATTAGTGATGCTCCTGTCTTTTGTCCTTCTGTGCAATTCTTTAAGTTGTGAAAGGCTGGATTGTGACATGGTTAGAAAGTGTGGGTGTCAGATGAGGAAGGGGGTTGTGGCTTGTATCATGTTTTGCTGGTCCATGTACAAAGTACATTTACCACTACAGTAACTGAAAACATATGACTCTTTCCCAAGTTGTATCAGTTTCCCACCTCATTAAAGTACAAGTATATGAGTTTGCATTGTGTTCTATTGCCCCCCAGCTATTTCTGTGCACATTATCAGAAGCAATTGCAATGTAGATGATAAGAGGCAATTATTTTGGGGCCTTGTTTTCCCACCTGAAAGGGCTTCAGCCCTGTTTTGCCCATGTCTTTCTGAGCTGCTTCTCCAGTCTGCCAGTTCCTGTCAACTCTGAATCCTTCCCATCCTCTGTCAGTCTCCCCTGCTGTAGGTATGGATGATGTATATTAACTCTGTGTTAACAGTTTTCAGAGGTTTAAATTGCCATTGTTGTGAGAAACGTCTTGGCTATTGGCTTGTGTGAGCAAATCCTGCCAAGGGAACAGGAAGGGGCTGCAAGGGGGAATGTGGGAGCTGTAAATCCTAATACATGGAGCTGATAGGGAAGGAGGCTCAGATATCTTGACATTGGAGGGGCTTTCCTAGCCCCCTTCTCAGAGGACGAGGAGGGAAAGGCAAGAGTCTCAAATTATTGAGTTAAAGAAGTGGCTTTTCATGATATGTATAGTTCTCAGTTATCTGATTTTTTTTTTTTTCATCCGGTAAGGACTTGCATCTGCCAGGTTTTAAATACTGCTTTGAATGCTTCGCTCAGATTGCAGTTCTTTAATTCAAATTACATCACATTTTTATTTCCTTGCAGTAGTAGAAAATGAGATTCAGGCAAGAATAGACAATATATTCAGCAACTTGGAACGTCTGGAAATCCTGTCCAGCAAAGAACCTCCCAATAAACGACAGAATGCTAAACTGTAAGTTCACCTTTTTTGCTATGATAGTGCAGTGAGGTCTTTGTAATTATTTCCATTACATTTATTGAAGCCCTTTGCCTTTTGATTTGAGTGAAACCATTATACTTTGCATAACTTATCTCTGTGCTCTACAGTAGCAAAATTGAGGCACAGAGGCAAAATCACTTTTCTGCATTTAACCACAGACTGGTGATGGAGCTGGACTCATGGCTGTGTTCTGAGATGAGCAGAACATGGCACTTCGAGGCTTAAAAAAATTTCTATTCTATACGGTATTTGCTTTTAATGGCATTTGTGGAGGTAAGGAGTAAAATTAATTCAGTTGGTGTAATTTCCATTTTCCTAGCTGTTGGTGACTAAAATAAGAAGGTTTCTAAAGTTAGCACTGGTTTGAGTAGGAGGTTGGACCAAAGACCTCAGGACTTCAGTTCTAATTTATTCTGTGACTCTACTATTAATGTTTAGTCCCAAAATGTCTTTGTAGGTACTCGGGGTAGATTTCATGTCACCTATATTAGAGGTTGGTATCTGAAATAGTCATCTAGGCTTTCTTTATAGTCATCACATATTTAATCAGAGGCAGGCAATGGAGTTCTGGGTGTTACTTGTTTTAGCCTAATGGAGATGTTTCCTCTATTGCCCACAAACTTTTAAATTCCTTTTAATAAAAACTCAAACTTAAGAACATGGTGCTAATTAATTAAACTTGAAAGTTAATCTTTTGTGTGCATGAGGGTCATAAAATATAAACTGTTCAAATTCTACCATCTTTCCAAATCTGTGTTAAATGAGGAGTATATATGTAACTCCTGAAGAGACTAGTCATGGGATAGGGATGTCCAAGACCGCACAAGAATTCTGCTTCACATTCTGTCATTAGCCTCCAGTTAAATTACTGCCTGTTTAGTAGAAAAGTGAGGCATGGAAGAGCTAAGTCTGGAATATAGACCTATTTTAATATCCTTTATCTTCTAGATAAGTAGAACCCACCATTTTTTATTATTTGTCACTGTTAATTTATAATGCTCTGTTGTTCATATAAAAAACACCAGAAAAGAATGGTATTTTTATCCCTGGGAATGTCTTCCTGTTGTTGATCCTTTCTAGCCGAGTTGACCAGCTGAAATACGATGTTCAGCATCTGCAGACAGCTCTGAGGAACTTTCAACATCGCCGTTACATCCGGGAGCAGCAGGAGCGACAGCGAGAAGAGTTGCTTGCACGCACATTCACTACTAATGTAAATATTCTTTATTTTAGATCTCTGTGTTCTAGAAGCCATAGTCTTTCAGAGAAGTTTCAGGCAAGACATAGGCATGACTCTATTAGATTGCTGCTGTGAGATGTAAATGCAATAAAGGTAGAAAAGAGTAACAATATGTGTTGAAAAAGTGCAACTCTCTCATGAGGAAAAGTTGGGCTATTAAGAGTCAGTAGTAAAAGACTTCAGAAACGGCTGCTCCTGTTTTATCCGGTGCAGTTCTACCCCACTCTATATAGCAGTTTCAAAAGGGTGAACGAGGTAGGTACCAAAGTAATACATTTTACCTGGATTTGTGTCAAATGTCTTTGTCAAATCCTGAGATCTGTAAAATGTCTGGCTTTTATACACCCTGCTCTCAGTAGATGTCAGCAAACTTTAATTTGGCCAAATATAAATCACACAGCTGGGAAAAAACCCCCTTGCGTTTTTACGTATAAATGATTCAGAAGTTTTTAATAACAGAAATGTGTTTTCACCTGTTCTTGTTAATTCTCAGTTCCTCCACTGGGCAGTCCCCCCAGTGCAAATCCCTAGAGGAATTTTGTCTGAGTAATGTGGATTTGCTTTCAGATTTCACTTTTCTGTAACTCAGAAGCTAGTTTCTGTTTTGTTTTGGTTTTTGGTGTGTTTTTTTTGTTAAAGGCATATAAACTAACATTCATTATCTGTGTTGTCATTCACTGTTAGGGCAAGGAAGAATGAATGTGAGCCATCCTATTTTCTTGAGATTTGGGAAGTTTGATGCACATCTCAAAGCCTGCCATAAAAATGACATCTAGCATTTTGTTGGCTATTTCTAAATTACAAACAAGACTTGAAAGGAACACTGAAATTTGAAACCTGAGTTGTTTTCAAAACACTGTGGTGTTCCTCTGCCAATATGGAGAAATCTTCCTGTAGGAAAATCTGTCCAGAAATAAAACACTTGTGTAAGTGGAACAGTTTTGAAGAGCAGTAGCAGGCTAGCAAATGCAAAATAAATGGCAATTTTTTTTTTTTTTTTCTCTTTTAGGTGTTGAAAGGTGTCTCAGGATGAAAAAAAAAAAATCACATGATTATTTTGTATTTCTTTTAACTCATTACAAAAATGTGACTTTTAAAGTAGAATGACCCTTTAATGGGAAAATGATGATTTATTTGTCAGTTACTGGCCTATCTTTTTGGTTAGAAGTTTACACAGTTTCTATTTATATACTACCCTATTCTCTTAAATAGAAATGCCAGCTGAGCGTGTAAGCATCCTGAATAAATCACAATACATAATGGCTTTTGAAAGCTGTAGCAGTGTTCTGAATATTTTGCTTAGTTCGAAGGTAAATACGGTCTTTATCTTTAAAGCCTTCCCTTGTACCATTCTGGAGAAAACCACTAACAGCAGATGAAAGATATGATGCCATCTAGTCTCCCTGTGAGGAGGGTCAAAAATCTACTTAGATATTTTTCTTGCTGCCTTGTAGTATATAAAAAAACCCTACAAGCTCCTTGTATAGGAAATGAAATCCCTGCTGATTTGAAGTTTAATAAATATCTGAAATAATAACTATTGAGATGTAAATCCAAGTGCTTCTGCTCTGCAGACGGATGTAAGACAAGACCTTTGTTTCAGCCTTAGTGCTTCATTGACATTTGATCAAAGAGATACGTATGCTGTCACGGCTTCTTCACCCTGCAACAGCTAACAGCTCTGTCCTTTACTCTTCATTCTTTTACCGTAAGCAGAACACCCGTGTAGGCAGTACAACATCTAACACTGGATCGTACCTGTCATTCACGTGTTAACATTTTTTTTTCACAATGATCACCAGAGTCTACTCAGAGCAAGTTTGGTGTTGTTACATGCATGTAACCTACACCTGACAGTCAGATGTAGGGTATTAACCATCCTCTGCCCTAAATGTGAATTCTGCATTTTGGCAGCTCTTGTTCTAAGTACATGGAAGCATGTTTCCACACTTAACCTCTTACCGATACCATGATTCCTGTCTGTAAAACAGTGTGGGAGCGATGAGCTGTTATCTTCACTCTCTGGATGAAATGCTGTCCAGAGAAGATTGAGCTGGAGGCCTTTGAAAGACAAAAGTGATCACAACCTCTGACCTCTTGGGCAATCCAGATTACAGAATTTTACCCAGTTATTTCCGTTTCAAGATTTATAGTTTCATTTTTCCTGGAAAAATGTTAATTTTTTTTTTAATTTTTTTTTTTTAGATAAGGCCTTGGGTGTTGAGTCAGACCTTCAGAGAACTAGGCTCGTGTCTGTTCACCCTCACTATCAGAAATTTGCACCATATTGTACATTTATAGAATGTCATCTCCCAGACGTTGTGTTTTGCAGGCCTTCTGTTGCTGAGAAATGTGATATTCAATCTTTCAAAAGTCTTTCACTTGCAGTGATCAAATGACTCCTTGTTAAACACCTTCTGTTAGCTTTGATGTTCTCTCTTGTAATTCCCTTTCCTACATACATCATAAACTGAGATTATAAAAAATTCTCCATTTTTAATCTGACTTTTTATCTTCAGTTGAACAGCTGATCAGCTTTGCCTTTTGGCTTGTTTCCTGTAGGCTTCTCTAAATTACTTTTTTCACGTAAATATTAATGTTGTATGTAATATCCTTATGAAAAAATGTTTAAAACATAATCCTTCAAGTCCTGTCAAGTTTTTGCCACATTTGTTTCTGCATGTTCTTTTTCTGGATCTAACTCTGTCTGGGCAGTGTGAGTGAGCAGACACGGTAACCAAGACCCTGCATTTCCCCCACAGGACTCTGACACCACCATACCGATCGACGAAACATTACAGTTTAATGAATCCCTCCAGAATGCCCATCGTGGCATGGATGATCTTATTGGCAGTGGGACCAACATCCTTCAGGGGCTGAGGGACCAGAGAGTGACATTAAAGGTGGGGGCATCATTTTTTACCAAAAAGACCCCACATTTTTCTGTGTTTATGATGACCAGGCTATGTAAAATAAATACATGTTTGTTTCAGTTCACTGCTTCAAGCCGAGAATGCTGGGAAAGGCCCAAACTCCATTTTAACTGAACCTGAAATCTTTACAATTTATCATCTTACTAGGAACATCTTTAAAGCTCTTTTTGTGGCTGTGTGGCTAACAGTCTTCACCTGCACAGTAGTTAGTATTTGGAGTGCTGGATGTTATGTTTTGTTCCCTTATGGGTTTGGTTGGTTGGTTGTATTTTGTTCTTTTTTTTTATTCAAGTGAAGAACGGGAAGTAATGGCTAGCTCACAGATGTTGATTCAGATGAACATCACTCAGAGCAACCACAAAGCTGGCGTAAAGTACTTAAGATTAGTAATTAAGATAATACTCTCTCAGGTCTAATGGACCTTAACAATATATCCCCCTGAATTCTGTTAATGACAGCTGTATTTCTTCACGTCTCTTAATAACAGATACTTGTCTTTTATTTTAAAGACTGTTCAAAGTGATGTTAAATTTTGAGCGAATAGCTCAAAAGATACCAAAAGTTTTTCAATAAGAAGTGTGTGTTGGAGGAGAGCTGGATTTCTGAAAAATGTGGGGAATTCCCTATGTCTGTTGTATTCATCTTCTGATGGGGATAACTATTGTCTGTTTTGTGACGCTGCTTTTCTTTTAGGATGTATCTGCCAGAGGATTTAGGCATTTTTAATTGCTAACAGAAATCCCTGCTTTTGGTCAGATGAATCACACTTTAAGCTCCAGGGATGGCAGACCAGGGTTTCACTGGCTGTGGAGGCAGTCTGGCAGCTTACACACATAGAGCTGAACTGCACACACGTGTGGATCTCACCCTTGAAGGGCATAGGCATTTTGTTGGAGCAACTTGTAGGACCAGTGGTACCATTTCCTAGGCGTTCCCAGAGCTGGATGTCTTCACAGGGCAGAGCTGCTAGGTGCTTATTTTAATCTACTGTCCATTGCTCTTCACAAGCCAGGTACCTCCTGTCCTGATCGGGGTCCAGGTGACCTGGCATTGCCAAAGCGCTGCCCAGGACCACTGCAGGGTGTAACAGCAGAGGACATTTGTCCTCTGTGTTTAGCTCTGGATGGCTTTGGTGGCTGATCACATTGGCTTGGGGCATCTGGTCATTAAAGTGCATGAGTGTACTGTACTTCACACAGGAATTTGGGTTGTTGAGTCTACAGGATGGTAAGTCACTGATTCAGGAGGGTTCCGGAGAAGAAGTGAGTACATCACAGGTCAGGAGAACTTAACCACAGTTGGCAAATACGATAAAGAAATACTTGCAGAACCTGCTGCCTCAAAGAGTCTGATAGGAAATACTATTTCTTGTTGTAGTCTACAGTTCTGTCTTGTTTCTTTTGCTAGTTAGGTTGCAGTAAGGTGCCTGCATTCCTCGTATATCATGGTGGCCCTTCTGCACTGTAAGCACGCCTTACAACAGCTGCCAACTTGTAGCAAGGCAAGTATACTTTGGGTCAGAACTGTCAAAGTTGTTAGCATGTCTCTGCCCACTGCTACCAATAGTCTGTTCTTTTGGGAGCATCATGTTCTTATGTTTTCAGGGGGATACTTTGTCTCACAGATGAGGAAACAGCTTTTCATATTCCTTTTCCCCTTAGCTTAGCTTTTCTTACACTGTCAAAGACTTTGTTGCCCGTTTACAAATCTGGCAGAAGCAGCTCGCACAGAGACAACTGGCAAAGATCAACGGGTTACTTTGGAAGCATGTTAGTCTCTGTAACTTCCTGGGTATTGCATCTAGATAGACAGGTATGAACCAAGTATTACCAGCTTGTTGCAGGGCTTTAACTGTTCTGGTTGTACAATTCCACTGTTCCGATGCAAGAATTGAAGAGTCTTCACTTTCCTATTGTTTGCTTTCATTTTAAAGCTTCATATTTGGTTTCTCTTCTCCAAGGTTTTCCTTTGTTCTGAAGGAGTGGGAAAAGATTGCTACAGAGACAGGAAAAGTGCTGAACTTGAAAGTGTAGTATCCAGGGGTAATGTGAGGTATATAAAATGCAGGTGAAAAATGTGATTGTGTTTTACTGGCAGAGACATAACATGATTTCAGCAAAGGGCCTGAACACCTACACAGCCTTCTACAGAAGAAACTTTATCTAATTTGATATTGCAAATCTGCATATTTTATGGATTGAGAAACTGTTTGTGCACGTATGTCTAACATAGTTGATACAAATTCTGTCCTCAGAGAGCTCTTCTGTTCTTAAGTCAGGTTTATATTCAAAACAGTTCACAAATTTCACCTTTTTATTCTTCTGAGACCAAAGATACAGTTGACTGTGAAAACAGAAGCTGGAGTTTTTATTTTAAAGTTAAACCATGGTAGTAGAGCACTGGGAATCTGTACTGTTGACTTTGCTCAGAGAAGAAATAACTCAAGTCTTACAGCTTTCTGAAGCCGGGTGTTCTGTTAAGGACTTGGACCCACAAGTCAGTTTGAGAGACGAGGTCCGTTATCACTCGTGAGGGGGCTGTTTTCTAGCAGTGCCCATCGTTGCACACATAGCTGCGGTGGAGGTTGGTGCTGGCCGGTGTCTCTGCCTGCCTGCTGGGAGCTGAGCTGTGGTGGTCAGTTTGTCTGGCTTGTCTGGAAAGGTCTGTCTCACCTACCTGTACCACTGTGACTCTGTAGCTGTGAGTTCCCTCCCTTCCTCCCAGACAGGGCAGTACCCAGCTCTGAACTGTGCCCAGAGTACAGCCGTGTGTCTGTATTTCATACAGTTTCCTTTGACTATTGCTCTGAAATAAAGTAGGAGTATTCCTGGGGCACTGCAGTAGTGACTCCCCAGCTCGTTTCCCGTTACCTCCAGTCCTGCAGCTCACTGTTTATCTGCCACGTGCTTACTGCTGACGTGGTAACTGGGAGGATCCACATTCTTAATAATACCAACTGCTTCAGCAGTGAACCAGAACTGAGCTGTGGGCCTGCCTGCAGCACACCTGCTAGCAGTCTTTGTTCAGTGCTTTTCTCCAGAAGGATTTCTTGAAATTGCATTAATTACATTAATTTATATGCCTTTGAAATTGCATTAATTACATTAATTTTATATGCCTTTGTATTGCACTCTACCATAAGCCTTACAAGTTTCTGGACCTCCTTTTCAATCTCTTGTTGGTATGAACTGTACTTCAGCAGGAGGGAAGTTCTGCAGTACAGGTTGTCTGATTAAGAATCTCCAAGCTCTTACTAGACTGTGTCTCTGAAAAAGGACCAGAAGAACTCTTAATGCCTCCGTAGGGAGTGCTTTTTCTCTGAGCCACTCTGTACGATGTCTGTGTCCAGACAGATTGTTTTGTATCTCTAACCACATTCCTGTTCATGTGTGTGAATTAATTAGTCGTCATCGAGCTATTTCCAGGGTCCTGTGGCCATCTCCTCTTAAACTGTAGGAACTGTTGGCTGATAGCAAGTTCCATTATCAGAATTCCACCACTTGCCACCCATGATGAAATAAATATTCTTGGACTGTGGAATAAGAAGTGTTGGACCATGAGGTTAATTGTTTCTTTGCCGTCTCTTTATTCTTAGGGTACTCACAAGAAGATCCTGGATGTTGCCAACATGTTGGGCTTATCCAATACAGTGATGCGGCTGATTGAGAAGCGAGCCTTCCAAGATAAATACTTCATGATCGGGGGAATGATTTTGACTTGTGTAATTATGTTTCTTGTCGTGCAGTATCTGACATGAGCTACTGAACTGTTGCCAGAGGAGATTGTCTTCTGGAGCAAGACAGACTGTCCTCCAGACTGTACTTTCCTCTGAGTGCTGCTTTGGATGAGCCCCTTCTGTGAACTTCAGAGTTTACAAATCACACTCAGACATGTCATGTGGAAAGCGCGTAGGGAAACAAATTTCTCTGGGGACGCTGTAGTTGAGAATGGCCCTATAAAAATAACCCTAGCCTTTACTGCTCTCACTGTCTGCAAGTTTAAGAATCTGGTTAAATAGGAAGCAGAAGTGAAGATTTTGCCCAGCTGTACTGCAAGGTAGGAGTGCCCTTTTGGGCAGGTGGAGATAAGAGGATGCAAAGGCAGAGCATAAGATGTAGTGAGCCTTTCCTGTGCTGGCTACAGGTCACCCTGATCACTGTATTTTGCAATGGAAGAATGGCACTGAGGAGAATTTCACATTGTGGGCACGCTCCTGCAGAGTAAGTGTGCAAAAAGTGAGGGGTTCCCCTCTGCAAACTCACCATTTTGATAGAAGGATTTGTGGGGAAGGGTCTTAAAGCACGGTTATAACTCAGCTAACTTTTATTTACGCATACAGTATTAACCAGCACAAATCTTTCTGTTCCAGGCTGAAATGCTTCCCATCTTAGCTGAGGTATGTTTTGGTACCTTTTTATGCCCCGCTGCTTCCCAGGGGAAGCTGAATGCTGAACTCCTGCCTGTTTCAGTCAGCTGCACACAAGGCCTGTGTCATCTCACTGTGCCTAGTACCAAATCCAGCCTCTGAAAACTGTAAGGCTCTGACATTTTTTTAATGCTAGTGCACATCACATTTTGGTGAGTTGCATTCCTTTTCTGAGGTGGTTGGCTGAGGTTTTGTGCTCTGTAGTTGGTATTTTTTGAATCAGTGAAGCAGGCAAGTCCTTGCTGTGCTCAGATTTAGTTTTGCAGTTTTTATGTCCATAGAGCTGGAATGGGCTCTCTCTGCTGTTCTTTGTGTTCAGAATAACTGAGATCAGGGCAACAGACCTCTCACTTAAAATCAGTTGTTGTCAGAAGAGTTCCCTGAAGCTACGTGCCTTGGGATGGTGAACATCCCTCATCCTTGGGAAGAGTGTTCTTTGTGTTATCTGTCGTACCTGCAGAATTACTGTGAAAGACCTTCTCATACAGATCATCCCACCGAGGTGACAGCCAGCTTAGACGTGTCTCCTCGGTTGTAGGGATCTGTCCACATTTAAACATTCACAGTTACGAAACGCCTCATTGTTTAAACATGTCACTCCTTTCCCTGCAGGCTGAGGGGGCTCTGTTAGAATGGCTGTCCTGAGATTCTGGGCATCATCCATTTCAATCAGCCTTCACATACATTCCCATCCCGAGTTGTGTACAAGCCTGGAGCGTTTCCAGATGTCTGACAGTGGCGCAGAAGTGTCGTATTCAGATGATGTGGCATAATGCTGGCAATTCCTTCATTTTTTTCTGTCTGGAATGGTTATGGGTCTCTTAATTAGTAAGATTAAAAGTTCTGCATTCTATCTTTGCTGCAATAAGCTTTGCTTTTATTATGTAGACTGTTGCAAACTTGGAGAAATGGTATTAATAACTGTAAAAAAAGAATTTCAGTTAATATGAGCAAGGAAAACCTGCTGTAGCTGGGCTTGTTTACAGTTGCATAACTAAAGTATTGACTGACCTGTGTGTTGTGGCAGAGCTTTGAAGCCCAGATGAGAGTACCCAACTTCATCAGCTGTCACAGGCCAGGCAGCTTCATACTTGGAGCCCAGGGCAAGAGAAGAGTCAGTCAGGGTGTGAGGGTGGAGGCCGAGATGCTGTCAGTGCCTGGATGATCCTATCGGATGCTTCAGCAGAAGAGAGCAGGAAAACTCCAGTGGTTGTGCCATCAGCACAATCCTGTGTGCCAGTGCCTTCTGGCTGTCCATTTTGTGCTTTTCAGTGTGTTTGATGCTTTGGAAGTGTTTTGTGCTCTTGTTCCTCGCTCTGCCAGGCTTTCCCAAGGGAACACATTCGCAGACCTAGTACAGAATCGGTTTTCATTGGAGCCTGAGGGACTAGGGAATTAAAAGGAAAAGAGGAAGTCTGCAGTGATGGACCATCTGTCTTGCTGTATCTTTAATCTAAATCTTAGATCTAAATTTACCTTTAGTTTATTTTAAATATGAAACCTGATAGATTAAGCATACTATGCACTTGCAGGATCATATTCTGTGAGATCAGTTGGGCACCATGTAAGGGATCCTTACAGGGATCTTGACAGGCTGCAGAGATGGGCCCGTGCAAACCTCATGGAGTTCAACAAGGCCAAGGTCAAGGTCCTGCCCATGGGTCGGGGCAATCCCAAGCACAAATCCAGGCTGGGCGAGGAGTGGCTGAGAGCAGCCCCAAGGAGAAGGACTTGGGGGCATTAGTGGATGGAAAACTATGAGCCAGCAACGTGCACTTGCAGCCCAGAAAGCCAACTGTAACCTGGGCTGCACCCAGAGCAGTGTGGGCAGCAGGGCGAGGGGGGGATTCTCCCCCTCTGCTCCGCTCTGTGAGACCCCCCTGCAGTGCTGGGTCCAGCTCTGGGGGCACCAACAGCAGAAGGACACGGACCTGCTTGAGCGGGGCCAGAGGAGGCCACAAAGATGATCAGGGTGCTGGAGCACCCCCCTGTGAGGACAGGCTGAGAGAGTTGGGGGGGTTCAGCTGGAGGAGAGAAGGCTCTGGGGAGACCTTAGAGCGGCCTCCCAGGACTGAAAGGGGCTACAGGAAAGGGGGGAGGGACTCTTGATCAGGGGGTGTGGGGGTAGGATGAAGGGTAATGGTTTTAAACTGACAGAGGGGAGATTTAGATGAGATCTAAGGAGGAAATTCTTCCCTGTGAGGGTGGTGAGGCCCTGGCACAGGTTGCCCAGAGAAGCTGTGGCTGCCCCCTCCCTGGAAGGGTTCAAGGCCAGGTTGGACGGGGCTTTGGGCAACCTGGGCTAGTGGAAGGTGTCCCTGCCCGTGGCAGGGGGTGGGACTGGATGGGCTTTAAGGTCCCTTCCAACCCAAACCATCCTGTGATTCTACAATCCCTGGTGAATTTTTTTTCTGTTCTGAAACTGGTCCAATTCCACCTTGATTTTACAACTGTATGGTTTAGTGTTTAAAGGATGTCATGTGACGGTGTTTAAAGTTTGTATAGTTGTGACCTATTGTAGCAGGATTTGTCTTACACCAAGGTGGGACTCTAGCCAATTTGTTTCCTTATTTGGCTTGTGGTAGGAGCTATAAAATAATTGGAACTGGATTTTTGTTCTGGTTTTGAGCCTAGCTTGGCGTTTTAATACATGTTTCTCTGTTCATTATTTTGCCCTTGTTCTTGTGTGGCTAATTGCCCTTTTGTAAGCAAAGTGTCCTTGCTGTTCATTGTGTCTAAAGGTGACGTGGGGCTTGAAGGAGCCACTTGGGTAATTGGATTTGATGATGTGCAACTTCAAACACATTTGTACTACGTGTTAAGTCCAAAATGATTTACAAGAGCATCTGTGGTATCTCAGATGGTGAATGTAACCCCCGACGCCTCTGTGGTTACGGTGTGCCACCGTAGGAGCAGGGGTGGGATCAGGATCCCTGCTAACGTGAGATGAGACAGAGCTGAGACCCTGGTGGCTTTACACGTGTTGCTGCTGCAGCTCTCTGGGAAGTTTCCTTTCTCGGGAGGAACCACGTTTCCTTCAGCAGAGCTGTTCTTTCTGCGGCACAACGAGCGTCCAGCTGCTGGATGAGCTGCGCTCTCATGAGAGAACACCATGGAAATTAACTTGCCTCTGGAAAAAAACTTTTTACCAGTATTTTATACATAGAGGGGCAAGGGTGGGACATGATGTGATTCATGTGGTGTGTTATGTGAATAAAGATTTTTCAACCAAAATAAAGGTTTTTTTTTTTTACCTTGACTAACATGTAAAGTGCCCAGATACTTCAGCTGGACAAATTCCAATAGTCTAAATATTGAGGCAGGAGCCCCTGCCTGAGCTCAAAGGAAGCTCACAGGAAGGGGGAGCGGGGTCGGGTACCCCGGCAGCAGGGATCGGTGTTACTCGAGGGTCAAAGCTGGAGCTCAGCTGGGACTGAGACTAGTGAGGGGTGCGGGGGGCTGGTGTCGCTGTGCTGGTGGCCAAAGGAAGCAAAGCCATGGGCTGGGGGAAGGGGCCACCACGGGAGGCAGCTGGGGGCCTCCTCCAGCTCCCCCGCTGTTTGCCCATGCCGGAAGGGGTGTGGGGGCAGCCCCACGCAAGGGGGAAGCGGTGCCCGGAGGGGAGGGTGCAGGGAGGCGAAACCAGGCAAGTCCTGGGTGCCGAGGGAGGGTGTGTGCAGTGAGGACAAAGGAGATGGGGAACGGGTGGGTTTTCTTCCAGGCTGGGTGGAGAGGAGGGCTCGGCAGAGGAGACGGCGCCAGCAGGGAGGAGGTCGTGGGGGGGCTGTGGAGTAGCCCAGTCTGTGCCAGTGGGTCCCTCTGCTCTGGGGGGGCTGGAAGGTGGGGGCTGTGTGTGTGCTGGCTCCAGACCAGGCGCTCCCAGTGATGGCTCTCACTGGTGAGACTGGTGGTGACGCGGCAGCCTTGTACAGCCCTGAAGTGGTGGTGGCTCCGAAGGGTAGTGGAGATGGTGGTGGTGGAAGGGGGGTGTGGGGGGGAGCGGGGTGCAGGTGGGAGCTGTGCTGCAGGGGACACCCAGGACCTCGGCGTGCTCTGCCCGCTCCCTCTGGCACTGGAGAGGGGCCAGACCTCCCTCTGCCCTGCCCCCTGCTGATGCTGGCGGGGGGGGCGCTGCAGTCCCGCTGTCCTGCTCAACCTTCCTCCTGCGTTCTAATGAAGGATAGCGAAGGAAGAACGTGGGGGGCAAAATGTGGCTGTTGATAAAGAGATTGTGGATTTAAAATGTGAGATCAAGGGTTTAGATTATCCTTCTCTCGCAATTATGTTTTATTTTGTAGTAATTAAAGTTCCCCACAGCTACAAAACACTTATTAAATCAGAAAATATCCAGCAAAGAATTCCAAGTTAAAAATTCATCCAGTGATGCAGGTATAAACTAGATAGATCAGATCAGCCTTTGGCAGTCTGCTGAGACAGGTCTTCACAGTTGATCTCCTAGGGTGGTCCCCTAAAGGACTTCAATACGGTAAGCAGCAGCTCACGCCTAGAAATAGTATTGTTGCCTCAGCAACGTGCTTTAAGGTGTGACTGTATGTGTAGAAGAAATCCAGGAGGGTGCAAAAGAGAGGGGTAAAAATTTTGAAACAAAGTTTTAGCAGTTAAAACAGAGTGAATCGTTTAATGTATATGCAGATTGGGGGGGAGATAATGAATTAAGACATTATAATTGGATGGGATAGAATTTAGAAGGAAGATAGTACAGATAAGTACTAGAGGATGTTTGTACTTGTCTAGTAACCAAAGCTTTATAGGTACGCCTGTGCATGTTTACCGTTTGCAAATGTTAACCCTATAATGCATGGTTACAACTGATACGTGTTCAAAACCAACACCCCCTTCAGAATAAAAACCAACGGTATGACTATAGTAACAACATCGAATGCTTCAACTGTAGAAGAAAAAGCCTGTGAGCTATAGCACAATCCAGAGGTGATGGTATCCTGCTTTCACAGTACCAGTGTAAATAGTACAAAAGTTTTAATAGTTGCTCTGCAGGGGGTGCTCCTGCCTCACTCTGTTTTGTCTTGCCCAAGGCCTTTGGGTGCTGAAGCATTTCCCCGCACTCCCCCCCCGCCCCCCCCACCCCCTCAGCCCAGGGCTGGCTCTCCCTGTACCCAGCAAGCACGAGCTGCTGCAGTCCTGGGGGGGGGATTCTTGGCAGCAATCTGCCCTCTTCCTCCCCAGGCAATCATTTGGCTCTTGTTCTTCTCCCACTCTTGGGTTTATCCTTGCACCTTGATTTAGGGAAGTGAAAAGCTGAGAGCAAAGTGGGAGGTGGAATAAAACTGGCCTGGTACCAGAGAACAGCAAGTTATACCAACATTCTGGACACGGGCAGTAGAAATGATGACCTGGCTGGAGTTCAGGTGACACCAGACTTGCAAAATACAGGGCAGGTGTATTGTCAGAGCCGACAGCTGTGCTGGATGGAGTAAAGGAGTGCTGCTCCCTTGGCCATCACGGCACCTCCAGAGCAACTCAGGTGCTGGCTTGGCGCATCCCCTCGTGGGCAGGGAGGGGGGCACGCCAGGCCGGGCAGTGGCAGGAGGGAAGAGCCCTACGGGAATCCTCAAGGACTTTGTCTGCAGAGCCTGCGCTCCCGCCTGGTTTGGGGACGGGGCTCTGGGATGAGTGTGCAAGTGCCGGTCTCCCGCTGGAGCCCGAGTGGGGGCCGGGTGGCAGCAACAGGCGCGGCTGCCTGCGCAGCGGGTGACACCTGCAATCCCAGGGGCTCACGGCAGCATTCCCTGGACAGGGACGTCACAGCAGCAGGGATGAGACACGATGGCTGTGGCCCTTCCCACGGTGACCCGTGCATGGCGGGGAATAGGAACCGCTGCCGTGAGACACCCAGAGGCTGGGAGCTCTGTGTAGGAAGGTCCTTCCCAGACGCTGGACAGCTGTTGGGCTGTTTCAATCTACCTGCTCTGGAATGTGCATGTCAGGGGCTGCCTAAGGAGACACCTTAGGCATGGTTTGGCTACTGATTTGAAAGAAATACACTCAGCACTGCAGCTGTGAGGGCAGCCCAGGCAGCCACTGCTTTGATTCCCAGCCTGTTGCTGAGCGAGCACTTGTAAACGAGCTCCAAGCTGAAACTGTGCTTTTAGGTTTATGAGTTATACCCTGGACTAGAAGCCAGGGAAGGGGAAATGACTTCTTAAATGTGGTTTGGTTGTAAAGTTGAAATCTGAGGCCAGAGCCTGATCTGCCAGAAAAAGGAGACTTTATGCCGCCTTCAGTAACCCCAGGCGCTCTCGCCTGCTGGAACCTGGAGTTCAGAAGCAGGAGGTGGTTCCCTGAGGAGTTAAAGGAAACACTACATGCAACTCCTGAGCGCAACTCAGGCTGAACTACCGCTGCAAAGAGCAGGGTACAGCCAGAACACAAAGGCTGTGGTCTGGAGAGAGTCCCTGGACAGCGTGGTTCCCACCACCACCCAGCTCTCTCCTCCAGCCTTCCTGACCACAGCACAAAGGAGCTGGACGCTGAACTCCAAAGGCAAAACAATACTAAGGGCCTGGTCACCTTCCAGAACAAGTGTGAAGGGGCATTTTGCAGCTGGTGTTTCCTTGCCCCACCGGGTAGATCTGTTCCCTTCTCTCCCTCCCACCTCCAGCACTTTATATTTGCTTGTAAACACCCCCATGATGGAAAGTCTTCCTCATTCCTGCTTTCTCTCACCCCCTTCCCCTTTGCACTGGGTGGGAGACAATATAGTTCAGGACCCTGTATTTATGTGTCATGATTACATTACAAGAGTGACTAAGCAGGCTGTAACTGATCAGAGTCAAAGCTGCTTCTTTGCAGTAACAAGGATCCCTGCCCCCTTTGGTGGGGCAACACTGGACAGTGCTGCGCTCCTGGATATCGGCTGGGAACAAATGCAACTACCCCAAATCCCAATTAGCTGAAGCACTGAGGAAAGAGCAGCCTGAACTGCTGGGGGAGGGAGAGACAGGGGAGTTTTTCCAGGGCTGTGCCACTGGGTGTGAACAATGCACACGGACACACTGCAGCCATGAGTGCATCTCTGTGGGATTACAGGCACCATCTTCATCTCTAGATCGTGGGAAAAGTGGAGGGAAACAGGAGAAAGGGGTGCCGCTGGCTGTGACCAGAGGATTGCATGGACTTCTGGAGTCAGCAACGAAAGGCTGAGAGCTCAGCAGTGCAAACTGATGGGTGCCAGAGGTCAGGCTGAGAGAACCAAACCCGTCCATGCAGACCTTGACCCTGAGAAGAAGTGCAGCTAAAGGTAGAGCTCCACCTTCCTCCCTCAAGACAACAAAGTGAAAAATAAACGAGTTTGTGTGCAGGCTTGGTTTTGGCCATGTGAGTGGGAAGGGAAGGGGCTTATCCCTTCCCCAGTACTCTGGAACTGGTGGGAGGAGAAAGGACACGTCTTTCCTGTGACTGCTGAGGGAGAGCATGAGCTCCTGCAGGTGAGAACAGCAGGGACAGTGTGGGAACTGGCACAAGACCCTGCTCATGGTGTCCCTGCTCCAGCTGCAGCCAGCAGCCAAGCAGAGAGGTGCTGGGCACCCCAGACCAGACCACCAAGGTGTGGAGGAGAGTCTGACTCAGCAAGGATCCAGCAAACCAGGGCCCCCACGGGAGGATCTGTCAGGAAGTGGCTGCACTGACCAGGTCACAGCCCACGGGGAGCAGAGACCCCACAAGGCACAAGCGATCCGGTTCCCTACTGATCCACATAGGCCTGTGCACCCGGCTGTGCTCCAGCCCCAGGGGGGCTCCACAACAGCACGGGGGTGTCCTGCAGCGCAGGCTGAGCCCACCAGTGCGAGACAGTCTGTGCAGAACCAGTGAACCACGGGGGCAAAGCAGAGCACTAGATGTCTGTGGGGGCAGGAGCTGCACCAAGGGCATGGATGCAGCTCACTGCTGAGCAGAGCTGCTGCACCTCTGCGGCCGGGTGCAAATCAGGGCTCGGAGACCCATCAGGCACCACATCAGGCACCACACAGGGCTACGGGCACCACGAGAAACAACAAGGAACTCCAGCATGTTCAGCTCCCCAGCACGGAGGAATCTGTGCCTAAAGGTAAATGCCGTTTCTTTCCCTCCCTCCTGAATCACCACTGACAACTGCAGACACAAGCATTTCTATCCCAATTTTCCATCGGCATTTCTAGTCAGACCGGTCCTGTGGCCACAGGGCTGGTAGCTCAGACAGGGCAGCGATGGCCCAGCAGGCAGGGAGCACCCACAGGAGCGCTCGGAGCAGGCACAGGCGCTGCTCAGCTACCCAGAAGATCAGGCCAGGGGAAAGTCACCCAGGCGTGTGCTCCAGACCCTCCCCAGCCAGCCAAAAGGAGCTGATATTTTCCTACACCCCATCAGCTTCTCCTGGCAAGGGACACATCCAGCCTCTGGGGAAGGGGTGAGGCTGCAGCACTGCAGGACCTGCCCATCACAAGAGACACTGAGGATTTAACATGGGACTATGTGGCTGTGACCACAGTGACTGTCACATGTAACCTTGGAGCAGGTACCACTTAGCAGACTTTTAAAAATATTCCTTGTCCTGTGGTAAATACAGACCAGAGGGAGTCAACAGCCCAGTGATAAGATGCTACTGGGACTTTAAATAGCCATAATGCTGGAGAAAGGTCATCTTTGTGTTTTACATCCTTAACAGCCTGCTAATCTTGCAGGGAACAGTGAAATGGCGGGTTTCCTGCTCCTCACAGGCAGGGGCTTGAGGAAGCTGCTCAGGATACAGGATTTCAGAACTCGGAGCTCTGCCATGTGTTGACTACACCTACAAGACAAACCCACTTCTTGTGGTCCCCATCCCCTGCATATTCCACCCAGGGGGTGTTTTGAAGTCACGGTCATGACCTTGCAGGCCCATCTGGTCCTTTCCCGGAGGGCTGGGCTGTGGGAGGACAGTGCTGGGCCCTGGGACAGGGTGGCTCCCACGAGCAGGCGCACCCACAGCTCTCCTCTGCAGCGCAGGCAGGAGGCAAGACCCAGCAAAAAGCCGGTAGTTACTGCTCTAAGTACTGCCAGCCTTCCACCAGCAGGCAATTAAATGAGCTCAGGATAATGGGGCCCAATTATGGCATCTATCTGTAAAATTATAATGCAGTGAAACCAGGAACAATCCAACAGCTGACATTTGTCACCACTTTCATTCAAAGTGACAGCAACAAAAAAAAAAAATCAAATAAAAGGTCAAATGGAGGGCTTACTGTGTAAGCATTTATTTATTCAACAGAACAAGAGTATAACAAATCACTGCAGATGTCTTCAAAATATAAAATGGGTCCAACAGTATTCATAACCTTTTTACTCAAAATTGCCAACAAGAATCTTGACAGAACCAAACTTTAATCCTAACTTTGCACATTCTAGTCAACATGTATTATTTTACATAGGTAGTAATACAAATGGTGAAAATTTAGTATTTTGAGAAACATTCTTTTAAAAATGTAAAAGGCATTAATTTCTTTCTAGACAAATACCATGTCTGGTTTCTGAGTTCTTTGTGTTTGTGTATTTAGATCCCATTTTGTACCTTGCACCCATTTTTAGAAATATACTGCTGGATCCAAACATTTACACAGCCCTAAACATGTATTTTTAGTGATTTAAACCATTCCTGTCCCCTCCCTGCCTGCCCTCCCAAAAGAGAACAGTTGTTACAACTCTCAAACATGTTTTAAGTGTTAGAAAACTACAGAACTCTAAGGGAAACTAGACAAGTACTTGAGCATACTCTTTCAATTTCATGTGTTTGGTATTATACACACTGTAGGCAATTCACAGAGGATTCCCCATTATTTTATGACTTGAAGCACCACGCACCCACGTGACAAAGTTAAGGCTTGAAGCTGCAGAGGTGCGATCAGGATGCTTTCTAGGAAGAAGACAGAAGTATCTGTAAATGACAACGTAGTTTAAAACCAAAATTGTCCACTATACATATCCTATGTGGACAAACTGAGATGCTGTCAAAATAAAAAGGAAAAAGTGCATGCACAGAAAAAAATACTTCTAGGTCTTGACTTGTGGAAAACAGGCTCTACAACTCGAATAGAGTTATCCAGCAGGTATGTTGGTATGTTTACTCTGGCGCTGGGGTGCAAGGGGATTTCTCCACAAAGCTTACACACCCACCGCACATTTTACCAGAAACTTATCGAGTGTGGCTATACATATTCATGGCATCACATAACACACATATCCATATGCATGAGTGAGGCTGGGTTAGTTCAAAAGGCCGGTGTCAGCAGTTTATGTTCTCTCTGCACCTGCCCATTGCCTCCTGGGGGGCGTCTCCGGGGTCTGTTGGAGGAAGGCTCACAGTCCTCCTCACCTTGTACTTTTCCTCGGAGCACGTGCAGATTCTCTCAGCCAATTTCTTGAACAACAAGAGTGGTTCCCACTGGTTTACCACCTCTATCTTATCTAAAAGCACCGGTCTATTAATGTCTATCACCCATACATGGCTCTCTATCCATAAACTTGTTAGAACCCATCTGCTTTCCAAGGACACGGCTCTTATTTTTGCCGAACATAGTAATTCTTGGTAAGTTTCCACAGAAAACTGCATTGTTTTGATGAACACAGTAGTCCTTGGTAAGCTTCCACAGAACAGTCAGGGCAAGCAGGATTCTTAAGCAATATTCAGAAATCATTGTAAGTTGCTATAAGTAAGTTGCAAAGTAGGTGATCATTTCCTTGTATCAGTCTGGCTGATGCAGATGATTTTAATTAAACATTATGCAGTAGGAAGTCTCAGCCTCTTTACAGGCCGGAGAAACTCTTAGAACTTACTTTATGCTCTCCAGGCTGTAACAGGCCCTCAAATATGACTTTGCTAGCTACAGGTGTTATGACCACAGCACCTCCCCAGCAAAGAACCAAATGTTCTCACAAATGCCCAGTAAAGGTTCCACAGAATTCACTCCAGACACCATACAATCCTGAGAACAGCAATATGTAGTGCTGCTTTGCAGATGCAAGACACATGGTTATGGTGCAGGGTAGAAACTCCTGGAAATCACTCTGTTGTGTGCTTCTTGACTTCCACTGCAATGGGACTATAATAGTTCCTGCTACACCAAGGCCTGAATTCAGACAGATCTGCCATTCTTGCAGGGCATTTCCTCTCCCGCCCTCCCTGCCCAGAGTAATTGCATCCTTTCGTTTACAGTTCACAGAAAACATCATCACACAACTCTGAAGGGGCCTCTTTTGCAAATGCTTACACTTATTTTAAAGCATCAAGCTAAGGGACAGGATTTTAGTGGTATGTGCAACCCCCCCTTGCTGTTCTGTTTCCCACTATCACTCCTCTGATCAGGAACCTATTCAGACCTCAGATGGTACCTTCTCTACTTTAAATCAGCCCCCTTCCCCACCCCTTAAAAGCCATCACCACTTCAGAAGTTCTCCTGCTCTTCCCAAATCACTGGAGCAAATAGAACAACTTCACAGATCATCAGCACTGCCATTCAACAAGTGAACCAACAGAGACTTGCTAACTCCTGTGGTTTTCCTGTTAACTACAGGAGGAAAAGCTGCTGAGTTGGTGCTGTGTAAATTTATCAGTCCATTTACTCAATAACAGTGTAACAAAGATCACCAAATGAAGATGAGGGTAACCTATGAAATAAACTCTTGGGGAAAAGATTTGGCAACCAAGGACGGTTTTATGAACTCAAATGTTGCAAAAACTTGTCATGCAGCAACAGCCAAGTCTACAGAGTCCTGCCAGCAGATTCAGAGAGTATCTGCCATCTGCAGGAGCTCTACTGTTCTAGAAAGGGAGCAATTTAGTGCTGGGAGAACGAACTTCCAGGGGGAAGAGATGCTAATACTCCAAACTCTGAAAAGGGCAAGACACATTTTTGGCATGAGATAGAGAAAAATACAAGAATTTCCTCCACTCCCCCAAGTGAGAGTGGTCTTTGCTGAAGCAGCACTTGCCACCTCGGCAACAAGGCTTATCTACAAGCACCTTTAAGCTTTTGCTTTGATGCTAACGGCAAATAATGGTGTGTGATTTCAGCATCAGACACTTCAACATGGGAAGCTTTCTCCCTCTCACCTCCAGATGGAATTTGATAGGTTTTTTTCCCCCAGTAGTGCTGGTTTACGCAGCCCTAGTTTTACCTCTGCTCTGACTTAGCTGCATCTGACAGCAGAGTTCCACAAAGCAAGGAAATAATTTGGTTTAAATCAGGGGAGGAGGGTGGGGGGTGAAAGGGGTTAGAGTAGATAGTGTGAAAAGACTTGTTTAGAGACAGAGCCAAAGAGGCTGGGGAGCAGGGCTGCTTAAACTGGACCACTGTAATGAAGGGCCTGTCAAGAATATGAAATAAAGAATCAGAGGATGCTTCAAAGAAAAGATACAGAGGATGATCCAAGCATCAGATTCCCTCAGAAGCTGTGCTCAGGGAGGCAGGTGTTCTATACTACCCCTCCTGTCCCTGCAGCGGTGCCCATAAAGCACTGCTGCAGCCAGAGATTTCAGTGACTGTCACAATCTACAGAAGTCACAGTGCCAAAACTAGATGCATGGTACTTACAACAATATGGCATCTGGGAAGGACTCAGGGGCACGTACTCTTGAAGGCAAGCAATTCTTCTGTTCAAAGGTGGTACTGGAACTGAAAGACTTCAGTTACTTCTCCTGACAAATGCACTTGCTCAAATTTATGCATTTTACTATAGCACGGAGGAGAGCAGGGACGTAAGGGGGTAGTGCTTTGCCACTCGGAGGTGATGGTGCTTAGAAGAGCTACATATGCTCTAGACACTAGAAGGTTTTCCCAGAAATGTAACAAGTGAAAACAGATAGCACTGCTGCCACCCCTTATGGGAGGGGAGGTATATCATGGCTGAGCTCATACAGAACTGCAGAGCTGTCAAGCGCAGGACTGCTGTTACATATGGGCTTAGACGAACCTTAAACCATCCTTTGGCAAGGCTGGTAGTGCCATCACATCTTGTACACAGCCTGCAGCCACCCTGTACACAGCCTGTCGGATCAATGAAACCAGGCAAGGCAGCTCCACCCAGTTAGCAGCTGGCCATGAAGCTCCCCACTCCCCAAACCAAACTGTGATTACACTTTGCAAAGGGCAAGAGGGGGAGATTTCTGCTAACACAGGGCCCTAATGCCAGCACATCTGCCAAGTCCAAGGTGACAGGAGGTCACAAGGGACTGCTAGCTAACCATTAGCTCAACAGAGCTCAGCAACTGTTTGAAAAGGCTCCAGAGGGAGGCACCTGGCCACACTTCCAAAGTCAGCGTAAGGGCTGAGCACCTTTCACCGCTGCACGCTGGCCAGCCAGCCAGCAGGAACTGAACACAGGCCACGGGCAGGAAGAGCGCCCTGCCACATGCATGCGAGAGCAGACAGTATCTGTGTTTCTAAGGGCTTCCTTCCCTTGCACGGGCCAGTCACATGAGAAAGGAAGTAAACCCGAAGCAGCACCCTAACAACATCCACCGTTCATCAGTATCCCTCCTCCCAGGGCTTGCACAGCAGCAAAGTCAGCCCGTGTCCAGCCATCAAGGCTGGGCTGGGAGTAGGCTGCAACACTGCTCTATACAAAACACTGTTGTAAGGAATCAAACTCACACTCCCTACCTGTTTATGCCAGAGTTGATCATGCCCCAAACAAAAGGAGAATCTGACTGCTCTGACAACTCTGCAAAAGGAAACAGATGTTGTGGTTCAGAACTCCAGCAATCACCACCAGATCAGGAACATCTCTGTTGTTCAAGAGAGAGTAAAAGTTGATCTAATGATGAATGTATCTGCTTCACTCATTTCACTGAGGAACATAAAAGTTATGTTTCCATTGTCATAATTGCACATAAGGTATAAAAGCTTATACTGGAAGGAGCAGACGCTTGGAAATACATCTCCATGCCAGTTATGGCAGGCATGTTGAATAGTTCTCTATACCAAGAAAAGCCTGCTGGGTGGAGAAATGTGTGTTTTTAGGAATGAACATAAGCAAGGTGTCCTACAAGCGAGACCCAAGTGAACAGCATCTCTGGACTCACATGGTTCCAAGTGGAGTTGAAGGACAGGACCAGGGAGAAGGCATCAGCGTGGCAGATGGGGAAGTTCCTCACCTGTTTCCCAGTCTTCATCACATGGAGGTGCCTGCCACGTGCTCATTGCATTCATCTGCTCTCTCTGGAAGCCAGAGGACCAATTTTCTTCAGGAAGAGAGAAAACTCAATGACTAGCTGTCAGTCCTGCTTCAGAGACAGTAAGTTCTTTGGATCAAGCTGTAAAACACCTCTTGGCTTTAGAGGAAATCCTGCTCAATGCAGACAGGTTAGGTACACCCAGAAGTCAGGTACTGATCTGAAATCGAGCAACTCTGAGTTAGCCTTTTTCAATGAAAAGGAAGAGCCTCTGCTCCCTGGAACTTTATGTCCAGGGATGCTTGAGTGCAGTGGAAACATGCTTACATGAATGCAGGCATCACTGCTAGCCTCAGTGCAACAATTGCACTGAAAACTATCTATCTGCTCTGTAGTGTGGCAATAGTTAAAGAGCCACTGCAGGGGATGGAAAAGACACTGCATAGCACAGGATGCCTTCCTAAATATTTTGGGGGTTTTGGACAGCCCCCCCCACCCCCCACTGGACAGAAGGTTTCAATCTTAATTGAAGGGCAGATGATGCAAATGCAGCAGCAGAGCAGCCTGGAAGAGGGGCTGCCCCATGCTCAGTGAAGTACTCAGGTTGCCCTGGAGAACAGCTGCAGGGGTTTCCACAGCTTAAACATCTGTTTGGTGAAATGAACTTTTCACATGGCAGCAGTGGTCAAGCCTAAACAAAGGGAGACCAGCTTTACAAAAAGAAGGGTCTGTCCTTCTGGTCATTAAAGTATCTCAGCTCCTGCTGGAGGTACTTCAACATACACAGTCTAGTGGGAAACCTTTTTATTCAACGAGCCCAGTAACAAAATACATGCAAGGTCTACCAGGAGTATCTGCAATATTCTCATGAGCCTAACCAATAAATCAAAGCAAGTCAGACTCAAGTTTTCACGATGCTGCCATGTCACACAAAACTATAGACAATAACTTGACTCCCACTTTTTGGTTATTCTATGAGCTATCCTTACAGACAGGAGATGTCAGCCTCCAGGGTGAACAAACATCTCAGAGCACAGGTGGTTCTCTTACCTATATCTTGCTCAATTAACCCTTTGTCACTGCACTTCAATACGTGATCACTGAGGTCAGCTTGAGGAACTAGATGGCGAGCATTGAAAGGGCACGTGGCCAACTTCTTTGCAACTTCAGGGTAGCTCTAGACAAGGGAAAACCAAAATCATGTGCCATATCTCTCAAGTTCACTTATCTCTTGCTAACCCACAGAAAAAAACCCAAGGATATTTGTGATGTTGCTTTAAAAAAAAAAGCCTAAAAAAGGAATGGTAATATATTGTTCAGACATTTACTAAAAATGCAGAGGAAACTAACATGACTGTTCTTTAAAACACAATTCACTCAGAAACTCAGCCACCCTTGAGTTGACTGAAATGAAACACACTCTCAGCTGAACTCCCTACAATTTGCTGCAACTGGCAGTATGGCATGGTTTAAAGCACAGATGAAACTATTTTGAAAACAACAGGGGGGAGATGTCAGGCAAATCTAAACTATTCAGATAACCATTTTTTAAATAAGCAGGCACAAAGGCAGAGAAATTCCTTAAACCTTTCAAAACAGCTAGGGAGACGGTAGCATTCCACCTGCAGACTTTAATGCTAGATGATCACCATTCAACGAAAACTTTATCACAGACACAGGTTCTACTGGCAGTGCTCAGCTGTCACTACGGTAAGTTAGCCCAGCCCCTGCAAATGATACAGCCTTTACTGGGAAAAGCACAACTTTGCCACTGTACCCGTGCCTGCCTGGCTCTGGCTGACGCAGCTCTGGCGGTCAGGGATCAGACTTGCACCCGCAGCAGATGCGGAGGCACAAGGGCCTTGCACAGACACTGCTCACTACTGCTGATGACAGCGCAGGCCGCAGGCACATCCAGGGCAGTTGTCACTACCTGGTCTGTACAGCCAGGGCTGCCGTGTCCTCATGTGTCCATCATTTGCTTCAACCAGCTTGAGCAAGCTATTCTGGCCACATAACAGAAGCTTCTCAATGCTAACACAGTTCAAGCTGGAAGGATTCAACTTGCTCTGCCTGCAGTGTCCTGTTTCTGTGGCAGGGCTGCATTTGCACAAAGCAATGGGAAGCCAAGGCAGGTGGAAGCGTTTAATTGGATTTTATGCATAGGGTATGCAAAGGAAATTCAACAAACTACCAAACAAGAAGGACAATCTCCATCCAGATGCTTGCTGCTGCAAATAATCACGCAGTTGCACCTTCAGATGGATCAGATGATAATCCCCGAGCCCTTCTTCTGCTAATTACTTACAGACACCAACTGTGTCTGACTGGTGATCATTATCTCACCTCATCCTCCTAACCAGGCAAGCTTGCCAAAACCGGCCATCAGTTATGCAACACAAGGGCAAAACCAACATGGGTAAGAGCTTACTTGCCAACACTGTTCACCTAGCATACGTGCACATTCTTGCCAAAATTTACAGCGGGTCAACAAGGAAAATTTCAGCCCTTATGAATGTTGAAGAGGTGGAGGTACTTGCCACTTCGCTCTGCCCACCACTTTCACTAGTTACTTCATATTTTTTAAGGCCCTAGTTCCACCAAAATGAATTGTTTATAAGTACCAATACCAGGACACACACCCTACAACTTCATCTTAACTGGAAGGCACAGCACTGTTATATTATTTTAAAAAGACATTGGCAAAATTAGGGAGGAACAAGGGGGTTTTAAAAGGTCTCAGCAAAAACCCAGTCAGATGCTAGCACCTGGCCAGTTTAAAGAAAACAAACAGCAGAGAAGAGGAAAAAATGCTTCCTATTAAGTGATTTGTACTCAAATTCTGGATAAAAGATGGAGAGGGAGAAAAAAACCTCTCCCATATGTGCTGAGCCCAGGATGTGCAGTTTCTGCCAGATGCACATTAAACAGTTATTAGGAAAACATAACAAAAAAATCTCTCTGCTAGGCAGCTGCATTTCCAGCACTCAAAGAAGGAATTCCAACCTCACAACACTTCTACTCTGACTAGCCAGAAGGGGTGCACATAGCTCAGACTGAGTTCTCTCTTCAACTTAAGTGGAAAAATGTACTGCTGAGTGAGCTGCTGGAAGAGGCCAGAATTTCCTCCCTGACCTAACCATGAAGAATCTCCATCTCCTTTCACCAGAGCCACACTGGTCTTGGGTGAATTAACATATGCTTGAAGCTATTACTAACTAAATAATAGAGTTGTATGAAATAAAGCCTTAACAAGGCTATTTGTCAGGAACTTACTCTGGTCAGCCAGAAAATGCAACAAGAATGACACCACACACAGAATTACTCCCATTCAGTGCCTTGTTTAGCAGACCAGCTTACCTTCTTACACTTTACAAGGTGATAGGGAAAACGACAGGCTCTGATTTGATGATGTTTATTATATGGACATGGTATTAATCTCTCTGGATCCAAAACATCTAGTAGAACAGAAAAACAGAGAGGAAAAAAACTAATTAGAAAGACAAGATCTAACATCACTAACTCAGCGAAGCGGGAAAAAAACCATACCACCGCATCAGGGCTGTGATCTCGGGGAGTTAAACCAGTTGTTCTTAGTTTGAAACCACTCATTAAAGCAGGCACCTGTTTTGCATAACCAAACAAATTAATTATGAAGTCTGAGGTGACTGGAATGTTAGTCAGAACAGACAGAATAGTCAGTAGCACTGAGCATAACTCCTCTTTAAGTTACCTTATTAGGTAGGTAACCACACTTACTCAAAGCGAATGAGAACAGCAGCACTTTTCCAGCTATCTTAGAGGAGAATCTGGGATGATGACACACCCACCAGTGCCTTCAGGAGCACTGTCAGTCTGAACCACAGCTTTTTTGATCAACAACTACTTTTGCTGGAGGAAGAATGCCAGGCAATTTAGCTTCATTTCTGAGGAAGCAGCATGCCTAACATGGTGCACGTGACTTGTAAATGAAATTTTTCATGTCATGCAATTATTTAGAAGCTGAGGAGTTACTAGACCAGCTAAATCACCCAGGAATCTAGGCACTGAACAGCGAAGCAGAATGAGTGCATGCATACGTGATATAATTTATAGATAAAATATAAATATTAATACCTCTATTAAAAAACCACATTTTCATATTCTCAGTGAGGAAGAGAGGCAGCCAGAAGATGACACAGGTCCCCCCTGCTGCCTGCATGTGGGGTACACACCAGGAAGCCAGTGTGTACCTTTCTGCTTTCTGTCATCCTTTCTGCTCTGCTGCTCTTTTTTGCACAGGCTTTTAGCACATTTAGGATTTGATTACACAGTAGCTTAAACAGATCTAAGTATGGGCTGCTGCTGCTTTAGCCTCTTCCCCGCTATCACCCCCCCTTCTCTTAGACATGTATTGGTGCTCAGTTGCCTCAACAGCCAGGGCAGGGAGCTCCATCAGCCCACAGGCTGACAGCTGGTTAAGATGTTGTTCCACAACTCACAGTGAGCAGACTTCACGCTGCGAGCCACCAGGAAGAAAGGAAGGACAGACCAAATCCTTCTTCCATCTCAGCTGTGCAGTGCCGCTGCTGCCAGCTCTGCCACCTGTGAGCAGCTCTGACCTTCATTAGCCAGTTCAGGTCATCAGAACAGCTGAAAACTAAAGACTTTATCATTAAGAAGGGTTGACAAGCTTTGTACTGGTTCAGATACCCCTAGAAGAACAATCAGAAGTAGCTTCTCAGTGACCTGGCTCAACACAAGATCAGACCAAGTGTGTTACCAGTAAAAGGAAGGAGACAGGGATGAGTACCAGAGGATGAGGTACATAAAGCAGCAAACAAAAAAATCACAGGAAGGGGCTTCATCAGGTAAATAGCTACAGTTAACACAAGGCTGCAACGAGCAAAGCCTCCACAGCAATGCCATGTGCCAACGAGACCCCTGTCCCGTACTGTATGCAAACACAAATCCCCAACAATCCTGAAAATGTACATCTGGAGCCAGCTGGGACAACAGCTACAGAGAGGAGCGACACTTCAACCAAATTAAGTCACTTTATCCAGGTACTTCCTAAAGGCCGGACCCCAGCCGCACCAGAACCAAGTGTAACAGTGGCCTAGTTAAAATAATCAACGACCCACTGGAGCCTGCTTGGCTCTGGCACAGACTGCACGGAGACAGACCCGGGGCCGGGCCCTGCCCGCAGCGACGGCGGCCGCCTCCCCCTTCCGTCCCCCTCCCCCTTCCGTCCCCCTCCCCTCGGCGGGACCCCACGCCGAGCCTCACCGCACTCCTCCTCCAGCTCCATGCCGCGGGACCGGGCCGGGGCCGGCGCCCCTCAGGCAGCGGTCGCGGTTCTCGCGCGCTGCTCGGCGCCTTTGCGCCTGCGCGGCTGTTTCCTAGCAACCGCCCCCTCCCCGCGCCAGGCCCCCACCGCCGTGGAGCGGTTGCCGGGGAAACGCCGCGTCCTGGGTCTCTGTCGGGCGCCATCTTTCCCCGGCCCGGCCGTGCGGGCGAGCGCGGCTCCTCCAGAGCAACGCGCGCTTCGAGGAATGCTGGTTTCCTCGCCACCGGCGCCCAAGATGGGGACTGAAAACCCCTTCCCGGGTAGGGAGAGTGTGTCCGTGCCCTGGAAGTCTTGCAGGAGGCTGTTGCTGAGAGGGAGCTGGAAGGGGGCCGAGGGCACGGTGGAGCCGCGCGCCAAGCAGCCCTGGTGGGTGGTCTGACCTGCTGGGCTGTTTCCAGATGTTTGGAGTAAGGCAATTTGGTTACCCCACTTGATTCGTGCTCCCACAGGTCTCCTACCTTGAAGGCTGAGAGCAAAGAGACAGCTTAGAAGAAAGGCCACATACTTACACACTGCTCTTGGGCATATGCGATGCAGGAGGAATCTGTGTCAGCTCCTATTAAATCATCTAGATATTTCAGTAAAGTAACATGATTGCTGCTACCTTGCCATTGTTCCAACTCTTTTGCCAATACATTACCAAATAGGGTAGGTTTGTTTTTAAATCCTTGTGGGGTACTGACTTGTGGAAAACAGGCTCTACAACTCAAATAGAGTTATCCAGCAGGTATGTTGGTATGTTTACTCCGGCCGGGGTGCAAGGGGATTTCTCCACAAAGCTTACACACCCACTGCACATTTTACCAGAAACTTATCGAGTGTGGCTATACATATTCATGGCATCACATAACACACACATCCATATGCATGAGTGAGGCTGGGTTAGTTCAAAAGGCCGGTGTCAGCAGTTTATGTTCTCTCTGCACCTGCCCATTGCCTCCTGGGGGGCGTCTCCGGGGTCTGTTGGAGGAAGGCTCACAGTCCTCCTCACCTTGTACTTTTCCTCGGAGCACGTGCAGATTCTCTCAGCCAATTTCTTGAACAACAAGAGTGGTTCCCACTGGTTTACCACCTCTATCTTATCTAAAAGCACTGGTCTATTAATGTCTATCACCCATACATGGCTCTCTATCCATAAACTTGTTAGAACCCATCTGCTTTCCAAGGACATGACCAGCACCGACCTCTCTACAACGTCCTTTCAGGGAGCTGTAGAGTGATGAGGTCTCCCCTCAGCCTTCTCTTCCTCAAACTAAACAGTCCCAGCTCCTTCAATCTCTCCTCACAGGATTTATTCTCCAGGCCCTTCCCCAGCCTCATTGCCCTCCTCTGCACTCGCTCCAGCCCCTCGAGATCTCTCTCGTATTGAGGTGCCCAAAACTGGACACAACACTCCAGGTGTGGCCTCACCAGTGCAGAGCACAGGGGGACTATCACCTCCCTACTTCTGCTGGTCACACTATTTCTAACACAAGCCAGGATGCTGTTGGCTTTCTTGGCCACCCGGGCACACTGCTGGCTCATGTTCAGCTGCTTGTCAATTAGAACCCCCAGATCCTTTTCTTCCAGACAGCTCCAGCCACACCTCCCCAAGCCTGTAGCCATGCAGGGGGTTGTTGTGGCCCAAGTGCAGGACCTGGCACTTGGCCTTGTTGAAGCTCATCCCGTTAACGTTGGCCACCGATCCAATCTATCCAGGTCTCTCTGTAGAGCCTCCCTATACATGCTCACAGCCCACATCTCCTCAAGACAATAGCCCTTTCTTGGAACTGACTTCAAATGAGGAGACTCACATGGATGTGAGCAAAAGGAACTGACCTTCAATCCCCTGATTTCCTTGAGGGAAAGAAGGTACACCAGAGGGTTTCCCACTGTTTTAGTTAGAAGTTACTGGACAAGATTTTCTGGCAGTAGCTCCTGCTCTAATTCCAGGAAGTAACTGAAGACTTACCGATGCTTTCTGGTAGCAGCAACAGCAGAATCATCTTAAAGTACAAGAGATAGTGTTTTTGTAGAATCATAACAGTAGATCAGGAGAACAGTGTAGGCTTCTCCTGAATGGAAATATTAACAGCAGACATTTTCAAGCACAGAGAGACTTGCCTCTTCCTGTCCTTTTGCTTGCAAGAGTATGTAAAATCTTAAACTGTTTCCAGGAGCCCAAGATGGACTAAATCTGCCAAAGGATTGAGATGTCTCCCTGCGTAGTTGGTCTTGCAGTGGCATATTTCTTGTCTGCACTAATGCAGATCATAAACCAGCTCTGACCGTTATGTAAACCCAAGGGCTTACACACAGGAATGACCCTTCTTATCCCCGTTTCCAGAATGTTCCCCAGTCAGGGAGTGATTGACATGTATCTTGGATGCCTGTCCTGAGCTGTCTGTTGGGCTGCAGAATCTAAAGTGGCCATTACTGATAGCAAGGATGGGCTGTGCTCCCCTCTCACAGCAACTGGGAGAACTTCTGACAGAAAACTGTCTTTTCAGTCACAGGTCACTCAGTGACAGAGCAGACACGATTTCTGCAATACACCCTGTGCAGCAGTGCATCTTGCCTTGCCTTCTCCTTTCTTGTTTCCACATTTGATCTTCACCTTTTTTTTTTTTTTTTTTTTTTTTCTTGAAGAAAAGGCAAGCAGAAGGGAAAGCAGTTCCTCGCTTGCAGACAGTCTGTCCTGGCAGGCCTTGTAGTGCTGAATACTGTGTGCTGTTCTCCAGCCATGGGGACAGTGAAGACTCTCCCAAATTCAGGGGTACATGGTGATGTGAATTCAAGAGATGTCATGAACAAGGCCAGCCTCTCTGGTGAGGAAGCTGAGCCATGTGTGCTTGTTCCCTTCTTAGACTGATTAGCACCTGCCCCATGGCAGACCCTGCCCCCAGCAGGAAGATCTCTCCATTGTGGGACATCTTTGTATTGATGTAGTGCTCCAGCAGAACATGTTTTCCTAACTCATTTTTGAGCTTTTGCTTGTGTCCTGGTTTTGGCTGGGACAGAGTTAATTTTCTTCCTAGTAGCTGGTACAGTGCTGTATTTTGGATTTAGTATAAAAATAATGTTGATAACAGAGTGATGTTTTAGTTATTGCTAAGCAGGGCTTATCCTAAATCAAGGACTTTTCAGTTTCCCATGCTCTGCCAGCAAGCAGGTGCACAAGAAGCTGGGAGGGAGCATGGCCAGGAGAGCTGATCCAAACTAGCCAAGGGCTATTCCATACCATAGGGCATCATGCCCAGTATAGAAACTGGGGGGAGTTGGCCAGGAGGGGCCAATCCCTGCTCAGGGACTGGCTGGGCATCGGTCAGCAGGTGGTGAGCAATCGCATTGTGCATCACTTGTCTTTCTTGGGTTTTCTTTTTCTTTGTTATCTTCCTTTTCATTACGATTAGTGTTATTATATTTTATTTTATTTCAATAATTAAACTTTTTATATTGACATGTTTTGCTTTTTTTTCTTTCCGATTTTCCTCCCCATCCCACCATGGGGGCAGGGGGGAGGAGTGAGCGAGTGGCTGTGTGGTGCTTAGTTGCTGGTTGGGGTTAAACCACAACAGCTTGCAAGGGGCTGGAAGATGTGTGTGGAGAAAGTTGGCAGTGTCTCTTTGACCGAGCCAACTGCTGATTAAGGCTCTGGGAGGTTCCTGCATCATCATGCTCAGGAACGTCCTGAAGCAGCTGAGCAGCTCCCTTCCTCAGCTGCAATCCTCTATGTAGTCTTTTCTGCTGGTGACAGCACTGCTTCGGAGAGCTTCTTGACTCGCCTTAAAGAATAATTGGCCACAACCCCCTGCCTCTCTCCTTGCTCTCAGCATCTCTCCAGAAACTTTCCCCAGGAAACCCAGAGCATAGAGGGAAGTAGGAGGATGATGTACACTGTGAGCCTATTCACCTCATTTTCACTCCTGCTATTCTCTGGGAACATTGTCTATCTGAGCATTTCTCCTCCAGCACAGTGACATCCAGAGCAAGAGGAATTCCCTTTCCTCCCTGCCACAAGCCGTGTGGAGCTGCTGCCCTCCCAGGGCCTTCCTCAGCCCAGGCTCCTCAACTAAGCTTGGGAGTAGCCATGTGCCTCTTCTGCAGCACGTGGACCGAGGCCAAGAGGCCATTTCTGGGCAGAGGCTCAACAAAGCTGGGCCTGGTGGCAGGGCCTCTGGAGGAGTCATGGATGCCTTCCTCACCTGCAAGTGATGGTGCCTGAAGGGGGCTCACTGCACTATGTCCCACCCTCCCCTCCTTTGGGAATGGTGAGGGTTCCCCATGTGCCCACTCACCCCTAACTTCCCCAGAGGAACGCCCTTCCTCCTGGCGGTATGTGTTAGGAGTGTCCACAGAGGGAAGGACCACAGTGACAGTGAACAATCACTGTGTTAACAACCACTGCACAACAGTCCCCAAAAACTGCCTCCCAGAACCACCCCTGAGCAACATGTGTCTCCCTGGGCATCTCGGGAGAGCATCTGCAGGGGAAAGGACGAGACAAAGGTACGGTCTGGGATGCAGCAGAAATTTAATGAGTCAAAAAAGGGAAATGAGGTTGCTCTGAGTGGGAATCCCAGTGCAGGGAGGACCAAGACAACAAGGACACGGGAGGGAAAGGAGAGAGTGGGAAAAGGGAAGGCAGGCATAGGCCTGGTGAGAGCCCAGGCTGGCTGTGTCCTTTTGCCAGGGGTGCTGGGGTTGCCCAGCCCCTCTGAAAGCAAGAACCCAGTGCTCCGTCCCCAGTCTGGTACCACCCTGTGGGTCCCTGGGGGCCTTCCCCAGGGCCATCACCAGCAGCTTTAGCAGGGGAGGCACCTCCTGCCGCAGAGGCGGCTGCCAAAGCCGGAGAGGCCAAAGCCCCCAGAGTTGATGGGCACTCCCTCAGAGCTGAGGATGCTGCCAACGGCAGCGGAGGTGGAGGAGCCCACAGCGGTGCTCTGCGGGAAGGAGCTGAGGATGGGGCCAGGCAGGGTCACCACCACAGGAGGGGGCTCAATGACGACGGTGGAGCTCTGGCACTGCCTGACACAGGGCTCATTGCAGCTGTTGGCCAGCGGGGTCGGGCCGCAGGGCTGGCATGGCAGGCATGGCACGCACGGGTTGTAGCAGGACATGTCTTGACGATGGGGTAGCACCTGGGAGAGAGATCAGGGAGAAGCAGAGCCTGAGGTCTGGGTGAGGAGCAGCCTGTCACCCCACCATGAGGGAGACAAGGGATGTGCTGACTGGGGAGCTGAATGGTGCTCAGAGGAGGAGAGAAAGGAAGAGAAAGGGCTTCAGACTCACCTGATCCTCAAGGAGAAGGAGGTGAGAGAAGTGGATGAAAGACTGGGTATTTGTGCTGGCTTTTATACTGCTTGCGCAGTGCCCCAGGTGTGCAGTCATGCTATATACAGGCAGTAATTTTCCAACAGACTCTCTAATTGAAGACATCCCAGCCAATGGTACAGGCCCTTTTGGTTTTCCACTGTTCAATGCTTTCATATTGTGATTTATGCCATGGCCATTTCCTTTTGAGTCTCCTTTCAAGTGCTGACATGAGAAACCCAAGGATTTTTGGGTCAGGAATGCATCATTATGGGCTGAAGACCTGACCCAGTTCCTGGATAGAGATCCAGTGGAGGCAAGTAACAATGGTCTGAGATTTTCCTGTGGGGTTGTTTGTCACCCTGTTCAAAAGAAGGGTCCAGCATGCTCTGATGGTCACTGGTCTGCTTTCCAGTGTGTGGGCTGCACTGCTCATTTTGAATCTCCTCCTCCTGGGGCTCTTGCTTTTGGGACAAATCTGCCAGTTGCCATTTCCTCTCTCTGAGCAATCTCTTGGGGTCTCCAACCAATGCTTTCAGCATATTAGGGTTATTTCTCTGTCCAATCTATGTGCAAACAACATCTGTGTTCATGCATATATGTTTTCTCACTTGTTTGTCTGTATTAATTCTTGTATCAAAAGAATTTGTTTTCCCTAAGATCTTGGTATATATGCATGCTTAAGTGTGTGCATGCACAGAGGTGTGCATGAGTGTCTGTCTATGTGTTCCTACACATGTCTCCTCCTCACGAGGATATGTGCTGGTCATGGCAGGGGCACTCTCCACTCTGAACAGGATCACCACAGAGCAGCAGGTTCCACAGGCCACAAGAGGGTCAGTGGCATCTTAACAGCAATGGCATGGATCTGGTGGAGATCTGCCCTGGGCGCCAGCACTCAAACACAACCCCTGTCTCCTGAGCTCTCTTTCTCATTCTCCTCCAAAGCTCACATTCTGCTACTTCAGATTTCAGAGCCTAGTGAGGACAGTTTCACACTAGTTTGGAAACACAGTTTAATTCAGTGTATCAATGTTCAAAGTGTCTTAGCATGACTGTCAGTCACCACTCCCTGCCTCTCCAGGTCAGGATACATCTTCTCCTCCTAGTGTTAAGGAGTTCAAAACAGTGGGTTAACTTTATGTACAGGGAGAAAAGCCAGGAAATCCTGCCCACTTCATGAAGGGCACTCCTGAGTGAACCTGCTTCTGTTGCAGTGTCAACAGTGTCGGGGATGGGACACAGGCCCCTTGTGTCCAAGTCAAAGCCATGGGCACCTCTGCAGCTAATTGACCTGACACTGAGTCAGGAGGGGGCTGAGACCTTGAGTAGCTGCCAAACACAAGGACAGATGACCTAGTGTCACTATGTTTTGAGAGGAAGGACAGACTGTCTAGGCTGCAAAGGGAGACCCAAACAGCTGACAACTCATTTGGTCTTCAGCCACACAGAGCTTTTATGTTCCACACTGAGATCCTATTCTGCCAGGAACTGCCTGGGAGGGAAGGATTGTCTGATTCATTGCCACACTCCCCAGATGCTGCTGCTGTCCTTCGAGGAGTGTCAGGAGAACTCTTTCCCTTGGAGACTGTTGACAGTGAAAGGAAGGGCACTGCAGGAGAGGGGGAAATGCTCTCCCTATTGAGAACTGCTTCTACAAGAAACTTCTTTGTGTTTCACTTTGGGCTGTTTCTCTCAGTAACCTTCTTCCTCTCCTCCAGACAGGCTTTCCATGTCTCTAATCCCTGCACAGTGGTGCTTGCTGGTGGGGAATGGGATGTGCAATAGCAGAGAAAAATTCTCTTCTGTGACTGAATCCACTTTTGCCCCATTCCTCCATGGCCCCTGAACACCCCTGGGCACACCCCCTCCACCTCGATGCAGGTAGGAAAGCATTGGCTTTGGCTATTGAGAGGTTCCAAAAGACAGGCTCTCACTCTGCTGATTCCATCCCCAAGATGTTTTATCCAGTCCCTGAGATATAGAAGTGGGAATCCTGTCACTTCTGGGTGCTACAGCCACTTAGATGTCCCCAGCCAGGCTGCACACCTAGAGAGACCAGGGAGGAGAGGAGGCCAAGAAAGGGGGAAAATTTCTTCTCAAATCAAGCACTATAAGGAGAAAGAGAGCTGAAACTGTAAGCACAGGCCACCGGCCTGAGGAGTGACTACCACTGACTGTCAGAGTGAGCTGGGGTAGAGGGAGAGAGAAGGATGGAGCAAGCCCTTGTGCATGGGAACCTGTGGGTATACAACTGAGGACTGCAATACTTAGAGTACCTGGGACCATTCCTGAAAAAAGAGTTGCAAATGAGCCCACCAAGGTACCCCAAGCTGGTGTCCCCTGCCTGCATGGGACCTCTTCAGGACTTGAGTTCCATCCTCAGCACTGTTGCATTCCTGTGTGGAAAGTCCTTGGACCTCTCATTCCAGCATTTGGCAGGAGCGTCTCTGGCACAAAGGGCATTTCAGAAATGAGGAAATGAAAAGGAGGCAATAAAGGAAACCAAATTGCAAGCTATGTGATTAGGAAGGGTATTCTCCATTTAAGATGAGTCTGTTGGAAAATTAGTGCCTCTGCAGAGACAGCCTCAGGGCCTGGGGTGGTGCAAGAGCAGTATAAAAGCAAACCCAAAGCCTTGTTCTCTCATCCACTTCTCTCACCTTGCTCTCCTTGGGAACCAGGTGAGTCTGCAGCCCTTTCTGCTTCTCATCCTTCCGAGACCTCAAACAATGCCTCCTCCATCATGCCACAGCAGGACATGGAGGGCCTTGTCATAAAAATAGGAAGGAGAGAGAAGATCTAGCATGGAGAGAGGCTGGGTCTTGGCTGAGGTGTTTCCTGAGCTATCAGCTAGGTGGGGACCTCCCTGGGCTTGGCCGCTCTTAGCAGGGCACTTTTGGGCTGAGGGGAAGGAGACACCCATTAGTCTCCCTACAGAAGCACTAGCTCTCTGACCAGCATGTGCCTTTATCTCCCTCATGGTGAAGTGACAGGCTGCTCCTCACCCAGACCTCAGGCTCTGCTTCTCCCTGATCTCTCTCCCAGGTGCTACCCCACCGTCGAGTCATGTCCTGCTACAACCTGTGCGTGCCATGCCTGCCCTGCCAGCCCTGCGGCCCGACCCCGCTGGCCAACAGCTGCAATGAGCCCTGTGTCAGGCAGTGCCAGGACTCCACTGTCGTCATTGAGCCCCCTCCTGTGGTGGTGACCTTGCCCGGCCCCATCCTCAGCTCCTTCCCGCAGAGCACCGCTGTGGGCTCCTCCACCTCCGCTGCCGTTGGCAGCATCCTCAGCTCTGAGGGAGTGCCCATCAACTCTGGGGGCTTTGGCCTCTCCGGCTTTGGCAGCCGCCTCTGCGGCAGGAGGTGCCTCCCCTGCTAAAGCTGCTGGCGACAGCCCTGGGGAAGGCCCCCAGGGACACACACAGGGTGAGACCAGACTGGGGACGGAGCACTGGGTTCTTGCTTTCAGAGGGGCTGCTCAACCCCAGCACCCCTGGCAAAAGGACGCGGCCAGCCTGGGCTCTCACCAAGCACGCCCCATGCCTGCCTTTCCTTTCTCCCACTCTCTCCTTTCCCTCCCGTGTGCTGCTTGTCCTGTGCTCCCCTGGGCTCTGAGCCCCACAGAGCCAGCCTAGGGAGGACCTGCTGGCCCAGCTCCCTCTGTGGGGCAGGCAGGTGGACACCTGGCTGCATCTCTGCCACAGCCATGGGGCGCAGACTGCTCTCTGCCCCTGGTGCTCCCTGCACCAGAACTTCAACTCTGAGTTACCTCGTTTCTGCCATTTGATCCATTAAATTTTTACTGCATCCCAGCCCATGCCTCTATGTCATCCTTTGCCTCCATACAGTTCCCCAAGATGCCCAGGGAGAGAGGTGTGGCTCAGGGGTGATTCTAGGTGGGAGTTTTTGGGGATGATTGTGCAGTGGTTGTTAACACAATGATTGTTATCTGAAAGACTGTAGCAGTCTTTCCAAAGTAGCTGTTCTTTGGAGAATGCCTGGGCATTTGGTGGTGCGAGGTGTTGCGTGTCTTTGCACCACTTGTTTTTCTCTTCTTTCCCTTCCTCTCTTAGACTGTCCTGATCTTGACCCAAGGGCATTTCCCTCTCCTGCTGTTTCAGCTCTTCCCCCATCCCACTAGGACAGGGGATGGAGAGAATATTTTGTAGGTGCTTAGTGCTTGCCAGGGTCAGCACACCACACAGGCCCCCAGGCAGTGAATGTCCTCCTTGTCCTGCTCCTTCCCTGTCTGTGCCCAGGGAGTCAGGGAGAGACTCAGGGCAGGAAGAGAGGCAGCAGGTGCAGGCTGAGTGTCTCAGGGCTGTGCAGGAGCTCTCCAAAGCAGTGCGGTGAGCAGCAGCGAAGCGTGTAACGAGATTTGCATCTAAGGAAGGGGAGCTGCTGAACTGCTGCAGGACACAGCTGAGCAAGATGACACATGTCTGCCCAGAGCCCTGAGTGGCGGCTGGCTTGGTAGCAACCAGCCCTGCCTCCCCACACATCCTTCAGCCCCTGACAAGCCACAGCCCAAAAGCAGGGCCAGGGAAAGATGCTTTTGCATGAAACCCAGCAAAAGAAGTGTGACTCCCACCACTGTTCCCGGACATGGAGGACTGTCATCAACATCCTGGGCTATCAGAGCAGGACCTGAGTGAGGAGGCAGAGGGTAATGCTTAGCACTCAGCTGATGGCATCTAGAACACTGCTCTAATACAAGAAAAATGTAATGCAAGAACGTCCTTGACTTAGTGGTGTGAGTTCAATGGAGGGTGTCCAGGATAGTGAGGAGCTGGACCACTTGGTTGGGGAGGAGATGCTGAGGGCACAGGGCTTGCTGAGTGTGAAGAGAAGGCTTTGGTGGGAGACTTAGGACTAGCTTTGGAGTAGCTATGGTGAGGTCCCCAGAAGACAGATCCAGGCTCAACACTGTGCCAGTGCATGACTGAAGGACTAGAAGCATTGGGCTCATGTTGAAATATGAGATTTTTGGACTTGATAGGTGAGAAATGGTTTTCACCAAGAGAAGAGTGAAGCAGTGGAACAGGTTTCCTGGAGAGGTTGTGCAGTAATCCTCCTTGGATGCTCATGGCTGACTGAGCTTGAAGCAAGGGGTTGGAAGGGACCTTAAAGATCATCTAGTTTCAACCCCCCTGCCATGACCAAGGACACCTTCCACTAGCCCAGGTTGCCCAAAGCCCCGTCCAACCTGGCCTTGAACTGTTCCAGGGAGGGGACAGACACAGCTGCTCTGGGCAACCTGTGCGTGTGTCACCACCCTCACAGGGAAGAATTTCTTCCTTAGATCTCATCTAAATCTCCCCTGTGTAAGTTTAAAACCATTACTCCTTGTCCTATCCCTACACTCCGCAATAAAGAATCCCTCCCCCCTTTCCTGTAGCCCCTTTAAGTCCTGGGAGGCCGCCTTAAGGTCTCCCCAGAGCCTTCTCTTCTCCAGGCTGAACCCCCCCAACTCTCTCAGCCTGTCCTCACAAGGGAGGTGCTGCATTCCCCGGATCATCTTCGTGGCCTCCTCTGGCCCCGCTCAAGCAGGTCCATGTCCTTCTGATGTGGGGGCCCCAGAGCTGGACACAGCACTGCAGCATGGGTCTCACAAAAGTGGAATAGAGGTGTTGAATCCCCTCCCTCGACCTGCTGGTCACACTTCTCTTGAACACAGTTGACTTTCTGGGCTGCCAGCTCACATTACCGACTCATAGTCAGTTTTCCATCCACTACCACTCGCAAGTCCTTCTCCTTAGGGCTGCTCTCAATCCACTCATTGCCCAGCCTGCATTTGTGCATGGGATTGCCACAACCAATGTGCAGGACCTTGCACTTGACTTTCATGAGGTTTGCACGGGCTCACCTCTCCAACCTGTCCAGGTCCCTCTGGATGGCACATCCCTTCCCTCCAGCATGTTGACTGCACCACACAAATTGTTGTTGATGAACTTGCTGAGGGTGCACTCAATCCCACTGTCCATGTCTCCAACAAAGATGTTAAACAGCGCCAGTCCCAACACTGACCCCCGAGGAAAGCTGCTTGTCACTGCTCTCCACTTGGGCATTGAACTGTTGATCACAACTATTTGAGTGCAACCATGCAGCCAATTCCTTATCCACTGAGTGGTCCATCCATCAAACCCATGTCTCTATGATTTAGAGACAAGGATGTTGTGTGGGAGAGTGTCAAAAAGTTTGCACAAGTCCAGGTAGATGACTACAGTTGCTGTTCCCTTATCCACCAGTGCTGTAACCCTGTCATAGAAGGTCACCAAATTTGTCAGGCCTGATTTGCCCTTAGTGAAGCCATATTGGCTGTCACCAATCACCTCCCTATTTTCCATGTGTTCTAGCATATTTTCCAGGAGGATCTGCTCCATGATCTTAACAGGCACAGAGATCCTATGGCCCCAGGACTGTCTTTTTATGCCTCTGCCCGCTGGGGATAGATCCAGCAATGAGCAGGAGGGGCTCAGCTTCCTGGTCTTGGAGACAGACAGTGTGAAGGAGATATCATGAATGCTCTGTGGAAGGAAACAAAAAGTTGTAAAAGCATCACTGCACCAGCTAGAAGACCACAAGAGCTGTGAACCCCAGCTGTTGGGACAATGTTTTCTCACTGCAACACATTCCTTCAGTTGGCTGAGCTTGGAACATGTTAACAGAACCAAAAGCCATGTGCTTTGCCCTGGCCTTGAGGCCCTTCCTGTGCTGAGGGAGCTGTCTTGCGGAGAGCCCCACCTGGGACTGCCATGGGACATTCTGTTGCGCAGGCTCCCAAGGTCCTTCTTCACCCTTACAGGAGGTGTTTAAAACTACCGATTCACACTGTTGGCTTATCGCACGGTTTGCGGAATCTGCTGTCATGCTGGCATAAGAAGAGACAACTTTTGGCTGAGGCGACAGTGAAACGTGTCCTGAGCTGGCCGGACCCTGGGTGGCAGCTGCTTGAAAACCAGCTGCTTTTTGCCCTGTATTGGGGTTTGACCTGCGTCTGTTGAGCCACAGAGGACTGTGGCTAATGGCAGGAAGAAGTTAGAGAAATCACTCCAGAGAAGAAAAGTACGGGCTTCCTGACTTTGAGAGAGCTTTGAGACATGTGGAAAGATGACAGGCACTAGCCAGGTGAGAGGAGAACTGCCTGGCAACTCCGCTGCTGGGAGAGTGGGGCCAACAGTCAGAAAATGGATGGTAAGGAAGCTCAACAGCTGCGATCCTTTGACACTGGGATTGGAAAAAAGGCAACAAATTGCAGTCTCTGGAAGCATCTCCTGTCAAGTGTGAGGACAAGATATCAGTCCGAGGGAGATCTTAGGCTTTAGCAGGGAAGGTCGACTGCTGCTTAAGAAGGTTTGCAGAACCTGAGAGAATTAATGGTGCTGGAAGTCATCTACCGTGACCTCGATGACAGGGAGGTCTCCAAGCTCTAGATAATGCCCTGCGTATACAGACCATGTGAAAAAGGTTGTCCAGATCTAACAGCTTGGCAGCAACGTATTGCCCAGATTTGGATACAGCAGTGGTGGAGAGAGCATCTTCCTGCCTGTGAAATTTGGAAGAAAATCTCTCTCCCTCCTTGTGCCCACAGGCCAGCACTTCAGCTGTGAGGGGCAACCCATGGAGCTAGTCTGAAAGGTGGATTGGCCGTAAAAAGAAGCAAGGTCAAAGGACGTGCACAGGAGATGCATTTCTGGGGAGTAAAAAGGCATGATGGAGGTCCTCATATCCCTGTGGATGTGATCAGTAACAATTGTATCCTCACCAACCGGGCAGCAAGGCAATCTTAACCCACCACAAGAAAGATTTTTACTGCCCTCTGCATGGTCCTTCCTTCTGCGGACACTGCAGCAGCAGTGGTGAGGAGAGTGTTGCCCTGGGGAAGCTCTGGGTGCATGGGGCACACGGGGAGCCTTCAGCATTCCCAAAGGCATGCGAGTGGGAACCACTGCATGACTGCACAAAGTGAGCCTGTGTCACTGCACAGCCATCCTCGGGATCCCCTTCCCAGAATCAGCCCTGAGCAACCTCAACTCTATCCCTGATTATCTTGGGAGAGCTTCTGCAAGGCAAAGGATGACATAGAGGCATGGGCTGGGATGCAGCGAAACTTTAATGGATCAAATGGCAGAAACGAGGTAACTCTGAGTGGAGGCTCTAGCGCAGGGAGCACCAGGGGCAGAGAGCAGTCTGCGCCCCATGGCTGTGGTGGAGATGCAGCCAGGTGTCCACCTGCCTGCCCCACAGAGGGATCAGGGTCAGCAGGTCCTCCCTAGGCTGGCTCTGTGGGGCTCAGAGCCCAGGGGAGCACAGGACAAGCAGCACACGGGAGGGAAAGGAGAGAGTGGGAGAAAGGAAAGGCAGGCATGGGGCGTGCTTGGTGAGAGCCCAGGCTGGCCGCGTCCTTTTGCCAGGAGTGGTGGGGTTGCTCCCCTGCCTCTGAAAGCAAGAACCCAGTGCTCTGTCCCCAGTCTGGTCCCAAGCTGTGTGTTTCCCTGGGGGCGTTCCCCAGGGCTGTTGCCAGCAGCTTTAGCAGGGGAGGCACCTCCTGCCGCAGAGGCGGCTGCCAAAGCCGGAGAGGCCAAAGCCCCCAGAGGAGATGGGCACTCCCTCAGAGCTGAGGATGCTGCCAACGGCAGCGGAGGTGGAGGAGCCCACGGCGGTGCTCTGCGGGAAGGAGCTGAGGATGGGGCCGGGCAGGGTCACCACCACGGGGGAGGGCTGGATGGCCACGGTGGAGTCCTGGCACTGCCTGACACAGGGCTCATTGCAGCTGTTGGCCAGCGGGGTCGGGCCGCAGGGCTGGCATGGCAGGCATGGCACGCACGGGTTGTAGCAGGACATGACTCGACAGTGGAGATGAACCTGGGCTCTAGAAGTGGAAAACAAAGCACAAGGGGTGGTTGAGGAGCAGCCTGTCACCCCACCATGACGGAGAAAAGAGACAAGAAGGAGAGAAAAGGTGGAGGCCTTTTAGGGAGGCCCACGGGTTTCTCCTTCCCATCAGCCCAAAAGAATCCTGCCAAGACTGACCAAGCCCAAGGACGTCCCCACCATGTCCATAGCTCACCTGAGCCAAGCCCCAGCCTCTCTCCCTGAAAAACCTTCTGCCCCCTTCCCACTCCCATGATAAGTGGCCCCATGTCCCAGGGAAGACACGAGGAGGAGCAGGAAGAGGAGGAGGAGGGGGAGGAGGAGGAGGGGGAGGAAGACAAGAAAGGAGTCCCAACTCACCTTGTTCCCAAGGAGATGGAGCTGAGAGGAGTGGATGAGAGAGTGAAGAGAAGGGCCGCTTTTATACTGCTCCGGCACTGCCCCAGGCCCACAGTCACTGCACGCGGGCAGTAATTTTCCAACAGACTCACCTCCAAAGCAAAATATCCTACCTAGTGGCACAGGCTGTGCTTTGCTTTCCGTCAACAGTGCCATTTCATTTCCTCATTTCTGACATGCTTCCTCTCCCATGCAGGCTCTTTGATGTGCCGCGATGAGAAGGCCAAGGATTTCCTGGGCAGGGTTGTGTCAATGCGGGCACAAGACGCCTCCGAATTGCTGGAGGGGTCCAGCTGGCACTGAAACAGTCAAAGCATATGGAGGGCAACAAGGAGGTCTTCTTCCAGGCAGGTCGGCACCAAAAGGAGGCTCGCTCAAAGGCAGCCTCAGCGCTGAACGGGGCAGACTCACTGGGGATTTATAGGGCTTATAGTAAAGGTGGAGGTATTCCACGGGTTCCTCGCCTTGGTCTTTACTGGCAGGATTTGCTGTCAAGAGATCAGGCTCCTGACACTCCTCAGAACATCTGGAGCAGAAAAGGAGGATCAAGTGTGGGAGCAGTCAAAGAGATTGGACTGACACAAGCACAAGCAACCTGATGCCACACACCCAAGAGAGTTGGTGGCGTCACAACAAGGCCACTCTCAACTCCCTTTGAAAGTCACAGCAGTCAGGGAATGCATCTGAGGACTGGAAGGAAGCCAGTGGGCCTCCTGTCTTCAAGAAGGGCACAAAGGAGGAGCCGGGGAACAACAGGCCGATCAGCCTCACCTCCACCCCTGCAAAGGTGATGGAGCAAATCATCCTGGAAGGGCTTCCCAAGACAAAAGGACAAGAAAATGATTGTGAGTGGTCAGCATGGATTTACAGAGGGCAAGGCAGGCCTGACCAACCTCCTGGCCTTCTCTGATGACCTGCTTGGCTCCGGTGTATGAGGGAAGGGCAGCAAATGTGGTTAATCTCATCTAAACAAGGCTTTTGATGCTGTCTCCTGTGACAATCCTTATGGAGCGAGTGACAAAATAGAGGCTGGGGAAGAGGCCAGTGTAGGGGATTGAAATCTGGCACTGCTGCTTATCTCCAGGGATTACGACGAGTGGCACAAAGTCCAGCTGGTGGCCTCTCACAGAGGTCCGGACTGAAGCCAATAGCGTTTAAGCCCTGTATGCATAGTCCCGTGGTGGCGGAGGAACAATTTCCTGCGCCACTACAGGCTGGGCCTGATGGGCCGCCAAACAGCTTTGCAGCAGAGGACGTCAGTCCTGGAGGACACCATGAGGCAACACGCACCTCTGGGCAAATGGCATCCAACAGCATCCTGGGCTGCATTAGGATGATTGTTGCTATCACATTGCGGAAGGGGATCCCTCTTCTTGGCTCAGCACTGCTGAGACCACAACTGCTGTCCAGTTCGTGGCTCCCCAGTTTGAGAGAGGCACGGCCATACTGGCGTGAGTCCAGCAAAGGGCCACAGAGCCCGCCACAGAAGCGACTGGAGCCCCTGAGGCAGGAGGGGCTGCCAGAGGTGGGGTGGTTCACCCTGGCGCGGAGAAGGCTCCAGGACACGCTTCCTAGCACTGGGTAAAAGAGCTGATGGGAGGGTGTCAAGAACATAGAGTCAGACTGTCCGCAGTCCTATCCAGTGAAGGGACAAGAGGTAACAGGCACCTACTGAAATGCGCGAGATTCCACAAAAACAGAAGAAAAGACTTTGTTAGGGTGAGAGTGGCAAAACGTCGGCTGGGGTTGCCTGAACAGTTTATGGATTCCCTGTCCTTGTAGGCATTCAGAGCTTGACAGGACGTGGCCCTGAGCATCCTCCAAGGGCTGACCATGCTTTCAGCAGGGGCGGTTGGACTAGGTGATCTCCAGAGGTCCCTTCCATCCTCAAGGATCCTGTGATTCTGTTATGGGCAAAAAACACTTGAGGCACAGCTGCCCCCGAGAGGGAAGAAGTGGTTGGGAAGATTGGAACCGAGGGCAGCCTTGGCTGCCACACCTGAGAAACAGCAGAGTTCAAGCCCTCAAGAGAGGAAGGAAAGTGAGTATCAGGATACAGCCCCTGGATTTCAGGCACACCACATTTGGCCTATTCAGGCACCTGGTATGTGGGATGCCATGGAGGCAGCGGAGAAGTGTAAAGGAGCTCAGAAAAGCTGGCAGCGCCTTAGGCACCTCATGCTGCAAGAGTAAGAAGGCTCCAGCCCAATACTCGGGAAAACAAGCAGAGACTTTGAGGGTGAGAGGAACAGACACACAGGCCTCATCTTCCTGGTCAAGGAGACCAAGGCTGCCATTGAGGAGCTCTCCTGAATGCTCTCTGGAGGGAAAGAAAGGGTTTCGGAAAACACCTCCCCACTGGTTGGGACTCATCCTTGGGTCCCGTGTGGTACGGCTTCTCCCAGGCCTGAGGGCTTCATCACACCTCCCCTCCCATGACCTAAAAGCCCCCTCAGCCTGGAGAACCACCCAGCACCGTTGGAGAGGCAAGGAAACCTACTGCATTTCCAAACAAATGAGGGTTGTCAGGACCCTGCAGTGCCACGTGCCTGAGGATGCTCAAGGAGGGGATGTACTGGGTACAGAGCCAGCTTGCAGACTACATCAAGGAGCGATGCACTTCCCTGCCCTGCAGACATGGGGGCAGCTGGGACGCACCCCAGGAGGGCGAGGGAACGTCTTTGGTGGGCAAGCTTCCTGGGATAGACTCTCCCTACCCATGGCGAGTCACACTCTAATTTTGGATGGGCCATGCCATGTGTCAGCCTTCTGGCATGAGGCCACGCCAGGAATGCGTGCTGTCTGCAGACCTGTGTCCCATACAGGGCTGAACTCCCCTGCGGCCTGGACAGCACCATCCCTGCCCTGGGAAAACCATTTCTGAGCACCGGGCTGTACCCGAGTACCCAGCTCCAGGCATCCCCAACGGCCTTTGCCCTCAGCGTGACCTTCTTGTTAGCACTCCCACAGCTCAGGACAGTCAGTATGTCTTGGAGAAGTATCTCCTTCTGGTCAGGGTCCAAAGCGTGTGACCAAAGCGCATGGTGGAGTGAGGAGAGTGGGAGGAACAAGGCACTTTCCTGAGCCCCAATACCACGCAGGCAGTGAGGAGGGACCTGACTCCACAGGGCTTGTTGAGGAATCACAGGGTTCAGAATGACAGCATTCTCCTTCTGCAAGCCAGTTGACCGCCTTGGTTGGGGACGCCCAGAGACTGCAGTGAGATGGGGTGACTTGGCCAAACAAAGTGACACAAGCAGGAGAGCACTGCATTGGTGGCAGGATATGTGCACCTTCCTGCCAAGACCGTTTTCCAAATCACCAGATTTCCCCAGACCCATTCCCCCACCCTGCACAGACCCCTCCAGCACTTGGAGCACAGCTTCTGCCTGGGCTGATGTGTCCCTGCTCGGGAAAACCCTGGGCCGCTCATCTCAATATTTGAAAGGAGCCTCTGAGGACTAATGGTCACGTCAGAAATGAGGAAAAGAAACGGCAGCGTTGACAGAAACCAAGGCACAGCCATTAGGTAGGATGTTTTGTTTTGGAGGTGAGTCTGTTGGAAAATTACTGCCTGTGTGCAGTGACTGTGGGCCTGGGGCGATGCTGGAGCAGTATATAAGCAGGCCCTTCCCCTCACTCTCTCATCCACTCCTCTTGCCTCCATCTCCTTGGGAACAGGGTGAGTTTGGAGCCCTTCCTCCTCCTGCTACTCCTCCTCCTCTTCCCCCTCAGGTTTTCTCAGCACATACCTGCCCCCTTTCCTACACTGGGGCATGGGGCTCCCTAGCACGAGAGAGGGAAAGGGGATGAAATCGTAGGGTGGAGATAGGCTGGGACCCTCCTGAGGTGAGCTATGGACCAGGCATGGATCTCCCTGGGCTTGTCCACTCTTGGCAGGGTTCTTTTAACCTGATGGGAAGGAGAAAACCATGGGCCACTCTAAAATGACCCTGTCTCTTGTCTCCAGCTTGTGATTTGAATCCCTCACGGTGGGGTGACAGGCTGCTCCTCAACCACCCCTCAGGCTCTGCTTCTTCCTGATCTCTCTCCTAGGTGCTACCCCACCGTCGAGTCATGTCCTGCTACAACCCGTGCGTGCCATGCCTGCCATGCCAGCCCTGCGGCCCGACCCCGCTGGCCAACAGCTGCAATGAGCCCTGTGTCAGGCAGTGCCAGGACTCCACCGTGGCCATCCAGCCCTCCCCCGTGGTGGTGACCCTGCCCGGCCCCATCCTCAGCTCCTTCCCGCAGAGCACCGCCGTGGGCTCCTCCACCTCCGCTGCCGTTGGCAGCATCCTCAGCTCTGAGGGAGTGCCCATCTCCTCTGGGGGCTTTGGCCTCTCCGGCTTTGGCAGCCGCCTCTGCGGCAGGAGGTGCCTCCCCTGCTAAAGCTGCTGGCAACAGCCCTGGGGAACGCCCCCAGGGAAACACACAGCTTGGGACCAGACTGGGGACAGAGCACTGGGTTCTTGCTTTCAGAGGCAGGGGAGCAACCCCACCACTCCTGGCAAAAGGACGCGGCCAGCCTGGGCTCTCACCAAGCACGCCCCATGCCTGCCTTTCCTTTCTCCCACTCTCTCCTTTCCCTCCCGTGTGCTGCTTGTCCTGTGCTCCCCTGGGCTCTGAGCCCCACAGAGCCAGCCTAGGGAGGACCTGCTGACCCTGATCCCTCTGTGGGGCAGGCAGGTGGACACCTGGCTGCATCTCCACCACAGCCATGGGGCGCAGACTGCTCTCTGCCCCTGGTGCTCCCTGCGCTAGAGCCTCCACTCAGAGTTACCTCGTTTCTGCCATTTGATCCATTAAAGTTTCGCTGCATCCCAGCCCATGCCTCTATGTCATCCTTTGCCTTGCAGAAGCTCTCCCAAGATAATCAGGGATAGAGTTGAGGTTGCTCAGGGCTGATTCTGGGAAGGGGATCCCGAGGATGGCTGTGCAGTGACACAGGCTCACTTTGTGCAGTCATGCAGTGGTTCCCACTCGCATGCCTTTGGGAATGCTGAAGGCTCCCCGTGTGCCCCATGCACCCAGAGCTTCCCCAGGGCAACACTCTCCTCACCACTGCTGCTGCAGTGTCCGCAGAAGGAAGGACCATGCAGAGGGCAGTAAAAATCTTTCTTGTGGTGGGTTAAGATTGCCTTGCTGCCCGGTTGGTGAGGATACAATTGTTACTGATCACATCCACAGGGATATGAGGACCTCCATCATGCCTTTTTACTCCCCAGAAATGCATCTCCTGTGCACGTCCTTTGACCTTGCTTCTTTTTACGGCCAATCCACCTTTCAGACTAGCTCCATGGGTTGCCCCTCACAGCTGAAGTGCTGGCCTGTGGGCACAAGGAGGGAGAGAGATTTTCTTCCAAATTTCACAGGCAGGAAGATGCTCTCTCCACCACTGCTGTATCCAAATCTGGGCAATACGTTGCTGCCAAGCTGTTAGATCTGGACAACCTTTTTCACATGGTCTGTATACGCAGGGCATTATCTAGAGCTTGGAGACCTCCCTGTCATCGAGGTCACGGTAGATGACTTCCAGCACCATTAATTCTCTCAGGTTCTGCAAACCTTCTTAAGCAGCAGTCGACCTTCCCTGCTAAAGCCTAAGATCTCCCTCGGACTGATATCTTGTCCTCACACTTGACAGGAGATGCTTCCAGAGACTGCAATTTGTTGCCTTTTTTCCAATCCCAGTGTCAAAGGATCGCAGCTGTTGAGCTTCCTTACCATCCATTTTCTGACTGTTGGCCCCACTCTCCCAGCAGCGGAGTTGCCAGGCAGTTCTCCTCTCACCTGGCTAGTGCCTGTCATCTTTCCACATGTCTCAAAGCTCTCTCAAAGTCAGGAAGCCCGTACTTTTCTTCTCTGGAGTGATTTCTCTAACTTCTTCCTGCCATTAGCCACAGTCCTCTGTGGCTCAACAGACGCAGGTCAAACCCCAATACAGGGCAAAAAGCAGCTGGTTTTCAAGCAGCTGCCACCCAGGGTCCAGCCAGCTCAGGACACGTTTCACTGTCGCCTCAGCCAAAAGTTGTCTCTTCTTACGCCCGCACGACAGCAGATTCCGCAAACCCTGCGATCAGCCAACAGTGTGAATCGGTAGTTTTAAACACCTCCTGTAAGGGTGAAGAAGGACCTTGGGAGCCTGCGCAACAGAATGTCCCACGGCAGTCCCAGGTGGGGCTCTCCGCAAGACAGCTCCCTCAGCACAGGAAGGGCCTCAAGGCCAGGGCAAAGCACATGGCTTTTGGTTCTGTTAACATGTTCCAAGCTCAGCCAACTGAAGGGATGAGCATTGCAGCAAGCAAAGTCCCTGACCTGCCCAGAGGCCTGTCAGTTAGTAACTACCACAACTATAGCACGCTCCATTCAAAACTGCCATTGTCTCGAACCCCACGATAAGCACCAAAAAGACTTGGGTGAGTTGTCCTTGTCTGCTCGTCAGGTGTCCACCAAGATGCTCTATCACTCCCCATCCTCAAAGAGAAAGGGGAGACAAAAGAAGATGGAAATCTCATGGGTCAGGATAAGGGCAGTTTAACGAAGACAGTCAAAGCAAAGCGTGCAGATGCAAAGCGAAGCAAGAAGGTTTATTCTCTACTGCCCATCAGCAGGCGATGTGCAGCCACTTCTGGGAAGCAGGGTCACGGTACACTTAGTGGTTGCTTCCGAGGAGAAAGGCCGTAATAAGGAATGCCACCTCACATCCCATCCCCCCACCTCCTCCTTTCTCTTAGCATTTGTTGCTGACCATGATGTCATCTGGTACGGAATATCCCTTTGGTCAGCCTGGGTCGGCTGTCCTGGCTATGTCACCTCCAACCTCCTGCCCACACCCAGCCTACTGGCCTTTTGGAGAGGGAGCTGGAGAGACAGTCTTGCTGCTGCACAAGCACTGCCCAGCAAAACCCAAAACATTTATGTGTTATCAACACCATTCTAGCTACAACTACAAAGAGCAAGCTGGAGGGCTAATATGGTGGAACTTAACTTCACCCCAGGTAGACCCTATACAGTGCTGTTACCATCCACCGTGCATTCATCCCCAACAACCGCTTTCCAGAAACACCCCTGAGCCAAACCTATCTCCCTGGGCACCTTGGGGGACTATACGAAGGGGAAAGGATGACACAGAGGCGTGCGCTGGGATGCAGCAGAACTTTAATGAGTCAAAAGAGGAAATGAGATCACTCTGAGTGGAGGTCCTGGTGCAGGGAGCACCAGGGGCAGAGAGCAGTCTGCACCCCATGGCTGTGGTGGAGAGGCAGCCAGGTGTCCACCTGCCTGCCCCACAGAGGGAGCTGGGCCAGCAGGTCCTCCCTAGGCTGGCTCTGTGGGGCTCAGAGCCCAGGGGAGCACAGGACAAGCAGCACACGGGAGGGAAAGGAGAGAGTGGGAGAAGGAAAGGCAGGCATGGGGCGTGCTTGGTGAGAGCCCAGGCTGGCCGCGTCCTTTTGCCAGAGGTGCTGGGATGGCCCAGCCCCTCTGAAAGCAAGAACCCAGTGCTCCATCCCCAGTCTGGTCCCACCCAATGGGTCCCTGGGGGCCTTCCCCAGGGCTGTCACCAGCAGCTTTAGCAGGGGAGGCACCTCCTGCCGCAGAGGCGGCTGCCAAGGCCAGAGAGGCCAAAGACCCCAGAGGAGATGGGCACTCCCTCAGAGCTGAGGATGCTGCCAACGGCAGCGGAGGTGGAGGAGCCCACGGCGGTGCTCTGCGGGAAGGAGCTGAGGATGGGGCCGGGCAGGGTCACCACCACGGGGGAGGGCTGGATGGCCACGGTGGAGTCCTGGCACTGCCTGACACAGGGCTCATTGCAGCTGTTGGCCAGCGGGGTCGGGCCGCAGGGCTGGCATGGCAGGCATGGCACGCACGGGTTGTAGCAGGACATGACTCGACGGTGGGGTAGCACCTAGGAGAGAGATCAGGAAGAAGCAGAGCCTGAGGGGTGGTTGAGGAGCAGCCTGTCACCCCACCGTGAGGGATTCAAACCACAAGCTGGAGACAAGAGACAGGGTCATTTTAGAGCGGCCCATGGGTTTCTCCTTCCCATCAGGTTAAAAGAACCCTGCCAAGAGTGGACAAGCCCAGGGAGATCCATGCCTGGTCCATAGCTCACCTCAGGAGGGTCCCAGCCTATCTCCACCCTACGATTTCATCCCCTTTCCCTCTCTCGTGCTAGGGAGCCCCATGCCCCAGTGTAGGAAAGGGGGCAGGTATGTGCTGAGAAAACCTGAGGGGGAAGAGGAGGAGGAGTAGCAGGAGGAGGAAGGGCTCCAAACTCACCCTGTTCCCAAGGAGATGGAGGCAAGAGGAGTGGATGAGAGAGTGAGGGGAAGGGCCTGCTTATATACTGCTCCAGCATCGCCCCAGGCCCACAGTCACTGCACACAGGCAGTAATTTTCCAACAGACTCACCTCCAAAACAAAACATCCTACCTAATGGCTGTGCCTTGGTTTCTGTCAACGCTGCCGTTTCTTTTCCTCATTTCTGACGTGACCATTAGTCCTCAGAGGCTCCTTTCAAATATTGAGATGAGTGGCCTAGGGTTTTCCCGAGCAGGGACACATCAGCCCAGGCAGAAGCTGTGCTCCAAGTGCTGGAGGGGTCTGTGCAGGGTGGGGGAATGGGTCTGGGGAAATCTGGTGATTTGGAAAACGGTCTTGGCAGGAAGGTGCACATATCCTGCCACCAATGCAGTGCTCTCCTGCTTGTGTCACTTTGTTTGGCCAAGTCACCCCATCTCACTGCAGTCTCTGGGCGTCCCCAACCAAGGCGGTCAACTGGCTTGCAGAAGGAGAATGCTGTCATTCTGAACCCTGTGATTCCTCAACAAGCCCTGTGGAGTCAGGTCCCTCCTCACTGCCTGCGTGGTATTGGGGCTCAGGAAAGTGCCTTGTTCCTCCCACTCTCCTCACTCCACCATGCGCTTTGGTCACACGCTTTGGACCCTGACCAGAAGGAGATACTTCTCCAAGACATACTGACTGTCCTGAGCTGTGGGAGTGCTAACAAGAAGGTCACGCTGAGGGCAAAGGCCGTTGGGGATGCCTGGAGCTGGGTACTCGGGTACAGCCCGGTGCTCAGAAATGGTTTTCCCAGGGCAGGGATGGTGCTGTCCAGGCCGCAGGGGAGTTCAGCCCTGTATGGGACACAGGTCTGCAGACAGCACGCATTCCTGGCGTGGCCTCATGCCAGAAGGCTGACACATGGCATGGCCCATCCAAAATTAGAGTGTGACTCGCCATGGGTAGGGAGAGTCTATCCCAGGAAGCTTGCCCACCAAAGACGTTCCCTCGCCCTCCTGGGGTGCGTCCCAGCTGCCCCCATGTCTGCAGGGCAGGGAAGTGCATCGCTCCTTGATGTAGTCTGCAAGCTGGCTCTGTACCCAGTACATCCCCTCCTTGAGCATCCTCAGGCACGTGGCACTGCAGGGTCCTGACAACCCTCATTTGTTTGGAAATGCAGTAGGTTTCCTTGCCTCTCCAACGGTGCTGGGTGGTTCTCCAGGCTGAGGGGGCTTTTAGGTCATGGGAGGGGAGGTGTGATGAAGCCCTCAGGCCTGGGAGAAGCCGTACCACACGGGACCCAAGGATGAGTCCCAACCAGTGGGGAGGTGTTTTCCGAAACCCTTTCTTTCCCTCCAGAGAGCATTCAGGAGAGCTCCTCAATGGCAGCCTTGGTCTCCTTGACCAGGAAGATGAGGCCTGTGTGTCTGTTCCTCTCACCCTCAAAGTCTCTGCTTGTTTTCCCGAGTATTGGGCTGGAGCCTTCTTACTCTTGCAGCATGAGGTGCCTAAGGCGCTGCCAGCTTTTCTGAGCTCCTTTACACTTCTCCGCTGCCTCCATGGCATCCCACATACCAGGTGCCTGAATAGGCCAAATGTGGTGTGCCTGAAATCCAGGGGCTGTATCCTGATACTCACTTTCCTTCCTCTCTTGAGGGCTTGAACTCTGCTGTTTCTCAGGTGTGGCAGCCAAGGCTGCCCTCGGTTCCAATCTTCCCAACCACTTCTTCCCTCTCGGGGGCAGCTGTGCCTCAAGTGTTTTTTGCCCATAACAGAATCACAGGATCCTTGAGGATGGAAGGGACCTCTGGAGATCACCTAGTCCAACCGCCCCTGCTGAAAGCATGGTCAGCCCTTGGAGGATGCTCAGGGCCACGTCCTGTCAAGCTCTGAATGCCTACAAGGACAGGGAATCCATAAACTGTTCAGGCAACCCCAGCCGACGTTTTGCCACTCTCACCCTAACAAAGTCTTTTCTTCTGTTTTTGTGGAATCTCGCGCATTTCAGTAGGTGCCTGTTACCTCTTGTCCCTTCACTGGATAGGACTGCGGACAGTCTGACTCTATGTTCTTGACACCCTCCCATCAGCTCTTTTACCCAGTGCTAGGAAGCGTGTCCTGGAGCCTTCTCCGCGCCAGGGTGAACCACCCCACCTCTGGCAGCCCCTCCTGCCTCAGGGGCTCCAGTCGCTTCTGTGGCGGGCTCTGTGGCCCTTTGCTGGACTCACGCCAGTATGGCCGTGCCTCTCTCAAACTGGGGAGCCACGAACTGGACAGCAGTTGTGGTCTCAGCAGTGCTGAGCCAAGAAGAGGGATCCCCTTCCGCAATGTGATAGCAACAATCATCCTAATGCAGCCCAGGATGCTGTTGGATGCCATTTGCCCAGAGGTGCGTGTTGCCTCATGGTGTCCTCCAGGACTGACGTCCTCTGCTGCAAAGCTGTTTGGCGGCCCATCAGGCCCAGCCTGTAGTGGCGCAGGAAATTGTTCCTCCGCCACCACGGGACTATGCATACAGGGCTTAAACGCTATTGGCTTCAGTCCGGACCTCTGTGAGAGGCCACCAGCTGGACTTTGTGCCACTCGTCGTAATCCCTGGAGATAAGCAGCAGTGCCAGATTTCAATCCCCTACACTGGCCTCTTCCCCAGCCTCTATTTTGTCACTCGCTCCATAAGGATTGTCACAGGAGACAGCATCAAAAGCCTTGTTTAGATGAGATTAACCACATTTGCTGCCCTTCCCTCATACACCGGAGCCAAGCAGGTCATCAGAGAAGGCCAGGAGGTTGGTCAGGCCTGCCTTGCCCTCTGTAAATCCATGCTGACCACTCACAATCATTTTCTTGTCCTTTTGTCTTGGGAAGCCCTTCCAGGATGATTTGCTCCATCACCTTTGCAGGGGTGGAGGTGAGGCTGATCGGCCTGTTGTTCCCCGGCTCCTCCTTTGTGCCCTTCTTGAAGACAGGAGGCCCACTGGCTTCCTTCCAGTCCTCAGATGCATTCCCTGACTGCTGTGACTTTCAAAGGGAGTTGAGAGTGGCCTTGTTGTGACGCCACCAACTCTCTTGGGTGTGTGGCATCAGGTTGCTTGTGCTTGTGTCAGTCCAATCTCTTTGACTGCTCCCACACTTGATCCTCCTTTTCTGCTCCAGATGTTCTGAGGAGTGTCAGGAGCCTGATCTCTTGACAGCAAATCCTGCCAGTAAAGACCAAGGCGAGGAACCCGTGGAATACCTCCACCTTTACTATAAGCCCTATAAATCCCCAGTGAGTCTGCCCCGTTCAGCGCTGAGGCTGCCTTTGAGCGAGCCTCCTTTTGGTGCCGACCTGCCTGGAAGAAGACCTCCTTGTTGCCCTCCATATGCTTTGACTGTTTCAGTGCCAGCTGGACCCCTCCAGCAATTCGGAGGCGTCTTGTGCCCGCATTGACACAACCCTGCCCAGGAAATCCTTGGCCTTCTCATCGCGGCACATCAAAGAGCCTGCATGGGAGAGGAAGCATGTCAGAAATGAGGAAATGAAATGGCACTGTTGACGGAAAGCAAAGCACAGCCTGTGCCACTAGGTAGGATATTTTGCTTTGGAGGTGAGTCTGTTGGAAAATTACTGCCCGCGTGCAGTGACTGTGGGCCTGGGGCAGTGCCGGAGCAGTATAAAAGCGGCCCTTCTCTTCACTCTCTCATCCACTCCTCTCAGCTCCATCTCCTTGGGAACAAGGTGAGTTGGGACTCCTTTCTTGTCTTCCTCCCCCTCCTCCTCCTCCCCCTCCTCCTCCTCCTCCTGCTCCTCCTCGTGTCTTCCCTGGGACATGGGGCCACTTATCATGGGAGTGGGAAGGGGGCAGAAGGTTTTTCATGGAGAGAGGCTGGGGCTTGGCTCAGGTGAGCTATGGACATGGTGGGGACGTCCTTGGGCTTGGTCAGTCTTGGCAGGATTCTTTTGGGCTGATGGGAAGGAGAAACCCGTGGGCCTCCCTAAAAGGCCTCCACCTTTTCTCTCCTTCTTGTCTCTTTTCTCCGTCATGGTGGGGTGACAGGCTGCTCCTCAACCACCCCTTGTGCTTTGTTTTCCACTTCTAGAGCCCAGGTTCATCTCCACTGTCGAGTCATGTCCTGCTACAACCCGTGCGTGCCATGCCTGCCATGCCAGCCCTGCGGCCCGACCCCGCTGGCCAACAGCTGCAATGAGCCCTGTGTCAGGCAGTGCCAGGACTCCACCGTGGCCATCCAGCCCTCCCCTGTGGTGGTGACCCTGCCCGGCCCCATCCTCAGCTCCTTCCCACAGAGCACCGCCGTGGGCTCCTCCACCTCCGCTGCCGTTGGCAGCATCCTCAGCTCTGAGGGAGTGCCCATCTCCTCCGGGGGCTTTGGCCTCTCCGGCCTTGGCAGCCGCCTCTGCGGCAGGAGGTGCCTCCCCTGCTAAAGCTGCTGGTGACAGCCCTGGGGAAGGCCCCCAGGGACCCATTGGGTGGGACCAGACTGGGGGTGGAGCACTGGGTTCTTGCTTTCAGAGGGGCTGGGCCACCCCAGCACCTCTGGCAAAAGGACGAGGCTAGCCTGGGCTCTCACCAAGCACGCCCCATGCCTGCCTTTCCTTTCTCCCACTCTCTCCTTTCCCTCCCGTGTGCTGCTTGTCCTGTGCTCCCCTGGGCTCTGAGCCCCACAGAGCCAGCCTAGGGAGGACCTGCTGGCCCTGATCCCTCTGTGGGACAGGAAGGTGGACTCCTGGCTGCATCTCCACCACAGCCATTGGGCACAGATTCCTCTTTGCCCCTGGTGCTCTGGGGTTGAGTCCTTCATGCATTCTAACCCTGTTAACATCTCTTGAGTCATTAAAGTTCTGCTGCATTCCAGCGCACTCCTCTGTGTCATCCTTTTCCTTGCAAATGCTCTCCCAAGATGTCCAGGGAGAGAGATGTTCCTCAGGGTCGTTTTTGGGAGGGGCTTTTTGGTGATGATTTTGCAGTGATTGTCAACACAGCCTTGCTCAGAGTCTGCTTAGTCATACACCAGGTGATTCTCTAATTTCTAAATCTGTCCGCCAATGTGGATCCTAATACAATTACCCAATGTATCTCAGTGGCTACCAGCCACTTTGTTGTGCACACCTTTTCTTTTTCGTCAGTAACATCAACACTGAGAGGCAAGTAGTCATGAGTGAATGTGGTATTGAGAAGACTGGAAGGACTAGCTTCCCAGGAGATGCCAGCAGAACCTATCCTAACCACAGCCCTCTCAAAGGGAGGGACACAGTGCAGTGGGCTGCCTTATCATAGAACCGTATTATCATACAATCATAGAATAGTTCTGGCTGGAGGACACTGTTAAAGATCATCTAGTCCATCTCCTCTGCCACGGGCAGGGATATCTGTCACTGTATCACGTTCATCAAAGTTCTGTTAAACTGGAATTTGAGCACTTCTATTGTTGGGGTCATTCTCTGGGCGACCTTTTCCACTGTCTCAGCACCCTTATGTAATAAATTTCTTTCTCATGTCTAATCTATGTCTACCCTATTTGAGTTTAAAAATGTTGCTTTTTGCCCTATCACTATAGCCCTTGATAATATGTCTCTCTCGTCTTCCTTATATGTCCCCTGTATATATTGAATGTCTGCATGTATGTCTCCCCAGAGCCTTCTCTTCTCCCAGTTGAAAACCCCACAAGCCCCTCAACCTTTCTTCACAGGAGAGGTGATGCATCCCTTTGATCATCTTTGTAGCCTTTCTCTGGACCTGCCCTAACAGGTCCACATCTTTTTTGTTCTGGGGACCCCAGACTAGATGAAGTACTCCAGGTGGAGCCTAATGAGAATGGACTAGAGGCAGAGAATCCCCTCCCTCGACCTGCTGTTCTGTTTCTTTCTGTGCAGACAGGATACAATTGGCCTTCTGGGCTGCAAGTGCACAGTGCTGGTTCATGTCCAATTCTTCAACCACCAGCATCTCTAACTACTTCTCTGCAGGGCTACTCTGAACCATTCATCCTCCAGTGTATATTTATATTGGGGATTGCCCTGATGCAGGTGCAGGAGCTTGCACTTGGCCTAATGGTAGTTCCTGAGTTTCACGTGGCACCATTCCTCAAGCCTGTCAAGGTCCTTCTGGACAACATCCTTCCCTCAAGTTGCACCCCTCGGTTTGATGTCATGCACAAACTTGCTGAGGGCACGCTCAATCCCACGATCTGTGTCATTGATGAAGATATGAAATAGTTACTGGTCCCTGTACAGACACCTCTTGTCACTGGTTTCTACTTGCTCGACATTGAGCAGTTAACTATAACTCTCTGGATGCAACCAAAGTGCCCTTGGGGCATGGTCAGTGACAGGTGAGGAAGGCATCCGTGACTCCACCAGACCCCTGGCCATTAGGCCCAGCTTTGCTGAGCCTCTGCACAGATGTGCCCTCTGGGCCCTGGTGCAGCAGAAGGGGCACGTGACCACAGCTGGTGTTGGTTGAGGAGCCTGGGCTGTGGAAGGCCCTGGGAGGGCAGCAGTCCTACAGGCTCCTAGGAAATGAACAGGAAGGGAGAGAGAGGGGAGAGGAGGGGCGGCAATTCCTCTTGGCCTGGCTGCCACTGTGCTAGGAGAGGAGACTTGAGCAGGAAAAGGCCCCAGAGGACAACAGGAGAGGGAATGGGCGAACCAGGCTGGATATGGCTGGATGGAGGTCATTTTCTTCATAGCAGCCCCTATGGTGCTGTGCTTTAAAAGTGTGGCTAAACCACTGCAGATAATGCACCAAAGCATTAGCTATTGCTGCACAGTTCTTGCACACCATCAAGGCCACCTCTCTTCCTCACTCTGCACCCCGTGCAGTAGAGGATAGGGGTGGGCAAGGTGGTGGGAGGGGTCACAGCTAGGATGGCTGACCGGCCTTGGCCAAAGGTCTATTCCATGCACATAACATCATGCTCAGCAATAAAACTGTGGGCAGTCTTTCCAAAGCAGCCGTTCTTTGGAGAATGGAGGGACACCAGTCTCCTGGTGCGAGGTGGTGGGTGAGTGCCTTTGCACCACTTGTTTATTTTTCTCTTTTGTCCCTTTCCTTCTTAAACTGTCCTTAAGTTGACCCAAGGGTGTTTTGCTCTCTTGCTTTTCCAGTTCTTCCCCCCATCCCACTAGGACAGGGGATGGAGAGAACAGCTGGTGGGTGCTTAGTGCTTGCCAGGGTCAGCACAACACACAGGCCCTCAGACAGTGAATGTCCTCCTTGCCCTGCTCCTTCCTGTCTGTGCCCAGGGCTTCCTGGGAAGGTTTCTGGAGAGATGGAGGCAGGGAGAGACACAGGGCAGAAAGAGAAGCAGCAGGTGCAGGCTGAGTGTCTCAGGGCTGTGCAGGAGATCTCCAAAGCAGTGCGGTAAGCAGCAGGGAAGTGTGTAATGAGATTTGCATCTGAGGAAGGGGAGTTGCTGAACTGCTGCAGGACACAACTGGGCAAGATGACATGTGTCTGCCCAGAGCCCTGAATGGCAGCTGGCTTGGTAGCAACCAGCCCTGCCTCCCCACACATCCTTCAGCCCCTGACAAGCCACAGCCAAAAAGCAGGGCCAGGGAAAGTTGTTTTTGCATGAAACCCAGCAAAACAGGTGGGACTCCCGCCACTGTTCCTGGACATTGAGGACTGTCATCAACATCCTGGGTGACCAGACAAGGAGTGTAGACAGAAGATCAATGGGAGCAATGATCCCAATCTGTTAGGACTTGGCTGATGGCACTTAAAACACTGTGTCATGTTTTGGGCTATAATGCAAGAACATGTTTGACCAAGGGTTGTGTGAGTTCAGCAGAGGGGGCCAGGATGGTGAGGATGCTTGAACTCTTCCTTGGGGAGGAGAGTCTGAGGGCAGAAGCCTTGCTGAGAATGGAGAAGAGAATGCTTTGGTGGGAGACCTCAAAGTCTCTTTGGAGTAGCTACGGCCATGAAACTGCACGGGGTCATCCATCTAGCCCCTGATAGTCAGAGAAGTTTGGAAAGCAAAGGATCACCCACCTGATGCATGACTAAGTATACTCACAGCAAGCCTGTGCTAACAGTCACTGCACACCCATCCTCAGGATCCCCCTCCTAGAATCAGCCCTGAGCAACCCCAACTCTATCCCTGATTATCTTGGGAGAGCTTCTGCAAGGCAAAGGATGACATGGAGGCAAGTGTTGGGATGCAGCAAAACTTTAATGGATCAAAAGGTGGAAACGAGGTAACTCTGAGTGGAGGCTCTAGTGCAGGGAGCACCAGGGGCAGAGAGCAGTTTGCGCCCCATGGCTGTGGTGGAGAGGCAGCCAGGTGTCCACCTGCCTGCGCCACAGAGGGATCAGGGCCAGCAGGTCCTCCCTAGGCTGGCTCTGTGGGGCTCAGAGCCCAGGGGAGCACATGACAAGCAGCACACGGGAGGGAAAGGAGAGAGTGGGAGAAAGGAAAGGCAGGCATGGGGTGTGCTTGGTGAGAGCCCAGGATGGCCATGTCCTTTTGACACGGGTGCTGGTGTTGAGCAGCCCCTCTGAAAGCAAGAACCCAGAGCTCCATCCCCAGTCTGGTCCCACCCTGTGGGTCCCTGGGGGCCTTCCCCTGGGCTGTCACCAGCAGCTTTAGCAGGGGAGGCACCTCCTGCCGCAGAGGCGGCTGCCAAGGCCGGAGAGGCCAAAGCCCCCGGAGGAGATGGGCACTCCCTCAGAGCTGAGGATGCTGCCAACGGCAGCGGAGGTGGAGGAGCCCACGGCGGTGCTCTGCGGGAAGGAGCTGAGGATGGGGCCGGGCAGGGTCACCACCACGGGGGAGGGCTGGATGACGACGGTGGAGTCCTGGCACTGCCTGACACAGGGCTCATTGCAGCTGTTGGCCAGCGGGGTCGGGCCGCAGGGCTGGCAGGGCTGGCAGGGCAGGCACGGGTTGTAGCAGGACATGACTCAACTGTGAAGATGAACCTGGGCTCTAGAAGTGGAAAACAAAGCATGGGGGGGTGCTTGATGAGCCACCTGGCACCCCACCATGAGGGAGAAGAGAGACGAGGAGAAGAGGTGGAGGCCTTTTAGGGAGGCCCACGGGTTTCTCCTTCCCATCAGCCCAAAAGAACCCTGCCAAGAGTGACCAAGTCCAGGGAGGTCCCCACCATGTCCATAGCTCACGCCAGACAAGCCCCAGCCTCTCTCCATGAAAAAAACTTCTGCCCCCTTCCCACTCCCATGATAAGCAGATTCATACACCAGGGAAGACACGGCGAGGAGGACGAGGAGGACGAGGAGGAAGATGAGGAGGAAGGCAAGAAAGGAGTCCCAACTCACCTTGTTCCCAAGGAGATGGAGCTGAGAGGAGTAGACGAGAGAGTGAGGAGAAGGGCCCGCTTTTATACTGCTCCGGCACCACCCCAGGCGCACAGTCACTGCACGCAGGCAGTAATTTTCCAACAGACTCACCTCCAAAGTAAAATATCCTACCTAGTGGCACAGGCTGTGCTTTGTTTCCGTCAACAGTGCCATTTCATTTCCTCATTTCTGACATGCTTGGTCTGCCATGTAGGCTCTTTTCATGTGCCGGGAGGGGAGGCAGGATTTGCCGTCAAGACATGAGGCTCCTGACACTCCTCGGAGCATCTGGACCAGGGAAGGCTTACATGCAGTAGAGGAGAATCAGGTGTGGGAGCAATCAAAGAGATTGGACAGGCATGAGTGCATGTATCCTGATGCCACGCACCCAAGGGAGTTGGTTGGTGTCACTACAAGGCCGCTCTCAACTCCCTTTGAAAGTCACAGCAGTCAGGGAACGCATCTGAGGACTGGAAGGAAGCCAGTGGGCCTCCTGTCTTCAAGAAGGGCACAAAGGAGGAGCCGGGGAACAACAGGCCAGTCAGCCTCACCTCCACCCCTGCAAAGGTGATGGAGCAAATCATCCTGGAAGCGCTTCCCAAGACAAAAGGACAAGAAAATGATTGTGAGTGGTCAGCATGGATTTACAGAGGGCAAGGCAGGCCTGACCAACCTCCTGGCCTTCTTTGATGACCTGCTTGGCTCCGGTGTATGAGGGAAGGGCAGCGAATGTGGTTCATCTCATCTAAACAAGGCTTTTGACGCTGTCTCCTGTGACAATCCTTACGGAGCGAGTGACAAAAAAGAGGCTGGGGAAGAGGGCAGTGCAGGGGATTGAAATCTGGCATGCCTGCTGGCCTCCAAGGATTATGACAAGTGTCACGATGTCCAGCTGGCGGTCACTCTCTCCTGGTGCCAGGCCTTTGGGTCGCCAGGTCGGGGTCCAAAGCATGTGACCAAAGTGCATGGTGGTGTGAGGAGACACAGAGAGAGGAACAAGGTGCTGTCCCGAGCCTCAACACACTGCTCTGGTAGTGAGGAGGGAGGGACCCAACTGCACAGGGCTTGTTGAGGAGCAACATTGTCCCTCTGCAAGCCTGCTGATGGCGTAGGTTGGGGACCCCCAGAGACAGCCACAAGAGGGGATAAATTTACCAGAGAAATCAGCACATGTCTCCCCAGAAGGAGAAGCTGTGCTTGGGCAAAGGCATTTGAAATCACTAGCGCAGCCCATCTGCCCATAGAGGCAGTGATCAGCACGAGCTGGAGTGAGCAGAGAGGCAGACAGGAAGGTAGAAGGATGTGGCGGCTCCTCAGTCACAGGAGCCTTTGGGAACCCAGGAGAGGACCGCATTGGTGCAAAGACAGGCCGACCTTCCTGCACAGGGTTTTGAAAACAACCTCACCAGCCATGTCCTCCATCTGCACAGACTGCTCCAGCACTTGGGGGCACATCTTCTGCCTGTACTGACATGGTCTTGCTCAGGAAATGCTTGGGCCTCTCATCCTGATACTTCAAAAGAGCCTCTGCGGCCTAGAGGTCACGTCAGAAATGAGGAAATGAAATGGCACTGTTGACAGAAACTAAAACACAACCTGTGCCACTAGGTAGGATATTTTGCTTTGGAGGTGAGTCTGTTGGAAAATTACTGCCCGCGTGCAGTGACTGTGGGCCTGGGGCGGTGCCGGAGCAGTATAAAAGCGGGCCCTTCTCCTCACTCTCTCATCCACTCCTCTCAGCTCCATCTCCTTGGGAACAAGGTGAGTTTGGCGCCCTTTCTTGCCTTCCTGCTCATCTTCCTCCTTGTGCTCCTCTGGGGTTTTTCAACACATACCTGTCTCTCTGTCCGATGCTGTGTCTTGAGGCTGTTTGTGAAGGGAGAGAGAAGGGAGGAGAAGGTGTGGCAAGCAGAGAGGTTGGGGCTTGGTGGAGGTGTCTTGTGAGGTATGGGCTAGGTGGGGAGCTCCCTGGGCATGGTCACACTTGGTTGGGCTCTTTTGAGCTGAGGAGAAGGGTATCCCTCGTGGTGGGGTGCCAGGCTGCTCGTCAACCACCCCTCGTGCTTTGTTATGCCGTTCTGCATCCCTCAGGTTCATCTCCACTGTCGAGTCATGTCCTGCAACAACCTGTGCCTGCCATGCCTGCCCTGCCAGCCCTGCCAGCCCTGTGGCCCGACCCCGCTGGCCAACAGCTGCAATGAGCCCTGTGTCAGGCAGTGCCAGGACTCCACCGTCGTCATCCAGCCCTCCCCCGTGGTGGTGACCCTGCCCGGCCCCATCCTCAGCTCCTTCCCGCAGAGCACCGCCGTGGGCTCCTCCACCTCCGCTGCCGTTGGCAGCATCCTCAGCTCTGAGGGAGTGCCCATCTCCTCCGGGGGCTTTGGCCTCTCCGGCCTTGGCAGCCGCCTCTGCGGCAGGAGGTGCCTCCCCTGCTAAAGCTGCTGGTGACAGCCCTGGCGAAGTTCTCCAGGTACCCACACAGCGTGGTACCAGACTGGGGACGGAGCATTGAGTTCTTGTTTTCAGAGGGGCTGCTCAACACCAGCACCCCTGGCAAAAGGACACGGCCAGCCTGGGCTCTCACCAAGCACGCCCCATGCCTGCCTTTCCTTCTCCCACTCTCTCTTTTCCCTCCCGTGTGCTGCTTGTCCTGTGCTCCCCTGGGCTCTGAGCCCCACAGAGCCAGCCTAGGGAGGACCTGCTGGCCCTGATCCCTCTGTGGCACAGGCAGGTGGACACCTGGCTGCATCTCCACCACAGCCATGGGGCACAGATTCCTTTCTGGCCGCTGGTGCTCCCTGCACTCAGAGTTATTTTATTTCTGCTATCTGATCCATTAAAATTTTGCTGCATCCCAGCCCTTGCCTCCATGTCATCCTTTGCCTTGCAGAAGCTCTCCCAAGATAATCAGGGATAGAGTTGGGGTTGCTCAGGGCTGATTCTAGGAGGGGGATCCTGAGGATGGGTGTGCAGTGACTGTTAGCACAGGCTTGCTGTGAGTATACTTAGTCATGCATCAGGTGGGTGATCCTTTGCTTTCCAAACTTCTCTGACTATCAGGGGCTAGATGGATGACCCCGTGCAGTTTCATGGCCGTAGCTACTCCAAAGAGACTTTGAGGTCTCCCACCAAAGCATTCTCTTCTCCATTCTCAGCAAGGCTTCTGCCCTCAGACTCTCCTCCCCAAGGAAGAGTTCAAGCATCCTCACCATCCTGGCCCCCGTCTGCTGAACTCACAGAAAAGTCAACAAAGATGATCAGAGGGATGCATCACCTGTCCTGTGAAGAAAGACTGAGAGGCTTGGGGGATTTTCAGCTGGGAGAAGAGAAGACTCTGGGGAGACCATCTTGCAGCCGTTCAGTATATACAGGGGACATATAATGAAGGTGGAGAGAGACTTTTTATCAAGGCCTGTTGTGATAGGGCAAGGAGCAACATTTATAAACTTAAATAGGGTAGACATAGATTGGAGATGAGGAAGACTAGGCCGACTAGGGCACAGTGATCATGAAATAATATATTTCTCTATTATTAGAGAGGCCAGGAGAGCGGGCAGCAGAACTGACATCCTGGACTTCAAAGCGCTGACTTTGTCTTTTTTAGGCAGCTGCTTGACAGGATCCCTTTGGAGATGGCCCTGAAGGGTATAAGGGTCCAGGAAGCCTGGATGCTCTTTAAGAAGGAAGTCTAAATGGCACAGGAGCAGGCTGTCCCCAAGTGCTGTAAGATAAGCCGGCGCCAGAGAAGGCCACCCTGGTTAAACAGGGAGCTTTGGCTGCAACTCAGGGTGAAAAGGAGAGTTTACAGCTTTTGGAAGAAGGGGCTAGTGACTCACGAATATAACAAAGATGCTGTGAGGCTATGCAGGGCAGAAATCAGGAGGTCTAAAGCCCAGCTAGAAATTAATCTGGCTTCAGCAATCAAGGACAACAAGAAATGTTTCTATGTCAGCAGCAAAAGAAAGACCAGGGAGAGCCTCCATCCCTTGCTAGATGCAGGAGGAAACATGGTAACAAGTGATGAGGAGAAGGCTGAGGTGCTTAATGGCTTCTTTGCCTCAGTCTTTAATAACAAGACTAGTTGTACCGATGGAATCCAGCCTCCTCAGCCAGAAGACAGAGACTGGGAGAACGCCCCTCCAAGAGGAGATAGGCAGTGACCTACTGCATCACATAGACACACACAAGTCTATGGGACCGGATGGGATACACCCGAGGGTGCTGAAGGACCTGGCTGGGTGCTCACCAAGCTGCTTTCCATCATTTCCCAGGAGTCCTGGCTGACCGGGGAGGTCCCGACAGATTGGAAATTGGCCAGTGTGATGCCCATATATAAGAAGGGTAGGAAGGATGATCTGGGAAATTACAGGCCTGTCAGCTTGACTTCAGTGCCCGGGAAGCTGATGGAGCAGCTCATCCTGAGCACCATCATACAACACATGCTGGACAACCAGATGATCAGGCCCAGTCAGTGGGTTTAGGAAAGGCAGGTCCTGCTTGACAAACCTGATCTCCTTCTACGACAGGGTGACCTGCTTATTGGATGAGGGAAAGGCTGTGGATGTTGTTTACCTTGACTTTAGCAAGGCCTTTGACACCATTTCCCACAGCATTCTCCTGGCAAAACTGGCTGCTCGCAGCTTGGATGGGCACCCACTTTGCTGGGTAAAAAACTGTCTGGATGTCTGGACCCAAAGAGTTGTGGCGAAGGGAGTTAAATCCGGTTGGCGGCCGGTCACGAGTGGTGTCCCCCAGGGCTCGGTTTTGGGGCCACTCCTGTTTAACATCTTTATTGATGATCTAGACGAGGGGATCGAGTGCACCCTCAGTAAGTTTGCAGACGACACCAAGTTGGGTGGGAGTGTTGATCTGCTCGAGGGTAGGGAGGCTCTGCAGAGGGATCTGACCAGGCTGGAGTGATGGGCTGAGGCCAACTGTATGAGGTTTAATAAGGCCAAATGCCGGGTGCTGCACTTTGGCCACAACAACCCCCAGCAGCGCTACAGGTTTGGGGAGGAGTGGCTGGAGAGCTGCCAGTCAGAGAGGGACCTGGGGGTGTGGATTGACAGCCGGCTGAACATGAGCCAGCACTGTGCCCAGGTGGCCAAGAAGGCCAGTGTTATCCTGGCTTGTATCAGCAATAGCATGGCCAACAGGGACAGGGAAAGGATGTTACCCCTGTAGTCGGCACTGGTGAGGCCACACCTCAATGACTGGGTTCAGTTTTGGGCCCCTCACTACAAAAAGGACATTGAATCACTTGAGCGTGTCCAGAGAAGGGCAACGAGCTGGTGCAGGGTCTGGAGCACAGGTCTGATGGGGAGCGGCTGAGGCAAATGGAGGTGTTTAGTCTGGAGAAGAGGAGGCTGAGGGGAGACCTCATCGCCCTCTATAACTCCCTGAAAGGAGGGTGCAGAGAGGGGGTGATGACTCTCCTGAACCAAGCAACAAGCAATAGGTCAAGAGGTAATGGCTTCAAGTTGTGCAAGGGAAGGTTTAGACTAGATATTATGAAGCATTTCTTTACAGAACGGGTTGTTAGATATTGGAATGGGCTGCCCAGGGAGGTGGTGGAGTCCCCAACCCTGGAGGTGTTTAAGAGTAGGGTAGACATAGTGCTTAGAGATATGGTGTAGTCGGGAACTGTCAGTGTGAAGTTAACTGTTGTACTAGATGATATTCAAGGTCTTTTCCAACATAGATGATTCTGTGATTCTGTGATTCTGTGAAGAAATTTATTACAATGAGGGTGCTGAGACACTGGAAAAGGTTACCCAGAGAATGGTGAGATGACCCATCACTGGAAGTGCTCAAAGTCAGGTTTGACAGAACTTTGATGAACGTGATACAGTGACAGATATCCCTGCCTGTGGCAGAGGAGATGGACTAGATGATCTTTAACAGTGTCCTCCAGCCAGAACTATTCTATGATTGTATGATAATACGGTTCTATGATAAGGCAGCCCACTGCACTGTGTCCCTCCCTTTGAGAGGGCTGTGGTTAGGATGGGTTCTGCTGGCATCTCCTGGGAAGCTAGTCCTTCCAGTCTTCTCAGTACCACATTCACTCATGACTACTTGCCTCTCAGTGTTGATGTTACTGACGAAAAAGAAAAGGTGTGCACAACAAAGTGGCTGGTAGCCACTGAGATACATTGGGTAATTGTATTAGGATCCACATTGGCGGACAGATTTAGAAATTAGAGAATCACCTGGTGTATGACTAAGAAGATTCCGAGCAAGGCTGTGTTGACAATCACTGCAAAATCATCGCCAAAAAGCCCCTCAAAAAAACTACCCGGCGGAACACCTCTCTCCCTGGACATCTTGGGAGAGCATTTGCAAGGAAAAGGATGACATAGAGGAGTGTGCTGGGATGCAGCGAAACTTTAATGAGTGAGGAGATGTTAACAGGGTCAGACTGCATGAACGACTGCAAGAAGTGCCCCTGAGCACCAGGGGCAAAGAGGAATCTGTGCCCAATGGCTGTGGTAGAGAGGCAGCCAGGTGTCCACCTGCCTGCGCCACAGAGGGATCAGGGCCAGCAGGTCCTCCCTAGGCTGGCTCTGTGGGGCTCAGAGCCCAGGGGAGCACATGACAAGCAGCACACGGGAGGGAAAGGAGAGAGTGGGAGAAGGGAAATGCAGGCATGGGGCGTGCTTGGTGAGAGCCCAGGCTAGCCTCGTCCTTTTGCCAGAGGTGCTGGGGTGGCCCAGCCCCTCTGAAAGCAAGAACCCAGTGCTCCATCCCCAGTCTGGTCCCACCCAATGGGTCCCTGGGGGCCTTCCCCTGGGCTGTCACCAGCAGCTTTAGCAGGGGAGGCACCTCCTGCCGCAGAGGCGGCTGCCAAGGCCGGAGAGGCCAAAGCCCCCGGAGGAGATGGGCACTCCCTCAGAGCTGAGGATGCTGCCAACGGCAGCGGAGGTGGAGGAGCCCACGGCGGTGCTCTGCGGGAAGGAGCTGAGGATGGGGCCGGGCAGGGTCACCACCACGGGGGAGGGCTGGATGACGACGGTGGAGTCCTGGCACTGCCTGACACAGGGCTCATTGCAGCTGTTGGCCAGCGGGGTCGGGCCACAGGGCTGGCAGGGCTGGCAGGGCAGGCATGGCAGGCACAGGTTGTTGCAGGACATGACTCGACAGTGGAGATGAACCTGAGGGATGCAGAACGGCATAACAAAGCACGAGGGGTGGTTGACGAGCAGCCTGGCACCCCACCACGAGGGATACCCTTCTCCTCAGCTCAAAAGAGCCCAACCAAGTGTGACCATGCCCAGGGAGCTCCCCACCTAGCCCATACCTCACAAGACACCTCCACCAAGCCCCAACCTCTCTGCTTGCCACACCTTCTCCTCCCTTCTCTCTCCCTTCACAAACAGCCTCAAGACACAGCATCGGACAGAGAGACAGGTATGTGTTGAAAAACCCCAGAGGAGCACAAGGAGGAAGATGAGCAGGAAGGCAAGAAAGGGCGCCAAACTCACCTTGTTCCCAAGGAGATGGAGCTGAGAGGAGTGGATGAGAGAGTGAGGAGAAGGGCCCGCTTTTATACTGCTCCGGCACCGCCCCAGGCCCACAGTCACTGCACGCGGGCAGTAATTTTCCAACAGACTCACCTCCAAAGCAAAATATCCTACCTAGTGGCACAGGTTGTGTTTTAGTTTCCGTCAACAGTGCCATTTCATTTCCTCATTTCTGACGTGACCTCTAGGCCGCAGAGGCTCTTTTGAAGTATCAGGATGAGAGGCCCAAGCATTTCCTGAGCAAGACCATGTCAGTACAGGCAGAAGATGTGCCCCCAAGTGCTGGAGCAGTCTGTGCAGACGGAGGACATGGCTGGTGAGGTTGTTTTCAAAACCCTGTGCAGGAAGGTCGGCCTGTCTTTGCACCAATGCGGTCCTCTCCTGGGTTCCCAAAGGCTCCTGTGACTGAGGAGCCGCCACATCCTTCTACCTTCCTGTCTGCCTCTCTGCTCACTCCAGCTCGTGCTGATCACTGCCTCTATGGGCAGATGGGCTGCGCTAGTGATTTCAAATGCCTTTGCCCAAGCACAGCTTCTCCTTCTGGGGAGACATGTGCTGATTTCTCTGGTAAATTTATCCCCTCTTGTGGCTGTCTCTGGGGGTCCCCAACCTACGCCATCAGCAGGCTTGCAGAGGGACAATGTTGCTCCTCAACAAGCCCTGTGCAGTTGGGTCCCTCCCTCCTCACTACCAGAGCAGTGTGTTGAGGCTCGGGACAGCACCTTGTTCCTCTCTCTGTGTCTCCTCACACCACCATGCACTTTGGTCACATGCTTTGGACCCCGACCTGGCGACCCAAAGGCCTGGCACCAGGAGAGAGTGACCGCCAGCTGGACATCGTGACACTTGTCATAATCCTTGGAGGCCAGCAGGCATGCCAGATTTCAATCCCCTGCACTGCCCTCTTCCCCAGCCTCTTTTTTGTCACTCGCTCCGTAAGGATTGTCACAGGAGACAGCGTCAAAAGCCTTGTTTAGATGAGATGAACCACATTCGCTGCCCTTCCCTCATACACCGGAGCCAAGCAGGTCATCAAAGAAGGCCAGGAGGTTGGTCAGGCCTGCCTTGCCCTCTGTAAATCCATGCTGACCACTCACAATCATTTTCTTGTCCTTTTGTCTTGGGAAGCGCTTCCAGGATGATTTGCTCCATCACCTTTGCAGGGGTGGAGGTGAGGCTGACTGGCCTGTTGTTCCCCGGCTCCTCCTTTGTGCCCTTCTTGAAGACAGGAGGCCCACTGGCTTCCTTCCAGTCCTCAGATGCGTTCCCTGACTGCTGTGACTTTCAAAGGGAGTTGAGAGCGGCCTTGTAGTGACACCAACCAACTCCCTTGGGTGCGTGGCATCAGGATACATGCACTCATGCCTGTCCAATCTCTTTGATTGCTCCCACACCTGATTCTCCTCTACTGCATGTAAGCCTTCCCTGGTCCAGATGCTCCGAGGAGTGTCAGGAGCCTCATGTCTTGACGGCAAATCCTGCCTCCCCTCCCGGCACATGAAAAGAGCCTACATGGCAGACCAAGCATGTCAGAAATGAGGAAATGAAATGGCACTGTTGACGGAAACAAAGCACAGCCTGTGCCACTAGGTAGGATATTTTACTTTGGAGGTGAGTCTGTTGGAAAATTACTGCCTGCGTGCAGTGACTGTGCGCCTGGGGTGGTGCCGGAGCAGTATAAAAGCGGGCCCTTCTCCTCACTCTCTCGTCTACTCCTCTCAGCTCCATCTCCTTGGGAACAAGGTGAGTTGGGACTCCTTTCTTGCCTTCCTCCTCATCTTCCTCCTCGTCCTCCTCGTCCTCCTCGCCGTGTCTTCCCTGGTGTATGAATCTGCTTATCATGGGAGTGGGAAGGGGGCAGAAGTTTTTTTCATGGAGAGAGGCTGGGGCTTGTCTGGCGTGAGCTATGGACATGGTGGGGACCTCCCTGGACTTGGTCACTCTTGGCAGGGTTCTTTTGGGCTGATGGGAAGGAGAAACCCGTGGGCCTCCCTAAAAGGCCTCCACCTCTTCTCCTCGTCTCTCTTCTCCCTCATGGTGGGGTGCCAGGTGGCTCATCAAGCACCCCCCCATGCTTTGTTTTCCACTTCTAGAGCCCAGGTTCATCTTCACAGTTGAGTCATGTCCTGCTACAACCCGTGCCTGCCCTGCCAGCCCTGCCAGCCCTGCGGCCCGACCCCGCTGGCCAACAGCTGCAATGAGCCCTGTGTCAGGCAGTGCCAGGACTCCACCGTCGTCATCCAGCCCTCCCCCGTGGTGGTGACCCTGCCCGGCCCCATCCTCAGCTCCTTCCCGCAGAGCACCGCCGTGGGCTCCTCCACCTCCGCTGCCGTTGGCAGCATCCTCAGCTCTGAGGGAGTGCCCATCTCCTCCGGGGGCTTTGGCCTCTCCGGCCTTGGCAGCCGCCTCTGCGGCAGGAGGTGCCTCCCCTGCTAAAGCTGCTGGTGACAGCCCAGGGGAAGGCCCCCAGGGACCCACAGGGTGGGACCAGACTGGGGATGGAGCTCTGGGTTCTTGCTTTCAGAGGGGCTGCTCAACACCAGCACCCGTGTCAAAAGGACATGGCCATCCTGGGCTCTCACCAAGCACACCCCATGCCTGCCTTTCCTTTCTCCCACTCTCTCCTTTCCCTCCCGTGTGCTGCTTGTCATGTGCTCCCCTGGGCTCTGAGCCCCACAGAGCCAGCCTAGGGAGGACCTGCTGGCCCTGATCCCTCTGTGGCGCAGGCAGGTGGACACCTGGCTGCCTCTCCACCACAGCCATGGGGCGCAAACTGCTCTCTGCCCCTGGTGCTCCCTGCACTAGAGCCTCCACTCAGAGTTACCTCGTTTCCACCTTTTGATCCATTAAAGTTTTGCTGCATCCCAACACTTGCCTCCATGTCATCCTTTGCCTTGCAGAAGCTCTCCCAAGATAATCAGGGATAGAGTTGGGGTTGCTCAGGGCTGATTCTAGGAGGGGGATCCTGAGGATGGGTGTGCAGTGACTGTTAGCACAGGCTTGCTGTGAGTATACTTAGTCATGCATCAGGTGGGTGATCCTTTGCTTTCCAAACTTCTCTGACTATCAGGGGCTAGATGGATGACCCCGTGCAGTTTCATGGCCGTAGCTACTCCAAAGAGACTTTGAGGTCTCCCACCAAAGCATTCTCTTCTCCATTCTCAGCAAGGCTTCTGCCCTCAGACTCTCCTCCCCAAGGAAGAGTTCAAGCATCCTCACCATCCTGGCCCCCTCTGCTGAACTCACACAACCCTTGGTCAAACATGTTCTTGCATTATAGCCCAAAACATGACACAGTGTTTTAAGTGCCATCAGCCAAGTCCTAACAGATTGGGATCATTGCTCCCATTGATCTTCTGTCTACACTCCTTGTCTGGTCACCCAGGATGTTGATGACAGTCCTCAATGTCCAGGAACAGTGGCGGGAGTCCCACCTGTTTTGCTGGGTTTCATGCAAAAACAACTTTCCCTGGCCCTGCTTTTTGGCTGTGGCTTGTCAGGGGCTGAAGGATGTGTGGGGAGGCAGGGCTGGTTGCTACCAAGCCAGCTGCCATTCAGGGCTCTGGGCAGACACATGTCATCTTGCCCAGTTGTGTCCTGCAGCAGTTCAGCAACTCCCCTTCCTCAGATGCAAATCTCATTACACACTTCCCTGCTGCTTACCGCACTGCTTTGGAGATCTCCTGCACAGCCCTGAGACACTCAGCCTGCACCTGCTGCTTCTCTTTCTGCCCTGTGTCTCTCCCTGCCTCCATCTCTCCAGAAACCTTCCCAGGAAGCCCTGGGCACAGACAGGAAGGAGCAGGGCAAGGAGGACATTCACTGTCTGAGGGCCTGTGTGTTGTGCTGACCCTGGCAAGCACTAAGCACCCACCAGCTGTTCTCTCCATCCCCTGTCCTAGTGGGATGGGGGGAAGAACTGGAAAAGCAAGAGAGCAAAACACCCTTGGGTCAACTTAAGGACAGTTTAAGAAGGAAAGGGACAAAAGAGAAAAATAAACAAGTGGTGCAAAGGCACTCACCCACCACCTCGCACCAGGAGACTGGTGTCCCTCCATTCTCCAAAGAACGGCTGCTTTGGAAAGACTGCCCACAGTTTTATTGCTGAGCATGATGTTATGTGCATGGAATAGACCTTTGGCCAAGGCCGGTCAGCCATCCTAGCTGTGACCCCTCCCACCACCTTGCCCACCCCTATCCTCTACTGCACGGGGTGCAGAGTGAGGAAGAGAGGTGGCCTTGATGGTGTGCAAGAACTGTGCAGCAATAGCTAATGCTTTGGTGCATTATCTGCAGTGGTTTAGCCACACTTTTAAAGCACAGCACCATAGGGGCTGCTATGAAGAAAATGACCTCCATCCAGCCATATCCAGCCTGGTTCGCCCATTCCCTCTCCTGTTGTCCTCTGGGGCCTTTTCCTGCTCAAGTCTCCTCTCCTAGCACAGTGGCAGCCAGGCCAAGAGGAATTGCCGCCCCTCCTCTCCCCTCTCTCTCCCTTCCTGTTCATTTCCTAGGAGCCTGTAGGACTGCTGCCCTCCCAGGGCCTTCCACAGCCCAGGCTCCTCAACCAACACCAGCTGTGGTCACGTGCCCCTTCTGCTGCACCAGGGCCCAGAGGGCACATCTGTGCAGAGGCTCAGCAAAGCTGGGCCTAATGGCCAGGGGTCTGGTGGAGTCACGGATGCCTTCCTCACCTGTCACTGACCATGCCCCAAGGGCACTTTGGTTGCATCCAGAGAGTTATAGTTAACTGCTCAATGTCGAGCAAGTAGAAACCAGTGACAAGAGGTGTCTGTACAGGGACCAGTAACTATTTCATATCTTCATCAATGACACAGATCGTGGGATTGAGCGTGCCCTCAGCAAGTTTGTGCATGACATCAAACCGAGGGGTGCAACTTGAGGGAAGGATGTTGTCCAGAAGGACCTTGACAGGCTTGAGGAATGGTGCCACGTGAAACTCAGGAACTACCATTAGGCCAAGTGCAAGCTCCTGCACCTGCATCAGGGCAATCCCCAATATAAATATACACTGGAGGATGAATGGTTCAGAGTAGCCCTGCAGAGAAGTAGTTAGAGATGCTGGTGGTTGAAGAATTGGACATGAACCAGCACTGTGCACTTGCAGCCCAGAAGGCCAATTGTATCCTGTCTGCACAGAAAGAAACAGAACAGCAGGTCGAGGGAGGGGATTCTCTGCCTCTAGTCCATTCTCATTAGGCTCCACCTGGAGTACTTCATCTAGTCTGGGGTCCCCAGAACAAAAAAGATGTGGACCTGTTAGGGCAGGTCCAGAGAAAGGCTACAAAGATGATCAAAGGGATGCATCACCTCTCCTGTGAAGAAAGGTTGAGGGGCTTGTGGGGTTTTCAACTGGGAGAAGAGAAGGCTCTGGGGAGACATACATGCAGACATTCAATATATACAGGGGACATATAAGGAAGACGAGAGAGACATATTATCAAGGGCTATAGTGATAGGGCAAAAAGCAACATTTTTAAACTCAAATAGGGTAGACATAGATTAGACATGAGAAAGAAATTTATTACATAAGGGTGCTGAGACAGTGGAAAAGGTCGCCCAGAGAATGACCCCAACAATAGAAGTGCTCAAATTCCAGTTTAACAGAACTTTGATGAACGTGATACAGTGACAGATATCCCTGCCCGTGGCAGAGGAGATGGACTAGATGATCTTTAACAGTGTCCTCCAGCCAGAACTATTCTATGATTGTATGATAATACGGTTCTATGATAAGGCAGCCCACTGCACTGTGTCCCTCCCTTTGAGAGGGCTGTGGTTAGGATAGGTTCTGCTGGCATCTCCTGGGAAGCTAGTCCTTCCAGTCTTCTCAATACCACATTCACTCATGACTACTTGCCTCTCAGTGTTGATGTTACTGACGAAAAAGAAAAGGTGTGCACAACAAAGTGGCTGGTAGCCACTGAGATACATTGGGTAATTGTATTAGGATCCACATTGGCGGACAGATTTAGAAATTAGAGAATCACCTGGTGTATGACTAAGCAGACTCTGAGCAAGGCTGTGTTGACAATCACTGCAAAATCATCACCAAAAAGCCCCTCCCAAAAACGACCCTGAGGAACATCTCTCTCCCTGGACATCTTGGGAGAGCATTTGCAAGGAAAAGGATGACACAGAGGAGTGCGCTGGAATGCAGCAGAACTTTAATGACTCAAGAGATGTTAACAGGGTTAGAATGCATGAAGGACTCAACCCCAGAGCACCAGGGGCAAAGAGGAATCTGTGCCCAATGGCTGTGGTGGAGATGCAGCCAGGAGTCCACCTTCCTGTCCCACAGAGGGATCAGGGCCAGCAGGTCCTCCCTAGGCTGGCTCTGTGGGGCTCAGAGCCCAGGGGAGCACAGGACAAGCAGCACACGGGAGGGAAAGGAGAGAGTGGGAGAAAGGAAAGGCAGGCATGGGGCGTGCTTGGTGAGAGCCCAGGCTAGCCTCGTCCTTTTGCCAGAGGTGCTGGGGTGGCCCAGCCCCTCTGAAAGCAAGAACCCAGTGCTCCATCCCCAGTCTGGTCCCACCCAATGGGTCCCTGGGGGCCTTCCCCAGGGCTGTCACCAGCAGCTTTAGCAGGGGAGGCACCTCCTGCCGCAGAGGCGGCTGCCAAGGCCGGAGAGGCCAAAGCCCCCGGAGGAGATGGGCACTCCCTCAGAGCTGAGGATGCTGCCAACGGCAGCGGAGGTGGAGGAGCCCACGGCGGTGCTCTGTGGGAAGGAGCTGAGGATGGGGCCGGGCAGGGTCACCACCACAGGGGAGGGCTGGATGGCCACGGTGGAGTCCTGGCACTGCCTGACACAGGGCTCATTGCAGCTGTTGGCCAGCGGGGTCGGGCCGCAGGGCTGGCATGGCAGGCATGGCAGGCACGGGTTGTAGCAGGACATGACTCGACAGTGGAGATGAACCTGGGCTCTAGAAGTGGAAAACAAAGCACAAGGGGTGGTTGAGGAGCAGCCTGTCACCCCACCATGACGGAGAAAAGAGACAAGAAGGAGAGAAAAGGTGGAGGCCTTTTAGGGAGGCCCACGGGTTTCTCCTTCCCATCAGCCCAAAAGAATCCTGCCAAGACTGACCAAGCCCAAGGACGTCCCCACCATGTCCATAGCTCACCTGAGCCAAGCCCCAGCCTCTCTCCATGAAAAACCTTCTGCCCCCTTCCCACTCCCATGATAAGTGGCCCCATGTCCCAGGGAAGACACGAGGAGGAGCAGGAGGAGGAGGAGGAGGGGGAGGAGGAGGAGGGGGAGGAAGACAAGAAAGGAGTCCCAACTCACCTTGTTCCCAAGGAGATGGAGCTGAGAGGAGTGGATGAGAGAGTGAAGAGAAGGGCCGCTTTTATACTGCTCCGGCACTGCCCCAGGCCCACAGTCACTGCACGCGGGCAGTAATTTTCCAACAGACTCACCTCCAAAGCAAAATATCCTACCTAGTGGCACAGGCTGTGCTTTGCTTTCCGTCAACAGTGCCATTTCATTTCCTCATTTCTGACATGCTTCCTCTCCCATGCAGGCTCTTTGATGTGCCGCGATGAGAAGGCCAAGGATTTCCTGGGCAGGGTTGTGTCAATGCGGGCACAAGACGCCTCCGAATTGCTGGAGGGGTCCAGCTGGCACTGAAACAGTCAAAGCATATGGAGGGCAACAAGGAGGTCTTCTTCCAGGCAGGTCGGCACCAAAAGGAGGCTCGCTCAAAGGCAGCCTCAGTGCTGAACGGGGCAGACTCACTGGGGATTTATAGGGCTTATAGTAAAGGTGGAGGTATTCCATGGGTTCCTCGCCTTGGTCTTTACTGGCAGGATTTGCTGTCAAGAGATCAGGCTCCTGACACTCCTCAGAACATCTGGAGCAGAAAAGGAGGATCAAGTGTGGGAGCAGTCAAAGAGATTGGACTGACACAAGCACAAGCAACCTGATGCCACGCACCCAAGAGAGTTGGTGGCGTCACAACAAGGCCACTCTCAACTCCCTTTGAAAGTCACAGCAGTCAGAGAATGCATCTGAGGACTGGAAGGAGGCCAGTGGGCCTCCTGTCTTCAAGAAGGGCACAAAGGAGGAGCCGGGGAACAACAGGCCGATCAGCCTCACCTCCACCCCTGCAAAGGTGATGGAGCAAATCATCCTGGAAGGGCTTCCCAAGACAAAAGGACAAGAAAATGATTGTGAGTGGTCAGCATGGATTTACAGAGGGCAAGGCAGGCCTGACCAACCTCCCGGCCTTCTCTGATGACCTGCTTGGCTCCGGTGTATGAGGGAAGGGCAGCAAATGTGGTTAATCTCATCTAAACAAGGCTTTTGATGCTGTCTCCTGTGACAATCCTTATGGAGCGAGTGACAAAATAGAGGCTGGGGAAGAGGCCAGTGTAGGGGATTGAAATCTGGCACTGCTGCTTATCTCCAAGGATTACGACGAGTGGCACAAAGTCCACCTGGTGGCCTCTCACAGGGGTCCGGACTGAAGCCAATAGCGTTTAAGCCCTGTATGCATAGTCCCGCGGTGGCGGAGGAACAATTTCCTGCACCACTACAGGCTGGGCCTGATGGGCCGCCAAACAGCTTTGCAGCAGAGGACGTCAGTCCTGGAGGACACCATGAGGCAACACGCACCTCTGGGCAAATGGCATCCAACAGCATCCTGGGCTGCATTAGGATGATTGTTGCTATCACATTGCGGAAGGGGATCCCTCTTCTTGGCTCAGCACTGCTGAGACCACAACTGCTGTCCAGTTCGTGGCTCCCCAGTTTGAGAGAGGCACGGCCATACTGGCGTGAGTCCAGCAAAGGGCCACAGAGCCCATGAAGCGACTGGAGCCCCTGAGGCAGGAGGGGCTGCCAGAGGTGGGGTGGTTCACCCTGGCGCGGAGAAGGCTCCAGGACACGCTTCCTAGCACTGGGTAAAAGAGCTGATGGGAGGGTGTCAAGAACATAGAGTCAGACTGTCCGCAGTCCTATCCAGTGAAGGGAGAAGAGGTAACAGGCACCTACTGAAATGCGCGAGATTCCACAAAAACAGAAGAAAAGACTTTGTTAGGGTGAGAGTGGCAAAACGTCGGCTGGGGTTGCTTGAACAGTTTATGGATTCCCTGTCCTTGTAGGCATTCAGAGCTTGACAGGACGTGGCCCTGAGCATCCTCCAAGGGCTGACCATGCTTTCAGCAGGGGCGGTTGGACTAGGTGATCTCCAGAGGTCCCTTCCATCCTCAAGGATCCTGTGATTCTGTTATGGGCAAAAAACACTTGAGGCACAGCTGCCCCCGAGAGGGAAGAAGTGGTTGGGAAGATTGGAACCGAGGGCAGCCTTGGCTGCCACACCTGAGAAACAGCAGAGTTCAAGCCCTCAAGAGAGGAAGGAAAGTGAGTATCAGGATACAGCCCCTGGATTTCAGGCACACCACATTTGGCCTATTCAGGCACCTGGTATGTGGGATGCCATGGAGGCAGCGGAGAAGTGTAAAGGAGCTCAGAAAAGCTGGCAGCGCCTTAGGCACCTCATGCTGCAAGAGTAAGAAGGCTCCAGCCCAATACTCGGGAAAACAAGCAGAGACTTTGAGGGTGAGAGGAACAGACACACAGGCCTCATCTTCCTGGTCAAGGAGACCAAGGCTGCCATTGAGGAGCTCTCCTGAATGCTCTCTGGAGGGAAAGAAAGGGTTTCGGAAAACACCTCCCCACTGGTTGGGACTCGTCCTTGGGTCCCGTGTGGTACGGCTTCTCCCAGGCCTGAGGGCTTCATCACACCTCCCCTCCCATGACCTAAAAGCCCCCTCAGCCTGGAGAACCACCCAGCACCGTTGGAGAGGCAAGGAAACCTACTGCATTTCCAAACAAATGAGGGTTGTCAGGACCCTGCAGTGCCACGTGCCTGAGGATGCTCAAGGAGGGGATGTACTGGGTACAGAGCCAGCTTGCAGACTACATCAAGGAGCGATGCACTTCCCTGCCCTGCAGACATGGGGGCAGCTGGGACGCACCCCAGGAGGGCGAGGGAACGTCTTTGGTGGGCAAGCTTCCTGGGATAGACTCTCCCTACCCATGGCGAGTCACACTCTAATTTTGGATGGGCCATGCCATGTGTCAGCCTTCTGGCATGAGGCCACGCCAGGAATGCGTGCTGTCTGCAGACCTGTGTCCCATACAGGGCTGAACTCCCCTGCGGCCTGGACAGCACCATCCCTGCCCTGGGAAAACCATTTCTGAGCACCGGGCTGTACCCGAGTACCCAACTCCAGGCATCCCCAACGGCCTTTGCCCTCAGCGTGACCTTCTTGTTAGCACTCCCACAGCTCAGGACAGTCAGTATGTCTTGGAGAAGTATCTCCTTCTGGTCAGGGTCCAAAGCGTGTGACCAAAGCGCATGGTGGAGTGAGGAGAGTGCGAGGAACAAGGCACTTTCCTGAGCCCCAATACCACGCAGGCAGTGAGGAGGGACCTGACTCCACAGGGCTTGTTGAGGAATCACAGGGTTCAGAATGACAGCATTCTCCTTCTGCAAGCCAGTTGACCGCCTTGGTTGGGGACGCCCAGAGACTGCAGTGAGATGGGGTGACTTGGCCAAACAAAGTGACACAAGCAGGAGAGCACTGCATTGGTGGCAGGATATGTGCACCTTCCTGCCAAGACCGTTTTCCAAATCACCAGATTTCCCCAGACCCATTCCCCCACCCTGCACAGACCCCTCCAGCACTTGGAGCACAGCTTCTGCCTGGGCTGATGTGTCCCTGCTCGGGAAAACCCTAGGCCACTCATCTCAATATTTGAAAGGAGCCTCTGAGGACTAATGGTCACGTCAGAAATGAGGAAAAGAAACGGCAGCGTTGACAGAAACCAAGGCACAGCCATTAGGTAGGATGTTTTGTTTTGGAGGTGAGTCTGTTGGAAAATTACTGCCTGTGTGCAGTGACTGTGGGCCTGGGGCGATGCTGGAGCAGTATATAAGCAGGCCCTTCCCCTCACTCTCTCATCCACTCCTCTTGCCTCCATCTCCTTGGGAACAGGGTGAGTTTGGAGCCCTTCCTCCTCCTGCTACTCCTCCTCCTCTTCCCCCTCAGGTTTTCTCAGCACATACCTGCCCCCTTTCCTACACTGGGGCATGGGGCTCCCTAGCACGAGAGAGGGAAAGGGGATGAAATCGTAGGGTGGAGATAGGCTGGGACCCTCCTGAGGTGAGCTATGGACCAGGCATGGATCTCCCTGGGCTTGTCCACTCTTGGCAGGGTTCTTTTAACCTGATGGGAAGGAGAAACCCATGGGCCGCTCTAAAATGACCCTGTCTCTTGTCTCCAGCTTGTGGTTTGAATCCCTCACGGTGGGGTGACAGGCTGCTCCTCAACCACCCCTCAGGCTCTGCTTCTTCCTGATCTCTCTCCTAGGTGCTACCCCACCGTCGAGTCATGTCCTGCTACAACCCGTGCGTGCCATGCCTGCCATGCCAGCCCTGCGGCCCGACCCCGCTGGCCAACAGCTGCAATGAGCCCTGTGTCAGGCAGTGCCAGGACTCCACCGTGGCCATCCAGCCCTCCCCCGTGGTGGTGACCCTGCCCGGCCCCATCCTCAGCTCCTTCCCGCAGAGCACCGCCGTGGGCTCCTCCACCTCCGCTGCCGTTGGCAGCATCCTCAGCTCTGAGGGAGTGCCCATCTCCTCCGGGGGCTTTGGCCTCTCCGGCCTTGGCAGCCGCCTCTGCGGCAGGAGGTGCCTCCCCTGCTAAAGCTGCTGGCGACAGCCCTGGGGAACGCCCCCAGGGACACACACAGCTTGGGACCAGACTGGGGACAGAGCACTGGGTTCTTGCTTTCAGAGGCAGGGGAGCAACCCCACCACTCCTGGCAAAAGGACGCGGCCAGCCTGGGCTCTCACCAAGCATGGCCCATGCCTGCCTTTCCTTTCTCCCACTCTCTCCTTTCCCTCCCGTGTGCTGCTTGTCCTGTGCTCCCCTGGGCTCTGAGCCCCACAGAGCCAGCCTAGGGAGGACCTGCTGGCCCAGCTCCCTCTGTGGGGCAGGCAGGTGGACACCTGGCTGCCTCTCCACCACAGCCATGGGGTGCAGACTGCTCTCTGCCCCTGGTGCTCCCTGCACCAGGACCTCCACTCAGAGTGATCTCATTTCCTCTTTTGACTCATTAAAGTTCTGCTGCATCCCAGCGCACGCCTCTGTGTCATCCTTTCCCCTCCGTATAGTCCCCCAAGGTGCCCAGGGAGAGAGGTGTGGCTCAGGGCTGTTTCTGGAAAGCGGTTGTTGGGGATGAATGCGCGGTGGATGGTAACAGCACTGTATAGGGTCTACCTGGGGTGAAGTTAAGTTCCACCATATTAGCCCTCCAGCTTGCTCTTTGTAGTTGTAGCTAGAATGGTGTTGATAACAGATAAATGTTTTGGGTTTTGCTGGGCAGTGCTTGTGCAGCAGCAAGACTGTCTCTCCAGCTCCCTCTCCAAAAGGCCAGTAGGCTGGGTGTGGGCAGGAGGTTGGAGGTGACATAGCCAGGACAGCCGACCCAGGCTGACCAAAGGGATATTCCGTACCAGATGACATCATGGTCAGCAACAAATGCTAAGAGAAAGGAGGAGGTGGGGGGATGGGGTGTGGGGTGGCATTCCTTATTACGGCCTTTCTCCTCGGAAGCAACCACTAAGTGTACTGTGACCCTGCTTCCCAGAAGTGGCTGCACATCGCCTGCTGATGGGCAGTAGAGAATAAACCTTCTTGCTTCGCTTTGCATCTGCACGCTTTGCTTTGACTGTCTTCGTTAAACTGCCCTTATCCTGACCCATGAGATTTCCATCTTCTTTTGTCCCCCCTTTCTCTTTGAGGATGGGGAGTGATAGAGCATCTTGGTGGACACCTGATGAGCAGACAAGGACAACTCACCCAAGTCTTTTTGGTGCTTATCGTGGGGTTCGAGACAATGGCAGTTTTGGATGGAGCGTGCTATAGTTGTGGTAGTTACTAACTGACAGGCCTCTGGGCAGGTCAGGGACTTTGCTTGCTGCAATGCTTCTCCCTTCAGTTGGCTGAGCTTGGAACATGTTAACAGAACCAAAAGCCATGTGCTTTGCCCTGGCCTTGAGGCCCTTCTTGTGCTGAGGGAGCTGTCTTGCGGAGAGCCCCACCTGGGACTGATGTGGGACGTTTTGTTGCGCAGGTTCCCAAGGTCCTTCTTCACCCTTACGGGAGGTGTTTAAAACTACCGATTCACACTGTTGGCTGATCGCAGGGTTTGTGGAATCTGCTGTCGTGCGGGCGTAAGAAGAGACAACTTTTGGCTGAGGCGACAGTGAAACGTGTCCTGAGCTGGCCGGACCCTGGGTGGCAGCTGCTTGAAAACCAGCTGCTTTTTGCCCTGTATTGGGGTTTGACCTGCATCTTTAGAGCCCCAGTTGAGCGCTATCAGAGGACCGTGGCTAAGGCAGGGACCCAAGAGATTGTCACGATTCAGCCAGGGATCCAAACTACATCTAAGAACATGGTAGTTGAGGCAGAGACCCAAACCACAGGTGTGAACACCATGGCTGAGATAGGGACCCAAACACCACCTCCAGGAATGGCCCTAGAGGTGAAAAAGACCTAGCGGGCAAGGAGGTGAACGGGTCCATGTCATCGACTAGGAAGGGAGTGAGGAGGAGGAAGAATCTGGTTGGTAAGCTGGTCCGTCAGCAAAGAAATGTCAGGAAGAAGTGAGAGAAATCACTCCAGAGAAGGAAAGTACGGGCTTCCTGACTTTGAGAGAGCTTTGAGACATGTGGAAAGATGACAGGCACTAGCCAGGTGAGAGGAGAACTGCCTGGCAACTCCGCGGCTGGGAGAGTGGGGCCAACAATCAGGAATTAGAAGGTAAGGAAGCCCAACAGCTGCGATCCTTTGACACTGGGATTGGAAAAAAGGCAACAAGTCGCAGTCTCTGGAAGCATCTCGTGTCAAGCGTGAGGGCAAGATATCAGTTCGAGGGAGATCTTAGGCTTTAGCAAGGAAGGTCGACTGCTGCTTAAGAAGGTTTGCAGAACCTGAGAGAATTAATGGTGCTGGAAGTCATCTACCGTGACCTCGATGACAGGGAGGTCTCCAGGCTCTAGATAATGCCCTGCGTATACAGACCATGTGAAAAAGGTTGTCCAGATCTAACAGCTTGGCAGCAACGTATTGCCCAGATTTGGATACAGCAGCGGTGGAGAGAGCATCTTCCTGCCTGTGAAATTTGGAAGAAAATCTCTCTCCCTCCTTGTGCCCACAGGCCAGCACTTCAGCTGTGAGGGGCAACCCATGGAGCTAGTCTGAAAGGTGGATTGGCCGTAAAAAGAAGCAAGGTCAAAGGACGTGCACAGGAGATGCGTTTCTGGGGAGTAAAAAGACATGATGGAGGTCCTCATATCCCTGTGGATGTGATCAGTAACAATTGTATCCTCACCAATCTGGCAGCAAGACAATCTTAACCCACCACAGGAAAGATTTTTAACTGCCTCTGCGTGGTCCTTCCTTCTGCGGACACTGCAGCAGCAGTGGTGAGGAGAGTGTTGCCCTGGGGAAGCTCTGGGTGCATGGGGCACACGGGGAGCCTTCAGCATTCCCAAAGGCATGCGAGTGGGAACCACTGCATGACTGCACAAAGTGAGCCTGTGTCACTGCACAGCCGTCCTCGGATCCCCATCCCAGAATCAGCCCTGAGCAACCCCAACTCTATCCCTGATTATCTTGGGAGAGCTTCTGCAAGGCAAAGGATGACATAGAGGCATGGGCTGGGATGCAGCGAAACTTTAATGGATCAAATGGCAGAAACGAGGTAACTCTGAGTGGAGGCTCTAGTGCAGGGAGCACCAGGGCCAGAAAGGAGTCTGTGCCCCATGGCTGTGGCGGAGATGCAGCCAGGTGTCCACCTGCCTGCGCCACAGAGGGATCAGGGCCAGCAGGTCCTCCCTAGGCTGGCTCTGTGGGGCTCAGAGCCCAGGGGAGCACAGGACAAGCAGCACACGGGAGGGAAAAGAGAGAGTGGGAGAAGGAAAGGCAGGCATGGGGCGTGCTTGGTGAGAGCCCAGGCTGGCCGCGTCCTTTTGCCAGAGGTGCTGGGATGGCCCAGCCCCTCTGAAAGCAAGAACCCAGTGCTCCATCCCCAGTCTGGTCCCACCCTGTGGGTCCCTGGGGGCCTTCCCCAGGGCTGTCACCAGCAGCTTTAGCAGGGGAGGCACCTCCTGCCGCAGAGGCGGCTGCCAAGGCCGGAGAGGCCAAAGCCCCCGGAGGAGATGGGCACTCCCTCAGAGCTGAGGATGCTGCCAACGGCAGCGGAGGTGGAGGAGCCCACGGCGGTGCTCTGCGGGAAGGAGCTGAGGATGGGGCCGGGCAGGGTCACCACCACGGGGGAGGGCTGGATGACGACGGTGGAGTCCTGGCACTGCCTGACACAGGGCTCATTGCAGCTGTTGGCCAGCGGGGTCGGGCCGCAGGGCCGGCAGGGCTGGCAGGGCAGGCATGGCAGGCACGGGTTGTTGCAGGACATGTCTCGACAGTGGAGATGAGCCTGGGGCATGCAGAAAGGCATAACAAAGCACGAGGGGTGGTTGACGAGCAGCCTGGCACCCCACCATGAGGGATACCCTTCTCCTCAGCTCAAAAGAGCCCAACCAAGTGTGACCATGCCCAGGGAGCTCCCCACCTAGCCCATACCTCACAAGACACCTCCACCAAGCCCCAACCTCTCTGCTTGCCACACCTTCTCCTCCCTTCTCTCTCCCTTCACAAACAGCCTCAAGACACAGCATCGGACAGAGAGACAGGTATGTGTTGAAAAACCCCAGAGGAGCACAAGGAGGAAGATGAGCAGGAAGGCAAGAAAGGGCGCCAAACTCACCTTGTTCCCAAGGAGATGGAGCTGAGAGGAGTGGATGAGAGAGTGAGGAGAAGGGCCCGCTTTTATACTGCTCCGGCACCGCCCCAGGCCCACAGTCACTGCACGCGGGCAGTAATTTTCCAACAGACTCACCTCCAAAGCAAAATATCCTACCTAGTGGCACAGGTTGTGTTTTAGTTTCCGTCAACAGTGCCATTTCATTTCCTCATTTCTGACGTGACCTCTAGGCCGCAGAGGCTCTTTTGAAGTATCAGGATGAGAGGCCCAAGCATTTCCTGAGCAAGACCATGTCAGTACAGGCAGAAGATGTGCCCCCAAGTGCTGGAGCAGTCTGTGCAGACGGAGGACATGGCTGGTGAGGTTGTTTTCAAAACCCTGTGCAGGAAGGTCGGCCTGTCTTTGCACCAATGCGGTCCTCTCCTGGGTTCCCAAAGGCTCCTGTGACTGAGGAGCCGCCACATCCTTCTACCTTCCTGTCTGCCTCTCTGCTCACTCCAGCTCGTGCTGATCACTGCCTCTATGGGCAGATGGGCTGCGCTAGTGATTTCAAATGCCTTTGCCCAAGCACAGCTTCTCCTTCTGGGGAGACATGTGCTGATTTCTCTGGTAAATTTATCCCCTCTTGTGGCTGTCTCTGGGGGTCCCCAACCTACGCCATCAGCAGGCTTGCAGAGGGACAATGTTGCTCCTCAACAAGCCCTGTGCAGTTGGGTCCCTCCCTCCTCACTACCAGAGCAGTGTGTTGAGGCTCGGGACAGCACCTTGTTCCTCTCTCTGTGTCTCCTCACACCACCATGCACTTTGGTCACATGCTTTGGACCCCGACCTGGCGACCCAAAGGCCTGGCACCAGGAGAGAGTGACCGCCAGCTGGACATCGTGACACTTGTCATAATCCTTGGAGGCCAGCAGGCATGCCAGATTTCAATCCCCTGCACTGCCCTCTTCCCCAGCCTCTTTTTTGTCACTCGCTCCGTAAGGATTGTCACAGGAGACAGCGTCAAAAGCCTTGTTTAGATGAGATGAACCACATTCGCTGCCCTTCCCTCATACACCGGAGCCAAGCAGGTCATCAAAGAAGGCCAGGAGGTTGGTCAGGCCTGCCTTGCCCTCTGTAAATCCATGCTGACCACTCACAATCATTTTCTTGTCCTTTTGTCTTGGGAAGCGCTTCCAGGATGATTTGCTCCATCACCTTTGCAGAGGTGGAGGTGAGGCTGACTGGCCTGTTGTTCCCCGGCTCCTCCTTTGTGCCCTTCTTGAAGACAGGAGGCCCACTGGCTTCCTTCCAGTCCTCAGATGCGTTCCCTGACTGCTGTGACTTTCAAAGGGAGTTGAGAGCGGCCTTGTAGTGACACCAACCAACTCCCTTGGGTGCGTGGCATCAGGATACATGCACTCATGCCTGTCCAATCTCTTTGATTGCTCCCACACCTGATTCTCCTCTACTGCATGTAAGCCTTCCCTGGTCCAGATGTTCCGAGGAGTGTCAGGAGCCTCATGTCTTGACGGCAAATCCTGCCTCCCCTCCCGGCACATGAAAAGAGCCTACATGGCAGACCAAGCATGTCAGAAATGAGGAAATGAAATGGCACTGTTGACGGAAACAAAGCACAGCCTGTGCCACTAGGTAGGATATTTTACTTTGGAGGTGAGTCTGTTGGAAAATTACTGCCTGCGTGCAGTGTCTGTGCGCCTGGGGTGGTGCCGGAGCAGTATAAAAGCGGGCCCTTCTCCTCACTCTCTCATCTACTCCTCTCAGCTCCATCTCCTTGGGAACAAGGTGAGTTGGGACTCCTTTCTTGCCTTCCTCCTCATCTTCCTCCTCGTCCTCCTCGTCCTCCTCGCCGTGTCTTCCCTGGTGTATGAATCTGCTTATCATGGGAGTGGGAAGGGGGCAGAAGTTTTTTTCATGGAGAGAGGCTGGGGCTTGTCTGGCGTGAGCTATGGACATGGTGGGGACCTCCCTGGACTTGGTCACTCTTGGCAGGGTTCTTTTGGGCTGATGGGAAGGAGAAACCCATGGGCCTCCCTAAAAGGCCTCCACCTCTTCTCCTCGTCTCTCTTCTCCCTCATGGTGGGGTGCCAGGTGGCTCATCAAGCACCCCCCCATGCTTTGTTTTCCACTTCTAGAGCCCAGGTTCATCTTCACAGTTGAGTCATGTCCTGCTACAACCCGTGCCTGCCCTGCCAGCCCTGCCAGCCCTGCGGCCCGACCCCGCTGGCCAACAGCTGCAATGAGTCCTGTGTCAGGCAGTGCCAGGACTCCACCGTCGTCATCCAGCCCTCCCCCGTGGTGGTGACCCTGCCTGGCCCCATCCTCAGCTCCTTCCCGCAGAGCACCGCCGTGGGCTCCTCCACCTCCGCTGCCGTTGGCAGCATCCTCAGCTCTGAGGGAGTGCCCATCTCCTCCGGGGGCTTTGGCCTCTCCGGCCTTGGCAGCCGCCTCTGCGGCAGGAGGTGCCTCCCCTGCTGAAGCTGCTGGTGACAGCCCTGGGGAAGGCCCCCAGGGACCCATTGGGTGGGACCAGACTGGGGATGGAGCACTGGGTTCTTGCTTTCAGAGGGGCTGGGCCACCCCAGCACCTCTGGCAAAAGGACGAGGCTAGCCTGGGCTCTCACCAAGCACGCCCCATGCCTGCCTTTCCTTTCTCCCACTCTCTCCTTTCCCTCCCGTGTGCTGCTTGTCCTGTGCTCCCCTGGGCTCTGAGCACCACAGAGCCAGCCTAGGGAGGACCTGCTGGCCCAGCTCCCTCTGTGGGGCAGGCAGGTGGACACCTGGCTGCCTCTCCGCCACAGCCATGGGGCGCAGACTGCTCTCTGCCCCTGGTGCTCCCTGCACCAGGACCTCCACTCAGAGTGATCTCATTTCCTCTTTTGACTCATTAAAGTTCTGCTGCATCCCAGCGCACGCCTCTGTGTCATCCTTTCCCCTCCGTATAGTCCCCCAAGGTGCCCAGGGAGAGAGGTGTGGCTCAGGGCTGTTTCTGGAAAGCGGTTGTTGGGGATGAATGCGCGGTGGATGGTAACAGCACTGTATAGGGTCTACCTGGGGTGAAGTTAAGTTCCACCATATTAGCCCTCCAGCTTGCTCTTTGTAGTTGTAGCTAGAATGGTGTTGATAACAGATAAATGTTTTGGGTTTTGCTGGGCAGTGCTTGTGCAGCAGCAAGACTGTCTCTCCAGCTCCCTCTCCAAAAGGCCAGTAGGCTGGGTGTGGGCAGGAGGTTGGAGGTGACATAGCCAGGACAGCCGACCCAGGCTGACCAAAGGGATATTCCGTACCAGATGACATCATGGTCAGCAACAAATGCTAAGAGAAAGGAGGAGGTGGGGGGATGGGGTGTGGGGTGGCATTCCTTATTATGGCCTTTCTCCTCGGAAGCAACCACTAAGTGTACTGTGACCCTGCTTCCCAGAAGTGGCTGCACATCGCCTGCTGATGGGCAGTAGAGAATAAACCTTCTTGCTTCGCTTTGCATCTGCACGCTTTGCTTTGACTGTCTTCGTTAAACTGCCCTTATCCTGACCCATGAGATTTCCATCTTCTTTTGTCCCCCCTTTCTCTTTGAGGATGGGGAGTGATAGAGCATCTTGGTGGACACCTGATGAGCAGACAAGGACAACTCACCCAAGTCTTTTTGGTGCTTATCGTGGGGTTCGAGACAATGGCAGTTTTGAATGGAGCGTGCTATAGTTGTGGTAGTTACTAACTGACAGGCCTCTGGGCAGGTCAGGGACTTTGCTTGCTGCAATGCTTCTCCCTTCAGTTGGCTGAGCTTGGAACATGTTAACAGAACCAAAAGCCATGTGCTTTGCCCTGGCCTTGAGGCCCTTCCTGTGCTGAGGGAGCTGTCTTGCGGAGAGCCCCACCTGGGACTGATGTGGGACGTTTTGTTGCGCAGGTTCCCAAGGTCCTTCTTCACCCTTACGGGAGGTGTTTAAAACTACCGATTCACACTGTTGGCTGATCGCAGGGTTTGCGGAATCTGCTGTCGTGCGGGCGTAAGAAGAGACAACTTTTGGCTGAGGCGACAGTGAAACGTGTCCTGAGCTGGCCGGACCCTGGGTGGCAGCTGCTTGAAAACCAGCTGCTTTTTGCCCTGTATTGGGGTTTGACCTGCATCTTTAGAGCCCCAGTTGAGCGCTATCAGAGGACCGTGGCTAAGGCAGGGACCCAAGAGATTGTCACGATTCAGCCAGGGATCCAAACTACATCTAAGAACATGGTAGTTGAGGCAGAGACCCAAACCACAGGTGTGAACACCATGGCTGAGATAGGGACCCAAACACCACCTCCAGGAATGGCCCTAGAGGTGAAAAAGACCTAGCGGGCAAGGAGGTGAACGGGTCCATGTCATCGACTAGGAAGGGAGTGAGGAGGAGGAAGAATCTGGTTGGTAAGCTGGTCCGTCAGCAAAGAAATGTCAGGAAGAAGTGAGAGAAATCACTCCAGAGAAGGAAAGTACGGGCTTCCTGACTTTGAGAGAGCTTTGAGACATGTGGAAAGATGACAGGCACTAGCCAGGTGAGAGGAGAACTGCCTGGCAACTCCGCGGCTGGGAGAGTGGGGCCAACAGTCAGGAATTAGAAGGTAAGGAAGCCCAACAGCTGCGATCCTTTGACACTGGGATTGGAAAAAAGGCAACAAGTCGCAGTCTCTGGAAGCATCTCGTGTCAAGCGTGAGGGCAAGATATCTGTTCGACGGAGATCTTAGGCTTTAGCAAGGAAGGTCGACTGCTGCTTAAGAAGGTTTGCAGAACCTGAGAGAATTAATGGTGCTGGAAGTCATCTACCGTGACCTCGATGACAGGGAGGTCTCCAGGCTCTAGATAATGCCCTGCGTATACAGACCATGTGAAAAAGGTTGTCCAGATCTAACAGCTTGGCAGCAACGTATTGCCCAGATTTGGATACAGCAGCGGTGGAGAGAGCATCTTCCTGCCTGTGAAATTTGGAAGAAAATCTCTCTCCCTCCTTGTGCCCACAGGCCAGCACTTCAGCTGTGAGGGGCAACCCATGGAGCTAGTCTGAAAGGTGGATTGGCCGTAAAAAGAAGCAAGGTCAAAGGACGTGCACAGGAGATGCGTTTCTGGGGAGTAAAAAGACATGATGGAGGTCCTCATATCCCTGTGGATGTGATCAGTAACAATTGTATCCTCACCAATCTGGCAGCAAGACAATCTTAACCCACCACAGGAAAGATTTTTAACTGCCTCTGCATGGTCCTTCCTTCTGCGGACACTGCAGCAGCAGTGGTGAGGAGAGTGTTGCCCTGGGGAAGCTCTGGGTGCATGGGGCACACGGGGAGCCTTCAGCATTCCCAAAGGCATGCGAGTGGGAACCACTGCATGACTGCACAAAGTGAGCCTGTGTCACTGCACAGCCGTCCTCGGGATCCCCTTCCCAGAATCAGCCCTGAGCAACCCCAACTCTATCCCTGATTATCTTGGGAGAGCTTCTGCAAGGCAAAGGATGACATAGAGGCATGGGCTGGGATGCAGCGAAACTTTAATGGATCAAATGGCAGAAACGAGGTAACTCTGAGTGGAGGCTCTAGTGCAGGGAGCACCAGGGCCAGAAAGGAGTCTGTGCCCCATGGCTGTGGCGGAGATGCAGCCAGGTGTCCACCTGCCTGCGCCACAGAGGGATCAGGGCCAGCAGGTCCTCCCTAGGCTGGCTCTGTGGGGCTCAGAGCCCAGGGGAGCACAGGACAAGCAGCACACGGGAGGGAAAAGAGAGAGTGGGAGAAGGAAAGGCAGGCATGGGGCGTGCTTGGTGAGAGCCCAGGCTGGCCGCGTCCTTTTGCCAGAGGTGCTGGGATGGCCCAGCCCCTCTGAAAGCAAGAACCCAGTGCTCCATCCCCAGTCTGGTCCCACCCTGTGGGTCCCTGGGGGCCTTCCCCAGGGCTGTCACCAGCAGCTTCAGCAGGGGAGGCACCTCCTGCCGCAGAGGCGGCTGCCAAGGCCGGAGAGGCCAAAGCCCCTGGAGGAGATGGGCACTCCCTCAGAGCTGAGGATGCTGCCAACGGCAGCGGAGGTGGAGGAGCCCACGGCGGTGCTCTGCGGGAAGGAGCTGAGGATGGGGCCGGGCAGGGTCACCACCACGGGGGAGGGCTGGATGACGACGGTGGAGTCCTGGCACTGCCTGACACAGGGCTCATTGCAGCTGTTGGCCAGCGGGGTCGGGCCGCAGGGCCGGCAGGGCTGGCAGGGCAGGCATGGCAGGCACGGGTTGTTGCAGGACATGTCTCGACAGTGGAGATGAGCCTGGGGCATGCAGAAAGGCATAACAAAGCACGAGGGGTGGTTGACGAGCAGCCTGGCACCCCACCATGAGGGATACCCTTCTCCTCAGCTCAAAAGAGCCCAACCAAGTGTGACCATGCCCAGGGAGCTCCCCACCTAGCCCATACCTCACAAGACACCTCCACCAAGCCCCAACCTCTCTGCTTGCCACACCTTCTCCTCCCTTCTCTCTCCCTTCACAAACAGCCTCAAGACACAGCATCGGACAGAGAGACAGGTATGTGTTGAAAAACCCCAGAGGAGCACAAGGAGGAAGATGAGCAGGAAGGCAAGAAAGGGCGCCAAACTCACCTTGTTCCCAAGGAGATGGAGCTGAGAGGAGTGGATGAGAGAGTGAGGAGAAGGGCCCGCTTTTATACTGCTCCGGCACCGCCCCAGGCCCACAGTCACTGCACGCGGGCAGTAATTTTCCAACAGACTCACCTCCAAAGCAAAATATCCTACCTAGTGGCACAGGTTGTGTTTTAGTTTCCGTCAACAGTGCCATTTCATTTCCTCATTTCTGACGTGACCTCTAGGCCGCAGAGGCTCTTTTGAAGTATCAGGATGAGAGGCCCAAGCATTTCCTGAGCAAGACCATGTCAGTACAGGCAGAAGATGTGCCCCCAAGTGCTGGAGCAGTCTGTGCAGACGGAGGACATGGCTGGTGAGGTTGTTTTCAAAACCCTGTGCAGGAAGGTCGGCCTGTCTTTGCACCAATGCGGTCCTCTCCTGGGTTCCCAAAGGCTCCTGTGACTGAGGAGCCGCCACATCCTTCTACCTTCCTGTCTGCCTCTCTGCTCACTCCAGCTCGTGCTGATCACTGCCTCTATGGGCAGATGGGCTGCGCTAGTGATTTCAAATGCCTTTGCCCAAGCACAGCTTCTCCTTCTGGGGAGACATGTGCTGATTTCTCTGGTAAATTTATCCCCTCTTGTGGCTGTCTCTGGGGGTCCCCAACCTACGCCATCAGCAGGCTTGCAGAGGGACAATGTTGCTCCTCAACAAGCCCTGTGCAGTTGGGTCCCTCCCTCCTCACTACCAGAGCAGTGTGTTGAGGCTCGGGACAGCACCTTGTTCCTCTCTCTGTGTCTCCTCACACCACCATGCACTTTGGTCACATGCTTTGGACCCCGACCTGGCGACCCAAAGGCCTGGCACCAGGAGAGAGTGACCGCCAGCTGGACATCGTGACACTTGTCATAATCCTTGGAGGCCAGCAGGCATGCCAGATTTCAATCCCCTGCACTGCCCTCTTCCCCAGCCTCTTTTTTGTCACTCGCTCCGTAAGGATTGTCACAGGAGACAGCGTCAAAAGCCTTGTTTAGATGAGATGAACCACATTCGCTGCCCTTCCCTCATACACCGGAGCCAAGCAGGTCATCAAAGAAGGCCAGGAGGTTGGTCAGGCCTGCCTTGCCCTCTGTAAATCCATGCTGACCACTCACAATCATTTTCTTGTCCTTTTGTCTTGGGAAGCGCTTCCAGGATGATTTGCTCCATCACCTTTGCAGAGGTGGAGGTGAGGCTGACTGGCCTGTTGTTCCCCGGCTCCTCCTTTGTGCCCTTCTTGAAGACAGGAGGCCCACTGGCTTCCTTCCAGTCCTCAGATGCGTTCCCTGACTGCTGTGACTTTCAAAGGGAGTTGAGAGCGGCCTTGTAGTGACACCAACCAACTCCCTTGGGTGCGTGGCATCAGGATACATGCACTCATGCCTGTCCAATCTCTTTGATTGCTCCCACACCTGATTCTCCTCTACTGCATGTAAGCCTTCCCTGGTCCAGATGTTCCGAGGAGTGTCAGGAGCCTCATGTCTTGACGGCAAATCCTGCCTCCCCTCCCGGCACATGAAAAGAGCCTACATGGCAGACCAAGCATGTCAGAAATGAGGAAATGAAATGGCACTGTTGACGGAAACAAAGCACAGCCTGTGCCACTAGGTAGGATATTTTACTTTGGAGGTGAGTCTGTTGGAAAATTACTGCCTGCGTGCAGTGTCTGTGCGCCTGGGGTGGTGCCGGAGCAGTATAAAAGCGGGCCCTTCTCCTCACTCTCTCATCTACTCCTCTCAGCTCCATCTCCTTGGGAACAAGGTGAGTTGGGACTCCTTTCTTGCCTTCCTCCTCATCTTCCTCCTCGTCCTCCTCGTCCTCCTCGCCGTGTCTTCCCTGGTGTATGAATCTGCTTATCATGGGAGTGGGAAGGGGGCAGAAGTTTTTTTCATGGAGAGAGGCTGGGGCTTGTCTGGCGTGAGCTATGGACATGGTGGGGACCTCCCTGGACTTGGTCACTCTTGGCAGGGTTCTTTTGGGCTGATGGGAAGGAGAAACCCATGGGCCTCCCTAAAAGGCCTCCACCTCTTCTCCTCGTCTCTCTTCTCCCTCATGGTGGGGTGCCAGGTGGCTCATCAAGCACCCCCCCATGCTTTGTTTTCCACTTCTAGAGCCCAGGTTCATCTTCACAGTTGAGTCATGTCCTGCTACAACCCGTGCCTGCCCTGCCAGCCCTGCCAGCCCTGCGGCCCGACCCCGCTGGCCAACAGCTGCAATGAGTCCTGTGTCAGGCAGTGCCAGGACTCCACCGTCGTCATCCAGCCCTCCCCCGTGGTGGTGACCCTGCCCGGCCCCATCCTCAGCTCCTTCCCGCAGAGCACCGCCGTGGGCTCCTCCACCTCCGCTGCCGTTGGCAGCATCCTCAGCTCTGAGGGAGTGCCCATCTCCTCCGGGGGCTTTGGCCTCTCCGGCCTTGGCAGCCGCCTCTGCGGCAGGAGGTGCCTCCCCTGCTGAAGCTGCTGGTGACAGCCCTGGGGAAGGCCCCCAGGGACCCATTGGGTGGGACCAGACTGGGGATGGAGCACTGGGTTCTTGCTTTCAGAGGGGCTGGGCCACCCCAGCACCTCTGGCAAAAGGACGAGGCTAGCCTGGGCTCTCACCAAGCACGCCCCATGCCTGCCTTTCCTTTCTCCCACTCTCTCCTTTCCCTCCCGTGTGCTGCTTGTCCTGTGCTCCCCTGGGCTCTGAGCACCACAGAGCCAGCCTAGGGAGGACCTGCTGGCCCAGCTCCCTCTGTGGGGCAGGCAGGTGGACACCTGGCTGCCTCTCCGCCACAGCCATGGGGCGCAGACTGCTCTCTGCCCCTGGTGCTCCCTGCACCAGGACCTCCACTCAGAGTGATCTCATTTCCTCTTTTGACTCATTAAAGTTCTGCTGCATCCCAGCGCACGCCTCTGTGTCATCCTTTCCCCTCCGTATAGTCCCCCAAGGTGCCCAGGGAGAGAGGTGTGGCTCAGGGCTGTTTCTGGAAAGCGGTTGTTGGGGATGAATGCGCGGTGGATGGTAACAGCACTGTATAGGGTCTACCTGGGGTGAAGTTAAGTTCCACCATATTAGCCCTCCAGCTTGCTCTTTGTAGTTGTAGCTAGAATGGTGTTGATAACAGATAAATGTTTTGGGTTTTGCTGGGCAGTGCTTGTGCAGCAGCAAGACTGTCTCTCCAGCTCCCTCTCCAAAAGGCCAGTAGGCTGGGTGTGGGCAGGAGGTTGGAGGTGACATAGCCAGGACAGCCGACCCAGGCTGACCAAAGGGATATTCCGTACCAGATGACATCATGGTCAGCAACAAATGCTAAGAGAAAGGAGGAGGTGGGGGGATGGGGTGTGGGGTGGCATTCCTTATTATGGCCTTTCTCCTCGGAAGCAACCACTAAGTGTACTGTGACCCTGCTTCCCAGAAGTGGCTGCACATCGCCTGCTGATGGGCAGTAGAGAATAAACCTTCTTGCTTCGCTTTGCATCTGCACGCTTTGCTTTGACTGTCTTCGTTAAACTGCCCTTATCCTGACCCATGAGATTTCCATCTTCTTTTGTCCCCCCTTTCTCTTTGAGGATGGGGAGTGATAGAGCATCTTGGTGGACACCTGATGAGCAGACAAGGACAACTCACCCAAGTCTTTTTGGTGCTTATCGTGGGGTTCGAGACAATGGCAGTTTTGAATGGAGCGTGCTATAGTTGTGGTAGTTACTAACTGACAGGCCTCTGGGCAGGTCAGGGACTTTGCTTGCTGCAATGCTTCTCCCTTCAGTTGGCTGAGCTTGGAACATGTTAACAGAACCAAAAGCCATGTGCTTTGCCCTGGCCTTGAGGCCCTTCCTGTGCTGAGGGAGCTGTCTTGCGGAGAGCCCCACCTGGGACTGATGTGGGACGTTTTGTTGCGCAGGTTCCCAAGGTCCTTCTTCACCCTTACGGGAGGTGTTTAAAACTACCGATTCACACTGTTGGCTGATCGCAGGGTTTGCGGAATCTGCTGTCGTGCGGGCGTAAGAAGAGACAACTTTTGGCTGAGGCGACAGTGAAACGTGTCCTGAGCTGGCCGGACCCTGGGTGGCAGCTGCTTGAAAACCAGCTGCTTTTTGCCCTGTATTGGGGTTTGACCTGCATCTTTAGAGCCCCAGTTGAGCGCTATCAGAGGACCGTGGCTAAGGCAGGGACCCAAGAGATTGTCACGATTCAGCCAGGGATCCAAACTACATCTAAGAACATGGTAGTTGAGGCAGAGACCCAAACCACAGGTGTGAACACCATGGCTGAGATAGGGACCCAAACACCACCTCCAGGAATGGCCCTAGAGGTGAAAAAGACCTAGCGGGCAAGGAGGTGAACGGGTCCATGTCATCGACTAGGAAGGGAGTGAGGAGGAGGAAGAATCTGGTTGGTAAGCTGGTCCGTCAGCAAAGAAATGTCAGGAAGAAGTGAGAGAAATCACTCCAGAGAAGGAAAGTACGGGCTTCCTGACTTTGAGAGAGCTTTGAGACATGTGGAAAGATGACAGGCACTAGCCAGGTGAGAGGAGAACTGCCTGGCAACTCCGCGGCTGGGAGAGTGGGGCCAACAGTCAGGAATTAGAAGGTAAGGAAGCCCAACAGCTGCGATCCTTTGACACTGGGATTGGAAAAAAGGCAACAAGTCGCAGTCTCTGGAAGCATCTCGTGTCAAGCGTGAGGGCAAGATATCTGTTCGACGGAGATCTTAGGCTTTAGCAAGGAAGGTCGACTGCTGCTTAAGAAGGTTTGCAGAACCTGAGAGAATTAATGGTGCTGGAAGTCATCTACCGTGACCTCGATGACAGGGAGGTCTCCAGGCTCTAGATAATGCCCTGCGTATACAGACCATGTGAAAAAGGTTGTCCAGATCTAACAGCTTGGCAGCAACGTATTGCCCAGATTTGGATACAGCAGCGGTGGAGAGAGCATCTTCCTGCCTGTGAAATTTGGAAGAAAATCTCTCTCCCTCCTTGTGCCCACAGGCCAGCACTTCAGCTGTGAGGGGCAACCCATGGAGCTAGTCTGAAAGGTGGATTGGCCGTAAAAAGAAGCAAGGTCAAAGGACGTGCACAGGAGATGCGTTTCTGGGGAGTAAAAAGACATGATGGAGGTCCTCATATCCCTGTGGATGTGATCAGTAACAATTGTATCCTCACCAATCTGGCAGCAAGACAATCTTAACCCACCACAGGAAAGATTTTTAACTGCCTCTGCGTGGTCCTTCCTTCTGCGGACACTGCAGCAGCAGTGGTGAGGAGAGTGTTGCCCTGGGGAAGCTCTGGGTGCATGGGGCACACGGGGAGCCTTCAGCATTCCCAAAGGCATGCGAGTGGGAACCACTGCATGACTGCACAAAGTGAGCCTGTGTCACTGCACAGCCGTCCTCGGGATCCCCTTCCCAGAATCAGCCCTGAGCAACCCCAACTCTATCCCTGATTATCTTGGGAGAGCTTCTGCAAGGCAAAGGATGACATAGAGGCATGGGCTGGGATGCAGCGAAACTTTAATGGATCAAATGGCAGAAACGAGGTAACTCTGAGTGGAGGCTCTAGTGCAGGGAGCACCAGGGCCAGAAAGGAGTCTGTGCCCCATGGCTGTGGCGGAGATGCAGCCAGGTGTCCACCTGCCTGCGCCACAGAGGGATCAGGGCCAGCAGGTCCTCCCTAGGCTGGCTCTGTGGGGCTCAGAGCCCAGGGGAGCACAGGACAAGCAGCACACGGGAGGGAAAAGAGAGAGTGGGAGAAGGAAAGGCAGGCATGGGGCGTGCTTGGTGAGAGCCCAGGCTGGCCGCGTCCTTTTGCCAGAGGTGCTGGGATGGCCCAGCCCCTCTGAAAGCAAGAACCCAGTGCTCCATCCCCAGTCTGGTCCCACCCTGTGGGTCCCTGGGGGCCTTCCCCAGGGCTGTCACCAGCAGCTTCAGCAGGGGAGGCACCTCCTGCCGCAGAGGCGGCTGCCAAGGCCGGAGAGGCCAAAGCCCCCGGAGGAGATGGGCACTCCCTCAGAGCTGAGGATGCTGCCAACGGCAGCGGAGGTGGAGGAGCCCACGGCGGTGCTCTGCGGGAAGGAGCTGAGGATGGGGCCGGGCAGGGTCACCACCACGGGGGAGGGCTGGATGACGACGGTGGAGTCCTGGCACTGCCTGACACAGGGCTCATTGCAGCTGTTGGCCAGCGGGGTCGGGCCGCAGGGCCGGCAGGGCTGGCAGGGCAGGCATGGCAGGCACGGGTTGTTGCAGGACATGTCTCGACAGTGGAGATGAGCCTGGGGCATGCAGAAAGGCATAACAAAGCACGAGGGGTGGTTGACGAGCAGCCTGGCACCCCACCATGAGGGATACCCTTCTCCTCAGCTCAAAAGAGCCCAACCAAGTGTGACCATGCCCAGGGAGCTCCCCACCTAGCCCATACCTCACAAGACACCTCCACCAAGCCCCAACCTCTCTGCTTGCCACACCTTCTCCTCCCTTCTCTCTCCCTTCACAAACAGCCTCAAGACACAGCATCGGACAGAGAGACAGGTATGTGTTGAAAAACCCCAGAGGAGCACAAGGAGGAAGATGAGCAGGAAGGCAAGAAAGGGCGCCAAACTCACCTTGTTCCCAAGGAGATGGAGCTGAGAGGAGTGGATGAGAGAGTGAGGAGAAGGGCCCGCTTTTATACTGCTCCGGCACCGCCCCAGGCCCACAGTCACTGCACGCGGGCAGTAATTTTCCAACAGACTCACCTCCAAAGCAAAATATCCTACCTAGTGGCACAGGTTGTGTTTTAGTTTCCGTCAACAGTGCCATTTCATTTCCTCATTTCTGACGTGACCTCTAGGCCGCAGAGGCTCTTTTGAAGTATCAGGATGAGAGGCCCAAGCATTTCCTGAGCAAGACCATGTCAGTACAGGCAGAAGATGTGCCCCCAAGTGCTGGAGCAGTCTGTGCAGACGGAGGACATGGCTGGTGAGGTTGTTTTCAAAACCCTGTGCAGGAAGGTCGGCCTGTCTTTGCACCAATGCGGTCCTCTCCTGGGTTCCCAAAGGCTCCTGTGACTGAGGAGCCGCCACATCCTTCTACCTTCCTGTCTGCCTCTCTGCTCACTCCAGCTCGTGCTGATCACTGCCTCTATGGGCAGATGGGCTGCGCTAGTGATTTCAAATGCCTTTGCCCAAGCACAGCTTCTCCTTCTGGGGAGACATGTGCTGATTTCTCTGGTAAATTTATCCCCTCTTGTGGCTGTCTCTGGGGGTCCCCAACCTACGCCATCAGCAGGCTTGCAGAGGGACAATGTTGCTCCTCAACAAGCCCTGTGCAGTTGGGTCCCTCCCTCCTCACTACCAGAGCAGTGTGTTGAGGCTCGGGACAGCACCTTGTTCCTCTCTCTGTGTCTCCTCACACCACCATGCACTTTGGTCACATGCTTTGGACCCCGACCTGGCGACCCAAAGGCCTGGCACCAGGAGAGAGTGACCGCCAGCTGGACATCGTGACACTTGTCATAATCCTTGGAGGCCAGCAGGCATGCCAGATTTCAATCCCCTGCACTGCCCTCTTCCCCAGCCTCTTTTTTGTCACTCGCTCCGTAAGGATTGTCACAGGAGACAGCGTCAAAAGCCTTGTTTAGATGAGATGAACCACATTCGCTGCCCTTCCCTCATACACCGGAGCCAAGCAGGTCATCAAAGAAGGCCAGGAGGTTGGTCAGGCCTGCCTTGCCCTCTGTAAATCCATGCTGACCACTCACAATCATTTTCTTGTCCTTTTGTCTTGGGAAGCGCTTCCAGGATGATTTGCTCCATCACCTTTGCAGAGGTGGAGGTGAGGCTGACTGGCCTGTTGTTCCCCGGCTCCTCCTTTGTGCCCTTCTTGAAGACAGGAGGCCCACTGGCTTCCTTCCAGTCCTCAGATGCGTTCCCTGACTGCTGTGACTTTCAAAGGGAGTTGAGAGCGGCCTTGTAGTGACACCAACCAACTCCCTTGGGTGCGTGGCATCAGGATACATGCACTCATGCCTGTCCAATCTCTTTGATTGCTCCCACACCTGATTCTCCTCTACTGCATGTAAGCCTTCCCTGGTCCAGATGTTCCGAGGAGTGTCAGGAGCCTCATGTCTTGACGGCAAATCCTGCCTCCCCTCCCGGCACATGAAAAGAGCCTACATGGCAGACCAAGCATGTCAGAAATGAGGAAATGAAATGGCACTGTTGACGGAAACAAAGCACAGCCTGTGCCACTAGGTAGGATATTTTACTTTGGAGGTGAGTCTGTTGGAAAATTACTGCCTGCGTGCAGTGACTGTGCGCCTGGGGTGGTGCCGGAGCAGTATAAAAGCGGGCCCTTCTCCTCACTCTCTCGTCTACTCCTCTCAGCTCCATCTCCTTGGGAACAAGGTGAGTTGGGACTCCTTTCTTGCCTTCCTCCTCATCTTCCTCCTCGTCCTCCTCGTCCTCCTCGCCGTGTCTTCCCTGGTGTATGAATCTGCTTATCATGGGAGTGGGAAGGGGGCAGAAGTTTTTTTCATGGAGAGAGGCTGGGGCTTGTCTGGCGTGAGCTATGGACATGGTGGGGACCTCCCTGGACTTGGTCACTCTTGGCAGGGTTCTTTTGGGCTGATGGGAAGGAGAAACCCATGGGCCTCCCTAAAAGGCCTCCACCTCTTCTCCTCGTCTCTCTTCTCCCTCATGGTGGGGTGCCAGGTGGCTCATCAAGCACCCCCCCATGCTTTGTTTTCCACTTCTAGAGCCCAGGTTCATCTTCACAGTTGAGTCATGTCCTGCTACAACCCGTGCCTGCCCTGCCAGCCCTGCCAGCCCTGCGGCCCGACCCCGCTGGCCAACAGCTGCAATGAGTCCTGTGTCAGGCAGTGCCAGGACTCCACCGTCGTCATCCAGCCCTCCCCCGTGGTGGTGACCCTGCCTGGCCCCATCCTCAGCTCCTTCCCGCAGAGCACCGCCGTGGGCTCCTCCACCTCCGCTGCCGTTGGCAGCATCCTCAGCTCTGAGGGAGTGCCCATCTCCTCCGGGGGCTTTGGCCTCTCCGGCCTTGGCAGCCGCCTCTGCGGCAGGAGGTGCCTCCCCTGCTGAAGCTGCTGGTGACAGCCCTGGGGAAGGCCCCCAGGGACCCATTGGGTGGGACCAGACTGGGGATGGAGCACTGGGTTCTTGCTTTCAGAGGGGCTGGGCCACCCCAGCACCTCTGGCAAAAGGACGAGGCTAGCCTGGGCTCTCACCAAGCACGCCCCATGCCTGCCTTTCCTTTCTCCCACTCTCTCTTTTCCCTCCCGTGTGCTGCTTGTCCTGTGCTCCCCTGGGCTCTGAGCACCACAGAGCCAGCCTAGGGAGGACCTGCTGGCCCAGCTCCCTCTGTGGGGCAGGCAGGTGGACACCTGGCTGCCTCTCCGCCACAGCCATGGGGCGCAGACTGCTCTCTGCCCCTGGTGCTCCCTGCACCAGGACCTCCACTCAGAGTGATCTCATTTCCTCTTTTGACTCATTAAAGTTCTGCTGCATCCCAGCGCACGCCTCTGTGTCATCCTTTCCCCTCCGTATAGTCCCCCAAGGTGCCCAGGGAGAGAGGTGTGGCTCAGGGCTGTTTCTGGAAAGCGGTTGTTGGGGATGAATGCGCGGTGGATGGTAACAGCACTGTATAGGGTCTACCTGGGGTGAAGTTAAGTTCCACCATATTAGCCCTCCAGCTTGCTCTTTGTAGTTGTAGTTAGAATGGTGTTGATAACAGATAAATGTTTTGGGTTTTGCTGGGCAGTGCTTGTGCAGCAGCAAGACTGTCTCTCCAGCTCCCTCTCCAAAAGGCCAGTAGGCTGGGTGTGGGCAGGAGGTTGGAGGTGACATAGCCAGGACAGCCGACCCAGGCTGACCAAAGGGATATTCCATACTAGATGACATCATGGTCAGCAACAAATGCTAAGAGAAAGGAGGAGGTGGGGGGATGGGGTGTGGGGTGGCATTCCTTATTATGGCCTTTCTCCTCGGAAGCAACCACTAAGTGTACTGTGACCCTGCTTCCCAGAAGTGGCTGCACATCGCCTGCTGATGGGCAGTAGAGAATAAACCTTCTTGCTTCGCTTTGCATCTGCACGCTTTGCTTTGACTGTCTTCGTTAAACTGCCCTTATCCTGACCCATGAGATTTCCATCTTCTTTTGTCCCCCCTTTCTCTTTGAGGATGGGGAGTGATAGAGCATCTTGGTGGACACCTGATGAGCAGACAAGGACAACTCACCCAAGTCTTTTTGGTGCTTATCGTGGGGTTCGAGACAATGGCAGTTTTGGATGGAGCGTGCTATAGTTGTGGTAGTTACTAACTGACAGGCCTCTGGGCAGGTCAGGGACTTTGCTTGCTGCAATGCTTCTCCCTTCAGTTGGCTGAGCTTGGAACATGTTAACAGAACCAAAAGCCATGTGCTTTGCCCTGGCCTTGAGGCCCTTCTTGTGCTGAGGGAGCTGTCTTGCGGAGAGCCCCACCTGGGACTGATGTGGGACGTTTTGTTGCGCAGGTTCCCAAGGTCCTTCTTCACCCTTACGGGAGGTGTTTAAAACTACCGATTCACACTGTTGGCTGATCGCAGGGTTTGCGGAATCTGCTGTCGTGCGGGCGTAAGAAGAGACAACTTTTGGCTGAGGCGACAGTGAAACGTGTCCTGAGCTGGCCGGACCCTGGGTGGCAGCTGCTTGAAAACCAGCTGCTTTTTGCCCTGTATTGGGGTTTGACCTGCATCTTTAGAGCCCCAGTTGAGCGCTATCAGAGGACCGTGGCTAAGGCAGGGACCCAAGAGATTGTCACGATTCAGCCAGGGATCCAAACTACATCTAAGAACATGGTAGTTGAGGCAGAGACCCAAACCACAGGTGTGAACACCATGGCTGAGATAGGGACCCAAACACCACCTCCAGGAATGGCCCTAGAGGTGAAAAAGACCTAGCGGGCAAGGAGGTGAACGGGTCCATGTCATCGACTAGGAAGGGAGTGAGGAGGAGGAAGAATCTGGTTGGTAAGCTGGTCCGTCAGCAAAGAAATGTCAGGAAGAAGTGAGAGAAATCACTCCAGAGAAGGAAAGTACGGGCTTCCTGACTTTGAGAGAGCTTTGAGACATGTGGAAAGATGACAGGCACTAGCCAGGTGAGAGGAGAACTGCCTGGCAACTCCGCGGCTGGGAGAGTGGGGCCAACAGTCAGGAATTAGAAGGTAAGGAAGCCCAACAGCTGCGATCCTTTGACACTGGGATTGGAAAAAAGGCAACAAGTCGCAGTCTCTGGAAGCATCTCGTGTCAAGCGTGAGGGCAAGATATCTGTTCGACGGAGATCTTAGGCTTTAGCAAGGAAGGTCGACTGCTGCTTAAGAAGGTTTGCAGAACCTGAGAGAATTAATGGTGCTGGAAGTCATCTACCGTGACCTCGATGACAGGGAGGTCTCCAGGCTCTAGATAATGCCCTGCGTATACAGACCATGTGAAAAAGGTTGTCCAGATCTAACAGCTTGGCAGCAACGTATTGCCCAGATTTGGATACAGCAGCGGTGGAGAGAGCATCTTCCTGCCTGTGAAATTTGGAAGAAAATCTCTCTCCCTCCTTGTGCCCACAGGCCAGCACTTCAGCTGTGAGGGGCAACCCATGGAGCTAGTCTGAAAGGTGGATTGGCCGTAAAAAGAAGCAAGGTCAAAGGACGTGCACAGGAGATGCGTTTCTGGGGAGTAAAAAGACATGATGGAGGTCCTCATATCCCTGTGGATGTGATCAGTAACAATTGTATCCTCACCAATCTGGCAGCAAGACAATCTTAACCCACCACAGGAAAGATTTTTAACTGCCTCTGCGTGGTCCTTCCTTCTGCGGACACTGCAGCAGCAGTGGTGAGGAGAGTGTTGCCCTGGGGAAGCTCTGGGTGCATGGGGCACACGGGGAGCCTTCAGCATTCCCAAAGGCATGCGAGTGGGAACCACTGCATGACTGCACAAAGTGAGCCTGTGTCACTGCACAGCCGTCCTCGGGATCCCCTTCCCAGAATCAGCCCTGAGCAACCCCAACTCTATCCCTGATTATCTTGGGAGAGCTTCTGCAAGGCAAAGGATGACATAGAGGCATGGGCTGGGATGCAGCGAAACTTTAATGGATCAAATGGCAGAAACGAGGTAACTCTGAGTGGAGGCTCTAGTGCAGGGAGCACCAGGGCCAGAAAGGAGTCTGTGCCCCATGGCTGTGGCGGAGATGCAGCCAGGTGTCCACCTGCCTGCGCCACAGAGGGATCAGGGCCAGCAGGTCCTCCCTAGGCTGGCTCTGTGGGGCTCAGAGCCCAGGGGAGCACAGGACAAGCAGCACACGGGAGGGAAAAGAGAGAGTGGGAGAAGGAAAGGCAGGCATGGGGCGTGCTTGGTGAGAGCCCAGGCTGGCCGCGTCCTTTTGCCAGAGGTGCTGGGATGGCCCAGCCCCTCTGAAAGCAAGAACCCAGTGCTCCATCCCCAGTCTGGTCCCACCCTGTGGGTCCCTGGGGGCCTTCCCCAGGGCTGTCACCAGCAGCTTTAGCAGGGGAGGCACCTCCTGCCGCAGAGGCGGCTGCCAAGGCCGGAGAGGCCAAAGCCCCCGGAGGAGATGGGCACTCCCTCAGAGCTGAGGATGCTGCCAACGGCAGCGGAGGTGGAGGAGCCCACGGCGGTGCTCTGCGGGAAGGAGCTGAGGATGGGGCCGGGCAGGGTCACCACCACGGGGGAGGGCTGGATGACGACGGTGGAGTCCTGGCACTGCCTGACACAGGGCTCATTGCAGCTGTTGGCCAGCGGGGTCGGGCCGCAGGGCCGGCAGGGCTGGCAGGGCAGGCATGGCAGGCACGGGTTGTTGCAGGACATGTCTCGACAGTGGAGATGAGCCTGGGGCATGCAGAAAGGCATAACAAAGCACGAGGGGTGGTTGACGAGCAGCCTGGCACCCCACCATGAGGGATACCCTTCTCCTCAGCTCAAAAGAGCCCAACCAAGTGTGACCATGCCCAGGGAGCTCCCCACCTAGCCCATACCTCACAAGACACCTCCACCAAGCCCCAACCTCTCTGCTTGCCACACCTTCTCCTCCCTTCTCTCTCCCTTCACAAACAGCCTCAAGACACAGCATCGGACAGAGAGACAGGTATGTGTTGAAAAACCCCAGAGGAGCACAAGGAGGAAGATGAGCAGGAAGGCAAGAAAGGGCGCCAAACTCACCTTGTTCCCAAGGAGATGGAGCTGAGAGGAGTGGATGAGAGAGTGAGGAGAAGGGCCCGCTTTTATACTGCTCCGGCACCGCCCCAGGCCCACAGTCACTGCACGCGGGCAGTAATTTTCCAACAGACTCACCTCCAAAGCAAAATATCCTACCTAGTGGCACAGGTTGTGTTTTAGTTTCCGTCAACAGTGCCATTTCATTTCCTCATTTCTGACGTGACCTCTAGGCCGCAGAGGCTCTTTTGAAGTATCAGGATGAGAGGCCCAAGCATTTCCTGAGCAAGACCATGTCAGTACAGGCAGAAGATGTGCCCCCAAGTGCTGGAGCAGTCTGTGCAGACGGAGGACATGGCTGGTGAGGTTGTTTTCAAAACCCTGTGCAGGAAGGTCGGCCTGTCTTTGCACCAATGCGGTCCTCTCCTGGGTTCCCAAAGGCTCCTGTGACTGAGGAGCCGCCACATCCTTCTACCTTCCTGTCTGCCTCTCTGCTCACTCCAGCTCGTGCTGATCACTGCCTCTATGGGCAGATGGGCTGCGCTAGTGATTTCAAATGCCTTTGCCCAAGCACAGCTTCTCCTTCTGGGGAGACATGTGCTGATTTCTCTGGTAAATTTATCCCCTCTTGTGGCTGTCTCTGGGGGTCCCCAACCTACGCCATCAGCAGGCTTGCAGAGGGACAATGTTGCTCCTCAACAAGCCCTGTGCAGTTGGGTCCCTCCCTCCTCACTACCAGAGCAGTGTGTTGAGGCTCGGGACAGCACCTTGTTCCTCTCTCTGTGTCTCCTCACACCACCATGCACTTTGGTCACATGCTTTGGACCCCGACCTGGCGACCCAAAGGCCTGGCACCAGGAGAGAGTGACCGCCAGCTGGACATCGTGACACTTGTCATAATCCTTGGAGGCCAGCAGGCATGCCAGATTTCAATCCCCTGCACTGCCCTCTTCCCCAGCCTCTTTTTTGTCACTCGCTCCGTAAGGATTGTCACAGGAGACAGCGTCAAAAGCCTTGTTTAGATGAGATGAACCACATTCGCTGCCCTTCCCTCATACACCGGAGCCAAGCAGGTCATCAAAGAAGGCCAGGAGGTTGGTCAGGCCTGCCTTGCCCTCTGTAAATCCATGCTGACCACTCACAATCATTTTCTTGTCCTTTTGTCTTGGGAAGCGCTTCCAGGATGATTTGCTCCATCACCTTTGCAGAGGTGGAGGTGAGGCTGACTGGCCTGTTGTTCCCCGGCTCCTCCTTTGTGCCCTTCTTGAAGACAGGAGGCCCACTGGCTTCCTTCCAGTCCTCAGATGCGTTCCCTGACTGCTGTGACTTTCAAAGGGAGTTGAGAGCGGCCTTGTAGTGACACCAACCAACTCCCTTGGGTGCGTGGCATCAGGATACATGCACTCATGCCTGTCCAATCTCTTTGATTGCTCCCACACCTGATTCTCCTCTACTGCATGTAAGCCTTCCCTGGTCCAGATGTTCCGAGGAGTGTCAGGAGCCTCATGTCTTGACGGCAAATCCTGCCTCCCCTCCCGGCACATGAAAAGAGCCTACATGGCAGACCAAGCATGTCAGAAATGAGGAAATGAAATGGCACTGTTGACGGAAACAAAGCACAGCCTGTGCCACTAGGTAGGATATTTTACTTTGGAGGTGAGTCTGTTGGAAAATTACTGCCTGCGTGCAGTGTCTGTGCGCCTGGGGTGGTGCCGGAGCAGTATAAAAGCGGGCCCTTCTCCTCACTCTCTCATCTACTCCTCTCAGCTCCATCTCCTTGGGAACAAGGTGAGTTGGGACTCCTTTCTTGCCTTCCTCCTCATCTTCCTCCTCGTCCTCCTCGTCCTCCTCGCCGTGTCTTCCCTGGTGTATGAATCTGCTTATCATGGGAGTGGGAAGGGGGCAGAAGTTTTTTTCATGGAGAGAGGCTGGGGCTTGTCTGGCGTGAGCTATGGACATGGTGGGGACCTCCCTGGACTTGGTCACTCTTGGCAGGGTTCTTTTGGGCTGATGGGAAGGAGAAACCCATGGGCCTCCCTAAAAGGCCTCCACCTCTTCTCCTCGTCTCTCTTCTCCCTCATGGTGGGGTGCCAGGTGGCTCATCAAGCACCCCCCCATGCTTTGTTTTCCACTTCTAGAGCCCAGGTTCATCTTCACAGTTGAGTCATGTCCTGCTACAACCCGTGCCTGCCCTGCCAGCCCTGCCAGCCCTGCGGCCCGACCCCGCTGGCCAACAGCTGCAATGAGTCCTGTGTCAGGCAGTGCCAGGACTCCACCGTCGTCATCCAGCCCTCCCCCGTGGTGGTGACCCTGCCTGGCCCCATCCTCAGCTCCTTCCCGCAGAGCACCGCCGTGGGCTCCTCCACCTCCGCTGCCGTTGGCAGCATCCTCAGCTCTGAGGGAGTGCCCATCTCCTCCGGGGGCTTTGGCCTCTCCGGCCTTGGCAGCCGCCTCTGCGGCAGGAGGTGCCTCCCCTGCTGAAGCTGCTGGTGACAGCCCTGGGGAAGGCCCCCAGGGACCCATTGGGTGGGACCAGACTGGGGATGGAGCACTGGGTTCTTGCTTTCAGAGGGGCTGGGCCACCCCAGCACCTCTGGCAAAAGGACGAGGCTAGCCTGGGCTCTCACCAAGCACGCCCCATGCCTGCCTTTCCTTTCTCCCACTCTCTCCTTTCCCTCCCGTGTGCTGCTTGTCCTGTGCTCCCCTGGGCTCTGAGCACCACAGAGCCAGCCTAGGGAGGACCTGCTGGCCCAGCTCCCTCTGTGGGGCAGGCAGGTGGACACCTGGCTGCCTCTCCGCCACAGCCATGGGGCGCAGACTGCTCTCTGCCCCTGGTGCTCCCTGCACCAGGACCTCCACTCAGAGTGATCTCATTTCCTCTTTTGACTCATTAAAGTTCTGCTGCATCCCAGCGCACGCCTCTGTGTCATCCTTTCCCCTCCGTATAGTCCCCCAAGGTGCCCAGGGAGAGAGGTGTGGCTCAGGGCTGTTTCTGGAAAGCGGTTGTTGGGGATGAATGCGCGGTGGATGGTAACAGCACTGTATAGGGTCTACCTGGGGTGAAGTTAAGTTCCACCATATTAGCCCTCCAGCTTGCTCTTTGTAGTTGTAGCTAGAATGGTGTTGATAACAGATAAATGTTTTGGGTTTTGCTGGGCAGTGCTTGTGCAGCAGCAAGACTGTCTCTCCAGCTCCCTCTCCAAAAGGCCAGTAGGCTGGGTGTGGGCAGGAGGTTGGAGGTGACATAGCCAGGACAGCCGACCCAGGCTGACCAAAGGGATATTCCGTACCAGATGACATCATGGTCAGCAACAAATGCTAAGAGAAAGGAGGAGGTGGGGGGATGGGGTGTGGGGTGGCATTCCTTATTATGGCCTTTCTCCTCGGAAGCAACCACTAAGTGTACTGTGACCCTGCTTCCCACAAGTGGCTGCACATCGCCTGCTGATGGGCAGTAGAGAATAAACCTTCTTGCTTCGCTTTGCATCTGCACGCTTTGCTTTGACTGTCTTCGTTAAACTGCCCTTATCCTGACCCATGAGATTTCCATCTTCTTTTGTCCCCCCTTTCTCTTTGAGGATGGGGAGTGATAGAGCATCTTGGTGGACACCTGATGAGCAGACAAGGACAACTCACCCAAGTCTTTTTGGTGCTTATCGTGGGGTTCGAGACAATGGCAGTTTTGAATGGAGCGTGCTATAGTTGTGGTAGTTACTAACTGACAGGCCTCTGGGCAGGTCAGGGACTTTGCTTGCTGCAATGCTTCTCCCTTCAGTTGGCTGAGCTTGGAACATGTTAACAGAACCAAAAGCCATGTGCTTTGCCCTGGCCTTGAGGCCCTTCCTGTGCTGAGGGAGCTGTCTTGCGGAGAGCCCCACCTGGGACTGATGTGGGACGTTTTGTTGCGCAGGTTCCCAAGGTCCTTCTTCACCCTTACGGGAGGTGTTTAAAACTACCGATTCACACTGTTGGCTGATCGCAGGGTTTGCGGAATCTGCTGTCGTGCGGGCGTAAGAAGAGACAACTTTTGGCTGAGGCGACAGTGAAACGTGTCCTGAGCTGGCCGGACCCTGGGTGGCAGCTGCTTGAAAACCAGCTGCTTTTTGCCCTGTATTGGGGTTTGACCTGCATCTTTAGAGCCCCAGTTGAGCGCTATCAGAGGACCGTGGCTAAGGCAGGGACCCAAGAGATTGTCACGATTCAGCCAGGGATCCAAACTACATCTAAGAACATGGTAGTTGAGGCAGAGACCCAAACCACAGGTGTGAACACCATGGCTGAGATAGGGACCCAAACACCACCTCCAGGAATGGCCCTAGAGGTGAAAAAGACCTAGCGGGCAAGGAGGTGAACGGGTCCATGTCATCGACTAGGAAGGGAGTGAGGAGGAGGAAGAATCTGGTTGGTAAGCTGGTCCGTCAGCAAAGAAATGTCAGGAAGAAGTGAGAGAAATCACTCCAGAGAAGGAAAGTACGGGCTTCCTGACTTTGAGAGAGCTTTGAGACATGTGGAAAGATGACAGGCACTAGCCAGGTGAGAGGAGAACTGCCTGGCAACTCCGCGGCTGGGAGAGTGGGGCCAACAGTCAGGAATTAGAAGGTAAGGAAGCCCAACAGCTGCGATCCTTTGACACTGGGATTGGAAAAAAGGCAACAAGTCGCAGTCTCTGGAAGCATCTCGTGTCAAGCGTGAGGGCAAGATATCTGTTCGACGGAGATCTTAGGCTTTAGCAAGGAAGGTCGACTGCTGCTTAAGAAGGTTTGCAGAACCTGAGAGAATTAATGGTGCTGGAAGTCATCTACCGTGACCTCGATGACAGGGAGGTCTCCAGGCTCTAGATAATGCCCTGCGTATACAGACCATGTGAAAAAGGTTGTCCAGATCTAACAGCTTGGCAGCAACGTATTGCCCAGATTTGGATACAGCAGCGGTGGAGAGAGCATCTTCCTGCCTGTGAAATTTGGAAGAAAATCTCTCTCCCTCCTTGTGCCCACAGGCCAGCACTTCAGCTGTGAGGGGCAACCCATGGAGCTAGTCTGAAAGGTGGATTGGCCGTAAAAAGAAGCAAGGTCAAAGGACGTGCACAGGAGATGCGTTTCTGGGGAGTAAAAAGACATGATGGAGGTCCTCATATCCCTGTGGATGTGATCAGTAACAATTGTATCCTCACCAATCTGGCAGCAAGACAATCTTAACCCACCACAGGAAAGATTTTTAACTGCCTCTGCGTGGTCCTTCCTTCTGCGGACACTGCAGCAGCAGTGGTGAGGAGAGTGTTGCCCTGGGGAAGCTCTGGGTGCATGGGGCACACGGGGAGCCTTCAGCATTCCCAAAGGCATGCGAGTGGGAACCACTGCATGACTGCACAAAGTGAGCCTGTGTCACTGCACAGCCGTCCTCGGGATCCCCTTCCCAGAATCAGCCCTGAGCAACCCCAACTCTATCCCTGATTATCTTGGGAGAGCTTCTGCAAGGCAAAGGATGACATAGAGGCATGGGCTGGGATGCAGCGAAACTTTAATGGATCAAATGGCAGAAACGAGGTAACTCTGAGTGGAGGCTCTAGTGCAGGGAGCACCAGGGCCAGAAAGGAGTCTGTGCCCCATGGCTGTGGCGGAGATGCAGCCAGGTGTCCACCTGCCTGCGCCACAGAGGGATCAGGGCCAGCAGGTCCTCCCTAGGCTGGCTCTGTGGGGCTCAGAGCCCAGGGGAGCACAGGACAAGCAGCACACGGGAGGGAAAAGAGAGAGTGGGAGAAGGAAAGGCAGGCATGGGGCGTGCTTGGTGAGAGCCCAGGCTGGCCGCGTCCTTTTGCCAGAGGTGCTGGGATGGCCCAGCCCCTCTGAAAGCAAGAACCCAGTGCTCCATCCCCAGTCTGGTCCCACCCTGTGGGTCCCTGGGGGCCTTCCCCAGGGCTGTCACCAGCAGCTTCAGCAGGGGAGGCACCTCCTGCCGCAGAGGCGGCTGCCAAGGCCGGAGAGGCCAAAGCCCCCGGAGGAGATGGGCACTCCCTCAGAGCTGAGGATGCTGCCAACGGCAGCGGAGGTGGAGGAGCCCACGGCGGTGCTCTGCGGGAAGGAGCTGAGGATGGGGCCGGGCAGGGTCACCACCACGGGGGAGGGCTGGATGACGACGGTGGAGTCCTGGCACTGCCTGACACAGGGCTCATTGCAGCTGTTGGCCAGCGGGGTCGGGCCGCAGGGCCGGCAGGGCTGGCAGGGCAGGCATGGCAGGCACGGGTTGTTGCAGGACATGTCTCGACAGTGGAGATGAGCCTGGGGCATGCAGAAAGGCATAACAAAGCACGAGGGGTGGTTGACGAGCAGCCTGGCACCCCACCATGAGGGATACCCTTCTCCTCAGCTCAAAAGAGCCCAACCAAGTGTGACCATGCCCAGGGAGCTCCCCACCTAGCCCATACCTCACAAGACACCTCCACCAAGCCCCAACCTCTCTGCTTGCCACACCTTCTCCTCCCTTCTCTCTCCCTTCACAAACAGCCTCAAGACACAGCATCGGACAGAGAGACAGGTATGTGTTGAAAAACCCCAGAGGAGCACAAGGAGGAAGATGAGCAGGAAGGCAAGAAAGGGCGCCAAACTCACCTTGTTCCCAAGGAGATGGAGCTGAGAGGAGTGGATGAGAGAGTGAGGAGAAGGGCCCGCTTTTATACTGCTCCGGCACCGCCCCAGGCCCACAGTCACTGCACGCGGGCAGTAATTTTCCAACAGACTCACCTCCAAAGCAAAATATCCTACCTAGTGGCACAGGTTGTGTTTTAGTTTCCGTCAACAGTGCCATTTCATTTCCTCATTTCTGACGTGACCTCTAGGCCGCAGAGGCTCTTTTGAAGTATCAGGATGAGAGGCCCAAGCATTTCCTGAGCAAGACCATGTCAGTACAGGCAGAAGATGTGCCCCCAAGTGCTGGAGCAGTCTGTGCAGACGGAGGACATGGCTGGTGAGGTTGTTTTCAAAACCCTGTGCAGGAAGGTCGGCCTGTCTTTGCACCAATGCGGTCCTCTCCTGGGTTCCCAAAGGCTCCTGTGACTGAGGAGCCGCCACATCCTTCTACCTTCCTGTCTGCCTCTCTGCTCACTCCAGCTCGTGCTGATCACTGCCTCTATGGGCAGATGGGCTGCGCTAGTGATTTCAAATGCCTTTGCCCAAGCACAGCTTCTCCTTCTGGGGAGACATGTGCTGATTTCTCTGGTAAATTTATCCCCTCTTGTGGCTGTCTCTGGGGGTCCCCAACCTACGCCATCAGCAGGCTTGCAGAGGGACAATGTTGCTCCTCAACAAGCCCTGTGCAGTTGGGTCCCTCCCTCCTCACTACCAGAGCAGTGTGTTGAGGCTCGGGACAGCACCTTGTTCCTCTCTCTGTGTCTCCTCACACCACCATGCACTTTGGTCACATGCTTTGGACCCCGACCTGGCGACCCAAAGGCCTGGCACCAGGAGAGAGTGACCGCCAGCTGGACATCGTGACACTTGTCATAATCCTTGGAGGCCAGCAGGCATGCCAGATTTCAATCCCCTGCACTGCCCTCTTCCCCAGCCTCTTTTTTGTCACTCGCTCCGTAAGGATTGTCACAGGAGACAGCGTCAAAAGCCTTGTTTAGATGAGATGAACCACATTCGCTGCCCTTCCCTCATACACCGGAGCCAAGCAGGTCATCAAAGAAGGCCAGGAGGTTGGTCAGGCCTGCCTTGCCCTCTGTAAATCCATGCTGACCACTCACAATCATTTTCTTGTCCTTTTGTCTTGGGAAGCGCTTCCAGGATGATTTGCTCCATCACCTTTGCAGAGGTGGAGGTGAGGCTGACTGGCCTGTTGTTCCCCGGCTCCTCCTTTGTGCCCTTCTTGAAGACAGGAGGCCCACTGGCTTCCTTCCAGTCCTCAGATGCGTTCCCTGACTGCTGTGACTTTCAAAGGGAGTTGAGAGCGGCCTTGTAGTGACACCAACCAACTCCCTTGGGTGCGTGGCATCAGGATACATGCACTCATGCCTGTCCAATCTCTTTGATTGCTCCCACACCTGATTCTCCTCTACTGCATGTAAGCCTTCCCTGGTCCAGATGTTCCGAGGAGTGTCAGGAGCCTCATGTCTTGACGGCAAATCCTGCCTCCCCTCCCGGCACATGAAAAGAGCCTACATGGCAGACCAAGCATGTCAGAAATGAGGAAATGAAATGGCACTGTTGACGGAAACAAAGCACAGCCTGTGCCACTAGGTAGGATATTTTACTTTGGAGGTGAGTCTGTTGGAAAATTACTGCCTGCGTGCAGTGACTGTGCGCCTGGGGTGGTGCCGGAGCAGTATAAAAGCGGGCCCTTCTCCTCACTCTCTCGTCTACTCCTCTCAGCTCCATCTCCTTGGGAACAAGGTGAGTTGGGACTCCTTTCTTGCCTTCCTCCTCATCTTCCTCCTCGTCCTCCTCGTCCTCCTCGCCGTGTCTTCCCTGGTGTATGAATCTGCTTATCATGGGAGTGGGAAGGGGGCAGAAGTTTTTTTCATGGAGAGAGGCTGGGGCTTGTCTGGCGTGAGCTATGGACATGGTGGGGACCTCCCTGGACTTGGTCACTCTTGGCAGGGTTCTTTTGGGCTGATGGGAAGGAGAAACCCATGGGCCTCCCTAAAAGGCCTCCACCTCTTCTCCTCGTCTCTCTTCTCCCTCATGGTGGGGTGCCAGGTGGCTCATCAAGCACCCCCCCATGCTTTGTTTTCCACTTCTAGAGCCCAGGTTCATCTTCACAGTTGAGTCATGTCCTGCTACAACCCGTGCCTGCCCTGCCAGCCCTGCCAGCCCTGCGGCCCGACCCCGCTGGCCAACAGCTGCAATGAGTCCTGTGTCAGGCAGTGCCAGGACTCCACCGTCGTCATCCAGCCCTCCCCCGTGGTGGTGACCCTGCCTGGCCCCATCCTCAGCTCCTTCCCGCAGAGCACCGCCGTGGGCTCCTCCACCTCCGCTGCCGTTGGCAGCATCCTCAGCTCTGAGGGAGTGCCCATCTCCTCCGGGGGCTTTGGCCTCTCCGGCCTTGGCAGCCGCCTCTGCGGCAGGAGGTGCCTCCCCTGCTGAAGCTGCTGGTGACAGCCCTGGGGAAGGCCCCCAGGGACCCATTGGGTGGGACCAGACTGGGGATGGAGCACTGGGTTCTTGCTTTCAGAGGGGCTGGGCCACCCCAGCACCTCTGGCAAAAGGACGAGGCTAGCCTGGGCTCTCACCAAGCACGCCCCATGCCTGCCTTTCCTTTCTCCCACTCTCTCTTTTCCCTCCCGTGTGCTGCTTGTCCTGTGCTCCCCTGGGCTCTGAGCACCACAGAGCCAGCCTAGGGAGGACCTGCTGGCCCAGCTCCCTCTGTGGGGCAGGCAGGTGGACACCTGGCTGCCTCTCCGCCACAGCCATGGGGCGCAGACTGCTCTCTGCCCCTGGTGCTCCCTGCACCAGGACCTCCACTCAGAGTGATCTCATTTCCTCTTTTGACTCATTAAAGTTCTGCTGCATCCCAGCGCACGCCTCTGTGTCATCCTTTCCCCTCCGTATAGTCCCCCAAGGTGCCCAGGGAGAGAGGTGTGGCTCAGGGCTGTTTCTGGAAAGCGGTTGTTGGGGATGAATGCGCGGTGGATGGTAACAGCACTGTATAGGGTCTACCTGGGGTGAAGTTAAGTTCCACCATATTAGCCCTCCAGCTTGCTCTTTGTAGTTGTAGTTAGAATGGTGTTGATAACAGATAAATGTTTTGGGTTTTGCTGGGCAGTGCTTGTGCAGCAGCAAGACTGTCTCTCCAGCTCCCTCTCCAAAAGGCCAGTAGGCTGGGTGTGGGCAGGAGGTTGGAGGTGACATAGCCAGGACAGCCGACCCAGGCTGACCAAAGGGATATTCCATACTAGATGACATCATGGTCAGCAACAAATGCTAAGAGAAAGGAGGAGGTGGGGGGATGGGGTGTGGGGTGGCATTCCTTATTATGGCCTTTCTCCTCGGAAGCAACCACTAAGTGTACTGTGACCCTGCTTCCCAGAAGTGGCTGCACATCGCCTGCTGATGGGCAGTAGAGAATAAACCTTCTTGCTTCGCTTTGCATCTGCACGCTTTGCTTTGACTGTCTTCGTTAAACTGCCCTTATCCTGACCCATGAGATTTCCATCTTCTTTTGTCCCCCCTTTCTCTTTGAGGATGGGGAGTGATAGAGCATCTTGGTGGACACCTGATGAGCAGACAAGGACAACTCACCCAAGTCTTTTTGGTGCTTATCGTGGGGTTCGAGACAATGGCAGTTTTGGATGGAGCGTGCTATAGTTGTGGTAGTTACTAACTGACAGGCCTCTGGGCAGGTCAGGGACTTTGCTTGCTGCAATGCTTCTCCCTTCAGTTGGCTGAGCTTGGAACATGTTAACAGAACCAAAAGCCATGTGCTTTGCCCTGGCCTTGAGGCCCTTCTTGTGCTGAGGGAGCTGTCTTGCGGAGAGCCCCACCTGGGACTGATGTGGGACGTTTTGTTGCGCAGGTTCCCAAGGTCCTTCTTCACCCTTACGGGAGGTGTTTAAAACTACCGATTCACACTGTTGGCTGATCGCAGGGTTTGCGGAATCTGCTGTCGTGCGGGCGTAAGAAGAGACAACTTTTGGCTGAGGCGACAGTGAAACGTGTCCTGAGCTGGCCGGACCCTGGGTGGCAGCTGCTTGAAAACCAGCTGCTTTTTGCCCTGTATTGGGGTTTGACCTGCATCTTTAGAGCCCCAGTTGAGCGCTATCAGAGGACCGTGGCTAAGGCAGGGACCCAAGAGATTGTCACGATTCAGCCAGGGATCCAAACTACATCTAAGAACATGGTAGTTGAGGCAGAGACCCAAACCACAGGTGTGAACACCATGGCTGAGATAGGGACCCAAACACCACCTCCAGGAATGGCCCTAGAGGTGAAAAAGACCTAGCGGGCAAGGAGGTGAACGGGTCCATGTCATCGACTAGGAAGGGAGTGAGGAGGAGGAAGAATCTGGTTGGTAAGCTGGTCCGTCAGCAAAGAAATGTCAGGAAGAAGTGAGAGAAATCACTCCAGAGAAGGAAAGTACGGGCTTCCTGACTTTGAGAGAGCTTTGAGACATGTGGAAAGATGACAGGCACTAGCCAGGTGAGAGGAGAACTGCCTGGCAACTCCGCGGCTGGGAGAGTGGGGCCAACAGTCAGGAATTAGAAGGTAAGGAAGCCCAACAGCTGCGATCCTTTGACACTGGGATTGGAAAAAAGGCAACAAGTCGCAGTCTCTGGAAGCATCTCGTGTCAAGCGTGAGGGCAAGATATCTGTTCGACGGAGATCTTAGGCTTTAGCAAGGAAGGTCGACTGCTGCTTAAGAAGGTTTGCAGAACCTGAGAGAATTAATGGTGCTGGAAGTCATCTACCGTGACCTCGATGACAGGGAGGTCTCCAGGCTCTAGATAATGCCCTGCGTATACAGACCATGTGAAAAAGGTTGTCCAGATCTAACAGCTTGGCAGCAACGTATTGCCCAGATTTGGATACAGCAGCGGTGGAGAGAGCATCTTCCTGCCTGTGAAATTTGGAAGAAAATCTCTCTCCCTCCTTGTGCCCACAGGCCAGCACTTCAGCTGTGAGGGGCAACCCATGGAGCTAGTCTGAAAGGTGGATTGGCCGTAAAAAGAAGCAAGGTCAAAGGACGTGCACAGGAGATGCGTTTCTGGGGAGTAAAAAGACATGATGGAGGTCCTCATATCCCTGTGGATGTGATCAGTAACAATTGTATCCTCACCAATCTGGCAGCAAGACAATCTTAACCCACCACAGGAAAGATTTTTAACTGCCTCTGCGTGGTCCTTCCTTCTGCGGACACTGCAGCAGCAGTGGTGAGGAGAGTGTTGCCCTGGGGAAGCTCTGGGTGCATGGGGCACACGGGGAGCCTTCAGCATTCCCAAAGGCATGCGAGTGGGAACCACTGCATGACTGCACAAAGTGAGCCTGTGTCACTGCACAGCCGTCCTCGGGATCCCCTTCCCAGAATCAGCCCTGAGCAACCCCAACTCTATCCCTGATTATCTTGGGAGAGCTTCTGCAAGGCAAAGGATGACATAGAGGCATGGGCTGGGATGCAGCGAAACTTTAATGGATCAAATGGCAGAAACGAGGTAACTCTGAGTGGAGGCTCTAGTGCAGGGAGCACCAGGGCCAGAAAGGAGTCTGTGCCCCATGGCTGTGGCGGAGATGCAGCCAGGTGTCCACCTGCCTGCGCCACAGAGGGATCAGGGCCAGCAGGTCCTCCCTAGGCTGGCTCTGTGGGGCTCAGAGCCCAGGGGAGCACAGGACAAGCAGCACACGGGAGGGAAAAGAGAGAGTGGGAGAAGGAAAGGCAGGCATGGGGCGTGCTTGGTGAGAGCCCAGGCTGGCCGCGTCCTTTTGCCAGAGGTGCTGGGATGGCCCAGCCCCTCTGAAAGCAAGAACCCAGTGCTCCATCCCCAGTCTGGTCCCACCCTGTGGGTCCCTGGGGGCCTTCCCCAGGGCTGTCACCAGCAGCTTTAGCAGGGGAGGCACCTCCTGCCGCAGAGGCGGCTGCCAAGGCCGGAGAGGCCAAAGCCCCCGGAGGAGATGGGCACTCCCTCAGAGCTGAGGATGCTGCCAACGGCAGCGGAGGTGGAGGAGCCCACGGCGGTGCTCTGCGGGAAGGAGCTGAGGATGGGGCCGGGCAGGGTCACCACCACGGGGGAGGGCTGGATGACGACGGTGGAGTCCTGGCACTGCCTGACACAGGGCTCATTGCAGCTGTTGGCCAGCGGGGTCGGGCCGCAGGGCCGGCAGGGCTGGCAGGGCAGGCATGGCAGGCACGGGTTGTTGCAGGACATGTCTCGACAGTGGAGATGAGCCTGGGGCATGCAGAAAGGCATAACAAAGCACGAGGGGTGGTTGACGAGCAGCCTGGCACCCCACCATGAGGGATACCCTTCTCCTCAGCTCAAAAGAGCCCAACCAAGTGTGACCATGCCCAGGGAGCTCCCCACCTAGCCCATACCTCACAAGACACCTCCACCAAGCCCCAACCTCTCTGCTTGCCACACCTTCTCCTCCCTTCTCTCTCCCTTCACAAACAGCCTCAAGACACAGCATCGGACAGAGAGACAGGTATGTGTTGAAAAACCCCAGAGGAGCACAAGGAGGAAGATGAGCAGGAAGGCAAGAAAGGGCGCCAAACTCACCTTGTTCCCAAGGAGATGGAGCTGAGAGGAGTGGATGAGAGAGTGAGGAGAAGGGCCCGCTTTTATACTGCTCCGGCACCGCCCCAGGCCCACAGTCACTGCACGCGGGCAGTAATTTTCCAACAGACTCACCTCCAAAGCAAAATATCCTACCTAGTGGCACAGGTTGTGTTTTAGTTTCCGTCAACAGTGCCATTTCATTTCCTCATTTCTGACGTGACCTCTAGGCCGCAGAGGCTCTTTTGAAGTATCAGGATGAGAGGCCCAAGCATTTCCTGAGCAAGACCATGTCAGTACAGGCAGAAGATGTGCCCCCAAGTGCTGGAGCAGTCTGTGCAGACGGAGGACATGGCTGGTGAGGTTGTTTTCAAAACCCTGTGCAGGAAGGTCGGCCTGTCTTTGCACCAATGCGGTCCTCTCCTGGGTTCCCAAAGGCTCCTGTGACTGAGGAGCCGCCACATCCTTCTACCTTCCTGTCTGCCTCTCTGCTCACTCCAGCTCGTGCTGATCACTGCCTCTATGGGCAGATGGGCTGCGCTAGTGATTTCAAATGCCTTTGCCCAAGCACAGCTTCTCCTTCTGGGGAGACATGTGCTGATTTCTCTGGTAAATTTATCCCCTCTTGTGGCTGTCTCTGGGGGTCCCCAACCTACGCCATCAGCAGGCTTGCAGAGGGACAATGTTGCTCCTCAACAAGCCCTGTGCAGTTGGGTCCCTCCCTCCTCACTACCAGAGCAGTGTGTTGAGGCTCGGGACAGCACCTTGTTCCTCTCTCTGTGTCTCCTCACACCACCATGCACTTTGGTCACATGCTTTGGACCCCGACCTGGCGACCCAAAGGCCTGGCACCAGGAGAGAGTGACCGCCAGCTGGACATCGTGACACTTGTCATAATCCTTGGAGGCCAGCAGGCATGCCAGATTTCAATCCCCTGCACTGCCCTCTTCCCCAGCCTCTTTTTTGTCACTCGCTCCGTAAGGATTGTCACAGGAGACAGCGTCAAAAGCCTTGTTTAGATGAGATGAACCACATTCGCTGCCCTTCCCTCATACACCGGAGCCAAGCAGGTCATCAAAGAAGGCCAGGAGGTTGGTCAGGCCTGCCTTGCCCTCTGTAAATCCATGCTGACCACTCACAATCATTTTCTTGTCCTTTTGTCTTGGGAAGCGCTTCCAGGATGATTTGCTCCATCACCTTTGCAGAGGTGGAGGTGAGGCTGACTGGCCTGTTGTTCCCCGGCTCCTCCTTTGTGCCCTTCTTGAAGACAGGAGGCCCACTGGCTTCCTTCCAGTCCTCAGATGCGTTCCCTGACTGCTGTGACTTTCAAAGGGAGTTGAGAGTGGCCTTGTAGTGACACCAACCAACTCCCTTGGGTGCGTGGCATCAGGATACATGCACTCATGCCTGTCCAATCTCTTTGATTGCTCCCACACCTGATTCTCCTCTACTGCATGTAAGCCTTCCCTGGTCCAGATGTTCCGAGGAGTGTCAGGAGCCTCATGTCTTGACGGCAAATCCTGCCTCCCCTCCCGGCACATGAAAAGAGCCTACATGGCAGACCAAGCATGTCAGAAATGAGGAAATGAAATGGCACTGTTGACGGAAACAAAGCACAGCCTGTGCCACTAGGTAGGATATTTTACTTTGGAGGTGAGTCTGTTGGAAAATTACTGCCTGCGTGCAGTGACTGTGCGCCTGGGGTGGTGCCGGAGCAGTATAAAAGCGGGCCCTTCTCCTCACTCTCTCATCTACTCCTCTCAGCTCCATCTCCTTGGGAACAAGGTGAGTTGGGACTCCTTTCTTGCCTTCCTCCTCATCTTCCTCCTCGTCCTCCTCGTCCTCCTCGCCGTGTCTTCCCTGGTGTATGAATCTGCTTATCATGGGAGTGGGAAGGGGGCAGAAGTTTTTTTCATGGAGAGAGGCTGGGGCTTGTCTGGCGTGAGCTATGGACATGGTGGGGACCTCCCTGGACTTGGTCACTCTTGGCAGGGTTCTTTTGGGCTGATGGGAAGGAGAAACCCGTGGGCCTCCCTAAAAGGCCTCCACCTCTTCTCCTCGTCTCTCTTCTCCCTCATGGTGGGGTGCCAGGTGGCTCATCAAGCACCCCCCCATGCTTTGTTTTCCAATTCTAGAGCCCAGGTTCATCTTCACAGTTGAGTCATGTCCTGCTACAACCCGTGCCTGCCCTGCCAGCCCTGCCAGCCCTGCGGCCCGACCCCGCTGGCCAACAGCTGCAATGAGCCCTGTGTCAGGCAGTGCCAGGACTCCACCGTCGTCATCCAGCCCTCCCCCGTGGTGGTGACCCTGCCCGGCCCCATCCTCAGCTCCTTCCCGCAGAGCACCGCCGTGGGCTCCTCCACCTCCGCTGCCGTTGGCAGCATCCTCAGCTCTGAGGGAGTGCCCATCTCCTCCGGGGGCTTTGGCCTCTCCGGCCTTGGCAGCCGCCTCTGCGGCAGGAGGTGCCTCCCCTGCTGAAGCTGCTGGTGACAGCCCTGGGGAAGGCCCCCAGGGACCCATTGGGTGGGACCAGACTGGGGATGGAGCACTGGGTTCTTGCTTTCAGAGGGGCTGGGCCACCCCAGCACCTCTGGCAAAAGGACGAGGCTAGCCTGGGCTCTCACCAAGCACGCCCCATGCCTGCCTTTCCTTTCTCCCACTCTCTCCTTTCCCTCCCATGTGCTGCTTGTCCTGTGCTCCCCTGGGCTCTGAGCACCACAGAGCCAGCCTAGGGAGGACCTGCTGGCCCAGCTCCCTCTGTGGGGCAGGCAGGTGGACACCTGGCTGCCTCTCCGCCACAGCCATGGGGCGCAGACTGCTCTCTGCCCCTGGTGCTCCCTGCACCAGGACCTCCACTCAGAGTGATCTCATTTCCTCTTTTGACTCATTAAAGTTCTGCTGCATCCCAGCGCACGCCTCTGTGTCATCCTTTCCCCTCCGTATAGTCCCCCAAGGTGCCCAGGGAGAGAGGTGTGGCTCAGGGCTGTTTCTGGAAAGCGGTTGTTGGGGATGAATGCGCGGTGGATGGTAACAGCACTGTATAGGGTCTACCTGGGGTGAAGTTAAGTTCCACCATATTAGCCCTCCAGCTTGCTCTTTGTAGTTGTAGCTAGAATGGTGTTGATAACAGATAAATGTTTTGGGTTTTGCTGGGCAGTGCTTGTGCAGCAGCAAGACTGTCTCTCCAGCTCCCTCTCCAAAAGGCCAGTAGGCTGGGTGTGGGCAGGAGGTTGGAGGTGACATAGCCAGGACAGCCGACCCAGGCTGACCAAAGGGATATTCCGTACCAGATGACATCATGGTCAGCAACAAATGCTAAGAGAAAGGAGGAGGTGGGGGGATGGGGTGTGGGGTGGCATTCCTTATTACGGCCTTTCTCCTCGGAAGCAACCACTAAGTGTACTGTGACCCTGCTTCCCAGAAGTGGCTGCACATCGCCTGCTGATGGGCAGTAGAGAATAAACCTTCTTGCTTCGCTTTGCATCTGCACGCTTTGCTTTGACTGTCTTCGTTAAACTGCCCTTATCCTGACCCATGAGATTTCCATCTTCTTTTGTCCCCCCTTTCTCTTTGAGGATGGGGAGTGATAGAGCATCTTGGTGGACACCTGATGAGCAGACAAGGACAACTCACCCAAGTCTTTTTGGTGCTTATCGTGGGGTTCGAGACAATGGCAGTTTTGAATGGAGCGTGCTATAGTTGTGGTAGTTACTAACTGACAGGCCTCTGGGCAGGTCAGGGACTTTGCTTGCTGCAATGCTTCTCCCTTCAGTTGGCTGAGCTTGGAACATGTTAACAGAACCAAAAGCCATGTGCTTTGCCCTGGCCTTGAGGCCCTTCCTGTGCTGAGGGAGCTGTCTTGCGGAGAGCCCCACCTGGGACTGATGTGGGACGTTTTGTTGCGCAGGTTCCCAAGGTCCTTCTTCACCCTTACGGGAGGTGTTTAAAACTACCGATTCACACTGTTGGCTGATCGCAGGGTTTGCGGAATCTGCTGTCGTGCGGGCGTAAGAAGAGACAACTTTTGGCTGAGGCGACAGTGAAACGTGTCCTGAGCTGGCCGGACCCTGGGTGGCAGCTGCTTGAAAACCAGCTGCTTTTTGCCCTGTATTGGGGTTTGACCTGCATCTTTAGAGCCCCAGTTGAGCGCTATCAGAGGACCGTGGCTAAGGCAGGGACCCAAGAGATTGTCACGATTCAGCCAGGGATCCAAACTACATCTAAGAACATGGTAGTTGAGGCAGAGACCCAAACCACAGGTGTGAACACCATGGCTGAGATAGGGACCCAAACACCACCTCCAGGAATGGCCCTAGAGGTGAAAAAGACCTAGCGGGCAAGGAGGTGAACGGGTCCATGTCATCGACTAGGAAGGGAGTGAGGAGGAGGAAGAATCTGGTTGGTAAGCTGGTCCGTCAGCAAAGAAATGTCAGGAAGAAGTGAGAGAAATCACTCCAGAGAAGGAAAGTACGGGCTTCCTGACTTTGAGAGAGCTTTGAGACATGTGGAAAGATGACAGGCACTAGCCAGGTGAGAGGAGAACTGCCTGGCAACTCCGCGGCTGGGAGAGTGGGGCCAACAATCAGGAATTAGAAGGTAAGGAAGCCCAACAGCTGCGATCCTTTGACACTGGGATTGGAAAAAAGGCAACAAGTCGCAGTCTCTGGAAGCATCTCGTGTCAAGCGTGAGGGCAAGATATCAGTCCGAGGGAGATCTTAGGCTTTAGCAAGGAAGGTCGACTGCTGCTTAAGAAGGTTTGCAGAACCTGAGAGAATTAATGGTGCTGGAAGTCATCTACCGTGACCTCGATGACAGGGAGGTCTCCAGGCTCTAGATAATGCCCTGCGTATACAGACCATGTGAAAAAGGTTGTCCAGATCTAACAGCTTGGCAGCAACGTATTGCCCAGATTTGGATACAGCAGCGGTGGAGAGAGCATCTTCCTGCCTGTGAAATTTGGAAGAAAATCTCTCTCCCTCCTTGTGCCCACAGGCCAGCACTTCAGCTGTGAGGGGCAACCCATGGAGCTAGTCTGAAAGGTGGATTGGCCGTAAAAAGAAGCAAGGTCAAAGGACGTGCACAGGAGATGCGTTTCTGGGGAATAAAAGGCATGATGGAGGTCCTCATATCCCTGTGGATGTGATCAGTAACAATTGTATCCTCACCAATCTGGCAGCAAGACAATCTTAACCCACCACAGGAAAGATTTTTAACTGCCTCTGCGTGGTCCTTCCTTCTGCGGACACTGCAGCAGCAGTGGTGAGGAGAGTGTTGCCCTGGGGAAGCTCTGGGTGCATGGGGCACACGGGGAGCCTTCAGCATTCCCAAAGGCATGCGAGTGGGAACCACTGCATGACTGCACAAAGTGAGCCTGTGTCACTGCACAGCCGTCCTCGGGATCCCCTTCCCAGAATCAGCCCTGAGCAACCCCAACTCTATCCCTGATTATCTTGGGAGAGCTTCTGCAAGGCAAAGGATGACATAGAGGCATGGGCTGGGATGCAGCGAAACTTTAATGGATCAAATGGCAGAAACGAGGTAACTCTGAGTGGAGGCTCTAGTGCAGGGAGCACCAGGGCCAGAAAGGAGTCTGTGCCCCATGGCTGTGGCGGAGATGCAGCCAGGTGTCCACCTGCCTGCGCCACAGAGGGATCAGGGCCAGCAGGTCCTCCCTAGGCTGGCTCTGTGGGGCTCAGAGCCCAGGGGAGCACAGGACAAGCAGCACACGGGAGGGAAAAGAGAGAGTGGGAGAAGGAAAGGCAGGCATGGGGCGTGCTTGGTGAGAGCCCAGGCTGGCCGCGTCCTTTTGCCAGAGGTGCTGGGATGGCCCAGCCCCTCTGAAAGCAAGAACCCAGTGCTCCATCCCCAGTCTGGTCCCACCCTGTGGGTCCCTGGGGGCCTTCCCCAGGGCTGTCACCAGCAGCTTTAGCAGGGGAGGCACCTCCTGCCGCAGAGGCGGCTGCCAAGGCCGGAGAGGCCAAAGCCCCCGGAGGAGATGGGCACTCCCTCAGAGCTGAGGATGCTGCCAACGGCAGCGGAGGTGGAGGAGCCCACGGCGGTGCTCTGCGGGAAGGAGCTGAGGATGGGGCCGGGCAGGGTCACCACCACGGGGGAGGGCTGGATGACGACGGTGGAGTCCTGGCACTGCCTGACACAGGACTCATTGCAGCTGTTGGCCAGCGGGGTCGGGCCGCAGGGCCGGCAGGGCTGGCAGGGCAGGCATGGCAGGCACGGGTTGTTGCAGGACATGTCTCGACAGTGGAGATGAGCCTGGGGCATGCAGAAAGGCATAACAAAGCACGAGGGGTGGTTGACGAGCAGCCTGGCACCCCACCATGAGGGATACCCTTCTCCTCAGCTCAAAAGAGCCCAACCAAGTGTGACCATGCCCAGGGAGCTCCCCACCTAGCCCATACCTCACAAGACACCTCCACCAAGCCCCAACCTCTCTGCTTGCCACACCTTCTCCTCCCTTCTCTCTCCCTTCACAAACAGCCTCAAGACACAGCATCGGACAGAGAGACAGGTATGTGTTGAAAAACCCCAGAGGAGCACAAGGAGGAAGATGAGCAGGAAGGCAAGAAAGGGCGCCAAACTCACCTTGTTCCCAAGGAGATGGAGCTGAGAGGAGTGGATGAGAGAGTGAGGAGAAGGGCCCGCTTTTATACTGCTCCGGCACCGCCCCAGGCCCACAGTCACTGCACGCGGGCAGTAATTTTCCAACAGACTCACCTCCAAAGCAAAATATCCTACCTAGTGGCACAGGTTGTGTTTTAGTTTCCGTCAACAGTGCCATTTCATTTCCTCATTTCTGACGTGACCTCTAGGCCGCAGAGGCTCTTTTGAAGTATCAGGATGAGAGGCCCAAGCATTTCCTGAGCAAGACCATGTCAGTACAGGCAGAAGATGTGCCCCCAAGTGCTGGAGCAGTCTGTGCAGACGGAGGACATGGCTGGTGAGGTTGTTTTCAAAACCCTGTGCAGGAAGGTCGGCCTGTCTTTGCACCAATGCGGTCCTCTCCTGGGTTCCCAAAGGCTCCTGTGACTGAGGAGCCGCCACATCCTTCTACCTTCCTGTCTGCCTCTCTGCTCACTCCAGCTCGTGCTGATCACTGCCTCTATGGGCAGATGGGCTGCGCTAGTGATTTCAAATGCCTTTGCCCAAGCACAGCTTCTCCTTCTGGGGAGACATGTGCTGATTTCTCTGGTAAATTTATCCCCTCTTGTGGCTGTCTCTGGGGGTCCCCAACCTACGCCATCAGCAGGCTTGCAGAGGGACAATGTTGCTCCTCAACAAGCCCTGTGCAGTTGGGTCCCTCCCTCCTCACTACCAGAGCAGTGTGTTGAGGCTCGGGACAGCACCTTGTTCCTCTCTCTGTGTCTCCTCACACCACCATGCACTTTGGTCACATGCTTTGGACCCCGACCTGGCGACCCAAAGGCCTGGCACCAGGAGAGAGTGACCGCCAGCTGGACATCGTGACACTTGTCATAATCCTTGGAGGCCAGCAGGCATGCCAGATTTCAATCCCCTGCACTGCCCTCTTCCCCAGCCTCTTTTTTGTCACTCGCTCCGTAAGGATTGTCACAGGAGACAGCGTCAAAAGCCTTGTTTAGATGAGATGAACCACATTCGCTGCCCTTCCCTCATACACCGGAGCCAAGCAGGTCATCAAAGAAGGCCAGGAGGTTGGTCAGGCCTGCCTTGCCCTCTGTAAATCCATGCTGACCACTCACAATCATTTTCTTGTCCTTTTGTCTTGGGAAGCCCTTCCAGGATGATTTGCTCCATCACCTTTGCAGAGGTGGAGGTGAGGCTGACTGGCCTGTTGTTCCCCGGCTCCTCCTTTGTGCCCTTCTTGAAGACAGGAGGCCCACTGGCTTCCTTCCAGTCCTCAGATGCGTTCCCTGACTGCTGTGACTTTCAAAGGGAGTTGAGAGCGGCCTTGTAGTGACACCAACCAACTCCCTTGGGTGCGTGGCATCAGGATACATGCACTCATGCCTGTCCAATCTCTTTGATTGCTCCCACACCTGATTCTCCTCTACTGCATGTAAGCCTTCCCTGGTCCAGATGTTCCGAGGAGTGTCAGGAGCCTCATGTCTTGACGGCAAATCCTGCCTCCCCTCCCGGCACATGAAAAGAGCCTACATGGCAGACCAAGCATGTCAGAAATGAGGAAATGAAATGGCACTGTTGACGGAAACAAAGCACAGCCTGTGCCACTAGGTAGGATATTTTACTTTGGAGGTGAGTCTGTTGGAAAATTACTGCCTGCGTGCAGTGACTGTGCGCCTGGGGTGGTGCCGGAGCAGTATAAAAGCGGGCCCTTCTCCTCACTCTCTCGTCTACTCCTCTCAGCTCCATCTCCTTGGGAACAAGGTGAGTTGGGACTCCTTTCTTGCCTTCCTCCTCATCTTCCTCCTCGTCCTCCTCGTCCTCCTCGCCGTGTCTTCCCTGGTGTATGAATCTGCTTATCATGGGAGTGGGAAGGGGGCAGAAGTTTTTTTCATGGAGAGAGGCTGGGGCTTGTCTGGCGTGAGCTATGGACATGGTGGGGACCTCCCTGGACTTGGTCACTCTTGGCAGGGTTCTTTTGGGCTGATGGGAAGGAGAAACCCATGGGCCTCCCTAAAAGGCCTCCACCTCTTCTCCTCGTCTCTCTTCTCCCTCATGGTGGGGTGCCAGGTGGCTCATCAAGCACCCCCCCATGCTTTGTTTTCCACTTCTAGAGCCCAGGTTCATCTTCACAGTTGAGTCATGTCCTGCTACAACCCGTGCCTGCCCTGCCAGCCCTGCCAGCCCTGCGGCCCGACCCCGCTGGCCAACAGCTGCAATGAGTCCTGTGTCAGGCAGTGCCAGGACTCCACCGTCGTCATCCAGCCCTCCCCCGTGGTGGTGACCCTGCCTGGCCCCATCCTCAGCTCCTTCCCGCAGAGCACCGCCGTGGGCTCCTCCACCTCCGCTGCCGTTGGCAGCATCCTCAGCTCTGAGGGAGTGCCCATCTCCTCCGGGGGCTTTGGCCTCTCCGGCCTTGGCAGCCGCCTCTGCGGCAGGAGGTGCCTCCCCTGCTGAAGCTGCTGGTGACAGCCCTGGGGAAGGCCCCCAGGGACCCATTGGGTGGGACCAGACTGGGGATGGAGCACTGGGTTCTTGCTTTCAGAGGGGCTGGGCCACCCCAGCACCTCTGGCAAAAGGACGAGGCTAGCCTGGGCTCTCACCAAGCACGCCCCATGCCTGCCTTTCCTTTCTCCCACTCTCTCTTTTCCCTCCCGTGTGCTGCTTGTCCTGTGCTCCCCTGGGCTCTGAGCACCACAGAGCCAGCCTAGGGAGGACCTGCTGGCCCAGCTCCCTCTGTGGGGCAGGCAGGTGGACACCTGGCTGCCTCTCCGCCACAGCCATGGGGCGCAGACTGCTCTCTGCCCCTGGTGCTCCCTGCACCAGGACCTCCACTCAGAGTGATCTCATTTCCTCTTTTGACTCATTAAAGTTCTGCTGCATCCCAGCGCACGCCTCTGTGTCATCCTTTCCCCTCCGTATAGTCCCCCAAGGTGCCCAGGGAGAGAGGTGTGGCTCAGGGCTGTTTCTGGAAAGCGGTTGTTGGGGATGAATGCGCGGTGGATGGTAACAGCACTGTATAGGGTCTACCTGGGGTGAAGTTAAGTTCCACCATATTAGCCCTCCAGCTTGCTCTTTGTAGTTGTAGTTAGAATGGTGTTGATAACAGATAAATGTTTTGGGTTTTGCTGGGCAGTGCTTGTGCAGCAGCAAGACTGTCTCTCCAGCTCCCTCTCCAAAAGGCCAGTAGGCTGGGTGTGGGCAGGAGGTTGGAGGTGACATAGCCAGGACAGCCGACCCAGGCTGACCAAAGGGATATTCCATACTAGATGACATCATGGTCAGCAACAAATGCTAAGAGAAAGGAGGAGGTGGGGGGATGGGGTGTGGGGTGGCATTCCTTATTATGGCCTTTCTCCTCGGAAGCAACCACTAAGTGTACTGTGACCCTGCTTCCCAGAAGTGGCTGCACATCGCCTGCTGATGGGCAGTAGAGAATAAACCTTCTTGCTTCGCTTTGCATCTGCACGCTTTGCTTTGACTGTCTTCGTTAAACTGCCCTTATCCTGACCCATGAGATTTCCATCTTCTTTTGTCCCCCCTTTCTCTTTGAGGATGGGGAGTGATAGAGCATCTTGGTGGACACCTGATGAGCAGACAAGGACAACTCACCCAAGTCTTTTTGGTGCTTATCGTGGGGTTCGAGACAATGGCAGTTTTGGATGGAGCGTGCTATAGTTGTGGTAGTTACTAACTGACAGGCCTCTGGGCAGGTCAGGGACTTTGCTTGCTGCAATGCTTCTCCCTTCAGTTGGCTGAGCTTGGAACATGTTAACAGAACCAAAAGCCATGTGCTTTGCCCTGGCCTTGAGGCCCTTCTTGTGCTGAGGGAGCTGTCTTGCGGAGAGCCCCACCTGGGACTGATGTGGGACGTTTTGTTGCGCAGGTTCCCAAGGTCCTTCTTCACCCTTACGGGAGGTGTTTAAAACTACCGATTCACACTGTTGGCTGATCGCAGGGTTTGCGGAATCTGCTGTCGTGCGGGCGTAAGAAGAGACAACTTTTGGCTGAGGCGACAGTGAAACGTGTCCTGAGCTGGCCGGACCCTGGGTGGCAGCTGCTTGAAAACCAGCTGCTTTTTGCCCTGTATTGGGGTTTGACCTGCATCTTTAGAGCCCCAGTTGAGCGCTATCAGAGGACCGTGGCTAAGGCAGGGACCCAAGAGATTGTCACGATTCAGCCAGGGATCCAAACTACATCTAAGAACATGGTAGTTGAGGCAGAGACCCAAACCACAGGTGTGAACACCATGGCTGAGATAGGGACCCAAACACCACCTCCAGGAATGGCCCTAGAGGTGAAAAAGACCTAGCGGGCAAGGAGGTGAACGGGTCCATGTCATCGACTAGGAAGGGAGTGAGGAGGAGGAAGAATCTGGTTGGTAAGCTGGTCCGTCAGCAAAGAAATGTCAGGAAGAAGTGAGAGAAATCACTCCAGAGAAGGAAAGTACGGGCTTCCTGACTTTGAGAGAGCTTTGAGACATGTGGAAAGATGACAGGCACTAGCCAGGTGAGAGGAGAACTGCCTGGCAACTCCGCGGCTGGGAGAGTGGGGCCAACAGTCAGGAATTAGAAGGTAAGGAAGCCCAACAGCTGCGATCCTTTGACACTGGGATTGGAAAAAAGGCAACAAGTCGCAGTCTCTGGAAGCATCTCGTGTCAAGCGTGAGGGCAAGATATCTGTTCGACGGAGATCTTAGGCTTTAGCAAGGAAGGTCGACTGCTGCTTAAGAAGGTTTGCAGAACCTGAGAGAATTAATGGTGCTGGAAGTCATCTACCGTGACCTCGATGACAGGGAGGTCTCCAGGCTCTAGATAATGCCCTGCGTATACAGACCATGTGAAAAAGGTTGTCCAGATCTAACAGCTTGGCAGCAACGTATTGCCCAGATTTGGATACAGCAGCGGTGGAGAGAGCATCTTCCTGCCTGTGAAATTTGGAAGAAAATCTCTCTCCCTCCTTGTGCCCACAGGCCAGCACTTCAGCTGTGAGGGGCAACCCATGGAGCTAGTCTGAAAGGTGGATTGGCCGTAAAAAGAAGCAAGGTCAAAGGACGTGCACAGGAGATGCGTTTCTGGGGAGTAAAAAGACATGATGGAGGTCCTCATATCCCTGTGGATGTGATCAGTAACAATTGTATCCTCACCAATCTGGCAGCAAGACAATCTTAACCCACCACAGGAAAGATTTTTAACTGCCTCTGCGTGGTCCTTCCTTCTGCGGACACTGCAGCAGCAGTGGTGAGGAGAGTGTTGCCCTGGGGAAGCTCTGGGTGCATGGGGCACACGGGGAGCCTTCAGCATTCCCAAAGGCATGCGAGTGGGAACCACTGCATGACTGCACAAAGTGAGCCTGTGTCACTGCACAGCCGTCCTCGGGATCCCCTTCCCAGAATCAGCCCTGAGCAACCCCAACTCTATCCCTGATTATCTTGGGAGAGCTTCTGCAAGGCAAAGGATGACATAGAGGCATGGGCTGGGATGCAGCGAAACTTTAATGGATCAAATGGCAGAAACGAGGTAACTCTGAGTGGAGGCTCTAGTGCAGGGAGCACCAGGGCCAGAAAGGAGTCTGTGCCCCATGGCTGTGGCGGAGATGCAGCCAGGTGTCCACCTGCCTGCGCCACAGAGGGATCAGGGCCAGCAGGTCCTCCCTAGGCTGGCTCTGTGGGGCTCAGAGCCCAGGGGAGCACAGGACAAGCAGCACACGGGAGGGAAAAGAGAGAGTGGGAGAAGGAAAGGCAGGCATGGGGCGTGCTTGGTGAGAGCCCAGGCTGGCCGCGTCCTTTTGCCAGAGGTGCTGGGATGGCCCAGCCCCTCTGAAAGCAAGAACCCAGTGCTCCATCCCCAGTCTGGTCCCACCCTGTGGGTCCCTGGGGGCCTTCCCCAGGGCTGTCACCAGCAGCTTTAGCAGGGGAGGCACCTCCTGCCGCAGAGGCGGCTGCCAAGGCCGGAGAGGCCAAAGCCCCCGGAGGAGATGGGCACTCCCTCAGAGCTGAGGATGCTGCCAACGGCAGCGGAGGTGGAGGAGCCCACGGCGGTGCTCTGCGGGAAGGAGCTGAGGATGGGGCCGGGCAGGGTCACCACCACGGGGGAGGGCTGGATGACGACGGTGGAGTCCTGGCACTGCCTGACACAGGGCTCATTGCAGCTGTTGGCCAGCGGGGTCGGGCCGCAGGGCCGGCAGGGCTGGCAGGGCAGGCATGGCAGGCACGGGTTGTTGCAGGACATGTCTCGACAGTGGAGATGAGCCTGGGGCATGCAGAAAGGCATAACAAAGCACGAGGGGTGGTTGACGAGCAGCCTGGCACCCCACCATGAGGGATACCCTTCTCCTCAGCTCAAAAGAGCCCAACCAAGTGTGACCATGCCCAGGGAGCTCCCCACCTAGCCCATACCTCACAAGACACCTCCACCAAGCCCCAACCTCTCTGCTTGCCACACCTTCTCCTCCCTTCTCTCTCCCTTCACAAACAGCCTCAAGACACAGCATCGGACAGAGAGACAGGTATGTGTTGAAAAACCCCAGAGGAGCACAAGGAGGAAGATGAGCAGGAAGGCAAGAAAGGGCGCCAAACTCACCTTGTTCCCAAGGAGATGGAGCTGAGAGGAGTGGATGAGAGAGTGAGGAGAAGGGCCCGCTTTTATACTGCTCCGGCACCGCCCCAGGCCCACAGTCACTGCACGCGGGCAGTAATTTTCCAACAGACTCACCTCCAAAGCAAAATATCCTACCTAGTGGCACAGGTTGTGTTTTAGTTTCCGTCAACAGTGCCATTTCATTTCCTCATTTCTGACGTGACCTCTAGGCCGCAGAGGCTCTTTTGAAGTATCAGGATGAGAGGCCCAAGCATTTCCTGAGCAAGACCATGTCAGTACAGGCAGAAGATGTGCCCCCAAGTGCTGGAGCAGTCTGTGCAGACGGAGGACATGGCTGGTGAGGTTGTTTTCAAAACCCTGTGCAGGAAGGTCGGCCTGTCTTTGCACCAATGCGGTCCTCTCCTGGGTTCCCAAAGGCTCCTGTGACTGAGGAGCCGCCACATCCTTCTACCTTCCTGTCTGCCTCTCTGCTCACTCCAGCTCGTGCTGATCACTGCCTCTATGGGCAGATGGGCTGCGCTAGTGATTTCAAATGCCTTTGCCCAAGCACAGCTTCTCCTTCTGGGGAGACATGTGCTGATTTCTCTGGTAAATTTATCCCCTCTTGTGGCTGTCTCTGGGGGTCCCCAACCTACGCCATCAGCAGGCTTGCAGAGGGACAATGTTGCTCCTCAACAAGCCCTGTGCAGTTGGGTCCCTCCCTCCTCACTACCAGAGCAGTGTGTTGAGGCTCGGGACAGCACCTTGTTCCTCTCTCTGTGTCTCCTCACACCACCATGCACTTTGGTCACATGCTTTGGACCCCGACCTGGCGACCCAAAGGCCTGGCACCAGGAGAGAGTGACCGCCAGCTGGACATCGTGACACTTGTCATAATCCTTGGAGGCCAGCAGGCATGCCAGATTTCAATCCCCTGCACTGCCCTCTTCCCCAGCCTCTTTTTTGTCACTCGCTCCGTAAGGATTGTCACAGGAGACAGCGTCAAAAGCCTTGTTTAGATGAGATGAACCACATTCGCTGCCCTTCCCTCATACACCGGAGCCAAGCAGGTCATCAAAGAAGGCCAGGAGGTTGGTCAGGCCTGCCTTGCCCTCTGTAAATCCATGCTGACCACTCACAATCATTTTCTTGTCCTTTTGTCTTGGGAAGCGCTTCCAGGATGATTTGCTCCATCACCTTTGCAGGGGTGGAGGTGAGGCTGACTGGCCTGTTGTTCCCCGGCTCCTCCTTTGTGCCCTTCTTGAAGACAGGAGGCCCACTGGCTTCCTTCCAGTCCTCAGATGCGTTCCCTGACTGCTGTGACTTTCAAAGGGAGTTGAGAGCGGCCTTGTAGTGACACCAACCAACTCCCTTGGGTGCGTGGCATCAGGATACATGCACTCATGCCTGTCCAATCTCTTTGATTGCTCCCACACCTGATTCTCCTCTACTGCATGTAAGCCTTCCCTGGTCCAGATGTTCCGAGGAGTGTCAGGAGCCTCATGTCTTGACGGCAAATCCTGCCTCCCCTCCCGGCACATGAAAAGAGCCTACATGGCAGACCAAGCATGTCAGAAATGAGGAAATGAAATGGCACTGTTGACGGAAACAAAGCACAGCCTGTGCCACTAGGTAGGATATTTTACTTTGGAGGTGAGTCTGTTGGAAAATTACTGCCTGCGTGCAGTGACTGTGCGCCTGGGGTGGTGCCGGAGCAGTATAAAAGCGGGCCCTTCTCCTCACTCTCTCATCTACTCCTCTCAGCTCCATCTCCTTGGGAACAAGGTGAGTTGGGACTCCTTTCTTGCCTTCCTCCTCATCTTCCTCCTCGTCCTCCTCGTCCTCCTCGCCGTGTCTTCCCTGGTGTATGAATCTGCTTATCATGGGAGTGGGAAGGGGGCAGAAGTTTTTTTCATGGAGAGAGGCTGGGGCTTGTCTGGCGTGAGCTATGGACATGGTGGGGACCTCCCTGGACTTGGTCACTCTTGGCAGGGTTCTTTTGGGCTGATGGGAAGGAGAAACCCGTGGGCCTCCCTAAAAGGCCTCCACCTCTTCTCCTCGTCTCTCTTCTCCCTCATGGTGGGGTGCCAGGTGGCTCATCAAGCACCCCCCCATGCTTTGTTTTCCAATTCTAGAGCCCAGGTTCATCTTCACAGTTGAGTCATGTCCTGCTACAACCCGTGCCTGCCCTGCCAGCCCTGCCAGCCCTGCGGCCCGACCCCGCTGGCCAACAGCTGCAATGAGCCCTGTGTCAGGCAGTGCCAGGACTCCACCGTCGTCATCCAGCCCTCCCCCGTGGTGGTGACCCTGCCCGGCCCCATCCTCAGCTCCTTCCCGCAGAGCACCGCCGTGGGCTCCTCCACCTCCGCTGCCGTTGGCAGCATCCTCAGCTCTGAGGGAGTGCCCATCTCCTCCGGGGGCTTTGGCCTCTCCGGCCTTGGCAGCCGCCTCTGCGGCAGGAGGTGCCTCCCCTGCTGAAGCTGCTGGTGACAGCCCTGGGGAAGGCCCCCAGGGACCCATTGGGTGGGACCAGACTGGGGATGGAGCACTGGGTTCTTGCTTTCAGAGGGGCTGGGCCACCCCAGCACCTCTGGCAAAAGGACGAGGCTAGCCTGGGCTCTCACCAAGCACGCCCCATGCCTGCCTTTCCTTTCTCCCACTCTCTCCTTTCCCTCCCATGTGCTGCTTGTCCTGTGCTCCCCTGGGCTCTGAGCACCACAGAGCCAGCCTAGGGAGGACCTGCTGGCCCAGCTCCCTCTGTGGGGCAGGCAGGTGGACACCTGGCTGCCTCTCCGCCACAGCCATGGGGCGCAGACTGCTCTCTGCCCCTGGTGCTCCCTGCACCAGGACCTCCACTCAGAGTGATCTCATTTCCTCTTTTGACTCATTAAAGTTCTGCTGCATCCCAGCGCACGCCTCTGTGTCATCCTTTCCCCTCCGTATAGTCCCCCAAGGTGCCCAGGGAGAGAGGTGTGGCTCAGGGCTGTTTCTGGAAAGCGGTTGTTGGGGATGAATGCGCGGTGGATGGTAACAGCACTGTATAGGGTCTACCTGGGGTGAAGTTAAGTTCCACCATATTAGCCCTCCAGCTTGCTCTTTGTAGTTGTAGCTAGAATGGTGTTGATAACAGATAAATGTTTTGGGTTTTGCTGGGCAGTGCTTGTGCAGCAGCAAGACTGTCTCTCCAGCTCCCTCTCCAAAAGGCCAGTAGGCTGGGTGTGGGCAGGAGGTTGGAGGTGACATAGCCAGGACAGCCGACCCAGGCTGACCAAAGGGATATTCCGTACCAGATGACATCATGGTCAGCAACAAATGCTAAGAGAAAGGAGGAGGTGGGGGGATGGGGTGTGGGGTGGCATTCCTTATTACGGCCTTTCTCCTCGGAAGCAACCACTAAGTGTACTGTGACCCTGCTTCCCAGAAGTGGCTGCACATCGCCTGCTGATGGGCAGTAGAGAATAAACCTTCTTGCTTCGCTTTGCATCTGCACGCTTTGCTTTGACTGTCTTCGTTAAACTGCCCTTATCCTGACCCATGAGATTTCCATCTTCTTTTGTCCCCCCTTTCTCTTTGAGGATGGGGAGTGATAGAGCATCTTGGTGGACACCTGATGAGCAGACAAGGACAACTCACCCAAGTCTTTTTGGTGCTTATCGTGGGGTTCGAGACAATGGCAGTTTTGAATGGAGCGTGCTATAGTTGTGGTAGTTACTAACTGACAGGCCTCTGGGCAGGTCAGGGACTTTGCTTGCTGCAATGCTTCTCCCTTCAGTTGGCTGAGCTTGGAACATGTTAACAGAACCAAAAGCCATGTGCTTTGCCCTGGCCTTGAGGCCCTTCCTGTGCTGAGGGAGCTGTCTTGCGGAGAGCCCCACCTGGGACTGATGTGGGACGTTTTGTTGCGCAGGTTCCCAAGGTCCTTCTTCACCCTTACGGGAGGTGTTTAAAACTACCGATTCACACTGTTGGCTGATCGCAGGGTTTGCGGAATCTGCTGTCGTGCGGGCGTAAGAAGAGACAACTTTTGGCTGAGGCGACAGTGAAACGTGTCCTGAGCTGGCCGGACCCTGGGTGGCAGCTGCTTGAAAACCAGCTGCTTTTTGCCCTGTATTGGGGTTTGACCTGCATCTTTAGAGCCCCAGTTGAGCGCTATCAGAGGACCGTGGCTAAGGCAGGGACCCAAGAGATTGTCACGATTCAGCCAGGGATCCAAACTACATCTAAGAACATGGTAGTTGAGGCAGAGACCCAAACCACAGGTGTGAACACCATGGCTGAGATAGGGACCCAAACACCACCTCCAGGAATGGCCCTAGAGGTGAAAAAGACCTAGCGGGCAAGGAGGTGAACGGGTCCATGTCATCGACTAGGAAGGGAGTGAGGAGGAGGAAGAATCTGGTTGGTAAGCTGGTCCGTCAGCAAAGAAATGTCAGGAAGAAGTGAGAGAAATCACTCCAGAGAAGGAAAGTACGGGCTTCCTGACTTTGAGAGAGCTTTGAGACATGTGGAAAGATGACAGGCACTAGCCAGGTGAGAGGAGAACTGCCTGGCAACTCCGCGGCTGGGAGAGTGGGGCCAACAATCAGGAATTAGAAGGTAAGGAAGCCCAACAGCTGCGATCCTTTGACACTGGGATTGGAAAAAAGGCAACAAGTCGCAGTCTCTGGAAGCATCTCGTGTCAAGCGTGAGGGCAAGATATCAGTCCGAGGGAGATCTTAGGCTTTAGCAAGGAAGGTCGACTGCTGCTTAAGAAGGTTTGCAGAACCTGAGAGAATTAATGGTGCTGGAAGTCATCTACCGTGACCTCGATGACAGGGAGGTCTCCAGGCTCTAGATAATGCCCTGCGTATACAGACCATGTGAAAAAGGTTGTCCAGATCTAACAGCTTGGCAGCAACGTATTGCCCAGATTTGGATACAGCAGCGGTGGAGAGAGCATCTTCCTGCCTGTGAAATTTGGAAGAAAATCTCTCTCCCTCCTTGTGCCCACAGGCCAGCACTTCAGCTGTGAGGGGCAACCCATGGAGCTAGTCTGAAAGGTGGATTGGCCGTAAAAAGAAGCAAGGTCAAAGGACGTGCACAGGAGATGCGTTTCTGGGGAATAAAAGGCATGATGGAGGTCCTCATATCCCTGTGGATGTGATCAGTAACAATTGTATCCTCACCAATCTGGCAGCAAGACAATCTTAACCCACCACAGGAAAGATTTTTAACTGCCTCTGCGTGGTCCTTCCTTCTGCGGACACTGCAGCAGCAGTGGTGAGGAGAGTGTTGCCCTGGGGAAGCTCTGGGTGCATGGGGCACACGGGGAGCCTTCAGCATTCCCAAAGGCATGCGAGTGGGAACCACTGCATGACTGCACAAAGTGAGCCTGTGTCACTGCACAGCCGTCCTCGGGATCCCCTTCCCAGAATCAGCCCTGAGCAACCCCAACTCTATCCCTGATTATCTTGGGAGAGCTTCTGCAAGGCAAAGGATGACATAGAGGCATGGGCTGGGATGCAGCGAAACTTTAATGGATCAAATGGCAGAAACGAGGTAACTCTGAGTGGAGGCTCTAGTGCAGGGAGCACCAGGGCCAGAAAGGAGTCTGTGCCCCATGGCTGTGGCGGAGATGCAGCCAGGTGTCCACCTGCCTGCGCCACAGAGGGATCAGGGCCAGCAGGTCCTCCCTAGGCTGGCTCTGTGGGGCTCAGAGCCCAGGGGAGCACAGGACAAGCAGCACACGGGAGGGAAAAGAGAGAGTGGGAGAAGGAAAGGCAGGCATGGGGCGTGCTTGGTGAGAGCCCAGGCTGGCCGCGTCCTTTTGCCAGAGGTGCTGGGATGGCCCAGCCCCTCTGAAAGCAAGAACCCAGTGCTCCATCCCCAGTCTGGTCCCACCCTGTGGGTCCCTGGGGGCCTTCCCCAGGGCTGTCACCAGCAGCTTCAGCAGGGGAGGCACCTCCTGCCGCAGAGGCGGCTGCCAAGGCCGGAGAGGCCAAAGCCCCCGGAGGAGATGGGCACTCCCTCAGAGCTGAGGATGCTGCCAACGGCAGCGGAGGTGGAGGAGCCCACGGCGGTGCTCTGCGGGAAGGAGCTGAGGATGGGGCCGGGCAGGGTCACCACCACGGGGGAGGGCTGGATGACGACGGTGGAGTCCTGGCACTGCCTGACACAGGGCTCATTGCAGCTGTTGGCCAGCGGGGTCGGGCCGCAGGGCCGGCAGGGCTGGCAGGGCAGGCATGGCAGGCACGGGTTGTTGCAGGACATGTCTCGACAGTGGAGATGAGCCTGGGGCATGCAGAAAGGCATAACAAAGCACGAGGGGTGGTTGACGAGCAGCCTGGCACCCCACCATGAGGGATACCCTTCTCCTCAGCTCAAAAGAGCCCAACCAAGTGTGACCATGCCCAGGGAGCTCCCCACCTAGCCCATACCTCACAAGACACCTCCACCAAGCCCCAACCTCTCTGCTTGCCACACCTTCTCCTCCCTTCTCTCTCCCTTCACAAACAGCCTCAAGACACAGCATCGGACAGAGAGACAGGTATGTGTTGAAAAACCCCAGAGGAGCACAAGGAGGAAGATGAGCAGGAAGGCAAGAAAGGGCGCCAAACTCACCTTGTTCCCAAGGAGATGGAGCTGAGAGGAGTGGATGAGAGAGTGAGGAGAAGGGCCCGCTTTTATACTGCTCCGGCACCGCCCCAGGCCCACAGTCACTGCACGCGGGCAGTAATTTTCCAACAGACTCACCTCCAAAGCAAAATATCCTACCTAGTGGCACAGGTTGTGTTTTAGTTTCCGTCAACAGTGCCATTTCATTTCCTCATTTCTGACGTGACCTCTAGGCCGCAGAGGCTCTTTTGAAGTATCAGGATGAGAGGCCCAAGCATTTCCTGAGCAAGACCATGTCAGTACAGGCAGAAGATGTGCCCCCAAGTGCTGGAGCAGTCTGTGCAGACGGAGGACATGGCTGGTGAGGTTGTTTTCAAAACCCTGTGCAGGAAGGTCGGCCTGTCTTTGCACCAATGCGGTCCTCTCCTGGGTTCCCAAAGGCTCCTGTGACTGAGGAGCCGCCACATCCTTCTACCTTCCTGTCTGCCTCTCTGCTCACTCCAGCTCGTGCTGATCACTGCCTCTATGGGCAGATGGGCTGCGCTAGTGATTTCAAATGCCTTTGCCCAAGCACAGCTTCTCCTTCTGGGGAGACATGTGCTGATTTCTCTGGTAAATTTATCCCCTCTTGTGGCTGTCTCTGGGGGTCCCCAACCTACGCCATCAGCAGGCTTGCAGAGGGACAATGTTGCTCCTCAACAAGCCCTGTGCAGTTGGGTCCCTCCCTCCTCACTACCAGAGCAGTGTGTTGAGGCTCGGGACAGCACCTTGTTCCTCTCTCTGTGTCTCCTCACACCACCATGCACTTTGGTCACATGCTTTGGACCCCGACCTGGCGACCCAAAGGCCTGGCACCAGGAGAGAGTGACCGCCAGCTGGACATCGTGACACTTGTCATAATCCTTGGAGGCCAGCAGGCATGCCAGATTTCAATCCCCTGCACTGCCCTCTTCCCCAGCCTCTTTTTTGTCACTCGCTCCGTAAGGATTGTCACAGGAGACAGCGTCAAAAGCCTTGTTTAGATGAGATGAACCACATTCGCTGCCCTTCCCTCATACACCGGAGCCAAGCAGGTCATCAAAGAAGGCCAGGAGGTTGGTCAGGCCTGCCTTGCCCTCTGTAAATCCATGCTGACCACTCACAATCATTTTCTTGTCCTTTTGTCTTGGGAAGCGCTTCCAGGATGATTTGCTCCATCACCTTTGCAGGGGTGGAGGTGAGGCTGACTGGCCTGTTGTTCCCCGGCTCCTCCTTTGTGCCCTTCTTGAAGACAGGAGGCCCACTGGCTTCCTTCCAGTCCTCAGATGCGTTCCCTGACTGCTGTGACTTTCAAAGGGAGTTGAGAGCGGCCTTGTAGTGACACCAACCAACTCCCTTGGGTGCGTGGCATCAGGATACATGCACTCATGCCTGTCCAATCTCTTTGATTGCTCCCACACCTGATTCTCCTCTACTGCATGTAAGCCTTCCCTGGTCCAGATGTTCCGAGGAGTGTCAGGAGCCTCATGTCTTGACGGCAAATCCTGCCTCCCCTCCCGGCACATGAAAAGAGCCTACATGGCAGACCAAGCATGTCAGAAATGAGGAAATGAAATGGCACTGTTGACGGAAACAAAGCACAGCCTGTGCCACTAGGTAGGATATTTTACTTTGGAGGTGAGTCTGTTGGAAAATTACTGCCTGCGTGCAGTGACTGTGCGCCTGGGGTGGTGCCGGAGCAGTATAAAAGCGGGCCCTTCTCCTCACTCTCTCATCTACTTCTCTCAGCTCCATCTCCTTGGGAACAAGGTGAGTTGGGACTCCTTTCTTGCCTTCCTCCTCATCTTCCTCCTCGTCCTCCTCGTCCTCCTCGCCGTGTCTTCCCTGGTGTATGAATCTGCTTATCATGGGAGTGGGAAGGGGGCAGAAGTTTTTTTCATGGAGAGAGGCTGGGGCTTGTCTGGCGTGAGCTATGGACATGGTGGGGACCTCCCTGGACTTGGTCACTCTTGGCAGGGTTCTTTTGGGCTGATGGGAAGGAGAAACCCGTGGGCCTCCCTAAAAGGCCTCCACCTCTTCTCCTCGTCTCTCTTCTCCCTCATGGTGGGGTGCCAGGTGGCTCATCAAGCACCCCCCCATGCTTTGTTTTCCAATTCTAGAGCCCAGGTTCATCTTCACAGTTGAGTCATGTCCTGCTACAACCCGTGCCTGCCCTGCCAGCCCTGCCAGCCATGCGGCCCGACCCCGCTGGCCAACAGCTGCAATGAGTCCTGTGTCAGGCAGTGCCAGGACTCCACCGTCGTCATCCAGCCCTCCCCCGTGGTGGTGACCCTGCCCGGCCCCATCCTCAGCTCCTTCCCGCAGAGCACCGCCGTGGGCTCCTCCACCTCCGCTGCCGTTGGCAGCATCCTCAGCTCTGAGGGAGTGCCCATCTCCTCCGGGGGCTTTGGCCTCTCCGGCCTTGGCAGCCGCCTCTGCGGCAGGAGGTGCCTCCCCTGCTGAAGCTGCTGGTGACAGCCCTGGGGAAGGCCCCCAGGGACCCATTGGGTGGGACCAGACTGGGGATGGAGCACTGGGTTCTTGCTTTCAGAGGGGCTGGGCCACCCCAGCACCTCTGGCAAAAGGACGAGGCTAGCCTGGGCTCTCACCAAGCACGCCCCATGCCTGCCTTTCCTTTCTCCCACTCTCTCCTTTCCCTCCCATGTGCTGCTTGTCCTGTGCTCCCCTGGGCTCTGAGCACCACAGAGCCAGCCTAGGGAGGACCTGCTGGCCCAGCTCCCTCTGTGGGGCAGGCAGGTGGACACCTGGCTGCCTCTCCGCCACAGCCATGGGGCGCAGACTGCTCTCTGCCCCTGGTGCTCCCTGCACCAGGACCTCCACTCAGAGTGATCTCATTTCCTCTTTTGACTCATTAAAGTTCTGCTGCATCCCAGCGCACGCCTCTGTGTCATCCTTTCCCCTCCGTATAGTCCCCCAAGGTGCCCAGGGAGAGAGGTGTGGCTCAGGGCTGTTTCTGGAAAGCGGTTGTTGGGGATGAATGCGCGGTGGATGGTAACAGCACTGTATAGGGTCTACCTGGGGTGAAGTTAAGTTCCACCATATTAGCCCTCCAGCTTGCTCTTTGTAGTTGTAGCTAGAATGGTGTTGATAACAGATAAATGTTTTGGGTTTTGCTGGGCAGTGCTTGTGCAGCAGCAAGACTGTCTCTCCAGCTCCCTCTCCAAAAGGCCAGTAGGCTGGGTGTGGGCAGGAGGTTGGAGGTGACATAGCCAGGACAGCCGACCCAGGCTGACCAAAGGGATATTCCGTACCAGATGACATCATGGTCAGCAACAAATGCTAAGAGAAAGGAGGAGGTGGGGGGATGGGGTGTGGGGTGGCATTCCTTATTACGGCCTTTCTCCTCGGAAGCAACCACTAAGTGTACTGTGACCCTGCTTCCCAGAAGTGGCTGCACATCGCCTGCTGATGGGCAGTAGAGAATAAACCTTCTTGCTTCGCTTTGCATCTGCACGCTTTGCTTTGACTGTCTTCGTTAAACTGCCCTTATCCTGACCCATGAGATTTCCATCTTCTTTTGTCCCCCCTTTCTCTTTGAGGATGGGGAGTGATAGAGCATCTTGGTGGACACCTGATGAGCAGACAAGGACAACTCACCCAAGTCTTTTTGGTGCTTATCGTGGGGTTCGAGACAATGGCAGTTTTGAATGGAGCGTGCTATAGTTGTGGTAGTTACTAACTGACAGGCCTCTGGGCAGGTCAGGGACTTTGCTTGCTGCAATGCTTCTCCCTTCAGTTGGCTGAGCTTGGAACATGTTAACAGAACCAAAAGCCATGTGCTTTGCCCTGGCCTTGAGGCCCTTCCTGTGCTGAGGGAGCTGTCTTGCGGAGAGCCCCACCTGGGACTGATGTGGGACGTTTTGTTGCGCAGGTTCCCAAGGTCCTTCTTCACCCTTACGGGAGGTGTTTAAAACTACCGATTCACACTGTTGGCTGATCGCAGGGTTTGCGGAATCTGCTGTCGTGCGGGCGTAAGAAGAGACAACTTTTGGCTGAGGCGACAGTGAAACGTGTCCTGAGCTGGCCGGACCCTGGGTGGCAGCTGCTTGAAAACCAGCTGCTTTTTGCCCTGTATTGGGGTTTGACCTGCATCTTTAGAGCCCCAGTTGAGCGCTATCAGAGGACCGTGGCTAAGGCAGGGACCCAAGAGATTGTCACGATTCAGCCAGGGATCCAAACTACATCTAAGAACATGGTAGTTGAGGCAGAGACCCAAACCACAGGTGTGAACACCATGGCTGAGATAGGGACCCAAACACCACCTCCAGGAATGGCCCTAGAGGTGAAAAAGACCTAGCGGGCAAGGAGGTGAACGGGTCCATGTCATCGACTAGGAAGGGAGTGAGGAGGAGGAAGAATCTGGTTGGTAAGCTGGTCCGTCAGCAAAGAAATGTCAGGAAGAAGTGAGAGAAATCACTCCAGAGAAGGAAAGTACGGGCTTCCTGACTTTGAGAGAGCTTTGAGACATGTGGAAAGATGACAGGCACTAGCCAGGTGAGAGGAGAACTGCCTGGCAACTCCGCGGCTGGGAGAGTGGGGCCAACAGTCAGGAATTAGAAGGTAAGGAAGCCCAACAGCTGCGATCCTTTGACACTGGGATTGGAAAAAAGGCAACAAGTCGCAGTCTCTGGAAGCATCTCGTGTCAAGCGTGAGGGCAAGATATCTGTTCGAGGGAGATCTTAGGCTTTAGCAAGGAAGGTCGACTGCTGCTTAAGAAGGTTTGCAGAACCTGAGAGAATTAATGGTGCTGGAAGTCATCTACCGTGACCTCGATGACAGGGAGGTCTCCAGGCTCTAGATAATGCCCTGCGTATACAGACCATGTGAAAAAGGTTGTCCAGATCTAACAGCTTGGCAGCAACGTATTGCCCAGATTTGGATACAGCAGCGGTGGAGAGAGCATCTTCCTGCCTGTGAAATTTGGAAGAAAATCTCTCTCCCTCCTTGTGCCCACAGGCCAGCACTTCAGCTGTGAGGGGCAACCCATGGAGCTAGTCTGAAAGGTGGATTGGCCGTAAAAAGAAGCAAGGTCAAAGGACGTGCACAGGAGATGCGTTTCTGGGGAATAAAAGGCATGATGGAGGTCCTCATATCCCTGTGGATGTGATCAGTAACAATTGTATCCTCACCAATCTGGCAGCAAGACAATCTTAACCCACCACAGGAAAGATTTTTAACTGCCTCTGCGTGGTCCTTCCTTCTGCGGACACTGCAGCAGCAGTGGTGAGGAGAGTGTTGCCCTGGGGAAGCTCTGGGTGCATGGGGCACACGGGGAGCCTTCAGCATTCCCAAAGGCATGCGAGTGGGAACCACTGCATGACTGCACAAAGTGAGCCTGTGTCACTGCACAGCCGTCCTCGGGATCCCCTTCCCAGAATCAGCCCTGAGCAACCCCAACTCTATCCCTGATTATCTTGGGAGAGCTTCTGCAAGGCAAAGGATGACATAGAGGCATGGGCTGGGATGCAGCGAAACTTTAATGGATCAAATGGCAGAAACGAGGTAACTCTGAGTGGAGGCTCTAGTGCAGGGAGCACCAGGGCCAGAAAGGAGTCTGTGCCCCATGGCTGTGGCGGAGATGCAGCCAGGTGTCCACCTGCCTGCGCCACAGAGGGATCAGGGCCAGCAGGTCCTCCCTAGGCTGGCTCTGTGGGGCTCAGAGCCCAGGGGAGCACAGGACAAGCAGCACACGGGAGGGAAAAGAGAGAGTGGGAGAAGGAAAGGCAGGCATGGGGCGTGCTTGGTGAGAGCCCAGGCTGGCCGCGTCCTTTTGCCAGAGGTGCTGGGATGGCCCAGCCCCTCTGAAAGCAAGAACCCAGTGCTCCATCCCCAGTCTGGTCCCACCCTGTGGGTCCCTGGGGGCCTTCCCCAGGGCTGTCACCAGCAGCTTTAGCAGGGGAGGCACCTCCTGCCGCAGAGGCGGCTGCCAAGGCCGGAGAGGCCAAAGCCCCCGGAGGAGATGGGCACTCCCTCAGAGCTGAGGATGCTGCCAACGGCAGCGGAGGTGGAGGAGCCCACGGCGGTGCTCTGCGGGAAGGAGCTGAGGATGGGGCCGGGCAGGGTCACCACCACGGGGGAGGGCTGGATGACGACGGTGGAGTCCTGGCACTGCCTGACACAGGGCTCATTGCAGCTGTTGGCCAGCGGGGTCGGGCCGCAGGGCCGGCAGGGCTGGCAGGGCAGGCATGGCAGGCACGGGTTGTTGCAGGACATGTCTCGACAGTGGAGATGAGCCTGGGGCATGCAGAAAGGCATAACAAAGCACGAGGGGTGGTTGACGAGCAGCCTGGCACCCCACCATGAGGGATACCCTTCTCCTCAGCTCAAAAGAGCCCAACCAAGTGTGACCATGCCCAGGGAGCTCCCCACCTAGCCCATACCTCACAAGACACCTCCACCAAGCCCCAACCTCTCTGCTTGCCACACCTTCTCCTCCCTTCTCTCTCCCTTCACAAACAGCCTCAAGACACAGCATCGGACAGAGAGACAGGTATGTGTTGAAAAACCCCAGAGGAGCACAAGGAGGAAGATGAGCAGGAAGGCAAGAAAGGGCGCCAAACTCACCTTGTTCCCAAGGAGATGGAGCTGAGAGGAGTGGATGAGAGAGTGAGGAGAAGGGCCCGCTTTTATACTGCTCCGGCACCGCCCCAGGCCCACAGTCACTGCACGCGGGCAGTAATTTTCCAACAGACTCACCTCCAAAGCAAAATATCCTACCTAGTGGCACAGGTTGTGTTTTAGTTTCCGTCAACAGTGCCATTTCATTTCCTCATTTCTGACGTGACCTCTAGGCCGCAGAGGCTCTTTTGAAGTATCAGGATGAGAGGCCCAAGCATTTCCTGAGCAAGACCATGTCAGTACAGGCAGAAGATGTGCCCCCAAGTGCTGGAGCAGTCTGTGCAGACGGAGGACATGGCTGGTGAGGTTGTTTTCAAAACCCTGTGCAGGAAGGTCGGCCTGTCTTTGCACCAATGCGGTCCTCTCCTGGGTTCCCAAAGGCTCCTGTGACTGAGGAGCCGCCACATCCTTCTACCTTCCTGTCTGCCTCTCTGCTCACTCCAGCTCGTGCTGATCACTGCCTCTATGGGCAGATGGGCTGCGCTAGTGATTTCAAATGCCTTTGCCCAAGCACAGCTTCTCCTTCTGGGGAGACATGTGCTGATTTCTCTGGTAAATTTATCCCCTCTTGTGGCTGTCTCTGGGGGTCCCCAACCTACGCCATCAGCAGGCTTGCAGAGGGACAATGTTGCTCCTCAACAAGCCCTGTGCAGTTGGGTCCCTCCCTCCTCACTACCAGAGCAGTGTGTTGAGGCTCGGGACAGCACCTTGTTCCTCTCTCTGTGTCTCCTCACACCACCATGCACTTTGGTCACATGCTTTGGACCCCGACCTGGCGACCCAAAGGCCTGGCACCAGGAGAGAGTGACCGCCAGCTGGACATCGTGACACTTGTCATAATCCTTGGAGGCCAGCAGGCATGCCAGATTTCAATCCCCTGCACTGCCCTCTTCCCCAGCCTCTTTTTTGTCACTCGCTCCGTAAGGATTGTCACAGGAGACAGCGTCAAAAGCCTTGTTTAGATGAGATGAACCACATTCGCTGCCCTTCCCTCATACACCGGAGCCAAGCAGGTCATCAAAGAAGGCCAGGAGGTTGGTCAGGCCTGCCTTGCCCTCTGTAAATCCATGCTGACCACTCACAATCATTTTCTTGTCCTTTTGTCTTGGGAAGCGCTTCCAGGATGATTTGCTCCATCACCTTTGCAGGGGTGGAGGTGAGGCTGACTGGCCTGTTGTTCCCCGGCTCCTCCTTTGTGCCCTTCTTGAAGACAGGAGGCCCACTGGCTTCCTTCCAGTCCTCAGATGCGTTCCCTGACTGCTGTGACTTTCAAAGGGAGTTGAGAGCGGCCTTGTAGTGACACCAACCAACTCCCTTGGGTGCGTGGCATCAGGATACATGCACTCATGCCTGTCCAATCTCTTTGATTGCTCCCACACCTGATTCTCCTCTACTGCATGTAAGCCTTCCCTGGTCCAGATGTTCCGAGGAGTGTCAGGAGCCTCATGTCTTGACGGCAAATCCTGCCTCCCCTCCCGGCACATGAAAAGAGCCTACATGGCAGACCAAGCATGTCAGAAATGAGGAAATGAAATGGCACTGTTGACGGAAACAAAGCACAGCCTGTGCCACTAGGTAGGATATTTTACTTTGGAGGTGAGTCTGTTGGAAAATTACTGCCTGCGTGCAGTGACTGTGCGCCTGGGGTGGTGCCGGAGCAGTATAAAAGCGGGCCCTTCTCCTCACTCTCTCATCTACTTCTCTCAGCTCCATCTCCTTGGGAACAAGGTGAGTTGGGACTCCTTTCTTGCCTTCCTCCTCATCTTCCTCCTCGTCCTCCTCGTCCTCCTCGCCGTGTCTTCCCTGGTGTATGAATCTGCTTATCATGGGAGTGGGAAGGGGGCAGAAGTTTTTTTCATGGAGAGAGGCTGGGGCTTGTCTGGCGTGAGCTATGGACATGGTGGGGACCTCCCTGGACTTGGTCACTCTTGGCAGGGTTCTTTTGGGCTGATGGGAAGGAGAAACCCGTGGGCCTCCCTAAAAGGCCTCCACCTCTTCTCCTCGTCTCTCTTCTCCCTCATGGTGGGGTGCCAGGTGGCTCATCAAGCACCCCCCCATGCTTTGTTTTCCAATTCTAGAGCCCAGGTTCATCTTCACAGTTGAGTCATGTCCTGCTACAACCCGTGCCTGCCCTGCCAGCCCTGCCAGCCCTGCGGCCCGACCCCGCTGGCCAACAGCTGCAATGAGTCCTGTGTCAGGCAGTGCCAGGACTCCACCGTCGTCATCCAGCCCTCCCCCGTGGTGGTGACCCTGCCCGGCCCCATCCTCAGCTCCTTCCCGCAGAGCACCGCCGTGGGCTCCTCCACCTCCGCTGCCGTTGGCAGCATCCTCAGCTCTGAGGGAGTGCCCATCTCCTCCGGGGGCTTTGGCCTCTCCGGCCTTGGCAGCCGCCTCTGCGGCAGGAGGTGCCTCCCCTGCTGAAGCTGCTGGTGACAGCCCTGGGGAAGGCCCCCAGGGACCCATTGGGTGGGACCAGACTGGGGATGGAGCACTGGGTTCTTGCTTTCAGAGGGGCTGGGCCACCCCAGCACCTCTGGCAAAAGGACGAGGCTAGCCTGGGCTCTCACCAAGCACGCCCCATGCCTGCCTTTCCTTTCTCCCACTCTCTCCTTTCCCTCCCATGTGCTGCTTGTCCTGTGCTCCCCTGGGCTCTGAGCACCACAGAGCCAGCCTAGGGAGGACCTGCTGGCCCAGCTCCCTCTGTGGGGCAGGCAGGTGGACACCTGGCTGCCTCTCCGCCACAGCCATGGGGCGCAGACTGCTCTCTGCCCCTGGTGCTCCCTGCACCAGGACCTCCACTCAGAGTGATCTCATTTCCTCTTTTGACTCATTAAAGTTCTGCTGCATCCCAGCGCACGCCTCTGTGTCATCCTTTCCCCTCCGTATAGTCCCCCAAGGTGCCCAGGGAGAGAGGTGTGGCTCAGGGCTGTTTCTGGAAAGCGGTTGTTGGGGATGAATGCGCGGTGGATGGTAACAGCACTGTATAGGGTCTACCTGGGGTGAAGTTAAGTTCCACCATATTAGCCCTCCAGCTTGCTCTTTGTAGTTGTAGCTAGAATGGTGTTGATAACAGATAAATGTTTTGGGTTTTGCTGGGCAGTGCTTGTGCAGCAGCAAGACTGTCTCTCCAGCTCCCTCTCCAAAAGGCCAGTAGGCTGGGTGTGGGCAGGAGGTTGGAGGTGACATAGCCAGGACAGCCGACCCAGGCTGACCAAAGGGATATTCCGTACCAGATGACATCATGGTCAGCAACAAATGCTAAGAGAAAGGAGGAGGTGGGGGGATGGGGTGTGGGGTGGCATTCCTTATTACGGCCTTTCTCCTCGGAAGCAACCACTAAGTGTACTGTGACCCTGCTTCCCAGAAGTGGCTGCACATCGCCTGCTGATGGGCAGTAGAGAATAAACCTTCTTGCTTCGCTTTGCATCTGCACGCTTTGCTTTGACTGTCTTCGTTAAACTGCCCTTATCCTGACCCATGAGATTTCCATCTTCTTTTGTCCCCCCTTTCTCTTTGAGGATGGGGAGTGATAGAGCATCTTGGTGGACACCTGATGAGCAGACAAGGACAACTCACCCAAGTCTTTTTGGTGCTTATCGTGGGGTTCGAGACAATGGCAGTTTTGAATGGAGCGTGCTATAGTTGTGGTAGTTACTAACTGACAGGCCTCTGGGCAGGTCAGGGACTTTGCTTGCTGCAATGCTTCTCCCTTCAGTTGGCTGAGCTTGGAACATGTTAACAGAACCAAAAGCCATGTGCTTTGCCCTGGCCTTGAGGCCCTTCCTGTGCTGAGGGAGCTGTCTTGCGGAGAGCCCCACCTGGGACTGATGTGGGACGTTTTGTTGCGCAGGTTCCCAAGGTCCTTCTTCACCCTTACGGGAGGTGTTTAAAACTACCGATTCACACTGTTGGCTGATCGCAGGGTTTGCGGAATCTGCTGTCGTGCGGGCGTAAGAAGAGACAACTTTTGGCTGAGGCGACAGTGAAACGTGTCCTGAGCTGGCCGGACCCTGGGTGGCAGCTGCTTGAAAACCAGCTGCTTTTTGCCCTGTATTGGGGTTTGACCTGCATCTTTAGAGCCCCAGTTGAGCGCTATCAGAGGACCGTGGCTAAGGCAGGGACCCAAGAGATTGTCACGATTCAGCCAGGGATCCAAACTACATCTAAGAACATGGTAGTTGAGGCAGAGACCCAAACCACAGGTGTGAACACCATGGCTGAGATAGGGACCCAAACACCACCTCCAGGAATGGCCCTAGAGGTGAAAAAGACCTAGCGGGCAAGGAGGTGAACGGGTCCATGTCATCGACTAGGAAGGGAGTGAGGAGGAGGAAGAATCTGGTTGGTAAGCTGGTCCGTCAGCAAAGAAATGTCAGGAAGAAGTGAGAGAAATCACTCCAGAGAAGGAAAGTACGGGCTTCCTGACTTTGAGAGAGCTTTGAGACATGTGGAAAGATGACAGGCACTAGCCAGGTGAGAGGAGAACTGCCTGGCAACTCCGCGGCTGGGAGAGTGGGGCCAACAGTCAGGAATTAGAAGGTAAGGAAGCCCAACAGCTGCGATCCTTTGACACTGGGATTGGAAAAAAGGCAACAAGTCGCAGTCTCTGGAAGCATCTCGTGTCAAGCGTGAGGGCAAGATATCTGTTCGAGGGAGATCTTAGGCTTTAGCAAGGAAGGTCGACTGCTGCTTAAGAAGGTTTGCAGAACCTGAGAGAATTAATGGTGCTGGAAGTCATCTACCGTGACCTCGATGACAGGGAGGTCTCCAGGCTCTAGATAATGCCCTGCGTATACAGACCATGTGAAAAAGGTTGTCCAGATCTAACAGCTTGGCAGCAACGTATTGCCCAGATTTGGATACAGCAGCGGTGGAGAGAGCATCTTCCTGCCTGTGAAATTTGGAAGAAAATCTCTCTCCCTCCTTGTGCCCACAGGCCAGCACTTCAGCTGTGAGGGGCAACCCATGGAGCTAGTCTGAAAGGTGGATTGGCCGTAAAAAGAAGCAAGGTCAAAGGACGTGCACAGGAGATGCGTTTCTGGGGAATAAAAGGCATGATGGAGGTCCTCATATCCCTGTGGATGTGATCAGTAACAATTGTATCCTCACCAATCTGGCAGCAAGACAATCTTAACCCACCACAGGAAAGATTTTTAACTGCCTCTGCGTGGTCCTTCCTTCTGCGGACACTGCAGCAGCAGTGGTGAGGAGAGTGTTGCCCTGGGGAAGCTCTGGGTGCATGGGGCACACGGGGAGCCTTCAGCATTCCCAAAGGCATGCGAGTGGGAACCACTGCATGACTGCACAAAGTGAGCCTGTGTCACTGCACAGCCGTCCTCGGGATCCCCTTCCCAGAATCAGCCCTGAGCAACCCCAACTCTATCCCTGATTATCTTGGGAGAGCTTCTGCAAGGCAAAGGATGACATAGAGGCATGGGCTGGGATGCAGCGAAACTTTAATGGATCAAATGGCAGAAACGAGGTAACTCTGAGTGGAGGCTCTAGTGCAGGGAGCACCAGGGCCAGAAAGGAGTCTGTGCCCCATGGCTGTGGCGGAGATGCAGCCAGGTGTCCACCTGCCTGCGCCACAGAGGGATCAGGGCCAGCAGGTCCTCCCTAGGCTGGCTCTGTGGGGCTCAGAGCCCAGGGGAGCACAGGACAAGCAGCACACGGGAGGGAAAAGAGAGAGTGGGAGAAGGAAAGGCAGGCATGGGGCGTGCTTGGTGAGAGCCCAGGCTGGCCGCGTCCTTTTGCCAGAGGTGCTGGGATGGCCCAGCCCCTCTGAAAGCAAGAACCCAGTGCTCCATCCCCAGTCTGGTCCCACCCTGTGGGTCCCTGGGGGCCTTCCCCAGGGCTGTCACCAGCAGCTTTAGCAGGGGAGGCACCTCCTGCCGCAGAGGCGGCTGCCAAGGCCGGAGAGGCCAAAGCCCCCGGAGGAGATGGGCACTCCCTCAGAGCTGAGGATGCTGCCAACGGCAGCGGAGGTGGAGGAGCCCACGGCGGTGCTCTGCGGGAAGGAGCTGAGGATGGGGCCGGGCAGGGTCACCACCACGGGGGAGGGCTGGATGACGACGGTGGAGTCCTGGCACTGCCTGACACAGGGCTCATTGCAGCTGTTGGCCAGCGGGGTCGGGCCGCAGGGCCGGCAGGGCTGGCAGGGCAGGCATGGCAGGCACGGGTTGTTGCAGGACATGTCTCGACAGTGGAGATGAGCCTGGGGCATGCAGAAAGGCATAACAAAGCACGAGGGGTGGTTGACGAGCAGCCTGGCACCCCACCATGAGGGATACCCTTCTCCTCAGCTCAAAAGAGCCCAACCAAGTGTGACCATGCCCAGGGAGCTCCCCACCTAGCCCATACCTCACAAGACACCTCCACCAAGCCCCAACCTCTCTGCTTGCCACACCTTCTCCTCCCTTCTCTCTCCCTTCACAAACAGCCTCAAGACACAGCATCGGACAGAGAGACAGGTATGTGTTGAAAAACCCCAGAGGAGCACAAGGAGGAAGATGAGCAGGAAGGCAAGAAAGGGCGCCAAACTCACCTTGTTCCCAAGGAGATGGAGCTGAGAGGAGTGGATGAGAGAGTGAGGAGAAGGGCCCGCTTTTATACTGCTCCGGCACCGCCCCAGGCCCACAGTCACTGCACGCGGGCAGTAATTTTCCAACAGACTCACCTCCAAAGCAAAATATCCTACCTAGTGGCACAGGTTGTGTTTTAGTTTCCGTCAACAGTGCCATTTCATTTCCTCATTTCTGACGTGACCTCTAGGCCGCAGAGGCTCTTTTGAAGTATCAGGATGAGAGGCCCAAGCATTTCCTGAGCAAGACCATGTCAGTACAGGCAGAAGATGTGCCCCCAAGTGCTGGAGCAGTCTGTGCAGACGGAGGACATGGCTGGTGAGGTTGTTTTCAAAACCCTGTGCAGGAAGGTCGGCCTGTCTTTGCACCAATGCGGTCCTCTCCTGGGTTCCCAAAGGCTCCTGTGACTGAGGAGCCGCCACATCCTTCTACCTTCCTGTCTGCCTCTCTGCTCACTCCAGCTCGTGCTGATCACTGCCTCTATGGGCAGATGGGCTGCGCTAGTGATTTCAAATGCCTTTGCCCAAGCACAGCTTCTCCTTCTGGGGAGACATGTGCTGATTTCTCTGGTAAATTTATCCCCTCTTGTGGCTGTCTCTGGGGGTCCCCAACCTACGCCATCAGCAGGCTTGCAGAGGGACAATGTTGCTCCTCAACAAGCCCTGTGCAGTTGGGTCCCTCCCTCCTCACTACCAGAGCAGTGTGTTGAGGCTCGGGACAGCACCTTGTTCCTCTCTCTGTGTCTCCTCACACCACCATGCACTTTGGTCACATGCTTTGGACCCCGACCTGGCGACCCAAAGGCCTGGCACCAGGAGAGAGTGACCGCCAGCTGGACATCGTGACACTTGTCATAATCCTTGGAGGCCAGCAGGCATGCCAGATTTCAATCCCCTGCACTGCCCTCTTCCCCAGCCTCTTTTTTGTCACTCGCTCCGTAAGGATTGTCACAGGAGACAGCGTCAAAAGCCTTGTTTAGATGAGATGAACCACATTCGCTGCCCTTCCCTCATACACCGGAGCCAAGCAGGTCATCAAAGAAGGCCAGGAGGTTGGTCAGGCCTGCCTTGCCCTCTGTAAATCCATGCTGACCACTCACAATCATTTTCTTGTCCTTTTGTCTTGGGAAGCGCTTCCAGGATGATTTGCTCCATCACCTTTGCAGGGGTGGAGGTGAGGCTGACTGGCCTGTTGTTCCCCGGCTCCTCCTTTGTGCCCTTCTTGAAGACAGGAGGCCCACTGGCTTCCTTCCAGTCCTCAGATGCGTTCCCTGACTGCTGTGACTTTCAAAGGGAGTTGAGAGCGGCCTTGTAGTGACACCAACCAACTCCCTTGGGTGCGTGGCATCAGGATACATGCACTCATGCCTGTCCAATCTCTTTGATTGCTCCCACACCTGATTCTCCTCTACTGCATGTAAGCCTTCCCTGGTCCAGATGTTCCGAGGAGTGTCAGGAGCCTCATGTCTTGACGGCAAATCCTGCCTCCCCTCCCGGCACATGAAAAGAGCCTACATGGCAGACCAAGCATGTCAGAAATGAGGAAATGAAATGGCACTGTTGACGGAAACAAAGCACAGCCTGTGCCACTAGGTAGGATATTTTACTTTGGAGGTGAGTCTGTTGGAAAATTACTGCCTGCGTGCAGTGACTGTGCGCCTGGGGTGGTGCCGGAGCAGTATAAAAGCGGGCCCTTCTCCTCACTCTCTCGTCTACTCCTCTCAGCTCCACCTCCTTGGGAACAAGGTGAGTTGGGACTCCTTTCTTGCCTTCCTCCTCATCTTCCTCCTCGTCCTCCTCGTCCTCCTCGCCGTGTCTTCCCTGGTGTATGAATCTGCTTATCATGGGAGTGGGAAGGGGGCAGAAGTTTTTTTCATGGAGAGAGGCTGGGGCTTGTCTGGCGTGAGCTATGGACATGGTGGGGACCTCCCTGGACTTGGTCACTCTTGGCAGGGTTCTTTTGGGCTGATGGGAAGGAGAAACCCGTGGGCCTCCCTAAAAGGCCTCCACCTCTTCTCCTCGTCTCTCTTCTCCCTCATGGTGGGGTGCCAGGTGGCTCATCAAGCACCCCCCCATGCTTTGTTTTCCACTTCTAGAGCCCAGGTTCATCTTCACAGTTGAGTCATGTCCTGCTACAACCCGTGCCTGCCCTGCCAGCCCTGCCAGCCCTGCGGCCCGACCCCGCTGGCCAACAGCTGCAATGAGTCCTGTGTCAGGCAGTGCCAGGACTCCACCGTCGTCATCCAGCCCTCCCCCGTGGTGGTGACCCTGCCCGGCCCCATCCTCAGCTCCTTCCCGCAGAGCACTGCCGTGGGCTCCTCCACCTCCGCTGCCGTTGGCAGCATCCTCAGCTCTGAGGGAGTGCCCATCTCCTCCGGGGGCTTTGGCCTCTCCGGCCTTGGCAGCCGCCTCTGCGGCAGGAGGTGCCTCCCCTGCTGAAGCTGCTGGTGACAGCCCTGGGGAAGGCCCCCAGGGACCCACAGGGTGGGACCAGACTGGGCATGGAGCACTGGGTTCTTGCTTTCAGAGGGGCTGGGCCATCCCAGCACCTCTGGCAAAAGGACACGGCCAGCCTGGGCTCTCACCAAGCACGCCCCATGCCTGCCTTTCCTTCTCCCACTCTCTCTTTTCCCTCCCGTGTGCTGCTTGTCCTGTGCTCCCCTGGGCTCTGAGCCCCACAGAGCCAGCCTAGGGAGGACCTGCTGGCCCTGCTCCTTCTGTGGGGCAGGCAGGTGGACACCTGGCTGCATCTCCGCCACAGCCATGGGGCGCAGACTGCTCTCTGCCCCTGGTGCTCCCTGCACCAGGACCTCCACTCAGAGTGATCTCATTTCCTCTTTTGACTCATTAAAGTTCTGCTGCATCCCAGCGCACGCCTCTGTGTCATCCTTTCCCCTCCGTATAGTCCCCCAAGGTGCCCAGGGAGAGAGGTGTGGCTCAGGGCTGTTTCTGGAAAGCGGTTGTTGGGGATGAATGCGCGGTGGATGGTAACAGCACTGTATAGGGTCTACCTGGGGTGAAGTTAAGTTCCACCATATTAGCCCTCCAGCTTGCTCTTTGTAGTTGTAGCTAGAATGGTGTTGATAACAGATAAATGTTTTGGGTTTTGCTGGGCAGTGCTTGTGCAGCAGCAAGACTGTCTCTCCAGCTCCCTCTCCAAAAGGCCAGTAGGCTGGGTGTGGGCAGGAGGTTGGAGGTGACATAGCCAGGACAGCCGACCCAGGCTGACCAAAGGGATATTCCGTACCAGATGACATCATGGTCAGCAACAAATGCTAAGAGAAAGGAGGAGGTGGGGGGATGGGGTGTGGGGTGGCATTCCTTATTACGGCCTTTCTCCTCGGAAGCAACCACTAAGTGTACTGTGACCCTGCTTCCCAGAAGTGGCTGCACATCGCCTGCTGATGGGCAGTAGAGAATAAACCTTCTTGCTTCGCTTTGCATCTGCACGCTTTGCTTTGACTGTCTTCGTTAAACTGCCCTTATCCTGACCCATGAGATTTCCATCTTCTTTTGTCCCCCCTTTCTCTTTGAGGATGGGGAGTGATAGAGCATCTTGGTGGACACCTGATGAGCAGACAAGGACAACTCACCCAAGTCTTTTTGGTGCTTATCGTGGGGTTCGAGACAATGGCAGTTTTGAATGGAGCGTGCTATAGTTGTGGTAGTTACTAACTGACAGGCCTCTGGGCAGGTCAGGGACTTTGCTTGCTGCAATGCTTCTCCCTTCAGTTGGCTGAGCTTGGAACATGTTAACAGAACCAAAAGCCATGTGCTTTGCCCTGGCCTTGAGGCCCTTCCTGTGCTGAGGGAGCTGTCTTGCGGAGAGCCCCACCTGGGACTGATGTGGGACGTTTTGTTGCGCAGGTTCCCAAGGTCCTTCTTCACCCTTACGGGAGGTGTTTAAAACTACCGATTCACACTGTTGGCTGATCGCAGGGTTTGCGGAATCTGCTGTCGTGCGGGCGTAAGAAGAGACAACTTTTGGCTGAGGCGACAGTGAAACGTGTCCTGAGCTGGCCGGACCCTGGGTGGCAGCTGCTTGAAAACCAGCTGCTTTTTGCCCTGTATTGGGGTTTGACCTGCATCTTTAGAGCCCCAGTTGAGCGCTATCAGAGGACCGTGGCTAAGGCAGGGACCCAAGAGATTGTCACGATTCAGCCAGGGATCCAAACTACATCTAAGAACATGGTAGTTGAGGCAGAGACCCAAACCACAGGTGTGAACACCATGGCTGAGATAGGGACCCAAACACCACCTCCAGGAATGGCCCTAGAGGTGAAAAAGACCTAGCGGGCAAGGAGGTGAACGGGTCCATGTCATCGACTAGGAAGGGAGTGAGGAGGAGGAAGAATCTGGTTGGTAAGCTGGTCCGTCAGCAAAGAAATGTCAGGAAGAAGTGAGAGAAATCACTCCAGAGAAGGAAAGTACGGGCTTCCTGACTTTGAGAGAGCTTTGAGACATGTGGAAAGATGACAGGCACTAGCCAGGTGAGAGGAGAACTGCCTGGCAACTCCGCGGCTGGGAGAGTGGGGCCAACAGTCAGGAATTAGAAGGTAAGGAAGCCCAACAGCTGCGATCCTTTGACACTGGGATTGGAAAAAAGGCAACAAGTCGCAGTCTCTGGAAGCATCTCGTGTCAAGCGTGAGGGCAAGATATCTGTTCGAGGGAGATCTTAGGCTTTAGCAAGGAAGGTCGACTGCTGCTTAAGAAGGTTTGCAGAACCTGAGAGAATTAATGGTGCTGGAAGTCATCTACCGTGACCTCGATGACAGGGAGGTCTCCAGGCTCTAGATAATGCCCTGCGTATACAGACCATGTGAAAAAGGTTGTCCAGATCTAACAGCTTGGCAGCAACGTATTGCCCAGATTTGGATACAGCAGCGGTGGAGAGAGCATCTTCCTGCCTGTGAAATTTGGAAGAAAATCTCTCTCCCTCCTTGTGCCCACAGGCCAGCACTTCAGCTGTGAGGGGCAACCCATGGAGCTAGTCTGAAAGGTGGATTGGCCGTAAAAAGAAGCAAGGTCAAAGGACGTGCACAGGAGATGCGTTTCTGGGGAGTAAAAAGACATGATGGAGGTCCTCATATCCCTGTGGATGTGATCAGTAACAATTGTATCCTCACCAATCTGGCAGCAAGACAATCTTAACCCACCACAGGAAAGATTTTTAACTGCCTCTGCGTGGTCCTTCCTTCTGCGGACACTGCAGCAGCAGTGGTGAGGAGAGTGTTGCCCTGGGGAAGCTCTGGGTGCATGGGGCACACGGGGAGCCTTCAGCATTCCCAAAGGCATGCGAGTGGGAACCACTGCATGACTGCACAAAGTGAGCCTGTGTCACTGCACAGCCGTCCTCGGGATCCCCTTCCCAGAATCAGCCCTGAGCAACCCCAACTCTATCCCTGATTATCTTGGGAGAGCTTCTGCAAGGCAAAGGATGACATAGAGGCATGGGCTGGGATGCAGCGAAACTTTAATGGATCAAATGGCAGAAACGAGGTAACTCTGAGTGGAGGCTCTAGTGCAGGGAGCACCAGGGCCAGAAAGGAGTCTGTGCCCCATGGCTGTGGCGGAGATGCAGCCAGGTGTCCACCTGCCTGCGCCACAGAGGGATCAGGGCCAGCAGGTCCTCCCTAGGCTGGCTCTGTGGGGCTCAGAGCCCAGGGGAGCACAGGACAAGCAGCACACGGGAGGGAAAAGAGAGAGTGGGAGAAGGAAAGGCAGGCATGGGGCGTGCTTGGTGAGAGCCCAGGCTGGCCGCGTCCTTTTGCCAGAGGTGCTGGGATGGCCCAGCCCCTCTGAAAGCAAGAACCCAGTGCTCCATCCCCAGTCTGGTCCCACCCTGTGGGTCCCTGGGGGCCTTCCCCAGGGCTGTCACCAGCAGCTTTAGCAGGGGAGGCACCTCCTGCCGCAGAGGCGGCTGCCAAGGCCGGAGAGGCCAAAGCCCCCGGAGGAGATGGGCACTCCCTCAGAGCTGAGGATGCTGCCAACGGCAGCGGAGGTGGAGGAGCCCACGGCGGTGCTCTGCGGGAAGGAGCTGAGGATGGGGCCGGGCAGGGTCACCACCACGGGGGAGGGCTGGATGACGACGGTGGAGTCCTGGCACTGCCTGACACAGGGCTCATTGCAGCTGTTGGCCAGCGGGGTCGGGCCGCAGGGCCGGCAGGGCTGGCAGGGCAGGCATGGCAGGCACGGGTTGTTGCAGGACATGTCTCGACAGTGGAGATGAGCCTGGGGCATGCAGAAAGGCATAACAAAGCACGAGGGGTGGTTGACGAGCAGCCTGGCACCCCACCACGAGGGATACCCTTCTCCTCAGCTCAAAAGAGCCCAACCAAGTGTGACCATGCCCAGGGAGCTCCCCACCTAGCCCATACCTCACAAGACACCTCCACCAAGCCCCAACCTCTCTGCTTGCCACACCTTCTCCTCCCTTCTCTCTCCCTTCACAAACAGCCTCAAGACACAGCATCGGACAGAGAGACAGGTATGTGTTGAAAAACCCCAGAGGAGCACAAGGAGGAAGATGAGCAGGAAGGCAAGAAAGGGCACCAAACTCACCTTGTTCCCAAGGAGATGGAGCTGAGAGGAGTGGATGAGAGAGTGAGGAGAAGGGCCCGCTTTTATACTGCTCCGGCACCGCCCCAGGCCCACAGTCACTGCACGCGGGCAGTAATTTTCCAACAGACTCACCTCCAAAGCAAAATATCCTACCTAGTGGCACAGGTTGTGTTTTAGTTTCCGTCAACAGTGCCATTTCATTTCCTCATTTCTGACGTGACCTCTAGGCCGCAGAGGCTCTTTTGAAGTATCAGGATGAGAGGCCCAAGCATTTCCTGAGCAAGACCATGTCAGTACAGGCAGAAGATGTGCCCCCAAGTGCTGGAGCAGTCTGTGCAGACGGAGGACATGGCTGGTGAGGTTGTTTTCAAAACCCTGTGCAGGAAGGTCGGCCTGTCTTTGCACCAATGCGGTCCTCTCCTGGGTTCCCAAAGGCTCCTGTGACTGAGGAGCCGCCACATCCTTCTACCTTCCTGTCTGCCTCTCTGCTCACTCCAGCTCGTGCTGATCACTGCCTCTATGGGCAGATGGGCTGCGCTAGTGATTTCAAATGCCTTTGCCCAAGCACAGCTTCTCCTTCTGGGGAGACATGTGCTGATTTCTCTGGTAAATTTATCCCCTCTTGTGGCTGTCTCTGGGGGTCCCCAACCTACGCCATCAGCAGGCTTGCAGAGGGACAATGTTGCTCCTCAACAAGCCCTGTGCAGTTGGGTCCCTCCCTCCTCACTACCAGAGCAGTGTGTTGAGGCTCGGGACAGCACCTTGTTCCTCTCTCTGTGTCTCCTCACACCACCATGCACTTTGGTCACATGCTTTGGACCCCGACCTGGCGACCCAAAGGCCTGGCACCAGGAGAGAGTGACCGCCAGCTGGACATCGTGACACTTGTCATAATCCTTGGAGGCCAGCAGGCATGCCAGATTTCAATCCCCTGCACTGCCCTCTTCCCCAGCCTCTTTTTTGTCACTCGCTCCGTAAGGATTGTCACAGGAGACAGCGTCAAAAGCCTTGTTTAGATGAGATGAACCACATTCGCTGCCCTTCCCTCATACACCGGAGCCAAGCAGGTCATCAAAGAAGGCCAGGAGGTTGGTCAGGCCTGCCTTGCCCTCTGTAAATCCATGCTGACCACTCACAATCATTTTCTTGTCCTTTTGTCTTGGGAAGCGCTTCCAGGATGATTTGCTCCATCACCTTTGCAGGGGTGGAGGTGAGGCTGACTGGCCTGTTGTTCCCCGGCTCCTCCTTTGTGCCCTTCTTGAAGACAGGAGGCCCACTGGCTTCCTTCCAGTCCTCAGATGCTTTCCCTGACTGCTGTGACTTTCAAAGGGAGTTGAGAGTGGCCTTGTAGTGACACCAACCAACTCCCTTGGGTGCGTGGCATCAGGATACATGCACTCATGCCTGTCCAATCTCTTTGATTGCTCCCACACCTGATTCTCCTCTACTGCATGTAAGCCTTCCCTGGTCCAGATGTTCCGAGGAGTGTCAGGAGCCTCATGTCTTGACGGCAAATCCTGCCTCCCCTCCCGGCACATGAAAAGAGCCTACATGGCAGACCAAGCATGTCAGAAATGAGGAAATGAAATGGCACTGTTGACGGAAACAAAGCACAGCCTGTGCCACTAGGTAGGATATTTTACTTTGGAGGTGAGTCTGTTGGAAAATTACTGCCTGCGTGCAGTGACTGTGCGCCTGGGGTGGTGCCGGAGCAGTATAAAAGCGGGCCCTTCTCCTCACTCTCTCATCTACTCCTCTCAGCTCCATCTCCTTGGGAACAAGGTGAGTTGGGACTCCTTTCTTGCCTTCCTCCTCATCTTCCTCCTCGTCCTCCTCGTCCTCCTCGCCGTGTCTTCCCTGGTGTATGAATCTGCTTATCATGGGAGTGGGAAGGGGGCAGAAGTTTTTTTCATGGAGAGAGGCTGGGGCTTGTCTGGCGTGAGCTATGGACATGGTGGGGACCTCCCTGGACTTGGTCACTCTTGGCAGGGTTCTTTTGGGCTGATGGGAAGGAGAAACCCGTGGGCCTCCCTAAAAGGCCTCCACCTCTTCTCCTCGTCTCTCTTCTCCCTCATGGTGGGGTGCCAGGTGGCTCATCAAGCACCCCCCCATGCTTTGTTTTCCACTTCTAGAGCCCAGGTTCATCTTCACAGTTGAGTCATGTCCTGCTACAACCCGTGCCTGCCCTGCCAGCCCTGCCAGCCCTGCGGCCCGACCCCGCTGGCCAACAGCTGCAATGAGTCCTGTGTCAGGCAGTGCCAGGACTCCACCGTCGTCATCCAGCCCTCCCCCGTGGTGGTGACCCTGCCCGGCCCCATCCTCAGCTCCTTCCCGCAGAGCACCGCCGTGGGCTCCTCCACCTCCGCTGCCGTTGGCAGCATCCTCAGCTCTGAGGGAGTGCCCATCTCCTCTGGGGGCTTTGGCCTCTCCGGCCTTGGCAGCCGCCTCTGCGGCAGGAGGTGCCTCCCCTGCTGAAGCTGCTGGTGACAGCCCTGGGGAAGGCCCCCAGGGACCCATTGGGTGGGACCAGACTGGGGATGGAGCACTGGGTTCTTGCTTTCAGAGGGGCTGGGCCATCCCAGCACCTCTGGCAAAAGGACACGGCCAGCCTGGGCTCTCACCAAGCACGCCCCATGCCTGCCTTTCCTTCTCCCACTCTCTCTTTTCCCTCCCGTGTGCTGCTTGTCCTGTGCTCCCCTGGGCTCTGAGCCCCACAGAGCCAGCCTAGGGAGGACCTGCTGGCCCAGCTCCCTCTGTGGGGCAGGCAGGTGGACACCTGGCTGCGTCTCCGCCACAGCCATGGGGCGCAGACTGCTCTCTGCCCCTGGTGCTCCCTGCACCAGGACCTCCACTCAGAGTGATCTCATTTCCTCTTTTGACTCATTAAAGTTCTGCTGCATCCCAGCGCACGCCTCTGTGTCATCCTTTCCCCTCCGTATAGTCCCCCAAGGTGCCCAGGGAGAGAGGTGTGGCTCAGGGCTGTTTCTGGAAAGCGGTTGTTGGGGATGAATGCGCGGTGGATGGTAACAGCACTGTATAGGGTCTACCTGGGGTGAAGTTAAGTTCCACCATATTAGCCCTCCAGCTTGCTCTTTGTAGTTGTAGCTAGAATGGTGTTGATAACAGATAAATGTTTTGGGTTTTGCTGGGCAGTGCTTGTGCAGCAGCAAGACTGTCTCTCCAGCTCCCTCTCCAAAAGGCCAGTAGGCTGGGTGTGGGCAGGAGGTTGGAGGTGACATAGCCAGGACAGCCGACCCAGGCTGACCAAAGGGATATTCCGTACCAGATGACATCATGGTCAGCAACAAATGCTAAGAGAAAGGAGGAGGTGGGGGGATGGGGTGTGGGGTGGCATTCCTTATTACGGCCTTTCTCCTCGGAAGCAACCACTAAGTGTACTGTGACCCTGCTTCCCAGAAGTGGCTGCACATCGCCTGCTGATGGGCAGTAGAGAATAAACCTTCTTGCTTCGCTTTGCATCTGCACGCTTTGCTTTGACTGTCTTCGTTAAACTGCCCTTATCCTGACCCATGAGATTTCCATCTTCTTTTGTCCCCCCTTTCTCTTTGAGGATGGGGAGTGATAGAGCATCTTGGTGGACACCTGATGAGCAGACAAGGACAACTCACCCAAGTCTTTTTGGTGCTTATCGTGGGGTTCGAGACAATGGCAGTTTTGGATGGAGCGTGCTATAGTTGTGGTAGTTACTAACTGACAGGCCTCTGGGCAGGTCAGGGACTTTGCTTGCTGCAATGCTTCTCCCTTCAGTTGGCTGAGCTTGGAACATGTTAACAGAACCAAAAGCCATGTGCTTTGCCCTGGCCTTGAGGCCCTTCCTGTGCTGAGGGAGCTGTCTTGCGGAGAGCCCCACCTGGGACTGATGTGGGACGTTTTGTTGCGCAGGTTCCCAAGGTCCTTCTTCACCCTTACGGGAGGTGTTTAAAACTACCGATTCACACTGTTGGCTGATCGCAGGGTTTGCGGAATCTGCTGTCGTGCGGGCGTAAGAAGAGACAACTTTTGGCTGAGGCGACAGTGAAACGTGTCCTGAGCTGGCCGGACCCTGGGTGGCAGCTGCTTGAAAACCAGCTGCTTTTTGCCCTGTATTGGGGTTTGACCTGCATCTTTAGAGCCCCAGTTGAGCGCTATCAGAGGACCGTGGCTAAGGCAGGGACCCAAGAGATTGTCACGATTCAGCCAGGGATCCAAACTACATCTAAGAACATGGTAGTTGAGGCAGAGACCCAAACCACAGGTGTGAACACCATGGCTGAGATAGGGACCCAAACACCACCTCCAGGAATGGCCCTAGAGGTGAAAAAGACCTAGCGGGCAAGGAGGTGAACGGGTCCATGTCATCGACTAGGAAGGGAGTGAGGAGGAGGAAGAATCTGGTTGGTAAGCTGGTCCGTCAGCAAAGAAATGTCAGGAAGAAGTGAGAGAAATCACTCCAGAGAAGGAAAGTACGGGCTTCCTGACTTTGAGAGAGCTTTGAGACATGTGGAAAGATGACAGGCACTAGCCAGGTGAGAGGAGAACTGCCTGGCAACTCCGCGGCTGGGAGAGTGGGGCCAACAGTCAGGAATTAGAAGGTAAGGAAGCCCAACAGCTGCGATCCTTTGACACTGGGATTGGAAAAAAGGCAACAAGTCGCAGTCTCTGGAAGCATCTCGTGTCAAGCGTGAGGGCAAGATATCTGTTCGAGGGAGATCTTAGGCTTTAGCAAGGAAGGTCGACTGCTGCTTAAGAAGGTTTGCAGAACCTGAGAGAATTAATGGTGCTGGAAGTCATCTACCGTGACCTCGATGACAGGGAGGTCTCCAGGCTCTAGATAATGCCCTGCGTATACAGACCATGTGAAAAAGGTTGTCCAGATCTAACAGCTTGGCAGCAACGTATTGCCCAGATTTGGATACAGCAGCGGTGGAGAGAGCATCTTCCTGCCTGTGAAATTTGGAAGAAAATCTCTCTCCCTCCTTGTGCCCACAGGCCAGCACTTCAGCTGTGAGGGGCAACCCATGGAGCTAGTCTGAAAGGTGGATTGGCCGTAAAAAGAAGCAAGGTCAAAGGACGTGCACAGGAGATGCGTTTCTGGGGAGTAAAAAGGCATGATGGAGGTCCTCATATCCCTGTGGATGTGATCAGTAACAATTGTATCCTCACCAATCTGGCAGCAAGACAATCTTAACCCACCACAGGAAAGATTTTTAACTGCCTCTGCGTGGTCCTTCCTTCTGCGGACACTGCAGCAGCAGTGGTGAGGAGAGTGTTGCCCTGGGGAAGCTCTGGGTGCATGGGGCACACGGGGAGCCTTCAGCATTCCCAAAGGCATGCGAGTGGGAACCACTGCATGACTGCACAAAGTGAGCCTGTGTCACTGCACAGCCGTCCTCGGGATCCCCTTCCCAGAATCAGCCCTGAGCAACCCCAACTCTATCCCTGATTATCTTGGGAGAGCTTCTGCAAGGCAAAGGATGACATAGAGGCATGGGCTGGGATGCAGCGAAACTTTAATGGATCAAATGGCAGAAACGAGGTAACTCTGAGTGGAGGCTCTAGTGCAGGGAGCACCAGGGCCAGAAAGGAGTCTGTGCCCCATGGCTGTGGCGGAGATGCAGCCAGGTGTCCACCTGCCTGCGCCACAGAGGGATCAGGGCCAGCAGGTCCTCCCTAGGCTGGCTCTGTGGGGCTCAGAGCCCAGGGGAGCACAGGACAAGCAGCACACGGGAGGGAAAAGAGAGAGTGGGAGAAGGAAAGGCAGGCATGGGGCGTGCTTGGTGAGAGCCCAGGCTGGCCGCGTCCTTTTGCCAGAGGTGCTGGGATGGCCCAGCCCCTCTGAAAGCAAGAACCCAGTGCTCCATCCCCAGTCTGGTCCCACCCTGTGGGTCCCTGGGGGCCTTCCCCAGGGCTGTCACCAGCAGCTTTAGCAGGGGAGGCACCTCCTGCCGCAGAGGCGGCTGCCAAGGCCGGAGAGGCCAAAGCCCCCGGAGGAGATGGGCACTCCCTCAGAGCTGAGGATGCTGCCAACGGCAGCGGAGGTGGAGGAGCCCACGGCGGTGCTCTGCGGGAAGGAGCTGAGGATGGGGCCGGGCAGGGTCACCACCACGGGGGAGGGCTGGATGACGACGGTGGAGTCCTGGCACTGCCTGACACAGGGCTCATTGCAGCTGTTGGCCAGCGGGGTCGGGCCGCAGGGCCGGCAGGGCTGGCAGGGCAGGCATGGCAGGCACGGGTTGTTGCAGGACATGTCTCGACAGTGGAGATGAGCCTGGGGCATGCAGAAAGGCATAACAAAGCACGAGGGGTGGTTGACGAGCAGCCTGGCACCCCACCACGAGGGATACCCTTCTCCTCAGCTCAAAAGAGCCCAACCAAGTGTGACCATGTCCAGGGAGCTCCCCACCTAGCCCATACCTCACAAGACACCTCCACCAAGCCCCAACCTCTCTGCTTGCCACACCTTCTCCTCCCTTCTCTCTCCCTTCACAAACAGCCTCAAGACACAGCATCGGACAGAGAGACAGGTATGTGTTGAAAAACCCCAGAGGAGCACAAGGAGGAAGATGAGCAGGAAGGCAAGAAAGGGCGCCAAACTCACCTTGTTCCCAAGGAGATGGAGCTGAGAGGAGTGGATGAGAGAGTGAGGAGAAGGGCCCGCTTTTATACTGCTCCGGCACCGCCCCAGGCCCACAGTCACTGCACGCGGGCAGTAATTTTCCAACAGACTCACCTCCAAAGCAAAATATCCTACCTAGTGGCACAGGTTGTGTTTTAGTTTCCGTCAACAGTGCCATTTCATTTCCTCATTTCTGACGTGACCTCTAGGCCGCAGAGGCTCTTTTGAAGTATCAGGATGAGAGGCCCAAGCATTTCCTGAGCAAGACCATGTCAGTACAGGCAGAAGATGTGCCCCCAAGTGCTGGAGCAGTCTGTGCAGACGGAGGACATGGCTGGTGAGGTTGTTTTCAAAACCCTGTGCAGGAAGGTCGGCCTGTCTTTGCACCAATGCGGTCCTCTCCTGGGTTCCCAAAGGCTCCTGTGACTGAGGAGCCGCCACATCCTTCTACCTTCCTGTCTGCCTCTCTGCTCACTCCAGCTCGTGCTGATCACTGCCTCTATGGGCAGATGGGCTGCGCTAGTGATTTCAAATGCCTTTGCCCAAGCACAGCTTCTCCTTCTGGGGAGACATGTGCTGATTTCTCTGGTAAATTTATCCCCTCTTGTGGCTGTCTCTGGGGGTCCCCAACCTACGCCATCAGCAGGCTTGCAGAGGGACAATGTTGCTCCTCAACAAGCCCTGTGCAGTTGGGTCCCTCCCTCCTCACTACCAGAGCAGTGTGTTGAGGCTCGGGACAGCACCTTGTTCCTCTCTCCGTGTCTCCTCACACCACCATGCACTTTGGTCACATGCTTTGGACCCCGACCTGGCGACCCAAAGGCCTGGCACCAGGAGAGAGTGACCGCCAGCTGGACATCGTGACACTTGTCATAATCCTTGGAGGCCAGCAGGCATGCCAGATTTCAATCCCCTGCACTGCCCTCTTCCCCAGCCTCTTTTTTGTCACTCGCTCCGTAAGGATTGTCACAGGAGACAGCGTCAAAAGCCTTGTTTAGATGAGATGAACCACATTCGCTGCCCTTCCCTCATACACCGGAGCCAAGCAGGTCATCAAAGAAGGCCAGGAGGTTGGTCAGGCCTGCCTTGCCCTCTGTAAATCCATGCTGACCACTCACAATCATTTTCTTGTCCTTTTGTCTTGGGAAGCGCTTCCAGGATGATTTGCTCCATCACCTTTGCAGGGGTGGAGGTGAGGCTGACTGGCCTGTTGTTCCCCGGCTCCTCCTTTGTGCCCTTCTTGAAGACAGGAGGCCCACTGGCTTCCTTCCAGTCCTCAGATGCGTTCCCTGACTGCTGTGACTTTCAAAGGGAGTTGAGAGCGGCCTTGTAGTGACACCAACCAACTCCCTTGGGTGCGTGGCATCAGGATACATGCACTCATGCCTGTCCAATCTCTTTGATTGCTCCCACACCTGATTCTCCTCTACTGCATGTAAGCCTTCCCTGGTCCAGATGTTCCGAGGAGTGTCAGGAGCCTCATGTCTTGACGGCAAATCCTGCCTCCCCTCCCGGCACATGAAAAGAGCCTACATGGCAGACCAAGCATGTCAGAAATGAGGAAATGAAATGGCACTGTTGACGGAAACAAAGCACAGCCTGTGCCACTAGGTAGGATATTTTACTTTGGAGGTGAGTCTGTTGGAAAATTACTGCCTGCGTGCAGTGACTGTGCGCCTGGGGTGGTGCCGGAGCAGTATAAAAGCGGGCCCTTCTCCTCACTCTCTCGTCTACTCCTCTCAGCTCCATCTCCTTGGGAACAAGGTGAGTTGGGACTCCTTTCTTGCCTTCCTCCTCATCTTCCTCCTCGTCCTCCTCGTCCTCCTCGCCGTGTCTTCCCTGGTGTATGAATCTGCTTATCATGGGAGTGGGAAGGGGGCAGAAGTTTTTTTCATGGAGAGAGGCTGGGGCTTGTCTGGCGTGAGCTATGGACATGGTGGGGACCTCCCTGGACTTGGTCACTCTTGGCAGGGTTATTTTGGGCTGATGGGAAGGAGAAACCCGTGGGCCTCCCTAAAAGGCCTCCACCTCTTCTCCTCGTCTCTCTTCTCCCTCATGGTGGGGTGCCAGGTGGCTCATCAAGCACCCCCCCATGCTTTGTTTTCCACTTCTAGAGCCCAGGTTCATCTTCACAGTTGAGTCATGTCCTGCTACAACCCGTGCCTGCCCTGCCAGCCCTGCCAGCCCTGCGGCCCGACCCCGCTGGCCAACAGCTGCAATGAGTCCTGTGTCAGGCAGTGCCAGGACTCCACCGTCGTCATCCAGCCCTCCCCCGTGGTGGTGACCCTGCCCGGCCCCATCCTCAGCTCCTTCCCGCAGAGCACCGCCGTGGGCTCCTCCACCTCCGCTGCCGTTGGCAGCATCCTCAGCTCTGAGGGAGTGCCCATCTCCTCCGGGGGCTTTGGCCTCTCCGGCCTTGGCAGCCGCCTCTGCGGCAGGAGGTGCCTCCCCTGCTGAAGCTGCTGGTGACAGCCCTGGGGAAGGCCCCCAGGGACCCATTGGGTGGGACCAGACTGGGGATGGAGCACTGGGTTCTTGCTTTCAGAGGGGCTGGGCCACCCCAGCACCTCTGGCAAAAGGACGAGGCTAGCCTGGGCTCTCACCAAGCACGCCCCATGCCTGCCTTTCCTTTCTCCCACTCTCTCCTTTCCCTCCCGTGTGCTGCTTGTCCTGTGCTCCCCTGGGCTCTGAGCACCACAGAGCCAGCCTAGGGAGGACCTGCTGGCCCAGCTCCCTCTGTGGGGCAGGCAGGTGGATACCTGGCTGCCTCTCCACCACAGCCATGGGGCGCAGACTGCTCTCTGCCCCTGGTGCTCCCTGCACCAGGACCTCCACTCAGAGTGATCTCATTTCCTCTTTTGACTCATTAAAGTTCTGCTGCATCCCAGCGCACGCCTCTGTGTCATCCTTTCCCCTCCATATAGTCCCCCAAGGTGCCCAGGGAGAGAGGTGTGGCTCAGGGCTGTTTCTGGAAAGCGGTTGTTGGGGATGAATGCGCGGTGGATGGTAACAGCACTGTATAGGGTCTACCTGGGGTGAAGTTAAGTTCCACCATATTAGCCCTCCAGCTTGCTCTTTGTAGTTGTAGCTAGAATGGTGTTGATAACACATAAATGTTTTGGGTTTTGCTGGGCAGTGCTTGTGCAGCAGCAAGACTGTCTCTCCAGCTCCCTCTCCAAAAGGCCAGTAGGCTGGGTGTGGGCAGGAGGTTGGAGGTGACATAGCCAGGACAGCCGACCCAGGCTGACCAAAGGGATATTCCGTACCAGATGACATCATGGTCAGCAACAAATGCTAAGAGAAAGGAGGAGGTGGGGGGATGGGGTGTGGGGTGGCATTCCTTATTACGGCCTTTCTCCTCGGAAGCAACCACTAAGTGTACTGTGACCCTGCTTCCCAGAAGTGGCTGCACATCGCCTGCTGATGGGCAGTAGAGAATAAACCTTCTTGCTTCGCTTTGCATCTGCACGCTTTGCTTTGACTGTCTTCGTTAAACTGCCCTTATCCTGACCCATGAGATTTCCATCTTCTTTTGTCCCCCCTTTCTCTTTGAGGATGGGGAGTGATAGAGCATCTTGGTGGACACCTGATGAGCAGACAAGGACAACTCACCCAAGTCTTTTTGGTGCTTATCGTGGGGTTCGAGACAATGGCAGTTTTGAATGGAGCGTGCTATAGTTGTGGTAGTTACTAACTGACAGGCCTCTGGGCAGGTCAGGGACTTTGCTTGCTGCAATGCTTCTCCCTTCAGTTGGCTGAGCTTGGAACATGTTAACAGAACCAAAAGCCATGTGCTTTGCCCTGGCCTTGAGGCCCTTCCTGTGCTGAGGGAGCTGTCTTGCGGAGAGCCCCACCTGGGACTGATGTGGGACGTTTTGTTGCGCAGGTTCCCAAGGTCCTTCTTCACCCTTACGGGAGGTGTTTAAAACTACCGATTCACACTGTTGGCTGATCGCAGGGTTTGCGGAATCTGCTGTCGTGCGGGTGTAAGAAGAGACAACTTTTGGCTGAGGCGACAGTGAAATGTGTCCTGAGCTGGCCGGACCCTGGGTGGCAGCTGCTTGAAAACCAGCTGCTTTTTGCCCTGTATTGGGGTTTGACCTGTATCTTTAGAGCCCCAGTTGAGCGCTATCAGAGGACCGTGGCTAAGGCAGGGACCCAAGAGATTGTCACGATTCAGCCAGGGATCCAAACTACATCTAAGAACATGGTAGTTGAGGCAGAGACCCAAACCACAGGTGTGAACACCATGGCTGAGATAGGGACCCAAACACCACCTCCAGGAATGGCCCTAGAGGTGAAAAAGACCTAGCGGACAAGGAGGTGAACGGGTCCATGTCATCGACTAGGAAGGGAGTGAGGAGGAGGAAGAATCTGGTTGGTAAGCTGGTCCGTCAGCAAAGAAATGTCAGGAAGAAGTGAGAGAAATCACTCCAGAGAAGGAAAGTACGGGCTTCCTGACTTTGAGAGAGCTTTGAGACATGTGGAAAGATGACAGGCACTAGCCAGGTGAGAGGAGAACTGCCTGGCAACTCCGCGGCTGGGAGAGTGGGGCCAACAATCAGGAATTAGAAGGTAAGGAAGCCCAACAGCTGCGATCCTTTGACACTGGGATTGGAAAAAAGGCAACAAGTCGCAGTCTCTGGAAGCATCTCGTGTCAAGCGTGAGGGCAAGACATCTGTTCGACGGAGATCTTAGGCTTTAGCAAGGAAGGTCGACTGCTGCTTAAGAAGGTTTGCAGAACCTGAGAGAATTAATGGTGCTGGAAGTCATCTACCGTGACCTCGATGACAGGGAGGTCTCCAGGCTCTAGATAATGCCCTGCGTATACAGACCATGTGAAAAAGGTTGTCCAGATCTAACAGCTTGGCAGCAACGTATTGCCCAGATTTGGATACAGCAGCGGTGGAGAGAGCATCTTCCTGCCTGTGAAATTTGGAAGAAAATCTCTCTCCCTCCTTGTGCCCACAGGCCAGCACTTCAGCTGTGAGGGGCAACCCATGGAGCTAGTCTGAAAGGTGGATTGGCCGTAAAAAGAAGCAAGGTCAAAGGACGTGCACAGGAGATGCGTTTCTGGGGAATAAAAGGCATGATGGAGGTCCTCATATCCCTGTGGATGTGATCAGTAACAATTGTATCCTCACCAATCTGGCAGCAAGACAATCTTAACCCACCACAGGAAAGATTTTTAACTGCCTCTGCGTGGTCCTTCCTTCTGCGGACACTGCAGCAGCAGTGGTGAGGAGAGTGTTGCCCTGGGGAAGCTCTGGGTGCATGGGGCACACGGGGAGCCTTCAGCATTCCCAAAGGCATGCGAGTGGGAACCACTGCATGACTGCACAAAGTGAGCCTGTGTCACTGCACAGCCGTCCTCGGGATCCCCTTCCCAGAATCAGCCCTGAGCAACCCCAACTCTATCCCTGATTATCTTGGGAGAGCTTCTGCAAGGCAAAGGATGACATAGAGGCATGGGCTGGGATGCAGCGAAACTTTAATGGATCAAATGGCAGAAACGAGGTAACTCTGAGTGGAGGCTCTAGTGCAGGGAGCACCAGGGCCAGAAAGGAGTCTGTGCCCCATGGCTGTGGCGGAGATGCAGCCAGGTGTCCACCTGCCTGCGCCACAGAGGGATCAGGGCCAGCAGGTCCTCCCTAGGCTGGCTCTGTGGGGCTCAGAGCCCAGGGGAGCACAGGACAAGCAGCACACGGGAGGGAAAAGAGAGAGTGGGAGAAGGAAAGGCAGGCATGGGGCGTGCTTGGTGAGAGCCCAGGCTGGCCGCGTCCTTTTGCCAGAGGTGCTGGGATGGCCCAGCCCCTCTGAAAGCAAGAACCCAGTGCTCCATCCCCAGTCTGGTCCCACCCTGTGGGTCCCTGGGGGCCTTCCCCAGGGCTGTCACCAGCAGCTTTAGCAGGGGAGGCACCTCCTGCCGCAGAGGCGGCTGCCAAGGCCGGAGAGGCCAAAGCCCCCGGAGGAGATGGGCACTCCCTCAGAGCTGAGGATGCTGCCAACGGCAGCGGAGGTGGAGGAGCCCACGGCGGTGCTCTGCGGGAAGGAGCTGAGGATGGGGCCGGGCAGGGTCACCACCACGGGGGAGGGCTGGATGACGACGGTGGAGTCCTGGCACTGCCTGACACAGGGCTCATTGCAGCTGTTGGCCAACGGGGTCGGGCCGCAGGGCCGGCAGGGCTGGCAGGGCAGGCATGGCAGGCACGGGTTGTTGCAGGACATGTCTCGACAGTGGAGATGAGCCTGGGGCATGCAGAAAGGCATAACAAAGCACGAGGGGTGGTTGACGAGCAGCCTGGCACCCCACCACGAGGGATACCCTTCTCCTCAGCTCAAAAGAGCCCAACCAAGTGTGACCATGCCCAGGGAGCTCCCCACCTAGCCCATACCTCACAAGACACCTCCACCAAGCCCCAACCTCTCTGCTTGCCACACCTTCTCCTCCCTTCTCTCTCCCTTCACAAACAGCCTCAAGACACAGCATCGGACAGAGAGACAGGTATGTGTTGAAAAACCCCAGAGGAGCACAAGGAGGAAGATGAGCAGGAAGGCAAGAAAGGGCGCCAAACTCACCTTGTTCCCAAGGAGATGGAGCTGAGAGGAGTGGATGAGAGAGTGAGGAGAAGGGCCCGCTTTTATACTGCTCCGGCACCGCCCCAGGCCCACAGTCACTGCACGCGGGCAGTAATTTTCCAACAGACTCACCTCCAAAGCAAAGTATCCTACCTAGTGGCACAGGTTGTGTTTTAGTTTCCGTCAACAGTGCCATTTCATTTCCTCATTTCTGACGTGACCTCTAGGCCGCAGAGGCTCTTTTGAAGTATCAGGATGAGAGGCCCAAGCATTTCCTGAGCAAGACCATGTCCGTACAGGCAGAAGATGTGCCCCCAAGTGCTGGAGCAGTCTGTGCAGACGGAGGACATGGCTGGTGAGGTTGTTTTCAAAACCCTGTGCAGGAAGGTCGGCCTGTCTTTGCACCAATGCGGTCCTCTCCTGGGTTCCCAAAGGCTCCTGTGACTGAGGAGCCGCCACATCCTTCTACCTTCCTGTCTGCCTCTCTGCTCACTCCAGCTCGTGCTGATCACTGCCTCTATGGGCAGATGGGCTGCGCTAGTGATTTCAAATGCCTTTGCCCAAGCACAGCTTCTCCTTCTGGGGAGACATGTGCTGATTTCTCTGGTAAATTTATCCCCTCTTGTGGCTGTCTCTGGGGGTCCCCAACCTACGCCATCAGCAGGCTTGCAGAGGGACAATGTTGCTCCTCAACAAGCCCTGTGCAGTTGGGTCCCTCCCTCCTCACTACCAGAGCAGTGTGTTGAGGCTCGGGACAGCACCTTGTTCCTCTCTCCGTGTCTCCTCACACCACCATGCACTTTGGTCACATGCTTTGGACCCCGACCTGGCGACCCAAAGGCCTGGCACCAGGAGAGAGTGACCGCCAGCTGGACATCGTGACACTTGTCATAATCCTTGGAGGCCAGCAGGCATGCCAGATTTCAATCCCCTGCACTGCCCTCTTCCCCAGCCTCTTTTTTGTCACTCGCTCCGTAAGGATTGTCACAGGAGACAGCGTCAAAAGCCTTGTTTAGATGAGATGAACCACATTCGCTGCCCTTCCCTCTTACACCGGAGCCAAGCAGGTCATCAAAGAAGGCCAGGAGGTTGGTCAGGCCTGCCTTGCCCTCTGTAAATCCATGCTGACCACTCACAATCATTTTCTTGTCCTTTTGTCTTGGGAAGCGCTTCCAGGATGATTTGCTCCATCACCTTTGCAGGGGTGGAGGTGAGGCTGACTGGCCTGTCGTTCCCCGGCTCCTCCTTTGTGCCCTTCTTGAAGACAGGAGGCCCACTGGCTTCCTTCCAGTCCTCAGATGCGTTCCCTGACTGCTGTGACTTTCAAAGGGAGTTGAGAGCGGCCTTGTAGTGACACCAACCAACTCCCTTGGGTGCGTGGCATCAGGATACATGCACTCATGCCTGTCCAATCTCTTTGATTGCTCCCACACCTGATTCTCCTCTACTGCATGTAAGCCTTCCCTGGTCCAGATGTTCCGAGGAGTGTCAGGAGCCTCATGTCTTGACGGCAAATCCTGCCTCCCCTCCCGGCACATGAAAAGAGCCTACATGGCAGACCAAGCATGTCAGAAATGAGGAAATGAAATGGCACTGTTGACGGAAACAAAGCACAGCCTGTGCCACTAGGTAGGATATTTTACTTTGGAGGTGAGTCTGTTGGAAAATTACTGCCTGCGTGCAGTGACTGTGCGCCTGGGGTGGTGCCGGAGCAGTATAAAAGCGGGCCCTTCTCCTCACTCTCTCGTCTACTCCTCTCAGCTCCATCTCCTTGGGAACAAGGTGAGTTGGGACTCCTTTCTTGCCTTCCTCCTCATCTTCCTCCTCGTCCTCCTCGTCCTCCTCGCCGTGTCTTCCCTGGTGTATGAATCTGCTTATCATGGGAGTGGGAAGGGGGCAGAAGTTTTTTTCATGGAGAGAGGCTGGGGCTTGTCTGGCGTGAGCTATGGACATGGTGGGGACCTCCCTGGACTTGGTCACTCTTGGCAGGGTTCTTTTGGGCTGATGGGAAGGAGAAACCCGTGGGCCTCCCTAAAAGGCCTCCACCTCTTCTCCTCGTCTCTCTTCTCCCTCATGGTGGGGTGCCAGGTGGCTCATCAAGCACCCCCCCATGCTTTGTTTTCCACTTCTAGAGCCCAGGTTCATCTTCACAGTTGAGTCATGTCCTGCTACAACCCGTGCCTGCCCTGCCAGCCCTGCCAGCCCTGCGGCCCGACCCCGCTGGCCAACAGCTGCAATGAGTCCTGTGTCAGGCAGTGCCAGGACTCCACCGTCGTCATCCAGCCCTCCCCCGTGGTGGTGACCCTGCCCGGCCCCATCCTCAGCTCCTTCCCGCAGAGCACCGCCGTGGGCTCCTCCACCTCCGCTGCCGTTGGCAGCATCCTCAGCTCTGAGGGAGTGCCCATCTCCTCCGGGGGCTTTGGCCTCTCCGGCCTTGGCAGCCGCCTCTGCGGCAGGAGGTGCCTCCCCTGCTGAAGCTGCTGGTGACAGCCCTGGGGAAGGCCCCCAGGGACCCATTGGGTGGGACCAGACTGGGGATGGAGCACTGGGTTCTTGCTTTCAGAGGGGCTGGGCCACCCCAGCACCTCTGGCAAAAGGACGAGGCTAGCCTGGGCTCTCACCAAGCACGCCCCATGCCTGCCTTTCCTTTCTCCCACTCTCTCCTTTCCCTCCCGTGTGCTGCTTGTCCTGTGCTCCCCTGGGCTCTGAGCACCACAGAGCCAGCCTAGGGAGGACCTGCTGGCCCAGCTCCCTCTGTGGGGCAGGCAGGTGGATACCTGGCTGCCTCTCCACCACAGCCATGGGGCGCAGACTGCTCTCTGCCCCTGGTGCTCCCTGCACCAGGACCTCCACTCAGAGTGATCTCATTTCCTCTTTTGACTCATTAAAGTTCTGCTGCATCCCAGCGCACGCCTCTGTGTCATCCTTTCCCCTCCATATAGTCCCCCAAGGTGCCCAGGGAGAGAGGTGTGGCTCAGGGCTGTTTCTGGAAAGCGGTTGTTGGGGATGAATGCGCGGTGGATGGTAACAGCACTGTATAGGGTCTACCTGGGGTGAAGTTAAGTTCCACCATATTAGCCCTCCAGCTTGCTCTTTGTAGTTGTAGCTAGAATGGTGTTGATAACAGATAAATGTTTTGGGTTTTGCTGGGCAGTGCTTGTGCAGCAGCAAGACTGTCTCTCCAGCTCCCTCTCCAAAAGGCCAGTAGGCTGGGTGTGGGCAGGAGGTTGGAGGTGACATAGCCAGGACAGCCGACCCAGGCTGACCAAAGGGATATTCCGTACCAGATGACATCATGGTCAGCAACAAATGCTAAGAGAAAGGAGGAGGTGGGGGGATGGGGTGTGGGGTGGCATTCCTTATTACGGCCTTTCTCCTCGGAAGCAACCACTAAGTGTACTGTGACCCTGCTTCCCAGAAGTGGCTGCACATCGCCTGCTGATGGGCAGTAGAGAATAAACCTTCTTGCTTCGCTTTGCATCTGCACGCTTTGCTTTGACTGTCTTCGTTAAACTGCCCTTATCCTGACCCATGAGATTTCCATCTTCTTTTGTCCCCCCTTTCTCTTTGAGGATGGGGAGTGATAGAGCATCTTGGTGGACACCTGATGAGCAGACAAGGACAACTCACCCAAGTCTTTTTGGTGCTTATCGTGGGGTTCGAGACAATGGCAGTTTTGAATGGAGCGTGCTATAGTTGTGGTAGTTACTAACTGACAGGCCTCTGGGCAGGTCAGGGACTTTGCTTGCTGCAATGCTTCTCCCTTCAGTTGGCTGAGCTTGGAACATGTTAACAGAACCAAAAGCCATGTGCTTTGCCCTGGCCTTGAGGCCCTTCCTGTGCTGAGGGAGCTGTCTTGCGGAGAGCCCCACCTGGGACTGATGTGGGACGTTTTGTTGCGCAGGTTCCCAAGGTCCTTCTTCACCCTTACGGGAGGTGTTTAAAACTACCGATTCACACTGTTGGCTGATCGCAGGGTTTGCGGAATCTGCTGTCGTGCGGGTGTAAGAAGAGACAACTTTTGGCTGAGGCGACAGTGAAATGTGTCCTGAGCTGGCCGGACCCTGGGTGGCAGCTGCTTGAAAACCAGCTGCTTTTTGCCCTGTATTGGGGTTTGACCTGTATCTTTAGAGCCCCAGTTGAGCGCTATCAGAGGACCGTGGCTAAGGCAGGGACCCAAGAGATTGTCACGATTCAGCCAGGGATCCAAACTACATCTAAGAACATGGTAGTTGAGGCAGAGACCCAAACCACAGGTGTGAACACCATGGCTGAGATAGGGACCCAAACACCACCTCCAGGAATGGCCCTAGAGGTGAAAAAGACCTAGCGGACAAGGAGGTGAACGGGTCCATGTCATCGACTAGGAAGGGAGTGAGGAGGAGGAAGAATCTGGTTGGTAAGCTGGTCCGTCAGCAAAGAAATGTCAGGAAGAAGTGAGAGAAATCACTCCAGAGAAGGAAAGTACGGGCTTCCTGACTTTGAGAGAGCTTTGAGACATGTGGAAAGATGACAGGCACTAGCCAGGTGAGAGGAGAACTGCCTGGCAACTCCGCGGCTGGGAGAGTGGGGCCAACAATCAGGAATTAGAAGGTAAGGAAGCCCAACAGCTGCGATCCTTTGACACTGGGATTGGAAAAAAGGCAACAAGTCGCAGTCTCTGGAAGCATCTCGTGTCAAGCGTGAGGGCAAGACATCTGTTCGACGGAGATCTTAGGCTTTAGCAAGGAAGGTCGACTGCTGCTTAAGAAGGTTTGCAGAACCTGAGAGAATTAATGGTGCTGGAAGTCATCTACCGTGACCTCGATGACAGGGAGGTCTCCAGGCTCTAGATAATGCCCTGCGTATACAGACCATGTGAAAAAGGTTGTCCAGATCTAACAGCTTGGCAGCAACGTATTGCCCAGATTTGGATACAGCAGCGGTGGAGAGAGCATCTTCCTGCCTGTGAAATTTGGAAGAAAATCTCTCTCCCTCCTTGTGCCCACAGGCCAGCACTTCAGCTGTGAGGGGCAACCCATGGAGCTAGTCTGAAAGGTGGATTGGCCGTAAAAAGAAGCAAGGTCAAAGGACGTGCACAGGAGATGCGTTTCTGGGGAATAAAAGGCATGATGGAGGTCCTCATATCCCTGTGGATGTGATCAGTAACAATTGTATCCTCACCAATCTGGCAGCAAGACAATCTTAACCCACCACAGGAAAGATTTTTAACTGCCTCTGCGTGGTCCTTCCTTCTGCGGACACTGCAGCAGCAGTGGTGAGGAGAGTGTTGCCCTGGGGAAGCTCTGGGTGCATGGGGCACACGGGGAGCCTTCAGCATTCCCAAAGGCATGCGAGTGGGAACCACTGCATGACTGCACAAAGTGAGCCTGTGTCACTGCACAGCCGTCCTCGGGATCCCCTTCCCAGAATCAGCCCTGAGCAACCCCAACTCTATCCCTGATTATCTTGGGAGAGCTTCTGCAAGGCAAAGGATGACATAGAGGCATGGGCTGGGATGCAGCGAAACTTTAATGGATCAAATGGCAGAAACGAGGTAACTCTGAGTGGAGGCTCTAGCGCAGGGAGCACCAGGGCCAGAAAGGAGTCTGTGCCCCATGGCTGTGGCGGAGATGCAGCCAGGTGTCCACCTGCCTGCGCCACAGAGGGATCAGGGCCAGCAGGTCCTCCCTAGGCTGGCTCTGTGGGGCTCAGAGCCCAGGGGAGCACAGGACAAGCAGCACACGGGAGGGAAAAGAGAGAGTGGGAGAAGGAAAGGCAGGCATGGGGCGTGCTTGGTGAGAGCCCAGGCTGGCCGCGTCCTTTTGCCAGAGGTGCTGGGATGGCCCAGCCCCTCTGAAAGCAAGAACCCAGTGCTCCATCCCCAGTCTGGTCCCACCCTGTGGGTCCCTGGGGGCCTTCCCCAGGGCTGTCACCAGCAGCTTTAGCAGGGGAGGCACCTCCTGCCGCAGAGGCGGCTGCCAAGGCCGGAGAGGCCAAAGCCCCCGGAGGAGATGGGCACTCCCTCAGAGCTGAGGATGCTGCCAACGGCAGCGGAGGTGGAGGAGCCCACGGCGGTGCTCTGCGGGAAGGAGCTGAGGATGGGGCCGGGCAGGGTCACCACCACGGGGGAGGGCTGGATGACGACGGTGGAGTCCTGGCACTGCCTGACACAGGGCTCATTGCAGCTGTTGGCCAACGGGGTCGGGCCGCAGGGCCGGCAGGGCTGGCAGGGCAGGCATGGCAGGCACGGGTTGTTGCAGGACATGTCTCGACAGTGGAGATGAGCCTGGGGCATGCAGAAAGGCATAACAAAGCACGAGGGGTGGTTGACGAGCAGCCTGGCACCCCACCACGAGGGATACCCTTCTCCTCAGCTCAAAAGAGCCCAACCAAGTGTGACCATGCCCAGGGAGCTCCCCACCTAGCCCATACCTCACAAGACACCTCCACCAAGCCCCAACCTCTCTGCTTGCCACACCTTCTCCTCCCTTCTCTCTCCCTTCACAAACAGCCTCAAGACACAGCATCGGACAGAGAGACAGGTATGTGTTGAAAAACCCCAGAGGAGCACAAGGAGGAAGATGAGCAGGAAGGCAAGAAAGGGCGCCAAACTCACCTTGTTCCCAAGGAGATGGAGCTGAGAGGAGTGGATGAGAGAGTGAGGAGAAGGGCCCGCTTTTATACTGCTCCGGCACCGCCCCAGGCCCACAGTCACTGCACGCGGGCAGTAATTTTCCAACAGACTCACCTCCAAAGCAAAATATCCTACCTAGTGGCACAGGTTGTGTTTTAGTTTCCGTCAACAGTGCCATTTCATTTCCTCATTTCTGACGTGACCTCTAGGCCGCAGAGGCTCTTTTGAAGTATCAGGATGAGAGGCCCAAGCATTTCCTGAGCAAGACCATGTCCGTACAGGCAGAAGATGTGCCCCCAAGTGCTGGAGCAGTCTGTGCAGACGGAGGACATGGCTGGTGAGGTTGTTTTCAAAACCCTGTGCAGGAAGGTCGGCCTGTCTTTGCACCAATGCGGTCCTCTCCTGGGTTCCCAAAGGCTCCTGTGACTGAGGAGCCGCCACATCCTTCTACCTTCCTGTCTGCCTCTCTGCTCACTCCAGCTCGTGCTGATCACTGCCTCTATGGGCAGATGGGCTGCGCTAGTGATTTCAAATGCCTTTGCCCAAGCACAGCTTCTCCTTCTGGGGAGACATGTGCTGATTTCTCTGGTAAATTTATCCCCTCTTGTGGCTGTCTCTGGGGGTCCCCAACCTACGCCATCAGCAGGCTTGCAGAGGGACAATGTTGCTCCTCAACAAGCCCTGTGCAGTTGGGTCCCTCCCTCCTCACTACCAGAGCAGTGTGTTGAGGCTCGGGACAGCACCTTGTTCCTCTCTCCGTGTCTCCTCACACCACCATGCACTTTGGTCACATGCTTTGGACCCCGACCTGGCGACCCAAAGGCCTGGCACCAGGAGAGAGTGACCGCCAGCTGGACATCGTGACACTTGTCATAATCCTTGGAGGCCAGCAGGCATGCCAGATTTCAATCCCCTGCACTGCCCTCTTCCCCAGCCTCTTTTTTGTCACTCGCTCCGTAAGGATTGTCACAGGAGACAGCGTCAAAAGCCTTGTTTAGATGAGATGAACCACATTCGCTGCCCTTCCCTCTTACACCGGAGCCAAGCAGGTCATCAAAGAAGGCCAGGAGGTTGGTCAGGCCTGCCTTGCCCTCTGTAAATCCATGCTGACCACTCACAATCATTTTCTTGTCCTTTTGTCTTGGGAAGCGCTTCCAGGATGATTTGCTCCATCACCTTTGCAGAGGTGGAGGTGAGGCTGACTGGCCTGTTGTTCCCCGGCTCCTCCTTTGTGCCCTTCTTGAAGACAGGAGGCCCACTGGCTTCCTTCCAGTCCTCAGATGCGTTCCCTGACTGCTGTGACTTTCAAAGGGAGTTGAGAGCGGCCTTGTAGTGACACCAACCAACTCCCTTGGGTGCGTGGCATCAGGATACATGCACTCATGCCTGTCCAATCTCTTTGATTGCTCCCACACCTGATTCTCCTCTACTGCATGTAAGCCTTCCCTGGTCCAGATGTTCCGAGGAGTGTCAGGAGCCTCATGTCTTGACGGCAAATCCTGCCTCCCCTCCCGGCACATGAAAAGAGCCTACATGGCAGACCAAGCATGTCAGAAATGAGGAAATGAAATGGCACTGTTGACGGAAACAAAGCACAGCCTGTGCCACTAGGTAGGATATTTTACTTTGGAGGTGAGTCTGTTGGAAAATTACTGCCTGCGTGCAGTGACTGTGCGCCTGGGGTGGTGCCGGAGCAGTATAAAAGCGGGCCCTTCTCCTCACTCTCTCGTCTACTCCTCTCAGCTCCATCTCCTTGGGAACAAGGTGAGTTGGGACTCCTTTCTTGCCTTCCTCCTCATCTTCCTCCTCGTCCTCCTCGTCCTCCTCGCCGTGTCTTCCCTGGTGTATGAATCTGCTTATCATGGGAGTGGGAAGGGGGCAGAAGTTTTTTTCATGGAGAGAGGCTGGGGCTTGTCTGGCGTGAGCTATGGACATGGTGGGGACCTCCCTGGACTTGGTCACTCTTGGCAGGGTTCTTTTGGGCTGATGGGAAGGAGAAACCCGTGGGCCTCCCTAAAAGGCCTCCACCTCTTCTCCTCGTCTCTCTTCTCCCTCATGGTGGGGTGCCAGGTGGCTCATCAAGCACCCCCCCATGCTTTGTTTTCCACTTCTAGAGCCCAGGTTCATCTTCACAGTTGAGTCATGTCCTGCTACAACCCGTGCCTGCCCTGCCAGCCCTGCCAGCCCTGCGGCCCGACCCCGCTGGCCAACAGCTGCAATGAGTCCTGTGTCAGGCAGTGCCAGGACTCCACCGTCGTCATCCAGCCCTCCCCCGTGGTGGTGACCCTGCCCGGCCCCATCCTCAGCTCCTTCCCGCAGAGCACCGCCGTGGGCTCCTCCACCTCTGCTGCCGTTGGCAGCATCCTCAGCTCTGAGGGAGTGCCCATCTCCTCCGGGGGCTTTGGCCTCTCCGGCCTTGGCAGCCGCCTCTGCGGCAGGAGGTGCCTCCCCTGCTGAAGCTGCTGGTGACAGCCCTGGGGAAGGCCCCCAGGGACCCACAGGGTGGGACCAGACTGGGGACGGAGCACTGGGTTCTTGCTTTCCGAGGAAGGCTGAGCAACCCGAGCACCCCTGTTGGACAGGCAGATGGAACTTGGCTGGATTTCTCTCATTTGTGTTTGGACTGACTCCTTTCTGTCACTGGTTCTTCCTACACTGGCACCTCAAATCAGAGCAACGTCCTTTGACTCATTAAATTTTTTCTGCATCTCAGCCTGCCTATTTGTGTCATCCTTTAACATGCAGGCATTCTCCCAAGATTCACAGGGTGAGGTATGTTTCTTTTATTTTATTTTTGGGAGGATGTGTTTGAGCTTGGTTGTGCAGTGACTGTTAACAGAGGCTTGCATAGAGTGTGGTAAGTTATGCATTGGGTTACTCTGTACTTTCTAAGCTTTTGTGCCTTTTCCAAAACTAACAATACTGATAATATGCCAGCCACAAAAGCGATTTTATTCTGAATGACACCCATGGCTAATGTTAAACTCTGTGGTGGGAAAGTGCACACAGAATGCCGTTGCGTGTCTCTAGTGTACCAGCATAACTTGGTCCACGTCTGTCAATCCTTCCATTGCCATGAAGTTTCCACTGTCTTGTGGGGTGGGGATCCACTTCCCAAAAAAGCTGTATGACAGGATCCCTTTTATTCTGCATAAATGCTCCATCTGGGAACAATTTCTTCTTTCTGTGTTCTGGGAAAAACCCCTCTGCAGAGACCAAAAATTTTTTGACACAGGAGTGCTGGACTTGGAGGAGCTTTTACCAGTTTGTTTCAGCCCTTGGAACCATGCAGTCAGACCAGGTCAAAATAGCCCTCTGTATCCTACAGTGATTGTCGTCCTGACCTTGGATGTGGAGAGATAAAATTTCCACCACAGAGGCTTTCTCACTACTTTGTCAATCCTCTGATGAGTGGCCACTTTCAGAAAGAGGTTCATTGACTGGACATGTCTGGCTCTGGAGGTGTAGTAACACAGCCAGGTGAGAGCTGGCCTCAAATCTCAGCCTTACCCAGGGATCCCCCCTCCCTTTCCCAAGCTTTTTCCCAGCCAAGGAAGCTCCCCACACCACAGTGTCATGGACAGCACTGAGGCACAACCCAGCATCTGAGATCTTAAATTCCTCCAGCCACTGCGGTTGGTATTTCCCTGTGGTGTTCAGTCATGTGGTGAGTGGGCTGCTCTGCTTGGGGTCAGCTGACATGTGATATGAGAACAGATGTGGTCTTTGGCCTCCCGTCTGCTGGTACTAGAGCATGGCACAAAAGTGATGTATCTGATAAGAGCAGGTGGTCTGGAAGGTGCCTCTTTCCTCCACCATGACTAGTCCCTTCTGCTGACTGACAGTGGTCTTTCCCATGGAATCTGGAAAACATGGGAGTCGGTGATGGCACAGGGAAAGGCTCCATGATGCAGATGATCCTGGAGAAGTCAACATGTTTCTGACTGCAGCAGGAACTGGAAGGCTGAACACAGCAAGATGGGCAGTGGTTTGGGGCAGGAGCTTAGAGATCTCAGTTAAATGTGGATCTATACTATACTATCTACACTATAATATACATCTATACTATAGTATACTATAATATACTATTTATATGATAATATGCTATCTATACTATAATGCCCACCATCTCTTGTAGGATGGCCTGGTAAAGGAGCTGTGCCCCTTCTCCAGGTCCCTAGTCTGCTACCCAGAGTCTCAGGGAACAGCCTGTAGAGCCTGGCCCTTGTATGCTGGGACCAAGACACCTCCATCAGGGTGAGAGAATCGGGAGCTGCTGTGAAAGCTAAATCCCACTTCTCATTTCCGGTCATCTAGGGTTTCCCCTGGGTCCTTGAGTACTCAAAAAGCAGAGCTGGGAGGAAGGAAATAGAAAGCCATAGAGGTGTTGACATGCAGGAAGAAAGTGGTAGCCACAGTGTGCTACATTACATGTGTCAGCCACGAGAGAGATTGGGGTATCCTAATACTGTTATCAGGAAAAGGACTTTCAATTTTCTGCTATCCCTGCAGAAGACTGATCTATCTGTGTTGTAAAAGGAAAAAAAAATCACATCTGCAGGAACAACAGAGAACTCCCACAGTGATACACATCTGTAGTGGGTTAACCTGAGGTTGTGATTTAATCTCAGAGGGCAACTGAGCACCATGCAGCTGCTGGCTCACTCCTTCCCCCTCAGGGATGGGAAGGAGAAAATAAAATAAAAGGCTTGGGAATCAAGACAAGGACAGGGAGGGATGACTCACACATGGTCATGGTCAAAAGATAGACTTCTTAGGGGAAAAAAACGAACATCAATTTAATTTGAACGTCACCACCACCACCACTTAATTTGATACCTTCCCCCACCCCTTCCTTCTTCCTGGGCTCAGCTTTGCTCCCAATTTCTCTACTTCATCCCCCTCAGCAGCGCAGGAGGGAAGGGGATGGGGGTTGTGGTCAATTTGTAACTGTTGTCTCTGCCACTCCTTCCTCCTCAGGGGGAAGACTCCTCATACTCTTCCCCTGCTCCAGCGTGGGTCCCTCCCATGGTCTGCAGCTCTTCATGAACTGCTCCAGCATGGGTACTTTGCAATTGGTACATTTGTTCAGGAGCACTGCTCCAGCGTGGGTGCCTGGAGCACCTCCTCTTCCCCCTTCTCCACTGACCTTGGTGTTGGCAGGGTTGTTTCTCAGATTTTCTTACATCTGTCTCTCAGCTGTTGCACAATGTTTTTTAACCATTCTTAAATATGTTATAAAAGAGGTGCAAACCTAGGACTGACCTAGCTTTGCCCAGTGGCAGGTCCATCTTGTAGATGGCTGAAACTGGCTCTATCCAACATAGTTTCTCACAGAAGCCCCTGTTCTCCTGCTCCCTTCCGAAACATTTTGCTTCCCAAACCTTTTCACGTAAACCCAAACAACATCTATAAACACTGGTCCGAGGTGCATCAGAAGAGACAGTAAGAGAGAGAGGGATGGATAGAGAAAGGAAAAAGGGAGAAGGTTGTTTTTGAGACAAGGAAGGAAATGCCTTTTTCTTCTCTTTCTTCTCTTTTCTTTTCCAACAGTAACAGCACCTTGAGAAAACACTCAGAAACCCAGATGTGATCTGGTGTTTCACAGCATTTTGTCATTATTCACTAGCAGCTCCCTGCAGACACCTGTAGTGTGTGTGTGCATTTGTAAGAGAGCCTGCCACAGAGCGTTTGTGTGTGTCTAGAAGAATTTGGATGTCTTTGTGATGGCTTTTCTGTTTTGACTACACAGCTTGCAGTCACAAGTGACAAGATAAATCTGTTGTCATGGATATTTCTGCTGACACAACCATTGATACATGTGGAGGGAGAGAACAAAATACTTCACCTGGGACAGAAAGTTCTGGCCAGAAAGGAAACCATCCAGCTTTTTACTATGTTCCTTTGTCTCAGCAATTCTGTCTTTAATACTAGGGAATAAAACGCTGGAGCAGATTGACAGTATAAGGACAAACTGTGTCCGCAGTAAGTCACAGCTGTCACATCACCAACTTTTTATAAAAGTCCTGTCCTATGGGTGGAATACCATCCTTTGGGCCAACACATATTCCTCTTGCCCCAGAAGTCCCACCCTTCTTCTGGACACATGGCCTGTTTATGACACCTCTTTTTGCCCCTTATTTGGAGAGGTCACCATTCTGTAAAACACCATAGTACACATGTTCACAAGATACACAGAGTCCAGCCTGGCAGCTGTGCTGCCCCAGAGAGCAGCTTCCCATTGGAAAGGGTTTGGGCAGCCTGGAGCTAAGCCCCGGGATCCTTCTCTCTGGCACTTTGCCTTGGGGAGGGGGATAGAGGGCGCCACAACTGAGCACCAGGACAAAAGAAGGTGTGTGATGCAAGCTGTCCACAGAACAGGTGTCTTTTCTTACCCCAGGATGTCTCTGGAGAGGGCAGGATTGGCTACAGCTCTTTTCCATTCTCCAGGCTTTGGGGGCCCAGTGGAGATACTAGTGTTTGCTGGCAAAATAAAAAAGATGGATCTGATGAACAATCAGGTGGGCTACCTTGGACTGCAGACAACCCTAGGAACCATATGACACCCAGATGATCCTAGTTTTTTACAGGGGTCATTTTTACCACTTCCTATTGTTACTATGAATAAAAGATACCCACACATTGTGAAGAAATAGGGCTGATTCTTTATTGGGATCACAATAAGGAGATGAATAGGTAGCAGGTTGCCCAACACAGTCCTTGGGGTACAGCACCTAGGCAGGGCCATGTGGGGTTGAGGGAGGCTGCCTTTGGCATCACTGGGCCTTTCCTGGGCAGTTGAGAGTGAAAGGGCTGTTTCTTGCTGCTGTCCTGGGACCAAGTAGCTGTGGGACAGAGAGGGATCAACAGCGGTTGTGGCTCACCAATGAACCTGATGGACTCCTCTTGCAACATCCTCCGGAGTGTGTAAAAAGGTAGCACAGATCAGATCTGTCAAGGGGCTGCCGTCCTAGAAGAAGTGATTGATGACATTGGGACCCCAGACTGGCAGCCTGACCTTGAATACTATAGAGGTTGAAATGAAAACAGGGCCAATGCCCTAATAAGATGCCACCATGCAGAAGCACGCCTTGCTGTTCATGATGGCTGTCTAAGGCAGTGGTCATTTGCAACTCACTAGAAACAGAGAAGTCACATCTCAAGCTTCCAGGGCACTTGTTGAAGTGCTGGAGACCAGGATCCACAGTCCCACCCATCAGAAGCCTTCTGGGGGTCTCTGCTGCTGTAGTGGAGCAGTTGTGCTGAGCAAGTCTTTGGGTCCCATGTGATCAGGGCAGGGCATCATTCTCACTGTGGCCAGGCTGCCCTCAGATCCAGGTTTTCCACTGAGTAATTTAATCTGTTCCTGGGCAGAAGAGAAAGCTCATTTTCAGGGGTCTATATTGGACAAATAGGTTCTTACATTGCCTTCTGCACAGACAAACTGTCAGAGTTGCCTAAACTTCTGTCAGTTTAGAATTGGCGATTTTTAGACATATTCCAAGATGTTTGTGAGTGTTTGTGAGTGAAGAACACTGTGTCATCATATGAGCAAGAAGTCCCGTTAAGGATCAGCTCAGCTCTCCATTGCCAGTGATCAGCCCTCAGCTCAAGCGGTCTTCTCTCTCCTTGGTGCAAAAAGGCAATGGTCAGAGGTATTTCAGAGCTTGAAAAGTGGAGCAGTTGAAAGACTGTTTTGTTCTAGTGACCAGGTGAATCCTTTCCCATGTGTGACTTTCTTTTTCCCAGTAAGTGCACAACACGGGAGCAACTCCATCTGTGGAAGTGTATTCATAGTACAGAAGTCTTCATCTCACCTAGTCACCCCTCTGTTCAGTATAGCTCTAGTTAATTGTGGTGGGTTGACCTTGACTGCCCACCAGGTGCCCACCAAGCTGCTCTATCACTCCCCCTCCTCAACTGGACAGGGGGAGAAAATAAAACAAAAGGTTCATGGGTTGAGACAAGGACAGGGAGATCACTCAGCAATTAGAATCACAGGCAAAACAGACTCAGGGAAATTAATTTAATTTATTGCCAATCAAATCAGAGTAGAATAATGAGAAATAAGAATGAATCTAAAAACACCTTCCCCCCACCCCACCTTCTTCCTGGGCTTAGCTTCACTCTGGACTTCTCTACCATCTCCCCCACTAGTGCACAAGGGGATAGGGAATGGGGGTTTTGATCAGTTCATTACACATTGTCTCTGCTGCTCCTTCCTCCTCATGCTCTTCCCCTGTTCCAGCATGGGGTGCCACCTACAGGAGACAGTCCTCATGAACTTCTCTGATGTGGGGCATTCCCAAGGGCTGAAGCTTTTCATGAACTGCTCCAATGTGGGTCCTTTCCAAGGGCTGCAGTTCAGGAGTAGACTGCTCCAGCGTGGGTCCCCCATGGGGACACAGGTTCTGCCAGAAAACCTGGTCCAGCGTGGGTACCTCTCCACGGGACTGCAGTTCCTGCCAGGAACCTGTTGCAGAATGGGGTCTCCATGAGGTCACAGCTTCCTTCAGGACACATCTACCTGCTCTGGCATGGGGTCCTCCACAGGCTGCAGGGTAGATATCTACTCCACCATGGACCTCCATGGGCTGCACAGGGACAACCCACATCACCATGGTCTTCACCATGGGCTGCAGGGGAATCTCTGCTCCAGCACCTGGAGCACCTCCTCCCCCTCCTTCCTCACTGACCTTGGTGGCTGCAGAGTTGTTTCTCTCACATTTTCTCACTTCTTTCTCCTGGCTGCTGTTGCACAACATTTTTTACCCCTTCTTAAGTATGTTATCACAGACACACTACCAAAGACACTGATTAGCTCAGCTTTGGCCAGCAGCAGGTTTGTCTTAGAGCCAGTTGGAACTAGCTCTGTCTGACTTGAGGACAGCTTCTGGTGTCTCCTCATAGAAACCATCCCTGTAACCCCCCTGCTACCAAAACCTTCCATGTAAAGTCAATACATTAATACAATCATCAGAGTCACAGCCATGATTCACCTAATTCTAAATGTCCCCCTGCAGTCACATGAATTGTACCTTGGATATGGGCATGTGGCTCCACTGCAAGCTTAGATCCGCAATACCTTGGCTATAGACAGTGTGGAAGCAAAATAGTTGATGTCTCACAGGCCTTTCTAGACCTCACTATTTAAGAAACATTTGCAGCTAATTATCTTGCCAGTCATCATGATTTCATTAACGGAGTGGCTTATTTGTAAAAGGATATACTGTCTAGAGCCTCCTTATCTGAAGGATTTCAATCACTGTTGTTATTTGCCATATCTTTATTATCTGATACAGTTTTGTTGAAGAATGGGTTGTAGAACCCTGAGACATATAAACTCTGTAACTGCGCCATTTGGGGAGACTTCACATCAGCAGAGTCTGTCACTGCTGCTTTCTGCTCTCCCCTACAGCTGTAGTAATAACCTGCTTCTGTCCTGAGCTGATCACAATTGTATTCCAGTTATTTCTGTGACAACAGAAATGGATAGAGAGCTCTTTCTCTCCTGCTACCTTGCAGACAGCTCACATTAGTTGAAGATAATCCCACTTTACCTGTCTGGAAAAATAATTTATTTCTGCTTGCTAAAGCATAGGAGGCATGTCTATGACACCAAGCCCTCCCTCCAAGAACTTGTTTTGCCTCTGGCCCAGATAGTTAAGAAAACTAAAATAGAATTAAAATAACACAGAAAGGTACTTATGTCAGTATAATGAGAGGAGAGGGACGAGATCTGTTTGCATAGCTGCCCGGACAGACATGAAGAGGCAGGATGATTCACAGAGATGGGAACAGTTTGTCCTAGCCACCTATCTAATGCAGTCATCCTTGTAATTTGGCCACTCATTCGTTCCCAAAAAAGGTCTGTAAAATTGAAGTCAAGAAATCAGAGTAAACAGGATGGTCTTTTTACTCTGTTTATTTGGGAGAGGACAACAGTGGTAAAGAGGAGGAACCTAGGAGGGGAAAAAGCAGAAAATGGGGATATGAGACAAAGTAGATGATGTGATCAAGACTGTTCAGGAGGCTTTGTTGAGCAGACCTGTGCCTGATCACTACTGTTTGACTTGCTTATAGCCAGAAGAGACCTGGTGTGCCTTCTCTGGTATTGGAACTCTGGGAGCCCTCTTTCCAGCATCAGTGGGGAACATCCGGAGGCTACTGTTTAACACACAGTCCCTCTTCATGTCCTTAGCAGAAAATTTTGCATAAAGCTTTTCTTTTCCTAGGACCCTAGGACATGCTCCAGCCAGTTGTAGGCACACCCTCCAGCTTGTGGTGGTCAAGTTGTAGCAATCATAGGTTGTTATGATGATCAGATCTCTGCGAGCAAAGAGGTGAAGGAAATTATCGAGGACATGAAACCTTCAAAAGAAACGGCCTTCTTTACAGAGAAGAGGTCAGCCAGCATGTTGGACACTGTGACTGAGGAATCACAGATGAATCACAGAATCACAGAATCGTCTAGGTTGGAAAGGACCTTGAAGATCATCTAGTCCAACCATTAACCTAGCATTGGCAGTTTCCAACTACACCATATCTCTCAGCTCTATGTCGACCCTACTCTTAAACACCTCCAGGGATGGGGACTTCACCACCTCCCTGGGCAGCCCATTCCAATGCCTAATAACCCGTTCTGTAAAGAAATACTTCCTAATATCTAGTCTAAACCTTCCCTGGCACAACTTGAGGCCATTCCCTCTTGTCTTATCACTCATTACTTGGTTAAAGAGGCTCATCCCCAGCTCTCTGCAAGCTCCTTTCAGGTAGTTGTAGAGGGCAACGAGGTCTCCCCTCAGCCTCCTCTTCTCCAGACTAAACAACCCCAGTTCCCTCAGCTGCTCCACACCAGACCTGTGCTCCAGACCCTGCACCAGCTCCGTTGCCCTTCTCTGGACACGCTCAAGTGATTCATGTCCTTTTTGTAGTGAGGGGCCAAAAACTGAACACAGTAATCAAGGTGCGGCCTCACCAGTGCCGACTACAGGGGTAAGATCACTTCCCTGTCCCTGCCGGCCATGCTATTTCTGATACAAGCCAGGATAACACTGGCCTTCTTGGCCACCTGGGCACAGTGCTGGCTCATGTTCAGCTGGCTGTCAATCAACACCCCCAGGTCCCTCTCTGACTGGCAGCTCTCCAGCCACTCCTCCCCAAGCCTGTAGCGCTGCTGGGGATTGTTGTGACCCAAGTGCAGCACCCGGCATTTAGCCTTATTGAACCTCATACAGTTGGCCTTAGCCCATTGCTCCAGCGGGTCCAGGTCTCTCTGCAGAGCCTCCCTACCCTCAAGCAGATCAACACTCCCACCCAGCTTGGTGTCGTCTGTAAACTTACTGAGGGTGCACTCGATCCCCTCGTCTAGATCATCAATAAAGATGTTAAACAAGAGTGGCCCCAAAACCGAGCCCTGGGGGACACCACTTGTGACCGGCCTCCAACTGGATTTAACTCCGTTCACCACAACTCTTTGGGCCCGGCCAGCCAGCCAGTTTTTTACCCAGCAAAGCGTGTGATCATCTAAGCCTTGAGCAGCCAGTTTCGCCAGGAGAATGCTGTGGGAAACGGTGTCAAAGGCCTTGCTAAAGTCAAGGTAAACTACATCCACAGCCTTTCCCTCATCCAATAAGCAGGTCACTCTCTCGTAGAAGGAGATCAGGTTTGTCAAGCATGACCTGCTTTTCATAAACCCATGCTGACTGGGCCTGATCCCCTGGTTGTCCTGCATGTGTTGTAAGATGGTACTCTGGATGAGCTGCTCCATCAGCTTCCCGGGTACCGAAGTCAAGCTGACAGGCCTGTAATTTCCCAGATCATCCTTCCGATCCCTCTTATAGATGGGCGTCACATTGGCCAATTTCCAATCTGTCGGGACCTCCCCGGTCAGCCAGGACTGCTGGTAAATGATGGAAAGCGGCTTGGCAAGCACCCCAGCCAGCTCCTTCAGCACTCTTGGGTGTATCCCATCCGGTCCCATAGACTTGTGTGTGTCTATGTGATGTAGCAGGTCAGTGACTCTCTCCTGGATTGCGGAGGGGTCGTTCTCCCAGTCTCTGTCTTCTGGTTGAGGGGGCTGGATTCCCGCAATACAACTAGTCTTGTTATTAAAGACTGAGGCAAAGCAGAAACTGGCAGCAAAAGAGACATTATTGAGGAAGTGTGTGGATGTGTGGAGGCATCTCTCATGGGCAATAGACACCACCATGAAGAAGCTGCAATGAGGATGTGCAGGGAGAGGTGCAGGAACACAACAGAGAGGAACACTGGTGTCTGTGGGATTGAGAAAAGTCCCAGAAGGATGAACTGTTTCACTGTGGTCTGAATCAATGTCTCTTTCTCCAACTATTTCTTCCTGTAAGGGAAGGGGCAATTGTGCAGATAGTCTTCTTTTAGGAATTTTTGTGTTCTTCTGCTTGCTGATGACACCAGTAACAAGTGAAGTAGTAGGATATAAAGCATTCATTTTCCCAATTCAGATCTTACTCTTGACTCACTGACTGTAGAAACACAAACAAATCATCAGATGATATGAGACGGTATTTACCATATTTGATATCTGGAGAATTTGCATTTATCTTTTAATTCTCCTTCATCTTAGAGATGATCAAGTGTCTCTGGTAACTCTGGTACATTTTTGGTCTTAGAACTGTCATTTATCATTGAATTACATTGCTCTACAGAAAAAAAAATCTTTCAGATTGAATATATTCTTTTTGGTTCTATCTTACTAAATATATCCCTTTTCAGCCTCTTCACAGAGAAGCATAGAACACATATAATTGAGAGTGCTTCCTTTTGATGAGTGAGACATCCTTGTTGATAAAAATAAAGAAAAATCAACCTATGGCATTCTCCATGAAAATGTATAGGAGTGGTGTGTTCAAAATCTCTGAAATCTGCCCAGGTATAGTAGAAGGCCTTTAGATGGAGCAAAAGTACTGCACATTGTCCGTGAGTCAGGACTGGATGCAAAGCATGCAATTTCAATAGGAAAATTAATAGCTGGAGAATTTACCAGTGGCGATGGCAATACACCATTCTCGCTGAATGAAATCTTCCCCACTCCAAAAAGACCCTAACAAACTGCAAAGTTGTATAATCATTTTGGAAGACTTGTTTAGGTTGTAGTAGGAATGTAATTCAGTGGAGCTTCTGGTCCTTGTGTTATTTAGGAGGTCCAACTAAGTAATCTATCTGTTATGAAAGCAGCTGGGAGTCTGGATTCTATTATTAAGAAGGGTATTAATAAAAAAAAAATAATTGTAGGGAGGGACGTGTTAAAATGGAAAGTACAATGAAAGAAATACATACTGTTATCCACTGTAACAACCTCCACTGAAATTGTACCCAAGGAATATGACTGTACTAAGTCAGAAATGCAAAAATTCATATTACAGTTACATGTTGCTGCACATGCGTTTTCTCTGGGAAGAGACGCACCTACCTTGATCTGCTGGCAATGTTCTTCCTAATGCAGTCTGCAATGATATTGGCCTTCTTTGTTACAAGAGTGCATGAGTGGTTCTTGTCCAACATTGTGTCTTACCACCAGGACCCTCAAGTCCTTTTCTCCAAAACTTCTTAGGAGGTTGTCAGTCTCAGCCTGTACTAGCGAATGGGATTTTTCCTCCCCAGGTGCAGGTGCAGGATTTTGCATTTCCCTTTGTTGAACTGCATGACTCTTGTCTGTTCATTTCTTCAGCCTGTCAGGGTAACACAGTGGTACCACCTCTCCCAGTTTTGTGCAATCTGCTAACCTGCTGTGGTTTCACTCTATCCATTGCCCAGGTCACTAATGAAGAAGTTAATCAGTAGAGAGTAGAAATGATGACTGAAATTGTTTTCTTCCAAGAAAACCCTAAAAGATCTCAAAGTACCAAAATAACAGGAAAATTCTCCACAGATAGGATCTGCATTTTCTGCCTTGCCCTGATAGGAGGTCTATCTGATGATATACAATTTGGGGTTCCCAGCACGTGAAAGGATCTAAGATTGTAATTCCTCTTTTTCTTTCTTGTGATAGGTCCAATAAATGGTATTTTAATCAATACCTTATGGACTCTAACTGCTTTTCTTACCAGGATTATAACAAACATTAGTCCCAGTGCCTTGTATCTGTGACTGTAGTCACAAGGAGGTCTGTCTGGAGCAGCAGTGAGAGAGTTTTGCTTCACCCTATGTCTGAGATTCCAGGCTGCAACATTTCTGAATTGCCTACTTGGTTACATCCTTGTAAGAAAAATTGTCCCCGAGTTTATAATGAATGTTCATGCTGTCTTTTAGCTGTAATGCAAACGCTTGAATGGAGAATTCAGTTTGTATTTGGAAAGAGTAGGGAATGCTGGATGAGAGCTGATGATGTATTTACAGAGGGAAACTAAGCTCTGACGAAACACCTCCTTAGGTGAGCATCCCTCAGGAGCAATTATGATCTGTTCATTGAAGAGCATATGACATCCATTTGCCATGTCCAAAGAGAAAGGACCTAAAATTATGACACTGACCTAAGTATAACCAGCCTGACAAGGGCTAGATGACAATTTGTCTCATCTGTTCATGGTGAATTCTCCAAAGCCTTCCTCCTTGTAATTTTTGAGGCTTCGTAACATGCTTCCAAAATTCCCTTGCTCACTTTCTCACCTCAGGCCCTGCTCTTTCCCCAGTCCCTCCTCACAGGGTACTCACTGTATTTTATTTGAGAGCTGTGGCACTACCACAGTCACAGATGAGTTGCTGTGTCTTACAGTGGTTGTAGGGTGAGGGGGGTGCTGGGAAAGTTCCCTCAGACATGTCCCTTGCTTTTTGGAACTTAATGTTTTTCTGCTAGCCAGGGTGTGTGGAGAACTTCTTCCCTTCAAAGCCTAGTTATAACTTCATACTTCCCCTCCTCTCCCCTTTTCTCACAGCTCTTATCCCACTCTCTGGCTTGGGCACATTCCTTCTCCTGTCCATCTCAGGAGACCAAGGGAAGACAGGCTGAAAACAGCTCTGGTGGACTCTAAGGAGAGGAGTTTCTTGGCTGGGCAGGGCTCCATCAGCCTTGGGACCCTTCACATATTCAGGGATACTCTTTGAATGATGAAGAGGTACAGAGCTTTTGTGGGTTGGGGGTATCTAAGAGATCCTGAAGCCTTAATGATCCAGACCTTACTGTGGGAAGGGGGAAGAAAGATTATGATTATGACATTTTGGAGCTTTTTGGTAGAAAACTGGGATTTAGAATGAACTGGAATGATCAGAGCTTACCATTGTAGTGTCTGGTGCATGTGGTCATCGGGGTTGTATTCCTAAAAAGGGGGGCTTCCCCAAGTCCCCATCAACCCCTCCCTTCATATCCCCTTCCTGCTCCAGGGTACAGGGCTGTGCTATCCACACCACTCAGTGGAGCACACCTGTGAGCACCCCATGCACTCCCTGTTGTGTGGGAGGTACCTCTCATCCTTCCTCTGCCAAAGCCTCATTCTTTCACCCATGGAATAAGTTGCTCTTGTCACCTCTGGGTCTGTGGCAATCCTAAAGACCCTGCTGGAGACTGGTTCCTTGCTGTTGTTGAAGGTTGTCCTACCAGAACAGGACACAGCCGGCCTGCATAGGATGATGCAGAGCAGTATTTGTAGACACCACTGGAAGGTGATAACCAGCAGAAATAGTGAGGACTTCTATTCCCCAAAAGAATAGTACTATCTCCAGAAAACTGGGGATCCTAGCAGAAGCTGTAAAACTCCGGTGGGGCAAACCCCATGAAATCCCCAATGGTCAAGCAGGCATGTGCAACAGAGCAGGCATTTCTAGCTAGGCAGGTGAGGACTTCACAGGGAAACCATTCTAGGAACAGCCCTTTCTTTCCATGGGAAAAGCCCTTCTTGGCCTTTTTCAAGGTGAGAGTTTCACTTGTTTTTCTTCAGTCTTCAGACACCTCTCCCAATCACTATGATCACTCAAAGATTATTGAGAGTGTCCTCACAATGACATCAGTCAACTCCCTCAGAACTCATGGGTATGTCCCATCAGGACCATGAACTTATGTATGTCCAGTTTGCCAAAGTATTGTCTAAAATGACCCTCTTCTACCAAGGGTATGTCTTCCTTGCTTCAGACTTTCCCCCTGGTCAGTGGGGCCTGGGATTCCTGAAGACTGGTCTTGTAAGTAAAGACTGAGATGAAGAAGAAATTCATGTCCTGTGTCACAAGGGTCTCTAACCCATTCAGCATCTGGCACATATTTTCCCTAGTCTTTCTTTTGCCACTCATGTACTTGGGATGGACTGCTTTTGAGCTTGGAGGAGATGATCCTTGAACATCAACCAGATTTTTTGTCACCCTCTTCCCTCCAGGGCCTTATCCCATGGGCCTTTTCTGAGCAAAACTCTGAAAGACCAAAATTTGCTCTCCTGAAGTCCAGGGATTCTTTTTTTTCCCTGCTTCCTCTTTGCAGGATCCTGAATGTCACCATTTCAAGGTCACTTGGATCAAGGCTGCTTTCAAATTCCACATCCCCAACAAGCCCCTTCTTATTAGTGAGTGTGAGGTCCAGCAGACCACTTCTCCTCATTGGCTGTTCTATCATTTGGGTCAGAAAGTTGTCATCAGTGCCCTCCATGAACCACCTGGATTGCTTGTGCCCTGTTGTGTTGTTCCTTCAGCAGATACTGGGGTGGTTGATGTCACCCATGAAGACCAGGACCTTTGAATGTGAGGATACTTCTAGCTGTCTGTAGAGGGCCTCATCCACTTGTTCTTGATGTTCAGGTGGCCTATAGGAGATACACACTACAGTGTCACCGCTACTTGTCTGCTTTTTAGTAGAGCACTCAGCTGGTTCCTCATCCATCTGCAGACAGAGGTCCATGCACTCCAGCTGATCTCACAGAAAGAACAACTCCACCTCCTTGTCTTCCTGGCCTGTATCCCCTTAGTGCAACACTGCAGTCAAGCAAGCCATCCCATCATGTCTCCATGATTCCAACAAGTTGCCCTGCAACTGCACACAGATGTCTAGGTTTCTGTCCTGGTTTCAGCTGGGATAGAGTTAATTTTCTTCCTAGTAGCTTGTATACTGTTGTGATTTGGATTTAGTATGAGAATAATGTTGATAACACACTGATGTTTTTAGTTGTTGCTAAGTAGCATTTATACTAAGTCAAGGACTTTTCAGCTTCTCATTCACTGCCAGTGAAAAGGCTGGAGGGGAACAAGAAGTTGGGAGAGGACACAGCCAGACAGCTGACCCAAACTGGCCAAAGGAATATTCCATACCATATGACATCATGCCCAGTATATAAACTGGGGGGAAAGCTGGCTAGGGACTGCTGCTCAGGAACGAACTGGCATCAGTTGGTGAGTGGTGAGCAATTGCATTGTGCATAATTTATTTTGTATATTCTAATTATTTTATTATTATTATAATTTTATTACTAGTATTAGAATTACCATTATTATTTTCTTCCTTTTCTGTCCTATTAAACTGTCTTTGTCTCAACCCACAAGTTTTCCCTTTTTTTCCTCCTGATTCTCCTCCCCATCCCACTGGGTTGAGGGAGTGAGTGAGCGACTATGTGTTGCTTAGTTGTCGGCTGGGGTTAAACCATGACAGTTCCCTAGTTTGAAAACCCCTGTGACAATCTGCTTATAATTGGAAAAAAGAGCAGTTAAGAGGCTCAGCAAACAGTGGGAGCATCCTGTACTGCTGTGTCCCTCTGGCAGGAATGGTGCTTGAGGCCCTGTGGGGCCAGGAAGGAGTGGGGAATCCTAGGGAACACGGGCAGGGTGAGGAGCTGGAGCAGCATGGGTGCTGGTGACTCATCCAGGTGCTGGTGATACAGGTCTTGGTGGGAAGGAGATGAAGCCTTGATATCTGGGAATGGTAAGAAGGTACCCAGCACCTTGTAGTGATGAAAAGAGATGGTGGCTTTTCCCCAGACTATGGATGGAGGAGCATAAGAGGAACCTTGTCTGGTTTGTGAGACCCTGTTTGTACGTGACCCCTATTTTGAACCCAGTGGTTCCTGCAGGAGTTCCAAGCAAACAAGCCCACACGAGTGCCCCAGGCCAATGTCCCCAGCCTGCACATGACCGCTCTGGCACTTGGGACTCATCTTCTGCTGGCACGGATGCACTCCTGTCCCAGAAGTCCTTGGGCCTCCCACCCCAGCACTGAAAAGGAACCTTTGAGGGCTCCTTCCAAACAAGGAAATGAGAAGGCAGCCACGCAGGAAACCAAAACATACCCCGTATCATTAGCTGGCATGACCATGGATGCCTGAGGGGTGCCTGTCCTTTAATTACTACTTTAAGTTGAGAGAGAAAGTTGAACTTTTTTTTTTTTCAAGTTTAACAAAAAAGAGTATGTAAGTACTGTCAATAATAGGGAAGCCAAGTCACCTTGACTGAGCCTCAATAAAACTGAATTGTAGAAATGAGCCAAATGAAGATGAAAACTAGTTTGAATTTGCTGTGTTATCTGTGGGGAAACAGGGGGTCATGAGACACTGGCTAGCCCAACTTCTTGTGGGGATCTCTGTTTCTCACTATCAGCCTGGCTCTGACAGTGTGAAGTGATGGCTCAAATGACCACGTCCCTTCATCTATTCCCAGTGAACAGATCTTTTGGGATTCCAAAGGACTGCAAAGCGTAACTCATATAGTTACTAGGTGACCATCTAGATCGTTAGCGCTTGGGAACTTGTGGGTTTGGTTTGTGGGTATTGAATTATTGATGCAGTCACAGATATGACTCTGAACAGCCAAGCTCAAATTCAAAGAAATAATATCTAATGTTGTCCATGGTGTTTCCCCTGCATTACTTGATTCTGAAGAGTTTGGGCAACACTAGGGTTCAACCTGTGCTTCCTGAAGGATCTACATGGCTTTGTGATTGTGTCTGGAAGACCTGTTCACCATACTGCCTGCAAACCCTGTAATGCTTGGAAGCACTCTCCTGTCCTTCCTCCTGAGGGTCCACCAGTTTTCCACTGGGACCAGACTCCAAGGCTCTAATGAGGAGTTCAGCCTGGTAACACACCATCAGACAGATGTGGGAAATTGCCCATAATGAGATTCCTACCACAAGAAGTTGCATCACTGCAAAATTTCCTTCCTGTATAAAGGTTTAGGATGGGCTGAATCTCCTGACTGAGCTCAGTAACCAGCCAAATACCAGTTGAGGGAAGGTATTTTCCACACCTGCAGATCTAGTCGGCTGTATATTCCATCTGGTACTTCTCCTGAGAAAGGACCGTGAAATGCTGGGGCATATAAGCCTCAGGCACAGGAGAGGGGCCCTCCTGAAGCAAGAGCCACCTGCCAGGCAGGGCACACAGGTACTGCTGGATGCAGAAGAAACTCCCAGTGCCACCACCACCCGTCAGTGCGGATGGGGAGATGGGCGACTCACTCGGGCACTGGTTGGGCTCTCCATCATTTGCAGGGTGTGCTCGAAGATGGAGGAGGGCATTTGTGTGCAGGGATGCAGCATGGTAAGCCCTGATAGCTGCTGGCTGCGCAGGAGCCAGGGACATCTTCCTCAGCTGCAAGGGACAGTGTCTTGAAAGAAGCCCACTGCCCTTGTCTCACCCTCCCCTTCTTCCAGGAAAGCCAGTGGCTCACCTTTGTGCCTGCAAGATCCCCCACAGTGACACCTGCCCTCTGGCAGCTGGGGAGAGCGTCTGGAGAGAGAAGGACAACGCAGAGGCCCAGACTGGGATGCAGCACAACTTTAATGAGTTAAAAGAAGGAAAGAAGGTCCTCTGAGTGGGGGCCACGGTGCAGGGAGCACCAGGGGTAGCTAGGAGTCTTTGCCTCTTGGCCAGGGTGGAGTTTGCATTGGGCGTCTGCCCGCTTGCCTGCCTGCCCCTGAGAGGGAGAGGGGACAGCATGTCCTTCCTTGGATGGGGCTTAGCAGGTGATCACAGCCCAGGGGAGCAGAAGACAACAGAGAAAAGAGAGAGAGGAAAGAGAGTGAGAAACAGACAAGTTAGACAAGGGCCATGTTTTCAGAGAGCCCAGGCACGCCTCCTCCTGCCATCCTTTGCAGGTGGAGCCATGGATGCTCAGTCTCTCTGAAAGCCATGGCCAGGATCTCTGTGCTCAGTCCATTACCATCTTCTGGGTTGCTGGGGGCCGTTCTGTGGGGCCGCCTGTGGCAGCTTTAGCAGGGGAGGCATGTTCTGCCACAGTAGCGGCTGCCAATGCAGGAGAGGTCACAACACCCGGAGTTGATGGGCACTCCCTGACAGTTGAGGATGCTGCCAACAGCAGCAGAGGTGGAGGAGCCCACAACGGTGTTCTGCGGGAAGGAGCTGAGGATGGGTCCGGGCAGGGTCACCACCACGGGGGAGGGCTCGATGACGACGGTGGAGTTCTGGCACTGCCTGACACAAGGCTCATTGCAGCTGTTGGCCAGCGGGGTCGGGCCACAGGGCTGGCAGCAGGGCTGGCAGGGGTTGCAGCAGGACATGTCTCGGGACTGGAGGTGCACCTGAGAGAGAGGGCAGGGAGGAGCACGGGGGTGCATGAGGAGCAGCCTGTCCACCCACCTCAAGGGACACAAGGCACGTGCTGGCTGGGGAGCTGGAGACTGTGCAGGGAGGCCCACGTGCCTCTTTGCCTGTCTCCCTGGGCACTGAGCAAAGAGAGCCAGGCCCAGGAATGCTCTTTCCTAGCCAACAGCCCAAGAGTCCCCTCAGCCCAGCCCCTCTCCATGCCAGACCTTCTCCCCGTTTCTCCTCCCAGAACAGGCAGCCCCAGGCTCTGGTAATAGGACAGAGCTTCTAACTCACTTGCTTCCAAAGGAGAAGGCGTCAAGCGAAGTGGATGAGAGAGTGAAGAGTTGGGATGGATTTTATACTGGTCCTGCACTGCCCCAGGTCCAGAAGAAACCTCTGTGGAAGTCGTAATTTTCTGAGAAGCTCATCTGAAATGCAAAACATCCCAGCTAATGATACAGGGTATGTTTTGGTTTCCTGCGTGGCTGCCTTCTCATTTCCTTGTTTGGAAGGAGCCCTCGAAGGCTCCTTTTCGGTGCTGGGGTGGGAGGCCCAAGGACTTCTGGGACAGGAGCGCATCTGCGCCAGCAGAAGATGAGCCCCAAGTGCCGGAGGGGTCACGTGCAAGCTGGGGACATTGGCCTGGGGCACTCGTGTGGGCTTGTTTGCAGCCCCATCGGCAGGAAGGGCCCTGCTGCTCCCAGCCCTGCAATCCTTGCCTGGATGCCAAGGGGCTTCCGAGTGTGACAATGTGCCACGTCCTCTTTCTTACACCCTCCATGCTCTCTCTGATGGGCCCTGGCCATTGCCTCTGCAGGCGGGTGGTCAGTGCTGCTGCTTTTGACGTTCTTCCTCCTAATGATGCTCTGAGGAGGCCTTGGAGCTCCTGTTGGGCCTTCTCCTCCGCTCTCTGGGCTCTCCCTGGTGGTCCCCTACCAACACCAATACCATCAGTGTGCCTGGGACCTTGTCTTGCCCCAGGGTGCTCCAGCTCTGCCCTGCCAAGGGGCTTCCCTATGTGTCCTCAGGCGAGTCCACAGTTGCTCATCTAGGCCAGGGTGCTTGCTCACTCGCCCTTGTGTGCATACTGGAGTAATGGGAATGGAAATTCCGCACAGGCATGAGGAAAACTGCTACTGTGAGGGTGGCCAAGCCCAGAAAGCCGAGGCAGATTGTGGAGTCTCCATTCTTGGAGACACTCAGAACCACATGGGCAATGCCCTGATCAACCTGCTCTGTTGGACCCTGCTCTGAGCAAGAGGGTTGGACCTGACCATCTCCAGAGGTGCCTTCCAAGCTCAACACTTCTGAGTTTCTGGGCCTTGGTGATCAGTCACTCATTGGTCATGATGCTCAAGATGCTGCTGAACTTCCTATCTGTGGAGCAAATAAGCTCCTTTGTCAGCTATGTGGCCCGGCTCTCCTTGCTCCACCAACACGTCTGCACTGAGATCTTCCTTCTCGCAGTTGTGGCCTGAGACTGACCTATGGCCATGTGCCAGCCCCAGGAATCCCCAGTGTCATGTGAGTGAGGTCTGTTCCATTGCTGTGGCAAGCCTGAGGGCTGGGGCCACTCTCCCCTTCTTGACACCAATAGCACTCCCTTTTGTTTATCCAACTGCAGCCCCAATGTCATTGACAGCTTCTTCTGAGTGGTGCTGCCTGTGTTGGCCTGTGCCGGGAGCTGCTGGACTGGGGTGCTTCTTGCCTCCAATGGCCACACAAATTCTCTCATGTGCTTCCTGGCCTTGCTGGGCTCCTGTGGGCTGATTCAGCTCTCCACCTGGCAGCAGATACGAGAAGAGAGATGCAAGGTGCTTGCCACTTGGCTGTAGTTGTGCTTCTCTTTGGGCCATTCAGCTCTACTCTTTCTTCCCAGGGTTTTCTGTACCATGGTACATCTTTTTCTTACCAGAGAGAAGGCCACTGGGCTGAAACCACCATTCATGACGTAGGTTGTATTTTGTATGGAGGAACAGAAAGTAGCACACTGGGAATAGTGGAAAGATTGTCAACTACGTCCCACAGGGACACAACTGTGAGAAGTGTGGTTCTGAATGTCTCCAAGAATGGAGACTCCACAATCTGCCTCGGCTTTCTGGGCTTGGCCACCCTCACAGTAGCAGTTTTCCTCATGCCTGTGCGGAATTTCCATTCCCATTACTCCAGTATGCACACAAGGGCGAGTGAGCAAGCACCCTGGCCTAGATGAGCAACTGTGGACTCGCCTGAGGACACATAGGGAAGCCCCTTGGCAGGGCAGAGCTGGAGCACCCTGGGGCAAGACAAGGTCCCAGGCACACTGATGGTATTGGTGTTGGTAGGGGACCACCAGGGAGAGCCCAGAGAGCGGAGGAGAAGGCCCAACAGGAGCTCCAAGGCCTCCTCAGAGCATCATTAGGAGGAAGAACGTCAAAAGCAGCAGCACTGACCACCCGCCTGCAGAGGCAATGGCCAGGGCCCATCAGAGAGAGCATGGAGGGTGTAAGAAAGAGGACGTGGCACATTGTCACACTCGGAAGCCCCTTGGCATCCAGGCAAGGATTGCAGGGCTGGGAGCAGCAGGGCCCTTCCTGCCGATGGGGCTGCAAACAAGCCCACACGAGTGCCCCAGGCCAATGTCCCCAGCTTGCACGTGACCCCTCCGGCACTTGGGGCTCATCTTCTGCTGGCGCAGATGCGCTCCTGTCCCAGAAGTCCTTGGGCCTCCCACCCCAGCACCGAAAAGGAGCCTTCGAGGGCTCCTTCCAAACAAGGAAATGAGAAGGCAGCCACGCAGGAAACCAAAACATACCCTGTATCATTAGCTGGGATGTTTTGCATTTCAGATGAGCTTCTCAGAAAATTACGACTTCCACAGAGGTTTCTTCTGGACCTGGGGCAGTGCAGGACCAGTATAAAATCCATCCCAACTCTTCACTCTCTCATCCACTTCGCTTGACGCCTTCTCCTTTGGAAGCAAGTGAGTTAGAAGCTCTGTCCTATTACCAGAGCCTGGGGCTGCCTGTTCTGGGAGGAGAAACGGGGAGAAGGTCTGGCATGGAGAGGGGCTGGGCTGAGGGGACTCTTGGGCTGTTGGCTAGGAAAGAGCATTCCTGGGCCTGGCTCTCTTTGCTCAGTGCCCAGGGAGACAGGCAAAGAGGCACGTGGGCCTCCCTGCACAGTCTCCAGCTCCCCAGCCAGCACGTGCCTTGTGTCCCTTGAGGTGGGTGGACAGGCTGCTCCTCATGCACCCCCGTGCTCCTCCCTGCCCTCTCTCTCAGGTGCACCTCCAGTCCCGAGACATGTCCTGCTGCAACCCCTGCCAGCCCTGCTGCCAGCCCTGTGGCCCGACCCCGCTGGCCAACAGCTGCAATGAGCCTTGTGTCAGGCAGTGCCAGAACTCCACCGTCGTCATCGAGCCCTCCCCCGTGGTGGTGACCCTGCCCGGACCCATCCTCAGCTCCTTCCCGCAGAACACCGTTGTGGGCTCCTCCACCTCTGCTGCTGTTGGCAGCATCCTCAACTGTCAGGGAGTGCCCATCAACTCCGGGTGTTGTGACCTCTCCTGCATTGGCAGCCGCTACTGTGGCAGAACATGCCTCCCCTGCTAAAGCTGCCACAGGCGGCCCCACAGAACGGCCCCCAGCAACCCAGAAGATGGTAATGGACTGAGCACAGAGATCCTGGCCATGGCTTTCAGAGAGACTGAGCATCCATGGCTCCACCTGCAAAGGATGGCAGGAGGAGGCGTGCCTGGGCTCTCTGAAAACATGGCCCTTGTCTAACTTGTCTGTTTCTCACTCTCTTTCCTCTCTCTCTTTTCTCTGTTGTCTTCTGCTCCCCTGGGCTGTGATCACCTGCTAAGCCCCATCCAAGGAAGGACATGCTGTCCCCTCTCCCTCTCAGGGGCAGGCAGGCAAGCGGGCAGACGCCCAATGCAAACTCCACCCTGGCCAAGAGGCAAAGACTCCTAGCTACCCCTGGTGCTCCCTGCACCGTGGCCCCCACTCAGAGGACCTTCTTTCCTTCTTTTAACTCATTAAAGTTGTGCTGCATCCCAGTCTGGGCCTCTGCGTTGTCCTTCTCTCTCCAGACGCTCTCCCCAGCTGCCAGAGGGCAGGTGTCACTGTGGGGGATCTTGCAGGCACAAAGGTGAGCCACTGGCTTTCCTGGAAGAAGGGGAGGGTGAGACAAGGGCAGTGGGCTTCTTTCAAGACACTGTCCCTTGCAGCTGAGGAAGATGTCCCTGGCTCCTGCGCAGCCAGCAGCTATCAGGGCTTACCATGCTGCATCCCTGCACACAAATGCCCTCCTCCATCTTCGAGCACACCCTGCAAATGATGGAGAGCCCAACCAGTGCCCGAGTGAGTCGCCCATCTCCCCATCCGCACTGACGGGTGGTGGTGGCACTGGGAGTTTCTTCTGCATCCAGCAGTACCTGTGTGCCCTGCCTGGCAGGTGGCTCTTGCTTCAGGAGGGCCCCTCTCCTGTGCCGGTTATTGTAGTGGTGGTGGTGGTTGCATGACATGTTTCTCCTACATGCACCTGTGCTCCCCCCTGCCAGCTCTCCCAGGATCACCTCTGGTACAAGACTTTGGCAGCTATAACTTCTCTCTCCCTCAGCTGAGGAAGAGAGGTGGATTATTCCTCAGCCAGCTCCCTTTTGGCTTCCTACTACAATCCTGTCCTGCAGCATTTCATCTCTCCTTACATTGACTTAATCTTTGTATGTCTTGCAGGGATTTTGTCTCTCCCTGGTCAGTCTGCCAGTATTTCCTCCAGCACAGCTGGAAGAGAAAGAGTTTCTACATGCAGATGTGGTCTGTTTCCAGACAGCTCCCTCTCTCTCCCTAGGCATGTATGTAGAAACTGTACATAGGAGAATTTGCGTTATCTGAAAAAGAGATGTGTAGTCTTGTTCTCCATTTCATGCCTATTGTTCACAACATGTCTCCCATCCTTCGCCATGTGCCATTTGCAGCCTTTGCTCTCTCAAAAGGATAACTCCTTGTTTTGCCAGAGGGTCAGGACTCCCCACTTCCCCCTCCAGTGCTGCCAATCCCACCGACCCACTGCCCTGGTCCTCCCTAACCTAACACCCATGTGTCACCAGTCAATGCCAGTCCCACCAAGGCTGCTGGGAAAACATGGACCATGTCACAGTCTCCACTCAACAAGGTGCCCAGGGAACTCCCAGGAAGAGTAAGCTGAAGCTTGGCAGCTCGTGTGGTCTTCTCACTCTGCCAGCCCAAAGCCACCTCCAAACCTCAGCCCAAAGGGTGGAACAAAACAATCTAAGGGCTGCCTGGGATCCCACAGCTCTGCCTCAGGGAACCTTTTTGCTCACATTGCCTAGTGGTTAAAGCACTTGATTGGTCAAACTCAGGAAATCAAGCAGTTGCCTCTGCTGGACCTCAGGTTTGCCAGTGCCAGAACAAGGTTTTCCAGTTCTGGGAGCCTCCAACTGGTGCAACGAGGCCACAGCTCGACCTTTCAAACTTTTCTGTGTCGCAAGTGCCCTGAACATCCTTGCAGGCACTCATACCTGTTTATGAACTGCTGCCTCTTGCAAAACTCCAGGCCAGTCTGCCCAAAGGGAGCTGCACACCTAAGATAGGCAAGTAGAAACCTGCTGACAGCTTCCAGAACTGGAACCGCAGTGCTCAGGCAGAATGAGACAAAGGAGGCAGTCAAGGACACAATCCTCACAGCCATCCCCAGCAGGGCAAAAGACTCCCTGGTGACCTCTGGCCAACCAACGCACAGCCAGAGCCAGGGCAACATCTCTGTCAGAGTACACATTCGTGCCAAGCAGTGTTATTTTTCTCCTGTGTGATGACGCATTGGGCTGTTATTTATGGGCCTCTCCTCTCCTCTCCTCTCCTCTCCTCTCCTCTCCTCTCCTCTCCTCTCCTCTCCTCTCCTCTCCTCTCCTCTCCTCTCCTCTCCTCTCCTCTCCTCTCCTCTCCTCTCCTCTCCTCTCCTCTCCTCTCCTCTCCTCTCCTCTCCTCTCCTCTCCTCTCCTCTCCTCTCCTCTCCTCTCCTCTCCTCTCCTCTCCTCTCCTCTCCTCTCCTCTCCTCTCCTCTCCTCTCCTCTCCTCTCCTCTCCTCTCCTTCATTTTTCCCAGGACAGGGCCCTCAAAGAGCACACTTACTTTTCTTGAATTTGAGCTTTCTAAGTATGCTGCCAACAGCAGCAGAGGAGCCCACAACGATGTTCTGTGGGAAGGAGCTGAGGATGGGGCCAGGCAGGGTCACCACCATGGGGGAGGGCTCGATGATGATGGTGGAGTTCTGGCACTGTCTGACACAGGACTTATTGCAGCTCTGACCAGTGGGATTTGACTGCAGGGCTGGCATGAGAGGCACTGGTCGTACCAGGACATGTCTCTGGGCCAGAAGTGCACCTGGGAGAGAGGGCAGGGGAAAGCAGATCATGGACTTGGATGAGGAGGGTCCTATCATCACACAATGAGACATCCAAGGTACCTGCTGTGTAAGGAGGTAGAGGCTATGCAGGGAGGCACATATAATTCCTTGCCTTAGATCCCAAATACCCTGAAAAGACCAGACAGGCCCTAGAAGGTTCTGTCTAGCCCAGAGTTTAGAATCCGCTTAATCAAATCCTCAGTCTCCCTTCGTACTAGTCCTTTTACCCACTTCCCACTTGCATTACAGGCTACCCCACACCTCATCACAGGACTGAGCTGAGATGTCTATTCAGGCAAGACCACATTCTGGAGGAAGAGAACAGAGCTTCCAACTCATCTATTTCACAAGGAGGAAAAGGGGATTCAAGTAGATGAGCGAGTTAAGAACTGGCCTGGTCCTGCACTGCTCCAGGCCTAGAAGAACCCTTTGTGGAAGTAATACTTTTCTGGAAGGCTCCTATGAGTTGGAAAACAGGCAGCTAATGATAAAGCCTGTTTCAGATTCCTGCATTGTTATCTTTTGATTCCTGTGTTTATGCCATGTTCATTCCGCCATGGATATTTACTTTGAGGGCTGGAATGGGAATTCCAAGAATTTCCATGGCAGGGACACTTCACTGTTATCATAAGGTGTGTCCGAAGTGCTGGAGGCTTCCCTTGCAGGCTGGAGGCATTGGCCTGGGGCATTCCTGCGGGGTTGTTTTCAGCCCAATTGGCAGGGAAGGCCAAGATCCTTCCAGCCCTGCAATCCTTGACCATACATCCAAGGATTCCCATGTGTGAGGACAGCTGCTGCTCTACCTGCAGAACTGTTCCTTCAGAAGAGGTGCCCTCACCTTGGTACTGGTGAAGACAAAGACACATCAGGGAAGGCATCTGAGACTGGCCCTGAGGTGCGAGGGGTGCAAGGCTTCTCTACTGGGGCAGGGGGATTCCAATTCCTGAGAGGTCCTCACCTGCTTCCATTGCTCTGTTGCACAGGACTGGCACCCTGATTCTTGTCAATGCCCCTGTGGCCTGACTCAACCTAGTTGTATCTGGGCCTTTCTGACAGAGCCATAAGAGGAACAACAAGCACTGCATGGGACATGGCCATTGCAGACTAACTTCTGTTTCTCTTTCCCCATCCTTTCCTTCCTTTCTCCCTCTCTCCCTCCATTCATTTTTCTCTGCTTCTCTCTTCTGATCCACTTGGACCAGTTTCACAGTTGAGTACCTGAGGGAGTTGTCTCCTCTACTGCTGTTTGAAATTTCTGCCCTGGCAACACAAATTCAGCAAATATTTCAAAGGTGCAACCACTCTCATCCTATTAACATTAACAGGCAGTCTCAGTGTCTTCTGACTGGCATATACAATGAAGCATGCTGTGGCCACTGATTTCTTTTTGTATGTCAAAACTGCCAGAGACTGCTCTTTCCTCCATTCTGACTTTGATTTGTGGATACTGGGACCCAGGAGCCATCCTGGATGACAGGAAATTGGAAGCAGAATGCAACTTTCTCGGCTGCTCCACGGGTGCAACCATGAGGACCAGACACAAGAGGCTGTTTCCTGGGATCTTTGAGAAACAAGACAGCAGGAATCTGGGAGTGGGACACAATACACTTGTCCTCTAGGGTCATCTGAGCATGAGGTGGTGGCAATTATTACACTGCAGGACCATACTGACCTGAACACTGGGAGCTCTTGTCCTCACAGCCTTGCTGTCCCCAGCCCTTGTGTTCTTGATGAAGAGCAAGGAACAGGAAGCATTCTTCCACAAGAACTTGCATCACGCCTATGGGTTTGCTTCCTGGAGTCTTTCCTTGCACTGTTGTTGTCTCTTGCTTTCTTCCAGACACCATGGTCCAAACCACTGTCATCCAGAAAAAGGATCTAGTCATGGTGAGAGAGAGACACCTTCCAGATCACCTGCACCTACCAGAGCTCTAACTTTCTCACTATGATCTGGTACCAGCAGAGGAGAGGACAAGTTTCCCCCAGCTGTTGTCATATCAGTCAGCAACTGGATCCAAGGAGAGCAGCCCATTCATCACATTGCCAAACACCACAGTGAAATTCAGCCTCCTGCGCTAGAGAAAATCAAAGGTCTCCTCATACCTCTGTGCTATGCATGACATCCTGGTGCTGGGAATTTCCTTGGTTGTGCAAAAATCTATCTGATGGAGCAGGTCTGTCTGTGCAAGGCTGAGCTCTAGGGAAGTGGCCCTCAGCTCTCCCCTGGCAGTGTTATTTTTCCTATTCACCCAGGGATCCCCAGTAAAAGATTCCTTTTCCCATGCAGAAAAGAACTTGACGAACATCTGTGAACAGATCATCTGCCCAGATAGGGCATTTCTGAAGAATCTAAGGCATGCTGCTTCAGTGGAAACTGGAGCCTTAAAACTAAGAAGGGGAAATCTGAGGTGGGAAGGAGATTTTCTGTGTGTTTGCTTACCTTGTGACCATCTGCATAAATTTGCCCTCACTCTGTGGGAGCTGACCACAGGAGAACATTTAGGTGAAAAGTGCATCAATTTTTCTTCCTGATAGTCTTGTAGGACAGGACCAGAAGTAAGGCATGATCCAGACTCTCACTCAACAGGATATCTTGCTGTAAGTGACTCTGGCTGAGGCTGGAATGCAGCGTTCTTTTGGCAGTCTGTCATGGTTTAACCACAAAGCAGCTTGCTTACTCCCCGTGTGGTGAGCTGCAGGAGAGAAACAGAAGAGTAAGAGTGAGAAAACTGATGGGTTGAGATAACGACAGTTTAATAGGTAAAGCAAAAGCTGCATGCACAAGCAAAGCAAACCAAGGAATTCATTCACTACTTCCTGTTGGCAGGACGGTGTTTAGTCATTTCCAGGAAAGCAGGGCTCCATCATGTGTAACAGTTACTTGGGAACACAAATGCCAATACTCTAAATGTCTTGTCCCTTACTCCTTCCCCCAACTTTTATTGCTGAGTGTGATGTCATATGGTGTCCTGGTTTCAGCTGGAATAGAGACAATTTTTCTTCTTAGTAGCTAGAATAGTGCTGTGCTTTGGATTCAGTATAGGATTTGGTATGAGAAGAATGTTGATAATACACTGGTGTTTTCAGTTGTTGCTAAGAGATCAATGACTTTCCAACTTCCCACGCCCTACCTGTGCTCAGGTGTACAAGAATCTGGGAGGGGGCAGAGCCAGAGCACTGGACCCAAATTGGCCAATGAAATATTCCGTATCATGTAACATCATGCTCAGTATATAAAGGAGGGTCGACTGGGAAGGAGGGGGTTCTCTCTCACTTCCGGAACTGTGGTTTTGGGATCTTGTTTTTTTGGGATTGCTAGCCCGAATGGGCTGAGTATAAGTTGGCGGGTGGTGATCAATCACCTTGTGCATTACCTGTTTGTACTTTATATTATTGTTACTGTTTTATTTTATTCCAATCATTAAACTTTTTATCTCAACCTATGAGTCTCCCTACCTTTACCCCTCCACTTCTCTTTCCTATCTCCTGGGCAGGGGAGGGTGAGTGAGTGGCTGCATGGTGTTTGACTGCCAGCCGGGTTTAAAGCACAACGTATGATATGGAATATCTCTTTGGTCAGCTGGGGTCAGCTGTCCCAGCTGTGCCCTCTCCCAACTTCTTGTGTAGCCTACTCACTGACAGGGCAGTCTGAGAAACAAAAAGGCCTTGATGCTGTGTAAGCACTGCTCAACAACAACTAAAACATCAGTGTGTTACCAACACTGTTTTCAACACAAATCCAAAACATAGCCCCATACCAGCTTCTATGAAGAAATCTAACTCTAACCCAGCCAAAACCATTACATTGTCCACCCTTCATTCCATAGAATTTACATATACTCAGGTCCCACACTAACTAATACATCCTCATTAACCACTACTCCCCTTTCCCATCCTTTGATATATACACAGATATCATTACCTTAGTCTAGGGGCCACCCCTGTAAAATATCTGTAAAATGTCCACAAATGTCCACTGAGTTCATTTAGTCCATGACTTTGGGCTCCATCTGTTACGGTGATCACTCAGGATAGGAGAGGTGCTGTGTTGCGTGGAGTTACTGGGCACCAAAGCCAGCTTAAGTTGGGTCTTGGCTGCATTTGCACTGCTTCCTGTGAGGCTTGTCCACCATTAGTTCAAGTGGTTCCTACTATAGTACTTCCTATAACATTCCCGTAACTCAAATCATGTGTTACAACCATTTAAAGGTATATCTGTTTCAATGTCCACCCCTGGTCCCTTTGGACCAGACGATAGAGTTTAACATTGGAATTAACTCCTCCCCTTGTCCCTGCTTTGGCATGGACTTATCCACAGACTAGTCCTGTAGGTGTGTACCTGCTGCAGTGTGGCCTTATGTATGAGCCACAGTCTCTTCAGGGGTATAGTTGCTGAGGCATGGACTTATCCATGACCACAGAAGCTTTCAGGTGTTCCAGCATGGCCTCATGCTCAACCATTTATGCTTCAAGGTGTACCTGCTACACCATGGACTTTTATCAACAGCCATAGCTGCTTCAAGGTGTACCTTCCCCAGTGTGGATTTATCGTAATGCCACAATCCCTTCAGAGGTGTACCTGCTGTGGCACTGACGTAACCACAGCCACAGATGCTTTGGGGTGTCCTGCTCTCATATGGACTCATCCACAGATCACAGTCCTTCAAGAGCAATGGAGGTGGCATGAAGGGAATCTCACCTGGTCTGATGGGCCCTGGTGTGCCTGAGTCCCTATTCTAAACACAACAGTGTCTTCAGGAGTTCCTTGTCTGCACCCACAGGATCATGGATGCTTCAGGAATGACAGCATTTTAATCATCACCTTGAGATGAGAGGGGAGGTCTAGAAAGAAATTTTCAAGTATCATAGGAAAGAATACCTGGATGTGAGCATTAATAGTGAAGCCATCTGAGCTTACCACAAACTCAGTGGACATGAACAACAGAAGTGAGCCAATGACTTGAATCTGTTGTGTAATCTGTGTGGACACAAGAGGGTCAGAGGACCCTGGAAAGCTCAACTTCTCATGATGCCTCCGCAACCCCATACCCTGTTGCCATCAGCTCAGCACTGACAATAAACTGTGGAGTAATGTTGCAAAATTGGGAATTCCTGCATGGGTTTGTAGTAAGCATATATTCTGAGTTTTCAGAGACTGTAGACCACAGCTCACAAGGGTTTCTGGGTGGCTGTCTAGTGCCTTGGGACCTGAGGACTTCTGGGTTTGATTTTTGGGTATTGAATCACTAATGTAACAATTGAGCTAATCCCAGTCTGCCAAATTCAAACTCAGAGAAAGAACATCTAATGCTGGCTGTGTTACCTCTTCTGAATTAACTGAACTGAAAACTTTCGGGTAATGTTTGGACTCAGCCTGCAGCCCCTGACCACAGGTTGATTTCCTGGTGGTGTGGACAGCCAGGAGACATTGGATGTGCACATCTACAGGCTTACCTCTAGGAACCACTCCTGCCCTTGGCCTTGAATGTGTTGTGGAATGAGGAACAGCTATGCCAAGGAAAGGCAGTTTTAAAAAAAGGGTAGATAGGAAGGACATGACAGAATGGGAACTGCTGGCAACCTTGTGTCCAAGAGAGGGTCATTATTTCTTTGGCCTTGAGCAGAGGGAGACTACTTGCTGTCCACAGGATAGGCCGGGATGTAGATGAGGGATGCAGAGGAAAAGACCTTCTGGCTTGGTTTCAACTTCCTGCATGGGGTAAGTTGATTTCCACAGCCCCAGACCTGGATAACTACAGTCTTCCTTCTGAGATTCCTTCAGCTCAATTACTCTGATGTTCTGGGGCTGTTGTTCCAACTAGTGCCCAAGAACATCAGTCAAAGCTAGTGAGACCACTTTTGAACCTAGAGCTGTGCAAAGGAGACAGCTCACAAATGTTGCTGAGTGCAGAAGCATGTCCCACTGTAACCACCTCATCCCAAGGTGAGGTAGGGGGATCTACTTTTGCACAGAGCCTTTCAGGATCAGAACTGAGTCCTGGCACTGATGAGGCTTTAGAAGGCCTGTTCTCAAGGAAAGCTACTCTATTCTTTGGGAACATCAGATACCAGAGAGCAGCTGTGGGAGTTTGGGAGCTGGTTGTTGTCCTGAATCTGCCTTGACCCATGGGGATGTTGGATTCACATGGAATTGAGACTTGAGTGTGTGGTTTACTGTGGCCTGGTCAAAACTAACTTGTGAATCACCTCAGCCCTGTCTGTCTGTGCAACAGCTGGGTGAAAGCAGACGCTGCACCAGTTGCATGGGGGCTTTGTCCCTGCAATCTCTGCCCATGGGAGCTGGCCATGCTCCTACTTGGGCGCTGTTTCTGAGGCTGTTCACCCAATCCCATTCCTGCTGTCCTTTACGGCAATCTCTCTGAGCCTACTCCTCCAACACAGTTCCACTCAAAGCAGAAGGAACTGTCTTCCCAACAGCTTGTGTAGCTGTTGACCTACTCCATGACCTCCTGCAGTCTCCCAGATCCCCTCTAGGGGTCAGCAGAAGACAGGCTTCTCATCTGCAGGACCTACTCTAAGCCTGAGAAGCCATTTCTGGGCAGAGATGCAGCAAGGCAGTTCCTGGTGGCCACTGTCATTTGGGCAGCTGGCAACATCTTCCTCAGGTCCAAAGAACACTTCACAAAGCTTCCCAGTGCAGTGTGCCCCAACACCTCCTTCCTCTCAGAACAGTAATGGGTGCCCATGTGCCCTTGTGTCATGATGATTTCACCAGAACAATGTTTTTTTCCTGAAAGTGAAGAAATACAGAGACTCAGGGTGGGTTAGAGCAGAATTTTAATGACTTAAAAGAGGGAAATGAGGTAAACAAGCGGAGGTTCTCTTGCAGGGATACCAGATCATCCAAGAGGCTGTGCCCTGAGGCCAGGGTGGAGTGTGCAAAAGGTGTCCAACTGCTTACACCACAAAGGGAGTGAGGCAGCAGATCCCTCCAGGGCTAGCTTTGGAAAAACAGATGGTGGGGAGGGGGTGGGGGGGGTGGGGTGTGTGTGGGGGGGGTGTGGGGTGTGGGGTGTGGGGTGGGTAACAGAAGACAAAAGACATAAGAGAGAGAAAAAACAGTGAGAAGCAGGTGGAGTAGTGGAGTCATGGATGCTCAACCTCTCTGAAACCGATGACCCAACACTCTTTCCTCAGAGCAGCATAATCTTCTAGATTACTGGGGGTACTTCCATGGGAAGTCCCCAGTGGCTTTGGCAGGGAAGACACCTCCTGCCACAGTAGTGGCTGCCAATGCAGGAGAGGTCACAACACCTGGAGTTGATGGGCACTCCCTGACAGTTGAGAATGCTGCCAAAGGCAGCAGAGGTAGAGAAGCCCACAATGGTGTTCTGTGGGAAGAAGCTGAGGATGGGGCCAGGCAGAGTCACCACCACAGGGGAGGGCTGGATGGCAACGGTGGAGCTCTGGCACTGCCTGACACAAGGCTCATTGCAGCTGTTGGCCAGCGGGGTTGGGCCGCAGGGCTGGCAGCAGGGCTGACAGGGGTTGCAGCAGGACATGTCTCAGGACTGGAGGTGCACCTGAGAGAGAGGGCAGGGAGGAGCATGGAGGTGCATGAGGAGCAGCCTGTCCACCCACCTCAAGGGACAAAAGGCACGTGCTGGCTGGGGAGCTGGAGACTGTGCAGGGAGGCCCACGTGCCTCTTTGCCTGTCTCCCTGGGCACTGAACAAAGAAAGCCAGGCCCAGGAATGCTCTTTCCTAGGCAAGAACCCATGAATCCCCTCAGCCCAGCCCCAGTCCCTCTCCATGCCAGACCTTCTCCCTGTTTCCCCTCCCAGGACAAGCAGCCCCAGCCCACACAGAACAGAGCAGGTATTATCTGATGTCCACTGAGACATGGCTTTGTCCTGTAGGAGTATGAGAAGGGACTTTAGACTTGCCTGGTTCCCAAGGAGAAGAAGGAGAGTGAAGTGTATGAGAGTGGCTTTTACACTGCTCCTGCACTGCTGCAGGCTCAGAGGTAGCTCTAGAAGGGTTGATAATTTTCAGACAAGCTCTCCTCTAATGTAACATATCCCAGCTAATGATACAGGGCTGTGTTTCAGTTTTCTGATGTCTTTTCATATCCTTGTTTATGCCATGATCATTCCCTCAGGGATGGTTGTATTGAGTGTTGGAATGATAGTTCTTAAAATTTCTGGGACAGGAACATGTCATAGCTGGCAGAACACTCACACCAGTTGCTGGAGGAGTCCTGTACAGACTAGGCACACTGGCCTGGGGCACTCCTGGGGGATGGTTTTCAGCCCCATTAGCAGGAAAGACCAAGCTCCTCTCAGCCTTGCAATCCTTGACCAGACACCCAAGATCTCCCATACATGAGGAGATGCCATGTCCTTTTCCCTCTCTTCCTCCCCGCCTTTTCTGATTGTTAGTGGTCTTTCTCTTGCCAAGCAGGTGGACTGCACTGATGAGTTTCAATTTTTCTCCTTCTAACACCAACCTTGATTTCCCAAGCTGCTTGGCTTCCTCCAGTCTCTAGGCCATGTGTGGGGATACCCAGCTAATCCACATTTTGGGCTTTGAGATGCCCTGGAGTTCTCCAGCCCTGCCAGGATTGTGCCTGGTTGAATCCACAGGAAATCACATGTAAGCATTTTTGCTTGATGGGTGCACTTATGTGTATGATAGATTTCTTTGAATGCATGATGTGGACAAATTTGCATGTGAATCCATGCAGGTGAGCATGAACATGTCTGTTTGTACATACCTAGCTCTCATCACAAGATGTGGTGGTCATGACAGGGGTCCTTTCCACTTCTCTGTCCATGAGCACCACAGAGCTGCAGACTAGAAGAGGCCTAACTTCAGCAGAGCATTGACAGCTCCCACATGAAGAGGTGTCCCAGCAGCAGGCACTGAGATGCTCGTGTTTCCTGTGCCCTTTGTTTCCTGACCCTCAAAAGATCATGCTCTGATACTGCAGATTTCACAGACCAAAAAAGACTGTTTCACTCATTTGGAAATTCTGTATAACATAACATACCAACAGTTGGAATTCCTCAGCACTGCCTGTCCCTGCAGGCTAGGTTGCCTCTTCCCTCCTCAGTGTTAAGGAGTCCAAAAGAACATTAGCTTTGTGTCAAGGGAAACACACTGAGCTATCCTGACCACCTTGTGCAGGGAAATCTTGAGTGGATCTGCTTCCAATGCTGTGTTGGTGGTGCCTGTCTCTGTGGAGACAAGAGCTGAAGCTACACAGAACAAGGAAGGCAAGACAGATGGGGACCATGGCGAACCAGGTAGCAGAGGGAGGCAGTCAAGGTGGGGAAGGCTGGAAGATGGTGGCTTCTCGTAATAGAAAAATGACTCCTGCTCCACCTACAGACTTTAAGTTCAGAACAGGCACTGTCACCTAGAAACTGAGGTAAGGACAAAAAGATACATTAGGGAATTCATTGGAGGGAGCTGTGTTCAAATCATTTTTCCCCCATGAAGGAGAGAAGACCTGTGACATCTTTAGGAGACTCCCTCTCTTAGGAATCTTAAACACCACTCTGCTAACCTGGCCTGACATCTCAGGAAGTTTCTTGTTTGCCAGAGGGCAGATGCAATATGTTGCAGAGGGACTGCGGAGCTTGTCCTGCCTTTGGAATATTAGCCTTTGCTACTCTTTGATGTGGGCACCAATGATAAGGGCCAAAGTGTTTCTAGAGTGACTACAGAGCTCTGGGGTGAAGTAAGGGTGTGAGGGCCCAAACTGGAAAGGCTTCAGCAGAAAAGAATTCATCCAGTGCATCAACACCTGGCTGCATGCTTTGTGTTGCAGGCAGAACTTTGGTTTTGATTGCCAGAGAACTGTCTCTGATGAATGAGGACTACTGATCAAAGATGGGAAATATTCAACAACATCGTGCAACACTGTCTTTGCAGTCAGTTAAGTTTAACAAAGAGAGGACAACTCTAAAGTAGATATGGCAGGGGAGTTTTACCATAAAGGAAAGAGAAGGAGAGCATAAGGGGTAGGACAGATAGCTAAAAAGCTATGCCCATGCCCTAATTTTGGTACTGCACTAGTCTTCATTTTAAAACATATTGGTTGTGAAGTGAAAATGGGACAACCAACCTGTCCCCTCCCCACACAGTAGCACTTGAGCACATCACAATGAACTGTTGTCCAAGAAGTTATTTCAGGTGAGAGATGTCCCCCACACTCAACAACTCACAGCTTTGTTCTGCCAGCTCGCTCTTACCTCTGAGAGGTAGTGAAGGTGACAGAGGGGTTTATGTGGCTGTTTGTACTACTCAGTTGTGGGGGACACAACATGGATCATTCTGTGTGATGACAATGTTCTGGCCTCTGTGCAGACAAGTACCACTTGTAAATTGAATGCTGAGAAGTTGTGCTTAGGATTGTGCGAGTCCTAGTTATATGTCCTTTCACAGCCTCAGAATACAGCTGATGGGTTCCTGCCAAGACACATGTTGGTACATAGAAATGCTCCTTATGCAGACACAACATCCAGGAAACGTTTCCATCTAAAATGTGGGTAGTATTCATGACTTACTCCCTTGACCTCACATCTTAGGCCTTCATTCCCAGACAAGCTACCTAAAAACTTTTTCAGGTACAGCAGATCAGCCTGTGTGTCTGCACTCACTAGGGTGGGTTTCTTCATGTTAAGATGTGTGAGATACAGCCATGACCTAGTGTCTCTGTCTGTTCTCCTTTCATGTTCAGTGGACCTGGTTAATCTGGGAAAAGATTCTAGGTGGGCTAGCACAGCTCAGTCTACAAAAATGGGAGATACCTTCTGTTTCAGAGGTCCAAGCTCCTGCCTGCCCATGCAGAGCCTGAAAAACACTCACAGGCGATCTTGCAGAATGCAAGGAACAATCCCAGAGAGGGATGTAACTGATGTCCCCTGCCCAGAACAGGGCTAGCCAAACTCTGACCTTAGTGTTCATAGAATTGCAGCAGGTAGTCTGGAAGGTTTTGGATAGTTTTTGCTCTGGGGAGTTTTGGATGCTTCCCATGTCCCCAGAGGGTCAAAGACAATGAATGCTGAGCAGCAACTTCCATCCTTCTTTCTTAGGTGCAGTGTGGACTCCTCTCCCTGCACCCTGGTACCTTTCCAAGGGGATCAGTGGAACCTTACCAGGTGACTCCTTTTGTGCTGCTGGGTCTGGCTGTGAACAGGACAAAGAGGGACCACTCATCCAGGTTTGACTGAGAATTGTCCATCATTGTCCTGTTCTCAGCCATCTGCATCCTGATCCTGGCTGGGAATACCTTGACCAACCTGGGGCAGGATGATGCAGTCACTTGCAGCAAACGTACACATGGGGTAGAGCTCTGGGTATGGAGAGAGATGTTACCCTGTGCAGGTGTGGGTGGGAACATCTGGGAGCTCTCACCAGGACTCTATGCCCTTCCCCACTGCTCCCCTGCCCTCCTGTCCATGGCAAAGTGTGTGGATGGTATCAAACCCTGACTGTCCTTGCCTTGGAGATGCCAGGGGAGATGTGTTCTGTGGACTGCCCAGACAAGCAAGGCCTCTCCAGGGCCAGGGTGCAGGACAGGTGGGCTGGGGAGATCATGTCCCAGGTCTGGTCCATGTCAGGAACATGGGTGGCAGCAGCAGAAACCCTGCCATGGCTCTGAGTCCCATGGGCAGTGGGCAAGCTCAAAGGGGCAGCAGGGAGGTATCTCCATTGTCTCTGCCAGCACCCAGCAGGTAATTGTAGACATCAGTTACATCCTCCCATAGTCTTCTTGAGGCTGATCAAATCCAGTCCTCTCAGCCACTCCTCATGTAAAGGTACGTGCAGGGGGTGAGTCTGTTTCATTAGTATTACCTGCAAGTGGGATAATACATAAATGGGGGCACAATAATCAAAATCACAAGGAGACACAAACTTGATAGACAATGAATTAAGAGTAGGGTTGACATAGCGCTTAGGGATATGGTGTAGTTGGGAACTGTCAATGTTAGGTTAATGGTTGGACTGGATGATCTTCAAGGTCTTTTCCAACCTAGACGACTCTGTGATTCTGTGAATAACAATAACCAAGCCTAGAAGTCTCCAATAGCTAATTAATGGACTCTGAAGAAAATACAGGCATCACTTTGGAGAGGGGCCACCTGGACTTTGTAACTGATAAGAAGGGGGAAATGAGATGAATATGAGGATTTGGGAAATTCAAGGAGGGCCTGTGGTACTAGGGAAAAGTTACTAGGGAAAAGTTACTAAGGAATGTTTAGGGAAAGGGAATGAGAAATAAAGATGAGGGGTAAAAAAGGGGCTTGTGAGATGTAAGCAGTTTCCAGTCAGTATGCTTGTCTAACTGAGCCCTGCCCTTGATCACTACATTCTGTCCTATCTTCTGATTAAATATTTCTTAACTGTCCTTCCATGTAATTTCATTCTCCATGTGTGTGAATGCTGTAAGGACTGCATGCCAGCAACTGGAGGGACCAGAGGGAGTGAAATGAGGTCAGCAACTGGTGTCAGATCCGAGTGAAGGTGCTTCTGGGCCTGTGGTGCCAGAACCTGGAGTGGACAGGGTCCCAGTGTCAGCAGCTGGTGTGGGTTACAGTCCCCATATGCTTGGGTGCCAGCAACTGGGTACCAGTGTATTTATATTTTCCCTAACCTGGTGTGCATGGGTGCAGGCAATTGACTGGCAAGCTTCAAGATGGACTAACAGGCAAGTTGGAGGCCCAGGGTCTGGGCAGGGATATTAGACAAGCAGAAGACCTGTACTGCTATTTGAGGGATCCTCAAGTGTGGGCATGCCTATGAGGCAAGTGTGTGGGTGTGTGCATCTGTTTGCTAGCAGACATCAAGATGGACTAGCTGGCAAGTAGGAGATACATGGGGTGGGTAAGAGAGCTCAGGATCTGAGTGGAACCTTAGACAGACAGAGTGGTCATGCTGGTATTCGAGGCATCCATGAATGTGCATGCAATTGTGTATCTAGAGAGTGGGTATGTGTGTGCTTTCATTAGTGAACTTCAGTCTTTATCAGCTGGAGAGAAGGAAGAGGACTCGACTGTCCATATGTTTGGTGTGGCTTTCAGTGATGTTTTATGTGGGTGTTGCTGAAGGCAATGCCTTGTCTGTGTCAACCTGTGTAGCCAGCCCTACTGGTGTCCTCTGTGTTTGTGTCTCTGGGATACACATTGAGCCTCTTTACTGTTTGAACCTGTAAACAGGAAAGCAGCTGCTTCTTTATTGGCGAGGAGGCAGAGACCACTGGCTCTCTGGGTGAAATGGGCAGGGCTCCAGCAACAGCACAGGAGGAATCACAAGGTCCCAGAAGCTGCTGGAGACAGCCAGTTGTAACATCCCTTAACATCCCTCATCATCCTGGGGGCCTGTATTGGACTTGTATTGCTCTTTCAATGTGTTTCTTGGCCTGGAAAACCCTGAAGCGGAGGTTTCACGAGTGCTGAATAGAGGGGAAGAATTACTTCCATTGGCATGCCGCTTACTCTCTTGCTAAGACAGCCCAGCATGTAGCAGACCTTCATCACTGCAACGTACATTGCTGGCATGTGTTCAACTGGTTGTCCATCAGCAATCCCAGATGCTTTTTTGGAAAGCTGCTTTCTATCCAAGCAGGTCCCAGCCTGTCCTGTTGCATGGGGAGATTGTTCTGTCCTGGAGGAGAGGGCTTTTCATTAGCTTTTTTGAGCATCCTGAGGTTCCTTCCAGCACATTTCTCTAGCATGTCTCAGCACCCTGAATAGAAGTTCTTCCCTCCTACCTATCACCTGCTTCCTCCTCAGTCAGGTATCATGTATAAACTTGCTGAAAGTCCACTCTGTCCCATCATCCAGGTTGTTAATAAAGGTGTTAAGCAATGTTAGCTCCAGTATCAGACCCAGGAGGATGCCACCAGAAAACTTCTGCCAGGCATCTAGGACCCTCTAATAGGACCTTCTCATCAGTAAGTATGTTGGGAGTTTCTAGGGAGTGACATGGGGACCACCAAAACCAGAGCACCCACATCCACAAAAGGAGTGGTGTAGGAGGGGTTAATCTGCACTCCCAGTAGAGGGGATATATGCTTGTAACCCACTGTGGGGAGAGAGGGTAAAGAGATACCCACACCTGTGTTCATGGGTGCGTATGGGTGTGGACATGTATGTGTAAGTGTGTGTGTATGTGCATGCACTTGTGTGTGTGTGATTAGAACTTTCTGGTATTACCTAACAGGAAAGTGTTTAGATTTTGTAGGTGCTTACTGATGTTTCCCAAGTGTCTTATAAGGTAGTTCATCTATTGTATTGCCAATGCTGATCCTGAACAAATAGGTCACTGCTTGCCTATTAACTATGTGTTACCAACAAATCAAAAAACTACTTCAACCTTTCTGGTTATATCACACGAACAGATCACTTCTTCCCTCTGCTATGTCCCATCTTCCAAAGGAACCCAGACACCTGATATTTCCCCTCTTCCCCACAGATCCATCTGTGTCCAGAGAACTGAGCCCTGCAGATTAGTGACAGCCTTCTTCACATTATAACTCAGAGATACGTCAGTACTCTCCCCAGGGAACGCAGGCATACATCCTTCCAGTCTCCCATCCCCTTCCCCAGCCTGCATGGTCCTTTAAATTTAGTCAGGAGTTCCTTTACTTCCACCTCCCCCTTTGCAAATTTCCACTCATCTCCTTTCCATTCTTTTCTATGCCCCAGACATTGGACTACCTTCTGGGGAGCTCATCACCTTAGGCTGACTGTTGATTCTTCATGAGACCTTCTTCCATTTGTCCCTTGGCTACATGTTCCCAGAAAACCTCTATCAAGGGCAGACTAGACAACCTTGTCCACCTTCTTCTGGGATTTTGTGCTCTTACCCTTCCTCCAATCAGGCTTTGAAGGACTGGCCACTCGGATGCAACAGGAAGAATGGGAGGTCTTAGGTTATGTGGTAAAATCCCAGACTGCACAGCCACAGAGGAACACAGAGAGACAATGGCGAGTGGGGAATCCAGATAATGCCCTCAGTCATCTAGTCCCAGAACCATCACAGGAGAGTGGTCAGCCCATTAAAGGCCCATGTTCACAAGCTCAGAGGAGCATAGAGGCACAATGGCAAATGGGGAACTCAAAATAATGTACTGAGAGGAATGGACACCTTAGGCCTCAGTGCCAATGTCTAGATGTGAGACCCATCAAGATGAGTTAGTGTGATTGACTCAGATTGAGGGGGATTACTCCTTAGTGATATGGGACACATTATGGTATGTGGGGTAAAGACATGTTGGGATTGCTCAGGACTTAGTATGGTATGTTTAGGGGAGGAACCAAAAGAGGGAAAGTGATTTGGGAGGAACAAATGTGGCAAAACATAGGAATGAAGGGATAAAAAGGACTGGTCACATGTAAAGAGGTGAATGATTAGTAAACTCATCTGATCATGACCCCAGCCTAATAATTGCAGTGTCTCCTATCTTTTTCTTAAATTCAATTTCTACTTATTTCCCAGCATAAGAAACTCTTTATTCTGTGCAAATCCATATGTATGGAGGTCTAGGTGCCAGCAACGGATTGTGACCTTGGGTAAGAGGGTCTATACATCTGGGGTGTTCGTGTCTGCTGGTGGATCCAAAGGCCAGTTACTGTGTAGACTGAGTGTCTAAGCCAAGCTACTCCAGAAGTCCACATTGTATATATGTATACATATATTTCTCACTAAATGACCTTCTGATGAGCCAGAGAGAGGAACAGGATCATAGAATCATAGAATAGTTTGTGTTGGAAGGGACCTTTAAAGATTGTCTAGTCCAACCCCCCTGCAATGAGCAGGGACATCTTCAACTAAATCAGGTTGCTCAAAGCCCTGTCCAACCTGACCTTGAATGTTTCCAGGGATGAGGCATCTACCACCTGTCTGGGCAATCTGTTCCAGTGTTTCACCACCCTCACTGTAAAAAAAAAAAAAGTCTTCCTTATATCTAGTCTAAATCTACCTTCTTTTAGTTTAAAACCATTACCCCTTGTCCTATCACAACAGGCCCTGCTAAAAAGTTTGTCTTCATATGATGTCCTTAGTACTCTTTTGTTTTCATATGAGTGTCGACTGTGCCTGTGTTGAGCTGTGTGGTTTTCTCATGTGTGTGTGTGCGTGTGCTTACTTGGAAAACATTTTGAGCCTTTCTACTGGTTGATTCTGGGTAGATGGAACTGTGGAAGCATTTTTACTGGGCTACCAGATTTAGTATCCCTTAACAGTAAGTGCTGCAGCTCTTCAAGGAATCTTAGCCTTGTAGGTCATGTTCAGTTTGGCCTTCAAGATAAGCCAGAGGGAAACCTAATCACAGGTGTAACTCCTCTACATGGTACTGTTTTTCTTTGTGTCCCCCATCTGTATTTTTGTGGTCACTAGGATCACTTGATCTGACAAGGACATCAGCAGAATAGGAGTAGTCATCCTGGAAAGGGTGACAGCTGGGACTTTCCTCTACCTCACCATTTTGGAGATCCTGTCCAAGAAGTGGTGCTAACAATTCCACATTTTCATTAGTTGGGTTGCTTTCTAGCAGCAGTCATTACAAGTTGGACCAGATGACTAAGGCACTGTGTCTAGGATGAGGGTGGGAGAACATTTTCCTTCCAGGAGTCACCTATTCCAGCCCCCAACCACAAGAAAGGACTTGTTAGTGAGTGGGGAACACCCTCCAGAGGATGTAGCATGAGGTCTGTATCTCCCCTTGGTCATGTGCAGTGCCTGTCAGAGAGAGGTTTCTATATCTTGGTGCTTAAGTTGTATTTCCATGTGCTGGGTGAGGAGCAAAGGAGCCGGGGTGTGTGTACTCAGTCTTCTGGGAATGGCCCAAGGGGAGCAAGTCAGACATCCTGAAGATCCATGCCTGGCTTTGTTTTCTGATGTTGAATAGGAATAGGACTGAATGAACAGTGTGGAAGCAACTGTAATGAGACCCTGAAGGAGGACTAAGCCCTTGGACACCTGGAAAAATTAAAAGAAATCATGAGAGGCCCCACCAGAGGACCTGATCCATCTCATCTGACTCAAGGTTGTAGAAGACTATGTAATTACACTCTGAACTGGGTTGCTTCATTTAAATCCATCTCTTTAGATGGGACAAAGTCAGATCTTGGCCAAAAAGAGCATGAGCAGAAGCTCATCTTTAAAGCTCACAAGAAACCAATGGTACCTGCTACCCACCTGTATATTCATCCTTCCCTTGGGTCTAATCTTGGTGTTGAATCAATGCAGTTCACTGCACTACCGAAGAGATGTTAGACAGAAATGGATCCACCTAGAGTTCCTAGAGGAACAGCTTTTCCACAGTAGCATGAGAAGGAGACTCAAGGTTCCTGCTGAGCAGGTTGCATGCAATGTTTTAAAGACATGTGTGCAATTCCCCCAGGGAGACCTAAAGACTAACATCACCCAGTCCTGCCTCTTCTGAAGTATGGAATGTTTTTTACCACTCATTAAGATTGGAAGATAAGTCATTCTCACGTGTCTAGTTAGGGAGCCTTTCCAGTTTTGTTGGTTGGTTTGTTTTTGTTGGTAAGGGAGATGGTGAACAGCAGGATTTTAATAAGCTCTCTAGACAACGTCATTTCTTTCTGTCTTCTTTTGTCTAAGCCTTTGCCTTTTGTTTCTAGTAAAGACAAGACATTCTGATATTGCAAACTCAGTGGATCAAGGTGTCTTCATGAGAGATGGAGCATTTACCTCTGGTGAGAATCCTCTGAGCCCACATATCTAGTGAATTTTTCACCCACCTTAAACTTCACTTCTCCAGCTTGGATCTCCACAGTTTGGCTATAAGGATAATCTGGGAGAGAGGGCAGAAAGTGTTGATAAAGCCAATGTGAAAAAGATGTCTGCTGATCTAGTTGAATGGTGTGAACCAATTGCATGAACAATATGCATTGTCATGTGTACAAGGCTTGTTCCATCAGATAATTAGAAATGAACTCATTACCTGCCATATCAGCCTGTACAAGCACCTCCATCCAATTGCTGAACCTCACATCCATGTCCAAAGTACTCTAGGGAGAGAGAGGTGGCAGGGAGAGGGTTTCTGTGTGCAGGAAAGAAGTTGGGCAGGTTGGTGTAATCAGCTGCATCTGACACACAAAGCACAAGAAAATCACTCTCCCTTTAGACACATTGAGCCCTTGGACTTGACACAGGAGTTGCAGAAAGTGATTTTGTCGTGTCCAACATATCTCTGTTTTGGCCCTGGACAGTGTGGACAGTGTTGACATTGTCTCCTTGGGTGGAAGTCTTCTCAACAAACCCTGAATGTCTACTGTGAATTTTCTTCTGATTAGGTCAGCTTTAAACTCTCTTGAGCACCTCTGGGAGAAGAATTGATCCTTTATAAAATTAAACACTTAACAAATTGAAATACAAACCTCCAGGAGACACCACCTCCAGCTCTGGCAGACAGCTGAGTGGGATTTCTCATCACTTCCTGTCAGAGTCCAACACTCTCTGACCAGGTTCTGGGTATTCCACACAAGAAGGGTTTAATGCTTAAAACCAAATTTACTTATTTGAAGATATTTGATGTTACATGGCATTTTGATTTAACAAAGTGATACAACAACGTACTGAAATCACAACACAACCAAAATATATCAGTTGCAATATACAATTGGATTACAATACAAAAGTGATTCCCTTTACCTGTAGACTCATCATCATGATGCTGGGTGTCCCAATTGCAGGGCACAAATACATGGGTTGAGGCCAGATAAAGTTCACTGCTCTCTTCAAAATTAATTTGTTCGGTATTTCAGTTTTTATACTCTTTGTCAGACTGACCCACATATACACTTCCCCCATGCTGGCTGGTTCAGACAGATACTACTTTCTATTAACTAGTTTTGGGAAGGCCATATATATAACCAGTTGACTGACTTAACTCATGTAGTGCTTTATCTAAAACAAAGGCCACCTTATGGTCCCCTTTGTGTTGAGAGAAGTTCAGTTTCCTTCAGTGCTAAGGTCACTTCCTGCTTTCTCTTTTGAGCTTCATGAGCACATCACCCTTGCCTATCTTCTCTGCGCCTTCTTCCATGATAAGGTTTCTCTGGTCACAAGTGGAGGTGTTATAAATTCATCTTATAATGATCAAAGGGATATGGGAGCAGCAGGATTAAGGCTTAACCTGACATAATATGGCTGTAAGGTGGGTGAGAGAAACATTCTGTGGACATGGTACTTTCTCTCCAACAGTGATGCCCAGGTGAATTTACACTGTTTTGAGGAACTTTTTGTTGGCAGAAGTTAGGAGGGAATTACTGTGTTTACTCACACTGAGGCACTTTGAAAAGCTACTTTACTTCTGGGAAGTCCTTCCCAGAGTTTTTGCTTCACATTCTTGTCTTTGAATTTGTAAAAAAAGGGTTTCAACAAAAGAGTTAAAATTGTGTTAAAGGCATTAACAAATTTATGTAGATCCAGGAAGTTATGCACTGACAGCTTGATCTAAAGAAACATGGTGGAGTCATACCAGACTGCAATGCAAGTGAGATGATAGGCAGAGCACTGTCTGTCAGAGCAGGAGAGGTCAATGCAGGAATCTTTATCACAGAAAATGATTGATTACTTTTGGACTACAGAATGTCATCATGTCTGGATGTCAGAAAGGCCAGCAGAAAGAAAATCTCCTTGCCAGGAGCTGAAGGCCAACTGAGAAGAAAAGATGTGCTGAGACAGCATCATGCATCAGCTACACAAAGGTGAAGGTACTCTGTCTAACCTCTCCACACAGCCCATACCCTTCCACCACTGTAAGATGTTCTACTCCTTGTAATACCTCTTTTCCAGCACTGGAGAATCATCAGTGTGACAGGAAATGGATCCCCTCTGTTCATGAAGTCTTGAGAGATTCCCATTTCTTTGCACAGTGTTTCTGGCCATTTCTCTTCAGTGGAGTAAAGAGCTGGCCCTGGAGAGCAGCTGTGGTGGAAGGTGAAAAAAGCAACCATGATGACAAAAAGGAGTAATTAACTGGATTTTCTTTCCTGAAGGTGTTCTCAGTGAGGTCTTCTGAGGTGACACACAAAGCTCAGTCTTTGTGCCAAGGTGGGTTGAATCAGAAGGAGAGACAGGACAGAGAGAATCAGGGAGGCAAAGACAATGAGGCACCTGGAGAAAAGAGATGGTCTGTGTCTGTGGGAAACTGAAAGATGAATGAGTAGCTTCATTTGCACACAAAAACAGGGTAAGAAAATAGTGGTCTAGTCCCAGTAGGGGGATAATTCTCATTCTGTTCATGACTGGTAAAAACCCAAAGATGTGTGAAAGAGGGTTCTGGGTTTCATGAGAAAAGGACATTTGAGAGGCCAAATAGTGAACACGTCACAATATGTGGGCACTACTAACTAATGCTAAAATGTATTTTTCTGTCCCTTGTACATCTGATACTGGTTCTGTTCATGGGACAGATCTTTCACTGTCCCTTTATGTTCATAACCTCCTGGGTGGCCTGTAAAGCAAATGCAATAACTTAGGTTGAGGTTTTGGAGGAAGACTTTTCCAAGACTGAGCAGTCATTGAGAGGTGCAGTCAGAAGACGTCAGCTTAGTCAACATGCTCACACCTTTTGTGTCTCTTTGACAGCTACTGGGGCTGGAGCTGGAAAAACATTGTGGCTGTAGGGAGCTCCAGGACCATCTTCCACATGGTCATGGGCAAATATTCTTGTGTTACTTCCTGCCACAGATGGCTCATCTTCCATAATGACTGACCCCTTAAGAGCAAAGTAAATTGCTGGTCACTTGTTCCCACTGTCCAGACCCCAGGGCAGGAAGGGAGGTACTGGTCACAAGAAGATTTCTCCCCCTAAGGCTTAACTCAGGAGACATAATTTCCTATGGGGACAGGAGCCTTTTGGCTTCTTGAGGCACTGTGAGTTTTGTGGTTGATGACTGCTTGCCCCTGAGAGGCAGAAATGCTCTTGTGTTAGGCTTGATTTGTGTTGGATGATCTCTGGAAGTGTCACAGGTCTGAACTCTGCCTGTGGAGTGACAGATGTGAGGTGATTTTTTTCACACTAGGCAGGAGATTCAGTCTTCCTATGGAACTATTCCTGGACCTGAATATCTGTCCTCCTCATGTTGCAGGCCGCTGCTTGCTTGCCCCTGATTAAGGGAAGGCAACATAGAAGTCTTCACTTTTGAGCTCTGCTTCTCTAAATATTGGATCATACACTTCAGGAAAGCAGAGAGGAATGGGGGTGTGTGGTCTATGAACAATAGGCACTGTGATTCCCAGCATCGCTTGCTCTAACCGCTAGGCCACACCTTTCCTCCAGATATGGATCCTCAAATCCAACCCTTTGAACTGGAAGTCAGCAGCCACCCCTTCCTACTGAAAACCCAGGAGTCCAAACTGCAGTCCTCCAGTGTTCTCTAGACTGTGGGATTCTAGGTTTTGCCCAGATGTGGGACAACAACAGAGATGGATCCACAGTGTGAAGTTTCCTCCTCCTCCAGTTCTCAGGAATGTAGACTTTCTTCAGTTTCCAATTCTATAAAAAGCAATGTCTTATTCTGCTTTGGCACATCTTTGTCATGGCTAAAGAAAGTGACTGCCCAGACAAAAGCAGTGGGCCAAGCAGTGGCAGGGTAAATTCGTTGTCTCTGTTGGCATCAGAGGGTCAAAATACCCCCACTGTTGTAAATTATGGTAACCTGTTTATCCCAGATGAAGGTCTCATTCTGCTTTGCTTGAGGAACAGGTGGTACATCTGTAAAGATGACCTTACAGAGCTCTGACAAACATTTCCTGTCACAAAATGTAAGACTCCCACAGCAACTCATTATGTACATGGTAATTTCAGAGTGCATTAATTTCTGAATTGCTTAACTGGCTATGTCCTTGCAAGGTGAATCATCCCCAGGGCTCATTGGGAAGAACTAATAACCCATTGGTGCCTCTTTGCCATAGTTCAAAACCTTGTGTGCAGAACTCAGAGTGTGGGTGGAAAGAGGAAGGAAGGTTCTAAGTGCCATCTCGTCAGTTCTCCCAGGATTAGCTACCTGCTCCTATGCTGGTGCAGCCACCCATGCTCCGATGTGTGGGCCATGGACTTTGTGCTGCCTGGGAAGAGAGGACTGACCCTGGTTATCTGTCTGGGACAGCACTGGCCCGCTCTTCTTCCCTTGCTAGGAACAGTAGGGAAAACCCTGCTGAGAACCAGGAGTTCCAGGGCCACTTCCCAGCCCCTCTGATCACTGTTAGCAAGTTGCTGGATGCCCACTGTTACAAAGTGAAAAGAGGCACTGGTCAGCCCTGCCTGACTGCTCCCAACTGAGGTGTTTTGACAGATTTAGGGGATTATTACCTCCTAAAGGAGAGAAAGAAAATGCATTGGAGTTGAAGCTGCCACGTCAGTTCCAGACATTCAGCCAGACCACATCTACACGTAAGGAAAAAACATGACATGTAGAACAGACCCTCTTGACAAAAACTCAAGTGTTCCTCAAGTTTGCAAAAAATAAAAAAAGAAAGAAATGAATACATGAAACCTTGCATCTCCCTGGTGACTGTAAACTCCTTAGAGAAAGAGGTGGGGGTCTGAAACCAGTCAGAGTTCCTGTGCAGGAAGTCATGCTGCAGCAGTGGGTTGTGAGTCTGGGAGAAGCCCAACTTGTCACAGGCTGCAAATGCTGAGGTGAGGAAATATCACAGAATCATCTAGGTTGGAAAAGACCTTGAAGACCTCCCTCATCTCACATTGACCGTTCTCAACTACACCATATCCCTAAGCACTATGTAAATAGAAATAGAAATGAAACTGAGCTGATAAAGTTACTTTCAGCATTAATTAGTGACAAATACACTCTCTTCAACATGTAAATAATTGCTAATTAGCAGACAAATTTTTTATCAGCATTATCAATGTGTCGCTTCACATCTGTCTTAATGTAGTTACCTCAGCAGGTTTTCCTTTCTGCCTCTGTCAGATTTGTTTGTGAGGGGCTGGAAGGTGTGCTGGGTCAGAGCACGGGTTTAGTCCCTAATGCAAGGATCCCTGAGCAGCACTTTGCGTGAATGCGTGTCAGCATGCCCAACAATTTCCTTCAAGCAGTTCAGGATCTCCCCTTCCTCAGGCCATCCTCTAATGTGTTACACTGGTGAAAACAATAATTTGGAAAGCTTCTGGTTTCCCTTGGGACATATAGGCAACACTCCATCCTCTCTTCCTGCAATGCAACTCTCTCTCTTTCCTCTCCCACTATACAGGAAAAGGTGCCATCCTTAAAGTTCATCACCTTTATGAGCCACCTCCCCAGCACAACTTGATGCAGAGCAAGAGGAACATTCTTTCCCAAGAGCCTGTGGGAATGTTGCCCTCCTGCAGGCCACAGGGTCCTCACCAGAGCCCAGCACTAGTCAGAGTCTACATCCACAGGACATGGTCTGAGGCTGTGAGGCCATTTCTCAGGAGAGACAAAGCAAGGCAGAGCCTCATGGCTGCTGGCTCTGGAAAAACCTTCCTTAGCTCCAAGGTACAGGTGTTGAAAGGGTCCTACTCAATATGTCCCACTCTACCTTTCCTCTGGAAATGGTGAAGGGTCACCATGTACGAGAGCCTTCATTAACAGGCTGCAGAAGCTGAAGAGGAGACAGCACCCATGGCGTACTGGAATGACAGGCATAAGGATTTCAAGGACAGGAGTGTGTTCATTCAGGCAGAAGGTGTGGACCAAGTGACAGAAAGGTCCCATGTAAGCAGGTGATGTTGGCCTGGACCCAGCTACTTGCACCCATGCAATCCTCAGACAGACATCCAAAGGCTTCTGTGTGAGAGGACATGTTACATCCTTCTTTTCTCCTCCATCCCTCCCTCCCATCTTGCTCCCTCCCAACTTGCCAGACAGGCATTTGTTGTTGCTTCCTCAGGTGAGTGGGCTGTGTTGCTGGGGTTTAATTTAAGAACATTGCTAAACTGTTTGGCCTCCTGCCCACTCTGGGAAGCCTCTGGGAGCATACAGTATCGATGTGTCTAGAGCTTTATTCTACCCCAAGGTGCTCCAGACCTTCCCTGTTGGTGTGGGATCCAGCATCTCCTCACTTAAGTCCACAGCTGACTCACGTGGATGCATGTGTTCTTGTTTGTGTGGACATTTGTGCATGTGGATCTCTGTGAATGCATGTGGATGCACAAAGATGTGCATCACTCCATGGTGATCTGCATGATCATGTGTATTTGCGTGTTCTTGTGTGTTCCTCATCACAGGGGAATGCGCTGCTCATGGCACTCTATTGCTCTGTCCATGAGTACTACAGACCAGCAGGTTCTGAAGGTTTCAGCTGGAACCCTTGTTTTCATCATGATCTCACCTATTGACATCACAAGTAAATGAAAGGAATTTCACAACCATAAATACACAGATTCTTGTACAAACATGCTCACATACACACACCAAGGGTGCACCTACATGTATGAGTATTTGGACACACTTGTGTGTATTATTACAAGCATGTGTACACAAATGTGTGTGCACATCACACACACATACATAGGTGAAAACACACAGAATGTGCCTGCACAAACATTTACTCACATGTGAGCACAGAGCACTGGGTATCTCTGGGACAAAGTTAACTTTCCCCATATTAACTGTGCTTTGTTTTTGTAGCTAGAAGAGTGCTGATAGCACACTAATGTTTTGACTACTGCTGAGCAATGCTTGCACAGCAGCAAGACTGTCTCTCCACCTCCCTCTCTGAAAGGCCAGTAGGCTTGGAGAGGGAAAGAGGTTGGGAGGGGACATAGCCAGAATATCAGTCCCAAACTGACCAAAAGGATACTCCATACCATTCGACATCATGCTCAGCAATAAAACACAGAGAAAGGTGGAGGAGTAGGGGAGCATTTGTTACTAAGGTGTTTGTCTTCCGAAGAAACCACTACACAAACTCTGGCCCTGCTTCCCAGGAGTGGCTGGACATCACCTGCTGATGGGAAGTAGAGAATAAATCTTTTTGTTTTGTTTTGCTTCTGTGAGAAGCCTTTGGTTTTCTTCATTAAACTACCTTTATCTTGATCCATGAGTCCCCTCACTGCAGAAGGGGACTGAGTGAGAAGCTTGGCGGGCACCTGGCAAGCAGACAATGTCAACTCACTCGAGTCAGTGCTCAATGTGGGGCTTGAAACAATGGCAGTTTTGAATTGAGCATGCTATAGTTGTAGTAGTTACTAACTGACAGGCTTCTGTGCAGGTCAGGGACTTTGCTTGCTGCAATGCTTAACCCTTTATTTGGCTGACCTTGGAACATGTTAATAGAACCAAAGGCCATGTCCTTTGCCCTGGCATTGATGCCCTTCCTGTGCTTGGGGAGCTGTCTCCCAGAAAGGATGAAGGAATACACCTCCCTCTTCCCATCTGTGACTAACATGTGTTGTTCTATTTTGCAGGTTTCCAAGGTCCTTGTTTACCCTTAAGTGAACTGTTTAACAGCTGTACTAATTAACACTGTTGGCTTATTGTCAGATCTGTGGAACCCAGTGTCATCCTGATGTAAGAGGAGACAAATTTTGGGTGAGGCAACAGCGAAACATGACCTGAGGTGGCCAGTCCCTGGGTGGCAGGGTGTGTGAACGATTTGGGCAACTGCCTGGGTTGGTTATTGTCTCCCATAGCCTGGCATTTTACACTTGAACAGGCTAGAAACCCTGGTAAACTGATGCACCACCTGATAGAAGGGTGCCTTTCCTCCCAGTGAAAACTAGCAGCTTTTAGCACTGTATTCAGTTCTATCAGGGGACTATGGTTAAGACAGGGACCCAAACCACCTCTGTGAATGCTATGATTGAGCCAGGGATCCAAAATGCTGCTGAGAACATGATGGTTGAGACAGAGACCCAAACCACATCTGAGGACACCATGATTGATATAGGGACCCAAACACTAACTACAGTAAGCGTCCTTTCCAACCCAAGCCATTCTATGATTCTATCATTCTATTTTAGCATTGTGCTGTCTCTATTTCCACTCCTGGTGACATTTGGTGTAGACTCAAGGAACAGAATAGGCATTTTCTGTGACTGTGGAAGACTATGGTGATAGTCACTTGATATTAGTGTATTGACACCCCCCATCCACCCCAACTGAAAATCTTAACTTAGTATGAAGTATTCTGTTTTGTAAGGCTAGAGAAGCAGTAATTTTATTCAAGAATGTGTTTCTGAGAAATTATGCTCATACTAAGATTTAAGGTCTAAGAACTTTTGGATCCAAGTCCTTTCTGGGACCGAAATTCCTCTGAGAAGTTGACTCTCAAATTAGAATGTCCAGGTTGTCCAGGTTACACTGTCATCACATCAGGGTACAGTGCTTACAGTCCATCAGTCCCCTCCCAGCGGCCTCATTGTTTCAATACTCAATTTGTGGAACTGCAAGTGCCATTTGCATGAAGTCAAACCAGTCCAGTTGGTGACAGCTGAACCCCACCATTTCAGTCTTTCTTCTAAGATGAACTGATAGAGAAGTCATGTTTCTTTCCCCCACATGCCAGTGGAAGTTTAGCTCTTCTAGGACTTTCTGAGCTCTGAAGGCCAGTGATGGCAGCAGAGTGGTGCATTGGATTGTGTTGCTACTCAGCTGTGGGTATATGGTCTATATTGTTCTGTAATTTGGGAAAAATTCTGCAGACTCACCAGAAAATGCCATCTGAAAATTGGAACATGTGCTGAGTTCTGGTTACCAGAGCTACATGCCCTTCCATTGGCTCTGAAAGTGGCCAAGGAGCTGCTGTCCACGTGCAAAGGCACATGCTGGTGAGTGGAAATCCCTGTCATCCTGACATAGGGCCCCTAAAAGTGGTTCCCTCCCTGTGTACAGGTAGTGTCCATGCATCACCCTTAGGCCTGTGTGGCTGGCTATTACATGCCTGTGGTCTCATGTACCTGAGGACAAAGTTCACTGCTGACTTCTGCACCACAAAGATGTCCCTGCTGAATCCCCTCATACTCACCCTGAGGAATCAGGAGATGAAAGCTGACCTCACCAGGTTGTCTGATGGGAGGGGGCTGGGCCAGAGTCCATAGGTATTTTCCCTCTACATGAGACAACTGTGGACTGAGGAAGAGGAGGGAGGATCATGGACTTGTAAGTCATGATACCAGCTGGGGAGAGAAGCTGTCCCAGAAAGTGCTGGAAAGGAGGACTGGGTTTGCCCTTGTGTTTGCAAGGGAGAAAAGATCCATCTAGCTCCAGAAAGGTGATGTTTCTCTCCCAGACCAGATCTCCCCCAGCAGATGTTTTCTCCTCTTATATGTTCAGCTTCTATCTCTGTACTTGTTCCACCTCCCCTGCTCCCACAATCTCTTCCCCTGCCTGCTCTCCTTGCCCTGAAAACTGCCCTTCAGCACTTGATTCTTCCTGTATTTTTGCATGATTGTCAACATCTGCTTCACATCCTCTGGATAATTCACCTGATAGCTTACTTTTCCTTCTATATTGATGGATGAGAGCATCCAGCAGAACCCCATTTCCTTCCAGATCTAGTTTTAAATGTCCAATTTTCCAATGAGACATTTCAAGAAAAGAAGCGTACTGTAAAAACAGAAAGTACTTTAAAAAAGTTCCTTCCATGCCCTGCTGCTGTCATCCCCACTCCACTTCGGCTACTTTCAGGGCTCTGAGATCCCTGTGACCAAGGTGCCTATGCTTGGGACAACTCCTGCCCTCAGTTCCATACACCCAGTGTTGCTCCAGGCAGCTTCACTCCTTCTGGTCCCTCCAGTGGTGCTGCCTTCAGGCCCTGGGGCTGAGCTTTGGCTCCTGCTCACTCTGCACTCCCAGCCTCTGTTTCTGGGGCTGCTGCCAGCCTTTCACAGGTCACTCAGCTGGCAACACCTGCCTATTTTTCTGGCAGTTTTGGTGGAACTTCCAGCCTTTGATGACATGTGTCTTTCAGGCTGGCAAAGACTGGAGCAAGAGGAGTTGCTGACCCAGGCCTCTCAGATGCTGCTGTGGATGGATAAATACAAACCTTGGGTAGATTCATGGAGGTTCTTCTTTGTGGAGACTTGCAGGTGCTTTTCCATGCTGGACAGCACCACCTGTCTCTCCACTGAGCCCACATTTGTGCCCACAGCATGCAGCATCACATAGAAAGAGTGTGTATGAATGTTTCCTGTGGAATGGCTCCCTCCCCAGCACTGTTCACATGTAGGTCTGACCTCAGCTTGTCCAGCAATGGCCTGTTGGACTTGTGGTGAGGTTGAGTTTCTGCCTCCACAGCCAGTGCAGCAGAGACAAAGATAATTAACAGCATTCTGGTGTAACTTTTCTGTCTGAGTTCAGATCTGGGGTCTTGGGAAAGGAGCAAAATAGTCCAATAAAACTGTCAGGTTCAAGGATTGCCTGGACTTGGGGCAGAGCTATTGAGGGATGTCACATGGACCACACCAGGCTGCATCAAGCCCCTTGTGCCAAAACTAACTCTGGCATGTGAATGAGTATTAAAAAGATGTATCTGTCTGGTTTGTCCTGCTCTGACTCTTCCTTCAGCCTCCTCTGAAGCACACTGTTGCAGAAGGGCGCCCTTGTGAGACATGACTGCTGTTGATCTCCTAGCCAATATAGCCGGAGGAAGGAAAATCCCTTCCTAGCTGTGGACTTGGGCATCAGCCAAACCCTCAGCATGTGAAAAAGACCCAACAGCCTGAAACTTGGGAAGATTTACTGTTCAACTGGATTCCCACCCATGCTCCAAGCTATTCCATTGCTTTTCATGCCTCTCCTTTATCTCAGGCAAATCACCATTGCTTTTCTGGGGGAAATCATGTGCCCCAATTTCCTGACAGAAAACAGCAGCTCATTTCTAGGAATAAGCTTGTCTCTCTGTGCACAGTGTCATGCAAAGTCCATTTGATGGGGCAAAGATCTGACCTTGGAGAGCAGCTGTGTTGGAAACTGACAAAACCAACAGTGGTGTCTGCAAAGAAGTTTTAGCTGAGCTTTCCTTTCTGAGGGAGTAAAAGTGTATGTGTTAGCAGTGAAGCCTTCTGGCATGACAGGCAGAACTTAATCTTTGTATCAATTTGGGGTGTATCAGAAGGAGAGACAGAACAGAGAGAATCAGGAGGGAAAGGGAATGAGGTACCTGAAGATGTATTCTGTGCCTGAGAAGGATGGGAAGGTAGATGATCACTGAGAAGTGCAGACAGAGGGTCTGCATTAACCTGCTCAGTTAACATGCTTACATCTTCTGTACTTCTTCGTCTAGACTTACATCTGGAAAGCTTGATGCATGTTGTGTCTGTTGAGAACTCAGAGGATGATTCTTCCACATGGCCATCTGCAGGATCACTCCCATGAAGAGGCTCAGTGGGCTGTTGGCTGAGGGACCAAAATGATTCAGTGCCAGAGCAGGAAGAAACAGAGAGGGATTGTTTCAGGCAACATAAGAAGAAATATTTTCTCTTCCTCACTTCCTTCATCTTCCCCACTGAGTCATTTCCAGAAGCTCTGCTCTTGGGGTTGGAAGGTGGTTTTCTGACTCTCACACACAAACAGGAGTGTTGGTCTCAGCATGCACCTCAGCTCAGTGTGAATCCCACTGCGCAAAAATGCCTGTCACCTCCTGCCAGGTTGCTCCCAGAGGGAAGCTGTGCTGTGCCTCAGCTTCCTGCTTTCCCATTGCCCAGAGCCTCTGGAGAACAAACTGTGGTGCCTGGTCCTTGTGTGCTGGGACCAGAACTCCTTCAATGGGGTGAGGGACCCAAGGAGCCACTATGAGAATATTATACCTGCTTCCAATTCCCTGTCATTTTGTATGGCTCCTGGGTCCCTGAGTACTCATTCAGGGGCTGTGCCTTCCTTCCATCCAGATTAGCACTTCAGCCAGCAAAGCTGGCTGGGGAGAAGTTTCCTACCTTGGTGGCACAGATCTGCCCTCCATTATGCAGATCCTGTCAGTATGTAAGGTTTGTTGGAGGACAGATTCCCCCTAAAATGAGGCTTTGGTGTCCCTGGCCAGATGATGAGATGGAGATGCCCAGAACTGCAGGCGGGAGGAGAACGAGGGGAACATTACCTGGTCCATGGGACCCTGTATACCTGAGCGCTTATTTCAAACCCAGCCTTCAGGAGTTCCTCCTCTGCACCTAGGAGATGGTGACAAGTGTTTAAATCACTACCTGGAGCTGAGGGTGGAGGTCAAAGAAATTGTCAAGTGACCTAGCAAATCATACCTAAATACCTAAAACTGGTTTTAGCTTTGGGTTGTTGTGGGTTTTTTTTTTGTTTGTGTTTTTTATTTTATTTTATTTTTTTTTAATTGTGTCTTTGTTTCTCATCATCCTATTCTATTTTTAATTCGTAATAATTTACATTAAACTTCCCCAAGTTGAGTCTGGTTTGCCTGTGAGGGTTACTGGTTTTTGATCTCACTGTTGTTATCTTGACCCATGATTTTTTTCACCTTATTTTCTTGTTGAAGAGGGGGATTGAGAAAGAGTGGGTGGGCGTCTGGCAGCCACCCGAGGTTGAACCCACCAAAGGACATGACTAAGTTACTCCAAACAGGACAATATGATGCCCTTGAGAAGCATAAACATAAGCAAGAAATAATAAGGTGGAGGACAGGACCAGGAACGGAGCCAGGGAAAAACATGGACAAGACTCCCATTTGACACCTTTTTCAGAATTGGGAAATTGCATTTTTTCTTGGAAAGAATAAAATCACAAAAGGGAGAATAACATGGTTCAGAGTCAAAAAGGATCACATTTCAAAAAAAATTTCTCATTATCACCTTCAAACAATCAAGAGCTGCAGGTCAGGAGTAGCTGAACTGGAAAAAAACTCACCGCACTTTGTTATTTTTATAGCATCCTTAAATTCCATTTATGCTCACTTTTGTTTTAAGGGAACAGAATTGGCTTAGTGTTGATGATCATACAGGTGGTTATTTGCAATCTCCAGCTGAAAATTTATTAGTTAGGGCCTTCCTTCAGGCAGATATTTTTTTTCACTTTGAGAAAATCTCCTGTAATTTTTAGAGCTGTGGCAAAGGGGAACAAGACGCCTGTAATTGATTTCATTCCCCTGGTCTTCCTGACCTCCCTATGTGGGCACATGGCCCCATGTGCCATTATCTTCTCCATGTACCTTCTAACTCTGGTGGGAATGACCTCTTCATTGACACTGTGTGGAGCAACAAGCACCTGCAGACCTTGATGCATTTCTTCCTCATGAGGTTTCCTTTGTGGTGATCTGCTACACGAGCATTTTGTGAAAAATGATTAAGATTTTCCATGTCATAAGGAAAACCATTTGTGTTGCCTGCTGACTGGCACAGTCATGTTCCCTTTCTTCCTGGCTATCACTGAGTTCCTTGCCTTTCAATAAGTCATTCAGTGTTGGACAATAATCCACATTCCACACAGCCTGATCAAGCCATTTTTTGTCCAGCTGGTGCCCTAGAATATCAGCCAACACAAGAGGTCTGAGAATGGCCCAGCAGAGACAGATCAGAGAAGCTGCTGAACACAGAAACAAGTTCCACTGTTGCCACAATGGCCCAGAGGCGATGGAGGGCATAACTTCTCCTGCACAGAGCCTTTCTGGAGCAGAGCTGGGATCTGACAGTGATACAACCTTAGAGGCCCAGAAAAGCTGTCCCAGGCTTGGAGGAGACAAAGTACCACAGAGCAGCCATGGGTCTTTGGGCACGGGGTATTCTCCTGGAGCTGCAATGGCCTATGGGTCTGCTGGGTACACGTGGAGTGGGGACTCCATATTGTGGCTGACACCAGTACTAACTTGTGAATTACCTCAGCTCTGCATGTCTGCACCCTGCCAGGTGCTGGGCCCTAACAACAGCTGGGCCCCGCCAGGCACTTATGAGGTACCTATATCATCTGTCTGTGCCCATGTGTGCTGGCCATGGACCCTAGATCAGGTAATGGAGGGGAGACGAAGGGGGAGATGAGACTGTGGGCTGTCCCCAGTCATCACTATCTTCCCAACCCCACTCCTGCCATGCTTTGGAGCCAAAATCTATTTGAACCTTCTCCCACAGCAAAGATCCATGCAGGGCTAGAGGAGATTTGTTCCCCAAGAGCCAGAGGGGCTGCTGACCTCATGCATTGACCTCCCAGAGCCATGGACTTCTCACTCAAGGGAAATAATTGTTGGGCTCCACATTGAAAGAACGTGATACAGGGGCAAGTATACCATACCCATCTGGGAAGAGATGCAGCAAGGTTGCAAGGACTGAAAGCCACTAGGCTGTGGAGTAGCCAGAAATGTCTTCCTCAGTTCAAAGGGACAGGACAAAAAAGACAACCCAGTGAAGTGAGCGTTACCCATTCCTTTCCCTGGGAATGAGGAAGGGTTCACTTTTGTGTTCAAAGTGATCATCTCCAAAAGAAAGTTTTGACTTAGAGTAAACTGGAAGAGTTGCCTCAGGAGAAAGGAGGACTCGGAGGCCCAGGCTTGGATGCAGCACAACTTTAATGAGTCTAAAGAAGGAAAGGAGGTGGCTGACAGGGAGCACCAGGGGCAGACACCGAGATGCGGTGGAGCTCCTGCAGGGTGTGTGTCGGCCTGTCCTGCAGAAGGAGGGAGTCCACCAGGTCCCTGCTCGGCTGGCGTTGGGAGGTGGTGACAGGCAAGGCAAGAGAGAGAGAGGAGAGTGGAGGAAGGAAAGAGTGGCCCGAAGCCCTTCATACAAGGCCCCGAAGCTCTATCTCCTGTCCAGCACCATGTTCTGAGGTCTTGGGAGGTTCTTGCCCGAGGGTGTTGCCAGCACCTTTAGCAGGGGGGGCACCTTCTGCCACAGTAGCGGCTGGTAATGCAGGAGAGGTCAAAGCCCCCAGAGTTGATGGGCACTCCGTCACAGCTGAGGATGCTGCCAACGGCAGCGGAGGTGGTAGAGCCCACAACGGTGTTCTGTGGGAAGGAGCTGAGGATGGGGCCGGGCAGGGTCACCACCACGGGGGAGGGCTCGATGACGACGGTGGAGTTCTGGCACTGCCTGACACAGGGCTCATTGCAGCTGTTGGCCAGCGGGGTTGGGCCGCAGGGCTGGCAGCAGGGCTGGCAGCAGGGCACGCACGGGTTGCAGCAGGACATGTCTCGGGGCCGGAGGTGCACCTGGGAGAGAGGGTAGTGGGAAGCAGGAAACGGGGACACGTGAGAAGCCGCACTGCACCCAACCGCAGAGGAGCCAAGGCACCTCCTGGCCCAGCGTATGCTGCCCAGCTCAAAACCCAGGAGCCACCTCAACACAGTCCCAGCCCCTCTCTGCACAAGACCTTCTCTCCCCTTCCCTCTCCCATGAGAAGCAGCTCCCAGCCCTGGGCTAGGACAGCCCACATCAGCTGAGACTGGAGGAAAGACCTCATCTTGAAGGAGGAGGACAAGAGGCTTCACACTCACCTGATTCCCAAGGAGAAGGAGGCGAGAGAAGCGGATGAGAGAGCAGAGCGCTGGGCTGTCTTTTATAGTAGTCCTGCACTGCCTCAGGCCCAGAGGCACCCTTTGTGGAAGTAATAATTTTCTGACAAGCTCATGCCAAATGCAAACCATCCCAGCTAATGGTATGGGCTGTGTCCTGGCTTCCTGCACGGCTGCCTTTTCATTTCCTGGCTTATGCCACGTGCTTTCCCATCCAAAGGCTTCTGTAAGCTTCTGCCGGGATGAGAGCCCTAAGGATTTCCGGGGCAGAAACACGTCAGCGCAGGCGGGAGACTCAGCTCAAGTGCTGGTGGCATCCCGTGCGGTCAGGTGATGTGCACCTGGGTCACTCCTGGGGGATGGCTTGTGGCAAAGTTGTCAGGAAATGGGTACCGCTCTCAAGGTTCTTGCCCGAGTGTGCCCAAGGACTCCCATGTGAGAGGACATGCCTCATCCTTTTCTCTTGCTCCCCACATCTCTCTCTGATGGTTGCTCATTGATGCACGCAGGTGGGCTTCTGCTGGGAGGGTTTGACACCTGCTGCAACACTAACGCTGCTCTGAGGACAATTTTGCTGGGCTCATTTGCCTCATGCCCTTCTCTGTGTAGTGTCTGCAGGTCCTCAGGCGAGACCAGGAGCATGTCTGGGGCCCGGTCCTTCCCTGGGGCACCTGAGGACGGTTCTGCCAGTGTGGTCCCCAGCATCTCCTCAGAAGTGTCCCCAGCTGTTGTTGTGTTCCTGCACATGTGTTTTTGTTTGTGCTTGACTCTATGCTGGCTTTATGTGAGCATACAGAGTTTTGCATGATTATGACTTGCATAACTGGTAACTGATGTCCCTGCCTTTATCTTGACCCATGAGGTTCTTTCACCTTGCTCACAACAAGTGACAAAGTCAAAAAGTTCTTTTAGTAAGATAAGATTTAAAAAGTAATATAGATACTGGGTAAATCTTCCATCTCTTCACATGCTGGAAACCCCACATCTGTGCAGCAGCAGATGGTGCCCCGACAGATGTTCCCAAGGCACCCTGCGCAGATCCTGACCGTGGAGGCGTTCCTCCTCCCTCTCATGTGGAGGTGCCGTTTATTCTGTGTAACAAACCAGACCATACGTCTTCTCCTGACAGGCTGGGGCATTATCTCTGTCATAACACCCGCCGGTGCGCAGCACAGGCCAGCATGGGGCACTGCAGCAGATTCCCTTACAGTGGTCCTCATGCCAGCACCGGGGCTTCTCAAGCCTTAAGCGCAAGGGCCAAGCAAGAAGACATGGGTTTCTCCGGCTCACTAACTCCTTGAGTCCAGCGTCCTCCACAAGGCTCCCGGTAGGGTGCACAGACTGGGTTTCACTGAACTGCTTGGGGAGCTCCTCTGTCCTTGGGAACAGCTCACGTCCGGGCAGGGCGTGTGCAGCCAAGGAGACTTTGCTGCTGGCTCAGGAGCTCTGTGGTTCACGGCCTGAGAGCGTGGCACAGTGAGGAGCATAAAAAGGCTGTGGCGTGGTGGGACGCTTACTGCCCAGGGTCTCTGTTCCAGTCACTGTTGAGCTGCTCCTCAGAGCTGCTGGGGAACTTGGCACCTGAGCTTTGAGCATGCCCAGGAAGGAACTGCCCCCACGTGCTCTACAAGCAAGACCCTTCACCCCTTTTTGTTGGGGTGATTTTTTACTTTTGAGCCCTTCCTCTTCTCTTCCCCAGGCACTTCCTGGGCGCTCCCTCTTGTCCTTCTCCTGATGTTTCTTGGACCTGAGCCCCTTTGGTGGCACCGAACCTCCCATTTCTGTTTCTCCAAATTTCTCTTGCAGTGAGCCTGATGGGAGTCCACCCCACTGCTTTCCAGCCTCTCTACCTCCCCTGTCAGGAAGGGGAGGTAATTTGGATCGAGGGTAGCTAAAACATCATGTCTGCAGCCACAGTGGTATGCATGGCCCCATCTTTTCAGGGGCCAGACATCCTCCCGTAGAGGGCGTTTGGCAACTCCTTTGTGGTTGGAGATGTCCTCAGATACCCGAGCAATAATGACATGAACGCTTAGAGCTGTCTAGTGGCCTGGTCATCTTCCTAGGGGCTCTGGGACCACCCCTGGCTCCTCTGTACGGAACAAGGCCTCACTCTCTTACTCCCATGGCTGCAGAAGCTTGTGTTTCTGGGACAAGCAGAAATGCCCATTGCTGAGGCTGGGACACCAGCAATGACGCTGTGCAGACCAAGCCCCCTCCAGTTTCACACAGCACACGTGTACGCAGTGTTTTGTAATCCCCATAGCAAAGGAAGTTCTGCTTATGCACCACGGAGCAATTTTTACACATCCCCGAACCATCATTAGTGCGCAGGTGCTGTGAGCTGTCCTTAGAATGTAGAGCATGAAGCTGCAGCCTTCTCAGTTCCAACAGTGTTTACGCTCTACGGAAGAACAAGGTACTGTGGGAAATATTTTGAGACTTCATCGATTTGCTTTTGTTCCTTGTAGCTGTCAAAGCACTATGCTCTGCAAAGACATAAGTTACCTCTGTGCCTACACATAGACAGACACACTGCCATTGCGCTCAAGTTTGTCATGGCTTCATCGCGATCGCTGTTAATAATCGGATGCATATCAATCCTCGGTGACACAAACTGGGTTTCTCTTCTCTGAAGACGGAGACCGACAAAAACTGGACAATATCAAGATGTTATTTGTCTCTTTCCTGGGACTTTGTCTGCGGCAGCTGATCTAAGGGGAAGCTGTCCAACTTTTTCCTTCCCCTATATATAGGCATGACAAGGGAAAAAAGGAAGAAAGAGCAAAGACAAAGTTAAGGATGACACAGTTTCAGTGTCTGTGAGTGGAGTGGGTTCACTCGGCCTTCTGCCGCCCTTCCCCGCTGAAGACAAAGCCAGTTCAAGACTATTACTGGCAGTTTTCTGCCGCGCTGGTACAACGTTCTCGGAGGTGTGGGGGGACTCAAGACACAGGTCGAGAAGGATGGCAAGAAACACGTAGAGTAAGATCCACAGAATGTATCTGCCAGATACGGCTTGACTGCTAGAGCTGAAGTCTCTCACGTTATCTCCAGCAGACTGTTGATCCATCATCTTTCTCTGCCAAAAAAGCTGCCGTGTTCTCAGCAAAGTGACAAAAAGATTCCAGAAGTTGCCTTCCCCCTGCCCCGCGGCCAGACACGTCAGAGCCGCTGAGCAAGAAGGCAGCCTCTCCAGTTGCTGAGGTGCCTGCTCGGAGGGCTCAAGGCAGCAGATGTATGGTGGGCTCACGGGCGCTGGGGCCAAGTGTGCCCTCGTGGGGAATGTGCCCCAGTGCTTGTGCTGGGCTGGCCCCAGCTAGCAGTCCAGCACCCACACAGCGGCTCACTAGCTCCCCCTGCCTCAGCGGGATGGGGGAGAAAATAGCAAGAACAAGAGCAAGAACACTTGTGGGTCAAAATAAAGAGAGGGAAATCACTCACCAGCTACTGTTGGAGGCAAAAGGGACTTGACTTGGGGAACTGAACTTTAAATATTGAAATACTGGTTTGGGTGTTGGGAAACAAAGATGACAAACATTTAAAACACTTAGGCAAGCACACATTTCATGCCCCTTCCCCAGCAGAAGCTTCGCTCCAGACATGTCTCTTCCCCGTTCCTAGTCTGCATTCCACTTGTCGTCACAGCAGGTTATAACAAATCAGTCCCTTTGCTGAGGCAACAGGCAGTACAGGAGGTTGGGGTCGGGCCATAACAGCTTCCTTCTTCTGTACTCTCTCTGTTCCTTGTTCTTTTCTACTGCTTCTCTTTCCCTCTTACTGGTTTGCTTTGCTGTAACACGGGTCCTGCGTGGGACACAGTCCCCTTAGGGAAGTAGTCGCTCAAGCGATGGGTATCTGTGGGCTGTCCTGGAGGTGACTGTCTGATGGGAGTTGGGGATGTGCACTCTGCGAGGCACCTCAGCCCTGCAAATCTGTGCAACGGACCGCTGGGGCTGCACGGGGCACTGTACAGGTGTGACGGAAGAACAGAGGACTTGCCCGAGCTGTCCTTGCCCTTGGATGCATGCCACGCCTCCTCCTTCTGGAGAAGGGTGGGAAGGTGAGGAGGAGTTGTGTCTGGGCTCTAGCCAAGCTGATTTCTCCTGCCCATGTCAGGCTGGTTCCCCTGAAGAGCAAGCGACAGGTGTGGGTCTTTCACTTGACAAGATGGTAAATGAATTTCACGTTTCCATGAACGAGCTAATTGCTCCAGAAGGATGCTCAGCTTAGTGGGTGTCCAACCATAGTTTAGTTCCCTTGGGCAAAGACATTGGCAGCGTTCTCTCCTCTTCCGAGTCACACTTGCTGAAATCTCCAACCACGGTCTACATGATAGAGGGAAGAGGGCTTGCTTAGTCTGGAGAAAAGGAGGCTCAGGGGAGAGACCCTGTTGCTCTCTACAACTAGCTGAAAGGAGGTTGTAGCGAGGTGGGTGTCTGTCTCTTTTCCCAAGTAACAAGCGATAGGAAGAGAAGAAACAGCCTCAAGTTGTGCCAGGGGAGGTTTAGATTGGATAGCAGGAAAAATTTCCTCACTGAAAGGGTGTATTGCAATCAAGACCCACATACTTCTCAGAGAAAATGGGGTGCTGCAGGGCTAATAACTTTTTTGTTTCTTAGCCTTGTTCACCTAGCGAGACGTATACTGCAGGCAGGGAACAGCAAAAACTGCAGTGCTGGGAAGGCCCTGGCCTGCATGTGAGGAGCAGTGGTGGTGTGAGCAGAGCTTGGTCTGGCCCTGCCACGGAGGTCTTGAGGAGCCAGGGAAGCTGAGTCCAGGCAGCGTCATCCCCAGCGATTTTGCCATGGATGGGTTGGTACCTGTGCTGTGCCGCCGTGTCCGTAGGGCACAACAGATGCTTGACCCATGGAGCTGCCTGTGGGGGTCACCTGAGGAATGCCAGGATTTAGAGCATTACCCGGGGCTCAATGCCAAGGTCTGACAGGAAATTTTCAAGTACCACTGGAAAGCGTACCTAAGCGTTGGCATTAATAGTGAATCCGCAAGTTGACTGCACAGGGAAGAGGGACACCTGAAAGAAGCCGTGAGAGCCTTTTGGGGCTGTTGGGTTTACAGGGAGTGGGGACTGCAGTGCGTAGCCTGAGTGTGGCTGCTACCAGTCCTAACTCGTGAATTACCTCAGGCCTGCACGTCTGGACAGCAGCTGGGTTCCTGTTTCATCTGCCTGTGCCCGTGTGCGCTGGCCACGGACGCCAGATCGGGTAATGTAGGGGAGGGGAATGGGGAGGTGAGGTTGTGGGGCTGTCCCCAGGCATTGTTGTTTCCCATCCCCACTCCTGCCACCCTTTGGAGCCATGTTCTGACTCATGGCCATTGGCTGTGGCGTAGCCAGGGATGTCTCCCATAGCTGCAAGGAAAAGCGGTCGGAAAAAGTTGCCTCAGAAGGAAGGAGGACTCGGAGGCCCAGGCTTGGATGCAGCACAACTTTAATGAGTCTAAAGAAGGAAAGGAGGTGGCTGACAGGGAGCACCAGGGGCAGGCACCGAGATGCGGTGGAGCTCCTGCAGGGTGTGTGTCGGCCTGTCCTGCAGAAGGAGGGAGTCCACCAGGTCCCTGCTCGGCTGGCGTTGGGAGGTGGTGACAGGCAAGGCAAGAGAGAGAGAGGAGAGTGGAGGAAGGAAAGAGTGGCCCGAAGCCCTTCATACAAGGCCCCGAAGCTCTATCTCCTGTCCAGCACCATGTTCTGAGGTCTTGGGAGGTTCTTGCCCGAGGGTGTTGCCAGCACCTTTAGCAGGGGGGGCACCTTCTGCCACAGTAGCGGCTGGTAATGCAGGAGAGGTCAAAGCCCCCAGAGTTGATGGGCACTCCGTCACAGCTGAGGATGCTGCCAACGGCAGCGGAGGTGGTAGAGCCCACAACGGTGTTCTGTGGGAAGGAGCTGAGGATGGGGCCGGGCAGGGTCACCACCACGGGGGAGGGCTCGATGACGACGGTGGAGTTCTGGCACTGCCTGACACAGGGCTCATTGCAGCTGTTGGCCAGCGGGGTTGGGCCGCAGGGCTGGCAGCAGGGCACGCACGGGTTGCAGCAGGACATGTCTCGGGGCCGGAGGTGCACCTGGGAGAGAGGGTAGTGGGAAGCAGGAAACGGGGACACGTGAGAAGCCGCACTGCACCCAACCGCAGAGGAGCCAAGGCACCTCCTGGCCCAGCGTACGCTGCCCAGCTCAAAACCCAGGAGCCACCTCAACACAGTCCCAGCCCCTCTCTGCACAAGACCTTCTCTCCCCTTCCCTCTCCCATGAGAAGCAGCTCCCAGCCCTGGGCTAGGACAGCCCACATCAGCTGAGACTGGAGGAAAGACCTCATCTTGAAGGAGGAGGACAAGAGGCTTCACACTCACCTGATTCCCAGGGAGAAGGAGGCGAGAGAAGCGGATGAGAGAGCAGAGCGCTGGGCTGTCTTTTATAGTAGTCCTGCACTGCCTCAGGCCCAGAGGCACCCTTTGTGGAAGTAATAATTTTCTGACAAGCTCATGCCAAATGCAAACCATCCCAGCTAATGGTATGGGCTGTGTCCTGGCTTCCTGCACGGCTGCCTTTTCATTTCCTGGCTTATGCCACGTGCTTTCCCATCCAAAGGCTTCTGTAAGCTTCTGCCGGGATGAGAGCCCTAAGGATTTCCGGGGCAGAAACACGTCAGCGCAGGCGGGAGACTCAGCTCAAGTGCTGGTGGCATCCCGTGCGGTCAGGTGATGTGCACCTGGGTCACTCCTGGGGGATGGCTTGTGGCAAAGTTGTCAGGAAATGGGTACCGCTCTCAAGGTTCTTGCCCGAGTGTGCCCAAGGACTCCCATGTGAGAGGACATGCCTCATCCTTTTCTCTTGCTCCCCACATCTCTCTCTGATGGTTGCTCATTGATGCACGCAGGTGGGCTTCTGCTGGGAGGGTTTGACACCTGCTGCAACACTAACGCTGCTCTGAGGACAATTTTGCTGGGCTCATTTGCCTCATGCCCTTCTCTGTGTAGTGTCTGCAGGTCCTCAGGCGAGACCAGGAGCATGTCTGGGGCCCGGTCCTTCCCTGGGGCACCTGAGGACGGTTCTGCCAGTGTGGTCCCCAGCATCTCCTCAGAAGTGTCCCCAGCTGTTGTTGTGTTCCTGCACATGTGTTTTTGTTTGTGCTTGACTCTATGCTGGCTTTATGTGAGCATACAGAGTTTTGCATGATTATGACTTGCATAACTGGTAACTGATGTCCCTGCCTTTATCTTGACCCATGAGGTTCTTTCACCTTGCTCACAACAAGTGACAAAGTCAAAAAGTTCTTTTAGTAAGATAAGATTTAAAAAGTAATATAGATACTGGGTAAATCTTCCATCTCTTCACATGCTGGAAACCCCACATCTGTGCAGCAGCAGATGGTGCCCCGACAGATGTTCCCAAGGCACCCTGCGCAGATCCTGACCGTGGAGGCGTTCCTCCTCCCTCTCATGTGGAGGTGCCGTTTATTCTGTGTAACAAACCAGACCATACGTCTTCTCCTGACAGGCTGGGGCATTATCTCTGTCATAACACCCGCCGGTGCGCAGCACAGGCCAGCATGGGGCACTGCAGCAGATTCCCTTACAGTGGTCCTCATGCCAGCACCGGGGCTTCTCAAGCCTTAAGCGCAAGGGCCAAGCAAGAAGACATGGGTTTCTCCGGCTCACTAACTCCTTGAGTCCAGCGTCCTCCACAAGGCTCCCGGTACGGTGCACAGACTGGGTTTCACTGAACTGCTTGGGGAGCTCCTCTGTCCTTGGGAACAGCTCACGTCCGGGCAGGGCGTGTGCAGCCAAGGAGACTTTGCTGCTGGCTCAGGAGCTCTGTGGTTCACGGCCTGAGAGCGTGGCACAGTGAGGAGCATAAAAAGGCTGTGGCGTGGTGGGACGCTTACTGCCCAGGGTCTCTGTTCCAGTCACTGTTGAGCTGCTCCTCAGAGCTGCTGGGGAACTTGGCACCTGAGCTTTGAGCATGCCCAGGAAGGAACTGCCCCCACGTGCTCTACAAGCAAGACCCTTCACCCCTTTTTGTTGGGGTGATTTTTTACTTTTGAGCCCTTCCTCTTCTCTTCCCCAGGCACTTCCTGGGCGCTCCCTCTTGTCCTTCTCCTGATGTTTCTTGGACCTGAGCCCCTTTGGTGGCACCGAGCCTCCCATTTCTGTTTCTCCAAATTTCTCTTGCAGTGAGCCTGATGGGAGTCCACCCCACTGCTTTCCAGCCTCTCTACCTCCCCTGTCAGGAAGGGGAGGTAATTTGGATCGAGGGTAGCTAAAACATCATGTCTGCAGCCACAGTGGTATGCATGGCCCCATCTTTTCAGGGGCCAGACATCCTCCCGTAGAGGGCGTTTGGCAACTCCTTTGTGGTTGGAGATGTCCTCAGATACCCGAGCAATAATGACATGAACGCTTAGAGCTGTCTAGTGGCCTGGTCATCTTCCTAGGGGCTCTGGGACCACCCCTGGCTCCTCTGTACGGAACAAGGCCTCACTCTCTTACTCCCACGGCTGCAGAAGCTTGTGTTTCTGGGACAAGCAGAAATGCCCATTGCTGAGGCTGGGACACCAGCAATGACGCTGTGCAGACCAAGCCCCCTCCAGTTTCACATAGCACACGTGTACGCAGTGTTTTGTAATCCCCATAGCAAAGGAAGTTCTGCTTATGCACCACGGAGCAATTTTTACACATCCCCGAACCATCATTAGTGCGCAGGTGCTGTGAGCTGTCCTTAGAATGTAGAGCATGAAGCTGCAGCCTTCTCAGTTCCAACAGTGTTTACGCTCTACGGAAGAACAAGGTACTGTGGGAAATATTTTGAGACTTCATCGATTTGCTTTTGTTCCTTGTAGCTGTCAAAGCACTATGCTCTGCAAAGACATAAGTTACCTCTGTGCCTACACATAGACAGACACACTGCCATTGCGCTCAAGTTTGTCATGGCTTCATCGCGATCGCTGTTAATAATCGGATGCATATCAATCCTCGGTGACACAAACTGGGTTTCTCTTCTCTGAAGACGGAGACCGACAAAAACTGGACAATATCAAGATGTTATTTGCCTCTTTCCTGGGACTTTGTCTGCGGCAGCTGATCTAAGGGGAAGCTGTCCAACTTTTTCCTTCCCCTATATATAGGCATGACAAGGGAAAAAAGGAAGAAAGAGCAAAGACAAAGTTAAGGATGACACAGTTTCAGTGTCTGTGAGTGGAGTGGGTTCACTCGGCCTTCTGCCGCCCTTCCCCGCTGAAGACAAAGCCAGTTCAAGACTATTACTGGCAGTTTTCTGCCGCGCTGGTACAACGTTCTCGGAGGTGTGGGGGGACTCAAGACACAGGTCGAGAAGGACGGCAAGAAACACGTAGAGTAAGATCCACAGAATGTATCTGCCAGATACGGCTTGACTGCTAGAGCTGAAGTCTCTCACGTTATCTCCAGCAGACTGTTGATCCATCATCTTTCTCTGCCAAAAAAGCTGCCGTGTTCTCAGCAAAGTGACAAAAAGATTCCAGAAGTTGCCTTCCCCCTGCCCCGCGGCCAGACACGTCAGAGCCGCTGAGCAAGAAGGCAGCCTCTCCAGTTGCTGAGGTGCCTGCTCGGAGGGCTCAAGGCAGCAGATGTATGGTGGGCTCACGGGCGCTGGGGCCAAGTGTGCCCTCGTGGGGAATGTGCCCCAGTGCTTGTGCTGGGCTGGCCCCAGCTAGCAGTCCAGCACCCACACAGCGGCTCACTAGCTCCCCCTGCCTCAGCGGGATGGGGGAGAAAATAGCAAGAACAAGAGCAAGAACACTTGTGGGTCAAAATAAAGACAGGGAAATCACTCACCAGCTACTGTTGGAGGCAAAAGAGACTTGACTTGGGGAACTGAACTTTAAATATTGAAATACTGGTTTGGGTGTTGGGAAACAAAGATGACAAACATTTAAAACACTTAGGCAAGCACACATTTCATGCCCCTTCCCCAGCAGAAGCTTCGCTCCAGACATGTCTCTTCCCCGTTCCTAGTCTGCATTCCACTTGTCGTCACAGCAGGTTATAACAAATCAGTCCCTTTGCTGAGGCAACAGGCAGTACAGGAGGTTGGGGTCGGGCCATAACAGCTTCCTTCTTCTGTACTCTCTCTGTTCCTTGTTCTTTTCTACTGCTTCTCTTTCCCTCTTACTGGTTTGCTTTGCTGTAACACGGGTCCTGCGTGGGACACAGTCCCCTTAGGGAAGTAGTCGCTCAAGCGATGGGTATCTGTGGGCTGTCCTGGAGGTGACTGTCTGATGGGAGTTGGGGATGTGCACTCTGCGAGGCACCTCAGCCCTGCAAATCTGTGCAACGGACCGCTGGGGCTGCACGGGGCACTGTACAGGTGTGACGGAAGAACAGAGGACTTGCCCGAGCTGTCCTTGCCCTTGGATGCATGCCACGCCTCCTCCTTCTGGAGAAGGGTGGGAAGGCGAGGAGGAGTTGTGTCTGGGCTCTAGCCAAGCTGATTTCTCCTGCCCACGTCAGGCTGGTTCCCCTGAAGAGCAAGCGACAGGTGTGGGTCTTTCACTTGACAAGATGGTAAATGAATTTCACGTTTCCATGAACGAGCTAATTGCTCCAGAAGGATGCTCAGCTTAGTGGGTGTCCAACCATAGTTTAGTTCCCTTGGGCAAAGACATTGGCAGCGTTCTCTCCTCTTCCGAGTCACACTTGATGAAATCTCCAACCACGGTCTACATGATAGAGGGAAGAGGGCTTGCTTAGTCTGGAGAAAAGGAGGCTCAGGGGAGAGACCCTGTTGCTCTCTACAACTAGCTGAAAGGAGGTTGTAGCGAGGTGGGTGTCTGTCTCTTTTCCCAAGTAACAAGCGATAGGAAGAGAAGAAACAGCCTCAAGTTGTGCCAGGGGAGGTTTAGATTGGATAGCAGGAAAAATTTCCTCACTGAAAGGGTGTATTGCAATCAAGACCCACATACTTCTCAGAGAAAATGGGGTGCTGCAGGGCTAATAACTTTTTTGTTTCTTAGCCTTGTTCACCTAGCGAGACGTATACTGCAGGCAGGGAACAGCAAAAACTGCAGTGCTGGGAAGGCCCTGGCCTGCATGTGAGGAGCAGTGGTGGTGTGAGCAGAGCTTGGTCTGGCCCTGCCACGGAGGTCTTGAGGAGCCAGGGAAGCTGAGTCCAGGCAGCGTCATCCCCAGCGATTTTGCCATGGATGGGTTGGTACCTGTGCTGTGCCGCCGTGTCCGTAGGGCACAACAGATGCTTGACCCATGGAGCTGCCTGTGGGGGTCACCTGAGGAATGCCAGGATTTAGAGCATTACCCGGGGCTCAATGCCAAGGTCTGACAGGAAATTTTCAAGTACCACTGGAAAGCGTACCTAAGCGTTGGCATTAATAGTGAATCCGCAAGTTGACTGCACAGGGAAGAGGGACACCTGAAAGAAGCCGTGAGAGCCTTTTGGGGCTGTTGGGTTTACAGGGAGTGGGGACTGCAGTGCGTAGCCTGAGTGTGGCTGCTACCAGTCCTAACTCGTGAATTACCTCAGGCCTGCACGTCTGGACAGCAGCTGGGTTCCTGTTTCATCTGCCTGTGCCCGTGTGCGCTGGCCACGGACGCCAGATCGGGTAATGTAGGGGAGGGGAATGGGGAGGTGAGGTTGTGGGGCTGTCCCCAGGCATTGTTGTTTCCCATCCCCACTCCTGCCACCCTTTGGAGCCATGTTCTGACTCATGGCCATTGGCTGTGGCGTAGCCAGGGATGTCTCCCATAGCTGCAAGGAAAAGCGGTCGGAAAAAGTTGCCTCAGAAGGAAGGAGGACTCGGAGGCCCAGGCTTGGATGCAGCACAACTTTAATGAGTCTAAAGAAGGAAAGGAGGTGGCTGACAGGGAGCACCAGGGGCAGGCACCGAGATGCGGTGGAGCTCCTGCAGGGTGTGTGTCGGCCTGTCCTGCAGAAGGAGGGAGTCCACCAGGTCCCTGCTCGGCTGGCGTTGGGAGGTGGTGACAGGCAAGGCAAGAGAGAGAGAGGAGAGTGGAGGAAGGAAAGAGTGGCCCGAAGCCCTTCATACAAGGCCCCGAAGCTCTATCTCCTGTCCAGCACCATGTTCTGAGGTCTTGGGAGGTTCTTGCCCGAGGGTGTTGCCAGCACCTTTAGCAGGGGGGGCACCTTCTGCCACAGTAGCGGCTGGTAATGCAGGAGAGGTCAAAGCCCCCAGAGTTGATGGGCACTCCGTCACAGCTGAGGATGCTGCCAACGGCAGCGGAGGTGGTAGAGCCCACAACGGTGTTCTGTGGGAAGGAGCTGAGGATGGGGCCGGGCAGGGTCACCACCACGGGGGAGGGCTCGATGACGACGGTGGAGTTCTGGCACTGCCTGACACAGGGCTCATTGCAGCTGTTGGCCAGCGGGGTTGGGCCGCAGGGCTGGCAGCAGGGCACGCACGGGTTGCAGCAGGACATGTCTCGGGGCCGGAGGTGCACCTGGGAGAGAGGGTAGTGGGAAGCAGGAAACGGGGACACGTGAGAAGCCGCACTGCACCCAACCGCAGAGGAGCCAAGGCACCTCCTGGCCCAGCGTACGCTGCCCAGCTCAAAACCCAGGAGCCACCTCAACACAGTCCCAGCCCCTCTCTGCACAAGACCTTCTCTCCCCTTCCCTCTCCCATGAGAAGCAGCTCCCAGCCCTGGGCTAGGACAGCCCACATCAGCTGAGACTGGAGGAAAGACCTCATCTTGAAGGAGGAGGACAAGAGGCTTCACACTCACCTGATTCCCAGGGAGAAGGAGGCGAGAGAAGCGGATGAGAGAGCAGAGCGCTGGGCTGTCTTTTATAGTAGTCCTGCACTGCCTCAGGCCCAGAGGCACCCTTTGTGGAAGTAATAATTTTCTGACAAGCTCATGCCAAATGCAAACCATCCCAGCTAATGGTATGGGCTGTGTCCTGGCTTCCTGCACGGCTGCCTTTTCATTTCCTGGCTTATGCCACGTGCTTTCCCATCCAAAGGCTTCTGTAAGCTTCTGCCGGGATGAGAGCCCTAAGGATTTCCGGGGCAGAAACACGTCAGCGCAGGCGGGAGACTCAGCTCAAGTGCTGGTGGCATCCCGTGCGGTCAGGTGATGTGCACCTGGGTCACTCCTGGGGGATGGCTTGTGGCAAAGTTGTCAGGAAATGGGTACCGCTCTCAAGGTTCTTGCCCGAGTGTGCCCAAGGACTCCCATGTGAGAGGACATGCCTCATCCTTTTCTCTTGCTCCCCACATCTCTCTCTGATGGTTGCTCATTGATGCACGCAGGTGGGCTTCTGCTGGGAGGGTTTGACACCTGCTGCAACACTAACGCTGCTCTGAGGACAATTTTGCTGGGCTCATTTGCCTCATGCCCTTCTCTGTGTAGTGTCTGCAGGTCCTCAGGCGAGACCAGGAGCATGTCTGGGGCCCGGTCCTTCCCTGGGGCACCTGAGGACGGTTCTGCCAGTGTGGTCCCCAGCATCTCCTCAGAAGTGTCCCCAGCTGTTGTTGTGTTCCTGCACATGTGTTTTTGTTTGTGCTTGACTCTATGCTGGCTTTATGTGAGCATACAGAGTTTTGCATGATTATGACTTGCATAACTGGTAACTGATGTCCCTGCCTTTATCTTGACCCATGAGGTTCTTTCACCTTGCTCACAACAAGTGACAAAGTCAAAAAGTTCTTTTAGTAAGATAAGATTTAAAAAGTAATATAGATACTGGGTAAATCTTCCATCTCTTCACATGCTGGAAACCCCACATCTGTGCAGCAGCAGATGGTGCCCCGACAGATGTTCCCAAGGCACCCTGCGCAGATCCTGACCGTGGAGGCGTTCCTCCTCCCTCTCATGTGGAGGTGCCGTTTATTCTGTGTAACAAACCAGACCATACGTCTTCTCCTGACAGGCTGGGGCATTATCTCTGTCATAACACCCGCCGGTGCGCAGCACAGGCCAGCATGGGGCACTGCAGCAGATTCCCTTACAGTGGTCCTCATGCCAGCACCGGGGCTTCTCAAGCCTTAAGCGCAAGGGCCAAGCAAGAAGACATGGGTTTCTCCGGCTCACTAACTCCTTGAGTCCAGCGTCCTCCACAAGGCTCCCGGTACGGTGCACAGACTGGGTTTCACTGAACTGCTTGGGGAGCTCCTCTGTCCTTGGGAACAGCTCACGTCCGGGCAGGGCGTGTGCAGCCAAGGAGACTTTGCTGCTGGCTCAGGAGCTCTGTGGTTCACGGCCTGAGAGCGTGGCACAGTGAGGAGCATAAAAAGGCTGTGGCGTGGTGGGACGCTTACTGCCCAGGGTCTCTGTTCCAGTCACTGTTGAGCTGCTCCTCAGAGCTGCTGGGGAACTTGGCACCTGAGCTTTGAGCATGCCCAGGAAGGAACTGCCCCCACGTGCTCTACAAGCAAGACCCTTCACCCCTTTTTGTTGGGGTGATTTTTTACTTTTGAGCCCTTCCTCTTCTCTTCCCCAGGCACTTCCTGGGCGCTCCCTCTTGTCCTTCTCCTGATGTTTCTTGGACCTGAGCCCCTTTGGTGGCACCGAACCTCCCATTTCTGTTTCTCCAAATTTCTCTTGCAGTGAGCCTGATGGGAGTCCACCCCACTGCTTTCCAGCCTCTCTACCTCCCCTGTCAGGAAGGGGAGGTAATTTGGATCGAGGGTAGCTAAAACATCATGTCTGCAGCCACAGTGGTATGCATGGCCCCATCTTTTCAGGGGCCAGACATCCTCCCGTAGAGGGCGTTTGGCAACTCCTTTGTGGTTGGAGATGTCCTCAGATACCCGAGCAATAATGACATGAACGCTTAGAGCTGTCTAGTGGCCTGGTCATCTTCCTAGGGGCTCTGGGACCACCCCTGGCTCCTCTGTACGGAACAAGGCCTCACTCTCTTACTCCCACGGCTGCAGAAGCTTGTGTTTCTGGGACAAGCAGAAATGCCCATTGCTGAGGCTGGGACACCAGCAATGACGCTGTGCAGACCAAGCCCCCTCCAGTTTCACACAGCACACGTGTACGCAGTGTTTTGTAATCCCCATAGCAAAGGAAGTTCTGCTTATGCACCACGGAGCAATTTTTACACATCCCCGAACCATCATTAGTGCGCAGGTGCTGTGAGCTGTCCTTAGAATGTAGAGCATGAAGCTGCAGCCTTCTCAGTTCCAACAGTGTTTACGCTCTACGGAAGAACAAGGTACTGTGGGAAATATTTTGAGACTTCATCGATTTGCTTTTGTTCCTTGTAGCTGTCAAAGCACTATGCTCTGCAAAGACATAAGTTACCTCTGTGCCTACACATAGACAGACACACTGCCATTGCGCTCAAGTTTGTCATGGCTTCATCGCGATCGCTGTTAATAATCGGATGCATATCAATCCTCGGTGACACAAACTGGGTTTCTCTTCTCTGAAGACGGAGACCGACAAAAACTGGACAATATCAAGATGTTATTTGTCTCTTTCCTGGGACTTTGTCTGCGGCAGCTGATCTAAGGGGAAGCTGTCCAACTTTTTCCTTCCCCTATATATAGGCATGACAAGGGAAAAAAGGAAGAAAGAGCAAAGACAAAGTTAAGGATGACACAGTTTCAGTGTCTGTGAGTGGAGTGGGTTCACTCGGCCTTCTGCCGCCCTTCCCCGCTGAAGACAAAGCCAGTTCAAGACTATTACTGGCAGTTTTCTGCCGCGCTGGTACAACGTTCTCGGAGGTGTGGGGGGACTCAAGACACAGGTCGAGAAGGATGGCAAGAAACACGTAGAGTAAGATCCACAGAATGTATCTGCCAGATACGGCTTGACTGCTAGAGCTGAAGTCTCTCACGTTATCTCCAGCAGACTGTTGATCCATCATCTTTCTCTGCCAAAAAAGCTGCCGTGTTCTCAGCAAAGTGACAAAAAGATTCCAGAAGTTGCCTTCCCCCTGCCCCGCGGCCAGACACGTCAGAGCCGCTGAGCAAGAAGGCAGCCTCTCCAGTTGCTGAGGTGCCTGCTCGGAGGGCTCAAGGCAGCAGATGTATGGTGGGCTCACGGGCGCTGGGGCCAAGTGTGCCCTCGTGGGGAATGTGCCCCAGTGCTTGTGCTGGGCTGGCCCCAGCTAGCAGTCCAGCACCCACACAGCGGCTCACTAGCTCCCCCTGCCTCAGCGGGATGGGGGAGAAAATAGCAAGAACAAGAGCAAGAACACTTGTGGGTCAAAATAAAGAGAGGGAAATCACTCACCAGCTACTGTTGGAGGCAAAAGGGACTTGACTTGGGGAACTGAACTTTAAATATTGAAATACTGGTTTGGGTGTTGGGAAACAAAGATGACAAACATTTAAAACACTTAGGCAAGCACACATTTCATGCCCCTTCCCCAGCAGAAGCTTCGCTCCAGACATGTCTCTTCCCCGTTCCTAGTCTGCATTCCACTTGTCGTCACAGCAGGTTATAACAAATCAGTCCCTTTGCTGAGGCAACAGGCAGTACAGGAGGTTGGGGTCGGGCCATAACAGCTTCCTTCTTCTGTACTCTCTCTGTTCCTTGTTCTTTTCTACTGCTTCTCTTTCCCTCTTACTGGTTTGCTTTGCTGTAACACGGGTCCTGCGTGGGACACAGTCCCCTTAGGGAAGTAGTCGCTCAAGCGATGGGTATCTGTGGGCTGTCCTGGAGGTGACTGTCTGATGGGAGTTGGGGATGTGCACTCTGCGAGGCACCTCAGCCCTGCAAATCTGTGCAACGGACCGCTGGGGCTGCACGGGGCACTGTACAGGTGTGACGGAAGAACAGAGGACTTGCCCGAGCTGTCCTTGCCCTTGGATGCATGCCACGCCTCCTCCTTCTGGAGAAGGGTGGGAAGGTGAGGAGGAGTTGTGTCTGGGCTCTAGCCAAGCTGATTTCTCCTGCCCACGTCAGGCTGGTTCCCCTGAAGAGCAAGCGACAGGTGTGGGTCTTTCACTTGACAAGATGGTAAATGAATTTCACGTTTCCATGAACGAGCTAATCGCTCCAGAAGGATGCTCAGCTTAGTGGGTGTCCAACCATAGTTTAGTTCCCTTGGGCAAAGACATTGGCAGCGTTCTCTCCTCTTCCGAGTCACACTTGCTGAAATCTCCAACCACGGTCTACATGATAGAGGGAAGAGGGCTTGCTTAGTCTGGAGAAAAGGAGGCTCAGGGGAGAGACCCTGTTGCTCTCTACAACTAGCTGAAAGGAGGTTGTAGCGAGGTGGGTGTCTGTCTCTTTTCCCAAGTAACAAGCGATAGGAAGAGAAGAAACAGCCTCAAGTTGTGCCAGGGGAGGTTTAGATTGGATAGCAGGAAAAATTTCCTCACTGAAAGGGTGTATTGCAATCAAGACCCACATACTTCTCAGAGAAAATGGGGTGCTGCAGGGCTAATAACTTTTTTGTTTCTTAGCCTTGTTCACCTAGCGAGACGTATACTGCAGGCAGGGAACAGCAAAAACTGCAGTGCTGGGAAGGCCCTGGCCTGCATGTGAGGAGCAGTGGTGGTGTGAGCAGAGCTTGGTCTGGCCCTGCCACGGAGGTCTTGAGGAGCCAGGGAAGCTGAGTCCAGGCAGCGTCATCCCCAGCGATTTTGCCATGGATGGGTTGGTACCTGTGCTGTGCCGCCGTGTCCGTAGGGCACAACAGATGCTTGACCCATGGAGCTGCCTGTGGGGGTCACCTGAGGAATGCCAGGATTTAGAGCATTACCCGGGGCTCAATGCCAAGGTCTGACAGGAAATTTTCAAGTACCACTGGAAAGCGTACCTAAGCGTTGGCATTAATAGTGAATCCGCAAGTTGACTGCACAGGGAAGAGGGACACCTGAAAGAAGCCGTGAGAGCCTTTTGGGGCTGTTGGGTTTACAGGGAGTGGGGACTGCAGTGCGTAGCCTGAGTGTGGCTGCTACCAGTCCTAACTCGTGAATTACCTCAGGCCTGCACGTCTGGACAGCAGCTGGGTTCCTGTTTCATCTGCCTGTGCCCGTGTGCGCTGGCCACGGACGCCAGATCGGGTAATGTAGGGGAGGGGAATGGGGAGGTGAGGTTGTGGGGCTGTCCCCAGGCATTGTTGTTTCCCATCCCCACTCCTGCCACCCTTTGGAGCCATGTTCTGACTCATGGCCATTGGCTGTGGCGTAGCCAGGGATGTCTCCCATAGCTGCAAGGAAAAGCGGTCGGAAAAAGTTGCCTCAGAAGGAAGGAGGACTCGGAGGCCCAGGCTTGGATGCAGCACAACTTTAATGAGTCTAAAGAAGGAAAGGAGGTGGCTGACAGGGAGCACCAGGGGCAGGCACCGAGATGCGGTGGAGCTCCTGCAGGGTGTGTGTCGGCCTGTCCTGCAGAAGGAGGGAGTCCACCAGGTCCCTGCTCGGCTGGCGTTGGGAGGTGGTGACAGGCAAGGCAAGAGAGAGAGAGGAGAGTGGAGGAAGGAAAGAGTGGCCCGAAGCCCTTCATACAAGGCCCCGAAGCTCTATCTCCTGTCCAGCACCATGTTCTGAGGTCTTGGGAGGTTCTTGCCCGAGGGTGTTGCCAGCACCTTTAGCAGGGGGGGCACCTTCTGCCACAGTAGCGGCTGGTAATGCAGGAGAGGTCAAAGCCCCCAGAGTTGATGGGCACTCCGTCACAGCTGAGGATGCTGCCAACGGCAGCGGAGGTGGTAGAGCCCACAACGGTGTTCTGTGGGAAGGAGCTGAGGATGGGGCCGGGCAGGGTCACCACCACGGGGGAGGGCTCGATGACGACGGTGGAGTTCTGGCACTGCCTGACACAGGGCTCATTGCAGCTGTTGGCCAGCGGGGTTGGGCCGCAGGGCTGGCAGCAGGGCACGCACGGGTTGCAGCAGGACATGTCTCGGGGCCGGAGGTGCACCTGGGAGAGAGGGTAGTGGGAAGCAGGAAACGGGGACACGTGAGAAGCCGCACTGCACCCAACCGCAGAGGAGCCAAGGCACCTCCTGGCCCAGCGTACGCTGCCCAGCTCAAAACCCAGGAGCCACCTCAACACAGTCCCAGCCCCTCTCTGCACAAGACCTTCTCTCCCCTTCCCTCTCCCATGAGAAGCAGCTCCCAGCCCTGGGCTAGGACAGCCCACATCAGCTGAGACTGGAGGAAAGACCTCATCTTGAAGGAGGAGGACAAGAGGCTTCACACTCACCTGATTCCCAGGGAGAAGGAGGCGAGAGAAGCGGATGAGAGAGCAGAGCGCTGGGCTGTCTTTTATAGTAGTCCTGCACTGCCTCAGGCCCAGAGGCACCCTTTGTGGAAGTAATAATTTTCTGACAAGCTCATGCCAAATGCAAACCATCCCAGCTAATGGTATGGGCTGTGTCCTGGCTTCCTGCACGGCTGCCTTTTCATTTCCTGGCTTATGCCACGTGCTTTCCCATCCAAAGGCTTCTGTAAGCTTCTGCCGGGATGAGAGCCCTAAGGATTTCCGGGGCAGAAACACGTCAGCGCAGGCGGGAGACTCAGCTCAAGTGCTGGTGGCATCCCGTGCGGTCAGGTGATGTGCACCTGGGTCACTCCTGGGGGATGGCTTGTGGCAAAGTTGTCAGGAAATGGGTACCGCTCTCAAGGTTCTTGCCCGAGTGTGCCCAAGGACTCCCATGTGAGAGGACATGCCTCATCCTTTTCTCTTGCTCCCCACATCTCTCTCTGATGGTTGCTCATTGATGCACGCAGGTGGGCTTCTGCTGGGAGGGTTTGACACCTGCTGCAACACTAACGCTGCTCTGAGGACAATTTTGCTGGGCTCATTTGCCTCATGCCCTTCTCTGTGTAGTGTCTGCAGGTCCTCAGGCGAGACCAGGAGCATGTCTGGGGCCCGGTCCTTCCCTGGGGCACCTGAGGACGGTTCTGCCAGTGTGGTCCCCAGCATCTCCTCAGAAGTGTCCCCAGCTGTTGTTGTGTTCCTGCACATGTGTTTTTGTTTGTGCTTGACTCTATGCTGGCTTTATGTGAGCATACAGAGTTTTGCATGATTATGACTTGCATAACTGGTAACTGATGTCCCTGCCTTTATCTTGACCCATGAGGTTCTTTCACCTTGCTCACAACAAGTGACAAAGTCAAAAAGTTCTTTTAGTAAGATAAGATTTAAAAAGTAATATAGATACTGGGTAAATCTTCCATCTCTTCACATGCTGGAAACCCCACATCTGTGCAGCAGCAGATGGTGCCCCGACAGATGTTCCCAAGGCACCCTGCGCAGATCCTGACCGTGGAGGCGTTCCTCCTCCCTCTCATGTGGAGGTGCCGTTTATTCTGTGTAACAAACCAGACCATACGTCTTCTCCTGACAGGCTGGGGCATTATCTCTGTCATAACACCCGCCGGTGCGCAGCACAGGCCAGCATGGGGCACTGCAGCAGATTCCCTTACAGTGGTCCTCATGCCAGCACCGGGGCTTCTCAAGCCTTAAGCGCAAGGGCCAAGCAAGAAGACATGGGTTTCTCCGGCTCACTAACTCCTTGAGTCCAGCGTCCTCCACAAGGCTCCCGGTAGGGTGCACAGACTGGGTTTCACTGAACTGCTTGGGGAGCTCCTCTGTCCTTGGGAACAGCTCACGTCCGGGCAGGGCGTGTGCAGCCAAGGAGACTTTGCTGCTGGCTCAGGAGCTCTGTGGTTCACGGCCTGAGAGCGTGGCACAGTGAGGAGCATAAAAAGGCTGTGGCGTGGTGGGACGCTTACTGCCCAGGGTCTCTGTTCCAGTCACTGTTGAGCTGCTCCGCAGAGCTGCTGGGGAACTTGGCACCTGAGCTTTGAGCATGCCCAGGAAGGAACTGCCCCCACGTGCTCTACAAGCAAGACCCTTCACCCCTTTTTGTTGGGGTGATTTTTTACTTTTGAGCCCTTCCTCTTCTCTTCCCCAGGCACTTCCTGGGCGCTCCCTCTTGTCCTTCTCCTGATGTTTCTTGGACCTGAGCCCCTTTGGTGGCACCGAACCTCCCATTTCTGTTTCTCCAAATTTCTCTTGCAGTGAGCCTGATGGGAGTCCACCCCACTGCTTTCCAGCCTCTCTACCTCCCCTGTCAGGAAGGGGAGGTAATTTGGATCGAGGGTAGCTAAAACATCATGTCTGCAGCCACAGTGGTATGCATGGCCCCATCTTTTCAGGGGCCAGACATCCTCCCGTAGAGGGCGTTTGGCAACTCCTTTGTGGTTGGAGATGTCCTCAGATACCCGAGCAATAATGACATGAACGCTTAGAGCTGTCTAGTGGCCTGGTCATCTTCCTAGGGGCTCTGGGACCACCCCTGGCTCCTCTGTACGGAACAAGGCCTCACTCTCTTACTCCCACGGCTGCAGAAGCTTGTGTTTCTGGGACAAGCAGAAATGCCCATTGCTGAGGCTGGGACACCAGCAATGACGCTGTGCAGACCAAGCCCCCTCCAGTTTCACATAGCACACGTGTACGCAGTGTTTTGTAATCCCCATAGCAAAGGAAGTTCTGCTTATGCACCACGGAGCAATTTTTACACATCCCCGAACCATCATTAGTGCGCAGGTGCTGTGAGCTGTCCTTAGAATGTAGAGCATGAAGCTGCAGCCTTCTCAGTTCCAACAGTGTTTACGCTCTACGGAAGAACAAGGTACTGTGGGAAATATTTTGAGACTTCATCGATTTGCTTTTGTTCCTTGTAGCTGTCAAAGCACTATGCTCTGCAAAGACATAAGTTACCTCTGTGCCTACACATAGACAGACACACTGCCATTGCGCTCAAGTTTGTCATGGCTTCATCGCGATCGCTGTTAATAATCGGATGCATATCAATCCTCGGTGACACAAACTGGGTTTCTCTTCTCTGAAGACGGAGACCGACAAAAACTGGACAATATCAAGATGTTATTTGCCTCTTTCCTGGGACTTTGTCTGCGGCAGCTGATCTAAGGGGAAGCTGTCCAACTTTTTCCTTCCCCTATATATAGGCATGACAAGGGAAAAAAGGAAGAAAGAGCAAAGACAAAGTTAAGGATGACACAGTTTCAGTGTCTGTGAGTGGAGTGGGTTCACTCGGCCTTCTGCCGCCCTTCCCCGCTGAAGACAAAGCCAGTTCAAGACTATTACTGGCAGTTTTCTGCCGCGCTGGTACAACGTTCTCGGAGGTGTGGGGGGACTCAAGACACAGGTCGAGAAGGACGGCAAGAAACACGTAGAGTAAGATCCACAGAATGTATCTGCCAGATACGGCTTGACTGCTAGAGCTGAAGTCTCTCACGTTATCTCCAGCAGACTGTTGATCCATCATCTTTCTCTGCCAAAAAAGCTGCCGTGTTCTCAGCAAAGTGACAAAAAGATTCCAGAAGTTGCCTTCCCCCTGCCCCGCGGCCAGACACGTCAGAGCCGCTGAGCAAGAAGGCAGCCTCTCCAGTTGCTGAGGTGCCTGCTCGGAGGGCTCAAGGCAGCAGATGTATGGTGGGCTCACGGGCGCTGGGGCCAAGTGTGCCCTCGTGGGGAATGTGCCCCAGTGCTTGTGCTGGGCTGGCCCCAGCTAGCAGTCCAGCACCCACACAGCGGCTCACTAGCTCCCCCTGCCTCAGCGGGATGGGGGAGAAAATAGCAAGAACAAGAGCAAGAACACTTGTGGGTCAAAATAAAGACAGGGAAATCACTCACCAGCTACTGTTGGAGGCAAAAGAGACTTGACTTGGGGAACTGAACTTTAAATATTGAAATACTGGTTTGGGTGTTGGGAAACAAAGATGACAAACATTTAAAACACTTAGGCAAGCACACATTTCATGCCCCTTCCCCAGCAGAAGCTTCGCTCCAGACATGTCTCTTCCCCGTTCCTAGTCTGCATTCCACTTGTCGTCACAGCAGGTTATAACAAATCAGTCCCTTTGCTGAGGCAACAGGCAGTACAGGAGGTTGGGGTCGGGCCATAACAGCTTCCTTCTTCTGTACTCTCTCTGTTCCTTGTTCTTTTCTACTGCTTCTCTTTCCCTCTTACTGGTTTGCTTTGCTGTAACACGGGTCCTGCGTGGGACACAGTCCCCTTAGGGAAGTAGTCGCTCAAGCGATGGGTATCTGTGGGCTGTCCTGGAGGTGACTGTCTGATGGGAGTTGGGGATGTGCACTCTGCGAGGCACCTCAGCCCTGCAAATCTGTGCAACGGACCGCTGGGGCTGCACGGGGCACTGTACAGGTGTGACGGAAGAACAGAGGACTTGCCCGAGCTGTCCTTGCCCTTGGATGCATGCCACGCCTCCTCCTTCTGGAGAAGGGTGGGAAGGCGAGGAGGAGTTGTGTCTGGGCTCTAGCCAAGCTGATTTCTCCTGCCCACGTCAGGCTGGTTCCCCTGAAGAGCAAGCGACAGGTGTGGGTCTTTCACTTGACAAGATGGTAAATGAATTTCACGTTTCCATGAACGAGCTAATCGCTCCAGAAGGATGCTCAGCTTAGTGGGTGTCCAACCATAGTTTAGTTCCCTTGGGCAAAGACATTGGCAGCGTTCTCTCCTCTTCCGAGTCACACTTGATGAAATCTCCAACCACGGTCTACATGATAGAGGGAAGAGGGCTTGCTTAGTCTGGAGAAAAGGAGGCTCAGGGGAGAGACCCTGTTGCTCTCTACAACTAGCTGAAAGGAGGTTGTAGCGAGGTGGGTGTCTGTCTCTTTTCCCAAGTAACAAGCGATAGGAAGAGAAGAAACAGCCTCAAGTTGTGCCAGGGGAGGTTTAGATTGGATAGCAGGAAAAATTTCCTCACTGAAAGGGTGTATTGCAATCAAGACCCACATACTTCTCAGAGAAAATGGGGTGCTGCAGGGCTAATAACTTTTTTGTTTCTTAGCCTTGTTCACCTAGCGAGACGTATACTGCAGGCAGGGAACAGCAAAAACTGCAGTGCTGGGAAGGCCCTGGCCTGCATGTGAGGAGCAGTGGTGGTGTGAGCAGAGCTTGGTCTGGCCCTGCCACGGAGGTCTTGAGGAGCCAGGGAAGCTGAGTCCAGGCAGCGTCATCCCCAGCGATTTTGCCATGGATGGGTTGGTACCTGTGCTGTGCCGCCGTGTCCGTAGGGCACAACAGATGCTTGACCCATGGAGCTGCCTGTGGGGGTCACCTGAGGAATGCCAGGATTTAGAGCATTACCCGGGGCTCAATGCCAAGGTCTGACAGGAAATTTTCAAGTACCACTGGAAAGCGTACCTAAGCGTTGGCATTAATAGTGAATCCGCAAGTTGACTGCACAGGGAAGAAGGACACCTGAAAGAAGCCGTGAGAGCCTTTTGGGGCTGTTGGGTTTACAGGGAGTGGGGACTGCAGTGCGTAGCCTGAGTGTGGCTGCTACCAGTCCTAACTCGTGAATTACCTCAGGCCTGCACGTCTGGACAGCAGCTGGGTTCCTGTCTCATCTGCCTGTGCCCGTGTGCGCTGGCCACGGACGCCAGATCGGGTAATGTAGGGGAGGGGAATGGGGAGGTGAGGTTGTGGGGCTGTCCCCAGGCATTGTTGTTTCCCATCCCCACTCCTGCCACCCTTTGGAGCCATGTTCTGACTCATGGCCATTGGCTGTGGCGTAGCCAGGGATGTCTCCCATAGCTGCAAGGAAAAGCGGTCGGAAAAAGTTGCCTCAGAAGGAAGGAGGACTCGGAGGCCCAGGCTTGGATGCAGCACAACTTTAATGAGTCTAAAGAAGGAAAGGAGGTGGCTGACAGGGAGCACCAGGGGCAGGCACCGAGATGCGGTGGAGCTCCTGCAGGGTGTGTGTCGGCCTGTCCTGCAGAAGGAGGGAGTCCACCAGGTCCCTGCTCGGCTGGCGTTGGGAGGTGGTGACAGGCAAGGCAAGAGAGAGAGAGGAGAGTGGAGGAAGGAAAGAGTGGCCCGAAGCCCTTCATACAAGGCCCCGAAGCTCTATCTCCTGTCCAGCACCATGTTCTGAGGTCTTGGGAGGTTCTTGCCCGAGGGTGTTGCCAGCACCTTTAGCAGGGGGGGCACCTTCTGCCACAGTAGCGGCTGGTAATGCAGGAGAGGTCAAAGCCCCCAGAGTTGATGGGCACTCCGTCACAGCTGAGGATGCTGCCAACGGCAGCGGAGGTGGTAGAGCCCACAACGGTGTTCTGTGGGAAGGAGCTGAGGATGGGGCCGGGCAGGGTCACCACCACGGGGGAGGGCTCGATGACGACGGTGGAGTTCTGGCACTGCCTGACACAGGGCTCATTGCAGCTGTTGGCCAGCGGGGTTGGGCCGCAGGGCTGGCAGCAGGGCACGCACGGGTTGCAGCAGGACATGTCTCGGGGCCGGAGGTGCACCTGGGAGAGAGGGTAGTGGGAAGCAGGAAACGGGGACACGTGAGAAGCCGCACTGCACCCAACCGCAGAGGAGCCAAGGCACCTCCTGGCCCAGCGTACGCTGCCCAGCTCAAAACCCAGGAGCCACCTCAACACAGTCCCAGCCCCTCTCTGCACAAGACCTTCTCTCCCCTTCCCTCTCCCATGAGAAGCAGCTCCCAGCCCTGGGCTAGGACAGCCCACATCAGCTGAGACTGGAGGAAAGACCTCATCTTGAAGGAGGAGGACAAGAGGCTTCACACTCACCTGATTCCCAGGGAGAAGGAGGCGAGAGAAGCGGATGAGAGAGCAGAGCGCTGGGCTGTCTTTTATAGTAGTCCTGCACTGCCTCAGGCCCAGAGGCACCCTTTGTGGAAGTAATAATTTTCTGACAAGCTCATGCCAAATGCAAACCATCCCAGCTAATGGTATGGGCTGTGTCCTGGCTTCCTGCACGGCTGCCTTTTCATTTCCTGGCTTATGCCACGTGCTTTCCCATCCAAAGGCTTCTGTAAGCTTCTGCCGGGATGAGAGCCCTAAGGATTTCCGGGGCAGAAACACGTCAGCGCAGGCGGGAGACTCAGCTCAAGTGCTGGTGGCATCCCGTGCGGTCAGGTGATGTGCACCTGGGTCACTCCTGGGGGATGGCTTGTGGCAAAGTTGTCAGGAAATGGGTACCGCTCTCAAGGTTCTTGCCCGAGTGTGCCCAAGGACTCCCATGTGAGAGGACATGCCTCATCCTTTTCTCTTGCTCCCCACATCTCTCTCTGATGGTTGCTCATTGATGCACGCAGGTGGGCTTCTGCTGGGAGGGTTTGACACCTGCTGCAACACTAACGCTGCTCTGAGGACAATTTTGCTGGGCTCATTTGCCTCATGCCCTTCTCTGTGTAGTGTCTGCAGGTCCTCAGGCGAGACCAGGAGCATGTCTGGGGCCCGGTCCTTCCCTGGGGCACCTGAGGACGGTTCTGCCAGTGTGGTCCCCAGCATCTCCTCAGAAGTGTCCCCAGCTGTTGTTGTGTTCCTGCACATGTGTTTTTGTTTGTGCTTGACTCTATGCTGGCTTTATGTGAGCATACAGAGTTTTGCATGATTATGACTTGCATAACTGGTAACTGATGTCCCTGCCTTTATCTTGACCCATGAGGTTCTTTCACCTTGCTCACAACAAGTGACAAAGTCAAAAAGTTCTTTTAGTAAGATAAGATTTAAAAAGTAATATAGATACTGGGTAAATCTTCCATCTCTTCACATGCTGGAAACCCCACATCTGTGCAGCAGCAGATGGTGCCCCGACAGATGTTCCCAAGGCACCCTGCGCAGATCCTGACCGTGGAGGCGTTCCTCCTCCCTCTCATGTGGAGGTGCCGTTTATTCTGTGTAACAAACCAGACCATACGTCTTCTCCTGACAGGCTGGGGCATTATCTCTGTCATAACACCCGCCGGTGCGCAGCACAGGCCAGCATGGGGCACTGCAGCAGATTCCCTTACAGTGGTCCTCATGCCAGCACCGGGGCTTCTCAAGCCTTAAGCGCAAGGGCCAAGCAAGAAGACATGGGTTTCTCCGGCTCACTAACTCCTTGAGTCCAGCGTCCTCCACAAGGCTCCCGGTAGGGTGCACAGACTGGGTTTCACTGAACTGCTTGGGGAGCTCCTCTGTCCTTGGGAACAGCTCACGTCCGGGCAGGGCGTGTGCAGCCAAGGAGACTTTGCTGCTGGCTCAGGAGCTCTGTGGTTCACGGCCTGAGAGCGTGGCACAGTGAGGAGCATAAAAAGGCTGTGGCGTGGTGGGACGCTTACTGCCCAGGGTCTCTGTTCCAGTCACTGTTGAGCTGCTCCTCAGAGCTGCTGGGGAACTTGGCACCTGAGCTTTGAGCATGCCCAGGAAGGAACTGCCCCCACGTGCTCTACAAGCAAGACCCTTCACCCCTTTTTGTTGGGGTGATTTTTTACTTTTGAGCCCTTCCTCTTCTCTTCCCCAGGCACTTCCTGGGCGCTCCCTCTTGTCCTTCTCCTGATGTTTCTTGGACCTGAGCCCCTTTGGTGGCACCGAACCTCCCATTTCTGTTTCTCCAAATTTCTCTTGCAGTGAGCCTGATGGGAGTCCACCCCACTGCTTTCCAGCCTCTCTACCTCCCCTGTCAGGAAGGGGAGGTAATTTGGATCGAGGGTAGCTAAAACATCATGTCTGCAGCCACAGTGGTATGCATGGCCCCATCTTTTCAGGGGCCAGACATCCTCCCGTAGAGGGCGTTTGGCAACTCCTTTGTGGTTGGAGATGTCCTCAGATACCCGAGCAATAATGACATGAACGCTTAGAGCTGTCTAGTGGCCTGGTCATCTTCCTAGGGGCTCTGGGACCACCCCTGGCTCCTCTGTACGGAACAAGGCCTCACTCTCTTACTCCCACGGCTGCAGAAGCTTGTGTTTCTGGGACAAGCAGAAATGCCCATTGCTGAGGCTGGGACACCAGCAATGACGCTGTGCAGACCAAGCCCCCTCCAGTTTCACATAGCACACGTGTACGCAGTGTTTTGTAATCCCCATAGCAAAGGAAGTTCTGCTTATGCACCACGGAGCAATTTTTACACATCCCCGAACCATCATTAGTGCGCAGGTGCTGTGAGCTGTCCTTAGAATGTAGAGCATGAAGCTGCAGCCTTCTCAGTTCCAACAGTGTTTACGCTCTACGGAAGAACAAGGTACTGTGGGAAATATTTTGAGACTTCATCGATTTGCTTTTGTTCCTTGTAGCTGTCAAAGCACTATGCTCTGCAAAGACATAAGTTACCTCTGTGCCTACACATAGACAGACACACTGCCATTGCGCTCAAGTTTGTCATGGCTTCATCGCGATCGCTGTTAATAATCGGATGCATATCAATCCTCGGTGACACAAACTGGGTTTCTCTTCTCTGAAGACGGAGACCGACAAAAACTGGACAATATCAAGATGTTATTTGCCTCTTTCCTGGGACTTTGTCTGCGGCAGCTGATCTAAGGGGAAGCTGTCCAACTTTTTCCTTCCCCTATATATAGGCATGACAAGGGAAAAAAGGAAGAAAGAGCAAAGACAAAGTTAAGGATGACACAGTTTCAGTGTCTGTGAGTGGAGTGGGTTCACTCGGCCTTCTGCCGCCCTTCCCCGCTGAAGACAAAGCCAGTTCAAGACTATTACTGGCAGTTTTCTGCCGCGCTGGTACAACGTTCTCGGAGGTGTGGGGGGACTCAAGACACAGGTCGAGAAGGACGGCAAGAAACACGTAGAGTAAGATCCACAGAATGTATCTGCCAGATACGGCTTGACTGCTAGAGCTGAAGTCTCTCACGTTATCTCCAGCAGACTGTTGATCCATCATCTTTCTCTGCCAAAAAAGCTGCCGTGTTCTCAGCAAAGTGACAAAAAGATTCCAGAAGTTGCCTTCCCCCTGCCCCGCGGCCAGACACGTCAGAGCCGCTGAGCAAGAAGGCAGCCTCTCCAGTTGCTGAGGTGCCTGCTCGGAGGGCTCAAGGCAGCAGATGTATGGTGGGCTCACGGGCGCTGGGGCCAAGTGTGCCCTCGTGGGGAATGTGCCCCAGTGCTTGTGCTGGGCTGGCCCCAGCTAGCAGTCCAGCACCCACACAGCGGCTCACTAGCTCCCCCTGCCTCAGCGGGATGGGGGAGAAAATAGCAAGAACAAGAGCAAGAACACTTGTGGGTCAAAATAAAGACAGGGAAATCACTCACCAGCTACTGTTGGAGGCAAAAGGACTTGACTTGGGGAACTGAACTTTAAATATTGAAATACTGGTTTGGGTGTTGGGAAACAAAGATGACAAACATTTAAAACACTTAGGCAAGCACACATTTCATGCCCCTTCCCCAGCAGAAGCTTCGCTCCAGACATGTCTCTTCCCCGTTCCTAGTCTGCATTCCACTTGTCGTCACAGCAGGTTATAACAAATCAGTCCCTTTGCTGAGGCAACAGGCAGTACAGGAGGTTGGGGTCGGGCCATAACAGCTTCCTTCTTCTGTACTCTCTCTGTTCCTTGTTCTTTTCTACTGCTTCTCTTTCCCTCTTACTGGTTTGCTTTGCTGTAACACGGGTCCTGCGTGGGACACAGTCCCCTTAGGGAAGTAGTCGCTCAAGCGATGGGTATCTGTGGGCTGTCCTGGAGGTGACTGTCTGATGGGAGTTGGGGATGTGCACTCTGCGAGGCACCTCAGCCCTGCAAATCTGTGCAACGGACCGCTGGGGCTGCACGGGGCACTGTACAGGTGTGACGGAAGAACAGAGGACTTGCCCGAGCTGTCCTTGCCCTTGGATGCATGCCACGCCTCCTCCTTCTGGAGAAGGGTGGGAAGGCGAGGAGGAGTTGTGTCTGGGCTCTAGCCAAGCTGATTTCTCCTGCCCACGTCAGGCTGGTTCCCCTGAAGAGCAAGCGACAGGTGTGGGTCTTTCACTTGACAAGATGGTAAATGAATTTCACGTTTCCATGAACGAGCTAATCGCTCCAGAAGGATGCTCAGCTTAGTGGGTGTCCAACCATAGTTTAGTTCCCTTGGGCAAAGACATTGGCAGCGTTCTCTCCTCTTCCGAGTCACACTTGCTGAAATCTCCAACCACGGTCTACATGATAGAGGGAAGAGGGCTTGCTTAGTCTGGAGAAAAGGAGGCTCAGGGGAGAGACCCTGTTGCTCTCTACAACTAGCTGAAAGGAGGTTGTAGCGAGGTGGGTGTCTGTCTCTTTTCCCAAGTAACAAGCGATAGGAAGAGAAGAAACAGCCTCAAGTTGTGCCAGGGGAGGTTTAGATTGGATAGCAGGAAAAATTTCCTCACTGAAAGGGTGTATTGCAATCAAGACCCACATACTTCTCAGAGAAAATGGGGTGCTGCAGGGCTAATAACTTTTTTGTTTCTTAGCCTTGTTCACCTAGCGAGACGTATACTGCAGGCAGGGAACAGCAAAAACTGCAGTGCTGGGAAGGCCCTGGCCTGCATGTGAGGAGCAGTGGTGGTGTGAGCAGAGCTTGGTCTGGCCCTGCCACGGAGGTCTTGAGGAGCCAGGGAAGCTGAGTCCAGGCAGCGTCATCCCCAGCGATTTTGCCATGGATGGGTTGGTACCTGTGCTGCGCCGCCGTGTCCGTAGGGCACAACAGATGCTTGACCCATGGAGCTGCCTGTGGGGGTCACCTGAGGAATGCCAGGATTTAGAGCATTACCCGGGGCTCAATGCCAAGGTCTGACAGGAAATTTTCAAGTACCACTGGAAAGCGTACCTAAGCGTTGGCATTAATAGTGAATCCGCAAGTTGACTGCACAGGGAAGAGGGACACCTGAAAGAAGCCGTGAGAGCCTTTTGGGGCTGTTGGGTTTACAGGGAGTGGGGACTGCAGTGCGTAGCCTGAGTGTGGCTGCTACCAGTCCTAACTCGTGAATTACCTCAGGCCTGCACGTCTGGACAGCAGCTGGGTTCCTGTTTCATCTGCCTGTGCCCGTGTGCGCTGGCCACGGACGCCAGATCGGGTAATGTAGGGGAGGGGAATGGGGAGGTGAGGTTGTGGGGCTGTCCCCAGGCATTGTTGTTTCCCATCCCCACTCCTGCCACCCTTTGGAGCCATGTTCTGACTCATGGCCATTGGCTGTGGCGTAGCCAGGGATGTCTCCCATAGCTGCAAGGAAAAGCGGTCGGAAAAAGTTGCCTCAGAAGGAAGGAGGACTCGGAGGCCCAGGCTTGGATGCAGCACAACTTTAATGAGTCTAAAGAAGGAAAGGAGGTGGCTGACAGGGAGCACCAGGGGCAGGCACCGAGATGCGGTGGAGCTCCTGCAGGGTGTGTGTCGGCCTGTCCTGCAGAAGGAGGGAGTCCACCAGGTCCCTGCTCGGCTGGCGTTGGGAGGTGGTGACAGGCAAGGCAAGAGAGAGAGAGGAGAGTGGAGGAAGGAAAGAGTGGCCCGAAGCCCTTCATACAAGACCCCGAAGCTCTATCTCCTGTCCAGCACCATGTTCTGAGGTCTTGGGAGGTTCTTGCCCGAGGGTGTTGCCAGCACCTTTAGCAGGGGGGGCACCTTCTGCCACAGTAGCGGCTGGTAATGCAGGAGAGGTCAAAGCCCCCAGAGTTGATGGGCACTCCGTCACAGCTGAGGATGCTGCCAACGGCAGCGGAGGTGGTAGAGCCCACAACGGTGTTCTGTGGGAAGGAGCTGAGGATGGGGCCGGGCAGGGTCACCACCACGGGGGAGGGCTCGATGACGACGGTGGAGTTCTGGCACTGCCTGACACAGGGCTCATTGCAGCTGTTGGCCAGCGGGGTTGGGCCGCAGGGCTGGCAGCAGGGCACGCACGGGTTGCAGCAGGACATGTCTCGGGGCCGGAGGTGCACCTGGGAGAGAGGGTAGTGGGAAGCAGGAAACGGGGACACGTGAGAAGCCGCACTGCACCCAACCGCAGAGGAGCCAAGGCACCTCCTGGCCCAGCGTACGCTGCCCAGCTCAAAACCCAGGAGCCACCTCAACACAGTCCCAGCCCCTCTCTGCACAAGACCTTCTCTCCCCTTCCCTCTCCCATGAGAAGCAGCTCCCAGCCCTGGGCTAGGACAGCCCACATCAGCTGAGACTGGAGGAAAGACCTCATCTTGAAGGAGGAGGACAAGAGGCTTCACACTCACCTGATTCCCAGGGAGAAGGAGGCGAGAGAAGCGGATGAGAGAGCAGAGCGCTGGGCTGTCTTTTATAGTAGTCCTGCACTGCCTCAGGCCCAGAGGCACCCTTTGTGGAAGTAATAATTTTCTGACAAGCTCATGCCAAATGCAAACCATCCCAGCTAATGGTATGGGCTGTGTCCTGGCTTCCTGCACGGCTGCCTTTTCATTTCCTGGCTTATGCCACGTGCTTTCCCATCCAAAGGCTTCTGTAAGCTTCTGCCGGGATGAGAGCCCTAAGGATTTCCGGGGCAGAAACACGTCAGCGCAGGCGGGAGACTCAGCTCAAGTGCTGGTGGCATCCCGTGCGGTCAGGTGATGTGCACCTGGGTCACTCCTGGGGGATGGCTTGTGGCAAAGTTGTCAGGAAATGGGTACCGCTCTCAAGGTTCTTGCCCGAGTGTGCCCAAGGACTCCCATGTGAGAGGACATGCCTCATCCTTTTCTCTTGCTCCCCACATCTCTCTCTGATGGTTGCTCATTGATGCACGCAGGTGGGCTTCTGCTGGGAGGGTTTGACACCTGCTGCAACACTAACGCTGCTCTGAGGACAATTTTGCTGGGCTCATTTGCCTCATGCCCTTCTCTGTGTAGTGTCTGCAGGTCCTCAGGCGAGACCAGGAGCATGTCTGGGGCCCGGTCCTTCCCTGGGGCACCTGAGGACGGTTCTGCCAGTGTGGTCCCCAGCATCTCCTCAGAAGTGTCCCCAGCTGTTGTTGTGTTCCTGCACATGTGTTTTTGTTTGTGCTTGACTCTATGCTGGCTTTATGTGAGCATACAGAGTTTTGCATGATTATGACTTGCATAACTGGTAACTGATGTCCCTGCCTTTATCTTGACCCATGAGGTTCTTTCACCTTGCTCACAACAAGTGACAAAGTCAAAAAGTTCTTTTAGTAAGATAAGATTTAAAAAGTAATATAGATACTGGGTAAATCTTCCATCTCTTCACATGCTGGAAACCCCACATCTGTGCAGCAGCAGATGGTGCCCCGACAGATGTTCCCAAGGCACCCTGCGCAGATCCTGACCGTGGAGGCGTTCCTCCTCCCTCTCATGTGGAGGTGCCGTTTATTCTGTGTAACAAACCAGACCATACGTCTTCTCCTGACAGGCTGGGGCATTATCTCTGTCATAACACCCGCCGGTGCGCAGCACAGGCCAGCATGGGGCACTGCAGCAGATTCCCTTACAGTGGTCCTCATGCCAGCACCGGGGCTTCTCAAGCCTTAAGCGCAAGGGCCAAGCAAGAAGACATGGGTTTCTCCGGCTCACTAACTCCTTGAGTCCAGCGTCCTCCACAAGGCTCCCGGTAGGGTGCACAGACTGGGTTTCACTGAACTGCTTGGGGAGCTCCTCTGTCCTTGGGAACAGCTCACGTCCGGGCAGGGCGTGTGCAGCCAAGGAGACTTTGCTGCTGGCTCAGGAGCTCTGTGGTTCACGGCCTGAGAGCGTGGCACAGTGAGGAGCATAAAAAGGCTGTGGCGTGGTGGGACGCTTACTGCCCAGGGTCTCTGTTCCAGTCACTGTTGAGCTGCTCCTCAGAGCTGCTGGGGAACTTGGCACCTGAGCTTTGAGCATGCCCAGGAAGGAACTGCCCCCACGTGCTCTACAAGCAAGACCCTTCACCCCTTTTTGTTGGGGTGATTTTTTACTTTTGAGCCCTTCCTCTTCTCTTCCCCAGGCACTTCCTGGGCGCTCCCTCTTGTCCTCCTGATGTTTCTTGGACCTGAGCCCCTTTGGTGGCACCGAACCTCCCATTTCTGTTTCTCCAAATTTCTCTTGCAGTGAGCCTGATGGGAGTCCACCCCACTGCTTTCCAGCCTCTCTACCTCCCCTGTCAGGAAGGGGAGGTAATTTGGATCGAGGGTAGCTAAAACATCATGTCTGCAGCCACAGTGGTATGCATGGCCCCATCTTTTCAGGGGCCAGACATCCTCCCGTAGAGGGCGTTTGGCAACTCCTTTGTGGTTGGAGATGTCCTCAGATACCCGAGCAATAATGACATGAACGCTTAGAGCTGTCTAGTGGCCTGGTCATCTTCCTAGGGGCTCTGGGACCACCCCTGGCTCCTCTGTACGGAACAAGGCCTCACTCTCTTACTCCCACGGCTGCAGAAGCTTGTGTTTCTGGGACAAGCAGAAATGCCCATTGCTGAGGCTGGGACACCAGCAATGACGCTGTGCAGACCAAGCCCCCTCCAGTTTCACATAGCACACGTGTACGCAGTGTTTTGTAATCCCCATAGCAAAGGAAGTTCTGCTTATGCACCACGGAGCAATTTTTACACATCCCCGAACCATCATTAGTGCGCAGGTGCTGTGAGCTGTCCTTAGAATGTAGAGCATGAAGCTGCAGCCTTCTCAGTTCCAACAGTGTTTACGCTCTACGGAAGAACAAGGTACTGTGGGAAATATTTTGAGACTTCATCGATTTGCTTTTGTTCCTTGTAGCTGTCAAAGCACTATGCTCTGCAAAGACATAAGTTACCTCTGTGCCTACACATAGACAGACACACTGCCATTGCGCTCAAGTTTGTCATGGCTTCATCGCGATCGCTGTTAATAATCGGATGCATATCAATCCTCGGTGACACAAACTGGGTTTCTCTTCTCTGAAGACGGAGACCGACAAAAACTGGACAATATCAAGATGTTATTTGCCTCTTTCCTGGGACTTTGTCTGCGGCAGCTGATCTAAGGGGAAGCTGTCCAACTTTTTCCTTCCCCTATATATAGGCATGACAAGGGAAAAAAGGAAGAAAGAGCAAAGACAAAGTTAAGGATGACATAGTTTCAGTGTCTGTGAGTGGAGTGGGTTCACTCGGCCTTCTGCCGCCCTTCCCCGCTGAAGACAAAGCCAGTTCAAGACTATTACTGGCAGTTTTCTGCCGCGCTGGTACAACGTTCTCGGAGGTGTGGGGGGACTCAAGACACAGGTCGAGAAGGACGGCAAGAAACACGTAGAGTAAGATCCACAGAATGTATCTGCCAGATACGGCTTGACTGCTAGAGCTGAAGTCTCTCACGTTATCTCCAGCAGACTGTTGATCCATCATCTTTCTCTGCCAAAAAAGCTGCCGTGTTCTCAGCAAAGTGACAAAAAGATTCCAGAAGTTGCCTTCCCCCTGCCCCGCGGCCAGACACGTCAGAGCCGCTGAGCAAGAAGGCAGCCTCTCCAGTTGCTGAGGTGCCTGCTCGGAGGGCTCAAGGCAGCAGATGTATGGTGGGCTCACGGGCGCTGGGGCCAAGTGTGCCCTCGTGGGGAATGTGCCCCAGTGCTTGTGCTGGGCTGGCCCCAGCTAGCAGTCCAGCACCCACACAGCGGCTCACTAGCTCCCCCTGCCTCAGCGGGATGGGGGAGAAAATAGCAAGAACAAGAGCAAGAACACTTGTGGGTCAAAATAAAGACAGGGAAATCACTCACCAGCTACTGTTGGAGGCAAAAGAGACTTGACTTGGGGAACTGAACTTTAAATATTGAAATACTGGTTTGGGTGTTGGGAAACAAAGATGACAAACATTTAAAACACTTAGGCAAGCACACATTTCATGCCCCTTCCCCAGCAGAAGCTTCGCTCCAGACATGTCTCTTCCCCGTTCCTAGTCTGCATTCCACTTGTCGTCACAGCAGGTTATAACAAATCAGTCCCTTTGCTGAGGCAACAGGCAGTACAGGAGGTTGGGGTCGGGCCATAACAGCTTCCTTCTTCTGTACTCTCTCTGTTCCTTGTTCTTTTCTACTGCTTCTCTTTCCCTCTTACTGGTTTGCTTTGCTGTAACACGGGTCCTGCGTGGGACACAGTCCCCTTAGGGAAGTAGTCGCTCAAGCGATGGGTATCTGTGGGCTGTCCTGGAGGTGACTGTCTGATGGGAGTTGGGGATGTGCACTCTGCGAGGCACCTCAGCCCTGCAAATCTGTGCAACGGACCGCTGGGGCTGCACGGGGCACTGTACAGGTGTGACGGAAGAACAGAGGACTTGCCCGAGCTGTCCTTGCCCTTGGATGCATGCCACGCCTCCTCCTTCTGGAGAAGGGTGGGAAGGCGAGGAGGAGTTGTGTCTGGGCTCTAGCCAAGCTGATTTCTCCTGCCCACGTCAGGCTGGTTCCCCTGAAGAGCAAGCGACAGGTGTGGGTCTTTCACTTGACAAGATGGTAAATGAATTTCACGTTTCCATGAACGAGCTAATCGCTCCAGAAGGATGCTCAGCTTAGTGGGTGTCCAACCATAGTTTAGTTCCCTTGGGCAAAGACATTGGCAGCGTTCTCTCCTCTTCCGAGTCACACTTGCTGAAATCTCCAACCACGGTCTACATGATAGAGGGAAGAGGGCTTGCTTAGTCTGGAGAAAAGGAGGCTCAGGGGAGAGACCCTGTTGCTCTCTACAACTAGCTGAAAGGAGGTTGTAGCGAGGTGGGTGTCTGTCTCTTTTCCCAAGTAACAAGCGATAGGAAGAGAAGAAACAGCCTCAAGTTGTGCCAGGGGAGGTTTAGATTGGATAGCAGGAAAAATTTCCTCACTGAAAGGGTGTATTGCAATCAAGACCCACATACTTCTCAGAGAAAATGGGGTGCTGCAGGGCTAATAACTTTTTTGTTTCTTAGCCTTGTTCACCTAGCGAGACGTATACTGCAGGCAGGGAACAGCAAAAACTGCAGTGCTGGGAAGGCCCTGGCCTGCATGTGAGGAGCAGTGGTGGTGTGAGCAGAGCTTGGTCTGGCCCTGCCACGGAGGTCTTGAGGAGCCAGGGAAGCTGAGTCCAGGCAGCGTCATCCCCAGCGATTTTGCCATGGATGGGTTGGTACCTGTGCTGCGCCGCCGTGTCCGTAGGGCACAACAGATGCTTGACCCATGGAGCTGCCTGTGGGGGTCACCTGAGGAATGCCAGGATTTAGAGCATTACCCGGGGCTCAATGCCAAGGTCTGACAGGAAATTTTCAAGTACCACTGGAAAGCGTACCTAAGCGTTGGCATTAATAGTGAATCCGCAAGTTGACTGCACAGGGAAGAGGGACACCTGAAAGAAGCCGTGAGAGCCTTTTGGGGCTGTTGGGTTTACAGGGAGTGGGGACTGCAGTGCGTAGCCTGAGTGTGGCTGCTACCAGTCCTAACTCGTGAATTACCTCAGGCCTGCACGTCTGGACAGCAGCTGGGTTCCTGTTTCATCTGCCTGTGCCCGTGTGCGCTGGCCACGGACGCCAGATCGGGTAATGTAGGGGAGGGGAATGGGGAGGTGAGGTTGTGGGGCTGTCCCCAGGCATTGTTGTTTCCCATCCCCACTCCTGCCACCCTTTGGAGCCATGTTCTGACTCATGGCCATTGGCTGTGGCGTAGCCAGGGATGTCTCCCATAGCTGCAAGGAAAAGCGGTCGGAAAAAGTTGCCTCAGAAGGAAGGAGGACTCGGAGGCCCAGGCTTGGATGCAGCACAACTTTAATGAGTCTAAAGAAGGAAAGGAGGTGGCTGACAGGGAGCACCAGGGGCAGGCACCGAGATGCGGTGGAGCTCCTGCAGGGTGTGTGTCGGCCTGTCCTGCAGAAGGAGGGAGTCCACCAGGTCCCTGCTCGGCTGGCGTTGGGAGGTGGTGACAGGCAAGGCAAGAGAGAGAGAGGAGAGTGGAGGAAGGAAAGAGTGGCCCGAAGCCCTTCATACAAGACCCCGAAGCTCTATCTCCTGTCCAGCACCATGTTCTGAGGTCTTGGGAGGTTCTTGCCCGAGGGTGTTGCCAGCACCTTTAGCAGGGGGGGCACCTTCTGCCACAGTAGCGGCTGGTAATGCAGGAGAGGTCAAAGCCCCCAGAGTTGATGGGCACTCCGTCACAGCTGAGGATGCTGCCAACGGCAGCGGAGGTGGTAGAGCCCACAACGGTGTTCTGTGGGAAGGAGCTGAGGATGGGGCCGGGCAGGGTCACCACCACGGGGGAGGGCTCGATGACGACGGTGGAGTTCTGGCACTGCCTGACACAGGGCTCATTGCAGCTGTTGGCCAGCGGGGTTGGGCCGCAGGGCTGGCAGCAGGGCACGCACGGGTTGCAGCAGGACATGTCTCGGGGCCGGAGGTGCACCTGGGAGAGAGGGTAGTGGGAAGCAGGAAACGGGGACACGTGAGAAGCCGCACTGCACCCAACCGCAGAGGAGCCAAGGCACCTCCTGGCCCAGCGTACGCTGCCCAGCTCAAAACCCAGGAGCCACCTCAACACAGTCCCAGCCCCTCTCTGCACAAGACCTTCTCTCCCCTTCCCTCTCCCATGAGAAGCAGCTCCCAGCCCTGGGCTAGGACAGCCCACATCAGCTGAGACTGGAGGAAAGACCTCATCTTGAAGGAGGAGGACAAGAGGCTTCACACTCACCTGATTCCCAGGGAGAAGGAGGCGAGAGAAGCGGATGAGAGAGCAGAGCGCTGGGCTGTCTTTTATAGTAGTCCTGCACTGCCTCAGGCCCAGAGGCACCCTTTGTGGAAGTAATAATTTTCTGACAAGCTCATGCCAAATGCAAACCATCCCAGCTAATGGTATGGGCTGTGTCCTGGCTTCCTGCACGGCTGCCTTTTCATTTCCTGGCTTATGCCACGTGCTTTCCCATCCAAAGGCTTCTGTAAGCTTCTGCCGGGATGAGAGCCCTAAGGATTTCCGGGGCAGAAACACGTCAGCGCAGGCGGGAGACTCAGCTCAAGTGCTGGTGGCATCCCGTGCGGTCAGGTGATGTGCACCTGGGTCACTCCTGGGGGATGGCTTGTGGCAAAGTTGTCAGGAAATGGGTACCGCTCTCAAGGTTCTTGCCCGAGTGTGCCCAAGGACTCCCATGTGAGAGGACATGCCTCATCCTTTTCTCTTGCTCCCCACATCTCTCTCTGATGGTTGCTCATTGATGCACGCAGGTGGGCTTCTGCTGGGAGGGTTTGACACCTGCTGCAACACTAACGCTGCTCTGAGGACAATTTTGCTGGGCTCATTTGCCTCATGCCCTTCTCTGTGTAGTGTCTGCAGGTCCTCAGGCGAGACCAGGAGCATGTCTGGGGCCCGGTCCTTCCCTGGGGCACCTGAGGACGGTTCTGCCAGTGTGGTCCCCAGCATCTCCTCAGAAGTGTCCCCAGCTGTTGTTGTGTTCCTGCACATGTGTTTTTGTTTGTGCTTGACTCTATGCTGGCTTTATGTGAGCATACAGAGTTTTGCATGATTATGACTTGCATAACTGGTAACTGATGTCCCTGCCTTTATCTTGACCCATGAGGTTCTTTCACCTTGCTCACAACAAGTGACAAAGTCAAAAAGTTCTTTTAGTAAGATAAGATTTAAAAAGTAATATAGATACTGGGTAAATCTTCCATCTCTTCACATGCTGGAAACCCCACATCTGTGCAGCAGCAGATGGTGCCCCGACAGATGTTCCCAAGGCACCCTGCGCAGATCCTGACCGTGGAGGCGTTCCTCCTCCCTCTCATGTGGAGGTGCCGTTTATTCTGTGTAACAAACCAGACCATACGTCTTCTCCTGACAGGCTGGGGCATTATCTCTGTCATAACACCCGCCGGTGCGCAGCACAGGCCAGCATGGGGCACTGCAGCAGATTCCCTTACAGTGGTCCTCATGCCAGCACCGGGGCTTCTCAAGCCTTAAGCGCAAGGGCCAAGCAAGAAGACATGGGTTTCTCCGGCTCACTAACTCCTTGAGTCCAGCGTCCTCCACAAGGCTCCCGGTAGGGTGCACAGACTGGGTTTCACTGAACTGCTTGGGGAGCTCCTCTGTCCTTGGGAACAGCTCACGTCCGGGCAGGGCGTGTGCAGCCAAGGAGACTTTGCTGCTGGCTCAGGAGCTCTGTGGTTCACGGCCTGAGAGCGTGGCACAGTGAGGAGCATAAAAAGGCTGTGGCGTGGTGGGACGCTTACTGCCCAGGGTCTCTGTTCCAGTCACTGTTGAGCTGCTCCTCAGAGCTGCTGGGGAACTTGGCACCTGAGCTTTGAGCATGCCCAGGAAGGAACTGCCCCCACGTGCTCTACAAGCAAGACCCTTCACCCCTTTTTGTTGGGGTGATTTTTTACTTTTGAGCCCTTCCTCTTCTCTTCCCCAGGCACTTCCTGGGCGCTCCCTCTTGTCCTCCTGATGTTTCTTGGACCTGAGCCCCTTTGGTGGCACCGAACCTCCCATTTCTGTTTCTCCAAATTTCTCTTGCAGTGAGCCTGATGGGAGTCCACCCCACTGCTTTCCAGCCTCTCTACCTCCCCTGTCAGGAAGGGGAGGTAATTTGGATCGAGGGTAGCTAAAACATCATGTCTGCAGCCACAGTGGTATGCATGGCCCCATCTTTTCAGGGGCCAGACATCCTCCCGTAGAGGGCGTTTGGCAACTCCTTTGTGGTTGGAGATGTCCTCAGATACCCGAGCAATAATGACATGAACGCTTAGAGCTGTCTAGTGGCCTGGTCATCTTCCTAGGGGCTCTGGGACCACCCCTGGCTCCTCTGTACGGAACAAGGCCTCACTCTCTTACTCCCACGGCTGCAGAAGCTTGTGTTTCTGGGACAAGCAGAAATGCCCATTGCTGAGGCTGGGACACCAGCAATGACGCTGTGCAGACCAAGCCCCCTCCAGTTTCACATAGCACACGTGTACGCAGTGTTTTGTAATCCCCATAGCAAAGGAAGTTCTGCTTATGCACCACGGAGCAATTTTTACACATCCCCGAACCATCATTAGTGCGCAGGTGCTGTGAGCTGTCCTTAGAATGTAGAGCATGAAGCTGCAGCCTTCTCAGTTCCAACAGTGTTTACGCTCTACGGAAGAACAAGGTACTGTGGGAAATATTTTGAGACTTCATCGATTTGCTTTTGTTCCTTGTAGCTGTCAAAGCACTATGCTCTGCAAAGACATAAGTTACCTCTGTGCCTACACATAGACAGACACACTGCCATTGCGCTCAAGTTTGTCATGGCTTCATCGCGATCGCTGTTAATAATCGGATGCATATCAATCCTCGGTGACACAAACTGGGTTTCTCTTCTCTGAAGACGGAGACCGACAAAAACTGGACAATATCAAGATGTTATTTGCCTCTTTCCTGGGACTTTGTCTGCGGCAGCTGATCTAAGGGGAAGCTGTCCAACTTTTTCCTTCCCCTATATATAGGCATGACAAGGGAAAAAAGGAAGAAAGAGCAAAGACAAAGTTAAGGATGACACAGTTTCAGTGTCTGTGAGTGGAGTGGGTTCACTCGGCCTTCTGCCGCCCTTCCCCGCTGAAGACAAAGCCAGTTCAAGACTATTACTGGCAGTTTTCTGCCGCGCTGGTACAACGTTCTCGGAGGTGTGGGGGGACTCAAGACACAGGTCGAGAAGGACGGCAAGAAACACGTAGAGTAAGATCCACAGAATGTATCTGCCAGATACGGCTTGACTGCTAGAGCTGAAGTCTCTCACGTTATCTCCAGCAGACTGTTGATCCATCATCTTTCTCTGCCAAAAAAGCTGCCGTGTTCTCAGCAAAGTGACAAAAAGATTCCAGAAGTTGCCTTCCCCCTGCCCCGCGGCCAGACACGTCAGAGCCGCTGAGCAAGAAGGCAGCCTCTCCAGTTGCTGAGGTGCCTGCTCGGAGGGCTCAAGGCAGCAGATGTATGGTGGGCTCACGGGCGCTGGGGCCAAGTGTGCCCTCGTGGGGAATGTGCCCCAGTGCTTGTGCTGGGCTGGCCCCAGCTAGCAGTCCAGCACCCACACAGCGGCTCACTAGCTCCCCCTGCCTCAGCGGGATGGGGGAGAAAATAGCAAGAACAAGAGCAAGAACACTTGTGGGTCAAAATAAAGACAGGGAAATCACTCACCAGCTACTGTTGGAGGCAAAAGAGACTTGACTTGGGGAACTGAACTTTAAATATTGAAATACTGGTTTGGGTGTTGGGAAACAAAGATGACAAACATTTAAAACACTTAGGCAAGCACACATTTCATGCCCCTTCCCCAGCAGAAGCTTCGCTCCAGACATGTCTCTTCCCCGTTCCTAGTCTGCATTCCACTTGTCGTCACAGCAGGTTATAACAAATCAGTCCCTTTGCTGAGGCAACAGGCAGTACAGGAGGTTGGGGTCGGGCCATAACAGCTTCCTTCTTCTGTACTCTCTCTGTTCCTTGTTCTTTTCTACTGCTTCTCTTTCCCTCTTACTGGTTTGCTTTGCTGTAACACGGGTCCTGCGTGGGACACAGTCCCCTTAGGGAAGTAGTCGCTCAAGCGATGGGTATCTGTGGGCTGTCCTGGAGGTGACTGTCTGATGGGAGTTGGGGATGTGCACTCTGCGAGGCACCTCAGCCCTGCAAATCTGTGCAACGGACCGCTGGGGCTGCACGGGGCACTGTACAGGTGTGACGGAAGAACAGAGGACTTGCCCGAGCTGTCCTTGCCCTTGGATGCATGCCACGCCTCCTCCTTCTGGAGAAGGGTGGGAAGGCGAGGAGGAGTTGTGTCTGGGCTCTAGCCAAGCTGATTTCTCCTGCCCACGTCAGGCTGGTTCCCCTGAAGAGCAAGCGACAGGTGTGGGTCTTTCACTTGACAAGATGGTAAATGAATTTCACGTTTCCATGAACGAGCTAATCGCTCCAGAAGGATGCTCAGCTTAGTGGGTGTCCAACCATAGTTTAGTTCCCTTGGGCAAAGACATTGGCAGCGTTCTCTCCTCTTCCGAGTCACACTTGCTGAAATCTCCAACCACGGTCTACATGATAGAGGGAAGAGGGCTTGCTTAGTCTGGAGAAAAGGAGGCTCAGGGGAGAGACCCTGTTGCTCTCTACAACTAGCTGAAAGGAGGTTGTAGCGAGGTGGGTGTCTGTCTCTTTTCCCAAGTAACAAGCGATAGGAAGAGAAGAAACAGCCTCAAGTTGTGCCAGGGGAGGTTTAGATTGGATAGCAGGAAAAATTTCCTCACTGAAAGGGTGTATTGCAATCAAGACCCACATACTTCTCAGAGAAAATGGGGTGCTGCAGGGCTAATAACTTTTTTGTTTCTTAGCCTTGTTCACCTAGCGAGACGTATACTGCAGGCAGGGAACAGCAAAAACTGCAGTGCTGGGAAGGCCCTGGCCTGCATGTGAGGAGCAGTGGTGGTGTGAGCAGAGCTTGGTCTGGCCCTGCCACGGAGGTCTTGAGGAGCCAGGGAAGCTGAGTCCAGGCAGCGTCATCCCCAGCGATTTTGCCATGGATGGGTTGGTACCTGTGCTGTGCCGCCGTGTCCGTAGGGCACAACAGATGCTTGACCCATGGAGCTGCCTGTGGGGGTCACCTGAGGAATGCCAGGATTTAGAGCATTACCCGGGGCTCAATGCCAAGGTCTGACAGGAAATTTTCAAGTACCACTGGAAAGCGTACCTAAGCATTGGCATTAATAGTGAATCCGCAAGTTGACTGCACAGGGAAGAGGGACACCTGAAAGAAGCCGTGAGAGCCTTTTGGGGCTGTTGGGTTTACAGGGAGTGGGGACTGCAGTGCGTAGCCTGAGTGTGGCTGCTACCAGTCCTAACTCGTGAATTACCTCAGGCCTGCACGTCTGGACAGCAGCTGGGTTCCTGTTTCATCTGCCTGTGCCCGTGTGCGCTGGCCACGGACGCCAGATCGGGTAATGTAGGGGAGGGGAATGGGGAGGTGAGGTTGTGGGGCTGTCCCCAGGCATTGTTGTTTCCCATCCCCACTCCTGCCACCCTTTGGAGCCATGTTCTGACTCATGGCCATTGGCTGTGGCGTAGCCAGGGATGTCTCCCATAGCTGCAAGGAAAAGCGGTCGGAAAAAGTTGCCTCAGAAGGAAGGAGGACTCGGAGGCCCAGGCTTGGATGCAGCACAACTTTAATGAGTCTAAAGAAGGAAAGGAGGTGGCTGACAGGGAGCACCAGGGGCAGGCACCGAGATGCGGTGGAGCTCCTGCAGGGTGTGTGTCGGCCTGTCCTGCAGAAGGAGGGAGTCCACCAGGTCCCTGCTCGGCTGGCGTTGGGAGGTGGTGACAGGCAAGGCAAGAGAGAGAGAGGAGAGTGGAGGAAGGAAAGAGTGGCCCGAAGCCCTTCATACAAGGCCCCGAAGCTCTATCTCCTGTCCAGCACCATGTTCTGAGGTCTTGGGAGGTTCTTGCCCGAGGGTGTTGCCAGCACCTTTAGCAGGGGGGGCACCTTCTGCCACAGTAGCGGCTGGTAATGCAGGAGAGGTCAAAGCCCCCAGAGTTGATGGGCACTCCGTCACAGCTGAGGATGCTGCCAACGGCAGCGGAGGTGGTAGAGCCCACAACGGTGTTCTGTGGGAAGGAGCTGAGGATGGGGCCGGGCAGGGTCACCACCACGGGGGAGGGCTCGATGACGACGGTGGAGTTCTGGCACTGCCTGACACAGGGCTCATTGCAGCTGTTGGCCAGCGGGGTTGGGCCGCAGGGCTGGCAGCAGGGCACGCACGGGTTGCAGCAGGACATGTCTCGGGGCCGGAGGTGCACCTGGGAGAGAGGGTAGTGGGAAGCAGGAAACGGGGACACGTGAGAAGCCGCACTGCACCCAACCGCAGAGGAGCCAAGGCACCTCCTGGCCCAGCGTACGCTGCCCAGCTCAAAACCCAGGAGCCACCTCAACACAGTCCCAGCCCCTCTCTGCACAAGACCTTCTCTCCCCTTCCCTCTCCCATGAGAAGCAGCTCCCAGCCCTGGGCTAGGACAGCCCACATCAGCTGAGACTGGAGGAAAGACCTCATCTTGAAGGAGGAGGACAAGAGGCTTCACACTCACCTGATTCCCAGGGAGAAGGAGGCGAGAGAAGCGGATGAGAGAGCAGAGCGCTGGGCTGTCTTTTATAGTAGTCCTGCACTGCCTCAGGCCCAGAGGCACCCTTTGTGGAAGTAATAATTTTCTGACAAGCTCATGCCAAATGCAAACCATCCCAGCTAATGGTATGGGCTGTGTCCTGGCTTCCTGCACGGCTGCCTTTTCATTTCCTGGCTTATGCCACGTGCTTTCCCATCCAAAGGCTTCTGTAAGCTTCTGCCGGGATGAGAGCCCTAAGGATTTCCGGGGCAGAAACACGTCAGCGCAGGCGGGAGACTCAGCTCAAGTGCTGGTGGCATCCCGTGCGGTCAGGTGATGTGCACCTGGGTCACTCCTGGGGGATGGCTTGTGGCAAAGTTGTCAGGAAATGGGTACCGCTCTCAAGGTTCTTGCCCGAGTGTGCCCAAGGACTCCCATGTGAGAGGACATGCCTCATCCTTTTCTCTTGCTCCCCACATCTCTCTCTGATGGTTGCTCATTGATGCACGCAGGTGGGCTTCTGCTGGGAGGGTTTGACACCTGCTGCAACACTAACGCTGCTCTGAGGACAATTTTGCTGGGCTCATTTGCCTCATGCCCTTCTCTGTGTAGTGTCTGCAGGTCCTCAGGCGAGACCAGGAGCATGTCTGGGGCCCGGTCCTTCCCTGGGGCACCTGAGGACGGTTCTGCCAGTGTGGTCCCCAGCATCTCCTCAGAAGTGTCCCCAGCTGTTGTTGTGTTCCTGCACATGTGTTTTTGTTTGTGCTTGACTCTATGCTGGCTTTATGTGAGCATACAGAGTTTTGCATGATTATGACTTGCATAACTGGTAACTGATGTCCCTGCCTTTATCTTGACCCATGAGGTTCTTTCACCTTGCTCACAACAAGTGACAAAGTCAAAAAGTTCTTTTAGTAAGATAAGATTTAAAAAGTAATATAGATACTGGGTAAATCTTCCATCTCTTCACATGCTGGAAACCCCACATCTGTGCAGCAGCAGATGGTGCCCCGACAGATGTTCCCAAGGCACCCTGCGCAGATCCTGACCGTGGAGGCGTTCCTCCTCCCTCTCATGTGGAGGTGCCGTTTATTCTGTGTAACAAACCAGACCATACGTCTTCTCCTGACAGGCTGGGGCATTATCTCTGTCATAACACCCGCCGGTGCGCAGCACAGGCCAGCATGGGGCACTGCAGCAGATTCCCTTACAGTGGTCCTCATGCCAGCACCGGGGCTTCTCAAGCCTTAAGCGCAAGGGCCAAGCAAGAAGACATGGGTTTCTCCGGCTCACTAACTCCTTGAGTCCAGCGTCCTCCACAAGGCTCCCGGTACGGTGCACAGACTGGGTTTCACTGAACTGCTTGGGGAGCTCCTCTGTCCTTGGGAACAGCTCACGTCCGGGCAGGGCGTGTGCAGCCAAGGAGACTTTGCTGCTGGCTCAGGAGCTCTGTGGTTCACGGCCTGAGAGCGTGGCACAGTGAGGAGCATAAAAAGGCTGTGGCGTGGTGGGACGCTTACTGCCCAGGGTCTCTGTTCCAGTCACTGTTGAGCTGCTCCTCAGAGCTGCTGGGGAACTTGGCACCTGAGCTTTGAGCATGCCCAGGAAGGAACTGCCCCCACGTGCTCTACAAGCAAGACCCTTCACCCCTTTTTGTTGGGGTGATTTTTTACTTTTGAGCCCTTCCTCTTCTCTTCCCCAGGCACTTCCTGGGCGCTCCCTCTTGTCCTTCTCCTGATGTTTCTTGGACCTGAGCCCCTTTGGTGGCACCGAACCTCCCATTTCTGTTTCTCCAAATTTCTCTTGCAGTGAGCCTGATGGGAGTCCACCCCACTGCTTTCCAGCCTCTCTACCTCCCCTGTCAGGAAGGGGAGGTAATTTGGATCGAGGGTAGCTAAAACATCATGTCTGCAGCCACAGTGGTATGCATGGCCCCATCTTTTCAGGGGCCAGACATCCTCCCGTAGAGGGCGTTTGGCAACTCCTTTGTGGTTGGAGATGTCCTCAGATACCCGAGCAATAATGACATGAACGCTTAGAGCTGTCTAGTGGCCTGGTCATCTTCCTAGGGGCTCTGGGACCACCCCTGGCTCCTCTGTACGGAACAAGGCCTCACTCTCTTACTCCCACGGCTGCAGAAGCTTGTGTTTCTGGGACAAGCAGAAATGCCCATTGCTGAGGCTGGGACACCAGCAATGACGCTGTGCAGACCAAGCCCCCTCCAGTTTCACATAGCACACGTGTACGCAGTGTTTTGTAATCCCCATAGCAAAGGAAGTTCTGCTTATGCACCACGGAGCAATTTTTACACATCCCCGAACCATCATTAGTGCGCAGGTGCTGTGAGCTGTCCTTAGAATGTAGAGCATGAAGCTGCAGCCTTCTCAGTTCCAACAGTGTTTACGCTCTACGGAAGAACAAGGTACTGTGGGAAATATTTTGAGACTTCATCGATTTGCTTTTGTTCCTTGTAGCTGTCAAAGCACTATGCTCTGCAAAGACATAAGTTACCTCTGTGCCTACACATAGACAGACACACTGCCATTGCGCTCAAGTTTGTCATGGCTTCATCGCGATCGCTGTTAATAATCGGATGCATATCAATCCTCGGTGACACAAACTGGGTTTCTCTTCTCTGAAGACGGAGACCGACAAAAACTGGACAATATCAAGATGTTATTTGCCTCTTTCCTGGGACTTTGTCTGCGGCAGCTGATCTAAGGGGAAGCTGTCCAACTTTTTCCTTCCCCTATATATAGGCATGACAAGGGAAAAAAGGAAGAAAGAGCAAAGACAAAGTTAAGGATGACACAGTTTCAGTGTCTGTGAGTGGAGTGGGTTCACTCGGCCTTCTGCCGCCCTTCCCCGCTGAAGACAAAGCCAGTTCAAGACTATTACTGGCAGTTTTCTGCCGCGCTGGTACAACGTTCTCGGAGGTGTGGGGGGACTCAAGACACAGGTCGAGAAGGACGGCAAGAAACACGTAGAGTAAGATCCACAGAATGTATCTGCCAGATACGGCTTGACTGCTAGAGCTGAAGTCTCTCACGTTATCTCCAGCAGACTGTTGATCCATCATCTTTCTCTGCCAAAAAAGCTGCCGTGTTCTCAGCAAAGTGACAAAAAGATTCCAGAAGTTGCCTTCCCCCTGCCCCGCGGCCAGACACGTCAGAGCCGCTGAGCAAGAAGGCAGCCTCTCCAGTTGCTGAGGTGCCTGCTCGGAGGGCTCAAGGCAGCAGATGTATGGTGGGCTCACGGGCGCTGGGGCCAAGTGTGCCCTCGTGGGGAATGTGCCCCAGTGCTTGTGCTGGGCTGGCCCCAGCTAGCAGTCCAGCACCCACACAGCGGCTCACTAGCTCCCCCTGCCTCAGCGGGATGGGGGAGAAAATAGCAAGAACAAGAGCAAGAACACTTGTGGGTCAAAATAAAGACAGGGAAATCACTCACCAGCTACTGTTGGAGGCAAAAGAGACTTGACTTGGGGAACTGAACTTTAAATATTGAAATACTGGTTTGGGTGTTGGGAAACAAAGATGACAAACATTTAAAACACTTAGGCAAGCACACATTTCATGCCCCTTCCCCAGCAGAAGCTTCGCTCCAGACATGTCTCTTCCCCGTTCCTAGTCTGCATTCCACTTGTCGTCACAGCAGGTTATAACAAATCAGTCCCTTTGCTGAGGCAACAGGCAGTACAGGAGGTTGGGGTCGGGCCATAACAGCTTCCTTCTTCTGTACTCTCTCTGTTCCTTGTTCTTTTCTACTGCTTCTCTTTCCCTCTTACTGGTTTGCTTTGCTGTAACACGGGTCCTGCGTGGGACACAGTCCCCTTAGGGAAGTAGTCGCTCAAGCGATGGGTATCTGTGGGCTGTCCTGGAGGTGACTGTCTGATGGGAGTTGGGGATGTGCACTCTGCGAGGCACCTCAGCCCTGCAAATCTGTGCAACGGACCGCTGGGGCTGCACGGGGCACTGTACAGGTGTGACGGAAGAACAGAGGACTTGCCCGAGCTGTCCTTGCCCTTGGATGCATGCCACGCCTCCTCCTTCTGGAGAAGGGTGGGAAGGCGAGGAGGAGTTGTGTCTGGGCTCTAGCCAAGCTGATTTCTCCTGCCCACGTCAGGCTGGTTCCCCTGAAGAGCAAGCGACAGGTGTGGGTCTTTCACTTGACAAGATGGTAAATGAATTTCACGTTTCCATGAACGAGCTAATTGCTCCAGAAGGATGCTCAGCTTAGTGGGTGTCCAACCATAGTTTAGTTCCCTTGGGCAAAGACATTGGCAGCGTTCTCTCCTCTTCCGAGTCACACTTGCTGAAATCTCCAACCACGGTCTACATGATAGAGGGAAGAGGGCTTGCTTAGTCTGGAGAAAAGGAGGCTCAGGGGAGAGACCCTGTTGCTCTCTACAACTAGCTGAAAGGAGGTTGTAGCGAGGTGGGTGTCTGTCTCTTTTCCCAAGTAACAAGCGATAGGAAGAGAAGAAACAGCCTCAAGTTGTGCCAGGGGAGGTTTAGATTGGATAGCAGGAAAAATTTCCTCACTGAAAGGGTGTATTGCAATCAAGACCCACATACTTCTCAGAGAAAATGGGGTGCTGCAGGGCTAATAACTTTTTTGTTTCTTAGCCTTGTTCACCTAGCGAGACGTATACTGCAGGCAGGGAACAGCAAAAACTGCAGTGCTGGGAAGGCCCTGGCCTGCATGTGAGGAGCAGTGGTGGTGTGAGCAGAGCTTGGTCTGGCCCTGCCACGGAGGTCTTGAGGAGCCAGGGAAGCTGAGTCCAGGCAGCGTCATCCCCAGCGATTTTGCCATGGATGGGTTGGTACCTGTGCTGTGCCGCCGTGTCCGTAGGGCACAACAGATGCTTGACCCATGGAGCTGCCTGTGGGGGTCACCTGAGGAATGCCAGGATTTAGAGCATTACCCGGGGCTCAATGCCAAGGTCTGACAGGAAATTTTCAAGTACCACTGGAAAGCGTACCTAAGCGTTGGCATTAATAGTGAATCCGCAAGTTGACTGCACAGGGAAGAGGGACACCTGAAAGAAGCCGTGAGAGCCTTTTGGGGCTGTTGGGTTTACAGGGAGTGGGGACTGCAGTGCGTAGCCTGAGTGTGGCTGCTACCAGTCCTAACTCGTGAATTACCTCAGGCCTGCACGTCTGGACAGCAGCTGGGTTCCTGTTTCATCTGCCTGTGCCCGTGTGCGCTGGCCACGGACGCCAGATCGGGTAATGTAGGGGAGGGGAATGGGGAGGTGAGGTTGTGGGGCTGTCCCCAGGCATTGTTGTTTCCCATCCCCACTCCTGCCACCCTTTGGAGCCATGTTCTGACTCATGGCCATTGGCTGTGGCGTAGCCAGGGATGTCTCCCATAGCTGCAAGGAAAAGCGGTCGGAAAAAGTTGCCTCAGAAGGAAGGAGGACTCGGAGGCCCAGGCTTGGATGCAGCACAACTTTAATGAGTCTAAAGAAGGAAAGGAGGTGGCTGACAGGGAGCACCAGGGGCAGGCACCGAGATGCGGTGGAGCTCCTGCAGGGTGTGTGTCGGCCTGTCCTGCAGAAGGAGGGAGTCCACCAGGTCCCTGCTCGGCTGGCGTTGGGAGGTGGTGACAGGCAAGGCAAGAGAGAGAGAGGAGAGTGGAGGAAGGAAAGAGTGGCCCGAAGCCCTTCATACAAGGCCCCGAAGCTCTATCTCCTGTCCAGCACCATGTTCTGAGGTCTTGGGAGGTTCTTGCCCGAGGGTGTTGCCAGCACCTTTAGCAGGGGGGGCACCTTCTGCCACAGTAGCGGCTGGTAATGCAGGAGAGGTCAAAGCCCCCAGAGTTGATGGGCACTCCGTCACAGCTGAGGATGCTGCCAACGGCAGCGGAGGTGGTAGAGCCCACAACGGTGTTCTGTGGGAAGGAGCTGAGGATGGGGCCGGGCAGGGTCACCACCACGGGGGAGGGCTCGATGACGACGGTGGAGTTCTGGCACTGCCTGACACAGGGCTCATTGCAGCTGTTGGCCAGCGGGGTTGGGCCGCAGGGCTGGCAGCAGGGCACGCACGGGTTGCAGCAGGACATGTCTCGGGGCCGGAGGTGCACCTGGGAGAGAGGGTAGTGGGAAGCAGGAAACGGGGACACGTGAGAAGCCGCACTGCACCCAACCGCAGAGGAGCCAAGGCACCTCCTGGCCCAGCGTACGCTGCCCAGCTCAAAACCCAGGAGCCACCTCAACACAGTCCCAGCCCCTCTCTGCACAAGACCTTCTCTCCCCTTCCCTCTCCCATGAGAAGCAGCTCCCAGCCCTGGGCTAGGACAGCCCACATCAGCTGAGACTGGAGGAAAGACCTCATCTTGAAGGAGGAGGACAAGAGGCTTCACACTCACCTGATTCCCAGGGAGAAGGAGGCGAGAGAAGCGGATGAGAGAGCAGAGCGCTGGGCTGTCTTTTATAGTAGTCCTGCACTGCCTCAGGCCCAGAGGCACCCTTTGTGGAAGTAATAATTTTCTGACAAGCTCATGCCAAATGCAAACCATCCCAGCTAATGGTATGGGCTGTGTCCTGGCTTCCTGCACGGCTGCCTTTTCATTTCCTGGCTTATGCCACGTGCTTTCCCATCCAAAGGCTTCTGTAAGCTTCTGCCGGGATGAGAGCCCTAAGGATTTCCGGGGCAGAAACACGTCAGCGCAGGCGGGAGACTCAGCTCAAGTGCTGGTGGCATCCCGTGCGGTCAGGTGATGTGCACCTGGGTCACTCCTGGGGGATGGCTTGTGGCAAAGTTGTCAGGAAATGGGTACCGCTCTCAAGGTTCTTGCCCGAGTGTGCCCAAGGACTCCCATGTGAGAGGACATGCCTCATCCTTTTCTCTTGCTCCCCACATCTCTCTCTGATGGTTGCTCATTGATGCACGCAGGTGGGCTTCTGCTGGGAGGGTTTGACACCTGCTGCAACACTAACGCTGCTCTGAGGACAATTTTGCTGGGCTCATTTGCCTCATGCCCTTCTCTGTGTAGTGTCTGCAGGTCCTCAGGCGAGACCAGGAGCATGTCTGGGGCCCGGTCCTTCCCTGGGGCACCTGAGGACGGTTCTGCCAGTGTGGTCCCCAGCATCTCCTCAGAAGTGTCCCCAGCTGTTGTTGTGTTCCTGCACATGTGTTTTTGTTTGTGCTTGACTCTATGCTGGCTTTATGTGAGCATACAGAGTTTTGCATGATTATGACTTGCATAACTGGTAACTGATGTCCCTGCCTTTATCTTGACCCATGAGGTTCTTTCACCTTGCTCACAACAAGTGACAAAGTCAAAAAGTTCTTTTAGTAAGATAAGATTTAAAAAGTAATATAGATACTGGGTAAATCTTCCATCTCTTCACATGCTGGAAACCCCACATCTGTGCAGCAGCAGATGGTGCCCCGACAGATGTTCCCAAGGCACCCTGTGCAGATCCTGACCGTGGAGGCGTTCCTCCTCCCTCTCATGTGGAGGTGCCGTTTATTCTGTGTAACAAACCAGACCATACGTCTTCTCCTGACAGGCTGGGGCATTATCTCTGTCATAACACCCGCCGGTGCGCAGCACAGGCCAGCATGGGGCACTGCAGCAGATTCCCTTACAGTGGTCCTCATGCCAGCACCGGGGCTTCTCAAGCCTTAAGCGCAAGGGCCAAGCAAGAAGACATGGGTTTCTCCGGCTCACTAACTCCTTGAGTCCAGCGTCCTCCACAAGGCTCCCGGTAGGGTGCACAGACTGGGTTTCACTGAACTGCTTGGGGAGCTCCTCTGTCCTTGGGAACAGCTCACGTCCGGGCAGGGCGTGTGCAGCCAAGGAGACTTTGCTGCTGGCTCAGGAGCTCTGTGGTTCACGGCCTGAGAGCGTGGCACAGTGAGGAGCATAAAAAGGCTGTGGCGTGGTGGGACGCTTACTGCCCAGGGTCTCTGTTCCAGTCACTGTTGAGCTGCTCCTCAGAGCTGCTGGGGAACTTGGCACCTGAGCTTTGAGCATGCCCAGGAAGGAACTGCCCCCACGTGCTCTACAAGCAAGACCCTTCACCCCTTTTTGTTGGGGTGATTTTTTACTTTTGAGCCCTTCCTCTTCTCTTCCCCAGGCACTTCCTGGGCGCTCCCTCTTGTCCTTCTCCTGATGTTTCTTGGACCTGAGCCCCTTTGGTGGCACCGAACCTCCCATTTCTGTTTCTCCAAATTTCTCTTGCAGTGAGCCTGATGGGAGTCCACCCCACTGCTTTCCAGCCTCTCTACCTCCCCTGTCAGGAAGGGGAGGTAATTTGGATCGAGGGTAGCTAAAACATCATGTCTGCAGCCACAGTGGTATGCATGGCCCCATCTTTTCAGGGGCCAGACATCCTCCCGTAGAGGGCGTTTGGCAACTCCTTTGTGGTTGGAGATGTCCTCAGATACCCGAGCAATAATGACATGAACGCTTAGAGCTGTCTAGTGGCCTGGTCATCTTCCTAGGGGCTCTGGGACCACCCCTGGCTCCTCTGTACGGAACAAGGCCTCACTCTCTTACTCCCACGGCTGCAGAAGCTTGTGTTTCTGGGACAAGCAGAAATGCCCATTGCTGAGGCTGGGACACCAGCAATGACGCTGTGCAGACCAAGCCCCCTCCAGTTTCACATAGCACACGTGTACGCAGTGTTTTGTAATCCCCATAGCAAAGGAAGTTCTGCTTATGCACCACGGAGCAATTTTTACACATCCCCGAACCATCATTAGTGCGCAGGTGCTGTGAGCTGTCCTTAGAATGTAGAGCATGAAGCTGCAGCCTTCTCAGTTCCAACAGTGTTTACGCTCTACGGAAGAACAAGGTACTGTGGGAAATATTTTGAGACTTCATCGATTTGCTTTTGTTCCTTGTAGCTGTCAAAGCACTATGCTCTGCAAAGACATAAGTTACCTCTGTGCCTACACATAGACAGACACACTGCCATTGCGCTCAAGTTTGTCATGGCTTCATCGCGATCGCTGTTAATAATCGGATGCATATCAATCCTCGGTGACACAAACTGGGTTTCTCTTCTCTGAAGACGGAGACCGACAAAAACTGGACAATATCAAGATGTTATTTGCCTCTTTCCTGGGACTTTGTCTGCGGCAGCTGATCTAAGGGGAAGCTGTCCAACTTTTTCCTTCCCCTATATATAGGCATGACAAGGGAAAAAAGGAAGAAAGAGCAAAGACAAAGTTAAGGATGACACAGTTTCAGTGTCTGTGAGTGGAGTGGGTTCACTCGGCCTTCTGCCGCCCTTCCCCGCTGAAGACAAAGCCAGTTCAAGACTATTACTGGCAGTTTTCTGCCGCGCTGGTACAACGTTCTCGGAGGTGTGGGGGGACTCAAGACACAGGTCGAGAAGGACGGCAAGAAACACGTAGAGTAAGATCCACAGAATGTATCTGCCAGATACGGCTTGACTGCTAGAGCTGAAGTCTCTCACGTTATCTCCAGCAGACTGTTGATCCATCATCTTTCTCTGCCAAAAAAGCTGCCGTGTTCTCAGCAAAGTGACAAAAAGATTCCAGAAGTTGCCTTCCCCCTGCCCCGCGGCCAGACACGTCAGAGCCGCTGAGCAAGAAGGCAGCCTCTCCAGTTGCTGAGGTGCCTGCTCGGAGGGCTCAAGGCAGCAGATGTATGGTGGGCTCACGGGCGCTGGGGCCAAGTGTGCCCTCGTGGGGAATGTGCCCCAGTGCTTGTGCTGGGCTGGCCCCAGCTAGCAGTCCAGCACCCACACAGCGGCTCACTAGCTCCCCCTGCCTCAGCGGGATGGGGGAGAAAATAGCAAGAACAAGAGCAAGAACACTTGTGGGTCAAAATAAAGACAGGGAAATCACTCACCAGCTACTGTTGGAGGCAAAAGAGACTTGACTTGGGGAACTGAACTTTAAATATTGAAATACTGGTTTGGGTGTTGGGAAACAAAGATGACAAACATTTAAAACACTTAGGCAAGCACACATTTCATGCCCCTTCCCCAGCAGAAGCTTCGCTCCAGACATGTCTCTTCCCCGTTCCTAGTCTGCATTCCACTTGTCGTCACAGCAGGTTATAACAAATCAGTCCCTTTGCTGAGGCAACAGGCAGTACAGGAGGTTGGGGTCGGGCCATAACAGCTTCCTTCTTCTGTACTCTCTCTGTTCCTTGTTCTTTTCTACTGCTTCTCTTTCCCTCTTACTGGTTTGCTTTGCTGTAACACGGGTCCTGCGTGGGACACAGTCCCCTTAGGGAAGTAGTCGCTCAAGCGATGGGTATCTGTGGGCTGTCCTGGAGGTGACTGTCTGATGGGAGTTGGGGATGTGCACTCTGCGAGGCACCTCAGCCCTGCAAATCTGTGCAACGGACCGCTGGGGCTGCACGGGGCACTGTACAGGTGTGACGGAAGAACAGAGGACTTGCCCGAGCTGTCCTTGCCCTTGGATGCATGCCACGCCTCCTCCTTCTGGAGAAGGGTGGGAAGGCGAGGAGGAGTTGTGTCTGGGCTCTAGCCAAGCTGATTTCTCCTGCCCACGTCAGGCTGGTTCCCCTGAAGAGCAAGCGACAGGTGTGGGTCTTTCACTTGACAAGATGGTAAATGAATTTCACGTTTCCATGAACGAGCTAATCGCTCCAGAAGGATGCTCAGCTTAGTGGGTGTCCAACCATAGTTTAGTTCCCTTGGGCAAAGACATTGGCAGCGTTCTCTCCTCTTCCGAGTCACACTTGCTGAAATCTCCAACCACGGTCTACATGATAGAGGGAAGAGGGCTTGCTTAGTCTGGAGAAAAGGAGGCTCAGGGGAGAGACCCTGTTGCTCTCTACAACTAGCTGAAAGGAGGTTGTAGCGAGGTGGGTGTCTGTCTCTTTTCCCAAGTAACAAGCGATAGGAAGAGAAGAAACAGCCTCAAGTTGTGCCAGGGGAGGTTTAGATTGGATAGCAGGAAAAATTTCCTCACTGAAAGGGTGTATTGCAATCAAGACCCACATACTTCTCAGAGAAAATGGGGTGCTGCAGGGCTAATAACTTTTTTGTTTCTTAGCCTTGTTCACCTAGCGAGACGTATACTGCAGGCAGGGAACAGCAAAAACTGCAGTGCTGGGAAGGCCCTGGCCTGCATGTGAGGAGCAGTGGTGGTGTGAGCAGAGCTTGGTCTGGCCCTGCCACGGAGGTCTTGAGGAGCCAGGGAAGCTGAGTCCAGGCAGCGTCATCCCCAGCGATTTTGCCATGGATGGGTTGGTACCTGTGCTGTGCCGCCGTGTCCGTAGGGCACAACAGATGCTTGACCCATGGAGCTGCCTGTGGGGGTCACCTGAGGAATGCCAGGATTTAGAGCATTACCCGGGGCTCAATGCCAAGGTCTGACAGGAAATTTTCAAGTACCACTGGAAAGCGTACCTAAGCATTGGCATTAATAGTGAATCCGCAAGTTGACTGCACAGGGAAGAGGGACACCTGAAAGAAGCCGTGAGAGCCTTTTGGGGCTGTTGGGTTTACAGGGAGTGGGGACTGCAGTGCGTAGCCTGAGTGTGGCTGCTACCAGTCCTAACTCGTGAATTACCTCAGGCCTGCACGTCTGGACAGCAGCTGGGTTCCTGTTTCATCTGCCTGTGCCCGTGTGCGCTGGCCACGGACGCCAGATCGGGTAATGTAGGGGAGGGGAATGGGGAGGTGAGGTTGTGGGGCTGTCCCCAGGCATTGTTGTTTCCCATCCCCACTCCTGCCACCCTTTGGAGCCATGTTCTGACTCATGGCCATTGGCTGTGGCGTAGCCAGGGATGTCTCCCATAGCTGCAAGGAAAAGCGGTCGGAAAAAGTTGCCTCAGAAGGAAGGAGGACTCGGAGGCCCAGGCTTGGATGCAGCACAACTTTAATGAGTCTAAAGAAGGAAAGGAGGTGGCTGACAGGGAGCACCAGGGGCAGGCACCGAGATGCGGTGGAGCTCCTGCAGGGTGTGTGTCGGCCTGTCCTGCAGAAGGAGGGAGTCCACCAGGTCCCTGCTCGGCTGGCGTTGGGAGGTGGTGACAGGCAAGGCAAGAGAGAGAGAGGAGAGTGGAGGAAGGAAAGAGTGGCCCGAAGCCCTTCATACAAGGCCCCGAAGCTCTATCTCCTGTCCAGCACCATGTTCTGAGGTCTTGGGAGGTTCTTGCCCGAGGGTGTTGCCAGCACCTTTAGCAGGGGGGGCACCTTCTGCCACAGTAGCGGCTGGTAATGCAGGAGAGGTCAAAGCCCCCAGAGTTGATGGGCACTCCGTCACAGCTGAGGATGCTGCCAACGGCAGCGGAGGTGGTAGAGCCCACAACGGTGTTCTGTGGGAAGGAGCTGAGGATGGGGCCGGGCAGGGTCACCACCACGGGGGAGGGCTCGATGACGACGGTGGAGTTCTGGCACTGCCTGACACAGGGCTCATTGCAGCTGTTGGCCAGCGGGGTTGGGCCGCAGGGCTGGCAGCAGGGCACGCACGGGTTGCAGCAGGACATGTCTCGGGGCCGGAGGTGCACCTGGGAGAGAGGGTAGTGGGAAGCAGGAAACGGGGACACGTGAGAAGCCGCACTGCACCCAACCGCAGAGGAGCCAAGGCACCTCCTGGCCCAGCGTACGCTGCCCAGCTCAAAACCCAGGAGCCACCTCAACACAGTCCCAGCCCCTCTCTGCACAAGACCTTCTCTCCCCTTCCCTCTCCCATGAGAAGCAGCTCCCAGCCCTGGGCTAGGACAGCCCACATCAGCTGAGACTGGAGGAAAGACCTCATCTTGAAGGAGGAGGACAAGAGGCTTCACACTCACCTGATTCCCAGGGAGAAGGAGGCGAGAGAAGCGGATGAGAGAGCAGAGCGCTGGGCTGTCTTTTATAGTAGTCCTGCACTGCCTCAGGCCCAGAGGCACCCTTTGTGGAAGTAATAATTTTCTGACAAGCTCATGCCAAATGCAAACCATCCCAGCTAATGGTATGGGCTGTGTCCTGGCTTCCTGCACGGCTGCCTTTTCATTTCCTGGCTTATGCCACGTGCTTTCCCATCCAAAGGCTTCTGTAAGCTTCTGCCGGGATGAGAGCCCTAAGGATTTCCGGGGCAGAAACACGTCAGCGCAGGCGGGAGACTCAGCTCAAGTGCTGGTGGCATCCCGTGCGGTCAGGTGATGTGCACCTGGGTCACTCCTGGGGGATGGCTTGTGGCAAAGTTGTCAGGAAATGGGTACCGCTCTCAAGGTTCTTGCCCGAGTGTGCCCAAGGACTCCCATGTGAGAGGACATGCCTCATCCTTTTCTCTTGCTCCCCACATCTCTCTCTGATGGTTGCTCATTGATGCACGCAGGTGGGCTTCTGCTGGGAGGGTTTGACACCTGCTGCAACACTAACGCTGCTCTGAGGACAATTTTGCTGGGCTCATTTGCCTCATGCCCTTCTCTGTGTAGTGTCTGCAGGTCCTCAGGCGAGACCAGGAGCATGTCTGGGGCCCGGTCCTTCCCTGGGGCACCTGAGGACGGTTCTGCCAGTGTGGTCCCCAGCATCTCCTCAGAAGTGTCCCCAGCTGTTGTTGTGTTCCTGCACATGTGTTTTTGTTTGTGCTTGACTCTATGCTGGCTTTATGTGAGCATACAGAGTTTTGCATGATTATGACTTGCATAACTGGTAACTGATGTCCCTGCCTTTATCTTGACCCATGAGGTTCTTTCACCTTGCTCACAACAAGTGACAAAGTCAAAAAGTTCTTTTAGTAAGATAAGATTTAAAAAGTAATATAGATACTGGGTAAATCTTCCATCTCTTCACATGCTGGAAACCCCACATCTGTGCAGCAGCAGATGGTGCCCCGACAGATGTTCCCAAGGCACCCTGCGCAGATCCTGACCGTGGAGGCGTTCCTCCTCCCTCTCATGTGGAGGTGCCGTTTATTCTGTGTAACAAACCAGACCATACGTCTTCTCCTGACAGGCTGGGGCATTATCTCTGTCATAACACCCGCCGGTGCGCAGCACAGGCCAGCATGGGGCACTGCAGCAGATTCCCTTACAGTGGTCCTCATGCCAGCACCGGGGCTTCTCAAGCCTTAAGCGCAAGGGCCAAGCAAGAAGACATGGGTTTCTCCGGCTCACTAACTCCTTGAGTCCAGCGTCCTCCACAAGGCTCCCGGTACGGTGCACAGACTGGGTTTCACTGAACTGCTTGGGGAGCTCCTCTGTCCTTGGGAACAGCTCACGTCCGGGCAGGGCGTGTGCAGCCAAGGAGACTTTGCTGCTGGCTCAGGAGCTCTGTGGTTCACGGCCTGAGAGCGTGGCACAGTGAGGAGCATAAAAAGGCTGTGGCGTGGTGGGACGCTTACTGCCCAGGGTCTCTGTTCCAGTCACTGTTGAGCTGCTCCTCAGAGCTGCTGGGGAACTTGGCACCTGAGCTTTGAGCATGCCCAGGAAGGAACTGCCCCCACGTGCTCTACAAGCAAGACCCTTCACCCCTTTTTGTTGGGGTGATTTTTTACTTTTGAGCCCTTCCTCTTCTCTTCCCCAGGCACTTCCTGGGCGCTCCCTCTTGTCCTTCTCCTGATGTTTCTTGGACCTGAGCCCCTTTGGTGGCACCGAACCTCCCATTTCTGTTTCTCCAAATTTCTCTTGCAGTGAGCCTGATGGGAGTCCACCCCACTGCTTTCCAGCCTCTCTACCTCCCCTGTCAGGAAGGGGAGGTAATTTGGATCGAGGGTAGCTAAAACATCATGTCTGCAGCCACAGTGGTATGCATGGCCCCATCTTTTCAGGGGCCAGACATCCTCCCGTAGAGGGCGTTTGGCAACTCCTTTGTGGTTGGAGATGTCCTCAGATACCCGAGCAATAATGACATGAACGCTTAGAGCTGTCTAGTGGCCTGGTCATCTTCCTAGGGGCTCTGGGACCACCCCTGGCTCCTCTGTACGGAACAAGGCCTCACTCTCTTACTCCCACGGCTGCAGAAGCTTGTGTTTCTGGGACAAGCAGAAATGCCCATTGCTGAGGCTGGGACACCAGCAATGACGCTGTGCAGACCAAGCCCCCTCCAGTTTCACATAGCACACGTGTACGCAGTGTTTTGTAATCCCCATAGCAAAGGAAGTTCTGCTTATGCACCACGGAGCAATTTTTACACATCCCCGAACCATCATTAGTGCGCAGGTGCTGTGAGCTGTCCTTAGAATGTAGAGCATGAAGCTGCAGCCTTCTCAGTTCCAACAGTGTTTACGCTCTACGGAAGAACAAGGTACTGTGGGAAATATTTTGAGACTTCATCGATTTGCTTTTGTTCCTTGTAGCTGTCAAAGCACTATGCTCTGCAAAGACATAAGTTACCTCTGTGCCTACACATAGACAGACACACTGCCATTGCGCTCAAGTTTGTCATGGCTTCATCGCGATCGCTGTTAATAATCGGATGCATATCAATCCTCGGTGACACAAACTGGGTTTCTCTTCTCTGAAGACGGAGACCGACAAAAACTGGACAATATCAAGATGTTATTTGCCTCTTTCCTGGGACTTTGTCTGCGGCAGCTGATCTAAGGGGAAGCTGTCCAACTTTTTCCTTCCCCTATATATAGGCATGACAAGGGAAAAAAGGAAGAAAGAGCAAAGACAAAGTTAAGGATGACACAGTTTCAGTGTCTGTGAGTGGAGTGGGTTCACTCGGCCTTCTGCCGCCCTTCCCCGCTGAAGACAAAGCCAGTTCAAGACTATTACTGGCAGTTTTCTGCCGCGCTGGTACAACGTTCTCGGAGGTGTGGGGGGACTCAAGACACAGGTCGAGAAGGACGGCAAGAAACACGTAGAGTAAGATCCACAGAATGTATCTGCCAGATACGGCTTGACTGCTAGAGCTGAAGTCTCTCACGTTATCTCCAGCAGACTGTTGATCCATCATCTTTCTCTGCCAAAAAAGCTGCCGTGTTCTCAGCAAAGTGACAAAAAGATTCCAGAAGTTGCCTTCCCCCTGCCCCGCGGCCAGACACGTCAGAGCCGCTGAGCAAGAAGGCAGCCTCTCCAGTTGCTGAGGTGCCTGCTCAGAGGGCTCAAGGCAGCAGATGTATGGTGGGCTCACGGGCGCTGGGGCCAAGTGTGCCCTCGTGGGGAATGTGCCCCAGTGCTTGTGCTGGGCTGGCCCCAGCTAGCAGTCCAGCACCCACACAGCGGCTCACTAGCTCCCCCTGCCTCAGCGGGATGGGGGAGAAAATAGCAAGAACAAGAGCAAGAACACTTGTGGGTCAAAATAAAGACAGGGAAATCACTCACCAGCTACTGTTGGAGGCAAAAGAGACTTGACTTGGGGAACTGAACTTTAAATATTGAAATACTGGTTTGGGTGTTGGGAAACAAAGATGACAAACATTTAAAACACTTAGGCAAGCACACATTTCATGCCCCTTCCCCAGCAGAAGCTTCGCTCCAGACATGTCTCTTCCCCGTTCCTAGTCTGCATTCCACTTGTCGTCACAGCAGGTTATAACAAATCAGTCCCTTTGCTGAGGCAACAGGCAGTACAGGAGGTTGGGGTCGGGCCATAACAGCTTCCTTCTTCTGTACTCTCTCTGTTCCTTGTTCTTTTCTACTGCTTCTCTTTCCCTCTTACTGGTTTGCTTTGCTGTAACACGGGTCCTGCGTGGGACACAGTCCCCTTAGGGAAGTAGTCGCTCAAGCGATGGGTATCTGTGGGCTGTCCTGGAGGTGACTGTCTGATGGGAGTTGGGGATGTGCACTCTGCGAGGCACCTCAGCCCTGCAAATCTGTGCAACGGACCGCTGGGGCTGCACGGGGCACTGTACAGGTGTGACGGAAGAACAGAGGACTTGCCCGAGCTGTCCTTGCCCTTGGATGCATGCCACGCCTCCTCCTTCTGGAGAAGGGTGGGAAGGCGAGGAGGAGTTGTGTCTGGGCTCTAGCCAAGCTGATTTCTCCTGCCCACGTCAGGCTGGTTCCCCTGAAGAGCAAGCGACAGGTGTGGGTCTTTCACTTGACAAGATGGTAAATGAATTTCACGTTTCCATGAACGAGCTAATTGCTCCAGAAGGATGCTCAGCTTAGTGGGTGTCCAACCATAGTTTAGTTCCCTTGGGCAAAGACATTGGCAGCGTTCTCTCCTCTTCCGAGTCACACTTGCTGAAATCTCCAACCACGGTCTACATGATAGAGGGAAGAGGGCTTGCTTAGTCTGGAGAAAAGGAGGCTCAGGGGAGAGACCCTGTTGCTCTCTACAACTAGCTGAAAGGAGGTTGTAGCGAGGTGGGTGTCTGTCTCTTTTCCCAAGTAACAAGCGATAGGAAGAGAAGAAACAGCCTCAAGTTGTGCCAGGGGAGGTTTAGATTGGATAGCAGGAAAAATTTCCTCACTGAAAGGGTGTATTGCAATCAAGACCCACATACTTCTCAGAGAAAATGGGGTGCTGCAGGGCTAATAACTTTTTTGTTTCTTAGCCTTGTTCACCTAGCGAGACGTATACTGCAGGCAGGGAACAGCAAAAACTGCAGTGCTGGGAAGGCCCTGGCCTGCATGTGAGGAGCAGTGGTGGTGTGAGCAGAGCTTGGTCTGGCCCTGCCACGGAGGTCTTGAGGAGCCAGGGAAGCTGAGTCCAGGCAGCGTCATCCCCAGCGATTTTGCCATGGATGGGTTGGTACCTGTGCTGTGCCGCCGTGTCCGTAGGGCACAACAGATGCTTGACCCATGGAGCTGCCTGTGGGGGTCACCTGAGGAATGCCAGGATTTAGAGCATTACCCGGGGCTCAATGCCAAGGTCTGACAGGAAATTTTCAAGTACCACTGGAAAGCGTACCTAAGCATTGGCATTAATAGTGAATCCGCAAGTTGACTGCACAGGGAAGAGGGACACCTGAAAGAAGCCGTGAGAGCCTTTTGGGGCTGTTGGGTTTACAGGGAGTGGGGACTGCAGTGCGTAGCCTGAGTGTGGCTGCTACCAGTCCTAACTCGTGAATTACCTCAGGCCTGCACGTCTGGACAGCAGCTGGGTTCCTGTTTCATCTGCCTGTGCCCGTGTGCGCTGGCCACGGACGCCAGATCGGGTAATGTAGGGGAGGGGAATGGGGAGGTGAGGTTGTGGGGCTGTCCCCAGGCATTGTTGTTTCCCATCCCCACTCCTGCCACCCTTTGGAGCCATGTTCTGACTCATGGCCATTGGCTGTGGCGTAGCCAGGGATGTCTCCCATAGCTGCAAGGAAAAGCGGTCGGAAAAAGTTGCCTCAGAAGGAAGGAGGACTCGGAGGCCCAGGCTTGGATGCAGCACAACTTTAATGAGTCTAAAGAAGGAAAGGAGGTGGCTGACAGGGAGCACCAGGGGCAGGCACCGAGATGCGGTGGAGCTCCTGCAGGGTGTGTGTCGGCCTGTCCTGCAGAAGGAGGGAGTCCACCAGGTCCCTGCTCGGCTGGCGTTGGGAGGTGGTGACAGGCAAGGCAAGAGAGAGAGAGGAGAGTGGAGGAAGGAAAGAGTGGCCCGAAGCCCTTCATACAAGGCCCCGAAGCTCTATCTCCTGTCCAGCACCATGTTCTGAGGTCTTGGGAGGTTCTTGCCCGAGGGTGTTGCCAGCACCTTTAGCAGGGGGGGCACCTTCTGCCACAGTAGCGGCTGGTAATGCAGGAGAGGTCAAAGCCCCCAGAGTTGATGGGCACTCCGTCACAGCTGAGGATGCTGCCAACGGCAGCGGAGGTGGTAGAGCCCACAACGGTGTTCTGTGGGAAGGAGCTGAGGATGGGGCCGGGCAGGGTCACCACCACGGGGGAGGGCTCGATGACGACGGTGGAGTTCTGGCACTGCCTGACACAGGGCTCATTGCAGCTGTTGGCCAGCGGGGTTGGGCCGCAGGGCTGGCAGCAGGGCACGCACGGGTTGCAGCAGGACATGTCTCGGGGCCGGAGGTGCACCTGGGAGAGAGGGTAGTGGGAAGCAGGAAACGGGGACACGTGAGAAGCCGCACTGCACCCAACCGCAGAGGAGCCAAGGCACCTCCTGGCCCAGCGTACGCTGCCCAGCTCAAAACCCAGGAGCCACCTCAACACAGTCCCAGCCCCTCTCTGCACAAGACCTTCTCTCCCCTTCCCTCTCCCATGAGAAGCAGCTCCCAGCCCTGGGCTAGGACAGCCCACATCAGCTGAGACTGGAGGAAAGACCTCATCTTGAAGGAGGAGGACAAGAGGCTTCACACTCACCTGATTCCCAGGGAGAAGGAGGCGAGAGAAGCGGATGAGAGAGCAGAGCGCTGGGCTGTCTTTTATAGTAGTCCTGCACTGCCTCAGGCCCAGAGGCACCCTTTGTGGAAGTAATAATTTTCTGACAAGCTCATGCCAAATGCAAACCATCCCAGCTAATGGTATGGGCTGTGTCCTGGCTTCCTGCACGGCTGCCTTTTCATTTCCTGGCTTATGCCACGTGCTTTCCCATCCAAAGGCTTCTGTAAGCTTCTGCCGGGATGAGAGCCCTAAGGATTTCCGGGGCAGAAACACGTCAGCGCAGGCGGGAGACTCAGCTCAAGTGCTGGTGGCATCCCGTGCGGTCAGGTGATGTGCACCTGGGTCACTCCTGGGGGATGGCTTGTGGCAAAGTTGTCAGGAAATGGGTACCGCTCTCAAGGTTCTTGCCCGAGTGTGCCCAAGGACTCCCATGTGAGAGGACATGCCTCATCCTTTTCTCTTGCTCCCCACATCTCTCTCTGATGGTTGCTCATTGATGCACGCAGGTGGGCTTCTGCTGGGAGGGTTTGACACCTGCTGCAACACTAACGCTGCTCTGAGGACAATTTTGCTGGGCTCATTTGCCTCATGCCCTTCTCTGTGTAGTGTCTGCAGGTCCTCAGGCGAGACCAGGAGCATGTCTGGGGCCCGGTCCTTCCCTGGGGCACCTGAGGACGGTTCTGCCAGTGTGGTCCCCAGCATCTCCTCAGAAGTGTCCCCAGCTGTTGTTGTGTTCCTGCACATGTGTTTTTGTTTGTGCTTGACTCTATGCTGGCTTTATGTGAGCATACAGAGTTTTGCATGATTATGACTTGCATAACTGGTAACTGATGTCCCTGCCTTTATCTTGACCCATGAGGTTCTTTCACCTTGCTCACAACAAGTGACAAAGTCAAAAAGTTCTTTTAGTAAGATAAGATTTAAAAAGTAATATAGATACTGGGTAAATCTTCCATCTCTTCACATGCTGGAAACCCCACATCTGTGCAGCAGCAGATGGTGCCCCGACAGATGTTCCCAAGGCACCCTGCGCAGATCCTGACCGTGGAGGCGTTCCTCCTCCCTCTCATGTGGAGGTGCCGTTTATTCTGTGTAACAAACCAGACCATACGTCTTCTCCTGACAGGCTGGGGCATTATCTCTGTCATAACACCCGCCGGTGCGCAGCACAGGCCAGCATGGGGCACTGCAGCAGATTCCCTTACAGTGGTCCTCATGCCAGCACCGGGGCTTCTCAAGCCTTAAGCGCAAGGGCCAAGCAAGAAGACATGGGTTTCTCCGGCTCACTAACTCCTTGAGTCCAGCGTCCTCCACAAGGCTCCCGGTACGGTGCACAGACTGGGTTTCACTGAACTGCTTGGGGAGCTCCTCTGTCCTTGGGAACAGCTCACGTCCGGGCAGGGCGTGTGCAGCCAAGGAGACTTTGCTGCTGGCTCAGGAGCTCTGTGGTTCACGGCCTGAGAGCGTGGCACAGTGAGGAGCATAAAAAGGCTGTGGCGTGGTGGGACGCTTACTGCCCAGGGTCTCTGTTCCAGTCACTGTTGAGCTGCTCCTCAGAGCTGCTGGGGAACTTGGCACCTGAGCTTTGAGCATGCCCAGGAAGGAACTGCCCCCACGTGCTCTACAAGCAAGACCCTTCACCCCTTTTTGTTGGGGTGATTTTTTACTTTTGAGCCCTTCCTCTTCTCTTCCCCAGGCACTTCCTGGGCGCTCCCTCTTGTCCTTCTCCTGATGTTTCTTGGACCTGAGCCCCTTTGGTGGCACCGAACCTCCCATTTCTGTTTCTCCAAATTTCTCTTGCAGTGAGCCTGATGGGAGTCCACCCCACTGCTTTCCAGCCTCTCTACCTCCCCTGTCAGGAAGGGGAGGTAATTTGGATCGAGGGTAGCTAAAACATCATGTCTGCAGCCACAGTGGTATGCATGGCCCCATCTTTTCAGGGGCCAGACATCCTCCCGTAGAGGGCGTTTGGCAACTCCTTTGTGGTTGGAGATGTCCTCAGATACCCGAGCAATAATGACATGAACGCTTAGAGCTGTCTAGTGGCCTGGTCATCTTCCTAGGGGCTCTGGGACCACCCCTGGCTCCTCTGTACGGAACAAGGCCTCACTCTCTTACTCCCACGGCTGCAGAAGCTTGTGTTTCTGGGACAAGCAGAAATGCCCATTGCTGAGGCTGGGACACCAGCAATGACGCTGTGCAGACCAAGCCCCCTCCAGTTTCACATAGCACACGTGTACGCAGTGTTTTGTAATCCCCATAGCAAAGGAAGTTCTGCTTATGCACCACGGAGCAATTTTTACACATCCCCGAACCATCATTAGTGCGCAGGTGCTGTGAGCTGTCCTTAGAATGTAGAGCATGAAGCTGCAGCCTTCTCAGTTCCAACAGTGTTTACGCTCTACGGAAGAACAAGGTACTGTGGGAAATATTTTGAGACTTCATCGATTTGCTTTTGTTCCTTGTAGCTGTCAAAGCACTATGCTCTGCAAAGACATAAGTTACCTCTGTGCCTACACATAGACAGACACACTGCCATTGCGCTCAAGTTTGTCATGGCTTCATCGCGATCGCTGTTAATAATCGGATGCATATCAATCCTCGGTGACACAAACTGGGTTTCTCTTCTCTGAAGACGGAGACCGACAAAAACTGGACAATATCAAGATGTTATTTGCCTCTTTCCTGGGACTTTGTCTGCGGCAGCTGATCTAAGGGGAAGCTGTCCAACTTTTTCCTTCCCCTATATATAGGCATGACAAGGGAAAAAAGGAAGAAAGAGCAAAGACAAAGTTAAGGATGACACAGTTTCAGTGTCTGTGAGTGGAGTGGGTTCACTCGGCCTTCTGCCGCCCTTCCCCGCTGAAGACAAAGCCAGTTCAAGACTATTACTGGCAGTTTTCTGCCGCGCTGGTACAACGTTCTCGGAGGTGTGGGGGGACTCAAGACACAGGTCGAGAAGGACGGCAAGAAACACGTAGAGTAAGATCCACAGAATGTATCTGCCAGATACGGCTTGACTGCTAGAGCTGAAGTCTCTCACGTTATCTCCAGCAGACTGTTGATCCATCATCTTTCTCTGCCAAAAAAGCTGCCGTGTTCTCAGCAAAGTGACAAAAAGATTCCAGAAGTTGCCTTCCCCCTGCCCCGCGGCCAGACACGTCAGAGCCGCTGAGCAAGAAGGCAGCCTCTCCAGTTGCTGAGGTGCCTGCTCGGAGGGCTCAAGGCAGCAGATGTATGGTGGGCTCACGGGCGCTGGGGCCAAGTGTGCCCTCGTGGGGAATGTGCCCCAGTGCTTGTGCTGGGCTGGCCCCAGCTAGCAGTCCAGCACCCACACAGCGGCTCACTAGCTCCCCCTGCCTCAGCGGGATGGGGGAGAAAATAGCAAGAACAAGAGCAAGAACACTTGTGGGTCAAAATAAAGACAGGGAAATCACTCACCAGCTACTGTTGGAGGCAAAAGAGACTTGACTTGGGGAACTGAACTTTAAATATTGAAATACTGGTTTGGGTGTTGGGAAACAAAGATGACAAACATTTAAAACACTTAGGCAAGCACACATTTCATGCCCCTTCCCCAGCAGAAGCTTCGCTCCAGACATGTCTCTTCCCCGTTCCTAGTCTGCATTCCACTTGTCGTCACAGCAGGTTATAACAAATCAGTCCCTTTGCTGAGGCAACAGGCAGTACAGGAGGTTGGGGTCGGGCCATAACAGCTTCCTTCTTCTGTACTCTCTCTGTTCCTTGTTCTTTTCTACTGCTTCTCTTTCCCTCTTACTGGTTTGCTTTGCTGTAACACGGGTCCTGCGTGGGACACAGTCCCCTTAGGGAAGTAGTCGCTCAAGCGATGGGTATCTGTGGGCTGTCCTGGAGGTGACTGTCTGATGGGAGTTGGGGATGTGCACTCTGCGAGGCACCTCAGCCCTGCAAATCTGTGCAACGGACCGCTGGGGCTGCACGGGGCACTGTACAGGTGTGACGGAAGAACAGAGGACTTGCCCGAGCTGTCCTTGCCCTTGGATGCATGCCACGCCTCCTCCTTCTGGAGAAGGGTGGGAAGGCGAGGAGGAGTTGTGTCTGGGCTCTAGCCAAGCTGATTTCTCCTGCCCACGTCAGGCTGGTTCCCCTGAAGAGCAAGCGACAGGTGTGGGTCTTTCACTTGACAAGATGGTAAATGAATTTCACGTTTCCATGAACGAGCTAATTGCTCCAGAAGGATGCTCAGCTTAGTGGGTGTCCAACCATAGTTTAGTTCCCTTGGGCAAAGACATTGGCAGCGTTCTCTCCTCTTCCGAGTCACACTTGCTGAAATCTCCAACCACGGTCTACATGATAGAGGGAAGAGGGCTTGCTTAGTCTGGAGAAAAGGAGGCTCAGGGGAGAGACCCTGTTGCTCTCTACAACTAGCTGAAAGGAGGTTGTAGCGAGGTGGGTGTCTGTCTCTTTTCCCAAGTAACAAGCGATAGGAAGAGAAGAAACAGCCTCAAGTTGTGCCAGGGGAGGTTTAGATTGGATAGCAGGAAAAATTTCCTCACTGAAAGGGTGTATTGCAATCAAGACCCACATACTTCTCAGAGAAAATGGGGTGCTGCAGGGCTAATAACTTTTTTGTTTCTTAGCCTTGTTCACCTAGCGAGACGTATACTGCAGGCAGGGAACAGCAAAAACTGCAGTGCTGGGAAGGCCCTGGCCTGCATGTGAGGAGCAGTGGTGGTGTGAGCAGAGCTTGGTCTGGCCCTGCCACGGAGGTCTTGAGGAGCCAGGGAAGCTGAGTCCAGGCAGCGTCATCCCCAGCGATTTTGCCATGGATGGGTTGGTACCTGTGCTGCGCCGCCGTGTCCGTAGGGCACAACAGATGCTTGACCCATGGAGCTGCCTGTGGGGGTCACCTGAGGAATGCCAGGATTTAGAGCATTACCCGGGGCTCAATGCCAAGGTCTGACAGGAAATTTTCAAGTACCACTGGAAAGCATACCTAAGCGTTGGCATTAATAGTGAAGCCGCAAGTTGACTGCACAGGGAAGAGGGACACCTGAAAGAAGCCGTGAGAGCCTTTTGGGGCTGTTGGGTTTACAGGGAGTGGGGACTGCAGTGCGTAGCCTGAGTGTGGCTGCTACCAGTCCTAACTCGTGAATTACCTCAGGCCTGCACGTCTGGACAGCAGCTGGGTTCCTGTCTCATCTGCCTGTGCCCGTGTGCGCTGGCCACGGACGCCAGATCGGGTAATGTAGGGGAGGGGAATGGGGAGGTGAGGTTGTGGGGCTGTCCCCAGGCATTGTTGTTTCCCATCCCCACTCCTGCCACCCTTTGGAGCCATGTTCTGACTCATGGCCATTGGCTGTGGCGTAGCCAGGGATGTCTCCCATAGCTGCAAGGAAAAGCGGTCGGAAAAAGTTGCCTCAGAAGGAAGGAGGACTCGGAGGCCCAGGCTTGGATGCAGCACAACTTTAATGAGTCTAAAGAAGGAAAGGAGGTGGCTGACAGGGAGCACCAGGGGCAGGCACCGAGATGCGGTGGAGCTCCTGCAGGGTGTGTGTCGGCCTGTCCTGCAGAAGGAGGGAGTCCACCAGGTCCCTGCTCGGCTGGCGTTGGGAGGTGGTGACAGGCAAGGCAAGAGAGAGAGAGGAGAGTGGAGGAAGGAAAGAGTGGCCCGAAGCCCTTCATACAAGGCCCCGAAGCTCTATCTCCTGTCCAGCACCATGTTCTGAGGTCTTGGGAGGTTCTTGCCCGAGGGTGTTGCCAGCACCTTTAGCAGGGGGGGCACCTTCTGCCACAGTAGCGGCTGGTAATGCAGGAGAGGTCAAAGCCCCCAGAGTTGATGGGCACTCCGTCACAGCTGAGGATGCTGCCAACGGCAGCGGAGGTGGTAGAGCCCACAACGGTGTTCTGTGGGAAGGAGCTGAGGATGGGGCCGGGCAGGGTCACCACCACGGGGGAGGGCTCGATGACGACGGTGGAGTTCTGGCACTGCCTGACACAGGGCTCATTGCAGCTGTTGGCCAGCGGGGTTGGGCCGCAGGGCTGGCAGCAGGGCACGCACGGGTTGCAGCAGGACATGTCTCGGGGCCGGAGGTGCACCTGGGAGAGAGGGTAGTGGGAAGCAGGAAACGGGGACACGTGAGAAGCCGCACTGCACCCAACCGCAGAGGAGCCAAGGCACCTCCTGGCCCAGCGTACGCTGCCCAGCTCAAAACCCAGGAGCCACCTCAACACAGTCCCAGCCCCTCTCTGCACAAGACCTTCTCTCCCCTTCCCTCTCCCATGAGAAGCAGCTCCCAGCCCTGGGCTAGGACAGCCCACATCAGCTGAGACTGGAGGAAAGACCTCATCTTGAAGGAGGAGGACAAGAGGCTTCACACTCACCTGATTCCCAGGGAGAAGGAGGCGAGAGAAGCGGATGAGAGAGCAGAGCGCTGGGCTGTCTTTTATAGTAGTCCTGCACTGCCTCAGGCCCAGAGGCACCCTTTGTGGAAGTAATAATTTTCTGACAAGCTCATGCCAAATGCAAACCATCCCAGCTAATGGTATGGGCTGTGTCCTGGCTTCCTGCACGGCTGCCTTTTCATTTCCTGGCTTATGCCACGTGCTTTCCCATCCAAAGGCTTCTGTAAGCTTCTGCCGGGATGAGAGCCCTAAGGATTTCCGGGGCAGAAACACGTCAGCGCAGGCGGGAGACTCAGCTCAAGTGCTGGTGGCATCCCGTGCGGTCAGGTGATGTGCACCTGGGTCACTCCTGGGGGATGGCTTGTGGCAAAGTTGTCAGGAAATGGGTACCGCTCTCAAGGTTCTTGCCCGAGTGTGCCCAAGGACTCCCATGTGAGAGGACATGCCTCATCCTTTTCTCTTGCTCCCCACATCTCTCTCTGATGGTTGCTCATTGATGCACGCAGGTGGGCTTCTGCTGGGAGGGTTTGACACCTGCTGCAACACTAACGCTGCTCTGAGGACAATTTTGCTGGGCTCATTTGCCTCATGCCCTTCTCTGTGTAGTGTCTGCAGGTCCTCAGGCGAGACCAGGAGCATGTCTGGGGCCCGGTCCTTCCCTGGGGCACCTGAGGACGGTTCTGCCAGTGTGGTCCCCAGCATCTCCTCAGAAGTGTCCCCAGCTGTTGTTGTGTTCCTGCACATGTGTTTTTGTTTGTGCTTGACTCTATGCTGGCTTTATGTGAGCATACAGAGTTTTGCATGATTATGACTTGCATAACTGGTAACTGATGTCCCTGCCTTTATCTTGACCCATGAGGTTCTTTCACCTTGCTCACAACAAGTGACAAAGTCAAAAAGTTCTTTTAGTAAGATAAGATTTAAAAAGTAATATAGATACTGGGTAAATCTTCCATCTCTTCACATGCTGGAAACCCCACATCTGTGCAGCAGCAGATGGTGCCCCGACAGATGTTCCCAAGGCACCCTGCGCAGATCCTGACCGTGGAGGCGTTCCTCCTCCCTCTCATGTGGAGGTGCCGTTTATTCTGTGTAACAAACCAGACCATACGTCTTCTCCTGACAGGCTGGGGCATTATCTCTGTCATAACACCCGCCGGTGCGCAGCACAGGCCAGCATGGGGCACTGCAGCAGATTCCCTTACAGTGGTCCTCATGCCAGCACCGGGGCTTCTCAAGCCTTAAGCGCAAGGGCCAAGCAAGAAGACATGGGTTTCTCCGGCTCACTAACTCCTTGAGTCCAGCGTCCTCCACAAGGCTCCCGGTACGGTGCACAGACTGGGTTTCACTGAACTGCTTGGGGAGCTCCTCTGTCCTTGGGAACAGCTCACGTCCGGGCAGGGCGTGTGCAGCCAAGGAGACTTTGCTGCTGGCTCAGGAGCTCTGTGGTTCACGGCCTGAGAGCGTGGCACAGTGAGGAGCATAAAAAGGCTGTGGCGTGGTGGGACGCTTACTGCCCAGGGTCTCTGTTCCAGTCACTGTTGAGCTGCTCCTCAGAGCTGCTGGGGAACTTGGCACCTGAGCTTTGAGCATGCCCAGGAAGGAACTGCCCCCACGTGCTCTACAAGCAAGACCCTTCACCCCTTTTTGTTGGGGTGATTTTTTACTTTTGAGCCCTTCCTCTTCTCTTCCCCAGGCACTTCCTGGGCGCTCCCTCTTGTCCTTCTCCTGATGTTTCTTGGACCTGAGCCCCTTTGGTGGCACCGAACCTCCCATTTCTGTTTCTCCAAATTTCTCTTGCAGTGAGCCTGATGGGAGTCCACCCCACTGCTTTCCAGCCTCTCTACCTCCCCTGTCAGGAAGGGGAGGTAATTTGGATCGAGGGTAGCTAAAACATCATGTCTGCAGCCACAGTGGTATGCATGGCCCCATCTTTTCAGGGGCCAGACATCCTCCCGTAGAGGGCGTTTGGCAACTCCTTTGTGGTTGGAGATGTCCTCAGATACCCGAGCAATAATGACATGAACGCTTAGAGCTGTCTAGTGGCCTGGTCATCTTCCTAGGGGCTCTGGGACCACCCCTGGCTCCTCTGTACGGAACAAGGCCTCACTCTCTTACTCCCACGGCTGCAGAAGCTTGTGTTTCTGGGACAAGCAGAAATGCCCATTGCTGAGGCTGGGACACCAGCAATGACGCTGTGCAGACCAAGCCCCCTCCAGTTTCACATAGCACACGTGTACGCAGTGTTTTGTAATCCCCATAGCAAAGGAAGTTCTGCTTATGCACCACGGAGCAATTTTTACACATCCCCGAACCATCATTAGTGCGCAGGTGCTGTGAGCTGTCCTTAGAATGTAGAGCATGAAGCTGCAGCCTTCTCAGTTCCAACAGTGTTTACGCTCTACGGAAGAACAAGGTACTGTGGGAAATATTTTGAGACTTCATCGATTTGCTTTTGTTCCTTGTAGCTGTCAAAGCACTATGCTCTGCAAAGACATAAGTTACCTCTGTGCCTACACATAGACAGACACACTGCCATTGCGCTCAAGTTTGTCATGGCTTCATCGCGATCGCTGTTAATAATCGGATGCATATCAATCCTCGGTGACACAAACTGGGTTTCTCTTCTCTGAAGACGGAGACCGACAAAAACTGGACAATATCAAGATGTTATTTGCCTCTTTCCTGGGACTTTGTCTGCGGCAGCTGATCTAAGGGGAAGCTGTCCAACTTTTTCCTTCCCCTATATATAGGCATGACAAGGGAAAAAAGGAAGAAAGAGCAAAGACAAAGTTAAGGATGACATAGTTTCAGTGTCTGTGAGTGGAGTGGGTTCACTCGGCCTTCTGCCGCCCTTCCCCGCTGAAGACAAAGCCAGTTCAAGACTATTACTGGCAGTTTTCTGCCGCGCTGGTACAACGTTCTCGGAGGTGTGGGGGGACTCAAGACACAGGTCGAGAAGGACGGCAAGAAACACGTAGAGTAAGATCCACAGAATGTATCTGCCAGATACGGCTTGACTGCTAGAGCTGAAGTCTCTCACGTTATCTCCAGCAGACTGTTGATCCATCATCTTTCTCTGCCAAAAAAGCTGCCGTGTTCTCAGCAAAGTGACAAAAAGATTCCAGAAGTTGCCTTCCCCCTGCCCCGCGGCCAGACACGTCAGAGCCGCTGAGCAAGAAGGCAGCCTCTCCAGTTGCTGAGGTGCCTGCTCGGAGGGCTCAAGGCAGCAGATGTATGGTGGGCTCACGGGCGCTGGGGCCAAGTGTGCCCTCGTGGGGAATGTGCCCCAGTGCTTGTGCTGGGCTGGCCCCAGCTAGCAGTCCAGCACCCACACAGCGGCTCACTAGCTCCCCCTGCCTCAGCGGGATGGGGGAGAAAATAGCAAGAACAAGAGCAAGAACACTTGTGGGTCAAAATAAAGACAGGGAAATCACTCACCAGCTACTGTTGGAGGCAAAAGAGACTTGACTTGGGGAACTGAACTTTAAATATTGAAATACTGGTTTGGGTGTTGGGAAACAAAGATGACAAACATTTAAAACACTTAGGCAAGCACACATTTCATGCCCCTTCCCCAGCAGAAGCTTCGCTCCAGACATGTCTCTTCCCCGTTCCTAGTCTGCATTCCACTTGTCGTCACAGCAGGTTATAACAAATCAGTCCCTTTGCTGAGGCAACAGGCAGTACAGGAGGTTGGGGTCGGGCCATAACAGCTTCCTTCTTCTGTACTCTCTCTGTTCCTTGTTCTTTTCTACTGCTTCTCTTTCCCTCTTACTGGTTTGCTTTGCTGTAACACGGGTCCTGCGTGGGACACAGTCCCCTTAGGGAAGTAGTCGCTCAAGCGATGGGTATCTGTGGGCTGTCCTGGAGGTGACTGTCTGATGGGAGTTGGGGATGTGCACTCTGCGAGGCACCTCAGCCCTGCAAATCTGTGCAACGGACCGCTGGGGCTGCACGGGGCACTGTACAGGTGTGACGGAAGAACAGAGGACTTGCCCGAGCTGTCCTTGCCCTTGGATGCATGCCACGCCTCCTCCTTCTGGAGAAGGGTGGGAAGGCGAGGAGGAGTTGTGTCTGGGCTCTAGCCAAGCTGATTTCTCCTGCCCACGTCAGGCTGGTTCCCCTGAAGAGCAAGCGACAGGTGTGGGTCTTTCACTTGACAAGATGGTAAATGAATTTCACGTTTCCATGAACGAGCTAATCGCTCCAGAAGGATGCTCAGCTTAGTGGGTGTCCAACCATAGTTTAGTTCCCTTGGGCAAAGACATTGGCAGCGTTCTCTCCTCTTCCGAGTCACACTTGCTGAAATCTCCAACCACGGTCTACATGATAGAGGGAAGAGGGCTTGCTTAGTCTGGAGAAAAGGAGGCTCAGGGGAGAGACCCTGTTGCTCTCTACAACTAGCTGAAAGGAGGTTGTAGCGAGGTGGGTGTCTGTCTCTTTTCCCAAGTAACAAGCGATAGGAAGAGAAGAAACAGCCTCAAGTTGTGCCAGGGGAGGTTTAGATTGGATAGCAGGAAAAATTTCCTCACTGAAAGGGTGTATTGCAATCAAGACCCACATACTTCTCAGAGAAAATGGGGTGCTGCAGGGCTAATAACTTTTTTGTTTCTTAGCCTTGTTCACCTAGCGAGACGTATACTGCAGGCAGGGAACAGCAAAAACTGCAGTGCTGGGAAGGCCCTGGCCTGCATGTGAGGAGCAGTGGTGGTGTGAGCAGAGCTTGGTCTGGCCCTGCCACGGAGGTCTTGAGGAGCCAGGGAAGCTGAGTCCAGGCAGCGTCATCCCCAGCGATTTTGCCATGGATGGGTTGGTACCTGTGCTGCGCCGCCGTGTCCGTAGGGCACAACAGATGCTTGACCCATGGAGCTGCCTGTGGGGGTCACCTGAGGAATGCCAGGATTTAGAGCATTACCCGGGGCTCAATGCCAAGGTCTGACAGGAAATTTTCAAGTACCACTGGAAAGCATACCTAAGCGTTGGCATTAATAGTGAAGCCGCAAGTTGACTGCACAGGGAAGAGGGACACCTCAAAGAAGCCGTGAGAGCCTTTTGGGGCTGTTGGGTTTACAGGGAGTGGGGACTGCAGTGCGTAGCCTGAGTGTGGCTGCTACCAGTCCTAACTCGTGAATTACCTCAGGCCTGCACGTCTGGACAGCAGCTGGGTTCCTGTCTCATCTGCCTGTGCCCGTGTGCGCTGGCCACGGACGCCAGATCGGGTAATGTAGGGGAGGGGAATGGGGAGGTGAGGTTGTGGGGCTGTCCCCAGGCATTGTTGTTTCCCATCCCCACTCCTGCCACCCTTTGGAGCCATGTTCTGACTCATGGCCATTGGCTGTGGCGTAGCCAGGGATGTCTCCCATAGCTGCAAGGAAAAGCGGTCGGAAAAAGTTGCCTCAGAAGGAAGGAGGACTCGGAGGCCCAGGCTTGGATGCAGCACAACTTTAATGAGTCTAAAGAAGGAAAGGAGGTGGCTGACAGGGAGCACCAGGGGCAGGCACCGAGATGCGGTGGAGCTCCTGCAGGGTGTGTGTCGGCCTGTCCTGCAGAAGGAGGGAGTCCACCAGGTCCCTGCTCGGCTGGCGTTGGGAGGTGGTGACAGGCAAGGCAAGAGAGAGAGAGGAGAGTGGAGGAAGGAAAGAGTGGCCCGAAGCCCTTCATACAAGGCCCCGAAGCTCTATCTCCTGTCCAGCACCATGTTCTGAGGTCTTGGGAGGTTCTTGCCCGAGGGTGTTGCCAGCACCTTTAGCAGGGGGGGCACCTTCTGCCACAGTAGCGGCTGGTAATGCAGGAGAGGTCAAAGCCCCCAGAGTTGATGGGCACTCCGTCACAGCTGAGGATGCTGCCAACGGCAGCGGAGGTGGTAGAGCCCACAACGGTGTTCTGTGGGAAGGAGCTGAGGATGGGGCCGGGCAGGGTCACCACCACGGGGGAGGGCTCGATGACGACGGTGGAGTTCTGGCACTGCCTGACACAGGGCTCATTGCAGCTGTTGGCCAGCGGGGTTGGGCCGCAGGGCTGGCAGCAGGGCACGCACGGGTTGCAGCAGGACATGTCTCGGGGCCGGAGGTGCACCTGGGAGAGAGGGTAGTGGGAAGCAGGAAACGGGGACACGTGAGAAGCCGCACTGCACCCAACCGCAGAGGAGCCAAGGCACCTCCTGGCCCAGCGTACGCTGCCCAGCTCAAAACCCAGGAGCCACCTCAACACAGTCCCAGCCCCTCTCTGCACAAGACCTTCTCTCCCCTTCCCTCTCCCATGAGAAGCAGCTCCCAGCCCTGGGCTAGGACAGCCCACATCAGCTGAGACTGGAGGAAAGACCTCATCTTGAAGGAGGAGGACAAGAGGCTTCACACTCACCTGATTCCCAGGGAGAAGGAGGCGAGAGAAGCGGATGAGAGAGCAGAGCGCTGGGCTGTCTTTTATAGTAGTCCTGCACTGCCTCAGGCCCAGAGGCACCCTTTGTGGAAGTAATAATTTTCTGACAAGCTCATGCCAAATGCAAACCATCCCAGCTAATGGTATGGGCTGTGTCCTGGCTTCCTGCACGGCTGCCTTTTCATTTCCTGGCTTATGCCACGTGCTTTCCCATCCAAAGGCTTCTGTAAGCTTCTGCCGGGATGAGAGCCCTAAGGATTTCCGGGGCAGAAACACGTCAGCGCAGGCGGGAGACTCAGCTCAAGTGCTGGTGGCATCCCGTGCGGTCAGGTGATGTGCACCTGGGTCACTCCTGGGGGATGGCTTGTGGCAAAGTTGTCAGGAAATGGGTACCGCTCTCAAGGTTCTTGCCCGAGTGTGCCCAAGGACTCCCATGTGAGAGGACATGCCTCATCCTTTTCTCTTGCTCCCCACATCTCTCTCTGATGGTTGCTCATTGATGCACGCAGGTGGGCTTCTGCTGGGAGGGTTTGACACCTGCTGCAACACTAACGCTGCTCTGAGGACAATTTTGCTGGGCTCATTTGCCTCATGCCCTTCTCTGTGTAGTGTCTGCAGGTCCTCAGGCGAGACCAGGAGCATGTCTGGGGCCCGGTCCTTCCCTGGGGCACCTGAGGACGGTTCTGCCAGTGTGGTCCCCAGCATCTCCTCAGAAGTGTCCCCAGCTGTTGTTGTGTTCCTGCACATGTGTTTTTGTTTGTGCTTGACTCTATGCTGGCTTTATGTGAGCATACAGAGTTTTGCATGATTATGACTTGCATAACTGGTAACTGATGTCCCTGCCTTTATCTTGACCCATGAGGTTCTTTCACCTTGCTCACAACAAGTGACAAAGTCAAAAAGTTCTTTTAGTAAGATAAGATTTAAAAAGTAATATAGATACTGGGTAAATCTTCCATCTCTTCACATGCTGGAAACCCCACATCTGTGCAGCAGCAGATGGTGCCCCGACAGATGTTCCCAAGGCACCCTGCGCAGATCCTGACCGTGGAGGCGTTCCTCCTCCCTCTCATGTGGAGGTGCCGTTTATTCTGTGTAACAAACCAGACCATACGTCTTCTCCTGACAGGCTGGGGCATTATCTCTGTCATAACACCCGCCGGTGCGCAGCACAGGCCAGCATGGGGCACTGCAGCAGATTCCCTTACAGTGGTCCTCATGCCAGCACCGGGGCTTCTCAAGCCTTAAGCGCAAGGGCCAAGCAAGAAGACATGGGTTTCTCCGGCTCACTAACTCCTTGAGTCCAGCGTCCTCCACAAGGCTCCCGGTACGGTGCACAGACTGGGTTTCACTGAACTGCTTGGGGAGCTCCTCTGTCCTTGGGAACAGCTCACGTCCGGGCAGGGCGTGTGCAGCCAAGGAGACTTTGCTGCTGGCTCAGGAGCTCTGTGGTTCACGGCCTGAGAGCGTGGCACAGTGAGGAGCATAAAAAGGCTGTGGCGTGGTGGGACGCTTACTGCCCAGGGTCTCTGTTCCAGTCACTGTTGAGCTGCTCCTCAGAGCTGCTGGGGAACTTGGCACCTGAGCTTTGAGCATGCCCAGGAAGGAACTGCCCCCACGTGCTCTACAAGCAAGACCCTTCACCCCTTTTTGTTGGGGTGATTTTTTACTTTTGAGCCCTTCCTCTTCTCTTCCCCAGGCACTTCCTGGGCGCTCCCTCTTGTCCTTCTCCTGATGTTTCTTGGACCTGAGCCCCTTTGGTGGCACCGAACCTCCCATTTCTGTTTCTCCAAATTTCTCTTGCAGTGAGCCTGATGGGAGTCCACCCCACTGCTTTCCAGCCTCTCTACCTCCCCTGTCAGGAAGGGGAGGTAATTTGGATCGAGGGTAGCTAAAACATCATGTCTGCAGCCACAGTGGTATGCATGGCCCCATCTTTTCAGGGGCCAGACATCCTCCCGTAGAGGGCGTTTGGCAACTCCTTTGTGGTTGGAGATGTCCTCAGATACCCGAGCAATAATGACATGAACGCTTAGAGCTGTCTAGTGGCCTGGTCATCTTCCTAGGGGCTCTGGGACCACCCCTGGCTCCTCTGTACGGAACAAGGCCTCACTCTCTTACTCCCACGGCTGCAGAAGCTTGTGTTTCTGGGACAAGCAGAAATGCCCATTGCTGAGGCTGGGACACCAGCAATGACGCTGTGCAGACCAAGCCCCCTCCAGTTTCACATAGCACACGTGTACGCAGTGTTTTGTAATCCCCATAGCAAAGGAAGTTCTGCTTATGCACCACGGAGCAATTTTTACACATCCCCGAACCATCATTAGTGCGCAGGTGCTGTGAGCTGTCCTTAGAATGTAGAGCATGAAGCTGCAGCCTTCTCAGTTCCAACAGTGTTTACGCTCTACGGAAGAACAAGGTACTGTGGGAAATATTTTGAGACTTCATCGATTTGCTTTTGTTCCTTGTAGCTGTCAAAGCACTATGCTCTGCAAAGACATAAGTTACCTCTGTGCCTACACATAGACAGACACACTGCCATTGCGCTCAAGTTTGTCATGGCTTCATCGCGATCGCTGTTAATAATCGGATGCATATCAATCCTCGGTGACACAAACTGGGTTTCTCTTCTCTGAAGACGGAGACCGACAAAAACTGGACAATATCAAGATGTTATTTGCCTCTTTCCTGGGACTTTGTCTGCGGCAGCTGATCTAAGGGGAAGCTGTCCAACTTTTTCCTTCCCCTATATATAGGCATGACAAGGGAAAAAAGGAAGAAAGAGCAAAGACAAAGTTAAGGATGACACAGTTTCAGTGTCTGTGAGTGGAGTGGGTTCACTCGGCCTTCTGCCGCCCTTCCCCGCTGAAGACAAAGCCAGTTCAAGACTATTACTGGCAGTTTTCTGCCGCGCTGGTACAACGTTCTTGGAGGTGTGGGGGGACTCAAGACACAGGTCGAGAAGGACGGCAAGAAACACGTAGAGTAAGATCCACAGAATGTATCTGCCAGATACGGCTTGACTGCTAGAGCTGAAGTCTCTCACGTTATCTCCAGCAGACTGTTGATCCATCATCTTTCTCTGCCAAAAAAGCTGCCGTGTTCTCAGCAAAGTGACAAAAAGATTCCAGAAGTTGCCTTCCCCCTGCCCCGCGGCCAGACACGTCAGAGCCGCTGAGCAAGAAGGCAGCCTCTCCAGTTGCTGAGGTGCCTGCTCGGAGGGCTCAAGGCAGCAGATGTATGGTGGGCTCACGGGCGCTGGGGCCAAGTGTGCCCTCGTGGGGAATGTGCCCCAGTGCTTGTGCTGGGCTGGCCCCAGCTAGCAGTCCAGCACCCACACAGCGGCTCACTAGCTCCCCCTGCCTCAGCGGGATGGGGGAGAAAATAGCAAGAACAAGAGCAAGAACACTTGTGGGTCAAAATAAAGACAGGGAAATCACTCACCAGCTACTGTTGGAGGCAAAAGAGACTTGACTTGGGGAACTGAACTTTAAATATTGAAATACTGGTTTGGGTGTTGGGAAACAAAGATGACAAACATTTAAAACACTTAGGCAAGCACACATTTCATGCCCCTTCCCCAGCAGAAGCTTCGCTCCAGACATGTCTCTTCCCCGTTCCTAGTCTGCATTCCACTTGTCGTCACAGCAGGTTATAACAAATCAGTCCCTTTGCTGAGGCAACAGGCAGTACAGGAGGTTGGGGTCGGGCCATAACAGCTTCCTTCTTCTGTACTCTCTCTGTTCCTTGTTCTTTTCTACTGCTTCTCTTTCCCTCTTACTGGTTTGCTTTGCTGTAACACGGGTCCTGCGTGGGACACAGTCCCCTTAGGGAAGTAGTCGCTCAAGCGATGGGTATCTGTGGGCTGTCCTGGAGGTGACTGTCTGATGGGAGTTGGGGATGTGCACTCTGCGAGGCACCTCAGCCCTGCAAATCTGTGCAACGGACCGCTGGGGCTGCACGGGGCACTGTACAGGTGTGACGGAAGAACAGAGGACTTGCCCGAGCTGTCCTTGCCCTTGGATGCATGCCACGCCTCCTCCTTCTGGAGAAGGGTGGGAAGGCGAGGAGGAGTTGTGTCTGGGCTCTAGCCAAGCTGATTTCTCCTGCCCACGTCAGGCTGGTTCCCCTGAAGAGCAAGCGACAGGTGTGGGTCTTTCACTTGACAAGATGGTAAATGAATTTCACGTTTCCATGAACGAGCTAATTGCTCCAGAAGGATGCTCAGCTTAGTGGGTGTCCAACCATAGTTTAGTTCCCTTGGGCAAAGACATTGGCAGCGTTCTCTCCTCTTCCGAGTCACACTTGCTGAAATCTCCAACCACGGTCTACATGATAGAGGGAAGAGGGCTTGCTTAGTCTGGAGAAAAGGAGGCTCAGGGGAGAGACCCTGTTGCTCTCTACAACTAGCTGAAAGGAGGTTGTAGCGAGGTGGGTGTCTGTCTCTTTTCCCAAGTAACAAGCGATAGGAAGAGAAGAAACAGCCTCAAGTTGTGCCAGGGGAGGTTTAGATTGGATAGCAGGAAAAATTTCCTCACTGAAAGGGTGTATTGCAATCAAGACCCACATACTTCTCAGAGAAAATGGGGTGCTGCAGGGCTAATAACTTTTTTGTTTCTTAGCCTTGTTCACCTAGCGAGACGTATACTGCAGGCAGGGAACAGCAAAAACTGCAGTGCTGGGAAGGCCCTGGCCTGCATGTGAGGAGCAGTGGTGGTGTGAGCAGAGCTTGGTCTGGCCCTGCCACGGAGGTCTTGAGGAGCCAGGGAAGCTGAGTCCAGGCAGCGTCATCCCCAGCGATTTTGCCATGGATGGGTTGGTACCTGTGCTGCGCCGCCGTGTCCGTAGGGCACAACAGATGCTTGACCCATGGAGCTGCCTGTGGGGGTCACCTGAGGAATGCCAGGATTTAGAGCATTACCCGGGGCTCAATGCCAAGGTCTGACAGGAAATTTTCAAGTACCACTGGAAAGCATACCTAAGCGTTGGCATTAATAGTGAAGCCGCAAGTTGACTGCACAGGGAAGAGGGACACCTGAAAGAAGCCGTGAGAGCCTTTTGGGGCTGTTGGGTTTACAGGGAGTGGGGACTGCAGTGCGTAGCCTGAGTGTGGCTGCTACCAGTCCTAACTCGTGAATTACCTCAGGCCTGCACGTCTGGACAGCAGCTGGGTTCCTGTCTCATCTGCCTGTGCCCGTGTGCGCTGGCCACGGACGCCAGATCGGGTAATGTAGGGGAGGGGAATGGGGAGGTGAGGTTGTGGGGCTGTCCCCAGGCATTGTTGTTTCCCATCCCCACTCCTGCCACCCTTTGGAGCCATGTTCTGACTCATGGCCATTGGCTGTGGCGTAGCCAGGGATGTCTCCCATAGCTGCAAGGAAAAGCGGTCGGAAAAAGTTGCCTCAGAAGGAAGGAGGACTCGGAGGCCCAGGCTTGGATGCAGCACAACTTTAATGAGTCTAAAGAAGGAAAGGAGGTGGCTGACAGGGAGCACCAGGGGCAGGCACCGAGATGCGGTGGAGCTCCTGCAGGGTGTGTGTCGGCCTGTCCTGCAGAAGGAGGGAGTCCACCAGGTCCCTGCTCGGCTGGCGTTGGGAGGTGGTGACAGGCAAGGCAAGAGAGAGAGAGGAGAGTGGAGGAAGGAAAGAGTGGCCCGAAGCCCTTCATACAAGGCCCCGAAGCTCTATCTCCTGTCCAGCACCATGTTCTGAGGTCTTGGGAGGTTCTTGCCCGAGGGTGTTGCCAGCACCTTTAGCAGGGGGGGCACCTTCTGCCACAGTAGCGGCTGGTAATGCAGGAGAGGTCAAAGCCCCCAGAGTTGATGGGCACTCCGTCACAGCTGAGGATGCTGCCAACGGCAGCGGAGGTGGTAGAGCCCACAACGGTGTTCTGTGGGAAGGAGCTGAGGATGGGGCCGGGCAGGGTCACCACCACGGGGGAGGGCTCGATGACGACGGTGGAGTTCTGGCACTGCCTGACACAGGGCTCATTGCAGCTGTTGGCCAGCGGGGTTGGGCCGCAGGGCTGGCAGCAGGGCACGCACGGGTTGCAGCAGGACATGTCTCGGGGCCGGAGGTGCACCTGGGAGAGAGGGTAGTGGGAAGCAGGAAACGGGGACACGTGAGAAGCCGCACTGCACCCAACCGCAGAGGAGCCAAGGCACCTCCTGGCCCAGCGTACGCTGCCCAGCTCAAAACCCAGGAGCCACCTCAACACAGTCCCAGCCCCTCTCTGCACAAGACCTTCTCTCCCCTTCCCTCTCCCATGAGAAGCAGCTCCCAGCCCTGGGCTAGGACAGCCCACATCAGCTGAGACTGGAGGAAAGACCTCATCTTGAAGGAGGAGGACAAGAGGCTTCACACTCACCTGATTCCCAGGGAGAAGGAGGCGAGAGAAGCGGATGAGAGAGCAGAGCGCTGGGCTGTCTTTTATAGTAGTCCTGCACTGCCTCAGGCCCAGAGGCACCCTTTGTGGAAGTAATAATTTTCTGACAAGCTCATGCCAAATGCAAACCATCCCAGCTAATGGTATGGGCTGTGTCCTGGCTTCCTGCACGGCTGCCTTTTCATTTCCTGGCTTATGCCACGTGCTTTCCCATCCAAAGGCTTCTGTAAGCTTCTGCCGGGATGAGAGCCCTAAGGATTTCCGGGGCAGAAACACGTCAGCGCAGGCGGGAGACTCAGCTCAAGTGCTGGTGGCATCCCGTGCGGTCAGGTGATGTGCACCTGGGTCACTCCTGGGGGATGGCTTGTGGCAAAGTTGTCAGGAAATGGGTACCGCTCTCAAGGTTCTTGCCCGAGTGTGCCCAAGGACTCCCATGTGAGAGGACATGCCTCATCCTTTTCTCTTGCTCCCCACATCTCTCTCTGATGGTTGCTCATTGATGCACGCAGGTGGGCTTCTGCTGGGAGGGTTTGACACCTGCTGCAACACTAACGCTGCTCTGAGGACAATTTTGCTGGGCTCATTTGCCTCATGCCCTTCTCTGTGTAGTGTCTGCAGGTCCTCAGGCGAGACCAGGAGCATGTCTGGGGCCCGGTCCTTCCCTGGGGCACCTGAGGACGGTTCTGCCAGTGTGGTCCCCAGCATCTCCTCAGAAGTGTCCCCAGCTGTTGTTGTGTTCCTGCACATGTGTTTTTGTTTGTGCTTGACTCTATGCTGGCTTTATGTGAGCATACAGAGTTTTGCATGATTATGACTTGCATAACTGGTAACTGATGTCCCTGCCTTTATCTTGACCCATGAGGTTCTTTCACCTTGCTCACAACAAGTGACAAAGTCAAAAAGTTCTTTTAGTAAGATAAGATTTAAAAAGTAATATAGATACTGGGTAAATCTTCCATCTCTTCACATGCTGGAAACCCCACATCTGTGCAGCAGCAGATGGTGCCCCGACAGATGTTCCCAAGGCACCCTGCGCAGATCCTGACCGTGGAGGCGTTCCTCCTCCCTCTCATGTGGAGGTGCCGTTTATTCTGTGTAACAAACCAGACCATACGTCTTCTCCTGACAGGCTGGGGCATTATCTCTGTCATAACACCCGCCGGTGCGCAGCACAGGCCAGCATGGGGCACTGCAGCAGATTCCCTTACAGTGGTCCTCATGCCAGCACCGGGGCTTCTCAAGCCTTAAGCGCAAGGGCCAAGCAAGAAGACATGGGTTTCTCCGGCTCACTAACTCCTTGAGTCCAGCGTCCTCCACAAGGCTCCCGGTACGGTGCACAGACTGGGTTTCACTGAACTGCTTGGGGAGCTCCTCTGTCCTTGGGAACAGCTCACGTCCGGGCAGGGCGTGTGCAGCCAAGGAGACTTTGCTGCTGGCTCAGGAGCTCTGTGGTTCACGGCCTGAGAGCGTGGCACAGTGAGGAGCATAAAAAGGCTGTGGCGTGGTGGGACGCTTACTGCCCAGGGTCTCTGTTCCAGTCACTGTTGAGCTGCTCCTCAGAGCTGCTGGGGAACTTGGCACCTGAGCTTTGAGCATGCCCAGGAAGGAACTGCCCCCACGTGCTCTACAAGCAAGACCCTTCACCCCTTTTTGTTGGGGTGATTTTTTACTTTTGAGCCCTTCCTCTTCTCTTCCCCAGGCACTTCCTGGGCGCTCCCTCTTGTCCTTCTCCTGATGTTTCTTGGACCTGAGCCCCTTTGGTGGCACCGAACCTCCCATTTCTGTTTCTCCAAATTTCTCTTGCAGTGAGCCTGATGGGAGTCCACCCCACTGCTTTCCAGCCTCTCTACCTCCCCTGTCAGGAAGGGGAGGTAATTTGGATCGAGGGTAGCTAAAACATCATGTCTGCAGCCACAGTGGTATGCATGGCCCCATCTTTTCAGGGGCCAGACATCCTCCCGTAGAGGGCGTTTGGCAACTCCTTTGTGGTTGGAGATGTCCTCAGATACCCGAGCAATAATGACATGAACGCTTAGAGCTGTCTAGTGGCCTGGTCATCTTCCTAGGGGCTCTGGGACCACCCCTGGCTCCTCTGTACGGAACAAGGCCTCACTCTCTTACTCCCACGGCTGCAGAAGCTTGTGTTTCTGGGACAAGCAGAAATGCCCATTGCTGAGGCTGGGACACCAGCAATGACGCTGTGCAGACCAAGCCCCCTCCAGTTTCACATAGCACACGTGTACGCAGTGTTTTGTAATCCCCATAGCAAAGGAAGTTCTGCTTATGCACCACGGAGCAATTTTTACACATCCCCGAACCATCATTAGTGCGCAGGTGCTGTGAGCTGTCCTTAGAATGTAGAGCATGAAGCTGCAGCCTTCTCAGTTCCAACAGTGTTTACGCTCTACGGAAGAACAAGGTACTGTGGGAAATATTTTGAGACTTCATCGATTTGCTTTTGTTCCTTGTAGCTGTCAAAGCACTATGCTCTGCAAAGACATAAGTTACCTCTGTGCCTACACATAGACAGACACACTGCCATTGCGCTCAAGTTTGTCATGGCTTCATCGCGATCGCTGTTAATAATCGGATGCATATCAATCCTCGGTGACACAAACTGGGTTTCTCTTCTCTGAAGACGGAGACCGACAAAAACTGGACAATATCAAGATGTTATTTGCCTCTTTCCTGGGACTTTGTCTGCGGCAGCTGATCTAAGGGGAAGCTGTCCAACTTTTTCCTTCCCCTATATATAGGCATGACAAGGGAAAAAAGGAAGAAAGAGCAAAGACAAAGTTAAGGATGACATAGTTTCAGTGTCTGTGAGTGGAGTGGGTTCACTCGGCCTTCTGCCGCCCTTCCCCGCTGAAGACAAAGCCAGTTCAAGACTATTACTGGCAGTTTTCTGCCGCGCTGGTACAACGTTCTCGGAGGTGTGGGGGGACTCAAGACACAGGTCGAGAAGGACGGCAAGAAACACGTAGAGTAAGATCCACAGAATGTATCTGCCAGATACGGCTTGACTGCTAGAGCTGAAGTCTCTCACGTTATCTCCAGCAGACTGTTGATCCATCATCTTTCTCTGCCAAAAAAGCTGCCGTGTTCTCAGCAAAGTGACAAAAAGATTCCAGAAGTTGCCTTCCCCCTGCCCCGCGGCCAGACACGTCAGAGCCGCTGAGCAAGAAGGCAGCCTCTCCAGTTGCTGAGGTGCCTGCTCGGAGGGCTCAAGGCAGCAGATGTATGGTGGGCTCACGGGCGCTGGGGCCAAGTGTGCCCTCGTGGGGAATGTGCCCCAGTGCTTGTGCTGGGCTGGCCCCAGCTAGCAGTCCAGCACCCACACAGCGGCTCACTAGCTCCCCCTGCCTCAGCGGGATGGGGGAGAAAATAGCAAGAACAAGAGCAAGAACACTTGTGGGTCAAAATAAAGACAGGGAAATCACTCACCAGCTACTGTTGGAGGCAAAAGAGACTTGACTTGGGGAACTGAACTTTAAATATTGAAATACTGGTTTGGGTGTTGGGAAACAAAGATGACAAACATTTAAAACACTTAGGCAAGCACACATTTCATGCCCCTTCCCCAGCAGAAGCTTCGCTCCAGACATGTCTCTTCCCCGTTCCTAGTCTGCATTCCACTTGTCGTCACAGCAGGTTATAACAAATCAGTCCCTTTGCTGAGGCAACAGGCAGTACAGGAGGTTGGGGTCGGGCCATAACAGCTTCCTTCTTCTGTACTCTCTCTGTTCCTTGTTCTTTTCTACTGCTTCTCTTTCCCTCTTACTGGTTTGCTTTGCTGTAACACGGGTCCTGCGTGGGACACAGTCCCCTTAGGGAAGTAGTCGCTCAAGCGATGGGTATCTGTGGGCTGTCCTGGAGGTGACTGTCTGATGGGAGTTGGGGATGTGCACTCTGCGAGGCACCTCAGCCCTGCAAATCTGTGCAACGGACCGCTGGGGCTGCACGGGGCACTGTACAGGTGTGACGGAAGAACAGAGGACTTGCCCGAGCTGTCCTTGCCCTTGGATGCATGCCACGCCTCCTCCTTCTGGAGAAGGGTGGGAAGGCGAGGAGGAGTTGTGTCTGGGCTCTAGCCAAGCTGATTTCTCCTGCCCACGTCAGGCTGGTTCCCCTGAAGAGCAAGCGACAGGTGTGGGTCTTTCACTTGACAAGATGGTAAATGAATTTCACGTTTCCATGAACGAGCTAATCGCTCCAGAAGGATGCTCAGCTTAGTGGGTGTCCAACCATAGTTTAGTTCCCTTGGGCAAAGACATTGGCAGCGTTCTCTCCTCTTCCGAGTCACACTTGCTGAAATCTCCAACCACGGTCTACATGATAGAGGGAAGAGGGCTTGCTTAGTCTGGAGAAAAGGAGGCTCAGGGGAGAGACCCTGTTGCTCTCTACAACTAGCTGAAAGGAGGTTGTAGCGAGGTGGGTGTCTGTCTCTTTTCCCAAGTAACAAGCGATAGGAAGAGAAGAAACAGCCTCAAGTTGTGCCAGGGGAGGTTTAGATTGGATAGCAGGAAAAATTTCCTCACTGAAAGGGTGTATTGCAATCAAGACCCACATACTTCTCAGAGAAAATGGGGTGCTGCAGGGCTAATAACTTTTTTGTTTCTTAGCCTTGTTCACCTAGCGAGACGTATACTGCAGGCAGGGAACAGCAAAAACTGCAGTGCTGGGAAGGCCCTGGCCTGCATGTGAGGAGCAGTGGTGGTGTGAGCAGAGCTTGGTCTGGCCCTGCCACGGAGGTCTTGAGGAGCCAGGGAAGCTGAGTCCAGGCAGCGTCATCCCCAGCGATTTTGCCATGGATGGGTTGGTACCTGTGCTGCGCCGCCGTGTCCGTAGGGCACAACAGATGCTTGACCCATGGAGCTGCCTGTGGGGGTCACCTGAGGAATGCCAGGATTTAGAGCATTACCCGGGGCTCAATGCCAAGGTCTGACAGGAAATTTTCAAGTACCACTGGAAAGCATACCTAAGCGTTGGCATTAATAGTGAAGCCGCAAGTTGACTGCACAGGGAAGAGGGACACCTCAAAGAAGCCGTGAGAGCCTTTTGGGGCTGTTGGGTTTACAGGGAGTGGGGACTGCAGTGCGTAGCCTGAGTGTGGCTGCTACCAGTCCTAACTCGTGAATTACCTCAGGCCTGCACGTCTGGACAGCAGCTGGGTTCCTGTCTCATCTGCCTGTGCCCGTGTGCGCTGGCCACGGACGCCAGATCGGGTAATGTAGGGGAGGGGAATGGGGAGGTGAGGTTGTGGGGCTGTCCCCAGGCATTGTTGTTTCCCATCCCCACTCCTGCCACCCTTTGGAGCCATGTTCTGACTCATGGCCATTGGCTGTGGCGTAGCCAGGGATGTCTCCCATAGCTGCAAGGAAAAGCGGTCGGAAAAAGTTGCCTCAGAAGGAAGGAGGACTCGGAGGCCCAGGCTTGGATGCAGCACAACTTTAATGAGTCTAAAGAAGGAAAGGAGGTGGCTGACAGGGAGCACCAGGGGCAGGCACCGAGATGCGGTGGAGCTCCTGCAGGGTGTGTGTCGGCCTGTCCTGCAGAAGGAGGGAGTCCACCAGGTCCCTGCTCGGCTGGCGTTGGGAGGTGGTGACAGGCAAGGCAAGAGAGAGAGAGGAGAGTGGAGGAAGGAAAGAGTGGCCCGAAGCCCTTCATACAAGGCCCCGAAGCTCTATCTCCTGTCCAGCACCATGTTCTGAGGTCTTGGGAGGTTCTTGCCCGAGGGTGTTGCCAGCACCTTTAGCAGGGGGGGCACCTTCTGCCACAGTAGCGGCTGGTAATGCAGGAGAGGTCAAAGCCCCCAGAGTTGATGGGCACTCCGTCACAGCTGAGGATGCTGCCAACGGCAGCGGAGGTGGTAGAGCCCACAACGGTGTTCTGTGGGAAGGAGCTGAGGATGGGGCCGGGCAGGGTCACCACCACGGGGGAGGGCTCGATGACGACGGTGGAGTTCTGGCACTGCCTGACACAGGGCTCATTGCAGCTGTTGGCCAGCGGGGTTGGGCCGCAGGGCTGGCAGCAGGGCACGCACGGGTTGCAGCAGGACATGTCTCGGGGCCGGAGGTGCACCTGGGAGAGAGGGTAGTGGGAAGCAGGAAACGGGGACACGTGAGAAGCCGCACTGCACCCAACCGCAGAGGAGCCAAGGCACCTCCTGGCCCAGCGTACGCTGCCCAGCTCAAAACCCAGGAGCCACCTCAACACAGTCCCAGCCCCTCTCTGCACAAGACCTTCTCTCCCCTTCCCTCTCCCATGAGAAGCAGCTCCCAGCCCTGGGCTAGGACAGCCCACATCAGCTGAGACTGGAGGAAAGACCTCATCTTGAAGGAGGAGGACAAGAGGCTTCACACTCACCTGATTCCCAGGGAGAAGGAGGCGAGAGAAGCGGATGAGAGAGCAGAGCGCTGGGCTGTCTTTTATAGTAGTCCTGCACTGCCTCAGGCCCAGAGGCACCCTTTGTGGAAGTAATAATTTTCTGACAAGCTCATGCCAAATGCAAACCATCCCAGCTAATGGTATGGGCTGTGTCCTGGCTTCCTGCACGGCTGCCTTTTCATTTCCTGGCTTATGCCACGTGCTTTCCCATCCAAAGGCTTCTGTAAGCTTCTGCCGGGATGAGAGCCCTAAGGATTTCCGGGGCAGAAACACGTCAGCGCAGGCGGGAGACTCAGCTCAAGTGCTGGTGGCATCCCGTGCGGTCAGGTGATGTGCACCTGGGTCACTCCTGGGGGATGGCTTGTGGCAAAGTTGTCAGGAAATGGGTACCGCTCTCAAGGTTCTTGCCCGAGTGTGCCCAAGGACTCCCATGTGAGAGGACATGCCTCATCCTTTTCTCTTGCTCCCCACATCTCTCTCTGATGGTTGCTCATTGATGCACGCAGGTGGGCTTCTGCTGGGAGGGTTTGACACCTGCTGCAACACTAACGCTGCTCTGAGGACAATTTTGCTGGGCTCATTTGCCTCATGCCCTTCTCTGTGTAGTGTCTGCAGGTCCTCAGGCGAGACCAGGAGCATGTCTGGGGCCCGGTCCTTCCCTGGGGCACCTGAGGACGGTTCTGCCAGTGTGGTCCCCAGCATCTCCTCAGAAGTGTCCCCAGCTGTTGTTGTGTTCCTGCACATGTGTTTTTGTTTGTGCTTGACTCTATGCTGGCTTTATGTGAGCATACAGAGTTTTGCATGATTATGACTTGCATAACTGGTAACTGATGTCCCTGCCTTTATCTTGACCCATGAGGTTCTTTCACCTTGCTCACAACAAGTGACAAAGTCAAAAAGTTCTTTTAGTAAGATAAGATTTAAAAAGTAATATAGATACTGGGTAAATCTTCCATCTCTTCACATGCTGGAAACCCCACATCTGTGCAGCAGCAGATGGTGCCCCGACAGATGTTCCCAAGGCACCCTGCGCAGATCCTGACCGTGGAGGCGTTCCTCCTCCCTCTCATGTGGAGGTGCCGTTTATTCTGTGTAACAAACCAGACCATACGTCTTCTCCTGACAGGCTGGGGCATTATCTCTGTCATAACACCCGCCGGTGCGCAGCACAGGCCAGCATGGGGCACTGCAGCAGATTCCCTTACAGTGGTCCTCATGCCAGCACCGGGGCTTCTCAAGCCTTAAGCGCAAGGGCCAAGCAAGAAGACATGGGTTTCTCCGGCTCACTAACTCCTTGAGTCCAGCGTCCTCCACAAGGCTCCCGGTAGGGTGCACAGACTGGGTTTCACTGAACTGCTTGGAGAGCTCCTCTGTCCTTGGGAACAGCTCACGTCCGGGCAGGGCGTGTGCAGCCAAGGAGACTTTGCTGCTGGCTCAGGAGCTCTGTGGTTCACGGCCTGAGAGCGTGGCACAGTGAGGAGCATAAAAAGGCTGTGGCGTGGTGGGACGCTTACTGCCCAGGGTCTCTGTTCCAGTCACTGTTGAGCTGCTCCTCAGAGCTGCTGGGGAACTTGGCACCTGAGCTTTGAGCATGCCCAGGAAGGAACTGCCCCCACGTGCTCTACAAGCAAGACCCTTCACCCCTTTTTGTTGGGGTGATTTTTTACTTTTGAGCCCTTTCTCTTCTCTTCCCCAGGCACTTCCTGGGCACTCCCTCTTGTCCTTCTCCTGATGTTTCTTGGACCTGAGCCCCTTTGGTGGCATCGAACCTCCCATTTCTGTTTCTCCAAATTTCTCTTGCAGTGAGCCTGATGGGAGTCCACCCCACTGCTTTCCAGCCTCTCTACCTCCCCTGTCAGGAAGGGGAGGTAATTTGGATCGAGGGTAGCTAAAACATCATGTCTGCAGCCACAGTGGTATGCATGGCCCCATCTTTTCAGGGGCCAGACATCCTCCCGTAGAGGGCGTTTGGCAACTCCTTTGTGGTTGGAGATGTCCTCAGATACCCGAGCAATAATGACACGAACGCTTAGAGCTGTCTAGTGGCCTGGTCATCTTCCTAGGGGCTCTGGGACCACCCCTGGCTCCTCTGTACGGAACAAGGCCTCACTCTTGTACTCCCACGGCTGCAGAAGCTTGTGTTTCTGGGACAAGCAGAAATGCCCATTGCTGAGGCTGGGACACCAGCAATGACGCTGTGCAGACCAAGCCCCCTCCAGTTTCACACAGCACACGTGTACGCAGTGTTTTGTAATCCCCATAGCAAAGGAAGTTCTGCTTATGCACCACGGAGCAATTTTTACACATCCCCGAACCATCATTAGTGCGCAGGTGCTGTGAGCTGTCCTTAGAATGTAGAGCATGAAGCTGCAGCCTTCTCAGTTCCAACAGTGTTTACGCTCTACGGAAGAACAAGGTACTGTGGGAAATATTTTGAGACTTCATCGATTTGCTTTTGTTCCTTGTAGCTGTCAAAGCACTATGCTCTGCAAAGACATAAGTTACCTCTGTGCCTACACATAGACAGACACACTGCCATTGCGCTCAAGTTTGTCATGGCTTCATCGCGATCGCTGTTAATAATCGGATGCATATCAATCCTCGGTGACACAAACTGGGTTTCTCTTCTCTGAAGACGGAGACCGACAAAAACTGGACAATATCAAGATGTAATTTGCCTCTTTCCTGGGACTTTGTCTGTGGCAGCTGATCTAAGGGGAAGCTGTCCAACTTTTTCCTTCCCCTATATATAGGCATGACAAGGGAAAAAAGGAAGAAAGAGCAAAGACAAAGTTAAGGATGACACAGTTTCAGTGTCTGTGAGTGGAGTGGGTTCACTCGGCCTTCTGCCGCCCTTCCCCGCTGAAGACAAAGCCAGTTCAAGACTATTACTGGCAGTTTTCTGCCGCGCTGGTTCTCGGAGGTGTGGGGGGACTCAAGACACAGGTCGAGAAGGATGGCAAGAAACACGTAGAGTAAGATCCACAGAATGTATCTGCCAGATATGGCTTGACTGCTAGAGCTGAAGTCTCTCACGTTATCTCCAGCAGACTGTTGATCCATCATCTTTCTCTGCCAAAAAAGCTGCCGTGTTCTCAGCAAAGTGACAAAAAGATTCCAGAAGTTGCCTTCCCCCTGCCCCGCGGCCAGACACGTCAGAGCCGCTGAGCAAGAAGGCAGCCTCTCCAGTTGCTGAGGTGCCTGCTCGGAGGGCTCAAGGCAGCAGATGTATGGTGGGCTCACGGGCGCTGGGGCCAAGTGTGCCCTCGTGGGGAATGTGCCCCAGTGCTTGTGCTGGGCTGGCCCCAGCTAGCAGTCCAGCACCCACACAGCGGCTCACTAGCTCCCCCTGCCTCAGCGGGATGGGGGAGAAAATAGCAAGAACAAGAGCAAGAACACTTGTGGGTCAAAATAAAGACAGGGAAATCACTCACCAGCTACTGTTGGAGGCAAAAGGACTTGACTTGGGGAACTGAACTTTAAATATTGAAATACTGGTTTGGGTGTTGGGAAACAAAGATGACAAACATTTAAAACACTTAGGCAAGCACACATTTCATGCCCCTTCCCCAGCAGAAGCTTCGCTCCAGACATGTCTCTTCCCCGTTCCTAGTCTGCATTCCACTTGTCGTCACAGCAGGTTATAACAAATCAGTCCCTTTGCTGAGGCAACAGGCAGTACAGGAGGTTGGGGTCGGGCCATAACAGCTTCCTTCTTCTGTACTCTCTCTGTTCCTTGTTCTTTTCTACTGCTTCTCTTTCCCTCTTACTGGTTTGCTTTGCTGTAACACGGGTCCTGCGTGGGACACAGTCCCCTTAGGGAAGTAGTCGCTCAAGCGATGGGTATCTGTGGGCTGTCCTGGAGGTGACTGTCTGATGGGAGTTGGGGATGTGCACTCTGCGAGGCACCTCAGCCCTGCAAATCTGTGCAACGGACCGCTGGGGCTGCACGGGGCACTGTACAGGTGTGACGGAAGAACAGTGGACTTGCCCGAGCTGTCCTTGCCCTTGGATGCATGCCACGCCTCCTCCTTCTGGAGAAGGGTGGGAAGGCGAGGAGGAGTTGTGTCTGGGCTCTAGCCAAGCTGATTTCTCCTGCCCACGTCAGGCTGGTTCCCCTGAAGAACAAGCGACAGGTGTGGGTCTTTCACTTGACAAGATGGTAAATGAATTTCACGTTTCCATGAATGAGCTAATCGCTCCAGAAGGATGCTCAGCTTAGTGGGTGTCCAACCATAGTTTAGTTCCCTTGGGCAAAGACATTGGCAGCGTTCTCTCCTCTTCCGAGTCACACTTGCTGAAATCTCCAACCACGGTCTACATGATAGAGGGAAGAGGGCTTGCTTAGTCTGGAGAAAAGGAGGCTCAGGGGAGAGACCCTGTTGCTCTCTACAACTAGCTGAAAGGAGGTTGTAGCGAGGTGGGTGTCTGTCTCTTTTCCCAAGTAACAAGCGATAGGAAGAGAAGAAACAGCCTCAAGTTGTGCCAGGGGAGGTTTAGATTGGATAGCAGGAAAAATTTCCTCACTGAAAGGGTGTATTGCAATCAAGACCCACATACTTCTCAGAGAAAATGGGGTGCTGCAGGGCTAATAACTTTTTTGTTTCTTAGCCTTGTTCACCTAGCGAGACGTATACTGCAGGCAGGGAACAGCAAAAACTGCAGTGCTGGGAAGGCCCTGGCCTGCATGTGAGGAGCAGTGGTGGTGTGAGCAGAGCTTGGTCTGGCCCTGCCACGGAGGTCTTGAGGAGCCAGGGAAGCTGAGTCCAGGCAGCGTCATCCCCAGCGATTTTGCCATGGATGGGTTGGTACCTGTGCTGCGCCGCCGTGTCCGTAGGGCACAACAGATGCTTGACCCATGGAGCTGCCCGTGGGGGTCACCTGAGGAATGCCAGGATTTAGAGCATTACCCGGGGCTCAATGCCAAGGTCTGACAGGAAATTTTCAAGTACCACTGGAAAGCATACCTAAGCGTTGGCATTAATAGTGAAGCCGCAAGTTGACTGCACAGGGAAGAGGGACACCTCAAAGAAGCCGTGAGAGCCTTTTGGGGCTGTTGGGTTTACAGGGAGTGGGGACTGCAGTGCGTAGCCTGAGTGTGGCTGCTACCAGTCCTAACTCGTGAATTACCTCAGGCCTGCACGTCTGGACAGCAGCTGGGTTCCTGTCTCATCTGCCTGTGCCCGTGTGCGCTGGCCACGGACGCCAGATCGGGTAATGTAGGGGAGGGGAATGGGGAGGTGAGGTTGTGGGGCTGTCCCCAGGCATTGTTGTTTCCCATCCCCACTCCTGCCACCCTTTGGAGCCATGTTCTGACTCATGGCCATTGGCTGTGGCGTAGCCAGGGATGTCTCCCATAGCTGCAAGGAAAAGCGGTCGGAAAAAGTTGCCTCAGAAGGAAGGAGGACTCGGAGGCCCAGGCTTGGATGCAGCACAACTTTAATGAGTCTAAAGAAGGAAAGGAGGTGGCTGACAGGGAGCACCAGGGGCAGGCACCGAGATGCGGTGGAGCTCCTGCAGGGTGTGTGTCGGCCTGTCCTGCAGAAGGAGGGAGTCCACCAGGTCCCTGCTCGGCTGGCGTTGGGAGGTGGTGACAGGCAAGGCAAGAGAGAGAGAGGAGAGTGGAGGAAGGAAAGAGTGGCCCGAAGCCCTTCATACAAGGCCCCGAAGCTCTATCTCCTGTCCAGCACCATGTTCTGAGGTCTTGGGAGGTTCTTGCCCGAGGGTGTTGCCAGCACCTTTAGCAGGGGGGGCACCTTCTGCCACAGTAGCGGCTGGTAATGCAGGAGAGGTCAAAGCCCCCAGAGTTGATGGGCACTCCGTCACAGCTGAGGATGCTGCCAACGGCAGCGGAGGTGGTAGAGCCCACAACGGTGTTCTGTGGGAAGGAGCTGAGGATGGGGCCGGGCAGGGTCACCACCACGGGGGAGGGCTCGATGACGACGGTGGAGTTCTGGCACTGCCTGACACAGGGCTCATTGCAGCTGTTGGCCAGCGGGGTTGGGCCGCAGGGCTGGCAGCAGGGCACGCACGGGTTGCAGCAGGACATGTCTCGGGGCCGGAGGTGCACCTGGGAGAGAGGGTAGTGGGAAGCAGGAAACGGGGACACGTGAGAAGCCGCACTGCACCCAACCGCAGAGGAGCCAAGGCACCTCCTGGCCCAGCGTACGCTGCCCAGCTCAAAACCCAGGAGCCACCTCAACACAGTCTCAACCCCTCTCTGCACAAGACCTTCTCTCCCCTTCCCTCTCCCATGAGAAGCAGCTCCCAGCCCTGGGCTAGGACAGCCCACATCAGCTGAGACTGGAGGAAAGACCTCATCTTGAAGGAGGAGGACAAGAGGCTTCACACTCACCTGATTCCCAGGGAGAAGGAGGCGAGAGAAGCGGATGAGAGAGCAGAGCGCTGGGCTGTCTTTTATAGTAGTCCTGCACTGCCTCAGGCCCAGAGGCACCCTTTGTGGAAGTAATAATTTTCTGACAAGCTCATGCCAAATGCAAACCATCCCAGCTAATGGTATGGGCTGTGTCCTGGCTTCCTGCACGGCTGCCTTTTCATTTCCTGGCTTATGCCACGTGCTTTCCCATCCAAAGGCTTCTGTAAGCTTCTGCCGGGATGAGAGCCCTAAGGATTTCCGGGGCAGAAACACGTCAGCGCAGGCGGGAGACTCAGCTCAAGTGCTGGTGGCATCCCGTGCGGTCAGGTGATGTGCACCTGGGTCACTCCTGGGGGATGGCTTGTGGCAAAGTTGTCAGGAAATGGGTACCGCTCTCAAGGTTCTTGCCCGAGTGTGCCCAAGGACTCCCATGTGAGAGGACATGCCTCATCCTTTTCTCTTGCTCCCCACATCTCTCTCTGATGGTTGCTCATTGATGCACGCAGGTGGGCTTCTGCTGGGAGGGTTTGACACCTGCTGCAACACTAACGCTGCTCTGAGGACAATTTTGCTGGGCTCATTTGCCTCATGCCCTTCTCTGTGTAGTGTCTGCAGGTCCTCAGGCGAGACCAGGAGCATGTCTGGGGCCCGGTCCTTCCCTGGGGCACCTGAGGACGGTTCTGCCAGTGTGGTCCCCAGCATCTCCTCAGAAGTGTCCCCAGCTGTTGTTGTGTTCCTGCACATGTGTTTTTGTTTGTGCTTGACTCTATGCTGGCTTTATGTGAGCATACAGAGTTTTGCATGATTATGACTTGCATAACTGGTAACTGATGTCCCTGCCTTTATCTTGACCCATGAGGTTCTTTCACCTTGCTCACAACAAGTGACAAAGTCAAAAAGTTCTTTTAGTAAGATAAGATTTAAAAAGTAATATAGATACTGGGTAAATCTTCCATCTCTTCACATGCTGGAAACCCCACATCTGTGCAGCAGCAGATGGTGCCCCAACAGATGTTCCCAAGGCACCCTGCGCAGATCCTGACCGTGGAGGCGTTCCTCCTCCCTCTCATGTGGAGGTGCCGTTTATTCTGTGTAACAAACCAGACCATACGTCTTCTCCTGACAGGCTGGGGCATTATCTCTGTCATAACACCCGCCGGTGCGCAGCACAGGCCAGCATGGGGCACTGCAGCAGATTCCCTTACAGTGGTCCTCATGCCAGCACCGGGGCTTCTCAAGCCTTAAGCGCAAGGGCCAAGCAAGAAGACATGGGTTTCTCCGGCTCACTAACTCCTTGAGTCCAGCGTCCTCCACAAGGCTCCCGGTAGGGTGCACAGACTGGGTTTCACTGAACTGCTTGGGGAGCTCCTCTGTCCTTGGGAACAGCTCACGTCCGGGCAGGGCGTGTGCAGCCAAGGAGACTTTGCTGCTGGCTCAGGAGCTCTGTGGTTCACGGCCTGAGAGCGTGGCACAGTGAGGAGCATAAAAAGGCTGTGGCGTGGTGGGACGCTTACTGCCCAGGGTCTCTGTTCCAGTCACTGTTGAGCTGCTCCTCAGAGCTGCTGGGGAACTTGGCACCTGAGCTTTGAGCATGCCCAGGAAGGAACTGCCCCCATGTGCTCTACAAGCAAGACCCTTCACCCCTTTTTGTTGGGGTGATTTTTTACTTTTGAGCCCTTTCTCTTCTCTTCCCCAGGCACTTCCTGGGCACTCCCTCTTGTCCTTCTCCTGATGTTTCTTGGACCTGAGCCCCTTTGGTGGCATCGAACCTCCCATTTCTGTTTCTCCAAATTTCTCTTGCAGTGAGCCTGATGGGAGTCCACCCCACTGCTTTCCAGCCTCTCTACCTCCCCTGTCAGGAATGGGAGGTAATTTGGATCGAGGGTAGCTAAAACATCATGTCTGCAGCCACAGTGGTATGCATGGCCCCATCTTTTCAGGGGCCAGACATCCTCCCGTAGAGGGCGTTTGGCAACTCCTTTGTGGTTGGAGATGTCCTCAGATACCCGAGCAATAATGACATGAACGCTTAGAGCTGTCTAGTGGCCTGGTCATCTTCCTAGGGGCTCTGGGACCACCCCTGGCTCCTCTGTACGGAACAAGGCCTCACTCTTGTACTCCCACGGCTGCAGAAGCTTGTGTTTCTGGGACAAGCAGAAATGCCCATTGCTGAGGCTGGGACACCAGCAATGACGCTGTGCAGACCAAGCCCCCTCCAGTTTCACACAGCACACGTGTACGCAGTGTTTTGTAATCCCCATAGCAAAGGAAGTTCTGCTTATGCACCACGGAGCAATTTTTACACATCCCCGAACCATCATTAGTGCGCAGGTGCTGTGAGCTGTCCTTAGAATGTAGAGCATGAAGCTGCAGCCTTCTCAGTTCCAACAGTGTTTACGCTCTACGGAAGAACAAGGTACTGTGGGAAATATTTTGAGACTTCATCGATTTGCTTTTGTTCCTTGTAGCTGTCAAAGCACTATGCTCTGCAAAGACATAAGTTACCTCTGTGCCTACACATAGACAGACACACTGCCATTGCGCTCAAGTTTGTCATGGCTTCATCGCGATCGCTGTTAATAATCGGATGCATATCAATCCTCGGTGACACAAACTGGGTTTCTCTTCTCTGAAGACGGAGACCGACAAAAACTGGACAATATCAAGATGTAATTTGCCTCTTTCCTGGGACTTTGTCTGTGGCAGCTGATCTAAGGGGAAGCTGTCCAACTTTTTCCTTCCCCTATATATAGGCATGACAAGGGAAAAAAGGAAGAAAGAGCAAAGACAAAGTTAAGGATGACACAGTTTCAGTGTCTGTGAGTGGAGTGGGTTCACTCGGCCTTCTGCCGCCCTTCCCCGCTGAAGACAAAGCCAGTTCAAGACTATTACTGGCAGTTTTCTGCCGCGCTGGTTCTCGGAGGTGTGGGGGGACTCAAGACACAGGTCGAGAAGGATGGCAAGAAACACGTAGAGTAAGATCCACAGAATGTATCTGCCAGATATGGCTTGACTGCTAGAGCTGAAGTCTCTCACGTTATCTCCAGCAGACTGTTGATCCATCATCTTTCTCTGCCAAAAAAGCTGCCGTGTTCTCAGCAAAGTGACAAAAAGATTCCAGAAGTTGCCTTCCCCCTGCCCCGCGGCCAGACACGTCAGAGCCGCTGAGCAAGAAGGCAGCCTCTCCAGTTGCTGAGGTGCCTGCTCGGAGGGCTCAAGGCAGCAGATGTATGGTGGGCTCACGGGCGCTGGGGCCAAGTGTGCCCTCGTGGGGAATGTGCCCCAGTGCTTGTGCTGGGCTGGCCCCAGCTAGCAGTCCAGCACCCACACAGCGGCTCACTAGCTCCCCCTGCCTCAGCGGGATGGGGGAGAAAATAGCAAGAACAAGAGCAAGAACACTTGTGGGTCAAAATAAAGACAGGGAAATCACTCACCAGCTACTGTTGGAGGCAAAAGGACTTGACTTGGGGAACTGAACTTTAAATATTGAAATACTGGTTTGGGTGTTGGGAAACAAAGATGACAAACATTTAAAACACTTAGGCAAGCACACATTTCATGCCCCTTCCCCAGCAGAAGCTTCGCTCCAGACATGTCTCTTCCCCGTTCCTAGTCTGCATTCCACTTGTCGTCACAGCAGGTTATAACAAATCAGTCCCTTTGCTGAGGCAACAGGCAGTACAGGAGGTTGGGGTCGGGCCATAACAGCTTCCTTCTTCTGTACTCTCTCTGTTCCTTGTTCTTTTCTACTGCTTCTCTTTCCCTCTTACTGGTTTGCTTTGCTGTAACACGGGTCCTGCGTGGGACACAGTCCCCTTAGGGAAGTAGTCGCTCAAGCGATGGGTATCTGTGGGCTGTCCTGGAGGTGACTGTCTGATGGGAGTTGGGGATGTGCACTCTGCGAGGCACCTCAGCCCTGCAAATCTGTGCAACGGACCGCTGGGGCTGCACGGGGCACTGTACAGGTGTGACGGAAGAACAGTGGACTTGCCCAAGCTGTCCTTGCCCTTGGATGCATGCCACGCCTCCTCCTTCTGGAGAAGGGTGGGAAGGCGAGGAGGAGTTGTGTCTGGGCTCTAGCCAAGCTGATTTCTCCTGCCCACGTCAGGCTGGTTCCCCTGAAGAACAAGCGACAGGTGTGGGTCTTTCACTTGACAAGATGGTAAATGAATTTCACGTTTCCATGAATGAGCTAATCGCTCCAGAAGGATGCTCAGCTTAGTGGGTGTCCAACCATAGTTTAGTTCCCTTGGGCAAAGACATTGGCAGCGTTCTCTCCTCTTCCGAGTCACACTTGCTGAAATCTCCAACCACGGTCTACATGATAGAGGGAAGAGGGCTTGCTTAGTCTGGAGAAAAGGAGGCTCAGGGGAGAGACCCTGTTGCTCTCTACAACTAGCTGAAAGGAGGTTGTAGCGAGGTGGGTGTCTGTCTCTTTTCCCAAGTAACAAGCGATAGGAAGAGAAGAAACAGCCTCAAGTTGTGCCAGGGGAGGTTTAGATTGGATAGCAGGAAAAATTTCCTCACTGAAAGGGTGTATTGCAATCAAGACCCACATACTTCTCAGAGAAAATGGGGTGCTGCAGGGCTAATAACGTTTTTGTTTCTTAGCCTTGTTCACCTAGCGAGACGTATACTGCAGGCAGGGAACAGCAAAAACTGCAGTGCTGGGAAGGCCCTGGCCTGCATGTGAGGAGCAGTGGTGGTGTGAGCAGAGCTTGGTCTGGCCCTGCCACGGAGGTCTTGAGGAGCCAGGGAAGCTGAGTCCAGGCAGCGTCATCCCCAGCGATTTTGCCATGGATGGGTTGGTACCTGTGCTGCGCCGCCGTGTCCGTAGGGCACAACAGATGCTTGACCCATGGAGCTGCCTGTGGGGGTCACCTGAGGAATGCCAGGATTTAGAGCATTACCCGGGGCTCAATGCCAAGGTCTGACAGGAAATTTTCAAGTACCACTGGAAAGCATACCTAAGCGTTGGCATTAATAGTGAAGCCGCAAGTTGACTGCACAGGGAAGAGGGACACCTGAAAGAAGCCGTGAGAGCCTTTTGGGGCTGTTGGGTTTACAGGGAGTGGGGACTGCAGTGCGTAGCCTGAGTGTGGCTGCTACCAGTCCTAACTCGTGAATTACCTCAGGCCTGCACGTCTGGACAGCAGCTGGGTTCCTGTCTCATCTGCCTGTGCCCGTGTGCGCTGGCCACGGACGCCAGATCGGGTAATGTAGGGGAGGGGAATGGGGAGGTGAGGTTGTGGGGCTGTCCCCAGGCATTGTTGTTTCCCATCCCCACTCCTGCCACCCTTTGGAGCCATGTTCTGACTCATGGCCATTGGCTGTGGCGTAGCCAGGGATGTCTCCCATAGCTGCAAGGAAAAGCGGTCGGAAAAAGTTGCCTCAGAAGGAAGGAGGACTCGGAGGCCCAGGCTTGGATGCAGCACAACTTTAATGAGTCTAAAGAAGGAAAGGAGGTGGCTGACAGGGAGCACCAGGGGCAGGCACCGAGATGCGGTGGAGCTCCTGCAGGGTGTGTGTCGGCCTGTCCTGCAGAAGGAGGGAGTCCACCAGGTCCCTGCTCGGCTGGCGTTGGGAGGTGGTGACAGGCAAGGCAAGAGAGAGAGAGGAGAGTGGAGGAAGGAAAGAGTGGCCCGAAGCCCTTCATACAAGGCCCCGAAGCTCTATCTCCTGTCCAGCACCATGTTCTGAGGTCTTGGGAGGTTCTTGCTCGAGGGTGTTGCCAGCACCTTTAGCAGGGGGGGCACCTTCTGCCACAGTAGCGGCTGGTAATGCAGGAGAGGTCAAAGCCCCCAGAGTTGATGGGCACTCCGTCACAGCTGAGGATGCTGCCAACGGCAGCGGAGGTGGTAGAGCCCACAACGGTGTTCTGTGGGAAGGAGCTGAGGATGGGGCCGGGCAGGGTCACCACCACGGGGGAGGGCTCGATGACGACGGTGGAGTTCTGGCACTGCCTGACACAGGGCTCATTGCAGCTGTTGGCCAGCGGGGTTGGGCCGCAGGGCTGGCAGCAGGGCACGCACGGGTTGCAGCAGGACATGTCTCGGGGCCGGAGGTGCACCTGGGAGAGAGGGTAGTGGGAAGCAGGAAACGGGGACACGTGAGAAGCCGCACTGCACCCAACCGCAGAGGAGCCAAGGCACCTCCTGGCCCAGCGTACGCTGCCCAGCTCAAAACCCAGGAGCCACCTCAACACAGTCCCAGCCCCTCTCTGCACAAGACCTTCTCTCCCCTTCCCTCTCCCATGAGAAGCAGCTCCCAGCCCTGGGCTAGGACAGCCCACATCAGCTGAGACTGGAGGAAAGACCTCATCTTGAAGGAGGAGGACAAGAGGCTTCACACTCACCTGATTCCCAGGGAGAAGGAGGCGAGAGAAGCGGATGAGAGAGCAGAGCGCTGGGCTGTCTTTTATAGTAGTCCTGCACTGCCTCAGGCCCAGAGGCACCCTTTGTGGAAGTAATAATTTTCTGACAAGCTCATGCCAAATGCAAACCATCCCAGCTAATGGTATGGGCTGTGTCCTGGCTTCCTGCACGGCTGCCTTTTCATTTCCTGGCTTATGCCACGTGCTTTCCCATCCAAAGGCTTCTGTAAGCTTCTGCCGGGATGAGAGCCCTAAGGATTTCCGGGGCAGAAACACGTCAGCGCAGGCGGGAGACTCAGCTCAAGTGCTGGTGGCATCCCGTGCGGTCAGGTGATGTGCACCTGGGTCACTCCTGGGGGATGGCTTGTGGCAAAGTTGTCAGGAAATGGGTACCGCTCTCAAGGTTCTTGCCCGAGTGTGCCCAAGGACTCCCATGTGAGAGGACATGCCTCATCCTTTTCTCTTGCTCCCCACATCTCTCTGATGGTTGCTCATTGATGCACGCAGGTGGGCTTCTGCTGGGAGGGTTTGACACCTGCTGCAACACTAACGCTGCTCTGAGGACAATTTTGCTGGGCTCATTTGCCTCATGCCCTTCTCTGTGTAGTGTCTGCAGGTCCTCAGGCGAGACCAGGAGCATGTCTGGGGCCCGGTCCTTCCCTGGGGCACCTGAGGACGGTTCTGCCAGTGTGGTCCCCAGCATCTCCTCAGAAGTGTCCCCAGCTGTTGTTGTGTTCCTGCACATGTGTTTTTGTTTGTGCTTGACTCTATGCTGGCTTTATGTGAGCATACAGAGTTTTGCATGATTATGACTTGCATAACTGGTAACTGATGTCCCTGCCTTTATCTTGACCCATGAGGTTCTTTCACCTTGCTCACAACAAGTGACAAAGTCAAAAAGTTCTTTTAGTAAGATAAGATTTAAAAAGTAATATAGATACTGGGTAAATCTTCCATCTCTTCACATGCTGGAAACCCCACATCTGTGCAGCAGCAGATGGTGCCCCGACAGATGTTCCCAAGGCACCCTGCGCAGATCCTGACCGTGGAGGCGTTCCTCCTCCCTCTCATGTGGAGGTGCCGTTTATTCTGTGTAACAAACCAGACCATACGTCTTCTCCTGACAGGCTGGGGCATTATCTCTGTCATAACACCCGCCGGTGCGCAGCACAGGCCAGCATGGGGCACTGCAGCAGATTCCCTTACAGTGGTCCTCATGCCAGCACCGGGGCTTCTCAAGCCTTAAGCGCAAGGGCCAAGCAAGAAGACATGGGTTTCTCCGGCTCACTAACTCCTTGAGTCCAGCGTCCTCCACAAGGCTCCCAGTACGGTGCACAGACTGGGTTTCACTGAACTGCTTGGGGAGCTCCTCTGTCCTTGGGAACAACTCACGTCCGGGCAGGGCGTGTGCAGCCAAGGAGACTTTGCTGCTGGCTCAGGAGCTCTGTGGTTCACGGCCTGAGAGCGTGGCACAGTGAGGAGCATAAAAAGGCTGTGGCGTGGTGGGACGCTTACTGCCCAGGGTCTCTGTTCCAGTCACTGTTGAGCTGCTCCTCAGAGCTGCTGGGGAACTTGGCACCTGAGCTTTGAGCATGCCCAGGAAGGAACTGCCCCCATGTGCTCTACAAGCAAGACCCTTCACCCCTTTTTGTTGGGGTGATTTTTTACTTTTGAGCCCTTTCTCTTCTCTTCCCCAGGCACTTCCTGGGCACTCCCTCTTGTCCTTCTCCTGATGTTTCTTGGACCTGAGCCCCTTTGGTGGCATCGAACCTCCCATTTCTGTTTCTCCAAGTTTCTCTTGCAGTGAGCCTGATGGGAGTCCACCCCACTGCTTTCCAGCCTCTCTACCTCCCCTGTCAGGAAGGGGAGGTAATTTGGATCGAGGGTAGCTAAAACATCATGTCTGCAGCCACAGTGGTATGCATGGCCCCATCTTTTCAGGGGCCAGACATCCTCCCGTAGAGGGCGTTTGGCAACTCCTTTGTGGTTGGAGATGTCCTCAGATACCCGAGCAATAATGACATGAACGCTTAGAGCTGTCTAGTGGCCTGGTCATCTTCCTAGGGGCTCTGGGACCACCCCTGGCTCCTCTGTACGGAACAAGGCCTCACTCTTGTACTCCCATGGCTGCAGAAGCTTGTGTTTCTGGGACAAGCAGAAATGCCCATTGCTGAGGCTGGGACACCAGCAATGACGCTGTGCAGACCAAGCCCCCTCCAGTTTCACACAGCACACGTGTAGGCAGTGTTTTGTAATCCCCATAGCAAAGGAAGTTCTGCTTATGCACCACGGAGCAATTTTTACACATCCCCGAACCATCATTAGTGCGCAGGTGCTGTGAGCTGTCCTTAGAATGTAGAGCATGAAGCTGCAGCCTTCTCAGTTCCAACAGTGTTTACGCTCTACGGAAGAACAAGGTACTGTGGGAAATATTTTGAGACTTCATCGATTTGCTTTTGTTCCTTGTAGCTGTCAAAGCACTATGCTCTGCAAAGACATAAGTTACCTCTGTGCCTACACATAGACAGACACACTGCCATTGCGCTCAAGTTTGTCATGGCTTCATCGCGATCGCTGTTAATAATCGGATGCATATCAATCCTCGGTGACACAAACTGGGTTTCTCTTCTCTGAAGACGGAGACCGACAAAAACTGGACAATATCAAGATGTAATCTGCCTCTTTCCTGGGACTTTGTCTGTGGCAGCTGATCTAAGGGGAAGCTGTCCAACTTTTTCCTTCCCCTATATATAGGCATGACAAGGGAAAAAAGGAAGAAAGAGCAAAGACAAAGTTAAGGATGACACAGTTTCAGTGTCTGTGAGTGGAGTGGGTTCACTCGGCCTTCTGCCGCCCTTCCCCGCTGAAGACAAAGCCAGTTCAAGACTATTACTGGCAGTTTTCTGCCGCGCTGGTTGTCGGAGGTGTGGGGGGACTCAAGACACAGGTCGAGAAGGATGGCAAGAAACACGTAGAGTAAGATCCACAGAATGTATCTGCCAGATATGGCTTGACTGCTAGAGCTGAAGTCTCTCACGTTATCTCCAGCAGACTGTTGATCCATCATCTTTCTCTGCCAAAAAAGCTGCCGTGTTCTCAGCAAAGTGACAAAAAGATTCCAGAAGTTGCCTTCCCCCTGCCCCGTGGCCAGACACGTCAGAGCCGCTGAGCAAGAAGGCAGCCTCTCCAGTTGCTGAGGTGCCTGCTCGGAGGGCTCAAGGCAGCAGATGTATGGTGGGCTCACGGGCGCTGGGGCCAAGTGTGCCCTCGTGGGGAATGTGCCCCAGTGCTTGTGCTGGGCTGGCCCCAGCTAGCAGTCCAGCACCCACACAGCGGCTCACTAGCTCCCCCTGCCTCAGCGGGATGGGGGAGAAAATAGCAAGAACAAGAGCAAGAACACTTGTGGGTCAAAATAAAGACAGGGAAATCACTCACCAGCTACTGTTGGAGGCAAAAGAGACTTGACTTGGGGAACTGAACTTTAAATATTGAAATACTGGTTTGGGTGTTGGGAAACAAAGATGACAAACATTTAAAACACTTAGGCAAGCACACATTTCATGCCCCTTCCCCAGCAGAAGCTTCGCTCCAGACATGTCTCTTCCCCGTTCCTAGTCTGCATTCCACTTGTCGTCACAGCAGGTTATAACAAATCAGTCCCTTTGCTGAGGCAACAGGCAGTACAGGAGGTTGGGGTCGGGCCATAACAGCTTCCTTCTTCTGTACTCTCTCTGTTCCTTGTTCTTTTCTACTGCTTCTCTTTCCCTCTTACTGGTTTGCTTTGCTGTAACACGGGTCCTGCGTGGGACACAGTCCCCTTAGGGAAGTAGTCGCTCAAGCGATGGGTATCTGTGGGCTGTCCTGGAGGTGACTGTCTGATGGGAGTTGGGGATGTGCACTCTGCGAGGCACCTCAGCCCTGCAAATCTGTGCAACGGACCGCTGGGGCTGCACGGGGCACTGTACAGGTGTGACGGAAGAACAGTGGACTTGCCCGAGCTGTCCTTGCCCTTGGATGCATGCCACGCCTCCTCCTTCTGGAGAAGGGTGGGAAGGCGAGGAGGAGTTGTGTCTGGGCTCTAGCCAAGCTGATTTCTCCTGCCCACGTCAGGCTGGTTCCCCTGAAGAACAAGCGACAGGTGTGGGTCTTTCACTTGACAAGATGGTAAATGAATTTCACGTTTCCATGAATGAGCTAATCGCTCCAGAAGGATGCTCAGCTTAGTGGGTGTCCAACCATAGTTTAGTTCCCTTGGGCAAAGACATTGGCAGCGTTCTCTCCTCTTCCGAGTCACACTTGCTGAAATCTCCAACCACGGTCTACATGATAGAGGGAAGAGGGCTTGCTTAGTCTGGAGAAAAGGAGGCTCAGGGGAGAGACCCTGTTGCTCTCTACAACTAGCTGAAAGGAGGTTGTAGCGAGGTGGGTGTCTGTCTCTTTTCCCAAGTAACAAGCGATAGGAAGAGAAGAAACAGCCTCAAGTTGTGCCAGGGGAGGTTTAGATTGGATAGCAGGAAAAATTTCCTCACTGAAAGGGTGTATTGCAATCAAGACCCACATACTTCTCAGAGAAAATGGGGTGCTGCAGGGCTAATAACTTTTTTGTTTCTTAGCCTTGTTCACCTAGCGAGACGTATACTGCAGGCAGGGAACAGCAAAAACTGCAGTGCTGGGAAGGCCCTGGCCTGCATGTGAGGAGCAGTGGTGGTGTGAGCAGAGCTTGGTCTGGCCCTGCCACGGAGGTCTTGAGGAGCCAGGGAAGCTGAGTCCAGGCAGCGTCATCCCCAGCGATTTTGCCATGGATGGGTTGGTACCTGTGCTGCGCCGCCGTGTCCGTAGGGCACAACAGATGCTTGACCCATGGAGCTGCCTGTGGGGGTCACCTGAGGAATGCCAGGATTTAGAGCATTACCCGGGGCTCAATGCCAAGGTCTGACAGGAAATTTTCAAGTACCACTGGAAAGCATACCTAAGCGTTGGCATTAATAGTGAAGCCGCAAGTTGACTGCACAGGGAAGAGGGACACCTGAAAGAAGCCGTGAGAGCCTTTTGGGGCTGTTGGGTTTACAGGGAGTGGGGACTGCAGTGCGTAGCCTGAGTGTGGCTGCTACCAGTCCTAACTCGTGAATTACCTCAGGCCTGCACGTCTGGACAGCAGCTGGGTTCCTGTCTCATCTGCCTGTGCCCGTGTGCGCTGGCCACGGACGCCAGATCGGGTAATGTAGGGGAGGGGATGGGGAGGTGAGGTTGTGGGGCTGTCCCCAGGCATTGTTGTTTCCCATCCCCACTCCTGCCACCCTTTGGAGCCATGTTCTGACTCATGGCCATTGGCTGTGGCGTAGCCAGGGATGTCTCCCATAGCTGCAAGGAAAAGCGGTCGGAAAAAGTTGCCTCAGAAGGAAGGAGGACTCGGAGGCCCAGGCTTGGATGCAGCACAACTTTAATGAGTCTAAAGAAGGAAAGGAGGTGGCTGACAGGGAGCACCAGGGGCAGGCACCGAGATGCGGTGGAGCTCCTGCAGGGTGTGTGTCGGCCTGTCCTGCAGAAGGAGGGAGTCCACCAGGTCCCTGCTCGGCTGGCGTTGGGAGGTGGTGACAGGCAAGGCAAGAGAGAGAGAGGAGAGTGGAGGAAGGAAAGAGTGGCCCGAAGCCCTTCATACAAGGCCCCGAAGCTCTATCTCCTGTCCAGCACCATGTTCTGAGGTCTTGGGAGGTTCTTGCCCGAGGGTGTTGCCAGCACCTTTAGCAGGGGGGGCACCTTCTGCCACAGTAGCGGCTGGTAATGCAGGAGAGGTCAAAGCCCCCAGAGTTGATGGGCACTCCGTCACAGCTGAGGATGCTGCCAACGGCAGCGGAGGTGGTAGAGCCCACAACGGTGTTCTGTGGGAAGGAGCTGAGGATGGGGCCGGGCAGGGTCACCACCACGGGGGAGGGCTCGATGACGACGGTGGAGTTCTGGCACTGCCTGACACAGGGCTCATTGCAGCTGTTGGCCAGCGGGGTTGGGCCGCAGGGCTGGCAGCAGGGCACGCACGGGTTGCAGCAGGACATGTCTCGGGGCCGGAGGTGCACCTGGGAGAGAGGGTAGTGGGAAGCAGGAAACGGGGACACGTGAGAAGCCGCACTGCACCCAACCGCAGAGGAGCCAAGGCACCTCCTGGCCCAGCGTACGCTGCCCAGCTCAAAACCCAGGAGCCACCTCAACACAGTCCCAGCCCCTCTCTGCACAAGACCTTCTCTCCCCTTCCCTCTCCCATGAGAAGCAGCTCCCAGCCCTGGGCTAGGACAGCCCACATCAGCTGAGACTGGAGGAAAGACCTCATCTTGAAGGAGGAGGACAAGAGGCTTCACACTCACCTGATTCCCAGGGAGAAGGAGGCGAGAGAAGCGGATGAGAGAGCAGAGCGCTGGGCTGTCTTTTATAGTAGTCCTGCACTGCCTCAGGCCCAGAGGCACCCTTTGTGGAAGTAATAATTTTCTGACAAGCTCATGCCAAATGCAAACCATCCCAGCTAATGGTATGGGCTGTGTCCTGGCTTCCTGCACGGCTGCCTTTTCATTTCCTGGCTTATGCCACGTGCTTTCCCATCCAAAGGCTTCTGTAAGCTTCTGCCGGGATGAGAGCCCTAAGGATTTCCGGGGCAGAAACACGTCAGCGCAGGCGGGAGACTCAGCTCAAGTGCTGGTGGCATCCCGTGCGGTCAGGTGATGTGCACCTGGGTCACTCCTGGGGGATGGCTTGTGGCAAAGTTGTCAGGAAATGGGTACCGCTCTCAAGGTTCTTGCCCGAGTGTGCCCAAGGACTCCCATGTGAGAGGACATGCCTCATCCTTTTCTCTTGCTCCCCACATCTCTCTCTGATGGTTGCTCATTGATGCACGCAGGTGGGCTTCTGCTGGGAGGGTTTGACACCTGCTGCAACACTAACGCTGCTCTGAGGACAATTTTGCTGGGCTCATTTGCCTCATGCCCTTCTCTGTGTAGTGTCTGCAGGTCCTCAGGCGAGACCAGGAGCATGTCTGGGGCCCGGTCCTTCCCTGGGGCACCTGAGGACGGTTCTGCCAGTGTGGTCCCCAGCATCTCCTCAGAAGTGTCCCCAGCTGTTGTTGTGTTCCTGCACATGTGTTTTTGTTTGTGCTTGACTCTATGCTGGCTTTATGTGAGCATACAGAGTTTTGCATGATTATGACTTGCATAACTGGTAACAGATGTCCCTGCCTTTATCTTGACCCATGAGGTTCTTTCACCTTGCTCACAACAAGTGACAAAGTCAAAAAGTTCTTTTAGTAAGATAAGATTTAAAAAGTAATATAGATACTGGGTAAATCTTCCATCTCTTCACATGCTGGAAACCCCACATCTGTGCAGCAGCAGATGGTGCCCCGACAGATGTTCCCAAGGCACCCTGCGCAGATCCTGACCGTGGAGGCGTTCCTCCTCCCTCTCATGTGGAGGTGCCGTTTATTCTGTGTAACAAACCAGACCATACGTCTTCTCCTGACAGGCTGGGGCATTATCTCTGTCATAACACCTGCCGGTGCGCAGCACAGGCCAGCATGGGGCACTGCAGCAGATTCCCTTACAGTGGTCCTCATGCCAGCACCGGGGCTTCTCAAGCCTTAAGCGCAAGGGCCAAGCAAGAAGACATGGGTTTCTCCGGCTCACTAACTCCTTGAGTCCAGCGTCCTCCACAAGGCTCCCGGTAGGGTGCACAGACTGGGTTTCACTGAACTGCTTGGGGAGCTCCTCTGTCCTTGGGAACAGCTCACGTCCGGGCAGGGCGTGTGCAGCCAAGGAGACTTTGCTGCTGGCTCAGGAGCTCTGTGGTTCACGGCCTGAGAGCGTGGCACAGTGAGGAGCATAAAAAGGCTGTGGCGTGGTGGGACGCTTACTGCCCAGGGTCTCTGTTCCAGTCACTGTTGAGCTGCTCCTCAGAGCTGCTGGGGAACTTGGCACCTGAGCTTTGAGCATGCCCAGGAAGGAACTGCCCCCATGTGCTCTACAAGCAAGACCCTTCACCCCTTTTTGTTGGGGTGATTTTTTACTTTTGAGCCCTTTCTCTTCTCTTCCCCAGGCACTTCCTGGGCACTCCCTCTTGTCCTTCTCCTGATGTTTCTTGGACCTGAGCCCCTTTGGTGGCATCGAACCTCCCATTTCTGTTTCTCCAAATTTCTCTTGCAGTGAGCCTGATGGGAGTCCACCCCACTGCTTTCCAGCCTCTCTACCTCCCCTGTCAGGAAGGGGAGGTAATTTGGATCGAGGGTAGCTAAAACATCATGTCTGCAGCCACAGTGGTATGCATGGCCCCATCTTTTCAGGGGCCAGACATCCTCCCGTAGAGGGCGTTTGGCAACTCCTTTGTGGTTGGAGATGTCCTCAGATACCCGAGCAATAATGACATGAACGCTTAGAGCTGTCTAGTGGCCTGGTCATCTTCCTAGGGGCTCTGGGACCACCCCTGGCTCCTCTGTACGGAACAAGGCCTCACTCTTGTACTCCCACGGCTGCAGAAGCTTGTGTTTCTGGGACAAGCAGAAATGCCCATTGCTGAGGCTGGGACACCAGCAATGACGCTGTGCAGACCAAGCCCCCTCCAGTTTCACACAGCACACGTGTACGCAGTGTTTTGTAATCCCCATAGCAAAGGAAGTTCTGCTTATGCACCACGGAGCAATTTTTACACATCCCCGAACCATCATTAGTGCGCAGGTGCTGTGAGCTGTCCTTAGAATGTAGAGCATGAAGCTGCAGCCTTCTCAGTTCCAACAGTGTTTACGCTCTACGGAAGAACAAGGTACTGTGGGAAATATTTTGAGACTTCATCGATTTGCTTTTGTTCCTTGTAGCTGTCAAAGCACTATGCTCTGCAAAGACATAAGTTACCTCTGTGCCTACACATAGACAGACACACTGCCATTGCGCTCAAGTTTGTCATGGCTTCATCGCGATCGCTGTTAATAATCGGATGCATATCAATCCTCGGTGACACAAACTGGGTTTCTCTTCTCTGAAGACGGAGACCGACAAAAACTGGACAATATCAAGATGTAATTTGCCTCTTTCCTGGGACTTTGTCTGTGGCAGCTGATCTAAGGGGAAGCTGTCCAACTTTTTCCTTCCCCTATATATAGGCATGACAAGGGAAAAAAGGAAGAAAGAGCAAAGACAAAGTTAAGGATGACACAGTTTCAGTGTCTGTGAGTGGAGTGGGTTCACTCGGCCTTCTGCCGCCCTTCCCCGCTGAAGACAAAGCCAGTTCAAGACTATTACTGGCAGTTTTCTGCCGCGCTGGTACAACGTTCTCGGAGGTGTGGGGGGACTCAAGACACAGGTCGAGAAGGACGGCAAGAAACACGTAGAGTAAGATCCACAGAATGTATCTGCCAGATACGGCTTGACTGCTAGAGCTGAAGTCTCTCACGTTATCTCCAGCAGACTGTTGATCCATCATCTTTCTCTGCCAAAAAAGCTGCCGTGTTCTCAGCAAAGTGACAAAAAGATTCCAGAAGTTGCCTTCCCCCTGCCCCGCGGCCAGACACGTCAGAGCCGCTGAGCAAGAAGGCAGCCTCTCCAGTTGCTGAGGTGCCTGCTCGGAGGGCTCAAGGCAGCAGATGTATGGTGGGCTCACGGGCGCTGGGGCCAAGTGTGCCCTCGTGGGGAATGTGCCCCAGTGCTTGTGCTGGGCTGGCCCCAGCTAGCAGTCCAGCACCCACACAGCGGCTCACTAGCTCCCCCTGCCTCAGCGGGATGGGGGAGAAAATAGCAAGAACAAGAGCAAGAACACTTGTGGGTCAAAATAAAGACAGGGAAATCACTCACCAGCTACTGTTGGAGGCAAAAGGACTTGACTTGGGGAACTGAACTTTAAATATTGAAATACTGGTTTGGGTGTTGGGAAACAAAGATGACAAACATTTAAAACACTTAGGCAAGCACACATTTCATGCCCCTTCCCCAGCAGAAGCTTCGCTCCAGACATGTCTCTTCCCCGTTCCTAGTCTGCATTCCACTTGTCGTCACAGCAGGTTATAACAAATCAGTCCCTTTGCTGAGGCAACAGGCAGTACAGGAGGTTGGGGTCGGGCCATAACAGCTTCCTTCTTCTGTACTCTCTCTGTTCCTTGTTCTTTTCTACTGCTTCTCTTTCCCTCTTACTGGTTTGCTTTGCTGTAACACGGGTCCTGCGTGGGACACAGTCCCCTTAGGGAAGTAGTCGCTCAAGCGATGGGTATCTGTGGGCTGTCCTGGAGGTGACTGTCTGATGGGAGTTGGGGATGTGCACTCTGCGAGGCACCTCAGCCCTGCAAATCTGTGCAACGGACCGCTGGGGCTGCACGGGGCACTGTACAGGTGTGACGGAAGAACAGAGGACTTGCCCGAGCTGTCCTTGCCCTTGGATGCATGCCACGCCTCCTCCTTCTGGAGAAGGGTGGGAAGGCGAGGAGGAGTTGTGTCTGGGCTCTAGCCAAGCTGATTTCTCCTGCCCACGTCAGGCTGGTTCCCCTGAAGAACAAGCGACAGGTGTGGGTCTTTCACTTGACAAGATGGTAAATGAATTTCACGTTTCCATGAATGAGCTAATCGCTCCAGAAGGATGCTCAGCTTAGTGGGTGTCCAACCATAGTTTAGTTCCCTTGGGCAAAGACATTGGCAGCGTTCTCTCCTCTTCCGAGTCACACTTGCTGAAATCTCCAACCACGGTCTACATGATAGAGGGAAGAGGGCTTGCTTAGTCTGGAGAAAAGGAGGCTCAGGGGAGAGACCCTGTTGCTCTCTACAACTAGCTGAAAGGAGGTTGTAGCGAGGTGGGTGTCTGTCTCTTTTCCCAAGTAACAAGCGATAGGAAGAGAAGAAACAGCCTCAAGTTGTGCCAGGGGAGGTTTAGATTGGATAGCAGGAAAAATTTCCTCACTGAAAGGGTGTATTGCAATCAAGACCCACATACTTCTCAGAGAAAATGGGGTGCTGCAGGGCTAATAACGTTTTTGTTTCTTAGCCTTGTTCACCTAGCGAGACGTATACTGCAGGCAGGGAACAGCAAAAACTGCAGTGCTGGGAAGGCCCTGGCCTGCATGTGAGGAGCAGTGGTGGTGTGAGCAGAGCTTGGTCTGGCCCTGCCACGGAGGTCTTGAGGAGCCAGGGAAGCTGAGTCCAGGCAGCGTCATCCCCAGCGATTTTGCCATGGATGGGTTGGTACCTGTGCTGCGCCGCCGTGTCCGTAGGGCACAACAGATGCTTGACCCATGGAGCTGCCTGTGGGGGTCACCTGAGGAATGCCAGGATTTAGAGCATTACCCGGGGCTCAATGCCAAGGTCTGACAGGAAATTTTCAAGTACCACTGGAAAGCATACCTAAGCGTTGGCATTAATAGTGAAGCCGCAAGTTGACTGCACAGGGAAGAGGGACACCTCAAAGAAGCCGTGAGAGCCTTTTGGGGCTGTTGGGTTTACAGGGAGTGGGGACTGCAGTGCGTAGCCTGAGTGTGGCTGCTACCAGTCCTAACTCGTGAATTACCTCAGGCCTGCACGTCTGGACAGCAGCTGGGTTCCTGTCTCATCTGCCTGTGCCCGTGTGCGCTGGCCACGGACGCCAGATCGGGTAATGTAGGGGAGGGGAATGGGGAGGTGAGGTTGTGGGGCTGTCCCCAGGCATTGTTGTTTCCCATCCCCACTCCTGCCACCCTTTGGAGCCATGTTCTGACTCATGGCCATTGGCTGTGGCGTAGCCAGGGATGTCTCCCATAGCTGCAAGGAAAAGCGGTCGGAAAAAGTTGCCTCAGAAGGAAGGAGGACTCGGAGGCCCAGGCTTGGATGCAGCACAACTTTAATGAGTCTAAAGAAGGAAAGGAGGTGGCTGACAGGGAGCACCAGGGGCAGGCACCGAGATGCGGTGGAGCTCCTGCAGGGTGTGTGTCGGCCTGTCCTGCAGAAGGAGGGAGTCCACCAGGTCCCTGCTCGGCTGGCGTTGGGAGGTGGTGACAGGCAAGGCAAGAGAGAGAGAGGAGAGTGGAGGAAGGAAAGAGTGGCCCGAAGCCCTTCATACAAGGCCCCGAAGCTCTATCTCCTGTCCAGCACCATGTTCTGAGGTCTTGGGAGGTTCTTGCTCGAGGGTGTTGCCAGCACCTTTAGCAGGGGGGGCACCTTCTGCCACAGTAGCGGCTGGTAATGCAGGAGAGGTCAAAGCCCCCAGAGTTGATGGGCACTCCGTCACAGCTGAGGATGCTGCCAACGGCAGCGGAGGTGGTAGAGCCCACAACGGTGTTCTGTGGGAAGGAGCTGAGGATGGGGCCGGGCAGGGTCACCACCACGGGGGAGGGCTCGATGACGACGGTGGAGTTCTGGCACTGCCTGACACAGGGCTCATTGCAGCTGTTGGCCAGCGGGGTTGGGCCGCAGGGCTGGCAGCAGGGCACGCACGGGTTGCAGCAGGACATGTCTCGGGGCCGGAGGTGCACCTGGGAGAGAGGGTAGTGGGAAGCAGGAAACGGGGACACGTGAGAAGCCGCACTGCACCCAACCGCAGAGGAGCCAAGGCACCTCCTGGCCCAGCGTACGCTGCCCAGCTCAAAACCCAGGAGCCACCTCAACACAGTCTCAACCCCTCTCTGCACAAGACCTTCTCTCCCCTTCCCTCTCCCATGAGAAGCAGCTCCCAGCCCTGGGCTAGGACAGCCCACATCAGCTGAGACTGGAGGAAAGACCTCATCTTGAAGGAGGAGGACAAGAGGCTTCACACTCACCTGATTCCCAGGGAGAAGGAGGCGAGAGAAGCGGATGAGAGAGCAGAGCGCTGGGCTGTCTTTTATAGTAGTCCTGCACTGCCTCAGGCCCAGAGGCACCCTTTGTGGAAGTAATAATTTTCTGACAAGCTCATGCCAAATGCAAACCATCCCAGCTAATGGTATGGGCTGTGTCCTGGCTTCCTGCACGGCTGCCTTTTCATTTCCTGGCTTATGCCACGTGCTTTCCCATCCAAAGGCTTCTGTAAGCTTCTGCCGGGATGAGAGCCCTAAGGATTTCCGGGGCAGAAACACGTCAGCGCAGGCGGGAGACTCAGCTCAAGTGCTGGTGGCATCCCGTGCGGTCAGGTGATGTGCACCTGGGTCACTCCTGGGGGATGGCTTGTGGCAAAGTTGTCAGGAAATGGGTACCGCTCTCAAGGTTCTTGCCCGAGTGTGCCCAAGGACTCCCATGTGAGAGGACATGCCTCATCCTTTTCTCTTGCTCCCCACATCTCTCTCTGATGGTTGCTCATTGATGCACGCAGGTGGGCTTCTGCTGGGAGGGTTTGACACCTGCTGCAACACTAACGCTGCTCTGAGGACAATTTTGCTGGGCTCATTTGCCTCATGCCCTTCTCTGTGTAGTGTCTGCAGGTCCTCAGGCGAGACCAGGAGCATGTCTGGGGCCCGGTCCTTCCCTGGGGCACCTGAGGACGGTTCTGCCAGTGTGGTCCCCAGCATCTCCTCAGAAGTGTCCCCAGCTGTTGTTGTGTTCCTGCACATGTGTTTTTGTTTGTGCTTGACTCTATGCTGGCTTTATGTGAGCATACAGAGTTTTGCATGATTATGACTTGCATAACTGGTAACAGATGTCCCTGCCTTTATCTTGACCCATGAGGTTCTTTCACCTTGCTCACAACAAATGACAAAGTCAAAAAGTTCTTTTAGTAAGATAAGATTTAAAAAGTAATATAGATACTGGGTAAATCTTCCATCTCTTCACATGCTGGAAACCCCACATCTGTGCAGCAGCAGATGGTGCCCCGACAGATGTTCCCAAGGCACCCTGCGCAGATCCTGACCGTGGAGGCGTTCCTCCTCCCTCTCATGTGGAGGTGCCGTTTATTCTGTGTAACAAACCAGACCATACGTCTTCTCCTGACAGGCTGGGGCATTATCTCTGTCATAACACCCGCCGGTGCGCAGCACAGGCCAGCATGGGGCACTGCAGCAGATTCCCTTACAGTGGTCCTCATGCCAGCACCGGGGCTTCTCAAGCCTTAAGCGCAAGGGCCAAGCAAGAAGACATGGGTTTCTCCGGCTCACTAACTCCTTGAGTCCAGCGTCCTCCACAAGGCTCCCGGTACGGTGCACAGACTGGGTTTCACTGAACTGCTTGGGGAGCTCCTCTGTCCTTGGGAACAACTCACGTCCGGGCAGGGCGTGTGCAGCCAAGGAGACTTTGCTGCTGGCTCAGGAGCTCTGTGGTTCACGGCCTGAGAGCGTGGCACAGTGAGGAGCATAAAAAGGCTGTGGCGTGGTGGGACGCTTACTGCCCAGGGTCTCTGTTCCAGTCACTGTTGAGCTGCTCCTCAGAGCTGCTGGGGAACTTGGCACCTGAGCTTTGAGCATGCCCAGGAAGGAACTGCCCCCATGTGCTCTACAAGCAAGACCCTTCACCCCTTTTTGTTGGGGTGATTTTTTACTTTTGAGCCCTTTCTCTTCTCTTCCCCAGGCACTTCCTGGGCGCTCCCTCTTGTCCTTCTCCTGATGTTTCTTGGACCTGAGCCCCTTTGGTGGCATCGAACCTCCCATTTCTGTTTCTCCAAATTTCTCTTGCAGTGAGCCTGATGGGAGTCCACCCCACTGCTTTCCAGCCTCTCTACCTCCCCTGTCAGGAAGGGGAGGTAATTTGGATCGAGGGTAGCTAAAACATCATGTCTGCAGCCACAGTGGTATGCATGGCCCCATCTTTTCAGGGGCCAGACATCCTCCCGTAGAGGGCGTTTGGCAACTCCTTTGTGGTTGGAGATGTCCTCAGATACCCGAGCAATAATGACATGAACGCTTAGAGCTGTCTAGTGGCCTGGTCATCTTCCTAGGGGCTCTGGGACCACCCCTGGCTCCTCTGTACGGAACAAGGCCTCACTCTTGTACTCCCACGGCTGCAGAAGCTTGTGTTTCTGGGACAAGCAGAAATGCCCATTGCTGAGGCTGGGACACCAGCAATGACGCTGTGCAGACCAAGCCCCCTCCAGTTTCACACAGCACACGTGTACGCAGTGTTTTGTAATCCCCATAGCAAAGGAAGTTCTGCTTATGCACCACGGAGCAATTTTTACACATCCCCGAACCATCATTAGTGCGCAGGTGCTGTGAGCTGTCCTTAGAATGTAGAGCATGAAGCTGCAGCCTTCTCAGTTCCAACAGTGTTTACGCTCTACGGAAGAACAAGGTACTGTGGGAAATATTTTGAGACTTCATCGATTTGCTTTTGTTCCTTGTAGCTGTCAAAGCACTATGCTCTGCAAAGACATAAGTTACCTCTGTGCCTACACATAGACAGACACACTGCCATTGCGCTCAAGTTTGTCATGGCTTCATCGCGATCGCTGTTAATAATCGGATGCATATCAATCCTCGGTGACACAAACTGGGTTTCTCTTCTCTGAAGACGGAGACCGACAAAAACTGGACAATATCAAGATGTTATTTGCCTCTTTCCTGGGACTTTGCCTGTGGCTGCTGATCTAAGGGGAAGCTGTCCAACTTTTTCCTTCCCCTATATATAGGCATGACAAGGGAAAAAAGGAAGAAAGAGCAAAGACAAAGTTAAGGATGACACAGTTTCAGTGTCTGTGAGTGGAGTGGGTTCACTCGGCCTTCTGCCGCCCTTCCCCGCTGAAGACAAAGCCAGTTCAAGACTATTACTGGCAGTTTTCTGCCGCGCTGGTACAACGTTCTCGGAGGTGTGGGGGGACTCAAGACACAGGTCGAGAAGGACGGCAAGAAACACGTAGAGTAAGATCCACAGAATGTATCTGCCAGATACGGCTTGACTGCTAGAGCTGAAGTCTCTCACGTTATCTCCAGCAGACTGTTGATCCATCATCTTTCTCTGCCAAAAAAGCTGCCGTGTTCTCAGCAAAGTGACAAAAAGATTCCAGAAGTTGCCTTCCCCCTGCCCCGCGGCCAGACACGTCAGAGCCGCTGAGCAAGAAGGCAGCCTCTCCAGTTGCTGAGGTGCCTGCTCGGAGGGCTCAAGGCAGCAGATGTATGGTGGGCTCACGGGCGCTGGGGCCAAGTGTGCCCTCGTGGGGAATGTGCCCCAGTGCTTGTGCTGGGCTGGCCCCAGCTAGCAGTCCAGCACCCACACAGCGGCTCACTAGCTCCCCCTGCCTCAGCGGGATGGGGGAGAAAATAGCAAGAACAAGAGCAAGAACACTTGTGGGTCAAAATAAAGACAGGGAAATCACTCACCAGCTACTGTTGGAGGCAAAAGGGACTTGACTTGGGGAACTGAACTTTAAATATTGAAATACTGGTTTGGGTGTTGGGAAACAAAGATGACAAACATTTAAAACACTTAGGCAAGCACACATTTCATGCCCCTTCCCCAGCAGAAGCTTCGCTCCAGACATGTCTCTTCCCCGTTCCTAGTCTGCATTCCACTTGTCGTCACAGCAGGTTATAACAAATCAGTCCCTTTGCTGAGGCAACAGGCAGTACAGGAGGTTGGGGTCGGGCCATAACAGCTTCCTTCTTCTGTACTCTCTCTGTTCCTTGTTCTTTTCTACTGCTTCTCTTTCCCTCTTACTGGTTTGCTTTGCTGTAACACGGGTCCTGCGTGGGACACAGTCCCCTTAGGGAAGTAGTCGCTCAAGCGATGGGTATCTGTGGGCTGTCCTGGAGGTGACTGTCTGATGGGAGTTGGGGATGTGCACTCTGCGAGGCACCTCAGCCCTGCAAATCTGTGCAACGGACCGCTGGGGCTGCACGGGGCACTGTACAGGTGTGACGGAAGAACAGTGGACTTGCCCGAGCTGTCCTTGCCCTTGGATGCATGCCACACCTCCTCCTTCTGGAGAAGGGTGGGAAGGCGAGGAGGAGTTGTGTCTGGGCTCTAGCCAAGCTGATTTCTCCTGCCCACGTCAGGCTGGTTCCCCTGAAGAACAAGCGACAGGTGTGGGTCTTTCACTTGACAAGATGGTAAATGAATTTCACGTTTCCATGAATGAGCTAATCGCTCCAGAAGGATGCTCAGCTTAGTGGGTGTCCAACCATAGTTTAGTTCCCTTGGGCAAAGACATTGGCAGCGTTCTCTCCTCTTCCGAGTCACACTTGCTGAAATCTCCAACCACGGTCTACATGATAGAGGGAAGAGGGCTTGCTTAGTCTGGAGAAAAGGAGGCTCAGGGGAGAGACCCTGTTGCTCTCTACAACTAGCTGAAAGGAGGTTGTAGCGAGGTGGGTGTCTGTCTCTTTTCCCAAGTAACAAGCGATAGGAAGAGAAGAAACAGCCTCAAGTTGTGCCAGGGGAGGTTTAGATTGGATAGCAGGAAAAATTTCCTCACTGAAAGGGTGTATTGCAATCAAGACCCACATACTTCTCAGAGAAAATGGGGTGCTGCAGGGCTAATAACGTTTTTGTTTCTTAGCCTTGTTCACCTAGCGAGACGTATACTGCAGGCAGGGAACAGCAAAAACTGCAGTGCTGGGAAGGCCCTGGCCTGCATGTGAGGAGCAGTGGTGGTGTGAGCAGAGCTTGGTCTGGCCCTGCCACGGAGGTCTTGAGGAGCCAGGGAAGCTGAGTCCAGGCAGCGTCATCCCCAGCGATTTTGCCATGGATGGGTTGGTACCTGTGCTGCGCCGCCGTGTCCGTAGGGCACAACAGATGCTTGACCCATGGAGCTGCCTGTGGGGGTCACCTGAGGAATGCCAGGATTTAGAGCATTACCCGGGGCTCAATGCCAAGGTCTGACAGGAAATTTTCAAGTACCACTGGAAAGCATACCTAAGCGTTGGCATTAATAGTGAAGCCGCAAGTTGACTGCACAGTGAAGAGGGACACCTCAAAGAAGCCGTGAGAGCCTTTTGGGGCTGTTGGGTTTACAGGGAGTGGGGACTGCAGTGCGTAGCCTGAGTGTGGCTGCTACCAGTCCTAACTCGTGAATTACCTCAGGCCTGCACGTCTGGACAGCAGCTGGGTTCCTGTCTCATCTGCCTGTGCCCGTGTGCGCTGGCCACAGACGCCAGATCGGGTAATGTAGGGGAGGGGAATGGGGAGGTGAGGTTGTGGGGCTGTCCCCAGGCATTGTTGTTTCCCATCCCCACTCCTGCCACCCTTTGGAGCCATGTTCTGACTCATGGCCATTGGCTGTGGCGTAGCCAGGGATGTCTCCCATAGCTGCAAGGAAAAGCGGTCGGAAAAAGTTGCCTCAGAAGGAAGGAGGACTCGGAGGCCCAGGCTTGGATGCAGCACAACTTTAATGAGTCTAAAGAAGGAAAGGAGGTGGCTGACAGGGAGCACCAGGGGCAGGCACCGAGATGCGGTGGAGCTCCTGCAGGGTGTGTGTCGGCCTGTCCTGCAGAAGGAGGGAGTCCACCAGGTCCCTGCTCGGCTGGCGTTGGGAGGTGGTGACAGGCAAGGCAAGAGAGAGAGAGGAGAGTGGAGGAAGGAAAGAGTGGCCCGAAGCCCTTCATACAAGGCCCCGAAGCTCTATCTCCTGTCCAGCACCATGTTCTGAGGTCTTGGGAGGTTCTTGCCCGAGGGTGTTGCCAGCACCTTTAGCAGGGGGGGCACCTTCTGCCACAGTAGCGGCTGGTAATGCAGGAGAGGTCAAAGCCCCCAGAGTTGATGGGCACTCCGTCACAGCTGAGGATGCTGCCAACGGCAGCGGAGGTGGTAGAGCCCACAACGGTGTTCTGTGGGAAGGAGCTGAGGATGGGGCCGGGCAGGGTCACCACCACGGGGGAGGGCTCGATGACGACGGTGGAGTTCTGGCACTGCCTGACACAGGGCTCATTGCAGCTGTTGGCCAGCGGGGTTGGGCCACAGGGCTGGCAGCAGGGCACGCACGGGTTGCAGCAGGACATGTCTCGGGGCCGGAGGTGCACCTGGGAGAGAGGGTAGTGGGAAGCAGGAAACGGGGACACGTGAGAAGCCGCACTGCACCCAACCGCAGAGGAGCCAAGGCACCTCCTGGCCCAGCGTACGCTGCCCAGCTCAAAACCCAGGAGCCACCTCAACACAGTCCCAGCCCCTCTCTGCACAAGACCTTCTCTCCCCTTCCCTCTCCCATGAGAAGCAGCTCCCAGCCCTGGGCTAGGACAGCCCACATCAGCTGAGACTGGAGGAAAGACCTCATCTTGAAGGAGGAGGACAAGAGGCTTCACACTCACCTGATTCCCAGGGAGAAGGAGGCGAGAGAAGCGGATGAGAGAGCAGAGCGCTGGGCTGTCTTTTATAGTAGTCCTGCACTGCCTCAGGCCCAGAGGCACCCTTTGTGGAAGTAATAATTTTCTGACAAGCTCATGCCAAATGCAAACCATCCCAGCTAATGGTATGGGCTGTGTCCTGGCTTCCTGCACGGCTGCCTTTTCATTTCCTGGCTTATGCCACGTGCTTTCCCATCCAAAGGCTTCTGTAAGCTTCTGCCGGGATGAGAGCCCTAAGGATTTCCGGGGCAGAAACACGTCAGCGCAGGCGGGAGACTCAGCTCAAGTGCTGGTGGCATCCCGTGCGGTCAGGTGATGTGCACCTGGGTCACTCCTGGGGGATGGCTTGTGGCAAAGTTGTCAGGAAATGGGTACCGCTCTCAAGGTTCTTGCCCGAGTGTGCCCAAGGACTCCCATGTGAGAGGACATGCCTCATCCTTTTCTCTTGCTCCCCACATCTCTCTCTGATGGTTGCTCATTGATGCACGCAGGTGGGCTTCTGCTGGGAGGGTTTGACACCTGCTGCAACACTAACGCTGCTCTGAGGACAATTTTGCTGGGCTCATTTGCCTCATGCCCTTCTCTGTGTAGTGTCTGCAGGTCCTCAGGCGAGACCAGGAGCATGTCTGGGGCCCGGTCCTTCCCTGGGGCACCTGAGGACGGTTCTGCCAGTGTGGTCCCCAGCATCTCCTCAGAAGTGTCCCCAGCTGTTGTTGTGTTCCTGCACATGTGTTTTTGTTTGTGCTTGACTCTATGCTGGCTTTATGTGAGCATACAGAGTTTTGCATGATTATGACTTGCATAACTGGTAACAGATGTCCCTGCCTTTATCTTGACCCATGAGGTTCTTTCACCTTGCTCACAACAAATGACAAAGTCAAAAAGTTCTTTTAGTAAGATAAGATTTAAAAAGTAATATAGATACTGGGTAAATCTTCCATCTCTTCACATGCTGGAAACCCCACATCTGTGCAGCAGCAGATGGTGCCCCGACAGATGTTCCCAAGGCACCCTGCGCAGATCCTGACCGTGGAGGCGTTCCTCCTCCCTCTCATGTGGAGGTGCCGTTTATTCTGTGTAACAAACCAGACCATACGTCTTCTCCTGACAGGCTGGGGCATTATCTCTGTCATAACACCCGCCGGTGCGCAGCACAGGCCAGCATGGGGCACTGCAGCAGATTCCCTTACAGTGGTCCTCATGCCAGCACCGGGGCTTCTCAAGCCTTAAGCGCAAGGGCCAAGCAAGAAGACATGGGTTTCTCCGGCTCACTAACTCCTTGAGTCCAGCGTCCTCCACAAGGCTCCCGGTACGGTGCACAGACTGGGTTTCACTGAACTGCTTGGGGAGCTCCTCTGTCCTTGGGAACAACTCACGTCCGGGCAGGGCGTGTGCAGCCAAGGAGACTTTGCTGCTGGCTCAGGAGCTCTGTGGTTCACGGCCTGAGAGCGTGGCACAGTGAGGAGCATAAAAAGGCTGTGGCGTGGTGGGACGCTTACTGCCCAGGGTCTCTGTTCCAGTCACTGTTGAGCTGCTCCTCAGAGCTGCTGGGGAACTTGGCACCTGAGCTTTGAGCATGCCCAGGAAGGAACTGCCCCCATGTGCTCTACAAGCAAGACCCTTCACCCCTTTTTGTTGGGGTGATTTTTTACTTTTGAGCCCTTTCTCTTCTCTTCCCCAGGCACTTCCTGGGCGCTCCCTCTTGTCCTTCTCCTGATGTTTCTTGGACCTGAGCCCCTTTGGTGGCATCGAACCTCCCATTTCTGTTTCTCCAAATTTCTCTTGCAGTGAGCCTGATGGGAGTCCACCCCACTGCTTTCCAGCCTCTCTACCTCCCCTGTCAGGAAGGGGAGGTAATTTGGATCGAGGGTAGCTAAAACATCATGTCTGCAGCCACAGTGGTATGCATGGCCCCATCTTTTCAGGGGCCAGACATCCTCCCGTAGAGGGCGTTTGGCAACTCCTTTGTGGTTGGAGATGTCCTCAGATACCCGAGCAATAATGACATGAACGCTTAGAGCTGTCTAGTGGCCTGGTCATCTTCCTAGGGGCTCTGGGACCACCCCTGGCTCCTCTGTACGGAACAAGGCCTCACTCTTGTACTCCCACGGCTGCAGAAGCTTGTGTTTCTGGGACAAGCAGAAATGCCCATTGCTGAGGCTGGGACACCAGCAATGACGCTGTGCAGACCAAGCCCCCTCCAGTTTCACACAGCACACGTGTACGCAGTGTTTTGTAATCCCCATAGCAAAGGAAGTTCTGCTTATGCACCACGGAGCAATTTTTACACATCCCCGAACCATCATTAGTGCGCAGGTGCTGTGAGCTGTCCTTAGAATGTAGAGCATGAAGCTGCAGCCTTCTCAGTTCCAACAGTGTTTACGCTCTACGGAAGAACAAGGTACTGTGGGAAATATTTTGAGACTTCATCGATTTGCTTTTGTTCCTTGTAGCTGTCAAAGCACTATGCTCTGCAAAGACATAAGTTACCTCTGTGCCTACACATAGACAGACACACTGCCATTGCGCTCAAGTTTGTCATGGCTTCATCGCGATCGCTGTTAATAATCGGATGCATATCAATCCTCGGTGACACAAACTGGGTTTCTCTTCTCTGAAGACGGAGACCGACAAAAACTGGACAATATCAAGATGTTATTTGCCTCTTTCCTGGGACTTTGCCTGTGGCTGCTGATCTAAGGGGAAGCTGTCCAACTTTTTCCTTCCCCTATATATAGGCATGACAAGGGAAAAAAGGAAGAAAGAGCAAAGACAAAGTTAAGGATGACACAGTTTCAGTGTCTGTGAGTGGAGTGGGTTCACTCGGCCTTCTGCCGCCCTTCCCCGCTGAAGACAAAGCCAGTTCAAGACTATTACTGGCAGTTTTCTGCCGCGCTGGTACAACGTTCTCGGAGGTGTGGGGGGACTCAAGACACAGGTCGAGAAGGACGGCAAGAAACACGTAGAGTAAGATCCACAGAATGTATCTGCCAGATACGGCTTGACTGCTAGAGCTGAAGTCTCTCACGTTATCTCCAGCAGACTGTTGATCCATCATCTTTCTCTGCCAAAAAAGCTGCCGTGTTCTCAGCAAAGTGACAAAAAGATTCCAGAAGTTGCCTTCCCCCTGCCCCGCGGCCAGACACGTCAGAGCCGCTGAGCAAGAAGGCAGCCTCTCCAGTTGCTGAGGTGCCTGCTCGGAGGGCTCAAGGCAGCAGATGTATGGTGGGCTCACGGGCGCTGGGGCCAAGTGTGCCCTCGTGGGGAATGTGCCCCAGTGCTTGTGCTGGGCTGGCCCCAGCTAGCAGTCCAGCACCCACACAGCGGCTCACTAGCTCCCCCTGCCTCAGCGGGATGGGGGAGAAAATAGCAAGAACAAGAGCAAGAACACTTGTGGGTCAAAATAAAGACAGGGAAATCACTCACCAGCTACTGTTGGAGGCAAAAGGGACTTGACTTGGGGAACTGAACTTTAAATATTGAAATACTGGTTTGGGTGTTGGGAAACAAAGATGACAAACATTTAAAACACTTAGGCAAGCACACATTTCATGCCCCTTCCCCAGCAGAAGCTTCGCTCCAGACATGTCTCTTCCCCGTTCCTAGTCTGCATTCCACTTGTCGTCACAGCAGGTTATAACAAATCAGTCCCTTTGCTGAGGCAACAGGCAGTACAGGAGGTTGGGGTCGGGCCATAACAGCTTCCTTCTTCTGTACTCTCTCTGTTCCTTGTTCTTTTCTACTGCTTCTCTTTCCCTCTTACTGGTTTGCTTTGCTGTAACACGGGTCCTGCGTGGGACACAGTCCCCTTAGGGAAGTAGTCGCTCAAGCGATGGGTATCTGTGGGCTGTCCTGGAGGTGACTGTCTGATGGGAGTTGGGGATGTGCACTCTGCGAGGCACCTCAGCCCTGCAAATCTGTGCAACGGACCGCTGGGGCTGCACGGGGCACTGTACAGGTGTGACGGAAGAACAGTGGACTTGCCCGAGCTGTCCTTGCCCTTGGATGCATGCCACACCTCCTCCTTCTGGAGAAGGGTGGGAAGGCGAGGAGGAGTTGTGTCTGGGCTCTAGCCAAGCTGATTTCTCCTGCCCACGTCAGGCTGGTTCCCCTGAAGAACAAGCGACAGGTGTGGGTCTTTCACTTGACAAGATGGTAAATGAATTTCACGTTTCCATGAATGAGCTAATCGCTCCAGAAGGATGCTCAGCTTAGTGGGTGTCCAACCATAGTTTAGTTCCCTTGGGCAAAGACATTGGCAGCGTTCTCTCCTCTTCCGAGTCACACTTGCTGAAATCTCCAACCACGGTCTACATGATAGAGGGAAGAGGGCTTGCTTAGTCTGGAGAAAAGGAGGCTCAGGGGAGAGACCCTGTTGCTCTCTACAACTAGCTGAAAGGAGGTTGTAGCGAGGTGGGTGTCTGTCTCTTTTCCCAAGTAACAAGCGATAGGAAGAGAAGAAACAGCCTCAAGTTGTGCCAGGGGAGGTTTAGATTGGATAGCAGGAAAAATTTCCTCACTGAAAGGGTGTATTGCAATCAAGACCCACATACTTCTCAGAGAAAATGGGGTGCTGCAGGGCTAATAACGTTTTTGTTTCTTAGCCTTGTTCACCTAGCGAGACGTATACTGCAGGCAGGGAACAGCAAAAACTGCAGTGCTGGGAAGGCCCTGGCCTGCATGTGAGGAGCAGTGGTGGTGTGAGCAGAGCTTGGTCTGGCCCTGCCACGGAGGTCTTGAGGAGCCAGGGAAGCTGAGTCCAGGCAGCGTCATCCCCAGCGATTTTGCCATGGATGGGTTGGTACCTGTGCTGCGCCGCCGTGTCCGTAGGGCACAACAGATGCTTGACCCATGGAGCTGCCTGTGGGGGTCACCTGAGGAATGCCAGGATTTAGAGCATTACCCGGGGCTCAATGCCAAGGTCTGACAGGAAATTTTCAAGTACCACTGGAAAGCATACCTAAGCGTTGGCATTAATAGTGAAGCCGCAAGTTGACTGCACAGGGAAGAGGGACACCTCAAAGAAGCCGTGAGAGCCTTTTGGGGCTGTTGGGTTTACAGGGAGTGGGGACTGCAGTGCGTAGCCTGAGTGTGGCTGCTACCAGTCCTAACTCGTGAATTACCTCAGGCCTGCACGTCTGGACAGCAGCTGGGTTCCTGTCTCATCTGCCTGTGCCCGTGTGCGCTGGCCACAGACGCCAGATCGGGTAATGTAGGGGAGGGGAATGGGGAGGTGAGGTTGTGGGGCTGTCCCCAGGCATTGTTGTTTCCCATCCCCACTCCTGCCACCCTTTGGAGCCATGTTCTGACTCATGGCCATTGGCTGTGGCGTAGCCAGGGATGTCTCCCATAGCTGCAAGGAAAAGCGGTCGGAAAAAGTTGCCTCAGAAGGAAGGAGGACTCGGAGGCCCAGGCTTGGATGCAGCACAACTTTAATGAGTCTAAAGAAGGAAAGGAGGTGGCTGACAGGGAGCACCAGGGGCAGGCACCGAGATGCGGTGGAGCTCCTGCAGGGTGTGTGTCGGCCTGTCCTGCAGAAGGAGGGAGTCCACCAGGTCCCTGCTCGGCTGGCGTTGGGAGGTGGTGACAGGCAAGGCAAGAGAGAGAGAGGAGAGTGGAGGAAGGAAAGAGTGGCCCGAAGCCCTTCATACAAGGCCCCGAAGCTCTATCTCCTGTCCAGCACCATGTTCTGAGGTCTTGGGAGGTTCTTGCCCGAGGGTGTTGCCAGCACCTTTAGCAGGGGGGGCACCTTCTGCCACAGTAGCGGCTGGTAATGCAGGAGAGGTCAAAGCCCCCAGAGTTGATGGGCACTCCGTCACAGCTGAGGATGCTGCCAACGGCAGCGGAGGTGGTAGAGCCCACAACAGTGTTCTGTGGGAAGGAGCTGAGGATGGGGCCGGGCAGGGTCACCACCACGGGGGAGGGCTCGATGACGACGGTGGAGTTCTGGCACTGCCTGACACAGGGCTCATTGCAGCTGTTGGCCAGCGGGGTTGGGCCACAGGGCTGGCAGCAGGGCACGCACGGGTTGCAGCAGGACATGTCTCGGGGCCGGAGGTGCACCTGGGAGAGAGGGTAGTGGGAAGCAGGAAACGGGGACACGTGAGAAGCCGCACTGCACCCAACCGCAGAGGAGCCAAGGCACCTCCTGGCCCAGCGTACGCTGCCCAGCTCAAAACCCAGGAGCCACCTCAACACAGTCCCAGCCCCTCTCTGCACAAGACCTTCTCTCCCCTTCCCTCTCCCATGAGAAGCAGCTCCCAGCCCTGGGCTAGGACAGCCCACATCAGCTGAGACTGGAGGAAAGACCTCATCTTGAAGGAGGAGGACAAGAGGCTTCACACTCACCTGATTCCCAGGGAGAAGGAGGCGAGAGAAGCGGATGAGAGAGCAGAGCGCTGGGCTGTCTTTTATAGTAGTCCTGCACTGCCTCAGGCCCAGAGGCACCCTTTGTGGAAGTAATAATTTTCTGACAAGCTCATGCCAAATGCAAACCATCCCAGCTAATGGTATGGGCTGTGTCCTGGCTTCCTGCACGGCTGCCTTTTCATTTCCTGGCTTATGCCACGTGCTTTCCCATCCAAAGGCTTCTGTAAGCTTCTGCCGGGATGAGAGCCCTAAGGATTTCCGGGGCAGAAACACGTCAGCGCAGGCGGGAGACTCAGCTCAAGTGCTGGTGGCATCCCGTGCGGTCAGGTGATGTGCACCTGGGTCACTCCTGGGGGATGGCTTGTGGCAAAGTTGTCAGGAAATGGGTACCGCTCTCAAGGTTCTTGCCCGAGTGTGCCCAAGGACTCCCATGTGAGAGGACATGCCTCATCCTTTTCTCTTGCTCCCCACATCTCTCTCTGATGGTTGCTCATTGATGCACGCAGGTGGGCTTCTGCTGGGAGGGTTTGACACCTGCTGCAACACTAACGCTGCTCTGAGGACAATTTTGCTGGGCTCATTTGCCTCATGCCCTTCTCTGTGTAGTGTCTGCAGGTCCTCAGGCGAGACCAGGAGCATGTCTGGGGCCCGGTCCTTCCCTGGGGCACCTGAGGACGGTTCTGCCAGTGTGGTCCCCAGCATCTCCTCAGAAGTGTCCCCAGCTGTTGTTGTGTTCCTGCACATGTGTTTTTGTTTGTGCTTGACTCTATGCTGGCTTTATGTGAGCATACAGAGCTTTGCATGATTATGACTTGCATAACTGGTAACAGATGTCCCTGCCTTTATCTTGACCCATGAGGTTCTTTCACCTTGCTCACAACAAGTGACAAAGTCAAAAAGTTCTTTTAGTAAGATAAGATTTAAAAAGTAATATAGATACTGGGTAAATCTTCCATCTCTTCACATGCTGGAAACCCCACATCTGTGCAGCAGCAGATGGTGCCCCGACAGATGTTCCCAAGGCACCCTGCGCAGATCCTGACCGTGGAGGCGTTCCTCCTCCCTCTCATGTGGAGGTGCCGTTTATTCTGTGTAACAAACCAGACCATACGTCTTCTCCTGACAGGCTGGGGCATTATCTCTGTCATAACACCCGCCGGTGCGCAGCACAGGCCAGCATGGGGCACTGCAGCAGATTCCCTTACAGTGGTCCTCATGCCAGCACCGGGGCTTCTCAAGCCTTAAGCGCAAGGGCCAAGCAAGAAGACATGGGTTTCTCCGGCTCACTAACTCCTTGAGTCCAGCGTCCTCCACAAGGCTCCCGGTACGGTGCACAGACTGGGTTTCACTGAACTGCTTGGGGAGCTCCTCTGTCCTTGGGAACAGCTCACGTCCGGGCAGGGCGTGTGCAGCCAAGGAGACTTTGCTGCTGGCTCAGGAGCTCTGTGGTTCACGGCCTGAGAGCGTGGCACAGTGAGGAGCATAAAAAGGCTGTGGCGTGGTGGGACGCTTACTGCCCAGGGTCTCTGTTCCAGTCACTGTTGAGCTGCTCCTCAGAGCTGCTGGGGAACTTGGCACCTGAGCTTTGAGCATGCCCAGGAAGGAACTGCCCCCATGTGCTCTACAAGCAAGACCCTTCACCCCTTTTTGTTGGGGTGATTTTTTACTTTTGAGCCCTTTCTCTTCTCTTCCCCAGGCACTTCCTGGGCGCTCCCTCTTGTCCTTCTCCTGATGTTTCTTGGACCTGAGCCCCTTTGGTGGCATCGAACCTCCCATTTCTGTTTCTCCAAATTTCTCTTGCAGTGAGCCTGATGGGAGTCCACCCCACTGCTTTCCAGCCTCTCTACCTCCCCTGTCAGGAAGGGGAGGTAATTTGGATCGAGGGTAGCTAAAACATCATGTCTGCAGCCACAGTGGTATGCATGGCCCCATCTTTTCAGGGGCCAGACATCCTCCCGTAGAGGGCGTTTGGCAACTCCTTTGTGGTTGGAGATGTCCTCAGATACCCGAGCAATAATGACATGAACGCTTAGAGCTGTCTAGTGGCCTGGTCATCTTCCTAGGGGCTCTGGGACCACCCCTGGCTCCTCTGTACGGAACAAGGCCTCACTCTTGTACTCCCACGGCTGCAGAAGCTTGTGTTTCTGGGACAAGCAGAAATGCCCATTGCTGAGGCTGGGACACCAGCAATGACGCTGTGCAGACCAAGCCCCCTCCAGTTTCACACAGCACACGTGTACGCAGTGTTTTGTAATCCCCATAGCAAAGGAAGTTCTGCTTATGCACCACGGAGCAATTTTTACACATCCCCGAACCATCATTAGTGCGCAGGTGCTGTGAGCTGTCCTTAGAATGTAGAGCATGAAGCTGCAGCCTTCTCAGTTCCAACAGTGTTTACGCTCTACGGAAGAACAAGGTACTGTGGGAAATATTTTGAGACTTCATCGATTTGCTTTTGTTCCTTGTAGCTGTCAAAGCACTATGCTCTGCAAAGACATAAGTTACCTCTGTGCCTACACATAGACAGACACACTGCCATTGCGCTCAAGTTTGTCATGGCTTCATCGCGATCGCTGTTAATAATCGGATGCATATCAATCCTCGGTGACACAAACTGGGTTTCTCTTCTCTGAAGACGGAGACCGACAAAAACTGGACAATATCAAGATGTTATTTGCCTCTTTCCTGGGACTTTGCCTGTGGCTGCTGATCTAAGGGGAAGCTGTCCAACTTTTTCCTTCCCCTATATATAGGCATGACAAGGGAAAAAAGGAAGAAAGAGCAAAGACAAAGTTAAGGATGACACAGTTTCAGTGTCTGTGAGTGGAGTGGGTTCACTCGGCCTTCTGCCGCCCTTCCCCGCTGAAGACAAAGCCAGTTCAAGACTATTACTGGCAGTTTTCTGCCGCGCTGGTACAACGTTCTCGGAGGTGTGGGGGGACTCAAGACACAGGTCGAGAAGGACGGCAAGAAACACGTAGAGTAAGATCCACAGAATGTATCTGCCAGATACGGCTTGACTGCTAGAGCTGAAGTCTCTCACGTTATCTCCAGCAGACTGTTGATCCATCATCTTTCTCTGCCAAAAAAGCTGCCGTGTTCTCAGCAAAGTGACAAAAAGATTCCAGAAGTTGCCTTCCCCCTGCCCCGCGGCCAGACACGTCAGAGCCGCTGAGCAAGAAGGCAGCCTCTCCAGTTGCTGAGGTGCCTGCTCGGAGGGCTCAAGGCAGCAGATGTATGGTGGGCTCACGGGCGCTGGGGCCAAGTGTGCCCTCGTGGGGAATGTGCCCCAGTGCTTGTGCTGGGCTGGCCCCAGCTAGCAGTCCAGCACCCACACAGCGGCTCACTAGCTCCCCCTGCCTCAGCGGGATGGGGGAGAAAATAGCAAGAACAAGAGCAAGAACACTTGTGGGTCAAAATAAAGACAGGGAAATCACTCACCAGCTACTGTTGGAGGCAAAAGGGACTTGACTTGGGGAACTGAACTTTAAATATTGAAATACTGGTTTGGGTGTTGGGAAACAAAGATGACAAACATTTAAAACACTTAGGCAAGCACACATTTCATGCCCCTTCCCCAGCAGAAGCTTCGCTCCAGACATGTCTCTTCCCCGTTCCTAGTCTGCATTCCACTTGTCGTCACAGCAGGTTATAACAAATCAGTCCCTTTGCTGAGGCAACAGGCAGTACAGGAGGTTGGGGTCGGGCCATAACAGCTTCCTTCTTCTGTACTCTCTCTGTTCCTTGTTCTTTTCTACTGCTTCTCTTTCCCTCTTACTGGTTTGCTTTGCTGTAACACGGGTCCTGCGTGGGACACAGTCCCCTTAGGGAAGTAGTCGCTCAAGCGATGGGTATCTGTGGGCTGTCCTGGAGGTGACTGTCTGATGGGAGTTGGGGATGTGCACTCTGCGAGGCACCTCAGCCCTGCAAATCTGTGCAACGGACCGCTGGGGCTGCACGGGGCACTGTACAGGTGTGACGGAAGAACAGTGGACTTGCCCGAGCTGTCCTTGCCCTTGGATGCATGCCACACCTCCTCCTTCTGGAGAAGGGTGGGAAGGCGAGGAGGAGTTGTGTCTGGGCTCTAGCCAAGCTGATTTCTCCTGCCCACGTCAGGCTGGTTCCCCTGAAGAACAAGCGACAGGTGTGGGTCTTTCACTTGACAAGATGGTAAATGAATTTCACGTTTCCATGAATGAGCTAATCGCTCCAGAAGGATGCTCAGCTTAGTGGGTGTCCAACCATAGTTTAGTTCCCTTGGGCAAAGACATTGGCAGCGTTCTCTCCTCTTCCGAGTCACACTTGCTGAAATCTCCAACCACGGTCTACATGATAGAGGGAAGAGGGCTTGCTTAGTCTGGAGAAAAGGAGGCTCAGGGGAGAGACCCTGTTGCTCTCTACAACTAGCTGAAAGGAGGTTGTAGCGAGGTGGGTGTCTGTCTCTTTTCCCAAGTAACAAGCGATAGGAAGAGAAGAAACAGCCTCAAGTTGTGCCAGGGGAGGTTTAGATTGGATAGCAGGAAAAATTTCCTCACTGAAAGGGTGTATTGCAATCAAGACCCACATACTTCTCAGAGAAAATGGGGTGCTGCAGGGCTAATAACGTTTTTGTTTCTTAGCCTTGTTCACCTAGCGAGACGTATACTGCAGGCAGGGAACAGCAAAAACTGCAGTGCTGGGAAGGCCCTGGCCTGCATGTGAGGAGCAGTGGTGGTGTGAGCAGAGCTTGGTCTGGCCCTGCCACGGAGGTCTTGAGGAGCCAGGGAAGCTGAGTCCAGGCAGCGTCATCCCCAGCGATTTTGCCATGGATGGGTTGGTACCTGTGCTGCGCCGCCGTGTCCGTAGGGCACAACAGATGCTTGACCCATGGAGCTGCCTGTGGGGGTCACCTGAGGAATGCCAGGATTTAGAGCATTACCCGGGGCTCAATGCCAAGGTCTGACAGGAAATTTTCAAGTACCACTGGAAAGCATACCTAAGCGTTGGCATTAATAGTGAAGCCGCAAGTTGACTGCACAGGGAAGAGGGACACCTCAAAGAAGCCGTGAGAGCCTTTTGGGGCTGTTGGGTTTACAGGGAGTGGGGACTGCAGTGCGTAGCCTGAGTGTGGCTGCTACCAGTCCTAACTCGTGAATTACCTCAGGCCTGCACGTCTGGACAGCAGCTGGGTTCCTGTCTCATCTGCCTGTGCCCGTGTGCGCTGGCCACAGACGCCAGATCGGGTAATGTAGGGGAGGGGAATGGGGAGGTGAGGTTGTGGGGCTGTCCCCAGGCATTGTTGTTTCCCATCCCCACTCCTGCCACCCTTTGGAGCCATGTTCTGACTCATGGCCATTGGCTGTGGCGTAGCCAGGGATGTCTCCCATAGCTGCAAGGAAAAGCGGTCGGAAAAAGTTGCCTCAGAAGGAAGGAGGACTCGGAGGCCCAGGCTTGGATGCAGCACAACTTTAATGAGTCTAAAGAAGGAAAGGAGGTGGCTGACAGGGAGCACCAGGGGCAGGCACCGAGATGCGGTGGAGCTCCTGCAGGGTGTGTGTCGGCCTGTCCTGCAGAAGGAGGGAGTCCACCAGGTCCCTGCTCGGCTGGCGTTGGGAGGTGGTGACAGGCAAGGCAAGAGAGAGAGAGGAGAGTGGAGGAAGGAAAGAGTGGCCCGAAGCCCTTCATACAAGGCCCCGAAGCTCTATCTCCTGTCCAGCACCATGTTCTGAGGTCTTGGGAGGTTCTTGCCCGAGGGTGTTGCCAGCACCTTTAGCAGGGGGGGCACCTTCTGCCACAGTAGCGGCTGGTAATGCAGGAGAGGTCAAAGCCCCCAGAGTTGATGGGCACTCCGTCACAGCTGAGGATGCTGCCAACGGCAGCGGAGGTGGTAGAGCCCACAACAGTGTTCTGTGGGAAGGAGCTGAGGATGGGGCCGGGCAGGGTCACCACCACGGGGGAGGGCTCGATGACGACGGTGGAGTTCTGGCACTGCCTGACACAGGGCTCATTGCAGCTGTTGGCCAGCGGGGTTGGGCCACAGGGCTGGCAGCAGGGCACGCACGGGTTGCAGCAGGACATGTCTCGGGGCCGGAGGTGCACCTGGGAGAGAGGGTAGTGGGAAGCAGGAAACGGGGACACGTGAGAAGCCGCACTGCACCCAACCGCAGAGGAGCCAAGGCACCTCCTGGCCCAGCGTACGCTGCCCAGCTCAAAACCCAGGAGCCACCTCAACACAGTCCCAGCCCCTCTCTGCACAAGACCTTCTCTCCCCTTCCCTCTCCCATGAGAAGCAGCTCCCAGCCCTGGGCTAGGACAGCCCACATCAGCTGAGACTGGAGGAAAGACCTCATCTTGAAGGAGGAGGACAAGAGGCTTCACACTCACCTGATTCCCAGGGAGAAGGAGGCGAGAGAAGCGGATGAGAGAGCAGAGCGCTGGGCTGTCTTTTATAGTAGTCCTGCACTGCCTCAGGCCCAGAGGCACCCTTTGTGGAAGTAATAATTTTCTGACAAGCTCATGCCAAATGCAAACCATCCCAGCTAATGGTATGGGCTGTGTCCTGGCTTCCTGCACGGCTGCCTTTTCATTTCCTGGCTTATGCCACGTGCTTTCCCATCCAAAGGCTTCTGTAAGCTTCTGCCGGGATGAGAGCCCTAAGGATTTCCGGGGCAGAAACACGTCAGCGCAGGCGGGAGACTCAGCTCAAGTGCTGGTGGCATCCCGTGCGGTCAGGTGATGTGCACCTGGGTCACTCCTGGGGGATGGCTTGTGGCAAAGTTGTCAGGAAATGGGTACCGCTCTCAAGGTTCTTGCCCGAGTGTGCCCAAGGACTCCCATGTGAGAGGACATGCCTCATCCTTTTCTCTTGCTCCCCACATCTCTCTCTGATGGTTGCTCATTGATGCACGCAGGTGGGCTTCTGCTGGGAGGGTTTGACACCTGCTGCAACACTAACGCTGCTCTGAGGACAATTTTGCTGGGCTCATTTGCCTCATGCCCTTCTCTGTGTAGTGTCTGCAGGTCCTCAGGCGAGACCAGGAGCATGTCTGGGGCCCGGTCCTTCCCTGGGGCACCTGAGGACGGTTCTGCCAGTGTGGTCCCCAGCATCTCCTCAGAAGTGTCCCCAGCTGTTGTTGTGTTCCTGCACATGTGTTTTTGTTTGTGCTTGACTCTATGCTGGCTTTATGTGAGCATACAGAGCTTTGCATGATTATGACTTGCATAACTGGTAACAGATGTCCCTGCCTTTATCTTGACCCATGAGGTTCTTTCACCTTGCTCACAACAAGTGACAAAGTCAAAAAGTTCTTTTAGTAAGATAAGATTTAAAAAGTAATATAGATACTGGGTAAATCTTCCATCTCTTCACATGCTGGAAACCCCACATCTGTGCAGCAGCAGATGGTGCCCCGACAGATGTTCCCAAGGCACCCTGCGCAGATCCTGACCGTGGAGGCGTTCCTCCTCCCTCTCATGTGGAGGTGCCGTTTATTCTGTGTAACAAACCAGACCATACGTCTTCTCCTGACAGGCTGGGGCATTATCTCTGTCATAACACCCGCCGGTGCGCAGCACAGGCCAGCATGGGGCACTGCAGCAGATTCCCTTACAGTGGTCCTCATGCCAGCACCGGGGCTTCTCAAGCCTTAAGCGCAAGGGCCAAGCAAGAAGACATGGGTTTCTCCGGCTCACTAACTCCTTGAGTCCAGCGTCCTCCACAAGGCTCCCGGTACGGTGCACAGACTGGGTTTCACTGAACTGCTTGGGGAGCTCCTCTGTCCTTGGGAACAGCTCACGTCCGGGCAGGGCGTGTGCAGCCAAGGAGACTTTGCTGCTGGCTCAGGAGCTCTGTGGTTCACGGCCTGAGAGCGTGGCACAGTGAGGAGCATAAAAAGGCTGTGGCGTGGTGGGACGCTTACTGCCCAGGGTCTCTGTTCCAGTCACTGTTGAGCTGCTCCTCAGAGCTGCTGGGGAACTTGGCACCTGAGCTTTGAGCATGCCCAGGAAGGAACTGCCCCCATGTGCTCTACAAGCAAGACCCTTCACCCCTTTTTGTTGGGGTGATTTTTTACTTTTGAGCCCTTTCTCTTCTCTTCCCCAGGCACTTCCTGGGCGCTCCCTCTTGTCCTTCTCCTGATGTTTCTTGGACCTGAGCCCCTTTGGTGGCATCGAACCTCCCATTTCTGTTTCTCCAAATTTCTCTTGCAGTGAGCCTGATGGGAGTCCACCCCACTGCTTTCCAGCCTCTCTACCTCCCCTGTCAGGAAGGGGAGGTAATTTGGATCGAGGGTAGCTAAAACATCATGTCTGCAGCCACAGTGGTATGCATGGCCCCATCTTTTCAGGGGCCAGACATCCTCCCGTAGAGGGCGTTTGGCAACTCCTTTGTGGTTGGAGATGTCCTCAGATACCCGAGCAATAATGACATGAACGCTTAGAGCTGTCTAGTGGCCTGGTCATCTTCCTAGGGGCTCTGGGACCACCCCTGGCTCCTCTGTACGGAACAAGGCCTCACTCTTGTACTCCCACGGCTGCAGAAGCTTGTGTTTCTGGGACAAGCAGAAATGCCCATTGCTGAGGCTGGGACACCAGCAATGACGCTGTGCAGACCAAGCCCCCTCCAGTTTCACACAGCACACGTGTACGCAGTGTTTTGTAATCCCCATAGCAAAGGAAGTTCTGCTTATGCACCACGGAGCAATTTTTACACATCCCCGAACCATCATTAGTGCGCAGGTGCTGTGAGCTGTCCTTAGAATGTAGAGCATGAAGCTGCAGCCTTCTCAGTTCCAACAGTGTTTACGCTCTACGGAAGAACAAGGTACTGTGGGAAATATTTTGAGACTTCATCGATTTGCTTTTGTTCCTTGTAGCTGTCAAAGCACTATGCTCTGCAAAGACATAAGTTACCTCTGTGCCTACACATAGACAGACACACTGCCATTGCGCTCAAGTTTGTCATGGCTTCATCGCGATCGCTGTTAATAATCGGATGCATATCAATCCTCGGTGACACAAACTGGGTTTCTCTTCTCTGAAGACGGAGACCGACAAAAACTGGACAATATCAAGATGTAATTTGCCTCTTTCCTGGGACTTTGTCTGTGGCAGCTGATCTAAGGGGAAGCTGTCCAACTTTTTCCTTCCCCTATATATAGGCATGACAAGGGAAAAAAGGAAGAAAGAGCAAAGACAAAGTTAAGGATGACACAGTTTCAGTGTCTGTGAGTGGAGTGGGTTCACTCGGCCTTCTGCCGCCCTTCCCCGCTGAAGACAAAGCCAGTTCAAGACTATTACTGGCAGTTTTCTGCCGCGCTGGTTCTCGGAGGTGTGGGGGGACTCAAGACACAGGTCGAGAAGGACGGCAAGAAACACGTAGAGTAAGATCCACAGAATGTATCTGCCAGATACGGCTTGACTGCTAGAGCTGAAGTCTCTCACGTTATCTCCAGCAGACTGTTGATCCATCATCTTTCTCTGCCAAAAAAGCTGCCGTGTTCTCAGCAAAGTGACAAAAAGATTCCAGAAGTTGCCTTCCCCCTGCCCCGCGGCCAGACACGTCAGAGCCGCTGAGCAAGAAGGCAGCCTCTCCAGTTGCTGAGGTGCCTGCTCGGAGGGCTCAAGGCAGCAGATGTATGGTGGGCTCACGGGCGCTGGGGCCAAGTGTGCCCTCGTGGGGAATGTGCCCCAGTGCTTGTGCTGGGCTGGCCCCAGCTAGCAGTCCAGCACCCACACAGCGGCTCACTAGCTCCCCCTGCCTCAGCGGGATGGGGGAGAAAATAGCAAGAACAAGAGCAAGAACACTTGTGGGTCAAAATAAAGACAGGGAAATCACTCACCAGCTACTGTTGGAGGCAAAAGAGACTTGACTTGGGGAACTGAACTTTAAATATTGAAATACTGGTTTGGGTGTTGGGAAACAAAGATGACAAACATTTAAAACACTTAGGCAAGCACACATTTCATGCCCCTTCCCCAGCAGAAGCTTCGCTCCAGACATGTCTCTTCCCCGTTCCTAGTCTGCATTCCACTTGTCGTCACAGCAGGTTATAACAAATCAGTCCCTTTGCTGAGGCAACAGGCAGTACAGGAGGTTGGGGTCGGGCCATAACAGCTTCCTTCTTCTGTACTCTCTCTGTTCCTTGTTCTTTTCTACTGCTTCTCTTTCCCTCTTACTGGTTTGCTTTGCTGTAACACGGGTCCTGCGTGGGACACAGTCCCCTTAGGGAAGTAGTCGCTCAAGCGATGGGTATCTGTGGGCTGTCCTGGAGGTGACTGTCTGATGGGAGTTGGGGATGTGCACTCTGCGAGGCACCTCAGCCCTGCAAATCTGTGCAACGGACCGCTGGGGCTGCACGGGGCACTGTACAGGTGTGACGGAAGAACAGTGGACTTGCCCGAGCTGTCCTTGCCCTTGGATGCATGCCACGCCTCCTCCTTCTGGAGAAGGGTGGGAAGGCGAGGAGGAGTTGTGTCTGGGCTCTAGCCAAGCTGATTTCTCCTGCCCACGTCAGGCTGGTTCCCCTGAAGAACAAGCGACAGGTGTGGGTCTTTCACTTGACAAGATGGTAAATGAATTTCACGTTTCCATGAATGAGCTAATCGCTCCAGAAGGATGCTCAGCTTAGTGGGTGTCCAACCATAGTTTAGTTCCCTTGGGCAAAGACATTGGCAGCGTTCTCTCCTCTTCCGAGTCACACTTGCTGAAATCTCCAACCACGGTCTACATGATAGAGGGAAGAGGGCTTGCTTAGTCTGGAGAAAAGGAGGCTCAGGGGAGAGACCCTGTTGCTCTCTACAACTAGCTGAAAGGAGGTTGTAGCGAGGTGGGTGTCTGTCTCTTTTCCCAAGTAACAAGCGATAGGAAGAGAAGAAACAGCCTCAAGTTGTGCCAGGGGAGGTTTAGATTGGATAGCAGGAAAAATTTCCTCACTGAAAGGGTGTATTGCAATCAAGACCCACATACTTCTCAGAGAAAATGGGGTGCTGCAGGGCTAATAACGTTTTTGTTTCTTAGCCTTGTTCACCTAGCGAGACGTATACTGCAGGCAGGGAACAGCAAAAACTGCAGTGCTGGGAAGGCCCTGGCCTGCATGTGAGGAGCAGTGGTGGTGTGAGCAGAGCTTGGTCTGGCCCTGCCACGGAGGTCTTGAGGAGCCAGGGAAGCTGAGTCCAGGCAGCGTCATCCCCAGCGATTTTGCCATGGATGGGTTGGTACCTGTGCTGCGCCGCCGTGTCCGTAGGGCACAACAGATGCTTGACCCATGGAGCTGCCCGTGGGGGTCACCTGAGGAATGCCAGGATTTAGAGCATTACCCGGGGCTCAATGCCAAGGTCTGACAGGAAATTTTCAAGTACCACTGGAAAGCATACCTAAGCGTTGGCATTAATAGTGAAGCCGCAAGTTGACTGCACAGGGAAGAGGGACACCTCAAAGAAGCCGTGAGAGCCTTTTGGGGCTGTTGGGTTTACAGGGAGTGGGGACTGCAGTGCGTAGCCTGAGTGTGGCTGCTACCAGTCCTAACTCGTGAATTACCTCAGGCCTGCACGTCTGGACAGCAGCTGGGTTCCTGTCTCATCTGCCTGTGCCCGTGTGCGCTGGCCACGGACGCCAGATCGGGTAATGTAGGGGAGGGGAATGGGGAGGTGAGGTTGTGGGGCTGTCCCCAGGCATTGTTGTTTCCCATCCCCACTCCTGCCACCCTTTGGAGCCATGTTCTGACTCATGGCCATTGGCTGTGGCGTAGCCAGGGATGTCTCCCATAGCTGCAAGGAAAAGCGGTCGGAAAAAGTTGCCTCAGAAGGAAGGAGGACTCGGAGGCCCAGGCTTGGATGCAGCACAACTTTAATGAGTCTAAAGAAGGAAAGGAGGTGGCTGACAGGGAGCACCAGGGGCAGGCACCGAGATGCGGTGGAGCTCCTGCAGGGTGTGTGTCGGCCTGTCCTGCAGAAGGAGGGAGTCCACCAGGTCCCTGCTCGGCTGGCGTTGGGAGGTGGTGACAGGCAAGGCAAGAGAGAGAGAGGAGAGTGGAGGAAGGAAAGAGTGGCCCGAAGCCCTTCATACAAGGCCCCGAAGCTCTATCTCCTGTCCAGCACCATGTTCTGAGGTCTTGGGAGGTTCTTGCCCGAGGGTGTTGCCAGCACCTTTAGCAGGGGGGGCACCTTCTGCCACAGTAGCGGCTGGTAATGCAGGAGAGGTCAAAGCCCCCAGAGTTGATGGGCACTCCGTCACAGCTGAGGATGCTGCCAACGGCAGCGGAGGTGGTAGAGCCCACAACGGTGTTCTGTGGGAAGGAGCTGAGGATGGGGCCGGGCAGGGTCACCACCACGGGGGAGGGCTCGATGACGACGGTGGAGTTCTGGCACTGCCTGACACAGGGCTCATTGCAGCTGTTGGCCAGCGGGGTTGGGCCGCAGGGCTGGCAGCAGGGCACGCACGGGTTGCAGCAGGACATGTCTCGGGGCCGGAGGTGCACCTGGGAGAGAGGGTAGTGGGAAGCAGGAAACGGGGACACGTGAGAAGCCGCACTGCACCCAACCGCAGAGGAGCCAAGGCACCTCCTGGCCCAGCGTACGCTGCCCAGCTCAAAACCCAGGAGCCACCTCAACACAGTCCCAGCCCCTCTCTGCACAAGACCTTCTCTCCCCTTCCCTCTCCCATGAGAAGCAGCTCCCAGCCCTGGGCTAGGACAGCCCACATCAGCTGAGACTGGAGGAAAGACCTCATCTTGAAGGAGGAGGACAAGAGACTTCACACTCACCTGATTCCCAGGGAGAAGGAGGCGAGAGAAGCGGATGAGAGAGCAGAGCGCTGGGCTGTCTTTTATAGTAGTCCTGCACTGCCTCAGGCCCAGAGGCACCCTTTGTGGAAGTAATAATTTTCTGACAAGCTCATGCCAAATGCAAACCATCCCAGCTAATGGTATGGGCTGTGTCCTGGCTTCCTGCACGGCTGCCTTTTCATTTCCTGGCTTATGCCACGTGCTTTCCCATCCAAAGGCTTCTGTAAGCTTCTGCCGGGATGAGAGCCCTAAGGATTTCCGGGGCAGAAACACGTCAGCGCAGGCGGGAGACTCAGCTCAAGTGCTGGTGGCATCCCGTGCGGTCAGGTGATGTGCACCTGGGTCACTCCTGGGGGATGGCTTGTGGCAAAGTTGTCAGGAAATGGGTACCGCTCTCAAGGTTCTTGCCCGAGTGTGCCCAAGGACTCCCATGTGAGAGGACATGCCTCATCCTTTTCTCTTGCTCCCCACATCTCTCTCTGATGGTTGCTCATTGATGCACGCAGGTGGGCTTCTGCTGGGAGGGTTTGACACCTGCTGCAACACTAACGCTGCTCTGAGGACAATTTTGCTGGGCTCATTTGCCTCATGCCCTTCTCTGTGTAGTGTCTGCAGGTCCTCAGGCGAGACCAGGAGCATGTCTGGGGCCCGGTCCTTCCCTGGGGCACCTGAGGACGGTTCTGCCAGTGTGATCCCCAGAATATCCTCCACAGAGTCACCAACTGCTCATCGTTTCCTGGCTGTATGCAAGTGTACAGATTATTGCATAGTTCCATGCATGAGTGTGTGAGCCACATTTGTCTGTCTATACTTATGTGACTCTCATCATGAGGGCATGTGCATTTCATAGCAGAGGGCCTTTACCCTGGTGTGTCCCTGAGCACTGCAGAGTAGCATGTTGCCCTTGCCAGAGGTACCCCACCTGCAGCTGTATTGTGGTTCCTTTGGCCTGACAGAGAGGCACCGAGACAAGTGAAATACTCTATCTGCCTCCTGTGCCCTCCAGTTCTTGCTTTTTGTACAGGGAGAAAGACCAAGAAAACCTACGCGATTATGCAGGCTGTTGTCCCTGAATCAATCCCTATATTTTGCAGTGTTGCTGGGGACTGGGATGGGACACATGCTCCTCATGTACACGGCAATGTCAGACGCACTTCTGCATCTCATCAGCCTGGTGGTGAATGAGGCAGGGGCTGAGACCGCACACCAAATGATTATTGGACTATAGGGATCAGGGTCCAGGTGTTGCTCTCTTGTGCGATGTAGGACAATCTCTCCAGGTCCCACAGGTGAAGTCAAATAGCATTGAGTCAAATGTCTTTGCTGTTTGGGGAGGACATGTCCCATATCCCCCATAAAAAGACTGAGTGTGACAACGCATCAACTATGTCTGGGAATTCAAGCACACGTGATTTAGCGCAAACCACCAAACCCTGCTGCTTTTTCAGGAGCAGGACAGACAAAGACCCTCTTTGTGCAGAACAACATTTGTGTACTGACTGCCAGCGCGCGTTCCACATCCCACTGTGTTGTTTGGGGGAGGAGGATCTAGAAAAGCCAGGAGTGAAGAAAAGAAGTTGAGCCCATGAAAAAGAGGTGGGTATGGGGTGAAGGTATTTCAGCATTTTTTTTTTCTTTTTCTCACAATCCTGCTCTTATTTTTATTGGTTATAAGTTAAACGAATCTTCCCCAAGCGAAGTCTGCTTTGCCTGTGACGGTAACTGTTGAGTAACCCCCATGCCTTTACCTTGAACCACGAGCTTTTTCACCTTATTTTCTCCTCCTGACCTGTTGAGGAGGAAGAGGGAGAGAGTAAGCAGCAGTGTGGGTCTTTGGAACCCAGCCAAGTTCTTTTTATTTTTGCAAGAACTATGGTAATCAGAAGTGTCATGAGTGTTTGTCACTTACATGCTTTCTTTCAGCTTTCTACCTGTGCCATCAGGAGCAGTTTCTTTCTCCCACTGTTGTTCCCCTCAGAGGATAGTGGGCAATGATGTTAGCTGGCCTTTGTGCATGTGTACCTGGTGTGATGGTCTCCCATTAACTAAACTAACAGTAGTTTGGTACAGGCTCTAGAGGAGGTAAAGGCCTGAGCCATAGCCAGGCCAAGAACTCCTCTAGGAGCAGAGCACAGTAAGCACCAAGGCATAAGAGCTTGGAACACCAATCATGCAATTAACACATGAATAGCGGGTGTTTTTCCAAGACTTTTATCAAGGAACAAAGAAAGTTGTGGGTACAAGGAATCTCCTGCATACTTTTCCCACTGTATGCAATTTGACTACATTTTATCCCACAATGATGACACCCTGAGGGAGCCTTAAACCTTTTTTTTTTTTTTTTTTACTTTCTTTTTTTTTGACCTAGGAAATTCTCAAGTGCTGGAATGAGTTTTCTAGAGATGTGCAGGCTCTGGCCTTGGAAATTTTCAGTACTTGGGCACAGTCCTGACCAGCCTTATCTAATGAGACCTGCTCTGAGCAGGGACTTGGAATAAGTGATCTCTGGAGGTCTTGTCCAGCCTGAATTCTATGATTCTATGGAAAAAGTAAAAATAGTTTGGTTTGTTTGTTTCTTAAAGGATAGAAGTAAGGAGACGATAAATGCAGATCAAATTTGTTTTGAAGAAACTGAGAATGGAAGGTTTATTATCAAGTGGAAAGGTAGGTTTTGGTTTTGGTTTTGTTTCCAATGAGCTTGTACGAAACTGATTTATGAGATGGAATGGGGCAGTGTGGCAGGAAAATGCATTTATTGATTCCTGAGATATCACCTTTTGGACAGAGGGAGAAAATCCACAGAGCCTGGTGGGCCGAGTGGGACAGTCGGCATCAGCAGGATTTGGTGGTGTTGATCATTGCGTATGTGAGAGCTGCAGCCTTGCAGTGTGCTGACAGGAGCTTGGGGCTAGTTACTGTGCATGAGCCAGGAGAGGCCAACCCCATCAAGGGCTTGAGGTTGGTGGAAGGGGAGACACAAGCATCAAGGAAGGAGGGACTCCCAAGATGTTGCACAGGACAATGTTTCAGAGAGGCTGGTCTAACCCTCTTTTACCCCTCACTTTGGAAGGGCAGAAGTCTTAATCTTTCTGCATTTGCTTTTCCTCAATTGTGTAGCCTACGATGGGAGAGTACTATGGTACCTTCCTGTTCAACTTAGATGTATGGAAGGACAGACTGCAGCCAGTACTGCAGTGATGGACTCACTGAAAACTCCCAAGAGAGGACTGCTTCATCTGGGCAAGGTTGAGTGCATCACAGAACCATCCATATCTCCTGGGATCCCCTTTTCTCTCTGAGGATGTGAAGAGCCTTTATTTCTTAAGAAACAAGGAAAATGCAGATGCTGCTGTTGCTGAAGATGATGGTGTTTACTACTATTATGACTGTTGCAGGGATTTGATGAAGACTCTTTTAGACTCTAAAGTTGTTGTTAGAGCCTGATTCCTCTCTGGGGTTGCAGGTTATCCTGCCAGAACAGGACACACAGCCAGATTCTTGGGACTGCTGCACAACTGGGTTCCTCATGTATTTCTGGGAAACTGGGGGACAGGTGATGTTCCTAGGGGGCAGTGGAAGGAAAGGGGAGAAGTGGTAGAAACATAGGGCCTGTCTATTCCCAGAAGAAACAGCAATATCCCCAGAGAGATGGTGTAAAACCTGTGGGCCAAAATGAAAAATCTTAAATGGTCCATCAGGGGTGTGCAGAAGAGCAGTAATTTCCCACTGTAGATGGGAGGACTCCACTGGGATACTGGACCAGGAAGAGACCCTTCCCGCCATGGGGAATCCAGAGCCACCATGTTCCCTCACTGTAGAGATTTTGTCTGCAGGAGCAACACATGTCACTGCTGGAGGAGGGAGGACCACAGCAGGGGCATTTCAGGAGTGCCAAGAACAAGCATTTTCTCCTCCCATTTCATTCTTTGTTCCCCTTGTGGAGTCATTTCTGGCAGCTCTGCTTTCTTGGAACTACTAGTGGGGATGTGTGGTTTTTTGACTCTCTCGCATGCAGGAGGATCGGTCTCAGCACGCACCTTGAATATCTCATCACAGAATCACAGAATCACAGAATCAACTAGATTGGAAAGGACCTTGAAGATCATCTAGTCCAACCATATCCTTGCTGTCTTCCTGAGGCAACCACTGGGTAAGTGTTGGCTTTGACTGGAAGCATGATTCCTCTTCTTCCCAGGAGAACCTCATTCGCTCAATAGATCTCTGCAGGGAGCTGCTCTTGTATTAGGGACAAATGATGGGAAACATTAGTTAACACATGTTGGTTTGCACCTGTTTTCTCAAGACGCTGTTACTGCTTGAAAAGATAAGACAGAGAAAAAACACCTCCTTTCCTGATCATCTCAGATCTGTTCTCTTGAGTTTCTTTCTCCAATCCTCCACCTCTCTCTGCGTCTCTCTTCTGATCTGTCTGGGCCCAGTGTTTCACAGACATACCATTGCAGAAGCTCTTTCTCTCCAGTACACATTTTCTGACCTTGCAACCCAAATGCACAGGACTTTTGAGAGCTGACACAGAGACATGAAAGCTCTCTCGCGCCACTGACATTCCTAGGGTGTCCCAGTCTCTCTCCTGGCTGGCACATGTCATGCAGCATGCCCTGGCTATCCATTCCTCCTGCATGTCTGCAATGTCAGGGTTTCCTTTTCCCTCCCCTGACTTCGGAGACATCCCAAAGGACAGGGAATGAGGAGTAGGATGAAATGTCTTGCAGGAGTTCCCATGGTCTCTCACCCTGGTGGAGCTGTCCTGGACCCAGCACTGGAGGGCCAGGCACTACAGGCTGTTCCCTGGAGACTCCAGGCAGCACAAGAGTGGGAATGGAAGACCTGGGTGAAAGCACAGCTCTCTCTGGGGGTATCCATGTGGGAAGTAATTGGCATTATTGTGCTGTGGGATCCACACTGAGCTGAGCCCTCAAACCTCCTGCCCAAAGACACTCACCACCTTGCTGTTCCCATCCATGGGGGTCTTGCTGCAGTGCAAGGCACAAGGAGCCTTGTCTTATGATGTTTTGCATCCCCTCTTGTTTTCCATCTTGGAGCCTTTCCCTGCACAGTCACTGACCCTTGCTTTCTTCCAGGCACCATGGAGCAGACCACTGTCACCCAGCAAGAAGGACAAGTCACAGTAGAGGAGAGAGACACCTTCCAGACCACCTGCACCTACCAGACTGCTAGCTTTTATGGCTTGTTCTGGTACCAGCAAAGGTCAAGCCCCACAGCTTGTCTCATATCAGGCAGCAGCTGGCCCCAAGCAGAGCGACCGTCTCAACATGTTGCTGAACACCACAGGGAAATACAGCATCCTGCAGCTGGAGGAATTTGAGGTCCCCAACAGTGCCTTGTACCTCTGTGCTGTGCATGACACCCTGGTGCAGGGAGATTCTTTGGTTGTGCAAGAACTCAGGGGAGGGAGGGGATGTGTCTGTGCAAGACTGAGCTCGGTGGAAGAGGGGGACTCTTCTCTTACAGCATTATTTCCTCAGTGCACCCAGAGATATGCAGGCCATTATATTCTTCCAGGACAGTGGCTTGAGAGGAAGGAGAAGGTGGTGAAAGAACCCCTGTCCTGGAACTGGTTTCCCTGTTGTGGCAGTGCAATTCTACCCCTCCACACCACTCTCTACTTACTGTGGTGCTCCGTGCTTGGTGTGATTCCAATCCTCTTTTGGGTCATACCAACCTGGGGATGTAAAGACTGCTAATGGTCAGGAACCAGAACGTTAAGGTGCCCCTTTGACGAGTCTGGCTCCTACTCTCCTTTGAACTGGTTATAACAGTCCATCACGTCCTGACAGCTTGGTACATCTGTACCCAGGATGTGGTTGAAGGAAAACAGTAACAGAATTGCACATCCCTCAGCTCTTGTGTATCTGGTGAGAACACCAGAATACCTCACTGTCTCAGGCCAGAGTAATAAGTATCTGACAAAAGTCAATTATCTTGGACCTTATAAATTGTGACCCCAAGTGAGACCCTTTGAGCTTTCCTGGATTGCAGTGGACCTGTGACCAGCATCTCCCCTGAGCTGGGATGCCTCTCAGGTATCAAGTCCTTGAGTCTGTCGATAGAGCCAATGGGAGGCCAGGGCAAAGTCAACCCTCTTGAGTCTCAATTATCGCCCATTGAGGAATGCCAATGCATTGTGAGTATTTACTCTAAACTCGAGAAGAGGGAAATTTTAACTTTGAGATAGCTTCCCTTTCACCCACTTTCTCTCTGCTTGCTAATGTGTGGGAACATATGTTACTAATGTGTAACATACAAAGTTATTTGCACCAGTGTGGGTATATACTTATTTTACTGGATCCAAGTATTTTTGCCTGTATGTTTTCTGTATATATGCATGCATATACTGATTTAAGGTACTATATAATAAAATTAATTTTGTCATCTTTGAATCTGTAGTTAAGTCGCTATTTTAATGATAACATATTGTACCGAACTGCTTTATAAATCTTTAAATTGGTTAATGATTAAGTGCTGTAGTCATTAATAAATCTTGATTTGCTGCTAAAACCATTACTGTGTTAATACTTCTGTCCGTGACACCTGTGCACCCCAGGACAGGAGAGTATTTGCCGTCGGCTGTGCAGAGAGGAATTGTTCGTTCTGTACACTCTGTACAGCACCAAGGGCTGGAAGGGACCAGTCAGAGACTCACTGGAGTCTTGCAGTCAGTCCTTTGCATAAAGCTTCTTTTTTTCTCTGCAAAAATATCTTAATTGGTCTGAGTTTTCCTCAAAGACCCGTCAGGGTGGACATTTCCAAAGCAGGCATTTTTTGAAAAGATAACAGTGCTGACACACAGTTTCAGCAAGAACTAGATCACCCAATCCCAAGAAAAGGGAAATCCCTGAGTGGGGAGAAGCACAGGCGATGAACCTAGGTTTCCTAGTGCATTTAACAACCCCTGTGAGAGTCTCCCTGACTCTGCTCAGTTCAGGCTGAGCACAGGAGGGGATTCATGTGAAAATCCATCTTGGAGCAGATATATTTTTGGTCAGGTGATTGTGGAGGCTGAATCCAGCAGTGGGGGAAGATCTGAGCTCTGGCTTGAACTTGCAATCTTCCTTTTCACAGAAACAGAATCATTCAGGTTGGAAAAGACCCTTGGGATCATCGAGTCCAACCATCAGCCCTACTCTACAAGGTTCTCCCCTATACCATATCCCCCAACATCTCATCTAAACGACCCTTAAACACATCCAGTGATGGTGACTCCACCACCTCCCTGGGCAGCCTATTCCACTGTCTGATCTCTCTTTCTGTGAAAATTTTTTTCCTAATATCCAGTCTGAACCTCCCCTGTTGCAGTTTAAAGCCATTCCCTCTTGTTCTATCGCTAGTTACCTGTGAGAAGAGACCAGCAACAACCTCTCTACAATGTCCTTTCAGGTAGTTGTAGAGAGTGATGACATCTCCCCTCAGCCTTCTCCTCCTCACACTAAACAGTCCCAGCTCCCTCAATCGCTCCTCACAGGATTTATTCTCCAGGTCCTTCTCCAGCTTCGTTGCCCTCCTCTGCACTCACTCCAGCACCTTGAGATCTCTCTCGTATTGAGGTGCCCAAAACTAGACACAATACTCAAGGTGTGGCCTCACCAGTGCAGAGTACAGGGGGACTATCACCTGCCTACTTCTGCTGGTCACACTATTTCTAACACAAGCCAGGATGCCGTTGGCTTTCTTGGCCACATGGGCACACTGCCGGCTCATGTTCAGTTGCTTGTCAATTAGAACCCCCAGATCCTTTTCTTCCAGACAGCTCTCCAGCCACACCTCCCCAAGCCTGTAGCCATGCAGAGGGTTGTTGTGGCCCGAGTGCAGGACTGGGCACTTGGCCTTGTTGAAGCTCATCCCGTTAATGTCAGCCCACCGATCCAATCTATCCAAGTCTCTCTGTAGAGCCTCCCTATCCTCATGCAGATCAACACTCTCGCTTCACTTGGTGTCATCTGCGAACTTACTGATGATACACTCTGTGTCCTTATCAAGATCATCAATAAAGATGTTAAACAGAAATGGTCCCAACACCGAGCCCTGAGGAACACCACTTGTGACCGGCCGCCAGCTGGATTTAGCTCCACTGACCACCACTCTCCGGGACCGTCCATCCAGGCAGTGCTTGATCCAGCAGACTGTATGCTCATCCAGGCCACGAGCAGCCAGTTTTTCTATGAGAATTCTATGGGGAATGGTGTCAAATGCTTTTTGAAAATTCAGGTCGACAATATCCACAGCCTTTCCCCCGTCCAACAGTCGGGTCATCTTGTCATAGAAAGAGATCAGGTTTGTCAGGCAGGTCCTGCCTTTCATAAACCCATGCTGACTAGGCCTGATCCCTTTTGAATCCCTGTAGGTCTACAAAGGACAAATGTTCATCAGACATTGGTGTTTTCAGCCTGGCAGGATCAGGAATGTGTGCACGCATCACGCCGCACTGAACTGTTTGGGGAGCTCCTCTGTGCACAGGGACAGGCCTCAGACAAGCAGGGCTTATGTTGTCAGGGATATTTTGCTGACAGCTCAGAAGCTATGTGGAGGAGATTGTGGCAGTGTCAGGAGCCTTGAACTACACCAGGAGGGAATTGCCTCCCCTGCTCTGCCTGTGTAAGGACAAGACCCTTCTCCCATCTCTCCTGGAGCTGCTTTTTACTTATGTGCCCCTCCTTTACACTTCCCCAGACACTTTCCATGCACTCTCTTTTGCCCTTCTCCTGATGCTTCTTGGACTTGAGCCCCTTTAGGGAGGCCTCAGTCTCCCCTTTGTCTTGCTGCATCCCCAGATTTTCCTGTTTCTGCACCTCACTGATGAGGAAGGGGAGACAATCTCGATCAAGTCTAGTGATAGCATGAGGTCTGCAGCCACAGCCCAATCTCAGCCAGGGGCCACCCATCCACCATTGGAGAAATTTTGATGTCTCCTCTGATGTCCTCAGGAAGGTGAACAATACCTACATGAGACCTGACCACTCCCTGGTGGCCTGGTCATCTTCTTAGGAGCAAAATAGTGTTCTGGGACAAGTTCCAGCTCCTATGCAGACAGCAATGCTGCAGTGATATGCTCCTATGACTGGACCTGGGACAAGCCAGGCTTCCTGCAAGCTGTTGATGTGGAGGCTGGGGCATTAGTCTGTAATGTGCTCATCACAATCACAATTAATAATAGCTGGCACATTGAGTCTCACCATTGCTCTTGTCTGGAGAGGGGGACGCTTTCAAAATTGGATTAATTTCAGTGTCTTGCCATTGCACTTCCTGTAACTTCAGGCAGGGTGGACAATCTAGGAGGAACCTGCCATACTTTTTCCATCTCGTGTTTTTATGCATAACAATAAAATAAAGGAAGACACAGCAAACCCAAAATTAAGCATGGCACTGTTTCCAATGTTTGTGAGTGGAGGGGGTCAAGCATGCTTCTGTGCTCCCGGTGAAAGACTAAACCAGTCCAAGACCATTATTGGCAGTTATCTGCTGGCCTGGTGCAGTGTTTTAGGACCAGGGGGAACTGAAAAGACAGGGCCAAAAAGAAATGCAAGAAAAACACAGAATAAAATCCATGGATGTATGGACCACGTATGACTTGATGGCCAGAACTGAAGTTCACCCACACTTTCTCCAATGCGCTGTTCTCTGCCATGCCCATCTGTCACCTCTCCCTCACCAAGAAAACTCTTTCTCCCTTTTACTTACTCTTTCAAAATATACCATACCTCTTCTCTCTCTGTAAAATACACATAAGGCTTGGTGATGGGGGCCAGTGGGGCTGCAGAGTCAGAGCTGGGGACAGAAAAGAGAAGTGACAACCACCCAGAGGAGTAGGAAAAACATTTTCAAGTATGTGCCATGGGCAAAGCAGTCTCAGCTTGGGGAATTCTATACAATTTAATTTCCTGCCAATCAACACAAATCTGTGGTCACTGAGCTGGGGGTATTCAAGGGGAGGGAGGGCCCTAGTGTATGGTTTAGCCAAGCTGATTTCTACATCCACCTGTGAGTCACCTTTGCCCTGCACATCTGTGCAACTGCTGGGCTGTGCAGGGAACTGTTTGGGGTGCAGGGTTTATAGGTGAACTGTCCTTGCTATTCTTGCCCTTGCGTGCACGCCATGCCCTGTCCTCTAGGGACCTGTGGGAAGATGAGGAGAAGGAGGTCTGGGGCTGTTGTAAAATTAGTTTCCATCCCCACTCCTGCATCCTCTGGGGGCATCTTCTGACTGAGCTTCTTTTCCCAGCACAGGGCAACCAAAAGCACGAGGAACCCCCTTTTGGAAAATCTTGTGAGCTGCTGACCTCTCAGAACCTCCAGCAGCACCAGGCTTCTCACTGCCGGATAGCAGTGCTTGGGCTCCCCATGTGCAGGACATGCTTTAAGGCCATGAGGCCGAATCTGAGCAGAGATCAGAGAATCATAGAATCATCGAATAGTTTGGGTTGGAAGGGACCTTTAAAGGTCATCTAGCCCAATCCCCTTGCAATGAGCAGGGACATCCTCAGCTAGATCAGGTTCCTCAGAGCCTTGTCCAATCTGACCTTGAATGTTTCCAGGGATGGGGCATCTACCACCTCTCTGGGCAACCAGTTCCAGAGTTTCACCACCCTCATTGTAAAAAATTTCTTCCTGATATCTAGTCTAAACCTACCCTCTTTTACTTTAAAACTATTACCCCATGCCCTATTGCAACAGGCCCTGATAAAAAGTTTGTCCCCGTCTTTCTCATAACCCCCCTTTAAGTACTGAGAGGCTGCAACAAGGTGTCCCCGGAGCCTTCTCTTCTCCAGGCTGGACAACCCCAACTCTCTCAAACTTTCCTCATAGGAGATGTGTTCCGTCCCTCTCATTATCTTTGTGTCCCTCCTCTGGATTGCTCCAACAGGTCCATGTCTTTCCTGTGCTGAGGACTCCAGAGTTGGATGTGGTACTCCAGGTAGGGAGTCTCACCAGAGCATGGTAGAGGGGCAGAATCACCTCCTTCAACCTGCTGGCCACACTTCTTTTGATGCAGCCCAGGGTATGGTTGGCTTTCTGGGCTGCGAGCACACATTGCCTGCTCATATCCAGCTTTTCATCCACCAGTACCCCCAAGTCCTTCTCTACAGGGCAGCTCTCAATCCCTTCATCTCCCAGCCTGTATTGATGCCAGAGGTTGCCCTGACCCATGTGCAGGCCTTGTAGAACCTTGTGAGGTTCACATGAGCCCACTTCTTGGGCTTGTCCAGGTTCCTGTGGATGACATCCCATCCCCCAGATGTGTCAACCACACCACTCAGCTTGGTGTCATCATCAAATTTGCTGAGGGTTCTCTCAATCCCACTGTCTATGTCATTAATGAAGATATTAAAGAGTACTGGTCCCAATAAGGACCCTTGAGGGACACCACTTGTCACCGATCTCCATCTGGACATTGACCACTACCCTCTGGATGCAACCATCCAACCAATGCTTCATCCACCAAGTGGCCCATCTGTCAAATCTGTACTTGTCCAATGTAGAGGGAAGGATGTGGTGGGGGACCGTGTCAAAGGCTTGATGCAGAATGCAGGGCCCAATCACCACTGGTTTAGGAAGAGCTGAGTATGTCTTCCTTAGCTCCAAGACACAGTGTCTGGAAGGGACCCACTGTCCTGTGTCCGACCCTCCCCTTTTTCTGGAATGATGAGAGGTCCACTTTTGTGCCCACCTTACACCCCGTCACTCAAGTCAACACTTTTCTTCCTTGACAACTCGAGACAGTGACACCACAAAAGGATTATACTGAGGCAGAGGTTGAAATGTGGAAAAATTTAATGACTTTGAAAAGGGTAATGAGATCGTTTCCAGAGGAGGTGGCCAGAGCAGGGAGAACATGAGCAGCTGTCGAAAGTCTGTTCCCTTTGCCCATAGTGGAGATACCACAAGCATCCACCTGCTTTCCCCACAGAGGGAGAGGAGTCAGCAGATCCCCTAGTTTGGCTCTGGTGCTGTTAGAGCCCAGAAGAACAGAAAACAAGAAAGAGAGGGAAGAAAGTGGAAGGCAAGGAAGTTAGACTTTGACCATGTTCTCAGAGAGACCCAGCTGCCTTCTTTTGGAAAGGCAGCACTGGATGCTCTGCCTCTGTGAACTCAATGGCTCTGTCCTCAGTCCAGCAACAGCTTTTGGGTTCCTGGGGTGTTGTCTTGGATGTCACTGGTAGTTTTAGCAGGGGGGGCACCTTCTGCCACAGTAGCGGCTGGTAATGCAGGAGAGGTCAAAGCCCCCAGAGTTGATGGGCACTCCGTCACAGCTGAGGATGCTGCCAACAGCAGCAGAAGTGGAGGATCCCACAACAGTGTTCTGTGGGAAGGAGCTGAGGATGGGGCCAGGCAGGGTCACCACCACGGGGGAGGGCTGGATGGCAACGGTGGAGCTCTGGCACTGCCTGACACAGGGCTCATTGCAGCTGTTGGCCAGCGGGGTCGGGCCGCAGGGCCGGCATGGCAGGCACTGGTCGTAGCAGGACATGTCTCTGAGGGTGGAGGTGCACCTGGGGAGAAGAAGGGAAGAAGCAAAGCAGAAGCGTGGGTGAGGAGCTGCTTGGTTACCCTGTCACCAAGGAGCCAAGGTCACTGCTGTGTGGGCAGGTGCGTGAGGAACACTGGGAGGTGTTTCAGGAGCCACATGGTATTCATTACCCTATGAAGAGCAGCCTGTCCCAGGGAGGCTCTCTCATAATTTGGAAACCCAAGTCCCCTCAGCACTGCAGCCTCTCTCTAAGCAGACCTCCTCCCCACTTCCCTTTGTCATGACAAGAAGACCCAAACCCCAGGACAGGACAGAGCAATATCAGCTGGGATGTCTCTCAAGTGCAGATCTCCCTTTGGAAGAGGAGGAGAAGGGGCTTCAGACTCACCTGGTTCCCAAGCAGAAGGAGCCAAGAGAAGTGCATGAGAGAGCAGGGACTTGGGCTGCCTTTTATACCTGCCCTTCGCTGCCGCAGGACCAGAGGCACCTTTGCAGAGGTAACAATTTTCTGACAAGCTCATCTTGAATGCAAACCATCACAGCTAATGATATGGGCTGTGCTTTCATTTCCTGCACTGCTCCTTTTCATTTCCAGGTTTGTGCCATGCCCATTCCCCAGTGAAGGCTTGTTCTGAGCACTGGGATGAAAGGCCCCAGGATTTCTAGGGCAGGAATGCAGCAGTGCTGGCAGAAGACTCAGTTCATGTGCTGGACGGGACCAGAGCAGGCAAAAGATGTAAGCCTAGATTACTCTGGTGGGGCAATTTGAAATGTTGTTCTCAGGGAAAACCTCCGGCAACCCTCACGTGGATGCCGAAGGACTCCTGTGTATAAGGATGTGCTTTGTCCTTCCCTTTACTTTCCTCCTCAACTCACCCAAATGGTCACTTGGTGTTGCCTCCCCAGGTGTGTGCATGGTGTTTCTGGGTTTTGACCTCATCCTGCCTAACACTGTCCTCAAGAAAAATTTCTGTGGTTTTTTTTTTTTGCTGTTTGTTTGGTTTTTTGTTGGTTTTGTTTTGTTGGATTTTTTTTATTTTTTTTTTTTTTTTTAACTTATCACCTGTTTGTGCAGCTTGTGAGCACACAAACAATGGCATGGGCATGCCTGGGTCCTCATCCTTCCCCAGAATGCTCTAGCCCTGCCACTGTTCTCCCAAGCTGTCTTCAGCAGCGTCCACAGTTTAATGTGTTCTACGTGTGTTCTGGTCTTGTGTGCTTTTCTGTGCAGCTGGCTTTGTGTGAATGTACGTGGGTGCAAAAATTTGTGCACTCTTAGCCCTGGTGAGACCCTGAGGGGCACTGGCAGTTGTGTAGGGTGCAACCCCAAGGCAGAGCTGTTGGTGGTGGGCATGTGCAGTGGAAAGAAAACATCATGGGTGAAGCAGAGAGACCGAGCTTGTGGGGGCCAGTGAGGTGCAGGCAGTGGAGCGCAGCATGTGCTCTCCCTCCTAGCTCTCTGGTCTCTGCTCCCTCCCAGTTTCTTGTACACCTGCACACGGGCAGGACATGGGAGATTGGAAAATCCTTGATTTCTTAGCAACAGCTGAAGACATCGGTGTATTATCAACATTCTTCTCATACCAAATCCCATACTGAACCCAAAGCACAGCACTATTCTATCTACTATCTACTAAGAAGAAAAATTAACTCTATCCGAGCCAAAACACATGTACACCTGTCTTTCCTCACATCCACTGTTTCTCCTGTGCTTTCAATACTTCTTATCACCCTGAGTTTCATCTGTCCTTCACTGTAACACCCAACTCTCCTCTCCATTCTTCTTCTCATCATCCATCCATCCATCCATCCATCCATCCATCCATCCATCTCCATCTTTCACAGAATCACAGAATCATTGAGGTTGGAAAAGACCCTTGGGATCATCGAGTCCAACCATCAGCCCTACTCTACAAGGTTCTCCCCTATACCATATCCCCCAACATCTCATCTAAACGACCCTTAAACACATCCAGTGATGGTGACTCCACCACCTCCCTGGGCAGCCTATTCCACTGTCTGATCTCTCTTTCTGTGAAAATTTTTTTCCTAATATCCAGTCTGAACCTCCCCTGTTGCAGTTTAAAGCCATTCCCTCTTGTTCTATCGCTAGTTACCTGTGAGAAGAGACCAGCAACAACCTCTCTACAATGTCCTTTCAGGTAGTTGTAGAGAGTGATGACATCTCCCCTCAGCCTTCTCCTCCTCACACTAAACAGTCCCAGCTCCCTCAATCGCTCCTCACAGGATTTATTCTCCAGGTCCTTCTCCAGCTTCGTTGCCCTCCTCTGCACTCACTCCAGCACCTTGAGATCTCTCTCGTATTGAGGTGCCCAAAACTAGACACAATACTCAAGGTGTGGCCTCACCAGTGCAGAGTACAGGGGGACTATCACCTGCCTACTTCTGCTGGTCACACTATTTCTAACACAAGCCAGGATGCCGTTGGCTTTCTTGGCCACATGGGCACACTGCCGGCTCATGTTCAGTTGCTTGTCAATTAGAACCCCCAGATCCTTTTCTTCCAGACAGCTCTCCAGCCACACCTCCCCAAGCCTGTAGCCATGCAGAGGGTTGTTGTGGCCCGAGTGCAGGACTGGGCACTTGGCCTTGTTGAAGCTCATCCCGTTAATGTCAGCCCACCGATCCAATCTATCCAAGTCTCTCTGTAGAGCCTCCCTATCCTCATGCAGATCAACACTCTCGCTTCACTTGGTGTCATCTGCGAACTTACTGATGATACACTCTGTGTCCTTATCAAGATCATCAATAAAGATGTTAAACAGAAACGGTCCCAACACCGAGCCCTGAGGAACACCACTTGTGACCGGCCGCCAGCTGGATTTAGCTCCACTGACCACCACTCTCCGGGACCGTCCATCCAGGCAGTGCTTGATCCAGCAGACCGTACGCTCATCCAGGCCATGAGCAGCCAGTTTTTCTATGAGAATTCTATGGGGAATGGTGTCAAATGCTTTTTGAAAATTCAGGTAGACAGTATCCACAGCTTTTCCCTCGTCCAATAGTCGGGTCATCCTGTCATAGAAAGAGATCAGGTTTGTCAGGCGGGACCTATCTTTCATAAACCCATGCTGACTAGGCCTGATCCCCTGGTTGTCCATATATGACTTGTAATGGCACTCAAGATGATCTACTCTATGACCTTCCCTGGTACTGAGGTCAGACTGACAGGTCTATATTTTCCTGGATCCTCCTTTCTGCCTCTCTTGTAGATGGGTGTTACATTTGCTACTCTCCAGTCTAATGGGACCTCCCCAGTCAGCCATGACTTCAGGTAAATCATGGAAAACGGCTTGGCAAGCACATCTGCCAACTCTTTCAGCACCCTTGGGTGTAACCCATCCGGTCCCACAGACTTGTGTGCATCCAAGCGGTGTAGCAGGTCTCTGACCACTTCCTCTGTCATTGTGATGACGTCATTCTGCTTCCCCTCCCCATCTTCCAGCTCATGAGGCTGGGTGTCCAGGGAACAGCCAGTTCCACTGCTAAAGACTGAGGCAAAGTAGGTGTTGAGCACCTCAGCCTTTTCCTCATCCTTTGTTACGACGTTTCCCTCTGCATCCAGTAAAGGAGGGAGATTTTCCCTAATCCTCCTTTTGTTGTTAATGAATTTATAGAAACCCTTTTTATTATCTTTAACAGCTGTAGCCAGGTTGAGCTCCAGCTGTGCTTTGGCTCTCCTAATGTTCTCCCTGCATAGTTTCACTACATTTTTATAGTCTTCATGAGAGACCTGTCCCCTCTTCCAAAGGTCATAGATTCTCCTTTTGTTCTTGAGATCCAGCCCAAGGTCCCTGTTTAGCCAGGCCAGTCTCCTTCCCCGCCTGCTTGTTTTTTGGCACTCGGGAACAGCCTGCTCCTGTGCCTTTAAGACTTCTCTCTTGAAGTATGTCCAGCCTTCCTGGACTCCCGCATCCTTCAGGGCAGCCTCCCAAGGGATTTTGTCAATCAGCCTTTTGAACAGGTCAAAGTTTGCCCTCTGGAAGTGTAAGGTGGCAGTTTTACTAACCCCTCTCTTTGTTTCTTCAAGGATCAAAAACTCAATCATCTCATGATCACTGCACCCCAGACGGCCTCCAACCTTTACTTCCCCCACAAGCTCTTCCCTGTTCACAAGACGTAGGTCTAGGAGGGCACCTTCCCTGGTCGGCTCACTCATCAGCTGTGTGAGGAAGTTATCCTCCACACATTCCAGGAACCTCCTGGATTGTTCCCTCTCTGCTGTGTTGTATTCCCAGCAGATACCCGGAAGGTTGAAGTCCCCCACAAGAACAACGGCAAGTGACTGCGAGATTTCTCCCAACTGTTTATAGAAAGCTTCATCCATACCATAATACATATATTCATACAATAAACTCTTTTGGAATGTGGATTTTCTTTATCTTGATAGTGGTGCAGTGGAGCAGTTTCAATACAGTGACATCACTGAGAGAATCATGGAATCATAGAATAGTCCAGGTTGGAAGGGTCCTTGAAAGATCATCTGGTCCAACTTTTCATGGGAAAGGGAGCCTAGATGAGATTATCTACCACCCTGTCTAATTGCATCTTCAAAACTTCTAGTGATGGGACTCTACCATGTCCCTGGGAAAGCTATTCAGTGAATGAATGTTCTTACTGTAAAAAATGTATTTCTTATCTCAAGATGAAACCTCTCCCAGTGCAACTTGTACTCGTTGACCCTTGTCATCTCCTTGCAGCTCCTTGTGTTGAGAGAGCCACCCTCCTCATTGTAGCCACAGGAATACTGTGATGAGGTCCCCCTGAGCCTTCTCTTCTCCAGAGACAAAAGACCTAACTCCTTCAGACTTTCCTCATAGAACAGGTTCTCCAGCCCTTTGGTCACCTTTGAAAGCACGTGGTGGCAGGTGCTGGATCAGGATCAGAAGAGGCCAAGTCAGGAGACTTGGATCTTAGACTAGACCAGAGAGGACCTGGCAGAATTCTGACCAATATTTCTGGATTGCTGGAATGGACCGTTATCATGAAATGGCTGAATACTGTTGCAGCCTATTGTATGTGTGCTAAATCCTGGGTGCGTTGGATTTTTAACTGCCTCATTCTTAATTGCCTACTTCAAATGCTCAAGGTGCATATAGCTGTAATATAGACCATGGGTGGAGAATAGGACAGAATGCTGGGTGGGAGCTGCCAATGTATTTGCCTGGGAAAGCTAAGCTAGGTTCGGACACCGACTAAGATGGGCATTCCTCAGAAGCAATTATGATCAGTTCACTCATGAAAACATGAAATTGATTTACCATGTTCCAAGTGACAAAATCCACTGCAGAGAGTCTCACCCTCCCCTTTTTCCACCTCTACTCCTGAGCAGAGTGGAAGAGTTGCCTCAGAAGGAAGGAAGACTCGGAGGCCCAGGCTTGGATGCAGCACAACTTTAATGAGTCTAAAGAAGGAAAGGAGGTGGCTGACAGGGAGCACCAGGGGCAGGCACCGAGATGCGGTGGAGCTCCTGCAGGGTGTGAGTCGGCGTGTCCTGCAGAAGGAGGGAGTCCAACAGGTCCCTGCTCAGCTGGCATTGGGAGGTGGTGACAAGCAAGGCAAGAGAGAGAGAGGAGAGTGGAGGAAGGAAAGAGTGGCCCGAAGCTCTTCACACAAGGCCCCGAAGCTCTATCTCCTTTCCAGCACCATGTTCTGAGGTCTTGGGAGGTTCTTGCCCGAGGGTGTTGCCAGCACCTTTAGCAGGGGGGGCACCTTCTGCCACAGTAGCGGCTGGTAATGCAGGAGAGGTCAAAGCCCCCAGAGTTGATGGGCACTCCGTCACAGCTGAGGATGCTGCCAACGGCAGCGGAGGTGGTAGAGCCCACAACAGTGTTCTGTGGGAAGGAGCTGAGGATGGGGCCAGGCAGGGTCACCACCACGGGGGAGGGCTGGATGGCAACGGTGGAGCTCTGGCACTGCCTGACACAGGGCTCATTGCAGCTGTTGGCCAGCGGGGTTGGGCCGCAGGGCTGGCAGCAGGGCACGCACGGGTTGCAGCAGGACATGTCTCGGGGCCGGAGGTGCACCTGGGAGAGAGGGTAGTGGGAAGCAGGAAACGGGGACACGTGAGAAGCCGCACTGCACCCAACCGCAGAGGAGCCAAGGCACCTCCTGGCCCAGCGTACGCTGCCCAGCTCAAAACCCAGGAGCCACCTCAACACAGTCCCAGCCCCTCTCTGCACAAGACCTTCTCTCCCCTTCCCTCTCCCATGAGAAGCAGCTCCCAGCCCTGGGCTAGGACAGCCCACATCAGCTGAGACATCCATCGAGGAAAGACCTGGTCTTGAAGGAGGAGGACAAGAGGCTTCACACTCACCTGATTCCCAGGGAGAAGGAGGCGAGAGAAGCGGATGAGAGAGCAGAGCGCTGGGCTGTCTTTTATAGTAGTCCTGCACTGCCTCAGGCCCAGAGGCACCCTTTGTGGAAGTAATAATTTTCTGACAAATGCAAACCATCCCAGCTAATGGTATGGGCTGTGTCCTGGCTTCCTGCACGGCTGCCTTTTCATTTCCTAGCTTATGCCACGTGCTTTCCCATCTAAAGGCTTCTCTTAGTGCCGGGATGAGAGCCCTAAGGATTTCCGGGGCAGAAACACGTCAGCGCAGGCGGAAGACTCAGCTCAAGTGCTGGTGGCATCCCGTGCGGTCAGGTGATGTGCACCTGGGTCACTCCTGGGGGATGGCTTGTGGCAAAGTTGTCAGGAAATGGGTACCGCTCTCAAGGTTCTTGCCCGAGTGTGCCCAAGGACTCCCATGTGAGAGGACATGCCTCATCCTTTTCTCTTGCTCTCCACATCTCTCTCTCTGATGGTTGCTCATTGATGCACGCAGGTGGGCTTCTGCTGGGAGGTTTTGACCCTACTGCAACACTAACGCCGCTCTGAGGACAATTTTGCTGGGCTCATTTGCCTCATGCCCTTCTCTGTGTAGTGTCTGCAGGTCCTCAGGCGAGACCAGGAGCATGTCTGGGGCCCGGTCCTTCCCTGGGGCACCTGAGGACGGTTCTGCCAGTGTGGTTCTCAGCATCTCGTCAGCAGTGTCCCCTGTTGCTGATGGTTTCCTGGTTTTATGCGAGCATACAAATTTTTGCATGGTTCCGATCCAGTGCCTTGTGGCTTGCCCAGCCCAGGTGCAGGTATGCAGAGGTTTATTACTGTGTTTTGAGAGATACCAGGAGACGAGCTGGGACTACAGCCAGACAAACTGCGGTGGGTAGGACCAGACACATGTGTCAGGGGTGAAGGTGAAGCACTAACTCTGGCCACAACACCGGCATCAACATCAGCAGGAGCTTCAACACCAGCACTAGAATCAGGTCCTCTGAGGCCTTTTAGTTCTTCCAAGTGCAGTTACTGTTTGTCACATCTTGCTACTGGCAGCTGTCAGAGCCTAGAGTACCAAGGTGATGTAGGACAGAGGAAACCTTTGCCATGAGCTGCTCCTCACCGTCCTTACCTCATCAAGATCAAGATTTCCCCAATGCTCTTCCCTTGAATTCAGTTGTTGGGGATCACAGGTCCCAGAAGGGAGATGGGAACACAAAGCCATAGTGAATGCAGCTATTTTGCTGAGCCACTGCGATATCGGGGTTTTGCTACCTGGTCAGCAGTGGGTCTGGACTCTCCTTTCCTTGCTCCTGCCAGCAGCAAAGAGCTGAGTTTATTGTACTGTTTTTTTGGGGTGAGACTGTTGATAATAACATGAGAGGAAGTGAGAGGAAAATCACTCTCCTGGCCCTGTGTAGCATTACTTAGCACAGGGGAACATTAGGAAGAGGCACGTCTCCAGGTCAGCCTCCAGCCTGACCATCTCTAGGGCAGCTACCTCAGCTGGAAGGACATAGGCTGCGTAAAGAGAACTTGGCAGCACTCTGACAAACATTTCTGGTTTGTTGGAATAGGCCTTTGCCATGTAAGGGCTGACTCCTGTTGCAGCTCATTCTATGTCTGGTAATTCCTGGGTGCATTGGTTGCCCCATTCCTAATTGCCTACTTCAGACGCCCAAGGAGCCTGTTAGTGGAGATTTTATCACATGTCCTTGGGAAGGGAAAAACACTGAGTGGCAGCTGCCAATGTGTTTGCACGATGCATCTAAGTTGCAAGAAGACACACAATAAGCTGAGCGTCCCTCTGGTGACAATGAGGGTCAGTTTATTCATGTCACAATGAAATCCCTATGCCATGTCCTCATGTGAAAGTCCTACAGCTGTCACTTTGGCTTCAGGAGAAACAGCGTGACATGGGGAATCTGTCCCCTCTGTGATGCATTTCTGAGACAAGGCTGGCAGGCCTTTACAGACACGCCAGAGGATGTCATATCACATAGAAAGCTCTGAGCCCTTTCTGGGGAAGCAAAAGATCCTTGTGGGAAATACCTTACTCCCCCCTGCCTCGCACAGACCATCTGACTCTCCGTATGTAGCACTGACCAAGTGCAGCACTTTGCTTCCTTCAGAAGCACAGATCCACAGCAGCTGTCAATGAGAAGAGGTGTTGAGCCCAGGAATTGACTCCAAGGAAGACCTGGAATGCTCCAGGGGTGAAAATCACTGAGAGGCACTCTCAGGAGCATCTGTGTAGCCTGTTTCTCCTGTAGATCCTAAGGCACAAGACAGCAGAGATGGGCTTGGGGACTGGAAGTGATCCTCTGGCATGCTTGAAAGGTGTATGAGGTTTCCACGGTGTCGTCCTTCCAAGCACAGGATGAACAAACATCCATCTGCAATGTCAGACATAACATTGATCATGCCCTGAAGATAGCAAGGTCACAAGTTTCATAAAAAGTGAAAACAGCTCATCATCCTTGGCAAGAGGAGAAAAGAGGCTGAGAGGAAGACAGACAGTACTTGGGAGTTACCCTGTAGCAGTTGGGAAAAACCCTGGGAAAGCAAGAGGAACGATAAGCGTGAAAAGAGATTTGCTGAAGCTTGAAAAAAATTTCCTGAAGGTAAAGGTGAAGACAGGACAAAGGCAGATGAAAGCATTTATGAAGAAGATGAAATCAGAAGCTGAAGCAAGACAAAGAGTTTGATGGTAATGTCAGTGGTGTTATTTTGTTTGTATTCTCAGAAAAAGACCTTCTGCAAAACTGACTTCTGCATGAAAAAGGAGACTTCAGGGACTATGACAAAGTGGAAGAAAATTCAAGTCTCTGGTTCCTGAGGTATATTTGGTCAGCTGTTGGCAAGATCCTGACACAGCCTGGAAGGCTTGGTAGGGACAGTCAGAGCCTGCAGGCCTTGGGGGAGTTGTTCCTTCAAACATCTGCGATAGCTGGACTGTTGGGATGACCCAAGAGGGGTTTTAGGCCAGACACAATGCAGCAGCCAAGTGCAGGCAATGCAGGCAGGGAATGGGGATGGAGAGAGAGGAGACGCAGGCATCAGGGAAAGAGAGGCCCAAGCCCATAGCTGGGGCATGTGGGTCAGCAAGAATGGTTGCCAGGGTGAGTACAATCCCCAGCAAGGTGAGCACAGATGGGAGAAAGGAAGGGAGGAAGGAGAGGGAAGGAAGCTCTGCAGTGTTTGGGAGTCCCCCAAGGATGACCTCTGACCTTTTTGTATAATTTCAATCCTCTGTTGATTTGCAGGCCAGTGTAAGGTGGTAACAATTTGAAAAATGCTACAGGAGTAGAAAGGTTCAGAGGTCTTTCTGGTGCCAAATACCACTCATGCTGTCAATCCTGCTACTCCCCACCCAGGACATCACACGTTGTGCCTCACTCAGGCCCAACAGTGTCTCACCAACATCAGCCTCAGCCAATGTCTGCTATGGATGCAGTACTCATGCGTCTAGAGAGTATATATACGTGCCCCCACCCTGGCAGGGCCAGATCTTCATCTAGGATAAACTGGTTACCTCGCCTTGCAGCAGTAGTTGATTTTATTCCTCTGACACCAACAGAGATAAAGGATTTACCTGAACACTCCTTTGGTTCCTCCCTCTTGCCTGCGTAGCTAATTCCTTCTGGACTTGACAAAGCTGTTCCTGCAGTATGTTACCCTGAAGGAAACACAAGTGTAATCAAGCAAGGACAGGGTGACCTCTCCAGGTGGTACATAGCCTTGTTTGTCTCTCCTAACCATGCCTGGAATAGGCTCATCATTGTCTCTGTGGGAGCAGCCCCTGAGGATCCCCACGCATTTCTCCTGTAGCAGTCTTTCCTTCTTGGAGATCTGCTGTGCCACATCCATTGTCCCCAAAATGCTGGAGACATTCTTTGTCACCAGAACTACCATTTGTGGTTCCTGCTGCCTGGCACAGTAATTTTTCCACTTCTTCTTGGGTATGACTGAGTTCCTGATCCTCTCAGCCATGTCCTTTGATCCTTATTTCACCATATGTAAATCGCTCTGTAAAAAATGTTACCATGATGAAGAAACTCTATTTCCTTCCAGTGCTGGGAGTGTGGGCAGTGGGCTTTGTTGCCTCATCTGGGGACTGTTGTGGCAGCTATAGTTGTGTTACAAGGGAACTCCTGGCAGGTTTGCTGTCACTGGAGAGCAGAGGGCAGCCTGTCATCATTCTGCCGTGGCCTTGACTGAACAACAGGACACTGAGGCCTTTTGGGAGTGGGGTTGTGAATGGGGGCTGCTACGCTAATAACCTGCTTCCCACAGTCCCTGCCAACTCTGAGCAAAGGGCCCTGGCAGCAGACATCAGATGACATTAAAATCAAGTAGCCCTTTTGTCTGCCTGGGTATTGGAGTTCTGGGCCCAGGGTGGGACAAGCAGCTGGAGATTGTGGGTAATGTGGGTAGGTGAAGGGACAGAGAGGGAGTGCCTGTACAACAGAGAGCTGTGCTGTCGTGTTCTCCCCCTGCCAGAGTGCAGGTGGCTTTCCCTGGGCAGCTGGTTTCTGCAGCAGATGCTCTTTACAGAGATGTTTCTCTTCAGGTTCCTCCTCTATGGCCAGAGGCAAAGGGAGAGAGTGTGTGACACCTGGGTCCAGGCACTTCAGTGTGTACCTGGTCCTCTCTCCACACAGACTGTCCCAGGGACAGAGTGGACATGAGTGGGTACAGGGGTGCCTTCTCAATCTCTTGCAGAGCTGGGTGCAGGCCTGTGCATCTGGCTAGGTGGTTGATGTCAGGAGAAGTTCACAAGGGATGCCTGTCCCTCTGATGGAGAGTACTTAAACCAGGAGTTTGTTATCTCTCTAGAGAGGCTTCTTGTGGTAGAGGCTGGGGGCCAGATGCAAAGAGGACTGCCTGGTGGAGCAGGGAGAGACTTTTGCTCCACCCTCTGCACTGTGGTTTGGAGGCCTCTTTGATCTGGCAGAGGCAGAAGGAGAGGTGAAGTTGCAAGCATCAGGTCCCTCATGCTGGCAGGTCCCTGGGCAACACATGAAGGGAGAGCGTGACATGGTCCTGATTTTCCTGGCAGCACTGGTGGGACTGGCAGACTTTGGTGAGATGTGACTTTCAGGCTGGAGAGAATGAGAGAAGAGTTTGTGTGTCTGGTGGTGTAAGGGAGGAGACATGAGTCCTGACTCCCTGGGGAAACTGGGAGTGTTTCTGTAGGGAGAGCCTGGGCTGCAGATGGGTACAGCAAATAATGTGGGAGATGTCAGGAGTAATGGGCATCAGAGAAGGAATACGACCTTAACTTAAATTTGCAGGTACTGAGCATTCTTGAATGTGCTGCTAATTCATATGAAGCCTGAAAGAGGGAAAGATGCTAGGGAACAGAGCGATGCGATATATAGGAGTTTATGTTCTCTTTGCACCTGTGCATTGCCTCCTGGTGGGCATCTTTGGGGGTCTTTTGGAGGAAGGCTGGAAGTCTTTCTCACCTTGTACTTTTCCTCGGAGCATGTGCAGATTCTCTTAACTAATTTCTTGAACATCAAGAGTGGTTTGAGCCGGTTTACTCATTCTATCTTATCTAAAACACCAGTGTATCAATTTCTAACGTCCATATATAGCTGTCTATTCATTATAAAGGCTAAACTAGTTAGAGCACATCTGCTTTCCAAGGACAAGAAACATATTTTTGTTGGTAAGTTTCCACAGAAAACTGCTTTGTTTTGATGAACACAGTAGTCCTTGGTAAGCTTCCACAGAACAGTCAGGGCAAGCAGGATTCTTAAGCAATATTCAGAAATCATTGTAAGTTGCTCTAAGTTGCAAAGTAGGTGATCATTTCCTTGTATCTATTCCCCCCTGTTTTCCTAAGCAAATTCTGTTGCTATATCAAAGGAAGTATTTGAGTACATATCTAACAATTGATCTTATCTAGAATTAGGGAGATATTCTGTGTTAATGTATAGTGTGTGTTAGAGTCCCATGTACTTACGATCCCTCCCCATAGTTCGATTATGTTGATAATTAATGTCCATCCATTTGTTGGATTCGGAGCCGCAGGGGTCCAGTTGATTTTGATTCCCATTGCTGTTTCGGGGATCCTTTAACTGGAGTGTTATGTATCCACGATGATTGTTCTTTAATCTTGATGGCTGTATGTGACGTTAGTAGCACCTGAAACGGACCTTCCCATTTTGGTTCCAGAGGTGAATGTGAAAAAGATCTTATATATACATAATCACGAGGTTTAATGTTGTGTTCGGGCCGGTCCAGACCTTGAGCCCTGGTCCCTAGGACCAATTTCTCTATTTCTTCCTCTGCAACCTGGGTTGATGTTCCTGCCTGTATCATATATGGTCTCCCATATACTATTTCAAAAGGACTTAGTTCCTCCTTAGTTCTGGGTTTAGTTCTGATCTGTAGAAGGGCTAAGGGCAATGCCGGGGGCCAGGATAAGCCAGATTCCTGGCCTAGATTTACTATTTGTAATTTAATTAAATGATTCATTTTTTCTACTTGACCACTTGCTTGTGGACTATATGGGGTATGTAATTGCCAGTCTATTTCTAAAAGTTTACTGCTGGATAATTTTTGCCACAAAATATGATCCCCGATCTGATGACATTGTTGCTGGAACCTCAAACCTTGGTATTATTTCTTGTAACAATACCTTAGTTACTTCTCTGGCTTTATTAGTTCTGCAAGGGAATGCTTCTGGCCACCCGGAAAAGGTATCTGTCAAGATCAAAAGGTACTGAAACCCCCCTTTTCTTGGGAGTTCAGAAAAATCAACCTGCCATTGTTGCCCTGGGTAATTTCCTTTCCTTATCTGCCTGGGGTGGGTCTTCAGTCCTGTTTTAGGACTATTCTGTAAACAGATTTCACATTACTGTGTCACCTGCTTGATGATGGTATATAGATTTCAAGCAGGCAACTATATGTTGATTTAGACAGTTATATAAGGCCTCTACCCCCCCCCCCCCCCCCCCCCGCCTCCCCCCAGTAGGATTTTCTATGTTCTGTCATCACTATAGCTCATAATAATGCAAATGATACTGTTATTTTACCTTGAGGAGTCTTTGCCCACCTGTCCTCCTCTCTGCTTCCCCCTAGATCTTCAATAAGTTTTTGATCTTCCCTAGAACATTGAGGCTTACAATCAATTTGTATTTTACCATCTGGAACCAAAGATTGCACTTTTACTTCACCTTCCTCAGCCACTTTTTTTGCCTCACGATCTGTCATAGTGTTGCCAAGTTCATGGGTGGAAATTCCTCCTTGGTGAGCCTTACAATGCATTATAGCCACCTTTTCAGGTAGTTTCACTGCTTCCAGGAGTTTGAGGATTTCTTTGGCATGTTTCATATATTTTCCCTGTGCAGACAAGAGTCCTCTTTCTTTCCACACTGCCCCATGAGCATGGACCACTCCGAAAGCGTATTTAGAGTCTGTCTGTATATTAATTTTCATACCCTTGGCCATTTCCAGTGTCCGACTTAGAGCTATTATTTCTGCCTTTTGTGCCGAGGTGTTTGGAGGAAGGGCTTTAGACTCTATTATCTGATCTTCGGTGGTTACCACATATCCTGCCTTGCAGATACCTTGTTGGACAAAACTGCTCTCATCTGTATACCAGGATTCATCAGCTGGAATAGACTGCTTCAATTGTTTCCAGGCAGTCGTGTGTCACTGGTTCTCTTGTGGTTCCACTGAGAAAAGAAGCTGGGTTGACAATATTAGTAACTTCTATTTTTATATCATCCTGTTCCACTAGGAGGGTTTGGTATTCCAGGTACCTTTGGAGTGAAAGCCAGTGTTCTCCTTTCATGTTTAGTACTGCAGACACCGTGTGGGATACTAGCACTGTGATTTTCTGACCCAATGTGAATTTTCATGCTTCCTGGATATTTAGAACTACTGCTGCTACTGCCCTCAGGCAACTAGGCCATCCTTTGCTTACTTCATCAAGTTGTTTAGAGAAGTATGCCACTGCCCTTCTATCTGGTCCCAAATTTTGGGCTAGGACCCCTAGGGCTATTCCCTGTTTCTCATGGGAGAATAACCAGAAGGGCTTAGTGATGTCTGGTAAACCCAAAGCAGGGGCATCCATCAGCTTCTTTTTTTTAGCTGATGGAGTGCTCTGTTTGCCTCTCCATTCCAAGTGAGGTTTTCGGATTTGATTTTAACAGTTCATAAAGGGGTTTTACCATGAGTCCGTAGTTATATATTCACAGGCGACACCATCCGGTCATTCCTAGGAGTGGAGCTCTTTAGCTGTCTGTGGTCAAGGGGTCTGACAGATGGCCTCCTTCCTTGCAGTTCTAGGGTCTGTTGACCAGCCATGACCTCGTATCCGAGGTAAGTTCCTTGGTGCTGAGCTACCTAGGCTTTGTGTGGAGAGACTCAATAACCGTTAAGTCCCAAAAACTTTAATATATCATCTACATACTGCAGAACTTTCCCGATTCCATGCAGCCACTCCCATTGCTTCAGGTCTTTAGCTAGCTGGTTTCCAAAAAGAGTGGGGCTATTTTTAAATCACTGGAGTAGCTCAGTCCATTTTAATTGTGTCTTCCTTCTGGATTCCTGGTTTTCTCATTCAAATGCAAACAATAACTGGCTTTCCGAGCTCAAAGGCAAACAAAAGAAGGCATCTTTTAGGTCCAGTATGGTAAACTAAGCCAATTCAGGTACTAATCTAATTAATAGTGTATATGGGTTTGCTACAACAGGATGCAGATCTCCTCCTCTCTTATTGCTATATGCTCTCTATGCTCTGTCCAACAAGGTCTCCGAATTCCTACTCTCTGGCAGTTTCAGCTTCTGCAACTTCTTTCGAATGTCACGTGCTGATTGCCCTATAAATAATGACACTAACTGTTGTATTCCCACCTCTGATCCCGCATCTAAGGGTGTGTCGCCTCATGGTATCCCACAGCTTATCCAGGAATTCTGATGGAGTAGCTTTAGGTCCCTGTCAAACAGTGTATAGGGCTGAACAGATAATTGCTTTTGGTATAGCCCATTCTATGCCCCTTACAATCCAATCTCTATATGCATTTAGCAATTCTATATGGGCTCCTCTGTTGGGGTCCCAACGTGGGTTCTGTAAGGGGAAGTGATCTTTTATATCTTCTCTTGTAATTTTGAGGTGATCAGTAGCCAGATCCTGGGCTGTTTTTAATATTAATTGTTTTTCAGCTTCTGTCATGTGATCCAATAATAATTGTATATCACTCCAATCTGGATCATATTGTTTTATTAGAAACGGAAAATGCTTGGTCACCCCAACAGAGTCGCTTCGATACCCCTTTGCTACACTACTTTTCCAAGTTTCAAGACCAAAGGAAGTGAATGGGATTTTTATTCTGACAGGGCCCCCATCCGGCCCTACAGCCTCTCTCAAGGGACCCTGCACCACTGCTCATTTCTCCCATTTCTGAGGGTGAGAGGATATGGAGCTATGAGGTGGGGAGCCTGGCTCCTTCGAACTTTCACTCTCCTGCTGTCAGCTTCCTACCGGTGGTTTATAGTACTCTGGTAAACCCTTTATTTTGGCCCCTTTTTCCTTCCCCAGTTTTGTGCATCTCTGTCCTATACTGCTTGATGAACAACATCTTTTCAACTTCCCTCTCCCTTCCTTCTAATTTTCTTTTCCCAGTGCCAGCACTAGTGGATCTCGTGGGGGTGTCTCGTGGCCACAGTCTATTTGATATTCAGGATGGTCTTGGAGGGTGAAAAACATGTCTGCATAGGAGACTTCATCCCACTTCCCTTCCCTCCTTAAAAACAGCATCAGTGGTAGCAGGGTGTTACAATTCAAGGACCCATTAAGGGGCCATTTTCCCCCTCATCCAATTTATATAGGGGCCACCCCTGACTGCAATATTTTATTAGTGTCTTTTTATTCACACTTGCGCCTAGAGGTCCCCCTATCTTCTTCCAGTGTTTTGAAATACAGCCTAGGGGACTCTTTTTGACTATTCCCCCACTCTGGCCGCTTCCCATCTTGTCCACTTTACCTTAAAACGCTACCTGATTAAGCTGACAATATCCCCCTCAGGCAGATGGTACAAGGGTGCACTCTCCCCACAGAGCATGTGCCTAAATTCAAGACAACAACTAACACAGAATTACTGCCTCCCGCTAGAGGAGATATTTCACCTATGACACTTAAAACAGCACGAACAACAGGCAGCACTGACAACACAGCGGGTGGGCACTAGGGCGCTCTGTACTAAGGAATGTTAACTCGTCCTGCACTACCCCCCCACTGGTACAGAGTCTGCCCTGCGCTTCGTTCCTCTCTGACCGCTTCCCTCGCGGGATAACAAACTGCGGATCAGAGAACTCTGCACTGCGCAGCTGCAGCTGGGCTGCGTCTCACACACACAGAACAATCACACAACCACACAAAGGGGCCCCTTACAGTTATTACTCACAAAACATAAAATGACAAATACTACAAACATCAAAAAACCAATTACAACAATTGCTAAATCATAAAAGTCATAAATCAAAGCCAAAAGCATAAATCATATACCATGAGCCATTTGCTGTTTATCATTCACCACAGATCCACACCTGATCGATATCGACTAAATTATTATAAATGGTACCAGATTTTACATTTGATGGTAGCAATGGCAAGGCCACCCCCACTCACACAACTCACACCACTCCCGTACCCCCGTACTAGGAGTACCCAAGTCGACCTAGGATTCCAATGTGGTCAGAGTGTCAAAACCACCCTGCCACCCACGGGCCCACTACCACTTGGGACTCGAACCCCAACACCAGGGACGAGCACAAAGGCTCTTTACCTCACATGGGACGTCTCCCCATGACTTACAGGTCTCCCCTTTCTCCAACATACCTGATCCGCCGACAGATGGTGCTTGTCTGCATCTGCTGAGATCGGGAGAGCAAAGGAGGTTCTCTGAGAAAGAAACCTCGGCACGCGCCTAGAACATCCCCCTCTTAGCCAGTCCTGCAGCCGGACAGAAAGCGACCCAACTGGGGTGCCAACTGATTCGCAGAAACAGACTCTACAACTCAGGGACAGTTAAAAAGCAGGTATTTTTACTCCAGCGCTGGGGTGCAAGGGGATTTCTCCACAAAGCTTGCACCACCCCAGCACACTTTACCAAAAACTTATAAAGTGTGGATATACATATTCATTGGATTGCATAACACAAATATCCATATGCATAAGTAAGGCTGGGTTAGTTCGAAAGGCTGGAGTCAGCAGTTTATGTTCTCTTTGCACCTGTGCATTGCCTCCTGGTGGGCATCTTTGGGGGTCTTTTGGAGGAAGGCTGGAAGTCTTTCTCACCTTGTACTTTTCCTCGGAGCATGTGAAAATTCTCTTAGCCAATTTCTTGAACATCAAGAGTGGTTTGAGCCGGTTTACTCATTCTATCTTATCTAAAGTACCAGTGTATCAATTTCTAACGTCCATATATAGCTGTCTATTCATTACAAAGACTAAACTAGTTAGAGCACATCTGCTTTCCAAGGACAAGAAACATATTTTTGTTGAACGTAGTAATTCTTGGTAAGTTTCCACAGAAAACTGCTTTGTTTTGATGAACACAGTAGTCCTTGGTAAGCTTCCACAGAACAGTCAGGGCAAGCAGGATTCTTAAGCAATATTCAGAAATCATTGTAAGTTGCTCTAAGTTGCAAAGTAGGTGATCATTTCCTTGTATCACTGTCTTACACTAGGAATAATGACTATAGGTAAAGATATCAGACAGCACCAAATTTCACCTTGAACCAGAGCATGACTCAATGAAACAGCCACAAGAATGGGGCATAGATACATCCAGAAAACATCAGACTAAATGGAGAAATACACCTCTACTTCCTAAAGCAATGAGCCAGGTGCTGGGACTCAGTTTCAGATGAACCCTGACAAAATGAAGCACTTAGCAAGCTGGAATACAAACCTGTGGGAGAACCACTCCTCCAGCTCTGTTGGCGAACCATTTCTGGATGGAGTTTGTGACCCTTTCCAAGAGCTGGTCTTTAGAGCACTGTGAGGCATTCTGAATTTACGCAGGAGTGAACAGAGGGAGGTGGGAGCATTAGAATCGAGGCTCAGCCCAGCCTAAGATGGCTGTAAGGTGAGTGAGATGAGCTCACTGGGGAACTGGTGGCTTCTCACTACCTGTGATGCCCAGGTACACTTACATTCCAGCAAGCAACTTTAGCAGGGTAGAAGTTTAGGAAGAAGGGGATGAACCTCTTTGTTCCCACTGAGGCCCTTTCAAAAGCCACTTCACTTCTTCTGGAAAGCTCGCCCCAGAGCTTGCTTCACTTCTTTGTTCCTTAGTGTGTAAATGAAGGGGTTCAACAAAGGAGTTACAACTGTGTTAAAGGTATTCACGAGTTTGTTCCGATCTGGGGAGTTCTGGGCTGAAGGCTTGACATAGAGGAAAATGATGGAGCCATACCAGATTGTGACGACACTGAGATGGGCAGAGCAAGTGGAAAAGGCCTTTTTCTGGCCATGGGCTGACCGGATCCTCAGGATGGAAGAGGTGATGCATATGTAGGAGACCAGGGTGACCACACAGGAGGCCACCACAACAATTATGGAGACAAGGAAAGTTGCCAGCTCGACATGCCATGTGTCACTGCAGGAGAGGGCAAGGCAGGAATCTATATCACAGAGGAAATGATTGATGACATCTGGCCCACAGAATGTCAGCCTGGATGTCAGAAAGGCCAGCAGCGAGATGGCCAGAAAGCCTCCCAGCCAGGAGCTGAGTGCCAGCCGAGCAGAGATGCTGCTGCTCATGAGGGAGCTGTATCTCAAGGGGTAGCATATGGCTAAGTAGCGGTCATAGGCCATGACAGAGAGGAGAAAACACTCAGTGGAGCCTAGGGAGAGAATAAAGAACAACTGGAGGATGCAGAGACTGAAGGAGATGGTCTGGCTAGTCCCCAGCATGACTCCTATAGCTTTGGGAACAACACCTGTAGTGTACCAGATCTCCAGAAAGGAGAGATTACAGAGGAAAAAGTACATCGGGGTATGGAGGTTGTTGTTCATCCACACGAGGGCTATGATGGATGCATTGCCTATTACTGTCAGGGAGTATGTAAGTGCAAATACCACCACAAGGGAGACCTGGGAATGCCACGTGCCTGGGAAGCCAAGAAGGATGAATTCTTCCACACTTGTCCCATTCGCAGTGTGCCCCCAAGTGTTGATGTTCACCTGCAAAGAGAGGAAGTTTCTGTGAGGGTTTGCATGCCTGTGCTGATCATGCAGATGCTACTACTAGTGAAACAAAGCCATCATCCCTGAAAATGCCATTGGTGTAGAGCACGGGAAACGAGCATCTACCCTAAGTTAAAATAGTCAGGGAAACCTGTTTGGACAATTAGATCTGACCCTGAAAATCAGGCCCACACCATCAAATGAACCTGTAGAATTATTTATGGGATCAAGCATAGGCATTTCCTTTAGGACAATGTGAATGCAATTGCTTCTCTGAGATGAAAATCACATTTAGGAAACTGCACAGCAGGGTGAGGGTCTCTAGCTATATGAGAAACTGTTGCAGTTAGGAAGGGAATAACATAACTGTATTCTTCAAGGCAGGCAATACTGAGTTGTGATTTCAGCAAATGAGACTGTGGGATCGAAAAACTGTCATGATAATGTGTCACTAGAAGAGACTTTTTTCATCTCTTCTAGGTCAGTTTATCATGAAGGATTTGGACTGAGATGGCAGGAACACAGGGCAGCAGGCTAGTATGACAGTCATTACTCAAGGGCACGTGGTCTTGTATATTTGGTTTCTTCCAAGTCTCAGCACAGGAAGCTTTTGCAGGTACCTCCATTACCACCACCGATGTTTGCTTTTCAGCACAGCTACTAGGGGTAGGATTCACCTCTTTGTAATTTGGCCATATCAGAGTCAGGGGAAGCACTTCTGCTGACCAAACTGTAAGATCTACAGTGAAATAATCCTATCTCGGCTTCTCAACTTACCCTGTGTCTTTCACCATGGACAGGGAAAACACACAGTGGAGACACGCCTCATCTTGCCACACAGACATGGCTAAAAGCCCTCTAGAAGTGCCACGTTGTCTCTGAGGACTAAGGCACGAGTTGAGCAAGCAGCTTAGATGGGTAAGTCAAGTCAGACATCTCAACTTTGGCAGAGGCATCCATGCCTCTGTGGTTGAAGGCAAAATCCTCTCAGTTGAATCCCATCCAAGGTAGCTTTGCTGAGAAGCCCGGTGAACTGAGGGGTTTTGTCTATGCCCTCCCTGCAGACAAGGGAGGATTCTTGATCAGTTCTCTAGGGGAGAACCACTTTCATCCTCAGGTGGATGTTTAAGACAGATGGAGTTGAACCACCACCTGAAGGATCCCTTTCCCTCCTTTCTTCCTCCTATTCTGATTTACATATCAGAAATCTCATGTGGCTAAAGAGTAGAGAAATCCCCCTTAATCCAGCTCTCCTTAAACATGTAAGGCATTGGAAATGTTTGCTAGAAGTCTTGGACAGGCTTCACTCACCAGCTCAGCCAATGGAAATATTGCAGGTGACATCTCTTCATGCACCATCCTCCAGATGAAGCCATGGTCCCCTTGGCTGAGGGAGTACATTGGAGAGAGGTTGATTTATTGGAGGAGCTCTGGATGCAGTGATGTCAGAAGGGTGGATGAACAGCTCTCACCTTGCAGAGTCACTTCAAGCTGTACACAATTGTCTGATATTGTTTCCTCTACATCCACCTAGTAGGCATTGACAGCTTGTGCTCCTGATTTTCTTTCTCCCTCACAGCCACTACTGCAGTTCCACAAAGGGAGGGTTTGTGTGCACACACAGAGTGTAAACTCTCTACAGTTTAGCTCCATATAATGAGAGCACACATCAGAGAGTCACCAGCATCATTAGCATAAAAACATCCCCTCACCCACCTCGTTAACACACTGAAGCTCAAACTGGCCACACTGAGGAGGCAGTTTTCTCTTTTGTCTCCGTGTGCCACAGGGAGTTTGATCTCTAGGGGATCTCATGGGCTCCCTCTTCACACAGGCCAATTAAAGAACAGCAATGCAATTCTCTAAAGTGACTGTCAGGCTGGGTGTTTGTCTCCTGCCTGCAGCTGTGGTATGTGAACCTTGTCAGGAACTCAGTGCTCTCTTCTGTATCCATTTACTGACAAGCAGGAGATGTCTGAAAGAGCCATGTCCCAAGAGACTGGCAATGTCAATTATGTGATGATGGATATTAACAGGGTCTTCAAACCTCCCGGGTGGGAGGTAATTAAAGGCAACTATGTACACATGAACACAGAGAGAGTAAGGTAAGGGGTAAGGCTCATTTCTGAGCCTCTAACTGCAGTTAAGGCCTAAGTCTTCAGTCTTCATTGAAGTGAAGATCTAAATGCAAAGTTAGACAAGATATGAGTGGGGGGAACTTGATCTCGCCTGCCTCCAGAGCAGGTGTCTCCTGGAGAGCTACTCATTTTTGCTCCATTGATCATCAGTGGAGAGAAATAAGCACCGTCAAGCTCCAGTTCAGTCTTTTCAAAAGATGCTCTCTCCCACAGATCAAGGATTCTGTGTTTTACAAGCACCTATTTTTCTTCTGTGGACGCTCAAGATAAACTAGACAGCTGGCTTAGACAACATAAACACACACAGGTCTCAACCTCTAGGCATCTAGAGTTAATTGAGAAGACTCAAACCAAGAGAGAGGCTATATACATTGTCCAGGGCCACCACACTGATGTTGGACTGGACAGACTAATTTTCTGCAATTCCTGTGTCCAAGGCTTCAGTGTGGTTGAGAGAAAATTGATCTGCACTTGGCATGAGGTGGAGATGCAGCTAATGAGAGTAATGTGGCCAACCTGAGCTCATTCACTGACCATGAAGCCCTCTGCCTGCTATCCATCTGACCCAGTGTACCATGGACACGGATGGGGGCTTTAGGCATGGGATGGAGGTGCTTGTAGGTGCTGGTAGGACAGCCTGTGGGTCACACCTGATCGCATGTTGAAGCAAGCTATGCAGATGTGACCAGGTAGGCCGGCACTGCTGTGAGCTTATGCTAGCTGGGGAGTTCAGAGGCCACCACGGGTCAAGGGCAGGATCAGTGTTTCCAGAAAGAGAATTCGTTCCATTTGCTGTGTGCATCTGCTTTGGGGTGGGATAAGTGCCGCGTGTGAGCTGATGTCTCTTCAGTGACTGTGGGAAGAGTCTGCAGAGTCCATTAGAGCGGGTCCAGAGGAGGCCACAAAAATGATCAGAGGGTTGGGACCCCTGTCCTATGAGGAAAGGCTGAGAGAGGTGCGGTTGTTCAGTCTGGAGAGGAGATGGCTCTGGGGAGACATTATTTTTCCCTTTCAGTATGTATAGGGCGCTTATAAGAAAGATAGAGAGAGACTTTTCCACAGGGCCTGTAGTGACAAGATGAGAGGCAATGGTTTTAAATTAAAGGAGTGAAGATTTACATTAGATATAAAGAAGAAATTTTTTCTGATGAGGGTGTTGAATCACTGGAAGAGGTTGACCTGAGAAGTTGTGGATGCCCCCTTCCCAGAAGTGTTCAAGGCCAGGTTGGATGAGGCTTTGAGCAACCTGTGATCTAGTGAAAGGTGTTGCTGGCCATGGCAGGAGGCTTGGAACTAGATGGTCTTTCAAGGGCTCTTCCAAGCCAAACCATTCTATGATTCTATGAATTTATGAATTATCCTGGTAACCAAGATGGCTCTGTGAGTTCATTCCCTCCAGGGCAGTGAATCTGGGTTGAAAGAGCCTCTACACAAGGATGTCTTTGGAATCTAAGTTGGTCTCACAGGGCTGGAAGGACATATCCCCTGAAGGGATCTTGTTCCATTACACTCACTTGACTTCTGTGCCATATTTTGCAGACCACAAGGATGGTCACTCCAATATGTGGAAAGGTGAGTCAGGAAGAACCAAAATACAGCTGGAGCAGAAAATAGCAGGGAAAGTGAAGGGAATCAAAAAATGTGTCTCTGAGTCTATTGGAAACAAAACGGAGGGTAAGTAGATGAGCGCTCACTGCTTGGTGTGGAATGGGACTTGGTGACAAATGATGGGGAAAAGGTTGATGTACTCGATGCCTATTCCTCCTCAGTTTTTACTAATATGGCTTCTCCTCAGGCCCACCACATCCTTGAGCCTCCCTGCAGACTCTCTGGGAATGAAGCAGCACCCACAGTAGAAGAAGAAAGAACTAATTCTGGACATACACAAGCCAATGGGATCATTTGGGATGCATCCAAGGGTGTTCAAGGATCTGGCTGGACAGTCTCTACTCACTCCCTGGAAGGAAGATGGAGCAAATACTCTCAGAAGCCGTTCCTAAACTCATGAAAGTCTCAGGAAGGGGGTTGGGAGCAACTCATATAGGTTGACTGTGGGCAAATCACACCTGAGCAACTCGTTGCTTTCTGTGAGGAGGTGACTGGCACTTTGGGGAAGGGGAGGGCCACTGGCTGGGCTGTAGCTTGACTTTAGTAAGACTTTTGACATACCCTCATGGGTGCACACACATGCACACCTATACCCACACCAAGGTGTGCACACGCACAGGCATGCTCACACACAAATCTGTGTGCTGTTGGGGAAATTTTGTTGTACTCTTTGAGGCAAATTAAACACACACTTTTGCTTAGATATGAAAAACACCACACCAGATGCTCAGCGTATTGGACAGAGTGCTACCATCACAAGCAGTCCTACAAGGAGTCGGCAAAGACGTGTCAGCAGCTGGTTCCTCATGTGCACTGGCCCCAGCACCAATCCTGAGAGCGCTGGCATGGAGCACCTCAGCCTGCCATTGGGTCTACCCCCCAGCACCAGCTCTGCTGCCCAAAGGTGGCCACTGAGCGTTCACATTCCAGCACTGCTACAAGACAACGCTGCAGCTGTTTCTTCTGTCCTCACCAAGGGAAACTGCACTCCCTTGCAGGGAGTCCTTCTGTCTCTGGCATCCCTGCTGCCAGCCACTTTCACCCCTTCTGCATCTGGGCCTTCTTGCCCTCCATGCCAGATCATTCCTTGGTCACAGATCACCACTGATGAACAGTTACAATTTGAATTTCCCTTCAGTGCACACACAAATTCACACACAGTGGCACAACCACACACGTGAGCTTACACGCACCCAGAGAGCAACTCATACGTGTCCCCTTAGAAAGAGGGGTGCGCACACATTTCCAAAGGAGTCCATGTCCATACCAACATGCACAGCCACCCCCCATGCCAACAAGTATGCCCAGATATTCAAACTCACATGCTTACACAGATGCATGTTCCTGCACGCTTGCATTTGTATACAGATATACATGCATGCTCCTCTACACAGATGTACACACACAAAAGCACACATCTACACGCCCCTGTGCCCATGAATTACATATATGCCGACAAGTCACACACATTCATGGTCTCCTGCATGAAGGCACATGTCTGTGCTAAAATACACACACTTGTGGACACACTTGCCTAAACATTCACACACAGAACATTTGTGCACACCCATGTTTGCACGTGCATTTTCACGGTCACACACGTGTATGTGCAAATGCACACATGAGCACAGGCAGATGAAGACGTACATGATCACAATCATGGAAGATCACACACACCACTGAGAACCAGGACTCCCAACACGAGCTCTCAGCCCCTCTAGACGACTCTAGGCAAGTTCTTCAGGCCCTACAGTTAAAGTAGCAAATCAGTTGCTGGTCACTGCCATCAGCTTTAGTGAGCTCAAGTATTTGGCAGTGCTTCAGTCAGCTGTTTTCTCACTTTCAGAAAGAGACAAGCCACAGCAGAGACCAAGCTGTCATGACCTTTGCAGACATTGAGCCTCTCCGTGTCCCAAATCTGTGTGTGGAGGATAATGTAAAAGCCAGAGAACATCCATATTCCTGCAGCCACAAAGAATCCCCACATTATAAGTGAGACAACTCTTATAGCCTTAGATGCTCCCAGTTGTGCTTAGTGTTCTCCTGAAGGGAGATGTGGGGCTGGGGCACCAGCCCCTTCTCTGTGAGGGAAATGGTGTCTCGGTGGTGTATTCACACAGCAGCAGAGCGTGGTGTCCCCAGGACAAGAAGACTCCTCTCAGGCTGCAGACACTGAGTTTGGGGCACCAGAAATGATACTGACTGATCAAGATGGGCACTAAGCCTTTTCAAACCGTGGCTTAAAATACCACTTAATACCACTAAGGGTAGAGAGAAAGAGAGGATAGTATAGATAACCTTACGTCCCCTCAGATGCTGGGAACCCTGAGCTGCTCTACATCAGCTGTTCTCCCAGAATGAGAGAATCGCAGAACAGTTGGGGTTGGAAGGGACCTCTGGATGTCATCTGGTCCAATCCTCCTGCTCAAGCATGGCCACCTACAGCCAGTTGCCCAGGACTGCGTTGAGGTGTTTTTTTCTCTCTCTCTAATCAGGAAGAGTCAGCAGAGTCCCTGGAATACCTATGCCAGTGCTCAGTCACTCCCACAGCACCGGGAATTATTGTTGTCCCTACTCCAGGGCACAGGACACTCTACTGATCCCATCCACAGAAAAGGTTACTCGAATTTTGTCAGTCTAGCTTTACAGCATTTTCTTCAAAGGAAACAGCTCTATTCATCATTTCTACAGTCAAACACTATGACCCTGCCAGTTGTTTACTGGATGTGAACAACTATGAGCAGCTTTCACATGTTTGCTTCTTAGGGTGTAAATCAAGGAGTTCATCAGGTGAGCAAGAGCGGTGTAAAGATCAGTTACCGCTCTGTCTAGGGACCCATTTGATGTCTGTTCCCATGGAGGTGAAGACACACAGGCTGTAGAAACAGGCCACTGCACTGAAATGGGAAGCACAGGACGAGACAGACCAGTGCCTGCCTTCCTCTCAGCACAGCCGCAGGATGGTTCTTGCTCTGCACCTGTAAGAGGTGAGGATGAAGAGGAAGCAGCTGAGGGTCACATCACCAATATGGAACGTGATCCCAGCCTTGTGGTCAGATGGAGCAGCACAAGCCATGTCCGGGAAGGCTGGTGGAACACCAGAGAAGTGGTGGATGTACGTGGGTCCACAGTAAACCAAATGGGAGGTGAGTATTGTGTGCAGAGCAGGAGGCAGGGAACTGGCCAGCCATGTCCCTGTCACCAGCCAGGTGCACACAGCCTGATGCATGATGGCCCCATGGCACAGTGGGGTACAGGTAACCAAGCAGTGGCCATAGGCCATGAGGAGGTGGAGGAAGCATTGGTCCCTGCCCAGGAGCTGGGAGGAGGACAGCTGGGCCATGCAGCTGTGGAAGGAGAGGGGTATGCTGCTTCTGCTTCTACACTTTTGTCAAATATATGGATTTTGATGGCAGGAAATAGTATCTGAGACTACAGAGGCTGCCAAGCGAAGGATAGATTTATACGTGAAAAAATCCTCATCCCCCCACAATGTCAGCCAATTCCTGAGCACAATTTCTCTGGGGGCACCAATGCAGCAGTCAAGAGCTCTGTACCCTCCTGCAGCTCTCTTGGGAATTGCACCCAGTACCCTCATCCTTGCTAATTTTCACATTCCCCTACACGCTCTGCATGAGAGCAATTTGATCTAGCTCAGAAATACACCATTGTAGTGTTTCCATTTCTGTGCTGATTGCCCTCAGCTCCCACATGTGTAGCTCCAATTTCCAGACTAAACAAAGTCAGCAGCATGGGTGATGCATTACCACTCCTGCCATTCTGCAAAGTAAACCATCTCCTGGATCCCCAGAGCCACCCCCTGCCATCCCACTGCAGCTTCAACCATACCAAGAGGAACGCTCTTCCTCAAGAGGTCTTGGGGCTGCTGAGCCCTCAGGGCTTCCTGCCTTTCTGGGCATTTGTGGGTACAGACACAGCAAGGTAAGGCCTGATGGTCAGTGGCAGCAGAGCAGCCAGGGGTGACTTCTGCAGCTCCAAGAGGTGGTGCCCACAAGAGGAGCTGCTGCAGGGTGTCCCAGCCTCCCATTTGCTGTGAATGGAGAAGGGTCTCCTTTTTCCCTCACCCCCTTTTCCACCAGAGTAAGACCCTTCCCCTTTGGAGGCTTGGGGAGTGTCTACATGGGGAAGGACGACATGGAGGCGAGGCTTGAATGCAGCAGAACTTTAATGAGCCAAAAGAGAGAAACAGAGTCACTCCAAGGGTTGGAAAACAGTTCAGGAAGCCCCAGGGGAAGGCAAGAGTCTGTGGTTCTTGGTTAAGGAGAAGTTCCTGCATGATGTCCATCTGCATGCCCCATAGAGGGAGAGAAGATAGATGGTACCCACCAGGTTGGCCTTGGAGACATGTTGCTGCCAATGGGAATCGAAACAAAGCAAAGGGAGAGAAATCAAAGCCATTCAGCTATCCTGAAAAAACCATTGAAAAGACCAATCCTGTGCCCTGCACATGAAGATTTCTCGCTTGGGATTTGCCAGCACCTTTAGCAGGGGGGGCACCTTCTGCCACAGTAGCGGCTGGTAATGCAGGAGAGGTCAAAGCCCCCAGAGTTGATGGGCACTCCGTCACAGCTGAGGATGCTGCCAACAGCAGCAGAAGTGGAGGATCCCACAATGGTGTTCTGTGGGAAGGAGCTGAGGATGGGGCCAGGCAGGGTCACCACCACGGGGGAGGGCTGGATGGCAACGGTGGAGCTCTGGCACTGCCTGACACAGGGCTCATTGCAGCTGTTGGCCAGCGGGGTCGGGCCGCAGGGCCGGCATGGCAGGCACTGGTCATAGCAGGACATGTCTCTGAGGGTGGAGGTGCACCTGGGTAGAAGAAGGGAAGAGTCAAAGCAGAAGCGTGGGTGAGGAGCTGCTTGGTTACCCTGTCACCAAGGAGCCAAGGTCACTGCTGTGTGGGCAGGTGCGTGAGGAACACTGGGAGGTGTTTCAGGAGCCACATGGTATTCATTACCCTATGAAGAGCAGCCTGTCCCAGGGAGACTCTCTCATAATTTGGAAACCCAAGTCCCCTCAGCACTGCAGCCTCTCTCTAAGCAGACCTCCTCCCCACTTCCCTTTGTCATGACAAGAAGACCCAAACCCCAGGACAGGACAGAGCAATATTAGCTGGGATGTCTCTCAAGTGCAGATCTCCCTTTGGAAGAGGAGGAGAAGGGGCTTCAGACTCACCTGGTTCCCAAGCAGAAGGAGCCAAGAGAAGGGCATGAGAGAGCAGGGACTTGGGCTGCCTTTTATACCTGCCCTTCACTGCCGCAGGACCAGAGGCACCTTTGCAGAGGTAACAATTTTCTGACAAGCTCATCTTGAATGCAAACCATCACAGCTAATGCTATGGGCTGTGCTTTCATTTCCTGCACTGCTCCTTTTCATTTCCAGGTTTGTGCCATGCCCATTCCCCAGTGAAGGCTTGTTCTGAGCACTGGGATGAAAGGCCCCAGGATTTCTAGGACAGGAATGCAGCAGTGCTGGCAGAAGACTCAGTTCATGTGCTGGACAGGACCAGAGCAGGCAAAAGATGTAAGCCTAGATTACTCTGGTGGGGCAATTTGAAATGTTGTTCTCAGGGAAAACCTCCGGCAACCCTCACGTGGATGCCGAAGGACTCCTGTGTATAAGGATGTGCTTTGTCCTTCCCTTTACTTTCCTCCTCAACTCACCCCAATGGTCACTTGGTGTTGCCTCCCCAGGTGTGTGCATGGTGTTTCTGGGTTTTGACCTCATCCTGCCTAACACTGTCCTCAAGAAAAATTTCTGTGGGTTTTTTTTTTTTGTTGTTTGTTTGGGGTGTTTTTGTTTTTGTTTTTTGTTTTTTTTTTTTTTTTTTTTTTTTTTTAACTTATCACCTGTTTGTGCAGCTTGTGAGCACACAAACAATGGCATGGGCATGCCTGGGTCCTCATCCTTCCCCAGAATGCTCTAGCCCTGCCACTGTTCTCCCAAGCTGTCTTCAGCAGCGTCCACAGTTTACTGTGTTCTACATGTGTTCTGGTCTTGTGTGCTTTTCTGTGCAGCTGGCTTTGTGTGAATGTACGTGGGTGCAAAAATTTGTGCACTCTTAGCCCTGGTGAGACCCTGAGGGGCACTGGCAGTTGTGTAGGGTGCAACCCCAAGGCAGAGCTGTTGGTGGTGGGCATGTGCAGTGGAAAGAAAACATCATGGGTGAAGCAGAGAGACCGAGCTTGTGGGGGCCAGTGAGGTGCAGGCAGTGGAGCGCAGCATGTGCTCTCCCTCCCAGCTCTCTGGTCTCTGCTCCCTCCCAGTTTCTTGTACACCTGCACACGGGCAGGACATGGGAGGTTGGAAAATCCTTGATTTCTTAGCAACAGCTGAAGACATCGGTGTATTATCAACATTCTTCTCATACCAAATCCCATACTGAACCCAAAGCACAGCACTATTCTATCTACTATCTACTAAGAAGAAAAATTAACTCTATCCGAGCCAAAACACATGTACACCTGTCTTTCCTCACATCCACTGTTTCTCCTGTGCTTTCAATACTTCTTATCACCCTGAGTTTCATCTGTCCTTCACTGTAACACCCAACTCTCCTCTCCATTCTTCTTCTCATCATCCATCCATCCATCCATCCATCCATCCATCCATCCATCCATCCATCTCCATCTTTCACAGAATCACAGAATCATTGAGGTTGGAAAAGACCCTTGGGATCATCGAGTCCAACCATCAGCCCTACTCTACAAGGTTCTCCCCTATACCATATCCCCCAACATCTCATCTAAACGACCCTTAAACACATCCAGTGATGGTGACTCCACCACCTCCCTGGGCAGCCTATTCCACTGTCTGATCTCTCTTTCTGTGAAAATTTTTTTCCTAATATCCAGTCTGAACCTCCCCTGTTGCAGTTTAAAGCCATTCCCTCTTGTTCTATCGCTAGTTACCTGTGAGAAGAGACCAGCAACAACCTCTCTACAATGTCCTTTCAGGTAGTTGTAGAGAGTGATGACATCTCCCCTCAGCCTTCTCCTCCTCACACTAAACAGTCCCAGCTCCCTCAATCGCTCCTCACAGGATTTATTCTCCAGGTCCTTCTCCATCTCTGCACTCACTCCAGCACCTTGAGATCTCTCTCGTATTGAGGTGCCCAAAACTAGACACAATACTCAAGGTGTGGCCTCACCAGTGCAGAGTACAGGGGGACTATCACCTGCCTACTCTGCTGGTCACACTATTTCTAACACAAGCCAGGATGCCGTTGGCTTTCTTGGCCACATGGGCACACTGCCGGCTCATGTTCAGTTGCTTGTCAATTAGAACCCCCAGATCCTTTTCTTCCAGACAGCTCTCCAGCCACACCTCCCCAAGCCTGTAGCCATGCATGGGGATGTTGTGGCCCAAGTGCAGGACCTGGTGCTTGGCCTTGTTGAAGCTCATCCCGTTAATGTCAGCCCACCGATCCAATCTATGCAAGTCTCTCTTTAGAGCCTCCCTATCCTCATGCAGATCAACACTCTCGCTTCACTTGGTGTCATCTGCGAACTTACTGATGATACAGGCTATGTCCTTATGAAGACCATCAATAAAGATGTTAAACAGAAACGGTCCCAACACCGAGCCCTGAGGAACACCACTTGTGACCGGCCGCCAGCTGGATTTAGCTCCACTGACCACCACTCTCCGGGACCATCCATCCAGCCAGTGCTTGATCCAGCAGACCGTACGCTCATCCAGGCCATGAGCAGCCAGTTTTTCTATGAGAATTCTATGGGGAATGGTGTCAAATGCTTTTTGAAAATTCAGGTCGACAATATCCACAGCTTTTCCCTCGTCCAATAGTCGGGTCATTCTGTCATAGAAAGAGATCAGGTTTGTCAGGCGGGACCTATCTTTCATAAACCCATGCTGACTAGGCCTGATCCCCTGGTTGTCCAATTATGACTTGTAATGGCACTCAAGATGATCTACTCTATGACCTTCCCTGGTACTGAGGTCAGACTGACAGGTCTATATTTTCCTGGATCCTCCTTTCTGCCTCTCTTGTAGATGGGTGTTACATTTGTTACTCTTCAGTCTAATGGGACCTCCCCAGTCAGCCATGACTTCAGGTAAATCATGGAAAATGGCTTGGCAAGCACATCTGCCAACTCTTTCAGCACCCTTGGGTGTAACCCATCCGGTCCCACAGACTTGTGTGCATCCAAGCGGTGTAGCAGGTCTCTGACCACTTCCTCTGTCATTGTGATGACGTCATTCTGCTTCCCCTCCCCATCTTCCAGCTCATGAGGCTGGGTGTCCAGGGAACAGCCAGTTCCACTGCTAAAGACTGAGGCAAAGTAGGTGTTGAGCACCTCAGCCTTTTCCTCATCCTTTGTTACGACGTTTCCCTCTGCATCCAGTAAAGGAGGGAGATTTTCCCTAATCCTCCTTTTGTTGTTAATGAATTTATAGAAACCCTTTTTATTATCTTTAACAGCTGTAGCCAGGTTGAGCTCCAGCTGTGCTTTGGCTCTCCTAATGTTCTCCCTGCATAGTTTCACTACATTTTTATAGTCTTCATGAGAGACCTGTCCCCTCTTCCAAAGGTCATAGATTCTCCTTTTGTTCTTGAGATCCAGCCCAAGGTCCCTGTTTAGCCAGGCCAGTCTCCTTCCCCGCCTGCTTGTTTTTTGGCACTCGGGAACAGCCTGCTCCTGTGCCTTTAAGACTTCTCTCTTGAAGTATGTCCAGCCTTCCTGGACTCCCGCATCCTTCAGGGCAGCCTCCCAAGGGATTTTGTCAATCAGCCTTTTGAACAGGTCAAAGTTTGCCCTCTGGAAGTGTAAGGTGGCAGTTTTACTAACCCCTCTCTTTGTTTCTTCAAGGATCAAAAACTCAATCATCTCATGATCACTGCACCCCAGACGGCCTCCAACCTTTACTTCCCCCACAAGCTCTTCCCTGTTCACAAGACGTAGGTCTAGGAGGGCACCTTCCCTGGCCGGCTCACTCACCAGCTGTGTGAGGAAGTTATCCTCCACACATTCCAGGAACCTCCTGGATTGTTCCCTCTCTGCTGTGTTGTATTCCCAGCAGATAGCCGGAAGGTTGAAGTCCCCCACAAGAACAACGGCAAGTGACTGCGAGATTTCTCCCAACTGTTTATAGAAAGCTTCATCCATACCATAATACATATATTCATACAATAAACTCTTTTGAAATGTGGATTTTCTTTATCTTGATAGTGGTGCAGTGGAGCAGTTTCAATACAGTGACATCACTGAGAGAATCATGGAATCATAGAATAGTCCAGGTTGGAAGGGTCCTTGAAAGATCATCTGGTCCAACTTTTCATGGGAAAGGGAGCCTAGATGAGATTATCTACCACCCTGTCTAATTGCATCTTCAAAACTTCTAGTGATGGGACTCTACCATGTCCCTGGGAAAGCTATTCAGTGAATGAATGTTCTTACTGTAAAAAATGTATTTCTTATCTCAAGATGAAACCTCTCCCAGTGCAACTTGTACTCGTTGACCCTTGTCATCTCCTTGCAGCTCCTTGTGTTGAGAGAGCCACCCTCCTCATTGTAGCCACAGGAATACTGTGATGAGGTCCCCCTGAGCCTTCTCTTCTCCAGAGACAAAAGACCTAACTCCTTCAGACTTTCCTCATAGAACAGGTTCTCCAGCCCTTTGGTCACCTTTGAAAGCACGTGGTGGCAGGTGCTGGATCAGGATCAGAAGAGGCCAAGTCAGGAGACTTGGATCTTAGACTAGACCAGAGAGGACCTGGCAGAATTCTGACCAATATTTCTGGATTGCTGGAATGGACCGTTATCATGAAATGGCTGAATACTGTTGCAGCCTATTGTATGTGTGCTAAATCCTGGGTGCGTTGGATTTTTAACTGCCTCATTCTTAATTGCCTACTTCAAATGCTCAAGGTGCATATAGCTGTAATATAGACCATGGGTGGAGAATAGGACAGAATGCTGGGTGGGAGCTGCCAATGTATTTGCCTGGGAAAGCTAAGCTAGGTTCGGACACCGACTAAGATGGGCATTCCTCAGAAGCAATTATGATCAGTTCACTCATGAAAACATGAAATTGATTTACCATGTTCCAAGTGACAAAATCCACTGCAGAGAGTCTCACCCTCCCCTTTTTCCACCTCTACTCCTGAGCAGAGTGGAAGAGTTGCCTCAGAAGGAAGGAAGACTCGGAGGCCCAGGCTTGGATGCAGCACAACTTTAATGAGTCTAAAGAAGGAAAGGAGGTGGCTGACAGGGAGCACCAGGGGCAGGCACCGAGATGCGGTGGAGCTCCTGCAGGGTGTGAGTCGGCGTGTCCTGCAGAAGGAGGGAGTCCAACAGGTCCCTGCTCAGCTGGCATTGGGAGGTGGTGACAAGCAAGTCAAGAGAGAGAGAGGAGAGTGGAGGAAGGAAAGAGTGGCCCGAAGCTCTTCACACAAGGCCCCGAAGCTCTATCTCCTTTCCAGCACCATGTTCTGAGGTCTTGGGAGGTTCTTGCCCGAGGGTGTTGCCAGCACCTTTAGCAGGGGGGGCACCTTCTGCCACAGTAGCGGCTGGTAATGCAGGAGAGGTCAAAGCCCCCAGAGTTGATGGGCACTCCGTCACAGCTGAGGATGCTGCCAACGGCAGCGGAGGTGGTAGAGCCCACAACGGTGTTCTGTGGGAAGGAGCTGAGGATGGGGCCAGGCAGGGTCACCACCACGGGGGAGGGCTGGATGGCAACGGTGGAGCTCTGGCACTGCCTGACACAGGGCTCATTGCAGCTGTTGGCCAGCGGGGTTGGGCCGCAGGGCTGGCAGCAGGGCACGCACGGGTTGCAGCAGGACATGTCTCGGGGCCGGAGGTGCACCTGGGAGAGAGGGTAGTGGGAAGCAGGAAACGGGGACACGTGAGAAGCCGCACTGCACCCAACCGCAGAGGAGCCAAGGCACCTCCTGGCCCAGCGTACGCTGCCCAGCTCAAAACCCAGGAGCCACCTCAACACAGTCCCAGCCCCTCTCTGCACAAGACCTTCTCTCCCCTTCCCTCTCCCATGAGAAGCAGCTCCCAGCCCTGGGCTAGGACAGCCCACATCAGCTGAGACATCCATCGAGGAAAGACCTGGTCTTGAAGGAGGAGGACAAGAGGCTTCACACTCACCTGATTCCCAGGGAGAAGGAGGCGAGAGAAGCGGATGAGAGAGCAGAGCGCTGGGCTGTCTTTTATAGTAGTCCTGCACTGCCTCAGGCCCAGAGGCACCCTTTGTGGAAGTAATAATTTTCTGACAAATGCAAACCATCCCAGCTAATGGTATGGGCTGTGTCCTGGCTTCCTGCACGGCTGCCTTTTCATTTCCTGGCTTATGCCACATGCTTTCCCATCTAAAGGCTTCTCTTAGTGCCGGGATGAGAGCCCTAAGGATTTCCGGGGCAGAAACACGTCAGCGCAGGCGGAAGACTCAGCTCAAGTGCTGGTGGCATCCCGTGCGGTCAGGTGATGTGCACCTGGGTCACTCCTGGGGGATGGCTTGTGGCAAAGTTGTCAGGAAATGGGTACCGCTCTCAAGGTTCTTGCCCGAGTGTGCCCAAGGACTCCCATGTGAGAGGACATGCCTCATCCTTTTCTCTTGCTCTCCACATCTCTCTCTGATGGTTGCTCATTGATGCACGCAGGTGGGCTTCTGCTGGGAGGTTTTGACCCTACTGCAACACTAACGCCGCTCTGAGGACAATTTTGCTGGGCTCATTTGCCTCATGCCCTTCTCTGTGTAGTGTCTGCAGGTCCTCAGGCGAGACCAGGAGCATGTCTGGGGCCCGGTCCTTCCCTGGGGCACCTGAGGACGGTTCTGCCAGTGTGGTTCTCAGCATCTCGTCAGCAGTGTCCCCAGTTGCTGATGGTTTCCTGGTTTTATGCGAGCATACAAATTTTTGCATGGTTCCGATCCAGTGCCTTGTGGCTTGCCCAGCCCAGGTGCAGGTATGCAGAGGTTTATTACTGTGTTTTGAGAGATACCAGGAGACGAGCTGGGACTACAGCCAGACAAACTGCGGTGGGTAGGACCAGACACATGTGTCAGGGGTGAAGGTGAAGCACTAACTCTGGCCACAACACCGGCATCAACATCAGCAGGAGCTTCAACACCAGCACTAGAATCAGGTCCTCTGAGGCCTTTTAGTTCTTCCAAGTGCAGTTACTGTTTGTCACATCTTGCTACTGGCAGCTGTCAGAGCCTAGAGTACCAAGGTGATGTAGGACAGAGGAAACCTTTGCCATGAGCTGCTCCTCACCGTCCTTACCTCATCAAGATCAAGATTTCCCCAATGCTCTTCCCTTGAATTCAGTTGTTGGGGATCACAGGTCCCAGAAGGGAGATGGGAACACAAAGCCATAGTGAATGCAGCTATTTTGCTGAGCCACTGCGATATCGGGGTTTTGCTACCTGGTCAGCAGTGGGTCTGGACTCTCCTTTCCTTGCTCCTGCCAGCAGCAAAGAGCTGAGTTTATTGTACTGTTTTTTTGGGGTGAGACTGTTGATAATAACATGAGAGGAAGTGAGAGGAAAATCACTCTCCTGGCCCTGTGTAGCATTACTTAGCACAGGGGAACATTAGGAAGAGGCACGTCTCCAGGTCAGCCTCCAGCCTGACCATCTCTAGGGCAGCTACCTCAGCTGGAAGGACATAGGCTGCCACATGAGACGAGGGGTGAGAGACGAGAAACCAGGCCTGTGAGAAACTAAGAAAAACAGCCTGAGAAAGCAAAAGTTGAGGCTGATCGAAGAAATGCCTCAAACACTCGCAAGACAAAACTATGAGTCACAGGGTGCATTCTGTGGAGGTCGAAGCTGATAAGGCTGCCCGAATAACACAAGATGGGACTGGAGGAGGGAGCCCTGTGAAGACAGGACGGCTCTGCTCTGGTGCACCTGGCCAAAACTTCAAGGGCCATCTGTCCGGTGAATGACCTTTGCTTCATTATCCACGAAATGCATATTAAAGTTAACACCCCTCAATATGCTAACGAGGGCTAACATGATCATGCTAATTACATCATCCCATGAAACACCTCACCCCTCCCCGTACATGGGATACGTAGGTATGTGGGTCGACCTAGGGGATGGACCCAAGGAAAGCGGGTATAAATCAAGAAGGGGGGGTGGGGGGGGGTGGCGCGGCCCCGAGGAGAGAAAGTGCAGTGAAGCGAAGAAGACGGATGCCAGCGAAAAAGACGGATGTCTCCCGTGCCTCCCGGAACCCTCGTCGGCAGGAGCTGCGCAGAAACCCAGACCGGTGATCTGTATTTCCCCATTCCCTCTATCTCCCTCTTTTCCCTTTCCTATTAAGCAATGCAAGGCATATTATATTGCTCGCCACAACTTGCTATATACTTAGCCAACTATCGTGTGTTCAATTAGTACATTGTGAGTAGTTAATAAATGTTTAGACTTGGAGACTTGTTGTCCGCTCCATTGGGGATTTGCGAATCTGAGTCACTTGTCCCCCTCGTCTGAGCGGGACGTGACATTAAAATTGGCGTAGTCGGCAGGATCCCCTTCGGTGTCGGAAAGTCTTATGAGATACTGGTTCTCTATCCGACCAACTCGGACAGGGAGAACTGGGAATTGGCCCCTCAGCTATACGCTGGGAAAGGGTCGGAGGGATACCGATTCTCTATCCGATAAGGACAGGGAGAATCGGGAAGTGACCTCTCAGCTCTAAGCCAGGAGAGGTTCGAGCAGTGGCAAGCCATGACTGGCCAGGAAATGTCGGTGCTTGACTGCTCCCCTATTTTTGAGAAATTGAAGGAGTATAAGGCTTGTCCTCCTCATTTAGTAGAGGTTTGGGCCCACGATAATTGGCATAATCCAGAAGCAGTGGCAAGCTATATCAGTGCACTTGCGGGGCTGCAAGGGTCGCGACCAGGCAAAGGAAAAGCTGTAGTGTGCGCTGTATTAGGGGCAGCACTGACTGCAGCCCAAAAAGATAAACATGTTAAGAAACAATTAGAAGGGGAAATGATCAAATCCTTACAAGATCTGGTAAAAGCTCTCCAGGATCAATTGGTTGAGGAACGTAAAATTACTGAACAAAAAGCTAAACTCTGGCAAGAGCAAACTGAAGTTCTGAAAAGCCAATTAGCTGATGAGCGTAACACCTCTCAGCGATTTCACATGGCTCTGTTAGATGCCTTGGACCGAGAAAAAATCTCACGGTCCGAAAAAGAGAGGAATGAACAAGAAACCTGCAACCGGACAGATTTCGGCTCTGTTCCGGATAGTGAACAGGGAGTTACGAGTCTGGCAAAAGCAGCAGCCAGACCCTTGTATCCAACAAAGGATTTAGAGATAAGCCGAGAAATTTTTTACCCCGAAAATGAGGGGGCAAATTTAAGACCATTAATTAAAACGGAGACCACCGAGGGTCAGGGTGGAAGAGCTCCGCAGGTCACCATTCGAAGTACACCATATCCAGCGACTGAGCTTGCAAAAATTCAGGAGAAATATACCAGACGAGCTCAGGAAACTGAGACTGAATATGTGTGGAGGGTATCTTTGACTGGTGGCGACCGAATTTTGTTATCAGAAGATGAGGCCCAGGGATACTGGGGGCCAGGGGTTTTCTTAGTTACTGATGACCAGAGAGAGCCATGGTCGTTAACTCAACGAGCTGCTTATTGGGCTGGAGGTCTGGACCCCTTGGAAAGGGGGGATCCAGTATGTATTGAGACCCCAACCGTAAATCATTTGACTGAAAGTCTGCAGAAGGCTGCTTGTCTCCAATTAATGCATGACAGGCGTTTGGTTCCGCAGCAGCCTTCCCCAATGCTATTAATTGCTAACCCTGATCAAATGACTCCCCTGATTCGGGGTTTGCCGGACTCTTTGAAATCACATGCAGTACAATTACAAGATCGTTTGCGGAATGCATTAGCCCCGCGAGGGGGGAGACGGGCGGGGGGAGAAGCCATGACCTGGGGAGAGATAGCTCAGGACTTAATAAATTATGGCCGGAGAATGGGCCTTACCAGGGGAACGGGTAAACCTAAGCCCTCGGTACGCAGAGTGGAACAGCAGGAAAATCCGCCTCCTTCCCCTCCGCAAGTTGTAAGAACAAAGAGAAACCTTTTGTGGACTGAGGGAATTGGACAGGGGATTCCCCGAGAGTTAATGGATGGTATGCGTACTACAGTTTTAGAAAAGCTCATTCGAGCCTGGAAAGACAAAAGAAAGCTGCCCCCCCCAACCGAGCGAACCTTTCGAGCAAAGGGAGGGACAGAGCTGGAAACTAACGAGATGGTGGTAATTGCTTCTCAAACACCAACTGCCCCTGAAGAAGACTTGATTGATTTAGGGTCGGGAAACTGGATGCGCCATCCCCAGTAAGTGAGCCGGGGGATGGCGGGTGGGTCCACTTAAGGAGGCTCACAGAGAATACTAAAGGAGACTTGTTGATTACCTTTCCGCTCGGTCCCTTTAAAACTCCAGTTACATTTCTAGTAGATACGGGTGCTCAGATTTCAGCACTCCAAACTGAGGTTGCCAAGCGGAATGGCATAATTGCTGACAAAAAGCAGATCTGGGTTACAGATGTTTTCGGGGACTCTAAGCCACAGCCGACTGCTCGGGTGAAATGCTGGTTACCTGGGAATGAAACTGCAACAGAGGCTATGATGATCCTGGGAAATTTCCCCACAAATATCCTGGGACTTGACCTATTGAAGGGACAAGCTTGGGTGGATTCAAAAGGAAGGGAATGGAAATTTGGGTCCCCAACTGCCTCTATAAGACTTCTACAGCAAGCGCCTGCGCTTCCTCCTTCTAAAACTGTTAATGTGAAACCTTACGCCTTACCGTTAGGTGCAAGGGAGGGGATCACTCCGGTAATAGCAGAGCTGCGGGAGCAAGGGATAATCGTTCCAACTCACTCACCCTATAATTCCCCAGTGTGGCCAGTCCGTAAACCTAACGGAAAGTGGCGTCTGACAATTGACTATCGGCGATTAAATGCCAATACAGGTCCTCTAACAGCTGCAGTACCTAACATAGCTGAACTGATTGCAACCATACAGGAACAAGCCCACCAGATCTTAGCAACTATTGATGTGAAAGATATGTTCTTTATGGTCCCCATACAGGAGGCAGACAGAGATCGCTTTGCCTTTACATGGGAAGGCGTGCAATTTACTTTTACACGTCTCCCCCAGGGATACTGCCATTCGCCGACCATCGCTCATTATGCACTAGCACAGGAGCTTGCTCAAATCCCTCCAAGGGAAGGGGTCAGGATATATCAATATATTGACGATGTTCTGATTGGTGGCTCTGATGCTGCTGCAGTGGGACAGACCCAGACAGAGATAATCACCCACCTAGAAAATTTAGGGCTCCAAATTCCAGCTGAAAAGGTACAACTCCCATCCTCTGAGGTAAAGTTTCTGGGTATTTGGTGGCGGGGAGGAACAGTGTGTATTCCCCCAGAAACTTTAACTACCCTGGAAGAAGTAAAGAGCCCTGAAAATAAGAAGGAGCTGCAACATGCCTTAGGCTTGCTGGTATTTTGGAGGAAACATATCCCCGATTTTTCCATCATAGCTCGTCCTTTATATGATTTGACACGCAAAAGGGCTACTTGGGACTGGACTCCTGTCCATGAAGAAGCCTTAAAGCTGTTAATCTTTGAGGCTGGAGTATATCAGGCTTTAGGGCCAATACATCCAACAGATCCATTCCAAATTGAGTGGGGTTTTGCAATTCATGGACTATCCATACATATGTGGCAACGTGGGCCGGAGGGTACCACTCGCCCTATAGGGTTTCATTCACGCAGTTTCAAAGATGCAGAAAAGCGTTACTCGATCTGGGAGAAGGGTCTTTTTGTGGTTACCCTAGCTTTGCAGGAAGCTGAAAAAATCATAAGGCAGCAACTAATCATTCTACGAGGACCCTTTAAGGTCCTGAAACCAGTACTGGCCGGAACCCCCCCTCCTGTGGGGGTTGCGCAGCGAGACACAGTGAGGAAGTGGTATGCACAATTAGATCATTACTGCCACACATATCAGATAGAGGAGGGGGCACCTAAAGTGCTCAAAATACAAGATCCACCTTCTGACCACCCTGAACCTCCTCCCTCATACATAAAACCTGCTCCCCCATTTGAAACCCATCTAAAGAATGTATGGTTCACCGATGCATCTTCTAGAAGAGAGGGAAAGGTATGGAAATACCGAGCAGTAGCACTGCATGTTGACTCGGGGGACCGAATCATAACAGAGGGTGAGGGAAGTGCTCAGGTGGGAGAGTTAACAGCGGTATGGAGCGTGATTGTTAAAGAAGCTGAGACTACAGAACCAGTATTTATTTACACAGACTCCTATGCCGTATTCAAGGGATGTACCGAATGGCTTACATTTTGGGAACAAAACCACTGGGAAGTAAATCGGGTACCAGTGTGGCAGCGTGAAAAGTGGGAGGAAATCTTAAACATTGCAAAACGGAAGTCCTTTTTAGTAGGATGGGTTGCTGCACACCAGTCAGGAAATCACCCTGCCCACCTGCTAAACAACCAGGTGGATTCAATGACTCGTTTGATGAGAACTGCTACAGAAGGTGAGGAGGAGAAATGGGAACACTTACTGGAATGGCTGCATGTAAAGCGGGGTCATTCAGGAAGCAAAGATTTGCTTAAAGAAGCGATAAGCAGGGGATGGTCCGTAACCAGGGAATTGTGCAATACCATTATTTCAGCATGTAGTCTATGTCGTACTCGGCTGGGAGAGCACAACCCTCTTAAGGACCAACCCCTACACCTAAGGGACAACAAGGGACTATGGGACACCTGGCAGGTGGATTATATTGGCCCTTTCCGGCTCTCTGAGGGAAAACGTTATGTATTGGTGGGGGTGGAAATAGTATCAGGCCTAACTCAAGCAGAAGCTGTATCTCGAGCAACTGCAGAAAATACGGTGAAGGAGTTAAAACGTTGGTTTAGCTACTTGCCTAAGCCCAAATCGATCCAATCAGACAACGGTAGTCACTTTACTGCCGGGGTGGTTCAGGAGTGGGCTCAAGATGAAGGAATTCAGTGGATTTTCCATACTCCATACTATCCCCAAGCAAATGGAATTGTGGAACGCACCAATGGACTGTTAAAGCAGGCCCTAAAACCCCTCGAACCAGGATGGCCACAACGGGTGTCAGACGCAGTAATGAAGATAAACAGCCGGTGGGGAATTAATGGGTGCCCACGACTTACCGCGTTCTGTCCTAAGCCTCTGTCCATACTCGCCAGGAAAAAAGAGACTAAAGACCCTGCAAACCCGCTCCATTATCCTGGACAACCTGTTCTAGTAGACTTGCCCACTGTGGGGCAAGTACCCCTAACCCTAAAAACTCCCATCAATATTTGTTCATGGGTGGCTACTGATGCCCATGGGAAAGAATACCGCATCAATACCAGGTGGATTGTCCCTTCTTTCTAACCATCATTGTTTTGTCATGTATATATGTGTTTTACAGAGCATTGATCCTGGACAACAGGAGACCTATGTTACTTTTAGCACTTTCAATGGTTGTAGACATTATTGGCTAGTTATTATTTGTAATCTGCTTACATTATTATATAATTTGTGGAATCATACCTGCTGAGTGTGGAATAAATCATTGCCAATCAATTACAATCAACAATCCAGGAAATTTTACAGGTACATTTGATGAGTTCACTTATTAGAAGGTTAACCTGGAGTTGTGCCTTAAGTTACCTTATTGGGAATCACCTCCAAAATAAAGGAAGCCTGTGAGCCACCTGTGACTGCAAACTGGTGCTTGCAAATACCAAACAGATTACAGTGCTAGCTCATATAACTGTATGTGGTCCTTACAACACCACATCCATCAACAGCAAGATGCAGTCATCAAAGACTAGTTGAAGGGGTTTGATCCCACAAATTAAGCATTAATGAATTGTTCCTGAATATTAAATTGTATTCCCATTTAAATCCCTATAGACCTGATAATGTCATTGTGTAACCTCAAATAGTTTTAGAAAATTTAACTTAGCAATTATATGTACTAACAAGATATGCCTTTAAGGAATTAAAGGTGCAGACCCAACAAGCATCTAAGATGACGTTGCAGAATCTGGCTAGCATTGCTGAAGGAACATGGACTGTGCAGTGTGCTGAATCTAACTGAGGGAGAATGCTATATCATCATCCACAATGCCACCACCTCTATAGAGGAGACCGTGCCATGATGAAGATGATCAACAACGGGAAGTGAGAACCTTTTTATTGACTGATGGACTAGTTTGATGGATGGAACCCTGGGTCATGGGTCACATCACTGGGATCCTCAGGACTCACGGGGTGGGGAGGATGGCTTGTAAATATTAGTATTGTGATATTATGCAAATTTTTGCTTTTAATAGTATGCCTTGCAGCAATTAGCTATATGCTCTCTCACCTTCTGTCTTCCTTTTCCCTATACTTTTTTGGGATCACAATGGTCAAAGAAGAACTTGGAGTGTTTGAGTCACGGGGTGGGATGTGAGAGACGAGAAACCAGGCCTGTGAGAAACTAAGAAAAACAGCCTGAGAAAGCAAAAGTTGAGGCTGATCGAAGAAATGCCTCAAACACTCGCAAGACAAAACTATGAGTCACAGGGTGCATTCTGTGGAGGTCGAAGCTGATAAGGCTGCCCGAATAACACAAGATGGGACTGGAGGAGGGAGCCCTGTGAAGACAGGACGGCTCTGCTCTGGTGCACCTGGCCAAAACTTCAAGGGCCATCTGTCCGGTGAATGACCTTTGCTTCATTATCCACGAAATGCATATTAAAGTTAACACCCCTCAATATGCTAACGAGGGCTAACATGATCATGCTAATTACATCATCCCATGAAACACCTCACCCCTCCCCGTACATGGGATACGTAGGTATGTGGGTCGACCTAGGGGATGGACCCAAGGAAAGCGGGTATAAATCAAGAAGGGGGGGTGGGGGGGGGTGGCGCGGCCCCGAGGAGAGAAAGTGCAGTGAAGCGAAGAAGACGGATGCCAGCGAAAAAGTCGGATGTCTCCCGTGCCTCCCGGAACCCTCGTCGGCAGGAGCTGCGCAGAAACCCAGACCGGTGATCTGTATTTCCCCATTCCCTCTATCTCCCTCTTTTCCCTTTCCTATTAAGCAATGCAAGGCATATTATATTGCTCGCCACAACTTGCTATATACTTAGCCAACTATCGTGTGTTCAATTAGTACATTGTGAGTAGTTAATAAATGTTTAGACTTGGAGACTTGTTGTCCGCTCCATTGGGGATTTGCGAATCTGAGTCACTTGTCCCCCTCGTCTGAGCGGGACGTGACACTCATCAAGATCAAGATTTCCCCAATGCTCTTCCCTTGAATTCAGTTGTTGGGGATCACAGGTCCCAGAAGGGAGATGGGAACACAAAGCCATAGTGAATGCAGCTATTTTGCTGAGCCACTGCGATATCGGGGTTTTGCTACCTGGTCAGCAGTGGGTCTGGACTCTCCTTTCCTTGCTCCTGCCAGCAGCAAAGAGCTGAGTTTATTGTACTGTTTTTTTGGGGTGAGACTGTTGATAATAACATGAGAGGAAGTGAGAGGAAAATCACTCTCCTGGCCCTGTGTAGCATTACTTAGCACAGGGGAACATTAGGAAGAGGCACGTCTCCAGGTCAGCCTCCAGCCTGACCATCTCTAGGGCAGCTACCTCAGCTGGAAGGACATAGGCTGCCACATGATGGTCTCTCTGGGGGCACGTATATATACTCTCTAGACGCATGAGTACTGCACCCATAGCAGACATTGGCTGAGGCTGATGTTGGTGAGACACTGTTGGGCCTGAGTGAGGCACAACGTGTGATGTCCTGGGTGGGGAAAAGCATGAGAGCATGAGGTGTATTTGGCACCAGAAAGACCTCTGAACCTTTCTACTCCTGTAGCATTTTTCAAATTGTTACCACCTTACACTGGCCTGCAAATCAACAGAGGATTGAAATTATACAAAAAGGTCAGAGGTCATCCTTGGGGGACTCCCAAACACTGCAGAGCTTCCTTCCCTCTCCTTCCTCCCTTCCTTTCTCCCATCTGTGCTCACCTTGCTGGGGATTGTACTCACCCTGGCAACCATTCTTGCTGACCCACATGCCCCAGCTATGGGCTTGGGCCTCTCTTTCCCTGATGCCTGCGTCTCCTCTCTCTCCATCCCCATTCCCTGCCTGCATTGCCTGCACTTGGCTGCTGCATTGTGTCTGGCCTAAAACCCCTCTTGGGTCATCCCAACAGTCCAGCTATCGCAGATGTTTGAAGGAACAACTCCCCCAAGGCCTGCAGGCTCTGACTGTCCCTACCAAGCCTTCCAGGCTGTGTCAGGATCTTGCCAACAGCTGACCAAATATACCTCAGGAACCAGAGACTTGAATTTTCTTCCACTTTGTCATAGTCCCTGAAGTCTCCTTTTTCATGCAGAAGTCAGTTTTGCAGAAGGTCTTTTTCTGAGAATACAAACAAAATAACACCACTGACATTACCATCAAACTCTTTGTCTTGCTTCAGCTTCCGATTTCATCTTCTTCATAAATGCTTTCATCTGCCTTTGTCCTGTCTTCACCTTTACCTTCAGGAAATTTTTTTCAAGCTTCAGCAAATCTCTTTTCACGCTTATCGTTCCTCTTGCTTTCCCAGGGTTTTTCCCAACTGCTACAGGGTAACTCCCAAGTACTGTCTGTCTTCCTCTCAGCCTCTTTTCTCCTCTTGCCAAGGATGATGAGCTGTTTTCACTTTTTATGAAACTTGTGACCTTGCTATCTTCAGGGCATGATCAATGTTATGTCTGACATTGCAGATGGATGTTTGTTCATCCTGTGCTTGGAAGGACGACACCGTGGAAACCTCATACACCTTTCAAGCATGCCAGAGGATCACTTCCAGTCCCCAAGCCCATCTCTGCTGTCTTGTGCCTTAGGATCTACAGGAGAAACAGGCTACACAGATGCTCCTGAGAGTGCCTCTCAGTGATTTTCACCCCTGGAGCATTCCAGGTCTTCCTTGGAGTCAATTCCTGGGCTCAACACCTCTTCTCATTGACAGCTGCTGTGGATCTGTGCTTCTGAAGGAAGCAAAGTGCTGCACTTGGTCAGTGCTACATACGGAGAGTCAGATGGTCTGTGCGAGGCAGGGGGGAGTAAGGTATTTCCCACAAGGATCTTTTGCTTCCCCAGAAAGGGCTCAGAGCATTCTATGTGATATGACATCCTCTGGCGTGTCTGTAAAGGCCTGCCAGCCTTGTCTCAGAAATGCATCACAGAGGGGACAGATTCCCCATGTCACGCTGTTTCTCCTGAAGCCAAAGTGACAGCTGTAGGACTTTCACATGAGGACATGGCATAGGGATTTCATTGTGACATGAATAAACTGACCCTCATTGTCACCAGAGGGACGCTCAGCTTATTGTGTGTCCTCTTGCAACTTAGATCCATTGTGCAAACACATTGGCAGCTGCCACTCAGTGTTTTTCCCTTCCCAAGGACATGTGATAAAATCTCCACTAACAGGCTCCTTGGGCGTCTGAAGTAGGCAATTAGGAATGGGGCAACCAATGCACCCAGGAATTACCAGACATAGAATGAGCTGCAACAGGAGTCAGCCCTTACATGGCAAAGGCCTATTCCAACAAACCAGAAATGTTTCTCAGAGTGCTGCCAAGTTCTCTTTACTGTGGTCTACTACCTGCTCCTCCACCCTTGCAGGGCCAGATCTTCATCTAGGATAAACTGGTTACCTTGCCTTGCAGCAGTAGTTGATTTTATTCCTCTGACACCAACAGAGATAAAGGATTTACCTGAACACTCCTTTGGTTCCTCCCTCTTGCCTGCGTAGCTAATTCCTTCTGGACTTGACAAAGCTGTTCCTGCAGTATGTTACCCTGAAGGAAACACAAGTGTAATCAAGCAAGGACAGGGTGACCTCTCCAGGTGGTACATAGCCTTGTTTGTCTCTCCTAACCATGCCTGGAATAAGCTCATCATTGTCTCTGTGGGAGCAGCCCCTGAGGATCCCCACGCATTTCTCCTGTAGCAGTCTTTCCTTCTTGGAGATCTGCTGTGCCACAACCATTGTCCCCAAAATGCTGGAGACTTTCCTTGTCACCAGAACTACCATTTGTGGTTCCTGCTGCCTGGCACAGTAATTTTTCCACTTCTTCTTGGGTATGACTGAGTTCCTGATCCTCTCAGCCATGTCCTTTGATCCTTATTTCACCATATGCAAATCGCTCTGTAAAAAATGTTACCATGATGAAGAAAGTCTATTTCCTTCCAGCGCTGGTAGTGTGGGCAGTGGGCTTTGTTGGCATCTTCTCCCAGGTGACTCTGCTTCATCCTTTTTACACCATTTTTACTGCCTGTGTTGCGCCAAGCATGCCAGAAATAAAGGTATTGCCCAGCCTGGCTCAGAGGTGCTAGTGGGGGATGCCTCAGTGTGTGCTGTGTGGCTGAGCTGGTGCCTGAATGTGCAACTGCATCCCCAGTATAGGACTGGTGCTTGTGTCCTGGGACTGCCTGTTGGGTGGGAGATAATGGGGGACTCCCAGAGTCCCAGGCAAGGTAAGGATCTGTATTGCTCAGATATTGGCAATTCACCCAGTGGCAGCAGTGCAGGTCTTGTGTAGGAGAAGGTGAGGAGCAGACATGGCAAGAATGTGTCCAGTGGCCAAAGAGATGGACAGGTTCAATGGCTCTCCCTCAAATCTCCAGCAGGAAGAATGTGCAGGGAACCTCCCCTGGTCTGTTGGGCCCTTTGTGTCTCAGCCCCTGTTGTGAGCTTAACTTTGCCTTTGGCAGTTCCTCCCCTACATTCAGGGAATTGTAGATGACTGAGAAGTGCCAGCCTTTTAATTACTACCTTGAACTGAGGGTGGAGGGTGAAAAAGAATTTTTGAAGTATCACAGAAAAAAATTACCTAAATGTCTGCATTAATAATGAAGCCAGATGTCTTTCATAGAAACTCAGAGAGATGAACGCCAGGAGCATGCCATGAGAAGGAAGAGGAACATGGGACACTGGAGGGCCAAACTTTCTGTACTGCCGTTCTGTGTCACGCTGCCATCGACCCTGTTACCCACCATCTATAAACTGTGAAAGGATGACTAAAAAGCAGGGATTCCCAACACATGTGCACAGGGAAGAGATGTTCTGTGGTACTGGGGCCTTCAGAGCTCGGCTTACACAGTCCCCATCAACCTTATTCCCAAAGGAGATAGGAGCAATGCCATGATAACTCTGTCACCCTGCTTCACCTTTGAACAATCAGGCAAGAAGAGGGAATGTCAACAAAGGGCTTGGCAACCTGGCCCTGAAGAAGAGAAGGACCTATGCCCATATTTCAAATTCCCAGCTGGGAAAAGGGCAATTTTCACAGGCCCCTTTGGATTGATGTGTGGATGGATGGATGGGTGGATGGATGTGTTCTGTTCATCAAGCTCTTCCTGACTGAGGCCTCTGATGTGCTTTTGATCAAACCAGTGCCAAAGAACATCAGTCAAAAAAGAGGGACCCTCATGAACAAAAATTTCCTGCTCTAGACAACGATACTGCTGAGTGTGTCCCATTGTCACCTCCACATCTCAGAGGGACTACAGTGATCGGTTCTTGCACAGAACTTTTCTGAAGCAGAGCTGGTCCCGACATAGCAGGGCCTCAGAGGTCCTGGGCCTAAACAAAGCTGCTCCATGCATGCTTGGGGGTGACAAGACATCACAGAGCAGTGATGGGGCATTAGTTACTGTCCTTAGACTGCCATGGACCATGGGGGTATTGTGTTACCAGGGACTCCAGTGTGTGACCCAGTGTGGTTAATCCCAATACTGACTTGTGAATGATGTCATCCCTACATGCCTGCCAAAGCCTGGGCCCTGCCAAGTGCTGTAGGGATGGGGTAGGGCTGCATGGGGGACAGATCCCTGCTGCCTGTGATCATGTGTGCTGGCCATGGCTCTAGACTGGGCAATAGAGGGGACAAGAAGGTGGAAGTGAAACCATAGGCCATCCCTGAGGCTATTCCTCTCATCCACACTCCTGCCATCTTTTGGGGATGTCTTTTTTCCTCTTCCCCAGCACAGCACTGACCAGAGCAGGAGGCACACCAGTACTATGAGCTCGCAGGGTGGCTTGTCTCCATGGCCTCCCACAGAGTCTTAGCTATCACCTGAGGACAGCAGAGATTTTTGCAGGACCTGTGAGGGTATTTCTGGGCAGAGACGTTGCAAGGCAAAGGGTGATTGCCACTTGCTCTGGGGTAACTGGGGATGTTTTGCATAGTGCCACAGGTTAGTACCCCAAAGAGGACCCTCTGCAGTGTGTCCAAACCCCCCATTCTTCTGGTGTCGTGAAGGGCATCCTTATACCTGCATCTTATCCCCTGCCAAGATGAAAGCAATTCTCCCTGAGCAGCTTGGGAGAGTATACATGGAGGAAAGGACCATCCAGAGGCCCAGGTTGAGATGCAGAAATCTTTACTGAGTCTAAAAAGGAAATCAAGGTCACTCCAAGTACAGGCCTTCAGTGCAGGGATCACGAGCGGTAAGAGACAGGCTGCGACCCGTGGCCATGGTGAAGTTTATGCAGGGCATCCACCTGCCTTTCTTGCAAAATGCAGGTTGGCTTTGAAGAGCCTTGAAGCCCAGGGGAGCAGAAGAATGAAAAGAGAGAAAAAGAGGTAGGTGGAAAAAGGGAAGGAAAGACATAGGCTATGATTCCGAAGAGACCAGGCTGGCCCCTTCCTGCCATCATCTTCAGGAGGATATAGAGAAGATCAATTCCTGGGAAAGCAATGGCCTGAAGATTTATCCTTTGTCCAGAGCCATGTCTAGAGATCTTAGGGAGACTTCCCAAGAGCGATGTATGCCAAGCACCTTTAGCAGGGGGGGCACCTTCTGCCACAGTAGCGGCTGGTAATGCAGGAGAGGTCAAAGCCCCCAGAGTTGATGGGCACTCCGTCACAGCTGAGGATGCTGCCAACGGCAGCAGAGGTGGTAGAGCCCACAACGGTGTTCTGTGGGAAGGAGCTGAGGATGGGTCCGGGCAGGGTCACCACCACGGGGGAGGGCTGGATGGCAACGGTGGAGCTCTGGCACTGCCTGACACAGGGCTCATTGCAGCTGTTGGCCAGCGGGGTTGGGCCACAGGGCCGGCATGGCAGGCACTGGTCATAGCAGGACATGTCTCTGAGGGTGGAGGTGCACCTGGGTAGAAGAAGGGAAGAAGCAAAGCACAAGGGTGGGTGAGGAGCTGCCTGGTTACCCTGTCACCAAGGAGCCAAGGCCACTGCTGAGTGGGCAGCTGGGAGGTGTTCCAGGAGCCACATGGTATTCATTGCCCTATGAGGAGCAGCCTGTCCCAGGGAGGATCTCTCATAATTCGTAAACCAAAAGCCCCCTCAGCCCTGCAGCCTCTCTCCAAACAAACCTTCTCCCCACTTCTCTCTGTCATGACAAGAAGATCCATACACCAGGACAGGACAGAGCATTATCAGGTGGGATGTTTATCAAGTGCAGATGTCACTGTGGAAGAGGAGGAGAAGGGGCTTTGGTCTCACCTGGTTCCCAAGCAGAAGGAGCCAAGAGAAGGGCATGAGAGAGCAGGGACTTGGGCTGCCTTTTATACCTGCCCTTCACTGCCGCAGGACCAGAGGCACCTTTGCAGATGTAACAATTTTCTGACAAGCTCATCTTGAATGCAAACCATCACAGCTAATGATATGGGCTGTGCTTTCATTTCCTGCACTGCTCCTTTTCATTTCCAGGTTTGTGCCATGCCCATTCCCCAGTGAAGGCTTGTTCTGAGCACTGGGATGAAAGGCCCCAGGAATTCTAGGGCAGGAATGCAGCAGTGCTGGCAGAAGACTCAGTTCATGTGCTGGACAGGACCAGAGCAGGCAAATGATGTCAGCCTGCATCACTCAGGTGGGGCTGTTTCAAGTGCTATTCTCTGAAACAAGCTCCAGCCATCCTCAGCTGGATTCTTAAGGACTCCTGTGTATGAGGATGTGCATTGTCCTTCTCTTCCCCTGCTGATGGACATTTGTTGTTGCCTCCCATTAAAGGTGTATGTGTTGTGTTGCTGGGTTTTGATCCCAACACTGCCCTCAGGCAAAAATTCTAGTTTGTTTTAACTCATCCCCTTTTGTGCAGTTCATGAGCACACAAACAATGGCATGGGCATGCCTGGGGTCTTGTCCTTTCCCAGAATGCTCTAGCCCTGCTGCGCTTGTCCCCAGCTGTCCTCAGCAGAGTCCACAGCATGTTGTGTTCCTACAATCTTGACCTTGACAGGCTAGAGATGTGGGCCCTGGTGAACCTCATGAAGTTCAGCTAGACCAAGTGTAAGGTTCTGCACCTAGTCTGGGGCAATACCAAACATGGATACAGGCTGGATGATGAGTGGATTTAGAGCAGTCCTGTGGAGAAGGACTTGGGGATATTGGTGGATGAAAAACATAAGCTAGCAGTGTGTGCTTGCAGCCCAGAAAGCCAACCATCTCCTGGGCTGCATCAAGAGGAGTGTGGCCAGTAGGCTGAGGGAGGTGATTCTCCACTCTTACTCTGCTGTCGTGAGACCCCATTGGGAGTACTCTGTTCAGATCCGGTACCCCCAGCATAAGGAAGACATGGAAGCTGATCTTTATGATCAAATTGGAGGTGAATAGGTTCAGTTAGAGGATGATAAGGTGGGTGACAAAGTGGCTGGACTATCAGGCACAAAGGGTTGTAACCATAGAGGAATAGGCTGACTGGAATGTCATGAGGGTCAAAACCAGCAAGGCAAGGTTTTGAGTGTGGGTGAGGAACCAGTCCATGCAGTCATGCAAGCTGAAGGCTGGTTGTCTAGAAAGCAGATCCACAGAAAAGGATGTGGGCCTTTAGCAGACATCCAGTTGAACATGAGACAGCAGTGTGCCCTTACAACAAAGGAGGCCAACTGCATCCTGAGATGAGTTAGTCACAGTGTTGCTAGCAGGTCTAGGAAAGTGACCCTTGCCCTCTGTCTCATTTGAGACCACATGTAGAGTACTGCTCCCAGATTGGGGCTCCCCAGTCCAAGAAGAATATGAACATACTGAAGCAAGTCTGACAAAGGCCACCAAGTTGATTAGGGGGCTGACAAACATGACATGCGAGGAGATGCTAAGGGAACTGGGCATGCTCATCTTGGAGAAGAGATGGCTCAGGAGAGACCTTCTTGCTTTCTACAACTACTTGTTCAGAGGAGACAGAGAATAGCAGCACCAGCACATGGCGCAGCTCTGGGGTGGAACTGGTGGCAGTGGGAGGCGGCAGCAGAGAGGAGATGCTGGGACTGGAGCAGAGACCCCAGGCTGGCAATGGGTAGTGAGGTGTGGGCAGCAGAGGATGCAGGGATGGTGGGGCTGGCTGTAGTGCAGCTGGGTGTGCAGGGCGGGCATTTGCTCTGGGTGTCCAGGGCTGTGCTCGTTCTTCAAGGCGTCTCTCCCCCTCTCTGCCTGTCTGCCATCTCACTTCCCTCTTTCCCAACTCTGAGTCCCTGCTTGGTATTCTTGCATGGTCTCCATCTCTCTGTTGGTATGAATTTGCTTGCATGTATGGCTGCCTTTCAATATACCCACTCTTACCCTTGTGCATTCAGCAGTTATCGCCCTAAATTTAGCCCTCTGTCCTTCACTGTAACACCCACCCTTCCTGTCAGTTTTCCTCTCTTCATCCATCCACCCACCCATCTGTCTTTTGACCCATCCCGCTATCCATGGCATCTACCATCTCTAACCCCTACTCCTACACTCTGACAGCCATCTCTCATCTTTTCCTCTATTTCCTTCATATCTGTTGGCACAAGTTTGCTCTCCTGCACCTCTGCATTATTCCATGCATCCATCCATCCCCCTGTGCATTCAGCATTCATTCTTGTTCTGAATTCAGTCCTCTCTCCTACACAGTAGCAGTCCCAACTCTCCTTTTTAGTCTTCCACTTTTCATCTGTCCATCTACCCATGCATCTGACATTCATGCCATCTCTCCATGCATCTATTTCAAATTCCCTCCCAGCCTTTTTCCCTTGCTCCACAAACCAGGATCACTCTCTATGGGCACATGTCCCCATCCGTTTCAGTCCAGCTCTGTTCCTGATCATTTCTCTGGGAAATGAGCCATCAGAACTGGGCAATCTTTGATGATTTTTGGCCTTTCCTTCTCCTTTCTCATCAGTGGCTTCTGGTGCAGAAGGAGCCATTGGCAGAGACCACTGAGGGCACAGGCAACAACATCACCTCAACATCCACTTACAAGTTCTTACCAGTTCATCCACTGGTACTGTCTGCTCCCTGGCTGAGGCTCCACATTGCTTGTGAGTGGTGTAAAAAGTTCCAGAGTGCTGCTGGATCCGCTTGAGTGGCTGTCGGTGGTGACAGACCACTTGTGCGGCTCCCTGTGGCTCACCTGGCCTTGCAATGGAGAAGTGGTGGTGCATTACTGTACCCTGGGATACACTGGAAGGGGAGCATAAACCACCACAGACAGGGCTGGGTGTGTGTGGTGGGGCCAAGAGGACAGCCAGCCACAGCTGAGCACACCCAGGGGCACTGCTGCTCTGCCCGCCAGAGCCTCCTTGCCATGCCTGTCCCTTGAAGAGGGGAAGTTCAGCCCTGTCCCCTGCCTCGTCTGGGGACTGTTGTGGCAGCTATAGTTGTGTTACAAGGGAACTCCTGGCAGGTTTGCTGTCACTGGAGAGCAGAGGGCAGCCTGTCATCATTCTGCCGTGGCCTTGACTGAACAACAGGACACTGAGGCCTTTTGGGAGTGGGGTTGTGAATGGGGGCTGCTACGCTAATAACCTGCTTCCCACAGTCCCTGCCAACTCTGAGCAAAGGGCCCTGGCAGCAGACATCAGATGACATTAAAATCAAGTAGCCCTTTTGTCTGCCTGGGTATTGGAGTTCTGGGCCCAGGGTGGGACAAGCAGCTGGAGATTGTGGGTAATGTGGGTAGGTGAAGGGACAGAGAGGGAGTGCCTGTACAACAGAGAGCTGTGCTGTCGTGTTCTCCCCCTGCCAGAGTGCAGGTGGCTTTCCCTGGGCAGCTGGTTTCTGCAGCAGATGCTCTTTACAGAGATGTTTCTCTTCAGGTTCCTCCTCTATGGCCAGAGGCAAAGGGAGAGAGTGTGTGACACCTGGGTCCAGGCACTTCAGTGTGTACCTGGTCCTCTCTCCACACAGACTGTCCCAGGGACAGAGTGGACATGAGTGGGTACAGGGGTGCCTTCTCAATCTCTTGCAGAGCTGGGTGCAGGCCTGTGCATCTGGCTAGGTGGTTGATGTCAGGAGAAGTTCACAAGGGATGCCTGTCCCTCTGATGGAGAGTACTTAAACCAGGAGTTTGTTATCTCTCTAGAGAGGCTTCTTGTGGTAGAGGCTGGGGGCCAGATGCAAAGAGGACTGCCTGGTGGAGCAGGGAGAGACTTTTGCTCCACCCTCTGCACTGTGGTTTGGAGGCCTCTTTGATCTGGCAGAGGCAGAAGGAGAGGTGAAGTTGCAAGCATCAGGTCCCTCATGCTGGCAGGTCCCTGGGCAACACATGAAGGGAGAGCGTGACATGGTCCTGATTTTCCTGGCAGCACTGGTGGGACTGGCAGACTTTGGTGAGATGTGACTTTCAGGCTGGAGAGAATGAGAGAAGAGTTTGTGTGTCTGGTGGTGTAAGGGAGGAGACATGAGTCCTGACTCCCTGGGGAAACTGGGAGTGTTTCTGTAGGGAGAGCCTGAGCTGCAGACAGGTACAGTAAATAATGTGGGAGATGTCAGGAGTAATGGGCATCAGAGAAGGAATATGACCTTAACTTAAATTTGCAGGTACTGAGCATTCTTGAATGTGCTGCTAATACATATGAAGCCTGAAAGAGGGAAAGATGCTAGGGAACAGAGCGATGCGATATATAGGAGCTTCTCTCCTAGGTGTATTGGATACAGTGCTACCAACCTCTCTAGGGATGGTCATAACCCTTGGGGGACAAACAGAGAAGGGTAACTCGACGTGAGAAGAGCTGAAATGTCATACAAGAAGAGGGCAAGGGCAGAGGATGTGCTGTGTCACATGGAGGAACTGTTCTAGCAAGAAGATATGGTCAGAAGGGGGACAGGAACAGCTCATGTCTTCTGCTGCTGAAGGAGAGATCAGATGTTAACAGAGCTCAGAGGCAGCTATGGAGAGAATCAGTGGACTGAAAGACCGGTGAGTATGTCTGGAAGCAGGATGATCTGGGAATGAGGAGTGACAAGAAGCAGCAGAAAGAAGTGTGCAGGGACAAACAGCTCAGCATTTCAGAGTCTAGGAGAAGTGAGATGGAAAGTGGGGACAATAAGCAAACTGATGAAGTGATAGATGGACAGGTACACAGACAAGCAAAGCTGAAAGCCCGTTCTGGCTTTACAGGTCATGCCCTAAAGGACTCTGTGCTCCAGTTCCCAACAGAAATGACCATCCGGCGGGGACAGAGCACAACTCTGAACTGCAACTTCTCCACCAGCTATGCCAATCCCTATATCTTCTGGTACCAGCAGCACCAGACCCAGTCCCCTCAGATGCTGCTGCAGGTGGACAAATGGACAGCTCAGGTGAATTCAGGGAGGCTCTCCTCTGCATTGTCTGTGGAGACCTCCCAGGTGCTTCTGCGTGTGCGGGATGCTGAGCTCCAGGACAGTGCTTCCTATTTCTGTTCACTGAGCCCACAATGGTGCCCACAGCTTGCAGCATTGCACAGAAACGTGGGGAGTGTTCTGAGGAGCAGTTCCCTCCCAACCTGCTTGCATGTATCTCTGAGCTCAGCCTGCCCTGCAGTGACACCTGGGGGCTGTGGTGAGGCTGGGCCTCTGCGTTCCCAGCCTGGGCTGCTGTGAAACACATGCCAGTGTGACTTTTACAGCTGCGTCTAGATGCAGGGTCTTTGCTGATGAAAAGAGTCCAAGAAACCTGACTTGGAGGCTTACACCATACACAAGACAAACCAGGCTGGTAAATGCCCTCTGCTTAAGAAAGATACCTGGTACACTGGAGTGAGTACTCCGGGCAAGTGACCTATCAGCTTGTCTTCTTGTTCCCTTTTCCTGTGCCTCCACTGATGGCCACAGTTGGAGAATGAAGCATGTGGTAGGAGGCACAACTAAGGATAGGTGGACGCAGGAGGTTGTTGAATCACCTCCAGAAACACCACTGCTTCTAGATGGGAGGAGTAGGCGTTCAGTGCAATCACCTCACTTGGAGAGCTCTACACTCGGGTGAAATCAGTCCCACACTCTTCATAAAGGTGTATCTGCTGTGTTGATGCCTCCTCCTTATGAAGTGCTCACATGGACTCCCTTCACTGTCAGTGTGCAGAAAGAGCTTTGAGAATGTGAATCATCTGTTCTGAAATGAAAATCGTAGGAAGAGGAAAAGCAAGTGCCCTTTGGCACTTCATGTCCTCCCAGGGAGTGAGTGTAAAGAGAGACTTGCTACCCAGCCAGCCTTTCACAGCTCTGCAGTTTGGGGGCTTTGCCAATCACATTGAAGTGTTTCCACAACAAAACCCAAAATGGGTGGAACAATGTACTGTTAAAAGCTGATGTGGCATTTTAATGTGGAAATGACCTGACACATCTAGCATGAAACACAGTAATTTGCATATTTTTAATAAAAAATTAAAAAGTACATTCGGACACTGAAGAGAGAAAAGAAAGAGAATGTAAATTTTGCTGATGGTCTTACACTAGGAATAATGACTATAGGTAAAGATATCAGACAGCACCAAATTTCACCTTGAACCAGAGCATGACTCGATGAAACAGCCACAAGAATGGGGCATAGATACATCCAGAAAACATCAGACTAAATGGAGAAATACACCTCTACTTCCTAAAGCAATGAGCCAGGTGCTGGGACTCAGTTTCAGATGAACCCTGACAAAATGAAGCACTTAGCAAGCTGGAATACAAACCTGTGGGAGAACCACTCCTCCAGCTCTGTTGGCGAACCATTTCTGGATGGAGTTTGTGACCCTTTCCAAGAGCTGGTCTTTAGAGCACTGTGAGGCATTCTGAATTTACGCAGGAGTGAACAGAGGGAGGTGGGAGCATTAGAATCGAGGCTCAGCCCAGCCTAAGATGGCTGTAAGGTGAGTGAGATGAGCTCACTGGGGAACTGGTGGCTTCTCACTACCTGTGATGCCCAGGTACACTTACATTCCAGCAAGCAACTTTAGCAGGGTAGAAGTTTAGGAAGAAGGGGATGAACCTCTTTGTTCCCACTGAGGCCCTTTCAAAAGCCACTTCACTTCTTCTGGAAAGCTCGCCCCAGAGCTTGCTTCACTTCTTTGTTCCTTAGTGTGTAAATGAAGGGGTTTAACAAAGGAGTTACAACTGTGTTAAAGGTATTCACGAGTTTGTTCCGATCTGGGGAGTTCTGGGCTGAAGGCTTGACATAGAGGAACATGGTGGAGCCATACCAGATTGTGACGACACTGAGATGGGCAGAGCAAGTGGAAAAGGCCTTTTTCCGGCCATGGGCTGACCGGATTCTCAGGATGGAAGAGATGATGTATATGTAGGAGACCAGGGTGACCACACAGGAGGCCACCACAACAATTATGGAGACAAGGAAAGTTGCCAGCTCGACATGCCATGTGTCACTGCAGGAGAGGGCAAGGCAGGAATCTATATCACAGAGGAAATGATTGATGACATCTGGCCCACAGAATGTCAGCCTGGATGTCAGAAAGGCCAGCAGCGAGATGGCCAGAAAGCCTCCCAGCCAGGAGCTGAGTGCCAGCCGAGCAGAGATGCTGCTGCTCATGAGGGAGCTGTATCTCAAGGGGTAGCATATGGCTAAGTAGCGGTCATAGGCCATGACAGAGAGGAGAAAACACTCAGTGGAGCCTAGGGAGAGAATAAAGAACAACTGGAGGATGCAGAGACTGAAGGAGATGGTCTGGCTAGTCCCCAGCATGACTCCTATAGCTTTGGGAACAACACCTGTAGTGTACCAGATCTCCAGAAAGGAGAGATTACAGAGGAAAAAGTACATCGGGGTATGGAGGTTGTTGTTCATCCACACGAGGGCTATGATGGATGCATTGCCTATTACTGTCAGGGAGTATGTAAGTGCAAATACCACCACAAGGGAGACCTGGGAATGCCACGTGCCTGGGAAGCCAAGAAGGATGAATTCTTCCACACTTGTCCCATTCGCAGTGTGCCCCCAAGTGTTGATGTTCACCTGCAAAGAGAGGAAGTTTCTGTGAGGGTTTGCATGCCTGTGCTGATCATGCAGATGCTACTACTAGTGAAACAAAGCCATCATCCCTGAAAATGCCATTGGTGTAGAGCACGGGAAACGAGCATCTACCCTAAGTTAAAATAGTCAGGGAAACCTGTTTGGACAATTAGATCTGACCCTGAAAATCAGGCCCACACCATCAAATGAACCTGTAAATTATTTATGGGATCAAGCATAGGCATTTCCTTTAGGACAATGTGAATGCAATTGCTTCTCTGAGATGAAAATCACATTTAGGAAACTGCACAGCAGGGTGAGGGTCTCTAGCTATATGAGAAACTGTTGCAGTTAGGAAGGGAATAACATAGCTGTATTCTTCAAGGCAGGCAATACTGAGTTGTGATTTCAGCAAATGAGACTGTGGGATCGAAAAACTGTCATGATAATGTGTCACTAAAAGAGACCTTTTTCATCTCTTCTAGGTCAGTTTATCATGAGGGATTTGGACTGAGATGGCAGGAACACAGGGCAGCAGGCTAGTATGACAGTCATTACTCAAGGGCACGTGGTCTTGTATATTTGGTTTCTTCCAAGTCTCAGTACAGGAAGCTTTTGCAGGTACCTCCATTACCACCACCGATGTTTGCTTTTCAGCACAGCTACTAGGGGTAGGATTCACCTCTTTGTAATTTGGCCATATCAGAGTCAGGGGAAGCACTTCTGCTGACCAAACTGTAAGATCTACAGTGAAATAATCCTATCTCGGCTTCTCAACTTACCCTGTGTCTTTCACCATGGACAGGGAAAACACACAGTGGAGACACGCCTCATCTTGCCACACAGACATGGCTAAAAGCCCTCTAGAAGTGCCACGTTGTCTCTGAGGACTAAGGCACGAGTTGAGCAAGCAGCTTAGATGGGTAAGTCAAGTCAGACATCTCAACTTTGGCAGAGGCATCCATGCCTCTGTGGTTGAAGGCAAAATCCTCTCAGTTGAATCCCATCCAAGGTAGCTTTGCTGAGAAGCCCGGTGAACTGAGGGGTTTTGTCTATGCCCTCCCTGCAGACAAGGGAGGATTCTTGATCAGTTCTCTAGGGGAGAACCACTTTCATCCTCAGGTGGATGTTTAAGACAGATGGAGTTGAACCACCACCTGAAGGATCCCTTTCCCTCCTTTCTTCCTCCTATTCTGATTTACATATCAGAAATCTCATGTGGCTAAAGAGTAGAGAAATCCCCCTTAATCCAGCTCTCCTTAAACATGTAAGGCATTGGAAATGTTTGCTAGAAGTCTTGGACAGGCTTCACTCACCAGCTCAGCCAATGGAAATATTGCAGGTGACATCTCTTCATGCACCATCCTCCAGATGAAGCCATGGTCCCCTTGGCTGAGGGAGTACATTGGAGAGAGGTTGATTTATTGGAGGAGCTCTGGATGCAGTGATGTCAGAAGGGTGGATGAACAGCTCTCACCTTGCAGAGTCACTTCAAGCTGTACACAATTGTCTGATATTGTTTCCTCTACATCCACCTAGTAGGCATTGACAGCTTGTGCTCCTGATTTTCTTTCTCCCTCACAGCCACTACTGCAGTTCCACAAAGGGAGGGTTTGTGTGCACACACAGAGTGTAAACTCTCTACAGTTTAGCTCCATATAATGAGAGCACACATCAGAGAGTCACCAGCATCATTAGCATAAAAACATCCCCTCACCCACCTCGTTAACACACTGAAGCTCAAACTGGCCACACTGAGGAGGCAGTTTTCTCTTTTGTCTCCGTGTGCCACAGGGAGTTTGATCTCTAGGGGATCTCATGGGCTCCCTCTTCACACAGGCCAATTAAAGAACAGCAATGCAATTCTCTAAAGTGACTGTCAGGCTGGGTGTTTGTCTCCTGCCTGCAGCTGTGGTATGTGAACCTTGTCAGGAACTCAGTGCTCTCTTCTGTATCCATTTACTGACAAGCAGGAGATGTCTGAAAGAGCCATGTCCCAAGAGACTGGCAATGTCAATTATGTGATGATGGATATTAACAGGGTCTTCAAACCTCCCGGGTGGGAGGTAATTAAAGGCAACTATGTACACATGAACACAGAGAGAGTAAGGTAAGGGGTAAGGCTCATTTCTGAGCCTCTAACTGCAGTTAAGGCCTAAGTCTTCAGTCTTCATTGAAGTGAAGATCTAAATGCAAAGTTAGACAAGATATGAGTGGGGGGAACTTGATCTCGCCTGCCTCCAGAGCAGGTGTCTCCTGGAGAGCTACTCATTTTTGCTCCATTGATCATCAGTGGAGAGAAATAAGCACCGTCAAGCTCCAGTTCAGTCTTTTCAAAAGATGCTCTCTCCCACAGATCAAGGATTCTGTGTTTTACAAGCACCTATTTTTCTTCTGTTGACATTCAAGATAAACTAGGCAGCTGGCTTAGACAACATAAACACACACAGGTTTCAACCTCTAGGCATCTAGATTTAATTGAGAAGACTCAAACCCAGAGAGAGGCTATTTACATTGTCCAGGGCCACCACACTGGTGTTGGACTGGACAGACTAATATTCTGCAATTCCTGTGTCCAAGGCTTCAGTGTGGTTGAGAGAAAATTGATCTGCACTTGGCATGAGGTGGAGATGCAGCTAATGAGAGTAATGTGGCCAACCTGAGCTCATTCACTGACCATGAAGCCCTCTGCCTGCTATCCATCTGACCCAGTGTACCATGGACACGGATGGGGGCTTTAGGCATGGGATGGAGGTGCTTGTAGGTGCTGATAGGACAGCCTGTGGGAGAGGAGACGGCTCTGGGGAGACATTATTGTTCCCCTTCAGTATGTATAGGGGGCTTATGAGAAAGATAGAGAGAGACATTTCCACAGGGCCTGTAGTGACAAGATGAGAGGTAATGGTTTTAAATTAAAGGAGTGAAGATTTACATTAGATATAAAGAAGAAATTTTTTCTGATGAGGGTGTTGAATCACTGGAAGAGGTTGACCTGAGAAGTTGTGGATGCCCCCTTCCCAGAAGTGTTCAAGGCCAGGTTGGATGAGGCTTTGAGCAACCTGTGATCTAGTGAAAGGTGTTGCTGGCCATGGCAGGAGGCTTGGAACTAGATGGTCTTTCAAGGGCTCTTCCAAGCCAAACCATTCTATGATTCTATGAATTTATGAATTATCCTGGTAACCAAGATGGTTCTGTGAGTTCATTCCCTCCAGGGCAGTGAATCTGGGTTGAAAGAGCCTCTACACAAGGATGTCTTTGGAATCTGAGTTGGTCTCACAGGGCTGGAAGGACATATCCCCTGACTGGATCTTGTTCCATTACACTCACTTGACTTCTGTGCCATATTTTGCAGACCACAAGGATGGTCACTCCAATATGTGGAAAGGTGAGTCAGGAAGAACCAAAATACAGCTGGAGCGGAAAATAGCAGGGAAAGTGAAGGGAATCAAAAAATGTGTCTCCAAGTCTACTGGAAACAAAACGGAGGGTAAGTAGATGAGCGCTCACTGCTTGGTGTGGAATGGGACTTGGTGACAAATGATGGGGAAAAGGTTGATGTACTCAATGCCTATTCCTCCTCAGTTTTTACTCAGTTCAAGGATCTGGCTGGACAGTCTCTACTCACTCCCTGGAAGGAAGATGGAGCAAATACACTCAGAAGCCGTTCCTAAAGCCATGACATACCCTCATGAGTGCACACACATGCACACTTATACCCACACCAAGGTGTGCACACGCACAGGCATGCTCACACACAAATCTGTGTGCTGTTGGGGAAATTTTGTTGTACTCTTTGAGGCAAATTAAACACACACTTTTGCTTAGATATGAAAAACACCACACCAGATGCTCAGCGTATTGGACAGAGTGCTACCATCACAAGCAGTCCTACAAGGAGTCGGCAAAGACGTGTCAGCAGCTGGTTCCTCATGTGCACTGGCCCCAGCACCAATCCTGAGAGCGCTGGCATGGAGCACCTCAGCCTGCCATTGGGTCTACCCCCCAGCACCAGCTCTGCTGCCCAAAGGTGGCCACTGAGCGTTCACATTCCAGCACTGCTACAAGACAACGCTGCAGCTGTTTCTTCTGTCCTCACCAAGGGAAACTGCACTCCCTTGCAGGGAGTCCTTCTGTCTCTGGCATCCCTGCTGCCAGCCACTTTCACCCCTTCTGCATCTGGGCCTTCTTGCCCTCCATGCCAGATCATTCCTTGGTCACAGATCACCACTGATGAACAGTTACAATTTGAATTTCCCTTCAGTGCACACACAAATTCACACACAGTGGCACAACCACACACGTGAGCTTACACGCACCCACAGAGAAACTCATAAATGTCCGCTTAGAAAGAGGGGTGTGCACACATATTTCCAAAGGAGCCCATGTCCATACCAACATGCACAGCCACCCCGCATGCCAACATGCATGCACAGATAATCAAACACATGCTTACACATGTGTGTTGCTACATGCATGCATTTGCATACAGATATACATGCATGCTCCTCTACACAGATGTACACACACAAAAGCACACATCTACACGCCCCTGTGCCCATGAATTACATATATGCCGACAAGTCACACACATTCATGGTCTCCTGCATGAAGGCACATGTCTGTGCTAAAATACACACACTTGTGGACACACTTGCCTAAACATTCACACACAGAACATTTGTGCACACCCATGTTTGCACGTGCATTTTCACGGTCACACACGTGTATGTGCAAATGCACACATGAGCACAGGCAGATGAAGATGTACATGATCACAATCATGGAAGATCACACACACCACTGAGAACCAGGACTCCCAACACGAGCTCTCAGCCCCTCTAGACGACTCTAGGCAAGTTCTTCAGGCCCTACAGTTAAAGTAGCAAATGAGTTGCTGGTCACTGCCATCAGCTTTGCATGCATCCCGCATGATGATTCTCACTCTGAACCTGTAAGAGGTGAGGATGAAGAGGAAGTAGCCGAGGGTCACATCACCAATACGGAACGTGATCCCAGCCTTGTTGTCTGATGGAGCAGCACAAGCCATGTCCAGGAAGGCTGGTGGAACACCAGAGAAGTGGTGAATGTGCCTGGGCCGACCGTAAACCAAGTGGGAGGTGAGTATTGTGTGCAGAGCAGTGTATTATATTTAATTAATTGCTTACAATTGTACTAAGTTGCAATTAAGTTGCAATTAAGTTGCAATTAAGTTGCAATTAAGTTGCAATTAAGTTGCAATTAAGTTGCAATTAAGTTGCAATTAAGTTGCAATTAAGTTGCAATTAAGTTGCAATTAAGTTGCAATTAAGTTGCAATTAAGTTGCAATTAAGTTGCAATTAAGTTGCAATTAAGTTGCAATTAAGTTGCAGTGGCCAAAATAATTCACACATCACAATGTTCTTCTTTCTTTCTGCAAGGCAGGGCTGTTTATTTTCTTTAATATCTCTTTTTCTCTTCTTACATTAATACATACTCATACAATAATACATACTTTGCTCTCATCCAAGATCTTACTTCATAATAAGCAAATCAGCAACTGGACAGTCATCAATACTCTTATCCCACAAACACTTCCATACCACACAGGCAGTCTCGGTACTGCCATCTTCTTCACTCTAGCACAGCTTAGTATCTCTCTTCCAAGGCCTGCTTCTCCTCCAAGCCTTGCTGCTTCTCCAGCCCTCTCCGGGCCTACGCAGATCTTCCCTGAGCAGAGGTCTCCACCTTCACTGAGCTCTCTCTCTGAGCTCTCTGACTGAGCTGCGCTCTCTGGCTGAGCTCTCTCACTCAGCTCCCCTCAACTGAGATCCCCAAAAACTGACCACATGATGTCAATTTGGCTCTTAAGTATTGAATCTCCCACAGCTGTGCAGGGCTAACAGGCCAATGCCGACTTGCCTCCTAATCATCTTAATCATAACACATGATTTGACTCTTAACATATTGAATCTCCCACAGCTGCACAGAACTGACACTCCCACAGAGCAGGAGGCAGGGAACTGGCCAGCCATGTCCCTGTCACCAGCCAGGCGCACACAGCCTGATGCGTGATGGCCCCATGGCACAGTGGGGTGCAGGTAACCAAGCAGTGGCCATAGGCCATGAGGAGGTGGAGGAAGCATTGGTCCCTGCCCAGGAGCTAGGAGGAGGACAGCTGGGCCATTCAGCTGTGGAAGGAGAGGGGTATGCTGCTTCTGCTTCTACACTTTTGTCAAGTATATGGATTTTGATGGCAGGAAATAGTATCTGAGACTACAGAGGCTGCCAAGCGAAGGATAGATTTATACGTGAAAAAATCCTCATCCCCCCACAATGTCAGCCAATTCCTGAGCACAATTTCTCTGGGGGCACCAATGAAGCAGTCAAGAGCTCTGTACCCTCCTGCAGCTCTCTTGGGAATTGTACCCAGAACCCTCATCCTTGCTAATCTTCACATTCCCCTACACGCTCTGCATGACAGGAATTTGATCTACCTCAGAAATACACCATTGCAGTGTTTCCATTTCTGTGCTGATTGCCCTCAGCTCCCACATGTGTAGCTCCAATTTCCAGACTAAACAAAGTCAGCAGCATGGGTGATGTTTTTTCCTGCCCATGCATGCTGGCCGTGGCCCCTAGTCTGGGTGTTGGAAGGGGAGGCATGTGGAGTAGCAGCTATGGGCATCTCAAGGGCTGTTCCCGGCATTACCACTCCTGCCATTCTGCAAAGTAAACCATCTCCTGGATCCCCAGAGCCACCCCCTGCCATCCCACTGCAGCTTCAACCATACCAAGAGGAACGCTCTTCCTCAAGAGGTCTTGGGGCTGCTGAGCCCTCAGGGTCTCCTGCCTTTCTGGGCATTTGTGGGCACAGACACAGCAAGGTAAGGCCTGATGGTCAGTGGCAGCAGAGCAGCCAGGGGTGACTTCCTCAGCTCCAAGAGATGGTACCCACAAGAGGAGCTGCTGCAGGGTGTCCCAGCCTCCCATTTGCTGTGAATGGAGAAGGGTCTCCTTTTTCCCTCACCCCCTTTTCCACCAGAGTAAGACCCTTCCCCTTTGGAAGCTTGGGGAGTGTCTACATGGGGAAGGACGACATGGAGGCCAGGCTTGAATGCAGCAGAACTTTAATGAGCCAAAAGAGAGAAACAGAGTCACTCCGAGGGGAGGACAGCAGTGCAGGGAGCCCCAGGGGAAGGCAAGAGTCTGTGGTTCTTGGTTAAGGAGAAGTTCCTGCATGATGTCCATCTGCATGCCCCATAGAGGGAGAGAAGATAGATGGTCCCCACCAGGCTGGCCTTGGAGATATGTTGCTGTCAATGGGAATATAAACAAACCAAAGGGAGAGAAATCAAAGCCATTCAGGTATCCTGAAAACAACATCGAAAAGACAGATCCTGTGCCCTGCACCTCCAGGTGTCTCCCTTGGGATTTGCCAGCACCTTTAGCAGGGGGGGCACCTTCTGCCACAGTAGCGGCTGGTAATGCAGGAGAGGTCAAAGCCCCCAGAGTTGATGGGCACTCCGTCACAGCTGAGGATGCTGCCAACGGCAGCAGAGGTGGAGGAGCCCACAACGGTGTTCTGTGGGAAGGAGCTGAGGATGGGTCCGGGCAGGGTCACCACCACGGGGGAGGGCTGGATGGCGACAGTGGAGCTCTGGCACTGCCTGACACAGGGCTCATTGCAGCTGTTGGCCAGCGGGGTCGGGCCACAGGGCCGGCATGGCAGGCACGGCAGGCATGGGTTGTAGCAGGACATGTCTTCAGTGGGGATGTACACCTGGGAGAGAGGTCAAGGAGGAAGCAGAGCACAAGGGTGGGTGAGGAGCTGCCTGGTTACTCTGTCACCAAGGAGTCAAGGCCACTGCTGAGTGGGGGATAGAAGCTCTGCCAGGAGACACGTGGTCTTCATTGCCCCACAAAGAGTAGCCTTGTCTGGGGAAGCCCTCTCTTTATTCAGAAACCAAAACCACCTCAGCCACATCCCAGCCTTTCTCTAAACAGACCTTCTCCCCTCTTCCCTCTGTCATGACAAGAAAATCCCAGGACAGGACAGAGCAATGTCAGCTGGGATGTCTCTCAAGTGCAGCTCTCCCTTTGGAAGAGGAGGAGAAGGGGCTTCAGACTCACCTGGTTCCCAAGCAGAAGGAGCCAAGAGAAGGGCATGAGAGAGCAGGGACTTGGGCTGCCTTTTATACCTGCCCTTCACTGCCGCAGGACCAGAGGCACCTTTGTAGAGGTAACAATTTTCTGACAAGCTCATCCTGAATGCAAACCATCGCAGCTAATGATATGGGCTGTGCTTTCATTTCCTGCACTGCTCCTTTTCATTTCCAGGTTTGTGCCATGTCCATTCCCCAGTGAAGTCTTTTTCTGAGCATGGCGATGAAAGGCCTCTGGTTTTTTTTAGTCAGGAATGCAGCAGTGCAGGCACAAGAGTCAGCTCAAGTGCTGGATGATTCCAGAGCAAGCGAATGGGTCACTCTGGTGGGGCTGTTTGAAGTGTCATTCCCAGGAAGAAGTTCCAGCCATTCTCAGTTGGATGCAATGGCCTTGGGATGTGCCACATCTGGTTCATCTCTTTCCTTCCCTCCTCAGCTCATACTGATGGTCACTTCTTGTTGCCTCCCCCGCTGTTTGTGTTGTGCTGCTACATTTTTACCCCAGCCTGCCTAAACTGCCCTGTGGTGGTTTGACCTTGGGTAAATGCCAGGTACCCACCAAGTCGCTCTATCACTTCCCCCCCTTCCCCCTTTTTTTCTCAACAGGGCAAAGAGGGGAAAGAAAATAAGATAGAAATAAAACAACCCTTGTGGGAAAACAAAAGCAGTTTTAATATAAGCAAAGCGAAGCAAAGTTCTGCGTGCGGAAGCAAAAAGAGAAAACAGATTCATTCTCTACTTCCCATTAACAGGCGATGCCGGGCCTTCTCAGGAAGCAGGGCTCCACAACCCATAGTGGTTGCCTCGGAGGACCAAGGTGACCCCACCCCCTTCCTCCTTTTTCCCAGCTTTATACTTGTGGAGACGTCATATGGTCTGGAATATCCCTTTGGTCAGTTCGGGTCAGCTGTCCTGGTTGTGTCCCCCCCCAAGATCTTGCCCATCCTGTCCCACGGGGCGGGGGGAAAATGTCGGAAAGAGCCTTGGTTCTGTGTAAGCACTACTCAGCAGTAGCGACAACACCAGTGTGCTATCAACACCCTGCCAGCTCCCAACATAAAACACAGCACCATGAGGTCTGCTATAGGGGAAAACCAATTCCGGCTCAGCCAGACCCAGTACATGCCCTCAGGAAATAATTCTGGCCTGTTCAGACTTATCCCCTTTCTGTGCAGTCTGCACGCACACAAACAATTGGACATGCCTGGGGTCTTGTCTTTCACCTGAATGCTCTAGCCCTGCTGCTTTTGTCCCCAGAAGACTCCGTGGTTGGTTGTATTCCTACCTAGCGGTGCCCGGGCAGGAGCAATTGCAGCCATTGGCCCCACTGGCTTCTGGCAAGGAGCAGCACCTTTCTGCTCTGCCCAGGGCATTGGGCAGCAAAGCTCCTTCTGTCCACGGGCAGCTGGGCAGCCCTCGGCCCTGCCACAGGGACTGGCCTCTGCTGACACGGAACATACAAGACCCCTGTTCAGCCTTCGGAGTTTCCCCTCTAGGACAGCCAAGGGAACCCCGAGCAGGTACTTTCCTCTGCCCCATCCCCACAGGGACTCCAGGGCTGAGTTGCTAATGCAAAACATTTCTTAGAAAAGAACAGCCAGAAGGGGTTTCACATTTTGTTACTTTGTAAAAGCTCCGATATACAATGAAAAACAACATCCTCCAGCTATAGGCTGTCATGGAGCTTTCAAAATGTTCCTGGCTTGCGTTATAGAATCAGGAGTTCAAGCTCCACAGCGAAAGGAGAAGGGGATGTCAAGGTCAGAGGCACCTTCAATCACTCCCCACAGTGGCTCTGTGTTGAGACCATGAGCCTGTTTGACAAGATTCAGAATCTTTGGACTTGAAGCCCAGTAGACACGGTAAAAATTTGGACTGGACACACTGACCGCAGCCTCAAGGGATGCCAGGCTCCTACTTGATAAGCGAGTCAGAAAGAGATTTTCTGAGTTACTCTAGGGGGCTGAAGGTCTGAGCTTATTAAGACCTGGAAGGACACCTCTGGAAAGAGACTCCAGGCAGTCCCTGGGGAACCCTGTGTGACTCAAGTAGCTGACACAGCTCTTCAAAGCCCATGGTCAGAGGCTTCCAAGGCACAGAGTGAAGGATCAGCCCTGCTGTCTGTCCCAGCTGGACTTTGTAACTCTTTTAAGGGAACTACTGGCAGGGGGACAAACAAGGCAGAGCAACAGGCATGGCCAGGCCAGCACATGGATCAGCCCCACGTTCACATGGGATTGGCCCCTCTTGTCCCTGTTTCCAGCTCTCCTCCCATGCCTGCTCCAGGACAAACTGCCTTGATCCTTCCCTCTGCTTGTCTCTGCTCCTTCCCCTAAGCATCCCATGTCTTGCACAATTCCCCAAATTTCTTTCCACTGCATCCCATAAGAAGTCTGATCCCCTTCTATGCAGAAATATATTTATAAGATGATCCTCTCTTCTCACCCTTCTGGGGGCAGACAGCCCCTGACAAAGGGGGATGGGGAGTGAAACAGAAGGTTGTGCTGGATGTCCTGCACAAGAGAGGTGACGTGTCTGACTGGGTAGGATATTTGTAGCACATGCTGTTTCCACAGACATTTCCCTTGAAGGGCCTCATCTGTGGTCTGGGAAGAAGGGAGAGAAAACCCCTGTGGAGACAGAGAGTTAGACTCCTGCTTCCAGGTGCTTTTGGCTGTTCCTGCTTCTGCCTCCTTTCAGACACTATGAAGTGACAATAAGGACTGCAAAGGTGCCTGTCTCCAACCCTGAAAGAAGTGGGTGCAGGTCCCTGTGACCTGGCTGGGCAATGGATGGCAGGAGAAGTTCATCACAGACACTCCTTCCTTTCCCCTTGAAAGGGGAAATTTGAGCTGTGACTCTGCAGGGAACCGGGACTGATTCTGTAGGCAGAGCAGGGACTGCATGTGGGAATGGAGAATCATCAGGGACATGTCAACTGTGAGGGAATGGAGGGAGGAGTAAGACTCTGCACATCCCTGTCAGTGTTCACAAGTACCTTTCTAGGGGTTGTTTTTGCACAGGTGTTTCGAGAAAGACAGAGCTGCTAGGGTAGAGTCCAACACCAGAAATGGAAACTCCTCTCACAGAAAGGTTTGACAAAATGCTTTCAGCCTGTGTAGGAATGGCCAAAATCATCAGGAGAAGGCTGGGTCAATGCAAGGAGTGTTGAAATTCCTTTCTGGCTTTACAGGTCAAGTGCAGAAGGACTCCATGCTCCAATCCCCTCCAGAAAGGACCATCCAGGCAGGACACAACACAACACTCTACTTTGATTTCTCCACCAACTATTCCAACCCCGACATCTACTGTTACCAGCAGCTCCCAAACCAGTCCCCTCCAATGCTGCTGGGGTTGAGCGAGTACAAAGCTCGTGTGGATTCAGGGAAGTTCTCCTCTGTGTTGTCTGCAGAGGACTCCCAGGTGCTTCTGTGTGTGTGGGATGCTGAGCTCCAGGACAGCGCTCTCTGCCTCTGTGTGCCGATTCCACATCTGTGCCCTCAGTGTGCAGCACTGCGCAGGAAGGGGAGGGTGTGTGCTGGGGAGCGACTCCCTCCCCACCACTGCTTGGGTGTAGCTCTGAGCTCAGCCTGCCCAGGAAGTGCACACTGGTGCTGGGGTGAGGCTGGGTCTCTGCCTGCCCAGCCTGTGCAGCAGGGAGGAAATCTGGGCATATTGCAATGAATCACAGAACTGGATGGGTTGGAAGGCACCTTCTGAGATCATGCAGCCCCTGTTCAAGCTGGGTCAGATAGAGCAGGTTGCCCAGGATCATGTTAGGTTGGGTTTTTAAACTGGTGTCCACTACCTCTGCTCCTGTCAGTGTGCACTACTGGGAAGTCTCTCTTCTTCATTCCCTCCCATCAGGTATTTACAGACACTGCCAAGATCCCCCTCGAGCCTTCTCTTCCCCAGGCTGAACACTGCCAGTCCGCCCAGCCTGTCCTCATAGGAAAGATGCTCCAGTCCCTGCACCATTTTGCTGGGCTCATTCAGCTATCTTTCTTGTACTGGGGAGCCAGAACTGGACCCAGCACTCCAGAGGTGGCCTCACCAGTGCTGAGTAGAGAGGAAGGACCAAGCCCCTTGTCCTGCTGGTGATGCTCTTCCTACTGGAGCCCAGGCTGCTGTTGGCCTTCCTTGCCAAGAGGGTGCTTTGCCACAGCAGATTTGGGAACACCCTTGAGCTGCTGAAAGTGAGTGAGACACAGCTGTGAGTATTCAGGAGAAGTATCCCAGCTGCTTGTCCCAATGTTACTCTTCCTCAGCATCCACCAATAACCACTGCTGGAGGAGGAGGCTCATGGGAAGACACATAACTGCTCCTCTGGTTTAAAGTCCCAGCCAAAGGAGGCAAAGGAGGGAAGATGTCCTCCTAGCTCTACATCTGGGGATCAGTGAAAGCCTCAACATGTGAGCAAGACTCATCGGTTAGGCATTGGACCAGATTCTCTGTTCAATTCCTTGTTCGCTTTTCAGGTCTCTTTCAGCTCTAATGCCTCCCCAGAATTGCCATGGGGTTTCACCCCAAAGCCTTGACACAAGACACCCAATTGTCTCAGGGGACAGGAGCCTTTCAGTTTCTTGAGGAAGTCGCACACCTGACGAACTTCATCAGAGGATCCTGTTAGAACATTTGGAAGTTGAGACCACCTGGTTCACTAAGGCTGTCTGATCAAGTTCCCCTTCCCTTTCAAAGGGAAGAACAAGTCAAAGGGAAAGTGATAAACAAGGCACACAATGACAGCAGTCTCTCAGGAAGTGATGAGGGAGACAAGGAGCGAGACCAGAGCTCTTCAGCCTCTAACTGATGGGCCATCAGGGAACTGCAGGTGCAGCTTTGAAGTGTTTGAGGCTGAGCTTTGTAAGTGACAAGAAGTGACAAGAGGAACCTGAAGATTTGGGATGCCAGACTAGGCAGGAGTTATGAAAGAATGCTTAGGGGAAGGGTCAAAGTTGGTGGGGAAGAGGGGACTGGGGAGGAGCAAGGGGAGGCAATAGAGGGGAGGAAGGAAAAAAGGAGCCAGTGGCACAGAAGCAGGGTTCAGTCAGAGCACATGTTGGGATGTTCCCTGTTCCTGATCACAACCATCCCCCTTGTCTTATTAAATCCTTTCTTGACCACACTTATGTGTAGTTTCACTCCATTTTCTGTGTGTGAGTGCTGAAAGTTCTGAGTGCAGTAACTGCAGAGACTGGTGTGAAAGAGAGAGCTGGGTGCCAGTAACTGGACAACCAACCAATGCCCACAGGGATTGTAGGCCTTGGGGCCAGTAGCTGAATCACCAGGCTGTGTGCTGTAAGATCGAAGTGCCAGCAACTGGAGAAGGGTCACTCGTCAAAGAGCCTATTCCCCTCTGCACCAGCAGCTGGAGGGACTGGAGTGTAAGGTCTGGGTGCCATCAACTGGAGAAGGAAGGACATGACAGAGGGGTCATACATCTTGCTGTCAGCAACTGCAGGGACCACACTGCACGTGTACATGTGGCAGGTCTAAGAACCAGTGACTGGAGGGACCTCAGTGTGTTTCTCATTTTTCTTTGTGAAATGAACCCGATGGTCATGGGTGTGTACGTGGAATTGGCAGCATATTTCAGGGAGTGGGCAGAAAAGCTGTATCTGAAGTCTGAGACAGAGGTGGGTAAGGGAGCCCAGGGCCCACTCATGGCTGCTAGACAGGCTGATATTACCAAGCCATGGTAATGTTTGGGGGATCCAAGAGTGTGGGGATGATGGTGAGAGGAGTGGGAGATTTCACAAATCTTTTTGCCAGTGAACATCAGGCTGGCCTAGCCAGAGAGAAGGAGGAACCCCAGGTGCTGGGTGAGAGGGCCCAGGCTTCAGGCAGGGCTATTAGGTGGGCTGAGGGCCAGTGCTGGTATTTGGGGGATGAACAAATGTGAGTGTTGAGTTAAATCAGAGGGTGTAAGCATGTGTGTTTTCACTGAGAACTGTATGTCACAGCTGTACTGGAGACAGTCAAGCCACAGGCTACTTAGGTGATGAAGAGCCTGGAGCATGTCTCGTATGGAGATCCCAGCTAAGAGAGCTGGGACTGTTCAGCACAGAGGAGTCTCAGGGAAGATCTCATCAACATGTACAAATATCAGAAGTGAGTCTGTGAAGAAGGCTCTTCTCCATGGTGCGCTGTGACTGGACAAGAGGCATTGGGCACAAAGTGAAACACAGGAGGCTCCGTCTGAACATCAGGAAACAATGTTTGACTGTGAGGATGAGGAAGCACTGGCAGAGGATGCCCAGAGAGGTTGTGGAGTCTCCATCCTTGGAGGCATTCAAAAAACATCTTGAACATGGTCCTGACAACCCAGCTCTAGGTGAACCTTCCTGAGCAGGGGATTGGAGCAGGTGACCTTCACATGTACCTTCCAAATATAACAATTCTGTGATTCCATAATGTGAGACATGAGGAGAGGCTGAGAGAAATTGCCTTCTTCAGCCTTCAAATGAGATTCTAAAGGGAGAGATTTTTCATCTTCTAATCTTGACTAGAGGATGAAGAGAGGAGTCAAACTTGGAGGATGATTGGAGGAAGCCAGAGGGAGCAAAACTCTGCTTGAGTATAGTTATAGAAAGGCAATGGACACAGTCTGAAACAGGGGAAATTTATAGCGGAAATTAGGAATGTGTTTTGGTTTTACCCACGTGGTTGGATCATGGATATAGATGGATCCCAGTAAGGATGAAACTGCAGCTCCATAAAGTGTTGATAAAAATACCATTAGCTGGATATAAGACAAAAAGGAAAAGGGGGATAACACCAGTAACATTATATCCCTTCAGATTCTGGCAAATCTCAGTTATGGATCATGAAACAGACCTTGAGTTGGGGTTTGTCACATGGTGGAAATCCTCCCAGTTCTGATTCAATGACATTGTCATCTTTGGAATTTTCATGGGATTTTCTTACAAATAGGCAAGTCTGTTCATCATTTCTACTGTTGAGCAAAGTAAGTTTTGCATGAAAACATGGTGTTTCACTCCTAGATAAAGACGAGGATGTGATCATGGCATTATTGCCGAGTGCCAAGTGATATATAGAGCACAGCACAGCACGCGTCCGTGCCTACTCAGGTCAGCTGCCATGCGGATCCCTAACTCCTCCAGGAACAATCATCTTCTGGTTACGGTGGGCCACTACAGGCAGGCAGGGAGATACACTGGTTCCTGAGGTACTTTAGTTTGGGTAGAGGGAGAAAGCTGATACTGCCTGGAGGATTTAAAAGGGACAGTCGGGATCTGCAGGGCTTGAAGTGTCATTCTTCAGGTGTCGGAGAGCTGCATCCTAGAGTTGTGCTAGGGAGGTGTAAGGGCAGGCACTATGATGGACCCAAGTGCAGAAAGTCAGAAAAAGAGAGTATTAAGGATGTTGAGAGAGGAGTCACAAACATAAAGAAAGGAGAGACTCCCAGTGATGTGGCCCTGGGATCAGCAAGGATAGTTGCAGGTTGAGGATTATGACTCTTCTCCTCTCAGCAGAAATGCAGAAATCTTCATCTTCCTGTACAGGTCTTACATCTGCTGCAAAGCCTAAGAAGGCAGATCCATTTCAGCAGCCCGTTGGAGCGTAAGCTTCAGCCTGCTTTTCCACCTGGGAAAGACTGTGTTGAACTTACGACCCTCCACTTCTCTAGAAGCCTCCTTTTACAGCATGAAGAGGTGCAGCACTTCCATGAGAATGTGCTTATTGTTACCATTATCATTACCTGGATCATTATTCACCTCATTGTGGAGGTTTTCTGGAGCAAAACCCATATGACAAAACCAAAATGAACAGGAAGTTATCTTTGTTGTGACTGGTGGATGGGATCACTCTGGAGTTGATCTGGAAAGGGGGTGGCAGTAGGGGTCTCCACCTGCCCACCCCCCATCCCTTTGCATGCCCTTTCAGCTCTGGGGTGCAGGGCTGCCCCATCCCCACCCCTCACAGTGCAGCACTCCAGTGGGTGCCCAATGTGCTCCCTGGGTATGTGTCTGGGAGACGCACTGATCCCTCATCCTGTTTCCAGATGACCCTTCACTCCTTCCCCTACAGAATAGGTTGTCTTGTCACCTCTGGGTTTGTGGCATCCAGCAGCCTTGCTGAACCCAATTTCCTCTCTTCCCTGTAGGTTACCCCACCAGAACAAGACACAGGCAGAGCCCCTCGGTGCTGCACAGCACGGTTCATCTCCTATTGCCATGGGTTTAGGGAAATGATGTTGCTCCCAGGAAGCTGATGAAGGACAGGGGACAAGTGACAGAAATGAAGGAGGGTTCTGTTCCCAGAAGAAATAGCAACATCCCCAGAGAGCTGAGGAGCCCAAGGGAAGATGTGAAACCTCAGCAGGGAAGAAACCCCTGACCTCCCACATGGCCCAGCAGTGGCTGTGCAGAAGAGCAGGTGAATCTAGCTGGGGAGGTGAGGACTCCACTGTGAGCTCACCGGGAAGAGCTTCTTCCCACAACTGGGACCCCCAGAGCCCCCAGGGCCTCTCACTGTGGAGATGCTGAGAATGCCCCTGGCTGAGGGAGCCACAGGTGTTCCTGCTGGAGGAGGGAGAAACCCAGAAGGAGCATTTCAGGCACAGGAAGAACAGATCATTTCCCTCCCCCACTTCTTCCTTTGTTCCCCCAACAGAGTCGTTTCCTGCAGCTCTGTTATCTCGGGGCTGGGAGGTGCTTTTCTGACTCTCTCTCACTCAGCAAACAGGTGGGTTGGTCTCGACATGCACCTCAGATATGTCATCCTCACATCCTTCCTGGGGAAACTGCTGAGTAAGTCCTGGATTTCTATAAAAAAATACTTCTTTCCCTGTGGAAACCATCACCAGCCTCATCAAGATGATGTGGGGAACTACTCTTGCACAATAGGAAAACATTAGGAAATGTTTGCTCAGGATGTTCTTACTGTTTGAAACAAGAAGAGAATAGAGAGAGGAGATAGATGAGACCCTGTATTCTGTATTTTGTCCATTTCTCTCTCTCTGTGTCTCTCTTATGATCCACCTGCTGTCATTCTCAGCTCTCTATGAACTCCAAAATTTCACCCTTCCACCACTAATTAGCAGAAACTCTCAATGCTGCTGCCAGGACTTTAAAGCCCTCAACCCACTGACATCAATAAGGTGTCCCATTCTGCCTCTTGGCTGGCACATACCTGCCATGGCCTCCAGTTTCCTGCTGGTCCGCAACACAACCAGGGTTCCTTCTTTCCAACATTGGGCTCAGCATTGCATGTACTCAGGGAGCTAGGAGGCCTCTGAGATGACAGGGAAGCAGGATGAATTTTCTTCGATATCTCCCTGGACCCCTCAACCTGCTGGAGGGTTGCTGGTCAGAGAACATAAAGATGAGGCACAACAAGCTGTTCTCTGCTCCTCTCTTAAGTCAGACACCAGGGAGAAGGAGCAGGGACACAGCACAGCTCTCTTCAGGGTCCATACTAGTATGAGAGCTCTGAGCTCCAGCCCATAATTAGTCTCCACCTTGCTGTGTCCAGGCCTCATGATATTCCTGTAGGGCAAGGGACATGGAACCTTCTCCTCCAGGGTTTTGCATTCATTCCTTGTTTTCTTCCCAGAGCTTTTCCTAGCAAAGCTGCTGATCTTCCCTTTCTTCTAGGCACCATGGGGCAGACAACAGTCACCCAGCAGGAAGGACAAGTCACAGTGAGGCATAGAGACACCTTCCAGACCAACTGCACATACCAGGTCTCTGACATTGGAGGTTTGCTCTGGTACCAGCAGAGGAAAGGCCAAGCTCCCCAGTGTCTCTCGTATCAAGCAGCAGCTGGCTCCAGGCAGAGCAGCTGTCTCACCATGTTGCTGAACACCACAGGGAAATAGAGTGTCCTGTAGCTGGAGGAAGTCAAGGTCTCTGACAGTGCCATGTACCTCTGTGCTGTGCAAAACACCCTGCTGCAGGGAGCTTCCTTGGGTGAGCAAGAAGCCAGGGGAGGGAGGGGATGTGTCTGTGCAAGGCTGAGCTTGGGGGAAGGGGCTCTCAGCTCTCTCCTGGCAGCTCTGCTTCCCCTGGGCAATCATAGATTTGCAATTCAAAATTTCTTCCAGGAGGGGAGAGTGTCAGTGGTTTGAGAGGAAGGAGAATGTGGTGGCAGAGTCTCAGGTCCTCTTGTTTTCACCATGGATTACATGGTTCTTCTGCCCATTAACTCTGGTGAGGGGGCAGGGAAGGCAGGAGCTTGTGGCTGTTTGTTCACCTGTTCCTTGCTGCTGCTCTTTGCTTTCTGTTATTCCCTGCTGCACATTGTTTCTTCAGGTTTTCCTGCAGGCCTGTCTCTTAGAGTACCTGCTCTGGGATGTGTCCCTCAGAGGTCAGAGTTCAAAGTACGATGGAAAACGTAAATAGCATGTCATGGGGCAACGCTCCTTCCTGGAATTGCGTTATTATTACAATACTGGATAATAGTCTGAACCACCTTGTGGACTCTCCTGTTGTTACGTGGTCATGTGCTGGGATCCAGAGGACCTGCTCTCCCCAGTGCACTCTGCTGGTCCTTGGAGCCCTTCTCGTGCCCTACCTCATGGGCCTACCAGGAGAAGACCCAGCCTTGGAGACAGCTGCCTCATGCCTGGGGATGGCCAGGCAGCACAGATGGACCATGGAGGCTTGGGCACTGGCTGCTGTCCTTGGGGTGCCCTGTCTGGTGGGAGATGGGGGACTGTGAGTGACAGGAAGGCTCTGGTGTGAGGGCTGGACAGGCTGATTTCATCTACCTTAGGGTCATCTTAGCCCTTTGAACTGTGTAACTGCTGGGCTGTGCAGTGAACTCTTTTGGGGATGGAGGATGTAGAGGTGACCTGTCATTGCTATCCTTGCACTTGAGTGTAGGTCATACCCCCTCATTCTGGGGACAGGTTGGAAGATGAGGAGAACTTCTGGGGCTGTTTTAAAGGATTTTTCTCACATCACCCCTTCTCCTGCATCCTTTGCAGACAACTTTTGACTGAGCTTCTTTTCTCAGCACTAAAGCAAGAAAAACTCCCTTCTGCACAAACTTGTGGTCTACTGACCTCTCAGAGCCTCCAGCAACATTTGGCTCCTCTCTAGGGGATCGCAGTGGTCAGGTTTCCTTTCTGCAGGTCATGCTCTGAGGCCAAGGGCTTGTGTCTGAGCAGAGCTGCCAGAAGGCAGAGCCCTATTGCCACTGACTGTGGAGGAGTCAGGGATGTCTTCCTCAGGTCCAAGAAACAGTGCCTGAGAGTGCCCCACTGCCATGTGTCCCATCCTCCCCTTCCTCTCCGAATGATGAAATATCTGCCTGGTCCCCCACACGATCGCCCACTAGTCAAGGCAATGCCTTTCTTCCTCAGCAACTCAATACAATGTTCACCAACGAAAGGATTATGTGGAGGCAGAGGCTGGGATGCAGAAAGCTTTAATGACTCTGAAGAGGTAAATGAGTTCACTTTGAGAGGAGGCGGCCAGAGCAGGGACAGAACCAGCAACTACCAAATGTCTGTGCCCATCGGCCATGGTGGAGATCCCAGAAGTGATCCATCATCACAAAGGGAGAGGGGCCAGCAGATCCCCCAGCTTGCTCTGGGGGTCTTACAGCCCAGAAGAACAGAAGAGAAGAAAGACATGGGAGGGATTAGAAGGCAGAGGAAGTTAGACTTTGGCCATGTTTTCAGAGACATCCAGCTGCCCTCCCTTGGAAGGATGCTCAGACTCTCTGAAATCACTGGCCAGGAGCTCTGTCTTCAGTCCAGCATGAACTTCTGGATTTGTGGTGGTCCTTGTCTGGGCTGTCACCAGTGGCTTTAGCAGGGGGGGCACCTTCTGCCACAGTAGCGGCTGGTAATGCAGGAGAGGTCAAAGCCCCCAGAGTTGATGGGCACTCCGTCACAGCTGAGGATGCTGCCAACAGCAGCGGAGGTGGAGGAGCCCACAACGGTGTTCTGTGGGAAGGAGCTGAGGATGGGTCCGGGCAGGGTCACCACCACGGGGGAGGGCTCGATGACGACAGTGGAGCTCTGGCACTGCCTGACACAGGGCTCATTGCAGCTGTTGGCCAGTGGGGTTGGGCCACAGGGCCGGCAGCAGGGCTCGCAGGGCACGCAAGGGCTGCAGCAGGACATGTCTTGGGACCCAATTTGCACCTGTGGTAGAGGTCAGGGAGGAAGAACAATACAGGGATGCATGATGAGCAGCTTGTCACTGTAGTAGGACAGTGTGCAGAGATGTATGAAGGGCTTCTTGATCTCGTCCTGCCAGAGTTGAAAAGAAGCCACCAGCTCCTATGTGGCTACTGTCTACCCCTGAGTCCAGAAGTCTCCTCAGTACTATTCCAGACTCCCTCCAAGCTGAAACTCTACCCGCTCCCATCTCCCATGACAAGCAGCGCAATGATATGGTTTAGAACAAAGCTGGTCTCAGCCGACAGGTTCACTGAACTGAGACCTGCTTTGCGAGAAAGAAGAGAAGGAGAAGGGACCTCAGACTCACCTGGTGCTCAAGGAGAAGGAGGCAAGAGAAGGAATGAGAGAGCGAGGAGCTGGGCTGGCTTTTATCCTGGACCTTTACTGCCCCAGGCTGACAGAGGCATCCCTTGTAGAGGTGGTTATTATCTGACAAGCTCATCCTGAATGTAAAACATCCCACCTAATGCTATGGGCTGTGTTTTGGCTTCCAGAATTGCTGTCTTTTCATTTCCTGCTTTATGCCATGTACATTCCCCAGCAAAGGCATCTTTTGTGTGACAGGATGAGAGGTCCAAGCATTTCTGGAGCAAAACACATCAGCATGAGCAGAGGACTCACCTCACATCCTGGAGGAGTCCATTAAAGGACACTCAAGGTAGACTAAACAGCTGGCTTAGACAACACACACAGACACCCAACCATGTGGACGTGCACACAGACCCACACACACACAAATCTAGACCTCTAGTCATTCAGAGTTAGTTAAGAAGACTCAAGGTGCCAAAAGAGAGACATCTACACTGTTGACACATGTCTTGGACTGGACAGAGTCATCTTCTCCAAGTCCTGTTTCTAAGGGTTCCGTGTGGCTGAGGGAAGACTGGTCTGTTCTTGGTGAGAGAGGGAGATGCAACTGATGAGAGCAACATGCCCAGCTTGAGCCCATTCACCCCACAAAAGCCCTTTCCCTGCTCTCTGTCTGTCCCTGAATACTGTGGACATGGATGTGGGCTTTAGGCATGGGATGGAGGTGCTTGTAGGTGCTGGTAGGACAGCCTGTGGGTTCACTCCTGATCACATGATGAAGCAAGCAATGGAGTTATAACTAGGTAGTCCGGCCCTGCTGTGAGCTTATGGTAGCTGGGGAGTTCAGAGGCCACCATGGGTCAAGGGCAGGGTCAGTGTTTCCAGAAAGAGAATTCATTCCATTTGCTGTGCACATCTGCTTTGGGGTGGGATAAGTCCCATGTAGGAGCTGATGTCTCTTCAGTGACTGTGGGAAGAGTCTGCAGAGTCTCTTAGAGCAGGTCCAGAAGAGGCCACGAAAATGATGAGAGGGATGAAACACCTCTCCTATGAGTAAAGGCTGAGAGAGGTGGGGTTGTTCAGTCTGGAGAGGAGACAGCTCTGGGGATACCTTCTTGCAACACTGCAATACTTAATGGGGAGTTTATAAGAAAGACAGAGAAAGATGTTATCAAAGGGCCTGTAGTGACAAAGCAGCAATGGCTTTAAACTGAAAGAAACTAGTTTTAGATTGGTCATAAGGATAAAATTTTTTCCGATGAGGGTTTTGAGACACTGGAAGAGATTGACTCGAGAAGTTGAGAATGTCCCATCATTGGAAGTGTTTAAGGTCAGATTAGATGGGGCTCTGAGCAACCTGACCTAGTGGGAGTTGTCCCTGCACATGGCAGGAGGCTTGGACTAGATGGTCTTTTAAGGTCCCTTCCAACACAATCTCTTCTATGATTCTGCGAGTCTATGAATTATGCTGGTGAGTGAGACTGGGTTGAAAGAGTTTCTACACAGGAATATATCTGGAATCTGAGTTGGTCCCACAGGGCTGGAAGGACATATTTCCTGAAGGGATCTTGTTCTTTTTTACCTATAATACCTTAATAACCTATATTTTCTAAGAGTGAGATGCGTATTTAGTACGAGTGAGATGCGAAGCATGGCAGAGAAGTCAGAAGAGACTCCTTCCCTCATGTGGAAGAGCTCATCTGGGCAGCGTGCATGACAACAGGAGGCTGCAGCAGCACTGCACAGCTTTGGCTTCTGTCCCCAGAGGACCTTCTTGGAAGAGTGAAGACTACTGGTCAGGGGTGGAATGTGCCTAGTAAGGTGAGGTAAGAGTGTCTTTCCAAATTGCTGCTAAACTGTGAAGGAGGAGTGTAAACTAGGTATGGAGGGGGAGGTCTCCCACAGACTGAAGAGCAGGGATGTCACAAGGGTAGAAGAGGTATGCACGGGGGGAACAGCATGCCAGGGGAGGCTCTCACACTTCCCCTGTGGTGCAGATGGTGGTGTACTTAGGTGGCTGCTACACAGTTCCTTCTCAAGAAGAGGAGGCAGATGACACCTTTGTCAGGCAGTTGGGGAAATCCTCACAGTCAGAGGCCCTGGCACACATGGGTGACTTTGACCACCTCAGTATCTACTGCAGGAGGAAAATGGCTGGGCACAACCAAAGCAGAACATCTCTGGTGTGTATGGAAGACAAATATTTGATGCAGGACATCCATGAAAAGACAATGCAGAGGATCTCTTAGACCTGCTACTCACAAATGAGGAAGAACTGTTGGATGATGTAAACTCCAAGGGCAGACCAGAAGACTGTGGAGCTCAGGATCCTCAGAGGACTGACTAAGACAAGCAGGAGGATTACTGCCCCTGACTTCAGAAGAGCATGACTTAGTCTCATCAGGGACTTTCCTGCTTGGCAGGATACCATGGGAAACTGCCCTGGAACACAGAGGGTCCCAGGAGAGGGGGCTAACCTTCATGACAGCCTCCTCAGAGCACAAGGATGGTCCCTGCAATGTGCAGAATGGTGAGTCAGGAAAAGCAAAAACACAACAGGAGTGGACACTTATAATGGAGGTGAAGGCAATCAAGAAAGTTATCTCTGAGCTGATTGGCAGTAAAAGGAAGGCTACGTATTGCTCGGTGAGGAAGGGGACTTGGTGACAAATGAGAGGGAAAAAGCTGGGGTACTCGATGCCCATTTCTTCTCAGTTTTTACTGATAGGGCTAATCTCAGTCCCACCACACCCCGGAACCTTCCCACAGACTCTCTGGGAATGAAGCAGCACCCACAGTAGAAGAAGAAAGAACTAAGGAGTGCTTACTCTCATCTGGACATACACAAGTCAATCGGATCACTTGTGATGTATCCAAGGGTGTTTGAGGAGCTGACAGGACAGTCTCTACTCAGTCCCTGGAAGGAAGATGGAGCACATACTCTCAAAAGCCGTTCCTAAACTCATGAAAAGAAAGAAGGAGTTTGGGAGCAGCTGACATGAGTTGACTGAGGGCAAATCACACCTGACTAACCTCATTGCTTTCTGTGAGGAGGTGACTGGCACTGTGGGGAAGGGGAGGGGCACTGGCTGGGCTGTATCTGGATTTTAGCAAGACCTTTGACATACCCTCATGGGTGCACACACATGCACACCTATACCCACACCGAGGTACGCACACACAGAGGCATGAACACACAGACATGTGTCATATCTGTGCACTTGCAAAGAGGTGTGTGCACACAGGTTTCCATAGGACCCTATGAGCAGACACAGGCACAGCCACCCCACAAACCATCATGTACACATTCAACACACATGCTGACATATATGCATCCTCCTGCACCCATGGATGTGCAAACAAATTTACTTGCACGCTCATGTACAGCGATGTGCACACATAAAAGCACATACCCACACACATCTGTGCCCACACACTTACATATCTGCAGACCAATGTCACACCTGTCCATGCTCACCTGCATGAAGACATGTGCATGTGATAAAACACATACACCCTCATCAACAGATGTGCACAAACACACCCGCAGCCAATATTTGTGCACACTCCTGCTTGCCTGTGCATTGTCCCAGACACACACAGACACATGAATGTGCAAATGCACACATGAGCACAGTCAGAAAAACATGCATACAAGCATGACCATGCACACACACCACTGAGAACCAGGAAGGCCAGTGCCAGCTCTCAGCCTCTCGGGATGACTCTAGCCAAGTCTTCAGACCGTACAGCGACGGCTATGAAGTAGACACCATCGGCTTCAGTGAGCTCAAGAGGTTGACAGTGGTTCAGTCAGATGTTTTGTCACTGGTAAATAGAGAGGAAACACAGCAGAGCCAAAGCTGCCATGGCCTTTCCAGGCATTAAGCATCTCCGTGTCCCAGGTCTGTGTGTCAGGCATAAAATATAAACTAGAGAACACCCATATTGCTGCAGTCACAACCAATCCACTCATTACAAGTGAGAAAATGCTTACAGAGTTAGATGGTCCCAGCTGTGCTTAGTGATCTAAAGGGAAATGTGGTGGGTGGGGGACCAACCCCTGCTCTGTAAAGGAAATGTTGCCTCAGTGGTGTATTCACACAGCAGCAGAGTGTGGTGTCCCTGGGACAAGCCAGACTCCCCACAAACTAGAAAGAGAAAGAGAGGATAGTATAGATAACTTTACATGCCTTCAGATGCTGGGAAACCTGAGCTGCTCTACATCAGCTGCTCTCCCAGAATGAGAGAATCGCAGAACAGTTGAGGTTGGAAGGGACCTCTGGATGTCATCTGGTCCAACCCCCCTGCTCAAGCAGGGCCACCTCAAGCCAGTTGCCCAGGACTGTGTCGAGGTGTTGTTTGAGTATCTCTAAAGAGGGAAGATCAGTGATATCCCTGGGCACACCACAGCAGTTGTCAGTGGCTCCCACAGCACAGTACAATGTGTTGTCCCCTTGCCAGGGCACCTCATCCTGCCTAACACTGCCTAGTCCACAGGGATCCTCAGCAGAGTCAATGGACCGTTGTGTTCCCATGTGTATTCTTTTCTTGTGTTTCCTTATAAGGAGACGGGTTTGTGTGGATGTATGTGGGAGCTCAAATTTGCATATAATTATATGCCAGTGTGCACGAGTCTTTGTGTGTGTCCTTCATCATGAGGGAATGTGCTGCTCATGGCAGGGACATTCCCCTCTGCTCTGTCCATGAGCACCACAGAGCAGCAGGTTCCCAGGGTCAGAAGGAGCCTGAGTGCAGCTGAACGGTGATGGCACCAGCCTGCTAGAGATGTGTCCAGGGAAGAGGCTCTGAAGTGCAGCCCCTGGATCCTGAGACCTCCTTTTCCTGCCCCTCCAAAGCTCACGCTCCGCTGCTGCCAATGTCAGGCCACTACAAGGATGGTTTCACTCCAGCTTGGCTCCTTAGTTTAATTCAGTGTAACAACAGTGGGAGTGCCTCAGCACGGCTGGCAGTGCCCCCTCCCTGCCTCTCCAGGCCAGGACACGGCTGCTCTCCCCAGCTCTAGAGAGTTCAGAAGGACAGGGATTGCTTTCTGGGCAAGGAGAAAGGCTGAGGAATCCTGCTGACCATGTGCTGGCCATCCCTGAGTGCATCTGCTTCCCGTGCAGTGTCGGTGGTGTCTGGGCTGGGACATGGCCCTCTCTCAGGTCCCTGCACTTGACAAATGTACTTGTGCATCCCATGAACCTGGTGCTGTATCAGGGAGGAACTGAGATCTTGGATGAAACAGGTACTGAGTGAAAGGAGCATGAAGCCTGATATCGCTGTGCTGTGAGGGGAAGGACAGACCCTGTGGGTATCACAAGGAAAGCCAAAGAAATGATGACGGCTTTTGATTTCAGCCCACAGGGACCTTCCTGCCCTACATTGGAATCTTATTCTGAGTGCCCAGCAACTGCCCCAGGGAGGGAAGGGATGCTGAATTCAAGACTGCATCGCCCAAAGCCTGCTGCTGTCCCACAGGGCTGCCCAGAAGAGACTCTCTTTCCAACAACGGCTGTGTACAGTGGGTAAATGTTCTAAGCCCATCTCCCCTCCTGAATATTTGTCTGCCTGTGCTCAGGCCCAGCTTGGACACAGTGCAGCCAAGGCTTCCCCCCTTCCCTTGAGTGACCTCGGGGAGATCAGTGCCAGGGAGCTCTGCTGGGAGAGCTCAGCCAGGGCTGATTCCCCTCAGTGTAGCTGAGGACCACCCTCACTGCTTTCTCAGGAGCTAAAAGGCACAGTGGAACAAGGAAAGAGCAGGGGATGTGTGTACCTAGAGTTTAGCAAGAATGTGACAGCCTCTCTCGCACTGCCTTTATGATGAAATTTGTGAGAAATGTGTTCAGTGAGAGGATGATAATGTGGGTGGGATATTGGCTGGACTACCAGGCTCAAACAGTTGTGATGAGTGGTGCAAAGCCCAGCTAGCAGCCACTTACTGTTGGGCTTTCTCAGGGATCAGCAGGAAGATCAATACTCCAATGCTTTCACGAACACCACAAGTAGTGGGAAGGTGAGAATTTTCTGCAAGTTTGGGGATGACACCCAACCACAGGGAACAGGCAGACACTGATCTCTGTCAGCCAAATTGTTCCCAGCGGGTCCAGGAAATAAGAGTTCAAAGGAAAGAGAGAAGATAGACTGGACTGTGGAGGTCCTCTGTGACATGAGTCGAGGCTTCTGGAAGAGGGAGATTTCTAGTTAAGCAAGAGGCAAAAAGAAAGAATGAGAACTGGAATGGATTTCCCTGGGAGATTCTGCAATCTCCATCCTGGAGCAGCCTGATCTAATGGGAAATATTCCAAGTGGGGATTGACCCAGACAACCTCTGCAGGTCCCTGCTCAGCTACACTGTGACTGTGTGATTCCCCCTGTCCCCTGCCCTCCCTGAACCCTGCACGCCCAGGTCACCCTTGGCCTCCCATCCCCTCTGCTAGAGAGCAGCTCGGAGGCATTGTGCTCGGCCTGCAGAGGGGCAGCTGAAGGGAGGCTCTCAGCCTCCTCCGTGCCATGGGCAGGAGGTGAGTGGCTGCTGTTTGCAGGCGCTGAGCTCGGGGACAGCTCTGGGAAGCTGCTGCATGTGCTGGGCCAAGGCCCTGCTGCTGCCCCAGGCTGCAGCTGGCGCTGGGCAGGCTTCTTGTTGCTGGGGAGCCCTTGCTGGAGGAGGGAGAGAGTGGGATTGCCGGGAGCCCAAGTGGTGGCGGTGCAGAGCCGCTGAGCACTCTGAGCCCGGGCGAGCCCCCGAGCGGCGCCGGCGCAGGGCTCAGCCCCGGGGCGGAGCTGGCGGCGGCCGAGAGGAGCGGAGGCGGCGGAGAGGAGGCGCCGCGGCCGGAGCAGAGAGCCGGGGCTGGCGGGGGGCAGCGAGGCGCGGGCGGCGGAGCGGCGGGATGCGGCGGGGCCGGGGCGCAGGGCTGGCGGGGCTGGCCGCGGTGCTCCTGGGTGCGCGGGGCTGGCGGCGGCGGCTGGGCCAGGGGCTGCGGGGGCCGGGGCTGGGCCGGGGCTCGCCTGTGACCCTCCTGCTCCTCTTGAACCTTATTCTCTTCTCTGTCCTCCCTTCTGTCCCCAACGAGGTCGTTCCCTCCCAGCTTGCTTCTCTATTCTGTTACTCCACTTCTGCATCCATCCATCCATCCATCCATCCATCCATCCATCCATCCATCCCAGCCAATCTCTTTTCCTCAGTCCCTTCTCCTCTTCCTCACTCGGACTGTCCTTCCAAACATCCCTCATACATTCCTGTCCCCAAAGAACCACTCTCAGAGGAACTGTCTCTCCATCCTGTGTTCTCAGATCACACCCCCATCATCTGTGAAGTGTCCTCTTCTCCCCTCTCCCGCTGCACGACATGTTCAGCTGAAGCAAAGGGATTCTTCTTTTCTCCTCGGCAGTGGCTGCGGGCAGAGCCCAAGTGCAGCAGGAGCCGTCGGCAGAGACCAACGAGGGCAGCGGCGTCACCATCAACTGCTCCCACCCCAACATTCAGACCGGGAACCTCATCCAGTGGTACCGTCAGCTCCCGGGCCGAGGCCCCGCATTCCTCGTGAGCTCTTTTCAGGGCTCCAGAGAGCTGCAGGCCCCGCCGGGGCGGCTGTCGGTGGCGGCAGACCGCCGGTCCAGCGCCCTGTGGCTCGCCCGGCCCCGGCGCGGGGACGCGGCGGTGTATTACTGCGCGCTGGGAGACACGGGGAGAGGAGCCGGGGCTGCGGCCGGGCACGAACCGCAGCGGGCGGGGCCGGGCGGGGCCGGTGGGGGCGGGGGGACAGTCCCGGGCGGGCCCGCCAGGGGGCGCTGCCGCTCCGCCCGCCGGGGCCACCTCGCCCCGCCCGGCCCCGCCCGGCCCCGGGCCCCGGGCCGCTTCCCCCGCCCACCCGGCCCCGCCACCAACACCGGCACCACCAGGCCCCCCCAGCAGTCAAGGCCTGGCCTCAGCACCTCTTCTCATTGACGGCCGCTGCGGGTCTGTGCTCCCGAGGCCACCAAAGAGCCGCGCTTGGGCAGCGCTGCCCAGGGACAGGCAGACGGGCTGGGCAAGGCAGGCAGGGCAGGGCGGGCTTTCCCCCAGGCTCTCTTGCTGCCTCCCGACGGGCTCAGACTCTGCTGCCTAACGGGGCATCCTCGGGCCTGTCTGTAACGGCCGGCCAGCTCTGCCTCAGAAATGCCTCGCCCAGGGGACAGAGTCCCAGAGCTTTTGCCCTTCCCGGGCACATGCACCAAGGGCTCCCCCAAGGCTGTTAGTACCGCCAACAGTACATGGCAACGGCTCATTCCAACAAACCAGAAACGTTCGTCCGAGCTCTGCCAAGTTCTCTTTACTGTGGTCTACCACCTGCTTCTCCACCCTGGCAGGGCCAGAACTTCATCTGGGGTAAACTGGTTACCTTGCCTTGCAGAAGTGGTTGATTTTGTTCCTCTCACACCAACAGAGACAAAGGATTGACCTGAACACACCTTTTGTTCCTCCCTCTTGCCTGGGTAGCTCTTCCAAACAGGGCAGTATGTTGCCGCAAAGGAAACACCAACACAATCAAGCAGGGTGACCTCTCCAGGGGGCACCTGGCCCTGCTTGTCTTTGTCTTCTCCATTTTCCTCTTCATCTTAGTGGGAATAGCCCCATCCTTGTCCCTGTGGGGAGTGAGCAGCCCTCGAGTCTGCTGATGTGTTTCTTCCTTGTCAGGCTTTCCTACTTGGAGAACTGCTGTGCCACCACCATTGTCCCGTAGATGCTGAAGACATTCCTTGTCACCAGAATTAGCATTTGTGTTTCCTGCTTTCATTTTCCCACTTCTTCCTGGGTACATTCCTGATCCCCTCAGCCACGTCCTTCTATCATTATGTCACCATATGCAAAGTGCTTGGTGAAAAACACCATCATGATGAAGAAAGTCTACTTCCTGCCAGCGCTGGCAGCGTGGGCAGTGGGCTTTGTGCTCAACTCCCCCCAGGTGACTCTGCTCCTGCATCAGCCTTTCTGCACCAAGGAGGTTGTTGGCCATTTCTACTGTGATCCTGGGCCAGCACCATCCTGGCCTGTTGGGGTTGGCCTGACCTTGGCTGGTGGTCAGGTGCCCACCAAGCTGACATGGGGGGGAAAATAAAACAAAATGCTCGTGGGTTGAGATAAGGACACGGAGATCACTCAGCCATTACCATCACAGGCAAAATGGACTCGAGTTAGGTAAATTAATTTAATTTGTTGCCAATCAAATCATAATAGGATAATGAGCAATAGGAACAAATCTAAAACCACCTTCCCCCCACTCCGCCCTTCTTCTCAGGCTCAACCTCACTCCCAGTTTCCCCTCTTCCTCCCCCCAAGTAGCACAGAGGAACAGGGAATGGGGGGTGTGGTCAGTTCATAGCACATTGTCCCTGCTGCTCCTTCCTCCTCACACTCTTCCCCACCTCCAGCGTGGGGTCCCCCCCATGGCAGACAGTCCTTCAGGGACCTCTCCAACACAGGTCCTCCCATGGGCTGCAGTTCTTCATGAACTGCTCCAGTGTGGGTGGCTTCCACAGGGTGCAGTCGTTCAGGAACAGACTGCTCCAGTGAGGGTCCCCTGTGGAGCCACAGGTTCTCCCAGAAATCCTGCTCCAGCGTGGGCTTCTCTCCACAGGGCCACAGGCCCTGCCAGGAGCCTGGTCCAGTGCAGGCTCTCATCTGGTCACAGCTTCCTTCAGGGCACATCCAGCTGCTGTGGCTGGGGTCCTCCCACTCTCACATGTGCATTTGCAAATGCACACCCAAGGGCAAACACACAGGCACAAATGCCCCCTCAGGCACAGGCAGGTGCATATGCACATGAGGAAGCACAGCCTCTCCCCACACTCTGAGAACCAGGACTCCACCAGGCAGCTCTCTGCCTCTGTGCCCCTGACAACTCCAGGCAAGTCCTTGGAAGCCCAGTGCTCAGAAGGCAAATCAGACACCGGCCATCGCTGGTGGATTTAATGACAGCAGAGAGCTTTTGGGCTTTTGTGGGTTGAGCAGAAGCAGTTCAATCGATTGTGTTCTCATTACAGGCAAAGTCTGCTCGTGAGAGACAAAGTCAAATCTAGAGACCATCCCTATTGCTGCAGCTGCAGGGCTTCCCCGCTTTACAAGTCAAAACAATCCCAGAGTCGGACAAGATCCAGCCCATCCCTGGTGATCACCGTAGGGTGGCTGTGGAGGTCTGGGACCAGTTCCAGTTGAGCACAGGGAGAGGTGCTGCCCTGACATGCTCCCATGGCAGCAAAGGGCTGTGTCTGGGGTGAGCCAGATGCCCTGCAGCTGCAAATGCTGAGGCTGGGACACCAGAGAGGAAGCTGTCCTGATGAAGTTGCCTTAAGATAAATACCAACTCTTCAACAGACAAAGAAATGTTACTTAAAGGGGACTTGAAAGAAAGATGGAGAGATATTTTAACAAGGCCTCTAGTGACAGGAAAAGGGTAATGATTTTAAACTGAAAGAGGGTAGATTTAGCTTGAACGTAAGGAAGAAATTTTTTTCAATAAGGTGTGTGCGACACTGGAACAGGTTATCCAAAAGAGTTGTGGATGCCCCATCATTGGAATTCTTCAAGGTCAGGTTGGACAGGGCTTTGAGCAAGTTGATCTGGTGAGAGATGGCCGTGCCCATGGCATGGGGATTGTGCTAGTTGACCCTTCAAGGTCCTTTCCAAACTAAACCATTTTATGATTCTATGCTTCTGTGATTCAGTGCTTCCATGATTCTATGACAGCCTTGGCCAGGCCTCCTACAGCCTCCTTGCCCTGCCCAGCCCCACCTGACCATGGACCCCAGGGTGCTTCCCCCACTGCCTGTCACTAGCATTAACATCAGCATTGGCAACAGCTAAGCACCAGCCTTGACATCGGAATCAGCATCGGGCTTCTCCCAAGCTCCTCCATCATTTCCACCTGGGGCGTCTCTTCTAGTGCTTGGAGACCATCCCACAGAGTCAGGATTTTGAGGTCAACACAGACATAAGAAAATGTTGTAGAGGTGACCAAAACCTTCAGGCTTTCTCCATACTTTCCGACCATGAAGCTCTGTAGAGGCTTTCCCTCCACACCAAATGCAGAACATTTTGGTGTGCAGGTGACATCCCAGAGACAGGATGAAAGCTTGGACCTCCTTTATAAAGATACATTTCGGGCTCTGAGAGGAGAGTCCTCTGTTCAACTGATCCCCAGGTGAAGTGCTAAGGCTTGGACAATAAGCCCAAGCCAGAGTTGACCTATAGATGAATCCTGTACATTTTATAACTGATAACCATTGTGCTAATAGGTATTATATTAAGTTATAGCAAACCAACTATTCTGATGTAAAAGGTGGGAATACTGAAGCCTGAGCAACAGGCCCTGAACTGAAACTGCTGACTCTGTATGTAGTCATTAGTGAAATATGCATAGAAGATGTAGCTTAAACATCATAAAACATGTCTATCTTGAATGTATCCTTATATTTCTTTATGTGTGAGCAAGATAACAAGGCCACAGAAACAGGTGTCTGGCCTTGTGACCTTGCTCATAAATTAACTAGATAAACAGGGAAACTCCCTTAGCTTCTTCCTTAAGCCCTGGCCAGGCTCTGAGGGGAACCTAACGTGAGATGAAAACCAGATATTTCCTCTTAAAACAAAGGTGCCAGCTATTCTGGCTTACTGATTTTTAGGTATATAAGGCTGGGCCCGCTCACAGCGACTTTGGAAGCCTGACCTACGGGTGGACGCACCGCGTAGGATTTCCCACTTGCAGGGAAAGGTTCTCCAAATCCTCGCTGTAACCGGGGTCCCCAGCGACTGCGGATCTGGATGATGGTAAAGTATGCAAGTGGTGATGTATCTTTCTTAATCACTATTCTCTCTTTCTCTCAAGTAGTAATGATTTGATGCATTACCCTGGATTTTCCTATTTAAGTGCACTGTTCTGTCTTTTCTTACTGTATGTTTTCTGTATTATTCTGTTATATTATTTAGTTATCTCTAGTAAAATACACCTACTCTTTTCACTCTGGTGTCTGAGTTTAATTGATATCCCTGATCAGCAAAACAGCAGGGAAGCCTGTATGGCTCTTGTAGCTCACTCAACTGTTCAAAGTCCACATTCTTGGGCTTCAGAAGCAGAGAGGAAACATGGTTTATACAATGGCAGAGGCCCCTGTCTTGACCTGTGAAAGGGTCCTTTCTCCAGGCATTCCTTGGATGGACTTCCAACTGGCCAGATTGCATGCTTGCCTCAGTGGTGGTGTCTTGGAGCCCAGGACAACACAAGCAGCCAGGGATTCTCCATGTGGACACCTGAAGAGGTGGATGGAGCCTGTCTGTAAAGCAGAGGGCAAGGTCATCTTTCCCACCATCTGTAGCTCCCCAGCCTGTGTGCCAGGGAGGAAAGCTGTCAGGACATGTGTAAGTGTAACTTCTTCAGCCAAGTTCAGGCCTAGGGACTTGAGACACAGGAATGGATACTCAGCAGAAGTATCCTACCTGCTTCTCTTGCTCCTAGGCTTGCCTCAGCATCCAGCAGTGGCTGTTGTTGGAGAAAACAGCTCTTGACAGGAGACATGATTGCTTCTGTGATTTATTTCTTGGCCAAATTAGCCCAAGAAGGGAAAATCCCTTTCTTGCCTTGCATCTAGGAAGTGGCTGAACCTTGAGCCTGCAATATCAGACTGTTCAGACACATGGATCAGCATTTGGTAGCTTGCAGAAAGTAGGGTGGAGAATGAGTGCAGGGAGAAAGCTGCTGAAGTGATAGATGAATATGGACTTGGGCAAAGTTGAAATACCTTCCTGGCTTTATAGATCACCACATCTGTGTAACTGCTGGGCTGTGCAGGGAATGTTTGGGGGTAGAGGATGTATAGGTGACCTGCCCTTGTTATCCTTGCCCTTGGGTGCAGGCCACACTCTCTCATTCTGGGGGGAGGTGGGAAGATGAGGAGAAGGTCTGGGGCTGTTGTAAATGCTTTTTCTCAGTCTGTCCCCACTCCTGCATCTTTTGGGGCCATTTTCGGAGTTACTTTTCCCAACACAGTGCTATCCAAACCATGAGGAATTCCCTTCTTCACAGTCTTGTGACCATCTAAGCTCTCAGAGCCTCCAGCAGCACTGGGCTTCTCACTGAGGGATAGCAGTGGTTGGGCTCCCCACCTGCAGGACATGCTCTGAGGTCAAAGGCCTGTGTCTGAGCAGATGCCAGAAGGCAGAGCCTGATCACTGCTGGCTGTGGAAGAGCCAGGGATGTCTTCCTCAGCTCCAAGAGACACTGCCGTGTGTCCCATCCTCCCCTTCCTCTGGGAATGATGAAAGGTCCGCTTGTGTCCCCACCTTATCCCCCACCACCCAAGGCAATTCCATTCTTCCTCAGCAACTCAAGTCAATGACACCAAGAAAGGATTACGTGGAGGCAGAAACTGTGATGCAGAAAGGTTTAATGACTCTGCAGTGGGAAACAAGATCACTTCTAGAGGAGGCTGCTGGTGGTGGGAGATCACTGGTGGCTGCCAAAAGTCTGTGTCCGTCACCCACAGGGCATCCATCTGCCTGTCCCACAGAGGGAGGTGGGTCAGCAGGTCCCCCAGGCTGACTTTGATAATCTTACAGCCCAGAAGAAAGGAAAACAAGAAAGACATGGGGAGAGTGGAAGGCAAGAAAGTTAGACTTTGGCCATGTTTTCAGAGATTGCTGGCTGCCCTCCTTTGGAAGGACAGCATTGGATGGTCTGCCTTCATGAAATCGATGGCTCTGTCCTCAGTCCAGCATCAGCTTTGGGGTTCCTGGGATCCTTGTCTTGGTTGTCAACAGTGACTTTAGCAGGGGGGGCACCTTCTGCCACAGTAGCGGCTGGTAATGCAGGAGAGGTCAAAGCCCCCAGAGTTGATGGGCACTCCGTCACAGCTGAGGATGCTGCCAACGGCAGCGGAGGTGGAGGAGTCCACAACAGTGTTCTGTGGGAAGGAGCTGAGGATGGGTCCGGGCAGGGTCACCACCATGGGGGAGGGCTGGATGGCAATGGTGGAGCTCTGGCACTGCCTGACACAGGGCTCATTGCAGCTGTTGGCCAGTGGGGTGGGGCCACAGGGCCGGCATGGCAGGCACTGGTCGTAGCAGGACATGTCTCTGAGGGTGGAGGTGCGCCAGGAAGAGAGGGCAGGCAGGAAGCAGAGCACAGGCACATATGAGGAGCAGTCTGCCATGAGTCCAACCTGCTGGGGTTGCCTATGGCCGCATTGACAGGAAGGGGCCCAGATGCTCTCAGCCCTATAACCCTTGACTGGTCACTCAGGGGCTTTCCTGGGTAAGGATGTGCCATGTCTTTCTCTTTCCCTCCCTCCGCCGCCCCCCCCCCCTCCCCCCTCCCTCCCTCCCTCCCGCCTTTGTAACTTGCTCCAGTGTTCACTTCTGGTCAGCTTCCCAGGCAGGTGGGCTGCACTGCTGGGTTTCATACTCTTCCGCATAGCTGTCCATATGTCTTTTGAATATCTTCAAGAAGGGAGAATCCACAACCTCTCTGTGCAACATGTGCCAGTGCTCAGTCACCCTCACCAGTAAAAAAATGTTTCCTGATGTTTCAGACAGAGTTTCTGTGTTTCAGCCTATCTGTGGTCCTGTCACTAGGCACCTCTGAGAAGAGCCTGGCTCTGTTTTCTCTGCACCATCTGTATTGGGTTTGCGTGGCAAGGTTTTGGTACTGGGGGGTTACTAGGGTGTCTTCTGTGAGTAGCTGCTAGAGTTTTCCCCCATGTCTGATAGAGCCAATGTCAGCTGGCTCCAAGACAGACCTGTGGCTGGCCAAGGCTGAGCCAATCAGTGATGGGGGTAGCACCTCTGAGATAACATATTTAAGAAGGGAGAAAAAAACTGCTGTGGAACAGCATCTGGGGGAGAGAAGTGAGAATATGAGTGAAACTACTCTGCAGACACCAGGGTCAGTGAAGAAGGAGGGGGAGGAGGTGCTGCAGGTGCCAGAGCAGAGATTCCTGTGGTGAAGACCATGGTGAGTCAGGGTGTCCCCCTGCAGCCCATGGCAATTAACAGTGGAGCAGGTATTCACCTGCACCTGTGGAAGACCCTGAACTGGAGCAGGTGGATGCGCCCGAAGGAGGCTGGGACCTCATGGGAAGCCCTCGCTGGAGCAGGCCCTTGGCAGGACCTGTGACCCTGTAAAGAGGAGCCCATATTGAAGCAGGTTTGCTGTCAGGGCTTGTCACCCCATGGGGGACCCATGCTGGAGCAGTCTGTTCCTGAAGGACTGCACCCTGTGGAAAGGATACACGCTGGAGCAGTTTATGAAGAACTGCAGCCCATGGGAAGTGCTCACATTGGAGAAGGACTGTCTCCTGTGTGTGGGACCCCATGCTGGAACAGGGGAAGAGAGTGAGGAGGAAAGAGTGGGAGAGACAATGTGTGATGAACTGACAGCAGCCCCCATTCCCCATGTGCCTGCACTGCTCATCAGGGGAGTGAAGTTGAGCCCAGGAAGAAGGGAGGGGTGGGGGGAAGATGTTTTGGTTTTATTTCTCATCATCCAACTCTGATTTGATTGGTAAGAAATTAAACTAATTTCCCCAAGTGGGTCTGTTTTGCCTGTGACAGTAATTGGTCAGTGATCTCTCCATGTCCTTATCTCAACCCACAAGCCTTTCATTATATTTTCTCTCTGCTGTCCAGCTGAGGAGGGGGAGTGATAGAGTGGCTTTGGTGGGCACCTGGCATCCAGCAGGGTCAACCCACCACACCCTGCCTTCAGGTATTTATATATGTTCATAAAATCCCTGCCAAACCCTCTCTTCTCTGTGCTGAGCAGTCTCAGCTCTCTCAGCCTCTCCTCATAGAGAAGCATTCCAGTTCATTCATCACTTTCATGCTTCTTCATTGGATTCTCTCCAGTGCTTCCGTAGCTCCTTTGTACTGGGGAGTCTAGAACTGGAACCGGTACTCCAGGAGCGGTCTCACTAGTGCTGAATAGAGTGGAACAATCATCTTCCTTGGCCTTCTGGCAACACTCCTCCCAGTGCAGCTCAGAACAGAGCTGTGCCTTCTTTGAGGCAAAGGCACATTGTTGGTTCATTGTCAACTTGGTGTCCAGCAGGACAAGCCAGGTCTTTCTCTGCAAAGCTGTTTTACAGCTGAGTGGTTCCCAGCACATGCTGATGCATGGGGTTCTTCCTTCTCAGGTGCAGGACTTGTCCCTTCCCCTTGTTGAACTGCAGGAGGTTCCTGTCAGTCCATTTCTCCAGTGTGTTGGGGTCCCTCTGAATGGCAGCACGATCCTTTGCTCAGCATGAGGTGTTTGGTAAGGCAGGGACGGACTATGTGGAAAAAACTTATCTGGTCCCTGCAAATTAGCTCAAGCAGCTACAGGTGCTGCCATTACCCAGGGAAGACATGAGGGCTGATATTGTCCACTCTTTGGTTGCTGAAATGAGGGACATTCTCCAGAAACCAGGTTTGGTGGCCTATAAGAAAGCTAAGGGATGTATGGGCACTCATCAAAAGTACTTCTCCCACAAGAAACAAAGCAATCAGAAAAGGGGGAAAATAACTCCTGCTTTTCCAGAAGAAACAAGACAGAGGTGGAAAAGCCCCTGGAGACTCCTGTTGTTCAGGAAGTGCATGATAATATGTGTCCACGATATTAAACAGGACCCGGTATCGATCCATGGAGTACACCACTAGTCACTGGCCTCCATCTCAGCTTTACACCGCTGATCACCACCCTCTGGGCCTGGCCATTCAGACAGTTTTCAATCCAACTTACTGTCTGTTCATCTAGCACTTATATCAATAGTTTCTTTATGAGGATCTTACGGGCAACACCATCAAAGGCCTTACTAAAGTCAAGCTAGACAAGATCCACTGCTCTCCCCTCATCTCCCAAACCAGTCACTTCATTGCAGAAGCTGATCAGGTTGATGAGGCATGACTTCCCCTTAGTGAAGCCATACTGGCTACTCCTGATGACTTTTTCATCCTTAACATGCCCGGATTAGCTGCTTTGTGGAGCTTATGGACAGAGAAGTGGAGAGTGCCCCTGCTGTGAGCAGCACATTCCCTTGTAATGAGGCACACACAAGCACACACATGCTCATGTGCACTGTCATGGAATCATGCAAAATTCTGCAGCCAAAAACACTTGCACAAATCCAGCATGCAGACAGTTGCAGACCAGAGAACACGTGCATAAGCATGACCAACTTTGCACTCAACCGGGGACACCCTGGGGATAACCCCAGCAGGGATTCTGGGGAGCATTCTGGGGAAGGACAAGGACCTAAATGTGCTAATGTTGTTGTCTGGGGGACTGCACAGAGGGGAGCTTTGAAGAAAATACTGTATTCAAGGAGTCAGTGATCTTGGGCAAGACGTGTCTGCTCTGTTGGGCCTTGCACTAAAGGCTTGAGAGACCTGTGTAATAGCATGAGTAGCTGCTGCAAGGGAATCTGCTGGAGTGCCTGCTGCACGTTGGTGGGTGTGATGACAGAAATAACCTTCCAGTGTTCGAGAAGATGTACTTTTTGGGTTTTTTGAAACAGAAAATAAAAGGCACCATGGCATGGGAGGGAAGCAGAAGCTCTCCTTGGACAGGATCTGTGCAGTGTGCCTTGGAAAAATCTGCCTGGGTCCATCTGATGCTGCACAAATGCAGAGTTCCCAGCATCGGAAGGGATGTAAGGTTTACTCTCTATCTATATTCCTCTTTTTATCCTATCCTATTAAAACAGGCATTTTATTATGTCATTTGCTGTCCAACTTTTCTTTCTGAGATCTAAAAAAGACCCTGCACAACATCTTCCCCCATACCCCCTCCCTGGTGTAGAACAGGAGCAGGCAAAACCAGTGAGCAGAATTTCCCTGGGAGCACTGTTAGGTGGGATATGTTCAAACCCAGGAGCCAAGCCACTTCTTGGCAACAGGGCTACAAAGACCCCTAAAGGAGTGACCCAGACTGATAAAACTTGCCTTAACTGGACTCCTCCAGAATGCAAGGCGATTCCTCTGCCCACACTGATGTGTTTTGCTCCAGAAATGTTTGGGCCTCTCATGATGTCACACAAATGGTGCCTTCACTGGGGAATGTACCTGGCATCAAGCAGGAAATGAAAAGACAACAATTCTGGAAGGCAAAACACAGCCCATAGCATTAGGTGGGATGTTTTGCATTCAGGATGAGCTTGTCAGATAATAACCACCTCTACAAGGGATGCCTCTGTCAGCCTGGGGCAGTAAAGGTCCAGGATAAAAGCCAGCCCAGCTCCTCGCTCTCTCATCCACTTCTCTTGCCTCCTTCTCCTTGAGAACCAGGTGAGTCTGAGGTCCCTTCTCCTTCTCTGCTTTCTCGCAAAGGACATCTCACCTCAATGGATCTCTTAGCTGAGGCCGGCTTTGTTCTATGCCAGATCATGGGGCTGTTTGTCATGGGAGAGGGAAGTGGGGAGGTTAGGCATGGAGGGAAGCTAAGACTGTGCTGAGGAGACATCTGGACTCAGGGGTAGACAGTAGCCACATAGGAGCTGGTGGCTCTTTTTGCACCCTTCAGGACAAGACCAAAAAGCCCTCATACATTTTTGCACAGCCTCCACCTCCCGACAGAGCATGTTTTTGGCTTCCTCATACTGCAGTGACAAGCTGCTCCTCATGTATCTCCATGTTTTCCTTCCTCCCTGACCTGTCTCCCAGGTGCACCTTGGGTCCCAAGACATGTCCTGCTGCGACCCGTGCCAGCCCTGTGAGCCCTGCTGCCGGCCCTGCGGCCCGACCCCTCTGGCCAACAGCTGCAATGAGCCCTGTGTCAGGCAGTGCCAGAGCTCCACCGTTGCCATCCAGCCCTCCCCCGTGGTGGTGACCCTGCCCGGACCCATCCTCAGCTCCTTCCCACAGAACACCGTTGTGGGCTCCTCTACCTCCGCTGCTGTTGGCAGCATCCTCAGCTGTGACGGAGTGCCCATCAACTCTGGGGGCTTTGACCTCTCCTGCATTACCAGCCGCTACTGTGGCAGAAGGTGCCCCCCCTGCTAAAGGTGCTTGTAACAGCCTGGAATAAGGCTTCCCAGGAACTGACAGAATAATACTGCACAGAGGATTAAACTTCATGCCATTGTTTTAAGAGCAGCTGACCATCTCTGGCTTGCCCTGCAAGGACAGACCTGAAGGGACCAACCTGGGCTCTCTGAAAACGTGGCCAATGTCTGGCTTTCCTGTCTTCCACTTACCCTTTTTCTCTCTTTTCTCTGTTGTCTTGTGTCGCCCTCAAAGCCTGCTGTGAGGATTCCAGAAACAAGCCTGGAGGGACCTGCCAGCCTGTCTCCCTTTACCAGGCAGGTCAACAGATGCCCTGTGGGAACTCTGCCAGAAGAAAAAGGGAACAGATTGTTGACTGCTCCTGCTCCTTCCTGCACTGGGACCTCCACTTGTAGTGACCTCATTTCCCTTTTTAGACTCATTAAAAACTTGCTGTAACCCTGCCTGTGTCCCTTAGGTGGTCTTCCATCCACATACTGACTGCTGATGAAGATAACCATTGCTTTGGAATGGAATTAGGTGGGGACACAGGGGGACCCTTCATCACTCCTAGAGGCATTGGAGAGTGGGACACATTGCAGTGAGTTCTTTCTCAGGCACTGCCTCTTGAATGTAATTAATCATCAAATCATAGAATAGTTTGGTTTGGAAGGGAACTTTAAACATGTTGTGGTTTGAGCCCAGAGGAAACTGAGCACCAGACAGCCACTTGCTCATTTCTTACCCCTCAGGGATGGGGAGAAGAAAATACAACAAAGGGCTTGGGAATAGAGACAAGGACAGAGAGGGATGACTTACCCAATATGGTCATAGACAAAAGACAGACTTGATAGGGGAAGAAAAAGAGCATCAATTTAATTCAAGCACCACCACCACTTAATTTAACAAACAGAGTAGGACAGTGACAAGTATAACCAGACCTTAAAAACATTTTTCCCCCACCCCTCCCTTCTTCCTCTTTTCAACTTTGCTCCTGATTCTCTACCTTCTTCCCTGCAGTGGTGCAGGGGGCAGAGGATGTGGGGTTACAGTCGGTCTGTCATGTGTTGTTTCTGCCGCTTCTTCTTCCTCAGGGGCAGGACTCCTCACACTCTTCCCCTGCTCCAGCATGGGGTCCCTCTCATAGGAGACAGTCCTCCAAGAACTTTCTCCAACATGAATCCTTCCCACGGGCTGCAGCTCTTCCCAAACTGCTCCAGCATGGGTCCCTTCCATGCGTTGTAGACCTCCCAGTGATGAATTGCTCCAGCGTGGGCTTCCCTCAGAGTCCCAGTCTTCTTTGAGCGCAGCCACCTGCTCCTGCGTGGGGTCCTCCTCGGGCTGCAGGTGTGTGTCTGCTGCACTGTGGACATCCATGGGTGCAGGGGGACAGCCTGCCCTCTCACCACAGGCTCCAGGGGAGTCTCAGTTCTCATACACCTTTCCCCCTCCTCCTCCTCCTTTCTGACCACACTGACCCCTGTGTTTGCAGAGGTGTCCTCCTCGCAACTCCTCCTCACAACTCCCACTCCTCCTCTTAGGTTCCCCTTCTTAATTATGTTATCACAGAGGCGCAGTCACTGTCTCTAATTGGCTTGGCCTTGGACAGAGGGGGGTCCAACCTGGAGACAGGGGAGCTTCAAGAAACTTCTCATGGGGACCACCTCTGTAGCCCCCTCCCCCACTACTGTAGCACCCTCCCCCACTACCAAATCCCTCTGCCACACACACACAAACCCAACACGAAAGGTCATCTAGTTCAAACCCCCTGCAATAGGCAGGGACACCTTCAACCAGATCAGGCTGCTCAGAGCCTCGTCTAACCTGACCTTGAATGTTTCCAGGTTTGGGGCATCTAACAGCTCTCTGGGCAACCTGTTCCAGTGTTTCACCACCCTCATTGTAAAAAATTTCTTCCTTATATCTAGTCTAAGTCTACTCTCTTTTAGTTTAAAACCATTAGCCCTTGTCCTATTGCAATAGGTCCAGCTAAAAAGTTTGTCCCCACCTTTCTTATAGCCCTCCTTTAAGCACTGAAAGGCTGCAGTAAGGTGTCCCTGGAGTCTTCTTTTCTCCAGGATGAACAATGCCAACGCTCTCAGCCTTTCTTCATAGGAGAGGTGTTCCATCCCTCTGATCATTTTTGTGTCCCTCCTCTGGACCTGTTCCAACACGACTATGTCTTTCCTGTGCTGAGGACTCCAGAGCTGGATCTGGTACTCCAGGTGCAGTCTCACCAGTGCAGAGTAGATGGGCAGAATCACCTCCCTCTCTCTGCTAGCCACTCTTACGATGCGGCCTAGGAAACGGTTGACTTTCTGGGCTGCAAGCACACATTACTGTCTCATGTCCAGCTTTTCATCCACTGAGGAAGACATCCCTAGTAACTCCACTGCCAATGGCCATCAGTCCTTGCCTTGCTGCATCTCTGCTCAGAAATAACCTCTTGGACCAGGAGCATATCATATGAACAGGAATCCTGACAAATGCTGTCCTCCAGAGAAGAACTGTGGGTTCACAGGGACAGGGGACTCCAACATGTGACCTGCTGTAGCTGATAGCAGTACTAACTTGTGAACATCTCAGCCCTACATATGTTGGCAACAGGTGGCCATGCCAAATGCTGTGCTGAATGGTGATAGGGCTGCACGGGGAAGAAGTCCCTGCTGCCCATGCCCAGGCATGCTGACCGTGGCTCCTAGATGGGATGCTGGAGGGGACAAGCAGGTAGATAAGTGCCTGTGGGCCATCTCCAGGGCTATTTACCCACTCTCAATTCCTGCCAGCCTTGTGAATGTCATTCTCTGAGTCTCCTTGCTCAGCTCAGCTCTAGCCAAATCAAGAGGAGCACTCTTCCCCAAGAGATTGTGGCACTGCTGACCTCCCCGAGGCCTCCCACACACCCACAGTTCCTCCCTTCACTCTTCCTCACTTTCAAGAGGCAGTGCCTGAAAGAGAACTCACTGCAGTGTGTCCCACACCAGATGCTCAGTGTATTGGACAGAGTGCTACCACCACAAACAGTTCCACAAGGCGTCTGCAAAGATGCATCAGGAGCCAATTCCTTATGTGCACTGCCACCAGAACAAATCCTGAGAGCACTGGCAAGAGGCACCTCAGCCTGACATTGGGTCTGTCCTCCAGCACCATCTCTGCTGCCCAAAGGTGGCCACTGAGCATTCACATTCCAGCTGTTTCTTCTGTCCTCACCAAGGGAAACTGCACTCCCTTGCAGGGAGTCCTTCTGTCTCTGGCATCCCTGCTGCCAGCCACTTTCACTCCTTCTGCATTTGGGCCTTCTTGCCCTCCATGCCAGATCATTCCTTGGTCACAGATCACCACTGCTGAGCAGTTACAATTTGAATTTCCCCTACAGTGCACACACAAATTCATACACCCGGGCACAACCACACACGTGAGCTTACACACACCCACAGAGAAACTCATACATGTCCCCTTAGAAAGAGGGGTGTGCACACATATTTCCAAAGGAGCCCATGTCCATACCAACATGCACAGCCACCCCGCATGCCAACATGCATGCACAGATAATCAAACACATGCTTACACATGTGTGTTGCTACATGCATGCATTTGCATACAGATATACATGCATGCTCCTCTACACAGATGTACACACATAAAAGCATGCATCTACATCACCTGTGCCCACGCAATTACATATATTCCAACCAATCACACACATTTATGCTCTCCTGCATGAAGGCACATGTCTGTGCTAAAACACATGCACAGTCGGGGACACACTTGCCCAAACACACACAAAGAAAGAACATTTGTGTACAGCCATGTTTGCATGTGTATTGCCATGGTCACACACATGTATGTGCAAATGCACACATGAGCACGGGCAGATGAACACATCCGTGAGCACGATCAGGCACACACACCACTGAGAACCAGGACTCCCAACACGAGCTCTCAACCCCTCTAGATGACTCTAGACATGTCCTTCAGACCCCACAGTTAAGGCATCGAATCAGTCATTGGCCACTGCCATAAACTTTAGTGAGCTCAAGTATTTGGCAGTGTTTCAGTCAGCTGTTTTCTCACTTTCAGAAAGAGACAAGCCACAGCAGAGACCAAGCTGTCATGACCTTTGCAGACACTGAGCCTCTCCATGTCCCAGATCTGTGTGTGGAGGATAATGTAAAAGCCAGAGAACATCCATATTGCTGCAGCCACAAAAAATCCCCACATTACAAGTGAGAAAATTCTTAGAGCCTTAGATGCTCCCAGCTGTGCTTAGTGATCTCCTGAAGGGAGATGTGGGGCTGGGGCACCGGTCCCTGCTCTGTAAAGAAAATGGTGCCTCGGTGCTGTATTCACATAGCAGCAGAGCGTGGTGTCCCTGGGACAAGCCAGACTCTCCTCAGACTTCAGACACTGAGGTTGGGGCACCAGAAATGATACTGACTGATCAAGATGGTCACTCAGCTTTTTCAAATCATGGCTTAAAATACCACTTAATACCACTAAGGGTAGAGAGAAAGAAAGGATAGTATAGATAACCTTACATCCCTTGAAATGCTGGGAACCCTGAGCTGCTCTACATCAGCTGCTCTCCCAGAATGAGAGAATCACAGAACAGTTGAGGTTGGAAGGGACCTCTGGATGTCATCAGGTCCGACTCCACTGCTCAAGTAGGGCCACCTCAAGCCAGTTGCCCAGAACTGTGTTGAAGTTTTTTTCTCTCTCTCTCTAATCAGGAAGAGTCAGCAGAGTCCCTGGAATACCTATGCCAGTGCTTGGTCACTCCCACAGCACCGGGAATTATTGTTGTCCCTACTCCAGGGCACAGGACACTCTACTGATCCCATCCACAGAAAAGGTTACTCGATTTTGTCAGTCTAGCTTTACAGCATTTTCTTCAAAGGAAACAGCTCTATTCATCATTTCTACAGTCAAACACTACAACCCTGCCAGTTGTTTACTGGATGTGAACAACTATGAGCAGCTTTCACATGTTTGCTTCTTGGGGTGTAAATCAAGGAGTTCATCAGGGGAGTAAGAGCGATGTAAAGAACAGCCACTGCTCTGTCTAGTGAGCCTTTTGAGGTCAGTTCCCATGGAGGTGAAGACACACAGGCCATAGAAACAGGCCACAGCACTGAAATGGGAAGCAAAGATTAAGACAGGCCAGTGCCTGGCTTGTGCATAGCAGAGCCGCAGGATGGTTCTCGCTCTGCACCTGTAAGAAGTGAGGATGAAGAGGAAGCAGCTTAGGGTCACATCACCAATACGGAATGTGATCCCAGCCTTGTTGTCAGATGGGCCAGCACAAGCTGTGTCCAGGAAGGCTGGTGGAACACCAGAGAAGTGGTGGATGTGCCTGGGCCCACAGTAAACCAAGTGGGAGGTGAGTATTGTGTGCAGAGCAGGAGGCAGGGAACCAGCCAGCCATGTCCCTGCCACCTGCCGGGCACACACATCCTGATGTGTGATGGCCCCATGGCACAGTGGGGTGCAGGTAACCAAGCAGTGGCCATAGGCCATGAGAAGGTGGAGGAAACATTGGTCCCTGCCCAGGAGCTGGGAGGAGGACAGCTGGGCCATGCAGCTGTGGAATGAGAGGGGTATGTCCCCTGGTCTGAGGAAGCCCTCCAGCATCTTTGGAAGGAAGTCACTGGGTAAGAGAGACTGAAGCTTTTGGCCTTCAGTCGTTCCCAGATATGCTTCCTTAGACTTCATTCCCTCTCAGTGGAAGACATTGGGAGGGGTAGTTCCATCCTTCTCCTTGTACACTTTCGCCAAGTATATGCATTTTCATGGCAGGAAATAGGACCTGAGACTCTAGTGGCTGCCAAGAGAAGGATGAGGTTAACATGTGAAAAAATCCTCATTCCCACAGAATGTCAGCCAATTCCTGGGCACAATTTGTCTGGGGGGAGCAAAGAAACGGTCAAGAGATCTATACTCTCCTGCACCCAGTACCCTCATCCTTGTTAATTTTCACATTCCCCTACAAGCTCAGCATGAGAGGAATTTGATCAACCTCAGAAATACAACATTGCAGTGTTTCAGTTTCTGTGGCCTCAGCTCCCCCATGCATAGCTCCAATATCCAGACTCAATGCACTCGGCAACATGGGTGATTATTTCCTGTCCGTGCGTGCTGGCCACGGCCCCTAATTTGGGTGTTGGAAGGGGAGGAATGTGGAGTAGCAGTTATGGGCATCTCAAGGGCTGTTCCCGGCATTACTACTCCTGACATTCTGCAAAGTAAACCATCTCCTGGACCCCCAGACCATCCCCTGCCATCCCACTGCAGCTTGAACCATACCAAGAGGAACGCTCTTCCTCAAGAGGTCTTGGGGCTGCTGAGCCCTCAGGGTCTCCTGCCTTTCTGGGCATTTGTGGGCACAGACACAGCAAGGTAAGGCCTGATGGTCAGTGGCAGCAGAGCAGCCAGGGGTGTCTTCCTCAGCTCCAAGGAATGGTGCCCAAAAGAGGAGCCACTGCAGGGTGTCCCAGCCTCCCATTCACTGTGAATGGAGAAGGGTGTCCTTGTGCCCTCACCCCCTTCAACCGCAGAGCAACACCCTTCTCCTTTGGCAGCCTGGAAAGTGTCCAGAAAGGGAAAGACCACATGGAGGCCAGGCTTGAATGTAGCAGAACTTTAATGAGTCAAAAGAGGGAAACAAAGTCACACCAAGTAGAGGACAACAGTGCAGGGAACCCTGGGGGCAGCCAAGAGTCTATGGTTCTTGGCTGTAGAGAAGTTCCTGCATGATGTCCATCTGCCTGTCCCGTAGAGGGAGAGGAGATAGATGGTCCCCACCAGGCTGGCCTTGGAGACATGTTGCTGCCAACAGGAACTGAAGCAAAGCAAAGGGAGAGGAAGTCAAAACCCTTCAGCTATCCTGAAAACAACATCAGAAAGAGCGATCCTGTGGCCTGCATGTCAAGGTGTCTCCCCTGGGATTTGCCAGCACCTTTAGCAGGGGGGGCACCTTCTGCCACAGTAGCGGCTGGTAATGCAGGAGAGGTCAAAGCCCCCAGAGTTGATGGGCACTCCGTCACAGCTGAGGATGCTGCCAACGGCAGCGGAGGTGGAGGAGCCCACAACGGTGTTCTGTGGGAAGGAGCTGAGGATGGGTCCGGGCAGGGTCACCACCACGGGGGAGGGCTGGATGGCAACGGTGGAGCTCTGGCACTGCCTGACACAGGGCTCATTGCAGCTGTTGGCCAGTGGGGTGGGGCCACAGGGCCGGCATGGCAGGCACTGGTCATAGCAGGACATGTCTCTGAGGGTGGAGGTGCACCTGGGAAGAATCAAAACATAAGCTTGGGTGAGGAGCTGCCTGGTTACCCTGTCACAAAGGAGCCAAGGCTGCCACTGAGTGGGGAAGTAGAGCCAAGGGCCACATGGTCTTCATCACCCTATGAAGCGCAGCATGGTCCATGGAGGCTCTCTCCTAATTCATAAACCAAAACCCCCTCAGCCACATCCCACCTTCTCTCTAAGGAGGCCTGGTCCCTACTTCCCTCTGTTATGACAAGAAGATCCAAACCCCAGGACAGGACAGAGCAATATCAGCTGGGATGTTTATCAAGTGCAGATCTCCCTTTGGAAGAGCAGGAGAAGGGGCTTCAGTCTCACCTGGTTCCCAAGCAGAAGGAGCCAAGAGAAGTGCATGAGAGAGCAGGGACTTGGGCTGCCTTTTATACCTGCCCTTCGCTGCCGCAGGACCAGAGGCACCTTTGCAGAGGTAACAATTTTCTGACAAGCTCACCTTGAATGCAAACCATCGCAGCTAATGATATGGGCTGTGCTTTCATTTCCTGCACTGCTCCTTTTCATTTCCAGGTTTGTGCCATGCCCATTCCCCAGTGAAGGCTTGTTCTGAGCACTGGGATGAAAGGCCCCAGGATTTCTAGGGCAGGAATGCAGCAGTGCTGGCAGAAGACTCAACTGAATTGTTGGATGTTTCCAGAGCAGGCAAGTGATGTCAGTCTGGATCACTCTGGTGGGGCTGTTTGAAGTGTCATTCCCAGGAAGAAGTTCCAGCCATTCTCAGTTTGATGCTATGGGTTCCTATGTATGAGGATGTGCCACGTCTGGTCCATCTCTTTCCTTTCCTCCTTAGCTCACCCTGATGGTCATTTCCTTTTGCCCTAAAGGGCTGAAGGTCTGAGCTTAGTAAGACCTGGAAGGACGCCTCTGGAAAGAGACTCCAGGCAGTCCCCAGGGAACCCTGTGTGACTCAAGTAGCCAAGAGAGCTCTTCAAAGCCCATGGTCAGAGGCTTCCGAGGCACAGAGTGAAGGATCAACCCTGCTGCATGTTCCAGCTGGACTTTGGAACTCTGTTTCCAGGGAACTACTGGCAGGGAGACAAACAAAGCAGAACAACAAGTATGTCCAGGCCAACACATGGATCAGCCCCATGGTCACATGGGATCAGCCCCTCTTGTCCCTGTTTCCAGCTCTCCTCCCATGCCTGCTCCAGGCCAAACTGCCTTGGTCCTTCCATTTCTGTGTCTCTGCTGCTTCCCCTAAACAACCCATGCACAACCCCTTGCACAGTCCCCAAATGCCTTTCCACTGCATCCCGTAAGGAGTCCAATCCCCCTGTAGGCAGAAACACCCCTGAGTTCCTAAGATGATCCTCTCTTCTCACTCTTCTCAGAGTTGTCATCTCCAGACAGAGTTGACTGTGATACCTGGAGAGATGAGGGGTAGATGTCTGTGAAGCAGAGGGTTGTGCTGGATGTTCTCCTGTGACAGAGAGGTCATGTCTCTGACTCTGGCTGGGATGTTTACAGCATCTGCTGTTCCCAGGGCCATTTCCCTTGAAGGGCCTTGTCTGTGGTGTGGGGAGAAGGGACAGAAAATCCCTGTGGGAACAGGGAGTTAGGCTCCTGCTTCCAGGTGCTTTTGGCTGTTCCTGGTTCTGCCTCCCTTCAGACACTACCGAGAGACAAGGAGGACTGCAAAGGTGCCTGTCTCCAACCCTGAAAGAAGTGGTTGCAGGCCCCTGTGTCTGACTGGGCAATGGATGACAGGAGAAGTTCATCACAGACACTCCTTCCTTTCCCCTTGGAAAGGGAAATTTGAGCTGTGACTCTGCAGGGAACTGGGACTGATTCTGTAGGCAGAGCAGGGACTGCAGGTGGGAATGGAGAATCATCACAGAGATGTCAGCTGTGAGGGGAATGGAGGGAGAAGTAAGACTCTGCACATCCCTGTCAGTGTTCACAAGTACCTCTCTAGGGGTTGTTTTGCACAGGTGAAAGAGAGAGCTGCTAGGGTAGAGTCCAACACTAGAAATGGAAACTCCTCTCACAGACATGTTTGACAAAATGCTTTCAGCCTGTGTAGGAATGGCCAAAATTGTCAGGAGAAGGCTGGGTCAATGCAAGGAGTGTTGAAATTCCTTCTTGCCTTTACAGGTCACGTGCAGAATGACTCTGTGCTCCAATCCCCTCCAGAAAGGACCATCCAGGCAGGACACAACACAACACAACACAACACAACACAACACAACACAACACAACACAACACAACTCTCTGCTTCAATTTCTCCACCAGCTATTCCAATCCCTACATCTACTGTTACCAGCAGCTCCCAAATGAGTCCCCTCCAATGCTGCTGGGGGTGAGTGAGTACAAAGCTCATGTGGATTCAGGGAGTGTCTGCAGAGGACTCCCAGGTGCTTCTGTGTGTTGGGAATGCCGAGCTCCAGGACAGCGCTCTCTGCCTCTGTGTGCCGATTCCACATCTGTGCCCTCAGTGTGCAGCACTGCGCAGGAAGGGGAGGGTGTGTGCTGGGGAGCGACTCCCTCCCCACCACTGCTTGGGTGTAGCTCTGAGCTCAGCCTGCCCAGGAAGTGCACACTGGTGCTGGGGTGAGGCTGGGTCTCTGCCTGCCCAGCCTGTGCAGCAGGGAGGAAATCTGGGCATATTGCAATGAATCACAGAACCGGATGGGTTGGAAGGCACCTTCTGAGATCATGCAGCCCCTGTTCAAGCTGGGTCAGATAGAGCAGGTTGCCCAGGACCATAAGTTCTTTTTTTTAAACTGGTGTCCACTACCTCTGCTCCTGTCAGTGTACACTACTGAGAAGTCTCTCTTCTTCATTCCCTCCCATCAGGTATTTACAGACACTGCCAAGATCCCCCTCGAGCCTTCTCTTCCCCAGGCTGAACACTGCCAGCCCGCTCAGCCTGTCCTCATAGGAAAGCTGCTCCAGTCCCTGCACCATTTTGCTGGGCTCATTCAGCTATCTTTCTTGTACTGGGGAGCCAGAACTGGACCCAGCACTCCAGAGGTGGCCTCACCAGTGCTGAGTAGAGAGGAAAGATCAGGCCCCTTGTCCTGCTGGTGATGTTCTTCCTACTGCAGCCCAGGCTGCTGTTGGCCTTCCTTGCCACGAGGGTCCATTGCCACTGCAGATTCAGGAACAATCCTGAGCTGCTGAAAGTGAGTGGGACACATCTGTGAGTATTCAGGAGAAGTATCCCAGCTGCTTGTCCCAATGTTACTCTTCCTTGGCATCCACCAATAACCACTGTTGGAGGAGGAGGCTCGTGGCAAAACACATGTCTGCTCCTGTGATTTAATCTCCTGGGAAAAAAAAAAAACAAAAGAGGGAAGATGTTCTTCTAGCTCTACATCTGGGGATCAGTGAAAGCCTCAACATGTGTCAAAGGCCCATCAACCAGGTACTGGACAAGATTTTCTGTTCAACCCCTTGAGCTGTCCCCCTGCTTTTCAGGTCTCTTTCAGCTCTAGGGACTCCCCAGAATTGCCATGAGGTTTCACCCCAAAGCCTTGACTCAAGAGACCCAATTGTTTCAGGGGACAGGAGCCTTTCAGCTTCTTGAGGAAGTTGCACACCTGAGGAACTTCACCCGAGGATCCTGTTAGGCCATTTGAAAGCTGAGAGCACCCAGTTTACTGAGGCTGTCTGATCAAGTTCCCCTTCCCTTTCAAAGGGAAGAACAAGTCAAAGGGAAAGTGATAAACAAGGCACACAATGACAGCAGTCTCTCAGGAAGTGATGAGGGAGACAAGGAGGGAGACCAGAGCTCTTCAGCCTCTAACTGATGGGCCATCAGGGAACTGCAGGTGCAGCTTTGAAGTGTTTGAGGCTGAGCTTTGTAAGTGACAAGAAGTGACAAGAGGAACCTGAGGATTTGGGATGTTTGAGGGGGTCCTGCAGGACCAGGCAACAGTTATGAAGGAATTCTTAAGGGAAGGGTCAAAGGTGGTGGGGAAGAGGGGACTGGGGAGGAGCAAGGGGAGGCGCTAGAGAGGAGGAAGGAAAAAAGGAGCCAGTGGCACAGAAGCAGGGTTCAGTCAGGGCACATGTCAGGATGATGCCTGTGCCTGATCACTACTGTCCCCCTTGTCTTGTGAAATGCTTTTCTAACCATCCTACTGAGTAACTTCACTCCCTTTCCCGTGTGTGAGTGCTGCAAGGTCTGTGTGCCAGTAACTGGAGAGACTGGTGTGAAAGAGAGAGCTGGGTGCCAGGAACTGGACAACCATTCAATGCCCATAGGGATTGTAGGCCTTGGGGCCAGTAGCTGAATTACCAGGCTGTGCGCTGTAAGATCTAAGTGCCAGCAACTGGAGAAGGGTCACTCGTCAAAGAGCCTATTCCCCTCTGCACCAGCAGCTGGAGGGACTGGAGTGTAAGCAAGGTCTGGGTGCCATCAACTGGAGAAGGAAGGACATGACAGAAGGGTCATACATCTTGCTGTCAGCAACTGCAGGGACCACATTGCACGTGTATCTGTGACAGGTCTAAGAACCAGTGACTGGAGGGACCTCAGTGTGTTTCTCATTTTTCTTTGTGAAATGAACCCGATGGTCATGGGTGTGTACGTGGAATTGGCAGCATATTTCAGGGAGTGGGCAGAGAAGCTGTATCTGAAGTCTGAGACAGAGGTGGGTAAGGGAGCCCAGGGCCCACTCATGGCTGCTAGACAGGCTGATATTACCAAGCCATGGTAATGTTTGGGGGATCCAAGAGTGTGGGGATGATGGTGAGAGGAATGGGAGATTTCACAAATCTTTTTGCCAGTGAACATCAGGCTGGTCTAGCCAGAGAGAAGGAGGAACCCCAGGTGCTGGGTGAGAGGGCCCAGGCTCCAGGCACGGCTATTAGACGGGCTGAGGGCCCATGATGGTATTTGGGGGATGAACAAATGTGAGTGTTGAGTGAAATCAGAGGGTGTAGGTGTGGTGGTTTGACCTTGGCATTTAGCCAGGTACCCACTAAGTTGCTCTATCACCTCTAAGGGATTTCACCAGACTGTGGGTATCTCTAGGGTTGCTTTATTAACAATTCAGAGATGGGCCAGCACCTCAGTGAGTGGCAACAGCTCACAAAAATCACCCCCTATATATATGATATAACATACAACAAAAAGAGTCTTTGGTGATTTTCCAGGAACTTTCAGCTCTCAATTCATCATCAATTTCAAAAGTCCATCATATTCCACAGTTTCGACTGGTTCTTATCATTCTGTTCCAATTCCTCTTCGGATACCACTGCTCATTGATGACCATTGACTTTGGTCATCATGGTTACTTATCTTCTGAACAATCTTCATCATAATTCACTTTTAGACTTCTGAGAAAAGACTCAAAATGTTCTATTTAATATATACTTAATCTATGTCTAGCTTTTCATTACCTAGCCTTTCTAAGTTGCTTAAACTGTCAGTATTGTTCCTAGAGCACCTGTGCTCTATTAATTAAGCCTATAAACCAATATCTATTTATTAATTATTCCTGTTATTAATAATATCCTAAGAGAAAAGAGTTTTCTAAAGCTTGTTCCTTTTGCAATCACTTCCGTCTCCTCCCCATTTTTTCCCAACAGATCAAAAAGGGGAAAGAAAATAAGATAGGAAAAAAACCAACCCTTGTGGGTAAAACAAAAGCAGTTTTAATGTAAGCAAAGCAAAGCAAAGGTCTGGGTGTGGAAGCAAAAAGAAAACAGATTTATCCTCTACTTCCCATTAACAGGTGATGTCGGGCCTTCTCAGGAAGCAGGGCTCCGATACACATAGTTATTGCCTCAGACGAGCAAGGGTGACACACACACGTACACCCCCCCCCCCCCCCCCCCCCCCCCTCCTCCTTTTTCCCAGCTTTATACTCGAGCAGATGTCATATGGTCTGGAATATCCCTTTGGTCAGTTCGGGTCAGCTGTCCTGGTTGTGTCCCCTCCCAAGATCTTGCCCACCCCGTCCCACTTGGTGGGGGTGGGGGTGGGGTGGGGGAATGTCGGAAAGAGCCTTGGTGCTGTGTAAGCACTACTCAGCAGCAGCCACAACACCAATGTGTTATCAAAACCCTTCCAGTTCCCAACATAAAACACAGCACCATGAGGGCTGCTATAGGGGAAAACCAGTTCCGGCTCAGCCAGACCCAGTACAGTAGGCATGTGTGTTTTCACTGAGAACTGTATGTCACAACCGTACTGGAGACAGTCAAGCCACAGGCTATTTAGGGGATGAAGAGCCTGGGGCATGTCTCGTATGGAGATCCCAGCTAAGAGAGCTGGGACTGTTCAGCACAGAGAAGTCTCAGGGAAGATCTCATCAACATGTACAAATATCAGAAGCGAGTCTGTGAAGAAGGCTCTTCTCCATGGTGCGCTGTGACAGGACAAGAGGCATTGGGCACAAAGTGAAACACAGGAGGCTCCGTCTGAACATCAGGAAACAATGTTTGACTGTCAGGATGAGGAAGCACTGGCGGAGGATGCCCAGAGAGGTTGTGGAGTCTCCATCCTTGGTGGCATTCAAAAAACATCTTGAACATGGTCCTGACAACCAGCTCTAGGTGAACCTTCCTCAGCAGGGGATTGGAGCAGGTGACCTTCACATGTCCGTTTGAAATTTAACAATTCTGTGATTCCATAATGTGAGACATGAGGAGAGGCTGAGAGAAATGACGTGTTTCAGCCTTCAAATGAGACGCTGAAGGGAGAGGTTTTTAATCTTCTAACACTTGACTGGAGGATGGAGAGAGGAGCCAAACCTGGAGGATGATTGGAGGAAGCCAGAGGGAGCAAAACTCTCCTTGAGCATAGTGATGGAAAGAAAGGCAATGGACACAGTCTGGAACAGGGGAAATTTATAGCGGAAATTAGGAATGTGTTTTGGTTTTACCCACGTGGTTGGAGCATGGGTGTAGATGGATCCCAGTAAGAATGGCACTGCAGCTCCATAAGGTGTTGATTAAAATACCATTAACTGAGATGAGACAAGAAGGAAAAGGGGGATGGCACAGGTAATGTTATGTCCCTTCAGATTCTGGCAAATCCCAATTATGGATCATGAAAAGGACCTTGAGTTGGGGTTTGTCACGTGCTGCAAATCGTGCCCATTCTGAGATTCACTGACAATCTCATCTTTGGAGTTTTCATGGGATTTTCTTACAAATAGGCAAGTCTGTTCGTCATTTCTACTGCTGAGCAAAATAACGTTATTATGAAAACACGGTGTTTCATTCACTCCTAAAGACAAGGATGTGTTTGTGGCATCATTGCCGAGTGCCAAGTGATATATAGAGCACAGCACAGCACGTGTCCATGCCTACTCAGGTCAGCTGCCATGCGGATCCCTAACTCCTCCAGGAACAATCATCTTCTGGTTACTGTGGGCCACTACAGGCAGGCAGGGAGATACACTGGTTCCTGAGGTACTTTAGTTTGGATAGAGGAGAAAGCTGATACTGCCTGGAGGATTTAAAAGGGACAGTCAGGGTCTGCAGGGCTTGGAGTGTCATTCTTCAGGTGTCGGAGAGCTACATCCTAGAGGTGTGCTGAAGGAGATGTGGGGCAGACACTATGATGGAGCCAGGTGCAGAAAACTGGACAAAGTATAAAGGATGTTGAAAGAGGAGTCACAAGCATCAAGAATGGAGAGATCCCAGTGATGTGGCCCTGGGGTCAGCAAGGATAGTTGCAGGTTGAGGATTATGACTCTTTTTCTCCTCTCAGTAAAAATGCAGAAATCCTCTTCTTCCTGTACAGGTCTTACATCTGCTGCAAAGCCTAAGAAGGCAGATCCATCTCAGCAGCCCGTTGGAGCGTAAGCTTCAGCCTGCTTTTCCACCTGGGAAAGACTGTGTTGAACTTACGACCCTCCACTTCTCTAGAAATCTTCTTTTACAGCATGAAGAGGTGCAGCACTTCCATGAGAATGTGCTTATTGTTGCCATTATTATTACCTAGATCGTTATTCACCTCATTGTGGAGGTTTTCTGGAGCAAAACCCATATGACAAAACCAAAATGAACAGGAAGTTATCTTTGTTGTGACTGGTGGATGGGATCACTCTGGAGTTGATCTGGAAAGGGGGTGGCAGTAGGGGTCTCCACCTGCCCACCCCCCATCCCTTTGCATGCCCTTTCAGCTCTGGGGTGCAGCGCTGCCCTATACCCCACCCCTCACAGTGCAGTGCTCCAGTGGGTGCCCCATGGGCTCCCTGTGTGTGTAGGGGGGTGACCCACTGATCCCTCATCCTGTTCCCTGTTGACCCATCACCCCTTTCCCTATGGAATTTGTTCTCTTTATTGCCTCTGGTTTTGTGGCATTCAGCTGCCTCGCTGAAGGCAAGTTCCTCTCAGTCTGTAGTTTATACCACCAGAGCAGGACACAGGCAAAGCCCCTGGGCTGCTGCACAGCAGGGCTCATCTCCTATTTCTGGGGACGTGGGGGAGAAGCTTTGTTGAGGAAAGAAAGGGGAGACGTGAGAGAAACAGAAGAGACTTCTCTTCCTAGAACAAATAGCAGTGTCCCCAGAGAGCTGAGGACCAGGGGAAGATGCAAAACCTCAGCAGGGAAGAAACCCCTGACCTCCCACATGGCCCAGCAGTGGCTGTGCAGAAGAGCAGGTGAATCTAGCTGGGGAGGTGAGGACTCCACTGCCAGCTGACTGGGTGTAGCACCTTTCCATAATTGGGGACCCAGACCCCCCAGGGCCTCTCACTGTGGAGATGCTGAGAATGCCCTTGGCTGAGGGAGCCACAGGTGTTGCTGCTGGAGGAGGGAGAAACCCAGAAGGAGCATTTCAGACACAGGAAGAACAGATCGTTTCTCTCCCCCACTTCTTCCCTTGCTCCCTCAACAGAGTCATTTCTGACACCTTTGTTATGTTGGGGCTGGGAGGTGCTTTTCTGACTCTCTCTCACTCAGCAAACAGGTCGGTTGGTCTCGACATGCACCTCAGATATCTCAAGCTCATGGCCTTCCTGGGACAATTGCCATCAGCTCTCCCCTGGCAGCTCTCTTTCCCCCATGCACCCAGGGATTTGCAGGTCAAGATGCTTCAACAGGAGGCCCCAAGTGTCAGTGGCCAGGGATGTCTCCTTCATCTCCAAGTGACAATGTCAGAAGGTGCCCCACTGCCATGTGTCCCATCCTCCCCTTCCTCTCCGAATGATGAAAAGTCTCCACCCAATCCCCCACCAGTCAAGACAATGCCTTTCTTCCTCAGCAACTCGATACAATGTCCACCAACAAAAGAATTATGTGGAGGCAGAGGCTGGGATGCAGAAAGCTTTAATGACCCTGAAGATGGAAATTAGTCCAATTTAGGAGGAGACGGCCAGAGCAGGGAGAGCACCAGCAGCTGCTAAATGTCTGTGCCCATCGGCCACGGTGGAGATCCCACAAGGGATGGATCAACATGGAGGGAGAGGGGCCAGCAGATCCCCCAGCTTGGCTTTGTGGGTCTTACAGGCCAGAAAAACAGAAGACAAGAAAGAGATGCGAGGGGGTAGAAGGCAGAGGAAGTTAGACTTTGGCCATGTTTTCAGAGAGACCCTGCAGCCCTCCCTTGGAAGGATGCTCAGCCTCTCTGAAGTCACTGGCCAGGAGCTCTGTCCTCAGTCCAGCATGAGCTTCTGAGTTCTTGGGTCCTTGTCTGGGCTGTCACCAGTGGGTTTAGCAGGGGGGACATCTTCTGCCACAGTAGCGGCTGGTAATGCAGGAGAGGTCAAAGCCCCCAGAGTTGATGGGCACTCCGTCACAGCTGAGGATGCTGCCAACGGCAGCGGAGGTGGAGGAGCCCACAACAGTGTTCTGTGGGAAGGAGCTGAGGATGGGTCCGGGCAGGGTCACCACCACGGGGGAGGGCTGGATGACAACAGTGGAGTCCTGGCACTGCCTGACACAGGGCTCATTGCAGCTGTTGGCCAGCGGGGTCGGGCCGCAGGGCCGGCATGGCAGGCACTGGTCATAGCAGGACATGTCTCTGAGGGTGAAGGTGCACCTGGGAGAGAGGTCAGGGAGGAAGCAGAGCCCAAGGGTGGGTGAGGAGCTGCCTGGTTATCCTGTCACCAAGAATCCAAAGCCAATACTGAGTGGGGAGCTGGAAGCTCTGCCAAGAGCCACATGGTATTCATTCCCCCACAAACAGAAGCCTGACCCAGGGAGGATGTCTCTGAATTTCTAAACCAAAAGCCCCCTCAGCCACATGCCAGCTTCTCTCGCTAAGCACACTTGGTCTCCGCTTCCCTATGTCATGATAAGAAGATCCACACCCCAGGACAGGACAGAGCAATATCAGCTGGGATGTCTCTCAGGTGGAGGGGAAGGGGCTTCAGACTCACCTGGTTCCCAAGCAGAAGGAGCCAAGAGAAGTGCATGAGAGAGCAGGGACTTGGGCTGCCTTTTATACCTGCCTTCACTGCCGCAGGACCAGAGGCACCTTTGCAGAGGTAACAATTTTCTGACAAGCTCATCTTGAATGCAAACCATCACAGCTAATGATATGGGCTGTGCTTTCATTTCCTGCACTGCTCCTTTTCATTTCCAGGTTTGTGCCATGCCCATTCCCCAGTGAAGGCTTGTTCTGAGCACTGGGATGAAAGGCCCCAGGATTTCTAGGGCAGGAATGCAGCAGTGCTGGCAGAAGACTCAGCTCAACTGTTGGATGTTTCCAGAGCAGGGAAATGATGTCAGTCTCAATCACTCTGGTGGGGATCTTTGAAGTGTTGTTCCAGGAGGAAACTCCAGCCGTTCACAGCTGGATGCAGTGGGATTCCATGTATGAGTTTGTGCTATGCCCTTGTCTTTTCCTGCTTCCTTCTTCAGCTCACCTTAGTGGTCAGTTGTTGTTGCCTCCCCAGGTGTAGGTGTTGTGCTGTTGGGGTTTGACCCCATCCTGCTTAACACTGTCCAGTCACCCGGGATCCTCAGCAGAGTCCATGGACCATTGTGTTCCCATGTGTGTTCTTTCTTGTGTTTCCTTGTAAGCAGATGGGTATTTTTGAATGCATGTGCAAGTTCAAATTTGTCTATACTTCCATAGTAGTGTGCAGGAGCATCTGTTTGTGTATTCTTGTGTGTCCTTCATCTCAAGGGAATGTGCTGCTCATGGCAGGGACATTCCCCTCTGCTCTGTCCATGAGCACCACAGAGCAGCAGGTTCCCAGGGTCAGAAGGAGCCTGAGTGCAGCTGAACAGTGATGGCACCAGCCTGCTAGAGATGTGTCCAGGGAAGACGCTCTGAAGTGCAGCCCCTGGCTCCTGAGACCTCCTTTTCCTGCCCCTCCAAAGCTCACGCTCCACTGCAACTACAAGGATGGTTTCACTCCAGTTTGGCTCCTTAGTTTAATTCAGCGTAAGAATATTGGAAGTGCCTCAGCACGGCTGGCAGTGCCCCCTCCCTGCCTCTCCAGGCCAGGACACGGCTGCTCTCCCCAGCTCTAGAGAGTTCAGAAGGACAGGGATTGCTTTCTGGGCAAGGAGAAAGGCTGAGGAATCCTGCTGACCATGTGCTGGCCATCCCTGAGTGCATCTGCTTCCCGTGCAGTGTCAGTGGTGTCTGGGCTGAGACATGGCCCTCTCTCAGGTCCCTGCACATGATAAATATATTTGTGCATCCCATCAACCTGGTGCTGTATCAGGGAGGGATTGAGATCTTGGATGAAACAGGTACTGAATGAAAGGAGCATGAAGCCTGATATCGCTGTGCTGTGAGGGGAAGGACAGACCCTGTGGGTATCACAAGGAAAGCCAAAGAAATGATGACGGCTTTTGACTTCAGCCCACAGGGACCTTCCTGTCCCACATTGGAATCTTATTCTGAGTGCCCAGCAACTGCCCCGGGCAGGGAAGGGGCATTAAGTTCAACACCACATCCCCCAAAGCCTGCTGCTGCCCCACAGGGCTGTCCAGAAGAGACTCTCTTTCCAACAACGGCTGTGTACAGTGGGTAAATGTTCTAAGCCCATCTCCCCTCCTGAATATTTGTCTGCCTGTGCTCAGGCCCAGCTTGGACACAGTGCAGCCAAGGCTTCCCCCCTTCCCTTGAGTGACCTCGGGGAGATCAGTGCCAGGGAGCTCTGCTGGGAGAGCTCAGCCAGGGCTGATTCCCCTCTCCGTGGAGCCACTTTTGAGCTGAGGCTCTAGTGTAGCTGAGGGCCACCCTCATTGCTTTCTGAGGAGCTAACAGGCACTGTGGAACAAGGGGAGGGCAGGGGGAGGGAGTACCTAGAAGTCAGCAAGACCTTCGACACAACCCTGCACTTCCTTTATGACCACCTGCCTCAGTGCAGTGGCAGCTCTTAAGTGCCCGCGGTCTCAAGCACCTGAGGACGGAATCCCAGAACCCTGCGCACAGCGTGGCTGCTGACTTCTGTACCACAGAGATGTCCCTGCTGAATCCTCTGATGCTCACCCTGAGCAATCAGGACATGAAAGCTGACTTCACCAGGTTGTGTGGTGGGAGGGGGCTGGGCCACAGTCCGTAGGTATTTTCCCTCCATGTGAGACACCTTTGGACTGAGGAAGAGGAGGGAGGATCAAGGGCTTGTGAGTCACGGTGTCAGCTGGGGAGAGAAGCTGCCTGAGAAGTGCTGGAGAGGAGGGCTGGGTTTGTCCTTGTGTTTGCAGGGAGGAAGAATCCATCTGGCTCCAGAAAGGTGCTGTTTCTCTCCCAGACCACATCCCTGCCAGCAGCACTGATTTCTCCTCTTATGCGTTCAGCTTCTCCCCCTGTACTTGTTCCACCTCCCCCGCTTGCACAACCTCCCCCTGCCTGCCCTCCTTGCCCCGAGAAGTGCCCGTCAGCACTTGGTTCTTCCTGCATTTTGCCTGGCAGTCGACACGTGCGTGGCGCGGCCTGGAGACTTCACCTGAAATCTGCCTTTGCCTTTTGTCCTGATGGAGGAGAGCATCCAGCAGCAGAACCGCGTGCCCTTTCCTCCCACATCTACTCTTAAGTGCCCGGTTTTCCAATTCGAACACCCAAAGCTTCCCGCCACGCCCTGTTGCCGTGCCGTTCCCCGTCCCCTTGGGCTCCTCCCAGGGAAGCGGCGTCCCCGCGGCCGAGGTGGCGGTGCCGGTGCCGCCTCTGCCCGCACTCCCGCACAGCCCGTGCCGCTGCGGGCAGCTCCGCTCCGGCCGGTCTCTGCCGCGGCGCCGCCTCCTGCTCGCTGCGCGCTCCCAGCCGCTGTTCCCGGGGCCGCTGCCGGCCTTTCACGGGCCCCTCGGCCGACGACAGCGGCTCCGAGGGCAGCAGCAGCCCGAGGGGCCCCCGGGGCGGGCTCGGAGTGCTTCTGGGGTGCCTTGTCCCCGCGCAGCAGCAGCGCCCTGCACCGGGTTTCAGGAGCTGCGGCAGCGCCGGGTGCCCCCGCGGAGGCTCGTCCCGTCCCCGTCTGCGCCGGCCACTGCGGGGGGACCCGGGCTCGGCAGCGCCGCGTTCCTCGCCCCGGGGGCAGGGCTCAGCCCCGGGGCGGAGCTGGCGGCGGCCGAGAGGAGCGGAGGCGGCGGAGAGGAGGCGCCGCGGCCAGAGCAGAGAGCCGGGGCTGGCGGGGGGCAGCGAGGCGCGGGCGGCGGAGCGGCGGGATGCGGCAGGGCCGGGGCGCAGGGCTGGCGGGGCTGGCCGCGGTGCTCCTGGGTGCGCGGGGCTGCCGGCGGCGGCTGGGACAGGGGCTGCGGGGGCCGGGGCTGGGCCGGGGCTCGCCTGTGACCCTCCTGCTCCTCTTGAACCTTATTCTCTTCTCTGTCCTCCCTTCTGTCCCCAACGAGCTCTTCCCTCTAAGCTTTCTTCTCTATTCTCTTACTCCACTTCCGCATCCATCCATCCATCCATCCCAGCCAATCTCTTTTCCTCAGTCCCTTCTCCTCTTCCTGACTCGGACTGTCCTTCCAAACATTCCTGTCCCCAAAGAACCACTCTCAGAGGAACTGTCTGTCCATCCTGTGTTCTCAGATCACACCCCCATCATCTGTGAAGTGTCCCCGTCTCCCCTCTCCCGCTGCACGACATGTTCAGCTGAAGCAAAGGGATTCTTCTTTTCTCCTCGGCAGTGGCTGCGGGCAGAGCCCAGGTGCAGCAGGAGCCGTCGGCAGAGACCAACGAGGGCACCGGCGTCACCATCAACTGCTCCCACCCCAACATTCAGACCGGGAACCTCATCCAGTGGTACCGTCAGCTCCCGGGCCGAGGCCCCGCATTCCTCGTGAGCTCTTTTCAGGGCTCCAGAGAGCTGCAGGCCCCGCCGGGGCGGCTGTCGGTGGCGGCAGACCGCCGGTCCAGCGCCCTGTGGCTCGCCCGGCCCCGGCGCGGGGACGCGGCGGTGTATTACTGCGCGCTGGGAGACACGGGGAGAGGAGCCGGGGCTGCGGCCGGGCACGAACCGCAGCGGGCGGGGCCGGGCGGGGCCGGTGGGGGCGGGGGGACAGTCCCGGGCGGGCCCGCCAGGGGGCGCTGCCGCTCCGCCCGCCGGGGCCACCTCGCCCCGCCCGGCCCCGCCCGGCCCCGGGCCCCGGGCCGCTTCCCCCGCCCACCCGGCCCCGCCACCAACACCGGCACCACCAGGCCCCCCCAGCAGTCAAGGCCTGGCCTCAGCACCTCTTCTCATTGACGGCCGCTGCGGGTCTGTGCTCCCGAGGCCACCAAAGAGCCGCGCTTGGGCAGCGCTGCCCAGGGACAGGCAGACGGGCTGGGCAAGGCAGGCAGGGCAGGGCGGGCTTTCCCCCAGGCTCTCTTGCTGCCTCCCGACGGGCTCAGACTCTGCTGCCTAACGGGGCATCCTCGGGCCTGTCTGTAACGGCCGGCCAGCTCTGCCTCAGAAATGCCTCGCCCAGGGGACAGAGTCCCAGAGCTTTTGCCCTTCCCGGGCACATGCACCAAGGGCTCCCCCAAGGCTGTTAGTACCGCCAACAGCCTCCCTGCACGTTCGACAGAGCCAATTAGCAACGGGGCAATTAAGCAACCAACGCACCCAGGATGTACGAATTGTAGAATATGTTGCTACTGCTGTCAGCCCTTACATGGCAAAGGCTCATTCCAACAGATCAGAAACGTTTGTCGGAGCTCTGCTAATTTTTAATTACTGTGGTCTACCACCTGCTCCTCCACCCTGGCAGGGCCAGACCTTCATCTGGGGTAAGCTGCTTACCTTGCCTTGCAGCAGTGCTTGATTTTATTCCTCTCACACCAACAGAGACAGGCGATTGACCTGAACACACCTTTGGTTCCTCCCTCTTGCCTGGGTAGCTCTTCCAAACAGGGCAGTATGTTGCCCCAAAGGAAACACCAACTCAGTCAAGCGGGGTGACCTCCCCAGGGGGCACCTGGCCCTGCTTGTCTTTGTCTTCTCCATTTTTCTGCTCATCTTAGTGGGAATAGCGTCATCCTTGTCACCGTGGGGAGTGAGCAGCCCCCGAGTCTGCTGATGTGTTTCCCCCTTGGCAGGCTTTCCTACCTGGAGATCTGTTGTGCCACCACCATTATCCCCTAGAAGCTGGAGACATTCCTTGTCAGCAGAACTACCATTTGTGTTTCCTGCTTTCATTTTCCCACTTCTTCCTGGGTACATTCCTGATCCCCTCAGCCACGTGCTTCGAACATTATGTCTCCATATGCAAAGTGCTCAGTGAAAAACGCACAGGGAATGTGAGTTGTCATAAGTTCATCACACATTCGCTTCTGCTCCTTCCTCCTCACACTCTTCCCCTGCTCCAGCGTGGGGTACCCCCATGGCAGACAGTCCTTCAGGGACCTCTCCAACACAGGTCCTCCCATGGGCTGCAGTTCTTCATGAAATGCTCCAGCGCGGGTCCTTTCCACAGGGTGCAGTCCTTCAGGAACAGACTGCTCCAGTGAGGGTCCCCTGCAGAGCCACAGGTTCTGCCAGAAAACCTGCTCCAGCGTGGGCTCCTCTCCACAGGGCTACAGGCCCTGCCAGGAGCCTACTCCAATTTGGCCTTTCACGTGGTCACAGCTTCCTTCAGGGCACATCCACCTGCTGTGGTGTGGGGTCTCCGCAGGCTGCAGGGTGGATATCTGCTCCACCATGGACCTGCATGGGCTGCACGGGGACAACCTGTGTCACCACGGTCTTCACCACAAAGGGGAATCTCTGCTCTGGCACCTGGAGAATTTCCTCCCCCTCCTTCTTCACTGACCTTGGTGTCTGCAGAGTTGTTTCTCTCTCATTTTCTCATTCCTCTCTTCCAGAATCTGTTGTACAACAGTATTTTCCCTTCTTTCCTTCAATATCATAGAGGTGCTACTAGCATCACTGATTGGCTCAGCTTTAGTCAGTGGCCGGTCAGTCCTAGAAACAGCTGGGAATGGCTCTGTCTGACATGGGGTGACAGCTTCTGGCATCTGCTCAGAGAAGCCACCCCTGCAACCAAAACTTTGCCCCAGATACCCAATATATTCCACCCCTCTGCTCTGTGAGTCACATATTTTAGAATTATCATTAATATATACATTCATCACACAATCTACAGCATTCACAAACTTCACTTACATCAACAAAAAGAATTCCTCACACCAAAATTAAAATAACACATTCACAGCACCATCAAAGGCAGACAATTTACAGACACTTCATCTCTTGTCCCTTCACCACAAATATAACACCAGAAATTCCCCACCATTATGCCACTCGTCGCTCTGCAGCAATATTCAGTCCATGTTCCAGGGTTCCCCCGGGCTCCTTTTTACGGCCAATTCTCTGCAAAGATTTTATAAATGATCTGGATGCAGGAATCAAATGTACTTTAAGTAAGTTTGATGATGATACTGAACTAGGAGGAGCTGTGGACTGCCTGGAGGGTAGAGAGGCCTTGCAGAGAGAGCTGGATAGACTAGAGAGCCGGGCAATCTCCAGCCTCATGAAATGTAAAAAGAGCAAGTGCCGGATTCTCCACCTGGGGTGAGGTAATCCTGGTTATATGTACAAACTGGGGGACGAGAGGCTGGAGAGCAGCCCCACAGAAAGGCATGTGGGGCTTTGGGTTGATGGCAAGTTGACTGTAAGTCAACAGTGTGTCCTGGCAGCCTAAAGGGCCAACAGTGACCTGGGGTGCATCAAGCAGAGCACAGCTAGCCGGTCAAGGGAGGTGATTGTCCCCCTCTGCAGTGGTGCGGCCCCACCTCAAGTACTGTGTGCAGGTTTGGGCACCTTGAAATAAGACAGACATCAAACTATTAGCGTGTCTAGAGGAGGGTGACCAAGATGGTGAAAGGTCTTGAGGGCAAGAGTTATGAGGAGTGGCTGAGGTCACTTGGATTGCTCAGCTTGGAGAAGAGAAGGCTGAGGGGAGACCTCATCACAGTCCACACCTTCCTCAAGGGGGGCAGCAGCAGGGGAGGTGCTGATCTCTTTCTGGTGACCAGTGATAGGAAATGGAATGGAAAGGAAAAGGTCAAGGAAATGGAGTGAAGCTGCATCAGGGAAGTTCAGCCTGAACATTAGGAAAAGGTTCTTCACTGAGAGGGTGGTTGGACACTGGAACAGGCTCCCCACGCAAGTGGTCACAGCACCAAATGTGTCAGAGCTCAAGGAGCATCTGGACGATGTTCTCAGCCATATGGTTTAGTTTTAGGCAGTCCTGCAAGGAGCAGGGAGTTGCGCTCGATGATCCTTATGGGCCCCTACCAACTCGAGATATTCTATCATTGCATGATGCCATGATGTACCAGCACACATGAAAACACATGTGCATGCACAGCCAGTTGCACAGGAACCCCTGCACATGCACACACACACACACACACAAAGATTCAGCCCCGAGACTTGTCGTCACATCAGTGTTCAGAGGTGCTCATACGCCCTTGCACACTCACACTTGTGTGTAGATAGACGTGCAAGCTCGTGTACAGAGATAGATATGTGCTCGTCTGCACACACAGATGCCCACACACATACACACACACGCACACTGACACCACACACACCTACTTGCTCACTTGCAAAAACGCACGGGTACACAAACCCATGCGCAGACACACACAGACAGGCACTTGTTCACACACACACTGGCACACACTCACTCTCAAAAGTGCTAGAGACCATCCCTATTGCTGCAGCTGCAGGGCTTCCCCGCTTTACAAGTCAAAACAATCCCAGACTCGGACAAGATCCAGCCCATCCCTGGTGATCGCCGTGGGGTGGCTGTGGAGGTCTGGGACCAGTTCCAGTTGAGCACAGGGAGAGGTGTTGCCCTGACATGCTCCCATGGCAGCAAAGGGCTGTGTCTGGGGTGAGCCAGATGCCCTGCAGCTGCAAATGCTGAGGCTGGGACACCAGAGAGGAAGGTGGCCTGATGAAGTTGCCTTAAGATAAAGACCTGCTCTTCAGTGGGTGTCTGATGTGTCTGAGGGAGAGATGGGCCACAGGGAAAGAGAAGGAGGCAAAGCGAGTGAGGCACCTGGAGAAAAGTGTCTCTGTGAGGTCCTGCAAGAGATATGAGAAGTCCCCTTTCCACCTGGATGGGCTGAGAAGGATAAGATTTGGATCACACCTGGAGGTTGAATTCAGGCCTGTCCTCATGCTGGGATGTTCCCAAAGAGCTGTGAGAGAGGGTTCATGTTCTTGTAGGAAACACAGACATCTGGGAGAGCAAACAATAAATACGTTGGAATATGGGGGTACAATGTCATTCCAGAATGACATTTCACATGACCTAAGTACTTTTTTACACCACTTTACCTCTGAGACTGATGGATGATTTGGCCAGTCTTTCCCTTTTCCTTCATGTTTGCCACATCTCGGGTGTCCTGGAAAGTGAATGCCATGGCTTAGTGCTGCTGCAGGTGCTGCAGGGACACACTTCAAAGAGTGAGCTCACCTTGGGGTTTCCCCACAGAGCCATGACTCAAGTGACCCAGTTTTCTCTGGGGACAGGAGCCTTCCAGCTTCTTGAGGAACTCACTCCCCCGCGGAACTTCACTAGAGGTCACCTGTAAAGGCCTGTGGAAAGTGAGAGCATCCGGTTCGCTAAGGCTGTCTGAGCAAGTGCCCTTCCCTTTCAAAGGGAAGAACAACTAAAAGGGAAAGGGATAATCAAGGCACACAATGACAGCAGTCTCTCAGGAAGTGATGAGGGAGACAAGGAGGGAGACCAGAGCTCTTCAGCCTCTAACTGATGGGCCATCAGGGAACTGCAGGTGCAGCTTTGAAGTGTTTGAGGCTGAGCTTTGTAAGTGACAAGAAGTGACAAGAGGAACCTGAGGATTTGGGATGTTTGAGGGGGCCCTGCAGGACCAGGCAACAGTTCTGAAGGAATTCTTAAGGGAAGGGTCAAAGGTGGTGGGGAAGAGGGGACTGGGGAGGAGTAAGGGGAGGCTGTTACTGATTTGATATTAATTTGAGCTGATTTTAGTGATTTTTGGTGATTTTGATTTAAATAAGGAATGATGTAGAGTAATCATAGAACCAGTTATGCTGCTACAATGTCCTTTGTAAAGTCCCACACTAAGGCCACTTAGGCCAGTAATAATCATTAACCAGATTTCTCTTAAAGAATAAGATCCATGACCAAGTACTATTGTTAGGCTGTTCAGTAAGAACGATTTATTGCCCTGTACACCAGGTGTTCTAAGAGGATACACCAGGTGTTCTAAAAGATACATTGTGAAAGGGCCTTGAAGTATGTTAAAATTGTAATGTGAGCCAATTTCCTTGAGCCAAGGACATTGGAGGGTCTTTCTTTTGAGTAATTAGTCCCTGGTGGTTGTAAAAGCAGCCCCCTGTCTCCTTTCAGGACTCAAGTGTGCATGACCGGAAAGACGTGGGAATATGAAAATGAGTTATGGGAATATTCATGTGTATGTATGAGAACTTGTTTGTTATGTATTACTGTATCCTATATAACGAGCATGCTACAAGAGTTAGGTGTGCGTTGTTTGTGAGAAGACTCCCCTACGCACCCGACCATTAATAAAGGAGTGTCTGCTTATTTACATCACATCGGTGTCGATAAGTCTTTTTATCCCGTTTGGTGACAAGGCAGTAGAGAGGAGGAAGGATAAAAGCAGGTCTGCCCCTAAGCATGAGCCCTGTGCCTGATCACCACAGTCACACCTGCCTCCTTATTAAATCCTTTCTTAACACCCTTCTCTGTAGCTTCACTCCCTTTCCAATGTGTGAGTGCTGCAAGGTCTGAGCGCCAGTAGCTGGAGAGACTGGAGTGAAAGGGAGAGCTGGGTGCCAGGAACTGGATGAAGAGCAAGTGTCTACAGGGATTTTAGACCTTGGTGCCAGCCACTGGAGAAGGGTCAGCACCTGGAGGGACTGATGTATAAGCAGTGTGCTTGTGACCCCAGAGGGTGTAAGTGAGTGTATTTTCACTGGGAACTGTGTGTCTCAGTCATACTGGAGACAGTCAAACAAGGGGCTACTTCCGTGATGAAGAGCCTGGAGAATGTCTCGTGTGGAGATCCCAGCTGAGAGAGCTGGGACTGTTCAGCACAAAGGAGAGAAGTCTCCGGGGAGCTCTCATCACTGTGTACAAATATCAGGAGGGAGGGTGTGAAGAAGGCAGAGCCAGGCTCTTCTGCGTGGTGCCCTGTGACAGGACAAGGGACATTGGGCACAAAGTGAAACACAGGAGGCTCTGTCTGAACACCAGGAAACCCTTTTTCACTGTGATGGTGAGGGAGCACTGGCACAGGATGCCCAGAGAGGTTGAGGAGTCTCCATCCTTGGAGGTCCTCCAAATCCCTCTGGACACGGACCTTTGCAACCAGCTCTAGGTGACTCTTCCTGAAGCGGGGTTTGGACCTGCTGACCTCCAGAGGTCCCTTCCAAATGTACCAATTCTGTGTTTTGGTAACATGAGACATGAGGGGATGCTGAGAGAACTGGCCTTCTTCAGCCTTCCAAAGAGAAGATTGAGATAGAGTTTTTTGGTGCTTCTAACACCTGACTGGGGGATGCAAGGCCAGATGGAGTCAAACCCTACTTGAGGACATCGATAATGCAAGGAGCAGGGAAAACAGTCTGGAACAGGGGAAATGCCTACTAGAAATTTGGAAATGCAGGTGCCTGACGTCTCCATGAACAATTGTCTTGTGGTTACTATGGGCTACTGGTTACATGGAAATGGATTCCCTGGTTCATGGGGTATTTTCTGAACAGAGGGAGAAATTTCCCACTAAATGGAGGTTTTGAGAGGGACAGTCGGGGTCTGCCATGTTGAGAGTGTTATTCTTCAGGTGTCTGAGACCTGCATCCTAGAATGGTGCTGGGAGAAGCCTCAGGGCAGACACTGATGGACCCAGGTGCAGCCAAGCCAGACAATGTGTAAGGGACGGTGAGAGAAAAGAAACAGGCATGATGGAAGGAGAGAATTCCATGGATGTGGCTCTGAGGTCAGTGAGAATGGTTGCAGGTTGAGGACTATGGCTCAATTTCTGCTCTCATTTGAAATGCTGAAGTCCTAATGTTGGTGTAGATGTCTGCTGTGACTCTTAGGTAAGGCAGATCCATCTCTGTACCCCCTTGGAGGCTAAGCTTTAGCCTGCTCTTCCACCTGGGAAAGGCTTTGTCAGCCATGGAACCCTCCACAATTCTAGAATCCTCCTTTTACACCAGAAGGAGGTGCAAAACTTCCATGAGATTATTCCTACTATTACCATTTTCGTTACCTGGATCCTTACCCACCACACTGTGGAGATTTTTGGAGCAAAGCCTATATAAGACATAATCAAAATGAACAGGCTTTTTTATCTCTGCTGTGATTGGTGCATGTGAGCACTCTGGAGTTGATCTGGAAAGGGGGTGGCAGTAGGGGTCTCCACTGCCCATCCCCCACCATTTTGCGTGCCCTTTCAGCTCTGGGGTGCAGGGCTGCCCCATCACCACCCCTCACATTGCAGCGCTCCAGTGGGTGCCCCATGTGCTCCCTGGGTATGTGTCTGGGTGACACATTGATCCCTCATCCTGTTTCCTGCTGACCCCTCATCCCTTCCCCTACAGAGAAACTATTCTCCAGCCTCTCTGGAGCCAGATTCCTCTCTCTCCCCATGGCTTGCTCCACCAGAACAACACACAGGCAGAGCCCCTGGGTGCTGCACAGCAGGGTTCATCTCCTATTTCTGTGGATTTGAGGCAGAGATGTTCCCAGGAAGCTGATGTAGGACAGAGGAGAAGTGACAGAAATGGAGGAGGGTTCTGTTCTCAGAAGAAATAGCAACATCCCCGGAGAGCTGAGGACCCCAGGGGAAGTTGTGAAACCTCAGTAGGGAAGAAACCCCTGACATCCCAGATGGCCCAGCAGTGGCTGTGCAGAAGAGCAGGTGAATCTAGCTGGGGAGGTGAGGACTCCACTGCCAACTGACTGGGTGTAGCACCTTTCCATAATTGGGGACCCAGATCCCCCAGGGCCCCTCACTGTGGAGATGCTGAGAATGCCCTTGGCTGAGGGAGCCACAGGTGTTCCTGCTGGAGGAGGGAGAAACCCAGAAGGAGCATTTCAGACACAGGAAGAACAGATCGTTTCTCTCCCCCACTTCTTCCCTTGCTCCCTCAACAGAGTCGTTTCTGACACCTTTGTTATGTTGGGGCTGGGAGGTGCTTTTCTGACTCTCTCTCACTCAGCAAACAGGTGGGTTGGTCTCGACATGCACCTCAGATATCTCATCCTCACGGCCTTCCTGGGGCAAGTGCTGGGTAAGTCCTGGCTTTCTATCAACAAATACTTCTTCTTCCCCTGTGGAAACTATCACCAGCCTTATCAGGACAATGTGGGCATAATAGGAAAACATTAGGAAATGCTGGCTCCAGATGCTCTTACTCTTTGAAACAAGAAGAAAATAGAGAGAAGAGATAGATGAGACCCCTTATTCTGTTTTTGTCTCTCCTTCAATCCATATTTCTCTCTCTGTGTCTCTCTTATGATCCACCTGCTGTCATTCTCAGCTCTCTATGAACTCCAAATTTTTGCCCTTCCACCACTAATTAGCAGAAACTGTCAATGCTGCTACCAGGACTTTAAAGCCCTCAGCCCACTGATATCAATAGGGTGTCCCATTCTGCCTCTTGGCTTGCACATACCTGCCATGGCCTCCAGTTTCCTGCTGGTTGACATCACAGCCAGGGTTCCCTCTTTCCCACATTGGGCTCAGCATTGCATGTTCTCAGGGAGCTAGGAGACCTCTGCAATGACAGGGATGGGGAAGTAGGATGAATCTTTTTCAATATGTCCCCAGACCCCTCAACCTGCTGGAGGGATGCTGGTCAGAGAACAAAAAGATGAGGGACAACAGGCTGTTCTGTGCTCCTCTCAGAAGTCAGACACCAGGCAGAAGGAGCAGGGACACAGCACAGCTCTCCTCCAGGTCCACACTGCCCAAAACTAGTCTTATCCATGCTGTACCCAGGCCTCATGATATTCCTGCAGGGCAAGGGCAAGGGAGCCTTATCTTTCAGGGTTTTTCATCCATTCCTGGTCTACCTCCTAGAGCCCTTCCCTGCAGTGCTGCTGACCTTCCCTTTCTTCCAAGCACCATGGGGCAGACCACAGTCACCCAGCAGGAAGGACAAGGCACATTGAGGCATAGAGACACATTCCAAACCAACTGCACATACAGATCTCTGACTTTGGAGGTTTGCTTTGGTACCAGCAGAGCAAAGGTCAAGCTCCCCAGCTGCTCTCGTATCAAGCAACAGCTGGCCCCAAGCAGAGCGGCTGTCTCATGACGTTGCTGAACACCACAGGGAAATACAGCGTCCTGTAGCTGGAGGAAGTCGAGGTCTCTCTGACAGTGCCTTGTACCTCTGTGCTGTGCAAGACACCCTGGTGCAGGGAGCTTCCTTGGCTGGGCAAGAAGCCAGGGGAGGGAGGGGATGTGTCTGTGCAAGGCTGAATTTGGGGAAGGGGCCCTCAGCTCTCCCCTGGCAGCTCTGCTTCCCCCGGGCACCCAGGGATTTGCAGGTCAAAATTTTCTTCCAGGAGGGGAGAGTGTCAGTGGTTTGAGACGAAGGAGAAGGTGGTGACAGAGTCTCAGGTCCTTTTGTTCTCACCATGGGTCACATGGCTCATCTGCCCAATGGGTCTGGTGAGGGGACAGGTAGCGCAGGAGCTTGTGGCTGTTTCTTCAATGTTTCCTTGCTGCTGCTCTTTGGTTTCTGTTATTCCCTTCTGCACATTGCTTCTTCAGGTTTTCCTGCTGGCCTGTCTCTTAGAATACCTACCTGTCCCTCCGAGGTCAGAGTTCAAAGTACGATGGAAAACATAAATAACATGTCATGGGGCGACACTCCTTCCTGGAACTGCATGATTATTAGAATAGTGGATAATAGTCTGAACCACTTTGTAGACTCTCCTGTTGCTGCGTCGCCATGTGCTGGGATCCAGAGGACCTGCTCTCCCCAGTGCACTCTGCTGGTCCTTGGAGCCCTTCTCGTGCCCTACCTCATGGGCCTGCCGGGAGAAGACCCGGCCTTGGGGACAGCTGCCTCATGCCTGGGGGATGGCCAGGCATCACAGATGGACCATGGGGGCTTGGGCACTGGCTGCTGTCCTTGGGGTGCCCTGTCTGGTGGGAGCTGGGGGTGTGTGATTGACAGGAGGGCTCTGGTGTGAGGGCTGGACAGGCTGATTTCATCTACCTTAGGGTCATCTTAGCCCTTTGAACTGTGTAACTGCTGGGTTGTGCAGTGAACTCTTTGGGGGATGGAGGATGTAGAGGTGACCTGTCATTGCTATCCTTGCACTTGAGTGCAGGTCATACCCCCTCATTCTGGGGACAGGTTGGAAGATGAGGAGGAGAACTTCTGGGGCTGTTTTAAAGGATTTTTCTCACATCACCCCTTCTCCTGCATCCTTTGCAGACATCTTTTGACTGAGCTTCTTTTCCCAGCACTAAAGCAAGAAAAACTCCCTTCTGCACAAACTTGTGAGCTACTGACCTCTCAGAGCCTCCAGCAACATTTGGCTCGTCTCTAGGGGATAACAGTGGTCAGGTTTCTTTTCTGCAGGTCATGCTCTGAGGCCAAGGGCTTGTGTCAGAGCAGAGATGCCAGAAGGCAGAGCCCTATGGCCACTGGCTGTGGAGGAGCCAGAGATGTCTTCCTCAGCTCGAAGAAAAAGTGCCTGAGAGTGCCCCACTGCCATGTGTCCCATCCTCCCCTTCCTCTCCGAATGATGAAATATCTGCCTGGTCCCCCACACGATCGCCCACTAGTCAAGGCAATGCCTTTCTTCCTCAGCAACTGGATGCAATGCCCACCAGTAAAAGGATTATGTGGAGGCAGAGGCTGGGATGCAGAAAGCTTTAATGACTCTGAAGAGGGAAATGAGTTCACTTTGAGAGGAGGCAGCCAGAGCAGGGAGAGCACCAGCAGCTGCCAAATGTCTGTGCCCGTCGGCCACGGTGGATATCCCACAAGGGATCCATCAACACGGAGGGAGAGGGGCCGACAGATCCCCCAGCTTGGCTCTGGGGGTCTTACAGGCCAAAAGAACAGAAGACAAGAAAGAGATGCGAGGGGGTAGAAGGCAGAGGAGTTAGACTTTGGCCATGTTTTCAGAGAGACCCTGCTGCCCTCCCTTGGAAGGACGCTCAGCCTCTCTGAAATCACTGGCCAGGAGCTCTGTCCTCAGTCCAACATGAGCTTCTGGGTTCCTGGGGTCGTTGTCTGGGCTGTCATCAGTGGGTTTAGCAGGGGGGGCATCTTCTGCCGCAGTAGCGGCTGGTAATGCAGGAGAGGTCAAAGCCCCCAGAGTTGATGGGCACTCCGTCACAGCTGAGGATGCTGCCAACGGCAGCGGAGGTGGAAGATCCCACAACGGTGTTCTGTGGGAAGGAGCTGAGGATGGGGCCAGGCAGGGTCACCACCACGGGGGAGGGCTGGATGACGATGGTGGAGTTCTGGCACTGCCTGACACAGGGCTCATTGCAGCTGTTGGCCAGCGGGGTGGGGCCACAGGGCCGGCAGCAGGGCTCGCAGGGCTGGCACTGGTCACAGCAGGACATGTCTTGAGTTGTACCTGGGAGTGAAGTCAGGAAGGAAGAAAAATATGGGGATGCATGAGGAAAAGCTTGTCACTGCAGTATGAGGCTGTGCAGAGACGTATGAGGGATTCTTGGATTCGTCCTGCCAGAGTCCAGAAAGAGCCAGCAGCTCCTATGTGGCTGCTGTCTACACCTGAGTACAGAAGTCACCTCAGTACTGTCCTAGACTCCCTCCAAGCTTAATCTCTCCCCACTCCCCTCTCCCATGTAGAGCAGCCCCAAGATCCAGTATAGAACAAAGCCAGTCTCAGCTGACAGGTTCACTGAAGTGAGACCTCTTCTGTGAGAAAGCAGAGAAGGAGAAGGGGCCTCAGACTCACCTGGTTCTCAAGGAGAAGGAGGCAAGAGAAGTGGATGAGAGAGTGAGGAGCTGGGCTGGCTTTTATCCTGGACCTTTACTGCCCCAGGCTGACAGAGGCATCCCTTGTAGAGGTGGTGATTTTCTGACAAGCTCATCCTGAATGCAAAACATCCTGCCTAATGCTATGGGATGCGTTTTGGTTTCCGGAATCGCTGTCTTTTCATTTCCTGCTTGAAGTACATTCTCCAGTGAAGGCATCTTTTGCATGACAGGATGAGAGGTCCAAACATTTCTGGAGCAAAACACGTCAGCATGAGACTCACCTCACATCCTGGAGGAGTCCAATGAAGGACCCTCAAGGTATACTAAACAGCTGGCTTAGACAACACACACAGACACACAAACATACTCACGTGCACACACTGAAATCTAGACCTCTAGTCATTCAGAGTTAGTTCAGAAGACTCAAGACAACCAAAGAGAGACATATACACTGTCCACACAGGTGTTGGAATGCACAGATTTGTCTTCTGCAAGCCCTGTTTTCAAGGGTTCCGTGTGGCTGAGGGAAGACTGATCTGTGCTTGGTGAGAGCGGGAGATGCAACTGATGAGAGCAACATGCCCAGCTTGAGCCCATTCACCCCACAAAAGCCCTTTCCCTGCTCTCTGTCTGTCCCTGAATACTGTGGACATGGATGTGGGCTTTAGGCATAGGATGGAGGTGCTTGTAGGTGCTGGCAGGGCATCCTGTGGGTTCACACCCGATCGCATGATGAAGCAAGCCATTCAGATGTGACCAGGTAGGGCTGGTCCTGCTGTGAGCTTATGGTAGCTGGGGAGTTCAGAGGCCACCATGGGTCAAGGGCAGGATCAGTGTTTCCAGAAAGAGGAGTCGTTCCATTTGCTGTGCACATCTGCTTTGGGGTGGGATAAGTCCTGTGTGTGAGCTGATGTCTCTTCAGTGACTGTGGGAAGAGTCTGCAGGGTCTGTTAGAGCGGGTCCAGAGGAGGGCACAAAAATGATGAGAGGGATGGAACACCTGTCCTATGAGGAAAGGCTGAGAGAGGTGAAGTTGTTGAGTCTGGAGAGGAGACAGCTCTGGGGAGATCTTCTTGCAGCCTTTCAATTCATACAGGGCAGCTTATAAAAGAGACAGTGAAAGAAGTTTTAGAAGGGTCTGTAGTGACAAAGGGGCAATGGCTTTTAACTGAATGAAAGTAGATTTAGATAGGTCATAAAGATAAAAATTTTTCCTATGAGGGTTTTGAGACACTAAAACTGATTGACCCTAGAAGTTAGCAAAAACCCATCATTGGAATTGTTCAAGGTCAGGTTAGATGGGGCTCTGAGCAACCTGATCTAGTGAGAGATGTTCCTACCCATGGCAGGAGGCTTCGACTAGATGGTCTTTCAAGCTCCCTTCCAACTCAAACTCTTCTTTGATTTTGTGAGTCTGTGAATTATTATGGTAAGTGAGTCTGGGTTGAAAGAGCCTCTACACAAGGATGTGCTGGAATCTGAGTTGGTCCCACAGGGCTGGAAGGACATATATCCTGAGGGGATCTTGTTCCATTTCACTCACAACTCCCATAATTACCTATATTTTCTAAGAGTGTGATGCATATTTACTAAGAGTGAGACGCAAAGCATGGCAGAGAAGTCAGAAGAGACTCCCTCCCTCATGTGGAAGAGCTCATTTGGGCAGCGTGCATGGCAGCAGGAGGCTGCAGCAGCACTCTGCACTTTTACCTTCTGTCCCCAGATGACCTTCTTGGATGAGTGGAGACTACTGATCAGGTGTGACATTTGCCTGGCAAGGTGAGGCAAGAGTGTCTTTCCAAATCCCTGCTAAACTGGGAAGGAAGAGTTTAAACTAGGTATGGAGGGGGAGGTCTCCCACAGACTGAAGAGCAGGGATGTCACAAGGGTAGAAGAGGTATGCACGGGGGGAACAGCATGCCAGGGGAGGCTGTATCGGGTCTGGCTGAGCCAGAATTGGTTTTCCCCTGTAGCAGCCCTCATGGTGCTGTGTTTTATGCTGGGAGCTGGCAGGGTGTTGATAGCACACTGGTGTTGTGGCTACTGCTGAGTAGTGCTTACACAGCACCAAGGCTCTTTCTGACATTTCCCCCCCCCCCCAGTGGGACGGGGTGGGCAAGATCTTGGGAGGGGACACAACCAGGACAGCTGACCCCAACTGACCAAAGGGATATTCCATACCATATGACATCTGCTCAGTATAAAGCTGGGAGAAAGGAGGAAGGGGGTGGGGTCACCCTTGGTCCTCCGAGGCAACCGCTACGCGTATCAGAGCCCTGCTTCCTGAGAAGGCCCGACATCGCCTGTTCATGGGAAGTAGAGAATAAATCTGTTTTCTTTTTTTTGCTTCCGCGCGCGGACCTTTGCTTCGCTTTGCTTATATTAAAACTGCTGTTGTTTTACCCACAAGGGTTGTTTTGTTTTCCTATCTTATTTTCTTTCCCTTCTTTGCCCTATTGAGAAAAAAAGGGGAAAGGGGGGGAAGTGATAGAGCGACTTGGTGGGTACCTGGCATTTAGCCAAGGTCAAACCACCACAGTCTATTTTGGCGCCCAACGCGGGGCGGGACAACGGCAGTTTTATATTAATTGTGCTATAGCTATAGCAGTTCGAAGCGACAAGCTCTTGTGCTGGTCACGGGTTTGTTTATTGCTCTGCTTATCTTTATTTTGCTAAGCTCGGGAACATGCTGGAAGAAATTGGGAACATCATGAGTGGTTTTATTCTGCAAGCTCCCGAAGTACTTATTAATCCTTATGTTAGCTCTTTGATACTGTTCATTAATGCTATTCGCCTATTGTGGGCTGTGTGGAGCTCGTTAGGTTTTTGGTGTAAGAGAAAGCAAATTTTGGGTGAGAGAATACCAAAATGTGCCCTGAGGCAGCCTGTCCCTGGGTGGCAGGGGGAGTGGAAGGATTTGGGCAAATTCCTAGGACGGTTATCACCTCCTGTAGCCTGGGATCTTACCCCTGAACAGGCAAGCAACCCCGCAAAACTGACACAACACCTGATAGAAGGGTGCCTTGTCTATCCCGATGAAAATCAGCAACTCCTAGCGCTGTACTGGGGCCTGGCCTATGCTTATCGAGCTGCAGTTCAGTGCTCTCGAAGGACTGTGGTGGAAACGGGAACTCAAACAAAAACAATAACAGCAGAGATTGCCCCAGTAGTAAAAAAGAAACAGTGGACAAGGAGAACAACAGGTCCATACCCTTGATTAATAAGGGACAAAAAAGAGGAGGAAGAAGCGGGTCCTTCAGCAAAGGGGTCAGAAGAGGGAATAACAGAACTCAAACAGGAGGCAGAAACTACCCGGTCCCTGACATCATCAGAACTGCGAGATCTGCGGAAAGACTATAGCCGCCAGCCGGGTGAGCAGATTGCTGCCTGGCTGCTTCGATGCTGGGATAATGGGGCTGATGCTCAGCAGCTGGAAGGTAAGGAAGCCCAACAGCTGGGTTCCCTTGCTAGAGATCGAGGAATTGAAAGGGGAATTGGAAAAGAAACAGGAATTTGCAGTCTGTGGAGACGGCTCCTTTCAAGTGTTAAAGCAAGATATCCTTTCAAGGAAGATCTTACGGACAACTCCCCAGGGAAGTGGGCTACTGCGGATGAAGGTGTCCAGTACCTGAGAGAACTAGCAGTGCTGGAAGTCATCTATAGTGATCCAGATAATGATGAAGCCCCTAAAAATCCAGAGGATGTCCTGTGCACACGGGCCATGTGGAGGAAGGTGATTAAAGGTGCACCATCCTCGTATTCTGCGGGCTTGGCTGCGATGTACTATCCAGAAATGGATATGGGAGAAGGACTAAGATGTACGCCAACTGTGGAGGCAGTCTCTTCCTGGCTTCAGAACTTTGAAGAGAGTCTTGGAACCTCCTCATCTCTACGGGCGAGTGCCTTAGATGTCAGGAGCACCCCAAGAAATCGGTTCTCTTCCACCCCAGTCAGAGGGAAAGGGAAACCTAGGCGCATGACACGTGGCGAACTTTGGTTCTTCCTGCGTGACCAGGGGGAGGACATGAGGAAGTGGGATGGTCAACCCACCTTCAAATTGGAAGCTCGTGTACATGAATTGCGAGGAAAGACCCCTGCCAAGAAGCAGACATCCAAGAAGGTTGTTAATGTAGCTGGCGTGAAACCGCAAGAAAGTAATCAGCGATCTCCCAGATACAGGAAGACTGAGATCACCTCCCTTGGCCCTGATGAAGGAGTTTCCGGCCTGGCACAGCAAGGGTCAGACAGTGAATACTCTGACCAAGAACAGGAATAGAGGGCCCCTGCCTCCAGCCAGGAGGAGGAAAGGGATGATCGGGTGTATTGGACAGTGTGGATTCGATGGCCTGGCACATCAAATCCACAGAAGTACCAGGCTTTAATCGATACCGGGGCACAGTGTACATTAATGCCATCAAGTTATAGAGGGGCAGAACCTATCTGGATCTCAGGAGTGACAGGCGGATGTCAAGAACTGTCAGTACTGGAGGCCGAGGTTAGCTTGACCGGGGACAAGTGGGAAAAACATCCCGTTGTGATGGACATGTGAGCACAGCCAGAAGAACATGTATGTGAGCATGAACATGCACACACAGCACTGACAACCAGGAAGTTCAATGCCAGCTCTCAGCCTCTTGCAATGACAAGTCCTAGGCAAGTCCTTCAGGCCCTACAGTTAAGGCAGTGAATCAGTTCTTGGCCATTCCCATCAGCTTTAGTGAGCTCAAGGGTTTGACTGGGTTCCAGTCAGGTGTTTCCTCACTAGAAAAGATACCATGGCCTTTCCAGGCATTGAGCCTCTCTGTGTCCAAGGTCTGTGTGTGAGGGGTAATGTAAAAAATAGAGAACATCCATATTGCTGCAGCAACAAAGAATCCCCACATTACAAGTGATAGATTTCTTAGAACCTTAGATGCTCCCAGCTGTGCTTAGTGGTCTCCTGAAGAGAGATGCAGGGGTGGGGGACAGGCCCCTGCTCTGTAAAGGAAATGGTGCCTCAGTGGTGTATTCACACAGCAGCAGAGCGTGGTGTCCTCTGGGACAAGCCAGACTCCCCACAGACTGCAGACACTGAGGCTGGGGCAACAGAAAGGAGAGTGGTTGGTTCCAGTAAAAGAGGTACTCAGCCTCTTCCAAGCATTCCTTAAAATGTCATTAATTAGCGCTAAAGCCAGAAAGAAAGAGAGGATAGTATAGATAACCTTACATGCCTTCAGATGCTGGGAACCCTGAGCTGCTCTACATCAGCTGCTCTCCCAGAATGAGAGAATCACAGAACTGTTGAGGTTGGAAGGGACCTCTGGATGTCATCTGGTCCAAACCCCCTGCTCAAGCAGGGCCACATAGACCCATTTCCCAGAAGCGTGTCCAGGTGGTTTTGGAGGAGGGAAAATCAAAGACCTCCCTGGGCAACCCACGGCAGTTCTCAGTCACTCCCACTGCATGGTACAATGTGTTGCCCCCTTGCCAGGGCACAGGACACTGTGCACGTCCCACCCACCCACGGATTACCCCATTTTGGTCAGTCAGGCTTTCAGAGCATTTTCTGGAAACAGATCTCGTCACCCTATCAGCTGTCAAACATGACAGCCTGGCCAGTGTTGACAGTGAAGAAATACCTGCAGCTTTCACATCCTCATTTCTTAGGGGGTAAATCAAGGTGTACAGCACAGGATTAGGAGTGCTGTAAAGAACAGCTGTTGCCCTGTTGATGCTATAAATCTCCATATAAAACCGCCAACTTCTGGCACAAATGCCCTTAGTTTGAAGTGTAAAGCCTGCATGGATCCTGTGGCCTTTTCCTACCTTTCCAAGAGCTCTTTAGTTGAGCCAGCAAACCAGGAGTCATGCCAGGAATCAGTAGCACCAGTTTGGCAGTGCTTTGGCCAAAGGCCTTACTCATCTGTCAGAAACAATGCCATCCCTCCCTCTCCTACAAGGACAATTGCAGACAGTATCATCGTTGCGAAGGACCTGAAGTACCTCCTGCTTGTTACAAGGTTTAATGTGGTAGCATAGGAGGTCTATATGGGATGATGATGATGGTAATTAGCAACATGACGAGGGAAAAATGATTTCAGACATTCAAGAGAAACGCTGTTATAGAGCTTTTGTCTTTCAGTTGTTCTGAGCTGTGCTTCATGAGCTGTAATTCCCTCTTGATGAAGGACATGTGTGAGGGGGTTTCCATTCTTCCACTTGTACACTTTTGTCAAGGCATCTGGATGTTCATATAGGAAATAACATATGAGAGTGTAGTGTCTGCTGAGACACATTTCCACCGATCAGAAGGGATGAGATTTACACGTCATAAAATACTCTCTCCCCACAATGGCAGCCAGTTCCTAAGCACAAACTCTCTGGAGGGACCAATGAAGCAGTCAAGAGCTCTGTACTTACCCACAGCTCTCTTGGGAAGTGCACCCAGCACCCTTGTCCTCATTGATCTTCATGTTCTCCTGCACACTCTGTCTCAGAGCAATTAGATCCCCCTCAGAAATACACTGTTTCACTGTCCCCATTTCTGTGCTGACTACCCTCAGCTCCCACAGGTGTAGCTCCAATTTCCAGCCTCAAGACATTCAGCAGCATGGGCGACTTTTCCCTGCTAGTCCCGTGCATGTGTGCTGGCCATGGCCCCTAGATTGAGTGGTGGAGGGCAGAGGAAGGTGGAGTAGCAGCTCTGGGCCATCCCAAGGGCTGTTCCCTTCTTTACCACTCTTGCCATTCTGCAAAGCAAATCACCTTTCAGAGCCCAAAGCCAACCCCCTGCCAAGGCAGTGCAGCTCCAGCCATAGCAAGAGGAATGCTCTTGCTCAGGAGCTGATGGGGCTGCTGAGGCCTCAGAGCCTCCTGCCTTTCTGGGCATTTGTGCACAGAGACACAACAAGGCAAGGTCTCCTTGTGCCCTCACCCCCTTGCACCCAGAGCAACACCCTTCTCCTTTGGCAGCTTGGGGCGTGTCCACAGAGGGAAGGACCACATGGAGGCCAGGCTTGAATGCAGCAGAACTTTAATGAGTCAAAAGAAGGAAACAAAGTCACTCCAAGTGGGGGTCAGCAGCAGAGCGAGCCCTGGGGGCAGCTGAGAACCTGCAGTCCTTGGCCATAGAGAAGTTCCTGCATGATGTCTGTCTGCCTGTCCCACGGAGGAAGACGAGATAGATGGGCCTTCCCCAGTTGGTGCTGGGGTGCGTGAGGGGAGAGGTAGTAAACAAAGAAAATGGAAAGTAAGGCAAAGCCATTCAGCTATCCTGAAAACAACCTCCAAAATGTTGGTCCTCTGCCCAGCACTATGTTCTGAGTTCCTCAAGGTGTTTCCTGGGGTTTGTCAGCACCTTTAGCAGGGGGGGCACCTTCTGCCACAGTAGTGGCTGGTAATGCAGGAGAGGTCAAAGCCCCCAGAGTTGATGGGCACTCCGTCACAGCTGAGGATGCTGCCAACAGCAGCGGAGGTGGAGGACCCCACAATGGTGTTCTGTGGGAAGGAGCTGAGGATGGGTTCGGGCAGAGTCACCACCACGGGGGAGGGCTGGATGACAACGGTGGATCTCTGGCACTGCCTGACACAGGGCTCATTGCAGCTGTTGGCCAGCGGGGTGGGGCCGCAGGGCCGGCATGGCAGGCACTGGTCGTAGCAGGACATGTCTCTGAAGGTGGAGGTGCACCTGGGAGAGAGGTCAGGGCGGAAGCAGAGCACAGGCACATATGAGGAGCAGTCTGCCATGAGTCCATCAGCCCACTGTGGGCATTTCAGAGACACCTGCTGAGCCAGGACGTAGAAACTGGGCAGTGAGGCAAAAGGGTTTCTTGGCCTCATGCAGACATGGTACTGCAAAGTGTCACCAGGACCAATGAGGCTGCTGCCTATTTCTTCCATGAAGACCCTCCTCAGGCAAGTCCTAGACACTGTCCTTGACACTAGACAAAGTCAGACCTTTGCCCTTCTGTGACCTCTCATGACTAGCAGCACTATGACTTAGCATAAGATGGGGGAACACACATCTGCATGAGCAGAAGAGGAGATGGGGAAAGAGCTTCAGACTCACCTGTCTCCCAAGGAGAAGGAGGTGAAAGAAGTGGATGAGAGAGAGAGTTGAGCTCACTTTTATGGTGTCCCTGAGCTGGCCTAGGCCCAGAAGTAGCTTCTATGGAAGTGGCAATTTTCTAAGGTGTTCATGATGAACTGGAAAAATTCCAGCTAATGACATGGGCTGGGTGCCTGTTTTCCTGATGCTGCCTTTTCATTTCCTGGCTTATGCCATACCCCTTCCCTCACAGAGGCTTATTCTGAGTGCTGGGAATGAGAGGCTCAATGAGTTCTTGGGTAGGAATGTGTCAGTTCAAGCAGAAAATTCAAGTGCTGAATGGGTCCAATGTAATAAACTGATGTTGGCTTATGGCAACCTGCTGGGGTTGCCTATGGTCGCATTGACAGGAAGGGGCCCAGATGCTCTCAGCCCTATAACCCTTGACTGGTCACTCAGGGGCTTTCCTGGGTAAGGATGTGCCATGTCTTTCTCTTTCCCTCCCTCCGCCGCCCCCCCCCCCCCCTCCCCCCTCCCTCCCTCCCTCCCGCCTTTGTAACTTGCTCCAGTGTTCACTTCTGGTCAGCTTCCCAGGCAGGTGGGCTGCACTGCTGGGTTTCATACTCTTCCGCATAGCTGTCCATATGTCTTTTGAATATCTTCAAGAAGGGAGAATCCACAACCTCTCTGTGCAACATGTGCCAGTGCTCAGTCACCCTCACCAGTAAAAAAATGTTTCCTGATGTTTCAGACAGAGTTTCTGTGTTTCAGCCTATCTGTGGTCCTGTCACTAGGCACCTCTGAGAAGAGCCTGGCTCTGTTTTCTCTGCACCATCTGTATTGGGTTTGCGTGGCAAGGTTTTGGTACTGGGGGGTTACTAGGGTGTCTTCTGTGAGTAGCTGCTAGAGTTTTCCCCCATGTCTGATAGAGCCAATGTCAGCTGGCTCCAAGACAGACCTGTGGCTGGCCAAGGCTGAGCCAATCAGTGATGGGGGTAGCACCTCTGAGATAACATATTTAAGAAGGGAGAAAAAAACTGCTGTGGAACAGCATCTGGGGGAGAGAAGTGAGAATATGAGTGAAACTACTCTGCAGACACCAGGGTCAGTGAAGAAGGAGGGGGAGGAGGTGCTGCAGGTGCCAGAGCAGAGATTCCTGTGGTGAAGACCATGGTGAGTCAGGGTGTCCCCCTGCAGCCCATGGCAATTAACAGTGGAGCAGGTATTCACCTGCACCTGTGGAAGACCCTGAACTGGAGCAGGTGGATGCGCCCGAAGGAGGCTGGGACCTCATGGGAAGCCCTCGCTGGAGCAGGCCCTTGGCAGGACCTGTGACCCTGTAAAGAGGAGCCCATATTGAAGCAGGTTTGCTGTCAGGGCTTGTCACCCCATGGGGGACCCATGCTGGAGCAGTCTGTTCCTGAAGGACTGCACCCTGTGGAAAGGATACACGCTGGAGCAGTTTATGAAGAACTGCAGCCCATGGGAAGTGCTCACATTGGAGAAGGACTGTCTCCTGTGTGTGGGACCCCATGCTGGAACAGGGGAAGAGAGTGAGGAGGAAAGAGTGGGAGAGACAATGTGTGATGAACTGACAGCAGCCCCCATTCCCCATGTGCCTGCACTGCTCATCAGGGGAGGAGGTAGAGAAAATCGGGAGTGAAGTTGAGCCCAGGAAGAAGGGAGGGGTGGGGGGAAGATGTTTTGGTTTTATTTCTCATCATCCAACTCTGATTTGATTGGTAAGAAATTAAACTAATTTCCCCAAGTGGGTCTGTTTTGCCTGTGACAGTAATTGGTCAGTGATCTCTCCATGTCCTTATCTCAACCCACAAGCCTTTCATTATATTTTCTCTCTGCTGTCCAGCTGAGGAGGGGGAGTGATAGAGTGGCTTTGGTGGGCACCTGGCATCCAGCAGGGTCAACCCACCACACCCTGCCTTCAGGTATTTATATATGTTCATAAAATCCCTGCCAAACCCTCTCTTCTCTGTGCTGAGCAGTCTCAGCTCTCTCAGCCTCTCCTCATAGAGAAGCATTCCAGTTCATTCATCACTTTCATGCTTCTTCATTGGATTCTCTCCAGTGCTTCCATAGCTCCTTTGTACTGGGGAGTCTAGAACTGGAACCGGTACTCCAGGAGCGGTCTCACTAGTGCTGAATAGAGTGGAACAATCATCTTCCTTGGCCTTCTGGCAACACTCCTCCCAGTGCAGCTCAGAACAGAGCTGTGCCTTCTTTGAGGCAAAGGCACATTGTTGGTTCATTGTCAACTTGGTGTCCAGCAGGACAAGCCAGGTCTTTCTCTGCAAAGCTGTTTTACAGCTGAGTGGTTCCCAGCACATGCTGATGCATGGGGTTCTTCCTTCTCAGGTGCAGGACTTGTCCCTTCCCCTTGTTGAACTGCAGGAGGTTCCTGTCAGTCCATTTCTCCAGTGTGTTGGGGTCCCTCTGAATGGCAGCACGATCCTTTGCTCAGCATGAGGTGTTTGGTAAGGCAGGGACGGACTATGTGGAAAAAACTTATCTGGTCCCTGCAAATTAGCTCAAGCAGCTACAGGTGCTGCCATTACCCAGGGAAGACATGAGGGCTGATATTGTCCACTCTTTGGTTGCTGAAATGAGGGACATTCTCCAGAAACCAGGTTTGGTGGCCTATAAGAAAGCTAAGGGATGTATGGGCACTCATCAAAAGTACTTCTCCCACAAGAAACAAAGCAATCAGAAAAGGGGGAAAATAACTCCTGCTTTTCCAGAAGAAACAAGACAGAGGTGGAAAAGCCCCTGGAGACTCCTGTTGTTCAGGAAGTGCATGATAATATGTGTCCACGATATTAAACAGGACCCGGTATCGATCCATGGAGTACACCACTAGTCACTGGCCTCCATCTCAGCTTTACACCGCTGATCACCACCCTCTGGGCCTGGCCATTCAGACAGTTTTCAATCCAACTTACTGTCTGTTCATCTAGCACTTATATCAATAGTTTCTTTATGAGGATCTTACGGGCAACACCATCAAAGGCCTTACTAAAGTCAAGCTAGACAAGATCCACTGCTCTCCCCTCATCTCCCAAACCAGTCACTTCATTGCAGAAGCTGATCAGGTTGATGAGGCATGACTTCCCCTTAGTGAAGCCATACTGGCTACTCCTGATGACTTTTTCATCCTTAACATGCCCGGATTAGCTGCTTTGTGGAGCTTATGGACAGAGAAGTGGAGAGTGCCCCTGCTGTGAGCAGCACATTCCCTTGTAATGAGGCACACACAAGCACACACATGCTCATGTGCACTGTCATGGAATCATGCAAAATTCTGCAGCCAAAAACACTTGCACAAATCCAGCATGCAGACAGTTGCAGACCAGAGAACACGTGCATAAGCATGACCAACTTTGCACTCAACCGGGGACACCCTGGGGATAACCCCAGCAGGGATTCTGGGGAGCATTCTGGGGAACGACAAGGCCCTAAATGTGCTAATGTTGTTGTCTGGGGGACTGCACAGAGGGGAGTTTTGAAGAAAATACTGTATTCAAGGAATCAGTGATCTTGGGCAAGACGTGTCTGCTCTATTGGGCCTTGCACTAAAGGCTTGAGAGACCTGTGTAATAGCATGAGTAGCTGCTGCAAGGGAATCTGCTGGAGTGCCTGCTGCACGTTGGTGGGTGTGATGACAGAAATAACCTTCCAGTGTTCGAGAAGATGTACTTTTTGGGTTTTTTGAAACAGAAAATAAAAGGCACCATGGCATGGGAGGGAAGCAGAAGTTCTCCTTGGACAGGATCTGTGCAGTGTGCCTTGGAAAAATCTGCCTGGGTCCATCTGATGCTGCACAAATGCAGAGTTCCCAGCATCGGAAGGGATGTAAGGTTTACTCTCTATCTATATTCCTCTTTTTATCCTATCCTATTAAAACAGGCATTTTATTATGTCATTTGCTGTCCAACCTTTCTTTCTGAGATCTGAAAAAGGCCCTGCACAACATCTTCCCCCATGCCCCCTCCCTGGTGTAGAACAGGAGCAGGCAAAACCAGTGAGCAGAATTTCCCTGGGAGCACTGTTAGGTGGGATATGTTCAAACCCAGGAGCCAAGCCACTTCTTGGCAACAGGGCTACAAAGACCCCTAAAGGAGTGACCCAGACTGATAAAACTTGCCTTAACTGGACTCCTCCAGAATGCAAGGCGATTCCTCTGCCCACACTGATGTGTTTTGCTCCAGAAATGTTTGGGCCTCTCATGATGTCACACAAATGGTGCCTTCACTGGAGAATGTACCTGGCATCAAGCAGGAAATGAAAAGACAACGATTCCGGAAGCCAAAACACAGCCCATAGCATTAGGTGGGATGTTTTGCATTCAGGATGAGCTTGTCAGATAATAACCACCTCTACAAGGGATGCCTCTGTCAGCCTGGGGCAGTAAAGGTCCAGGATAAAAGCCAGCCCAGCTCCTCGCTCTCTCATCCACTTCTCTTGCCTCCTTCTCCTTGAGAACCAGGTGAGTCTGAGGTCCCTTCTCCTTCTCTGCTTTCTCGCAAAGGACATCTCACCTCAATGGATCTCTTAGCTGAGATCGGCTTTGTTCTATGCCAGATCATGGGGCTGTTTGTCATGGGAGAGGGAAGTGGGGAGGTTAGGCATGGAGGGAAGCTAAGACTGTGCTGAGGAGACATCTGGACTCAGGGGTAGACAGTAGCCACATAGGAGCTGGTGGCTCTTTTTGCACCCTTCAGGACAAGACCAAAAAGCCCTCATACATTTCTGCACAGCCTCCACCTCCCAACACAGCATGTTTTTTGGCTCCCTCATACTGCAGTGACAAGCTGCTCCTCATGTATCTCCATGTTTTCTTTCCTCCCTGACCTGTCTCCCAGGTGCACCTTGGGTCCCAAGACATGTCCTGCTGCGACCCGTGCCAGCCCTGTGAGCCCTGCTGCCGGCCCTGCGGCCCGACCCCGCTGGCCAACAGCTGCAATGAGCCCTGTGTCAGGCAGTGCCAGAGCTCCACCGTTGCCATCCAGCCCTCCCCCGTGGTGGTGACCCTGCCCGGACCAATCCTCAGCTCCTACCCACAGAACACCATTGTGGGCTCCTCCACCTCCGCTGCCGTTGGCAGCATCCTCAGCTGTGACGGAGTGCCCATCAACTCTGGGGGCTTTGACCTCTCCTGCATTACCAGCCGCTACTGTGGCAGAAGGTGCCCCCCCTGCTAAAGGTGCTTGTAACAGCCTGGAATAAGGCTTCCCAGGAACTGACAGAATAATACTGCACAGAGGATTAAACTTCATGCCATCGTTTTAAGAGCAGCTGACCATCTCTGGCTTGCCCTGCAAGGACAGACCTGAAGGGACCAACCTGGGCTCTCTGAAAACGTGGCCAATGTCTGGCTTTCCTGTCTTCCACTTACCCTTTTTCTCTCTTTTCTCTGTTGTCTTGTGTCGCCCTCAAAGCCTGCTGTGAGGATTCCAGAAACAAGCCTGGAGGGACCTGCCAGCCTGTCTCCCTTTACCAGGCAGGTCAACAGATGCCCTGTGGGAACTCTGCCAGAAGAAAAAGGGAACAGATTGTTGACTGCTCCTGCTCCTTCCTGCACTGGGACCTCCACTTGTAGTGACCTCATTTCCCTTTTTAGACTCATTAAAAACTTGCTGTAACCCTGCCTGTGTCCCTTAGGTGGTCTTCCATCCACATACTGACTGCTGATGAAGATAACCATTGCTTTGGAATGGAATTAGGTGGGGACACAGGGGGACCCTTCATCACTCCTAGAGGCATTGGAGAGTGGGACACATTGCAGTGAGTTCTTTCTCAGGCACTGCCTCTTGAATGTAATTAATCATCAAATCATAGAATAGTTTGGTTTGGAAGGGAACTTTAAACATGTTGTGATTTGAGCCCAGAGGAAACTGAGCACCAGACAGCCACTTGCTCATTTCTTACCCCTCAGGGATGGGGAGAAGAAAATACAACAAAGGGCTTGGGAATAGAGACAAGGACAGAGAGGGATGACTTACCCAATATGGTCATAGACAAAAGACAGACTTGATAGGGGAAGAAAAAGAGCATCAATTTAATTCAAGCACCACCACCACTTAATTTAACAAACAGAGTAGGACAGTGACAAGTATAACCAGACCTTAAAAACATTTTTCCCCCACCCCTCCCTTCTTCCTCTTTTCAACTTTGCTCCTGATTCTCTACCTTCTTCCCTGCAGTGGTGCAGGGGGCAGAGGATGTGGGGTTACAGTCGGTCTGTCATGTGTTGTTTCTGCCGCTTCTTCTTCCTCAGGGGCAGGACTCCTCACACTCTTCCCCTGCTCCAGCATGGGGTCTCTCTCATAGGAGACAGTCCTCCAAGAACTTTCTCCAACATGAATCCTTCCCACGGGCTGCAGCTCTTCCCAAACTGCTCCAGCATGGGTCCCTTCCATGCGTTGTAGACCTCCCAGTGATGAATTGCTCCAGCGTGGGCTTCCCTCAGAGTCCCAGTCTTCTTTGAGCGCAGCCACCTGCTCCTGCGTGGGGTCCTCCTCGGGCTGCAGGTGTGTGTCTGCTGCACTGTGGACATCCATGGGTGCAGGGGGACAGCCTGCCCTCTCACCACAAGCTCCAGGGGAGTCTCTGTTCCCATACACCTTTCCCCCTCCTCCTCCTCCTTTCTGACCACACTGACCCCTGTGTTTGCAGAGGTGTCCTCCTCGCAACTCCTCCTCACAACTCCCACTCCTCCTCTTAGGTTCCCCTTCTTAATTATGTTATCACAGAGGCGCAGTCACTGTCTCTAATTGGCTTGGCCTTGGACAGAGGGGGGTCCAACCTGGAGACAGGGGAGCTTCAAGAAACTTCTCATGGGGACCACCTCTGTAGCCCCCTCCCCCACTACTGTAGCACCCTCCCCCACTACCAAATCCCTCTGCCACACACACACAAACCCAACATGAAAGGTCATCTAGTTCAAACCCCCTGCAATAGGCAGGGACACCTTTAACCAGATCAGGCTGCTCAGAGCCTCGTCTAACCTGACCTTGAATGTTTCCAGGTTTGGGGCATCTAACAGCTCTCTGGGCAACCTGTTCCAGTGTTTCACCACCCTCATTGTAAAAAATTTCTTCCTTATATCTAGTCTAAGTCTACTCTCTTTTAGTTTAAAACCATTAGCCTTTGTCCTATTGCAATAGGTCCAGCTAAAAAGTTTGTCCCCACCTTTCTTATAGCCCTCCTTTAAGCACTGAAAGGCTGCAGTAAGGTGTCCCTGGAGTCTTCTTTTCTCCAGGATGAACAATGCCAACGCTCTCAGCCTTTCTTCATAGGAGAGGTGTTCCATCCCTCTGATCATTTTTGTGTCCCTCCTCTGGACCTGTTCCAACACGACTATGTCTTTCCTGTGCTGAGGACTCCAGAGCTGGATCTGGTACTCCAGGTGCAGTCTCACCAGTGCAGAGTAGATGGGCAGAATCACCTCCCTCTCTCTGCTAGCCACTCTTACGATGCAGCCTAGGAAACGGTTGACTTTCTGGGCTGCAAGCACACATTACTGTCTCATGTCCAGCTTTTCATCCACTGAGGAAGACATCCCTAGTAACTCCACTGCCAATGGCCATCAGTCCTTGCCTTGCTGCATCTCTGCTCAGAAATAACCTCTTGGACCAGGAGCATATCATATGAACAGGAATCCTGACAAATGCTGTCCTCCAGAGAAGAACTGTGGGTTCACAGGGACAGGGGACTCCAACATGTGACCTGCTGTAGCTGATAGCAGTACTAACTTGTGAACATCTCAGCCCTACATATGTTGGCAACAGGTGGCCATGCCAAATGCTGTGCTGAATGGTGATAGGGCTGCACGGGGAAGAAGTCCCTGCTGCCCATGCCCAGGCATGCTGACCGTGGCTCCTAGATGGGATGCTGGAGGGGACAAGCAGGTAGATAAGTGCCTGTGGGCCATCTCCAGGGCTATTTACCCACTCTCAATTCCTGCCAGCCTTGTGAATGTCATTCTCTGAGTCTCCTTGCTCAGCTCAGCTCTAGCCAAATCAAGAGGAGCACTCTTCCCCAAGAGATTGTGGCACTGCTGACCTCCCCGAGGCCTCCCACACACCCACAGTTCCTCCCTTCACTCTTCCTCACTTTCAAGAGGCAGTGCCTGAAAGAGAACTCACTGCAGTGTGTCCCACACCAGATGCTCAGTGTATTGGACAGAGTGCTACCACCACAAACAGTTCCACAAGGCGTCTGCAAAGATGCATCAGGAGCCAATTCCTTACGTGCACTGCCACCAGAACAAATCCTGAGAGCACTGGCAAGAGGCACCTCAGCCTGACATTGGGTCTGTCCCCCAGCACCATCTCTGCTGCCCAAAGGTGGCCACTGAGCATTCACATTCCAGCTGTTTCTTCTGTCCTCACCAAGGGAAACTGCACTCCCTTGCAGGGAGTCCTTCTGTCTCTGGCATCCCTGCTGCCAGCCACTTTCACTCCTTCTGCATTTGGGCCTTCTTGCCCTCCATGCCAGATCATTCCTTGGTCACAGATCACCACTGCTGAGCAGTTACAATTTGAATTTCCCCTACAGTGCACACACAAATTCATACACCCGGGCACAACCACACACGTGAGCTTACACACACCCACAGAGAAACTCATACATGTCCCCTTAGAAAGAGGGGTGTGCACACATATTTCCAAAGGAGCCCATGTCCATACCAACATGCACAGCCACCCCGCATGCCAACATGCATGCACAGATAATCAAACACATGCTTACACATGTGTGTTGCTACATGCATGCATTTGCATACAGATATACATGCATGCTCCTCTACACAGATGTACACACATAAAAGCACGCATCTACATCACTTGTGCCCACGCAATTACATATATTCCAACCAATCACACACATTTATGCTCTCCTGTATGAAGGCACATGTCTGTGCTAAAACACATGCACAGTCGGGGACACACTTGCCCAAACACACACAAAGAAAGAACATTTGTGTACAGCCATGTTTGCATGTGTATTGCCATGGTCACACACATGTATGTGCAAATGCACACATGAGCACGGGCAGATGAACACATCCGTGAGCACGATCAGGCACACACACCACTGAGAACCAGGACTCCCAACACGAGCTCTCAGCCTCTCTAGATGACTCTAGACATGTCCTTCAGACCCCACAGTTAAGGCAGCGAATCAGTCATTGGCCACTGCCATAAACCTTAGTGAGCTCAAGTATTTGGCAGTGTTTCAGTCAGCTGTTTTCTCACTTTCAGAAAGAGACAAGCCACAGCAGAGACCAAGCTGTCATGACCTTTGCAGACACTGAGCCTCTCCATGTGCCAGATCTGTGTGTGGAGGATAATGTAAAAGCCAGAGAACATCCATATTGTTGCAGCCACAAAGAATCCCTACATTACAAGTGAGACAACTCTTAGAGCCTTAGATGCTCCCAGCTATGCTTACTGTTCTCCTGAAGGGAGATGTGGGGCTGGGGCACCGGCCCCTGCTCTGTAAAGAAAATGGTGCCTCGGTGCTGTATTCACATAGCAGCAGAGCGTGGTGTCCCTGGGACAAGCCAGACTCTCCTCAGACTTCAGACACTGAGGTTGGGGCACCAGAAATGATACTGACTGATCAAGAGGGCCACTCAGCCTTTTCAAAGCATGGCTTAAAATCCCACTTATTAGAGTTAAGGGTAGAGAGAAAGAAAGGATAGTATAGATAACCTTACATCCCTTGAAATGCTGGGAACCCTGAGCTGCTCTACATCAGCTGCTCTCCCAGAATGAGAGAATCACAGAACAGTTGAGGATGGAAGGGACCTCTGGATTTCATCTGATCCAACCCCACTGCTCCAACCACAGGACCACCTCGAGCCAGTTGCCCAGAACTGTGTTGAAGTTTTTTTTTCTCTCTCTCTAATCAGGAAGAGTCAGCAGCGTCCCTGGAATACCTATGCCAGTGCTCAGTCACTCCCACAGGACACTCTACTGATCACATCCACAGAAAAAGTTACTCGATTTTGTCAGTCTAGCTTTACAGCATTTTCTTCAAAGGAAACAGCTCTATTCATCATTTCTACAGTCAAACACTATGACCCTGCCAGTTGTTTACTGGATGTGAACAACTATGAGCAGCTTTCACATGTTTGCTTCTTGGGGTGTAAATCAAGGAGTTCATCAGGGGAGTAAGAGCGATGTAAAGAACAGCCACTGCTCTGTCTAGTGAGCCTTTTGAGGTCAGTTCCCATGGAGGTGAAGACACACAGGCCATAGAAACAGGCCACAGCACTGAAATGGGAAGCAAAGATTAAGACAGGCCAGTGCCTGTCTTGTGCATAGCAGAGCCGCAGGATGGTTCTCGCTCTGCACCTGTAAGAAGTGAGGATGAAGAGGAAGCAGCTTAGGGTCACATCACCAATACGGAATGTGATCCCAGCCTTGTTGTCAGATGGGCCAGCACAAGCTGTGTCCAGGAAGGCTGGTGGAACACCAGAGAAGTGGTGGATGTGCCTGGGCCCACAGTAAACCAAGTGGGAGGTGAGTATTGTGTGCAGAGCAGGAGGCAGGGAACCAGCCAGCCATGTCCCTGCCACCTGCCGGGCACACACATCCTGATGTGTGATGGCCCCATGGCACAGTGGGGTGCAGGTAACCAAGCAGTGGCCATAGGCCATGAGAAGGTGGAGGAAACATTGGTCCCTGCCCAGGAGCTGGGAGGAGGACAGCTGGGCCATGCAGCTGTGGAATGAGAGGGGTATGTCCCCTGGTCTGAGGAAGCCCTCCAGCATCTTTGGAAGGAAGTCACTGGGTAAGAGAGACTGAAGCTTTTGGCCTTCAGTCGTTCCCAGATATGCTTCCTTAGACTTCATTCCCTCTCAGTGGAAGACATTGGGAGGGGTAGTTCCATCCTTCTCCTTGTACACTTTCGCCAAGTATATGCATTTTCATGGCAGGAAATAGGACCTGAGACTCTAGTGGCTGCCAAGAGAAGGATGAGGTTAACATGTGAAAAAATCCTCATTCCCACAGAATGTCAGCCAATTCCTGAGCACAATTTGTCTGGGGGGAGCAAAGAAACGGTCAAGAGATCTATACTCTCCTGCACCCAGTACCCTCATCCCTGTTAATTTTCACATTCCCCTACAAGCTCAGCATGAGAGGAATTTGATCAACCTCAGAAATACAACATTGCAGTGTTTCAGTTTCTGTGGTGACTGCCCTCAGCTCCCCCATGCATAGCTCCAATTTCCAGACTCAATGCACTCAGCAACATGGGTGATTATTTCCTGTCCGTGCGTGCTGGCCACGGCCCCTAATTTGGGTGTTGGAAGGGGAGGAATGTGGAGTAGCAGCTATGGGCATCTCAAGGGCTGTTCCCTGCATTACTACTCCTGACATTCTGCAAAGTGAACCATCTCCTGGATCCCCAGACCATCCCCTGCCATCCCACTGCAGCTTGAACCATACCAAGAGGAACGCTCTTCCTCAAGAGGTCTTGGGGCTGCTGAGCCCTCAGGGTCTCCTGCCTTTCTGGGCATTTGTGGGCACAGACACAGCAAGGTAAGGCCTGATGGTCAGTGGCAGCAGAGCAGCCAGGGGTGTCTTCCTCAGCTCCAAGGAATGGTGCCCAAAAGAGGAGCCACTGCAGGGTGTCCCAGCCTCCCATTCACTGTGAATGGAGAAGGGTGTCCTTGTGCCCTCACCCCCTTCAACCGCAGAGCAACACCCTTCTCCTTTGGCAGCCTGGGGAGTGTCCAGAAAGGGAAAGACCACATGGAGGCCAGGCTTGAATGCAGCAGAACTTTAATGAGTCAAAAGAGGGAAACAAAGTCACACCAAGTAGAGGACAACAGTGCAGGGAACCCGGGGGCAGCCAAGAGTCTATGGTTCTTGGCTGTAGAGAAGTTCCTGCATGATGTCCATCTGCCTGTCCCATAGAGGGAGAGGAGATAGATGGTCCCCACCAGGCTGGCCTTGGAGACATGTTGATGCCAACAGGAACTGAAGCAAAGCAAAGGGAGAGGAAGTCAAAGCCCTTCAGCTATCCTGAAAACAACATCAGAAAGAGCGATCCTGTGGCCTGCATGTCAAGGTGTCTCCCCTGGGATTTGCCAGCACCTTTAGCAGGGGGGGCACCTTCTGCCACAGTAGCGGCTGGTAATGCAGGAGAGGTCAAAGCCCCCAGAGTTGATGGGCACTCCGTCACAGCTGAGGATGCTGCCAACGGCAGCGGAGGTGGAGGAGCCCACAACGGTGTTCTGTGGGAAGGAGCTGAGGATGGGTCCGGGCAGAGTCACCACCACGGGGGAGGGCTGGATGACGATGGTGGAGTTCTGGCACTGCCTGACACAGGGCTCATTGCAGCTGTTGGCCAGTGGGGTGGGGCCACAGGGCCGGCATGGCAGGCACTGGTCATAGCAGGACATGTCTCTGAAGGTGGAGGTGCACCTGGGAGAGAGGTCAGGGAGGAAGCAGAGCACAAGGGTGGGTGAGGAGCTGCCTGGTTACCCTGTCACAAAGCAGCCAAGGCTGCCACTGAGTGGGGAAGTAGAGCCAATAGCCACATGTTCTTCAACGCCCTATGAAGAGCAACATTGTCCATGGAGGCTCTCTCCTAATTCATAAACCAAAAGCTCCCTCAGCCACATCCCAGCTTCTCTCGCTAAGCACACTTGGTCTCTGCTTCCCTATGTCATGATAAGAAGATCCAAACCCTGGGACAGGACAGAGCAATATCAGCTGGGATGTCTCTCAAGTGCAGATCTCCCTTTGGAAGAGGAGGAGAAGGGGCTTCAGACTCACCTGGTTCCCAAGCAGAAGGAGCCAAGAGAAGTGCATGAGAGAGCAGGGACTTGGGCTGCCTTTTATACCTGCCCTTCACTGCCGCAGGACCAGAGGCACCTTTGCAGAGGTAACAATTTTCTGACAAGCTCATCTTGAATGCAAACCATCGCAGCTAATGCTATGGGCTGTGCTTTCATTTCCTGCACTGCTCCTTTTCATTTCCAGGTTTGTGCCATGCCCATTCCCCAGTGAAGGCTTGTTCTGAGCACTGGGATGAAAGGCCCCAGGATTTCTAGGGCAGGAATGCAGCAGTGCTGGCAGAAGACTCAGCTCAAGTGTTGGATGTTTCCAGAGTAGGCAATTGATGTCAGTCTGGATCACTCTGGTGGGGCTGTTTGAAGTGTCATTCCCAGGAAGAAGCTCCAGCCATTCTCAGTTTGATGCTATGGGTTCCTATGTATGAGGATGTGCCACGTCTAGTCCATCTCTTTCCTTTCCTCCTTAGCTCACCCTGATGGTCATTTCCTTTTGTCCTAAAGGGCTGAAGGTCTGAGCTTAGTAAGACCTGGAAGGACGCCTCTGGAAAGAGACTACAGGCAGTCCCCCAGGGAACCCTGTGTGACTCAAGTAGCCAAGAGAGCTCTTCAAAGCCCATGGTCAGAGGCTTCCGAGGCACAGAGAGAAGGATCAACCCTGCTGCATGTTCCAGCTGGACTTTGGAACTCTGTTTCCAGGGAACTACTGGCAGGGAGACAAACAAAGCAGAACAACAAGTATGTCCAGGCCAACACATGGATCAGCCCCATGGTCACATGGGATCAGCCCCTCTTGTCCCTGTTTCCAGCTCTCCTCCCATGCCTGCTCCAGGCCAAACTGCCTTGGTCCTTCCATTTCTGTGTCTCTGCTGTTTCCCCTAAACAACCCATGCACAACCCCTTGCACAGTCCCCAAATGCTTTTCCACTGCATCGCGTAAGGAGTCCAATCCCCCTGTAGGCAGAAACACCCCTGAGTTCCTAAGATGATCCTCTCTTCTCACTCTTCTCAGAGTTGTCATCTCCAGACAGAGTTGACTGTGATACCTGGAGAGATGAGGAGTAGATGTCTGTGAAGCAGAGGGTTGTGCTGGATGTTCTCCTGTGACAGAGAGGTCATGTCTCTGACTCTGGCTGGGATATTTACAGCATCTGCTGTTCCCAGGGCCATTTCCCTTGAAGGGCCTTGTCTGTGGTGTGGGGAGAAGGGACAGAAAATCCCTGTGGGAACAGGGAGTTAGGCTCCTGCTTCCAGGTGCTTTTGGCTGTTCCTGGTTCTGCCTCCCTTCAGACACTACCGAGAGACAAGGAGGACTGCAAAGGTGCCTGTCTCCAACCCTGAAAGAAGTGGTTGCAGGCCCCTGTGTCTGACTGGGCAATGGATGACAGGAGAAGTTCATCACAGACACTCCTTCCTTTCCCCTTGGAAAGGGAAATTTGAGCTGTGACTCTGCAGGGAACTGGGACTGATTCTGTAGGCAGAGCAGGGACTGCAGGTGGGAATGGAGAATCATCACAGAGATGTCAGCTGTGAGGGGAATGGAGGGAGAAGTAAGACTCTGCACATCCCTGTCAGTGTTCACAAGTACCTCTCTAGGGGTTGTTTTGCACAGGTGAAAGAGAGAGCTGCTAGGGTAGAGTCCAACACTAGAAATGGAAACTCCTCTCACAGACATGTTTGACAAAATGCTTTCAGCCTGTGTAGGAATGGCCAAAATTGTCAGGAGAAGGCTGGGTCAATGCAAGGAGTGTTGAAATTCCTTCTTGCCTTTACAGGTCACGTGCAGAATGACTCTGTGCTCCAATCCCCTCCAGAAAGGACCATCCAGGCAGGACACAACACAACACAACACAACACAACACAACACAACACAACACAACACAACACAACACTGTGATAGACAGTAAACTGTTTGTTCATCAAATTCCATTAAAGATACTGGGAGCTCGTGACATGTTATTCCATAAACTATGTAGGTCTAAGCTTAATCTTAACTATTACATTGTGTAACGACTAACTGACTGCAAGTGCTTATCTAAGTTGAAATGCTGAAGCAAGGACTCCTATTGTACAAAAGACTGAAAAGAGGGAGAAAGGGAAGGAGGACAAAGGGGAGAAAGACAAAGGGGAGAAGGAAAAAGGAGTAACGTCTATACTCTGTAAGACATAAACAAAAGCTTTGTGAGCCACTCTCAGGAAAGCAGGAAATACGAGGAGTTGGTGATGCGAGGAAGACCCGCAAGACCCCCTAGATGCAAAGTGCGCAGACGCAGGGTACACCTCTCAGAGAGACCCGATACCGGAAGGCGGAGGATATAAAAAAGACGGACCCTCGGGAAGTGAGTGCGCGCCGTTGGTGGAGCAAGGACTTCTTGACCGCCCAGCGCTGTTTTGCTTATTGCCGCTTGCTAAATAAATAGTTGAAATTTAATCTGTCCTAACTTGCATCATTTTGGCAAGATAGTCTATAACAAACATAACACAACACAACACAACACAACACAACGCAACTCTCTGCTTCAATTTATCCACCAGCTATTCCAATCCCTACATCTACTGTTACCAGCAGCTCCCAAATGAGTCCCCTCCAATGCTGCTGGGGGTGAGTGAGTACAAAGCTCATGTGGATTCAGGGAGTGTCTGCAGAGGACTCCCAGGTGCTTCTGTGTGTGGGGGATGCTGAGCTCCAGGACAGCGCTCTCTGCCTCTGTGTGCCGATTCCACATCTGTGCCCTCAGTGTGCAGCACTGCGCAGGAAGGGGAGGGTGTGTGCTGGGGAGCGACTCCCTCCCCACCACTGCTTGGGTGTAGCTCTGAGCTCAGCCTGCCCAGGAACTGCACACTGGTGCTGGGGTGAGGCTGGGTCTCTGCCTGCCCAGCCTGAGCAGCAGGAAGGAAATCTGGGCATATTGCAATGAATCACAGAACTGGATGGGTTGGAAGGCACCTTCTGAGATCATGCAGCCCCTGTTCAAGCTGGGTCAGATAGAGCAGGTTGCCCAGGACCATGTTAAGTTCTTTTTTTAAACTGGTGTCCACTACCTCTGCTCCTGTCAGAGGACACTGCTGAGAAAAGACTCTTCTTCATTCCCTTCCATCAGGTATTTACAGACACTGCCAAGATCCCCCTCGAGCCTTCTCTTCCCCAGGATGAACACCGCCAGCCCGCTCAGCCTGTCCTCATAGGAAAGCTGCTCCAGTCCCTGCACCATTTTGCTGGGTTCATTCAGCTATCTTTCTTGTACTGGGGAGCCCAGGACTGGACCCAGCACTCCAGAGGTGGCCTCACCAGAGCTGAGTAGAGAGGAAAGATCAGGCCCCTTGTCCTGCTGGTGATGTTCTTCCTACTGCAGCCCAGGCTGCTGTTGGCCTTCCTTGCCACGAGGGTCCATTGCCACTGCAGATTCAGGAACAATCCTGAGCTGCTGAAAGTGAGTGGGACACATCTGTGAGTATTCAGGAGAAGTATCCCAGCTGCTTGTCCCAATGTTACTCTTCCTTGGCATCCACCAATAACCACTGTTGGAGGAGGAGGCTCGTGGCAAAACACATGTCTGCTCCTGTGATTTAATCTCCTGGAAAAAAAAAAAAACAAAAGAGGGAAGATGTTCTTCTAGCTCTACATCTGGGGATCAGTGAAAGCCTCAACATGTGTCAAAGGCCCATCAACCAGGTACTGGACAAGATTTTCTGTTCAACCCCTTGAGCTGTCCCCCTGCTTTTCAGGTCTCTTTCAGCTCTAGGGACTCCCCAGAATTGCCATGAGGTTTCACCCCAAAGCCTTGACTCAAGAGACCCAATTGTTTCAGGGGACAGGAGCCTTTCAGCTTCTTGAGGAAGTTGCACACCTGAGGAACTTCACCCGAGGATCCTGTCAGGCCATTTGAAAGCTGAGAGCACCCAGTTTACTGAGGCTGTCTGATCAAGTTCCCCTTCCCTTTCAAAGGGAAGAACAAGTCAAAGGGAAAGTGATAAACAAGGCACACAATGACAGCAGTCTCTCAGGAAGTGATGAGGGAGACAAGGAGGGAGACCAGAGCTCTTCAGCCTCTAACTGATGGGCCATCAGGGAACTGCAGGTGCAGCTTTGAAGTGTTTGAGGCTGAGCTTTGTAAGTGACAAGAAGTGACAAGAGGAACCTGAGGATTTGGGATGTTTGAGGGGGTCCTGCAGGACCAGGCAACAGTTCTGAAGGAATTCTTAAGGGAAGGGTCAAAGGTGGTGGGGAAGAGGGGACTGGGGAGGCGCAAGGGGAGGCGATAGAGAGGAGGAAGGAAAAAAGGAGCCAGTGGCACAGAAGCAGGGTTCAGTCAGGGCACATGTCAAGATGATGCCTGTGCCTGATCACTACTGTCCCCCTTGTCTTGTGAAATACTTTTCTAACCATCCTACTGAGTAACTTCACTCCCTTTCCCATGTGTGAGTGCTGCAAGGTCTGTGTGCCAGTAACTGGTGTGAAAGAGAGAGCTGGGTGCCAGTAACTGGACAACCAACCAATGCCCATAGGGATTGTAGGCCTCGGGGCCAGTAGCTGAATCACCAGGCTGTGCGCTGTAAGATCTAAGTGCCAGCAACTGGAGAAGGGTCACTCGTCAAAGAGCCTATTCCCCTCTGCACCAGCAGCTGGAGGGACTGGAGTGTAAGCAAGGTCTGGGTGTCATCAACTGGAGAAGGAAGAAGGTGGCAGAGGGGTCATACATCTTGCTGTCAGCAACTGCAGGGACCACATTGCACGTGTATCTGTGACAGGTCTAAGAACCAGTGACTGGAGGGACCTCAGTGTGTTTCTCATTTTTCTTTGTGAAATGAACCCGATGGTCATGGGTGTGTATGTGGAATTGGCAGCATATTTCAGGGAGTGGGCAGAAAAGCTGTATCTGAAGTCTGAGACAGAGGTGGGTAAGGGAGCCCAGGGCCCACTCATGGCTGCTAGACAGGCTGATATTACCAAGCCATGGTAATGTTTGAGGGATCCAAGAGTGTGGGGATGATGGTGAGAGGAATGGGAGATTTCACAAATCTTTTTGCCAGTGAACATCAGGCTGGTCTAGCCAGAGAGAAGTAGGAGCCCCAGGTGCTGGGTGAGAGGGCCCAGGCTCCAGGCACGGCTATTAGATTGGCTGAGGGCCAGTGCTGGTATTTGGGGGATGAACAAATGTGAGTGTTGAGTGAAATCAGAGGGTGTGGGTGTGGTGGTTTGACCTTGGCATTTAGCCAGGTACCCACTAAGTTGCTCTATCACCTCTAAGGGATTTCACCAGACTGTGGGTATCTCTAGGGTTGCTTTATTAACAATTCAGAGATGGGCCAGCACCTCAGTGAGTGGCAACAGCTCACAAAAATCACCCCCTATATATATGATATAACATACAACAAAAAGAGTCTTTGGTGATTTTCCAGGAACTTTCAGCTCTCAATTCATCATCAATTTCAAAAGTCCATCGTATTCCACAGTTTCGACTGGTTCTTATCATTCTGTTCCAATTCCTCTTCGGATACCACTGCTCATTGATGACCATTGACTTTGGTCATCATGGTTACTTATCTTCTGAACAATCTTCATCATAATTCACTTTTAGATTTCTGAGAAAAGACTCAAAATGTTCTATTTAATATATACTTAATCTATGCCTAGCTTTTCATTACCTAGCCTTTCTAAGTTGCTTAAACTGTCAGTATTGTTCCTAGAGCACCTGTGCTCTATTAATTAAGCCTATAAACCAATATCTATTTATTAATTATTCCTGTTATTAATAATATCCTAAGAGAAAAGAGTTTTCTAAAGCTTGTTCCTTTTACAATCACTTCCGTCTCCTCCCCATTTTTTCTCAACAGGGCAAAAAGGGGAAAGAAAATAAGATAGGAAAAAAACCAACCCTTGTGGGTAAAACAAAAGCAGTTTTAATGTAAGCAAAGCAAAGCAAAGGTCTGCATGTGGAAACAAAAAAAACCCAGATTTATTCTCTACTTCCCATTAACAGGTGATGTCGGGCCTTCTCAGGAAACAGGGCTCCGATACACGTAGTGATTGCCTCAGATGAGCAAGGGTCACACACACACACACACACACACACACACACACACACACCCTCCTTCCTCCTTTTTCCCAGCTTTATACTCGAGCAGACGTCATATGGTCTGGAATATCCCTTTGGTCAGTTCGGGTCAGCTGTCCTGGTTGTGTCCCCTCCCAAGATCTTGCCCACCCCGTCCCACTTGGTGGGGGTGGGGGTGGGGTGGGGGAATGTCGGAAAGAGCCTTGGTGCTGTGTAAGCACTACTCAGCAGCAGCCACAACACCAATGTGTTATCAAAACCCTTCCAGTTCCCAACATAAAACACAGCACCATGAGGGCTGCTATAGGGGAAAACCAGTTCCGGCTCAGCCAGACCCAGTACAGTAGGCATGTGTGTTTTCACTGAGAACTGTATGTCACAGCCGTACTGGAGACAGTGAAGCCACAGGCTACTTAGGTGATGAAGAGCCTGGGGCATGTCTCGTATGGAGATCCCAGCTAAGAGAGCTGGGACTGTTCAGCACAGAGAAGTCTCAGGGAAGATCTCATCAACATGTACAAATATCAGAAGTGAGTCTGTGAAGAAGGCTCTTCTCCATGGTGCACTGTGACTGGACAAGAGGCATTGGGCACAAAGTGAAACACAGGAGGCTCCGTCTGAACATCAGGAAACAATGTTTGACTGTCAGGATGAGGAAGCACTGGCGGAGGATGCCCAGAGAGGTTGTGGAGTCTCCATCCTTGGTGGCATTCAAAAAACATCTTGAACATGGTCCTGACAACCAGCTCTAGGTGAACCTTCCTCAGCAGGGGATTGGAGCAGGTGACCTTCACATGTCCGTTTGAAATTTAACAATTCTGTGATTCCATAATGTGAGACATGAGGAGAGGCTGAGAGAAATGACGTGTTTCAGCCTTCAAATGAGACGCTGAAGGGAGAGGTTTTTAATCTTCTAACACTTGACTGGAGGATGGAGAGAGGAGCCAAACTTGGAGGATGATTGGAGGAAGCCAGAGGGAGCAAAACTCTCCTTGAGCATAGTGATGGAAAGAAAGGCAATGGACACAGTCTGGAACAGGGGAAATTTATAGCGGAAATTAGGAATGTGTTTTGGTTTTACCCACGTGGTTGGAGCATGGGTGTAGATGGATCCCAGTAAGAATGGCACTGCAGCTCCATAAGGTGTTGATTAAAATACCATTAACTGAGATGAGACAAGAAGGAAAAGGGGGATGGCACAGGTAATGTTATGTCCCTTCAGATTCTGGCAAATCCCAATTATGGATCATGAAAAGGACCTTGAGTTGGGGTTTGTCACGTGCTGCAAATCGTGCCCATTCTGAGATTCACTGACATTGTCGTCTCTGGAGTTGTCACAGGATTTTCTTACAAATAGGCAAGTCTGTTCATCATTTCTACTGCTGAGCAAAATAACGTTATTATGAAAACACGGTGTTTCATTCACTCCTAAAGACAAGGACGTGTTTGTGGCATCATTGCCGAGTGCCAAGTGATATATAGAGCACAGCACAGCACGTGTCCATGCCTACTCAAGTCAGCTGCCATGCGGATCCCTAACTCCTCCAGGAACAATCATCTTCTGGTTACGGTGGGCCACTACAGGCAGGCAGGGAGATACACTGGTTCCTGAGGTACTTTAGTTTGGATAGAGGAGAAAGCTGATACTGCCTGGAGGATTCAAAAGGGACAGTCGGGATCTGCAGGGCTTGGAGTGTCATTCTTCAGGTGTCGGAGAGCTACATCCTAGAGGTGTGCTGAAGGAGATGTGGGGCAGACACTATGATGGAGCCAGGTGCAGAAAACTGGACAAAGTATAAAGGATGTTGAAAGAGGAGTCACAAGCATCAAGAATGGAGAGATCCCAGTGATGTGGCCCTGGGGTCAGCAAGGATAGTTGCAGGTTGAGGATTATGACTCTTTTTCTCCTCTCAGTAAAAATGCAGAAATCCTCTTCTTCCTGTACAGGTCTTACAACTTCTGCAAACCCTAAGAAGGCAGATCCGTCTCAGGAGCCCATTGGAGGGTAAGCTTCAGCTTGCTCTTCCACCTGGGAAAGACTGTGTTGAAATTAGGATCCTCCACTTCTCTAGAAATCTTCTTTTACAGCATGAAGATGTGCAGCACTTCCATGAGAATGTGCTTATTGTTGCCATTAACCAAGTAATGAGTGATAAGAGAAGAGGGAATGGCCTCAAGTTGCGCCAGGGAAGGTTTAGACTAGATATTAGGAAGTATTTCTTTACAGAACGGGTTGTTGGGCGTTGGAATGGGCTGCCCAGGGAGGTGGTGAAGTCCCCATCCCTGGAGGTGTTTAAGAGTAGGGTCGACATAGCGGTTAGGGATATGGTGTACTTGGGATCTGTCAGTGCTGGGTTAACGGTTGGACTAGATGATCTTGAAGGTCCTTTCCAATCTAGATGATTCTGTGATTCATTATCATTACCTGGATTGTTATTCACCTCATTGTGGAGGTTTTCTGGAGCAAAGCCTATATGACACAACCAAAATGAACAAAATGTTATCTTTGTTGTGACTGGTGGGTGGGATCACTCTGGAGTTGATCTGGAAAGGGGGTGGCAGTAGGGGTCTCCACCTGCCCACCCCCCATCCCTTTGCATGCCCTTTCAGCTCTGGGGTGCAGCGCTGCCCTATACCCCACCCCTCGCAGTGCAGTGCTCCAGTGGGTGCCCCATGGGCTCCCTGTGTGTGTAGGAGGGTGACCCACTGATCCCTCATCCTGTTCCCTGTTGACCCATCACCCCTTTCCCTATGGAATTTGTTCTCTTTATTGCCTCTGGTTTTGTGGCATTCAGCTGCCTCGCTGAAGGCAAGTTCCTCTCAGTCTGTAGTTTATACCACCAGAGCAGGACACAGGCAAAGCCCCTGGGCTGCTGCACAGCAGGGCTCATCTCCTATTTCTGGGGACTTGGGGGAGAAGCTTTGTTGAGGAAAGAAAGGGGAGACGTGAGAGAAACAGAAAAGACTTCTCTTCCCAGAACAAATAGCAGTGTCCCCAGAGAGCTGAGGACCAGGGGAAGATGCAAAACCTCAGCAGGGAAGAAACCCCTGACCTCCCACATGGCCCAGCAGTGGCTGTGCAGAAGAGCAGGTGATTCTAGCTGGGGAGGTGAGGACTCCACTGTGAGCTCACCGGGAACAGCTTCTTCCCACAACTGGGACCCCCAGAGACCCCAGGGCCTCTCACTGTGGAGATGCTAAGAATGCCCTTGGCTGAGGGAGCCACAGGTGTTTCTTCCGGAAAAGGGAGAAACCCAGAAGGAGCATTTCAGACACAGGAAGAACAGATCATTTCTCTCCCCCACTTCTTCCTTTGCTCCCCCAACAGAGTCGTTTCCTGCAGCTCTGTTATCTCAGGGCTGGGAGGTTCTTTTCTGACTCTCTCTCACTCTGTAAATGGGCAGGTTGGTCTCGACATACACCTCAGATATCTCAAGCTCATGGCCTTCATGGGACAACTGCCATCAGCTCTCCCCTGGCAGCTCTCTTTCCCCATGCACCCAGGGATCTGCAGGTCAAGATCCTTCTCCAGGAGGTCCCAAGTGTCAGTGGCCAGGATATCTTCTTTATCTCCAAGTGACAATGCCAGAAGGTGCCCCACTGCCATGTGTCCCATCCTCCCCTTCCTCTCCGAATGATGAAAAGTCTCCACCAAATCCCCCACCAGTCAAGACAATGCCTTTCTTCCTCAGCAACTCGATACAATGTCCACCAACAAAAGAATTATGTTAAGGCAGAGGCTGGGATGCAGAAAGCTTTAATGACCCTGAAGATGGAAATTAGTCCAATTTAGGAGGAGACGGCCAGAGCAGGGAGAGCACCAGCAGCTGCTAAATGTCTGTGCCCATCGGCCATGGTGGAGATCCCACAAGGGATGGATCAACATGGAGGGAGAGGGGCCAGCAGATCCCCCAGCTTGGCTTTGTGGGTCTTACAGGCCAGAAAAACAAAAGACAAGAAAGAGATGGGAGGGAGGAGAAGGCAGAGGAGTTAGACTTTGGCCATGTTTTCAATGAGACCCAGCTGCCCTTCCATGGAAGGATGCTCAGCCTCTCTGAAATCACTGGCCAGAAGCTCTGTCCTCAGTCCAACATGAGCTTCTGAATTCCTGGGGTCCTTGTCTGGCCTGTCACCAGTGGCTTTAGCAGGGGGGGTACCTTCTGCCACAGTAGCGACTGGTAATGCAGGAGAGGTCAAAGCCCCCAGAGTTGATGGGCACTCCGTCACAGCTGAGGATGCTGCCAACAGCAGCGGAGGTGGAGGAGCCCACAACGGTGTTCTGTGGGAAGGAGCTGAGGATGGGTCCGGGCAGGGTCACCACCACGGGGGAGGGCTGGATGGCGACAGTGGAGTCCTGGCACTGCCTGACACAGGGCTCATTGCAGCTGTTGGCCAGCGGGGTCGGGCCGCAGGGCCGGCATGGCAGGCACTGGTCGTAGCAGGACATGTCTCTGAGGGTGGAGGTACACCTGGGAGAGAGGTCAGGGAGGAAGCAGAGCCCAAGGGTGGGTGAGGAGCTGCCTGGTTATCCTGTCACCAAGAATGCAAAGCCAATACTGAGTGGGGAGCTGGAAGCTCTGCCAAGAGCCACATGGTATTCATTCCCCCACAAACAGAAGCCTGGCCCAGGGAGGATGTCTCTGAATTTCTAAACCAAAAGCCTCCTCAGCCACATGCCAGCTTCTCTCGCTAAGCACACTTGGTCTCCGCTTCCCTATGTCATGATAAGAAGATCCAAACCCCGGGAGAGGACAGAGCAATTTCAGCTGGGATGTCTCTCAAGTGCAGATCTCCCTTTGGAAGAGGAGGAGAAGGGGCTTCAGACTCACCTGGTTCCCAAGCAGAAGGAGCCAAGAGAAGTGCATGAGAGAGCGGGGACTTGGGCTGCCTTTTATACCTGCCCTTCACTGCCGCAGGACCAGAGGCACCTTTGCAGAGGTAACAATTTTCTGACAAGCTCATCTTGAATGCAGACCATCGCAGCTAATGATATGGGCTGTGCTTTCATTTCCTGCACTGCTCCTTTTCATTTCCAGGTTTGTGCCATGCCCATTCCCCAGTGAAGGCTTGTTCCGAGCACTGGGATGAAAGGCCCCAGGATTTCTAGGGCAGGAATGCAGCAGTGCTGGCAGAAGACTCAACTGAAGTGTTGGATGTTTCCAGAGCAGGCAAGTGATGTCAGTCTATGTCACTCTGGTGGGGCTGTTTTAAGTGTTATTAGAACGAAATTCCAAACATCTTTAGATGGATGCCGTTGGATCCCGCACATGAGGTTATACCATGTCCATATGTTTTCCTGCCTCCCTCCTCAGCTCACCTCAGTGGTCACTTGTTGTTGCTTCCCCAGGTGTAGGTGTTGTGCTGCTGGGGTTTGACCCATCCTGCGTAACACTGCCCAGTCCCCAGGGATCCTCAGCAGAGTCCATGGACCGTTGTGTTCCCATGTGTGTTCTTTTCTTGTGTTTCCTTGTAAGCAGCTGTATTTTTGTGAATGCATGTGGGAGCACAAATTTCTGTAAAATTCCATGTCAGTGTGCATGAGCTTGTGTGTATGTGTGACCTTGTGTGTCCTTCATCACGAGGGAATGTGCTGCTCATGGCAGTTACACTCTCCTCTGCTCTGTCCATGAGCACCACAGAGCAGCAGGTTCCCAGGGTCAGAAGGAGCCTGAGTGCAGCTGAATGGTGATGGCACCAGCCTGCTAGAGATGTGTCCAGGGAAGAGGCTCTGAAGTGCAGCCCCTGGATCCTGAGACCTCCTTTTCCTGCCCCTCCAAAGCTCACGCTCCGCTGCTGCCAATGTCAGGCCACTACACCGATGGTTTCACTCCAGCTTGGGTCCTTAGTTTAATTCAGTGCGTGAAGTGTTAAGGCTTGGACAACCAGCCCACGTTAGAGTTGACCTATAGATTAATCCTGTATGTTTTATAACTGGTAACCATTGTCCTTATAAGTGTTATACTAAGTTAGAAAAAAACTCCCATTCTGATGTAAAAAGTGGAAGTATTGAAGCCTGAACAACAGGCCCTGAGCCAAAGCTGCTAGCTCAGTATGTAATCATTAGTGAAATATGTATGGAAGATGTAGCTATCTTGAATTTATATTTATCTTTCTTTGTGTGTGGATAAAATAACAGGGTCATGGAGACAGCTGTCTGTCACTGTGGCCTGAAGTGAGTCCTTGTGCCTTATCCAATTAGATAAGCAGGGAAACTCCCTTAGCTTCTCCCTTGAGCCCTGGCCAGGCTCTGGGGGCATCTAATGTGAGATTGAAACCAGATACTTCTGCTTAAAAACAAAGGTGCCAGCTATTCTGGCTTGCTGATTTTTGGGTATATAAGGCTGGACCCGCTCACAGCAACTTTGGATGCCTGACCTACGGGTGGACGCACCGCGTAGGATTTCCCACTTGCCGGGACAGGCTCAACAAATCCTCGCTGTAACCAGGGCTCCCCAGCGACTGCAGATCTGGATGATGGTAAAGTATGCAAGTGGTGATGGATCTTTCTTAATCACTATTCTCTCTCAAGTAGTAATGATTTGATGCATTACCCTGTATTTTCCCATTTGTTTAAATGCACTATTCTGTCTTTTCTTACTGTATGTTTTCTGTATTACTCTGTTACATTATTTAGTTATGCCCAGTAAAATACGCCTACTCTTCTCACTCTGGTGTCTGAGTTTAATTGGTATCCTTAATCAGCAAAAGAGTGTAACAACAGTGGGAGTGCCTCAGCACGGCTGGCAGTGCCCCCTCCCTGCCTCTCCAGGCCAGGACACGGCTGCTCTCCCCAGCTCTAGAGAGTTCAGAAGGACGGGGATTGCTTTCTGGGCAAGGAGAAAGGCTGAGGAATCCTGATGACCATGTGCTGGCCATCCCTGAGGGGATCTGCTTCCTGTGCAGTGTCAGTGCTGTCTGCAGCAGGACACAGCAAAATGTATGTGCACAGATCTTCGGTCTGGTGCTGCATCAGGCAGGACCTGAGACCTTGGAGCAAACAGATAAGGAATGAAAGGAACAGAGAGCCTGATATCACTGTGCTCTGAGGGGAAGTGACAGACCCTGTGGCTCTCTCAGTTAAAGCCAAAGAAATGGTGTCTGTCTTGGACTTCAGACCACAAGGACCACAAGGGAAGGGGCATTAGGTTCGACACCACATCTCCCAAAGCCTGCTGCTGTCCCACAGGGCTGTCCAGAGGAGACTCTTTTCTAACAAGGGCTGTGTACAGTGGGTAAATGTTCTAAGCCCATCTCCCCTCCTGAATATTTGTCTGCCTGGGCTCAGGCCCAGCTTGGACACAGTGCAGCCAAGGCTTCCCCCCTTCCCTTGAGTGACCTCGGGGAGATCAGTGCCAGGGAGCTCTGCTGGGAGAGCTCAGCCAGGGCTGATTCCCCTCTCCGTGGAGCTGCTGCTGAGCTGAGGCTCTCGTGTAGCTGAGGGAAACCTTGCTGGTGTGTCAGGAGGTAACAGGCACTGTGGACAAGGAAAGGGCAGGGGAGGTGTGTACCTATAGTTTAGCAAGACCTTGACAGACTCTCTCACACTTCATTTATGACAAAATTTGTGAGAAATGGTTTCAGTGAGAGAATGAAAATGTGGGTGGAATATTGGCTGGACTACCAGGCTCAAAGAGTTGTTGATGAGTGGTGCAAAGCCCAGCTAGCAGACACGTACTGTTGGGCTTTCTCAGGGATCAACAGGAGGATCAATACTCCAAAGATTTAACGAACACCACGAGCGGCGGGAAGGTCAGAAGTTCCTGCAAGTTTGGGAATGACACCCAACCACATGGAACAGGTGGGACACTGATCTTTGCCACAGAAATTGTTCCCAGCAGGTCCAGGAAATAAGAGTTGAAAGGAAAGAGAGAAGATGGACTGGACTGTGGAGGTGCTCTGTGACATGAGTCGAGGCAATGAACAGCTGCTGGGATAGGGAAATTTCTAGTTAAGCAAGAGGCAAAAAGAAAGAATGAGAAGTGGAATGGATTTCCCTGGGAGATTCTGCAATCTCCATCTCAAAGCAGCCTGATTTAACGGGAACTGTTGCAAGCGGGGGTTGATCCAGACAACCTCTGCAGGTCCTTGCTCAGCTACACTGTGACTGTGTGATTCCCCCTGTCCCCTGCCCTCCCTGAACCCTGCACGCCCAGGTCACCCTTGGCCTCCCATCCCCTCTGCTAGAGAGCAGCTCGGAGGCATTGTGCTCGGCCTGCAGAGGGGCAGCTGAAGGGAGGCTCTCAGCCTCCTCCGTGCCATGGGCAGGAGGTGAGTGGCTGCTGTTTGCAGGCGCTGAGCTCGGGGACAGCTCTGGGAAGCTGCTGCATGTGCTGGGCCAAGGCCCTGCTGCTGCCCCAGGCTGCAGCTGGCGCTGGGCAGGCTTCTTCTTGCTGGGGAGCCCTTGCTGGAGGAGGGAGAGAGTGGGATTGCCGGGAGCCCAAGTGGTGGCGGTGCAGAGCCGCTGAGCACTCTGAGCCCGGGCGAGCCCCCGAGCGGCGCCGGCGCAGGGCTCAGCCCCGGGGCGGAGCTGGCGGCGGCCGAGAGGAGCGGAGGCGGCGGAGAGGAGGCGCCGCGGCCGGAGCAGAGAGCCGGGGCTGGCGGGGGGCAGCGAGGCGCGGGCGGCGGAGCGGCGGGATGCGGCGGGGCCGGGGCGCAGGGCTGGCGGGGCTGGCCGCGGTGCTCCTGGGTGCGCGGGGCTGCCGGCGGGGACCGGGCTAGGCCGGGGCTCGCCTGTGACCCTCCTGCTCCTCTTGAAACTTATTCCCTTCTCTGTCCTCCCTTCTAACCCCAACAAGGTCGTTCCCTCCCAGCTTGCCTCTCTATGCCTTACTCCACTTCTGCATCCATCCATCCATCCATCCATCCATCCATCCATCCATCCATCCATCCCAGCCAATCTCTTTTCCTCACTCCCTTCTCCTCTTCCTCACTCGGACTGTCCTTCCAAACATCCCTCATACATTCCTGTCCCCAAAGAACCACTCTCAGAGGAACTGTCTGTCCATCCTGTGTTCTCAGATCACACCCCCATCATCTGTGAAGTGTCCCCGTCTCCCCTCTCCCGCTGCACGACATGTTCAGCTGAAGCAAAGGGATTCTTCTTTTCTCCTCGGCAGTGGCTGCGGGCAGAGCCCAGGTGCAGCAGGAGCCGTCGGCAGAGACTAAAGAGGGCACCGGCATCACCATCAACTGCTCCCACCCCAACGCAAAGATCACCGACTACATCCAGTGGTACCGTCAGCTCCCGGGCCGAGCCCCCGCACTCCTCGTGAGCGCTTTTCAGGGCTCCAAAGAGCTGCAGGCCCCGCCGGGGCGGCTGTCGGTGGCGGCAGACCGCCGGTCCAGCGCCCTGTGGCTTGCCCGGCCCCGGCGCGGGGACGCGGCGGTGTATTACTGCGCGCTGGGAGACACGGGGAGAGGAGCCGGGGCTGCGACCGGGCACGAACCGCCGCGGGCGGGGCCGGGCGGGGCCGGCAGGGGCGGGGGGACAGCCCCGGGCGGGCCCGCCAGGGGGCGCTGCCGCTCCGCCCGCCAGGGCCACCTCGCCCCGCCCGGCCCCGCCCGGCCCCGGGCCCCGGGCCGCTTCCCCCGCCCGCCCGGCCCCGCCACCAACACCGGCACCACCAGGCCCCCCCAGCAGTCAAGGCCTGGCCTCAGCACCTCTTCTCATTGACGGCCGCTGCGGGTCTGTGCTCCCGAGGCCACCAAAGAGCCGCGCTTGGGCAGCGCTGCCCAGGGACAGGCAGACGGGCTGGGCAAGGCAGGCAGGGCAGGGCGGGCTTTCCCCCAGGCTCTCTTGCTGCCTCCCGACGGGCTCAGACTCTGCTGCCTAACGGGGCATCCTCGGGCCTGTCTGTAACGGCCGGCCAGCTCTGCCTCAGAAATGCCTCGCTCAGGGGACAGAGTCCCAGAGCTTTTGCCCTTCCCGGGCACATGCACCAAGGGCTCCCCCAAGGCTGTTAGTACCGCCAACAGCCTCCCTGCACGTTCGACGGAGCCAATTAGCAACGGGGCAATTAAGAAACCAACGCACCCAGGAAGTACCCGGTGCAGCAGAGCTCCTCCTGCCCACGGGCAGCCGGGCAGCCCTCGGCTCACACGGAACATACAGGGCCCCTCCTCGGGCTCCGGCCTTTCCCCCCGAGGACAGCCAAGGGAACCCCGAGCAGGTGCTTTCTCTGCCCTGGCCCCACGGACACTCCAGGGCTGAGTTGCTAATGAAAAGCTTTCCTTGAGAAAGAACAGCCAGGAGGGGTTGCACATTTCTTTACTGAATTAAAAATTGTATCCTCCAGCTAAAGGGTTCATGGAGCTTTCAAACTGTTCCTGCTCCCGTTACAGAGTCATCCCATGGAGTCAGGAGTTCAAGCTCCACAGCGAGAGGAGAAACAGATGTCGAGGTCACAGGCACCTTTAAGTGCTCCCCACAGTGCCTCAGTGTTGAGACCATGAGCTTCTTTGACAGGTTTCAGTAGCTTTGGACTTGAAGCCCAGTAGACAGGGTAAAAGCTCGGGCTGGACACACCGACTGCAGCCTCAAGGGATGCCATGACTCCTACTTGAGGAGTGAGTCATAACCATATTTGCTGGGTTGCCCAAAGCAGCTGAAGATCTGAGATTAGTAAGACCTGGAAGGAGGCCTCTGGGAAGAGCCTGCAGGCTCCAACCGGTCCCTGGGGAACCCTGTGTGGCTTAAGGAGCCAACACAGCTCTTCAAAGTCCATGGTCAGAGGGTTCCAAGGCACAGAGTGAAGGATCAGCCGTGGTGCCTGTCCCAGCTGCACTTTGTAACTCTGTTTCCAGGGAACTACTGGCAGGGGGACAAACAAGGCAGAGCCACGGGCATGGCCAGACCAGCACATGGATCAGCCCCATGGTCACATGGCATCAGCACCTCTTGTCCCTGTTTCCAGCTCTCCTCCCATGCCTGCTCCAGGACAAACTGCCTTGATCTGTGTCTCTGCTGCTTCCTCTACACAACCCATGCACAACCCCTTGCACAGTCCCCCAATTCTTTTCCACTGCATCCCATAAGGAGTCCAATCCCCCTGTAGGCAGAAACACCCCTGAGTTCCTTAGATGATCCTCTCTTCTCACTCTTCTCAGAGATGTCACCTCCAGACAAAGGGGCTGATCAGTTGTAATGAGAGGGATGTGGATAAGATTTTTCTAAAGCAGAGGGTTGTGCTGGATGTCCTCCTGCCACAGAGAGGTCATGTCTCTGACTCTGGCTGGGATGTTTACAGCATCTGCTGTTCCCAGAGACATTTCCCTTGAAGGGCCTCATCCATGGTGTGGGGAGAAGGGAGAGAAAATCCCTGTGGGGACAGAGAGTCAGACTCCTGCTTCCAGGTGCCTGTAACTGTTCCTGGTTCTACCTCCATTCAGACACTACTGAGGAGGGACAAGGAGTACATTAGGGGCTGCAAAGAGGCCTGTCTCCAACCCTGAGAGAGGTGGGTGCAAGCCCCTGTCTCTGGTTGGACACTGGATGGCATTAGAAATTCGTCATGGAGCCCCGAACTGGACTCAGCACTCCAGAGGTGGCCTCACCAGCATTGAGTAGAGAGGAAGGATCAGGTCCCCTGTCCTGCTGGTGATGCTCTTCCTACTGCAGCCCAGGATGCTGCTGGCTTTCCTTGCCACGAGGGTGCATTGCCACAGCAGACTCAGGAACAATCCTGAGCTGCTGAAAGTGAGCTGGACACAGCACTGAGTGTTCAGGAGAAGTATTGCAGCTGCTTGTCCAAATCTTGCTCTTCCCTCAGTGTCCACCAGTGACCCCTCTTGGAGAACGGGGCTCTTGGTAGGAGACATGACTGCTCCTGTGGGGTTACCTCCTTGCCAAAAGAAACCCAAGGAAGGCAAATGTCCTCCTAGCCCTGCTTCTGGGGATCAGTGAAAGCCTCAACTTGTGACAAAGACCCATGAGCCAGGCACTGGACAAGATGCTCTGTTCAACCCCTTGAGGTCTCCCCCTGTTTTTCATGTCTCTCCTGCAGTGGTGGGGACTCAGCAGGACTTGGCTGGGGGAGTCCCTGTGTCTCTGAGTCCCTGTGAGTTCTTTGCCCAACAGAAAACTGCTGGTGGCTGCAGTTCTGGGATGTGCATTTCTGGGTTCTTGTGTGTCCCTCTGTGCACACATCTCTTATTATGCTCAGTCTGTCTGTTCCTGGAGTGGGGAAGCTGTGGGATGAGCTGGAAAAATCCGCCATGGTGGCAGGCCAACACACCCAGAGAGGCTGAGGAGACTCCATCCTTGGAGGTCCTCCAAATCCATTTGGACACAGTCCTTTGCAACCAGGTCTAGGTCACTCTTCCTGATCTGGGTTTGGACCCACTGACCTGTAGAAGTTCCTTCCAAATGTGCCAATTTTGTGTTTCTGTAACACAAGTGAAAGGGCTCAAAGAAATGAATTTCTGATTAAGACTAAACTATGATGCATGAAAGCTTTGCTTCTGGTTGTTTCTCAAGGACTCCTGTTTTCCCGAGGCATCTTTGTGTAGACAAAAGTAAAACGCTCCCTATATAAGTCACTGATGGCAGACTCAAAGCCTTCAGTTGAACTTGGGCAAACTAAGATAAGGGGGACTTGAACAAAAGGACACAGAGATACTATCTAGGCAGGATGATCTTGCTGAGTTAGGAAGAAGACGCCTGGACTTTACTCCACGGCACATGCTCTGGAAAGAAGGTCAACTAATGAACACCATGAAGAAGACTACTTACTTTTGACCTCGACCATTGAAGACCCTCGCTCTACTTTTACTACGCATGCTTGGACTATATAAATGAATTCCAGGAACTCATTATCATGACACCCCTCTCCAGGAAATCTAATGCGTCTCTATGATTTGTGTGTATGTAAACTGATGTCCCTTGCCAGTTCTTGGGAGCCCTTATGGTGGAGAATCCCCAGGGCAACCCCAGCGTTGCTAATAAAGAATATCTGCTTAACAGTTATATTGGATTCTGACTGTTGAGTGAATTTTGTACTTTCACAAGACATGAGGGGAGGCTGAGAGAACTGGCCTCCTTCAGCCTTCAAAAGAGAAGCTTAAGAGAGAGCTTTTTGATGCTTCTAACACTTGACTGGAGGATGAACGGGCAGATGGATCTAAGATCTTCTTGAGTACAACGACAGTGTGAAAGGCAATGGACACAGTCTGGAACAGGGGAAATCCTCCTAGAATATTGGAATTGTGTTTCTTTTAATGATAAAGTTGGAGCATGGGTGTAGATAGATCCCGGTAAAAATGTGACTCTGGCTCCACAGAGTATCGATAAAAATACCATTAATTGAGATGTCGCTGTAGAGATGGACAAAGCGACACACACATACACACACACACACACACACTCACATGGGTGAACAAGTGGCTATTTTTTTATTACTAAAAGCATACATTTTTATATATTTCAGGTGCCAGAGTGTCACAATATAATTGGTCAAAAAGTTGTTTTTAACATTCCCATTGGATAACCTTTATCAGTTTCCTCCCTGCTTGCTTCATCCTGCTATGTAGTCAGCAGCTCCTTGAAAGTTATATGCTTTAAGCATAGCTTCCCAATCTTAAGGGTACACTGGAATCTTGTCAAGGTCAAACTCTTCTTCAATCAGTTTATCGACAGACGAGCTGCCTTCCCCAACATTGAGATAAGACAGAAGGTGAAAGGGGGCAGCTCTGCTGACTTTATGCCCCTTCAGTTGCTGGGATCCCTGGCCTATGGAGCATGAGGTGGAGCTCGAGTTGGGGTTTAGCACATAGTGCAAGTGCTGCCTGTGCTGAGACTCAGTGGCATTGTCATCTTTTAAGTTTTACATGGGTTTGCCTTAGACATACACCACTCCTAATTTCTACTGTTGAGCAAAAGGACATTTATATGAAAGCACGGAGCTTCACTCCTAGGGCAAGACAAGGACACGCTCATGGCAATTTTGCCAAGTGATATGTGCAGCTCAGCACAGCACAGGTCTGTGCCTGCTCAGGTCAGGGTAAGCTAACGATAATGAACAGTTTGTTATCTCTGCCCTGACTGGTGCTTGGGATCACTTGGGAGTTGATCTGGAAAGGGCGTGCGAGTGGGGCACCCCACCTGCCCATCCCCCACAGCTTCACATGCCCTTACAGCTCTGGGGTGCAGGGTTACCCTATACCCACCACTGGCAGTGCAGCACTTCAAAGGGTGCCCCAGGTGCTCCCTGGGAGTGGAGGGTGACCCACTGATCCCTCATCCTGTTCCCTGCTGACACCTCAGCCTTTCCCATAGTTTGTCCTCATCATCTCTGCATCTGTGGCACCTGTTCCCAGGAGAAATAGCAGTGTCCTCATAGAGCTGAGGACATCAGGGGAAGATGTGAAAACCCTGACCTCCCAGATGGCCCAGCAGTGGCTGTGCAGAAGAGCAGGTGATTCTAGCTGGGGAGGTGAGGACTCCACTGTCAGCTGACTGAGAACGGCCCCTTCCAATAACTGGGGCCCCCAGATCCCCCAGGGCCCCTCATTGTGGAGATGCTGAGAATGCCCTTGGCTGAGGGAGCCACAGGTGTTGCTGCTGGAGGAGGGAGAAACCCAGAAGGAGCATTTCAGACACAGGAAGAAGAGATCATTTCTCCCCCCAGTTTCTTCCTTTGCTCCCCCAACAGAGTCGGTTCCAGCAGCTCTGTTATCAGACAAGCCATGTCCAGGAAGGCTGGTGGAACACCAGAGAAGTGGTGGATGTGCCTGGGCCCACAGTAAACCAAGTGGGAGTTGATTATTGTGTGCAGAGCTGGAGGCAGGGAACCAGCCAGCCATGTCCCTGCCACCAGCCAGGCACGCACAGCCTGATATGTGATGGCCCCATGGCACAGTGGGGTGCAGGTAATCAAGCAGTGGCCATAGGCCATGAGAAGGTGGAGGAAACATTGGTCCCTGCCCAGGAGCTGGGAGGAGGACAGCTGGGCCATGCAGCTGTGGAAGGAGAGGGGTATGTTCCCTGGTCTGAGGAAGCCCTCCAGCATCTTTGGAAGGAAGTCACTGGGCAAGAGAGACTGAAGCTTTTTGTCTTGCAAGGCAAGGCCTGATGGTCAGTGGCAGCAGAGGAGCCAGGGGTGACTTCCTCAGCTCCAAGGGATGATGCCCACAAAATGAGCCACTGCAGGGTGCCCCAACCTCCCATTCTGTCTGAATGGAGAAGGGTCTCCTTGTGCCCTCACCCCCTTCCACCCAGAGCAGCACCCTTCTCTGCTGGCAGCTTGGGGATTGTCCACAGAGGGAAGTACCACATGGAGGCCAGGCTTGAATGCAGCAGAACTTTAATGAGTCAAAGAGGGAAACAAAGTCACTCCAAGTGGATGTCAGCAGTGCAGGAAGCTCTGGGGGCAACCAAGAGTCTGTGGTTCTCAGCTGTAAAGTTCCTGCCTGATGTCTGTCTGCCCGTCCTGTAGAGAGAGAGGAGACAGATGGTCCCCACCAGGCTGGCCTTGGTAAGATCTTGCTGTCAGTGAGAACCAAATCAAACAAAGGAAAAGGAGAGAAAGTCAAAGCCATTCAGCTATGCTGAAAACAACCTCCAAAATGTTCATCCTCTGCGCAGCAAAATTTTCTGAGTTCCTCCAGGTGTGTCCCTGGGGATTTCCTAACACCTTTAGCAGGGGGGGCACCTTCTGCCACAGTAGTGGCTGGTAATGCAGGAGAGGTCAAAGCCCCCAGAGTTGATGGGCACTCCGTCACAGCTGAGGATGCCGCCAACGGCAGCGGAGGTGGAGGAGCCCACAACGGTGTTCTGTGGGAAGGAGCTGAGGATGGGTCCGGGCAGGGTCACCACCACGGGGGAGGGCTGGATGGCAACGGTGGAGCTCGGGCACTGCCTGACACAGGGCTCATTGCAGCTGTTGGCCAGCGGGGTGGGGCCGCAGGGCCGACATGGCAGGCACTGGTCGTAGCAGGACATGTCTCTGAGGGTGGAGGTGCACCTGGGTAGAAGCAGGGAGGAAGCAGAGCACAAGGGTGGGTGAGGAGCTGCCTGGTTACCCTTGCACAAAGGAGCCAGGCCAGTGTTGAGTGGGGAGCTGGAAGCTCTGCCAAGAGCTATACGGTCTTCATTCCCCCACAAAGAACAGCCTGGCCCAGTGAAGCTCTGTCCTAATCCAAAACCTAAAAGCCCCCTCAGCCCCACAACCTCTCTCTAAGCACACCTTCTCCCCACTTCTCTTTGTCATAACAAGAAGATCCAAACCCCGGGACATCACTGAACAATATCATCTGGGATGTGTGTCAAGTGGAGATCTCCTTTTGAAGAGGAGGAGAAGGGGATTCAGACTCACCTGGTTCCCAAGCTGAAGGAGCCAAGAGAAGTGCATGAGAGAGCAGGGACTTGGGCTGCCTTTTATTCCTGCCCTTCACTGCCGCAGGACCAGAGGCACCTTTGCAGAGGTAACAATGTTCTGACAAGCTCATCTTGAATGCAAACCATCGCAGCTAATGCTATGGGCTGTGCTTTCATTTCCTGCACTGCTTCTTTTCATTTCCAGGTTTGTGCCATGCCCATTCCCCAGTGAAGGCTTGTTCTGAGCACTGGGATGAAAGGCCCCAGGATTTCTAGGGCAGGAATGCAGCAGTGCTGGCAGAAGACTCAGCTCAAGTGTTGGATGTTTCCAGAGCAGGCAAGTGATGTCAGTCTGGGTCACTCTGGTGGGGCTGTTTGAAGTGTTGTTCTCAAGAAAAAGGTCCAGCCATCCTCAGCCACACTCTATGAATCCCGCACATAAGATTGTTCCATAGCCTTCTCTTTCCGTGCCTCCCTCCTCAGCTCACCTCAGTGGTCACTTGTTGTTGCTTCCCCAGATGTAGGTGTTGTGCTGCTGGGGTTTGACCCCATCCTGCCTAACACTGCCCAGTCTCCAGGGATCCTCAGCAGAGTCCGTGGTCCATTGTGTTCCCATTTGTGTTCTTTCCTTGTGTTTACTTGTAAGGAGATGGGTTTGTGGGGATGTAGATGGGAGCACATATTTTTATATAATTCCACCCTGGTGTTCATGAGCCTATGTGCTTCCTTGTGTGTCCTTCATCACGAGGGAATGTGCTGCTCACTGCCCGGACACTCTCCTCTGCTCTGTCCATGAGCACCACAGAGCAGCATGTTCCCAGGGTCAGAAAGAGTGTGAGAGCAGCTGACCGGTGATGGCACCAGCCTGCTAGAGATGTGTCCAGGGAAGAGGCACTGAATTTTCCAAATGAGATGGCAGGGACACAGGACAGCAGGCTATCATGACAGTCATTACTCAACGACTCATGGTCTTGTACATTTTCTTTCTTCCATGTCTTAGCACAGTTAGCTTTTGTTAAAGCACCGTTTCCTCCACTGACCTCTGCTTCTCAGCATAGGTACTAGGGGTAGGAGTCACCTCTTTGGAATTTTGCCATTTCAGAGTCAGGGGAAGGACTTCTGCTCACCCACTTGAAAGGTGTATGATGAAGTCCTCTTATCTCAGTTCCTCAGCTTACCCCCCATTTTTGGACAGAGTAAAGGTTCTTGGGAGAGAGACATGGCCCATCTTGCCTCATAGACATGATTAAAAGCCCACTAGAAGTGCAATGTTGTCTCTAAGGACTAAGGCAGGAAACTAGTGAGAAGCTTAGATGAAAAAGTCAGACATCTCTACTTGGGCAGAGGCACCCATGCCTCAGTGGTTGAAGGCAAAATCCTCTCAGTTGAAACCCCCTCAAGGTAGCTCTGCTGAGAACCCCGGTGAACTGAGGGGTTTCATCTATGCCCTCCCTGCAGATAAAGGAGGATTCTTGATTAATGCTCTAGGGGAGAACCAATCTCACCTCAGGTAGGTATCTAAGACAGTTGAATCTGAACCACCATCTGAAGGATCCCTTTCCCTCCTTTCTTCCTCCTTAGGAATTTACATACCAGAAGTCTCATGTGGCTTAAGAGTAGAGAAATCCCCCTTAATCCAGCTCTCCTTAAACATGTAAGGCATTGGAAGTGTTTGCTAGAAGTCTTGGGCAGGCTTCACTCACCAGCTCAGCCAATGGAAATGATCCAGATGACATCTCTTCATGCACCATTCTCCAGATGTCCCCTTGGCTGAGGGAGAACATTGGAGAGAGGTTGATTTATTGGAGGAGCTCTTGAAAGAGGAGCTGCTTCAAGTATGCTTGAAATATAAATGAATATAAATGAAGTTATATACATTGCAGTAAAATACAAAAATAAAAATAACGTTACTGGTTTCTATACACTGACAAAGTCAGGGGGTCTTGAGAGGTGTACTGGTCTTGTAATTTCACAGAATCACAGAATCATCAAGGTTGGAAAAGACCTTGAAAATCATCCAGTCCAACCATTAACCTCACACTGACCGTTCTCAACTCCACCAGATCCCTCAGCGCTGGGTCAACCCGACTCTTCAACCCCTCCAGGGATGGGGACTCCCCCCCTGCCCTGGGCAGCCCATTCCAACGCCCAGCAACCCCTCCTGCAGAGAAATACTTCCTAAGAGCCAGTCTGACCCTGCCCTGGTGCAGCTTGAGGCCATTCCCTCTTGTCCTATCACTTGTTAGTTCATTAAAGAGACTCATCCCCACCTTTCTCCAACCTCCTTTCAGGTAGTTTTAGAGGGTGATGAGGTCTCCCCTCAGCCTCCTCTTCTCCAGACTAAACAACCCCAGTTCCCTCAGCTGCTCTGCACCAGACCTGTGCTCCAGACCCTGCACCAGCTCCGTTGCCCTTCTCTGGACACGCTCGAGTCATTCAATGGCCTTTTTGTAGTGAGGGGCCCAAAATGAACACAGTAATCGAGGTGTGGCCTCACCAGTGCCGAGTACAGGGGTAAGATCCCTTCTCTGACCCTGCTGGTCACACTATTGCTGATACAAGCCAGGATGCCATTGGCCTTCTTGGCCACCTGGGCACACTGCTGGCTCATGTTCAGCTGGCTGTCAATCAACACCCCCAGGTCCCTCTCTGACTGGCAGCTCTCCAGCCACTCCTCCCCAAGCCTGTAGCGCTGCTGGGGGTTGTTGTGGCCCAAGTGCAGCACCCGGCATTTGGCCTTATTGAAACTCCCCCAGTTGGCCTCAGCCCATCGCTCCAGCCTGGCCAGGTCTCTCTGCAGAGCCTCCCTACCCTCGAGCAGATCAACACTCCCACCCAACTTAGTGTCATCTGCAAACTGACTGAGGGTGCACTCGATACCCTCGTCTAGAGCATCAATAAAGATGTTAAACAGGAGTGGCCCCAAAACCCAGCCCTGGCGGACACCACTCGTGACCGGCCGTCAACTGGATTTGACTCCATTCACCACAACTCTTTGGGCCCGGCCAGCCAGTCAGATTTTCACCCAGCAAAGTGTGTGCCCATCCAAGCCGCAAGCAGCCAGTTTTGCCAGGAGAATGATGTGGGAAACGGTGTCAAAGGCCTTACTAAAGTCAAGGTAGACAACATGCACAGACTTTCCCTCATCCAATAAGCGGGTCACCCTGTCATAGAAGGAGATCAGCTTTGTCAAGCAGTACCTGCCTTTCCTAAACCCATGCTGACTGGGCCTGATCATCTGGTTGTCCTGCATGTGTTGTAAGATGGTACTCTGGATGAGCTGCTCCATCAGCTTCCCGGGCACCAAAGTCAAGCTGACAGACCTGTAATTTCCCAGATCATCCTTCCGACCCTTCTTATATATGGGCGTCACATTGGCCAGTTTCCAATCTGTTGAGACCTCCCCGGTCAGCCAGGACTGCTGGGAAATGATGGAAAGCAGTTTGCCGAGCACCCCAGCCAGCTCCTTCATCACCCTCAGGTGTATCCCATCCAGTCCCATAGACTTGTGTATGTCTGTGTGATGCAGTCACTGACTGTCTCCTCCTGGATTGTGGGGGGGTCGTTCTCCCAGTCTCTGTCTTCTGGCTGAGGGGGCTGGATTCCCTCAGTACAGCTAGTCTTGTTATTAAAGACTGAGGCAAAGAAGCCATTAAGCACCTCAGCCTTTTCCTCATCACTTGTTACCATGTTTCCTCCTGCATCTAACAGGTGATGGAGGCTCTCCCCGGTCTTTCTTTTGCTGTTGATGTACTTATAGAAACATTTCTTGTTATCTTTGAATTAATTTCTAGCTGGGCTTTAGACCTCCTGATTTCCACCCTGCACAGCCTTACAGCATCTTTGTAATCATTGTGAATCACTAGCCCCTTCTTCCAAAGGCCATAAACTCTCCTTTTCTCCCTGAGTTGCAGCCAAAGCTCCCTGTTTAGCCAGGGAAGTCTTCTCTGGTGCCAGCTTCTCTTATAGCACCTGGGGACAGCCTGCTCCTGTGCCATTAAGACTTCCTTCTTAAAGAGTGTCCAGCCTTCCTGGACCCCTATACTCTTCAGGACCGTCTCCCAAGGGATTCTCTCAAGCAGGTGCCTAAACAAGTCAAAGTCAGCCCTTGGGAAGTCCAGGATGGCAGTTCTGCTGCCCCCTCTCCTGGCCTCTCTAAGAATAGAGAACTCCATTATTTCAGGACTGCTGTGCCCTAGTCAGCCTCCAACCACCACATCATCCACCAGTCCTTCTCTGTTCACAAAGAGGAGATCCAGCAGGGCACCTTCTCTGGTTGGTTCACTCACCAGCTGTGTCAGGAAGTTATCTCCCACACATTCCAAGAATCTCTGGGACTGGTCCTGCTCTGCTGTGTTGTATTTCCAGCAGATGCCTGGGAAGTTAAAGTCTCCCACAAGAACAAGGGCAAGCGTTCGTGAGATTTCTCCTAAGTGCCTATAGAATATTTCATCCACCTCTCTGTCCTGGTTGCGTGGCCTATAGTAGACTCCTACTACAACATCTGCCCTGTTGGCCTTCCCCCTGATTCTAATGCAAAGACACTCCACCCTGTCTTCACTACACATGTGGTCGAAGCAATCCTAACAGTCCCTAACATACAGCGCCGCGCCACCCCACCGCCTCTCCTGCCTTATCTGTCCCTTCTAAAGAGCTTGTGGCCATCAACTGGCATACTCCAGTCATGGGAGACATCCCACCATGTTTCTGGAATAGTCACTACATCATAATTTTCCTGTTGCATCACAGCTTCAAGCTCCTCCTGTTTGTTACCCATGCTGTGTGCATTGGTATAGATGCACTTCAGATGGATTGATGTCCCCAGCACCTTTTTGCATTTAGAGGTCCTAAGTCTGGCCTGACCTTTCACAGGTGTTAACACAGTTACTGATCCATCAGTATCCCTTGCATCTTTGGTGTGCTGCATGTCTACATCCCTTGCCTCCACTGAGATGGCAGGGTGAGGGTCATCACTGCCACAACAGCCCACAAGCTCTGGTAATCTACCCTGGGGCTTATTTCTGGGAGTTCCAGTTTTGTCCCCTTCCCCCTTCAAACCTAGTTTAAAGCTCTCTTAATGAGTGGTTTCTACTTGCCAAGTCAAATTCTCTATCATTACTTGATTTTCTAAAGTCATTAGTCCTGGTAATAGGAAACTTTGGAGCCTCCAATCAAGTTGGGTACTGCTGTGGAAGGCCCTGTCCAGGTATCAAGGTCTTTTTCTGTTTCGGTATCCCTTTTAATTTGTCCCCAGTATCGTGCTTTGATTGACCTCTTTTTCTGTGTACGACATAGGGTCGGTAATCCTAAAGTTACTTGTCTAGTTATTGTACTAAGCTGTAGTCGGGTAGTCCAATATCCATTTGATGTGACCCATGTCGTGTAACGTGGAGACAAAATTCCTTGTTTACAATCTCCATTTGAGAAATTTTGTTTCTTACAATATTCTGTCATCATCAAAGTAGAACTTAGGATTGATATTTTACTATGATTTAGGACATTGGGGCACCTCCAACTAGCTCTGCTGTCATAAATAGGCTTCGTGCCCCAATTAAAGCACCAGTCTACCTTTCCTATATACCTCCAATACCTATATACCTCTTATAGATCTTCTAAAGGTCTTGTCCAAACTTTGACTTTTTTCCTAAGGTTAGTACATTCTGGAGCAGTGGCCCCATTAGGCACTTTGCTAGCAGTAACACAGAGTTCCAGTAATCCTGCAGCCTGTCTGCCAGAGGCCCAAAAACTGGGCATTTAAGGGTTGTGATCCTTAGGGACGTTGTTCCTCTGAACCCTTCCCGAATACTGTTCTATTATCTCCTAATCTCCAAGGAGTAGCATCTTGTAAGACATCACTACCTCTTTGTCTACACTTGTTCTCTTTCTCTAAATAATAGGAGACGTTAGCCCGTTTAAAGGCTTTTTCGATGTTGTCATATTCCCCTAACAAAGATGAATTCATTGGTAGAACAGCCCACGGGATAGGCTGACTAGTTGAATGAGGAAATGGGATGCGTGCTGTAACACTAGTAAGATTATGCATTCTACCAAACCCTTGTATCAAAGTTAGAATCAAGTTTTCATCTAAGTCTGCATCGGCCCCCCCCCCGTCTGTATCAACTTCTGCACCTCCTGAGATCACCACAAGAGGTGTAACCCAGGACTTCATGATTCCCGGGTTAATTTTAAGCGCAGAAGTCCTTCTTGTTTAACAGTCCATTCTGGTGGTGTGGCTGGCTTGGTCCTGCTGTGGTGTATCCACGGGGTGACTCCTTCAAGCTTGACAGCTGTGTAGGTGGTAAATAAAATCTGGAAATTTCTTCTCCTTGGATGTTTCCCAACTCTGTTGTCCAGCCAAGATGTTCTTTTTTATCTGCCTTGTTTGAGCAATTCTGCCAGGATATATCTATTCTCAAGATTAGGATATTTTCTCTGTACCCATTAATCACTAATTGTTATAGGCCTCCACTTGAAGACACCAACCACACACACACACACATGTACACACACAGAGGTGTTGGACTCAGCAGATTAATCTTCTGCAAGTCCTGTCTCAAAGGTTTCGGTGTGGTTGAGGGGAGAATGATCTGCACCTGCTGTGAGGGGGAGATGCAGATGATGAGAGTAACATGAACAGCTTGAGCCCATTCACACACAAAAAAGCTTTCTCACTGCTCTCCATCTGTCCTTGAGAACTTTGGACATGGCTATGGGGTTTGGCCATGGGATTGAAGTGCTTGGAAGGCTAACTAGATGTGGGCTTATTGCTCAGTGAGGATGGGGACCTGGTGACAAATGATAGGGAAAAGGCTGATGTACTCAATGCCTATTTCTACTCAGTTTTTACTAATATGGCTTCTCCTCAGGCTCACCACATCTCTCAAACTTCCCGCAGGCTCTCAGGGAATGAAGCAGCACCCACAGTAGAAGAAGAACTCAGGAGCTCTTACTCTCATCTGGATATACACAAGCTCATGGGACCACCTGAGATGTATCCAAGGGTGTTTGAGGAGCTGGCTGGACAGTCTCTACTCAGTCCCTGGAATGGGATGGAGCAAATACTCTCAGAAGCTGTTCCTAAACAACTGAAAGGCAAGAAGTGTGTTGGGAGCAGCTGACATGGGTTTACTGAGAGCAAATCATGCCTGAGCAACCTCATTGCTTTCTGTGAGGAGGTGACTGGCACTGTGGGGAAGGGGAGGGGCAGTGGATGGGCTGTACATGGATTTAAGCAAGACCTTTGACGCACCCTCATGGGTGCACACACATGCACACCTATATGCACACCAACATATACACACGCACAGACATGCTCACACAGACAGATATGGGTGCTGTTTGGGAATTTTTATTGCACACTTTCAGGCAAATTTAACACATACTTTTGGTTAGATATGAAAAAAGTCACCACCACCAAATGATCAAAATATTAGAGTGTTACCACCATAATAATTTCTACAAGGAGTCTGCAAAGATGCGTCAGGAGCCGATTCCTTATGTGCACTGGCACCAGCACCAATCCTGTGAGGGCTGGCATGAGGCACCTCAGCCTGGCATTGGGTCTGTCCCCCAGCACCTGCTCTGCTGCCCAAAGGTGGCCACTGAGCGTTCACATTCCAGCACTGCTACAAGACAATGCTGCAGCTGTTTCTTCTCTCCTCACCAAGGGAAACTGCACTCCCTTGCAGGGAGTCCTTCTGTCTCTGGCATCCCTGCTGCCAGCCACTTTCACCCCTTCTGCACCTGGGCCTTCTTGCCCTCCCTGCCAGATCATTCCTTGGTCACAGATCACCACTGATGAGCAGTTACAGTTTGAATTTCCCCTTCAGTACACAAACGAATTCACACACACAGGCACAACCACACACATGGTCTGACATGCACCCACAGAGCAACTCATACGTGTCCCTTAGAAAGAGGGGTGTGCACACATGTTGCCAAAGGAGCCCATGTTAATACCAACATGCACAGCCACCCCCCCATGCCAAATGTACGCACAGATAGTCAAACACATGTATGCTTACACATATGCACGTTCCTGCTCTAAAACTCCAAAACGAGTCTTAGAGTTCCTCTGCCAGCTTTTACGGTAACATTGCATGCATGCATTTGCATACAGATATACATGCATGCTCCTCTACACACATGTACACACACAAAAGCACACATCTACATCACCTGTGCCCACACAATTACATACATGCTGACCAGTCACACACATTCATGCTCTCCTGCATGAAGACATGTGCATGTGCTAAAATACATGCACAGTCGTGGACACACTTTCCCAAACACACACAGAGAACATCTGTGCACACCAATGTTTGTATGTGTATTTCCGTGTGTATGGGCTGCAGCCCCACAAAGAATTCACCAGTTACACGAAAAAGAAAAAACAAATCCCGCATGTTAGAAACTCCGGCCTGAAGTTAGTGACCTCCTCAAGGGTCTGAGACCAACCCCTGCCCTTGCAAAGGGAGCGGTGCCACAGTGACACACTCATGTGGCAGCAGAAGGGTGTGTGCCTGCGACAAGCCAGACTCCCCTCAGGCTGCAGACACTGAGGCTGGTGCACCAGAAGTGATGTAGTAGTGAACCCACCTCTAGACTCACTTTAAGGTAAATACCCTCTCTTCAAAAGGCAGAGAATTACAGAAGCAAAAATAATTTACAAAGCAGCTGAAAAAATGGTTTGACTACTCTGTGAATGTTCATGTAATTCCCCCCCTCCCCCCCATTTTAACTGATGTGCTGGTGGTTTTTCTTGTGTTTTGCATGCAGGTGCAGGTGGTGTACTTGCCTGCAGGGAGAGGGAGCTGCTTGCAGTCTCCTCGGTCATCATGAGCTGGCTGCGTTTATCCTGAAGCCAAAGTTCCTATATGCAAAACGGTTTCTGCACATAATAGTACAAGAATAAGGAGAGTGCATTTGATTTACCTGCCAAGGTTTTGGTAGCGGAAGGGCTGCAGGGGTGGCTTCTGTGAGAAGTTGCCAGTAGCTACCGCCATGTTGGACAGAGCCAGTAACAGCCGGCTCCAAGGTGGACCTGCTGCTGGCCAAACCTGAGCTCATCAGCAACGTTGGAAGAGCCTCTGTCACACCATATTCAAGGAAGGGTAAAAGCCTCTGCACAGCAGCTGCAAGAGAAGAATGAGAAAATGTGAGAGAAACAACTATGCAGACACCAAGGTCAGTGAAGTAAGAGGATAAGGAGGTTCTCCAGGTTCTGGAGCCATGGAGAAGACAGTGGTAATGCAGATTGTCCCCCTGCAACCCATGGAGGACCACAATGGAGCAGAGATCCACCCTGCAGCCCACAGAGGACTTCACCCTGGAGTAAGTGGAGATGCCCTGAGGATGTTGCAGCCAGTTTCTGTCAGGAGCCAAGCTAGAGCAGACTCCTGACAGAAACCGTGACCCATGGAGAGAAACCCACACTGGAGCAGGTTTTTTCCACACCATGGGAACAGACTGCACTCCTCCTAGTGCTGGGCCACAGTCCCCTGGGAAAGCAGGAGGCTGTGCCCATACCCCTGAGGCAGCACAGCAAACACAGAGCAGCGGCCTCTGACTACTCTGGCAGGATGACACTATGGGGAGCAGCTGCTATACCCAAAACCCAGTAACCTACGGTCCTGCATCAGGACCCAGACGCTTTCTTTACAGGCCAAGAAAGGTTCTTGAAAGGCAAATGTGTCTGCTGGACAACCCCAGCTTCTAACAATGTTTTACTAGTTGGAGAGGTGTCCGCATGACGCAGAGCAGCCAGTCCTGCTCTGAGACTACAGTCCTGGAGGAGGAGGGCTCTGCGTGTAGCACAACACAGCAGAGGCCAGGATCACCTCAGGTTATCTGTTACATGGATCCAGAACTCCTCAATGTACAACGGTCTTCAGGTGAGGGTCACAACACCCTGCCAGTTGTTTACATCATGTGAACAAATGCCAGTTCCTGAACCTGCTCAGAGCAGCTTTTGCATCCCTGTTTCTTAGGGCCTAAATCAAGGGGTTGAGATGGGGAATAAGAACAATGAAAACAAGAACCACTGCTCTGCCTAGTGACCCTGCTGAAGGGGGTCCCATGTAGATGAAGACACATGGGCCATAGAAACAGGCCACAGCAGTGAAATAAGAAGCACAGGTTGAGACAGCTCAGTGCCTGCCTTACACACAGCAGACACACAGCATGGTTTAAATCACTATTAAAAGACAACCAATTCTGGAAACAATACCCTTAGTTTGAAGTGTAAAGCCTGCATGGCAACTGTGCCCTTATCCTAAATTTTCCACATCTCCACAGTTGTGCATTCAAACTAGAGGTCATGCCAACAGTCAGTAGCAGAGCTTTGGCAGTGTTTCGTCCAAAGGGCTTACTCATCTGTCAGAAAAAATGCCATCCCTCCCTCTTCTACAAGGACAATTGCAGACGGTATAATCATTGCGAAGGACCTGAGGTACCTTCTGCTTCTTATAAGGTTTAGTGTGGTAGCATAGGAGGTCTATATGGGATGATGATGATGGTAATTAGCAGCATGACTAGGGAAAAAGATTTCAGACATGCAAGTGAAACGCTGCTATAGAGCTTTTGTCTTTCAGATGTTCTGAGCTGTGCTTCATGAGCCATAATTCCCTCTTGATGAAGGACATGTGTGGGGGGATTTCCATTCTTCCACTTGTACACTTTTGTCAAGGCATCTGGATGTTCACATAGGAAATAGCATATGAGAGTGTAGTGTCTGCTGAGACACATTTCCACCGATCAGAAGGATTTACATGTAATAAAATCCTCTCTCCCCACAATGGCAGCCAGTTCCTGAGCACAAACTCTCTGGAGGGACCAGTGAAGCAGTCAGGAGCTCTGCACTTGCCCACAGCTCTCTTGGGAAGTGCACCCAGCACCCTTGTCCTCATTGATCTTCATGTTCTCCTGCACACTCTGTCTCAGAGCAATTAGATCCCCCTCAGAAATACACTGTTTCACTGTCCCCATTTCTGTGCTGACTACCCTCAGCTCCCACAGGTGTAGCTCCAATTTCCAGCCTCAAGACATTCAGCAGCATGGGCGACTTTTCCCTGCTAGTCCCGTGCATGTGTGCTGGCCATGGCCCCTAGATTGAGTGGTGGAGGGCAGAGGAAGCTGGAGTAGCAGCTCTGGGCCATCCCAAGGGCTCTTCCCTTCTTTACCACTCTTGCCATTCTGCAAAGCAAATCACCTTTCGGAGTCCAATGCCAACCCCCTGCCAAGGCAGTGCAGCTCCAGCCATAGCAAGAGGAACGCTCTTGCTCAGGAGCTGATGGGGCTGCTGAGCCCTCAGAGCCTCCTGCCTTTCTGGGCATTTGTGCACAGAGACACAACAGGGCAAGGTCTCCTTGTGCCCTCACCCCCTTGCACCCAGAGCAACACCCTTCTCCTTTGGCAGCTTGGGGCGTGTCCACAGAGGGAAGGACCACATGGAGGCCAGGCTTGAATGCAGCAGAACTTTAATGAGTCAGAAGAAGGAAACAAAATCACTCCAAGTGGAGGTCAGCAGTGCAGGGAGCCCTGGGGGCAGCTGAGAATCTGCAGTCCTTGGCCATAGAGAAGTTCCTGCATGATGTCTGTCTGCCTGTCCCAGGGAGGGAGAGGAGATAAATGGGCCTTCTCCAACTGCTGCTGGGGAGACTGTCTGGGTGAGGTGGTAGGAAGCAAACAAAGAAAATGGAAACAAAAGGAAAAACAATTCAGGTATCCTGAAAACAACCTCCAAAATGTTCATCCTCTGCGCAGCAAAATTTTCTGAGTTCCTCCAGGTGTGTCCCTGGGGATTTCCTAACACCTTTAGCAGGGGGGGCACCTTCTGCCACAGTAGTGGCTGGTAATGCAGGAGAGGTCAAAGCCCCCAGAGTTGATGGGCACTCCGTCACAGCTGAGGATGCTGCCAACGGCAGCGGAGGTGGAGGAGCCCACAACGGTGTTCTGTGGGAAGAAGCTGAGGATGGGTCCGGGCAGGGTCACCACCACGGGGGAGGGCTGGATGGCAACGGTGGAGCTCTGGCACTGCCTGACACAGGGCTCATTGCAGCTGTTGGCCAGCGGGGTCGGGCCGCAGGGCCAACATGGCAGGCACTGGTCATAGCAGGACATGTCTCTGAGGGTGGAGGTGCACCTGGGTAGAAGCAGGGAGGAAGCAGAGCACAAGGGTGGGTGAGGGGCTTCCTTGATTACCTTGTCACAAAGAAGCCAAGTCCACTGCTGAGTAGGGAGCTGGAAGCTCTGCCAGAAGCCATATCGTCTTCATGCCGACAAAAAAGAGCAGCCTGACCCAACGAAGATCTCTCCTAAATCATAAACCGAAACCGCCTTAACTTGCCAATCTCTCTGTACACAGACCTTGTCCTTAGTTCCCTCTGTCATGACAAGAAGATCCAAACCCCAGGACAGGACAGAGCAATACCAGCTGGGATGTCTCTTAAGTGGCAATCTCACTGTGGATGAGGAGGAAAAGGGGCTTCAGACTCACCTGGGTTCCAAGCAGAAGGAGCCAAGAGAAGTGCATGAGAGAGCAGGGACTTGGGCTGCCTTTTATTCCTGCCCTTCACTGCCGCAGGACCAGAGGCACCTTTGCAGAGGTAACAATGTTCTGACAAGCTCATCTTGAATGCAAACCATCGCAGCTAATGCTATGGGCTGTGCTTTCATTTCCTGCACTGCTCCTTCTCATTTCCAGGTTTGTGCCATGCCCATTCCCCAGTGAAGGCTTGTTCTGAGCACTGGGATGAAAGGCCCCAGGATTTCTAGGGCAGGAATGCAGCAGTGCTGGCAGAAGACTCAGCCCAAGTGTTGGATGTTTTTAGTGCAGGCAAGTGATGTCAGTCTGGGTCACTCTGGTGGGGTTGTTTGAAGTGTTGTTTCTGACGAAGAAGCTCCAGCCATCCTCAGATGGATACCGTGGGCTCCCATGCATGAGATTGTTCCATGTCATTTTCTTTTCCTGCCTCCTTCTTCAGCTCACCTCAGTTGTCTCTTTTTGTTGCCTCCCCAGGTGTAGGTGTTATGCGACTGCGGTTTGACCCCATCCTTCCTAACACTTGGGATGCTCAGCAGGGGCCATGGTCCCTTGTGTTCCCATCTGTGTTCTTTCCTTGTCTTTACTTGTAAGCAGATGGGGTTTTTTTAATGCATCTGGGATTATAGACTTGTGTATACTGTAATGATGGTGTGCAGGAGCCTCTTTTTTTATGTCTTTGTGTGTGTCCTTTATGACGAGGGAATGTGCTGCTCATGGCAGGGACACTCTCCTCTGCTCTGTGCATGAGCACCACAGAGCAGCAGGTTGCCAGGGTCAGAAGGAGCCTGAATGCAGCTGAACGGTGATGGCACCAGCCTGCTAGAGATGTGTCCAGGGAAGAGGCTCTGAACTGCAGCCCCTGGATCCTGAGACCTCCTTTTCCTGCCCCTCCAAAGCTCACACTCTGCTGCTGCCGATTTCAGGCCACTACAAGGATGGTTTCACTCCAGCTTGGCTCCTTAGTTTAATTCAATGTAACAACAGTGGGAGTGCCTCAGCACAGCTGGCAGTGCCCCCTCCCTGCCTCTCCAGGCCAGGACACGGCTGCTCTCCCCAGCTCTAGAGAGTTCAGAAGGACGGGGATTGCTTTCTGGGCAAGGAGAAAGGCTGAGGAATCCTGCTGATCATGTGCTGGCCATCCCTGAGTGCCTCTGCTTCCCGTGCAGTGTCGGTGGTGTCTGGGCTGGGACATGGCACTCTCTCAGGTCCCTGCACATGACAAATGTATTTGTGCATCCCATCAACCTGGTGCTGTATCAGGCAGGGTCCGAGATCTTGGAAGAAACAGGTACTGAATGAAAGGAGCATGAAGCCTGATATCGCTGTGCTGTGAGTGGGGGGACAGACCCTGTGGGTTTCACAAGGAAATCCAAAGAAATTATGATGGCTTGGGATTTCAGACCATAGAAACCTTCCTGCCCCGGGCAGGGAAGGGTCATTAGGTTTGATACCACATCCCCCAAAGCCTGCTGCTGTCCCACAGGGCTGTCCAGAAGAGACTCTCTTTCCAACAAGGGGTACAGTAAGTTTTCTAAGCCCATCTCCCCTCCTGAATATTTGTCTGCCTGGGCTCAGGCCCAGCTTGGACACAGTGCAGCCAAGGCTTCCCCCCTTCCCTTGAGCGACCTCGGGGAGGTCAGTGCCAGGGAGCTCTGCTGGGAGAGCTCAGCCAGGGCTGATTCCCCTCTCCGTGGAGATGCTGCTGAGATGAGGCTCTTTTGTAGCTGAGGACCACCCTCATTGCTTTCTGAGGAGTTAAAAGGCACAGTGGAACAAGGAAAGGGCATGGGAGCTGCATACCTAAAGTTTAGCAAGACCTTGACAGCCTGTCTTGCACTTCCTTTATGAACGAATTTTTGAGAGATGGGTTCAGTGAGAAGATGATCAGGTGTTTGAATATTGGCTGGACTATGAGGCTCAAAGAGTTGTTGATGAGTCAAAGCCCCGCTAGCAGACACTTACTGTTGGGCTTTCTCAGCGATCAGCAGGAGGATCGATACTCAAATATTTTCATGAACACCACGAGTAGTGGGAACGTCAGAACTTCCTGCGAGTTTGGGGATGACACCCAACCACAGGCAACAGGCAGACACTGATCTCTGTCAGCCAAATTGTTCCCGCAGGTGCAGGAAATAAGATTTCAAAGGAAAGAGAAAAGATGGACTAGACTGTGGACGTGCTCTAAGACTCCGTAGGTATTTTCCCTCCACATGAGACACCTTTGGAGTGAGGAAGAGGAGGGAGGATCAAGGGCTTGTGAGTCACGGTGTCAGCTGGGGAGAGAAGCTGCCTGAGAAGTGCTGGAGAGGAGGGCTGGGTTTGTCCTTGTGTTTGCAGGGAGGAAGAATCCATCTGGCTCCAGAAAGGTGCTGTTTCTCTCCCAGACCACATCCCTGCCAGCAGCACTGATTTCTCCTCTTATGCGTTCAGCTTCTCTCCCTGTACTTGTTCCACCTCCCCCGCTTGCACAACCTCCCCCTGCCTGCCCTCCTTGCCCCGAGAAGTGCCCGTCAGCACTTGGTTCTTCCTGCATTTTGCCTGGCAGTCGACACGTGCATGGCGTGGCCTGGAGACTTCACCTGAAATCTGCCTTTGCCTTTTGTCCTGATGGAGGAGAGCATCCAGCAGCAGAACCGCGTGCCCTTTCCTCCCACATCTACTCTTAAGTGCCCGGTTTTCCAATTCGAACACCCAAAGCTTCCCGCCACGCCCTGTTGCCGTGCCGTTCCTCGTCCCCTAGGGCTCCTTCCAGGGCAGCGGCGTTCCCGCGGCCGAGGTGGCGGTGCCGGTGCCGCCTCTGCCCGCACTCCCGCACAGCCCGTGCCGCTGCGGGCAGCTCCGCTCCGGCCGGTCTCTGCCGCGGCGCCGCCTCCTGCTCGCTGCGCGCTCCCAGCCGCTGTTCCCGGGGCCGCTGCCGGCCTTTCACGGGCCCCTCGGCCGACGACAGCGGCTCCGAGGGCAGCAGCAGCCCGAGGGGCCCCCGGGGCGGGCTCAGAGTGCTTCTGGGGTGCCTTGTCCCCGCGCAGCAGCAGCGCCCTGCACCGGGTTTCAGGAGCTGCGGCAGCGCCGGGTGCCCCCGCGGAGGCTCGTCCCGTCCCCGTCTGCGCCGGCCACTGCGGGGGGACCCGGGCTCGGCAGCGCCGCGTTCCTCGCCCCGGGGGCAGGGCTCAGCCCCGGGGCGGAGCTGGCGACGGCGAAGAGGAGCGGAGGCGGCGGAGAGGAGGCGCCGCGGCCGGAGCAGAGAGCCGGGGCTGGCGGGGGGCAGCGAGGCGCGGGCGGCGGAGCGGCGGGATGCGGCGGGGCCGGGGCGCAGGGCTGGCGGGGCTGGCCGCGGTGCTCCTGGGTGCGCGGGGCTGCCGGCGGCGGCTGGGACAGGGGCTGCGGGGGCCGGGGCTGGGCCGGGGCTCGCCTGTGACCCTCCTGCTCCTCTTGAACCTTATTCTCTTCTCTGTCCTCCCTTCTAACCCCAATGAGCTCTTTCCCTCCCAGCCTGCCTCTCTATTCTGTTACTCCACTCCTGCATCCATCCATCCATCCATCCATCCATCCATCCATCCATCCATTCATCCCAGCCAATCTCTTTTCCTCAGTCCGTTCTCCTCTTCCTCACTCGGACTGTCCTTCCAAACATCCCTCATACATTCCTGTCCCCAAACAACCACTCTCAGAGGAACTGTCTCTCCATCCCGTGTTCTCAGATCACACCCCCATCATCTGTGAAGTGTCCCCTTCTCCCATCTCCCTCTGCACGACATGTTCAGCTGAAGCAAAGGGATTCTTTTCTCCTCGGCAGTGGCTGCGGGCAGAGCCCAGGTGCAGCAGGAGCCGTCGGCAGAGACCAACGAGGGCACCGGCGTCACCATCAACTGCTCCCACCCCAACATCCAGACCGGGGAGTTCATCCACTGGTACCGTCAGCTCCCGGGCCGAGCCCCCGCATTCCTCGTGCTCGCTGTGAAAGGCTCCAAAGAGCTGCAGGCCCCGCCGGGGCGGCTGTCGGTGGCGGCAGACCGCCGGTCCAGCGCCCTGTGGCTCGCCCGGCCCCGGCGCGGGGACGCGGCGGTGTATTACTGCGCGCTGGGAGACACGGGGAGAGGAGCCGGGGCTGCGGCCGGGCACGAACCGCAGCGGGCGGGGCCGGGCGGGGCCGGTGGGGGCGGGGGGACAGCCCCGGGCGGGCCCGCCAGGGGGCGCTGCCGCTCCGCCCGCCGGGGCCACCTCGCCCCGCCCGGCCCCGCCCGGCCCCGGGCCCCGGGCCGCTTCCCCCGCCCGCCCGGCCCCGCCACCAACACCGGCACCACCAGGCCCCCCCAGCAGTCAAGGCCTGGCCTCAGCACCTCTTCTCATTGACGGCCGCTGCGGGTCTGTGCTCCCGAGGCCACCAAAGAGCCGCGCTTGGGCAGCGCTGCCCAGGGACAGGCAGACGGGCTGGGCAAGGCAGGCAGGGCAGGGCGGGCTTTCCCCCAGGCTCTCTTGCTGCCTCCCGACGGGCTCAGACTCTGCTGCCTAACGGGGCATCCTCGGGCCTGTCTGTAACGGCCGGCCAGCTCTGCCTCAGAAATGCCTCGCCCAGGGGACAGAGTCCCAGAGCTTTTGCCCTTCCCGGGCACATGCACCAAGGGCTCCCCCAAGGCTGTTAGTACCGCCAACAGCCTCCCTGCACGTTCGACAGAGCCAATTAGCAACGGGGCAATTAAGCAACCAACGCACCCAGGATGTACGAATTGTAGAATATGTTGCTACTGCTGTCAGCCCTTACATGGCAAAGGCTCATTCCAACAGATCAGAAACGTTTGTCCGAGCTTTGCCAAGTTCTCTTTACTGTGGTCTACCACCTGTTCTTCTACCTTGGCAGGGCCAGACCTTCATCTGGGGTAAGCTGGTTACCTTGCCTTGCAGCAGTGCTTGATTTTATTCCTCTGACACCAACAGAGACAAAGAATTGACCTGAACACACCTTTGGTTCCTCCTTCTTGCCTGGGTAGCTCTTCCAAACAGGGCAGTATCTTGCCCCAAAGGAAACACCAACACAGTCAAGCGGGGTGACCTCGCCAGGGGGCACCTGGCCCTGCTTGTCTTTGTCTTCTCCATTTTTCTCCTCATCTTAGTGGGAAAAGCCTCATCCTTGTCCCCGTGGGGAGTGAGCAGCCCCCGAGTCTGCTGATGTGTTTCCCCCTTGGCAGGCTTTCCTACCTGGAGACCTGCTGTGCCACCACCATTATCCCCTAGAAGCTGGAGACATTCCTTGTCAGCAGAACTACCATTTGTGTTTCCTGCTTTCATTTTCCCACTTCTTCCTGGGTACATTCCTGATCCCCTCAGCCACGTCATTCTATCTTTATATCAACTTATGCAAACTCTTTGGTGACAAACACCATCATGATGAAGAAAGTCTACTTCCTGCCAGCGCTGGCAGCGTGGGCAGTGGGCTTTGTGCTCAACTACTCCCAGGTGACTCTGCTCCTTCAGCAGCCTTTCTGCACCAAGGAGGTTGTTGTCCATTTGTACTGTGATGTTGGGCCAGCACCATCCTGGCCTGTTGGGGTTGGCCTGACCTTGGCTGGTGGTCAGGTGCCCATCAAGCTGACACGGGGGGAAAAGAAAACAAAATACTCGTGGGTTGAGATAAGGGCACGGAGATCACTCAGCCATTACCATCACAGGCAAAATGGACTGGACTTGGGGAAATTAATTTATTACCAATCAAATCATAGTAGGATAACGAGAAATAGGAACAAATCTAAAACCAACTTCCCCCCACCCCACCCTTCTCCTCAACCTCACTCCCAGTTTCTCCATTTCCTCCCCCCAAGTGGCACAGAGGAATGGGGAATGGGGGGTGCAGTCAGTTCATAGCACAGTTCCGCTGCTGCTCCTTCCTTCTCACACTCTTCCCCTCCTCCAGCTTTGGGTCCCCCCCATGGCAGACAGTTCTTCAGGGACCTCTCCAACACAGGTCCTCCCATGGGCTGCAGTTCTTCATGAACTGCTCCAGCGTGGGTGGTTTCCACCGGGTGCAGTCCTTCAGGAACAGACTGCTCCAGTGAGTGTCCCCTGCGGAGCCACAGGTTCTGCCAGAAAACTTCCTTCAGCGTGGGCTCCTCTCCACGGGGCTACAGGTCCTGCCAGGAGCCTGGTCCAGTGCGGGCTCTCATGTGGTCACAGCTTCCTTCAGGGCACATCCACCTGCTCTGGCGTGGGGTCTCCGCAGGCTGCAGGGTGGATATCTGCTGCACCATGGACCTGCATGGGCTGCACGGGGACAACCTGTGTCACCATGGTCTTCACCAAGTGCTGCAGGGGAATCTCTGCTCCAGCACCTGGAGCACCTCCTCCCCCTCCTTCCTCACTGACCTTGGTGTCTGCAGAGTTGTTGCTCTCACATTTTCTCTTCCTCTTTTCCAGATTATGTTGTGCAACACTTTTTTCCCCTTCTTACATTTATTATCATAGAGGTGATACCAGTGTCACTGATTGGCTCAGCTTTGGTCAGTGGTGGGTCTGTCATAGATCAGCTGGAACTGGCTCTGTTCGACATGGGGAGGCAGCTTCTGGCATCTGCTCAGAGAAGCCACTCCTGCAGCTCCCCTGCTACCAAAACTTTGCCCTAGAAACCCAATATATTCCACCCCTCTGCTCTGTGAATCACATATTTTAGGATTATCTTTAATATATACATTCATCACACAATCTACAGCGTTCACAAACTTCACTTACATCAACAAAAAGAATTCCTCACACCAAAATTAAAATAACACATTCACAGCACCAACAAAGGCAGACAATTTACAGACACTTCATCTCTTGTCCCTTCACGACAATTACAATAGCAGAAATTCCCCACAATTATTCCACTCCCCCCTCTGCAGCAATGTTCAGTCCATGTTCCAGGGTTCCCCAGGGCTCCATTTTAGGGCCATTTCTCTTCAAAGGTTTTATAAATGATCTGGATGCCGGAATCAAATGTACTTTAAGTAAGTTTGATGATGATACTGAACGAGGAGGAGCTGTGGACTGCCTGGAGGGTAGAGAGGCCTTGCAGAGAGAGCTGGACAGACTAGAGAGCCGGGCAATCTCCAACCTCATGAAATGTAAAAAGAGCAAGTGCCGGATTCTCCACCTGGGCCGGGGTAATCCTGGTTATACGTACAAACTGGGGAACAAGAGGCTGGAGAGCAGCCCCACAGAAAGGCCAATGGCATCCTGGCTTCTATCAGCAATAGCGTGGCCAGCAGGGACAGCGAAGTGTTCTTACCCCTGTACTCGGCACTGGTGAGGCCGCACCTCGATTACTGTGTTCAGTTTTGGGCCCATCAGTACAAAAAGGACATTGAATGACTCGAGCGTGTCCAGAGAAGGGCAAGGAAGCTGGTGAAGGGTCTGGAGCACATGTCATACAAGGAGCAGCTGAGGGAACTGGGGTTGTTTAGTCTGGAGAAGAGGAGGCTGAAGGGAGACCTCATCACCCTCTACAACTACCTGACAGGAGGGTGCAGAGAGCTGGGGATGAGTCTCTTTAACCAAGTAACAAGCGATAGGAGAAGAGGGAATGGCCACAAGTTACGCCATGGGAGGTTTAGACAAGATATTAGGAAGCATTTCTTTATAGAACGGGTTGTTGGGTGTTGGAATGGGCTGCCCAGGGAAGTGGTGGAGTCCCCATCCCTGGAAGGGTTTAAGAGTAGAGTTGACATAGCGCTTAGGGATATGGTGTAGTTGGGAACTGTCAGTGCCAGGTTAACGGTTGGACTAGATGATCTTCAAGGTCCTTTCCAACCTAGGTGATAATGTGATTCTGTGAAAGAGATGTGGGGCTTTGGGTTGATGATAAATTGACTGTGAGTCAACAGTGTGTCCTGGCAATCTAAAGGGGCCAACTGTGTCCTGGGGTGCAGCAAGCAGAGCACAGCTAGCTGGCCGAGGGAGGTGGTTGTCCCATTCTGCACTGGTGCGGCCCCACCTCACGTACTGTGTGCAGGTTTGAGCACCTTGAAATAAGAAGAACATCAAACTATTAGAGTGTGTCCAGAGGATGGTGACCAACATGGTGAAAAGTCTTGAGGGCAAGAGTTATGAGGAGTGGCTGAGGTCACGTGGATTGTTCAGCTTGGAGAAGAGAAGGCTGAGGGGTGACCTCATCACAGTCCACACCTTCCTCAAGGGGGGCAGCAGCAGGGGAGGTGCTGATCTCTTTCTGGTGACCAGTGATAGGAAATGGAATGGAAAGGAAAAGGTCAAGGAAATGGAGTGAAGCTGCATCAGGGAAGTTCAGCCTGAACATTAGGAAAAGGTTCTTCACTGAGAGGGTGGTTGATCACTGGAACAGGCTCCCCACGCAAGTGGTCACAGCAACAAATGTGTCAGAGCTCAAGGAGCATCTGGATGATGCTCTCAGCCATATGGTTTAGTTTTAGGCAGTCCTGCAAGGAGCAGGGAGTTGCGCTCGATGATCCTTATGCGCCCCTACCAACTCGAGATATTCTATCATTGCATGATGCCATGATGTACCAGCACACATGAAAACACATGTGCATGCACAGCCAGTTGCACAGGAACCCCTGCACATGCGCACACACACACACATTCAGTCCCGAATCACAACAGTGAATCACACTGTGATTCACATTATCACATCAGTGTTCAGAGGTGCTCATACGCCCTTGCACACTCACACTTGTGTGTAGATAGACGTGCAAGCTCGTGTACAGAGATAGATACGTGCTCGTCTGCACACACAGATGCCCACACACATACACACACACGCACACTGACACCACACACACCTACTTGCTCACTTGCAAAAACGCACGGGTACACAAACCCATGCGCAGACACACACAGACAGGCACTTGTTCACACACACACTGGCACACACTCACTCTCAAAAGTGCTAGAGACCATCCCTATTGCTGCAGCTGCAGGGCTTCCCCGCTTTACAAGCCAAAACAATCCCAGAGTTGGACAAGATCCAGCCCATCCCTGGTGATTGCCGTGGGGTGGCTGTGGAGGTCTGGGACCAGTTCCAGTTGAGCACAGGGAGAGGTGTTGCCCTGACATGCTCCCATGGCAGCAAAGGGCTGTGTCTGGGGTGAGCCAGATGCCCTGCAGCTGCAAATGCTGAGGCTGGGACACCAGAGAGGAAGGTGGCCTGATGAAGTTGCCTTAAGATAAAGACCTGCTCTTCAGTGGGTGTCTGATGTGTCTGAGGGAGAGATGGGCCAGAGGGAAAGAGAAGGAGGCAAAGCGAGTGAGGCACCTGGAGAAAAGTGTCTCTGTGAGGTCCTGCAAGAGATATGAGAAGTCCCCTTTCCACCTGGATGGGCTGAGAAGGATAAGATTTGGATCACACCTGGAGGTTGAATTCAGGCCTGTCCTCATGCTGGGATGTTACCAAAGAGCTGTGAGAGAGGGTTCATGTTCTTGTAGGAAACACAGACATCTGGGAGAGCAAACAATAAATACGTTGGAATATGGGGGTACAATGTCATTCCAGAATGACATTTCACATGACCTAAGTACTTTTTTACACCACTTTACCTCTGAGACTGATGGATGATTTGGCCAGTCTTTCCCTTTTCTTTCATGTTTGCCACATCTCGGGTGTCCTGGAAAGTGAATGCCATGGCTTAGTGCTGCTGTAGGTGCTGCAGGGACACACTTCAAAGAGTGAGCTCACCTTGGGGTTTCCCCACAGAGCCATGACTCAAGTGACCCAGTTTTCTCTGGGGACAGGAGCCTTCCAGCTTCTTGAGGAACTCACTCCCCCGCGGAACTTCACCAGAGGTCACCTGTAAAGGCCTCTGGAAAGTGAGAGCATCCGGTTCGCTAAGGCTGTCTGAGCAGGTGCCCTTCCCTTTCAAAGGGAAGAACAGCTAAAAGGGAAAGTGATAATCAAGGCACACAATGACAGCAGTCTCTCAGGAAGTGATGAGGGAGACAAGGAGGGAGACCAGAGCTCTTCAGCCTCTAATTGATGGGCCATCAGGGAACTGCAGGGGAAGCTTTGAAGTGTTTGAGGCTGAGCTTTGTAAGTGACAAGAAGTGACAAGAGGAACCTGAGGATTTCGGATGTTTGAGGGGGTCTTATGGGACTATGGAACAGTTCTGAAGGAATATTTAGGGGAAGGGTCAAAGGTGGTGGGGAAGAGGGAACTGCAGAGGAGCAAGGGGAGGCAATAGAGGGGAGGAAATATAAAAGGAGGTCAGTGCCCCTAAGCAGGGGCTGGTCAGTGCACTTGGCGGGATGAGCCCTGTGCCTGATCACCACAGTCCCCCCTGATTCCTTATTAAATCCTTTCTTGACCACCCTTCTCTGCAGCTTCACTCCCTTTCCCATGTGTGAGTGCTGCAAGGTCTGAGCGCCAGTAACTGGAGAGACTGGTGTGAAAGGGAGAGCTGGATGCCACTAAGTGGGTGAAGAGCCAGTGCCTACAGGGATCTTAGACCTTGGTGCCAGCCACTGGAGAAGGGCCACAGGGTGTTTCCCTCTTTGTGCCAACACCTGGAGGGACTGATGTATAAGCAGTGTGCTTGTGACCCCAGAGGGTGTAAGTGAGTGTGTTTTCACTGGGAACTGTGTGTCTCAGTCATACTGGAGACAGTCAAACAAGGGGCTACTTCCATGATGAAGAGCCTGGAGCATGTCTTGTATGGAGATCCCAGCTGAGAGTGTGGGGACTGTTCAGCACAAAGGAGAGAAGTCTCCGGGGAGCTCTCATCACTGTGTACAAGTATCAGGAGGGAGGGTGTGAAGAAGGCAGAGCCAGTCTCTTCTGCGTGGTGCCCTGTGACAGGACAAGAGGCATTGGGCACAAAGTGAAATGCAGGAGGCTCTGTCTGAACACCAGGAAACACTTTTTCACTTTGAGGGTGAGTGAGCACTGTCACAGGATGACCAGAAGTGTTGAGGAGTCTCCATCCTTGGAGGTTCTCCAAATCCCTCTGGACATGGACCTTTGCAACCAGCTCTAGGTGACTCTTTCTGAGGCAGGGTTTGGACCTGCTGACCTCCAGAGGTCCCTTCCAAATGTATCAAATCTGTGTTTTGGTAACATGAGACATAAAGGGATGCTGAGAAAACTGGCCTTCAGCCTTCCAAAGAGAAGCTTAAGAGAGAGATTCTTGATGCTTCTAACACCTGACTGGAAGATGCAGGGCCAGATGGAGTCAAACTCTTCTTTGAGCACAGCAGTAATGCAAGGAGCAGGGAAAACAGTCTGGAACAGGGGAAATGCCTACTAGAAGTTTGGAAATGCAGGTGCCTGACTTCTCCATCAACAATTGTCTTGTGGTTACTATGGGCTACTGGTTACATGGAAATGGATTCCCTGGTTCATGGGGTACTTTTTGGACAGAGGGAGAAATTTCCCACTAAATGGGTGTTTTGACAGGGACAGTCAGAATCTGCGGGGCTTGGAGTGTCATTCTTCAGGTGTCTGAGACCTACATCCTAGAATGGTGCTGGGAGAAGCCTCAGGGCAGACACTGATGGATTCAGGTACAGGCAGGCCAGACAATGTGTAAGGGAAGGTGAGAGGAAAGAAACAGGCATGGTGGAAGGAGAGAATCCCATGGATGTGGCTCTGAGGTCAGTGAGAATGGTTGCAGGTTGAGGACAATGGCTCAATTTCTGCTCTCATTTGAAATGCTGAAGTCCTAATGTTGGTGTAGATGTCTGCTGTGACTCTTAGGAAGGCAGATCCATCTCTGTACCCCCTTGGAGGCTAAGCTTTAGCCTGCTCTTCCACCTGGGAAAGGCTTTGTCAGCCATGGAACCCTCCACAATTCTAGAATCCTCCTTTTACACCAGAAGGAGGTGAAACACTTCCATTACATTATTCCTACTATTACCATTTTCGTTGCCTGGATCCTTACCCACCACACTGTGGAGATTTTTGGAGCAAAGCCTATATAAGACATAATCAAAATGAACAGGCTTTTTTATCTCTGCTGTGATTGGTACATGTGAGCACTCTGGAGTTGATCTGGAAAGGGGGTGGCACTAGGGGTCTCCACTGCCCATCCCCCACCACTTTGCGTGCCCTTTCAGCTCTGGGGTGCAGGGCTGCCCCATCACCACCCCTCACATTGCAGCGCTCCAGTGGGTGCCCCATGTGCTCCCTGGGTATGTGTCTGGGTGACACATTGATCCCTCATACTGTTTCCTGCTAATCCCTCACCCCTTCCCCTACAGAGAAACTATTCTCCAGCCTCTCTGGAGCCAGATTCCTCTCTCTCCCCATGGCTTGCTCCACCAGAACAAGACACAGGCAGAACCCCTGGGTGCTGCACAGCAGGGTTCATCTCCTATTTATGTGGATTTTGGGGCAGAGATGTTGTTCCCAGGAAGCTGAGGAAGGATGGGGAGAAGTGACAGAAATGGAGGAGGCTCCTGTTCCCGGAAGAAATAACAACATCCCCAGAGAGCTGAAGACCCCAGAGGAAGTTGTGAAACCTCAGTAGGGAAGAAACCCCTGACATCCCAGATGGGCCAACAGGGACTGTGCAGAAGAACAGGTGATTCTAGCTGGGGGGCTGAGGACTCCACTGCCAGCTGACCAGGAACAGGCCCTTTCCAAAGCTGGAGCCCCCAGATCCCCCAGGACACCACTCTGTGGAGATACTGAGAATGCCCTTGGCTGAGGGAGCCACAGGCGTTGCTGCTGGAGGAGGGAGAAACCCAGAAGGAGCATTTCAGACACAGGAAGAACAGATCATTTCTTTCCCCCACTTCTTCCTTTGCTCCCCCAACAGAGTCGTTTCTGGCAGCTCTGTTATCTCGGGGCTGGAAGGTGCTTTGCTGACTCTCTCACTCAGCAAATGGGCAGGTTGGTCTTGACATGCACCTCAGATATCTCATCCTCATGGCCTTCATGGAGAAACTTCTGGGTAAGTCCTGGCTTTCTATCAACAAATACTTCTTCTTCCCATGTGGAAAATGTCACCAGCCTTATCAGGATGATGTGGGCATAATAGGAAACCATTAGGAAATGCTGGCTCCAGGTGCTCTTACTGTGTGAAATAGGAAGAGATTACGGAGAAGAGATAGATGAGACCCCTTATTCTGTCTTGTGTCTCCTTCAATCCATATCTCTCTCTGTGTCTCTCTTATGATCCACCTGCTGTCATTCTCAGCTCTCTATGAACTCCAAAATTTTGCCCTTCCACCACAAATTAGCAAGAACTGTCAATGCTGCTACAGGACGTTAATGCCCTCAACCCACTGACATCAGTAGGGTGTCCCATTCTGCCTCTTGGCTGGCACATACTTGCCATGGCCTGCAGTTTCCTGCTGGTTGGCAACACAATCAGGGTTTCCTCTTTCCAACATTGGGCTCAGCATTGCATGTACTCAGGAAGCTAGGAACCCTCAAAATGACAGGGATGGGGAAGCAGGATAGATCTTTTTCAATATCTCCCCAGACCCCTCAACCTGCTGGAGGGGTGCTGGTCAGAGAACAAAAAGATGAGGGATGACAGGCTGTTCCCTGCTCTTCTCAGAAGTCAGACACCAGGGAGAAGGAACAGGGACACAGCACAGCTCTCCTCCAGGTCCACACTGGTCTGAGAGCTCCAAGTTTATGCCCAAAACTAGTCTCCACCTTGCTGCGCCCAGGCCTCATGATATTCCTGCAGGGCAAGGGCAAGAGAGGCTTCTCCTCCAGGGTTTTGCATCCATTCCTTGTTTTCTTCCCAGAGCCCTTCCCTGCAGTGCTGCTGACCTTCCCTTTCTTCCAGGCACCATGGGGCAGAGCACAGTCACCCAGCAAGAAGGACAATTCACAGTGAAGCACGGAGACACCTTCCAAACCACCTGCACTTACCAGATCTCTGGCTTTGATGCCTTGCTCTGGAACCAGCAGAGGAAAGGCCAAGCTCCCCAGCTGCTCTCATATCAGGCAGCAGCTGGCCCTAAGCAGTGCAGCTGTCTAACCACTTTGCTGACACTGCAGGGAAATACAGCGTCCTATAGCTGGAGGAAGTCGAGGTCTTTCTGACAGTGCCTTGTACCTCCATGCTGTGCAAGACACCCTGATGCAGGGAGCTTCCTTGGCTGTGCAAGAAGCCAAGGGGAGGGAGGGGATGTGTGTGTGCAAGGCTGAGCTTGGGAGAAGGAGCCCTCAGCTCTCCCCTGGCATCTCTGCTTCCCCTGGGCCTGCAGGGATCTGCAGGTCAAAATTTTCTTCCAGGAGGGGAGAGTGTCAGTTGTTTGAGATGAAGGAGAAGGTGGTGACAGAGTCTCAGGTCCTCTTGTTCTCACCATGGTTCACATGGTTTTTCTGCCCATTAGATATGGTGAGGGGGCAGGCAATGGAGGAGGTTGTGGCTGTTTGTTCAATGGTTCTTCGCTGCTACTCTTTGGTTTCTGTTATTCCCTGCTGCACGTTGCTTCTTCAGGTTTTCCTGCAGGCCTGTCTCTTAGAGTACCTGCTCTGGGATGTGTCCCTCAGAGGTCAGAGTTCAAAGTCAGATGGAAAACATAAAGAAGATGTTGTGGGACAATGCTCCTTCCTGGAATTTCATGATTATTGCAATATTGGATAATACTCTCAACCACTTTGTGGACTCTCCTGGTGCTCCATCACCATGTGCTGGGATCCAGAGGAACTGCTGTCCCCAGTGCACTCTACCAGTCCTTGGAGCCCTTCTCATGCCCTACCTCATGGGCCTGCCAGGAGAAGACCCGGCCTTGGGGTCAGCTGCCTCATGCCTGGGGGAAGCTCAGGCAGCACAGATGGACCATGGGGGTTTGGGCACTGGCTGCTGTCCTTGGGGTGCCCTGTCTGGTGGGAGATGGGGTGTGTGAGTGACAGGAGAGCTCCGGTGTGAGGGCCAGACAGGCTGATTTCAATATCAACCATAGGGTCGTCTTAGCCCTTTGAACTGTGTAACTGCTGGGCTGTGCAGTGAACTCTTTTGGGGATGGAGGGTGTAGAGGTGACCTGTAACTTCTATCCTTGCCCTTGAGTGCAGGTCATACCCCCTTATTCTGGGGATAGGTGGGAAGATGAGGGGGAGAAATGCTGCGGTTGTTGTAAAGGATTTTTCTCACATCATCCCCACTCCTGCATCCTTTGCAGACATCTTTTGACTGAGTTTATTTTCCCAGCACAAAAGCAAGAAAAACTCCCTTCTGCACAAACTTGTGAGCTACTGACATCTCAGAGCCTCCAGCAACATTTGGCTCGTCTGTAGGGGATAGCAGTGGTCAAGTTCCATTTCTACAGGACATGCTCTGAGGCCAAGGGCCTGTGTCTGAGCAGAGATGCCAGAAGGCAGAGCCCTATGGCCACTGGCTGTGGAGGAGCCAGGGATGTCTTCCTCAGCTCCAAGAAAAAGTGCCTGAGAGTGCCCCACTGCCATGTGTCCCATCCTCCCCTTCCTCTCCAAATGTCCAACACATCCCTCAACCTTCCCACAGACTCTCTGGGAATGAAACGCAACCCACAGCAGAAGCAGAAAGAACTAAGGAGCTCTCTACTTTCATCTGGACATACACAAGTTCATGGGATCACTTGGGATGTATCCAAGGATGTTCAAGGAGCTGACAGGACAGACTCTACTCCGTCTCTGAAAGGAAAATGGAGCAAATATTCTCAGAAGCCGTTCCTAAACTCATGAAAGGCTCAAGACTGGACTTGGGAGCAGCTCACATGAGTTGACTGAGGGTAAATTATGCCTGACCAACCTCATTGCTTTCTGTGAGGAGGTGACTGGCACTGTGGGGAAGGGGAGGGACACTGGCTGGGCTGTATCTGGATTTTAGCAAGATCTTTGACATATCCTCTTGGGTGCACACACATGCACACCTATACCCACACCGAGGTACGCACACACACAGACGTGTGTCATATCTGTGCACTTAGAAACAGTTGTGTGCACACAGGTTTCCAAAGGAATCCATGAGCAGAGACAAGCACAGCAACCCCACAAACCAACATGTACACACAGATATTCAACACACATGCTTACATATATGCATCCTCCTGCACCCATGGATGTGCAGATATAATTCAACATTCATGTACAGCGATGTGCTCACATAAAAGCACATACCCACACACACCTGTGCCCACACACTTACATATCTGCAGACCAATGTCACACCCGTCCATGGTCACCTGCATGAAGACACGTGCGTGTGATAAAACACATATGCCCACATCAACAGATGTGCACAAAAACACCCGCAGCCAATATTTGCGCACACTCCTGCTTGCCTGTGCATTGCCCCAGGCACACACAGACACACATATGTGCAACTGGACACGTGAGCACAGCCAGAAGAACATGTATGTGAGCATGACCATGCACACACAGCACTGACAACCAGGAAGTTCAATGCCAGCTCTCAGCCTCTTGCGATGACAAGTCCTAGGCAAGTCCTTCAGGCCCTACAGTTAAAGCAACGAATTAGTTCCTGGCCATTCCCATCAGCTTTATTGAGATCAGGAGTTTGACTGTGCTTCATTCTGGTGTTTTCTCAATAGAAATGTGAGAGATGAAGCTGCTATGGCCTTTCTAGTCACTGAGCCTCTCTGTGTCCAGGGTCTCTGTGTCAGGGATAATGTAAAAAGTAGAGAACATCCATATTGCTGTAGCCACAGAGAATCCCCACATCACAAGTGAGAAAATTCCTACCACCTTAGATGCTCCAAGCTGTGCTTATGATTTCCTGAAAGGGTGGGGGACAGGCCCCTGCTCTGTAAAGGAAGTGATGCCTCAGTGGTGTATTCACACAGCAGCAGAGCATGGTGTCCCCTGGGACAAGCCAGACTCCCCACAGACTGCAGACACTGAGGCTGGGGCAGTAAGAGAGGTACTCAGTCTCTTCCAAGCATTCCTTAAAATGTCATTAAATAACACTAAAGCTAGAAAGAAAGAGAGGATAGTGTAGATAACCTTACATGCCTTCAGATGCTGGGAACCCTGAGCTGCTCTACATCAGCTGCTCTCCCAGAATGAGAGAATCACAGAACTGTTGAGGTTGGAAGGGACCTCTGGATGTCATCTGGTCCAAGCCCCCTGCTCAAACACGACCACCTCGAGCCAGTTGCCCAGGACCGTGTCCAGGTGGTTTTGGAGGAGGGAAGATCAGTGACATCCCTGGGCAACCCACGGCAGTTGTCAGTCACTCCCACAGCACAGCACAATGTGTTGCCCCCTTGCCAGAGTACAGGACAATGTGCACGTCCTACCCACACACGAATTACCCCATTTTGGTCAGTCAGGCTTTTAGAAAATTTTCTTCAAATGGAGACAGATCTCGTCATCATTTCACCTGTCTAACACTAGAAACTGGCCAGTGTTGGCAGTGAAGAAATACCAGCAGCTTTCACATCCACTTTTCTTAGGGTGTAAATCAAGGTGTACAGCACAGGAATAAGTGTGATGTAAAGAACAGCTTCTGCTCTTTCAGTCGGTAGTATAAATCACCATAACTAAAACTTAACCTCTGTCACAAATGCCATTAGTTTGAAGTGTAAAGCCTGCATGGATCCTGTGCCTTTTTCCTACCTTTCCAAGAGCTCTTTAGTTGAGCCAGCAAACCAGGAGTCATGTCAAGAGTCAGTAACACCAGTTTGGCAGTGCTTTGGCCAAGGCCTTACTCATCTGTCAGAAACAATGCCATCCCTCCCTCTCCTACAAGGACAATTGCAGATGGTATCATCATTGCCAAGTACCTTCTGCTTATTACAAGATTCAGTGTGGTAGCATAGGAGGTCTATATGGGATGATGATGATGGTGATTAGCAGCATGATTAGGGAAAAAAGATTTCAGACATGGAAGTGAAACACTGTTATAGAGCTTTTGTCTTTCAGATGTTCTGAGCTGTGCTTCATGAGCTGTAATTCCCTCTTGATGAAGGACATGTGTGTGGGGATTTCCATTCTTCCACTTGTACACTTTTGTCAAGGCATCTGGATGTTGACATAGGAAATAACATATGAGTGCAGTGTTTGTTGAGACACATTTCCACTGATCAGAAGGGATGAGATTTACATGTAATAAAATCCTCTCTCCCCACAATGGCAGCCAGTTCCTGAGCACAAACTCTCTGGAGGGACCAATGAAGCAGTCAAGAGCTCTGCACTTACCCACAGCTCTCTTGGGAAGTGCACCCAGCACCCTTGTCCTCACTGATCTTCATGTTCTCCTGCACACTCTGTCTCAGAGCAATTAGATCCCCCTCAGAAATACACTGTTTCACTGTCCCCATTTCTGTGCTGACTACCCTCAGCTCCCACAGGTGTAGCTCCAATTTCCAGCCTCAAGACATTCAGCAGCATGGGTGACTTTTCCCTGCTAGTCCCGTCCATGTGTGCTGGCCATGGCCCCTAGATTGAGTGGTGGAGGGCAGAGGAAGCTGGAGTAGCAGCTCTGGGCCATCCCAAGGGCTCTTCCCTTCTTTACCACTCTTGTCATTCTGCAAAGCAAATCACCTTTCAGAGCCCAAAGCCAACCCCCTGCCAAGGCAGTGCAGCTCCAGCCATAGCAAGAGGAACGCTCTTGCTCAGGAGCTGATGGGGCTGCTGAGCCCTCAGAGCCTCCTGCCTTTCTGGGCATTTGTGCACAGAGACACAACAGGGCAAGGTCTCCTTGTGCCCTCACCCCCTTGCACCCAGAGCAACACCCTTCTCCTTTGGCAGCTTGGGGCGTGTCCACAGAGGGAAGGACCACATGGAGGCCAGGCTTGAATGCAGCAGAACTTTAATGAGTCAGAAGAAGGAAACAAAATCACTCCAAGTGGAGGTCAGCAGTGCAGGGAGCCCTGGGGGCAGCTGAGAATCTGCAGTCCTTGGCCATAGAGAAGTTCCTGCATGATGTCTGTCTGCCTGTCCCAGGGAGGAAGACGAGATAGATGGGCCTTCCCCAGTTGGTGCTGGGGTGCGTGAGGGGAGAGGTAGTAAACAAAGAAAATGGAAAGAAAGACAAAACCATTCAGCTATCCTGAAAACAACCTCCAAAATGTTGATCCTCTGCCCAGCACCATGTTCTGAGTTCCTCAAGGCGTGTCCCTGGGGATTTCCCAGCACCTTTAGCAGGGGGGACACCTTCTGCCACAGTAGCGGCTGGTAATGCAGGAGAGGTCAAAGCCCCCAGAGTTGATGGGCACTCCGTCACAGCTGAGGATGCTGCCAACGGCAGCGGAGGTGGAGGAGCCCACAACGGTGTTCTGTGGGAAGGAGCTGAGGATGGGGCCAGGCAGGGTCACCACCACGGGGGAGGGCTGGATGGCGACAGTGGAGTCCTGGCACTGCCTGACACAGGGCTCATTGCAGCTGTTGGCCAGCGGGGTCGGGCCGCAGGGCCGGCATGGCAGGCACTGGTCATAGCAGGACATGTCTCTGAGGGTGGAGGTGCACCTGGGAGAGAGGGCAGGGAGGAAGCAGAGCACAAGGGTGGGTGAGGAGCTGCCTGGTTACCCTGTCATAAAGAGCCAAGGCCAATACTTAGTGGGGAGATGGAAGCTTTGACAAGGGACACACTGTCTTCATTCCCCCACAAAGATCAGCCTGGCCCAACAAAGATCTCTCCTAATGCATAAACTAAAAGCCCCTCCATCTTTGACCAACCAGACCTTGTCCTTAGTTCCCTCTGTCATGACAAGAAGATCCAAACCCCAGGACAGGACAGAGCAATACCAGCTGGGATGTCTCTAAAGTGGCAATCTCACTGTGGACAAGGAGGAGAAGGGGCTTCAGACTCACCTGGTTCCCAAGCAGAAGGAGCCAAGAGAAGTGCATGAGAGAGCAGGGACTTGGGCTGCCTTTTATACCTGCCCTTCACTGCCGCAGGACCAGAGGCACCTTTGCAGAGGTAACAATTTTCTGACAAGCTCATCTTGAATGCAAACCATCGCAGCTAATGATATGGGCTGTGCTTTCATTTCCTGCACTGCTCCTTTTCATTTCCAGGTTTGTGCCATGCCCATTCCCCAGTGAAGACTTGTTCTGAGCACTGGGATGAAAGGCCCCAGGATTTCTAGGGCAGGAATGCAGCAGTGCTGGCAGAAGATTCAACTGAAGTGTTGGATGTTTCCAGAGCAGGCAAGTGATGTCAGTCTGGGTCACTCTGGTGGGGCTGTTTGAAATGTTGTTTCTCAGGAAGAAGGTCCACCCATCCTCAGATGGATGCCGTGGGCTCCTGTGCATGAGATTGTGCCATGTCATTGTCTTTCCCTGCCTCCCTCCTCAGCTCACCTCAGTGGTCACTTGTTGCTTCCCCAGATGTAGGTGTTGTGCTGCTGGGGTTTGACCTCATCCTGCCTAACACTGCCCAGTGCCCAGGGATCGTCAGCAGAGTCCATGGACTGTTGTGCTCCCATGTGTGTTCTTTCCTTGTGTTTACTTGTAGGCAGATGGGGTTTTTTGAAAGCATGTGCGAGTTCAAATTTGTCTATACTTCCATGCGGTGTGCAGGAGCGTCTGTTTGTGTATCCTTGTGTGTCCTTCATCACGAGGGAATGTGCTGCTCATGGCCCAGACACTCTCCTCTGCTCTGTCCATGAGCACCACAAAGCAGCAGGTTGCCAGGGTCAGAAGGAGCCTGAGTGCAGCTGAACGGTGATCGCACCAGCCTGCTAGAGATGTGTCCAGGGAAGAGGCTCTGAAGTGCAGACCCTGGATCCTGAGACCTCCTTTTCTTGTTCCTTCAAACTTACGCTCTGCTGCTGCCAATGTCAGGCCACTACAAGGATGGTTTCACTCCAGCTTGGCTCCTTAGTTTAATTCAGTGTAACAACAGTGGGAGTGCCTCAGCACAGCTGGCAGTGCCCCCTCCCTGCCTCTCCAGGCCAGGACACGGCTGCTCTCCCCAGCTCTAGAGAGTTCAGAAGGACGGGGATTGCTTTCTGGGCAAGGAGAAAGGCTGAGGAATCCTGCTGACCATGTGCTGGCCATCCCTGAGTGCATCTGCTTCCCGTGCAGTGTCGGTGGTATCTGGGCTGGGACATGGCACTCTCTCAGGTCCCTGCACATGACAAATGTATTTGTGCATCCCATCAACCTGGTGCTGTATCAGGGATGGTCCGAGATCTTGGATGAAACAGGTTTTGAATGAAAGGGGTATGAGGCCTGATATTGCTGTGCTGTAAGTGGGGGGACAGACCCTGTGGGTATCGCAAGGAAAGCCAAAATAATATGATGGCTTGGGATTTCAGCCCACAGAAACCTTACTGCCCCACACTGGAATCTCACTCTGCCCAGAAACTGCCCTGGGGAGGGAAGGGGCATTAGGTTCGACACCACATACCCCAAAGCCTGCTGCTGCCCCACAGGGCTGTCCAGAGGAGACTCTCTTTCTGACAAAGGCTGTGTACAGTGGGTAAATGTTCTAAGCCCATCTCCCCTCCTGAATATTTGTCTGCCTGGGCTCAGGCCCAGCTTGGACACAGTGCAGCCAAGGCTTCCCCCCTTCCCTTGAGTGACCTCGGGGAGATCAGTGCCAGGGAGCTCTGCTGGGAGAGCTCAGCCAGGGCTGATTCCCCTCTCCGTGGAGCTGCTGCTGAGCTGAGGCTCTCGCGTAGCTGAGGGAAACCTTGCTGGTGTGTCAGGAGGTACCAAGCACTGTGGACAAGGAAAGGGCAGGGGAGGTGTGTACCTACAGTTTAGCAAGGCCTTGACAGCCTCTCTCACACTGCCTTTATGTCCAGATTGTGGAAGAATGGGTTCAGGAAGAGGATGATCAGGTGGGTGGCGTATTGGCTGGACTACCAGACTCAAAGAGTTGTGACCATAGTACACAGCCCAGCTGGCCATCGCTCATTAGTGTGATCTAGTAGTAGGGATTAGTAGTAGGACCAATGCTGTTTAATGCTTTCATGAATGCCATGAGTTGTGGGAAATGGGGGAGTCCCAGGAAGTCTGTGGAAACATCCAGCAGTGTCTCCAGGCTGGAGAAATGGGCTGACTGGAACCTCAGGAAGGCCAAAAAGAGCACGGGCAAGGCTTTGCAGTTGATGGAGGAACCAGGCCATGCAGTCATGCAGGCTGTGGGCTGGCTGCCTGGGAAGAAATCCTCACAAGAGGATGTGGGGTTTTAGGAGACACCCAGCTGAAAATGAGATAGCAGTGTGCCACTGCAGAAACAGGAGCAATTGCATCCTGAGCTGTGTTAGCCAAAGGGTTGCCAGCAGGTCCAGGAGGGTGAACCTGCCCTCGGGCCCTTGTGAGACCACATCTGCAGTACTGCCCCTAGGCTGGGCTCCCTGCTCCAAGAGGGAGATCAACACACTGCAGCACGTCCAACAAAGACCACCAAGTCGATTGGGGGCTGACAAACATGAACTGCGAGGAGATGCTGAGACAACTGACTCCACTCATCTGAGAGAAGGGAAGGCTCAGGGGAGAACTTCTTTCTTTCTACAACTACTTTTTCAGAGGAGACAGAGCAGGTGGACCTAGTCTCTGGAAGTGTGCAGGAGACAGATCAGGGGGAGTTCTGATCAAGCAATAGGCTCAAAGGAATAAGGAGAGAAGGAACGTGTTTCCCAAGGAGGGTTTGCAGTCTCCAGTAGGGGACGTGTTCAGGGCTGGACTGAATGTGACTCTGAGTGACGTGATCTTATCAGATCTGTTCCAAGCAAAGCGGTGATCCAGACAACCTCTGCAGGTCCCTGCTCAGCTACACTGTGACTGTGTGATTCCCCCTGTCCCCTGCCCTCCCTGAAGCCTGCACGCCCAGGTCACCCTTGGCCTCCCATCCCCTCTGCTAGAGAGCAGCTCGGAGGCATTGTGCTCGGCCTGCAGAGGGGCAGCTGAAGGGAGGCTCTCAGCCTCCTCCGTGCCATGGGCAGGAGGTGAGTGGCTGCTGTTTGCAGGCGCTGAGCTCGGGGACAGCTCTGGGAAGCTGCTGCATGTGCTGGGCCAAGGCCCTGCTGCTGCCCCAGGCTGCAGCTGGCGCTGGGCAGGCTTCTTGTTGCTGGGGAGCCCTTGCTGGAGGAGGGAGAGAGTGGGATTGCCGGGAGCGCAAGTGGTGGCGGTGCAGAGCCGCTGAGCACTCTGAGCCCGGGCGAGCCCCCGAGCGGCGCCGGCGCAGGGCTCAGCCCCGGGGCGGAGCTGGCGGCGGCCGAGAGGAGCGGAGGCGGCGGAGAGGAGGCGCCGCGGCCGGAGCAGAGAGCCGGGGCTGGCGGGGGGCAGCGAGGCGCGGGCGGCGGAGCGGCGGGATGCGGCGGGGCCGGGGCGCAGGGCTGGCGGGGCTGGCCGCGGTGCTCCTGGGTGCGCGGGGCTGCCGGCGGCGGCTGGGACAGGGGCTGCGGGGGCCGGGGCTGGGCCGGGGCTCGCCTGTGACCCTCCTGCTCCTCTTGAACCTTATTCCCTTCTCTGTCCTCCCTTCTGTCCCCAACGAGGTCGATTCCTCCCAGCCTGCCTCTCTATTCTCTTACTGCACTTCTGCTCCATCCATCCATCCATCCATCCATCCATCCATCCATCCATCTCTCCCTCTCTCACAGCCTCAGTCTCTTTTCCTCAGTCCCTTCTCCTCTTCCTCACTCTGACCGTCCTTCCAAACATCCCTCATACTTTCCTGTCCCCAAAGAACCACTCTCAGAGGAACTGTTTCTCCATCCTGTGTTCTCAGATCACACCCCCATCATCTGTGAAGTGTCCCCTTCTCCCCTCTCCCGCTGCACGACATGTTCAGCTGAAGCAAAGGGATTCTTCTTTTCTCCTCGGCAGTGGCTGCGGGCAGAGCCCAGGTGCAGCAGGAGCCGTCGGCAGAGACCACCGAGGGCACCGGCGTCACCATCAACTGCTCCCACCCCAACATCCAGACCGGGGACGTCATCCACTGGTACCGTCAGCTCCCGGGCCGAGGCCCCACATTCCTCGTGAGCTCTTTTCAGGGCTCCAAAGAGCTGCAGGCCCCGCCGGGGCGGCTGTCGGTGGCGGCAGACCGCCGGTCCAGCGCCCTGTGGCTCGCCCGGCCCCGGCGCGGGGACGCGGCGGTGTATTACTGCGCGCTGGGAGACACGGGGAGAGGAGCCGGGGCTGCGGCCGGGCACGAACCGCCGCGGGCGGGGCCGGGCGGGGCCGGCGGGGGCGGGGGGACAGTCCGGGGAGGGCCCGCCAGGGGGCGCTGCCGCTCCGCCCGCCGGGGCCGCCTCGCCTCGCCCGGCCCCGCCCGGCCCTGCCTGTCCCTGGGCCCCGGGCCGCTTCCCCCGCCCGCCCGGCCCCGCCACCAACACCGGCACCACCAGGCCCCCCCAGCAGTCAAGGCCTGGCCTCAGCACCTCTTCTCATTGACGGCCGCTGCGGGTCTGTGCTCCCGAGGCCACCAAAGAGCCGCGCTTGGGCAGCGCTGCCCAGGGACAGGCAGACGGGCTGGGCAAGGCAGGCAGGGCAGGGCGGGCTTTCCCCCAGGCTCTCTTGCTGCCTCCCGACGGGCTCAGACTCTGCTGCCTAACGGGGCATCCTCGGGCCTGTCTGTAACGGCCGGCCAGCTCTGCCTCAGAAATGCCTCGCCCAGGGGACAGAGTCCCAGAGCTTTTGCCCTTCCCGGGCACATGCACCAAGGGCTCCCCCAAGGCTGTTAGTACCGCCAACAGCCTCCCTGCACGTTCGACGGAGCCAATTAACAACGGGGCAATTAAGAAACCAACGCACCCAGGAAGTACCCGGTGCAGCAGAGCTCCTCCTGCCCACGGGCAGCCGGGCAGCCCTCGGCTCACACGGAACATACAGGGCCCCTCCTCGGGCTCCGGCCTTTCCCCCCGAGGACAGCCAAGGGAACCCCGAGCAGGTGCTTTCCTCTGCCCCGGCCCCACGGACACTCCAGGGCTGAGTTGCTAATGCAAAACTTTCCTTAGGAAAGAACAGCCAGAAATGGTTCCACATTTCGTTACTTTGTAAAATCTCTGATATAGAATGACAAACTCCGGCTACAGGCTGTCACGGATCTTTCAAAATGTTTCTGCTCATGTTACAGATTCATCCCACGGAGTCAGGAGTTCAAGCTCCACAGCGAGAGGAGAAGTGGATGTCGAGGTCACAGGCACCTTCATCGCTCCCCTCAGTGGCGCAGTGTTGAGACCACGAGCCTGTTTGACAGGATTCAGGTCTTTCTGATTTGAGGCCCAGGAGACACAGGAAAAGCCTGGTCTGGGCACCTGATTTGGGTTAAACTTTGCTGGGTGCCAGGTTCCCCACCAAGCTGCTCTATCACTGCCCCTCCTCAACTGGACAGGGGAGAGAAAATATTACCAAAGCCTTGTGAGTTGAGATAAGGAAGGAAAGATCACTCAGCAATTACAGGCACAGGCAAAAACCACTCACTTTGGGGAAATCAGTTTGATTTATTGCCAATCAAATCAGAGTAGGATGGTGAGAAATGAAAAACGAGTCTAAAACACCTTCCCCCTTCCCCCCTTCTGAGGCTCAGCTTCACTCCTGAATTCTGTGCCTCATCCCCCTAAGCAGCACAGGGGGATGGGGAATGGGGGTTGTGGTCAGTTCATCACACATGTCTCTGCTGTTTCTTCTTCCTCACACTCTTCCTCTGCTCCAATGTGGGGTCCCTCCCATGGCAGACAGTCCTCCATGAACTTCTCCAACGTGGGTCCTTCCCATGGGCTGCAGTTCTTCACTGGGAAGAGCCTGCGGGCTCCAGCCGTTCGCCTGGGAACCCTGTGTGGCTCAAGTAGCCAACAGAGCTCTTCAAAGTCCATGGTCAGAGGGTTCCAAGGCACAGAGTGAAGGATCAGCCATGGTGCCTGTCCCAGCTGGACTTTGTAACTGTGTTTGCAGGGAACTACTGGCAGGAGGACAAACAAGGCAGAGCCACAGGCATGGCCAGGCCAGCACATGGATCAGCCCCATGGTCACATGGCATCAGCCCCTCTTGTCCCTGTTTCGAGGTCTCCTCCCATGCCTGCTCCAGGACAAACTGCCTTGATCTGTGTCTCTGCTGCTTCCCCTAAACAACCCATGCACAACCGCTTGCACAGTCCCCAAATGCTTTTCCACTGCATCCCATAAGGATTTCAATCCCATTGTAGGCAGAAACACCCCTGAATTTATAAGATAATCCTCTCTTCTCACTCTCCTCAGTGGTGTCACCTCCAGAAAAGAATTCAACTGTGATACCTGAGGGGTATCCCTGGACAAGATGTCTGTGGAGCAGAGGGTTGTGCTGGATGTCCTCCTGTCCAAGAGAGGTCATGTCTCTGACTCTGGCTGGGATGTTTACAGCACGTGCTGTTCCCAGAGACATTTCCCTTGAAGGGCCTCATCTGTGGTGTGGGGAGAAGGGAAAGAGAACTCCTGTAGGGACAGGGACTCCTGCTTCCAGCTTCCTTTTGCTGTTCCAGGTTCTACCTCCCTTCAGACTCTACCGAGGGACAAGGAGCACATCAGGTGCTGCAAAGGGGCCTGTCTCCAACCGCGAGAGAGGTGGGTGCAGGCCCCTGTCTCTGGCTGGACACGGGATGGCAGGAGAAGTTCACCATGGACACTCCTCCCATGCTGGGGGCTGGTTGGGCTGGTTGTGATCTCCAGGAGCAGCAAGAAGCAGGCAAACAGCCTGCAGCTTCCTATTGCCTGACAGCAGGCTGCTTGATCCCATCCTTCAGGCTCCTGCCTGAACTTCCAGGTGCCCCAGACCCCATTGGCAATGTTATTGGAGCTGAGCGGCAGCACTTCTACAGCAGGGTATGTGTGTCTGAGGGGATGCTCAAGCACCTCCCAACTTGGAGGGCTGAGAAAAGCCCATTTGTGGCCTGACTGCCCAAAGATGAGCCCCCCAGTGCTGAACAACCTCCCCTTGGCCCTTGCAAACCTGGAACACAGTAAGAGTCACAATTTGGTGTCTTCCTTTGGGCTGAGCACTTTAACAACTTTAATTTATCTCCCTACAGAGCCTCCCCGGGCAGAGGTGTGGAGTCCCAAGCACATCTGTCTGCAGTAGCAGGGAGAGTGTTGCTCCACCCTTGACACTAAGGTTTGGTGGATGCTTTGAGCTGGCAGAAGGAGGAGAAGTGGTGAACTCTCAAGCTTCATCTCCCTCTTTCTGTGTGTACCCTGGACATGCCGTGCATGGGAGTGTGTGACATGGTCGTGGTTTTCCTGGCAGCACTGGTGGCACTGGCATCTTTTAGTGAGACACAACATTCAGGCTGGGGAGGAGCAGGGCAAGAGGTTGTCCTGCCAGTGGTGGGAGGGAAATTCAAGTTGTGACTCTGCAGGAAACTGGGACTGATTCTGTAGGTAGAGCAGGGACTGCAGGTGGGACTGGAACATTGTCAGGGAGATGTCAGCTGTGATGGGAATGGAGGGAGGAAGAAGACTCTGCACATCCCTGTGAGTGTTCACAACCACCTTTCTAGGAGTTGTTTTTGCACAGGTGTTTCGAGAAAGACAGAGCTGCTAGGGTAGAGTCCAACACTAGAAATGGAAACTTCTCTCCCAGGCATATTTGACAAAATGCTTTCAGCCTGTGTAGGAATGGCCAAAATCATCAGGAGAAGGCTGGGTCAATGCAAGGAGTGTTGAAATTCCTTTCTGGCTTTACAGGTCATGAGCAGAAGGACTCCAATCCCCTCCAGAAAGGGCCATCCAGGCAGGACACAACACAACACTCTACCTTGATTTCTCCACCACCTATTCCAACCCCGACATCTACTGGAATCAGCAGCTCCCAAACCAGTCCCCTCCAATGCTGCTGGGGTTGAGCAAGTACAAAGCTCACGTGGATTCAGGGAGGTTCTCCTCTGTACTGTCTGCAGAGGACTCCCAGGTGCTTCTGTGTGGGGGGGATGTCGAGCTCCAGGACAGCACTCTCTGCCTCTGTGTGCTGAGTCCACATCTGTGCCGTCAGTGTGCAGCACTGCGCAGGAAGGGGAGGGTGTGTGCTGGGGAGTGACTCCCTCCCCACCACTGCTTGGGTGTAGCTCTGAGCTCAGCCTGCCCAGGAACTGCACGCTGGTGCTGGGGTGAGGCTGGGTCTCTGCCTGCCCAGCCTGTGCAGCAGGGAGAAAATCTGGGCATATTGCAATGAATCACAGAACTGGATGGGTTGGAAGGCACCTTCTGAGATCATGCAGCCCCTGTTCAAGCTGGGTCAGATAGAGCAGGTTGCCCAGGACCATGTTAGTTTGGGTTTTTAAACTGGTGTCCACTACCTCTGCTCCTGTCAGTGGGCACTGCTGAGAAGAGTCTCTTCTTCATTCCCTCCCATCAGGTATTTACAGACACTGCCAAGATCCCCCTCGAGCCTTCTCTTCCCCAGGCTGAACACTGCCAGCCCGCTCAGCCTGTCCTCATAGGAAAGCTGCTCCAGTCCCTGCACCATTTTGCTGGGCTCATTCAGCTATCTTTCTTGTACTGGGGAGCCCAGAACTGGATCCAGCACTCCAGAGGTGGCCTCACCAGCGTTGAGGACAGAGGAAGGATCAGGACACTTGACCTGCTGGTGATGTTCTTCCTACTGCAGCCCAGGCTGCTGTTGGCCTTCCTTGCCACGAGGGTCCATTGCCACAGCAGAGTCGGGAACACCCCTAAGCTGCTGAAGCTGACTGGGATAGAGCTGTGAGTATTCAGAAGTATCGCAGCTGCTTGTCCAGCTCTTACTCTTCCTCAGCATCCACCAATGAACATTATAGGAGGAGGGGGCTCTTGGTAGGAGACATAAGTGCTCCTGTGGTTTTACCTCCTGGAAATAAAAGCCAAAGGAGGGAAAATGTCCTCCTAGCCCTGCACCTGGGGATCAGGGAAAGCCTCAACATGTGACAAAGACCCATCAGCCAGACACTGGACAAGATGCTCTGTTCAACCCCTTGAGCTGCCCCCCTGCTTTCAGGTCTCTTTCAGCACTAAGGACACCCAGAATCACCACGAGGTTTCCCCCCAGAGCCTTGACTCAAGAGATCCTATTGTTTCAGTGGACAGGACCCTTTCAGTGTGCCTTGAGGAACTCACTCACCTGAGGAACTTCACCAGAGGTCACTGCAAAGGACTGTGGAAGGTGAGAGTGGCCAGTTCACTAAGGCTGTCTGATCAAGTCCTTTTTCCTTTCGAAGGGAAGAACAAGTCAAAGGGAAAGTGATAATCAAGGCACACAATGACAGCAGTCTCTCAGGAAGTGATCAGTGTCCCGTCAGGGAACTGCAGGTGAAGCTTTGAAGTGTTGGAGGCTGAGCTTTGTAAGTGACTAGAAGTGACAAGAGGAACCTGAGGATTTGGGGTGTTTGAGGGAGTCCTGCAGGAGTAGGCAAGAGTTCTGAAGGAATGCTTAGGGGAAGTGTCAAAGGTGGTGGGGAAGAGGGGACTGGGGAAGAGCAAGGGGAGGCAATAGAGAGGAGGAAGGAAACTGGAACCAGCAGCACAGAAGCACATGTTGGGATGATCCCTGTGCCTGATCACTACTGTACCTCTTGTCTTATGAAATCCTTTTTCAACCATCCTACTGAGTAAATTCACTCCCTTTCCAAATGTGAGGGTTGCAAGGTCTGAGTGCCAATAAGTGGAGAGAGGGATGTGAAAGAGAGAGTTAGGTGCCAGTATTTGAAGAGCCAACCTATGCCCGTAGAGATTGTATGCCTGGGTGTCAGCAGTTGAATCACCAGGGTGTGTGCTGTAAAATCTAAGTGCCAGCAACTGGAGAAGGGTCACAGGTCATAGAGCCTATGACCCTCTGCGCCAGCAGCTGGAGGGACTGGAGTGTAAGCAAGGTCTGGGTGTCAGCAACTGGAGAAGGAAGAAGGTGGCAGAGGGGTCATACATCTTGCTGTCAGCAACTGCAGGGACCACATTGCATGTGTATGTGTGGCAGGTCTGAGAACCAGTGACTGGAGGGACCTCAGTGTGTTTCTCATTTTTCTTTTTGACATGAAACCGATGTGCATGGGTGCGTATATGGAATTTCACAGAATCACAGAATCATCTAGTTTGGAAAGGACCTTGAATATCATCTAGTCCAACCGTTAACCTAGCACTAACAGTTTCCAACTACACCATATCGCTAAGCGCTATGCCGACCTGACTCTTAAACACCTCTAGGGATGGGGACTCCACCACCTCCCTGGGCAGCCCATTCCAACACCCAACAACCTGTTCTGAAAAGAAATACTTCCTAATATCTAGTGTAAACCTTCCCTGGCACAACTTGAGGCCATTACCTCTTATCTTATCCCTCATTACTTGGTTAAAGAGATTCATCCCCAGTTCTCTGCAAACTCCTTTCAGGTAGTTGTAGAGGGCAATGAGTTCTCCCCTCAGCCTTCTATTCTCCAAACTAAACAACCCCAGTTCCCTCAGCCGCTCCTCATATTGCACTCCCATTTGCAGCATATTTCAGTGAGTAGGCAGAAAAGCTGTATCTAAAGTCTGAGACAGAGGTGGGTAAGGGAGCCCAGGGCCCACTCATGGCTGCTAGACAGGCTGATATTACCAAGCCATGGTAATGTTTGAGGGATCCAAGAGTGTGGGGGTGATGGTGAGAGGAGTGGGAGATTTCACACATGTTTTTACTAGTGAACATCAGGCTGGCCTAGCCAGAGGGAAGGAGGAGACACAGGTGCTGGGTGAGAGGGCCCAGGCTCCAGGCAGGGCTATTAGATAGGTTGATTTGGGGTGTGGTGGTTAGGTCCTGTCGGGGTCTGAGACCACGTGGCCGCTGCCCGTCCCCCACAAAGGGAGTGAAATACAAAGCCCTGGGGCTGAGATAAGGAGAGGTTTAATACAACAGTGCAACAGCAACAAAATAAACAACAACAATAGCAATAACAATAGCAGTAATAACAATGAACAGAGCAAGATATCTACCGATACAGCAGTGAGAACAGAGAGATAACACACGCGTTAACCGACTCTCCCGCGCTCTCGCGCTTGGGCACCAGGAGGTGATGTCAGCATGGTATATGAATAACCTTTCTAGAGCTTCCCCCCCACTACTGGGGAAACTTAACCCTATCCTAGCTGAACCAGGACATAGGGGATGCACAAACGTGACTTGTGAGTGACAACAGCGGGTGAAGCGTGTGCGATTTCACTGAGAACTCTATGTCACAACCATACTGGAGACAGTCAAGCCACAGGCTACTTAGATGATGGAGAGCCTGAAGCATGTCTCGTATGGAGATCCCAGCTGAGAGAGCTGGGACTGTTCAGCACAGAGAAGAGAAGTCTCAGAGGAGCTCTCATCACTGTGTACAAATATCGGAAGGGAGGGTGTGAAGAAGGCAGAGCCAGGCTCTTCTGCGTGGTGCCCTGTGACAGGACAAGAGGCATTGGGCACAAAGTGAAACACAGGAGGCTCTCTCTGAACACCAGGGAACAATGTTTGACTGTGAGGATGAGGGAGCACTGTCACAGGATGCCCAGAGAAGTTGTGGAGTCTCCATCCTTGGAGGCATTCAAAGGCCATCTGGACATGGTCCTGACAACACAGCTCTAGGTCACTCTTCCAGAGCATGGGGTTGGAGCAGCTGACCTGCAGACATCCCTTCCAAATTTAAGAATTCTGTGATTCCATAATGTGAAACATGAGGAGAGGCTGAGAGAAACGACCCGCTTCAGCCTTCAAATGAGACGCTAAAGGGAGAGGTTTATAATCTTCTAACACTTGACTGGAGGATTGTGGAGGTTTGAACTCAGCCGGCAGCCAGACACCGTGTGGCCAGCTGTTCACCTCCCCCTCTCCCCTCTGGTAAGATAGGGGAGGGACAAAAGAAGAGAATTCGTGGGTTGAATAAAAAGAAAGAATTTACTAAATATAACAAGAGAACAACAGTAACGATAGTGAGTTCAAAAAGAAAACGGGTAAAATGCAGCAGTGGCTTACCGAGCGCGACGACTGCCCCCCCCCCAGCAACAATACTGCAGAGAGAGAGAGAGAGACAGAGAGCGTGAGTGCCCACCCTGATGGTATGAAATACTCCAATGAAAATTAACTCCATCCTGGTCGAAACCAGGACAAGGATGAGGAGAGGAGCCAAACCTGGATGAAGATTGGAGGAAGCCAGAGGGAGCAAAACTCTTCTTGAGCATAGTGACGGAAAGAAAGGCAATGGACACAGTCTGGAACAGGGGAAATTTATAGTGGAAATTAGGAATGTGTTTTGGTTTTACCCATGTGGTTGGAGCATGGGTGTAGATGGATCCCAGTAAGAATGGCACTGCAGCTCCATAAGGTGTTGGTTAAAATACCATTAACTGAGATAAGACAAGAAGGAAAAGGGGATGGCACAGGTAATGTTATGTCCCTTCAGATTCTGGCAATTCTCAATTATGGATCATGAAAAGGACCTTGAGTTGGGGTTTGTCACATGCAGCAAATCCCGCCCGTTCTGAGATTCACTGACATTGTTGTCTCTGGAGTTGTCATGGGATTTTCTTAGACATAGGCAAGTCTGTTCATCATTTCTACTGCTGAGCAAAATAACGTTCATATGAAAACACGGTGTTTCATTCACTCCTAAAGACAAGGACGTGTTTGTGGCATCATTGCCGAGTGCCAAGTGATATATAGAGCACAGCACAGCACGCGTCCGTGCCTGCTCAAGTCAGCTGCCATGCGGATCCCTAACTCCTCCAGGAACAATCATCTTCTGGTTACTGTGGGCCACTAGAGGCAGGCAGGGAGATACACTGGTTCCTGAGGTACTTTAGTTTGGATAGAGGAGAAAGCTGATACTGCCTGGAGGATTCAAAAGGGACAGTCGGGATCTGCAGGGCTTGGAGTGTCATTCTTCAGGTGTCAGAGAGCTGCATCCTAGAGGTATGCTGAGGGAGGTGTAGGGGCAGACACTACGATGGAGCCAGGTGCAGAAAGTCAAACAAAGAGAGTATTAGCGATGTTGAGAGAGGAGACACAAGCATCAAGAATGGAGAGACTCCCAATGAGGATGGTTGCAGGTTGAGGACTATGGCTGTGTTTCTCCTCTCAGTAGAAATACAGAAATCCTCATCTTCCTGAACATGTCTTATGTCTGCTACGAAGCCTAGGGAGGCAGATCCACCTCCGGAGCTTGTTGTAGGGTTGTTACTGTAAAAGCCAGCAGAGGAACTCTCTAAGACTCCTTTTGGAGTTTTAGAAAGCAGGCATTCTTTGTTGCAGCACTGGGCACACACGCAAATATCTTCATATTTTGTGCCCACGAGTGTGCCTAAGATCTATAAGCGGCAGCTAATATACAGTGTGATCATTCATAGTCACATTTTTTCTGAGAAGTGAGTTACATATGCATTAGATTTCCTGCGACTAATTATAATATCTGCATCCCAATTTTCTTGCTGGGTGGTGGTCTCGAGGGGTCCCTGGTGGTCGTTGGTAGTCTTCCTCGCCATGTCTGCTGGTTGACCTCAGTGCTCACACATGCTCACAAAGGCCTGTTTAGGAGGTGCTGTGCAGCTGTTTTGTGTCTTGAGCTGGTTTGTTTTAATTTGCCCTGTCCGTGTTCCTGTTATCTTTAAGAATAGGCCCTGACTGTCTTATTTATTAATGTCTTCTCTTCAAACCCCTTTCTTCTTCACGACAGCACCAACCTTCAGCTGTATCTGCACACTCCAGAAGTTACATTGACATTGACCTACTTTATTCTCAGAAAAAAGAATGTTCAGCAAGATGAAAAACAAGAAGAAAAAATCTGTTAGCAAGCTGTTTTGGCTCACAGAGTAAGCTTCAGCCTGCTCTTCCACCTGGGAAAGACTGTGTTGGCCTTAGAACCCACCACTTCTCTAGAAACCTCCTTTTACAGCCTGAGGAGGTTCAGCACTTCCATAAGAATATTCCTGTTATTACCATTATTGTTACCTGGATCATTATTCGCCTCATTGTGGAGGTTTTCTGTTGGAAAGCCCATATAAGACTTAAGGAAAATGACCAGGATGTTATCTTTGTTGTGACTGGTCCATGGGACCACTCTGGAGTTGATCTGGAAAGCGGGTGGCAGTAGTGGTCTCCACCTGCCCCTCCCCCCATCCCTTCGTGTGCCCTTTCAGCTCTGGGGTGAAGGGCTGCCCCATCACCACCCCTCGCAGTGCAGTGCTCCAGTGGGTAGCCCCTGGGCTCCCTGTGTGATTGGCAGCAGGGGGTGACCCACTGATCCCTCATCCTGTTTCCTCCTGACACCTCAGCACTTTTCCCTGTGGATTAAGTTGTCCTTCTTGCATCTGGGTTTGTGGCATCCAGCAGCCTTGCTGGAGACAGATTTCTCTCTTAGACTGTGGTTTACACCACCGGAGCAGGACACAGGCAGAGCCCCTGGGTTGCTGCACAGCAGGGCTCATCTGCTATTTCTGGGGCTTGGGCGAGAGGTGTTGCAGAGCAAAGAAATGGGAGACGTGAGAGAAACAGAAGAGACTTCTCTTCCCAGAAGAAATAGCAGTGTCCCCAGAGAGCTGAGGACCTCAGGGGAAGATGTGAAACCCCTGACCTCCCAGATGGCCCAGCAGTGGCTGTGCAGAAGAGCAGGTGATTCTAGCTGGGGAGGTGAGGACTCCACTGTCAGCTGACCGGGAACAGCCTCTTCCCACAACTGGGACCCCCAGAGCCCCCAGGGCCCCTCACTGTGGAGATGCTGAGAATGCCCTTGGCTGAGGGACCCACAGAGGAGGGAGAAACCCAGAAGGAGCATTTCAGGCATAGGAGGAACAGATTGTTTCCCTCCCCTGCTTCTTCCTTTGTTCCCCCAACAGAGTAATTTCCGGCAGCTCTGTTATCTGGGGGCTGGGAGGTGCTTTTCTGACTCTCTTTCACTGAACAAATGGGCAGGTTGGTCTCGATATGCAACTCGGATATCTCATCCTCACAGCCATCCTGGGGCAACTGCTGGGTAAGTCCTGGCTTTCTAGAAACACATAGTTCTTCTTCTCCTCAGGAAACCCTCAGCAGCCTTATCGGGTCCATATGGGGAAGCAGTCCTGAATAACAGGAGAACACTGGGAAAATGTCAGCTGACATCTGTGGTTTTCACTGGTTCTCTCAAAATGCTCTTACTTTTGAAAAGGAGAGAGGAGAGATACCTCAGGCCCCCTCTCCATCTTCTCTCTCCCCTTTGATCCATTCCTCTCTACCGCTCTCTTCAGATCCACCTGCTGTCACCATAGGAGATCTCAGCTGTCTCTGCTGTCTCATGTTTCTCGATTTCCAAAACAAGTTAGCAGATCCTATCAGTGCTGCTACAGGGACTTTAAAGCACTCATCCCACTGACCCCTGAGGATCCTAGGGCCCTCAAGTCTGCCTCCTGCCTGGCACATCCCTGCCATGGCCTCCACTTTCCTCCTGGTTGTGAGCATATCAAGGGCTCGTCTTTCAAACACTGGTCTCAGCTGTGTGTTTACTCAGGGACCAAGGACGCCTCAGAGATAACAGGGATAGGGAAGCAGGAGGAAACTTTTAATGCAGTTCCAAGGGCCCCTCAGCATTACGGAGGGGTACTGGTACCAGCACACAAAAGACAAACATGACAGTCTGTTCCCTTCACCACTGGACAGTAGAAGAAGAAACAGAAACACAGCACAGCTCTCCTCAGGGTCCATTCTGGTCTGAGATCTTGGAGCTCCTGTCCAAAACTAGTCTCCCCCTTGCAGTGCCCAGGCCTCATGATGTTACTGTAGGGCAAGGGACAGGAAGCTTTCTCCTCCAGGGTTTTACATCCATTTCTAATATGCTTATACAAGGCTTCCCAGTAGAGCTATTGACCTTCCGTTTCTTCCAGGCACCATGGGGCAGAGCACAGTCACCCAGCAAGAAGGACAAGTCAGTGCAGAGGAGAGAGGCACCTTCCAGATCACCTGCTCATACCAGGTCTCTAACCTTTATGGATTCTCCTGGTACCAGCAGAGCAAAGGCCAAGCTCCCCAGCAGCTCTCGTATCAGGCAGCAGCTGGCCCAAGGCAGAGCACCCGTCTCACCACGCTGCTGAACACCACAGAGAAATACAGCGTCCTGCAGCTGGAGGAAGTTGAGGTCTCTGACAGTACCTTGTACCTCTGTGCTGTGCAAGACACCCTGGTGCAAGGAGGTTCCTTGGCTGTGCAAGAAGCCAAGGGGAGGGAAGGGATGTGTGTGTGCAAGGCTGAGCTTGGGGGAAGGGTCCCTCATCTCTCCCCTGGCAGCTCTGCTTCCCCTGGGCACCCAGGGATCTGCAGGTCAAAATTTTCTTCCAGGAGGGGACAATGTCAGTGGTTTGAGATGAAGGAGAAGGTGGTGACAGAGTCTCAGGTCCTCTTGTTCTCACCATGGTTCACATGGTTTTTCTGCCCATTAGATATGGTGAGGGGGCAGGCAGTGCAGGAGGTTGTGGCTGTTTTTTCAATGTTTCCTTGCTGCTGCGCTTTCCTTTCTGTAATTCCCTGCTGCGCATTGCTTCCTCAGGTTTACCTGCAGGCCTGTCTCTTAGAGTACCTGCTCCGGCATGTGTCCCTCAGAGGTCAGAATTCAAAGTACAATGGAAAATATAAAGAGGATGTTGTGGGGCAACGCTCCTTCCTGGAATTGCATGATCATTACAATAGTGGATAATAGTCTGAACCACCTTGTAGATTCTCCTGTTGCTGCATCACCATGTGCTGGGATCCAGAGGACGTGCTCTCCCCAGTGCACTCTGCCAGTCCTTGGAGCCCTTCTCATGCCCTACCTCATGGGCCTGCCACGAGAAGACCCGGCCTTGGGGACAGCTGCCTCATGCCTGGGGGAAGAAATCTCAGGCAGCACAGATGGATCATGGGGACTTGGGCACTGGCTGCTGTCCTTGGGGTGCCCTGTCTGGTGGGAGCTGGGGGTATGTGAGTGACAGGAGGGCGGTGGTGTGAGGGCTGGACAGGCTGAATTCAACATCTACCTTAGGGTCATCTTAGCCCTTTGAACTGTGTAACTGCTGGGTTGTGGGGTGATCTCTTTGGGGGATGGACGCTGTAGAGGTGACATATCATTGCTATCTTTGCCCTTGAGTGCAGGTCACACCCCTCATTCTCAGGAGAGGTGGGAAGATGATGAGGAGAAGTTCTGGGGCTGTTTTAAAAGATTTTTCTGCATCCTTTGCTGGTATCTTTTGACTGAGTTTCTTTTCCTAGTACTAAAGCAAGAAAAACTCCCTTTTGCACAAACTTCTGAGCTACTAACCTCTCAGAGCCTCCAGCAGCATTGGGCTCCTCTCTAGGTGATAGCAGTGGTCAGGTTTCCTTTCTGCAGGTCATGCTCTGAGGCCAAGGGCCTGTGTCTGAGCAGAGATGCCAGAAGGCAGAGCCCTATGGCCACTGACTGTGGAGGAGCCAGGGATGACTTCCTCAGCTTCAAGAAACAGTGCCTGAGAGTGCCCCACTGCCATGTGTACCATCCTCCCCTTCCTCTCCGAATGCTGAAACATCTGCTTGGTCCCCAAAGCGATCACCCACCAATCAAGAAAATGCCTTTTTTCCTCAGCAACTCGATACAATGTCCACCAATAAAAGGATTATGTGGAGGCAGAGGCTGGGATGCAGAAAGCTTTAATGACTCTGAAGAGGGAAATGAGTTCACTTTGAGAGGAGGCAGCCAGAGCAGAGAGAGCACCAACAGCTGCCAAATGTCTGTGCCCATTGGCCATGGTGGAGATCCCAGAAGGGATCCATCATCGTGGAGGGAGAGGGGCCAGCAGATCCCCCAGCTTGGCTTTGGAGTTTTACAGCCCAGAAGAAGAGAAGAGAAGAAAGTCATGGGAGGGAGTAGAAGACAGAGGAGTTAGACTTTGGCCATGTTTTCAGAGAGACCCCGCTGCCCTCCCTTGGGAGGATGCTCAGCCTCTCTGAAATCACTGGCCAGGAGCTCTGTCCTCAGTCCAGCATGAGCTTCTGGGTTCCTGGTGGTCCTCGTCCGCGCTGTCATCAGTGGCTTTAGCAGGGGGGGCACCTTCTGCCACAGTAGCGGTTGGTAATGCAGGAGAGGTCAAAACCCCCAGAGTTGATGGGCACTCCGTCACAGCTGAGGATGCTGCCAACGGCAGCGGAGGTGGAGGAGCCCACAACGGTGTTCTGTGGGAAGGAGCTGAGGATGGGTCCGGGCAGGGTCACCACCACGGGGGAGGGCTGGATGACGATGGTGGAGTTCTGGCACTGCCTGACACAGGGCTCATTGCAGCTGTTGGCCAGTGGGGTGGGGCCACAGGGCCGGCAGCAGGGCTCGCAGGGCTGGCACTGGTCACAGCAGGACATGTCTTGAGGCCCGAGGAACACCTGGGAGAGAGGGCAGGGAGGAAGAAAAACATGGGGACGTGTGAGGAGCAGCTTGTCACTGCACCATGAGGCAGCTACAGAACATGCAGTGCCTAAATCTGGAGTCTATGAAGAGATGAATGAGGGTTTCTTGGACTCATCCTGAGACGGATCAAAAAGAAGCACCAGCTGCTATGTGGCTACTGTCTACCCCTGAGTACAGAAGCCTCGTCACTACTGTTCCATCTTCCCTCCAAGCTTAACTCTCCCCACTCCCCTCTCACATGACAAGCAGCCCCAAGATCTGGTATAGAACAAAGCCAGTCTCAGCTGACAGGTTCACTGAAGTGAGACTTCCTTTGCGAGAAAGCAGAGAAGGAGAAGGGGCCTCGGACTCACCTGGTTCTCAAGGAGACGGACACAAGAGAATTGGCTGAGAGAGTGAGGAGCTGGGCTGGCTTTTATCCTGGACCTTTACTGCCCCAGGCTGACAGAGGCATCCCTTGTAGAGGTGGTTATTATCTGACAAGCTCATCTTGAATGCAAAACATCCCACCTAATGCTATGGGCTGTGTTTTGCCTTATGGAATCGTCTTTTCATTTCCTGCTTCATGTCAGGTACATTCTCCAGTGAAGGCATCTTTTGCATGACAGGATGAGAGGGCCAAGCATTTCCGGAGCATGACATACAAACATGCACACACACATGCACACACACACACACACACACAAAGCTTGACCTCTAGTAATTCAGAGTTTATTGAGAAGACTCAAGACTCCCAAAGAGAGAGTCATATATACTGTCCACTCAGGTGTTGGACTTCAGAGAGTCATATTCTCCCAGCCCTGTTTCCAAGGGCTCCCTGTGGCTGCGTGTCATGGTCCACTCGGTGGACTCGTGATGGTTCGTTTGCTACGATCTCGAAAGTTCAAAATTAAGGTGTCCAACACTAAAGGGGATAGCAGTAATCAAACAGTGAAACTTTATTGGGTTGCCTGTGAAGCGGCACGCGATAGTTAGAGATGGGTGAAAGAAAGGAGAAAAGTAAAGTCAAGTTTAGAGAGAAGAGGGAGAGAGGTTATAGCTACCACCGCTGATCTCACGACGTCCTAACGGTCCCGGGTCCAGCTGATGCTGCGTCGTCGATCGTCGTGGTCCTTGGTGGGGAAGCTTCCAATTTTCATTGTCCAGAAGTCATCTTTTATGCTTAGTAACACACCTTGCTCCACCTCTGCCTCAGGGGTCTCCGCCCTTCTCAGAATTCAATTATCATATCTCCACCCCTCTCGAGCAAGGCCATCGCGCGTGCACGGGGGGGAGTGTCCGAGGTGTGGTCAGTCTCGGAGGCGGGTAACCTTCAACCAGGAGGTGTGTTTTGGTATTATAATGAAGCAAAGTTCATCTGAGGTTCATGATTTCTTCATCGGTGTTATGGCAACAGTCGCGATCCATCTTTTTTGACAATGGCTATGCAATTATCACTAACCGCTCTGGCTAGGCCCAGGTACCGAACAATAGCACAACACTCTTTGTACTACACGGCTCAGGCACCAAGGAACAGCACTGCACTGCCTGTACCACACGGTTCAGTACTCAGGAGAACAGCACAGCACTGGCTGTGCCACACAGTTCTGCATTCAGGAGCCTTTGCACCACATTCCGTTCCAGGGGTCGGCAGCTGCGCTCCAAACAGGCCGTTGTCGGGTACCTCACTGTCCATGTCCCTGATGACAATGTTGAGACAATGCTGATCTTCTGTCCGACTCTTACACTGCGGGAAGACAGATCTGTGCTTGTTGAGAGCGGGAGATGCAATTGATGAGAGAATTGTGTCCAGCTTGAGCCCATTCACCCCAAAAAATCCTTTTCCCTGCTCTCTGTCTGTCCCTGAGTACCGTGGACATGGATGTGGGCTTTAGGCATGGGATGGAGGTGCTTCTAGGTGCTGGTAGGACAGCCTGTGGGTTCATTCCTGATCGCATGATGAAACAAGCCATGGAGATGTGACCAGGTAGGTCGGACCTGCTGTGAGCTAATGCTAGCTGGGAAGTTCAGAGGTGACCATGGGTCAAGGGCAGGATCAGTGTCTCCAGAAAGAGGGTTCATTCCATTTGCCGTGTACATCTGCTTTGGGGTGGGATAAGTCCCGTGTGTGAGCTGACGTCTCTTCACTGACTGAGGGAAAGAGGAGGCCACGAAGATGGTGAGAGGGATGGAACACCTCTCCTATGAGGAAAGGCTGAGTGAGGTGGGATTGTTCAGCCTGGAGAGGAGACGGGTCTAGAGAGACCTTCTTGAGGTCTTTCAATTCTTAAAGGGAAGCTTATAAGAAAGACAGAGAAAGATGTTTTCAAAGGGCCTGTAGTAATAAAGAGGCAATGGCTTTAAACTGAAAGAAGGTAGATATAGATTGGTCATAAGGAAGAAAATTTTTCCTATGAGGGTTTTGAGACACTGGCAGAGATTTACCCAAGAAGTTGAGGCATCTCCATAATTGGAAGTGTCCAAGGTCAGGTTAGATGGGGCTCTGAGCAACCTGACCTAGTGAGAGATGTCCCTACCCATGGCAGGAGGCTTGAACTAGATGGTCTTTCAAGGTCCCTTCCAACACAAACTCTTCTATGATTCTGTGAGTCTATGAATTATGCTGGTGAGTGAGTCTGGGTTGAAAGAGACTCTACACAAGGATGTGCTGGAATCTGAGTTGGTCCCACAGGGCTGGAAGGACATATCCCCTGAGGGGATCTTGTTCCATTTCACTCACAACTCCTTAATTACCTATATTTTCTAAGAGTGTGATGCATATTTACTAAGAGTGAGATCCAAAGCATGGCAGAGAAGTCAGAAGAGACTCCCTCTCCCTCATGTGGAAGAGCTCATTTGGGCAGCGTGCATGGCAGCAGGAGGCTGCAGCAGCACTGCACAGCTGTGGCTTCTGTCCCCAGATGACCTTCTTGGAAGAGTGAAGACTACTGGTCAGGGGTGGAATGTGCCTGGCAAGGTGAGGCAAGAGTGTCCTTCCAAATTGCTGCTAAACTGTGAAGGAGGAGTTTAAAGTAGGTATGGAGGGAGAGGTCTCCCACAGACTGAAGAGCAGGGCTGTCACAAGGGTAGAAGAGGCATGCACGGGGGAACAGCATGCCAGGGGAGGCTCTCACACTTCCCCTGTGACGCAGGTGGTGGTGTACTTAGGTGGCGGCTATGCATTTCCTGCCCAAGAAGAGGAGGCAGATGACACCTTTGTCAGGCAGTTGGTGAAAGCCTCACAGTCACAAGCCCTGGTGCTCATCTGGTACCACGTCAGTACCTACTGCAGGAGGAAAATGGCTGGGCACAAGCAAAACAGGACATGTCTGGTGTGTATGGAATACAAATTTTTGATGCAGGCAATCCATGAATGGATTAAGGGAGAGGATCTCTTAGACTTGCTAGTCACAAAAGAGGAAGAACTGTTGAATGATGTAAAGTTCATGGGCAGCCTTGCCTGCAGTGACCAGGAGACTGTGGAGCTCAGGATCCTCAGAGGACTGACCAAGACAAACAGGAGGATTACTGCCCTGACTTCAGAAGAGCACGGCTTAGTCTCATCAGGGACTTTCCGGCTTGGTATGCTGCCATGGGAAACTGCCCTGGAGCCCAGAGAGTCCCAGGAGAGGGGACTGACCTTCAAGACACCTCCTCAGAGCACAAGGATGGTCCCTGCAATGTGCAAAGAGGTGAGTCAAGAAAAGCCAAAACGACTGTAGTAGACGCTTACAAAGGAGGTGAAGGGAATCAGGCAAGATATCTCTGAGCCTATTGGCAGCAAAAGGAAGGCTGAATAGGTGAGGGCTCATTGGTCAGTGAGGAAGAGGACTTGGACAAATAACAAGGAAAAGGCTGATGTACTCGATGCCTGTTTACCTTCAGTTTTCATTGATATGGCTTCTCCGCAGGCCCACCATGTCCCTGAACCTTCCCACAGACTCTCAGGGAATGAAGCAGCACCCACAGTAGAAGAAGAAAGAACTAAGGAGCTCTTACTCTCATCTGGCCATACACAAGTTCATGGGATCATTTGGGGTGTATCCAAATGTGTTCAGGGAGTCTCTACTCAGTCCCTGAAAAGGACATGCAGGAAATACTCTCAGAAGCCGTTCCTAAACTCATGAAAGGCTCAAGACGGGCTTGGAAGCAGCTCACATGAATTGACTGAGGCGAAATCATGCCTGAGCAACATCATTGCTTTCTGTGAGGAGGTGACTGGGACTGTGGGGCAGGGGAGAGGCACTGGCTTGGCTGTACCTGGATTTTAACAACAGCTTTGACATACCCTCATGGGTGCACACACATGCACACCTATACCCACACCAAGGTACGCACACACACAGAGGCGTGAACGCACACAGACATGTGTCATATCTGTGCACTTGTAAAGAGGTGTGTGCACACAGGTTTCCAAAGAAGTCCATGAGCAGACACAGGCACAGCCTCCCCACAAACCAACATGTACACACAGATATTCAACACACATGCTTACATATATGCATCCTCCTTAACCCAGGGGTGTGCAAACAAATTTACCTGTACGCTGATGTACAGCGACACGCAGGCAAAAAAGCACATACCAACATATATATGTGCCCACACACTTACATATCTGCAGACCAATGTCATATCCGTCCATGCTCAGCTACATGAAGACACGTGCATGTGATAAAACACATACGCCCTCATCAACAGACGTGCACAAACACACCCGCAGCCAATATTTGTGCACACTCCTGCTTGCCTGTGCATTACCCCAGGCACACACAGGCACACGTATGTGCAAATGGACACGTGAGCACAGCCAGAAGAACATGTATGTGAGCATGACCATGCACACACAGCACTGACAACCAGGAAGTTCAACGCCAGCTCTCAGCCTCTTGCGATGACAAATCCTAGGCAAGTCCTTCAGGCCCTAGACTTAAGGCAATGAATCAGTTCCTGGCCATTCTCATCAGTTTTAATAAGAACAAGGGTTTGACTGTGCTTCATTCTGGTGTTTTCTCACTAGAAAAGTGAGAGATGAAGCTGCCATGGCCTTTCCAGGCATTCAGCTTCTCTGTGTCCCAAGTCTGTGCGTCAGGGATAACGTAAAAACTGGAGAACCGTATTGCTGCAGCCACAAAGAATCCCCACATTGCAAGTGAGACAACTCTTACAGCCTTAGATGCTCCAAGCTGTGCTCAGTGGTCTCCTGAAGGGAGATGTGGGGCTGGGGGACAGGACCCTGCTCTGTAAAGGAAATGGTGCCTCAGTGGTGTATTCACACAGCAGCAGAGCGTGGTGTCCCCTGGGACAAGCCAGACTCTCTACAGGTTGCAGACACTGAGGCTGGGGCAACAGAAATGAGAGTGTCTGGTTCCAGTAAGAGAGGTACTCAGCTTCTTCCAAGCGTTCCTTAAAATGCCCATTATTAGTGCTAAGACAAGAAAGGAAAGCAGGGTTATGTCTGTGACCTTACATCCCTTCACGTGCTGGAAAGCCTGAGCTGCTCTACATCAGCTGCTCTCCCAGAATGAGAGAATCACAGAACAGCTGAGGTTGGAAGGGACCTCTGGATGTCATCTGGTCCAAGCCCCCTGCTCAAACATGGCCACCTAGAGCCAGTTGCCCAGGACCGTCTCCAGGTAGTTTTGGATATGGGAAGGCCTGTGACCTCCCTGGGCAACCCACGGCAGTTGTCAGTCACTCCCACAGCACAGTATAATTTGTTGCCCCCTTTCTAGAGTACAGGACACTGTGTGTGTCTCATCCACACATGGATTACCCCATTTTGGTCAGTCAGGCTTTTAGAAAATTTTCTTCAAATGGAAACAGATCTCGTCATCATTTCACCTGTCTAACAGTAGAAACTGGCCAGCGTTGGCAGTGAAGAAATACCAACAAATTTCACATCCACTTTTCTTAGGGTGTAAATCAAGGTGCACAGCACAGGAATAAGTGTGATGTAAAGAACAGCTCCTACTCTGTCAGTCAATGGTTTAAATCACCATAAATAAAACCCAACCTCTGGCACAATTACACTTAATTTGAAGTGTAAAGCCTGCATGGATCCTGTGGCCTTTTCCTACCTTTGCAAGAGCTCTTTAGTTGGGTCGGCAAACCAGGGGTCATGCCAGGAGTCAGTGGCAGCACTTTGGCAGTGCTTTGGCCAAGGGTATTACTCATCTGTCAGAAACAATGCCATCCCTCCCTCATCCAGAAGGAAAATTTCAGAGAGTATCATCATTGCCAAGGACCTTCCCCTTGTTACAAGGTTCAGTGTGGTAGTGTAGGAGGTCTATATGGATGATGATGTTCGTCATTAGCAGCATGACTAGGGAAAAAAATTTCAGACATGCAAGTGAAACGCTGCTATAGAGCTTTTGGCCTTCAGGTGTTCTGAGCTGTGTTTTATGAGCCAGCCTCAAGACATTCAGCAGCATGGGTGACTTTTCCCTGCTAGTCCCATCCATGTGTGCTGGCCATGGCCCCTAGATTGAGTGGTGGAGGGCAGAGGAAGCTGGAGTAGCAGCTCTGGGCCATCCCAAGGGCTGTTCCCTTCTTTACCACTCTTGCCATTCTGCAAAGCAAATCACCTTTCAGAGCCCAAAGCCAACCCCCTGCCAAGGCAGCGCAGCTCCAGCCAGAGCAAGAGGAACGCTCTTGCTCAGGAGCTGATGGGGCTGCTGAGCCCTCAGAGCCTCCTGCCTTTCTGGGCATTTGTGCACAGAGACACAACAAGGCAAGGTCTCCTTGTCCCCTCACCCCCTTCACCCAGAGCAACACCCTTCTCCTTTGGCAGCTTGGGGCGTGTCCACAGCGGGAAGGACCACATGGAGGCCAGGCTTGAATGCAGCAGAACTTTAATGAGTCAAAAGAAGGAAATAAATTCACTCCAAGTGGAGGTCAGCAGCAGAGCGAGCCCTGAGGGCAGCTGAGAATCTGCAGTCCTTGGCCATAGAGAAGTTCCTGCATGATGTCTGTCTGCCTGTCCCAGGGAGGAAGACGAGATAGATGGGCCTTCCCCAGTTGGTGCTGGGCTGCGTGAGGGGAGAGGTAGTAAACAAAGAAAAAGGAAAGAAAAGCAAAACCATTCCGCTATCCCAAAAGCAACGTCCAAAATATTAATCCTCTACCCAGCACAATGTTCTGAGTTCCTCAAGCTGTTTCCTGGGGTTTGTCGGCACCTTTAACAGGGTGGGCACCTTCTGCCACAGTAGCGGCTGGTAATGCAGGAGAGGTCAAAGCCCCCAGAGTTGATGGGCACTCCGTCACAGCTGAGGATGCTGCCAACGGCAGCGGAGGTGGAGGAGCCCACAACGGTGTTCTGTGGGAAGGAGCTGAGGATGGGTCCGGGCAGGGTCACCACCACGGGGGAGGGCTGGATGACGACGGTGGAGCTCTGGCACTGCCTGACACAGGGCTCATTGCAGCTGTTGGCCAGCGGGGTGGGGCCGCAGGGCCGGCATGGCAGGCACTGGTCATAGCAGGACATGTCTCTGAAGGTGGAGGTGCACCTGGGTAGAAACAGGGAGGAAGCAGAGCACAAGGGTGGGTGAGGAGCTGCCTGGTTACCCTGTCATAGAGGAGATAAGGCCAATACTTAGTGGGGAGATGAAAGTTTTGACAAAAGCCACATGGTCTTCATTCCCCCACAAAGAACAGCCTGGCTAAACAAAGATCTCTCCTTATGCATAAACTTAAACTCTACTCAGCCCCCAGCCTCTATAAGCACACCGTGTCCCCACTTCTCTCTGTCATGACAAGAAAATCCAAACCCCAGGACAGGACAGAACAATATTAGCTGGGATGTCTCTCAAGTGCAGATCTCCCTTTGGAAGAGGAGGAGAAGGGGCTTCAGACTCACCTGGTTCCCAAGCAGAAGGAGCCAAGAGAAGTGCATGAGAGAGCAGGGACTTGGGCTGCCTTTTATACCTGCCCTTCACTGCCACAGGACCAGAGGCACCTTTGCAGAGGTAACAATTTTCTGACAAGCTCATCTTGAATGCAAACCATCGCAGCTAATGCTATGGGCTGTGCTTTCATTTCCTGCACTGCTCCTTCTCATTTCCAGGTTTGTGCCATGCCCATTCCCCAGTGAAGGCTTGTTCTGAGCACTGGGATGAAAGGCCCCAGGATTTCTAGGGCAGGAATGCAGCAGTGCTGGCAGAAGACTCAGCTCAAGTGTTGGATGTTTTCACAGCAAGCAAGTGATGTCAGTCTGGGTCACTCTGTTGGGGCTGTTTGAAGTGTTGTTCTCAGGAAAAAGCTGCACCCATCCTCAGATGAATGCCGTGAGCTCCCGTGCATGAGATTGTGCCATGTCATTGTCTTTCCCTGCCTCCCTCCTCAGCTCACCTCAGTGGTCACTTGTTGTTGCCTCCCCAGGTGTAGGTGTTGTGCTGCTGGGGTTTGACCCCATCCTGCCTAACACTGCCCAGTCCCCCGGGATCCTCAGCAGAGTCCATGGTCCCTTTTGTTCCCATGTATGTTCTTTCCTTGTCTTTACTTGTAAGCAGACAGGTTTCTGTGGATGCACATGGGAGCAAAGATTTGTCTATAATTCCATGCAGGTGTGCACAATGTGTGTAAGTGTGTCCTTGTGTGTCCTTCATCACAAGGGAATGTGCTGCTCATGGTAGGGACACTCTCCTCTGCTCTGTCCATGAGCACCACAAAGCAGCAGGTTGCCAGGGTCAGAAGGAACCTGAGTGCAGCTGAACGGTGATGGCACCAGCCTGCTAGAGATGTGTCCAGGGAAGACGCTCTGAAGTGCAGCCCCTGGATCCTGAGACCTCCTTTTCTTGTTCCTTCAAACTTACGCTCTGCTGCTGCCAATGTCAGGCCACTACAAGGATGGTTTCACTCCAGCTTGGCTCCTTAGTTTAATTCAGTGTAACAGCAGTGGGAGTGCCTCAGCACGGCTGGAAGTGCCCCCTCCCTGCCTCTCCAGGCCAGGACACAGCTGCTCTCCCCAGCTCTAGAGAGTTCAGAAGGACGGGGATTGCTTTCTGGGCAAGGAGAAAGGCTGAGGAATCCTGCTGACCATGTGCTGGCCATCCCTGAGTGCATCTGCTTCCCGTGCAGTGTCAGTGGTGCCTGGGGTGGGACACATCAAAATGTACATTTGTAGATCATCGGTCTGGTGCTGCATCAGGCAGGACCTGAGACCTTGGAGCAAACAGATAAGGAATGAACAGAACAGAGAGCCTGATATCACTGTGCTCTTAGGGGAAGTGACAGACCCTGTGACTCTCACAAGAAAGCCAAAGACATCGTGGCTGCCTTGGACTTCAGCCCAAAAGGACCACAAGGGAAGGGGCATTAGGTTTGACACCACATCCCCCAAAGCCTGCTGCTGTCCCACAGGGCTGTCCAGAAGAGACTCTCTTTCCAACAAGGGCTGTGTACAGTGGGTAAATGTTCTAAGCCCATCTCCCCTCCTGAATATTTGTCTGCCTGGGCTCAGGCCCAGCTTGGACACAGTGCAGCCAAGGCTTCCCCCCTTCCCTTAAGTGACCTCGGGGAGGTCAGTGCCAGGGAGCTCTGCTGGGAGAGCTCAGCCAGGGCTGATTCCCCTCTCCTTGGAGCTGTTGCTGAGCTGAGGCTCTCGTGTAGCTGAGGGAAACCTTGCTGGTGTCTCAGGAGGTAACAGGCACTGTGGACAAGGAAAGGGCAGGGGAGGTGTGTACCTACAGTTTAGCAAGACCTTGATAGCTCCTTTCATATTTCATTTATGATGAAATTTGTAAGAGATGTGTTCAGTGACAGGATGATAATGTGGGTGGAATATTGGCTGGACTACCAGGCTCAATGGCTGTTGATGAGTGGTGCAAATCTCAGCTAGCAGCCACTTACTGTTGTTCTTTGTCAGGTATAAGCAGTAGGATCAATACACCAATTGTTTCATTAACACACCATGAGCAACTGAAAGGTCAGAACTTCCTGCAAGTTTGGGGATGACAGCCAACCACAGGGAACAGGCAGACACTGATCTCTGTCAGCCAAATTGTTGCCAGCAGATCCAGGAAGTAAGAGTTCAAAGGAAAGAGAGAAGATGGACTGGACTGTGGAGGTCCTCTGTGACATGAGTCGAGGCAATGAACAGCTTCTGGGATAGGGAAATTTCTAGTTAAGCAAGAGGCAAAAAGAAAGAATGAGAAGTGGAATGGATTTCCCTGGGAGATTCTGCAATATCCATCTCAAAGCAGCCTGATTTAACAGGAACTGTTGCAAGCAGGGGTTGATCCAGACAACATCTGTGTGTCCCTGCTCAGCTACAGTGTGACTCTGTGATTCCCCCTGTCCCCTGCCCTCCCTGAACCCTGCACGCCCAGGTCACCCTTGGCCTCCCATCCCCTCTGCTAGAGAGCAGCTCGGAGGCATTGTGCTCGGCCTGCAGAGGGGCAGCTGAAGGGAGGCTCTCAGCCTCCTCCGTGCCATGGGCAGGAGGTGAGTGGCTGCTGTTTGCAGGCGCTGAGCTCGGGGACAGCTCTGGGAAGCTGCTGCATGTGCTGGGCCAAGGCCCTGCTGCTGCCCCAGGCTGCAGCTGGCGCTGGGCAGGCTTCTTGTTGCTGGGGAGCCCTTGCTGGAGGAGGGAGAGAGTGGGATTGCCGGGAGCCCAAGTGGTGGCGGTGCAGAGCCGCTGAGCACTCTGAGCCCGGGCGAGCCCCCGAGCGGCGCCGGCGCAGGGCTCAGCCCCGGGGCGGAGCTGGCGGCGGCCGAGAGGAGCGGAGGCGGCGGAGAGGAGGCGCCGCGGCCGGAGCAGAGAGCCGGGGCTGGCGGGGGGCAGCGAGGCGCGGGCGGCGGAGCGGCGGGATGCGGCGGGGCCGGGGCGCAGGGCTGGCGGGGCTGGCCGCGGTGCTCCTGGGTGCGCGGGGCTGCCGGCGGCGGCTGGGACAGGGGCTGCGGGGGCCGGGGCTGGGCCGGGGCTCGCCTGTGACCCTCCTGCTCCTCTTGAACCTTATTCTCTTCTCTGTCCTCCCTTCTGTCCCCAACGAGGTCGTTCCCTCCCAGCTTGCTTCTCTATTCTGTTACTCCACTTCTGCATCCATCCATCCATCCATCCATCCATCCATCCATCCATCCCAGCCAATCTCTTTTCCTCAGTCCACTCTCCTCTTCCTCACTCGGACTGTCCTTCCAAACATCCCTCATACATTCCTGTCCCCAAAGAACCACTCTCAGAGGAACTGTCTGTCCATCCTGTGTTCTCAGATCACACCCCCATCATCTGTGAAGTGTCTCCTTCTCCCCTCTCCCTCTGCACGACATGTTCAGCTGAAGCAAAGGGATTCTTCTTTTCTCCTTGGCAGTGGCTGCGGGCAGAGCCCAGGTGCAGCAGGAGCCGTCGGCAGAGACCACCGAGGGCACCGGCGTCACCATCAACTGCTCCCACTCCAACATCCAGACCGGGGAGTTCATCCAGTGGTACCGTCAGCTCCCGGGCCGAGCCCTCTCATTCCTCGCGCTCACTCTGAAAGGCTCCAAAGATCTGCAGGCCCCGCCGGGGCGGCTGTCGGTGGCGGCAGACCGCCGGTCCAGCGCCCTGTGGCTCGCCTGGCCCCGGCGCGGGGACGCGGCGGTGTATTACTGCGCGCTGGGAGACACGGGGAGAGGAGCCGGGGCTGCGGCCGGGCACGAACCGCCGCGGGCGGGGCCGGGCGGGGCCGGCGGGGGCGGGGGGACAGCCCCGGGCGGGCCCGCCAGGGGGCGCTGCCGCTCCGCCCGCCGGGGCCGCCTCGCCTCGCCCGGCCCCGCCCGGCCCTGCCTGTCCCTGGGCCCCGGGCCGCTTCCCCCGCCCGCCCGGCCCCGCCACCAACACCGGCACCACCAGGCCCCCCCAGCAGTCAAGGCCTGGCCTCAGCACCTCTTCTCATTGACGGCCGCTGCGGGTCTGTGCTCCCGAGGCCACCAAAGAGCCGCGCTTGGGCAGCGCTGCCCAGGGACAGGCAGACGGGCTGGGCAAGGCAGGCAGGGCAGGGCGGGCTTTCCCCCAGGCTCTCTTGCTGCCTCCCGACGGGCTCAGACTCTGCTGCCTAACGGGGCATCCTCGGGCCTGTCTGTAACGGCCGGCCAGCTCTGCCTCAGAAATGCCTCGCCCAGGGGACAGAGTCCCAGAGCTTTTGCCCTTCCCGGGCACATGCACCAAGGGCTCCCCCAGGGCTGTTAGTACCGCCAACAGCCTCCCTGCACGTTCGACAGAGCCAATTAGCAACGGGGCAATTAAGAAACCAACGCACCCAGGAAGTACCCGGTGCAGCAGAGCTCCTCCTGCCCACGGGCAGCCGGGCAGCCCTCGGCTCACACGGAACATACAGGGCCCCTCCTCGGGCTCCGGCCTTTCCCCCTGAGGACAGCCAAGGGAACCCCGAGCAGGTGCTTTCCTCTGCCCCGGCCCCACGGGCACTCCAGGGCTGAGTTGCTAATGAAAAGCTTTCCTTGAGAAAGAACAGCCAGAAGAGGTTGCACATTTCGTTACTTTGTAAAAGCTCCAATATACAATGAAAAACTGCATCCTCCGGCTACAGGCTGTCACGGATCTTTCAAAATGTTTCTGCTCATGTTACAGATTCATCCCACGGAGTCAGGAGTTCAAGCTCCACAGCGAGAGGAGAAGTGGATGTCGAGGTCACAGGCACCTTCATCGCTCCCCTCAGTGGCTCAGTGTTGAGACCACGAGCCTGTTTGACAGGATTCAGAACTTTCTGATTTGAGGCCCAGGAGACACAGTAAAAGCCTGGTCTGGGCACCTGAGGTGGGTTGGGTTAAACTTGGCTGGGTGCCAGGTGCCCCACCAAGCTGCTCTATCACTGCTCCTCCTCAACTGGACAAGGGAGAGAAAATATTACCAAAGCCTCGTGAGTTGAGATAAGGAAGGTAAGATCACTCAGCAATTACAGGCTTAAGGAGCCAACACAGCTCTTCAAAGTGAATGGTCAGAGGGTTCCAAGGCACAGAGTGAGGGATCAGTCATGGTGCCTGTCCCAGCTGCACTTTGTAACTCTGTTTCCAGGGAACTACTGGCAGGGGGACAAACAAGGCAGAGCCACAGGCATGGCCAGGCCAGCACATGGATCAGCCCCATGGTCACATGGCATCAGCCCCTTTTGTCCCTGTTTCCAGCTCTCCTCCCATGCCTGCTCCACGCCAAACTGCCTTGGTCCTTCCATTTCCGTTTCTCTGCTTCTTCCCCTAAACAACCCATGCACAACCCCTTGCACAGTCCTCCAATTCTTTTCCACTGCATCCCATAAGGAATCCAATCTCCCTGTAGGCAAAAACACCCCTGAGTTCCTAAGATGATCCTCTCTTCTCACTCTTCTCAGAAGTGTCACCTCCAGACAAAGAGGCTGATCAGTTGTAACGAGAGGGATGTGGATAAGATTTTTGTGAAGCAAAGGGTTGTGCTGGATGTCCTCCTGCCACAGAGAGGTCATGTCTCTGACTCTGGCTGGGATGTTTACAGCATCTGCTGTTCCCAGAGACATTTCCCTTGAAGGGCCTTGTCTGTGGTCTGGGGAGAAGGGAGAGAAAATCCCTGTGGGCACAGAGAGTCACACTCCTGCTTCCAGGTGCCTGTAGCTGTTCCTGGTTCCACCTCCCTTCAGACACTACTGAGGAGGGACAAGGAGCACCTGAGGGGCTGCAAAGGGGCCTGTCTCCAACCCTGAGAGAGGTGGGTGCAAGCCCCTGTCTCTGGTTGGACACTGGATGGCAGGAGATGTTCATTATGGAGCCCAGAACTGGATCCAGCACTCCAGAAGTGGCCTCACCAGCATTGAGTAGAGAGGAAGGATCAGGTCCCTTGTCCTGCTGGTGGTGCAGCCCAGGATGCTGTTGGCTTTCCTTGCCACAAGAGTGCATTGCCACAGCAGACTCGGGAACAATCCTGAGCTGCTGAAAGTGAGCTGGACACAGCACTGAGTATTCAGGAGAAGTATTGCAGCTGCTTGTCCAAATCTTGCTCTTCCCTCAGTGTCCACCAGTGACCCCTCTTGGAGAAGGGGGCTCTTGGTAGGAGACATGACTGCTCCTGTGGGGTTACCTCCTTGCCAAAAGAAACCCAAGGAAGGCAAATGTCCTCCTAGCCCTGCTTCTGGGGATCAGTGAAAGCCTCAACTTGTGACAAAGACCCATGAGCCAGGCACTGGACAAGATGCTCTGTTCAACCCCTTGAGGTCTGCCCCTGCTTTTCATGTCTCTCCTGCAGTGGTGGGGACTCAGCAGGACTTGGCTGGGGGAGTCCCTGTGTCTCTGAGTCCCTGTGAGTTCCTTGCCCAGCAGTAAACTGCTGGTGGCTGCAGTTCTGGGATGTGCATTTCTGGGTTCTAGTGTGTCCCTCTGTGCACACATCTCTTATTATGCTCAGTCTGTCTGTTCCTGGAGTGGGGAAGCTGTGGGATGAGCTGGAAAAATCCGCCATGGTGGCAGGCCAACATGTCCTAATTACGAGAGTGGGGTCAGCTCAGTAGGCCATGACAGTGGATGTTGACAGTGAGGCCGCTTGAGGTGTCAAAGAAATTTCCGTTTTTGTGGAAGACAGTGGGTGTCTTATGTGTCCAAAGGAGAGATGGGCCAGAGGGAAAGAGAAGGAGGCAAAGAGAGTGAGGCACCTGGAGAAAAATGTCTCTGTGAGGTACTGCAAGAGATATGAGAAGTCCCCTTATCACCTGAGTGGGGTAAGAATGATAAGATTTGGATCCCACCTGGTGGTGGAATTCAGGTCTGTCCTCATGCTGGGATGTTCCCAAAGAGCTGTGAGAAAATGTTCAGGGTCTTGCAGGAAAGGCAGGACATCTGGGAGAGCAAACAATAAATACGTTGGAATATGGGAGCACAAAGTAACTCATTGCAGAATGATATTTCACAGGACCTGAGTGCTTTTCTACACCTGTCTTATCTCTGTCTTATCTCTGAGTTTGGGGGAAGGGGCCCTCAGCTCTCCCCTGGCAGCTCTGCTTCCCCTGGGCAACCAGGGATCTGCAGGTCAAAATTTTCTTCCAGGAGGGGACAGTGTCAGTGGTTTGAGATGAAGGAGAAGGTGGTGACAGAGTCTCAGGTCCTCTTGTTTTCGCCATGGATTACATGGTACATCTATCCAAATGCTCTGGTGAGGGGGCAGGCAATGCAGGAGGTTGTGGCTGTTTGTTCAAAATTTCCTTGCTGCTGCTCTTTCCTTCCTGTTATTCCCTGTTGCACATTGCTTCTTCAGGTTTTCCTGCAGGCCTGTCTCTTAGAGTATCTGCTCCAGGGTGTATCCCTCAGAGGTCGGAGGTCAAAGTAAGATGGAAAACATATCATGTCACGGGGCAATGCTCCTTCCTGAAATTGCATGATGATTCCAATTTTGGATAATAGTCTGAACCACCTTCTGGAATCTCCTGTTGTTGCATGGTCATGTGCTGAGATCCAGAGGACCTGCTCTCCCCACTGCACTCTACCAGTCCTTGGAGCCCTTCTCATGCCCTACTTCATGGGCCTGCCAGGAGAACACCTGGCCTTGGGGACAGCTGCCTCATGCCTGGGGAAAGGCCAGGCAGCACAGATGTACCATGGGGGTTTGGGCACTCGTTACTGTCCTTGGGGTGCCCTGTCTGGTGGGAGCTAGGGGTGTGTGAGTGACACGAGGGCTGTGGTGTGAGGGCCAGACAGGCTGACTTCATCAACCTTAGGGTCATCTTAGCCCTTTGAACTGTGTAACTGCTGGGCTGTGCAGTGAACTCTTTGGGGGATGGAGGTTGTAGCGGTGACCTGTCATTGCTATCCTTGTCCTTGAGTGCAGGTCATAACCCCTCATTCTGGGGACATGTGGGAATATGAGGAGGATTAGTTCTGGGGCTGTTTTAAAGGATTTTTCTCACATCAATCCCACTCCTGCATCTTTTGCAGACATCTTTTGACTGAGCTTCTTTTCCTACCATTAAAGCTAGAAAAACTCCCATTTGCACAAACATGTGAGCTACTGACCTCTCAGAGCCTCCAGCAGAATTGGGCTCCTCTCTAGGGGATAGCAGTGGTCAGGTTCCCTTTCTGCAGGTCATGCTCTGAGGCCAAGGGCCTGTGTCTGAGCAGAGATGCCAGAAGGCAGAGCCCTATGGCCACTGGCTGTGGAGGAGCCAGGTATGACTTCCTCACCTCCAAGAGACAGTTCCTGAACAGTCCCCACTGCCATGTGTCCCATCCTCCCCTTCCTCTCCGAATGATGAATGAAACATCTGCTTTGGTCCCCAACCCGATCACCCACCAATCAAGACAATGCCTTTTTTCCTCAGCAACTCGATACAATGTCCACCAATAAAAGGATTATGTGGAGGCAGAGGCTGGGATGCAGAAAGCTTTAATGACTCTGAAGAGGGAAATTGGTTCACTTTGAAAGGAGATGGCCAGAGCAGGGAGAGCACCAGCAGCTGCCAAATGTCTGTGCCCTTTGGCCATGGTGGAGATCCCAGAAGGGATGCATCATTATGGAGGGAGAGGGGCCGACAGATCCCCCAGCTTGTCTCTGGGGTTCTTACAGCCCAGAAGAAAGACAAGACAAGAAAGAGATTGGAGGGAGGAGAAGGCAGAGAAGTTAGACTTTGGCCATGTTTTTAGAGAGACCCTGCTGCCCTCCCTTGGAAGGATGCTCAGCTTCTCTGAAATCACTGGCCAGGAGCTCTGTCCTCAGTCCAGCATGAGCTTCTGAGTTCCTGGTGGTCCATGTCCGGGCTGTCATCAGTGGGTTTAGCAGGGGGGGCACCTTCTGCCGCAGTAGCGGCTGGTAATGCAGGAGAGGTCAAAGCCCCCAGAGTTGATGGGCACTCCGTCACAGCTGAGGATGCTGCCAACGGCAGCGGAGGTGGAGGAGCCCACAACGGTGTTCTGTGGGAAGGAGCTGAGGATGGGGCCAGGCAGGGTCACCACCACGGGGGAGGGCTGGATGACGATGGTGGAGCTCTGGCACTGCCTGACACAGGGCTCATTGCAGCTGTTGGCCAGCGGGGTGGGGCCGCAGGGCCGGCAGCAGGGCTCGCAGGGCTGGCACTGGTCACAGCAGGACATGTCTTGGGATCTGAGTTGTACCTGTGAGAGAGGTCAGGAAGGAAATAAAACACAGAGATGCATCATGAGCACCTTGTCACTGCAGTATGAGGCTGTCCTGAGGTGTATGAGGGCTTCTTGACCTCTTCCTGCCAGAGTCCAAAAAGAGCCGGCAGCTCCTATGTTGCTACTATCTACCCCTGAGAACAGAATCCAAGACAGTACTGTCCCAGACTCCCTCCAAGCTTAATCTCTCCCCCTCTCCCATGACAAGCAGCCCCAAGATCTGGTATAAAACAAAGCCAGTCACAGCTGACAGGTTCACTGAAGTGAGACCTCCTTTGCGAGAAAGCAGAGAAGGAGAAGGGGCCTCAGACTCACCTGGTTCTCAGGGAGAAGGAGGCAGGAGAAGTGGATGAGAGAACGAGGAGCTGTGCTGGCTTTTATCCTTAACCTTTACTGCCCCAGGCTGACAGAGGCATCCCTTGTAGAGGTGGTTATTATCTGACAAGCTCATCCTGAATGCAAAACATCCCACCTAATGCTATGGGCTGTGTTTTGGCTTCCGGAATCGTCTTTTCATTTCCTGCTTGATGTCAGGTACATTCCCCAGTGAAGGCATCTTTTGCGTGACAGGATGAGAGGCCCAAGCATTTCCGGAGCAAGACATGTCAGCATGAGGAGAGGACTCACCTCACATGCTGGAGGAACCCAGTATGGGAGACTCAAGCTAGACCAAACAGCTGGCTTAGACAACACACACAGACACACAAGCATGTGCACGTGCACACACACGCGCAATCACACACAGAAATCTAAACCTCTAGTCTTTCAGACTTAATTAAGAAGACTCAATGCACCCCAAGAGAGACATATACACTGTCCACACACGTCTTGGACTGGACAGAGTCATCTTCTCCCAGCCCTGTTTGCAAGGGTTCCCTGTGGCTGAGGGAAGACTGATCTGTGCTTGGTGAGAGCGGGAGATGCAACTGATGAGAGTAACATGCCCAGCTTGAGCCCATTCACCCCACAAAACCCTTTTCCCTGCTCTCTGTCTGTCCCTGAGTACAATGGACATGGATATGGGCTTTAGCCATTGGATGGAAGTGCTTCTAGGTGCTGGTGGGACAGCCTGTGGGTTCACTCCTTGTCGCATGATGAAGCAAGCCATGGAGGTGTGACCAGGTAGGCCGTCCCTGCTGTGAGCTTATGTTAGTTGGGGAGTTCAGAGGCCACCATGGGTCAAGGGCAGGATCATTGTCTCCTCAACCTTCTCGCAGACTCTCTGGGAATGAGACACCACCCACAGTAGAAGAAGAAAGAACTAAGGAGCTCTTACTCTCATCTGGACATCAGAAGTTCATAGGATCACTTGGGTAGTAACCAAAGGTGTTCAGGGAGCTGACAGGACACTCTCTACTCAGTCCCTGGAATGGAGATGGAGGAAACACTCTCAGAAGCTTTTCCTAAACTCATGAAAGGCTCAAGAAGGGGCTTGGGATCAGCTGACATGAGTTGAGTGAGGCCAAATCATGCCTGAGCAACATCAATGCTTTCTGTGAGGTGGTGGCTGGCACTGTGGGGAAGGGGAGGGGCACTGCCTGGGCTGTGCCTGGATTTTAGCAAGAGCTTTGACATACCCTCATGGGTGCACACACATGCACACCTATACCCACACCGAGGTACGCACACACACGGGCATGCACACAAACATGACATGTGTCATATCTGTGCACTTGTAAAGAGGTGTGTGCACACAGGTTTCCAAAGGAGCCCATGAGCAGACACAAGCACAGCCACCCCACAAACCAACATGTACACACAGATATTCAACACACATGCTGACATATATGCATCCTCCTGCATCCATGGGTGTGCAGATATACTTGCACGCTCATGTACAGCGATGTGCACACATAAAAGCACATACCCACACACACCTGTGCCCACACACATATCTGCAGACCAATGTCACACTCGTCCACGCTCACCTGCATGAAGGCACATGCATGTGATAAAACACATACGCCCTCATCAACAGATGTGCACAAACACACCCGCAGCCAATATTTGCGCACACTCCTGCTTGCCTGTGCATTGCCCCAGGCACACACAGGCACACGTATGTGCAAATGGACACATGAGCACAGCGAGAAGAACATGTATGTGAGCATGAACATTCACAGACGCCACTGAGAACCACGAAGCCTATGCCAGTTCTCAGCCTCTCGGGATGACTCTAGGCAAGTCCTTCAGGCCCTACAGTTAAGGCAGTGGGTCGGTTCCTGGCCATTCCCATCAGCTTTAGTGAGATCAAGGGATTGACTGGGCTTCATTACTGTGTTTTTTTACTAGAAAATTGAGAGACGAAGCTGCCATGGCCTTTCCAGGCATTGAGCCTCTCCGTGTCCAGGGTCTGTGTGTCAGGGATAACGTAAAAAATAGAGAACATCCATATTGCTGCAGCCACAAAGAATCACCACATCACAAGTGAGAAAATTCTTACATCTGTGCTGTTCTTACTGATTTCCTAAAGGGAGACATGAGGGTAGGGACAGGCCCCTGCTCTGTAAAGGAAATGGTGCCTCAGTGGTGTATTCACACAGCAGCAGAGCGTGGTGTCCCTGGGACAAGCCAGACTCTCTACAGACTGCAGACACTGAGGCTGGGGCAACAGAAATGACAGTGGCTGGTTCCAGTAAGAGAGGAACTCAGCCTCTTCCAAGCATTCCTTAAAATGTCATTAATTCGGGCTAAAGATAGAAAGAAAGTGAGGATAGTACAGATAACCTTACATGCCTTCAGATGCTGGGAACCCTGAGCTGCTCTACATCAGCTGAACTCCCAGAATGAGAGGATCACAGAACAGCTGAGGTTGGAAGGGACCTCTGGATGTCATCTGGTCCAAACCCCCTGCTCAAGCAGGGCCACCTCAAGCCAGTTGCACAGGACTGTATCCAGGCGGTTTCTGTGTATGTCTAAGGAGGGAAGATCAGTGACCTCCCTGGGCAACCCATGGCAGTTGTCAGTCAGTCCCACAGCACAGCACAATGTGTTGCCCCGTTGCCAGGGCACAGGACACTGTGCATGTCCCATCCACACATGGATTACCCCATTTTGGTCAGCCAGTCTTTTAGAGCATTTTCTTCAAATGGAAACAGATCTCGTCATCATTTCAGCTGTCAAACACCACAGCCTGGTAAGTGTTGGCAGTGAACAAATACCAGCAGCTTTCACGTCCTTGTTTCATGGGGTGTAAATCAAGGTGTACAGCACAGGTTTAAGAATGTTGTAAAGAACAACCACTGTTTTTGTTGATGGTATAAAACACTGTAAAACACCCCAACCTCTGGCACAAATGCCCTTAATTTGAAGTGTAAAGCCTGCATGGATCCTGTGCCCTTTTCCTATCTTTCCAAGAGCTCTTTAGTCGGGCCGGCAAACCAGAGGTCATGCCAGGAGTCAGTGGCAGCACTTGGGCAGTGCTTTGGCAAAAATTCTTACTCATCTGTCAGAAAAAATGCCATTCTTCCCTCTCCTACAAGGACAATTGCAGATGGTATCATCATTGCAAAGGACCTGAGGTACCTTCTGATTATAACAAGGTTTAGTGTGGTAGCATAGGAGGTCTATACGAGAAGATGATGATGGTGATTAGCAGCATGACTAGGGAAAAATTATTTCAGACATGCAAGTGAAATCCTGTTATAGAGCTTTTGTCTTTCAGTTGTTCTGAGTTGTGCTTCATGAGCTGTAATTCCCTCTTGATGAAGGACATGTGTGGGGGATGTCCTGGTTTAGCCAGAATAGGGTTAAGTTTCCCCAGCAGTGGGGGGGAAGCTCTAGCCGTGTTATTCATATATCCTGCTGACCTCACATCCTGGCACGAGCACGGGAGGAATCGGTGATCACGTGCATTGGCGCAGCCAGTTCTCTCTTTGCTGTATCGGTATATACTTTGCTCTGTTCATTGTTATCACAGTTATTGTTGCTGTTTGTTGTGTTGCTGTTGCTCTGTTGTATTAAACCTTTCCTTGTCTCAGTCTCGGGGCTTTGTATTTCACTCCCTTTGTGGGGGAGGGGCAGCGGTCGCGTGGTCTCAGACCCCGGCAGGAACTAAACCATCACAGGGGATTTCCATTCTTCCACTTGTACACTTTTGTCAAGGCATCTGGATGTTCATATAGGAAATAACATATGAGAGTGTAGTGTCTGCTGAGACACATTTCCACCAATCAGAAGGGATGAGATTTACATGTAATGAAATCCTCTCTCCCCACAATGGCAGCCAGTTCCTGAGCACAAACTCTCTGGAGGGACCACTGAAGCAGTCAAGAGCTCTGCACTTACCCACAGCTCTCTTGGGAAGTGCACCCAGCACCCTTGTCCTCACTGATCTTCATGTTCTCCTGCACACTCTGTCTCAGAGCAGTCAGATCCCCCTCAGAAATACACTGTTTCACTGTCCCCATTTCTGTGCTGACTACCCTCAGCTCCCACAGGTGTAGCTCCAATTTCCAGCCTCAAGACATTCAGCAGCATGGGCGACTTTTCCCTGCTAGTCCCGTCCATGTGTGCTGGCCATGGCCCCTAGACTGAGTGGTGGAGGACAGAAGAATATGGAGTAGCAGCTCTGGGCCATCCCAAGGGCTCTTCCCTTCTTTACTACTCTTGCCATTCTGCAAAGCAAATCACCTTTCAGAGCCCAAAGCCAACCCCCTGCCAAGGCAGTGCAGCTCCAGCCATAGCAAGAGGAACGCTCTTGCTCAGGAGCTGATGGGGCTGCTGAGCCCTCAGAGCCTCCTGCCTTTCTGGGCATTTGTGCACAGAGACACAACAAGGCAAGGTCTCCTTGTGCCCTCACCCCCTTGCACCCAGAGCAACACCCTTCTCCTTTGGCAGCTTGGGGAGTGTCCACAGAAGGAAGGACCACATGGAGGCCAGGCTTGAATGCAGGAGAACTTTAATGAGTCAAAAGAGGGAAACAAAGTCACTCCAAGTGGAGGTCAGTAGCAGAGCGAGCCCTGAGGGCAGCTGAGAATCTGCAGTCCTTGGCCATAGAGAAGTTCCTGCATGATGTCTGTCTGCCTGTCCCAGGGAGAAAGACGAGATAGATGGGCCTTCCCCAGTTGGCACTGGTGTGCATGAGGGGAGAGACAGTAAACAAAGAAAATGTAAAGAAAGGGAAAACAATTTAGCTATCCTGAAAACAACCTCCAAAATGTTCATCCTCTGCGCAGCAACATTTTCTGAGTTCCTCCAGGTGTGTCCCTGGGGATTTCCTAACACCTTTAGCAGGGGGGGCACCTTCTGCCACAGTAGCGGCTGGTAATGCAGGAGAGGTCAAAGCCCCCAGAGTTGATGGGCACTCCGTCACAGCTGAGGATGCTGCCAACGGCAGCGGAGGTGGAGGAGCCCACAACAGTGTTCTGTGGGAAGGAGCTGAGGATGGGTCCGGGCAGGGTCACCACCACGGGGGAGGGCTGGATGGCAACGGTGGAGCTCTGGCACTGCCTGACACAGGGCTCATTGCAGCTGTTGGCCAGTGGGGTGGGGCCGCAGGGCCGGCATGGCAGGCACTGGTCGTAGCAGGACATGTCTCTGAGGGTGGAGGTGCACCTGGGTAGAAGCAGGGAGGAAACAGAGCACAAGGTTGGGTGAGGAGCTACCTGGTTACCCTGTCACCAGGAAGCCAAAGCCAATACTTAGTGGGGAGCTGGAAGCTCTGCCAAGAGCCACATGGTATTCATTCCCCCACAAACAGAAGCCTGGCTCAGGCAGGGTCTCTCTGAATTTCTAAACCAAAAGCCCCCTCAGCCACATCTCAGCTTCTTTCGCTAAGCACAGTTGCTCTCCGCTTCCCTATGTCATGATAAGAAGATCCAAACCCCAGGACAGGACAGAGCAATATCAGCTGGGATGTCTCTCAAGTGCAGATCTCCCTTTGGAAGAGGAGGAGAAGGGGCTTCAGACTCACCTGGTTCCCAAGCAGAAGGAGCCAAAAGAAGTGCATGAGAGAGCAGGGACTTGGGCTGCCTTTTATACCTGCCCTTCACTGCTGCAGGACCAGAGGCACCTTTGCAGAGGTAACAATGTTCTGATGAGCTCCTCTTGAATGCAAACCATCGCAGCTAATGCTATGGGCTGTGCTTTCATTTCCTGCACTGCTCCTTTTCATTTCCAGGTTTGTGCCATGCCCATTCCCCAGTGAAGGCTTGTTCTGAGCACTGGGATGAAAGGCCCCAGGATTTCTAGGGCAGGAATGCAGCAGTGCTGGCAGAAGACTCAGCTCAAGTGTTGGATGTTTCCAGAGCAGGCAAGTGATGTCAGTCTGGGTCACTCTGGTGGGGCTGTTTTAAGTGGTATTAGAACGAAATTCCAGACATCTTCAGATGGATGCCGTGGGATCCCGCACATGAGGTTATACCATGTCCATATATTTTCCTGCCTCCCTCCTCAGCTTACCTCAGTGGTCACTTGTTGTTGCCTCCCCAGGTGTAGGTGTTGTGCTGCTGGGGTTTGACCCCATCCTGCCTAACACTGCCCAGTCCCCCGGGATCCTCAGCAGAGTCCATGGACCGTTGTGTTCCCATGTGTGTTCTTTTCTTGTGTTTCCTTGTAAGCAGCTGTATTTTTGTGAATGCATGTGGGATCACAGATTTCTGTAAAATTCCATGTCAGTGTGCATGAGCTTGTGTGTATGTGTGACGTCGTGTGTTCTTCATCACAAGGGAACATGATGCTCATGGCCCGGCCAGTCTCCTCTGCTCTGTCCATGAGCACCACAGAGCAGCAGGTTCCCAGGGTCAGAAGGAGCCTGAGTGCAGCTGAATGGTGATGGCACCAGCCTGCTAGAGATGTGTCCAGGGAAGAGGCTCTGAAGTGCAGCCCCTGGCTCCTGAGCCCTCCTTTTCCTGCCCCTCTAAAACTCACGCTCCGCTGCTGCCAATGTCAGGCCGCTACAAGGATGGTTTCACTCCAGCTTGGCTCCTTAGTTTAATTCAGTGTAACAACAGTGGGAGTGCCTCAGCACGGCTGGCAGTGCCCCCTCCCTGCCTCTCCAGGCCAGGACACGGCTGCTCTCCCCAGCTCTAGAGAGTTCAGAAGGACGGGGATTGCTTTCTGGGCAAGGAGAAAGGCTGAGGAATCCTGCTGACCATGTGCTAGCCATCCCTGAGTGCATCTGCTTCCCGTGCAGTGTCGGTGGTGTCTGGGCTGGGACATGGCCCTCTCTCAGGTCCCTGCACATGACAAATGTATTTGTGCATCCCATCAACCTGATGCTGTATCAGGCAGGGACCAAATTCGTGGATGAAACAGGTACTGAATGAAAGGGGTATGAAGCCTGATATCGCTGTGCTGTGAGGGGAAGGACAGACCCTGTGGGTTTCACAAGGAAAGGTAAGGAGCTGATGACTGCTTTGGATTTCAGACCACAGAAACCTTACTGCCCCACACTGGAATCTCACTCTGAGTGCCCAGCAACTGCCCCGGGCAGGGAATTCAAGACAACATCCCCCAAAGCCTGCTGCTGCCCCACAGAGGTGTCACAAAGAGACTCTCTTTCCAACAACGGCTGTGTACAGTGGGTAAATGTTCTAAGCCCATCTGCCCTCCTGAACATTTGTCTGCCTGGGCTCAGGCCCAGCTTGGACACAGTGCAGCCAAGGCTTCCCCCCTTCCCTTGAGTGACCTCGGGGAGATCAGTGCCAGGGAGCTCTGCTGGGAGAGCTCAGTCAGGGCTGATTCCCCTCAGTGTAGCTGAGGACCACCCTCACTGCTTTCTCAGGAGCTAAAAGCCACAGTGGAACAAGGAAAGGGCAGGGGATGTGTGTACCTAGAGTTTAGCAAGAGCGTGACAGCCTCTCTCGCACTGCCTTTATGATGAAACTTGTGAGAAATGTGTTCAGCAAGAGGATGATAATGTGGGTGGGATATTGGCTGGACTACCAGGCTCAAACAGTTCTGATGAGTGGTGCAAAGCCCAGCTAGCAGACACGTACTGACGGGCTTTCTCAGGGATCAGCAGGAGGATCAATACTCCAATGCTTTCATAAACAGCACAAGTAGTGGGAAGGTGAGAATTTTCTGAAAGTTTGGGGATGACACCCAACCACAGGCAACAGGCAGACACTGATCTCTGTCAGACAAATTGTTGCCAGCAGGTCCAGGAAATAAGAGTTCAAAGGAAAGAGAGAAGATGGACTGGACTGTGGAGGTCCTCTGTGACATGAGTGGAGGCAAAGAACAGCTTCTGGGATAGGGAAATTTCTAGTTAAGCAAGAGGCTAAAAGAAAGAATGAGAACTGGAATGGATTTCCCTGGGAGATTCTGCAATCTCCATCCTGGAGCGGCCTGATCTAATGGGAAATATTCCAAGTGGGGATTGACCCAGACAACCTCTGCAGGTCCCTGCTCAGCTACAGTGTGACTGTGTGATTCCCCCTGTCCCCTGCCCTCCCTGAAGCCTGCACGCCCAGGTCACCCTTGGCCTCCCATCCCCTCTGCTAGAGAGCAGCTCGGAGGCATTGTGCTCGGCCTGCAGAGGGGCAGCTGAAGGGAGGCTCTCAGCCTCCTCCGTGCCATGGGCAGGAGGTGAGTGGCTGCTGTTTGCAGGCGCTGAGCTCGGGGACAGCTCTGGGAAGCTGCTGCATGTGCTGGGCCAAGGCCCTGCTGCTGCCCCAGGCTGCAGCTGGCGCTGGGCAGGCTTCTTGTTGCTGGGGAGCCCTTGCTGGAGGAGGGAGAGAGTGGGATTGCCGGGAGCGCAAGTGGTGGCGGTGCAGAGCCGCTGAGCACTCTGAGCCCGGGCGAGCCCCCGAGCGGCGCCGGCGCAGGGCTCAGCCCCGGGGCGGAGCTGGCGGCGGCCGAGAGGAGCGGAGGCGGCGGAGAGGAGGCGCCGCGGCCGGAGCAGAGAGCCGGGGCTGGCGGGGGGCAGCGAGGCGCGGGCGGCGGAGCGGCGGGATGCGGCGGGGCCGGGGCGCAGGGCTGGCGGGGCTGGCCGCGGTGCTCCTGGGTGCGCGGGGCTGCCGGCGGCGGCTGGGACAGGGGCTGCGGGGGCCGGGGCTGGGCCGGGGCTCGCCTGTGACCCTCCTGCTCCTCTTGAACCTTATTCTCTTCTCTGTCCTCCCTTCTGTCCCCAACGAGGTCGTTCCCTCCCAGCTTGCTTCTCTATGCCTTACTCCACTTCTGCATCCATCCATCCATCCATCCATCCATCCATCCATCCATCCATCCCAGCCAATCTCTTTTCCTCAGTCCCTTCTCCTCTTCCTCACTCGGACTGTCCTTCCAAACATTCCTGTCCCCAAAGAACCACTCTCAGAGGAACTGTCTCTCCATCCTGTGTTCTCAGATCACACCCCCATCATCTGTGAAGAGTCCCCTTCTCCCCTCTCCGGCTGCACGACATGTTCAGCTGAAGCAAAGGGATTCTTCTTTTCTCCTCGGCAGTGGCTGCGGGCAGAGCCCAGGTGCAGCAGGAGCCGTCGGCAGAGACCACCGAGGGCACCGGCGTCACCATCAGCTGCTCCCACCCCAACATCCAGACCGGGGACGTCATCCACTGGTACCGTCAGCTCCCGGGCCGAGCCCCCGCATTCCTCGTGCTCGCTGTGAAAGGCTCCAAAGAGCTGCAGGCCCCGCCGGGGCGGCTGTCGGTGGCGGCAGACCGCCGGTCCAGCGCCCTGTGGCTCGCCCGGCCCCGGCGCGGGGACGCGGCGGTGTATTACTGCGCGCTGAGAGACACGGGGAGAGGAGCCGGGGCTGCGGCCGGGCACGAACCGCCGCGGGCGGGGCCGGGCGGGGCCGGCGGGGGCGGGGGGACAGTCCGGGGAGGGCCCGCCAGGGGGCGCTGCCGCTCCGCCCGCCGGGGCCGCCTCGCCTCGCCCGGCCCCGCCTGTCCCTGGGCCCCGGGCCGCTTCCCCCGCCCGCCCGGCCCCGCCACCAACACCGGCACCACCAGGCCCCCCCAGCAGTCAAGGCCTGGCCTCAGCACCTCTTCTCATTGACGGCCGCTGCGGGTCTGTGCTCCCGAGGCCACCAAAGAGCCGCGCTTGGGCAGCGCTGCCCAGGGACAGGCAGACGGGCTGGGCAAGGCAGGCAGGGCAGGGCGGGCTTTCCCCCAGGCTCTCTTGCTGCCTCCCGACGGGCTCAGACTCTGCTGCCTAACGGGGCGTCCTCGGGCCTGTCTGTAACGGCCGGCCAGCTCTGCCTCAGAAATGCCTCGCCCAGGGGACAGAGTCCCAGAGCTTTTGCCCTTCCCGGGCACATGCACCAAGGGCTCCCCCAAGGCTGTTAGTACCGCCAACAGCCTCCCTGCACGTTCGACGGAGCCAATTAGCAACGGGGCAATTAAGAAACCAATGCACCCAGATGTAGAGTTAGTGGCTAGTGGAGTCAGTCTTTACATGGCAAAGGCTCATTCCATCAAAGGAGAAACGTTCGTCCGAGCTCTGTCAAGTTCTCTTTACTGTGGTCTACCACCTGCTCCTCCAGCCTGGCAGGGCCAGACCTTCACCTGGGTTACACTGCTTACCTTGCCTTGCAGCAGTGGTTGATTTTATTCCTCTGACACCAACAGAGACAAAGGATTGACCTGAACACACCTTTGGTTCCACCCTCTTGCCTGGGTAGCTCTTCCAAACAGGGCAGTATGTTGCCCCAAAGGAAACACCAACACAGTCAAGCAGGGTGACCTCGCCAGGGGGCACCTGGCCCTGCTTGTCTTTGTCTTCTCCATTTTTCTCCTCATCTTAGTGGGAATAGCCTCATCCTTGTCCCCGTGCAGAGTGAGCAGCCTCCGAGTCTGCTGATGTGTTTCCCCCTTGGCAGGCTTTCCTACCTGGAGATCTGTTGTGCCACCACCATTGTCCCCTAGAAGCTGGAGACATTCCTTGTCAGCAGAACTACCATTTGTGTTTCCTGCTTTCATTTTCCCACTTCTTCCTGGGTACATTCCTGATTCCCTCAGCCACGTGCTTCGAACATTATGTCACCATATGCAAAGTGCTCAGTGAAAAATGCCATCATGATGAAGAAAGTCTACATCCTGCCAGCGCTGGCAGCGTGGGCAGTGGGCTTTGTGCCCAACTACTCCCAGGTGACTCTGCTCCTTCAGCAGCCTTTCTGCACCAAGGAGGTTGTTGGCCATTTGTACTGTGATGTTGGGCCAGCACCATCCTGGCCTGTTGGGGGTTGGGCTGACCTTGGCTGGTGGTCAGGTGCCCACCAAGCTGACACGGGGGAAAAAGAAAACAAAATGCTCGTGGGTTGAGATAAGGACAGGCGGATCACTCAGCCATTACCATCACAGGCAAAATAGACTCGATTTGGGGAAATTAATTTAATTTATTGCCAATAGAGTCATAGTAGGATAATGAGAAATAGGAACAAATATAACCCCACCCTTCTTCTCAGGCTCAATCTCACTCCCACTCCTCTACTTCCTCCCTGTTGGAAGTTTGGGAAAAGCGAAACAGCGAAAAAACTGCAAAGTTTGACACAAATATGAAGATTTATCTCCTGCTCTTCCCCTTCTCTCAAGGACTGTTTTGCAGAACTCTGCAGACCTGATCTCTCATTCTTCCTCTTTCCCCACAAAACCAGCACACACCTGGCACCAAGGAATGTGCTGTGTCGTTACACAAGAAAAAATGACTTGATGGTCCCACCCACTCACACATACACACTTAGATAAATACTACCCCAAGTTTGTATCTAACTCAGAGGGATGAGAATCCAGTACCAAGTTGGAGGGACAGATTGACGGGATTGTGCTTTTCACCCCCCCAAGAAGGGACGCCTTTTGTAAGATTTGGGCCATTGGCTACACCGACAGATTAGCCAGGAATTAAGTGTTTGTGATTGCAATCGATTTTTGTGTGCAGTGCGATATATTCAACCTGCACTTTGTGCATTTATCGTAGGCACTCTCAGAGAGCCTGTACATGTTGCATAAGAATAAACCGTACTGTTCATGAACCCGACGGCTTCTCTTGAACGCAACCGGACCTACAGCACATGGGCTGTTCGTGCACCTGGTGTCCGGCCTCTAGTTACAGCCATAATTGGCATAGCTATTAAGAGATCAATCCAGGCACCCCTGGTCCCTGCAATCTCTGAGGACCAGCTAGAACACAAGGGGATTCATCTCTTACCAAATTAATTCATTACCTTAAATGCAACACTCCCCCCAAGTGGCACAGAGGAATGGGGAATGGGGGGTGCGGTCAGTTCATAGCACAGTTTCCCTGCTGCTCCTTCCTCCTCACACTCTTTCCCGCCTCCAGCGTGGGGTCCCCCCCACGGCAGACAGTCCTTCATGGACCTCTCCAACACAGGTCCTCCCATGGGCTGCAGTTCTTCATGAACTGCTCCAGCGTGGGTGGTTTCCACCGGGTGCAGTCCTTCAGGAACAGACTGCTCCAGTGAGGGTCCCCTGCGGAGCCACAGGTTCTGCCAGAAAACTTCCTTCAGCGTGGGCTCCTCTCCACAGGGCCACAGGTCCCGCCAGGAGCCTTCTCCAACGTGAGTTCTCATGTGGTCACGGCTTCCTTCAGGGCACATCCACCTGCTCTGGCGTGGGGTCTCCACGCGCTGCAGGGTGGATATCTGCTCCACCATGGACCTGCATGGGCTGCACGGGGACAACCTGTGTCACCATGGTCTTCACCACGTGCTGCAGGGGAATCTCTGCTGCGGCACCTGGAGCACCTCCTTCCCCTCCTGCCTCACTGACCTTGGTGTCTGCAGAGTTGTTGCTCTCACATTTTCTCATTCCTCACTTCCAGATTATGTTGTGCAACACTTTATTCCCCTTCTTACATTTATTATCATAGAGGTGCTACCAGTGTCACTGATTGGCTCAGCTTTGGTCAGTGCAGGGTCAGTCTTAGTGTGGGCTGGAACTGGCTCTGTCCAACATGGGGAGGCAGCTTCTGGCATCTCCTCACAGAAGCCACTCCTGCAGCCTGCACCCCTGTCCCTTTCCCCCTAAGCCCAATATATTCCACCACTCTGATCTGTGAATCACATATTTTAGAATTATCATTAATATATACATTCATCACAAAATCTACAATGTTCAAAAAATTCATTTACATGAACAAAAAGAATTCCTCACACCAAAATCAAAATAACACCATCACAGCACCAACAATAGTGGACATTGTACAGACACTCCTCCCCTCATCCCTTCACCACAATTACAACAGCAGAAATTCCCCAGAATTATGCCACTCCCCTCTCTACAGCAACATTCAGTCCATGTTCCAGGGTTCCCTGGGGCTCCATTTTAGGGCCATTTCTCTTCACAGATTTTATAAATGATCTGGATGCAGGAATCAAATGTACTTTAAGTAAGTTTGATGATGATACTGAACGAGGAGGAGCTGTGGACTGCCTGGAGGGTAGAGAGGCCTTGCAGAGAGAGCTGGATAGACTAGAGAGCCGGGCAATCTCCAACCTCATGAAATGTAAAAAGAGCAAGTGCCGGATTCTCCACCTGGGCCGGGGTAATCACGGTTATACGTATAAACTGGGGGACGAGAGTCTGGAGAGCAGCCCCGCGGAAAGAGATGTGGAGTTTTAGGTTGATGGCAAGTGAGTCAACAGTGTGTCCTGGCAGCCTGAAGGCTCAACAGTGTCCTGGGGTGCATCAAGCAGAGCACAGCTAGCAGGTTGAGGGAGGTGATTGTCCCACTCTGCACTGGTGCGGCCCCACCTCAAGTACTGTGTGCAGGTTTGGGCACCTTGAAATAAGACAGACATCAAACTATTAGAGTGTGTCCAGAGGACGGTGACAAAGATGGTGAAAAGTCTTGAGGGCAAGAGTTATGAGGAGTGGCTGAGGTCACTTGGATTGTTCAGCTTGGAGAAGAGAAGGCTGAGGGGTGACCTCATCACAGTCCACACCTTCCTCAAGGGGGGCAGCAGTAGGGGAGGTGCTGATCTCTTTCTGGTGACCAGTGGTAGGAAATGGAATGCAAAGGAAAAGGTCAAGGTGTTGTGGTTTGATCCCAGAGGTCAACTGAGCGCCACACAGCCCTTCACTCACTCCCTCCCCCCGAGAGCTGGAAAGGTAAAAATTGAATCAAAATGCTCAGGAATGGAGGTAAGGACAGGTAGGGGTCGCTCACCCTTTAACGGTAACAGCCAAAGACAGGGTCCCTTGGGGAAGAAAACAGGAACATCTCTGTAATGGAAACACTAAAAAGAGAACAATTAACAGACAGAATGGGACAGTGAGTAGCATTACCATATCTTAAAACACCTCCCCCCACCCCTCCCTTCTTTCCAGTCTCAGTTTTGTTCCCAATATTTCTACCTCTTCCCCAGCGGCACAGGGACACGGGATGGGGGCTGCAGTCAGCGTCCTGCTTCTTCCTCCAAGGTGGGGGGCAGCACTCTTCTACACTCTTCTTCCCCCTGCTCCACGGGGCGTCCCTCCAATGGGATACAACCCTCCACAAACTTTCTCTGGCATGAGTCCTCCCCACGGGATGCATTCTTCTCTAGATACTCCAGCATGAGTCACCCCCACATGTTTCAGTACTCCCAGTGCCAAACTACAACAGAGATCACCATCACTAATAGGCTTGGTCTTGCCCAGAGTGCGTCTGACTTGGAGCTGGGGGAGCTTTTGAGAAGCTTCTCAAAGGGGACCACTGCTGTAGCCCCCTCCCCCAGGAACAAAAACCCTGTCAGCCAAACCCAGTACCCAAACAAATGGAATGAAGCTGCATCAGGGAAGTTCAGCCTGAACATTAGGAAAAGGTTCTTCACTGAGAGGGTGGTTGGACACTGGAACAGGCTCCCCACGCAAGTGGTCACAGCACCAAATGTGTCAGAGCTCAAGGAGCATCTGGACGATGTTCTCAGCCATATGGTTTAGTTTTAGGCAGTCCTGCAAGGAGCAGGGAGTTGCGCTCGATGATCCTTATGGGCCCCTACCAACTCCAGATATTCTATCATTGCATGATGCCATGATGTACCAGCACACATGAAAACACATGTGCATGCACAGCCAGTTGCACAGGAACCCCTGCACATGCGCACACACACACACACACACATTGAGCCCCGAGACTTGTCATCACATCAGTGTTCACAGTTGCTCATACGCACTTGCACACTCACACTTGCATGTCGATAGACGTGCAAGCTCGTGTACAGAGATAGATATGTGCTCGTCTGCACACACAGATGCCCACACACATACACACACATGCACACTGACACCACACACACTTACTTGCTCACCTGCAAAAACGCCCGGGTACACAAACCCCTGCACAGACACACACAGACAGGCACTTGTTCACACACACACGGGCACACACTCACTCTCACATGGGCATTTGCAAATGCGCACCCAAGGGCAAACACACAGGCACAAATGCCCCCTCAGGCACAGGCAGGTGCATATGCACATGAGGAAGCACAGCCTCTCCCCACACTCTGAGAACCAGGACTCCACCAGGCAGCTCTCTGCCTCTGTGCCCCTGACAACTCCAGGCAAGTCCTTGGAAGCCCAGTGCTCAGAAGGCAAATCAGACACCGGCCATCGCTGGTGGATTTAATGACAGCAGAGAGCTTTTGGGCTTTTGTGGGTTGAGCAGAAGCAGTTCAATCGATTGTGTTCTCATTACAGGAAAGACAGAAGGTGTCTTGGGGTCCAAGCTTCAGGGTCTTTTTTAGAAATTCAGCCTGTTCACAGGCAAAGTCTGCTCGTGAGAGACAAAGTCAAAGCTAGAGACCATCCCTATTGCTGCAGCTGCAGGGCTTCCCCGCTTTACAAGCCAAAACAATCCCAGAGTCGGACAAGATCCAGCCCATCCCTGGTGATCGCCGTGGGGCGGCTGTGGAGGTCTGGGACCAGTTCCAGTTGAGCACAGGGAGAGGTGCTGCCCTGACATGCTCCCATGGCAGCAAAGGGCTGTGTCTGGGGTGAGCCAGATGCCCTGCAGCTGCAAATGCTGAGGCTGGGACACCAGAGAGGAAGGTGGCCTGATGAAGTTGCCTTAAGATAAAGACCTGCTCTTCAGTGGGTGTCTGATGTGTCTGAGGGAGAGATGGGCCAGAGGGAAAGAGAAGGAGGCAAAGCGAGTGAGGCACCTGGAGAAAATTGCCTCTGTGAGGTACTGGAAGAGACATGAGAAGTTCCCTTTCCACCTGGATGGGGTAAAAATGATAAGATTTGGATCTCAGCTGGAGGTAGAATTCGGATCTGTTCCTCATGCTGGGATGTTCCCAAATTGCTGTGAGACAGGGTTCAGATTCCTGTAGGAAATGCAGGACATCAGGGAGAGCAAACAATAAATATATTGGAATATGGCGGTGCAAAGTAATTAATTCCAGAATAACAATTCCTGTGAGCCTACACACAAGTGACCCAGTTTTCTCTGGGCACAGGAGCCTTTTCAGTGTCTTGAGTAACTCGCTCACCTGAGGAACTTCACCAGAGGTCACTGTAAAGGCCTGTGGAAAGTGAGAGCATCCAGTTCACTAAGGCTGTCTGATCAAATTCCCTTCCCATTCAAAGGGAAGGACAAGTGAAAGGGAAAGTGATAATCAAGGCACACAATGACAGCAGTCTCTCGGGAAGTGATGAGGGAGACAAGGAGGGAGACCAGAGCTCTTCAGCCTCTAACTGATGGGCCATAAGGGAACTGCAGGTGCAGCTTTGAAGTGTTTGAGGCTGAGCTTTGTAAGTGACAAGAGGAACCTGAGGATTTGGGATGTTTGAGGGGGTCCTGCGGGACCAGGGAACAGTTCTGAAGGAATTCTTAGGGTAAAGGTCAAAGGTGGTGGGGAAGAGGGGACTGGGGAGGAGAAAGGGAGGCAGTAGAGGGGAGGAGGGATAAAAGGAAGTCCCTGCCCCTAAGCAGGGACTGGTCAGTGCACTTGCCGGGATGAGCCCTGTGCCTGATCACCACAGTCCCCCCTGATTCCTTATTAAATCCTTTCTTAACCACCCTTCTCTGTAGCTTCACTCCCTTTCCCATGTGTGAGCACTGCAAGGTCTGAGCACCAGTAACTGGAGAGTCTGGTGTGAAAGAGAGAGCTGGGTGCCAGGAACTGGGTGAACAGCCAGTGCCTACAGGGATTTTAGACCTTGGTGCCAGTCACTGGAGAAGGGTCACAGGGCCTTCTGCTCTTTGAACCGTCACCTGGAGGGACTGATGTATAAGCAGTGTGCTTGTGACTCCAGAGGGTGTAAGTGTGTGTGTTTTCACTGGGAACTGTGTGTCTCAGTCATACTGGAGACAGTCAAACAAGGGGCCACTTCCATGATGAAGAGCCTGGAGCATGTCTCATATGGAGATCCCAGCTGAGAGAGCTGGGACTGTTCAGCACAGAGAAGAGAAGTCTCCGGGGAGCTCTCATCACTGTGTACAAATATCAGCAGGGAGGGTGTGAAGAAGGCAGAGCCAGGCTCTTCTGCGTGGTGCCCTGTGACAGGACAAGGGACATCGGGCACGAAGTGAAACACAGGAGGCTCTGTCTGAACACCAGGGAACCCTTTTTCACTGTGATGGTGAGGGAACACTGGCACAGATGCCCAGAGATGTTGTGGAATCTCCATCCTTGGAGGTCCTCCAAATCACTCTGGACATGGACCTTTGCAACCAGCTCTAGGTGACTCTTCCTGAGGCAGGTTTGGACCTGCTGACCTCCAGACGTCCCTTCCAAATGTACCAATTCTGTGTTTCTGTAACAGGAGACATGAGGGAATGCTGAGAGAACTGGCCTTCTTCAGCCTTCCAAAGAGAAGTTTGAGATTTTTTCTGATTTCTAACACTTGACTGGGGGATGCAGGGCCAGATGGAGCCAAACTCTTCTTGAGCACATGGAGAATGCAGAGCACAATGGGCATGATCTGCAACAGGGGAAATTCCTACCAGAAATTTGGATTTTTTTTTTTTTTTTTTTTTGTCGGTGAGGGTGGTACATGGATGTAGATGGATTGAAGTAAGAATGGCAGTCTGGCTCCTTAAGGTGTTGATTGAAGTACCATTAATTGGAATTAATGCAGGAAGGAAAAGAGGAATAGGACAGGTGATGTTACTCTCCTTCAAATGCTGGGTACCCCGAGTTTTAGAGCATGAGATGGACCTCTAGTAAGGACATGGCAGAAGGTGAAGATCCTACCTGTGCTGAAATTATCTGACATTGTTCTCTTTGGACTTTTAATGGGATTGTCTTAGAAATAGACACAATACTCATCCTTTCTACTGTTGAGTAAAATTACATTTCTACAAAAACACGTTGATTCACTCCTAGAAAAGATGTGGACATGCTTGTGGCATCTTTGCTAAGTGGTCCAAGAGATTCTATGCACCAGAGCACAACATGTGTGTGCCCCTACTCAGGTCAGCTGTCATGCAGGTCTCTAACATCTCCATGAACAATTGTCTTGTGGTTACTGTGGGCCACTGCTTGTGGGGAAATGGGTTCCCTGGTTCATGAGGTATTTCTGTTTGGAAAGAGGGAGAAAGTTCACATTAAATGGAGGGTTTGACAGGGACAGTAAGTTTCTGCCATGTTTGGAGTGGAGTGTCATTCTCCAGGTGTCTGAGACCTACATCCTAGAATGGTGCTGGGAGAAGCCTCAGGGCAGACACTGATGGACCCAGGTGCAGCCAAGCCAGACAATGTGTAAGGGAAGGTGAGAGAAGAGACACAAACATGAAGGAAGGAGAGATTCCCATGGATGTGGCCCTGTGGTCAGTGAGAATGGTTGCAGGGCAGGACTATGGCTCAATTTCTGCTCTCATTTAAAATGCTGAAGTCCTAATGTTGGTGTAGATGTCTGCTGTGACTCTTAGGAAGGCAGATCCATCTCTGTAGCCCCTTGGAGGTTGAGCTTTAGCCTGCTCTTCCACCTGGGAAAGGCTTTGCCAGCCACAGAACACTCCACATTTCTAGGACCCTCCTTTTAGACCAGAAGGAGATGCAACACGTCCATGAGAATATTCCCATTATTACCATTATTGTTACCTGGATCATTATTCAACTCACTGTGGAGGTTTTTTTGGAGAAAAGCCAAAGAGACATAATCAAAATGAACAGGCTTTTTTTACCTCTGTTGTGACTGGTGCATGGGGCCACTCTGGAGTTGATCTGGAAATGGGGTGGCAGTAGGAGTCTCCACCTGCCCATCCCCCACCCCTTCACATGTTCTTTTATGTCTGGGGTGCAGGGCTGCCCCATCCCCACCCCTCACAGGGCAGGGCTCCAGTGGGTGCCCCATGTGCTCTCTGGGTATGTGTCTGGGTGACACACTGATCCCTCATCCTATTCCCTGCTGACCCCTCACCCCTTTCCCTACAGAATAGTTTCTCTGGGTTTGTGTCATCCAGCAGCCTCACTGGAGCCAGGTTCCTCTCTCACCCCGTCAGTTACTCCACCAGAACAAGACACAGGCAGAGCCCCTGGGTGCTGCACAACAGGGTTCATCTCCTATTCTGAGGATCTGGGCGAGAGGTGTTTTTCCCAGAAAGCTGATGAAAGACAGAGGAGAAGTGACAGAAATGGAGGAGGCTTCTGTTCTCAGAAGAAATAGCAACATCCCCAGAGAGCTGAGGACACCAGGGAAAGGTGTGAAACCTCAGCGACGAAGATACCCCTGACCTCCCAGATGGCCCAGCAGTGGCTGTGCAAAAGAGCAGGTGATTCTAGCTGGGGAGGTGAGGACTCCACTGCCAGCTGAGCCTCTTCCCACAACTGGGACCCCCAGAGCCCCCAGGGCCCCTCACTGTGGAGATGCTGAGAATGCCCCTGGCTGAGGGAGCCACAGGTGTTGCTGCTGGAGGAGGGAGAAACCCAGAAGGAGCATTTCAGGCACAGGAAGAACAGATCGTTTCTCTTCACCACTTCTTCCTTTGCTCCCCCAAGAGAGTCATTTCCGGCAGCTCTGTTATCTGGGGGCTGGAAGGTGCTTTTCTGACTCTCTCTCATTCAGCAAACAGGCAGGTTGGTCTTGACATGAACCTTGGATATCTCATCCTCACAGCCTTCGTGGGGCAAGTGTTGGGTAAGTCCTGGCTTTCTATCAACAAATACTTCTCTTCCCCTGTGGAAACTCTCACAAGTCTTATCAGGATGATGTGGGGAACTACTCTTGCATAATAGGAAATATTATCTCTAGATGCTCTTACTGTTGGTATTGAGAAGAGAATAGAGAAAAGAGATATCTCAGGCCCCTTCTTCTGTTTTTCTTTCCATTTCAATCAAACTTTCTATGCATCTCTCTTATGATCCACCTGCTGTCAGTCTCACTTGTCTCTGCACTCCAACATTTCCCCCTTTCCACCACTAATTAGCAGATCCTGTCAATGCTGCTACTAGGACATTAAAGCCCTCATCCCACTGACATCAGTAAGGTCTCCCATTCTGCTTCCTGGCTGGCACATACCTGCCGTGGCCTCCAGTCTCCTGCTGATGGTCAGCACAACCAGGGCTCCCTCTTTCCAACACTGGGCTCAGCACTGCATGTACCCAGGGAGTTAGGAGCCCTCCAAGATGACAGGGATGGGGAAGTAGCATGAATATTTTGCAAGAGTTCCCCAGGACCCTCAGGCTGTTGAAGGGGTGTTGGTCCAGCCCACAAAGAAAAGGCATGACAGGCTGTTCCCTGTGCCTCTGGGCAGTAGGACAAAGAGAAGCAGGAGGAGCAGGGACACAGCACAGCTCTCCTCATAGTCCATGCTGACAGGCAGCCTTCTTCTCCAGGGTTTTGCATCCATTTCTGGTTTCCTCCCCAGAGACCCTCCCTGCAGAGTCACTGACCTGCTTTTTCTTCCAGGCACCATGGGACAGAGCACTGTCACCCAGCAAGAAGGAAAAGTCACAGTGAAGCAGAGAGACACCTTTCAGACTAACTGTACATACCACATTCCCAGCTTTTATGCCTTGTTTTGGTACCAGCAGAGGAAAGGCCAAGCTCCCCAGCTGCTCTCGTATCAGGCAGCAGCTGGCCCAAGGCACAGTGGCCGTCTCACCACGTTGCTGAACACCACAGAGAAATACAGTGTCCTGCAGCTGGAGGAAGTCAAGGTCTCTGACAGTGCCTTGTACCTCTGTGCTGTGGGTGTCACCCTGGTGCAGGGAGCTTCCTTGGCTGTGCAAGAAGCCAGGGGAGGGAGGGGATGTGTGTGTGCAAGGCTGAGCTTGGGGGAAGGGTCCCTCAGCTCTCCCCTGGCAGCTCTGCTTCCCCTGGGCACCCAGGGATCTGCAGGCCTAAATTTTGTTCCAGGAGGGGAGAGTGTCAGTGGTTTGAGAGGAAGGAGAAAGCAGTGGCAGAGCCTCAGGTCCTCTTGTTCTCACCATGGATTACATGGTTCTTGTGCCCAATGGCTCTGATGAGGGGGCAGGCAATGCAGGAGCTTGTGGCTGTTTGTTCAAAGTTTCCTTGCTGCTGCTCTTTGTTTTCTGTTATTCCCTGTTGCACATTGTTTCTTCAGGTTTTCCTGCAGGCCTGTCTCTTAGAGTACCTGCTCTGGGATGTGTCCCTCAGAGGTCAGAGTTCAAAGTACAATGGAAAACAAATAACATGTCACGGGGCAAAGCTTCTTCCTGGAATTGCATGATGATTCCAATTTCAGATAATAGTCTGAACCACCTTGTGGACTCTCCTGTTGCTGCATGGTGATGTGCTGGGATTCAGAGGACCTGCTCTCCCCAGTGCACTCTCCTGGTCCTTGGAGCCCTTCTCATGCCCTACCTCATGGGCCTGCCAGGAGAAGACCTGGCCTTGGGGACAGCTGCCTCATGCCTGGGGAAAAGTCATACACCAGAGATGGACCATGGGGTTTTGGGCACTGGCTGCTGTCCTTGGGGTGCCTGTCTGGTGGGAGCTGGGGGTGTGTGAGTGACAGGGGGGCTGTGGTGTGAGGGCTGGACAGGTTGATTTCAACATTAACCTTAGGGTCATCTTAGCCCTTTGAACTGTGTAACTGCTGGGCTGTGGGGTGATCTCTTTGGGGGATGAACGCTGTAGAGGTTACATGTCATTGCTATCTTTGCCCTTGAGTGCAGGTCACACCCCTCATTCTCGGGAGAGGTGGGAAGATGAGGAGGAGAAGTTCTGGGGCTGTTTTAAAAGATTTTTCTGCATCCTTTGCTGGTATCTTTTGACTGAGTTTCTTTTCCTAGTACTAAAGCAAGAAAAACTCCCTTTTGCACAAACTTCTGAGCTACTAACCTCTCAGAGCCTCCAGGAGCATTGGGCTCCTCTCTAGGGGATAGCAGTGGTCAGGTTCCATTTCTGCAGGTCATGCTCTGAGGCCAAGGGCCTGTGTCTGAGCAGAGATGCCAGAAGGCAGAGCCCTATGGCCACTGGCTGTGGAGGAGCCAGGGATGTCTTCCTCAGCTTCAAGAAACAGTGCCTGAGAGGGCCGACTGCCATGTGTCCCATCCTCCCCTTCCTCTCCAAATGCTGAAACATCTGCTTGGTCCCCGACCCGATCACCCGCTAATCAAGACAATGCCTTTTTTCCTCAGCAACTTGATACAATGTCCACCAATAAAAGAATTATGTGGAGGCAGAGGCTGGGATGCAGAAAGCTTTAATGACTCTGAAGAGGGAAATGAGTTCACTTTGAGAGGAGGCAGCCAGAGCAGAGAGAGCACCAACAGCTGCCAAATGTCTGTGCCCATTGGCCATGGTGGAGATCCCAGAAGGGATCCATCATCGTGGAGGGAGAGGGGCCAGCAGATCCCCCAGCTTGGCTTTGGGGTCTTACAGCCCAGAAGAAGAGGATGCTCAGCCTCTCTGAAATCACTGGCCAAGAGCTCTGTCCTCAGTCCAGCATGAGCTTCTGGGTTCCTGGTGGTCCTTGTCCGGGCTGTCACTGGTGGCTTTAGCAGGGAGGGCACCTTCTTCCACAGTAGCGGTTGGTAATGCAGGAGAGGTCAAAACCCCCAGAGTTGATGGGCACTCCGTCACAGCTGAGGATGCTGCCAACGGCAGCGGAGGTGGAGGAGCCCACAACGGTGTTCTGTGGGAAGGAGCTGAGGATGGGTCCGGGCAGGGTCACCACCACGGGCGAGGGCTGGATGACGATGGTGGAGTTCTGGCACTGCCTGACACAGGGCTCATTGCAGCTGTTGGCCAGTGGGGTGGGGCCACAGGGCCGGCAGCAGGGCTCGCAGGGCTGGCACTGGTCACAGCAGGACATGTCTTGAGGCCCGAGGAACACCTGGGAGAGAGGGCAGGGAGGAAGAAAAACATGGGGACGTGTGAGGAGCAGCTTGTCACTGCACCATGAGGCAGCTACAGAACATGCAGTGCCTAAATCTGGAGTCTATGAAGAGATGAATGAGGGTTTCTTGGACTCATCCTGAGACAGATCAAAAAGTAGCACCAGCTACTATGTGGCTACTGTCTACCCCTGAGTACAGAAGCCTCGTCACTACTGTTCCATCTTCCCTCCAAGCTTAACTCTCCCTACTCCCCTCTCACATGACAAGCAGCCCCAAGATCTGGTATAGAACAAAGCCAGTCTCAGCTGACAGGTTCACTGAAGTGAGACCTCCTTTGCGAGAAAGCAGAGAAGGAGAAGGGGCCTCGGACTCACCTGGTTCTCAAGGAGACGGACACAAGAGAAGTGGCTGAGAGAGTGAGGAGCTGGGCTGGCTTTTATCCTGGACCTTTACTGCCCCAGGCTGACAGAGGCATCCCTTGTAGAGGTGGTTATTATCTGACAAGCTCATCCTGAATGCAAAACATCCCACCTAATGCTATGGGCTGTGTTTTGCCTTCCGGAATTGCTGTCTTTTCATTTCCTGCTTGATGTCAGGTACATTCCCCAGTGAAGGCATCTTTTGCATCACAGGATGAGAGGCCCAAGCATTTCCGGAGCACGACATACAAACATGCACACACACACACACACACACACACAAAGCTAGACCTCTAGTAATTCAGAGTTTATTGAGAAGACTCAAGACTCCCAAAGAGAGAGTCATATATACTGTTCACTCAGGTGTTGGACTTCAGAGAGTCATATTCTCCCAGCCCTGTTTCCAAGGGTTCCCTGTGGCTGAGGGAAGACAGGTGTGTCCTTGGTGAGAGCGGGAGATGCAATTGATGAGAGAATTGTGTCCAGCTTGAGCCCATTCACCCCAAAAAATCCTTTTCCCTGCTCTCTGTCTGTCCCTGAGTACTGTGGACATGGATGTGGGCTTTAGGCATGGGATGGAGGTGCTTCTAGGTGCTAGTAGGAGAGCCTGTGGTTTCATTCCTGATCGCATGATGAAACAAGCCATGGAGATGTGACCAGGTAGGTCAGCCCTGCTGTGAGCTAATGCTAGCTGGGAAGTTCAGAGGTGACCATGGGTCAAGGGCAGGATCAGCGTCTCCAGAAAGAGGGTTCATTCCATTTGCCGTGTACATCTGCTTTGAGGTGGGAGAAGTCCCATGTGTGAGCTGATGTCTCTTCACTGAATGAGGGAAAGAGGAGGCCACGAAGATGGTGAGAGGGATGGAACACCTCTCCTATGAGGAAAGGCTGAGAGAGGTGGGATTGTTCAGCCTGGAGAGGAGACAGGTCTAGAGAGACCTTCTTGAGGTCTTTCAATTCTTAAAGGGAAGCTTATAAGAAAGACAGAAAGATGTTTTCAAAGGGCCTGTAGTAATAAAGAGGCAATGGCTTTAAACTGAAAGAAGGTAGATATAGATTGGTCATAAGGAAGAAAATTTTTCCTATGAGGGTTTTGAGACACTGGCAGAGATTTACCCAAGAAGTTGAGGAATCTCCATAATTGGAAGTGTCCAAGGTCAGGTTAGATGGGGCTCTGAGCAACCTGACCTAGTGAGAGATGTCCCTTCCCATGGCAGGAGGCTTGATATAGATGGTCTTTCAAGGTCCCTTCCAACACAAACTCTTCTTTGATTCTGTGAGTCTATGAATTATGCTGGTGAGTGAGTCTGGGCTGAAAGAGCCTCTATACAAGGATGTGCTGGAATCTGAGTTGGTCCCACAGGGCTGGAAGGACATATCCCCTGAGGGGATCTTGTTCCATTTCACTCACAACTCCCTTAATTACCTATATTTTCTAAGAGTGTGATGCATATTTACTAAGAGTGAGATCCAAAGCATGGCACAGAAGTCAGAAGAGACTCCCTCTCCCTCATGTGGAAGAGCTCATTTGGGCAGCGTGCATGGCAGCAGGAGGCTGCAGCAGCGCTGCACAGCTCTGACTTCTATCCCCACACGACCTTCTTGGAAGAGTGAAGACTACTGGTCAGGGGTGGAATGTGCCCGGCAAGGTGAGGCAAGAGTGTCTTTCCAAATTGCTGCTAAACTGTGAAGGAGGAGTTTAAAGTAGGTATGGAGGGAGAGGTCTCCCACAGACTGAAGAGCAGGGCTGTCACAAGGGTAGAAGAGGCATGCACGGGGGAACAGCATGCCAGGGGAGGCTCTCACACTTCCCCTGTGACGCAGGTGGTGGTGTACTTAGGTGGCGGCTATGCATTTCCTGCTCAAGAAGAGGAGGCAGATGACACCTTTGTCAGGCAGTTGGTGAAAGCCTCATAGTCACAGGGCCTGGTGCTCACCTGGTACCACGTCAGTACCTACTGCAGGAGGAAAATGGCTGGGCACAAGCAAAACAGGACATGTCTGGTGTGTATGGAATACAAATTTTTGATGCAGGCAATCCATGAATGGATTAAGGGAGAGGATCTCTTAGACTTGCTAGTCACAAAAGAGGAAGAACTGTTGGATGATGTAAAGTTCATGGGCAGCCTTGCCTGCAGTGACCAGGAGACTGTGGAGCTCAGGATCCTCAGAGGTCTGACCAAGACAAACAGGAGGATTACTGCCCCTGACTTCAGAAGAGCACGGCTTAGTCTCATCAGGGACTTTCCGACTTGGTATGCTGCCATGGGAAACTGCCCTGGAGCCCAGAGAGTCCCAGGAGAGGGGACTGACCTTCAAGACACCTCCTCAGAGCACAAGGATGGTCCCTGCAATGTGCAAAGAGGTGAGTCAAGAAAAGCCAAAACGACTGTAGTAGACACTTACAAAGGAGGTGAAGGGAATCAGGCAAGATATCTCTGAGCCTATTGGCAGCAAAAGGAAGGCTGAATAGGTGAGGGCTCATTGGTCAGTGAGGAAGAGGACTTGGACAAATAACAAGGAAAAGGCTGATGTACTCGATGCCTGTTTACCTTCAGTTTTCATTGATATGGCTTCTCCGCAGGCCCACCATGTCCCTGAACCTTCCCACAGACTCTCAGGGAATGAAGCAGCACCCACAGTAGAAGAAGAAAGAACTAAGGAGCTCTTACTCTCATCTGGCCATACACAAGTTCATGGGATCATTTGGGGTGTATCCAAATGTGTTCAGGGAGTCTCTACTCATTCCCTAAAAGGACATTGTGGTGGTTTGACCTTGGCTAAATGCCAGGTACCCACCAAGTCGCTCTATCACTTCCCCCCCTTTCCCCTTTTTTTCTCAACAGGGCAAAGAAGGGAAAGAAAATAAGAAAGGAAAACAAAACAACCCTTGTGGGTAAAACAAAAGCAGTTTTAATATAAGCAAAGCAAAGCAAAGGTCCGCGCGCGGAAGCAAAAAAAAGAAAACAGATTTATTCTCTACTTCCCATTAACAGGTGATGTCGGGCCTTCTCAGGAAGCAGGGCTCCAATACGCGTAGTGGTTGCCTCGGAGGACCAAGGGTGACCCCCCCCCCCTTCCTCCTTTCTCCCAGCTTTATACTGAGCAGACGTCATATGGTCTGGAATATCCCTTTGGTCAGTTCGGGTCAGCTGTCCTGGTTGTGTCCCCTCCCAAGATCTTGCCCACCCCGTCCCACTGTGGCGGGGGGGAAATGTCAGAAAGAGCCTTGGTGCTGTGTAAGCACTACTCAGCAGTAGCCACAACACCAGTGTGCTATCAACACCCTGCCAGCTCCCAGCATCAAACACAGCACCATGAGGGCTGCTACAGGGGAAAACCAATTCTGGCTCAGCCAGACCCGGTATAGACATGCAGGAAATACTCTCAGAAGCCGTTCCTAAACTCATGAAAGGCTCAAGACGGGCTTGGAAGCAGCTCACATGAATTGACTGAGGCCAAATCATGCCTGAGCAACCTCATTGCTTTCTGTGAGGAGGTGACTGGGACTGTGGGGCAGGGGAGAGGCACTGGCTTGGCTGTACCTGGATTTTAACAACAGCTTTGACATACCCTCATGGATGCACACACATGCACACCTATACCCACACCGAGGTACGCACACACACAGGCATGCACACACACAGACATGTGTCATATCTGTGCTCTTGTAAAGAGGTGTGTGCACACAGGTTTCCAAAGGAGTCCATGAGCAGACACAGGCACAGCCACCCCACAAACCAACATGTACACACAGATATTCAACACACATGCTGACATATATGCATCCTCCTGAACCCAGGGGTGTGCAAACAAATTTACCTGTACGCTGATGTACAGCGACACGCAGGCGAAAAAGCACATACCAACACATATCTGTGCCCACACACTTACATATCTGCAGACCAATGTCACATCCATCCATGCTCAGCTACATGAAGACACGTGCATGTGATAAAACACATACGCCCTCATCAACAGACGTGCACAAACACACCCACAGCCAATATTTGTGCACACTCCTGCTTGCCTGTGCATTGCCCCAGGCACACACAGGCACACGTATGTGCAAATGGACACGTGAGCACAGCCAGAAGAACATGTATGTGAGCATGACCATGCACACACAGCACTGACAACCAGTAAGTTTAATGCCAGCTCTCAGCCTCTTGCGATGACAAGTCCTAGGCAAGTCCTTCAGGCCCTACAGTTAAGGCAGTGGATCGGTTCCTGGCCATTCCCATCAGCTTTAATAAGAACAAGGGTTTGACTGGGCTTCATTCTGGTGTTTCTTCACTAGAAAAGTGGGAGATGAAGCTGCCATGGCCTTTCCAGGCATTCAGCTTCTCTGTGTCCCAAGTCTGTGTGTCAGGGATAACGTAAAAACTGGAGAACCGTATTGCTGCAGCCACAAAGAATCCCCACATTGCAAGTGAGACAACTCTTACAGCCTTAGATGCTCCCAGCTGTGCTCAGTGGTCTCCTGAAGGGAGATGTGGGGGTGGGGGACAGGCCCCTGCTCTGTAAAGGAAATGGTGCCTCAGTGGTGTATTCACACAGCAGCAGAGCGTGGTGTCCCCTGGGACAAGCTAGACTCTCTACAGGTTGCAGACACTGAGGCTGGGGCAACAGAAATGAGAGTGTCTGGTTCCAGTAAGAGAGGTACTCAGCTTCTTCCAAGCGTTCCTTAAAATGCCCATTATTAGTGCTAAGACAAGAAAGGAAAGCAGGGTTATGTCCGTGACCTTACATCCCTTCACGTGCTGGAAAGCCTGAGCTGCTCTACATCAGCTGCTCTCCCAGAATGAGAGAATCACAGAACAGCTGAGGTTGGAAGGGACCTCTGGATGTCATCTGGTCCAAGCCCCCTGCTCAAACATGGCCACCTAGAGCCAGTTGCCCAGGACCGTCTCCAGGTAGTTTTGGATATGGGAAGGCCTGTGACCTCCCTGGGCAACCCACGGCAGTTGTCAGTCACTCCCACAGCACAGTATAATTTGTTGCCCCCTTTCTAGAGTACAGGACACTGTGTGTGTCTCATCCACACATGGATTACCCCATTTTGGTCAGTCAGGCTTTTAGAACAGTTTCTTCAAATGGAAACAGATCTCGTCATCATTTCAGCTGTCTAACAGTAGAAACTGGCCAGCGTTGGCAGTGAAGAAATACCAGCAGCTTTCACATCCACTTTTCTTAGGGTGTAAATCAAGGTGCACAGCACAGGAATAAGTGTGATGTAAAGAACAGCTCCTACACTGTCAGTCAATGGTTTAAATCACCATAAATAAAACCCAACCTCTGGCACAAATACACTTAATTTGAAGTGTAAAGCCTGCATGGATCCTGTGGCCTTTTCCTACCTTTGCAAGAGCTCTTTAGTTGGGTCGGCAAACCAGGGGTCATGCCAGGAGTCAGCAGCAGCACTTTGGCAGTGCTTTGGCCAAGGGTCTTACTCATCTGTCAGAAACAATGCCATCCCTCCCTCATCCAGAAGGAAAATTTCAGAGAGTATCATCATTGCCAAGGACCTTCTCCTTGTTACAAGGTTCAGTGTGGTAGTGTAGGAGGTCTATATGGATGATGATGTTCGTCATTAGCAGCATGACTAGGGAAAAAAATTTCAGACATGCAAGTGAAACGCTGCTATAGAGTTTTTGGCCTTCAGGTGTTCTGAGCTGTGTTTCATGAGCCAGCCTCAAGATATTCAGCAGCATGGGTGAATTTTCCCTGTTAGTCCCATCCATGTGTGCTGGCCATGGCCCCTAGATTGAGTGGTGGAGGGCAGAGGAAGGTGGAGTAGCAGCTCTGGGCCATCCCAAGGGCTGTTCCCTTCCTTACCACTCTTGCCATTCTGCAAAGCAAATCACCTTTCAGAGCCCAAAGCCAACCCCCTGCCAAGGCAGTGCAGCTCCAGCCATAGCAAGAGGAACGCTCTTGCTCAGGAGCTGATGGGGCTGCTGAGCCCTCAGAGCCTCCTGCCTTTCTGGGCATTTGTGCACAGAGACACAACAAGGCAAGGTCTCCTTGTGCCCTCACCCCCTTCACCCAGAGCAACACCCTTCTCCTTTGGCAGCTTGGGGCGTGTCCACAGAAGGAAGGACCACATGGAGGCCAGGCTTGAATGCAACAGAACTTTAATGAGTCAAAAGAAGGAAACAAAATCACTCCAAGTGGAGGTCAGCAGTGCAGGGAGCCCTGGGGGCAGCTGAGAATCTGCAGTCCTTGGCCATAGAGAAGTTCCTGCATGATGTCTGTCTGCCTGTCCCAGGGAGGGAGACGAGATAGATGGACCTTACACAGCTGGTGCTGGGGTGCATGAGGGGAGAGGTAGTAAACAAAGAAAAAGGAAAGAAAGGCAAAACCATTCCGCTATCCCAAAAGCAACCTCCAAAATATTAATCCTCTACCCAGCACCATGTTCTGAGTTCCTCAAGCTGTTTCCTGGGGTTTGTCGGCACCTTTAACAGGGTGGGCACCTTCTGCCACAGTAGCGGTTGGTAATGCAGGAGAGGTCAAAGCCCCCAGAGTTGATGGGCACTCCGTCACAGCTGAGGATGCTGCCAACGGCAGCGGAGGTGGAGGAGCCCACAACGGTGTTCTGTGGGAAGGAGCTGAGGATGGGTCCGGGTAGGGTCACCACCACGGGGGAGGGCTGGATGGCAACGGTGGAGCTCTGGCACTGCCTCACACAGGGCTCATTGCAGCTGTTGGCCAGCGGGGTGGGGCCGCAGGGCCGGCATGGCAGGCACTGGTCGTAGCAGGACATGTCTCTGAGGGTGGAGGTGCACCTGGGTAGAAGCAGGGAGGAAACAGAGCACAAGGGTGGGTGAGGAGCTGCCTGGTTACCCTGTCATAGAGGAGATAAGGCCTATACTTAGTGGGGAGATGAAAGTTTTGTCAATAGCCACAAGGTCTTCATTCCCCCACAAAGAACAGCCTGGCTAAACAAAGATCTCTCCTTATGCATAAACTTAAACTCTACTCAGCCCCCAGCCTCTATAAGCACACCGTGTCCCCACTTCTCTCTGTCATGACAAGAAAATCCAAACCCCAGGACAGGACAGAGCAATATCAGCTGGGATGTCTCTCAAGTGCAGATCTCCTTTGGAAGAGGACGAGAAGGGGCTTCAGACTCACCTGGTTCCCAAGCAGAAGGAGCCAAGAGAAGTGCATGAGAGAGCAGGGACTTGGGCTGCCTTTTATACCTGCCCTTCACTGCCGCAGGACCAGAGGCACCTTTGCAGAGGTAACAATGTTCTGACAAGCTCATCTTGAATGCAAACCATCGCAGCTAATGCTATGGGCTGTGCTTTCATTTCCTGCACTGCTCCTTTTCATTTCCAGGTTTGTGCCATGCCCATTCCCCAGTGAAGGCTTGTTCTGAGCACTGGGATGAAAGGCCCCAGGATTTCTAGGGCAGGAATGCAGCAGTGCTGGCAGAAGACTCAACTGAATTGTTGGATGTTTCCAGAGCAGGCAAGTGATGTCAGTCTGGGTCACTCTGGTGGGGCTGTTTGAAGTGTTGTTCTCAGGAAAAAGCTGCACCCATCCTCAGATGGATGACGTGGGCTCCTGTGCATGAGGTTCTGCCACAGTCCTTCTCCTTCCCTGCCTCCCTCCTCAGCTCACCTCAGTGGTCACTTGTTGTTGCCTCCCCAGGTGTAGGTGTTGTGCTGCTGGGGTTTGACCTCATCCTGCCTAACACTGCCCAGTCCCCCGGGATCCTCAGCAGAGTCCATGGTCCATTGTGTTCCTATGAGTGTTCTTTCCTTGTCTTTACTTGTAAGCAGACAGGTTTCTGTGGATGCACATGGGAGCAAAGATTTGTGTATAATTCCATGCAGGTGTGCACAATGTGTGTATGTACTTCCTTGTGTGTCCTTCATCACGAGGGAATGTGCTGCTCATGGCCCAGACACTCTCCTCTGCTCTGTCCATGAGCACCACAGAGCAGCAGGTTGCCAGGGTCAGAAGGAGCCTGAGTGCAGCTGAAAGGTGATGGCACCAGCCTGCTAGAGATGTGTCCAGGGAAGACACTCTGAAGTGCAGCCCCTGGATCCTGAGACCTCCTTTTCTTGTTCCTTCAAACTTACGCTCTGCTGCTGCCGATTTCAGGCGTCTACAAGGATGGTTTCACTCCAGCTTGGCTCCTTAGTTTAATTCAGTGTAACAGCAGTGGGAGTGCCTCAGCACGGCTGGAAGTGCCCCCTCCCTGCCTCTCCAGGCCAGGACATAGCTGCTCTCCCCAGCTCTAGAGAGTTCAGAAGGACGGGGATTGCTTTCTGGGCAAGGAGAAAGGCTGAGGAATCCTGCTGACCATGTGCTGGCCATCCCTGAGTGCATCTGCTTCCCGTGCAGTGTCAGTGGTGCCTGGGGTGGGACACATCAAAATGTACATTTGTAGATCATCGGTCTGGTGCTGCATCAGGCAGGACCTGAGACCTTGGAGCAAACAGATAAGGAATGAACAGAACAGAGAGCCTGATATCACTGTGCTCTGAGGGGAAGTGACAGACCCTGTGACTCTCACAAGAAAGCCAAAGACATCGTGGCTGCCTTGGACTTCAGCCCACAAGGACCACAAGGGAAGGGGCATTAGGTTTGACACCACATCCCCCAAAGCCTGCTGCTGTCCCACAGGGCTGTCCAGAAGAGACTCTCTTTCCAACAAGGGCTGTGTACAGTGGGTAAATGTTCTAAGCCCATCTCCCCTCCTGAATATTTGTCTGCCTGGGCTCAGGCCCAGCTTGGACACAGTGCAGCCAAGGCTTCCCCCCTTCCCTTGAGTGACCTCGGGGAGGTCAGTGCCAGGGAGCTCTGCTGGGAGAGCTCAGCCAGGGCTGATTCCCCTCTCCTTGGAGCTGTTGCTGAGCTGAGGCTCTCGTGTAGCTGAGGGAAACCTAGCTGGTGTCTCAGGAGGTAACAGGCACTGTGGACAAGGAAAGGGCAGGGGAGGTGTGTACCTACAGTTTAGCAAGACCTTGATAGCTCCTTTCATATTTCATTTATGATGAAATTTGTAAGAGATGTGTTCAGTGACAGGATGATAATGTGGGTGGAATATTGGCTGGACTACCAGGCTCAATGGCTGTTGATGAGTGGTGCAAATCTCAGCTAGCAGTCACTTACTGTTGTTCTTTGTCAGGTATAAGCAGTAGGATCAATACACCAATTGTTTCATTAACACACCATGAGCAACTGAAAGGTCAGAACTTCCTGCAAGTTTGGGGATGACACCCAACCACAGGGAACAGGCAGACACTGATCTCTGTCAGCCAAATTGTTCCCGGCAGGTCCAGGGAATAAGTGTTCAAAGGAAAGACAGAAGAGGTGTTGGACTGTGGAGGAGCTGAGAGACATAAGTGAAGGCTTCTGGAACAGGGACATTTCCAGTTTCTGCAATCTCCATCCTGGAGCGGCCTGATCTAATGGGAACTGTGCCAGGTGGGGGTTGATCCAGACAACCTCTGCAGGTCCCTGCTCAGCTACACTGTGACTGTGTGATTCCCCCTGTCCCCTGCCCTCCCTGAAGCCTGCACGCCCAGGTCACCCTTGGCCTCCCATCCCCTCTGCTAGAGAGCAGCTCGGAGGCATTGTGCTCGGCCTGCAGAGGGGCAGCTGAAGGGAGGCTCTCAGCCTCCTCCGTGCCATGGGCAGGAGGTGAGTGGCTGCTGTTTGCAGGCGCTGAGCTCGGGGACAGCTCTGGGAAGCTGCTGTATGTGCTGGGCCAAGGCCCTGCTGCTGCCCCAGGCTGCAGCTGGCGCTGGGCAGGCTTCTTGTTGCTGGGGAGCCCTTGCTGGAGGAGGGAGAGAGTGGGATTGCCGGGAGCGCAAGTGGTGGCGGTGCAGAGCCGCTGAGCACTCTGAGCCCGGGCGAGCCCCCGAGCGGCGCCGGCGCAGGGCTCAGCCCCGGGGCGGAGCTGGCGGCGGCCGAGAGGAGCGGAGGCGGCGGAGAGGAGGCGCCGCGGCCGGAGCAGAGAGCCGGGGCTGGCGGGGGGCAGCGAGGCGCGGGCGGCGGAGCGGCGGGATGCGGCGGGGCCGGGGCGCAGGGCTGGCGGGGCTGGCCGCGGTGCTCCTGGGTGCGCGGGGCTGCCGGCGGCGGCTGGGCCAGGGGCTGCGGGGGCCGGGGCTGGGCCGGGGCTCGCCTGTGACCCTCCTGCTCCTCTTGAACCTTATTCTCTTCTCTGTCCTCCCTTCTGCCCCCAATGAGCTCGTTCCCTCCCAGCTTGCTTCTCTATACTCTTACACCATTTCCGCATCCATCCATCCATCCATCCCAGCCAATCACTTTTCCTCAGTCCCTTCTCCTCTTCCTCACTCGGACTGTCCTTCCAAACATCCCTCATACAATACTGTCCCCAAACAACCACTCTCAGAGAAGCTGTCCACTCCATCCCGTGTTCTCAGATCACACCCCCATCATCTGTGAAGTGTCCCCTTCTCCCCTCTCCCGCTGCACGACATGTTCAGCTGAAGCAAAGGGATTCTTCTTTTCTCCTCGGCAGTGGCTGCGGGCAGAGCCCAGGTGCAGCAGGAGCCGTCGGCAGAGACCACCGAGGGCACCGGCGTCACCATCAACTGCTCCCACCCCAACATCCAGTCTAACGACTACATCTACTGGTTCCGTCAGCTCCCGGGCCGAGCCCCCGCATTCCTCGCGTTCACTGTGAAAGGCTCCAGAGAGCTGCAGGCCCCGCCGGGGCGGCTGTCGGTGGCGGCAGACCGCCGGTCCAGCGCCCTGTGGCTCGCCCGGCCCCGGCGCGGGGACGCGGCGGTGTATTACTGCGCGCTGGGAGACACGGGGAGAGGAGCCGGGGCTGCGGCCGGGCACGAACCGCCGCGGGCGGGGCCGGGCGGGGCCGGCGGGGGCGGGGGGACAGCCCCGGGCGGGCCCGCCAGGGGGCGCTGCCGCTCCGCCCTCCAGGGGCAGCCTCGCCCCGCCCGGCCCCGCCCGGCCCCGCCCGGCCCTGCCTGTCCCTGGGCCCCGCGCCGCTTCCCCCGCCCGCCCGGCCCCGCCACCAACACCGGCACCACCAGGCCCCCCCAGCAGTCAAGGCCTGGCCTCAGCACCTCTTCTCATTGACGGCCGCTGCGGGTCTGTGCTCCCGAGGCCACCAAAGAGCCGCGCTTGGGCAGCGCTGCCCAGGGACAGGCAGACGGGCTGGGCAAGGCAGGCAGGGCAGGGCGGGCTTTCCCCCAGGCTCTCTTGCTGCCTCCCGACGGGCTCAGACTCTGCTGCCTAACGGGGCGTCCTCGGGCCTGTCTGTAACGGCCGGCCAGCTCTGCCTCAGAAATGCCTCGCCCAGGGGACAGAGTCCCAGAGCTTTTGCCCTTCCCGGGCACATGCACCAAGGGCTCCCCCAAGGCTGTTAGTACCGCCAACAGCCTCCCTGCACGTTCGACGGAGCCAATTAGCAACGGGGCAATTAAGAAACCAACGCAGCCAGGAAGTACCCGGTGCAGCAGAGCTCCTCCTGCCCACGGGCAGCCGGGCAGCCCTCGGCTCACACGGAACATACAGGGCCCCTCCTCGGGCTCCGGCCTTTCCCCCCGAGGACAGCCAAGGGAACCCCGAGCAGGTGCTTTCCTCTGCCCCGGCCCCACGGGCACTCCAGGGCTGAGTTGCTAATGCCAAACTTCCCTTAGGAAAGGACAGCTAGAAAGGGTTGCAAATTTTGTTACTTTGTAAAATCTCTGATATAGAATGAAAAACTCCAGCTACAGGCTGTCACGGATCTTTCAGAATGTTTCTGTTCATGTTACAGGTTCATCCCACCGAGTCAGGAGTTCAAGCTCCACAGCGAGAGGAGAAGCAGATGTCGAGGTCACAGGCACGTTCAGGCGCTCCCCTCAGTGGCTCAGTGTTGAGACCATGAGCCTGTTTGACAGGATTCAGGTCTTTCTGATTTGAGGCCCAGGAGACACAGGAAAAGTCTGGTCTGGGCACCTCAGGTGGGTTAAACTTGGCTGGGTGCAATGTTCCCCACCAAGCTGCTCTATCACTGCCCCTCCTCAACTGGGCAGGGGAGAGAAGATATTACCAAAGCCTCGTGAGTTGAGATAAGGAAGGTAAGATCACTCAGCAATTACAGGCTTAAGGAGCCAACACAGCTCTTCAAAGTCCATGGTCAGAGGGTTCCAAGGCACAGAGTGAGGGATCAGCCATGGTGCCTGTCCCAGCTGCACTTTGTAACTGTGTTTGCAGGGAACTACTGGCAGGGGGACAAACAAGGCAGAGCCACAGGCATGGCCAGGCCAGCACATGGATCAGCCCCATGGTCACATGGCATCAGCCCCTTTTGTCCCTGTTTCCAGCTCTCCTCCCATGCTTGCTCCACGCCAAAATGCCGTGGTCCTTCCATTTCCATGTCTCTGCTGCTTCCCCTAAACAACCCATGCACAACCCCTTGCACAGTCCCCCAATTCTTTTCCACTGCATCCCGTAAGAAGTCCAATCCCCCTGTAGGCAGAAACACCCCTGAATTTATAAGATGATCCTCTCTTCTCACTCTTCTCAGAAGTGTCACCTCCAGACAAAGAGGCTGATCAGTTGTAACGAGAGGGATGTGGATAAGATTTTTGTGAAGCAAAGGGTTGTGCTGGATATCCTCCTGCCACAGAGAGGTCATGTCTCTGACTCTGGCTGGGATGTTTACAGCATCTGCTGTTCCCAGAGACATTTCCCTTGAAGGGCCTCATCCATGGTGTGGGGAGAAGGGAGAGAAAATCCCTGTGGGCACAGAGAGTCACACTCCTGCTTCCAGGTGCCTGCTTCCTGGTTCCACCTCCCTTCAGACACTACTGAGGAGGGACAAGGAGCACCTGAGGGGCTGCAAAGGGGCCTGTCTCCAACCCTGAGAGAGGTGGGTGCAAGCCCCTGTCTCTGGTTGGACACTGGATGGCAGGAGATGTTCATTATGGAGCCCAGAACTGGATCCAGCACTCCAGAAGTGGCCTCACCAGCATTGAGTAGAGAGGAAGGATCAGGTCCCTTGTCCTGCTGGTGGTGCAGCCCAGGATGCTGTTGGCTTTCCTTGCCACAAGAGTGCATTGCCACAGCAGACTCGGGAACAATCCTGAGCTGCTGAAAGTGAGCTGGACACAGCACTGAGTATTCAGGAGAAGTATTGCAGCTGCTTGTCCAAATCTTGCTCTTCCCTCAGTGTCCACCAGTGACCCCTCTTGGAGAAGGGGGCTCTTGGTAGGAGACATGACTGCTCCTGTGGGGTTACCTCCTTGCCAAAAGAAACCCAAGGAAGGCAAATGTCCTCCTAGCCCTGCTTCTGGGGATCAGTGAAAGCCTCAACTTGTGACAAAGACCCATGAGCCAGGCACTGGACAAGATGCTCTGTTCAACCCCTTGAGGTCTGCCCCTGCTTTTCATGTCTCTCCTGCAGTGGTGGGGACTCAGCAGGACTTGGCTGGGGGAGTCCCTGTGTCTCTGAGTCCCTGTGAGTTCTTTGCCCAGCAGTAAACTGCTGGTGGCTGCAGTTCTGGGATGTGCATTTCTGGGTTCTAGTGTGTCCCTCTGTGCACACATCTCTTATTATGCTCAGTCTGTCTGTTCCTGGAGTGGGGAAGCTGTGGGATGAGCTGGAAAAATCCGCCATGGTGGCAGGCCAACACGCCCAGAGAGGCTGAGGAAACTCCATCCTTGGAGGTCCTCCAAATCCATTTGGACACGGTCCTTTGTAACCAGGTCTAGGTCACTCTTCCTGATCTGGGTTTGGACCCACTGACCTGTAGAAGTTCCTTCCAAATGTGCCAATTGTGTGTTTCTGTAACACAAGTGAAAGGGCTCAAAGAAATGAATTTCTGATTAAGACTAAACTATGATGCATGAAAGCTTTGCTTGTGGTTGTTTCTCAAGGACTCCTGTTTTCCCGAGGCGTCTTTGTGTAGACAAAAGTAAAACGCTCCCTATATAAGTCACTGATGGCAGACTCAAAGCCTTCAGTTGACACTTGGGCAAACTAAGATAAGGGGGACTTGAACAAAAGGACACAGAGATACTATCTAGGCAGGATGATCTTGCTGAGTTAGGAAGAAGACACCTGGACTTTACTCCACGGCACATGCTCTGGAAAGAAGGTCAACTAATGAACACCATGAGGAAGACTTACTTTTGACCTCGACCATCGAAGACCCTCGCTCTACTTTTACTACGCATGCTTGGACTATATAAATGAATTCCAGGAACTCATTATCATGACACCCCTCTCCAGGGAATCTAATGCATTTGTATGATTTGTGTGTATGTAAACTGATGTCCCTTGCTAGTTCTTGGGAGCCCTTATGGTGGAGAATCCCCAGGGCAACCCCAGCGTTGCTAATAAAGAATATCTGCTTAGCAGTTATATTGGATTCTGACTGTTGAGTGAATTTTGTACTTTCACAAGACATGAGGGGAGGCTGAGAGAACTGGCCTCCTTCAGCCTTCAAAAGAGAAGCTTAAGAGAGAGCTTTTTGATGCTTCTAACACTTGACTGGAGGATGAACGGCCAGATGGATCTAAACTCTTCTTGAGCACAGCGACAGTGTGAAAGGCAATGGACACAGTCTGGAACAGGGGAAATCCTCCTAGAATATTGGAATTGTGTTTCTTTTAATGATAAAGTTGGAGCATGGGTGTAGATAGATCCCGGTAAAAATGTGACTCTGGCTCCACAGAGTATCGATAAAAATACCATTAATTGAGATGTCGCTGTAGAGATGGACAAAGCCACACACACACACACACACACACACACACACACTCACATGGGTGAACAAGTGGCTATTTTTTTTATTACTAAAAGCATACATTTTTATATATTTCAGGTGCCAGAGTGTCACAATATAATTGGCCAAAAAGTTGTTTTTAACATTCCCATTGGATAACCTTTATCAGTTTCCTCCCTGCTTGCTTCATCCTGCTATGTAGTCAGCAGCTCCTTGAAAGTTATATGCTTTAAGCATAGCTTCCCTATCTTAAGGGTACACTGGAATCTTGTCAAGGTCAAACTCTTCTTCAATCAGTTTATCGACAGACGAGCTGCCTTCCCCAACATTGAGATAAGACAGAAGGTGAAAGGGGGCAGCTCTGCTGACTTTATGCCCCTTCAGTTGCTGGGATCCCTGGCCTATGGAGCATGAGGTGGAGCTCGAGTTGGGGTTTAGCACATAGTGCAAGTCCTGCCCGTGCTGAGACTCAGTGGCATCGTCATCTTTTAAGTTTTACATGGGTTTGCCTTGGACATAAACCACTCCTAATTTCTACTGTTGAGCAAAAGGACATTTATATGAAAGCACGGAGCTTCACTCCTAGGGCAAGACAAGGACACGCTCATGGCAATTTTGCCAAGTGATATGTGCAGCTCAGCACAGCACAGGTCTGTGCCTGCTCAGGTCAGGGTAAGCTAACGATAATGAACAGTTTGTTATCTCTGCCCTGACTGGTGCTTGGGGTCACTTGGGAGTTGATCTGGAAAAGGCGTGGGAGAGGGGCAGCCCACCTGCCCATCCCCCACAGCTTCACATGCCCTTACAGCTCTGGGGTGCAGGGTTACCCTATACCCACCACTGGCAGTGCAGCACTTCAAAGGGTGCCCCATGTGCTCCCTGGGAGTGGGGGATGACCACTGATCCCTCATCCTGTTCCCTGCTGACACCTCAGCCTTTCCCATAGTTTGTCCTCATCATCTCTGCATCTGTGGCACCTGTTCCCAGGAGAAATAGCAGTGTCCTCATAGAGCTGAGGACATCAGGGGAAGATGTGAAAAACCCTGACCTCCCAGATGGCCTAGCAGTGGCTGTGCAGATGAGCAGGTGATTCTAGCTGGGGAGGTGAGGACTCCACTGTCAGCTGACTGAGAACAGCCCCTTCCAATAACTGGGGCCCCCAGATCCCCCAGGGCCCCTCATTGTGGAGATGCTGAGAATGCCCTTGGCTGAGGGAGCCACAGGTGTTGCTGCTGGAGGAGGGAGAAACCCAGAAGGAGCATTTCAGACACAGGAAGAAGAGATCGTTTCTCCCCCCAGTTTCTTCCTTTGCTCCCCCAACAGAGTCGGTTCCAGCAGCTCTGTTATCAGACAAGCCATGTCCAGGAAGGCTGGGGGAACACCAGAGAAGTGGTGGATGTGCCTGGGCCCACAGTAAACCAAGTGGGAGTTGATTATTGTGTGCAGAGCAGGAGGCAGGGAACCAGCCAGCCATGTCCCTGCCACCAGCCAGGCACACACAGCCTGATGTGTGATGGCCCCATGGCACAGTGGGGTGCAGGTAACCAAGCAGTGGCCATAGGCCATGAGAAGGTGGAGGAAGCATTGGTCCCTGCCCAGGAGCTGGGAGGAGGACAGCTGGGCCATGCAGCTGTGGAAGGAGAGGGGTATGTCCCCTGGTCTGAGGAAGCCCTCCAGCATCTTTGGAAGGAAGACCCTGGGCAAGAGAGACTGAAGCTTTTTGTCTTGCATGCAAGGCCTGATGGTCAGTGGCAGCAGAGGAGCCAGGGGTGACTTCCTCAGCTCCAAGGGATGATGCCCACAAGACGAGCCACTGCAGGGTGCCCCAACCTCCCATTCTGTCTGAATGGAGATGGGTCTCCTTGTGCCCTCACCCCCTTCCACCCAGAGCAACACCCTTCTCCTTTGGCAGCTTGGGGATTGTACACAGAGGGAAGTACCACATGGAGGCCAGGCTTGAATGCAGCAGAACTTTAATGAGTCAAAGAGGGAAACAAAGTCACTCCAAGTCGACGTCAGCAGTGCAGGGAGCCCTGAGGGCAACCAAGGGTCTGTGGTTCTCGGCTGTAAAGTTCCTGCCTGATGTCTATCTGCCCGTCCTGTAGAGGGAGAGGAGACAGATAGTCCCCACCAGGCTGGCCTTGGAAAGATCTTGCTGTCAGTGAGAACCAAATCAAACAAAGGAAAAGGAGAGAAAGTCAAAGCCATTCAGCTATGCTGAAAACAACCTCCAAAATGTTCATCCTCTGCCCAGCACCATGTTCTGAGTTCCTCCAGGTGTGTCCCTGGGGATTTCCTAACACCTTTAGCAGGGGGGGCACCTTCTGCCACAGTAGCGGCTGGTAATGCAGGAGAGGTCAAAGCCCCCAGAGTTGATGGGCACTCCGTCACAGCTGAGGATGCTGCCAACGGCAGCGGAGGTGGAGGAGCCCACAACGGTGTTCTGTGGGAAGGAGCTGAGGATGGGTCCGGGCAGGGTCACCACCACGGGGGAGGGCTGGATGATGATGGTGGAGCTCTGGCACTGCCTGACACAGGGCTCATTGCAGCTGTTGGCCAGTGGGGTCGGGCCGCAGGGCCGGCATGGCAGGCACTGGTCGTAGCAGGACATGTCTCTGAGGGTAGAGGTGCACCTGGGTAGAAACAGGGAGGAAGCAGAGCACAAGGGTGGGTGAGGAGCTGCCTGGTTACCCTTGCACAAAGGAGCCAGGCCAGTGTTGAGTGGGGAGCTGGAAGCTCTGCCAAGAGCTACACGGTCTTCATTCCCCCACAAAGAACAGCCTGGCCCAGTGAAGCTCTGTCCTAATCCAAAACCTAAAAGCCCCCTCAGCCCCACAACCTCTCTCTAAGCACACCTTCTCCCCACTTCTCTTTGTCATAACAAGAAAATCCAAACCCCAGGACACACAGAACAATATCATCTGGGATGTGTGTCAAGTGGAGATCTCCTTTTGAAGAGGAGGAGAAGGGGCTTCAGACTCACCTGGTTCCCAAGCAGAAGGAGCCAAGAGAAGTGCATGAGAGAGCAGGGACTTGGGCTGCCTTTTATACCTGCCCTTCACTGCTGCAGGACCAGAGGCACCTTTGCAGAGGTAACAATTTTCTGACAAGCTCATCTTGAATGCAAACCATCGCAGCTAATGATATGGGCTGTGCTTTCATTTCCTGCACTGCTCCTTTTCATTTCCAGGTTTGTGCCATGCCCATTCCCCAGTGAAGGCTTGTTCTGAGCACTGGGATGAAAGGCCCCAGGATTTCTAGGGCAGGAATGCAGCAGTGCTGGCAAGAAGACTCAACTGAATTGTTGGATGTTTCCAGAGCAGGCAAGTGATGTCAGTCTGGGTCACTGTGGTGGGGCTGTTTGAAGTGTTTTTTTTAATAAAAAGCTCCAGCCATCCTCAGATGAGTGACGTGGGCTCCCGTGCATAAGATTGTTCCATGTCATTTTCTTTCCCTGCCTCCCTCCTCAGCTCACCTCAGTGGTCACTTGTTGTTGCCTCCCCAGGTGTAGGTGTTGTGCTGCTGGGGTTTGACCCCATCCTGCCTAACACTGCCCAGTCCCTCGGGATCCTCAGCAGAGTCCATGGTCCCTTTTGTTACCATGTGTGTTCTTTTCTTGTGTTTACTTGTAAGGAGATGGGTTTGTGGGGATGTAGATGGGAGCACATATTTTTATATAATTCCACCCTGGTGTTCATGAGCCTATGTACTTCCTTGTGTGTCCTTCATCACGAGGGAATGTGCTGCTCATGGCCCAGACACTCTCCTCTGCTCTGTCCATGAGCACCACAGAGCAGCATGTTTCCAGGGTCAGAAAGAGTGTGAGTGCAGCTGACCGGTGATGGCACCAGCCTGCTAGAGATGTGTCCAGGGAAGAGGCACTGAATTTTCCAAATGAGATGGCAGGGACACAGGACAGCAGGCTATCATGACAGTCATTACTCAATGACTCATGGTCTTGTACATTTTCTTTCTTCCATGTCTTAGCACAGTTAGCTTTTGTTAATACCACCATTTCCTCCACTGACCACTGCTTCTCAGCATAGCTACTAGGGGTAGGAGTCACCTCTTTGGAATTTTGCCATTTCAGAGTCAGGGGAAGGACTTCTGCTCACCCACTTGAAAGGTGTATGATGAAGTCCTCTTATCTCAGTTCCTCAGCTTACCCCCCATTTTTGGACAGAGTAAAGGTTCTTGGGAGAGAGACATGGCCCATCTTGCCTCATAGACATGATTAAAAGCCCACTAGAAGTGCAATGTTGTCTCTAAGGACTAAGGCAGGAAGCTAGTGAGAAGCTTAGATGAAAAAGTCAGACATCTCTACTTGGGCAGAGGCACCCATGCCTCAGTGGTTGAAGGCAAAATCCTCTCAGTTGAAACCCCCTCAAGGTAACTCTGCTGAGAACCCCGGTGAACTGAGGGGTTTCATCTATGCCCTCCCTGCAGATAAAGGAGGATTCTTGATTAATGCTCTAGGGGAGAACCAATCTCATCCTCAGGTAGGTATCTAAGACAGTTGGATCTGAACCACCATCTGAAGGATCCCTTTCCCTCCTTTCTCCCTCCTTAGGAATTTACATACCAGAAGTCTCATGTGGCTTAAGAGTAGAGAAATCCCCCTTAATCCAGCTCTCCTTAAACATGTAAGGCATTGGAAGTGTTTGCTAGAAGTCTTGGGCAGGCTTCACTCACCAGCTCAGCCAATGGAAATGATCCAGATGACATCTCTTCATGCACCATTCTCCAGATGTCCCCTTGGCTGAGGGAGAACATTGGAGAGAGGTTGATTTATTGGAGGAGCTCTTGAAAGAGGAGCTGCTTCAAGTATACTTGAAATATAAATGAATATAAATCAAGTTATATACATTGCAGTAAAATACAAAAATAAAAATAACGTTACTGGTTTCTATACACTGACAAAGTCAGGGGGTCTTAAGAGGTGTACTGGTCTTGTAATTTCACAGAATCACAGAATCATCAAGGTTGGAAAAGACCTTGAAAATCATCCAGTCCAACCATTAACCTCACACTGACAGTTCTCAACTCCACCAGATCCCTCAGCGCTGGGTCAACCCGACTCTTCAACCTCTCCAGGGATGGGGACTCCCCCCCTGCCCTGGGCAGCCCATTCCAACACCCAACAACCCCTTCTGCAAAGAAATCCTTCCTAAGAGCCAGTCTGACCCTGCCCTGGCACAGCTTGAGGCCATTCCCTCTTGTCCTATCACTTGTTAGTTCGTTAAAGAGACTCATCCCCACCTTTCTCCAACCTCCTTTCAGGTAGTTTTAGAGGGTGATGAGGTCTCCCCTCAGCCTCCTCTTCTCCAGACTAAACAACCCCAGTTCCCTCAGCTGCTCCGCACCAGACTTGTGCTCCAGACCCTGCACCAGCTCCGTTGCCCTCCTCTGGACATGCTCGAGTAATTCAATGTCCTTTTTGGAGTGAGGGGCCCAAAACTGAACACAGTAATCGAGGTGCGGCCTCACCAGTGCTGAGTACAGGGGTAAGATCTCTTCTCTCACCCTGATGGTCACACTATTGCTGATACAAGCCAGGATGCCATTGGCCTTTCTGTGGGGCCACCTGGGCACACTGCTGGCTCGTGTTCAGCCGGCTGTCAATGAACACCCCCAGGTCCCTCCCTGACTGGCAGCTCTCCAGCCACTCCTCCCCAAGCCTGTAGCACTGCTGGGGGTTGTTGTGGCCCAAGGGCAGCACCCGGCATTTGGCCTTATTGAAACTCCCCCAGTTGGCCTCAGCCCGTCGCTCCAGCCTGGCCAGGTCTCTCTGCAGAGCCTCCCTACCCTCGAGCAGATCAACACTCCCACCTAACTGGGTGTCATCTGCAAACTGACTGAGGGTGCACTTGATACCCTGGTCTAGAGCATCAATAAAGATGTTAAACAGGAGTGGCCCCAAAACCCAGCCCTGGGGGACACCACTCGTGACCGGCCGCCAACTGGATTTGACTCCATTCACCACAACTCTTTGGGCCCGGCCATCCAGACAGGTTTTTACCCAGCAAAGCTTGTGCCCATCCAAGCCACAAACAGCCAGTTTTGCCAGGAGAATGATGTGGGAAACGGTGTCAAAGGCCTTACTAAAGTCAAGGTCACCCTGTCATAGAAGGAGATCAGCTTTGTCAAGCAGGACCTGCCTTTCCTAAACCCATGTTGACTGGGCCTGATCATCTGGTTGTCCTGCATGTGTTGTATGATGGTGCTCAGGATGAGCTGCTCCATCAGCTTCCCGGGCACCAAAGTCAAGCTGACAGGCCTGTAATTTCCCAGATCATCCTTCCGATCCTTCTTATATATGGGCGTCACATTGGCCAGTTTCCAATCTGTTGAGACCTCCCCGGTCATCCAGGACTGCTGGGAAATAATGGAAAGCAGTTTGCCAAGCACCCCAGCCAGTTCCTTCATCACCCTCGGGTGTATCCCATCCAGTCCCATAGACTTGTGTATGTCTGTGTGATGCAGTCACTGACTGTCTCCTCCTGGACTGTGGGGGGGTCATTCTCCCAGTCTCTGTCTTCTGGTTGAGGAGGCTGGATTCCCTCAGTACAACTAGTCTTGTTATTAAAGACTGAGTCAAAGAAGGCATTAAGCACCTCAGCCTTTTCCTCATCACTTGTTACCATGTTTCCTCCTGCGTCTAGCAGGGGATGGAGATTCTCCCCAGTCTTTCTTTTGCTGTTGATGTACTTATAGAAACATTTGTTGTTATCTTTGACGGCTGAAGCCAAATTAATTTCTAGTTGGGCTTTAGACCTCCTGATTTCCACCCTGCACAGCCTTACAGCATCTTTGTAATCATTGTGAATCACTAGCCCCTTCTTCCAAAGGCCATAAACTCTACTTTTCTCCCTGAGTTGCAGCCAAAGCTCCCTGTTTAGCCAGGGAAGTCTTCTCTGGCACCGGCTTCTCTTATAGCACCTGGGGACAGCCTGCTCCTGTGCCATTAAGACTTCCTTCTTAAAGAGTGTCCAGCCTTCCTGGACCCCTATACTCTTCAGGACCGTCTCCCAAGGGATTCTCTCAAGCAGGTGCCTAAACAAGTCAAAGTCAGCCCTTGGGAAGTCCAGGATGGCAGTTCTGCTGCCCCCTCTCCTGGCCTCTCTAAGAATAGAGAACTCCATTATTTCAGGACTGCTGTGCCCTAGTCAGCCTCCAACCACCACATCATCCACCAGTCCTTCTCTGTTCACAAAGAGGAGATCCAGCAGGGCACCTTCTCTGGTTGGTTCACTCACCAGCTGTGTCAGGAAGTTATCTCCCACACATTCCAAGAATCTCTGGGACTGGTCCTGCTCTGCTGTGTTGTATTTCCAGCAGATGCCTGGGAAGTTAAAGTCTCCCACAAGAACAAGGGCAAGCGTTCGTGAGATTTCTCCTAAGTGCCTATAGAGTATTTCATCCACCTCTCTGTCCTGGTTGGGTGGCCTATAGTAGACTCCTACTACAACATCTGCCCTGTTGGCCTTCCCCTTGATTCTAATGCAAAGACACTCCACCCTGTCTTCACTACACATGTGATCGAAGCAATCCTAACAGTCCCTAACATACAGCGCCGCGCCACCCCACCGCCTCTCCTGCCTTATCTGTCCCTTCTAAAGAGCTTGTGGCCATCAACTGGCATACTCCAGTCATGGGAGACATCCCACCATGTTTCTGGAATAGTCACTACATCATAATTTTCCTGTTGCATCACAGCTTCAAGCTCCTCCTGTTTGTTACCCATGCTGTGTGCATTGGTATAGATGCACTTCAGATGGATTGATGTCCCCAGCACCTTTTTGCATTTAGAGGTCCTAAGTCCGGCCTGACCTTTCACAGGTGTTAACACAGTTACTGATCCATCAGTATCCCTTGCATCTTTGGTGTGCTGCATGTCTACATCCCTTACCTCCACTGAGATGGCAGGGTGAGGGTCATCACTGCCACAACAGCCCACAAGCTCTGGTAATCTACCCTGGGGCTTATTTCTGGGAGTTCCAGTTTTGTCCCCTTCCCCCTTCAAACCTAGTTTAAAGCTCTCTTAATGAGTGGTTTCTACTTGCCAAGTCAAATTCTCTATCATTACTTGATTTTCTAAAGTCATTAGTCCTGGTAATAGGAAACTTTGGAGCCTCCAATCAAGTTGGGTACTGCTGTGGAAGGCCCTGTCCAGGTATCAAGGTCTTTTTCTGTTTCGGTATCCCTTTTAATTTGTCCCCAGTATCGTGCTTTGATTGGCCTCTTTTTCCATGTACTACATAGGGTCAGTAATCCTAAAGTTACTTGTCTAGTTATTGTACTAAGCTGTAGTCGGGTAGTCCAATATCCATTTGATGTGACCCATGTCGTGTAACGTGGAGACAAAATTCCTTGTTTACAATCTCCATTTGAGAAATTTTGTTTCTTACAATATTCTGTCATCATCAAAGTAGAATTTAGGATTGATATTTTACTATGATTTAGGACATTGGGGCACCTCCAACCAGCTCTGCTGTCATAAATAGGCTTCGTGCCCCAATTAAAGCACCAGTCTACCTTTCCTATATACCTCCAATACCCATATACCTCTTATAGATCTTCTAAAGGTCTTGTCCAAACTTTGACTTTTTTCCTAAGGTTAGTACATTCTGGAGCGGTGGCCCCATTAGGCACTTTGCTAGCAGTAACACAGAGTTCCAGTAATCCTGCAGCCTGTCTGCCAGAGGCCCAAAAACTGGGCATTTAAGGGTTGTGATCCTTAGGGACATTGTTCCTCTGAACCCTTCCCGAATACTGTTCTATTATCTCCTAATCTTCAAGGAGTAGCATCTTGTAAGACATCACTACCTCTTTGTCTACACTTGTTCTCTTTCTCTAAATAATAGGAGACGTTAGCCCATTCAAAGGCTTTTTCGATGTTGTCATATTCCCCTAACAAAGATGAATTCATTGGTAGAACAGCCCACGGGATAGGCTGACTAGTTGAATGAGGAAATGGGATGCGTGCTGTAACACTAGTAAGATTATGCATTCTACCAAACCCTTGTATCAAAGTTAGAATCAAGTTTTCATCTAAGTCTGCATCGGCCCCCCCCCCGTCTGTATCAACTTCTGCACCTCCTGAGATCACCACAAGAGGTGTAACCCAGGACTTCATGATTCCCGGGTTAATTTTAAGCGCAGAAGTCCTTCTTGTTTAACAGTCCATTCTGGTGGTGTGGCTGGCTTCGTCCTGCTGTGGTGTATCCACGGGGTGACTCCTTCAAGCTTGACAGCTGTGTAGGTGGTAAATAAAATCCGGAAATTTCTTCTCCTTGGATGTTTCCCAACTCTGTTGTCCAGCCAAGATGTTCTTTTTTATCTGCCTTGTTTGAGCAATTCTGCCAGGATATATCTATTCTCAAGATTAGGATATTTTCTCTGTACACATTAATCACTAATTGTTATAGGCCTCCACTTGCAGACACCAACCACACACACACACACATGTACGCACACAGAGGTGTTGGACTCAGCAGATTAATCTTCTGCAAGTCCTGTCTCAAAGGTTTCAATGTGGTTGAGGGGAGAATGATCTGCACCTGCTGTGAGGGGGAGATGCAGATGATGAGAGTAACATGAACAGCTTGAGCCCATTCACACACAAAAAAGCTTTCTCCCTGCTCTCCATCTGTCCTTGAGAACTTTGGACTTGGCTATGGGGTTTGGCCATGGGATTGAAGTGCTTGGAAGGCTAACTAGATGTGGGCTTATTGCTCAGTGAGGATGGGGACCTGGTGACAAATGATAGGGAAAAGGCTGATGTACTCAATGCCTATTTCTACTCAGTTTTTACTAATATGGCTTCTCCTCAGGCTCACCACATCTCTCAAACTTCCCGCAGGCTCTCAGGGAATGAAGCAGCACCCACAGTAGAAGAAGAACTCAGGAGCTCTTACTCTCATCTGGATATACACAAGCTCATGGGACCACCTGAGATGTATCCAAGGGTGTTTGAGGAGCTGGCTGGACAGTCTCTACTCAGTCCCTGGAATGGAGATGGAGCAAATACTCTCAGAAGCTGTTCCTAAACAACTGAAAGGCAAGAAGTGTGTTGGGAGCAGCTGACATGGGTTTACTGAGAGCAAATCATGCCTGAGCAACCTCATTGCTTTCTGTGAGGAGGTGACTGGCACTGTGGGGAAGGGGAGGGGCAGTGGATGGGCTGTACATGGATTTAAGCAAGACCTTTGACGCACCCTCATGGGTGCACACACATGCACACCTATATGCACACCAACGTATACACACGCACAGACATGCTCACACAGACAGATATGGGTGCTGTTTGGGAATTTTTATTGCACACTTTCAGGCAAATTTAACACATACTTTTGGTTAGATATGAAAAAAGTCACCACCACCAAATGATCAAAATATTAGAGTGTTACCACCATAATAATTTCTACAAGGAGTCTGCAAAGATGCGTCAGGAGCCGATTCCTTATGTGCACTGGCACCAGCACCAATCCTGTGAGGGCTGGCATGAGGCACCTCAGCCTGACATTGGGTCTGTCCCCCAGCACCTGCTCTGCTGCCCAAAGGTGGCCACTGAGTGTTCACATTCCAGCACTGCTACAAGACAATGCTGCAGCTGTTTCTTCTCTCCTCACCAAGGGAAACTGCACTCCCTTGCAGGGAGTCCTTCTGTCTCTGGCATCCCTGCTGCCAGCCACTTTCACCCCTTCTGCACCTGGGCCTTCTTGCCCTCCCTGCCAGATCCTTCCTTGGTCACAGATCACCTTCAGTGCACACACAAATTCACACACACAGGCACAACCACACACATGGTCTGACATGCACCCACAGAGCAACTCATACGTGTCCCTTAGAAAGAGGGGTGTGCACACATGTTGCCAAAGGAGCCCATGTTCATACCAACATGCACAGCCACCCCCCCATGCCAAATGTACGCACAGATAGTCAAACACATGTATGCTTACACATATGCACATTCCTGCTCTAAAACTCCAAAACGAGTCTTAGAGTTCCTCTGCCAGCTTTTACGGTAACATTGCATGCATGCATTTGCATACAGATATACATGCATGCTCCTCTACACACATGTACACACACAAAAGCACACATCTACATCACCTGTGCCCACACAATTACATACATGCTGACCAGTCACACACATTCATGCTTTCCTGCACAAAGACATGTGCGTGTGCTAAAATACATGCACAGTCGTGGACACACTTTCCCAAAGACACACAGAGAACATCTGTGCACACCAATGTTTGTATGTGTATTTCCATGTGTATGGGCTGCAGCCCCACAAAGAATTCACCAGTTACACGTAAAAGTAAAAACAAATCCTGCATGTTAGAAACTCCGACCTGAAGTTAGTGACCTCCTCAAGGGTCTGAGACCAACCCCTGCCCTTGCAAAGGGAGCGGTGCCACAGTGACACACTCATGTGGCAGCAGAAGGGTGTGTGCCTGCGACAAGCCAGACTCCCCTCAGGCTGCAGACACTGAGGCTGGTGCACCAGAAGTGATGTAGTAGTGAACCCACCTCTAGACTCACTTTAAGGTAAATACCCTCTCTTCAAAAGGCAGAGAATTACAGAAGCAAAAATAATTTACAAAGCAGCTGAAAAAATGGTTTGACTACTCTGTGAATGTTCATGTAATTCCCCCCCTCCCCCCCATTTTAACTGATGTGCTGGTGGTTTTTCTTGTGTTTTGCATGCAGGTGCAGGTGGTGTACTTGCCTGCAGGGAGAGGGAGCTGCTTGCAGTCTCCTCAGTCATCATGAGCTGGCTGCGTTTATCCTGAAGCCAAAGTTCCTATATGCAAAACGGTTTCTGCACATAATAGCACAAGAATAAGGAGAGTGCATTTGATTTACCTGCCAAGGTTTTGGTAGCGGAAGGGCTGCAGGGGTGGCTTCTGTGAGAAGTTGCCAGTAGCTACCGCCATGTTGGACAGAGCCAGTAACAGCCGGCTCCAAGGTGGACCTGCTGCTGGCCAAACCTGAGCTCATCAGCAACGTTGGAAGAGCCTCTGTCACACCATATTCAAGGAAGGGTAAAAGCCTCTGCACAGCAGCTGCAAGAGAAGAATGAGAAAATGTGAGAGAAACAACTATGCAGACACCAAGGTCAGTGAAGTAAGAGGATAAGGAGGTTCTCCAGGTTCTGGAGCCATGGAGAAGACAGTGGTAATGCAGATTGTCCCCCTGCAACCCATGGAGGACCACAATGGAGCAGAGATCCACCCTGCAGCCCACAGAGGACTTCACCCTGGAGTAAGTGGAGATGCCCTGAGGATGTTGCAGCCAGTTTCTGTCAGGAGCCAAGCTAGAGCAGACTCCTGACAGAAACCGTGACCCATGGAGAGAAACCCACACTGGAGCAGGTTTTTTCCACACCATGAGAACAGACTGCATTCCTCCTAGTGCTGGGCCACAGTCCCCTGGGAAGGCAGGAGGCTGTGCCCATACCCCTGAGGCAGCACAGCAAACACAGAGCAGCGGCCTCTGACTACTCTGGCAGGATGACACTATGGGGAGCAGCTGCTATACCCAAAACCCAGTAACCTACGGTCCTGCATCAGGACCCAGACGCTTTCTGTACAGGCCAAGAAAGGTTCTTGAAAGGCAAATGTGTCTGCTGGACAACCCCAGCTTCTAACAATGTTTTACTAGTTGGAGAGGTGTCAGCATGACGCAGAGCAGCCAGTCCTGCTCTGAGACTACAGTCCTGGAGGAGGAGGGCTCTGCGTGTAGCACAACACAGCAGAGGCCAGGATCACCTCAGGTTATCTGTTACATGGATCCAGAACTCCTCAACGTACAACGGTCTTCAGGTGAGGGTCACAACACCCTGCCAGTTGTTTACTTCATGTGAACAAATGCCAGTTCCTGAACCTGCTCAGAGCAGCTTCTGCATCCCTGTTTCTTAGGGCCTAAATCAAGGGGTTGAGATGGGGAATAAGAACAATGAAAACAAGAACCACTGCTCTGCCTAGTGACCCTGCTGAAGGGGGGTCCCATGTAGATGAAGACACATGGGCCATAGAAACAGGCCACAGCAGTGAAGTAAGAAGCACAGGTTGAGACAGCTCAGTGCCTGCCTTACACACAGCAGACACACAGCATGGTTTAAATCACTATTAAAAGACAACCAATTCTGGAAACAATACCCTTAGTTTGAAGTGTAAAGCCTGCATGGCAACTGTGCCCTTATCCTAAATTTTCCACATCTCCACAGTTGTGCATTCAAACTAGAGGTCATGCCAACAGTCAGTAGCAGAGCTTTGGCAGTGTTTCGTCCAAAGGGCTTACTCATCTGTCAGAAAAAATGCCATCCCTCCCTCTTCTACAAGGACAATTGCAGACGGTATAATCATTGCGAAGGACCTGAGGTACCTTCTGCTTCTGATAAGGTCTAGTCTGGTAGCATAGGAGGTCTATATGGGATGGTGATGATGGTGATTAGCAGCATGACTAGGGAAAAAAGATTTCAGACATGGAAGTGAAACACTGTTATAGAGCTTTTGTCTTTCAGTTGTTCTGAGCTGTGCTTCATGAGCTGTAATTCCCTCTTGATGAAGGACATGTGTGGGGGGATTTCCATTCTTCCACTTGTACACTTTTGTCAAGGCATCTGGATGTTCACATAGGAAATAGCATATGAGAGTGTAGTGTCTGCTGAGACACATTTCCACCGATCAGAAGGATTTACATGTAATAAAATCCTCTCTCCCCACAATGGCAGCCAGTTCCTGAGCACAAACTCTCTGGAGGGACCAATGAAGGAGTCAAGAGCTCTGCACTTACCCACAGCTCTCTTGGGAAGTGCACCCAGCACCCTTGTCCTCACTGATCTTCATGTTCTCCTGCACACTCTGTCTCAGAGCAATTAGATCCCCCTCAGAAATACACTGTTTCACTGTCCCCATTTCTGTGCTGACTACCCTCAGCTCCCACAGGTGTAGCTCCAATTTCCAGCCTCAAGACATTCAGCAGCATGGGTGACTTTTCCCTGCTAGTCCCATCCATGTGTGCTGGCCATGGCCCCTAGATTGAGTGGTAGAGGGCAGATGAAGGTGGAGGAGCAGCTCTGGGCCATCACAAGGGCTCTTCCCTTCTTTACTACTCTTGCCATTCTGCAAAGCAAATCACCTTTCAGAGCCCAAAGCCAACCCCCTGCCAAGGCAGTGCAGCTCCAGCCATAGCAAGAGGAACGCTCTTGCTCAGGAGCTGATGGGGCTGCTGAGCCCTCAGAGCCTCCTGCCTTTCTGGGCATTTGTGCACAGAGACACAACAAGGCAAGGTCTCCTTGTGCCCTCACCCCCTTGCACCCAGAGGAACACCCTTCCCCTTTGGCAGCCTGGGGAGTGTCCACACAGGGAAAGACCACATGGAGGCCAGGCTTGAATGCAGCAGAATTTTAATGAGTCCAAAGATGGAAACAAAATCACTCGAAGGGGAGGTCAGCAGCACAGCAAGCCCTTGAGGCAGCTGAGAAACTGCAGTCCTTGGCTGTAGAGAAGTTCCTGCATGATGTCTGGTCTGCCTGTCCTGAGGAGGAAGATGAGATAGATGGCATTACATAGCTGTCACTGTGGTGCATGAGGGGAGGCAGTAAACAAAGAAAATGGAAAGAAAGGCAAAACCATTCAGCTATTCTGAAAACAACCTCCAAAATCTTGATCCTCTGCCCAGCACCAGGCTCTGAGTTCCTCCAGGTGTGTCCTCCAGGCATTTCCAGCACCTTTAGCAGGGGGGGCACCTTCTGCCACAGTAGCGGCTGGTAATGCAGGAGAGGTCAAAGCCCCCAGAGTTGATGGGCACTCCGTCACAGCTGAGGATGCTGCCAACGGCAGCGGAGGTGGAGGAGCCCACAACGGTGTTCTGTGGGAAGGAGCTGAGGATGGGTCCGGGCAGGGTCACCACCACGGGGGAGGGCTGGATGACGACGGTGGAGCTCTGGCACTGCCTGACACAGGGCTCATTGCAGCTGTTGGCCAGCGGGGTCGGGCCACAGGGCCGGCATGGCAGGCACTGGTCATAGCAGGACATGTCTCTGAGGGTGGAGGTGCACCTGGGTAGAAGCAGGGAGGAAGCAGAGCACAAGGGTGGGTGAGGGGCTTCCTTGATTACCCTGTCACAAAGGAGCCAAGTCCACTGCTGAGTAGGGAGCTGGAAGCTCTGCCAGAAGCCATATCGTCTTCATGCCGACAAAAAAGAGCAGCCTGACCCAATGAAGATCTCTCCTAATTCATAAACCGAAACCGCCTTAACTTGCCAATCTCTCTGTACGCAGACCTTGTCCTCAGTTCCCTCTGTCATGACAAGAAGACCCAAACCCCAGGACAGGACAGAGCAATATCAGCTGGGATGTCTCTTAAGTGGCAATCTCACTGTGGATGAGGAGGAAAAGGGGCTTCAGACTCACCTGGGTTCCAAGCAGAAGGAGCCAAGAGAAGTGCATGAGAGAGCAGGGACTTGGGCTGCCTTTTATTCCTGCCCTTCACTGCCGCAGGACCAGAGGCACCTTTGCAGAGGTAACAATGTTCTGACAAGCTCATCTTGAATGCAAACCATCGCAGCTAATGCTATGGGCTGTGCTTTCATTTCCTGCACTGCTCCTTCTCATTTCCAGGTTTGTGCCATGCCCATTCCCCAGTGAAGGCTTGTTCTGAGCACTGGGATGAAAGGCTCCAGGATTTCTAGGGCAGGAATGCAGCAGTGCTGGCAGAAGACTCAGCTCAAGTGTTGGATGTTTTTAGTGCAGACAAGTGATGTCAGTCTGGGTCACTCTGGTGGGACTATTTGAAATGTTGTTTCTGAGGAAGAAGCTCCAGCCATCCTCAGATGGATACCGTGGGCTCCCATGCATGAGATTGTTCCATGTAATTTTCTTTTCCTGCCTCCTTCTTCAGCTCACCTCAGTTGTCTCTTTTTGTTGCCTCCCCAGGTGTAGGTGTTATGCTACTGCGGTTTGACCCCATCCTGCCTAACACTTGGCATGCTCAGCAGAGGACATGGTCCCTTGTGTTCCCATCTGTGTTCTTTCCTTGTCTTTACTTGTAAGCAGTGGGGTTTTTTTAATGCATCTGGGAGCATAGACTTGTGTATACTGCCATGATGGTGTGCAGGAGCCTCTTTTTTTATGTCCTTGTGTGTGTCCTTTATGAGGAGAGAATGTGCTGCTCATGGCAGTTACACTCTCCTCTGCTCTGTCCATGAGCACCACAGAGCAGCAGGTTCCCAGGGTCAGAAGGAGCCTGAGTGCAGCTGAACGGTGATGGCACCAGCCTGCTAGAGATGTGTCCAGTGAAGACGCTCTGAAGTGCAGCCCCTGGCTCCTGAGACCTCCTTTTCTTGCCCCTCCAAAGCTCATGCTCCACTGCTGCCAATGTCAGGCCACTACAAGGATGGTTTCACTCCAGCTTGGCTCCTTAGTTTAATTCAGTGTAACAACAGTGGGAGTGCCTCAGCACGGCTGGCAGTGCCCCCTCCCTGCCTCTCCAGGCCAGGACACGGCTGCTCTCCCCAGCTCTAGAGAGTTCAGAAGGACGGGGATTGCTTTCTGGGCAAGGAGAAAGGCTGAGGAATCCTGCTGACCATGTGCTGGCCATCCCTGAGTGCATCTGCTTCCCGTGCAGTGTCGGTGGTGTCTGGGCTGGGACATGGCCCTCTCTCAGGTCCCTGCACATGACAAATGTATTTGTGCATCCCATCAACCTGGTGCTGTATCAGGCAGGGACGGAGATCTTGGAAGAAACAGGTACTGAATGAAAGGAGCATGAAGGCTGATATCGCTGTGCTCTGAGTGGCAGTGACAGACCCTGTGGGTTTCACAAGGAAAGCCAAAGAAATTATGATGGCTTGGGATTTCAGACCATAGAAAACTTCCTGCCCCACACTGGAATCTCACTCTGAGTGCCCAGCAAATGCCCCGGGCAGGGAAGGGGCATTAGATTCGACACCACATCCCCCAAAGTCTGCTGCTGTCCCACAGGGCTGCCCAGAAGAGACTCTCTTTCCAACAACGGCTGTGTACAGTGGGTAAATGTTCTAAGCCCATCTCCCCTCCTGAATATTTGTCTGCCTGGGCTCAGGCCCAGCTTGGACACAGTGCAGCCAAGGCTTCCCCCCTTCCCTTGAGTGACCTCGGGGAGATCAGTGCCAGGGAGCTCTGCTGGGAGAGCTCAGCCAGGGCTGATTCCCCTCTCCGTGGAGATGCTGCTGAGATGAGGCTCTTTTGTAGCTGAGGACCACCCTCATTGCTTTCTGAGGAGTTAAAAGGCACAGTGGAACAAGGAAAGGGCAGGGGAGCTGCATACCTAAAGTTTAGCAAGACCTTGACAGCCTGTCTTGCACTTCCTTTATGAACGAATTTTTGAGAGATGGGTTCAGTGAGAAGATGATCAGGTGTTTGAATATTGGCTGGACTATGAGGCTCAAAGAGTTGTTGATGAGTCAAAGCCCTGCTAGCAGACACTTACTGTTGGGCTTTCTCAGCGATCAGCAGGAGGATCGATACTCAAATGTTTTCATGAACACCACGAGTAGTGGGAACGTCAGAACTTCCTGCAAGTTTGGGGATGACACCCAACCACAGGCAACAGGCAGACACTGATCTCTGTCAGCCAAATTGTTCCCGCAGGTGCAGGAAATAAGATTTCAAAGGAAAGAGAAAATATGGACTAGACTGTGGACGTGCTCTAAGACTCCGTAGGTATTTTCCCTCCACATGAGACACCTTTGGAGTGAGGGAGAGGAGGGAGGATCAAGGGCTTGTGAGTCACGGTGTCAGCTGGGGAGAGAAGCTGCCTGAGAAGTGCTGGAGAGGAGGGCTGGGTTTGTCCTTGTGTTTGCAGGGAGGAAGAATCCATCTGGCTCCAGAAAGGTGCTGTTTCTCTCCCAGACCACATCCCTGCCAGCAGCACTGATTTCTCCTCTTATGCGTTCAGCTTCTCTCCCTGTACTTGTTCCACCTCCCCCGCTTGCACAACCTCCCCCTGCCTGCCCTCCTTGCCCCGAGAAGTGCCCGTCAGCACTTGGTTCTTCCTGCATTTTGCCTGGCAGTCGACACGTGCATGGCGTGGCCTGGAGACTTCACCTGAAATCTGCCTTTGCCTTTTGTCCTGATGGAGGAGAGCATCCAGCAGCAGAACCGCGTGCCCTTTCCTCCCACATCTACTCTTAAGTGCCCGGTTTTCCAATTCGAACACCCAAAGCTTCCCGCCACGCCCTGTTGCCGTGCCGTTCCTCGTCCCCTAGGGCTCCTTCCAGGGCAGCGGCGTTCCCGCGGCCGAGGTGGCGGTGCCGGTGCCGCCTCTGCCCGCACTCCCGCACAGCCCGTGCCGCTGCGGGCAGCTCCGCTCCGGCCGGTCTCTGCCGCGGCGCCGCCTCCTGCTCGCTGCGCGCTCCCAGCCGCTGTTCCCGGGGCCGCTGCCGGCCTTTCACGGGCCCCTCGGCCGACGACAGCGGCTCCGAGGGCAGCAGCAGCCCGAGGGGCCCCCGGGGCGGGCTCGGAGTGCTTCTGGGGTGCCTTGTCCCCGCGCAGCAGCAGCGCCCTGCACCGGGTTTCAGGAGCTGCGGCAGCGCCGGGTGCCCCCGCGGAGGCTCGTCCCGTCCCCGTCTGCGCCGGCCACTGCGGGGGGACCCGGGCTCGGAAGCGCCGCGTTCCTCGCCCCGAGGGCAGGGCTCAGCCCCGGGGCGGAGCTGGCGGCGGCCGAGAGGAGCGGAGGCGGCGGAGAGGAGGCGCCGCGGCCGGAGCAGAGAGCCGGGGCTGGCGGGGGGCAGCGAGGCGCGGGCGGCGGAGCGGCGGGATGCGGCGGGGCCGGGGCGCAGGGCTGGCGGGGCTGGCCGCGGTGCTCCTGGGTGCGCGGGGCTGCCGGCGGGGCCGGGGCTAGGCCGGGGCTCGCCTGTGACCCTCCTGCTCCTCTTGAACCTTGTTCCCTTCTCTGTCCTCCCATGTGACCCCAACTAGGTCATTCCCTCCGAGCTTGCCTTTCTATTCTCTTACAGCACTTTTGCTCTATCCATCCATCCATCCATCCATCCATCCATCCATCCATCCATCCATCCATCCATCCATTCTTTCCTCCCAGCCAATCTCTTTTCCTCAGTCCATTCTCCTCTTCCTCACTCGGACTGTCCTTCCAAACATCTCTCATACATTCCTGCTCCCAAACAACCACTCTCAGAGAAACTGTCTCTCCATCCCGTGTTCTCAGATCACACCCCCATCATCTGTGAAGTGTCCCCTTCTCCCCTCTCCCGCTGCACGACATGTTCAGCTGAAGCAAAGGGATTCTTCTTTTCTCCTCGGCAGTGGCTGCGGGCAGAGCCCAGGTGCAGCAGGAGCCGTCGGCAGAGACCAACGAGGGCACCGGCGTCACCATCAACTGCTCCCACCCCAACATCCAGACCGGGGACGTCATCCACTGGTACCGTCAGCTCCCGGGCCGAGCCCCCGCATTCCTCGTGCTCGCTGTGAAAGGCTCCAAAGAGCTGCAGGCCCCGCCGGGGCGGCTGTCGGTGGCGGCAGACCGCCGGTCCAGCGCCCTGTGGCTCGCCCGGCCCCGGCGCGGGGACGCGGCGGTGTATTACTGCGCGCTGGGAGACACGGGGAGAGGAGCCGGGGCTGCGGCCGGGCACGAACCGCCGCGGGCGGGGCCGGGCGGGGCCCGCGGGGGCGGGGGGACAGTCCGGGGAGGGCCCGCCAGGGGGCGCTGCCGCTCCGCCCGCCGGGGCCGCCTCGCCTCGCCCGGCCCCGCCTGTCCCTGGGCCCCGGGCCGCTTCCCCCGCCCGCCCGGCCCCGCCACCAACACCGGCACCACCAGGCCCCCCCAGCAGTCAAGGCCTGGCCTCAGCACCTCTTCTCATTGACGGCCGCTGCGGGTCTGTGCTCCCGAGGCCACCAAAGAGCCGCGCTTGGGCAGCGCTGCCCAGGGACAGGCAGACGGGCTGGGCAAGGCAGGCAGGGCAGGGCGGGCTTTCCCCCAGGCTCTCTTGCTGCCTCCCGACGGGCTCAGACTCTGCTGCCTAACGGGGCGTCCTCGGGCCTGTCTGTAACGGCCGGCCAGCTCTGCCTCAGAAATGCCTCGCCCAGGGGACAGAGTCCCAGAGCTTTTGCCCTTCCCGGGCACATGCACCAAGGGCTCCCCCAAGGCTGTTAGTACCGCCAACAGCCTCCCTGCACGTTCGACGGAGCCAATTAGCAACGGGGCAATTAAGAAACCAACGCAGCCAGGAAGTACCCGGTGCAGCAGAGCTCCTCCTGCCCACGGGCAGCCGGGCAGCCCTCGGCTCACACGGAACATACAGGGCCCCTCCTCGGGCTCCGGCCTTTCCCCCCGAGGACAGCCAAGGGAACCCCGAGCAGGTGCTTTCCTCTGCCCCGGCCCCACGGACACTCCAGGGCTGAGTTGCTAATGAAAAGCTTTCCTTGAGAAAGAACAGCCAGAAATGGTTCCACATTTCGTTACTTTGTAAAATCTCTGATATAGAATGAAAAACTCCAGCTACAGGCTGTCACGGATCTTTCAAAATGTTTCTGCTCATATTACAGATTCATCCCACCGAGTCAGGAGTTCAAGCTCCACATCGAGAGGAGAAGCAGATGTCGAGGTCACAGGCACGTTCAGGCGCTCCCCTCAGTGGATCAGTTTTGAGACCATGAGCCTGTTTGACAGGATTCAGGTCTTTCTGATTTGAGGCCCAGGAGACACAGGAAAAGCCTGGTCTGGGCACCTGAGGTGGGTTAAACTTGGCTGGGTGCCAGGTGCCCCACCAAGCTGCTCTATCACTGCCCCTCCTCAACTGGGCAGGGGAGAGAAAATATTACCAAAGCCTTGTGAGTTGAGATAAGGAAGGAAAGATCACTCAGCAATTACAGGCACAGGCAAGAACCACTCACTTTGGGGAAATCAGTTTGATTTATTGCCAATCAAATCAGAGTAGGATGGTGAGAAATGAAAAACGAGTCTAAAACACCTTCCCCCTTCCCCCCTTCTCAGGCTCAGCTTCACTCCTGAATTCTGTGCCTCATCCCCCTAAGCAGCACAGGGGGATGGGGAATGGGGGTTGTGGTCAGTTCATCACACATGTCTCTGCTGTTTCTTCTTCCTCACACTCTTCCTCTGCTCCAATGTGGGGTCCCTCCCATGGCAGACAGTCCTCCATGAACTTCTCCAAAGTGGGTCCTTCCCATGGGCTGCAGTTCTTCACTGGGAAGAGCCTGCGGGCTCCAGCCGTTCGCCTGGGAACCCTGTGTGGCTCAAGTAGCCAACAGAGCTCTTCAAAGTCCATGGTCAGAGGGTTCCAAGGCACAGAGTGAAGGATCAGCCGTGGTGCCTGTCCCAGCTGGACTTTGTAACTGTGTTTGCAGGGAACTACTGGCAGGGGGACAAACAAGGCAGAGCCACAGGCATGGCCAGGCCAGCACATGGATCAGCCCCATGGTCACATGGGATCAGCCCCTCTTGTCCCTGTTTCCAGCTCTCCTCCCATGCCTGCTCCAGGACAAACTGCCTTGATCTGTGTCTCTGCTGCTTCCCCTAAACAACCCATGCACAACCGCTTGCACAGTCCCCAAATGCTTTTCCACTGCATCCCATAAGGATTTCAATCCCGTTGCAGGCAGAAACACCCCTGAGTTTATAAGATGATCCTCTCTTCTCACTCTCCTCAGTGGTGTCACCTCCAGAAAAGAATTCAACTGTGATACCTGAGGGGATGTGGACAAGATGTCTGTGGAGCAGAGGGTTGTGCTGGATGTCCTCCTGTCCAAGAGAGGTCATGTCTCTGACTCTGGCTGGGATGTTTACAGCACGTGCTGTTCCCAGAGACATTTCCCTTGAAGGGCCTCATCTGTGGTGTGGGGAGAAGGGAAAGAGAACTCCTGTAGGGACAGGAACTCCTCCTTCCAGCTGCCTTTGGCTGTTCCAGGTTCTACCTCCCTTCAGACTCTACCGAGGGACAAGGAGCACATCAGGGGCTGCAAAGGGGCCTGTGTCCAACCCTGAGAGAGGTGGGTGCAGGCCCCTGTCTCTGGCTGGACACTGGATGGCAGGAGAAGTTCACCATGGACACTCCTCCCATGCTGGGGGCTGGTTGGGATTCAGGAGCAGCAAGAAGCAGGCAAACAGCCTGCAGCTTCCTATTGCCTGACAGCAGGCTGCTTGATCCCATCCTTCAGGCTCCTGCCTGAACTTCCAGGTGCCCCAGACCCCATTGGCAATGTTATTGGAGCTGAGCGGCAGCACTTCTACAGCAGGATATGTGTGTCTGAAGGGATGCTCAAGCACCTCCCGACTTGGAGGGCTGAGAAAAGCCCATTTGTGGCCTGACTGCCCAAAGATGAGCCCCCCAGTGCTGAACAACCTCCCCTTGGCCCTTGCAAACCTGGAACACAGTAAGAGTCACAATTTGGTGTCTTTCTTTGGGCTGAGCACTTTAACAACTTTAATTTATCTCCCTACAGAGCCTCCCCGGGCAGAGGTGTGGAGTCCCAAGCACATCTGTCTGCAGCAGCAGGGAGAGTGGTGCTCCACCCTTGACACTAAGGTTTGGTGGATGCTTTGAGCTGGCAGAAGGAGGAGAAGTGGTGAACTCTCAAGCTTCATCTCCCTCTTTCTGTGTGTACCCTGGACATGCCGTGCATGGGAGTGTGTGACATGGTCCTGGTTTTCCTGGCAGCACTGGTGGCACTGGCATCTTTTAGTGAGACACAACATTCAGGCTGGGGAGGAGCAGGGCAAGAGGTTGTCCTGCCAGTGGTGGGAGGGGAAATTCCAGTTGTGACTCTGCAGGAAACTGGGACTGATTCTGTAGGTAGAGCAGGGACTGCAGGTGGGACTGGAACATTGTCAGGGAGATGTCAGCTGTGATGGGAATGGAGGGAGGAAGAAGACTCTGCACATCCCTGTGAGTGTTCACAACCACCTTTCTAGGGGTTGTTTTTGCACAGGTGTTTCGAGAAAGACAGAGCTGCTAGGGTAGAGTCCAACACTAGAAATGGAAACTTCTCTCCCAGGCATATTTGACAAAATGCTTTCAGCCTGTGTAGGAATGGCCAAAATCATCAGGAGAAGGCTGGGTCAATGCAAGGAGTGTTGAAATTCCTTTCTAGCTTTACAGGTCATGAGCAGAAGGACTCTGTGCTCCAATCCCCTCCAGAAAGGACACAACACAACACTCTACCTTGATTTCTCCACCACCTATTCCAACCCCGACATCTACTGGAATCAGCAGCTCCCAAACCAGTCCCCTCTAATGCTGCTGGGGTTGAGCAAGTACAAAGCTCGTGTGGATTCAGGGAATTTCTCCTCTGTGCTGTCTGCAGAGGACTCCCAGGTGCTTCTGTGTGTGGGGGATGTCGAGCTCCAGGACAGCACTCTCTGCCTCTGTGTGCTGAGTCCACATCTGTGCCCTCAGTGTGCAGCACTGCGCAGGAAGGGGAGGGTGTGTGCTGGGGAGCGACTCCCTCCCCACCACTGCTTGGGTGTAGCTCTGAGCTCAGCCTGCCCAGGAACTGCACACTGGTGCTGGGGTGAGGCTGGGTCTCTGCCTGCCCAGCCTGTGCAGCAGGGAGAAAATCTGGGCATATTGCAATGAATCACAGAATTGGTTGGGTTGGAAGGCACCTTCTGAGATCATGCAGCCCCTGTTCAAGCTGGGTCAGATAGAGCAGGTTGCCCAGGACCATGTTAGTTTGGGTTTTTAAACTGGTGTCCACTACCTCTGCTCCTGTCAGTGGGCACTGCTGAGAAGAGTCTCTTCTTCATTCCCTCCCATCAGGTATTTACAGACACTGCCAAGATCCCCCTCGAGCCTTCTCTTCCCCAGGCTGAACACTGCCAGCCCGCTCAGCCTGTCCTCATAGGAAAGCTGCTCCAGTCCCTGCACCATTTTGCTGGGCTCATTCAGCTATCTTTCTTGTACTGGGGAGCCCAGAACTGGATCCAGCACTCCAGAGGTGGCCTCACCAGCGTTGAGGACAGAGGAAGGATCGGGACACTTGACCTGCTGGTGATGTTCTTCCTACTGCAGCCCAGGCTGCTGTTGGCCTTCCTTGCCACGAGGGTCCATTGCCACAGCAGAGTCGGGAACACCCCTAAGCTGCTGAAGCTGACTGGGATAGAGCTGTGAGTATTCAGAAGTATCGCAGCTGCTTGTCCAGCTCTTACTCTTCCTCAGCATCCACCAATGAACATTATAGGAGGAGGGGGCTCTTGGTAGGAGACATAAGTGCTCCTGTGGTTTTACCTCCTGGAAATAAAAGCCAAAGGAGGGAAAATGTCCTCCTAGCCCTGCACCTGGGGATCAGGGAAAGCCTCAACATGTGACAAAGACCCATCAGCCAGACACTGGACAAGATGCTCTGTTCAACCCCTTGAGCTGCCCCCCTGCTTTCAGGTCTCTTTCAGCACTAAGGACACCCAGAATCACCACGAGGTTTCCCCCCAGAGCCTTGACTCAAGAGATCCTATTGTTTCAGTGGACAGGACCCTTTCAGTGTGCCTTGAGGAACTCACTCACCTGAGGAACTTCACCAGAGGTCACTGCAAAGGCCTGTGGAAGGTGAGAGTGGCCAGTTCACTAAGGCTGTCTGATCAAGTCCTCTTTCCTTTCGAAGGGAAGAACAAGTCAAAGGGAAAGTGATAATCAAGGCACACAATGACAGCAGTCTCTCAGGAAGTGATCAGTGTCCCATCAGGGAACTGCAGGTGAAGCTTTGAAGTGTTGGAGGCTGAGCTTTTTAAGTGACTAGAAGTGACAAGAGGAACCTGAGGATTTGGGGTGTTTGAGGGAGTCCTGCAGGAGTAGGCAAGAGTTCTGAAGGAATGCTTAGGGGAAGTGTCAAAGGTGGTGGGGAAGAGGGGACTGGGGAAGAGCAAGGGGAGGCAATAGAGAGGAGGAAGGAAACTGGAACCAGCAGCACAGAAGCACATGTTGGGATGATGCCTGTGCCTGATCACTACTGTACCTCTTGTCTTATGAAATCCTTTTTCAACCATCCTACTGAGTAACTTCACTCCCTTTCCAAATGTGAGGGTTGCAAGGTCTGAGTGCCAATAAGTGGAGAGAAGGATGTGAAAGAGAGAGTTAGGTGCCAGTATTTGAAGAGCCAACCTATGCCCGTAGAGATTGTATGCCTGGGTGTCAGCAGTTGAATCACCAGGGTGTGTGCTGTAAAATCTAAGTGCCAGCAACTGGAGAAGGGTCACAGGTCATAGAGCCTATCACCCTCTGCACCAGCAGCTGGAGGGACTGGAGTGTAAGCAAGGTCTGGGTGCCAGCAACTGGAGAAGGAAGAAGGTGGCAGAGGGGTCATACATCTTGCTGTCAGCAACTGCAGGGACCACATTGCATGTGTATGTGTGGCAGGTCTGAGAACCAGTGACTGGAGGGACCTCAGTGTGTTTCTCATTTTTCTTTTTGACATGAAACCGATGTGCATGGGTGCATATATGGAATTTCACAGAATCACAGAATCATCTAGTTTGGAAAGGACCTTGAAGATCATCTAGTCCAACCGTTAACCTAGCACTGACAGTTTCCAACTACACCAGATCCCTCAGTGCTATGTCGACCCGACTCTTAAACACCTCCAGGGATGGGGACTCCACCACCTCCCTGGGCAGCCCATTCCAACACCCAACAACCTGTTCTGAAAAGAAATACTTCTTAATATCTAGTGTAAACCTTCCCTGGCACAACTTGAGGCCATTACCTCTTATCTTATCCCTCATTACTTGGTTAAAGAGATTCATCCCCAGTTCTCTGCAAACTCCTTTCAGGTAGTTGTAGAGGGCAATGAGATCTCCCCTCAGCCTTCTATTCTCCAAACTAAACAACCCCAGTTCCCTCAGCCGCTCCGCATATTGCACTCCCATTTGCAGCATATTTCAGTGAGTGGGCAGAAAAGCTGTATCTGAAGTCTGAGACAGAGGTGGGTAAGGGAGCCCAGGGCCCACTCATGGCTGCTAGACAGGCTGATATTACCAAGCCATGGTAATGTTTGAGGGATCCAAGAGTGTGGGGGTGATGGTGAGAGGAGTGGGAGATTTCACACATGTTTTTACTAGTGAACATCAGGCTGGCCTAGCCAGAGGGAAGGAGGAGACACAGGTGCTGGGTGAGAGGGCCCAGGCTCCAGGCAGGGCTATTAGATAGGTTGAGGGCCCGTGCTGGTATTTGGGGTGTGGTGGTTAGGTCCTGTCGGGGTCTGAGACCACGTGGCCGCTGCCCGTCCCCCACAAAGGGAGTGAAATACAAAGCCCTGGGGCTGAGATAAGGAGAGGTTTAATACAACAGTGCAACAGCAACAAAATAAACAACAACAATAGCAATAACAATAGCAGTAATAACAATGAACAGAGCAAGATATCTACCGATACAGCAGTGAGAACAGAGAGATAACACACGCGTTAACCGACTCTCCCGCGCTCTCGCGCTTGGGCACCAGGAGGTGATGTCAGCATGGTATATGAATAACCTTTCTAGAGCTTCCCCCCCACTACTGGGGAAACTTAACCCTATCCTAGCTGAACCAGGACATAGGGGATGCACAAACGTGACTTGTGAGTGACAACAGCGGGTGAAGCGTGTGCGATTTCACTGAGAACTCTATGTCACAACCATACTGGAGACAGTCAAGCCACAGGCTACTTAGATGATGGAGAGCCTGAAGCATGTCTCGTATGGAGATCCCAGCTGAGAGAGCTGGGACTGTTCAGCACAGAGAAGAGAAGTCTCAGAGGAGCTCTCATCACTGTGTACAAATATCGGAAGGGAGGGTGTGAAGAAGGCAGAGCCAGGCTCTTCTGCGTGGTGCCCTGTGACAGGACAAGAGGCATTGGGCACAAAGTGAAACACAGGAGGCTCTCTCTGAACACCAGGGAACAATGTTTGACTGTGAGGATGAGGGAGCACTGTCACAGGATGCCCAGAGAAGTTGTGGAGTCTCCATCCTTGGAGGCATTCAAAGGCCATCTGGACATGGTCCTGACAACACAGCTCTAGGTCACTCTTCCAGAGCATGGGGTTGGAGCAGCTGACCTGCAGACATCCCTTCCAAATTTAAGAATTCTGTGATTCCATAATGTGAAACATGAGGAGAGGCTGAGAGAAATGACCCGCTTCAGCCTTCAAATGAGACGCTAAAGGGAGAGGTTTATAATCTTCTAACACTTGACTGGAGGATTGTGGAGGTTTGAACTCAGCCGGCAGCCAGACACCGTGTGGCCAGCTGTTCACCTCCCCCTCTCCCCTCTGGTAAGATAGGGGAGGGACAAAAGAAGAGAATTCGTGGGTTGAATAAAAAGAAAGAATTTACTAAATATAACAAGAGAACAACAGTAACGATAGTGAGTTCAAAAAGAAAACGGGTAAAATGCAGCAGTGGCTTACCAAGCGCGACGACCGCCCCCCCCCCCAGCAACAATACTGCAGAGAGAGAGAGAGACAGAGACAGAGAGCGTGAGTGCCCGCCCTGATGGTATGAAATACTCCAATGAAAATTAACTCCATCCTGGTCGAAACCAGGACAAGGATGAAGAGAGGAGCCAAACCTGGATGAAGATTGGAGGAAGCCAGAGGGAGCAAAACTCCCCTTGAGCATAGTGATGGAAAGAAAGGCAATGGACACAGTCTGGAATAGGGGAAATTTATAGTGGAAATTAGGAATGTGTTTTGGTTTTACCCATGTGGTTGGAGCATGGGTGTAGATGGATCCCAGTAAGAATGGCACTGCAGCTCCATAAGGTGTTGGTTAAAATACCATTAACTGAGATGAGACAAGAAGGAAAAGGGGGATGGCACAGGTAATGTTATGTCCCTTCAGATTCTGGCAAATCCCAATTATGGATCATGAAAAGGACCTTGAGTTGAGGTTTGTCACATGCAGCAAATCCTGCCCGTTCTGAGATTCACTGACATTGTTGTCCCTGGAGTTGTCACAGGATTTTCTTAGAAATAGGCAAGTCTGTTCATCATTTCTACTGCTGAGCAAAATAACGTTCATATGAAAACACGGTGTTTCATTCACTCCTAAAGACAAGGATGTGTTTGTGGCATCATTGCCGAGTGCCAAGTGATATATAGAGCACAGCACAGCACGCGTCCGTGCCTGCTCAGGTCAGCTGCCATGCGGATCCCTAACTACTCCAAGAACAATCATCTTCTGGTTACTGTGGGCCACTACAGGCAGGCAGGGAGTTACACTGGTTCCTGAGGTACTTTAGTTTGGATAGAGGAGAAAGCTGATACTGCCTGGAGGATTCAAAAGGGACAGTCGGGATCTGCAGGGCTTGGAGTGTCATTCTTCAGGTGTCGGAGAGCTACATCCTAGAGGTGTGCTGAGGGAGGTGTAGGGGCAGACACTACGATGAAGCCAGGTGCAGAAAGTCAAACAAAGAGAGTATTAGCGATGTTGAGAGAGGAGACACAAGCATCAAGAATGGAGAGACTCCCAATGAGGATGGTTGCAGGTTGAGGACTATGGCTGTGTTTCTCCTCTCAGTAGAAATACAGAAATCCTCATCTTCCTGAACATGTCTTATGTCTGCTACGAAGCCTAGGGAGGCAGATCCACCTCCGGAGCTTGTTGTAGGGTTGTTACTGTAAAAGCCAGCAGAGGATCTCTCTAAGACTCCTTTTGGAGTTTTAGAAAGCAGGCATTCTTTGTTGCAGTGCTGGGCACACACGCCAATAGCTTCACAAAAAGTGAGTGTGCCCAAGATCTATAAGCAGCAGCTAATATACAGTGTGATCATACATACTCATATTTTTTCTGAGAAGTGAGCAACATATGCATTGGATTTCCTGCAACTAATTATAATATCTGCATCCCAATTTCTTGCTGGGTGGTGATCTTGAGGGGTCCCTGGTGGTCGTTGGTAGTCTTCCTCGCCATGTCTGCTGGTTGACCTCAGTGCTCACACATGCTCACAAAGGCCTGTTTAGGAGGTGCTGTGCAGCTGTGTTGTGTCTTGAGCTGGTTTGTTTTAATTTGCCCTGTCCGTGTTCCTGTTATCTTTAAGAATAGGCCCTGACTGTCTTATTTATTAATGTCTTCTCTTCAAACCCCTTTCTTCTTCATGACAGCACCAACCTTCAGCTGTATCTGCACACTCCAGAAGTTACATTGACATTGACCTACTTTATGCTCAGAAAAAATGATGTTCAGCAAGATGAAAAAGCAAGATGAAAAAATCTGTTAGCAAGCTGTTTTGGCTCACAGGATAAGCTTCAGCCTGTTCTTCCACCTGGGAAAGACTGTGTTGTCCTTAGAACCCACCACTTCTCTAGAAACCTCCTTTTACAGCATGAGGAGGTTCAGCACTTCCATAAGAATATTCCTGTTATTACCATTATTGTTACCTGGATCATTATTCGCCTCATTGTGGAGGTTTTCTGTTGGAAAGCCCATATAAGACTTAAGGAAAATGACCAGGATGTTATCTTTATTGTGATTGGTCCATGGGACCACTCTGGAGTTGATCTGGAAAGCGGGTGGCAGTAGTGGTCTCCACCTGCCCATCCCCCACCCCTTCGTGTGCCCTTTCAGCTCTGGGGTGCAGGGCTGCCCCATCACCACCCCTCACAGTGCAGCGCCCCAGTGGGTGCCCCATGTGCAGCCTCTTCCCACAACTGGGACCCCCAGAGACCCCAGGGCCCCTTACTGTAGAGATGCTGAGAATGCCCTTTGCTGAGGGAGCCACAGGTGTTGCTGCTGGAGGAGGGAGAAACCCAGAAGAAACATTTCATTCACAGGAAGAACAGATTGTTTCCCTCCCCCATTTCTTCCTTTGTTCCCCCAACAGAGTCATTTCCGGCAGCTCTGTTATCTCGGGGCTGGGAGGTGCTTTTCTGACTCTCTCTCACTCAGCAAATGGGCAGGTTGGTCTCAACATGCACCTCAGATATCTCATCCTCACGTCCTTCCTGGGGCAACTGCTGGGTAAGTTCTGGCTTTCTACAAACACATAGTTCTTCTCCTCAGGAAACCCTCAGCAGCCTTATCGGTCCATATGGGGAAGTACTGTTAAATACCAGGAGACCACTGGTAAAATGTCAGTTGACATCTGTGGTTTTCACTGGTTCTCTCAAAATGCTCTTACTTTTGAAAAGGAGAGAGGAGAGATACCTCAGGCCCCCTCTCCATCTTCTCTCTCCCCTTTGATCCATTCCTCTCTACCGCTCTCTTCTGATCCACCTGCTGTCACCATAGGAGATCTCAGCTGTCTCATGTTTCTCTATTTACAAAGGAAGTTAGCAGATCCTATCAGTGCTGCTACAGGGACTTTAAAGCACTCATCCCACTGACCCCTGAGGATCCTAGGGGCCTCAAGTGTGCCTCCTTGTTGGCAGATCCCTGCCATGGCCTCCACTTTCCTCCTTGTGAATATATCCAGGGCTCGTCTTTCCAACACTGGGTTCAGCTGTGTGTTTACTGAGGGAACAAGGACCCTTCAGAGATGACAGGGATGGGGAAGCAGGAGGAATCTTTTTACTGCAGTTCCAAGGGCTCCTCAACATTACGGAGGGGTGCTTGTCCCAGCACACAAAAGACAAGCATGACAGGCTGTTCCCTTCTCCACTGGACACTAGAAGGAACAGGGACACAGCACAGCTCTCAGGGTCCATTTTGGTCTGAGATCTTGGAGGTCCTGCCCAAAACTAGTCTCCACCTTGTTGTGTCCAGGCCTCATGATGTTCCTGTAGGGCAAGCGACAGGAAGCTTTCTCCTCCAGGGTTTTGCATCCATTTCTGATATGCTTATACAATCCCATCCCAGCAGAGCTACTGACCTTCCCTTTCTTCCAGGCACCATGGGGCAGAGTACAGTCACCCCACAAGAAGGACAAGTCACAGCAGAGGAGAGTGACACCTTCCAGACCAACTGCACATACCAGGTCTCTAACCTTTATGGATTCTCCTGGTACCAGCAGAGGAAAGGCCAAGCTCCCCAGCTGCTCTCGTATCAGGCAGCAGCTGGCCCAAGGCACAGTGGCCGTCTCACCACGTTGCTGAACACCACAGGGAAATACAGCGTCCTGCAGCTGGAGGAAGTCAAGGTCTCTGACAGTGCCTTGTACCTCTGTGCTGTGGGTGTCACTCTGGTGCAGGGAGCTTCCTTGGCTGTGCAAGAAGCCAGGGGAGGGAGGGGATGTGTGTGTGCAAGGCTGAGCTTGGGGGAAGGGTCCCTCAGCTCTCCCCTGGCAGCTCTGCTTCCCCTGGGCACCCAGGGATCTGCAGGCCAAAATTTTCTTCCAGGAGGGGACAGTGTCAGTGGTTTGAGAGGGAAGAGAAAGCAGTGGCAGAGTCTCAGGTCCTCTTGTTCTCACCATGGATTACATGGTTCTTCTGTCCAATGGCTCTGATGAGGGGACAGGCAATGCAGGAGACGGTGGCTGTTTGTTCAATGGTTCCTTGCTGCTGCTCTTTGCTTTCTCTTATTCCCTGTTGCACATTGCCTCTTCAGGTTTTCCTGCAGGCCTGTCTCTTAGAGTACCTGCTCCAGGATGTGTCCCTCAGAGGTCAGAGTTCAAAGTAAGATGGAAAACAAATAGCATGTCACGGGGAATGATTCTTCCTGGAATTGCATGATCATTCCAATTTTGGATAACAGTCTGAACCACCTTGTGGACTCTCCTGTTGTTGCATGGTCATGTGCTGGGACCCAGAGGACCTGCTCTCCCCAGGGCACTCTACCAGTCCTTGGAGCCCTTCTCATGCCCTATCTCATGGGCCTGCCAGGAGAGTACCAGGCCTTGGGGACAGCTGCCTCATGCCTGGGGGAAGGAATCTCAGGAAGCACAGATGGACCATGGGGGCTTGGGCACTGGCTGCTGTCCTTGGGGTGTCCCATCTGGTGGGAGCTGGGGGTGTGTGAGTGACAGGAGGGCTCTGGTGCGAAGGCTGGACAGGCTGATTTCAACATTAACCTTAGGGTCATCTTAGCCCTTTGAACTGTGTAACTGCTGGGCTGTGCAGTGATCTCGGATGGAGGGTGTAGAGGTGACCTGTCCTTGCTATCCTTACCCTTGAGTGCAGGTAACACCCCTCATTCTGGTGACAGGTGGGAAGATGAGGAGGAGAATTTCTGGGGCTATTTTAAAAGATTTTTCTGCATCCTTTGCAGACATCTTTTGACTGAGTTTCTTTTCCTAGCTCTAAAGCAAGAAAAACTCCCTTTTGCACAAAGTTGTGAGCTACTGACCTCTCAGAGACTCTAGGAGCATTGGGCTCCTCTCTAGGGGATAGCAGTGGTCACATTCCCTTTCTGCAGGACATGCTCTGAGGCCAAGGGCCTGTGTCTGAGCAGAGATGCTGTCACGGATGAAAGTACTGACACGGTAATGATTTAGCAAGAAATCTAGATTTATTAATAACTAACAGCAATTTATTATTACAAAATAATTCAGAAATGCTGAAAGAAAGGAAAGCATCTTATTCACAGATTCTAAAATGACATGATTCACACTAACATACTTAACAGTACCTTAATTTATACCTATATACATGCGCATACACAAAACGTAAAGATGCGCAAACACACACACAGAGACAAAAGTATTTGGGTCCAGTAGAATGAACACAAAATGTACAAACACACCCACAGAAACGAAAGTATCTGGATCCAGTAGAATGAAGTATGTACCCACACACCAATAAACAGAGAAAGAACGGGTGAAAGAGAAGCTACCTCAAAGGAAAATTTCCCTCTCAAGTTTAGAGTAAATACTCACAACGCCTTGACATTCCTCAGCCGGTGATAATTGAGACTCGAGTGAGTGGACTTTGCCCTGGCCTTCCATCAGCTCTGGCAGTAGACGACACCTTAAGGGTTTTGGTACCTGAGAGACGTCCCAGCTCAGGGGAGATACTGGTCACAGGCCCGCTGTGATCCAGGAGAGCTCAAAGGGTCTCCCTTGTGTTTGCCATTTATAGGGTCCAAGATAATTGACTTTTGTCAGATACCATCTGGTGCCTTCCAGCAGTTGCACAAGAACTTCATGAATGTGCAACTCTGTTATTGTTCCCATTTGACCACATCTCAGGTACAGGTGTGCCAGGCCCTTAGGAGATGATGGGCCATTTTAACTGTTTCGGAGCAATTGGGAGGGGCAGGAGCCAGGCTTCTTAACGTTATCAGTCCTTATCTCCACAGATTAATGTATAGATCAGGGGATGTGGGTGGAATCACACCTAGCACCAAGCAGCCCAACAAGGAGGGGTGGGGACGGGTAAGAATTGCACCACCACAGACGCCAGACAGCAGAGCCCTGTCGCCACTGGCTGTGGAGGAGCCAGGGATGTCTTCTTCACCTCCAAGAGACAGTGCCTGAAGGAGCCCCACTGCCATGTGTCCCATCCTCCCCTTCCTCTCTGAATGATGAATGAAACATCTGCTTTGGTCCCCAACCCAATCACCCACCAATCAAGACAATGCCTTTCTTCCTCAGCAACTCGATACAATGTTCACTAACAAAAGGATTATGTGGAGGCTGAGGCTGGGATGCAGAAAGCTTTAATGACTCTGAAGAGGGAAATTGGTTCACTTTGAGAGGAGGCGGCCAGAGCAGCGAGAGAACCAGCAGCTGCCAAACGTCTGTGCCCATCGGCCACAGTGCAGATCCCAGAAGTGATCCATCATCATGAAGGGACAGTGGCCAGTAGATTCCCCAGTTTGGCTCCTGGGGCTCTTACAGCCCAGAAGAAAGACAACACAAGAAAAAGATGGGAGGAAGTAGAAGGCAGGGGAGGTAGACTTTGGCCATGTTATCAGAGAGGCCCTGCTGCCCTCCCTTGGAAGGATGCTCAGCTTCTCTGAAATCACTGGCCAGGAGCTCTGTCCTCAGTCCAGCATGAGCTTCTGGGTTCCTGGGGGTCCTTGTCCGGGCTGTCACTGGTGGCTTTAGCAGGGAGGGCACCTTCTGCCGCAGTAGCGGCTGGTAATGCAGGAGAGGTCAAAGCCCCCAGAGTTGATGGGCACTCCGTCACAGCTGAGGATGCTGCCAACGGCAGCGGAGGTGGAGGAGCCCACAACGGTGTTCTGTGGGAAGGAGCTGAGGATGGGTCCGGGCAGGGTCACCACCACGGGGGAGGGTTGGATGATGATGGTGGAGTTCTGGCACTGCCTGACACAGGGCTCATTGCAGCTGTTGGCCAGCGGGGTCGGACCACAGGGCCGGCAGCAGGGCTCGCAGGGCTGGCACTGGTCACAGCAGGACATGTCTTGAGGCCCGAGGTGTACCTGGGAGAGAGGGCAGGGAGGAAGAAAAACATGGGGATGTGTGAGGAGCAGCTTGTCACCGCACCATGAGGCAGCCACACAACATGCAGTGCCCGAAGGTGGAGTCTGTGAGAGATGTATGAGGGTTTCTTGGACTCATCCTGCCATGGACCAAAAAGATCCACCAGCTCCTATGTGGCTACTGTCTACGCCTGAGTACAGAAGTCACCTCAGTACTGTTCCAGCTTCCCTCCAAGCTTAACTTCTCCCCACTCCCCTCTCACATGACAAGCAGCCCCAAGATCTGGTATAAAACAAAGCCAGTCTCAGCTGACAGGTTCACTGAAGTGAGACCTCCTTTGAGAGAAAGCAAAGAAGGAGAAGGGGCCTCAGACTCACCTGGTTCTCAAGGAGAAGGAGGCAAGAGAAGTGGCTGAGAGAGTGAGGAGCTGGGCTGGCTTTTATCCTGGACCTTTACTGCCCCAGGCTGACAGAGGCATCCCTTGTAGAGGTGGTTATTATCTGACAAGCTCATCCTGAATGCAAAACATCCCACGTAACCTATGGGCTGTGATTTAACTTCCGGAATCATTGTCTTTTCATTTCCTGCTGGATGTCAGATACATTTCCCAGTGAAGGCATCTTTTGCGTGACAGGATGAGAGGCCCAAACATTTCCGGATCAAGACACGTCAGCATGAGCAGAGGACTCACCTCACATGCTGGAGGACTCCAATAAAGGACACTCAAGGTAGATTAAACAGCTGGCTTAGACAACACACAGACGCGCGCGCACACACACACACACACACACACACAAATCTAGACCTCTAGTCATTCAGAGTTAATTGAGAAGACTCAAGACTCCCAAAGAGAGAGTCATATACACTGTCCACTCAGGTGTTGGAATGGACAGAGTCATCTTCTCCCAAGCCCTGTTTCCAAGGGCTCTGTGTGGCTGAGGGAAGACTGATGTGTGCTTGGTAAGAGCAGGACATGTAACTGATGAGAGAAATGTGTCCAGCTGGAGCCCATTCACTCCACAAAAGCCTTTTCCCTGCTCTCTGTCTGTCCCTCAGTACCGTGAACATGGATGTGGGCTTTAGGCATTGGATGAGGTGCTTGTAGGTGCTGGTAAGACAGTCTGTGGGTTCATTCCTGATCACATGATGAAGCAAGCCACGGAGACGTGACCAGGTAGGCCGACCCTGCTGTGAGCTTATGTTAGCTGGGGAGTTCAGAGGCCACCATGGTCAAGGGCAGGATCAGTGTCTCCAGAAACAGGATTCATTCTATTTACCGTGCACATCTTCTTTGGGGTGGGATAAGTCCCGTGTGTGAGCTGACATCTCTTCACTGACTGAGGGAAAGAGGAGGCCACGAAAATGATGAGAGGGATGGAACAGCTCTCCTATGAGGAAAGGTTGAGAGAGGTTGAGTTGTTCAGCGTGGAGGGGAGACAGCTCTGGCGAAAACTTCTTGAGGACTTTCAGTTCTTAAAGGGGGCTTACAAGACAGAGAAAGATGTTTTCGAAGGGCCTGTACTAATAAAGAGGCAATGGCTTTAGACTGAGAGAAGTTAGATATAGATTGGTCATAAGGAAAAAATTTTTCCTATCATGGTTTTGAGACACTGTCAGAGATGTACCCATGAAGTTGAGGAAGCTCCATAATTGGAAGTGTCCAAGGTCAGGTTAGATGGGGCTCTGAGCAACCTGACCTAGTGAGAAATATTCCTACCCATGGCAGGAGGCTTGGACTAGATGGTGTTCAAAGGTACCTTCCAACACAAACTCTTCTTTGATTCTGTGAGTCTATGAATTATGCTGGTGAGTGAGTCTGGGCTGAAAGAGCCTTTACACAAGGATGTGCTAGAATCTGAGTTGGTCCCGCAGGGCTGGAAGGACATATCCCCTGAGGGGATCTTGTTCCATTTGACTCAGAACCCCTTAATTACCTATATTTTCTAAGAGTGTGATGCATATTTACTAAGAGTGAGATGCAGAGCATGTCAGAGAAGTCAGAAGAGACTCCCTCTCCCTCATGTGGAAGAGCTCATTTGGTCAGCGTGCATGGCAGCAGGAGGCTGCGGCAGCACTGCACAGCTGTGGCTTCTGTCCCCAGATGACCTTCTTGGAAGAATGAAGACTACTGGTCAGGAGTGGAATGTGCCCGGCAAGGTGAGACAAGAGTGTCTTTCCAAATCCCTGCTAAACTGGGAAGGAGGAGTTTAAAGTAGGTATGGAGGGGGAGGTCTCCCACAGACTGAAGAGCAGGGATGTCACAAGGGTAGAAGAGGTATGCACGGGGGAACAGCATGCCAGGGGAGGCTCTCACACTTCCCCTGTGACGCAGGTGGTGGTGTACTTAGGTGACTGCTATGCATTTCCTGCTTAAGAAGAGGAGGCAGATGACACATTTGTCAGGCAGTTGGGGAAAGCCTCATAGTCACAAGCCCTGGTGCTCACCTGGTACCACCTCAGTATCTACTGCAGGAAGAAAATGGCTGGGCACAAGAAAAACAGGACATACCTGGAGTGTATGGAATACAAATTTTTGATGCAGTGCACTAGCGGAGAAGATCTCTTAGACCTGCTACTCACAAAAGAGGAAGAACTGTTGGATGATGTAAAATTCAAGGGCAGTCTTGCCTGCAGTGACCAGGAGACTGTGGAGCTCAGGATCCTCAGAGGTCTGACCAAGACAAACAGGAGGATTACTGCCCTGACTTCAGATGAGCACGGCTTAGTCTCATCAGGGACTTGCATGCTCGGCAGGATGCCATAGGAAACTGCCCTGGAGCCCAGAGGGTCCCAGGAAAGTGGGCTAACCTTCATGACAGCCTCCTCACAGCACAAGGATGGTCCCTGCAATGTGCAAAAAGGTGAGTCAAGAAAAGCCAAAACACAACTGGAGTGGACACTTACAAAGGAAGTGAAGAGAAACAAGAAAGATACCTCTGAGCCTATTGGCAGCAAAAGGAAGGCTGAATAGTTGAGGGTTCATTGCTCAGTGAGAAGAGGTCTTGATGACAAATGACAAAGAAAAGGCTGATGTACTCAATGCCTATTTCTCCTCAGTTTTTATTGATATGGCTTTTCCTCAGGCCCACCACATCCCTCAACCTTCCCACAGGCTCTCTGGGAATGAAGCAGCACCCACAGTAGAAGAAGAAAGAACTATGGAGCTCTTACTCAACTAGCCATACACAAGTTCATGGGATCACTTGGGATGTATCCAAAGGTGTTCAGGGAGCTGACAGGACACTCCCTACTCAGTCCCTGAAACAGAGATAGAGGAAATACTCTCAGAAGCCGTTCCTAAACTCATGAAAGTCTCAAGACGGGCTTGGAAGCAGCTCATGTGAGTTGACTGAGGCCAAATCATGCCTGAGCAACATCAATGCTTTCTGTGAGGAGGTGACTGGGACTGTGGGGAAGGGGAGGGGCACTGGCTGGGCTGTACCTGGATTTTAGCAAGAGCTTTGACATACCCTCGTGGGTGCACACACATGTACACCTATACCCACACCAAGGTACGCACACACACAGAGGCATGCACACACACAGACATGTGTCATATCTGTGCACTTGTAAAGAGGTGTGTGCACACAGGTTTCCAAAGGAGTCCATGAGCAGACACAGGCACAGCCACCCCACAAACCAACATGTACACACAGATATTCAACACACATGCTGACATATATGCATCCTCCTACATCCATGGATGTGCAGATGCACTTGCACGTTCATGTACAGCGATGTGCACACATAAAAGCACATACCCACACACATCTGTGCCCACACACTTACATACCTGCAGACCAATGTCACACCTGTCCATGCTCACCTGCATGAAGGCACGTGCATGTGATAAAACACATACACCCTCATCAACAGATGTGCACAAACACAAACGCAGCCAATATTTGTGCACACTCCTGCTTGCCTGTGCATTGCCCCAGGCACACACAGGCACACGTATGTGCAAATGGACACGTGAGCACAGCCAGAAGAACATGTATGTGAGCATGAACATGCACACACAGCACTGACAACCAGGAAGTTCAATGCCAGCTCTCAGCCTCTTGCGATGACAAGTCCTAGGCAAGTCCTTCAGGCCCTAGACTTAAGGCAATGAATCAGTTCCTGGCCATTCCCATCAGCTTTAGTGAGATCAAGGGTTTGAGTGGGCTTCAGTCAGGGGTTTTCTCACTAGAAAAGTGGGAGATGAAGCTGCCATGGCCTTTACAGGCATTCAGCTTCTCTGTGTCCCAAGTCTGTGTGTCAGGGATAACGTAAAAATATAGAGAACATCCATATTGCTGCAGCAACAAAGAATCCCCACATTGCAAGTGAGACAACTCTTACAGCCTTAGATGCTCCCAGCTGTGCTCAGTGGTCTCCTGAAGGGAGATGTGGGGCTGGGGGACAGGCCCCTGCTCTGTAAAGGAAATGGTGCCTCAGTGGTGTATTCACACAGCAGCAGAGCGTGGTGTCCCCTGGGACAAGCCAGACTCTCTACAGACTGCAGACACTGAGGCTGGGGCAACAGAAATGAGAGTGTCTGGTTCCAGTAAGAGAGGTACTCAGTCTCTTCCAAGCATTCCTTAAAATTAGCCCATTATTAGTGCTAAGACAAGAAAGGAAAGCAGGTTTATCTCAGTGACCCTACATCCCTTCAAGTGCTGGAAAGGCTGAGCAGCTCTACATCAGCTGCTGTCACAGAATGAGAGAATCACAGAAGAGTTGAGGTTGGAAGGGACCTCTGGATGTCATCTGGTCCAAGCCCCCTGCTCGAGGAGGGCCACCTCCAGCCAGTTGCCCAGGACCGTGTCCAGGTGATTTTGGAGGAGGGAAAATCAGTGACCTCCCTGGACAACCCACACCAGTTGTCAGTCACTCCCACAGCACAGCACAATGTGTTGCCCCTTGCCAGGGCACAGGAAACTGTGCACATCCCATCCACACACGGATTACCCCATTCTCGTCAGTCATGCTTTTAGTGCATTTTCTGGAAACAGATCTTCTCATCATATCAGCTGTCAAACACAACAGCCTGGCCAGCGTTGGCAGTGAAGAAATACCAGCAGCTTTCACATCCTCTTTTCTTAGGGTGTGAATCAAGGTGCACAGAACAGGAACAAGTGTGATGTAAAGAACAGCTCCTGCTCTGTCAGTCGATGGTTTAAATCACCATAAATAAAACCCTACCTGTGGCACAAATACACTTAATTTGAAGTGTAAAGCCTGCATGGATCCTGTGCCCTTTTCCTACCTTTGCAAGAGCTCTTTAGTCGGGCCGGCAAACCAGGGGTCATGCCAGGAGTCAGTAGCAGCACTTTGGCAGTGCTTTGGCCAAATGTCTTACTCATCTGTCAGAAACAATGCCATCCCTCCCTCATCCAGAAGGAAAATTTCAGACAGTATCTTCATTGCAAGGACCTGATGTACCTTCTCCTTGTTACAAGGTTTAACTTGGTAACATAGGAGGTCTATATGGGATGGTGATGATGGTGATTAGCAGCACGACTAGGAAAAAAAGATTTCAGACATGCAAGTGAAACATCGTTATAGAGATTTTGTCTTTACGATGTTCTGAGCTGTGCTTCATGAGCTGTAATTCCCTCTTGATGAAGGACATGTGTGTGGGGAGTTCCATTCTTCCACTTGTACACTTTTGTCAAGGCATCTGGATGTTCATATAAGAAATAGCATATGAGAGAGTAGTGGCTGCTGAGACACATTTCCACCGATCAGAATGAATGAGATTTACATGTAATAAATTCCTCTCTCCCCACAATGGCAGCCAGTTCCTGAGCACAAACTCTCTGGAGGGACCAATGAAGCAGTCAAGAGCTCTGCACTTACCCACAGCTCTCTTGGGAAGTGCACCCAGCACCCTTGTCCTCACTGATCTTCATGTTCTCCTGCACACTCTGTCTCAGAGCAATTAGATCCCCCTCAGAAATACACTGTTTCACTGTCCCCATTTCTGTGCTGACTACCCTCAGCTCCCACAGGTGTAGCTCCAATTTCCAGCCTCAAGACATTCAGCAGCATGGGTGACTTTTCCCTGCTAGTCCCGTCCATGTGTGCTGGCCATGGCCCCTAGACTGAGTGGTGGAGGGCAGAAGAATATGGAGTAGCAGCTCTGGGTCATCCCAAGGGCTCTTCCCTTCTTTACCACTCTTGCCATTCTGCAAAGCAAATCACCTTTCAGAGCCCAAAGCCAACCCCCTGCCAAGGCAGTGCAGCTCCAGCCATAGCAAGAGGAACGCTCTTGCTCAGGAGCTGATGGGGCTGCTGAGCCCTCAGAGCCTCCTGCCTTTCTGGGCATTTGTGCACAGAGACACAACAAGGCAAGGTCTCCTTGTCCCCTCACCCCCTTGCACCCAGAGCAACACCCTTCTCCTTTGGCAGCTTGGGGTGTGTCCACACAGGGAAGGACCACATGGAGGCCAGGCTTGAATGCAGCAGAATTTAATGAGTCAAAAGAGGGAAACCAAGTATACCCACGTGGAAGTCAGCAGTGCAGGGGGCCCAGATGCAGCTGAGAACCTGCAGTCCTTGGCCGAGGAGAAGTTCCTGCATGATGTCTGTCTGCCTGTCCCAGGGAGGGAGAGGAGATAGATGGGCTTTCCCCAGCTGGCACTGGGTTGCATGAAGGGAGAGGTAGACAGCAAAGAAAATGGAAAGAAAGGCAAAACCATTCGGCTATTCCAAATGAAACTTCCAAAATGTTAATTCTCTGCCCAGCACCTCAAGGTGTTTCCCTGGGGCTTTGCCAGCACCTTTAGCAGGGGGGGCACCTTCTGCCACAGTAGCGGCTGGTAATGCAGGAGAGGTCAAAGCCCCCAGAGTTGATGGGCACTCCGTCACAGCTGAGGATGCTGCCAACGGCAGCGGAGGTGGAGGAGCCCACAACGGTGTTCTGTGGGAAGGAGCTGAGGATGGGTCCGGGCAGGGTCACCACCACGGGGGAGGGCTGGATGGCAACGGTGGAGCTCTGGCACTGCCTGACACAGGGCTCATTGCAGCTGTTGGCCAGTGGGGTGGGGCCGCAGGGCCGGCATGGCAGGCACTGGTCGTAGCAGGACATGTCTCTGAGGGTGGAGGTGCACCTGGGAGAGAGGGCAGGGAGGAAGCAGAGAACAAGGTTGGGTGAGGAGCTGCCTGTCACAAAGGAGTCAAGTCCACTACTTAGTGGGGATTTGGAAGCTCTGCTAGGAGCCACATGGTCTTCATTCCCCACAATGAGGTGCCTGGCCTACGGAGGCTCTCTCTTAATTCATAAACTGAAACCAGCTTAGCCTCCCAGACTCTCTGTAAGCAGACCTGGTCCTCAGTTCCCTCTCTCATGACAAGAACATCCAAACCCCACGACAGGACAGAGCAATATCAGCTGGGACATCTCCAAAGTGGAGATCTCCCTTTGAAAGAGGAGTAGAAGGTGTTTCAAACTCACCTAGTTCCCAAGCAGAAGGAGCCAAGAGAAGTTCATGAGAGAGCAGGGACTTGGGCTGCCTTTTATACCTGCCCTTCACTGCCGCAGGACCAGAGGCACCTTTGCAGAGGTAACAATTTTCTGACAAGCTCATCTTGAATGCAAACCATCGCAGCTAATGATATGGGCTGTGCTTTCATTTCCTGCACTGCTCCTTTTCATTTCCAGGTTTGTGCCATGCCCATTCCCCAGTGAAGACTTGTTCTGAGCACTGGGATGAAAGGCCCCAGGATTTCTAGGGCAGGAATGCAGCAGTGCTGGCAGAAGACTCAGCCCAAGTGTTGGATGTTTTCAGAGCAGGCAAGTGATGTCAGTCTGGATCACTCTGGTGGGGCTCTTTGAAGAGTTGTTCTTAGGAAGAATCTCCAGCCATCCTCAGATGGATGCCATGGGCTCCCATGCAGAGATTGTGCCGTGTCATTACCTTTCCTTGCCTCCCTCCTCAGCTCACCTCAGTGCTCAGTTGTTGTTGCCTCCCCAGGTGTAGGTGTTGTGCTGCTGGGGTTTGACCCCATCCTGCCTAACACTGCCCAGTGCCCAGGGATCCTCAGCAGAGTCCATGGACCGTTGTGTTCCCATGTGTGTTCTTTCCTTGTGTTTAGTTGTAAGCAGATGGGTTTGTGTGAACGCACGTGGGAGCACAGTTTTCTGTATAGTTCCATGGCGGTGTGCAGGAGCCGCTCTTTGTGTGTCCTTGTGTGTCCTTCATCACGAGGGAATGTGCTGCCTATGGCAGGGACACTCTCCTCTGCTCTGTCCATGAGCACCACAGAGCAGCAGGTTGCCAGGGTCAGAAGGAGCCTGAGTGCAGCTGAACGGTGATGGCACCAGCCTGCTAGAGATGTGTCCAGGGAAGAGGCTCTGAAGTGCAGCCCCTGGCTCCTGAGCCCTCCTTTTCTTGCGTGGGCTGTGTACAGTGGGTAAATGTTCTAAGCCCATCTCCCCTCCTGAATATTTGTCTGCCTGGGCTCAGGCCCAGCTTGGACACAGTGCAGCCAAGGCTTCCCCCCTTCCCTTGAGTGACCTCGGGGAGATCAGTGCCAGGGAGCTCTGCTGGGAGAGCTCAGCCAGGGCTGATTCCCCTCTCCGTGGAGCTGCTGCTGAGCTGAGGCTCTCATGTAGCTGAGGGAAACCTTGCTGGTGTGTCAGGAGGTAAAAGGCACTGTGGACAAGGAAAGGGCAGGGGAGGTCTGTATGTAGAGTTTAGCAAGGACCTGACGGCCTCTCTCACACTTCATTTATGATGGAATTTGTAAGAAATGGTTTCAGTTAGAGGGTGATAATGTGAGTGGAATATTGGCTGGACTAGTAGGCTCAAAGGGTTGTTGATGACTCAAAGCCCAGCTAGCAGCCACTTGCTATTGTTTCATAATTGTTTCATAAAACCACAAGTAATGGGAAGGTCAGAACTTCCTGCAAGATTGGGGATGACACCCAACCACAGGCAACAGGCAGACACTGATCTCTGTCAGCCAAATTGTTCCCGGCAGGTCCAGGGAATAAGTGTTCAAAGGAAAGACAGAAGAGGTGTTGGACTGTGGAGGAGCTGAGAGACATAAGTGAAGGCTTCTGGAACAGGGACATTTCCAGTTTCTGCAATCTCCACCCCGGAGTGGCCTCAAATAACAGGAACTGTTGCAAGCGGGGGTTGATCCAGACAACCCCTGCAGGTCCCTGCTCAGCTACACTGTGACTGTGTGATTCCCCCTGTCCCCTGCCCTCCCTGAAGCCTGCACGCCCAGGTCACCCTTGGCCTCCCATCCCCTCTGCTAGAGAGCAGCTCGGAGGCATTGTGCTCGGCCTGCAGAGGGGCAGCTGAAGGGAGGCTCTCAGCCTCCTCCGTGCCATGGGCAGGAGGTGAGTGGCTGCTGTTTGCAGGCGCTGAGCTCGGGGACAGCTCTGGGAAGCTGCTGCATGTGCTGGGCCAAGGCCCTGCTGCTGCCCCAGGCTGCAGCTGGCGCTGGGCAGGCTTCTTCTTGCTGGGGAGCCCTTGCTGGAGGAGGGAGAGAGTGGGATTGCCGGGAGCCCAAGTGGTGGCGGTGCAGAGCCGCTGAGCACTCTGAGCCCGGGCGAGCCCCCGAGCGGCGCCGGCGCAGGGCTCAGCCCCGGGGCGGAGCTGGCGGCGGCCGAGAGGAGCGGAGGCGGCGGAGAGGAGGCGCCGCGGCCGGAGCAGAGAGCCGGGGCTGGCGGGGGGCAGCGAGGCGCGGGCGGCGGAGCGGCGGGATGCGGCGGGGCCGGGGCGCAGGGCTGGCGGGGCTGGCCGCGGTGCTCCTGGGTGCGCGGGGCTGGGCCGGGTCTCGCCTGTGACCCTCCTGCTCCTCTTGAACCTTATTCTCTTCTCTGTCCTCCCTTCTGCCCCCAATGAGCTCGTTCCCTCCCAGCTTGCTTCTCTATACTCTTACACCATTTCCGCATCCATCCATCCATCCCAGCCAATCACTTTTCCTCAGTCCCTTCTCCTCTTCCTCACTCGGACTGTCCTTCCAAACATCCCTCATACAATCTTGTCCCCAAAGAACCACTCTCAGAGGAACTGTCTCTCCATCCCGTGTTCTCAGATCACACCCCCATCATCTGTGAAGTGTCCCCTTCTCCCCTCTCCCGCTGCACGACATGTTCAGCTGAAGCAAAGGGATTCTTCTTTTCTCCTCGGCAGTGGCTGCGGGCAGAGCCCAGGTGCAGCAGGAGCCGTCGGCAGAGACCACCGAGGGCACCGGCGTCACCATCAACTGCTCCCACCCCAACATCCAGTCTTACGACTACATCCACTGGTACCGTCAGCTCCCGGGTCGAGTCCCCGCATTCCTCGCGTTCATTCTGAAAGGCTCCAAAGAGCTGCAGGCCCCGCCGGGGCGGCTGTCGGTGGCGGCAGACCGCCGGTCCAGCGCCCTGTGGCTCGCCCGGCCCCGGCGCGGGGACGCGGCGGTGTATTACTGCGCGCTGGGAGACACGGGGAGAGGAGCCGGGGCTGCGGCCGGGCACGAACCGCCGCGGGCGGGGCCGGGCGGGGCCGGGAGAGGGCGGGGGGACAGCCCCGGGCGGGCCCGCCAGGGGGCGCTGCCGCTCCGCCCGCCGGGGCCGCCTCGCCCCGCCCGGCCCCGCCCGGCCCCGCCGTGTCCCGCGCCGCTTCCCCCGCCCGCCCGGCCCCGCCATCGCCACCTGTATCGGTACTGCCATCGACATAGGTCCCTTCGCAGCCCTGCAGCTGCCACGCCGCACAGCCTTGATCCTTCCCTTTCCTTGCCTCTGCTCCTTTCCCTGGTGGTCCCATGTCTTGTACAATCTCAAAACACTTTTTCACTGCATGCTGTAAGAAGTTTGATCCTCCTGTAGCAGAAATACCCCTGAGTTGATTGCATGGTCACATCACCCTTCTGGGAGGTGTCACCTGCAGACAAGGGGTCGATTACAATGCCCTGAGGGTGAGTGAGAAGATTTTGGTAAAGAGGGTTGTGTTGGATGTCCTCCTGTAAAGAGGAGGCCTGGTCTAACTCAGGGTAGGGGTGGCCACACCACGTGCTGTTCCCAGAGATGTTTCCCTTGCAGGGTCTCAGCCACGACCTCAGAGAAGAGAGAGAAAATCCCTATAAGGACAGGAAGTCAGACTCCTGCTTCCAAATGCCTTTAGCTGAATGGTTCTTGCTCCATTCAAACACTACCGAGGGACAAGGAGCACATCAGTATCAGCTTTCTCCCACTACCCAAACTAAAGTACCTCAGGAACCAGTGTATCTCCCTGCCTGCCTGTAGTGGCCCACAGTAACCAGAAGATGATTGTTCCTGGAGGAGTTAGGGATCCGCATGGCAGCTGACCTGAGCAGGCACGGACGCGTGCTGTGCTGTGCTCTATATATTGCTTGGCACTCGGCAATGATGCCACAAACACATCCTTGTCTTTACCCAGGAGTGAATGAAACACCGTGTTTTCATATGAACGTTATTTTTCTCAGCAGTAGAAATGATGAACAGACTTGCCTATGTCTAAGAAAATCCCATGACAACTCCAGAGATGACAATGTCAGTGAATCTCAGAACGGGCAGGATTTGCAGCACGTGACAAACCCCAACTCAAGGTCCTTTTCATGATCCATATTTGGGATTTGCCAGAATCTGAAGGGACATAACATTACCTGTGCCATCCCCTTTTCCTTCTTGTCTTATCTCAGTTAATGGTATTTTAACCAACACCTTATGGAGCTGCAGTGCCATTCTTACTGGGATCCATCTACACCCATGCTCCAACCACATGGGTAAAACCAAAACACATTCCTAATTTCCACTATAAATTTCCCCTGTTCCAGACTGTGTCCATTTCCTTTCTTTCCGTCACTATGCTCAAGAAGAGTTTTGCTCCCTCAGGCTTCCTCCAATCATCCTCCAGGTTTGGCTCCTCTCTCCATCCTCCAGTCAAGTGTTAGAAGGTTAGAAACCTCTCCCTTTAACATCTCATTTGAAGGCTGAAACAGGTCATTTCTCTCAGCTTCTCCTCATGTCTCACGTTATGGAATCACAGAATTGTTAAATTTTGAAGGGACATGTGAAGGTCACCTGCTCCGATCCCCTGCTCAGGAAGGCTCACCTAGAGCTGCATCGTCAGGACCATGTCCAGATGGCTTTTGAATGCCTCCAAGGATGGAGACCCCACAAACTCTCTGGGCATCCTGTGCCAATTCTTCCTCATCCTGACAGTCAAACATTGTTCCCTGGTGTTCAGAGAGAGCCTCCTGTGTTTCACTTTGTGCCCAATGCCTCTTGTCCTGTCACAGGGCACCACGCAGAAGAGCCTGGCTCTGCCTTCTTCACACCCTCCCTCCCGATATTTTTGCAAATCGATGAGAGCTCCCCTGAGACTTCTCTTCTCTGTGCTGAACAGTCCCAGCTCTTTCAGCTGGGATCTCCATGTGAGACATGCTCCAGGCTATTCATCACCTAAGTAGCCCATGGCTTGACTGTCTCCAGTATGGCTGTGACATACAGTTCTCTGTGAAAACACACATGCTTACACCCTCTGCTGTCACTCAACACTCACATTTGTTCATCCCCCAAATACCAGCACTGTCCCTCAGCCCACCTAACAGCCCTGCCTGGAGCCTGGGCCCTCTCACCCAGCACCTGCATCTCCTCCTTCTCTCTGGCTAGGCCAGCCTGATGTTCACTAACAAAAAGATGTGTGAAATCTCCCACTCCTCTCACCATCACCCCCACACTCTTGGATCCCTCAAACATTACCATGGCTTGGTAATATCAGCCTGTCTAGCAGCCATGTGTGGGCCCTGGGCTCCCTTACCCACCTCTGTCTCAGACTTCAGATACAGCTTTTCTGCCCACTCCCTGAAATATGCTGCCAATTCCACATACACACCCATGAGCATCGGGTTCATTTCACAAAGAAGAATGAGAAACACACTGAGGTCCCTCCAGTCACTGGTTCTTAGACCTGTCACAGATACACGTGCAATGTGGTCCCTGCAGTTGCTGACAGCAAGATGTATGACCCCTCTGCCACCTTCTTCCTTCTCCAGTTGCTGGCACCCAGACCTTGCTTACACTCCAGTCCCTCCAGCTGCTGGTGCAGAGGGTGATAGGCTCTATGACCTGTGACCCTTCTCCAGTTGCTGGCACGTAGATGTTACAGCACACGGCCTGGTGATTCAACTGTTAGCCCCTAGGCCTACAATCCCTATGGCATGGGTTGGCTGTCCAAATACTGGCACCCAACTCTCTCTTTCGCACCAGTCTCTCCAGTTGCTGCACTCAGACCTTGCAGTGCTCTGAGATGGGAAATTGAGTGAAGCTACATGTACGGGTGGTCAATAAAGGATTTCATAAGACAAAGGGAATGGTGGTGATCAGGAACAGGGAAAATCCAATCATGTGCTCTGACTGAATACTGCTTCTGTGCTACTGGCTCCTTTTTTCCTTCATTCTCTCTATTGCCTCCCCTTGCTCTTCTGCAGTCCCCTCTTACCCACCACCTTTGACCTTTCTCCTAAGCATGCCTTCAGAACTGTTCCCTATTCCCGCAGGACCCCCTCAACCTCCCAAATCCTCAGGTTCCTCTTGTCACTTCTTGTCACTTACAAAGCTCAGCCTCAAACACTTCAAAGCTTCCCCTGCAGTTCCCTGATGGCCCATCAATTAGAGGCTGAAGAGCTCTGGTCTCCCTCCTTGTCTCCCTCATCACTGCCTGAGAGACTGCTGTCATTGTGTGCCTTGATTATCACTTTCCCTTTTGGTTGATCTTCCCTTTGAAAGGAAAGAGGACTTGATCAGACAGCTTTAGTGAACTGGATGCTCTCACCTTCCACAGGCCTTTACAGTGACCTCTGGTAAAGTTCCTCAGGTGACCGAGTTCCTCAAGACACTGAAAGGGTCCTGTCCCCTGAAACAATTGGATGTCTTCACTCGAGGATCTGGGGTGAAACCACATGGAGAGTCTAGGGCGTCTCTAGAGCTGAAAGAGACCTGAAAAGCAGGGGGACAGCTCAAGGGGTTGAACAGAGCATCTTGTCAAGTGCCTGGCTGATTAGTCTTGCTCACAATTTGAGGCTTTCACTGATCCCCAGAAGCAGGGCTAGGAGGACATTTGCCTTCCTTGGGTTTCTTTTGGCAAGGAGGTAACCCCACAGGAGCAGTCATGTCTCCTACCAAGAGGACTTTGCTCCAAGAGTCATCGCAGTTGGCTACTGAGGAAAGAGCAAGACTTCGATAAGCAGCTGCAATACTTCTCCTGAATACTCAGTGCTGTGTCCTGCTCACTTTCAGCAGCTCAGGATTGTTCCTGAATCTGCTGTGGCAATGCACCCTCGTGGCAAGGAAGGCCAACAGCATCCTGGGCTGCAGTAGGAAGAACAACACCAGCAGGTCAAGTGTCCTGATCCTTCCTCTCTACTTAATGCTGGTGAGGCCACCTCTGGAGTGCTGGGTCCAGTCCTGGGCTCCCCAGTACAAGAAAGATAGCTGAATGAGCCCAGCAAAATGGTGCAGGGACTGGAGCAGCTTTCCTATGAGGACAGGCTGAGCGGGCTGGCAGTGTTCAGCCTGGGGAAGAGAAGGCTCGAGGGGGATCTTGGCAGTGTCTGTAAATACCTGATGGGAGGGAATGAAGAAGAGACTCTTCTCAGCAGTGCCCACTGACAGAAGCAGAGGTAGTGGACACCGGTTTAAAAAACCAAACTAACATGGTCCTGGTTAAGCTGCTCTATCTGACCCAGCTTGAACAGGGGCTGCATGATCTCAGAAGGTGCCTTCTAACCCAACCAATTCTGTGATTCATTGCAATATGCCCAAATTTTCACCCCACTGCACAGGCTGGGCAGGCAGAGACCCAGCCTCACCCCAGCACCAGCGTGCAGTTCCTGGGCAGGCTGAGCTCAGAGCTACACCCAAGCAGTGGTGGGGAGGGAGTCACTCCCCAGCACACACCCTCCCCTTCCTGCGCAGTGCTGCACACTGAGGGCACAGATGTGGACTCAGCACGCAGAGACAGAGAGCGCTGTCCTGGAGCTCGGCATCCCCCACACACAGAAGCACCTGGGAGTCCTCTGCAGACAGCACAGAGGAGAAATTCCCTGAATCCACATGAGCTTTGTACTCACTCAACCCCAGCAACATTGGAGGGGACTGGTTTGGGAGCTGCTGGTACCAGTAGATGTCGGGTTTGGAATAATTGGTGAAGTCGAACTATTCTGTCCTGCTTGGATGGTCCTTTCTGGAGGGGATTGGAGCACGGAGTCCTTCTGCGCATGACCTGTAAAGCCGGAAAGAAATTTCAACACTCCTTGCATTGACCCAGCCTTCTCCTGATGATTTTGGCCATTCCTACACAGGCTGAAAGCATTTTATCAAATATGCCTGGGAGAGAAGTTTCCATTTCTAGTGTTGGACTCTACCCTAGCAGCTCTGTCTTTCTCAAAACACCTGTGCAAAAAAAACCCCTAGAAAGGTGGTTGTGAACTCTCACAGGGATGTGCAGAGTCTTCTTCCTCCCTCCATTCCCATCACAGCTGACATCTCCCTGACAATGTTCCAGTCCCACCTGCAGTCCCTGCTCTACCTACAGAATCAGTCCCAGTTTCCTGCAGAGTCACAACTGGAATTTCCCCTCCCACCACTGGCAGGACAACCTCTTGCCCTGCTCCTCCCCAGCCTGAACGTTGTGTCTCACCAAAAGATGCCAGTGCCACCAGTGCTGCCAGGAAAACCAGGACCATGTCACACACTCCCATGCACGGCATGTCCAGGGTACACACAGAAAGAGGGAGATGAAGCTTGAGAGTTCACCAGTTCTCCTCCCTTTGCCAGCCCAAAGCATCCACCAAACCTCAGTGTCAAGGGTGAAGCAACACTCTCCCTGCTGCTGCAGACAGATGTGCTTGGGACTCCACACCTCTGCCACAGGGAGGCTCTGTAGAGAGATAAAGTTGTTCAAGTGCTCAGCCCAAAGGAAGACACCAAATTGTGACTCTTACTGTGTTCCAGGTTTGCAAGGGCCAAGGGCAGTTTGTTCAGCACTGGGAGGCTCATCTTTGGGCAGTCAGGCCACAAATGGGCTTTTCTCAGCCCTCCAAGTTGGGAGGTGCTTGAGCATCCCCTCAGACACACATACTCTGCTGTAGAAGCGCTGCCTCTCAGCTCGAGGTGACATTGCCAATGGGGTCTGGGGCACCTGAAAATTAAGGCCTGAGCCTGAAGGATGATATCAAGCAGTCTGCTGTCAGGCAACAGGAGGCTACAGGCTGTTTTCCTGCTTTTTGCTGCTCCTGAATCCCAACCAGCCCCCAGCATGGGAGGAGTGTCCATGGTGAACTTCTCCTGCCATCCAGTGTCCAGCCAGAGACAGGGGCCTGCACCCACCTCTCTTGGGGTTGGAGACAGGCCCCTTTGCAGCCCCTGATGTGCTCCTTGCCCCTCGGTAGTGTCTGAAAGGAGGCAGAACCATTTACAAAGAACCTAGATCCAGGAGTCTAACTCCCTGTTCCCACAGGTGTTTTCTCTCCCTTCTCCTCAGACCAAAGATCAGGCCCTTCAAAGGGAAATGTCTCTGGGAACAGCACGTGCTGTGACCACCCCTTCCCCAAGTCAGACACACCACTCTCTCAGGTAGAAGGACATCCAGCACAACCCTCTCCTTCACAGACAGCTTGTCCACATCCCTTCAGGTGTCACAATCATCCCCTTTGTCTGGGGATGTCTTACCCTAGAATGGGGAGAAGAGAGGATCGACTTATAAATGTATTTCTGCCTACAGGGGGATAGGACTTCTTATGGAAGTCTTGGAAAAGCACTGGAAAAACATTTAGGGATTGTCCAAGACATGGGATGCTTAGGGGAAGGGGCAGAGACAAGCAGAGAGAGGGAACAAGGCAGTCTGTCCTGCAGCAAGCATGGGAAGACAGATGGAGGCAGAGATGAGGAAGATTGAGTGTGACCATGAGGCTGATCCATGTGCTGGCCTGGCCATGCCTGTGGCTCTGCCTTGTTTGTCTCCCTGCCAGTAATTCCCTGGAAACCGAGTTACAAAGTCCAGCTGGGACAGGCAGGAGGGCTGATGCTTCACTCTGTCATTCAGAAAACTCTGACAATGAGCTTTGAAGAACTCTGTCAGTATCATTCCCAAGATCATTATTCACCTAATTGTGGACATTTTCTGGAACAAAGACCTTATGACACTTAAGGAAAATGACCAGGATGTTATCTTTGTTGTGACTGGTCCATGGGACCACTCTGTTGGTCTGGAAAGGGGGTGGCAGTAGGGGTCTCCACCTGCCCATCCCCCACCCCTTTGTGTGCCCTTTCAGCTCTGGGGTGCAGGGATGCCCCATCCCCACCCCTCGCAGTGCAGCGCTCCAGTGGGTGCCCCATGGGCTCCCTGTGTGTATGTGGTGGGGGTGATCCACTGATCCCTCATCCTGTTTGCTGGTGACAAATCAGCCCTTTTTTCCTGTGGAATAAGTTGTCCTTATTTGCTCTGGGTTTGTGGCATCCAACAGCCTCACTGGCAGCAGGTTCCTCTCTTAGACTGTAGTTTACACCAGCAGAGCAGGACACAACCAGAGACCCTGGGCTGCTGCACAGCAGGGCTCACCTGCTATTTCTGAGGATGTGGGCGAGAGGTGCTCCAGAGCAAAGGAAGGGGAGAAGTGAGAGAAACAGAAGAGACTTCTCTTCCCAGAAGAAGTAGCAGTGTCCCCAGAGAGCTGAGGACATCAGGGGAAGATGTGAAACCTCAGCAGGGAAGAAACCCCTGACCTCCCAGATGGCCCAGCAGTGGCTGTGCAGAAGAGCAGGTGATTCTAGCTGGGGAGGTGAGGACTCAAATGCCAGCTGAGCCTCTTCCCACAATTGGGACACCCAGAGCCCCCAGGGCCCCTCACTGTAGAGATGCTGAGAATGCCCTTTGCTGAGGGAGCCACAGGTGTTGCTGCTGGAGGAGGGAGAAACCCAGAAGGAGCATTTCAGGCATAGGAAGAACAGATTGTTTCCCTCCCCCGCTTCTTCCTTTGTTCCCCCAACAGAGTCATTTCCGGCAGCTCTGTTATCTCGGGGCTGGGAGGTGCTTTTCTGACTCTCTCTCACTCAGCAAATGGGCAGGTTGGTCTCAACATGCACCTCAGATATCTCATCCTCACGTCCTTCCTGGGGCAACTGCTGGGTAAGTTCTGGCTTTCTACAAACACATAGTTGTTCTTCTCCTCAGGAAACCCTCAGCAGCCTTATCGGTCCATATGGGGAAGTACTGTTAAATACCAGGAGACCACTGGTAAAATGTCAGCTGACATCTGTGGTTTTGCACTGATTCTCTCAAGATGCTCTTACTGTTAGAAAGGAGAGAGGAGAGATACCTCAGGCCCCCTCTCCATCTTCTCTCTCCCCTTTGATCCATTCCTCTCTACCGCTCTCTTCAGATCCACCTGCTGTCACCATAGGAGATCTCAGCTGTCTCTGCTGTCTCATGTTTCTCGATTTCCAAAGCAAGTTAGCAGATCCTATCAGTGCTGCTACAGGGACTTTAGAACACTCATCCCACTGACCCCTGAGGATCCTAGGGGCCTCAAGTCTGCCTCCTGCCTGGCACATCCCTGCCATGGCCTCCACTTTCCTCATGGTTGTCAACACAGTGAGGGCTCCTGTTTCCAACACTGGGTTCAGATGTGTGTTTACTGAGGGAGCAAGGACCCCTCAGAGATAACAGGGATGGGGAAGCAGGAGGAAACTTTTTACTGCAGCTCCAAGGGCCCATCAAACTGCTGGAGCGGTGCAGATCGCAGCACACAAAGTACAGGCATGACAGGCTTTTCCCTGCTCCTCTGAGCAGTACGAGAAGGAACAGGGAGATAAGAGCAGTGACAGCACAGCTCCCCTCGGGGTCCATTCTGGTCTGAGATCTCTGAGCTCCTGCCCAAAACTAGTCTCCACCTTGCTGTGCCCAGGCCTCATGATGTTCCTACAGGGCAAGGGACAGGGAGCCTTCTCCTCCAGGGTTTTGCATCCATTCCTTGTTTTCTGCCCAGAGCCCTTCCCTGCAGAGTCACTGACCTTCCCTTTCTTCCAGGCACCATGGGGCAGACCACAGTCACCCAGCAAGAAGGACAAGTCACAGTGAAGCACAGAGACACTTTCCAGACCAACTGCACATACCAGACCTCCATCTTTAATGGTTTCTCCTGGTACCAGCAGAGGAAAGGCCAAGCTCCCCAGCTGCTCTCATATCAGGCAGCAGCTGGCCCCAGGCACAGCGGCCGTCTCACCACGTTGCTGAACACCACAAGGAAATACAGCGTCCTGCAGCTGGAGGAAGTTGAGGTCTCTGACAGTGCCTTGTACCTCTGTGCTGTGGGTGTCACCCTGGTGCAGGGAGCTTCCTTGGCTGTGCAAGAAGCCAGGGGAGGGAGGGGATGTGTGTGTGCAAGGCTGAGCTTGGGGGAAGGGGCCCTCAGCTCTCCCCTGGCAGCTCTGCTTCCCCTGGGCACCCAGGGATCTGCAGGCCTAAATTTTCTTCCAGGAGGGGACAGTGTCAGTGGTTTGAGATGAAGGAGAAAGTGGTGAAAGAGTCTCAGGTCCTCTTGTTTTCATCATGGGTTACATGCTTTTTCTGCCCAATGGCTCTGGTGAGGGGGCAGGCAATGCAGGAGGTTGTGGCTGTTTGTTCAATGGTTCCTTGCTGCTGCTCTTTGCTTTCTGTTATTCCCTGCTTCACATTGCTTCTTCAGGTTTTCCTGCAGGCCTGTCTCTTAGAGTACCTGCTCTGGAATGTGTCCCTCAGAGGTAAGAGTTCAAAGTAAGATTGAAAACATATCAATGAGAAGTGACCCTTCTGTCACTCTGTATGTGTGACTGTAATGTTCTAATTTCACATACTATTTTCTAGCTGTCTCTCAGTGTGCTACTCCCACAGTGGGGTACCTGGTAGGATGGGTTTCAGAATTTTAAAGGGATCTCACAGTATTATGAATTGTTTCCGTATGATTTTTCCAACTTCTTGTAGGTCTAGGATTACCACAAATAGACCCTTTTCCCAGGTGGAATAGCATTTTTCTGCATCCTTAAAACTGCATGAAAAGAACCCAACAGGGTGAATGGGGCCCTCTGGTCCCTTTTGCCATATATGTATAGATGCTTCATGGATTGCAAAGACCCATTCAATTTGAAGGGGGTCTGTGGGGTAGATCAGGCCCAGGGTCTGATATACTCCTGCCTCAAACACTAATAACTTCAAGGCCTCCTTATGAACAGGGGTCCAATCCCAAGCAGCTTGGTTACATACTAGGTCATAAAGAGGATGAGCTATAATGGAGAAATGTGGAATATATTTTCTCAAGAAAACCAGCAAGCCTAAAACATGTTGAAGTTCCTTTTTATTGTCTGGGACTTCTACCTGTTCCAAGGCAAGCAGGGTTTCAGGAGGTATGCACGCTGTGCCACCTTTCTACCATATGCCTAGAAATTTCACCTCGGGGCAGATAACTCTATTTTCTCAGCGGGAGTTTGGAGGCCCAATTTTTCTAGGTGGGTAATTATGTTTCTTTGGGCTTCAGCCACTGCAGCAACATTGGTCCCCCCTGTCAGTACCTCATCTATGTACTGGTATGTTTTTACTCCCTCCTCGGGAAGAGGGGCTTCCGCTAGCGCCTGGGCTAGGGCATGGTGTGCCAAAGTAGGTGAATGTTTATAACCTTGCGGAAGGCAGGTAAAGGTATATTGTATACCATCCCAGGTAAACCCAGATTTGTCTCGATCACTCTCTTGCAGGGGCACCATGGAAAACATGTCTTTAACATCAATAGTTGCTAAAATATCATGACACTGTTCTTGGATAGTGGAGACTAGCTCTACTATGTTAGGGACAGCTCCTGTTAGTGGGCCAGTGCCTGCACTGAGGTGTCGATAGTCAATTGTTAACCACCATTTTCCATTTGGCTTACGTGCTGGTCATATTGGGCAATTATAAGAGGAGTGAGTTTTTATAATTACTGCTGGCTCTTGCAATCTTTTATCACTGGAGTAATTCCCTCTCTGGCTCCCGATGATAAGGGGTAAGGTTTTACTTTTACTCTATTAGATGGAGCAAGTGCTGGGGCTGTCTGTAACAATTGTATGGAGGTGATGGTGGGAGATCCAAATTTCCATTCCCTCCCTCTCGAGTCCTTCCACCCTCTCCCTTTTAATACATCAAGTCCTAGAATGTTCACTGGGTATAGGCCAACACTGATAACTACCCAAATGGGACTGTCTTCTTTGGGCAACCAGCACTTCGCTGTGGCTGTGTTTTGGGGCAGGGGCTTCCCAAACACATAGTAACCCATATTTGATTTTTATCTGGTACAATATTGTGGTGGGCTGCCACATCAGCGCATAAAGCTGACACCTACCCTCCAGTTATCTACTAAAAAGGTAACGGATGTTCTTCGGGGCCCTGTGGGGAAAGTAATCATTAGATCTCCCTGCTGATTTGTGGTGAGCTGCCTTACATACATCCACAAGCTGTGCCAGCAAAACCAATTTCCCTGTTTAACACCAGAACCCTAGTGTTTCGGTGGGGGAGCGGGGTTGGGGGAGTGGTCTTTTCAAAGGACAATTGTCAAATTCCATTCTCTTAAGCGAGACTTTGCCTTTTTGTGTGTCATGTGTCCGCCCCCCCCATTTCCCCCACCCCCCGCCCCCCCCACCCCCCCCCCCCCCCCCCGAGCTTCCTACATTGGGGTAGTAATATATCAGCTCCTACGCAATCTCTTCTCAAGTGAGGGGGAATTCCACTGAAGAGGGTTGTGTTTGGTTTCTCCCTGGCGTTAATGTTTTTGCCAAGTGCTCCTGGATCGGGAATACCGCCCTTAGATGGTCTGTATAGCATATAGTTTTAAGGAGTCAGGGAGGCCCTTTGATAGAGGTTTCGGGTCAGCTCTTAACAGCATCGGGAGGGCAGATGGGGTACTAAACGCCTGTCCTGCATAAACTGAAGACAAGCGCCTTCTGCACACTTTAGGTAATTTGGTCCAGCCCCTGCATGGGGATGGTTCCCAGGTCTCCCCACTTCAGGGATCCAGCCCTCCGGCCCAGTATGCCATCTTCTGAGTTAAACACCAGGGAGCCCTGGTATCTGGGACAGTCAGAAACACACCCAGACCCCAGTATTCCTGTGCCTCTTCTTCACTGAGTTTAATTCTGTCTCCCCCCATGAGTGAAACCCTCCACATATATTCAATCTCTGTTTCTCTAGGGAGTCTACTGTATTTTTCCTGCAATTTTGTCAGTTCATTTGGACTATAGGGTATTTATTTTGTTATGATTTCTGGCACAGCATCAGCTTCCCCAGGGTACAGAAATTCTGTTCTGACCAGTGGGCGGAGTTGAGGATTGATTCTCTCTTTTTCGAGCTTTATCTGCTCCATCTCCTCCCAGGGGTAATGGCCAGGTACTTTTCTGTTAATCGTTTTGCATTCCTCTGGTAAATTAGAGCACCCACACTCACTGTCACCATCCTCTTTCAGTGCCTCGGCTAATTCCAAGCGCAACTCTCGCTCCTGAACAAAAGCGTTTCGCCACTGACTTTTTGAACTGTCCTCGGTTACCTCCTCCTGCAGCCGCTTTTCCCGCTCAGCTTCTAATTCTGCTTGTAAGTTCTTAACTAGCCCTTGTAAAGATTCATTCTCTTTCTGCTCAGTCTGCTTCACTATACATCTATCTTTTTGTGCTGCTATCCGTGCTGCTCACAAAACACCACAAACCACAGCTTTTCCAGGTCTCGACCTGTTCTCTTTCACCAAATCCTTTATTTGCTCTGCGACAGTGAGTGGGAATTGCCAGTTGTCCTCTGCCCAGGGTGTCTTTTTAAGAGTTGGGTGAGATTTATACATTTTCAACAGCTCTAGCAAAGGGGAGCAGTCCAGATCAGACTGAACCCAGGAAACCACAATCATCTGCCAGAGAATTCGGACTCGGCTGATTTTATGTCCTCCCTTCTCGAACTCAGTCGATATCCCTTCTACATTCCTCTCACTGACCAACTTGGGGAATCCCACTTCTGACACCAAAATTATTATCTCGTCCCACGTGGTGGACTACGAGGGGGGTGAATCTTTTGAATTCCCCGAGAGCCTGCATGCTGGTCAAAGAGCCAGTCTCTGTTTGACAGAGCTGCAGGACGGCTGAGACACCACAAGGACTCGGAGGAACAGTTGTGCTGGTGACTTTATTAACTGACCACTTTAGTAAGTGAATGGAGACAATTTGGCTACAATCAACTGATAACCCTTCAGAGAACAAATAAAGGCACTTTGGCAATGAAACTATATTCCTAATAACCCGTCAATGAACAACCAATTCAACTCCTACAGAACTTATACACGTGAATATATGTAAGAGAGAGAGAGCAGAAAAGGGAAAGAGAAAAAGACAGGAGGAGGGGATAGAAAAAGGAGAATGAACACCATCGGATCCCACGTTGTCGCAGAGTATCCAGTGCAGTCCATAGGTAGCTGTTTGTCAAAGACATACGTGGGGTATTACCTTTATATAGTCTTTCTTGCACATGTGCAATAGGTTGTTCCAGAAGGTTGTCATTTTCTCTGTCTTGTACCTCCGCAGTTAGGCAAGTTCTGTCTCTGGACAACAACAGCAGGAAACTCGGTTTTGGGGCCACTCCTGTTTAATATCTTTATTGATGATCTGGACAAAGGGATCAAGTGCACCCTGAGTAAGTTTGCAGATGACACCAAGCTGGGTGGGAGTGTTGATCTGCTCGAGGGTAGGGAGGCTCTGCAGAGAGTCCTGGCCAGGCTGGAGCGATGGGCTGAGGCCAACTGGGGGAGTTTCAATAAGGCCAAATGCCGGGTGCTGCCCTTGGGCCACAACAACCCCCAGCAGCGCTACAGGCTTGGGGAGGAGTGGCTGGAGAGCTGCCAGTCAGAGAGGGACCTGGGGGTGTTGATTGACAGCCGGCTGAACATGAGCCATCAGTGTGCCCAGGTGGCCAAGAAGGCCAATGGTATCCTGGCTTGTATCAGAAATAGCGTGGTCAGCAGGGACAGGGAAGGGATCTTACTCCTGTACTTGGCACTGGTGAGGCCACACCTTGATTACTGTGTTCAGTTTTGGGCCCCTCACTACAAAAAGGATATTGAATGACTCAAGCATGTCCGGAGAAGGGCAACGAAGCTGGTGAAGGGTCTGGGGCCAGGTCTTATGGGGAACAGCTGAGGGAACTGGGGGTGTTTAGTCTGGAGGAGATGAGGTTGAGGGGAGACCTCATCGCCCTCTACAACTAACTGAAAGGAGGTTACAGAGAGGTGGGGATGAGTCTCTTTAACCAAGTAACAAGTTGTGCCAGGGAAGGGTTAGACTGTTTATTATCAAGTATTTTTTTACAGAATGGGTTTTTAGACGTTGGAATGGGTTGCTCAGGGCAGCGGTGGAGTCCCCATCCCTGGAGGTGTTTCAGAGTCAGATTGTCATAATGCTTAGGTAGACTTGACAACATTCAGTGTTAGGTTAATGGTTGGACTAGATGAACTTCAAAGTCTTTTCCAACCTAGATGATTCTGTGGTTCTGTGAAGGAAATGGCCCACAGCCCCAGCTCTGCAGAGCTCGCTCCTCTTTCCCCCCACAGGGCATCCAACTTGAGTTGTTTGAGACATCCTCTTTACAAACAGTTTCTTGTTTATGAACAGTGTGTGACACATGGGAATCTCTGCTCTGGCACCTGGAGCACCTCCTCCACCTCCTTCCTCACTGACCTTGGTATCTGCACAGTTGTTTCTCTCACATTTTCTCACTCCTCTCTTCCAGATTATGTTGTGCAAGTTTTTTCCCCTTCTCACATTTATTATCATAGAGGTGCTACCAGTGTCACTGATTGGCTCAGCTTTGGTCAGTGATGAGTCATCTTAAAGTCAACGGGGACTGACTGTGTGTGACATGGGGGAGGCAGCTTCTGGTAACTGCTCACAGTAGCCATCCCTGCAGGCTGCATCCCTGCACCTTTGCCCCATAAAGCAAATACATTCCACCCCTCTGCTCTGTGAATCACATATTTTAGAATTATCATTAATATATACATTCATCACACAATCTACAATGTTCAAAAACTTCACTTACAAAAAGAATTCCTCACACCAAAATCAAAATAACACCATCACAGCACCAACAATAGTGGACATTGTACAGACACTCCTCCCCTCATCCCTTCACCACAATTACAACAGCAGAAATTCCCCACAATTATTCCACTCCTCCCTCTGCAGCAATGTTCAGTCCATGTTCCAGGGTTCCCCAGAGCTCCATTTTAGGGCCATTTCTCTTCAAAGACTTTATAAATGATCTGGATGCCGGAATCAAATGTACTTTAAGTAATTTTGATGATGATACTGAACGAGGAGGAGCTGTGGACTGCCTGGAGGGTAGAGAGGCCTTGCAGAGAGAGCTGGATAGACTAGAGAGCCGGGCAATCTCCAACCTCATGAAATGTAGAAAGAGCAAGTGCCGGATTCTCCACCTGGGATGAGGTAATCCTGGTTATACGTACAAACTGGAGGACAAGGGGCTGGAGAGCAGCCCTGCGGAAAGAGATGTGGGGCTTTGGGTTGATGGCAAGTTGTCTGTGAGTCAACAGTGTGTCCTGGCAGCCTAAAGGGCCAACAGTGTCCTGGGGTGCATCAAGCAGAGCACAGCTAGCCGGTCAAGGGAGGTGATTGTTCCACTCTGCAGTGGTGCCGCCCCACCTCAAGTACTGTGTGCAGGTTTGGGCACCTTGAAATAAGAAAAACATCAAACTATTAGAGTGTGTCCAGAGAAGGGTGACCAAGATAGAGAAAGGTCTTGAGGGCAAGAGTATATATATAAGGAGTAGCTGAGGTCACGTGGATTGTTCAGCTTGGAGAAGAGAAGGCTGAGGGGTGACCTCATCACAGTCCACACCTTCCTCAAAGAGGAAGCAGAAGGGGAGGTGCTGATCTCTTTTTGGTGACCAGTGATAGGAAATGGAATAGAAAGGGAAAGGTCAAGGAAATGGAATGAAGCTGCATCAGGTAAGTTCAGTCTGAACATTAGGAAAAGGTTCTTCACTGAGAGGGTGGTTGGTCACTGGAACAGGCTCCCCACGCAAGTGGTCACAGCACCAAATGTGTCAGAGCTCAAGGAGCATCTGGATGATTCTCTCAGCCATATGGTTTAGTTTTAGGCAGTCCTGCAAGGAGCAGGGAGTTGCACTCAATGATGCTCTTGGGCCCCTACCAACTCGAGATATACTATCATTGTGTGATGCCATGACATGTCAGCACGCATGAAAACACATGTGCATGCACAGCCAGTTGCACAGGAAGCCCTGCACATGCACACACACACACACACATTCAGCCCCGAGACTTGTCATCACATCAGTGTTCACAGTTGCTCATACGCACTTGCACACTCACACTTGCATGTCGATAGACGTGCAAGCTCGTGTACAGAGATAGATATGTGCTCGTCTGCACACACAGATGCCCACACACATACACACACACGCACACTGACACCACACACACTTACTTGCTCACCTGCAAAAACGCCCGGGTACACAAACCCCTGCACAGACACACACAGACAGGCACTTGTTCACACACACACGGGCACACACTCACTCTCACATGGGCATTTGCAAATGCGCACCCAAGGGCAAACACACAGGCACAAATGCCCCCTCAGGCACAGGCAGGTGCATATGCACATGAGGAAGCACAGCCTCTCCCCACACTCTGAGAACCAGGACTCCACCAGGCAGCTCTCTGCCTCTGTGCCCCTGACAACTCCAGGCAAGTCCTTGGAAGCCCAGTGCTCAGAAGGGAAATCAGACCCCGGCCATCGCTGGTGGATTTAATGACAGCAGAGAGCTTTTGGGCTTTTGTGGGTTGGGCGGAAACAGTTCAATTGATTGTGTTCTCATTACAGGAAAGAGAGAAGGTGTATTGGGTCCAAGCTTCAGGGTCTTTTTTGGAAATTCAGCCTGTTCACAGGCAAAGTCTGCTCGTGAGAGACAAAGTCAAAGCTAGAGACCATCCCTATTGCTGCAGCTGCAGGGCTTCCCCGCTTTACAAGCCAAAACAATCCCAGAGTTGGACAAGATCCAGCCCATCCCTGGTGATCGCCGTGGGGTGGCTGTGGAGGTCTGGGACCAGTTCCAGTTGAGCACAGGGAGAGGTGCTGCCCTGACATGTTCCCATGGCAGCAAAGGGCTGTGTCTGGGGTGAGCCAGATGCCCTGCAGCTGCAAATGCTGAGGCTGGGACACCAGAGAGGAAGGTGGCCTGATGAAGTTGCCTTAAGATAAAGACCTGCTCTTCCGTGGGTGTCTGATGTGTCTGAGGGAAAGATGGGCCAGAGGGAAAGAGAAGGAGGCAAAGAGAGTGAGGTACCTGGAGAAAAGTGTCTCTGTGAGGTCCTGCAAGAGATATGAGAAGTTCCCTTTCCACCTGGATGGGCTAAGAAGGATAAGATTTGGATCTCACCCAGTGGTGGAATTCAGGTCTGTCCTCATGCTGGGATGTTCCCAAAGAGCTGTGAGAGAGGGTTCATGTTCTTGTAGGAAACACAGGACATCTGGGAGAGCAAACAATAAGCATGTTGGAATATGGGGGCACAAAGTAATTCATTCCAGAATGACATTTCACATGACCTGAGTGCTTTCTTACACCCACCTTACCTTTGAAACTGATGGATGATTTGGCCAGTCTTTCCCTTTTCCTTCATGTTTGCAACATCTCATGTGTCCTGGAAAGTGAATGCCATGGCTTAGTGCTGCTGCAGGTGCTGCGGGGACACACTTCAAAGATTGAGCTCATCTTGGGGTTTCCTCCCAGAGCCTTGATTCAAGTGACCCAGTTTTCTCAGGGGACAGGGGCCTTTCAGCATCTTGAGGAACTCACTCACCTGAGGAACTTCACCAGAGGTCACTTAAAGACCTGTGGAATGTGAGAGTATCTGGTGCACTAGGGTTGTCTGATCAAGTGCCCTTCCCTTTCAAAGGGAAGAACAAGTAGAAGGGAAAGTGATAATCAAGGCACACAATGACAGCAGTCTCTCAGGCAGTGATGAGAGTGACAAGAAGGGAGACCAGAGCTCTTCAGCCTCTAATTGATGGGCCATCAGGGAACTGCAGGTGAAGCTTTGAAGTGTTTGAGGCTGAGCTTTGTAAGTGACAAGAAGTGACAAGAGGAACCTGAGGATTTGGGATGTTTGAGGGGGGGTCCTGTAGGACGAGGCAAGAGTTCTGAAGGAATGCTTATGGGAAGGGTCAAAGGTAGTGGGGAAGAGGGGACTGGTGTGGAGCAAGGGGAAGCTGTTACTGATTTGATGTTAATTTGATCTGATTTTAATGATTTTTGGTGATTTTTATTTAAATAAAGAATGATTTAGAGTAATCACACAACCAGTGATGCTGCTACAATGTCCTTTGTAAAGTCCCAGACTAAGGCCACTTAGGCCGGTAATAATCATTAACCAGATTGCTTTTCAAAGAATAAGATTCATGACCAGGTAGTATTAGACTCTTTGGTAAGGACGGTTTATTGCCCTGTACACCAGGTATTCTAAAAGATACATTGTGAAATGGACTCAAGTATGTCAAAATCGTAATGTGATCCAAACTCCTTGAGACAAGGACATTGGAGGGTCTTTCTGTTGAGTCAGTAGTCCATGGTGGTTGTAAAAGCAGCCCCCCAACTCATTTCAGGACTCAAGTGCACATGACCGGAAAGAGGTGGGAATAAGAAAATGAGTTACAGGAATTATCATGTTTATGTATGAGAACTTGTTTATTATCACAGAATCATTCAGGTTGGAAAAGACCCTTGGGAACATCGAGTTCAACCATCAGCCCAACTCTACAAAGTTCTCCCCTACACCACATCCCCCAACATCTCATCTAAATGACCCTTAAATACATCCAGGGGTGGTGACTCCACCACCTCACTGGGCGGCCTATTCCACTCTCTGACCACTCTTTCTGTGAAAAATTTTTTCCTAATGTCCAGACTAAACCTCCCTTGTTGCAGTTTAAAGCTATTCCCTCCTGTTCTATCGCTAATTACCTGTGAGAAGAGACCAGCACCAGCCTCTCTACAATGTCCTTTCAGGTAGTTGTAGAGAGTGATGAGGTCTCCCCTCAGCCTTCTCTTCCTCAGACTAAAGAGTCCAAGCTCCTTCAGTTGCTCCTCAAAGGATTTATTCTCCAGGCCCTTCCCCAGCCTCGTTGCCCTCCTCTGCACTCGCTCCAGCACCTCGAGATCTCTCTCGTATTGAGGTGCCCAAAACTGGACACAACACTCCAGGTGTGGCCTCACCAGTGCAGAGTACAGGGGGACTATCACCTCCCTACTTCTGCTGGTCACACTATTTCTAAGACAAGTCAGGATGCCATTGGCTTTCTTGGCCACCTGGGCACACTGCTGGCTCATGTTCAGTTGCTTGTCAATTAGAACCTCCAGATCCTTTTCTTCCAGACAGCTCCAGCCACACCTCCCCAAGCCTGTAGCCATGCATGGGGATGTTGTGGCCCAAGTGCAGGACCTGGCACTTGGCCTTGTTGAAGCTCATCCCGTTAACATTGGCCCACCAATCCAATCTATCCAGGTCTCTCTGTAGAGCCTCCCTATCTTCATGCAAACCGACACTCCTGCTTAACTTGGTGTCATCTGCGAATTTACTGATGATACACTCTGTGTCCTTATCAAGATCATCAATAAAGATGTTAAACAGAAACGGTCCCAACACTGAGCCCTGAGGAACACCACTTGTGACTGGCTGCCAGCTGGATTTAACTCCATTGACCACCACTCTCTGGGACCATCCATCCAGGCAGTGCTTGATCCAGCAGACCGTACGCTCATCCAGGCCATGGGCAGCCAGTTTTTCTATGAGGATTCTACGGGGAACTGTGTTGAATGCTTTTTGAAAATCCAGGTAGACAATATCCACAGCTTTTCCCTCATCCAATAGTCAGGTCATCTTGTCATAGAAGGAGATCAGGTTTGTCAAGCAGGACCTGCCTTTCATAAACCCATGCTGACTAGGCCTGATCTCCTGGTTGTCCACTATATGACTTTTAATGGCACTCGAGATGACCTGCTCCATGACCTTCCCTGGCACCGAGGTCAGACTGACAGGTCTGTAGTTTCCTGGACCCTCCTTTCTGCTTCTCTTGTAGATGGGTGTTACATTTGCCACCCTCCAGTCCAATGGGACCTCCCCAGTTGGCCATGACTTCAGGTAAATCATGGAAAGCGGCTTAGCGAGCACATCTGCCAACTCCCTCAGCACCCTTGGGTGTAACCCATCCGGTCCTACAGACTTGTGTGCATCCAAGCGGTGTAGCAGGTCTCTGACCACTTCCTCTGTAATTGTGATGACCTCATTCTGCTTCCCCTCCCCATCTCCCAGCTCATGAGGCTGGGTGTCCAGGGAACAGCCAGTTCCACTGCTAAAGACTGAGGCAAAGTAGGCGTTGAGTACCTCAGCCTTTTCCTCATTCTTAGTTACCATGTTTCCCTCTGCATCCAATAAAGGAGGGAGATTTTCCCTAATCCTCCTTTTGTTGTTAATGAATTTATAGAAACATTTTTTATTATCTTTAACAGCTGCAGGCAGGTTGAGCTCTAGCTGTGCTTTGGCTCTCCTAATGCTCTCCCTGCATAACTTCACTACATCTTTATAGTCTTCATGAAAGACTTGCCCCCACTTCCAAAGGTCATAGATTCTCCTTTTGTTCTTGAGATCCAGCCAAAGGTCCCTGTTTAGCCAGGCCGGTCTCCTGTCCTGCCTGCTTGTTTTTCAGCACATGGGAACAGCCTGCTCCTGTGCCCTCAAGACTTCTCTCTTGAAGTATGTCCAGCCTTCCTGGACTCCCATTTCCTTCAAGGCAGCCTCCCAAGGGATTTTGTCAATCAGTCTTTTGAACAGGTCAAAGTCTGCCCTCCGGAAGTGTAAGGTGGCAGTTTTACTAACCCCTCTCTTTGTTTCTCCACGGATCGAAAACTCAATCATCTCATGATCACTGCACTCTAGATGGCCTCCAACCTTTACCTCCCCTACAAGGTCTTCCCTGTTCACAAGCAGCAGGTCTAGGAGGGCACCTTCCCTGCTCGGCTCACTCACCAGCTGTGTGAGGAAGTTATCCTCCACACATTCCAGGAACCTCCTGGATTGTTCCCTCTCTGCTGTGCTGTGATCCCAGCAGATACCCGGAAGGTTAAAGTCTCCCACAAGAAAAACGGCAAGTGAGTGTGAGATTTCTCCCAACTGTTTATAGAAAGCTTCATTCACCTCACTGCTTTGGTTGGGGGGTCTATAGCAGACTCCCACAGCAAGATCTGCTTTATTGGTCCTTAACCTAATCCAAACACTCTCAACCCCGTTATCACTATACTTGATTTCTGAGCTCTCATAGCATTCTCTAACATACTGGGCCACTCCACCGCCTCTCATTCCCTGTCTATCCCTTCTGAAGAGCTTGTAGCCATTGATTGCAGCACTCCAATCGTGTGAGGCATCCCACCATGTTTCTGTTATGGCTACTATATCATAGTTCTCATGCTGCATCATGGCCTCAAGCTCACCGTTTGTTGCTCATACTGCGTGCATTGGTGTAGATGCACTTGAGATGAGCTAGTGAATTCAACACCTTTTTGTGAGCACGTGCCCCATTCCCTACAAGACCCTTCTCAGGTGCTTCCACGGTCCCTAAACATCATTCCCTTCTCTCAAATGAAGAGGCAGAGGGAGAGCCCTCACCAGTCCACCATTCTTCAAGCTTTGGCATGCTTTCCTTGAGCTTTTTCCTAACAGGCCCAGTTATCTCCCTGTCCCCCCTCATATCTAGTTTAAAGCCCAGTCAATAAGCCCTGCCAACTCCTGCCCCAGAATCCTTTTCCCCCTGTGGGACAGCTGCATCCCACCTGTTTCATTTGTCACCAGCAGACCAGGTGCCTTATAAACCTCGCCATGGTCAAAGAACCCAAAATTCCAACGGTGGCACCAGTCTCTGAGTCATGTGTTAATCAGATACGTTTTCCACCCTCTATCAGTGGTTTTCCCTTCCACTTGAAGGATTGATGAACATACGACCTGAGCTCCCGAGCCTTCAATTAGCCACCCCAGCGCCTTGAAGTCCTTTTTGAGTGACTTAAGACTTCTCTCTACCACCTCCTCGTTACTTGCCTGGATAACCAACAAGGTGTAGTAATCAGAGGGCTGCACCAGAGCAGTGACCTTCCTTTTAATATCGAGAGCACATCCGCCAAATCCTGCTGCTGTCCCACAGGGCTGTCCAGAAGAGACTCTCTTTCTGACAAGGGCTGTGTACAGTGGGTAAATGTTCTAAGCCCATCTCCCCTCCTGAATATTTGTCTGCCTGGGCTCAGGCCCAGCTTGGACACAGTGCAGCCAAGGCTTCCCCCCTTCCCTTGAGTGACCTTGGGGAGATCAGTGCCAGGGAGCTCTGCTGGGAGAGCTCAGCCAGGGCTGATTCCCCTCTCCGTGGAGATGCTGCTGGACTGAGGCTCTCGTGTAGCTGAGGGAAACCTTGCTGGTGTGTCAGGAGGTAACAGGCACTGTGGACAAGGAAAGGGCAGGGGAGGTGTGTACCTACAGTTTAGCAAGACCTTGACAACCTCTCTCGCACTTCTCTTATGTCCACCTTGGAAATGAATGGGTTCAGGAAGAGGATGATCAGCTGGGTGGGATATTGGCTGGACTACCAGGCTCAAAGAGTTGTGACCATAGTCCAAAGCCCTGCCGGCCATCACTCACTAGTGTGATCTAGTAGTAGGGATCAGTAGTAGGAGCAATGCTGTTTAAAGTTTTCATGAATGCTGTGAGTAGTGGGAAGTGGGTGAGTCCCAGCAAGTCTGTGGAAAACACCCAACAGTGTCTCCAGGCTGGAGAAGGAGAGAAGGAACATGTTTCCCAGGGAAGTTTGGCAGTGTCCACCCTGGGAGGTGTTCAGGGCTGGACTGAATGTGACTTTGAGTGACTTGATCTAAGGGGATCTGTTGCAAGCGGGGGTTGATCCAGACAACCTCTGCAGGTCCCTGCTCAGCTACACTGTGACTGTGTGATTCCCCCTGTCCCCTGCCCTCCCTGAAGCCTGCACGCCCAGGTCACCCTTGGCCTCCCATCCCCTCTGCTAGAGAGCAGCTCGGAGGCATTGTGCTCGGCCTGCAGAGGGGCAGCTGAAGGGAGGCTCTCAGCCTCCTCCGTGCCATGGGCAGGAGGTGAGTGGCTGCTGTTTGCAGGCGCTGAGCTCGGGGACAGCTCTGGGAAGCTGCTGCATGTGCTGGGCCAAGGCCCTGCTGCTGCCCCAGGCTGCAGCTGGCGCTGGGCAGGCTTCTTCTTGCTGGGGAGCCCTTGCTGGAGGAGGGAGAGAGTGGGATTGCCGGGAGCGCAAGTGGTGGCGGTGCAGAGCCGCTGAGCACTCTGAGCCCGGGCGAGCCCCCGAGCGGCGCCGGCGCAGGGCTCAGCCCCGGGGCGGAGCTGGCGGCGGCCGAGAGGAGCGGAGGCGGCGGAGAGGAGGCGCCGCGGCCGGAGCAGAGAGCCGGGGCTGGCGGGGGACAGCGAGGCGCGGGCGGCGGAGCGGCGGGATGCGGCGGGGCCGGGGCGCAGGGCTGGCGGGGCTGGCCGCGGTGCTCCTGGGTGCGCGGGGCTGCCGGCGGCAGCTGGGACAGGAGCTACGAGGGGGGCTGGGTTTGGGCCCGGGACTTGCTTCTATCCCTCCTGCTCCTCTTGAACCTTATTCCCTTCTCTGTCCTCCTTCTGCCGCCAATGAGCTCATTCCCTCCCAGCTTGTCTCTCCATTTTTTTATTCCACTTGTCCCTCCCTCCCTTCCTCCCAGCCAATCTCTTTTCCTCAGTCCCTTCTCCTCTTCCTCACTCGGACTGTCCTTCCAAACATCCCTCATACATTCCTGTCCCCAAACAACCACTCTCAGGGAAAGTGTCTCTCCATCCCGTGTTCTCAGATCACACCCCCATCATCTGTGATGTGTCCCCTTCTCCCCTCTCCGGCTGCACGACATGTTCAGCTGAAGCAAAGGGATTCTTCTTTTCTCCTCGGCAGTGGCTGCGGGCAGAGCCCAGGTGCAGCAGGAGCCGTCGGCAGAGACCAACGAGGGCACCGGCGTCACCATCAACTGCTCCCACCCCAACGCAAAAATCTCCGACCGCATCCAGTGGTACCGTCAGCTCCCGGGCCGAGGCCCCGCACTTATCGTGAGCGCTTATCAGGGCTCCAGAGATCTGCAGGCCCCGCCGGGGCGGCTGTCGGTGGCGGCAGACCGCCGGTCCAGCGCCCTGTGGCTCGCCCGGCCCCGGCGCGGGGACGCGGCGGTGTATTACTGCGCGCTGGGAGACACGGGGAGAGGAGCCGGGGCTGCGGCCGGGCACGAACCGCCGCGGGCGGGGCCGGGCGGGGCCGGCGGGGGCGGGGGGACAGTCCGGGGAGGGCCCGCCAGGGGGCGCTGCCGCTCCGCCCGCCAGGGGCAGCCTCGCCCTCCAGGGGCAGCCTCGCCCCGCCCGGCCCCGCCCGGCCCCGCCCGGCCCTGCCTGTCCCTGGGCCCCGCGCCGCTTCCCCCGCCCGCCCGGCCCCGCCACCAACACCGGCACCACCAGGCCCCCCCAGCAGTCAAGGCCTGGCCTCAGCACCTCTTCTCATTGACGGCCGCTGCGGGTCTGTGCTCCCGAGGCCACCAAAGAGCCGCGCTTGGGCAGCGCTGCCCAGGGACAGGCAGACGGGCTGGGCAAGGCAGGCAGGGCAGGGCGGGCTTTCCCCCAGGCTCTCTTGCTGCCTCCCGACGGGCTCAGACTCTGCTGCCTAACGGGGCATCCTCGGGCCTGTCTGTAACGGCCGGCCAGCTCTGCCTCAGAAATGCCTCGCCCAGGGGACAGAGTCCCAGAGCTTTTGCCCTTCCCGGGCACATGCACCAAGGGCTCCCCCAAGGCTGTTAGTACCGCCAACAGCCTCCCTGCACGTTCGACGGAGCCAATTAGCAACGGGGCAATTAAGAAACCAACGCAGCCAGGAAGTACCCGGTGCAGCAGAGCTCCTCCTGCCCACGGGCAGCCGGGCAGCCCTCGGCTCACACGGAACATACAGGGCCCCTCCTCGGGCTCCGGCCTTTCCCCCCGAGGACAGCCAAGGGAACCCCGAGCAGGTGCTTTCCTCTGCCCCGGCCCCACGGGCACTCCAGGGCTGAGTTGCTAATGCCAAACTTTCCTTAGGAAAGAACAGCCAGAAGGGGTTGCACATTTCATTACTTTCTAAAAGCTCCGATGTTCAATGAAAAACTGCATCCTCAGTTACAGGCTCTCACGGAGCTTTCAAAATGTTTCTGCTCATGTTACAGATTCATCCCACGGAGTCAGGAGTTCAAGCTCCACAGCGAGAGGAGAAGCAGATGTCGAGGGCACAGGCACCTTCAGGTGCTCCCCAGAGTGGCTCATTGTTGAGACCATAAGCCTGTTTGACAGGATTCAGAACTTTCTGATTTGAGGCCCAGGAGACACAGGAAAAGCCTGGTCTGGGCACCTGAGGTGGGTTAAACTTGGCTGGGTGCCAGGTGCCCCACCAAGCTGCTCTATCACTGCTCCTCTTCAACTGGACAAAGGAGAGAAAATATTACCAAAGCCTCGTGAGTTGAGATAAGGAAGGAAAGATCACTCAGCAATTACAGGCACAGGCAAAAACCACTCACTTTGGGGAAATCAGTTTAATTTATTGCCAATCAAATCAGAGTAGGATGGTGAGAAATGAAAAACAAGTCTAAAACACCTTCACCCTTCCCCCCTTCTCAGGCTCAGCTTCACTCCTGAATTCTGTGCCTCATCCCCCTAAGCAGCACAGGGGGATGGGGAATGGGGGTTGTGGCCAGTTCATCACACATGTCTCTGCTGTTCCTTCCTCCTCACGCTCTTCCTCTGCTCCAATGTGGGGTCCCTCCCATGGCAGACAGTCCTCCATGAACTTCTCCAACGTGGGTCTTTCCCATGGGCTGCAGTTCTTCACTGGGAAGAGCCTGCGGGCTCCAGCCGTTCGCCTGGGAACCCTGTGTGGCTCAAGTAGCCAACACAGCTCTTCAAAGTCCATGGTCAGAGGGTTCCAAGGCACAGAGTGAAGGATCAGCCATGGTGCCTGTCCCAGCTGGACTTTGTAACTCGGTTTCCAGGGAACTACTGGCAGGGGGACAAACAAGGCAGAGCCACAGGCATGGCCAGGCCAGCACATGGATCAGCCCCATGGTCACATGGCATCAGCCCCTCTTGTCCCTGTTTCCAGCTCTCCTCCCGTGTCTGCTCCAGGACAAACTGCCTTGATCTGTGTCTCTGCTGCTTCCCCGACACAACCCCTTGCACAATCCCCAAATGCTTTTCCACTGCATCCCATAAGGATTTCAATCCCATTGCAGGCAGAAACACCCCTAAGTTTATAAGATGATCCTCTCTTCTCACACTCCTCAGAGGTGTCACCTCCAGACAAGAATTCAACTGTGATACCTGAGGGGTATCCCTGAACAAGATGTCTGTGGAGCAGAGGGTTGTGCTGGATGTCCTCCTGTCCAAGAGAGGTCATGTCTCTGACTCTGGCTGGAATGTTTACAGCACTTGTTGTTCCCAGAGACATTTCCCTTGAAGGGCCTCATCTGTGGTGTGGGGAGAAGGGAAAGAGAACTCCTGTAGGGACAGGGACTCCTGCTTCTAGCTGCCTTTGGCTGTTCCAGGTTCTACCTCCCTTCAGACACTACTAAGGAGAGACAAGGAGCACATCAGGTGCTGCAAAGGGGCCTGTCTCCAACCCCGAGAGAGGTGGGTGCAGGCCCCTGCCTCTGGCTGGACACAGGATGGCAGGAGAAGCTCACCATGGATGCTCCTCCCATGCTGGGGGCTGGTTGGGCTGGTTGTGATCTCCAGGAGCAGCAAGAAGCAGGCAAACAGCCTGCAGCTTCCTATTGCCTGACAGCAGGCTGCTTGATATCATCCTTCAGGCTCCTGCCTGAACTTCCAGGTGCACCAGACCCTGTCGACAATGTGATCTGGAGCTGAGAGGCAGCACTTCTACAGCAGCGTATGTGTGTCTGAAGGGATGCTCAAGCACCTCCCGACTTGGAGGGCTGAGAAAAGCCCATTTGTGGCCTGACTGCCCAAAGATGAGCCCCCCAGTGCTGAACAACCTCCCCTTGGCCCTTGCAAACCTGGAACACAGTAAGAGTCACAATTTGGTGTCTTCCTTTGGGCTGAGCACTTTAACAACTTTAATTTATCTCCCTACAGAGCCTCCCCGGGCAGAGGTGTGGAGTCCCAAGCACATCTGTCTGCAGCAGCAGGGAGAGTGTTGCTCCACCATTGACACTGAGATTTGGTGGATGCTTTGGGCTGCCAGAGGGAGGAGAAGTGGTGAACTCTCAAGCTTCATCTCCCTCTTTCTGTGTGTACCCTGGACATGCCATGCATGGGAGTGTGTGACATGGTCCTGGTTTTCCTGGCAGCACTGGTGGCACTGACATCTTTTAGTGAGACACAGCGTTCAGGCTGGGGAGGAGCAGGGCAAGAGGTTGTCCTGCCAGTGGTGGGAGGGGAAATTCGAGTTGTGACTCTGCAGGAAACTGTGACTGATTCTGTAGGTAGAGCAGGGACTGCAGGTGGGACTGGAACATTGTCAGGGAGATGTCAGCTGTGATGGGAATGGAGGGAGGAAGAAGACTCTGCACATCCCTGTGAGTGTTCACAACCACCTTTCTAGGGGTTGTTTTTGCACAGGTGTTTCGAGAAAGACAGAGCTGCTAGGGTAGAGTCCAACACTAGAAATGGAAACTTCTCTCCCAGGTATATTTGATAAAATGCTTTCAGCCTGTGTAGGAATGGCCAAAATCATCAGGAGAAGGCTGGGTCAATGCAAGGAGTGTTGAAATTCCTTTCTGGCTTTACAGGTCATGCGCAGAAGGACTCCGTGCTCCAATCCCCTCCAGAAGGGACCATCCAATCAGGATACAACACAACACTCTGATTTCTCCACCAGCTATTACAACCCTGACATCTACTTGTACCAGCAGCTCCCAAACCAGTCCCCTCCAATGCTGCTGGGGGTGAGTAAGTACAAAGCTCGTGTGGATTCAGGGAGGTTCTCCTCTGTGCTGTCTGCAGAGGACTCCCAGGTGCTTCTGTGTGTGGGGAATGCCGAAATCCAGGACAGCACTCTCTGTCTCTGCGTGCTGAGTCCACATCTGTGCCCTCAGTGTGCAGCACTGCGCAGGAAGGGGAGGGTGTGTGCTGGGGAGCGACTCCCTCCCCACCACTGCTTGGGTGTAGCTCTGAGCTCAGCCTGCCCAGGAACTGCACGCTGGTGCTGGGGTGAGGCTGGGTCTCTGCCTGCCCAGCCTGTGCAGCAGGGAGAAAATCTGGGCATATTGCAATGAACCACAGAACTGGTTGGGTTGGAAGGCACCTTCTGAGATCATGCAGCCCCTGTTCAAGCTGGGTCAGATAGAGCAGCTTAACCAGGACCATGTTAAGTTGGTTTTTAAACCGGTGTCCACTACCTCTAGTCCTGTCAGTGGGCACTGCTGAGAAGAGTCTCTTCTTCATCCCCTCCCATCAGGTATTTACAGACACTGCCAAGATCCCCCTCGAGCCTTCTCTTCCCCAGGCTGAACACTGCCAGCCCGCTCAGCCTGTCCTCATAGGAAAGCTGCTCCAGTCCCTGCACCATTTTGCTGGGCTCATTCAGCTATCTTTCTTGTACTGGGGAGCCCAGGACTGGACCCAGCACTCCAGAGGTGGCCTCACCAGCGTTGAGGACAGAGGAAGGATCGGGACACTTGACCTGCTGGTGATGTTCTTCCTACTGCAGCCCAGGCTGCTGTTGGCCTTCCTTGCCACGAGGGTCCATTGCCACAGCAGAGTCGGGAACACCCCTAAGCTGCTGAAGCTGACTGGGATAGAGCTGTGAGTATTCAGAAGTATCGCAGCTGCTTGTCCAGCTCTTACTCTTCCTCAGCATCCACCAATGAACATTATAGGAGGAGGGGGCTCTTGGTAGGAGACATAAGTGCTCCTGTGGATTTACCTCCCGGAAATAAAAGCCAAAGGAGGGAAAATGTCCTCCTAGCCCTGCACCTGGGGATCAGGGAAAGCCTCAACATGTGACAAAGGCCCATCAGCCAGACACTGGACAAGATGCTCTGTTCAACCCCTTGAGCTGCTCCCCTGCTTTCAGGTCTCTTTCAGCACTAAGGACACCCAGAATCACCACGAGGTTTCCCCCCAGAGCCTTGACTCAAGAGATCCTATTGTTTCAGCGGACAGGACCCTTTCAGTGTGCCTTGAGGAACTCACTCACCTGAGGAACTTCACCAGAGGTCACTGCAAAGGCCTGTGGAAGGTGAGAGTGGCCAGTTCACTAAGGCTGTCTGATCAAGTCCCCTTTCCTTTCAAAGGGAAGAACAAGTCAAAGGGAAAGTGATAATCAAGGCACACAATGACACCAGTCTCTCAGGAAGTGATCAGTGTCCCATCAGGGAACTGCAGGTGAAGCTTTGAAGTGTTGGAGGCTGAGCTTTTTAAGTGACTAGAAGTGACAAGAGGAACCTGAGGATTTGGGGTGTTTGAGGGAGTCCTGCAGAAGTAGGCAAGAGTTCTGAAGGAATGCTTAGGGGAAGTGTCAAAGGTGGTGGGGAAGAGGGGACTGGGGAAGAGCAAGGGGAGGCAATAGAGAGGAGGAAGGAAACTGGAACCAGCAGCACAGAAGCACATGTTGGGATGATCCCTGTGCCTGATCACTACTGTACCTCTTGTCTTATGAAATCCTTTTTCAACCATCCTACTGAGTAACTTCACTCCCTTTCCAAATGTGAGGGTTGCAAGGTCTGAGTGCCAATAAGTGGAGAGAGGGATGTGAAAGAGAGAGTTAGGTGCCAGTATTTGAAGAGCCAACCTATGCCCGTAGAGATTGTATACCTGGGTGTCAGCAGTTGAATCACCAGGGTGTGTGCTGTAAAATCTAAGTGCCAGCAACTGGAGAAGGGTCACAGGTCATAGAGCCTATGACCCTCTGCGCCAGCAGCTGGAGGGACTGGAGTGTAAGCAAGGTCTGGGTGCCAGCAACTGGAGAAGGAAGAAGGTGGCAGAGGGGTCATACATCTTGCTGTCAGCAACTGCAGGGACCACATTGCATGTGTATGTGTGGCAGGTCTGAGAACCAGTGACTGGAGGGACCTCAGTGTGTTTCTCATTTTTCTTTTTGACATGAAACCGATGTGCATGGGTGCGTATATGGAATTTCACAGAATCACAGAATCATCTAGTTTAGAAAGGACCTTGAAGATCACCTAGTCCAACCGTTAACCTAGCACTGACAGTTTCCAACTACACCATATCGCTAAGCGCTATGCCGACCTGACTCTTAAACACCTCCAGGGATGGGGACTCCATCACCTCCCTGGGCAGCCCATTCCAACACCCAACAACCTGTTCTGAAAAGAAATACTTCTTAATATCTAGTGTAAACCTTCCCTGGCACAACTTGAGGCCATTACCTCTTATCTTATCCCTCATTACTTGGTTAAAGAGATTCATCCCCAGTTCTCTGCAAACTCCTTTCAGGTAGTTGTAGAGGGCAATGAGTTCTCCCCTCAGCCTTCTATTCTCCAAACTAAACAACCCCAGTTCCCTCAGCCGCTCCGCATATTGCACTCCCATTTGCAGCATATTTCAGTGAGTGGGCAGAAAAGCTGTATCTAAAGTCTGAGACAGAGGTGGGTAAGGGAGCCCAGGGCCCACTCATGGCTGCTAGACAGGCTGATATTACCAAGCCATGGTAATGTTTGAGGGATCCAAGAGTGTGGGGATGATGGTGAGAGGAGTGGGAGATTTCACACATCTTTTTACTAGTGAACATCAGACTGGCTTAGCCAGAGAGAAGGAGGAGCCCCAGGTGCTGGGTGAGAGGGCCCAGGCTCCAGGCAGGGCTATTAGATAGGTTGAGGGCCCGTGCTGGTATTTGGGGTGTGGTGGTTAGGTCCTGTCGGGGTCTGAGACCACGTGGCCGCTGCCCGTCCCCCACAAAGGGAGTGAAATACAAAGCCCTGGGGCTGAGATAAGGAGAGGTTTAATACAACAGTGCAACAGCAACAAAATAAACAACAACAATAGCAATAACAATAGCAGTAATAACAATGAACAGAGCAAGATATCTACCGATACAGCAGTGAGAACAGAGAGATGGCATAACACACGCGTTAACCGACTCTCCTGCGCTCCCGCGCTTGGGCACCAGGAGGTGATGTCAGCATGGTATATGAATAACCTGGCTAGAGCTTCCCCCCCACTACTGGGGAAACTTAACCCTATCCTAGCTGAACCAGACATAGGGGATACACAAACGTGACTTGTGAGTGACAACAGCGGGTGAAGCGTGTGCGATTTCACTGAGAACTCTATGTCACAACCATACTGGAGACAGTCAAGCCACAGGCTACTTAGATGATGGAGAGCCTGAAGCATGTCTCGTATGGAGATCCCAGCTGAGAGAGCTGGGACTGTTCAGCACAGAGAAGAGAAGTCTCAGAGGAGCTCTCATCACTGTGTACAAATATCGGAAGGGAGGGTGTGAAGAAGGCAGAGCCAGTCTCTTCTGCATGGTGCCCTGTGACAGGACATGGGGCATTGGGCACAAAGTGAAATGCAGGAGGCTCTCTCTGAACACCAGGGAACAATGTTTGACTGTGAGGATGAGGGAGCACTGTCACAGGATGCCCAGAGAAGTTGTGGAGTCTCCATCCTTGGAGGCATTCAAAGGCCATCTGGACATGGTCCTGACAACACAGCTCTAGGTCACTCTTCCAGAGCATGGGGTTGGAGCAGCTGACCTGCAGACATCCCTTCCAAATTTAAGAATTCTGTGATTCCATAATGTGAAACATGAGGAGAGGCTGAGAGAAATGACCCGCTTCAGCCTTCAAATGAGACGCTAAAGGGAGAGGTTTATAATCTTCTAACACTTGACTGGAGGATTGTGGAGGTTTGAACTCAGCCGGCAGCCAGACACCGTGTGGCCAGCTGTTCACCTCCCCCTCTCCCCTCTGGTAAGATAGGGGAGGGACAAAAGAAGAGAATTCGTGGGTTGAATAAAAAGAAAGAATTTACTAAATATAACAAGAGAACAACAGTAACAATAGTGAGTTCAAAAAGAAAACGGGTAAAATGCAGCAGTGGCTTACCGAGCGCGACGACCGCCCCCCCCCCCAGCAACAATACTGCAGAGAGAGACAGAGACAGAGAGCGCGAGTGCCCGCCCTGATGGTATGAAATACTCCAATGAAAATTAACTCCATCCTGGTCGAAACCAGGACAAGGATGAAGAGAGGAGCCAAACCTGGATGAAGATTGGAGGAAGCCAGAGGGAGCAAAACTCCCCTTGAGCATAGTGATGGAAAGAAAGGCAATGGACACAGTCTGGAACAGGGGAAATTTATAGCGGAAATTAGGAATGTGTTTTGGTTTTACCCATGTGGTTGGAGCATGGGTGTAGATGGATCCCAGTAAGAATGGCACTGCAGCTCCTTAAGGTGTTGGTTAAAATACCATTAACTGAGATGAGACAAGAAGGAAAAGGGGGATGGCACAGGTAATGTTATGTCCCTTCAGATTCTGGCAAATCCCAAATATGGATCATGAAAAGGACCTTGAGTTGGGGTTTGTCACGTGCTGCAAATCCTGCCCGTTCTGAGATTCACTGACATTGTCGTCTCTGGAGTTGTCATGGGATTTTCTTAGACATAGGCAAGTCTGTTCATCATTTCTACTGCTGAGAAAAATAACGTTCATATGAAAACACGGTGTTTCATTCACTCCTAAAGACAAGGACGTGTTTGTGGCATCATTGCCGAGTGCCAAGTGATATATAGAGCACAGCACAGCACGCGTCCGTGCCTGCTCAGGTCAGCTGCCATGCGGATCCCTAACTCCTCCAGGAACAATCATCTTCTGGTTACTGTGGGCCACTAGAGGCAGGCAGGGAGATACACTGGTTCCTGAGGTACTTTAGTTTGGATAGAGGAGAAAGCTGATACTGCCTGGAGGATTCAAAAGGGACAGTCGGGATCTGCAGGGCTTGGAGTGTCATTCTTCAGGTGTCAGAGAGCTGCATCCTAGAGATGTGCTGAGGGAGGTGTAGGGGCAGACACTACGATGGAGCCAGGTGCAGAAAGTCAAACAAAGAGAGTATTAGGGAGGTTGAGAGAGGAGACACAAGCATCAAGAATGGAGAGACTCCCAATGAGGATGGTTGCAGGTTGAGGACTATGGCTGTGTTTCTCCTCTCAGTAGAAATACAGAAATCCTCATCTTCCTGAACATGTCTTATGTCTGCTACGAAGCCTAGGGAGGCAGATCCACCTCCGGAGCTTGTTGTAGGGTTGTTACTGTAAAAGCCAGCAGAGGAACTCTCTAAGACTCCTTTTGGAGTTTTAGAAAGCAGGCATTCTTTGTTGCAGCACTAGGCACACATGCAAATACCTTCATATTGTGTGCCCACGAGTGTGCCTAAGATCTATAAGCGGCAGCTAATATACAGTGTGATCATTCATAGTCACATTTTTTCTGAGAAGTGAGTTACATATGCATTAGATTTCCTGCAACTAATTATAATATCTGCATCCCATTTTTCTTGCTGGGTGGTGGTCTCGAGGGGTCCCTGGTGGTCGTTGGTAGTCTTCCTCACCATGTCTGCTGGTTGACCTCAGTGCTCACACATGCTCACAAAGGCCTGTTTAGGAGGTACTGTGCAGCTGTTTGTGTCTTGAGCTGGTTTGTTTTAATTTGCCCTGTCCGTGTTCCTGTTATCTTTAAGAATAGGCCCCGACTGTCTTATTTATTAATGTCTTCTCTTCAAACCCCTTTCTTCTTCACAAAAGCATGAAACTTCAGCTGTATCTGCACACTCCAGAAGTTGCATTGACATTGACCTACATTATTCTCAGAAAAAATGATGTTCAGCAAGATGAAAAAGCAAGATGAAAAAAATCTGTTAGCAAGCTGTTTTGGCTCACAGGATAAGCTTCAGCCTGTTCTTCCACTGGGAAAGACTGTGTTGTCCTTAGAACCCACCACTTCTCTAGAAACCTCCTTTTACAGCCTTGGGAGGTTCAGCACTTCCATAAGAATATTCCTGTTATTACCATTATTGTTACTTGGATCATTATTCGCCTCATTGTGGAGGTTTTCTGTTGGAAAGCCCATATAAGACTTAAGGAAAATGACCAGGATGTTATCTTTGTTGTGACTGGTCCATGGAACCACTCTGGAGTTGATCTGGAAAGCGGGTGGCGGTAGTGGTCTCCACCTGCCCCTCCTCCCATCCCTTCGTGTGCCCTTTCAGCTCTGGGGTGAAGGGCTGCCCCATCACCACCCCTTGCAGTGCAGCGCTCCAGTGGGTAGCCCCTGGGCTCCCTGTGTGTGTGGCGGTGGGGCGTGACCCACTGATCCCTCATCCTGTTTCCTCCTGACACCTCAGCCCTTTTCCCTGTGGATTAAGTTGTCCTTCTTGCCTCTGGGTTTGTGGCATCCAGCAGCCTTGCTGGAGACAGGTTCCTCTCTTAGACTGTGGTTTACACCACCGGAGCAGGACACAGGCAGAGCCCCTGGGTTGCTGCACAGCAGGGCTCATCTGCTATTTCTGGGGTTTGGGCGAGAGGTGTTGCAGAGCAAAGAAATGGGAGATGTGAGAGAAACAGAAGAGACTTCTCTTCCCAGAAGAAATAGCAGTGTCCCCAGAGAGCTGAGGACCTCAGGGGAAGATGTGAAACCCCTGACCTCCCAGATGTCCAGCAGTGGCTGTGCAGAAGAGCAGGTGATTCTAGCTGGGGAGGTGAGGACTCCACTGTCAGCTGACGGGGAACAGCCTCTTCCCACAACTGGGACCCCCAGAGCCCCCAGGGCCCCTCACTGTGGAGATGCTGAGAATGCCCTTGGCTGAGGGACCCACAGAGGAGGGAGAAACCCAGAAGGAGCATTTCAGGCATAGGAAGAACAGATTGTTTCCCTCCTCTGCTTCTTCCTTTGTTCCCCCAACAGAGTAATTTCCGGCAGCTCTGTTATCTGGGGGCTGGGAGGTTCTTTTCTAACTCTCTTTCACTGAACAAATGGGCAGGTTGGTCTCGATAGGCAACTCGGATATCTCATCCTCACAGCCATCCTGGGGCAACTGCTGGGTAAGTCCTGGCTTTCTAGAAACACATAGTTCTTCTTCTCCTCAGGAAACCCTCAGCAGTCTTATCGGGTCCATATGGGGAAGGAGTCCTGAATAACAGGAGAACACTGGGAAATGTCAGCTGACATCTGTGGTTTTCACTGGTTCTCTCAAAATGCTCTTACTTTTGAAAAGGAGAGAGGAGAGATACCTCAGGCCCCCTCTCCATCTTCTCTCTCCCCTTTGATCCATTCCTCTCTACCGCTCTCTTCTGCTCCACCTGCTGTCACCATAGGAGATCTCAGCTGTCTCTGCTGTCTCATGTTTCTCGATTTCCAAAGCAAGTTAGCAGATCCTATCAGTGCTGCTACAGGGACTTTAAAGCACTCATCCCACTGACCCCTGAGGATCCTAGGGCCCTCAAGTCTGCCTCCTGCCTGGCACATCCCTGCCATGGCCTCCACTTTCCTCCTGGTTGTGAGCATATCAAGGGCTTGTCTTTCAAACACTGGTCTCAGCTGTGTGTTTACTCAGGGACGAAGGACCCCTCAGAGAAAACAGGGATAGTGCAGCAGGAGGAAGCTTTTTAATGCAGTTCCAAGGGCCCCTCAACATTACGGAGGGGTACTGGTACCAGCACACAAAAGACAAACATGACAGTCTGTTCCCTTCACCACTGGACAGTAGACTAAGGAACTGAAACACAGCACAGCTCAGGGTCCATTCTGGTCTGAGATCTTGGAGCTCCTGTCCAAAACTAGTCTCCACCTTGCAGTGCCCAGGCCTCATGATGTTACTGTAGGGCAAGGGACAGGAAGCTTTCTCCTCCAGGGTTTTAAATCCATTTCTAATATGCTTATACAAGGCTTCCCAGTAGAGCTATTGAGCTTCCCTTTCTTCCAGGCACCATGGGGCAGACCACAGTCACCCAGCAAGAAGGACAAGTCAGTGCAGAGGAGAGAGGCACCTTCCAGATCACCTGCTCATACCAGGTCTCTAACCTTTATGGATTCTCCTGGTACCAGCAGAGCAAAGGCCAAGCTCCCCAGCTGCTCTCGTATCAGGCAGCAGCTGGCCCAAGGCAGAGCACCCGTCTCACCACGCTGCTGAACACCACAGGGAAATACAGCGTCCTGCAGCTGGAGGAAGTTGAGGTCTCTGACAGTACCTTGTACCTCTGTGCTGTGCAAGACACCCTGGTGCAAGGAGGTTCCTTGGCTGTGCAAGAAGCCAAGGGGAGGGAAGGGATGTGTATGTGCAAGGCTGAGCTTGGGGGAAGGGGCCCTCAGCTCTCCCCTGGCAGCTCTGCTTCCCCTGGGCACCCAGGGATCTGCAGGCCAAAATTTTCTTCCAGGAGGGGACAGTGTCAGTGGTTTGAGATGAAGGAGAAGGTGGTGACAGAGTCTCAGGTCCTCTTGTTCTCACCATGGTTCACATGGTTTTTCTGCCCATTAGATATGGTGAGGGGGCAGGCAATGCAGGAGGTTGTGGCTGTTTGTTCAATGTTTCCTTGCTGCTGCACTTTCCTTTCTGTAATTCCCTGCTGTGCATTGCTTCCTCAGGTTTACCTGCAGGCCTGTCTCTTAGAGTACCTGCTCCGGGATGTGTCCCTCAGAGGTCAGAATTCAAAGTACAATGGAAAATATAAAGAGGATGTTGTGGGGCAACGCTCCTTCCTGGAATTGCATGATTATTAAAATAGTGGATAATAGTCTGAACCACCTTGTAGATTCTCCTGTTGCTGCATCACCATGTGCTGGGATCCAGAGGACCTGCTCTCCCCAGTGCACTCTGCCAGTCCTTGGAGCCCTTCTCATGCCCTACCTCATGGGCCTGCCACGAGAAGACCCGGCCTTGGGGTCAGCTGCCTCATGCCTGGGGGAAGCTCAGGCAGCACAGATGGATCATGGGGGTTTGGGCACTGGCTGCTGTCCTTGGGGTGCCCTGTCTGGTGGGAGCTAGGGGTGTGTGAGTGACAGGAGGGCTGTGGTGTGAGGGCTGGACAGGCTGAATTCAACATCAACCTTAGGGTCATCTTAGCCCTTTGAACTGTGTAACTGCTGGGCTGTGGGGTGATCTCTTTGGGGGATGGACGCTGTAGAGGTGACATGTCATTGCTATCTTTGCCCTTGAGTGCAGGTCACACCCCTCATTCTCAGGAGAGGTGGGAAGATGATGAGGAGAAGTTCTGGGGCTGTTTTAAAAGATTTTTCTGCATCCTTTGCTGGTATCTTTTGACTGAGTTTCTTTTCCTAGTACTAAAGCAAGAAAAACTCCCTTTTGCACAAACTTCTGAGCTACTAACCTCTCAGAGCCTCCAGGAGCATTGGGCTCCTCTCTAGGGGATAGCAGTGGTCAGGCGTCCTTTCTGCAGGACATGCTCTGAGGCCAAGGGCCTGTGTCTGAGCAGAGATGCTAGAAGGCAGAGCCCTATGGCCACTGGCTGTGGAGGAGCCAGGGATGTCTTCCTCAGCTTCAAGAAACAGTGCCTGAGAGTGCCCAACTGCCATGTGTCCCATCCTTCCCTTCCTCTCCAAATGCTGAAACATCTGCTTGGTCCCTGACTCGATCACCCACCAATCAAGAAAATGCCTTTTTTCCTCAGCAACTCGATACAATGTCCACCAATAAAAGGATTATGTGGAGGCAGAGGCTGGGATGCAGAAAGCTTTAATGACTCTGAAGAGGGAAATGAGTTCACTTTGAGAGGAGGCAGCCAGAGCAGAGAGAGCACCAACAGCTGCCAAATGTCTGTGCCCATTGGCCATGGTGGAGATCCCAGAAGGGATCCATCATCATGGAGGGAGAGGGGCCAGCAGATCCCCCAGCTTGGTTTTGGAATTTTACAGCCCAGAAGAAGAGAAGAGAAGAAAGTCATGGGAGGGAGTAGAAGACAGGGGAGTTAGACTTTGGCCATGTTTTCAGAGAGACCCCGCTGCCCTCCCTTGGGAGGATGCTCAGCCTCTCTGAAATCACTGGCCAGGAGCTCTGTCCTCAGTCCAGCATGAGCTTCTGGGTTCCTGGTGGTCCTCGTCCGCGCTGTCATCAGTGGCTTTAGCAGGGGGGGCACCTTCTGCCACAGTAGCAGCTGGTAATGCAGGAGAGGTCAAAGCCCCCAGAGTTGATGGGCACTCCGTCACAGCTGAGGATGCTGCCAACAGCAGCGGAGGTGGAGGAGCCCACAACGGTGTTCTGTGGGAAGGAGCTGAGGATGGGTCCGGGCAGGGTCACCACCACGGGGGAGGGCTGGATGACGATGGTGGAGTTCTGGCACTGCCTGACACAGGGCTCATTGCAGCTGTTGGCCAGCGGGGTGGGGCCGCAGGGCCGGCAGCAGGGCTCACAGGGCTGGCACTGGTCACAGCAGGACATGTCTTGAGGCCCGAGGAACACCTGGGAGAGAGGGCAGGGAGGAAGAAAAACATGGGGACGTGTGAGGAGCAGCTTGTCACTGCACCATGAGGCAGCTACAGAACATGCAGTGCCTAAATCTGGAGTCTATGAAGAGATGAATGAGGGTTTCTTGGACTCATCCTGAGACGGATCAAAAAGAAGCACCAGCTGCTATGTGGCTACTGTCTACCCCTGAGTACAGAAGCCTCGTCACTACTGTTCCATCTTCCCTCCAAGCTTAACTCTCCCCACTCCCCTCTCACATGACAAGCAGCCCCAAGATCTGGTATAGAACAAAGCCAGTCTCAGCTGACAGGTTCACTGAAGTGAGACTTCCTTTGCGAGAAAGCAGAGAAGGAGAAGGGGCCTCGGACTCACCTGGTTCTCAAGGAGACGGACACAAGAGAATTGGCTGAGAGAGTGAGGAGCTGGGCTGGCTTTTATCCTGGACCTTTACTGCCCCAGGCTGACAGAGGCATCCCTTGTAGAGGTGGTTATTATCTGACAAGCTCATCTTGAATGCAAAACATCCCACCTAATGCTATGGGCTGTGTTTTGCCTTATGGAATCGTCTTTTCATTTCCTGCTTCATGTCAGGTACATTCTCCAGTGAAGGCATCTTTTGCATGACAGGATGAGAGGCCCAAGCATTTCCGGAGCATGACATACAAACATGCACACACACATGCACACACACACACACACACACAAAGCTTGACCTCTAGTAATTCAGAGTTTATTGAGAAGACTCAAGACTCCCAAAGAGAGAGTCATATATACTGTCCACTCAAGTGTTGGACTTCAGAGAGTCATATTCTCCCAGCCCTGTTTCCAAGGGCTCCCTGTGGCTGCGTGTCATGGTCCACTCGGTGGACTCGTGATGGTTCGTTTGCTACGATCTCGAAAGTTCAAAATTAAGGTGTCCAACACTAAAGGGGATAGCAGTAATCAAACAGTGAAACTTTATTGGGTTGCCTGTGAAGCGGCACGCGATAGTTAGAGATGGGTGAAAGAAAGGAGAAAAGTAAAGTCAAGTTTAGAGAGAAGAGGGAGAGAGGTTATAGCTACCACCGCTGATCTCACGACGTCCTAACGGTCCCGGGTCCAGCTGATGCTGCGTCATCGATCGTCGTGGTCCTTGGTGGGGAAGCTTCCAATTTTCGTTGTCCAGAAGTCATCTTTTATGCTTAGTAACACACCTTGCTCCACCTCTGCCTCAGGGGTCTCCGCCCTTCTCAGAATTCAATTATCATATCTCCACCCCTCTCGAGCAAAGCCATTGCGCGTGCACGGGGGGGAGTGTCCGAGGTGTGGTCAGTCTCGGAGGCGGGTAACCTTCAACCAGGAGGTGTGTTTTGGTATTATAATGAAGCAAAGTTCATCTGAGGTTCATGATTTCTTCATCGGTGTTATGGCAACAGTCGCGATCCATCTTTTTTGACAATGGCTATGCAATTATCACTAACCGCTCTGGCTAGGCCCAGGTACTGAACAATAGCACAACACTCTTTGTACTACACGGCTCAGGCACCAAGGAACAGCACTGCACTGCCTGTACCACACGGTTCAGTACTCAGGAGAACAGCACAGCACTGGCTGTGCCACACAGTTCTGCATTCAGGAGCCTTTGCACCACATTCCGTTCCAGGGGTCGGCAGCTGCGCTCCAAACAGGCCGTTGTCGGGTACCTCACTGTCCATGTCCCTGATGACAATGTTGAGACAATGCTGATCTTCTGACCGACTCTTACACTGCGGGAAGACAGATCTGTGCTTGTTGAGAGCGGGAGATGCAATTGATGAGAGAATTGTGTCCAGCTTGAGCCCATTCACCCCAAAAAATCCTTTTCCCTGCTCTCTGTCTGTCCCTGAGTACCGTGGACATGGATGTGGGCTTTAGGCATGGGATGGAGGTGCTTCTAGGTGCTGGTAGGACAGCCTGTGGGTTCATTCCTGATCGCATGATGAAACAAGCCATGGAGATGTGACCAGGTAGGTCGGACCTGCTGTGAGCTAATGCTAGCTGGGAAGTTCAGAGGTGACCATGGGTCAAGGGCAGGATCAGTGTCTCCAGAAAGAGGGTTCATTCCATTTGCCGTGTACATCTGCTTTGGGGTGGGATAAGTCCCGTGTGTGAGCTGACGTCTCTTCACTGACTGAGGGAAAGAGGAGGCCACGAAGATGGTGAGAGGGATGGAACACCTCTCCTATGAGGAAAGGCTGAGTGAGGTGGGATTGTTCAGCCTGGAGAGGAGACGGGTCTAGAGAGACCTTCTTGAGGTCTTTCAATTCTTAAAGGGAAGCTTATAAGAAAGACAGAGAAAGATGTTTTCAAAGGGCCTGTAGTAATAAAGAGGCAATGGCTTTAAACTGAAAGAAGGTAGATATAGATTGGTCATAAGGAAGAAAATTTTTCCTATGAGGGTTTTGAGACACTGGCAGAGATTTACCCAAGAAGTTGAGGCATCTCCATAATTGGAAGTGTCCAAGGTCAGGTTAGATGGGGCTCTGAGCAACCTGACCTAGTGAGAGATGTCCCTACCCATGGCAGGAGGTTTGAACTAGATGGTCTTTCAAGGTCCCTTCCAACACAAACTCTTCTATGATTCTGTGAGTCTATGAATTATGCTGGTGAGTGAGTCTGGGTTGAAAGAGACTCTACACAAGGATGTGCTGGAATCTGAGTTGGTCCCACAGGGCTGGAAGGACATATCCCCTGAGGGGATCTTGTTCCATTTCACTCACAACTCCTTAATTACCTATATTTTCTAAGAGTGTGATGCATATTTACTAAGAGTGAGATCCAAAGCATGGCAGAGAAGTCAGAAGAGACTCCCTCTCCCTCATGTGGAAGAGCTCATTTGGGCAGCGTGCATGGCAGCAGGAGGCTGCAGCAGCACTGCACAGCTGTGGCTTCTATCCCCAGATGACCTTCTTGGAAGAGTGAAGACTAATGGTCAGGGGTGGAATGTGTCTGGCAAGGTGAGGCAAGAGTGTCTTTCCAAATTGCTGCTAAACTGTGAAGGAGGAGTTTAAAGTAGGTATGGAGGGAGAGGTCTCCCACAGACTGAAGAGCAGGGATGTCACAAGGGTAGAAGAGGCATGCACGGGGGAACAGCATGCCAGGGGAGGCTCTCACACTTCCCCTGTGACGCAGGTGGTGGTGTACTTAGGTGGCGGCTATGCATTTCCTGCCCAAGAAGAGGAGGCAGATGACACCTTTGTCAGGCAGTTGGTGAAAGCCTCACAGTCACAAGCCCTGGTGCTCATCTGGTACCACGTCAGTACCTACTGCAGGAGGAAAATGGCTGGGCACAAGCAAAACAGGACATGTCTGGTGTGTATGGAATACAAATTTTTGATGCAGGCAATCCATGAATGGATTAAGGGAGAGGATCTCTTAGACTTGCTAGTCACAAAAGAGGAAGAACTGTTGAATGATGTAAAGTTCATGGGCAGCCTTGCCTGCAGTGACCAGGAGACTGTGGAGCTCAGGATCCTCAGAGGACTGACCAAGACAAACAGGAGGATTACTGCCCTGACTTCAGAAGAGCACGGCTTAGTCTCATCAGGGACTTTCCGGCTTGGTATGCTGCCATGGGAAACTGCCCTGGAGCCCAGAGAGTCCCAGGAGAGGGGACTGACCTTCAAGACACCTCCTCAGAGCACAAGGATGGTCCCTGCAATGTGCAAAGAGGTGAGTCAAGAAAAGCCAAAACGACTGTAGTAGACGCTTACAAAGGAGGTGAAGGGAATCAGGCAAGATATCTCTGAGCCTATTGGCAGCAAAAGGAAGGCTGAATAGGTGAGGGCTCATTGGTCAGTGAGGAAGAGGACTTGGACAAATAACAAGGAAAAGGCTGATGTACTCGATGCCTGTTTACCTTCAGTTTTCATTGATATGGCTTCTCCGCAGGCCCACCATGTCCCTGAACCTTCCCACAGACTCTCAGGGAATGAAGCAGCACCCACAGTAGAAGAAGAAAGAACTAAGGAGCTCTTACTCTCATCTGGCCATACACAAGTTCATGGGATCATTTGGGGTGTATCCAAATGTGTTCAGGGAGTCTCTACTCAGTCCCTGAAAAGGACATGCAGGAAATACTCTCAGAAGCCGTTCCTAAACTCATGAAAGGCTCAAGACGGGCTTGGAAGCAGCTCACATGAATTGACTGAGGCGAAATCATGCCTGAGCAACATCATTGCTTTCTGTGAGGAGGTGACTGGGACTGTGGGGCAGGGGAGAGGCACTGGCTTGGCTGTACCTGGATTTTAACAACAGCTTTGACATACCCTCATGGGTGCACACACATGCACACCTATACCCACACCAAGGTACGCACACACACAGAGGCATGAACGCACACAGACATGTGTCATATCTGTGCACTTGTAAAGAGGTGTGTGCACACAGGTTTCCAAAGAAGTCCATGAGCAGACACAGGCACAGCCTCCCCACAAACCAACATGTACACACAGATATTCAACACACATGCTTACATATATGCATCCTCCTTAACCCAGGGGTGTGCAAACAAATTTACCTGTACGCTGATGTACAGCGACACGCAGGCAAAAAAGCACATACCAACATATATATGTGCCCACACACTTACATATCTGCAGACCAATGTCATATCCGTCCATGCTCACCTGCATGAAGGCACGTGCATGTGATAAAACACATACGCCCTCATCAACAGACGTGCACAAACACACCCGCAGCCAATATTTGTGCACACTCCTGCTTGCCTGTGCATTACCCCAGGCACACACAGGCACACGTATGTGCAAATGGACACGTGAGCACAGCCAGAAGAACATGTATGTGAGCATGACCATGCACACACAGCACTGACAACCAGGAAGTTCAACGCCAGCTCTCAGCCTCTTGCGATGACAAATCCTAGGCAAGTCCTTCAGGCCCTAGACTTAAGGCAATGAATCAGTTCCTGGCCATTCTCATCAGTTTTAATAAGAACAAGGGTTTGACTGGGCTTCATTCTGGTGTTTTCTCACTAGAAAAGTGAGAGATGAAGCTGCCATGGCCTTTCCAGGCATTCAGCTTCTCTGTGTCCCAAGTCTGTGCGTCAGGGATAACGTAAAAACTGGAGAACCATATTGCTGCAGCCACAAAGAATCCCCACATTGCAAGTGAGACAACTCTTACAGCCTTAGATGCTCCAAGCTGTGCTCAGTGGTCTCCTGAAGGGAGATGTGGGGCTGGGGGACAGGCCCCTGCTCTGTAAAGGAAATGGTGCCTCAGTGGTGTATTCACACAGCAGCAGAGCGTGGTGTCCCCTGGGACAAGCCAGACTCTCTACAGGTTGCAGACACTGAGGCTGGGGCAACAGAAATGAGAGTGTCTGGTTCCAGTAAGAGAGGTACTCAGCTTCTTCCAAGCGTTCCTTAAAATGCCCATTATTAGTGCTAAGACAAGAAAGGAAAGCAGGATTATGTCTGTGACCTTACATCCCTTCACGTGCTGGAAAGCCTGAGCTGCTCTACATCAGCTGCTCTCCCAGAATGAGAGAATCACAGAACAGCTGAGGTTGGAAGGGACCTCTGGATGTCATCTGGTCCAAGCCCCCTGCTCAAACATGGCCACCTAGAGCCAGTTGCCCAGGACCGTCTCCAGGTAGTTTTGGATATGGGAAGGCCTGTGACCTCCCTGGGCAACCCACGGCAGTTGTCAGTCACTCCCACAGCACAGTATAATTTGTTGCCCCCTTTCTAGAGTACAGGACACTGTGTATGTCTCATCCACACATGAATTACCCCATTTTGGTCAGTCAGGCTTTTAGAAAATTTTCTTCAAATGGAAACAGATCTCGTCATCATTTCACCTGTCTAACAGTAGAAACTGGCCAGCGTTGGCAGTGAAGAAATACCAACAAATTTCACATCCACTTTTCTTAGGGTGTAAATCAAGGTGCACAGCACAGGAATAAGTGTGATGTAAAGAACAGCTCCTACTCTGTCAGTCAATGGTTTAAATCACCATAAATAAAACCCAACCTCTGGCACAATTACACTTAATTTGAAGTGTAAAGCCTGCATGGATCCTGTGGCCTTTTCCTACCTTTGCAAGAGCTCTTTAGTTGGGTCGGCAAACCAGGGGTCATGCCAGGAGTCAGTGGCAGCACTTTGGCAGTGTTTTGGCCAAGGGTCTTACTCATCTGTCAGAAACAATGCCATCCCTCCCTCATCCAGAAGGAAAATTTCAGAGAGTATCATCATTGCCAAGGACCTTCCCCTTGTTACAAGATTCAGTGTGGTAGCATAGGAGGTCTATATGGATGATGATGTTTGTCATTAGCAGCATGATTAGGGAAAAAAATTTCAGACATGGAAGTGAAACGCTGCTATAGAGCTTTTGGCCTTCAGGTGTTCTGAGCTGTGTTTTATGAGCCAGCCTCAAGACATTCAGCAGCATGGGTGACTTTTCCCTGCTAGTCCCATCCATGTGTGCTGGCCATGGCCCCTAGATTGAGTGGTGGAGGGCAGAGGAAGGTGGAGTAGCAGCTCTGGGCCATCCCAAGGGCTGTTCCCTTCTTTACCACTCTTGCCATTCTGCAAAGCAAATCACCTTTCAGAGCCCAAAGCCAACCCCCTGCCAAGGCAGCGCAGCTCCAGACAGAGCAAGAGGAACGCTCTTGCTCAGGAGCTGATGGGGCTGCTGAGCCCTCAGAGCCTCCTGCCTTTCTGGGCATTTGTGCACAGAGACACAACAGGGCAAGGTCTCCTTGTGCCCTCACCCCCTTCACCCAGAGCAACACCCTTCTCCTTTGGCAGTTTGGGGCGTGTCCACACAGGGAAGGACCACATGGAGGCCAGGCTTGAATGCAGCAGAACTTTAATGAGTCAAAAGAAGGAAATAAATTCACTCCAAGTGGAGGTCAGCAGCAGAGCGAGCCCTGAGGGCAGCTGAGAATCTGCAGTCCTTGGCCATAGAGAAGTTCCTGCATGATGTCTGTCTGCCTGTCCCAGGGAGGAAGACGAGATAGATGGGCCTTCCCCAGTTGGTGCTGGGCTGCGTGAGGGGAGAGGTAGTAAACAAAGAAAAAGGAAAGAAAAGCAAAACCATTCCGCTATCCCAAAAGCAACCTCCAAAATATTAATCCTCTACCCAGCACAATGTTCTGAGTTCCTCAAGCTGTTTCCTGGGGTTTGTCGGCACCTTTAACAGGGTGGGCACCTTCTGCCACAGTAGCGGCTGGTAATGCAGGAGAGGTCAAAGCCCCCAGAGTTGATGGGCACTCCGTCACAGCTGAGGATGCTGCCAAAGGCAGCGGAGGTGGAGGAGCCCACAACGGTGTTCTGTGGGAAGGAGCTGAGGATGGGGCCAGGCAGGGTCACCACCACGGGGGAGGGCTGGATGGCAACGGTGGAGCTCTGGCACTGCCTGACACAGGGCTCATTGCAGCTGTTGGCCAGTGGGGTGGGGCCACAGGGCCGGCATGGCAGGCACTGGTCGTAGCAGGACATGTCTCTGAGGGTGGAGGTGCACCTGGGTAGAAGCAGGGAGGAAGCAGAGCACAAGGGTGGGTGAGGAGCTGCCTGGTTACCCTGTCATAGAGGAGATAAGGCCAATACTTAGTGGGGAGATGAAAGTTTTGTCAAAAGCCACATGGTCTTCATTCCCCCACAAAGAACAGCCTGGCTAAACAAAGATCTCTCCTTATGCATAAACTTAAACTCTACTCAGCCCCCCAGCCTCTATAAGCACACCGTGTCCCCACTTCTCTCTGTCATGACAAGAAAATCCAAACCCCAGGACAGGACAGAGCAATATTAGCTGGGATGTCTCTCAAGTGCAGATCTCCCTTTGGAAGAGGAGGAGAAGGGGCTTCAGACTCACCTGGTTCCCAAGCAGAAGGAGCCAAAAGAAGTGCATGAGAGAGCAGGGACTTGGGCTGCCTTTTATACCTGCCCTTCACTGCCACAGGACCAGAGGCACCTTTGCAGAAGTAACAATTTTCTGACAAGCTCATCTTGAATGCAAACCATCGCAGCTAATGCTATGGGCTGTGCTTTCATTTCCTGCACTGCTCCTTCTCATTTCCAGGTTTGTGCCATGCCCATTCCCCAGTGAAGGCTTGTTCTGAGCACTGGGATGAAAGGCCCCAGGATTTCTAGGGCAGGAATGCAGCAGTGCTGGCAGAAGACTCAGCTCAAGTGTTGGATGTTTTCACAGCAAGCAAGTGATGTCAGTCTGGGTCACTCTGGTGGGGCTGTTTGAAGTGTTGTTCTCAGGAAAAAGCTGCACCCATCCTCAGATGAATGCCGTGGGCTCCCGTGCATGAGATTGTGCCATGTCATTGTCTTTCCCTGCCTCCCTCCTCAGCTCACCTCAGTGGTCACTTGTTGTTGCCTCCCCAGGTGTAGGTGTTGTGCTGCTGGGGTTTGACCCCATCCTGCCTAACACTGCCCAGTCCCCCGGGATCCTCAGCAGAGTCCATGGTCCCTTTTGTTCCCATGTATGTTCTTTCCTTGTCTTTACTTGTAAGCAGATGGGTTTGTGTGGATGCACATGGGAGCAAAGATTTGTCTATAATTCCATGCAGGTGTGCACAATGTGTGTATGTGTGTCCTTGTGTGTCCTTCATCACAAGGGAATGTGCTGCTCATGGCAGGGACACTCTCCTCTGCTCTGTGCATGAGCACCACAGAGCAGCAGGTTGCCAGGGTCAGAAGGAACCTGAGTGCAGCTGAACGGTGATGGCACCAGCCTGCTAGAGATGTGTCCAGGGAAGACGCTCTGAAGTGCAGCCCCTGGATCCTGAGACCTCCTTTTCTTGTTCCTTCAAACTTACGCTCTGCTGCTGCCAATGTCAGGCCACTACAAGGATGGTTTCACTCCAGCTTGGCTCCTTAGTTTAATTCAGTGTAACAGCAGTGGGAGTGCCTCAGCACGGCTGGCAGTGCCCCCTCCCTGCCTCTCCAGGCCAGGACACAGCTGCTCTCCCCAGCTCTAGAGAGTTCAGAAGGACGGGGATTGCTTTCTGGGCAAGGAGAAAGGCTGAGGAATCCTGCTGACCATGTGCTGGCCATCCCTGAGTGCATCTGCTTCCCGTGCAGTGTCAGTGGTGCCTGGGGTGGGACACATCAAAATGTACATTTGTAGATCATCGGTCTGGTGCTGCATCAGGCAGGACCTGAGACCTTGGAGCAAACAGATAAGGAATGAACAGAACAGAGAGCCTGATATCACTGTGCTCTGAGGGGAAGTGACAGACCCTGTGACTCTCACAAGAAAGCCAAAGACATCGTGGCTGCCTTGGACTTCAGCCCACAAGGACCACAAGGGAAGGGGCATTAGGTTTGACACCACATCCCCCAAAGCCTGCTGCTGTCCCACAGGGCTGTCCAGAAGAGACTCTCTTTCCAACAAGGGCTGTGTACAGTGGGTAAATGTTCTAAGCCCATCTCCCCTCCTGAATATTTGTCTGCCTGGGCTCAGGCCCAGCTTGGACACAGTGCAGCCAAGGCTTCCCCCCTTCCCTTGAGTGACCTCGGGGAGGTCAGTGCCAGGGAGCTCTGCTGGGAGAGCTCAGCCAGGGCTGATTCCCCTCTCCTTGGAGCTGTTGCTGAGCTGAGGCTCTCGTGTAGCTGAGGGAAACCTAGCTGGTGTCTCAGGAGGTAACAGGCACTGTGGACAAGGAAAGGGCAGGGGAGGTGTGTACCTACAGTTTAGCAAGACCTTGATAGCTCCTTTCATATTTCATTTATGATGAAATTTGTAAGAGATGTGTTCAGTGACAGGATGATAATGTGGGTGGAATATTGGCTGGACTACCAGGCTCAATGGCTGTTGATGAGTGGTGCAAATCTCAGCTAGCAGCCACTTACTGTTGTTCTTTGTCAGGTATAAGCAGTAGGATCAATACACCAATTGTTTCATTAACACACCATGAGCAACTGAAAGGTCAGAACTTCCTGCAAGTTTGGGGATGACAGCCAACCACAGGCAACAGGCAGACACTGATCTCTGTCAGCCAAATTGTTGCCAGCAGATCCAGGAAGTAAGAGTTCAAAGGAAAGAGAGAAGATGGACTGGACTGTGGAGGTCCTCTGTGACATGAGTCGAGGCAATGAACAGCTTCTGGGATAGGGAAATTTCTAGTTAAGCAAGAGGCAAAAAGAAAGAATGAGAAGTGGAATGGATTTCCCTGGGAGATTCTGCAATATCCATCTCAAAGCAGCCTGATTTAACAGGAACTGTTGTAAGCAGGGGTTGATCCAGACAACATCTGTGTGTCCCTGCTCAGCTACATTGTGACTGTGTGATTCCCCCTGTCCCCTGCCCTCCCTGAACCCTGCACGCCCAGGTCACCCTTGGCCTCCCATCCCCTCTGCTAGAGAGCAGCTCAGAGGCATTGTGCTCGGCCTGCAGAGGGGCAGCTGAAGGGAGGCTCTCAGCCTCCTCCGTGCCATGGGCAGGAGGTGAGTGGCTGCTGTTTGCAGGCGCTGAGCTCGGGGACAGCTCTGGGAAGCTGCTGCATGTGCTGGGCCAAGGCCCTGCTGCTGCCCCAGGCTGCAGCTGGCGCTGGGCAGGCTTCTTCTTGCTGGGGAGCCCTTGCTGGAGGAGGGAGAGAGTGGGATTGCGGGGAGCGCAAGTGGTGGCGGTGCAGAGCCGCTGAGCACTCTGAGCCCGGGCGAGCCCCCGAGCGGCGCCGGCGCAGGGCTCAGCCCCGGGGCGGAGCTGGCGGCGGCCGAGAGGAGCGGAGGCGGCGGAGAGGAGGCGCCGCGGCCGGAGCAGAGAGCCGGGGCTGGCGGGGGACAGCGAGGCGCGGGCGGCGGAGCGGCGGGATGCGGCGGGGCCGGGGCGCAGGGCTGGCGGGGCTGGCCGCGGTGCTCCTGGGTGCGCGGGGCTGCCGGCGGCGGCTGGGACAGGGGCTGCGGGGGCCGGGGCTGGGCCGGGGCTCGCCTGTGACCCTCCTGCTCCTCTTGAACCTTATTCCCTTCTCTGTCCTCCCTTCTGTCCCCAACGAGGTCGTTCCCTCCCAGCTTGCTTCTCTATTCTGTTACTCCACTTCTGCATCCATCCATCCATCCATCCATCCATCCATCCATCCATCCATCCATCCATCCCAGCCAATCTCTTTTCCTCAGTCCACTCTCCTCTTCCTCACTCGGACTGTCCTTCCAAACATCCCTCATACATTCCTGTCCCCAAACAACCACTCTCAGAGGAACTGTTTCTCTATCCTGTGTTCTCAGATCACACCCCCATCATCTGTGAAGTGTCTCCTTCTCCCCTCTCCCTCTGCACGACATGTTCAGCTGAAGCAAAGGGATTCTTCTTTTCTCCTTGGCAGTGGCTGCGGGCAGAGCCCAGGTGCAGCAGGAGCCGTCGGCAGAGACCACCGAGGGCACCGGCGTCACCATCAACTGCTCCCACCCCAACATCCAGACCGGGGAGTTCATCCACTGGTACCGTCAGCTCCCGGGCCGAGCCCCCACATTCCTCGCGCTCACTCTGAAAGGCTCCAAAGATCTGCAGGCCCCGCCGGGGCCGCTGTCGGTGGCGGCAGACCGCCGGTCCAGCGCCCTGTGTCTCGCCTGGCCCCGGCGCGGGGACGCGGCGGTGTATTACTGCGCGCTGGGAGACACGGGGAGAGGAGCCGGGGCTGCGGCCGGGCACGAACCGCCGCGGGCGGGGCCGGGCGGGGCCGGCGGGGGCGGGGGGACAGTCCGGGGAGGGCCCGCCAGGGGGCGCTGCCGCTCCGCCCGCCGGGGCCGCCTCGCCCCGCCCGGCCCCGCCCGGCCCTGCCTGTCCCTGGGCCCCGCGCCGCTTCCCCCGCCCGCCCGGCCCCGCCACCAACACCGGCACCACCAGGCCCCCCCAGCAGTCAAGGCCTGGCCTCAGCACCTCTTCTCATTGACGGCCGCTGCGGGTCTGTGCTCCCGAGGCCACCAAAGAGCCGCGCTTGGGCAGCGCTGCCCAGGGACAGGCAGACGGGCTGGGCAAGGCAGGCAGGGCAGGGCGGGCTTTCCCCCAGGCTCTCTTGCTGCCTCCCGACGGGCTCAGACTCTGCTGCCTAACGGGGCATCCTCGGGCCTGTCTGTAACGGCCGGCCAGCTCTGCCTCAGAAATGCCTCGCTCAGGGGACAGAGTCCCAGAGCTTTTGCCCTTCCCGGGCACATGCACCAAGGGCTCCCCCAGGGCTGTTAGTACCGCCAACAGCCTCCCTGCACGTTCGACGGAGCCAATTAGCAACGGGGCAATTAAGAAACACCCCTGAATTTATAAGATGATCCTCTCTTCTCACTCTTCTCAGAAGTGTCACCTCCAGACAAAGAGGCTGATCAGTTGTAACGAGAGGGATGTGGATAAGATTTTTGTGAAGCAAAGGGTTGTGCTGGATGTCCTCCTGCCACAGAGAGGTCATGTCTCTGACTCTGGCTGGGATGTTTACAGCATCTGCTGTTCCCAGAGACATTTCCCTTGAAGGGCCTTGTCTGTGGTCTGGGGAGAAGGGAGAGAAAATCCCTGTGGGCACAGAGAGTCACACTCCTGCTTCCAGGTGCCTGTAGCTGTTCCTGGTTCCACCTCCCTTCAGACACTACTGAGGAGGGACAAGGAGCACCTGAGGGGCTGCAAAGGGGCCTGTCTCCAACCCTGAGAGAGGTGGGTGCAAGCCCCTGTCTCTGGTTGGACACTGGATGGCAGGAGATGTTCATTATGGAGCCCAGAACTGGATCCAGCACTCCAGAAGTGGCCTCACCAGCATTGAGTAGAGAGGAAGGATCAGGTCCCTTGTCCTGCTGGTGGTGCAGCCCAGGATGCTGTTGGCTTTCCTTGCCACAAGAGTGCATTGCCACAGCAGACTCGGGAACAATCCTGAGCTGCTGAAAGTGAGCTGGACACAGCACTGAGTATTCAGGAGAAGTATTGCAGCTGCTTGTCCAAATCTTGCTCTTCCCTCAGTGTCCACCAGTGACCCCTCTTGGAGAAGGGGGCTCTTGGTAGGAGACATGACTGCTCCTGTGGGGTTACCTCCTTGCCAAAAGAAACCCAAGGAAGGCAAATGTCCTCCTAGCCCTGCTTCTGGGGATCAGTGAAAGCCTCAACTTGTGACAAAGACCCATGAGCCAGGCACTGGACAAGATGCTCTGTTCAACCCCTTGAGGTCTGCCCCTGCTTTTCATGTCTCTCCTGCAGTGGTGGGGACTCAGCAGGACTTGGCTGGGGGAGTCCCTGTGTCTCTGAGTCCCTGTGAGTTCCTTGCCCAGCAGTAAACTGCTGGTGGCTGCAGTTCTGGGATGTGCATTTCTGGGTTCTAGTGTGTCCCTCTGTGCACACATCTCTTATTATGCTCAGTCTGTCTGTTCCTGGAGTGGGGAAGCTGTGGGATGAGCTGGAAAAATCCGCCATGGTGGCAGGCCAACATGTCCTAATTACGAGAGTGGTGTCAGCTCAGTAGGCCATGACAGTGGATGTTGACAGTGAGGCCGCTTGAGGTGTCAAAGAAATTTCCGTTTTTGTGGAAGACAGTGGGTGTCTTATGTGTCCAAAGGAGAGATGGGCCAGAGGGAAAGAGAAGGAGGCAAAGAGAGTGAGGCACCTGGAGAAAAATGTCTCTGTGAGGTACTGCAAGAGATATGAGAAGTCCCCTTATCACCTGAGTGGGGTAAGAATGATAAGATTTGGATCCCACCTGGTGGTGGAATTCAGGTCTGTCCTCATGCTGGGATGTTCCCAAAGAGCTGTGAGAAAATGTTCAGGGTCTTGCAGGAAAGGCAGGACATCTGGGAGAGCAAACAATAAATACGTTGGAATATGGGAGCACAAAGTAACTCATTGCAGAATGATATTTCACAGGACCTGAGTGCTTTTCTACACCTGTCTTATCTCTGTCTTATCTCTGAGTTTGGGGGAAGGGGCCCTCAGCTCTCCCCTGGCATCTCTGCTTCCCCTGGGCAACCAGGGATCTGCAGGTCAAAATTTTCTTCCAGGAGGGGACAGTGTCAGTGGTTTGAGATGAAGGAGAAGGTGGTGACAGAGTCTCAGGTCCTCTTGTTTTCGCCATGGATTACATGGTACATCTATCCAAATGCTCTGGTGAGGGGGCAGGCAATGCAGGAGGTTGTGGCTGTTTGTTCAAAATTTCCTTGCTGCTGCTCTTTCCTTCCTGTTATTCCCTGTTGCACATTGCTTCTTCAGGTTTTCCTGCAGGCCTGTCTCTTAGAGTATCTGCTCCAGGGTGTATCCCTCAGAGGTCGGAGGTCAAAGTAAGATGGAAAACATATCATGTCATGGGGCAATGCTCCTTCCTGAAATTGCATGATGATTCCAATTTTGGATAATAGTCTGAACCACCTTCTGGAATCTCCTGTTGTTGCATGGTCATGTGCTGAGATCCAGAGGACCTGCTCTCCCCACTGCACTCTACCAGTCCTTGGAGCCCTTCTCATGCCCTACTTCATGGGCCTGCCAGGAGAACACCTGGCCTTGGGGTCAGCTGCCTCATGCCTGGGGGAAGGCCAGGCAGCACAGATGTACCATGGGGGTTTGGGCACTCGTTACTGTCCTTGGGGTGCCCTGTCTGGTGGGAGCTAGGGGTGTGTGAGTGACACGAGGGCTGTGGTGTGAGGGCCAGACAGGCTGACTTCATCAACCTTAGGGTCATCTTAGCCCTTTGAACTGTGTAACTGCTGGGCTGTGCAGTGAACTCTTTGGGGGATGGAGGTTGTAGCGGTGACCTGTCATTGCTATCCTTGTCCTTGAGTGCAGGTCATAACCCCTCATTCTGGGGACATGTGGGAATATGAGGAGGATTAGTTCTGGGGCTGTTTTAAAGGATTTTTCTCACATCAATCCCACTCCTGCATCTTTTGCAGACATCTTTTGACTGAGCTTCTTTTCCTCCCATTAAAGCTAGAAAAACTCCCTTTTGCACAAACATGTGAGCTACTGACCTCTCAGAGCCTCCAGCAGAATTGGGCTCCTCTCTAGGGGATAGCAGTGGTCAGGTTCCCTTTCTGCAGGTCATGCTCTGAGGCCAAGGGCCTGTGTCTGAGCAGAGATGCCAGAAGGCAGAGCCCTATGGCCACTGGCTGTGGAGGAGCCAGGTATGACTTCCTCACCTCCAAGAGACAGTTCCTGAACAGTCCCCACTGCCATGTGTCCCATCCTCCCCTTCCTCTCCGAATGATGAACGAAACATCTGCTTTGGTCCCCAACCCGATCACCCACCAATCAAGACAATGCCTTTCTTCCTCAGCAACTCGATACAATGTCGACCAATAAAAGGATTATGTGGAGGCAGATTCTGGGATGCAGAAAGCTTTAATGACTCTGAAGAGGGAAATTGGTTCACTTTGAAAGGAGATGGCCAGAGCAGGGAGAGCACCAACAGCTGCCAAATGTCTGTGCCCTTTGGCCATGGTGGAGATCCCAGAAGGGATGCATCATTATGGAGGGAGAGGGGCCGACAGATCCCCCAGCTTGTCTCTGGGGTTCTTACAGCCCAGAAGAAAGACAAGACAAGAAAGAGATTGGAGGGAGGAGAAGGCAGAGAAGTTAGACTTTGGCCATGTTTTTAGAGAGACCCTGCTGCCCTCCCTTGGAAGGATGCTCAGCTTCTCTGAAATCACTGGCCAGGAGCTCTGTCCTCAGTCCAGCATGAGCTTCTGAGTTCCTGGTGGTCCATGTCCGGGCTGTCATCAGTGGGTTTAGCAGGGGGGGCACCTTCTGCCGCAGTAGCGGTTGGTAATGCAGGAGAGGTCAAAGCCCCCAGAGTTGATGGGCACTCCGTCACAGCTGAGGATGCTGCCAACGGCAGCGGAGGTGGAGGAGCCCACAACGGTGTTCTGTGGGAAGGAGCTGAGGATGGGTCCAGGCAGGGTCACCACCACGGGGGAGGGCTGGATGACGATGGTGGAGTTCTGGCACTGCCTGACACAGGGCTCATTGCAGCTGTTGGCCAGCGGGGTGGGGCCGCAGGGCCGGCAGCAGGGCTCGCAGGGCTGGCACTGGTCACAGCAGGACATGTCTTGGGATCTGAGTTGTACCTGTGAGAGAGGTCAGGAAGGAAATAAAACACAGAGATGCATCATGAGCACCTTGCCACTGCAGTATGAAGCTGTCCTGAGGTGTATGAGGGCTTCTTGACCTCTTCCTGCCAGAGTCCAAAAAGAGCCGGCAGCTCCTATGTTGCTACTATCTACCCCTGAGAACAGAATCCAAGACAGTACTGTCCCAGACTCCCTCCAAGCTTAATCTCTCCCCCTCTCCCATGACAAGCAGCCCCAAGATCTGGTATAAAACAAAGCCAGTCACAGCTGACAGGTTCACTGAAGTGAGACCTCCTTTGCGAGAAAGCAGAGAAGGAGAAGGGGCCTCAGACTCACCTGGTTCTCAGGGAGAAGGAGGCAGGAGAAGTGGATGAGAGAACGAGGAGCTGTGCTGGCTTTTATCCTTAACCTTTACTGCCCCAGGCTGACAGAGGCATCCCTTGTAGAGGTGGTTATTATCTGACAAGCTCATCCTGAATGCAAAACATCCCACCTAATGCTATGGGCTGTATTTTGGCTTCCGGAATCATCTTTTCATTTCCTGCTTGATGACAGGTACATTCCCCAGTGAAGACATCTTTTGCGTGACAGGATGAGAGGCCCAAGCATTTCCGGAGCAAGACATGTCAGCATGAGGAGAGGACTCACCTCACATGCTGGAGGAATCCAGTATGGGAGACTCAAGCTAGACCAAACAGCTGGCTTAGACAACACACACAGACACACAAGCATGTGCACGTGCACACACACGCGCAATCACACACAGAAATCTAAACCTCTAGTCTTTCAGACTTAATTAAGAAGACTCAATGCACCCCAAGAGAGACATATACACTGTCCACACACGTCTTGGACTGGACAGAGTCATCTTCTCCCAGCCCTGTTTGCAAGGGTTCCCTGTGGCTGAGGGAAGACTGATCTGTGCTTGGTGAGAGCGGGAGATGCAACTGATGAGAGTAACATGCCCAGCTTGAGCCCATTCACCCCACAAAACCCTTTTCCCTGCTCTCTGTCTGTCCCTGAGTACAATGGACATGGATATGGGCTTTAGCCATTGGATGGAAGTGCTTCTAGGTGCTGGTGGGACAGCCTGTGGGTTCACTCCTTGTCGCATGATGAAGCAAGCCATGGAGGTGTGACCAGGTAGGCCGTCCCTGCTGTGAGCTTATGTTAGTTGGGGAGTTCAGAGGCCACCATGGGTCAAGGGCAGGATCATTGTCTCCTCAACCTTCTCGCAGACTCTCTGGGAATGAGACACCACCCACAGTAGAAGAAGAAAGAACTAAGGAGCTCTTACTCTCATCTGGACATCAGAAGTTCATAGGATCACTTGGGTAGTAACCAAAGGTGTTCAGGGAGCTGACAGGACACTCTCTACTCAGTCCCTGGAATGGAGATGGAGGAAACACTCTCAGAAGCTTTTCCTAAACTCATGAAAGGCTCAAGAAGGGGCTTGGGATCAGCTGACATGAGTTGAGTGAGGCCAAATCATGCCTGAGCAACATCAATGCTTTCTGTGAGGAGGTGACTGGGACTGTGGGGAAGGGGAGGGGCACTGCCTGGGCTGTGCCTGGATTTTAGCAAGAGCTTTGACATACCCTCATGGGTGCACACACATGCACACCTATACCCACACCGAGGTACGCACACACACGGGCATGCACACAAACAGACATGTGTCATATCTGTGCCCTTGTAAAGAGGTGTGTGCACACAGGTTTCCAAAGGAGCCCATGAGCAGACACAAGCACAGCCACCCCACAAACCAACATGTACACACAGATATTCAACACACATGCTGACATATATGCATCCTCCTGCACCCATGGGTGTGCAGATATACTTGCACGCTCATGTACAGCGATGTGCACACATAAAAGCACATACCCACACACACCTGTGCCCACACACATATCTGCAGACCAATGTCACACTCGTCCACGCTCACCTGCATGAAGGCACATGCATGTGATAAAACACATACGCCCTCATCAACAGATGTGCACAAACACACCCGCAGCCAATATTTGCGCACACTCCTGCTTGCCTGTGCATTGCCCCAGGCACACACAGGCACACGTATGTGCAAATGGACACATGAGCACAGCGAGAAGAACATGTATGTGAGCATGAACATTCACAGACGCCACTGAGAACCACGAAGCCTATGCCAGTTCTCAGCCTCTCGGGATGACTCTAAGCAAGTCCTTCAGGCCCTACAGTTAAGGCAGTGGGTCGGTTCCTGGCCATTCCCATCAGCTTTAGTGAGATCAAGGGATTGACTGGGCTTCATTACTGTGTTTTTTTACTAGAAAATTGAGAGACGAAGGTGCCATGGCCTTTCCAGGCATTGAGCCTCTCCGTGTCCAGGGTCTGTGTGTCAGGGATAACGTAAAAAATAGAGAACATCCATATTGCTGCAGCCACAAAGAATCACCACATCACAAGTGAGAAAATTCTTACATCTGTGCTGTTCTTACTGATTTCCTAAAGGGAGACATGAGGGTAGGGACAGGCCCCTGTTCTGTAAAGGAAATGGTGCCTCAGTGGTGTATTCACACAGCAGCAGAGCGTGGTGTCCCCTGGGACAAGCCAGACTCTCTACAGACTGCAGACACTGAGGCTGGGGCAACAGAAATGACAGTGGCTGGTTCCAGTAAGAGAGGAACTCAGCCTCTTCCAAGCATTCCTTAAAATGTCATTAATTCGGGCTAAAGATAGAAAGAAAGTGAGGATAGTACAGATAACCTTACATGCCTTCAGATGCTGGGAACCCTGAGCTGCTCTACATCAGCTGAACTCCCAGAATGAGAGGATCACAGAACAGCTGAGGTTGGAAGGGACCTCTGGATGTCATCTGGTCAAAACCCCCTGCTCAAGCAGGGCCACCTCAAGCCAGTTGCACAGGACTGTATCCAGGCGGTTTCTGTGTATGTCTAAGGAGGGAAGATCAGTGACCTCCCTGGGCAACCCACACCAGTTGTCAGTCAGTCCCACAGCACAGCACAATGTGTTGCCCCGTTGCCAGGGCACAGGACACTGTACATGTCCCATCCACACATGGATTACCCCATTTTGGTCAGCCAGTCTTTTAGAGCATTTTCTTCAAATGGAAACAGATCTCGTCATCATTTCAGCTGTCAAACACCACAGCCTGGTAAGTGTTGGCAGTGAACAAATACCAGCAGCTTTCACGTCCTTGTTTCATGGGGTGTAAATCAAGGTGTACAGCACAGGTTTAAGAATGTTGTAAAGAACAACCACTGTTTTTGTTGATGGTATAAAACACTGTAAAACACCCCAACCTCTGGCACAAATGCCCTTAATTTGAAGTGTAAAGCCTGCATGGATCCTGTGCCCTTTTCCTATCTTTCCAAGAGCTCTTTAGTCGGGCCGGCAAACCAGAGGTCATGCCAGGAGTCAGTGGCAGCACTTGGGCAGTGCTTTGGCAAAAATTCTTACTCATCTGTCAGAAAAAATGCCATTCTTCCCTCTCCTACAAGGACAATTGCAGATGGTATCATCATTGCAAAGGACCTGAGGTACCTTCTGATTATAACAAGGTTTAGTGTGGTAGCATAGGAGGTCTATACGAGAAGATGATGATGGTGATTAGCAGCATGACTAGGGAAAAATTATTTCAGACATGCAAGTGAAATCCTGTTATAGAGCTTTTGTCTTTCAGTTGTTCTGAGCTGTGCTTCATGAGCTGTAATTCCCTCTTGATGAAGGACATGTGTGGGGGATGTCCTGGTTTAGCCAGAATAGGGTTAAGTTTCCCCAGCAGTGGGGGGGAAGCTCTAGCCGTGTTATTCATATATCCTGCTGACCTCACATCCTGGCACGAGCACGGGAGGAATCGGTGATCACGTGCATTGGCGCAGCCAGTTCTCTCTTTGCTGTATCGGTATATACTTTGCTCTGTTCATTGTTATCACAGTTATTGTTGCTGTTGGTTGTGTTGCTGTTGCTCTGTTGTATTAAACCTTTCCTTGTCTCAGTCTCGGGGCTTTGTATTTCACTCCCTTTGTGGGGGAGGGGCAGCGGTCGCGTGGTCTCAGACCCCGGCAGGAACTAAACCATCACAGGGGATTTCCATTCTTCCACTTGTACACTTTTGTCAAGGCATCTGGATGTTCATATAGGAAATAACATATGAGAGTGTAGTGTCTGCTGAGACACATTTCCACCAATCAGAAGGGATGAGATTTACATGTAATGAAATCCTCTCTCCCCACAATGGCAGCCAGTTCCTGAGCACAAACTCTCTGGAGGGACCACTGAAGCAGTCAAGAGCTCTGCACTTACCCACAGCTCTCTTGGGAAGTGCACCCAGCACCCTTGTCCTCACTGATCTTCATGTTCTCCTGCACACTCTGTCTCAGAGCAGTCAGATCCCCCTCAGAAATACACTGTTTCACTGTCCCCATTTCTGTGCTGACTACCCTCAGCTCCCACAGGTGTAGCTCCAATTTCCAGCCTCAAGACATTCAGCAGCATGGGCGACTTTTCCCTGCTAGTCCCGTCCATGTGTGCTGGCCATGGCCCCTAGACTGAGTGGTGGAGGACAGAAGAATATGGAGTAGCAGCTCTGGGTCATCCCAAGGGCTGTTCCCTTCTTTACCACTCTTGCCATTCTGCAAAGCAAATCACCTTTCAGAGCCCAAAGCCAACCCCCTGCCAAGGCAGTGCAGCTCCAGCCATAGCAAGAGGAACGCTCTTGCTCAGGAGCTGATGGGGCTGCTGAGCCCTCAGAGCCTCCTGCCTTTCTGGGCATTTGTGCACAGAGACACAACAAGGCAAGGTCTCCTTGTGCCCTCACCCCCTTGCGCCCAGAGCAACACCCTTCTCCTTTGGCAGCTTGGGGAGTGTCCACAGAGGGAAGGACCACATGGAGGCCAGGCTTGAATGCAGGAGAACTTTAATGAGTCAAAAGAGGGAAACAAAGTCACTCCAAGTGGAGGTCAGCAGCAGAGCGAGCCCTGAGGGCAGCTGAGAATCTGCAGTCCTTGGCCATAGAGAAGTTCCTGCATGATGTCTGTCTGCCTGTCCCATGGAGAAAGACGAGATAGATGGGCCTTCCCCAGTTGGCACTGGTGTGCATGAGGGGAGAGACAGTAAACAAAGAAAATGTAAAGAAAGGGAAAACAATTTAGCTATCCTGAAAACAACCTCCAAAATGTTCATCCTCTGCGCAGCAACATTTTCTGAGTTCCTCCAGGTGTGTCCCTGGGGATTTCCTAACACCTTTAGCAGGGGGGGCACCTTCTGCCACAGTAGCGGCTGGTAATGCAGGAGAGGTCAAAGCCCCCAGAGTTGATGGGCACTCCGTCACAGCTGAGGATGCTGCCAACGGCAGCGGAGGTGGAGGAGCCCACAACGGTGTTCTGTGGGAAGGAGCTGAGGATGGGTCCGGGCAGGGTCACCACCACGGGGGAGGGCTGGATGGCAACGGTGGAGCTCTGGCACTGCCTGACACAGGGCTCATTGCAGCTGTTGGCCAGTGGAGTGGGGCCACAGGGCCGGCATGGCAGGCACTGGCCGTAGCAGGACATGTCTCTGAGGGTGGAGGTGCACCTGGGTAGAAGCAGGGAGGAAACAGAGCACAAGGGTGGGTGAGGAGCTGCCTGGTTACCCTGTCACCAGGAAGCCAAAGCCAATACTGAGTGGGGAGCTGGAAGCTCTGCCAAGAGCCACATGGTATTCATTCCCCCACAAACAGAAGCCTGGCTCAGGCAGGGTCTCTCTGAATTTCTAAACCAAAAGCCCCCTCAGCCACATCTCAGCTTCTTTCGCTAAGCACAGTTGCTCTCCGCTTCCCTATGTCATGATAAGAAGATCCAAACCCCAGGACAGGACAGAGCAATATCAGCTGGGATGTCTCTCAAGTGCAGATCTCCCTTTGGAAGAGGAGGAGAAGGGGCTTCAGACTCACCTGGTTCCCAAGCAGAAGGAGCCAAAAGAAGTGCATGAGAGAGCAGGGACTTGGGCTGCCTTTTATACCTGCCCTTCACTGCCGCAGGACCAGAGGCACCTTTGCAGAGGTAACAATGTTCTGATGAGCTCCTCTTGAATGCAAACCATCGCAGCTAATGCTATGGGCTGTGCTTTCATTTCCTGCACTGCTCCTTTTCATTTCCAGGTTTGTGCCATGCCCATTCCCCAGTGAAGGCTTGTTCTGAGCACTGGGATGAAAGGCCCCAGGATTTCTAGGGCAGGAATGCAGCAGTGCTGGCAGAAGACTCAGCTCAAGTGTTGGATGTTTCCAGAGCAGGCAAGTGATGTCAGTCTGGGTCACTCTGGTGGGGCTGTTTTAAGTGGTATTAGAACGAAATTCCAGACATCTTCAGATGGATGCCGTGGGATCCCGCACATGAGGTTATACCATGTCCATATATTTTCCTGCCTCCCTCCTCAGCTCACCTCAGTGGTCACTTGTTGTTGCCTCCCCAGGTGTAGGTGTTGTGCTGCTGGGGTTTGACCCCATCCTGCCTAACACTGCCCAGTCCCCCGGGATCCTCAGCAGAGTCCATGGACCGTTGTGTTCCCATGTGTGTTCTTTTCTTGTGTTTCCTTGTAAGCAGCTGTATTTTTGTGAATGCATGTGGGATCACAGATTTCTGTAAAATTCCATGTCAGTGTGCATGAGCTTGTGTGTATGTGTGACGTCGTGTGTTCTTCATCACAAGGGAACATGATGCTCATGGCCCGGCCAGTCTCCTCTGCTCTGTCCATGAGCACCACAGAGCAGCAGGTTGCCAGGGTCAGAAGGAGCCTGAGTGCAGCTGAATGGTGATGGCACCAGCCTGCTAGAGATGTGTCCAGGGAAGAGGCTCTGAAGTGCAGCCCCTGGCTCCTGAGCCCTCCTTTTCCTGCCCCTCTAAAACTCACGCTCCGCTGCTGCCAATGTCAGGCCGCTACAAGGATGGTTTCACTCCAGCTTGGCTCCTTAGTTTAATTCAGTGTAACAACAGTGGGAGTGCCTCAGCACGGCTGGCAGTGCCCCCTCCCTGCCTCTCCAGGCCAGGACACGGCTGCTCTCCCCAGCTCTAGAGAGTTCAGAAGGACGGGGATTGCTTTCTGGGCAAGGAGAAAGGCTGAGGAATCCTGCTGACCATGTGCTGGCCATCCCTGAGTGCATCTGCTTCCCGTGCAGTGTCGGTGGTGTCTGGGCTGGGACATGGCCCTCTCTCAGGTCCCTGCACATGACAAATGTATTTGTGCATCCCATCAACCTGATGCTGTATCAGGCAGGGACCAAATTCGTGGATGAAACAGGTACTGAATGAAAGGGGTATGAAGCCTGATATCGCTGTGCTGTGAGGGGAAGGACAGACCCTGTGGGTTTCACAAGGAAAGGTAAGGAGCTGATGACTGCTTTGGATTTCAGACCACAGAAACCTTACTGCCCCACACTGGAATCTCACTCTGAGTGCCCAGCAACTGCCCCGGGCAGGGAATTCAAGACAACATCCCCCAAAGCCTGCTGCTGCCCCACAGAGGTGTCACAAAGAGACTCTCTTTCCAACAACGGCTGTGTACAGTGGGTAAATGTTCTAAGCCCATCTGCCCTCCTGAACATTTGTCTGCCTGGGCTCAGGCCCAGCTTGGACACAGTGCAGCCAAGGCTTCCCCCCTTCCCTTGAGTGACCTCGGGGAGATCAGTGCCAGGGAGCTCTGCTGGGAGAGCTCAGTCAGGGCTGATTCCCCTCAGTGTAGCTGAGGACCACCCTCACTGCTTTCTCAGGAGCTAAAAGCCACAGTGGAACAAGGAAAGGGCAGGGGATGTGTGTACCTAGAGTTTAGCAAGAGCGTGACAGCCTCTCTCGCACTGCCTTTATGATGAAACTTGTGAGAAATGTGTTCAGCAAGAGGATGATAATGTGGGTGGGATATTGGCTGGACTACCAGGCTCAAACAGTTGTGATGAGTGGTGCAAAGCCCAGCTAGCAGACACGTACTGACGGGCTTTCTCAGGGATCAGCAGGAGGATCAATACTCCAATGCTTTCATAAACAGCACAAGTAGTGGGAAGGTGAGAATTTTCTGCAAGTTTGGGGATGACACCCAACCACAGGCAACAGGCAGACACTGATCTCTGTCAGACAAATTGTTGCCAGCAGGTCCAGGAAATAAGAGTTCAAAGGAAAGAGAGAAGATGGACTGGACTGTGGAGGTCCTCTGTGACATGAGTGGAGGCAATGAACAGCTTCTGGGATAGGGAAATTTCTAGTTAAGCAAGAGGCTAAAAGAAAGAATGAGAACTGGAATGGATTTCCCTGGGAGATTCTGCAATCTCCATCCTGGAGCGGCCTGATCTAATGGGAAATATTCCAAGTGGGGATTGACCCAGACAACCTCTGCAGGTCCCTGCTCAGCTACAGTGTGACTGTGTGATTCCCCCTGTCCCCTGCCCTCCCTGAACCCTGCACGCCCAGGTCACCCTTGGCCTCCCATCCCCTCTGCTAGAGAGCAGCTCGGAGGCATTGTGCTCGGCCTGCAGAGGGGCAGCTGAAGGGAGGCTCTCAGCCTCCTCCGTGCCATGGGCAGGAGGTGAGTGGCTGCTGTTTGCAGGCGCTGAGCTCGGGGACAGCTCTGGGAAGCTGCTGCATGTGCTGGGCCAAGGCCCTGCTGCTGCCCCAGGCTGCAGCTGGCGCTGGGCAGGCTTCTTCTTGCTGGGGAGCCCTTGCTGGAGGAGGGAGAGAGTGGGATTGCCGGGAGCGCAAGTGGTGGCGGTGCAGAGCCGCTGAGCACTCTGAGCCCGGGCGAGCCCCCGAGCGGCGCCGGCGCAGGGCTCAGCCCCGGGGCGGAGCTGGCGGCGGCCGAGAGGAGCGGAGGCGGCGGAGAGGAGGCGCCGCGGCCGGAGCAGAGAGCCGGGGCTGGCGGGGGGCAGCGAGGCGCGGGCGGCGGAGCGGCGGGATGCGGCGGGGCCGGGGCGCAGGGCTGGCGGGGCTGGCCGCGGTGCTCCTGGGTACGCGGGGCTGGGCCGGGTCTCGCCTGTGACCCTCCTGCTCCTCTTGAACCTTATTCTCTTCTCTGTCCTCCCTTCTGCCCCCAATGAGCTCGTTCCCTCCCAGCTTGCTTCTCTATACTCTTACACCATTTCCGCATCCATCCATCCATCCATCCCAGCCAATCACTTTTCCTCAGTCCCTTCTCCTCTTCCTCACTCGGACTGTCCTTCCAAACATCCCTCATACAATCCTGTCCCCAAACAACCACTCTTAGAGAAGCTGTCCACTCCATCCTGTGTTCTCAGATCACACCCCCATCATCTGTGAAGTGTCCCCTTCTCCCGTCTCCCGCTGCACGACATGTTCAGCTGAAGCAAAGGGATTCTTCTTTTCTCCTCGGCAGTGGCTGCGGGCAGAGCCCAGGTGCAGCAGGAGCCGTCGGCAGAGACCAACGAGGGCACCGGCGTCACCATCAACTGCTCCCACCCCAACGCAAAGATCACCGACTACATCCACTGGTACCGTCAGCTCCCGGGCCGAGCCCCCGCATTCCTCGCGCTCACTCTAAAAGGCTCCAAAGTTCTGCAGGCCCCGCCGGGGCGGCTGTCGGTGGCGGCAGACCGCCGGTCCAGCGCCCTGTGGCTCGCCCGGCCCCGGCGCGGGGACGCGGCGGTGTATTACTGCGCGCTGGGAGACACGGGGAGAGGAGCCGGGGCTGCGGCCGGGCACGAACCGCCGCGGGCGGGACCGGGCGGGGCCGGCGGGGGCGGGGGGACAGCCCCGGGCGGGCCCGCCAGGGGGCGCTGCCGCTCCGCCCGCCGGGGCCGCCTCGCCCCGCCCGGCCCCGCCCGGCCCTGCCTGTCCCCGGGCCCCGCGCCGCTTCCCCCGCCCGCCCGGCCCCGCCACCAACACCGGCACCACCAGGCCCCCCCAGCAGTCAAGGCCTGGCCTCAGCACCTCTTCTCATTGACGGCCGCTGCGGGTCTGTGCTCCCGAGGCCACCAAAGAGCCGCGCTTGGGCAGCGCTGCCCAGGGACAGGCAGACGGGCTGGGCAAGGCAGGCAGGGCAGGGCGGGCTTTCCCCCAGGCTCTCTTGCTGCCTCCCGACGGGCTCAGACTCTGCTGCCTAACGGGGCATCCTCGGGCCTGTCTGTAACGGCCGGCCAGCTCTGCCTCAGAAATGCCTCGCCCAGGGGACAGAGTCCCAGAGCTTTTGCCCTTCCCGGGCACATGCACCAAGGGCTCCCCCAAGGCTGTTAGTACCGCCAACAGCCTCCCTGCACGTTCGACGGAGCCAATTAGCAACGGGGCAATTAAGAAACCAATGCACCCAGATGTAGAGTTAGTGGCTAGTGGAGTCAGTCTTTACATGGCAAAGGCTCATTCCATCAAAGCAGAAACGTTCGTCCGAGGTCTGTCAAGTTCTCTTTACTGTGGTCTACCACCTGCTCCTCCAGCCTGGCAGGGCCAGACCTTCACCTGGGTTACACTGCTTACCTTGCCTTGCAGCAGTGGTTGATTTTATTCCTCTGACACCAACAGAGACAAAGGATTGACCTGAACACACCTTTGGTTCCACCCTCTTGCCTGGGTAGCTCTTCCAAACAGGGCAGTATGTTGCCCCAAAGGAAACACCAACACAGTCAAGCAGGGTGACCTCGCCAGGGGGCACCTGGCCCTGCTTGTCTTTGTCTTCTCCATTTTTCTCTTCATCTTAGTGGGAATAGCCTCATCCTTGTCCCCGTGCAGAGTGAGCAGCCCCCGAGTCTGCTGATGTGTTTCCCCCTTGGCAGGCTTTCCTACCTGGAGATCTGTTGTGCCACCACCATTGTCCCCTAGAAGCTGGAGACATTCCTTGTCAGCAGAACTACCATTTGTGTTTCCTGCTTTCATTTTCCCACTTCTTCCTGGGTACATTCCTGATTCCCTCAGCCACGTGCTTCGAACATTATGTCACCATATGCAAAGTGCTCAGTGAAAAATGCCATCATGATGAAGAAAGTCTACATCCTGCCAGCGCTGGCAGCGTGGGCAGTGGGCTTTGTGCCCAACTACTCCCAGGTGACTCTGCTCCTTCAGCAGCCTTTCTGCACCAAGGAGGTTGTTGGCCATTTGTACTGTGATGTTGGGCCAGCACCATCCTGGCCTGTTGGGGGTTGGGCTGACCTTGGCTGGTGGTCAGGTGCCCACCAAGCTGACACGGGGGAAAAAGAAAACAAAATGCTCGTGGGTTGAGATAAGGACAGGCGGATCACTCAGCCATTACCATCACAGGCAAAATAGACTCGATTTGGGGAAATTAATTTAATTTATTGCCAATAGAGTCATAGTAGGATAATGAGAAATAGGAACAAATATAACCCCACCCTTCTTCTCAGGCTCAATCTCACTCCCACTCCTCTACTTCCTCCCTGTTGGAAGTTTGGGAAAAGCGAAACAGCGAAAAAACTGCAAAGTTTGACACAAATATGAAGATTTATCTCCTGCTCTTCCCCTTCTCTCAAGGACTGTTTTGCAGAACTCTGCAGACCTGATCTCTCATTCTTCCTCTTTCCCCACAAAACCAGCACACACCTGGCACCAAGGAATGTGCTGTGTCGTTACACAAGAAAAAATGACTTGATGGTCCCACCCACTCACACATACACACTTAGATAAATACTACCCCAAGTTTGTATCTAACTCAGAGGGATGAGAATCCAGTACCAAGTTGGAGGGACAGATTGACGGGATTGTGCTTTTCACCCCCCCAAGAAGGGATGCATTTTGTAAGATTTGGGCCATTGGCTACACCGACAGATTAGCCAGGAATTAAGTGTTTGTGATTGCAATCGATTTTTGTGTGCAGTGCGATATATTCAACCTGCACTTTGTGCATTTATCGTAGGCACTCTCAGAGAGCCTGTACATGTTGCATAAGAATAAACCGTACTGTTCATGAACCCGACGGCTTCTCTTGAACGCAACCGGACCTACAGCACATGGGCTGTTCGTGCACCTGGTGTCCGGCCTCTAGTTACAGCCATAATTGGCATAGCTATTAAGAGATCAATCCAGGCACCCCTGGTCCCTGCAATCTCTGAGGACCAGCTAGAACACAAGGGGATTCATCTCTTACCAAATTAATTCATTACCTTAAATGCAACACTCCCCCCAAGTGGCACAGAGGAATGGGGAATGGGGGGTGCGGTCAGTTCATAGCACAGTTTCCCTGCTGCTCCTTCCTCCTCACACTCTTTCCCGCCTCCAGCGTGGGGTCCCCCCCACGGCAGACAGTCCTTCATGGACCTCTCCAACACAGGTCCTCCCATGGGCTGCAGTTCTTCATGAACTGCTCCAGCGTGGGTGGTTTCCACAGGGTGCAGTCCTTCAGGAACAGACTGCTCCAGTGAGGGTCCCCTGCGGAGCCACAGGTTCTGCCAGAAAACTTCCTTCAGCGTGGGCTCCTCTCCACAGGGCCACAGGTCCCGCCAGGAGCCTTCTCCAACGTGAGTTCTCATGTGGTCACAGCTTCCTTCAGGGCACATCCACCTGCTCTGGTGTGGGGTCTCCACGGGCTGCAGGGTGGATATCTGCTCCACCATGGACCTGCATGGGCTGCACGGGGACAACCTGTGTCACCATGGTCTTCACCAAGTGCTGCAGGGGAATCTCTGCTGCGGCACCTGGAGCACCTCCTTCCCCTCCTGCCTCACTGACCTTGGTGTCTGCAGAGTTGTTGCTCTCACATTTTCTCATTCCTCACTTCCAGATTATGTTGTGCAACACTTTATTCCCCTTCTTACATTTATTATCATAGAGGTGCTACCAGTGTCACTGATTGGCTCAGCTTTGGTCAGTGCAGGGTCAGTCTTAGTGTGGGCTGGAACTGACTCTGTCCAACATGGGGAGGCAGCTTCTGGCATCTCCTCACAGAAGCCACTCCTGCAGCCAACACCCCTGTCCCTTTCCCCCTAAGCCCAATATATTCCACCACTCTGATCTGTGAATCACATATTTTAGAATTATCATTAATATATACATTCATCACAAAATCTACAATGTTCAAAAACTTCATTTACATGAACAAAAAGAATTCCTCACACCAAAATCAAAATAACACCATCACAGCACCAACAATAGTGGACATTGTACAGACACTCCTCCCCTCATCCCTTCACCACAATTACAACAGCAGAAATTCCCCAGAATTATGCCACTCCCCTCTCTACAGCAACATTCAGTCCATGTTCCAGGGTTCCCTGGGGCTCCATTTTAGGGCCATTTCTCTTCAAAGATTTTATAAATGATCTGGATGCAGGAATCAAATGTACTTTAAGTAAGTTTGATGATGATACTGAACAAGGAGGAGCTGTGGACTGTCTGGAGGGTAGAGAGGCCTTGCAGAGAGAGCTGGATAGACTAGAGAGCCGGGCAATCTCCAACCTCATGAAATGTAAAAAGAGCAAGTGCCGGATTCTCCACCTGGGCCGGGGTAATCATGGTTATACGTATAAACTGGGGGACGAGAGGCTGGAGAGCAGCCCCGCGGAAAGAGATGTGGAGTTTTAGGTTGATGGCAAGTGAGTCAACAGTGTGTCCTGGCAGCCTGAAGGCTCAACAGTGTCCTGGGGTGCATCAAGCAGAGCACAGCTAGCAGGTTGAGGGAGGTGATTGTCCCACTCTGCACTGGTGCGGCCCCACCTCAAGTATTGTGTGCAGGTTTGGGCACCTTGAAATAAGACAGACATCAAACTATTAGAGTGTGTCCAGAGGACGGTGACAAAGATGGTGAAAAGTCTTGAGGGCAAGAGTTATGAGGAGTGGCTGAGGTCACTTAGATTGTTCAGCTTGGAGAAGAGAAGGCTGAGGGGTGACCTCATCACAGTCCACACCTTCCTCAAGGGGGGCAGCAGTAGGGGAGGTGCTGATCTCTTTCTGGTGACCAGTGGTAGGAAATGGAATGCAAAGGAAAAGGTCAAGGTGTTGTGGTTTGATCCCAGAGGTCAACTGAGCGCCACACAGCCCTTCACTCACTCCCTCCCCCCGAGAGCTGGAAAGGTAAAAATTGAATCAAAATGCTCAGGAATGGAGGTAAGGACAGGTAGGGGTCGCTCACCCTTTAACGGTAACAGCCAAAGACAGGGTCCCTTGGGGAAGAAAACAGGAACATGTCTGTAATGGAAACACTAAAAAGAGAACAATTAACAGACAGAATGGGACAGTGAGTAGCATTACCATATCTTAAAACACCTCCCCCCACCCCTCCCTTCTTTCCAGTCTCAGTTTTGTTCCCAATATTTCTACCTCTTCCCCAGCGGCACAGGGACACGGGATGGGGGCTGCAGTCAGCATCCTGCTTCTTCCTCCAAGGTGGGGGGCAGCACTCTTCTACACTCTTCTTCCCCCTGCTCCACGGGGCGTCCCTCCAATGGGATACAACCCTCCACAAACTTTCTCTGGCATGAGTCCTCCCCACGGGATGCATTCTTCTCTAGATACTCCAGCATGAGTCACCCCCACATGTTTCAGTACTCCCAGTGCCAAACTACAACAAAGATCACCATCACTAATAGGCTTGGTCTTGCCCAGAGTGCGTCTGACTTGGAGCTGGGGGAGCTTTTGTGAAGCTTCTCAAAGGGGACCACTGCTGTAGCCCCCTCCCCCAGGAACAAAAACCCTGTCAGCCAAACCCAGTACCCAAACAAATGGAATGAAGCTGCATCAGGGAAGTTCAGCCTGAACATTAGGAAAAGGTTCTTCACTGAGAGGGTGGTTGGTCACTGGAACAGGCTCCCCACGCACGTGGTCACAGCACCAAATGTGTCAGAGCTCAAGGAGCATCTGGACGATGCTCTCAGCCATATGGTTTAGTTTTAGGCAGTCCTGCAAGGAGCAGGGAGTTGCGCTCGATGATCCTTATGGGCCCCTACCAACTCCAGATATTCTATCATTGCATGATGCCATGACATGTCAGCACACATGAAAACACATGTGCATGCACAGCCAGTTGCACAGGAACCCCTGCACATGCACACACACACACACACACACACATTGAGCCCCGAGACTTGTCATCACATCAGTGTTCACAGTTGCTCATACGCACTTGCACACACACACTTGCATGTAGATAGACGTGCAAGCTCGTGTACAGAGATAGATATGTGCTCGTCTGCACACACAGATGCCCACACACATACACACACACGCACACTGACACCACACACACTTACTTGCTCACCTGCAAAAACGCCCAGGTACACAAACCCCTGCACAGACACACACAGACAGGCACTTGTTCACACACACACGGGCACACACTCACTCTCACATGGGCATTTGCAAATGCACACCCAAGGGCAAACACACAGGCACAAATGCCCCCTCAGGCACAGGCAGGTGCATATGCACATGAGGAAGCACAGCCTCTCCCCACACTCTGAGAACCAGGACTCCACCAGGCAGCTCTCTGCCTCTGTGCCCCTGACAACTCCAGGCAAGTCCTTGGAAGCCCAGTGCTCAGAAGGGAAATCAGACCCCGGCCATCGCTGGTGGATTTAATGACAGCAGAGAGCTTTTGGGCTTTTGTGGGTTGAGCAGAAGCAGTTCAATCGATTGTGTTCTCATTACAGGAAAGACAGAAGGTGTCTTGGGGTCCAAGCTGCAGGAACTTCTTTGGAAATTCAGCCTGTTCACAGGCAAAGTCTGCTCGTGAGAGACAAAGTCAAAGCTAGAGACCATCCCTATTGCTGCAGCTGCAGGGCTTCCCCGCTTTACAAGCCAAAACAATCCCAGAGTCGGACAAGATCCAGCCCATCCCTGGTGATCGCCGTGGGGCAGCTGTGGAGGTCTGGGACCAGTTCCAGTTGAGCACAGGGAGAGGTGCTGCCCTGACATGCTCCCATGGCAGCAAAGGGCTGTGTCTGGGGTGAGCCAGATGCCCTGCAGCTGCAAATGCTGAGGCTGGGACACCAGAGAGGAAGGTGGCCTGATGAAGTTGCCTTAAGATAAAGACCTGCTCTTCCGTGGGTGTCTGATGTGTCTGAGGGAGAGATGGGCCAGAGGGAAAGAGAAGGAGGCAAAGCGAGTGAGGCACCTGGAGAAAATTGCCTCTGTGAGGTACTGGAAGAGACATGAGAAGTTCCCTTTCCACCTGGATGGGGTAAAAATGATAAGATTTGGATCTCAGCTGGAGGTAGAATTCGGATCTGTTCCTCATGCTGGGATGTTCCCAAATTGCTGTGAGACAGGGTTCAGATTCCTGTAGGAAATGCAGGACATCAGGGAGGGCAAACAATAAATATATTGGAATATGGCGGTGCAAAGTAATTAATTCCAGAATAACAATTCCTGTGAGCCTACACACAAGTGACCCAGTTTTCTCTGGGCACAGGAGCCTTTTCAGTGTCTTGAGTAACTCGCTCACCTGAGGAACTTCACCAGAGGTCACTGTAAAGGCCTGTGGAAAGTGAGAGCATCCAGTTCACTAAGGCTGTCTGATCAAATTCCCTTCCCATTCAAAGGGAAGGACAAGTGAAAGGGAAAGTGATAATCAAGGCACACAATGAGAGCAGTCTCTCAGGAAGTGATGAGGGAGACAAGGAGGGAGACCAGAGCTCTTCAGCCTCTAACTGATGGGCCATAAGGGAACTGCAGGTGCAGCTTTGAAGTGTTTGAGGCTGAGCTTTGTAAGTGACAAGAGGAACCTGAGGATTTGGGATGTTTGAGGGGGTCCTGCGGGACCAGGGAACAGTTCTGAAGGAATTCTTAGGGTAAAGGTCAAAGGTGGTGGGGAAGAGGGGACTGGGGAGGAGAAAGGGAGGCAGTAGAGGGGAGGAGGGATAAAAGGAAGTCCCTGCCCCTAAGCAGGGGCTGGTCAGTGCACTTGCCGGGATGAGCCCTGTGCCTGATCACCACAGTCCCCCCTGATTCCTTATTAAATCCTTTCTTAACCACCCTTCTCTGTAGCTTCACTCCCTTTCCCATGTGTGAGCACTGCAAGGTCTGAGCGCCAGTAACTGGAGAGTCTGGTGTGAAAGAGAGAGCTGGGTGCCAGGAACTGGGTGAACAGCCAGTGCCTACAGGGATTTTAGACCTTGGTGCCAGTCACTGGAGAAGGGTCACAGGGCCTTCTGCTCTTTGAACTGTCACCTGGAGGGACTGATGTATAAGCAGTGTGCTTGTGACTCCAGAGGGTGTAAGTGTGTGTGTTTTCACTGGGAACTGTGTGTCTCAGTCATACTGGAGACAGTCAAACAAGGGGCCACTTCCATGATGAAGAGCCTGGAGCGTGTCTCATATGGAGATCCCAGCTGAGAGAGCTGGGACTGTTCAGCACAGAGAAGAGAAGTCTCCGGGGAGCTCTCATCACTGTGTACAAATATCAGCAGGGAGGGTGTGAAGAAGGCAGAGCCAGGCTCTTCTGCGTGGTGCCCTGTGACAGGACAAGGGACATTGGGCACGAAGTGAAACACAGGAGGCTCTGTCTGAACACCAGGGAACCCTTTTTCACTGTGATGGTGAGGGAACACTGGCACAGATGCCCAGAGAGGTTGTGGAGTCTCCATCCTTGGAGGTCCTCCAAATCACTCTGGACATGGACCTTTGCAACCAGCTCTAGGTGACTCTTCCTGAGGCAGGTTTGGACCTGCTGACCTCCAGACGTCCCTTCCAAATGTACCAATTCTGTGTTTCTGTAACAGGAGACATGAGGGAATGCTGAGAGAACTGGCCTTCTTCAGCCTTCCAAAGAGAAGTTTGAGATTTTTTCTGATTTCTAACACTTGACTGGGGGATGCAGGGCCAGATGGAGCCAAACTCTTCTTGAGCACATGGAGAATGCAGAGCACAATGGGCATGATCTGCAACAGGGGAAATTCCTACCAGAAATTTGGATTTTTTTTTTTTTTTTTTTTGTCGGTGAGGGTGGTACATGGAATTAGATGGATTGAAGTAAGAATGGCAGTCTGGCTCCTTAAGGTGTTGATTGAAGTACCATTAATTGGAATTAATGCAGGAAGGAAAAGAGGAATAGGACAGGTGATGTTACGCTCCTTCAAATGCTGGGTACCCCGAGTTTTAGAGCATGAGATGGACCTCTAGTAAGGACATGGCAGAAGGTGAAGATCCTACCTGTGCTGAAATTATCTGACATTGTTCTCTTTGGACTTTTAATGGGATTGTCTTAGAAATAGACACAATACTCATCATTTCTACTGTTGAGTAAAATTACATTTCTACAAAAACACGTTGATTCACTCCTAGAAAAGATGTGGACATGCTTGTGGCATCTTTGCTAAGTGGTCCAAGAGATTATATACACCAGAGCACAACATGTGTGTGCCCCTACTCAGGTCAGCTGTCATGCAGGTCTCTAACATCTCCATGAACAATTGTCTTGTGGTTACTGTGGGCCACTGCTTGTGGGGAAATGGGTTCCCTGGTTCATGAGGTATTTCTGTTTGGAAAGAGGGAGAAAGTTCACATTAAATGGAGGGTTTGACAGGGACAGTAAGTTTCTGCCATGTTTGGAGTGGAGTGTCATTCTCCAGGTGTCTGAGACCTACATCCTAGAATGGTGCTGGGAGAAGCCTCAGGGCAGACACTGATGGACCCAGGTGCAGCCAAGCCAGACAATGTGTAAGGGAAGGTGAGAGAAGAGACACAAACAGGAAGGAAGGAGAGATTCCCATGGATGTGGCCCTGTGGTCAGTGAGAATGGTTGCAGGGCAGGACTATGGCTCAATTTCTGCTCTCATTTAAAATGCTGAAGTCCTAATGTTGGTGTAGATGTCTGCTGTGACTCTTAGGAAGGCAGATCCATCTCTGTAGCCCCTTGGAGGTTGAGCTTTAGCCTGCTCTTCCACCTGGGAAAGGCTTTGCCAGCCACAGAACACTCCACATTTCTAGGACCCTCCTTTTAGACCAGAAGGAGATGCAACACGTCCATGAAAATATTCCCATTATTACCATTATTGTTACCTGGATCATTATTCAACTCACTGTGGAGGTTTTTTTAGAGAAAAGCCAAAGAGACATAATCAAAATGAACAGGCTTTTTTTACCTCTGTTGTGACTGGTGCATGGGGCCACTCTGGAGTTGATCTGGAAATGGGGTGGCAGTAGGAGTCTCCACCTGCCTATCCCCCACCCCTTCACATGTTCTTTTATGTCTGGGGTGCAGGGCTGCCCCATCCCCACCCCTCACAGGGCAGGGCTCCAGTGGGTGCCCCATGTGCTCTCTGGGTATGTGTCTGGGTGAACAGCCTGATCCCTCATCCTATTCCCTGCTGACCCCTCACCCCTTTCCCTACAGAATAGTTTCTCTGGGTTTGTGTCATCCAGCAGCCTCACTGGAGCCAGGTTCCTCTCTCACCCCGTCAGTTACTCCACCAGAACAAGACACAGGCAGAGCCCCTGGGTGCTGCACAACAGGGTTCATCTCCTATTTCTGAGGATCTGGGCGAGAGGTGTTTTTCCCAGAAAGCTGATGAAAGACAGAGGAGAAGTGACAGAAATGGAGGAGGCTTCTGTTCTCAGAAGAAATAGCAACATCCCCAGAGAGCTGAGGACACCAGGGAAAGGTGTGAAACCTCAGCGACGAAGATACCCCTGACCTCCCAGATGGCCCAGCAGTGGCTGTGCAAAAGAGCAGGTGATTCTAGCTGGGGAGGTGAGGACTCCACTGCCAGCTGAGCCTCTTCCCACAACTGGGACCCCCAGAGCCCCCAGGGCCCCTCACTGTGGAGATGCTGAGAATGCCCCTGGCTGAGGGAGCCACAGGTGTTGCTGCTGGAGGAGGGAGAAACCCAGAAGGAGCATTTCAGGCACAGGAAGAACAGATCGTTTCTCTTCACCACTTCTTCCTTTGCTCCCCCAAGAGAGTCATTTCCGGCAGCTCTGTTATCTGGGGGCTGGGAGGTGCTTTTCTGACTCTCTCTCATTCAGCAAACAGGCAGGTTGGTCTTGACATGAACCTTGGATATCTCATCCTCACAGCCTTCGTGGGGCAAGTGTTGGGTAAGTCCTGGCTTTCTATCAACAAATACTTCTCTTCCCCTGTGGAAACTCTCACAAGTCTTATCAGGATGATGTGGGGAACTACTCTTGCATAATAGGAAATATTATCTCTAGATGCTCTTACTGTTGGTATTGAGAAGAGAATAGAGAAAAGAGATATCTCAGGCCCCTTCTTCTGTTTTTCTTTCCATTTCAATCAAACTTTCTATGCATCTCTCTTATGATCCACCTGCTGTCAGTCTCACTTGTCTCTGCACTCCAACATTTCCCCCTTTCCACCACTAATTAGCAGATCCTGTCAATGCTGCTACTAGGACATTAAAGCCCTCATCCCACTGACATCAGTAAGGTCTCCCATTCTGCTTCCTGGCTGGCACATACCTGCCGTGGCCTCCAGTCTCCTGCTGATGGTCAGCACAACCAGGGCTCCCTCTTTCCAACACTGGGCTCAGCACTGCATGTACCCAGGGAGTTAGGAGCCCTCCAAGATGACAGGGATGGGGAAGTAGCATGAATATTTTGCAAGAGTTCCCCAGGACCCTCAGGCTGTTGAAGGGGTGTTGGTCCAGCCCACAAAGAAAAGGCATGACAGGCTGTTCCCTGTGCCTCTGGGCAGTAGGACAAAGAGAAGCAGGAGGAGCAGGGACACAGCACAGCTCTCCTCATAGTCCATGCTGACAGGCAGCCTTCTTCTCCAGGGTTTTGCATCCATTTCTGGTTTCCTCCCCAGAGACCCTCCCTGCAGAGTCACTGACCTGCTTTTTCTTCCAGGCACCATGGGACAGAGCACTGTCACCCAGGAAGAAGGAAAAGTCACAGTGAAGCAGAGAGACACCTTTCAGACTAACTGTACATACCACATTCCCAGCTTTTATGCCTTGTTTTGGTACCAGCAGAGGAAAGGCCAAGCTCCCCAGCTGCTCTCGTATCAGGCAGCAGCTGGCCCAAGGCACAGTGGCCGTCTCACCACGTTGCTGAACACCACAGAGAAATACAGTGTCCTGCAGCTGGAGGAAGTCAAGGTCTCTGACAGTGCCTTGTACCTCTGTGCTGTGGGTGTCACCCTGGTGCAGGGAGCTTCCTTGGCTGTGCAAGAAGCCAGGGGAGGGAGGGGATGTGTGTGTGCAAGGCTGAGCTTGGGGGAAGGGTCCCTCAGCTCTCCCCTGGCAGCTCTGCTTCCCCTGGGCACCCAGGGATCTGCAGGCCTAAATTTTCTTCCAGGAGGGGAGAGTGTCAGTGGTTTGAGAGGAAGGAGAAATCAGTGGCAGAGCCTCAGGTCCTCTTGTTCTCACCATGGATTACATGGTTCTTGTGCCCAATGGCTCTGATGAGGGGGCAGGCAATGCAGGAGGTTGTGGCTGTTTGTTCAAAGTTTCCTTGCTGCTGCTCTTTGTTTTCTGTTATTCCCTGTTGCACATTGTTTCTTCAGGTTTTCCTGCAGGCCTCTCTCTTAGAGTACCTGCTCTGGGATGTGTCCCTCAGAGGTCAGAGTTCAAAGTACAATGGAAAACAAATAACATGTCACGGGGCAAAGCTTCTTCCTGGAATTGCATGATGATTCCAATTTCAGATAATAGTCTGAACCACCTTGTGGACTCTCCTGTTGCTGCATGGTGATGTGCTGGGATTCAGAGGACCTGCTCTCCCCAGTGCACTCTCCTGGTCCTTGGAGCCCTTCTCATGCCCTACCTCATGGGCCTGCCAGGAGAAGACCTGGCCTTGGGGACAGCTGCCTCATGCCTGGGGAAAAGTCTTACACCAGAGATGGACCATGGGGTTTTGGGCACTGGCTGCTGTCCTTGGGGTGCCTGTCTGGTGGAAGCTGGGGGTGTGTGAGTGACAGGGGGGCTGTGGTGTGAGGGCTGGACAGGTTGATTTCAACATTAAACTTAGGGTCATCTTAGCCCTTTGAACTGTGTAACTGCTGGGCTGTGGGGTGATCTCTTTGGGGGATGAACGCTGTAGAGGTTACATATCATTGCTATCTTTGCCCTTGAGTGCAGGTCACACCCCTCATTCTCGGGAGAGGTGGGAAGATGAGGAGGAGAAGTTCTGGGGCTGTTTTAAAAGATTTTTCTGCATCCTTTGCTGGTATCTTTTGACTGAGTTTCTTTTCCTAGTACTAAAGCAAGAAAAACTCCCTTTTGCACAAACTTCTGAGCTACTAACCTCTCAGAGCCTCCAGGAGCATTGGGCTCCTCTCTAGGGGATAGCAGTGGTCAGGTTCCATTTCTGCAGGTCATGCTCTGAGGCCAAGGGCCTGTGTCTGAGCAGAGATGCCAGAAGGCAGAGCCCTATGGCCACTGGCTGTGGAGGAGCCAGGGATGTCTTCCTCAGCTTCAAGAAACAGTGCCTGAGAGGGCCGACTGCCATGTGTCCCATCCTCCCCTTCCTCTCCAAATGCTGAAACATCTGCTTGGTCCCCGACCCGATCACCCGCTAATCAAGACAATGCCTTTTTTCCTCAGCAACTCGATACAATGTCCACCAATAAAAGAATTATGTGGAGGCAGAGGCTGGGATGCAGAAAGCTTTAATGACTCTGAAGAGGGAAATGAGTTCACTTTGAGAGGAGGCAGCCAGAGCAGAGAGAGCACCAACAGCTGCCAAATGTCTGTGCCCATTGGCCATGGTGGAGATCCCAGAAGGGATCCATCATCATGAAGGGAGAGGGGCCAGCAGATCCCCCAGCTTGGCTTTGGGGTCTTACAGCCCAGAAGAAGAGAAGAGAAGAAAGTCATGGGAGGGAGTAGAAGGCAGAGGAGTTAGACTTTGGCCATGTTTTCAGAGAGACCCCGCTGCCCTCCCTTGGGAGGATGCTCAGCCTCTCTGAAATCACTGGCCAGGAGCTCTGTCCTCAGTCCAGCATGAGCTTCTGGGTTCCTGGTGGTCCTTGTCCGGGCTGTCACTGGTGGCTTTAGCAGGGGGGGCACCTTCTTCCACAGTAGCGGTTGGTAATGCAGGAGAGGTCAAAACCCCCAGAGTTGATGGGCACTCCGTCACAGCTGAGGATGCTGCCAACGGCAGCGGAGGTGGAGGAGCCCACAACGGTGTTCTGTGGGAAGGAGCTGAGGATGGGTCCGGGCAGGGTCACCACCACGGGGGAGGGCTGGATGACGATGGTGGAGTTCTGGCACTGCCTGACACAGGGCTCATTGCAGCTGTTGGCCAGCGGGGTGGGGCCGCAGGGCCGGCAGCAGGGCTCACAGGGCTGGCACTGGTCACAGCAGGACATGTCTTGAGGCCCGAGGAACACCTGGGAGAGAGGGCAGGGAGGAAGAAAAACATGGGGACGTGTGAGGAGCAGCTTGTCACTGCACCATGAGGCAGCTACAGAACATGCAGTGCCTAAATCTGGAGTCTATGAAGAGATGAATGAGGGTTTCTTGGACTCATCCTGAGACAGATCAAAAAGAAGCACCAGCTGCTATGTGGCTACTGTCTACCCCTGAGTACAGAAGCCTCGTCACTACTGTTCCATCTTCCCTCCAAGCTTAACTCTCCCCACTCCCCTCTCACATGACAAGCAGCCCCAAGATCTGGTATAGAACAAAGCCAGTCTCAGCTGACAGGTTCACTGAAGTGAGACCTCCTTTGCGAGAAAGCAGAGAAGGAGAAGGGGCCTCGGACTCACCTGGTTCTCAAGGAGACGGACACAAGAGAAGTGGCTGAGAGAGTGAGGAGCTGGGCTGGCTTTTATCCTGGACCTTTACTGCCCCAGGCTGACAGAGGCATCCCTTGTAGAGGTGGTTATTATCTGACAAGCTCATCCTGAATGCAAAACATCCCACCTAATGCTATGGGCTGTGTTTTGCCTTCCGGAATTGCTGTCTTTTCATTTCCTGCTTGATGTCAGGTACATTCCCCAGTGAAGGCATCTTTTGCATCACAGGATGAGAGGCCCAAGCATTTCCGGAGCACGACATACAAACATGCACACACACACACACACACACACAAAGCTAGACCTCTAGTAATTCAGAGTTTATTGAGAAGACTCAAGACTCCCAAAGAGAGAGTCATATATACTGTCCACTCAGGTGTTGGACTTCAGAGAGTCATATTCTCCCAGCCCTGTTTCCAAGGGTTCCCTGTGGCTGAGGGAAGACAGGTGTGTCCTTGGTGAGAGCGGGAGATGCAATTGATGAGAGAATTGTGTCCAGCTTGAGCCCATTCACCCCAAAAAATCCTTTTCCCTGCTCTCTGTCTGTCCCTGAGTACTGTGGACATGGATGTGGGCTTTAGGCATGGGATGGAGGTGCTTCTAGGTGCTAGTAGGAGAGCCTGTGGTTTCATTCCTGATCGCATGATGAAACAAGCCATGGAGATGTGACCAGGTAGGTCAGCCCTGCTGTGAGCTAATGCTAGCTGGGAAGTTCAGAGGTGACCATGGGTCAAGGGCAGGATCAGTGTCTCCAGAAAGAGGGTTCATTCCATTTGCCGTGTACATCTGCTTTGAGGTGGGAGAAGTCCCATGTGTGAGCTGATGTCTCTTCACTGAATGAGGGAAAGAGGAGGCCACGAAGATGGTGAGAGGGATGGAACACCTCTCCTATGAGGAAAGGCTGAGAGAGGTGGGATTGTTCAGCCTGGAGAGGAGACAGGTCTAGAGAGACCTTCTTGAGGTCTTTCAATTCTTAAAGGGAAGCTTATAAGAAAGACAGAAAGATGTTTTCAAAGGGCCTGTAGTAATAAAGAGGCAATGGCTTTAAACTGAAAGAAGGTAGATATAGATTGGTCATAAGGAAGAAAATTTTTCCTATGAGGGTTTTGAGACACTGGCAGAGATTTACCCAAGAAGTTGAGGAATCTCCATAATTGGAAGTGTCCAAGGTCAGGTTAGATGGGGCTCTGAGCAACCTGACCTAGTGAGAGATGTCCCTTCCCATGGCAGGAGGCTTGATATAGATGGTCTTTCAAGGTCCCTTCCAACACAAACTCTTCTTTGATTCTGTGAGTCTATGAATTATGCTGGTGAGTGAGTCTGGGCTGAAAGAGCCTCTATACAAGGATGTGCTGGAATCTGCGTTGGTCCCACAGGGCTGGAAGGACATATCCCCTGAGGGGATCTTGTTCCATTTCACTCACAACTCCCTTAATTACCTATATTTTCTAAGAGTGTGATGCATATTTACTAAGAGTGAGATCCAAAGCATGGCACAGAAGTCAGAAGAGACTCCCTCTCCCTCATGTGGAAGAGCTCATTTGGGCAGCGGGCATGGCAGCAGGAGGCTGCAGCAGCGCTGCACAGCTCTGACTTCTATCCCCACACGACCTTCTTGGAAGAGTGAAGACTACTGGTCAATGGTGGAATGTGCCCGGCAAGGTGAGGCAAGAGTGTCTTTCCAAATCCCTGCTAAACTGTGAAGGAGGAGTGTAAAGTAGGTATGGAGGGAGAGGTCTCCCACAGACTGAAGAGCAGGGATGTCACAAGGGTAGAAGAGGCATGCACGGGGGAACAGCATGCCAGGGGAGGCTCTCACACTTCCCCTGTGACGCAGGTGGTGGTGTACTTAGGTGGCGGCTATGCATTTCCTGCCCAAGAAGAGGAGGCAGATGACACCTTTGTCAGGCAGTTGGTGAAAGCCTCATAGTCACAGGGCCTGGTGCTCATCTGGTACCACGTCAGTACCTACTGCAGGAGGAAAATGGCTGGGCACAAGCAAAACAGGACATGTCTGGTGTGTATGGAATACAAATTTTAGATGCAGGCAATCCATGAATGGATTAAGGGAGAGGATCTCTTAGACTTGCTAGTCACAAAAGAGGAAGAACTGTTGGATGATGTAAATTTCATGGGCAGCCTTGCCTGCAGTGACCAGGAGACTGTGGAGCTCAGGATCCTCAGAGGTCTGACCAAGACAAACAGGAGGATTACTGCCCCTGACTTCAGAAGAGCACGGCTTAGTCTCATCAGGGACTTTCCGGCTTGGTATGCTGCCATGGGAAACTGCCCTGGAGCCCAGAGAGTCCCAGGAGAGGGGACTGACCTTCAAGACACCTCCTCAGAGCACAAGGATGGTCCCTGCAATGTGCAAAGAGGTGAGTCAAGAAAAGCCAAAACGACTGTAGTAGACACTTACAAAGGAGGTGAAGGGAATCAGGCAAGATATCTCTGAGCCTATTGGCAGCAAAAGGAAGGCTGAATAGGTGAGGGCTCATTGGTCAGTGAGGAAGAGGACTTGGACAAATAACAAGGAAAAGGCTGATGTACTCGCCTGTTTACCTTCAGTTTTCATTGATATGGCTTCTCCGCAGGCCCACCATGTCCCTGAACCTTCCCACAGACTCTCAGGGAATGAAGCAGCACCCACAGTAGAAGAAGAAAGAACTAAGGAGCTCTTACTCTCATCTGGCCATACACAAGTTCATGGGATCATTTGGGGTGTATCCAAATGTGTTCAGGGAGTCTCTACTCATTCCCTAAAAGGACATTGTGGTGGTTTGACCTTGGCTAAATGCCAGGTACCCACCAAGTCGCTCTATCACTTCCCCCCCTTTCCCCTTTTTTTCTCAACAGGGCAAAGAAGGGAAAGAAAATAAGATAGGAAAACAAAACAACCCTTGTGGGTAAAACAAAAGCAGTTTTAATATAAGCAAAGCAAAGCAAAGGTCCGCGCGCGGAAGCAAAAAAAAGAAAACAGATTTATGCTCTACTTCCCATTAACAGGCGATGTCGGGCCTTCTCAGGAAGCAGGGCTCCAATACGCGTAGTGGTTGCCTCGGAGGACCAAGGGTGACCCCCCCCCCCTTCCTCCTTTCTCCCAGCTTTATACTGAGCAGACGTCATATGGTCTGGAATATCCCTTTGGTCAGTTCGGGTCAGCTGTCCTGGTTGTGTCCCCTCCCAAGATCTTGCCCACCCCGTCCCACTGTGGCGGGGGGGAAATGTCAGAAAGAGCCTTGGTGCTGTGTAAGCACCACTCAGCAGTAGCCACAACACCAGTGTGCTATCAACACCCTGCCAGCTCCCAGCATCAAACACAGCACCATGAGGGCTGCTACAGGGGAAAACCAATTCTGGCTCTGCCAGACCCGGTACAGACATGCAGGAAATACTCTCAGAAGCCGTTCCTAAACTCATGAAAGACTCAAGACGGGCTTGGAAGCAGCTCACATGAATTGACTGAGGCCAAATCATGCCTGAGCAACCTCATTGCTTTCTGTGAGGAGGTGACTGGGACTGTGGGGCAGGGGAGAGGCACTGGCTTGGCTGTACCTGGATTTTAACAACAGCTTTGACATACCCTCATGGGTGCACACACATGCACACCTATACCCACACCGAGGTACGCACACACACAGGCATGCACACACACAGACATGTGTCATATCTGTGCTCTTGTAAAGAGGTGTGTGCACACAGGTTTCCAAAGGAGTCCATGAGCAGACACAGGCACAGCCTCCCCACAAACCAACATGTACACACAGATATTCAACACACATGCTGACATATATGCATCCTCCTGAACCCAGGGGTGTGCAAACAAATTTACCTGTACGCTGATGTACAGCGACACGCAGGCGAAAAAGCACATACCAACACATATCTGTGCCCACACACTTACATATCTGCAGACCAATGTCACATCCATCCATGCTCAGCTACATGAAGACACGTGCATGTGATAAAACACATATGCCCTCATCAACAGACGTGCACAAACACACCCACAGCAAATATTTGTGCACACTCCTGCTTGCCTGTGCATTGCCCCAGGCACACACAGGCACACGTATGTGCAAATGGACACGTGAGCACAGCCAGAAGAACATGTATGTGAGCATGACCATGCACACACAGCACTGACAACCAGTAAGTTCAATGCCAGCTCTCAGCCTCTTGCGATGACAAGTCCTAGGCAAGTCCTTCAGGCCCTACAGTTAAGGCAGTGGATCGGTTCCTGGCCATTCCCATCAGCTTTAATAAGAACAAGGGTTTGACTGGGATTCATTCTGGTGCTTCTTCACTAGAAAAGTGGGAGATGAAGCTGCCATGGCCTTTCCAGGCATTCAGCTTCTCTGTGTCCCAAGTCTGTGTGTCAGGGATAACGTAAAAACTGGAGAACCGTATTGCTGCAGCCACAAAGAATCCCCACATTGCAAGTGAGACAACTCTTACAGCCTTAGATGCTCCCAGCTGTGCTCAGTGGTCTCCTGAAGGGAGATGTGGGGGTGGGGGACAGGCCCCTGCTCTGTAAAGGAAATGGTGCCTCAGTGGTGTATTCACACAGCAGCAGAGCGTGGTGTCCCCTGGGACAAGCCAGACTCCACACAGACTGCAGACAGTGAGACTGGGGCAACAGAAATGAGAGTGTCTGGTTCCAGTAAGAGAGGTACTCAGCCTCTTCCAAGCGTTCCTTAAAATGCCCATTATTAGTGCTAAGACAAGAAAGGAAAGCAGGGTTATGTCCGTGACCTTACATCCCTTCACGTGCTGGAAAGCCTGAGCTGCTCTACATCAGCTGCTCTCCCAGAATGAGAGAATCACAGAACAGCTGAGGTTGGAAGGGACCTCTGGATGTCATCTGGTCCAAGCCCCCTGCTCAAACATGGCCACCTAGAGCCAGTTGCCCAGGACCGTCTCCAGGTAGTTTTGGATATGGGAAGGCCTGTGACCTCCCTGGGCAACCCACGGCAGTTGTCAGTCACTCCCACAGCACAGTATAATTTGTTGCCCCCTTTCTAGAGTACAGGACACTGTGTGTGTCTCATCCACACATGGATTACCCCATTTTGGTCAGTCAGGCTTTTAGAACAGTTTCTTCAAATGGAAACAGATCTCGTCATCATTTCAGCTGTCTAACAGTAGAAACTGGCCAGCGTTGGCAGTGAAGAAATACCAGCAGCTTTCACATCCACTTTTCTTAGGGTGTAAATCAAGGTGCACAGCACAGGAATAAGTGTGATGTAAAGAACAGCTCCTACTCTGTCAGTCAATGGTTTAAATCACCATAAATAAAACCCAACCTCTGGCACAAATACACTTAATTTGAAGTGTAAAGCCTGCATGGATCCTGTGGCCTTTTCCTACCTTTGCAAGAGCTCTTTAGTTGGGTCGGCAAACCAGGGGTCATGCCAGGAGTCAGCAGCAGCACTTTGGCAGTGCTTTGGCCAAGGGTCTTACTCATCTGTCAGAAACAATGCCATCCCTCCCTCATCCAGAAGGAAAATTTCAGAGAGTATCATCATTGCCAAGGACCTTCTCCTTGTTACAAGGTTCAGTGTGGTAGTGTAGGAGGTCTATATGGATGATGATGTTCGTCATTAGCAGCATGACTAGGGAAAAAAATTTCAGACATGCAAGTGAAACGCTGCTATAGAGTTTTTGGCCTTCAGGTGTTCTGAGCTGTGTTTCATGAGCCAGCCTCAAGATATTCAGCAGCATGGGTGACTTTTCCCTGCTAGTCCCATCCATGTGTGCTGGCCATGGCCCCTAGATTGAGTGGTGGAGGGCAGAGGAAGGTGGAGTAGCAGCTCTGGGCCATCCCAAGGGCTCTTCCCTTCTTTACCACTCTTGCCATTCTGCAAAGCAAATCACCTTTCAGAGCCCAAAGCCAACCCCCTGCCAAGGCAGTGCAGCTCCAGCCATAGCAAGAGGAACGCTCTTGCTCAGGAGCTGATGGGGCTGCTGAGCCCTCAGAGCCTCCTGCCTTTCTGGGCATTTGTGCACAGAGACACAACAAGGCAAGGTCTCCTTGTGCCCTCACCCCCTTGCACCCAGAGCAACACCCTTCTCCTTTGGCAGCTTGGGGCGTGTCCACAGAAGGAAGGACCACATGGAGGCCAGGCTTGAATGCAACAGAACTTTAATGAGTCAAATGAAGGAAACAAAGTCACTCCAAGTGGAGGTCAGCAGTGCAGGGAGCCCTGGGGGCAGCTGAGAATCTGCAGTCCTTGGCCATAGAGAAGTTCCTGCATGATGTCTGTCTGCCTGTCCCAGGGAGGGAGACGAGATAGATGGACCTTACACAGCTGGTGCTGGGGTGCATGAGGGGAGAGGTAGTAAACAAAGAAAAAGGAAAGAAAGGCAAAACCATTCCGCTATCCCAAAAGCAACCTCCAAAATATTGATCTTCTACCCAGCACCATGTTCTGAGTTCCTCAAGCTGTTTCCTGGGGTTTGTCGGCACCTTTAACAGGGTGGGCACCTTCTGCCACAGTAGCGGCTGGTAATGCAGGAGAGGTCAAAGCCCCCAGAGTTGATGGGCACTCCGTCACAGCTGAGGATGCTGCCAACGGCAGCGGAGGTGGAGGAGCCCACAACGGTGTTCTGTGGGAAGGAGCTGAGGATGGGTCCGGGCAGGGTCACCACCACGGGGGAGGGCTGGATGGCAACGGTGGAGCTCTGGCACTGCCTGACACAGGGCTCATTGCAGCTGTTGGCCAGCGGGGTCGGTCCGCAGGGCCGGCATGGCAGGCACTGGTCATAGCAGGACATGTCTCTGAGGGTGGAGGTGCACCTGGGTAGAAGCAGGGAGGAAGCAGAGCACAAGGGTGGGTGAGGAGCTGCCTGGTTACCCTGTCATAGAGGAGATAAGGCCTATACTTAGTGGGGAGATGAAAGTTTTGTCAATAGCCACAAGGTCTTCATTCCCCCACAAAGAACAGCCTGGCTAAACAAAGGTCTCTCCTTATGCATAAACTTAAACTCTACTCAGCCCCCCAGCCTCTATAAGCACACCGTGTCCCCACTTCTCTCTGTCATGACAAGAAAATCCAAACCCCAGGACAGGACAGAGTAATATTAGCTGGGATGTCTCTCAAGTGGAGATCTCCTTTGGAAGAGGACGAGAAGGGGCTTCAGACTCACCTGGTTCCCAAGCAGAAGGAGCCTAGAGAAGTGCATGAGAGAGCAGGGACTTGGGCTGCCTTTTATACCTGCCCTTCACTGCCGCAGGACCAGAGGCACCTTTGCAGAGGTAACAATTTTCTGACAAGCTCATCTTGAATGCAAACCATCGCAGCTAATGCTATGGGCTGTGCTTTCATTTCCTGCACTGCTCCTTTTCATTTCCAGGTTTGTGCCATGCCCATTCCCCAGTGAAGGCTTGTTCTGAGCACTGGGATGAAAGGCCCCAGGATTTCTAGGGCAGGAATGCAGCAGTGCTGGCAGAAGACTCAACTGAAGTGTTGGATGTTTTCAGAGCAGGCAAGTGATGTCAGTCTGGGTCACTGTGTTGGGGCTGTTTGAAGTGTTGTTCTCAGGAAAAAGCTGCACCCATCCTCAGATGGATGACGTGGGCTCCTGTGCATGAGGTTCTGCCACAGTCCTTCTCCTTCCCTGCCTCCCCCCTCAGCTCACCTCAGTGGTCACTTGTTGTTGCCTCCCCAGGTGTAGGTGTTGTGCTGCTGGGGTTTGAACTCATCCTGCCTAACACTGCCCAGTCCCCCGGGATCCTCAGCAGAGTCCATGGTCCATTGTGTTCCTATGAGTGTTCTTTCCTTGTCTTTACTTGTAAGCAGACAGGTTTCTGTGGATGCACATGGGAGCAAAGATTTGTGTATAATTCCATGCAGGTGTGCACAATGTGTGTATGTGTGACCTTGTGTGTCCTTCATCACGAGGGAATGTGCTGCTCATGGCCCAGACACTCTCCTCTGCTCTGTCCATGAGCACCACAGAGCAGCAGGTTCCCAGGGTCAGAAGGAGCCTGAGTGCAGCTGAACGGTGATGGCACCAGCCTGCTAGAGATGTGTCCAGGGAAGAGGCTCTGAAGTGCAGCCCCTGGATCCTGAGCCCTCCTTTTCTTGTTCCTTCAAATTCACGCTCTGCTGCTGCCGATTTCAGGCCACTACAAGGATGGTTTCACTCCAGCTTGGCTCCTTAGTTTAATTCAGTGTAACAGCAGTGGGAGTGCCTCAGCACGGCTGGCAGTGCCCCCTCCCTGCCTCTCCAGGCCAGGACATGGCTGCTCTCCCCAGCTCTAGAGAGTTCAGAAGGACGGGGATTGCTTTCTGGGCAAGGAGAAAGGCTGAGGAATCCTGCTGACCATGTGCTGGCCATCCCTGAGTGCATCTGCTTCCCGTGCAGTGTCGGTGGTGTCTGGGCTGGGACAGATCAAAATGTACATTTGTAGATCATCGGTCTGGTGCTGCATCAGGCAGGACCTGAGACCTTGGAGCAAACAGATAAGGAATGAACAGAACAGAGAGCCTGATATCACTGTGCTCTGAGGGGAAGTGACAGACCCTGTGACTCTCACAAGAAAGCCAAAGACATCGTGGCTGCCTTGGACTTCAGCCCACAAGGACCACAAGGGAAGGGGCATTAGGTTTGACACCACATCCCCCAAAGCCTGCTGCTGCCCCACAGGGCTGTCCAGAAGAGACTCTCTTTCCAACAAGGGCTGTGTACAGTGGGTAAATGTTCTAAGCCCATCTCCCCTCCTGAATATTTGTCTGCCTGGGTCAGGCCCAGCTTGGACACAGTGCAGCCAAGGCTTCCCCCCTTCCCTTGAGTGACCTCGGGGAGATCAGTGCCAGGGAGCTCTGCTGGGAGAGCTCAGCCAGGGCTGATTCCCCTCTCCGTGGAGCTGCTCCTGAGCTGAGGCTGTCGTGTAGCTGAGGGAAACCTAGCTGGTGTCTCAGGAGGTAACAGGCACTGTGGACAAGGAAAGGGCAGGGGAGGTGTGTACCTACAGTTTAGCAAGACCTTGATAGCTCCTTTCATATTTCATTTATGATGAAATTTGTAAGAGATGTGTTCAGTGACAGGATGATAATGTGGGTGGAATATTGGCTGGACTACCAGGCTCAATGGCTGTTGATGAGTGGTGCAAATCTCAGCTAGCAGCCACTTACTGTTGGTCGTTGTCAGGGATCAGCAGTAGGATCAATACAACAATTGTTTCATTAACACACCATGAGCAACTGAAAGGTCAGAACTTCCTGCAAGATTGGGGATGACACCCAACCACAGGCAACAGGCAGACACTGATCTCTGTCAGCCAAATTGTTCCCAGCAGGTCCAGGGAATAAGTGTTCAAAGGAAAGACAGAAGAGGTGTTGGACTGTGGAGGAGCTGAGAGACATAAGTGAAGGCTTCTGGAACAGGGACATTTCCAGTTTCTGCAATCTCCACCCCGGAGTGGCCTCAAATAACAGGAACTGTTGCAAGCGGGGGTTGATCCAGACAACCCCTGCAGGTCCCTGCTCAGCTACACTGTGACTGTGTGATTCCCCCTGTCCCCTGCCCTCCCTGAAGCCTGCACGCCCAGGTCACCCTTGGCCTCCCATCCCCTCTGCTAGAGAGCAGCTCAGAGGCATTGTGCTCGGCCTGCAGAGGGGCAGCTGAAGGGAGGCTCTCAGCCTCCTCCGTGCCATGGGCAGGAGGTGAGTGGCTGCTGTTTGCAGGCGCTGAGCTCGGGGACAGCTCTGGGAAGCTGCTGCATGTGCTGGGCCAAGGCCCTGCTGCTGCCCCAGGCTGCAGCTGGCGCTGGGCAGGCTTCTTCTTGCTGGGGAGCCCTTGCTGGAGGAGGGAGAGAGTGGGATTGCCGGGAGCGCAAGTGGTGGCGGTGCAGAGCCGCTGAGCACTCTGAGCCCGGGCGAGCCCCCGAGCGGCGCCGGCGCAGGGCTCAGCCCCGGGGCGGAGCTGGCGGCGGCCGAGAGGAGCGGAGGCGGCGGAGAGGAGGCGCCGCGGCCGGAGCAGAGAGCCGGGGCTGGCGGGGGGCAGCGAGGCGCGGGCGGCGGAGCGGCGGGATGCGGCGGGGCCGGGGCGCAGGGCTGGCGGGGCTGGCCGCGGTGCTCCTGGGTGCGCGGGGCTGGGCCGGGTCTCGCCTGTGACCCTCCTGCTCCTCTTGAACCTTATTCTCTTCTCTGTCCTCCCTTCTGCCCCCAATGAGCTCGTTCCCTCCCAGCTTGCTTCTCTATACTCTTACACCATTTCCGCATCCATCCATCCATCCATCCCAGCCAATCACTTTTCCTCAGTCCCTTCTCCTCTTCCTCACTCGGACTGTCCTTCCAAACATCCCTCATACAATCCTGTCCCCAAACAACCACTCTTAGAGAAGCTGTCCACTCCATCCTGTGTTCTCAGATCACACCCCCATCATCTGTGAAGTGTCCCCTTCTCCCCTCTCCCGCTGCACGACATGTTCAGCTGAAGCAAAGGGATTCTTCTTTTCTCCTCGGCAGTGGCTGCGGGCAGAGCCCAGGTGCAGCAGGAGCCGTCGGCAGAGACCAACGAGGGCACCGGCGTCACCATCAACTGCTCCCACCCCAACATCCAGTCTAACGACTACATCTACTGGTTCCGTCAGCTCCCGGGCCGAGCCCCCGCATTCCTCGCGTTCACTGTGAAAGGCTCCAGAGATCTGCAGGCCCCGCCGGGGCGGCTGTCGGTGGCGGCAGACCGCCGGTCCAGCGCCCTGTGGCTCGCCCGGCCCCGGCGCGGGGACGCGGCGGTGTATTACTGCGCGCTGGGAGACACGGGGAGAGGAGCCGGGGCTGCGGCCGGGCACGAACCGCCGCGGGCGGGACCGGGCGGGGCCGGCGGGGGCGGGGGGACAGCCCCGGGCGGGCCCGCCAGGGGGCGCTGCCGCTCCGCCCGCCGGGGCCGCCTCGCCCCGCCCGGCCCCGCCCGGCCCTGCCTGTCCCCGGGCCCCGCGCCGCTTCCCCCGCCCGCCCGGCCCCGCCACCAACACCGGCACCACCAGGCCCCCCCAGCAGTCAAGGCCTGGCCTCAGCACCTCTTCTCATTGACGGCCGCTGCGGGTCTGTGCTCCCGAGGCCACCAAAGAGCCGCGCTTGGGCAGCGCTGCCCAGGGACAGGCAGACGGGCTGGGCAAGGCAGGCAGGGCAGGGCGGGCTTTCCCCCAGGCTCTCTTGCTGCCTCCCGACGGGCTCAGACTCTGCTGCCTAACGGGGCATCCTCGGGCCTGTCTGTAACGGCCGGCCAGCTCTGCCTCAGAAATGCCTCGCCCAGGGGACAGAGTCCCAGAGCTTTTGCCCTTCCCGGGCACATGCACCAAGGGCTCCCCCAAGGCTGTTAGTACCGCCAACAGCCTCCCTGCACGTTCGACGGAGCCAATTAGCAACGGGGCAATTAAGAAACCAACGCAGCCAGGAAGTACCCGGTGCAGCAGAGCTCCTCCTGCCCACGGGCAGCCGGGCAGCCCTCGGCTCACACGGAACATACAGGGCCCCTCCTCGGGCTCCGGCCTTTCCCCCCGAGGACAGCCAAGGGAACCCCGAGCAGGTGCTTTCCTCTGCCCCGGCCCCACGGACACTCCAGGGCTGAGTTGCTAATGAAAAGCTTTCCTTGAGAAAGAACAGCCAGAAATGGTTCCACATTTCGTTACTTTGTAAAATCTCTGATATAGAATGAAAAACTCCAGCTACAGGCTGTCACGGATCTTTCAGAATGTGTCTGTTCATGTTACAGATTCATCCCACCGAGTCAGGAGTTCAAGCTCCACAGCGAGAGGAGAAGCAGATGTCGAGGTCACAGGCACGTTCAGGCGCTCCCCTCAGTGGCTCAGTGTTGAGACCACGAGCCTGTTTGACAGGATTCAGGTCTTTCTGATTTGAGGCCCAGGAGACACAGGAAAAGCCTGGTCTGGGCACCTGAGGTGGGTTAAACTTGGCTGGGTGCCAGGTGCCCCACCAAGCTGCTCTATCACTGCCCCTCCTCAACTGGGCAGGGGAGAGAAAATATTACCAAAGCCTCATGAGTTGAGATAAGGAAGGTAAGATCACTCAGCAATTACAGGCTTAAGGAGCCAACACAGCTCTTCAAAGTGAATGGTCAGAGGGTTCCAAGGCACAGAGTGAAGGATCAGCCATGGTGCCTGTCCCAGCTGCACTTTGTAACTGTGTTTGCAGGGAACTACTGGCAGGGGGACAAACAAGGCAGAGCCACAGGCATGGCCAGGCCAGCACATGGATCAGCCCCATGGTCACATGGCATCAGCCCCTTTTGTCCCTGTTTCCAGCTCTCCTCCCATGCCTGCTCCATGCCAAAATGCCGTGGTCCTTCCATTTCCGTGTCTCTGCTGCTTCCCCTAAACAACCCATGCACAACCCCTTGCACAGTCCCCCAATTCTTTTCCACTGCATCCCGTAAGAAGTCCAATCCCCCTGTAGGCAGAAACACCCCTGAATTTATAAGATGATCCTCTCTTCTCACTCTTCTCAGAAGTGTCACCTCCAGACAAAGAGGCTGATCAGTTGTAATGAGAGGGATGTGGATAAGATTTTTGTGAAGCAGAGGGTTGTGCTGGATGTCCTCCTGCCACAGAGAGGTCATGTCTCTGACTCTGGCTGGGATGTTTACAGCATCTGCTGTTCCCAGAGACATTTCCCTTGAAGGGCCTCATCCATGGTGTGGGGAGAAGGGAGAGAAAATCCCTGTGGGCACAGAGAGTCACACTCCTGCTTCCAGGTGCCTGTAGCTGTTCCTGGTTCCACCTCCCTTCAGACACTACTGAGGAGGGACAAGGAGCACCTGAGGGGCTGCAAAGGGGCCTGTCTCCAACCCTGAGAGAGGTGGGTGCAAGCCCCTGTCTCTGGTTGGACACTGGATGGCAGGAGATGTTCATTATGGAGCCCAGAACTGGATCCAGCACTCCAGAAGTGGCCTCACCAGCATTGAGTAGAGAGGAAGGATCAGGTCCCTTGTCCTGCTGGTGATGCTCTTCCTACTGCAGGCCAGGATGCTGTTGGCTTTCCTTGCCACGAGGGTGCATTGCCACAGCAGACTCGGGAACAATCCTGAGCTGCTGAAAGTGAGCTGGACACAGCACTGAGTATTCAGGAGAAGTATTGCAGCTGCTTGTCCAAATCTTGCTCTTCCCTCAGTGTCCACCAGTGACCCCTCTTGGAGAAGGGGGCTCTTGGTAGGAGACATGACTGCTCCTGTGGGGTTACCTCCTTGCCAAAAGAAACCCAAGGAAGGCAAATGTCCTCCTAGCCCTGCTTCTGGGGATCAGTGAAAGCCTCAACTTGTGACAAAGACCCATGAGCCAGGCACTGGACAAGATGCTCTGTTCAACCCCTTGAGGTCTCCCCCTGCTTTTCATGTCTCTCCTGCAGCTGTGGGAACTCAACAGCACTTGGCTGGGGGAGTCCCTGTGTCTCTGAGTCCCTGTGAGTTCTTTGCCCAACAGTAAACTGCTGGTGGCTGCAGTTCTGGGATGTGCATTTCTGGGTTCTAGTGTGTCCCTCTGTGCACACATCTCTTATTATGCTCAGTCTGTCTGTTCCTGGAGTGGGGAAGCTGTGGGATGAGCTGTAAAAATCCGCCATGGTGGCAGGCCAACACGCCCAGAGAGGCTGAGGAAACTCCATCCTTGGAGGTCCTCCAAATCCATTTGGACACGGTCCTTTGTAACCAGGTCTAGGTCACTCTTCCTGATCTGGGTTTGGACCCACTGACCTGTAGAAGTTCCTTCCAAATGTGCCAATTGTGTGTTTCTGTAACACAAGTGAAAGGGCTCAAAGAAATGAATTTCTGATTAAGACTAAACTATGATGCATGAAAGCTTTGCTTGTGGTTGTTTCTCAAGGACTCCTGTTTTCCCGAGGCGTCTTTGTGTAGACAAAAGTAAAACGCTCCCTGTATAAGTCACTGATGGCAGACTCAAAGCCTTCAGTTGACACTTGGGCAAACTAAGATAAGGGGGACTTGAACAAAAGGACACAGAGATACTATCTAGGCAGGATGATCTTGCTGAGTTAGGAAGAAGACACCTGGACTTTACTCCACGGCACATGCTCTGGAAAGAAGGTCAACTAATGAACACCATGAGGAAGACTTACTTTTGACCTCGACCATCGAAGACCCTCGCTCTACTTTTACTACGCATGCTTGGACTATATAAATGAATTCCAGGAACTCATTATCATGACACCCCTCTCCAGGGAATCTAATGCATTTGTATGATTTGTGTGTATGTAAACTGATGTCCCTTGCTAGTTCTTGGGAGCCCTTATGGTGGAGAATCCCCAGGGCAACCCCAGCGTTGCTAATAAAGAATATCTGCTTAACAGTTATATTGGATTCTGACTGTTGAGTGAATTTTGTACTTTCACAAGACATGAGGGGAGGCTGAGAGAACTGGCCTCCTTCAGCCTTCAAAAGAGAAGCTTAAGAGAGAGCTTTTTGATGCTTCTAACACTTGACTGGAGGATGAACGGCCAGATGGATCTAAACTCTTCTTGAGCACAGCGACAGTGTGAAAGGCAATGGACACAGTCTGGAACAGGGGAAATCCTCCTAGAATATTGGAATTGTGTTTCTTTTAATGATAAAGTTGGAGCATGGGTGTAGATAGATCCCGGTAAAAATGTGACTCTGGCTCCACAGAGTATCGATAAAAATACCATTAATTGAGATGTCGCTGTAGAGATGGACAAAGCGACACACACACACACACACACACACACACACACTCACATGGGTGAACAAGTGGCTATTTTTTTTATTACTAAAAGCATGCATTTTTATATATTTCAGGTGCCAGAGTGTCACAATATAATTGGTCAAAAAGTTGTTTTTAACATTCTCATTGGATAACCTTTATCAGTTTCCTCCCTGCTTGCTTCATCCTGCTATGTAGTCAGCAGCTCCTTGAAAGTTATATGCTTTAAGCATAGCTTCCCTATCTTAAGGGTACACTGGAATCTTGTCAAGGTCAAACTCTTCTTCAATCAGTTTATCGACAGACGAGCTGCCTTCCCCAACATTGAGATAAGACAGAAGGTGAAAGGGGGCAGCTCTGCTGACTTTATGCCCCTTCAGTTGCTGGGATCCCTGGCCTATGGAGCATGAGGTGGAGCTCGAGTTGGGGTTTAGCACATAGTGCAAGTCCTGCCCGTGCTGAGACTCAGTGGCATCGTCATCTTTTAAGTTTTACATGGGTTTGCCTTGGACATAAACCACTCCTAATTTCTACTGTTGAGCAAAAGGACATTTATATGAAAGCACGGAGCTTCACTCCTAGGGCAAGACAAGGACACGCTCATGGCAATTTTGCCAAGTGATATGTGCAGCTCAGCACAGCACAGGTCTGTGCCTGCTCAGGTCAGGGTAAGCTAACGATAATGAACAGTTTGTTATCTCTGCCCTGACTGGTGCTTGGGATCACTTGGGAGTTGATCTGGAAAAGGCGTGGGAGAGGGGCAGCCCACCTGCCCATCCCCCACAGCTTCACATGCCCTTACAGCTCTGGGGTGCAGGGTTACCCTATACCCACCACTGGCAGTGCAGCACTTCAAAGGGTGCCCCATGTGCTCCCTGGGAGTGGGGGATGACCCACTGATCCCTCATCCTGTTCCCTGCTGACACCTCAGCCTTTCCCATAGTTTCTCCTCATCATCTCTGCATCTGTGGCACCTGTTCCCAGGAGAAATAGCAGTGTCCTCATAGAGCTGAGGACATCAGGGGAAGATGTGAAAAACCCTGACCTCCCAGATGGCCCAGCAGTGGCTGTGCAGATGAGCAGGTGATTCTAGCTGGGGAGGTGAGGACTCCACTGTCAGCTGACTGAGAACAGCCCCTTCCAATAACTGGGGCTCCCAGATCCCCCAGGGCCCCTCATTGTGGAGATGCTGAGAATGCCCTTGGCTGAGGGAGCCACAGGTGTTGCTGCTGGAGGAGGGAGAAACCCAGAAGGAGCATTTCAGACACAGGAAGAAGAGATCGTTTCTCCCCCCAGTTTCTTCCTTTGCTCCCCCAACAGAGTCGGTTCCAGCAGCTCTGTTATCAGACAAGCCATGTCCAGGAAGGCTGGGGGAACACCAGAGAAGTGGTGGATGTGCCTGGGCCCACAGTAAACCAAGTGGGAGTTGATTATTGTGTGCAGAGCAGGAGGCAGGGAACCAGCCAGCCATGTCCCTGCCACCAGCCAGGCACACACAGCCTGATGTGTGATGGCCCCATGGCACAGTGGGGTGCAGGTAACCAAGCAGTGGCCATAGGCCATGAGAAGGTGGAGGAAGCATTGGTCCCTGCCCAGGAGCTGGGAGGAGGACAGCTGGGCCATGCAGCTGTGGAAGGAGAGGGGTATGTCCCCTGGTCTGAGGAAGCCCTCCAGCATCTTTGGAAGGAAGACCCTGGGCAAGAGAGACTGAAGCTTTTTGTCTTGCATGCAAGGCCTGATGGTCAGTGGCAGCAGAGGAGCCAGGGGTGACTTCCTCAGCTCCAAGGGATGATGCCCACAAGACGAGCCACTGCAGGGTGCCCCAACCTCCCATTCTGTCTGAATGGAGATGGGTCTCCTTGTGCCCTCACCCCCTTCCACCCAGAGCAACACCCTTCTCCTTTGGCAGCTTGGGGATTGTACACAGAGGGAAGTACCACATGGAGGCCAGGCTTGAATGCAGCAGAACTTTAATGAGTCAAAGAGGGAAACAAAGTCACTCCAAGTCGACGTCAGCAGTGCAGGGAGCCCTGAGGGCAACCAAGGGTCTGTGGTTCTCGGCTGTAAAGTTCCTGCCTGATGTCTATCTGCCCGTCCTGTAGAGGGAGAGGAGACAGATAGTCCCCACCAGGCTGGCCTTGGAAAGATCTTGCTGTCAGTGAGAACCAAATCAAACAAAGGAAAAGGAGAGAAAGTCAAAGCCATTCAGCTATGCTGAAAACAACCTCCAAAATGTTCATCCTCTGCCCAGCACCATGTTCTGAGTTCCTCCAGGTGTGTCCCTGGGGATTTCCTAACACCTTTAGCAGGGGGGGCACCTTCTGCCACAGTAGCGGCTGGTAATGCAGGAGAGGTCAAAGCCCCCAGAGTTGATGGGCACTCCGTCACAGCTGAGGATGCTGCCAACGGCAGCAGAGGTGGAGGAGCCCACAACGGTGTTCTGTGGGAAGGAGCTGAGGATGGGTCCGGGCAGGGTCACCACCACGGGGGAGGGCTGGATGGCAACGGTGGAGTCCTGGCACTGCCTGACACAGGGCTCATTGCAGCTGTTGGCCAGCGGGGTCGGGCCGCAGGGCCGGCATGGCAGGCACTGGTCGTAGCAGGACATGTCTCTGAGGGTGGAGGTGCACCTGGGTAGAAACAGGGAGGAAGCAGAGCACAAGGGTGGGTGAGGAGCTGCCTGGTTACCCTTGCACAAAGGAGCCAGGCCAGTGTTGAGTGGGGAGCTGGAAGCTCTGCCAAGAGCTACACGGTCTTCATTCCCCCACAAAGAACAGCCTGGCCCAGTGAAGCTCTGTCCTAATCCAAAACCTAAAAGCCCCCTCAGCCCCACAACCTCTCTCTAAGCACACCTTCTCCCCACTTCTCTTTGTCATAACAAGAAAATCCAAACCCCAGGACACACAGAACAATATCATCTGGGATGTGTGTCAAGTGGAGATCTCCTTTTGAAGAGGAGGAGAAGGGGCTTCAGACTCACCTGGTTCCCAAGCAGAAGGAGCCAAGAGAAGTGCATGAGAGAGCAGGGACTTGGGCTGCCTTTTATACCTGCCCTTCACTGCTGCAGGACCAGAGGCACCTTTGCAGAGGTAACAATTTTCTGACAAGCTCATCTTGTATGCAAACCATCGCAGCTAATGCTATGGGCTGTGCTTTCATTTCCTGCACTGCTCCTTTTCATTTCCAGGTTTGTGCCATGCCCATTCCCCAGTGAAGGCTTGTTCTGAGCACTGGGATGAAAGGCCCCAGGATTTCTAGGGCAAGAATGCAGCAGTGCTGGCAAGAAGACTCAACTGAATTGTTGGATGTTTCCAGAGCAGGCAAGTGATGTCAGTCTGGGTCACTGTGGTGGGGCTGTTTGAAGTGTTTTTTTTAATAAAAAGCTCCAGCCATCCTCAGATGAGTGCCGTGGGCTCCCGTGCATAAGATTGTTCCATGTCATTTTCTTTCCCTGCCTCCCTCCTCAGCTCACCTCAGTGGTCACTTGTTGTTGCCGCCCCAGATGTAGGTGTTGTGCTGCTGGGGTTTGACCCCATCCTGCCTAACACTGCCCAGTCCCCCGGGATCCTCAGCAGAGTCCATGGTCCCTTTTGTTACCATGTGTGTTCTTTTCTTGTGTTTACTTGTAAGGAGATGGGTTTGTGGGGATGTAGATGGGAGCACATATTTTTATATAATTCCACCCTGGTGTTCATGAGCCTATGTACTTCCTTGTGTGTCCTTCATCACGAGGGAATGTGCTGCTCATGGCCCAGACACTCTCCTCTGCTCTGTCCATGAGCACCACAGAGCAGCATGTTTCCAGGGTCAGAAAGAGTGTGAGTGCAGCTGACCGGTGATGGCACCAGCCTGCTAGAGATGTGTCCAGGGAAGAGGCACTGAATTTTCCAAATGAGATGGCAGGGACACAGGACAGCAGGCTATCATGACAGTCATTACTCAATGACTCATGGTCTTGTACATTTTCTTTCTTCCATGTCTTAGCACAGTTAGCTTTTGTTAATACCACCATTTCCTCCACTGACCACTGCTTCTCAGCATAGCTACTAGGGGTAGGAGTCACCTCTTTGGAATTTTGCCATTTCAGAGTCAGGGGAAGGACTTCTGCTCACCCACTTGAAAGGTGTATGATGAAGTCCTCTTATCTCAGTTCCTCAGCTTACCCCCCATTTTTGGACAGAGTAAAGGTTCTTGGGAGAGAGACATGGCCCATCTTGCCTCATAGACACGACTAAAAGCCCACTAGAAGTGCAATGTTGTCTCTAAGGACTAAGGCAGGAAGCTAGTGAGAAGCTTAGATGAAAAAGTCAGACATCTCTACTTGGGCAGAGGCACCCATGCCTCAGTGGTTGAAGGCAAAATCCTCTCAGTTGAAACCCCCTCAAGGTAGCTCTGCTGAGAACCCCGGTGAACTGAGGGGTTTCATCTATGCCCTCCCTGCAGATAAAGGAGGATTCTTGATTAATGCTCTAGGGGAGAACCAATCTCATCCTCAGGTAGGTATCTAAGACAGTTGGATCTGAACCACCATCTGAAGGATCCCTTTCCCTCCTTTCTCCCTCCTTAGGAATTTACATACCAGAAGTCTCATGTGGCTTAAGAGTAGAGAAATCCCCCTTAATCCAGCTCTCCTTAAACATGTAAGGCATTGGAAGTGTTTGCTAGAAGTCTTGGGCAGGCTTCACTCACCAGCTCAGCCAATGGAAATGATCCAGATGACATCTCTTCATGCACCATTCTCCAGATGTCCCCTTGGCTGAGGGAGAACATTGGAGAGAGGTTGATTTATTGGAGGAGCTCTTGAAAGAGGAGCTGCTTCAAGTATACTTGAAATATAAATGAATATAAATCAAGTTATATACATTGCAGTAAAATACAAAAATAAAAATAAGGTTACTGGTTTCTATACACTGACAAAGTCAGGGGGTCTTAAGAGGTGTACTGGTCTTGTAATTTCACAGAATCACAGAATCATCAAGGTTGGAAAAGACCTTGAAAATCATCCAGTCCAACCATTAACCTCACACTGACAGTTCTCAACTCCACCAGATCCCTCAGCGCTGGGTCAACCCGACTCTTCAACCCCTCCAGGGATGGGGACTCCCCCCCTGCCCTGGGCAGCCCATTCCAACACCCAACAACCCCTTCTGCAAAGAAATCCTTCCTAAGAGCCAGTCTGACCCTGCCCTGGCACAGCTTGAGGCCATTCCCTCTTGTCCTATCACTTGTTAGTTCGTTAAAGAGACTCATCCCCACCTTTCTCCAACCTCCTTTCAGGTAGTTGTAGAGGGTGATGAGGTCTCCCCTCAGCCTCCTCTTCTCCAGACTAAACAACCCCAGTTCCCTCAGCTGCTCCGCACCAGACTTGTGCTCCAGACCCTGCACCAGCTCCGTTGCCCTTCTCTGGACATGCTCGAGTAATTCAATGTCCTTTTTGGAGTGAGGGGCCCAAAACTGAACACAGTAATCGAGGTGCGGCCTCACCAGTGCTGAGTACAGGGGTAAGATCTCTTCTCTCACCCTGATGGTCACACTATTGCTGATACAAGCCAGGATGCCATTGGCCTTTCTGTGGGGCCACCTGGGCACACTGCTGGCTCGTGTTCAGCCGGCTGTCAATGAACACCCCCAGGTCCCTCCCTGACTGGCAGCTCTCCAGCCACTCCTCCCCAAGCCTGTAGCGCTGCTGGGGGTTGTTGTGGCCCAAGTGCAGCACCCGGCATTTGGCCTTATTGAAACTCCCCCAGTTGGCCTCAGCCCGTCGCTCCAGCCTGGCCAGGTCTCTCTGCAGAGCCTCCCTACCCTCGAGCAGATCAACACTCCCACCCAACTGGGTGTCATCTGCAAACTGACTGAGGGTGCACTTGATATCCTCGTCTAGAGCATCAATAAAGATGTTAAACAGGAGTGGCCCCAAAACCCAGCCCTGGGGGACACCACTCGTGACCGGCCGCCAACCGGATTTGACTCCATTCACCACAACTCTTTGGGCCCGGCCATCCAGACAGGTTTTTACCCAGCAAAGCTTGTGCCCATCCAAGCCACAAACAGCCAGTTTTGCCAGGAGAATGATGTGGGAAACGGTGTCAAAGGCCTTACTAAAGTCAAGGTCACCCTGTCATAGAAGGAGATCAGCTTTGTCAAGCAGGACCTGCCTTTCCTAAACCCATGTTGACTGGGCCTGATCATCTGGTTGTCCTGCATGTGTTGTATGATGGTGCTCAGGATGAGCTGCTCCATCAGCTTCCCGGGCACCAAAGTCAAGCTGACAGGCCTGTAATTTCCCAGATCATCCTTCCGATCCTTCTTATATATGGGCGTCACATTGGCCAGTTTCCAATCTGTTGAGACCTCCCCGGTCATCCAGGACTGCTGGGAAATAATGGAAAGCAGTTTGCCAAGCACCCCAGCCAGTTCCTTCATCACCCTCGGGTGTATCCCATCCAGTCCCATAGACTTGTGTATGTCTGTGTGATGCAGTCACTGACTGTCTCCTCCTGGACTGTGGGGGGGGTCATTCTCCCAGTCTCTGTCTTCTGGTTGAGGAGGCTGGATTCCCTCAGTACAACTATTCTTGTTATTAAAGACTGAGTCAAAGAAGGCATTAAGAACCTCAGCCTTTTCCTCATCACTTGTTACCATGTTTCCTCCTGCGTCTAGCAGGGGATGGAGATTCTCCCCAGTCTTTCTTTTGCTGTTGATGTACTTATAGAAACATTTGTTGTTATCTTTGACGGCTGAAGCCAAATTAATTTCTAGTTGGGCTTTAGACCTCCTGATTTCTGCCCTGCATAGCCTTACAGCATCTTTGTAATCATTGTGAATCACTAGCCCCTTCTTCCAAAGGCCATAAACTCTACTTTTCTCCCTGAGTTGCAGCCAAAGCTCCCTGTTTAGCCAGGGAAGTCTTCTCTGGCACCGGCTTCTCTTATAGCACCTGGGGACAGCCTGCTCCTGTGCCATTAAGACTTCCTTCTTAAAGAGTGTCCAGCCTTCCTGGACCCCTATACTCTTCAGGACCGTCTCGCAAGGGATTCTCTCAAGCAGGTGCCTAAACAAGTCAAAGTCAGCCCTTGGGAAGTCCAGGATGGCAGTTCTGCTGCCCCCTCTCCTGGCCTCTCTAAGAATAGAGAACTCCATTATTTCAGGACTGCTGTGCCCTAGTCAGCCTCCAACCACCACATCATCCACCAGTCCTTCTCTGTTCACAAAGAGGAGATCCAGCAGGGCACCTTCTCTGGTTGGTTCACTCACCAGCTGTGTCAGGAAGTTATCTCCCACACATTCCAGGAATCTCTGGGACTGGTCCTGCTCTGCTGTGTTGTATTTCCAGCAGATGCCTGGGAAGTTAAAGTCTCCCACAAGAACAAGGGCAAGCGTTCGTGAGATTTCTCCTAAGTGCCTATAGAGTATTTCATCCACCTCTCTGTCCTGGTTGCGTGGCCTATAGTAGACTCCTACTACAACATCTGCCCTGTTGGCCTTCCCCTTGATTCTAATGCAAAGACACTCCACCCTGTCTTCACTACACATGTGATCGAAGCAATCCTAACAGTCCCTAACATACAGCGCCGCGCCACCCCACCGCCTCTCCTGCCTTATCTGTCCCTTCTAAAGAGCTTGTGGCCATCAACTGGCGTACTCCAGTCATGGGAGACATCCCACCATGTTTCTGGAATAGTCACTACATCATAATTTTCCTGTTGCATCACAGCTTCAAGCTCCTCCTGTTTGTTACCCATGCTGTGTGCATTGGTATAGATGCACTTCAGATGGATTGATGTCCCCAGCACCTTTTTGCATTTAGAGGTCCTAAGTCCGGCCTGACCTTTCACAGGTGTTAACACAGTTACTGATCCATCAGTATCCCTTGCATCTTTGGTGTGCTGCATGTCTACATCCCTTACCTCCACTGAGATGGCAGGGTGAGGGTCATCACTGCCACAACAGCCCACAAGCTCTGGTAATCTACCCTGGGGCTTATTTCTGGGAGTTCCAGTTTTGTCCCCTTCCCCCTTCAAACCTAGTTTAAAGCTCTCTTAATGAGTGGTTTCTACTTGCCAAGTCAAATTCTCTATCATTACTTGATTTTCTAAAGTCATTAGTCCTGGTAATAGGAAACTTTGGAGCCTCCAATCAAGTTGGGTAGTGCTGTGGAAGGCCCTGTCCAGGTATCAAGGTCTTTTTCTGTTTCGGTATCCCTTTTAATTTGTCCCCAGTATCGTGCTTTGATTGGCCTCTTTTTCCATGTACTACATAGGGTCAGTAATCCTAAAGTTACTTGTCTAGTTATTGTACTAAGCTGTAGTCGGGTAGTCCAATATCCATTTGATGTGACCCATGTCGTGTAACGTGGAGACAAAATTCCTTGTTTACAATCTCCATTTGAGAAATTTTGTTTCTTACAATATTCTGTCATCATCAAAGTAGAACTTAGGATTGATATTTTACTATGATTTAGGACATTGGGGCACCTCCAACCAGCTCTGCTGTCATAAATAGGCTTCGTGCCCCAATTAAAGCACCAGTCTACCTTTCCTATATACCTCCAATACCCATATACCTCTTATAGATCTTCTAAAGGTCTTGTCCAAACTTTGACTTTTTTCCTAAGGTTAGTACATTCTGGAGCGGTGGCCCCATTAGGCACTTTGCTAGCAGTAACACAGAGTTCCAGTAATCCTGCAGCCTGTCTGCCAGAGGCCCAAAAACTGGGCATTTAAGGGTTGTGATCCTTAGGGACATTGTTCCTCTGAACCCTTCCCGAATACTGTTCTATTATCTCCTAATCTTCAAGGAGTAGCATCTTGTAAGACATCACTACCTCTTTGTCTACACTTGTTCTCTTTCTCTAAATAATAGGAGACGTTAGCCCATTCAAAGGCTTTTTCGATGTTGTCATATTCCCCTAACAAAGATGAATTCATTGGTAGAACAGCCCACGGGATAGGCTGACTAGTTGAATGAGGAAATGGGATGCGTGCTGTAACACTAGTAAGATTATGCATTCTACCAAACCCTTGTATCAAAGTTAGAATCAAGTTTTCATCTAAGTCTGCATCGGCCCCCCCCCCGTCTGTATCAACTTCTGCACCTCCTGAGATCACCACAAGAGGTGTAACCCAGGACTTCATGATTCCCGGGTTAATTTTAAGCGCAGAAGTCCTTCTTGTTTAACAGTCCATTCTGGTGGTGTGGCTGGCTTCGTCCTGCTGTGGTGTATCCACGGGGTGACTCCTTCAAGCTTGACAGCTGTGTAGGTGGTAAATAAAATCCGGAAATTTCTTCTCCTTGGATGTTTCCCAACTCTGTTGTCCAGCCAAGATGTTCTTTTTTATCTGCCTTGTTTGAGCAATTCTGCCAGGATATATCTATTCTCAAGATTAGGATATTTTCTCTGTACACATTAATCACTAATTGTTATAGGCCTCCACTTGCAGACACCAACCACACACACACACACATGTACGCACACAGAGGTGTTGGACTCAGCAGATTAATCTTCTGCAAGTCCTGTCTCAAAGGTTTCAATGTGGTTGAGGGGAGAATGATCTGCACCTGCTGTGAGGGGGAGATGCAGATGATGAGAGTAACATGAACAGCTTGAGCCCATTCACACACAAAAAAGCTTTCTCCCTGCTCTCCATCTGTCCTTGAGAACTTTGGACTTGGCTATGGGGTTTGGCCATGGGATTGAAGTGCTTGGAAGGCTAACTAGATGTGGGCTTATTGCTCAGTGAGGATGGGGACCTGGTGACAAATGATAGGGAAAAGGCTGATGTACTCAATGCCTATTTCTACTCAGTTTTTACTAATATGGCTTCTCCTCAGGCTCACCACATCTCTCAAACTTCCCGCAGGCTCTCAGGGAATGAAGCAGCACCCACAGTAGAAGAAGAACTCAGGAGCTCTTACTCTCATCTGGATATACACAAGCTCATGGGACCACCTGAGATGTATCCAAGGGTGTTTGAGGAGCTGGCTGGACAGTCTCTACTCAGTCCCTGGAATGGAGATGGAGCAAATACTCTCAGAAGCTGTTCCTAAACAACTGAAAGGCAAGAAGTGTGTTGGGAGCAGCTGACATGGGTTTACTGAGAGCAAATCATGCCTGAGCAACCTCATTGCTTTCTGTGAGGAGGTGACTGGCACTGTGGGGAAGGGGAGGGGCAGTGGATGGGCTGTACATGGATTTAAGCAAGACCTTTGACGCACCCTCATGGGTGCACACACATGCACACCTATATGCACACCAACGTATACACACGCACAGACATGCTCACACAGACAGATATGGGTGCTGTTTGGGAATTTTTATTGCACACTTTCAGGCAAATTTAACACATACTTTTGGTTAGATATGAAAAAAGTCACCACCACCAAATGATCAAAATATTAGAGTGTTACCACCATAATAATTTCTACAAGGAGTCTGCAAAGATGCGTCAGGAGCCGATTCCTTATGTGCACTGGCACCAGCACCAATCCTGTGAGGGCTGGCATGAGGCACCTCAGCCTGACATTGGGTCTGTCCCCCAGCACCTGCTCTGCTGCCCAAAGGCGGCCACTGAGTGTTCACATTCCAGCACTGCTACAAGACAATGCTGCAGCTGTTTCTTCTCTCCTCACCAAGGGAAACTGCACTCCCTTGCAGGGAGTCCTTCTGTCTCTGGCATCCCTGCTGCCAGCCACTTTCACCCCTTCTGCACCTGGGCCTTCTTGCCCTCCCTGCCAGATCCTTCCTTGGTCACAGATCACCTTCAGTGCACACACAAATTCACACACACAGGCACAACCACACACATGGTCTGACATGCACCCACAGAGCAACTCATACGTGTCCCTTAGAAAGAGGGGTGTGCACACATGTTGCCAAAGGAGCCCATGTTCATACCAACATGCACAGCCACCCCCCCATGCCAAATGTACGCACAGATAGTCAAACACATGTATGCTTACACATATGCACATTCCTGCTCTAAAACTCCAAAACGAGTCTTAGAGTTCCTCTGCCAGCTTTTACGGTAACATTGCATGCATGCATTTGCATACAGATATACATGCATGCTCCTCTACACACATGTACACACACAAAAGCACACATCTACATCACCTGTGCCCACACAATTACATACATGCTGACCAGTCACACACATTCATGCTTTCCTGCACAAAGACATGTGCGTGTGCTAAAATACATGCACAGTCGTGGACACACTTTCCCAAAGACACACAGAGAACATCTGTGCACACCAATGTTTGTATGTGTATTTCCATGTGTATGGGCTGCAGCCCCACAAAGAATTCACCAGTTACACGTAAAAGTAAAAACAAATCCTGCATGTTAGAAACTCCGACCTGAAGTTAGTGACCTCCTCAAGGGTCTGAGACCAACCCCTGCCCTTGCAAAGGGAGCGGTGCCACAGTGACACACTCATGTGGCAGCAGAAGGGTGTGTGCCTGCGACAAGCCAGACTCCCCTCAGGCTGCAGACACTGAGGCTGGTGCACCAGAAGTGATGTAGTAGTGAACCCACCTCTAGACTCACTTTAAGGTAAATACCCTCTCTTCAAAAGGCAGAGAATTACAGAAGCAAAAATAATTTACAAAGCAGCTGAAAAAATGGTTTGACTACTCTGTGAATGTTCATGTAATTCCCCCCCTCCCCCCCATTTTAACTGATGTGCTGGTGGTTTTTCTTGTGTTTTGCATGCAGGTGCAGGTGGTGTACTTGCCTGCAGGGAGAGGGAGCTGCTTGCAGTCTCCTCAGTCATCATGAGCTGGCTGCGTTTATCCTGAAGCCAAAGTTCCTATATGCAAAACGGTTTCTGCACATAATAGCACAAGAATAAGGAGAGTGCATTTGATTTACCTGCCAAGGTTTTGGTAGCGGAAGGGCTGCAGGGGTGGCTTCTGTGAGAAGTTGCCAGTAGCTACCGCCATGTTGGACAGAGCCAGTAACAGCCGGCTCCAAGGTGGACCTGCTGCTGGCCAAACCTGAGCTCATCAGCAACGTTGGAAGAGCCTCTGTCACACCATATTCAAGGAAGGGTAAAAGCCTCTGCACAGCAGCTGCAAGAGAAGAATGAGAAAATGTGAGAGAAACAACTATGCAGACACCAAGGTCAGTGAAGTAAGAGGATAAGGAGGTTCTCCAGGTTCTGGAGCCATGGAGAAGACAGTGGTAATGCAGATTGTCCCCCTGCAACCCATGGAGGACCACAATGGAGCAGAGATCCACCCTGCAGCCCACAGAGGACTTCACCCTGGAGTAAGTGGAGATGCCCTGAGGATGTTGCAGCCAGTTTCTGTCAGGAGCCAAGCTAGAGCAGACTCCTGACAGAAACCGTGACCCATGGAGAGAAACCCACACTGGAGCAGGTTTTTTCCACACCATGAGAACAGACTGCACTCCTCCTAGTGCTGGGCCACAGTCCCCTGGGAAGGCAGGAGGCTGTGCCCATACCCCTGAGGCAGCACAGCAAACACAGAGCAGCGGCCTCTGACTACTCTGGCAGGATGACACTATGGGGAGCAGCTGCTATACCCAAAACCCAGTAACCTACGGTCCTGCATCAGGACCCAGACGCTTTCTGTACAGGCCAAGAAAGGTTCTTGAAAGGCAAATGTGTCTGCTGGACAACCCCAGCTTCTAACAATGTTTTACTAGTTGGAGAGGTGTCAGCATGACGCAGAGCAGCCAGTCCTGCTCTGAGACTACAGTCCTGGAGGAGGAGGGCTCTGCGTGTAGCACAACACAGCAGAGGCCAGGATCACCTCAGGTTATCTGTTACATGGATCCAGAACTCCTCAACGTACAACGGTCTTCAGGTGAGGGTCACAACACCCTGCCAGTTGTTTACTTCATGTGAACAAATGCCAGTTCCTGAACCTGCTCAGAGCAGCTTCTGCATCCCTGTTTCTTAGGGCCTAAATCAAGGGGTTGAGATGGGGAATAAGAACAATGAAAACAAGAACCACTGCTCTGCCTAGTGACCCTGCTGAAGGGGGGTCCCATGTAGATGAAGACACATGGGCCATAGAAACAGGCCACAGCAGTGAAGTAAGAAGCACAGGTTGAGACAGCTCAGTGCCTGCCTTACACACAGCAGACACACAGCATGGTTTAAATCACTATTAAAAGACAACCAATTCTGGAAACAATACCCTTAGTTTGAAGTGTAAAGCCTGCATGGCAACTGTGCCCTTATCCTAAATTTTCCACATCTCCACAGTTGTGCATTCAAACTAGAGGTCATGCCAACAGTCAGTAGCAGAGCTTTGGCAGTGTTTCGTCCAAAGGGCTTACTCATCTGTCAGAAAAAATGCCATCCCTCCCTCTTCTACAAGGACAATTGCAGACGGTATAATCATTGCGAAGGACCTGAGGTACCTTCTGCTTCTGATAAGGTCTAGTCTGGTAGCATAGGAGGTCTATATGGGATGGTGATGATGGTGATTAGCAGCATGACTAGGGAAAAAGATTTCAGACATGGAAGTGAAACACTGTTATAGAGCTTTTGTCTTTCAGTTGTTCTGAGCTGTGCTTCATGAGCTGTAATTCCCTCTTGATGAAGGACATGTGTGGGGGGATTTCCATTCTTCCACTTGTACACTTTTGTCAAGGCATCTGGATGTTCACATAGGAAATAGCATATGAGAGTGTAGTGTCTGCTGAGACACATTTCCACCGATCAGAAGGATTTACATGTAATAAAATCCTCTCTCCCCACAATGGCAGCCAGTTCCTGAGCACAAACTCTCTGGAGGGACCAATGAAGGAGTCAAGAGCTCTGCACTTACCCACAGCTCTCTTGGGAAGTGCACCCAGCACCCTTGTCCTCACTGATCTTCATGTTCTCCTGCACACTCTGTCTCAGAGCAATTAGATCCCCCTCAGAAATACACTGTTTCACTGTCCCCATTTCTGTGCTGACTACCCTCAGCTCCCACAGGTGTAGCTCCAATTTCCAGCCTCAAGACATTCAGCAGCATGGGTGACTTTTCCCTGCTAGTCCCATCCATGTGTGCTGGCCATGGCCCCTAGATTGAGTGGTAGAGGGCAGATGAAGGTGGAGGAGCAGCTCTGGGCCATCCCAAGGGCTCTTCCCTTCTTTACTACTCTTGCCATTCTGCAAAGCAAATCACCTTTCAGAGCCCAAAGCCAACCCCCTGCCAAGGCAGTGCAGCTCCAGCCATAGCAAGAGGAACGCTCTTGCTCAGGAGCTGATGGGGCTGCTGAGCCCTCAGAGCCTCCTGCCTTTCTGGGCATTTGTGCACAGAGACACAACAAGGCAAGGTCTCCTTGTGCCCTCACCCCCTTGCACCCAGAGGAACACCCTTCCCCTTTGGCAGCCTGGGGAGTGTCCACACAGGGAAAGACCACATGGAGGCCAGGCTTGAATGCAGCAGAATTTTAATGAGTCCAAAGATGGAAACAAAATCACTCGAAGGGGAGGTCAGCAGCACAGCAAGCCCTTGAGGCAGCTGAGAAACTGCAGTCCTTGGCTGTAGAGAAGTTCCTGCATGATGTCTGGTCTGCCTGTCCTGAGGAGGAAGATGAGATAGATGGCATTACATAGCTGTCACTGTGGTGCATGAGGGGAGGCAGTAAACAAAGAAAATGGAAAGAAAGGCAAAACCATTCAGCTATTCTGAAAACAACCTCCAAAATCTTGATCCTCTGCCCAGCACCAGGCTCTGAGTTCCTCCAGGTGTGTCCTCCAGGCATTTCCAGCACCTTTAGCAGGGGGGGCACCTTCTGCCACAGTAGCGGCTGGTAATGCAGGAGAGGTCAAAGCCCCCAGAGTTGATGGGCACTCCGTCACAGCTGAGGATGCTGCCAACGGCAGCGGAGGTGGAGGAGCCCACAACGGTGTTCTGTGGGAAGGAGCTGAGGATGGGTCCGGGCAGGGTCACCACCACGGGGGAGGGCTGGATGACGACGGTGGAGCTCTGGCACTGCCTGACACAGGGCTCATTGCAGCTGTTGGCCAGCGGGGTCGGGCCACAGGGCCGGCATGGCAGGCACTGGTCATAGCAGGACATGTCTCTGAGGGTGGAGGTGCACCTGGGTAGAAGCAGGGAGGAAGCAGAGCACAAGGGTGGGTGAGGGGCTTCCTTGATTACCCTGTCACAAAGGAGCCAAGTCCACTGCTGAGTAGGGAGCTGGAAGCTCTGCCAGAAGCCATATCGTCTTCATGCCGACAAAAAAGAGCAGCCTGACCCAATGAAGATCTCTCCTAATTCATAAACCGAAACCGCCTTAACTTGCCAATCTCTCTGTACGCAGACCTTGTCCTCAGTTCCCTCTGTCATGACAAGAAGACCCAAACCCCAGGACAGGACAGAGCAATATCAGCTGGGATGTCTCTTAAGTGGCAATCTCACTGTGGATGAGGAGGAAAAGGGGCTTCAGACTCACCTGGTTCCCAAGCAGAAGGAGCCAAGAGAAGTGCATGAGAGAGCAGGGACTTGGGCTGCCTTTTATACCTGCCCTTCACTGCCGCAGGACCAGAGGCACCTTTGCAGAGGTAACAATTTTCTGACAAGCTCATCTTGAATGCAAACCATCGCAGCTAATGCTATGGGCTGTGCTTTCATTTCCTGCACTGCTCCTTTTCATTTCCAGGTTTGTGCCATGCCCATTCCCCAGTGAAGGCTTGTTCTGAGCACTGGGATGAAAGGCTCCAGGATTTCTAGGGCAGGAATGCAGCAGTGCTGGCAGAAGACTCAGCTCAAGTGTTGGATGTTTTTAGTGCAGACAAGTGATGTCAGTCTGGGTCACTCTGGTAGGGCTATTTGAAATGTTGTTTCTGAGGAAGAAGCTCCAGCCATCCTCAGATGGATACCGTGGGCTCCCATGCATGAGATTGTTCCATGTAATTTTCTTTTCCTGCCTCCTTCTTCAGCTCACCTCAGTTGTCTCTTTTTGTTGCCTCCCCAGGTGTAGGTGTTATGCTACTGCGGTTTGACCCCATCCTGCCTAACACTTGGCATGCTCAGCAGAGGACATGGTCCCTTGTGTTCCCATCTGTGTTCTTTCCTTGTCTTTACTTGTAAGCAGTGGGGTTTTTTTAATGCATCTGGGAGCATAGACTTGTGTATACTGCCATGATGGTGTGCAGGAGCCTCTTTTTTTATGTCTTTGTGTGTGTCCTTTATGACGAGGGAATGTGCTGCTCATGGCAGTTACACTCTCCTCTGCTCTGTCCATGAGCACCACAGAGCAGCAGGTTCCCAGGGTCAGAAGGAGCCTGAGTGCAGCTGAACGGTGATGGCACCAGCCTGCTAGAGATGTGTCCAGTGAAGACGCTCTGAAGTGCAGCCCCTGGCTCCTGAGACCTCCTTTTCTTGCCCCTCCAAAGCTCATGCTCCACTGCTGCCAATGTCAGGCCACTACAAGGATGGTTTCACTCCAGCTTGGCTCCTTAGTTTAATTCAGTGTAACAACAGTGGGAGTGCCTCAGCACGGCTGGCAGTGCCCCCTCCCTGCCTCTCCAGGCCAGGACACGGCTGCTCTCCCCAGCTCTAGAGAGTTCAGAAGGACGGGGATTGCTTTCTGGGCAAGGAGAAAGGCTGAGGAATCCTGCTGACCATGTGCTGGCCATCCCTGAGTGCATCTGCTTCCCGTGCAGTGTCGGTGGTGTCTGGGCTGGGACATGGCCCTCTCTCAGGTCCCTGCACATGACAAATGTATTTGTGCATCCCATCAACCTGGTGCTGTATCAGGCAGGGACGGAGATCTTGGAAGAAACAGGTACTGAATGAAAGGAGCATGAAGGCTGATATCGCTGTGCTCTGAGTGGCAGTGACAGACCCTGTGGGTTTCACAAGGAAAGCCAAAGAAATTATGATGGCTTGGGATTTCAGACCATAGAAAACTTCCTGCCCCACACTGGAATCTCACTCTGAGTGCCCAGCAAATGCCCCGGGCAGGGAAGGGGCATTAGATTCGACACCACATCCCCCAAAGTCTGCTGCTGTCCCACAGGGCTGCCCAGAAGAGACTCTCTTTCCAACAACGGCTGTGTACAGTGGGTAAATGTTCTAAGCCCATCTCCCCTCCTGAATATTTGTCTGCCTGGGCTCAGGCCCAGCTTGGACACAGTGCAGCCAAGGCTTCCCCCCTTCCCTTGAGTGACCTCGGGGAGATCAGTGCCAGGGAGCTCTGCTGGGAGAGCTCAGCCAGGGCTGATTCCCCTCTCCGTGGAGATGCTGCTGAGATGAGGCTCTTTTGTAGCTGAGGACCACCCTCATTGCTTTCTGAGGAGTTAAAAGGCACAGTGGAACAAGGAAAGGGCAGGGGAGCTGCATACCTAAAGTTTAGCAAGACCTTGACAGCCTGTCTTGCACTTCCTTTATGAACGAATTTTTGAGAGATGGGTTCAGTGAGAAGATGATCAGGTGTTTGAATATTGGCTGGACTATGAGGCTCAAAGAGTTGTTGATGAGTCAAAGCCCTGCTAGCAGACACTTACTGTTGGGCTTTCTCAGCGATCAGCAGGAGGATCGATACTCAAATGTTTTCATGAACACCACGAGTAGTGGGAACGTCAGAACTTCCTGCAAGTTTGGGGATGACACCCAACCACAGGCAACAGGCAGACACTGATCTCTGTCAGCCAAATTGTTCCCGCAGGTGCAGGAAATAAGATTTCAAAGGAAAGAGAAAATATGGACTAGACTGTGGACGTGCTCTAAGACTCCGTAGGTATTTTCCCTCCACATGAGACACCTTTGGAGTGAGGGAGAGGAGGGAGGATCAAGGGCTTGTGAGTCACGGTGTCAGCTGGGGAGAGAAGCTGCCTGAGAAGTGCTGGAGAGGAGGGCTGGGTTTGTCCTTGTGTTTGCAGGGAGGAAGAATCCATCTGGCTCCAGAAAGGTGCTGTTTCTCTCCCAGACCACATCCCTGCCAGCAGCACTGATTTCTCCTCTTATGCGTTCAGCTTCTCTCCCTGTACTTGTTCCACCTCCCCCGCTTGCACAACCTCCCCCTGCCTGCCCTCCTTGCCCCGAGAAGTGCCCGTCAGCACTTGGTTCTTCCTGCATTTTGCCTGGCAGTCGACACGTGCATGGCGTGGCCTGGAGACTTCACCTGAAATCTGCCTTTGCCTTTTGTCCTGATGGAGGAGAGCATCCAGCAGCAGAACCGCGTGCCCTTTCCTCCCACATCTACTCTTAAGTGCCCGGTTTTCCAATTCGAACACCCAAAGCTTCCCGCCACGCCCTGTTGCCGTGCCGTTCCTCGTCCCCTAGGGCTCCTTCCAGGGCAGCGGCGTTCCCGCGGCCGAGGTGGCGGTGCCGGTGCCGCCTCTGCCCGCACTCCCGCACAGCCCGTGCCGCTGCGGGCAGCTCCGCTCCGGCCGGTCTCTGCCGCGGCGCCGCCTCCTGCTCGCTGCGCGCTCCCAGCCGCTGTTCCCGGGGCCGCTGCCGGCCTTTCACGGGCCCCTCGGCCGACGACAGCGGCTCCGAGGGCAGCAGCAGCCCGAGGGGCCCCCGGGGCGGGCTCGGAGTGCTTCTGGGGTGCCTTGTCCCCGCGCAGCAGCAGCGCCCTGCACCGGGTTTCAGGAGCTGCGGCAGCGCCGGGTGCCCCCGCGGAGGCTCGTCCCGTCCCCGTCTGCGCCGGCCACTGCGGGGGGACCCCAGCTCGGAAGCGCCGCGTTCCTCGCCCCGAGGGCAGGGCTCAGCCCCGGGGCGGAGCTGGCGGCGGCCGAGAGGAGCGGAGGCGGCGGAGAGGAGGCGCCGCGGCCGGAGCAGAGAGCCGGGGCTGGCGGGGGGCAGCGAGGCGCGGGCGGCGGAGCGGCGGGATGCGGCGGGGCCGGGGCGCAGGGCTGGCGGGGCTGGCCGCGGTGCTCCTGGGTGCGCGGGGCTGCCGGCGGGGCCGGGGCTAGGCCGGGGCTCGCCTGTGACCCTCCTGCTCCTCTTGAACCTTGTTCCCTTCTCTGTCCTCCCATGTGACCCCAACTAGGTCATTCCCTCCGAGCTTGCCTTTCTATTCTCTTACAGCACTTTTGCTCTATCTATCCATTCATCCATCCATCCATCCATCCATCCATCCATCCATCCATCCATCCATCCATTCTTTCCTCCCAGCCAATCTCTTTTCCTCAGTCCATTCTCCTCTTCCTCACTCGGACTGTCCTTCCAAACATCTCTCATACATTCCTGCCCCCAAACAACCACTCTCAGAGAAACTGTCTCTCCATCCCGTGTTCTCAGATCACACCCCCATCATCTGTGAAGTGTCCCCTTCTCCCCTCTCCCGCTGCACGACATGTTCAGCTGAAGCAAAGGGATTCTTCTTTTCTCCTCGGCAGTGGCTGCGGGCAGAGCCCAGGTGCAGCAGGAGCCGTCGGCAGAGACCAACGAGGGCACCGGCGTCACCATCAACTGCTCCCACCCCAACATCCAGACCGGGGACGTCATCCACTGGTACCGTCAGCTCCCGGGCCGAGCCCCCGCATTCCTCGTGCTCGCTGTGAAAGGCTCCAAAGAGCTGCAGGCCCCGCCGGGGCGGCTGTCGGTGGCGGCAGACCGCCGGTCCAGCGCCCTGTGGCTCGCCCGGCCCCGGCGCGGGGACGCGGCGGTGTATTACTGCGCGCTGGGAGACACGGGGAGAGGAGCCGGGGCTGCGGCCGGGCACGAACCGCCGCGGGCGGGGCCGGGCGGGGCCGGCGGGGGCGGGGGGACAGCCCCGGGCGGGCCCGCCAGGGGGCGCTGCCGCTCCGCCCGCCGGGGCCGCCTCGCCCCGCCCGGCCTCGCCCGGCCCTGCCTGTCCCTGGGCCCCGGGCCGCTTCCCCCGCCCGCCCGGCCCCGCCACCAACACCGGCACCACCAGGCCCCCCCAGCAGTCAAGGCCTGGCCTCAGCACCTCTTCTCATTGACGGCCGCTGCGGGTCTGTGCTCCCGAGGCCACCAAAGAGCCGCGCTTGGGCAGCGCTGCCCAGGGACAGGCAGACGGGCTGGGCAAGGCAGGCAGGGCAGGGCGGGCTTTCCCCCAGGCTCTCTTGCTGCCTCCCGACGGGCTCAGACTCTGCTGCCTAACGGGGCATCCTCGGGCCTGTCTGTAACGGCCGGCCAGCTCTGCCTCAGAAATGCCTCGCCCAGGGGACAGAGTCCCAGAGCTTTTGCCCTTCCCGGGCACATGCACCAAGGGCTCCCCCAAGGCTGTTAGTACCGCCAACAGCCTCCCTGCACGTTCGACGGAGCCAATTAGCAACGGGGCAATTAAGAAGCCAACGCACCCAGGAAGTACCCGGTGCAGCAGAGCTCCTCCTGCCCAGGGGCAGCCGGGCAGCCCTCGGCTCACACGGAACATACAGGGCCCCTCCTCGGGCTCCGGCCTTTCCCCCCGAGGACAGCCAAGGGAACCCCGAGCAGGTGCTTTCCTCTGCCCCGGCCCCACGGACACTCCAGGGCTGAGTTGCTAATGAAAAGCTTTCCTTGAGAAAGAACAGCCAGAAATGGTTCCACATTTCGTTACTTTGTAAAATCTCTGATATAGAATGAAAAACTCCAGCTACAGGCTGTCACGGATCTTTCAAAATGTTTCTGCTCATATTACAGATTCATCCCACCGAGTCAGGAGTTCAAGCTCCACATCGAGAGGAGAAGCAGATGTCGAGGTCACAGGCACGTTCAGGCGCTCCCCTCAGTGGATCAGTTTTGAGACCATGAGCCTGTTTGACAGGATTCAGGTCTTTCTGATTTGAGGCCCAGGAGACACAGGAAAAGCCTGGTCTGGGCACCTGAGGTGGGTTAAACTTGGCTGGGTGCCAGGTGCCCCACCAAGCTGCTCTATCACTGCCCCTCCTCAACTGGGCAGGGGAGAGAAAATATTACCAAAGCCTTGTGAGTTGAGATAAGGAAGGAAAGATCACTCAGCAATTACAGGCACAGGCAAGAACCACTCACTTTGGGGAAATCAGTTTGATTTATTGCCAATCAAATCAGAGTAGGATGGTGAGAAATGAAAAACGAGTCTAAAACACCTTCCCCCTTCCCCCCTTCTCAGGCTCAGCTTCACTCCTGAATTCTGTGCCTCATCCCCCTAAGCAGCACAGGGGGATGGGGAATGGGGGTTGTGGTCAGTTCATCACACATGTCTCTGCTGTTTCTTCTTCCTCACACTCTTCCTCTGCTCCAATGTGGGGTCCCTCCCATGGCAGACAGTCCTCCATGAACTTCTCCAAAGTGGGTCCTTCCCATGGGCTGCAGTTCTTCACTGGGAAGAGCCTGCGGGCTCCAGCCGTTCGCCTGGGAACCCTGTGTGGCTCAAGTAGCCAACACAGCTCTTCAAAGTCCATGGTCAGAGGGTTCCAAGGCACAGAGTGAAGGATCAGCCGTGGTGCCTGTCCCAGCTGGACTTTGTAACTGTGTTTGCAGGGAACTACTGGCAGGGGGACAAACAAGGCAGAGCCACAGGCATGGCCAGGCCAGCACATGGATCAGCCCCATGGTCACATGGGATCAGCCCCTCTTGTCCCTGTTTCCAGCTCTCCTCCCATGCCTGCTCCAGGACAAACTGCCTTGATCTGTGTCTCTGCTGCTTCCCCTAAACAACCCATGCACAACCCCTTGCACAGTCCCCAAATGCTTTTCCACTGCATCCCATAAGGATTTCAATCCCGTTGCAGGCAGAAACACCCCTGAGTTTATAAGATGATCCTCTCTTCTCACACTCCTCAGTGGTGTCACCTCCAGAAAAGAATTCAACTGTGATACCTGAGGGGATGTGGACAAGATGTCTGTGGAGCAGAGGGTTGTGCTGGATGTCCTCCTGTCCAAGAGAGGTCATGTCTCTGACTCTGGCTGGGATGTTTACAGCACGTGCTGTTCCCAGAGACATTTCCCTTGAAGGGCCTCATCTGTGGTGTGGGGAGAAGGGAAAGAGAACTCCTGTAGGGACAGGAACTCCTCCTTCCAGCTGCCTTTGGCTGTTCCAGGTTCTACCTCCCTTCAGACTCTACCGAGGGACAAGGAGCACATCAGGGGCTGCAAAGGGGCCTGTCTCCAACCCTGAGAGAGGTGGGTGCAGGCCCCTGTCTCTGGCTGGACACTGGATGGCAGGAGAAGTTCACCATGGACACTCCTCCCATGCTGGGGGCTGGTTGGGATTCAGGAGCAGCAAGAAGCAGGCAAACAGCCTGCAGCTTCCTATTGCCTGACAGCAGGCTGCTTGATCCCATCCTTCAGGCTCCTGCCTGAACTTCCAGGTGCCCCAGACCCCATTGGCAATGTTATTGGAGCTGAGCGGCAGCACTTCTACAGCAGGATATGTGTGTCTGAAGGGATGCTCAAGCACCTCCCGACTTGGAGGGCTGAGAAAAGCCCATTTGTGGCCTGACTGCCCAAAGATGAGCCCCCCAGTGCTGAACAACCTCCCCTTGGCCCTTGCAAACCTGGAACACAGTAAGAGTCACAATTTGGTGTCTTTCTTTGGGCTGAGCACTTTAACAACTTTAATTTATCTCCCTACAGAGCCTCCCCGGGCAGAGGTGTGGAGTCCCAAGCACATCTGTCTGCAGCAGCAGGGAGAGTGGTGCTCCACCCTTGACACTAAGGTTTGGTGGATGCTTTGAGCTGGCAGAAGGAGGAGAAGTGGTGAACTCTCAAGCTTCATCTCCCTCTTTCTGTGTGTACCCTGGACATGCCGTGCATGGGAGTGTGTGACATGGTCCTGGTTTCCCTGGCAGCACTGGTGGCACTGGCATCTTTTAGTGAGACACAACATTCAGGCTGGGGAGGAGCAGGGCAAGAGGTTGTCCTGCCAGTGGTGGGAGGGGAAATTCCAGTTGTGACTCTGCAGGAAACTGGGACTGAATCTGTAGGTAGAGCAGGGACTGCAGGTGGGACTGGAACATTGTCAGGGAGATGTCAGCTGTGATGGAAATGGAGGGAGGAAGAAGACTCTGCACATCCCTGTGAGTGTTCACAACCACCTTTCTAGGGGTTGTTTTTGCACAGGTGTTTCGAGAAAGACAGAGCTGCTAGGGTAGAGTCCAACACTAGAAATGGAAACTTCTCTCCCAGGCATATTTGACAAAATGCTTTCAGCCTGTGTAGGAATGGCCAAAATCATCAGGAGAAGGCTGGGTCAATGCAAGGAGTGTTGAAATTCCTTTCTAGCTTTACAGGTCATGAGCAGAAGGACTCTGTGCTCCAATCCCCTCCAGAAAGGACACAACACAACACTCTACCTTGATTTCTCCACCACCTATTCCAACCCCAACATGTACTGGTACCAGCAGCTCCCAAACCAGTCCCCTCTAATGCTGCTGGGGTTGAGCAAGTACAAAGCTCGTGTGGATTCAGGGAATTTCTCCTCTGTGCTGTCTGCAGAGGACTCCCAGGTGCTTCTGTGTGTGGGGGATGTCGAGCTCCAGGACAGCGCTCTCTGCCTCTGTGTGCTGAGTCCACATCTGTGCCCTCAGTGTGCAGCACTGCGCAGGAAGGGGAGGGTGTGTGCTGGGGAGCGACTCCCTCCCCACCACTGCTTGGGTGTAGCTCTGAGCTCAGCCTGCCCAGGAACTGCACACTGGTGCTGGGGTGAGGCTGGGTCTCTGCCTGCCCAGCCTGTGCAGCAGGGAGAAAATCTGGGCATATTGCAATGAATCACAGAATTGGTTGGGTTGGAAGGCACCTTCTGAGATCATGCAGCCCCTGTTCAAGCTGGGTCAGATAGAGCAGGTTGCCCAGGACCATGTTAGTTTGGTTTTTTAAACCGGTGTCCAGTACCTCTGCTTCTGTCAGTGGGCACTGCTGAGAAGAGTCTCTTCTTCATTCCCTCCCATCAGGTATTTACAGACACTGCCAAGATCCCCCTCGAGCCTTCTCTTCCCCAGGCTGAACACTGCCAGCCCGCTCAGCCTGTCCTCATAGGAAAGCTGCTCCAGTCCCTGCACCATTTTGCTGGGCTCATTCAGCTATCTTTCTTGTACTGGGGAGCCCAGAACTGGATCCAGCACTCCAGAGGTGGCCTCACCAGCGTTGAGGACAGAGGAAGGATCAGGACACTTGACCTGCTGGTGATGTTCTTCCTACTGCAGCCCAGGCTGCTGTTGGCCTTCCTTGCCACGAGGGTCCATTGCCACAGCAGAGTCGGGAACACCCCTAAGCTGCTGAAGCTGACTGGGATAGAGCTGTGAGTATTCAGAAGTATCGCAGCTGCTTGTCCAGCTCTTACTCTTCCTCAGCATCCACCAATGAACATTATAGGAGGAGGGGGCTCTTGGTAGGAGACATAAGTGCTCCTGTGGTTTTACCTCCCGGAAATAAAAGCCAAAGGAGGGAAAATGTCCTCCTAGCCCTGCACCTGGGGATCAGGGAAAGCCTCAACATGTGACAAAGGCCCATCAGCCAGACACTGGACAAGATGCTCTGTTCAACCCCTTGAGCTGCCCCCCTGCTTTCAGGTCTCTTTCAGCACTAAGGACACCCAGAATCACCACGAGGTTTCCCCCCAGAGCCTTGACTCAAGAGATCCTATTGTTTCAGTGGACAGGACCCTTTCAGTGTGCCTTGAGGAACTCACTCACCTGAGGAACTTCACCAGAGGTCACTGCAAAGGCCTGTGGAAGGTGAGAGTGGCCAGTTCACTAAGGCTGTCTGATCAAGTCCTCTTTCCTTTCGAAGGGAAGAACAAGTCAAAGGGAAAGTGATAATCAAGGCACACAATGACAGCAGTCTCTCAGGAAGTGATCAGTGTCCCATCAGGGAACTGCAGGTGAAGCTTTGAAGTGTTGGAGGCTGAGCTTTTTAAGTGACTAGAAGTGACAAGAGGAACCTGAGGATTTGGGGTGTTTGAGGGAGTCCTGCAGGAGTAGGCAAGAGTTCTGAAGGAATGCTTAGGGGAAGTGTCAAAGGTGGTGGGGAAGAGGGGACTGGGGAAGAGCAAGGGGAGGCAATAGAGAGGAGGAAGGAAACTGGAACCAGCAGCACAGAAGCACATGTTGGGATGATGCCTGTGCCTGATCACTACTGTACCTCTTGTCTTATGAAATCCTTTTTCAACCATCCTACTGAGTAACTTCACTCCCTTTCCAAATGTGAGGGTTGCAAGGTCTGAGTGCCAATAAGTGGAGAGAAGGATGTGAAAGAGAGAGTTAGGTGCCAGTATTTGAAGAGCCAACCTATGCCCGTAGAGATTGTATGCCTGGGTGTCAGCAGTTGAATCACCAGGGTGTGTGCTGTAAAATCTAAGTGCCAGCAACTGGAGAAGGGTCACAGGTCATAGAGCCTATCACCCTCTGCGCCAGCAGCTGGAGGGACTGGAGTGTAAGCAAGGTCTGGGTGCCAGCAACTGGAGAAGGAAGAAGGTGGCAGAGGGGTCATACATCTTGCTGTCAGCAACTGCAGGGACCACATTGCATGTGTATGTGTGGCAGGTCTGAGAACCAGTGACTGGAGGGACCTCAGTGTGTTTCTCATTTTTCTTTTTGACATGAAACCGATGTGCATGGGTGCGTATATGGAATTTCACAGAATCACAGAATCATCTAGTTTGGAAAGGACCTTGAAGATCATCTAGTCCAACCGTTAACCTAGCACTGACAGTTTCCAACTACACCATATCGCTAAGCGCTATGCCGACCTGACTCTTAAACACCTCTAGGGATGGGGACTCCATCACCTCCCTGGGCAGCCCATTCCAACACCCAACAACCTGTTCTGAAAAGAAATACTTCCTAATATCTAGTGTAAACCTTCCCTGGCACAACTTGAGGCCATTACCTCTTATCTTATCCCTCATTACTTGGTTAAAGAGATTCATCCCCAGTTCTCTGCAAACTCCTTTCAGGTAGTTGTAGAGGGCAATGAGTTCTCCCCTCAGCCTTCTATTCTCCAAACTAAACAACCCCAGTTCCCTCAGCCGCTCCGCATATTGCACTCCCATTTGCAGCATATTTCAGTGAGTGGGCAGAAAAGCTGTATCTAAAGTCTGAGACAGAGGTGGGTAAGGGAGCCCAGGGCCCACTCATGGCTGCTAGACAGGCTGATATTACCAAGCCATGGTAATGTTTGAGGGATCCAAGAGTGTGGGGATGATGGTGAGAGGAGTGGGAGATTTCACACATCTTTTTACTAGTGAACATCAGACTGGCTTAGCCAGAGAGAAGGAGGAGCCCCAGGTGCTGGGTGAGAGGGCCCAGGCTCCAGGCAGGGCTATTAGATAGGTTGAGGGCCCGTGCTGGTATTTGGGGTGTGGTGGTTAGGTCCTGTCGGGGTCTGAGACCACGTGGCCGCTGCCCGTCCCCCACAAAGGGAGTGAAATACAAAGCCCTGGGGCTGAGATAAGGAGAGGTTTAATACAACAGTGCAACAGCAACAAAATAAACAACAACAATAGCAATAACAATAGCAGTAATAACAATGAACAGAGCAAGATATCTACCGATACAGCAGTGAGAACAGAGAGATGGCATAACACACGCGTTAACCGACTCTCCTGCGCTCCCGCGCTTGGGCGCCAGGAGGTGATGTCAGCATGGTATATGAATAACCTGGCTAGAGCTTCCCCCCCACTACTGGGAAGCTTAACCCTATCCTAGCTGAACCAGACATAGGGGATACACAAACGTGACTTGTGAGTGACAACAGCGGGTGAAGCGTGTGCGATTTCACTGAGAACTCTATGTCACAACCATACTGGAGACAGTCAAGCCACAGGCTACTTAGATGATGGAGAGCCTGAAGCATGTCTCGTATGGAGATCCCAGCTGAGAGAGCTGGGACTGTTCAGCACAGAGAAGAGAAGTCTCAGAGGAGCTCTCATCACTGTGTACAAATATCGGAAGGGAGGGTGTGAAGAAGGCAGAGCCAGTCTCTTCTGCATGGTGCCCTGTGACAGGACATGGGGCATTGGGCACAAAGTGAAATGCAGGAGGCTCTCTCTGAACACCAGGGAACAATGTTTGACTGTCAGGATGAGGGAGCACTGTCACAGGATGCCCAGAGAAGTTGTGGAGTCTCCATCCTTGGAGGCATTCAAAGGCCATCTGGACATGGTCCTGACAACACAGCTCTAGGTCACTCTTCCAGAGCATGGGGTTGGAGCAGCTGACCTGCAGACATCCCTTCCAAATTTAAGAATTCTGTGATTCCATAATGTGAAACATGAGGAGAGGCTGAGAGAAATGACCCGCTTCAGCCTTCAAATGAGACGCTAAAGGGAGAGGTTTATAATCTTCTAACACTTGACTGGAGGATTGTGGAGGTTTGAACTCAGCCGGCAGCCAGACACCGTGTGGCCAGCTGTTCACCTCCCCCTCTCCCCTCTGGTAAGATAGGGGAGGGACAAAAGAAGAGAATTCGTGGGTTGAATAAAAAGAAAGAATTTACTAAATATAACAAGAGAACAACAGTAACAATAGTGAGTTCAAAAAGAAAACGGGTAAAATGCAGCAGTGGCTTACCGAGCGCGACGACCGCCCCCCCCCCAGCAACAATACTGCAGAGAGAGAGAGAGAGAGACAGAGAGCGCGAGTGCCCGCCCTGATGGTATGAAATACTCCAATGAAAATTAACTCCATCCTGGTCGAAACCAGGACAAGGATGAAGAGAGGAGCCAAACCTGGATGAAGATTGGAGGAAGCCAGAGGGAGCAAAACTCCCCTTGAGCATAGTGATGGAAAGAAAGGCAATGGACACAGTCTGGAACAGGGGAAATTTATAGCGGAAATTAGGAATGTGTTTTGGTTTTACCCATGTGGTTGGAGCATGGGTGTAGATGGATCCCAGTAAGAATGGCACTGCAGCTCCATAAGGTGTTGGTTAAAATACCATTAACTGAGATGAGACAAGAAGGAAAAGGGGGATGGCACGGGTAATGTTATGCCCCTTCAGATTCTGGCAAATCCCAATTATGGATCATGAAAAGGACCTTGAGTTGGGGTTTGTCACGTGCTGCAAATCCTGCCCGTTCTGAGATTCACTGACATTGTCGTCTCTGGAGTTGTCATGGGATTTTCTTAGACATAGGCAAGTCTGTTCATCATTTCTACTGCTGAGCAAAATAACGTTCATATGAAAACACGGTGTTTCATTCACTCCTAAAGACAAGGACGTGTTTGTGGCATCATTGCCGAGTGCCAAGTGATATATAGAGCACAGCACAGCACGCGTCCGTGCCTGCTCAGGTCAGCTGCCATGCGGATCCCTAACTCCTCCAGGAACAATCATCTTCTGGTTACTGTGGGCCACTAGAGGCAGGCAGGGAGATACACTGGTTCCTGAGGTACTTTAGTTTGGATAGAGGAGAAAGCTGATACTGCCTGGAGGATTCAAAAGGGACAGTCGGGATCTGCAGGGCTTGGAGTGTCATTCTTCAGGTGTCAGAGAGCTGCATCCTAGAGATGTGCTGAGGGAGGTGTAGGGGCAGACACTACGATGGAGCCAGGTGCAGAAAGTCAAACAAAGAGAGTATTAGGGAGGTTGAGAGAGGAGACACAAGCATCAAGAATGGAGAGACTCCCAATGAGGATGGTTGCAGGTTGAGGACTATGGCTGTGTTTCTCCTCTCAGTAGAAATACAGAAATCCTCATCTTCCTGAACATGTCTTATGTCTGCTACGAAGCCTAGGGAGGCAGATCCACCTCCGGAGCTTGTTGTAGGGTTGTTACTGTAAAAGCCAGCAGAGGAACTCTCTAAGACTCCTTTTGGAGTTTTAGAAAGCAGGCATTCTTTGTTGCAGCACTAGGCACACATGCAAATACCTTCATATTGTGTGCCCACGAGTGTGCCTAAGATCTATAAGCGGCAGCTAATATACAGTGTGATCATTCATAGTCACATTTTTTCTGAGAAGTGAGTTACATATGCATTAGATTTCCTGCAACTAATTATAATATCTGCATCCCATTTTTCTTGCTGGGTGGTGGTCTCGAGGGGTCCCTGGTGGTCGTTGGTAGTCTTCCTCACCATGTCTGTTGGTTGACCTCAGTGCTCACACATGCTCACAAAGGCCTGTTTAGGAGGTACTGTGCAGCTGTGTTGTGTCTTGAGCTGGTTTGTTTAAATTTGCCCTGTCCGTGTTCCTGTTATCTTTAAGAATAGGCCCCGACTGTCTTATTTATTAATGTCTTCTCTTCAAACCCCTTTCTACTTCACAAAAGCATGAAACTTCAGCTGTATCTGCACACTCCAGAAGTTGCATTGACATTGACCTACATTATTCTCAGAAAAAAGTATGTTCAGCAAGATGAAAAAGCAAGATGAAAAAAATCTGTTAGCAAGCTGTTTTGGCTCACAGGATAAGCTTCAGCCTGTTCTTCCACTGGGAAAGACTGTGTTGGCCTTAGAACCCACCACTTCTCTAGAAACCTCCTTTTACAGCCTGAGGAGGTTCAGCACTTCCATAAGAATATTCCTGTTATTACCATTATTGTTACTTGGATCATTATTCGCCTCATTGTGGAGGTTTTCTGTTGGAAAGCCCATATAAGACTTAAGGAAAATGACCAGGATGTTATCTTTGTTGTGACTGGTCCATGGAACCACTCTGGAGTTGATCTGGAAAGCGGGTGGCGGTAGTGGTCTCCACCTGCCCCTCCTCCCATCCCTTCGTGTGCCCTTTCAGCTCTGGGGTGAAGGGCTGCCCCATCACCACCCCTTGCAGTGCAGCGCTCCAGTGGGTAGCCCCTGGGCTCCCTGTGTGTGTGGCGGTGGGGCGTGACCCACTGATCCCTCATCCTGTTTCCTCCTGACACCTCAGCCCTTTTCCCTGTGGATTAAGTTGTCCTTCTTGCCTCTGGGTTTGTGGCATCCAGCAGCCTTGCTGGAGACAGGTTCCTCTCTTAGACTGTGGTTTACACCACCGGAGCAGGACACAGGCAGAGCCCCTGGGTTGCTGCACAGCAGGGCTCATCTGCTATTTCTGGGGTTTGGGCGAGAGGTGTTGCAGAGCAAAGAAATGGGAGATGTGAGAGAAACAGAAGAGACTTCTCTTCCCAGAAGAAATAGCAGTGTCCCCAGAGAGCTGAGGACCTCAGGGGAAGATGTGAAACCCCTGACCTCCCAGATGTCCAGCAGTGGCTGTGCAGAAGAGCAGGTGATTCTAGCTGGGGAGGTGAGGACTCCACTGTCAGCTGACGGGGAACAGCCTCTTCCCACAACTGGGACCCCCAGAGCCCCCAGGGCCCCTCACTGTGGAGATGCTGAGAATGCCCTTGGCTGAGGGACCCACAGAGGAGGGAGAAACCCAGAAGGAGCATTTCAGGCATAGGAGGAACAGATTGTTTCCCTCCTCTGCTTCTTCCTTTGTTCCCCCAACAGAGTAATTTCCGGCAGCTCTGTTATCTGGGGGCTGGGAGGTTCTTTTCTAACTCTCTTTCACTGAACAAATGGGCAGGTTGGTCTCGATAGGCAACTCGGATATCTCATCCTCACAGCCATCCTGGGGCAACTGCTGGGTAAGTCCTGGCTTTCTACAAACACATAGTTCTTCTTCTCCTCAGGAAACCCTCAGCAGTCTTATCGGGTCCATATGGGGAAGGAGTCCTGAATAACAGGAGAACACTGGGAAATGTCAGCTGACATCTGTGGTTTTCACTGGTTCTCTCAAAATGCTCTTACTTTTGAAAAGGAGAGAGGAGAGATACCTCAGGCCCCCTCTCCATCTTCTCTCTCCCCTTTGATCCATTCCTCTCTACCGCTCTCTTCAGATCCACCTGCTGTCACCATAGGAGATCTCAGCTGTCTCTGCTGTCTCATGTTTCTCGATTTCCAAAGCAAGTTAGCAGATCCTATCAGTGCTGCTACAGGGACTTTAAAGCACTCATCCCACTGACCCCTGAGGATCCTAGGGCCCTCAAGTCTGCCTCCTGCCTGGCACATCCCTGCCATGGCCTCCACTTTCCTCCTGGTTGTGAGCATATCAAGGGCTTGTCTTTCAAACACTGGTCTCAGCTGTGTGTTTACTCAGGGACCAAGGACCCCTCAGAGAAAACAGGGATAGTGCAGCAGGAGGAAGCTTTTTAATGCAGTTCCAAGGGCCCCTCAACATTACGGAGGGGTACTGGTACCAGCACACAAAAGACAAGCATGACAGTCTGTTCCCTTCACCACTGGACAGTAGACTAAGGAACAGAAACACAGCACAGCTCTCCTCAGGGTCCATTTTGGTCTGAGATCTTGGAGCTCCTGTCCAAAACTAGTCTCCACCTTGCAGTGCCCAGGCCTCATGATGTTACTGTAGGGCAAGGGACAGGAAGCTTTCTCCTCCAGGGTTTTAAATCCATTTCTAATATGCTTATACAAGGCTTCCCAGTAGAGCTATTGAGCTTCCCTTTCTTCCAGGCACCATGGGGCAGACCACAGTCACCCAGCAAGAAGGACAAGTCAGTGCAGAGGAGAGAGGCACCTTCCAGATCACCTGCTCATACCAGGTCTCTAACCTTTATGGATTCTCCTGGTACCAGCAGAGCAAAGGCCAAGCTCCCCAGCAGCTCTCGTATCAGGCAGCAGCTGGCCCAAGGCAGAGCACCCGTCTCACCACGCTGCTGAACACCACAGAGAAATACAGCGTCCTGCAGCTGGAGGAAGTTGAGGTCTCTGACAGTACCTTGTACCTCTGTGCTGTGCAAGACACCCTGGTGCAAGGAGGTTCCTTGGCTGTGCAAGAAGCCAAGGGGAGGGAAGGGATGTGTGTGTGCAAGGCTGAGCTTGGGGGAAGGGGCCCTCAGCTCTCCCCTGGCAGCTCTGCTTCCCCTGGGCACCCAGGGATCTGCAGGCCAAAATTTTCTTCCAGGAGGGGACAGTGTCAGTGGTTTGAGATGAAGGAGAAGGTGGTGACAGAGTCTCAGGTCCTCTTGTTCTCACCATGGTTCACATGGTTTTTCTGCCCATTAGATATGGTGAGGGGGCAGGCAATGCAGGAGGTTGTGGCTGTTTGTTCAATGTTTCCTTGCTGCTGCACTTTCCTTTCTGTAATTCCCTGCTGTGCATTGCTTCCTCAGGTTTACCTGCAGGCCTGTCTCTTAGAGTACCTGCTCCGGGATGTGTCCCTCAGAGGTCAGAATTCAAAGTACAATGGAAAATATAAAGAGGATGTTGTGGGGCAACGCTCCTTCCTGGAATTGCATGATTATTACAATAGTGGATAATAGTCTGAACCACCTTGTAGATTCTCCTGTTGCTGCATCACCATGTGCTGGGATCCAGAGGACCTGCTGTCCCCAGTGCACTCTGCCAGTCCTTGGAGCCCTTCTCATGCCCTACCTCATGGGCCTGCCACGAGAAGACCCGGCCTTGGGGTCAGCTGCCTCATGCCTGGGGGAAGCTCAGGCAGCACAGATGGATCATGGGGGTTTGGGCACTGGCTGCTGTCCTTGGGGTGCCCTGTCTGGTGGGAGCTAGGGGTGTGTGAGTGACAGGAGGGCTGTGGTGTGAGGGCTGGACAGGCTGAATTCAACATCAACCTTAGGGTCATCTTAGCCCTTTGAACTGTGTAACTGCTGGGTTGTGGGGTGATCTCTTTGGGGGATGGACGCTGTAGAGGTGACATGTCATTGCTATCTTTGCCCTTGAGTGCAGGTCACACCCCTCATTCTCAGGAGAGTTGGGAAGATGATGAGGAGAAGTTCTGGGGCTGTTTTAAAAGATTTTTCTGCATCCTTTGCTGGTATCTTTTGACTGAGTTTCTTTTCCTAGTACTAAAGCAAGAAAAACTCCCTTTTGCACAAACTTCTGAGCTACTAACCTCTCAGAGCCTCCAGGAGCATTGGGCTCCTCTCTAGGGGATAGCAGTGGTCAGGCGTCCTTTCTGCAGGACATGCTCTGAGGCCAAGGGCCTGTGTCTGAGCAGAGATGCCAGAAGGCAGAGCCCTATGGCCACTGGCTGTGGAGGAGCCAGGGATGTCTTCCTCAGCTTCAAGAAACAGTGCCTGAGAGTGCCCAACTGCCATGTGTCCCATCCTTCCCTTCCTCTCCAAATGCTGAAACATCTGCTTGGTCCCTGACTCGATCACCCACCAATCAAGAAAATGCCTTTTTTCCTCAGCAACTCGATACAATGTCCACCAATAAAAGGATTATGTGGAGGCAGAGGCTGGGATGCAGAAAGCTTTAATGACTCTGAAGAGGGAAATGAGTTCACTTTGAGAGGAGGCAGCCAGAGCAGAGAGAGCACCAACAGCTGCCAAATGTCTGTGCCCATTGGCCATGGTGGAGATCCCAGAAGGGATCCATCATCATGGAGGGAGAGGGGCCAGCAGATCCCCCAGCTTGGTTTTGGAATTTTACAGCCCAGAAGAAGAGAAGAGAAGAAAGTCATGGGAGGGAGTAGAAGACAGGGGAGTTAGACTTTGGCCATGTTTTCAGAGAGACCCCGCTGCCCTCCCTTGGGAGGATGCTCAGCCTCTCTGAAATCACTGGCCAGGAGCTCTGTCCTCAGTCCAGCATGAGCTTCTGGGTTCCTGGGGGTCCTTGTCCGTGCTGTCATCAGTGGCTTTAGCAGGGGGGGCACCTTCTGCCACAGTAGCGGCTGGTAATGCAGGAGAGGTCAAAGCCCCCAGAGTTGATGGGCACTCCGTCACAGCTGAGGATGCTGCCAACAGCAGCGGAGGTGGAGGAGCCCACAACGGTGTTCTGTGGGAAGGAGCTGAGGATGGGTCCGGGCAGGGTCACCACCACGGGGGAGGGCTGGATGACGATGGTGGAGTTCTGGCACTGCCTGACACAGGGCTCATTGCAGCTGTTGGCCAGCGGGGTGGGGCCGCAGGGCCGGCAGCAGGGCTCACAGGGCTGGCACTGGTCACAGCAGGACATGTCTTGAGGCCCGAGGAACACCCGGGAGAGAGGGCAGGGAGGAAGAAAAACATGGGGACGTGTGAGGAGCAGCTTGTCACTGCACCATGAGGCAGCTACAGAACATGCAGTGCCTAAATCTGGAGTCTATGAAGAGATGAATGAGGGTTTCTTGGACTCATCCTGAGACAGATCAAAAAGAAGCACCAGCTGCTATGTGGCTACTGTCTACCCCTGAGTACAGAAGCCTCGTCACTACTGTTCCATCTTCCCTCCAAGCTTAACTCTCCCCACTCCCCTCTCACATGACAAGCAGCCCCAAGATCTGGTATAGAACAAAGCCAGTCTCAGCTGACAGGTTCACTGAAGTGAGACCTCCTTTGCGAGAAAGCAGAGAAGGAGAAGGGGCCTCGGACTCACCTGGTTCTCAAGGAGACGGACACAAGAGAAGTGGCTGAGAGAGTGAGGAGCTGGGCTGGCTTTTATCCTGGACCTTTACTGCCCCAGGCTGACAGAGGCATCCCTTGTAGAGGTGGTTATTATCTGACAAGCTCATCTTGAATGCAAAACATCCCACCTAATGCTATGGGCTGTGTTTTGCCTTATGGAATCATCTTTTCATTTCCTGCTTGATGTCAGGTACATTCCCCAGTGAAGGCATCTTTTGCATGACAGGATGAGAGGCCCAAGCATTTCCGGAGCATGACATACAAACATGCACACACACATGCACACACACACACGCACACACACACAAAGCTAGACCTCTAGTAATTCAGAGTTTATTGAGAATTCTCAAGACTCCCAAAGAGAGAGTCATATATACTGTCCACTCAAGTGTTGGACTTCAGAGAGTCATATTCTCCCAGCCCTGTTTCCAAGGGCTCCCTGTGGCTACGTGTCATGGTCCACTCAGTGGACTCGTGATGGTTCGTTTGCTACGATCTCGAAAGTGCAAAATTAAGGTGTCCAACACCAAAGGGGATAGCAGTAATCAAACAGTGAAACTTTATTGGGTTGCCTGTGAAGAGGCACGCGATAGTTAGAGATGGGTGAAAGAAAGGAGAAAAGTAAAGTCAAGTTTAGAGAGAAGAGGGAGAGAGGTTATAGCTACCACCGCTGATCTCATGACGTCCTAACGGTCCCGGGTCCAGCTGATCCTGCGTCGTCGATCGTCGTGGTCCTTGGTGGGGAAGCTTCCAATTTTCGTTGTCCAGAAGTCATCTTTTATGCTTAGTAACACACCTTGCTCCACCTCTGCCTCAGGGGTCTCCGCCCTTCTCAGAATTCAATTATCATATCTCCACCCCTCTCGAGCAAGGCCATCGCGCGTGCGCGGGGGGGAGTGTCCGAGGTGTGGTCAGTCTCGGAGGCGGGTAACCTTCAACCAGGAGGTGTGTTTTGGTATTATAATGAAGCAAAGTTCATCTGAGGTTCATGATTTCTTCATCGGTGTTATGGCAACAGTCGCGATCCATCTTTTTTGACAATGGCTATGCAATTATCACTAACCACTCTAGCTAGACCCAGGTACCGAACAATAGCACAACACTCTTTGTACTACACGGCTCAGGCACCAAAGAACAGCACTGCACTGCCTGCACCACACGGTTCAGTACTCAGGAGAACAGCACAGCACTGGCTGTGCCACACAGTTCTGCATTCAGGAGCCTTTGCACCACATTCCGTTCCAGGGGTCGGCAGCTGCGCTCCAAACAGGCCGTTGTCGGGTACCTCACTGTCCATGTCCCTGATGACAATGTTGAGACAATGCTGATCTTCTGACCGACTCTTACACTGCGGGAAGACAGATCTGTGCTTGTTGAGAGCGGGAGATGCAATTGATGAGAGAATTGTGTCCAGCTTGAGCCCATTCACCCCAAAAAATCCTTTTCCCTGCTCTCTGTCTGTCCCTGAGTACCGTGGACATGGATGTGGGCTTTAGGCATGGGATGGAGGTGCTTCTAGGTGCTGGTAGGACAGCCTGTGGGTTCATTCCTGATAGCATGATGAAACAAGCCATGGAGATGTGACCAGGTAGGTCGGACCTGCTGTGAGCTAATGCGAGCTGGGAAGTTCAGAGGTGACCATGGGTCAAGGGCAGGATCAGTGTCTCCAGAAAGAGGGTTCATTCCATTTGCCGTGTACATCTGCTTTGGGGTGGGATAAGTCCCGTGTGTGAGCTGACGTCTCTTCACTGACTGAGGGAAAGAGGAGGCCACGAAGATGGTGAGAGGGATGGAACACCTCTCCTATGAGGAAAGGCTGAGTGAGGTGGGATTGTTCAGCCTGGAGAGGAGACGGGTCTAGAGAGACCTTCTTGAGGTCTTTCAATTCTTAAAGGGGAGCTTATAAGAAAGACAGAGAAAGATGTTTTCAAAGGGCCTGTAGTAATAAAGAGGCAATGGCTTTAAACTGAAAGAAGGTAGATATAGATTGGTCATAAGGAAGAAGATTTTTCCTATGAGGGTTTTGAGACACTGGCAGAGATTTACCCAAGAAGTTGAGGCATCTCCATAATTGGAAGTGTCCAAGGTCAGGTTAGATGGGGCTCTGAGCAACCTGACCTAGTGAGAGATGTCCCTACCCATGGCAGGAGGCTTGAACTAGATGGTCTTTCAAGGTCCCTTCCAACACAAACTCTTCTATGATTCTGTGAGTCTATGAATTATGCTGGTGAGTGAGTCTGGGCTGAAAGAGCCTTAACAAGGATGTGCTGGAATCTGAGTTGGTCCCACAGGGCTGGAAGGACATATCCCCTGAAGGGATCTTGTTCCATTTCACTCACAACTCCTTAATTACCTATATTTTCTAAGAGTGTGATGCATATTTACTAAGAGTGAGATCCAAAGCATGGCACAGAAGTCAGAAGAGACTCCCTCTCCCTCATGTGGAAGAGCTCATTTGGGCAGCGGGCATGGCAGCAGGAGGCTGCAGCAGCACTGCACAGCTCTGACTTCTATCCCCACACGACCTTCTTGGACGAGTGAAGACTACTGGTCAGGGGTGGAATGTGCCTGGCAAGGTGAGGCAAGAGTGTCTTTCCAAATTGCTGCTAAACTGTGAAGGAGGAGTTTAAAGTAGGTATGGAGGGAGAGGTCTCCCACAGACTGAAGAGCAGGGCTGTCACAAGGGTAGAAGAGGCATGCACGGGGGAACAGCATGCCAGGGGAGGCTCTCACACTTCCCCTGTGACGCAGGTGGTGGTGTACTTAGGTGGCGGCTATGCATTTCCTGCCCAAGAAGAGGAGGCAGATGACACCTTTGTCAGGCAGTTGGTGAAAGCCTCACAGTCACAAGCCCTGGTGCTCATCTGGTACCACGTCAGTACCTACTGCAGGAGGAAAATGGCTGGGCACAAGCAAAACAGGACATGTCTGGTGTGTATGGAATACAAATTTTTGATGCAGGCAATCCATGAATGGATTAAGGGAGAGGATCTCTTAGACTTGCTAGTCACAAAAGAGGAAGAACTGTTGGATGATGTAAAGTTCATGGGCAGCCTTGCCTGCAGTGACCAGGAGACTGTGGAGCTCAGGATCCTCAAAGGACTGACCAAGACAAACAGGAGGATTACTGCCCTGACTTCAGAAGAGCACGGCTTAGTCTCATCAGGGACTTTCCGGCTTGGTATGCTGCCATGGGAAACTGCCCTGGAGCCCAGAGAGTCCCAGGAGAGGGGACTGACCTTCAAGACACCTCCTCAGAGCACAAGGATGGTCCCTGCAATGTGCAAAGAGGTGAGTCAAGAAAAGCCAAAACGACTGTAGTAGACACTTACAAAGGAGGTGAAGGGAATCAGGCAAGATATCTCTGAGCCTATTGGCAGCAAAAGGAAGGCTGAATAGGTGAGGGCTCATTGGTCAGTGAGGAAGAGGACTTGGACAAATAACAAGGAAAAGGCTGATGTACTCGATGCCTGTTTATCTTCAGTTTTTATTGATATGGCTTCTCCGCAGGCCCACCATGTCCCTGAACCTTCCCACAGACTCTCAGGGAACGGAACACCACCCACAGTAGAAGAAGAAAGAACTAAGGAGCTCTTACTCTCATCTGGCCATACACAAGTTCATGGGATCATTTGGGGTGTATCCAAATGTGTTCAGGGAGTCTCTACTCAGTCCCTGAAAAGGACATACAGGAAATACTCTCAGAAGCCGTTCCTAAACTCATGAAAGGCTCAAGACGGGCTTGGAAGCAGCTCACATGAATTGACTGAGGCCAAATCATGCCTGAGCAACCTCATTGCTTTCTGTGAGGAGGTGACTGGGACTGTGGGGCAGGGGAGAGGCACTGGCTTGGCTGTACCTGGATTTTAACAACAGCTTTGACATACCCTCATGGGTGCACACACATGCACACCTATACCCACACCGAGGTACGCACACACACAGAGGCATGAACACACACAGACATGTGTCATATCTGTGCTCTTGTAAAGAGGTGTGTGCACACAGGTTTCCAAAGGAGTCCATGAGCAGACACAGGCACAGCCACCCCACAAACCAACATGTACACACAGATATTCAACACACATGCTGACATATATGCATCCTCCTGAACCCAGGGGTGTGCAAACAAATTTACCTGTACGCTGATGTACAGCGACACGCAGGCGAAAAAGCACATACCAACACATATCTGTGCCCACACACTTACATATCTGCAGACCAATGTCACATCCATCCATGCTCAGCTACATGAAGACACGTGCATGTGATAAAACACATACGCCCTCATCAACAGACGTGCACAAACACACCCGCAGCCAATATTTGTGCACACTCCTGCTTGCCTGTGCATTACCCCAGGCACACACAGGCACACGTATGTGCAAATGGACACGTGAGCACAGCCAGAAGAACATGTATGTGAGCATGACCATGCACACACAGCACTGACAACCAGGAAGTTCAATGCCAGCTCTCAGCCTCTTGCGATGACAAATCCTAGGCAAGTCCTTCAGGCCCTAGACTTAAGGCAATGAATCAGTTCCTGGCCATTCCCATCAGTTTTAATGAGAACAAGGGTTTGACTGTGCTTCATTCTGGTGTTTCCTCACTAGAAAAGCGAGAGATGAAGCTGCCATGGCCTTTCCAGGCATTCAGCTTCTCTGTGTCCCAAGTCTGTGCGTCAGGGATAACATAAAAACTGGAGAACCATATTGCTGCAGCCACAAAGAATCCCCACATTGCAAGTGAGACAACTCTTACAGCCTTAGATGCTCCCAGCTGTGCTCAGTGGTCTCCTGAAGGGAGATGTGGGGGTGGGGGACAGGCCCCTGCTCTGTAAAGGAAATGGTGCCTCAGTGGTGTATTCACACAGCAGCAGAGCGTGGTGTCCCCTGGGACAAGCCAGACTCTCTACAGGTTGCAGACACTGGGGCTGGGGCAACAGAAATGAGAGTGTCTGGTTCCAGTAAGAGAGGTACTCAGCTTCTTCCAAGCGTTCCTTAAAATGCCCATTATTAGTGCTAAGACAAGAAAGGAAAGCAGGATTATGTCTGTGACCTTACATCCCTTCACGTGCTGGAAAGCCTGAGCTGCTCTACATCAGCTGCTCTCCCAGAATGAGAGAATCACAGAAGAGTTGAGGTTGGAAGGGACCTCTGGATGTCATCTGGTCCAAGCCCCCTGCTCAAACATGGCCACCTAGAGCCAGTTGCCCAGGACCGTGTCCAGGTAGTTTTGGATATGGGAAGGCCTGTGACCTCCCTGGGCAACCCACAGCAGTTGTCAGTCACTCCCACAGCACAGTATAATTTGTTGCCCCCTTTCTAGAGTACAGGACACTGTGTATGTCTCATCCACACATGGATTACCCCATTTTGGTCAGTCAGGCTTTCAGAGCATTTTCTTCAAATGGAAGCAGATCTCGTCATCATTTCAGCTGTCTAACAGTAGAAACTGGCCAGCGTTGGCAGTGAAGAAATACCAACAAATTTCACATCCACTTTTCTTAGGGTGTAAATCAAGGTGCACAGCACAGGAATAAGTGTGATGTAAAGAAGAGCTCCTACTCTGTCAGTCAATGGTTTAAATCACCATAAATAAAACCCAACCTCTGGCACAAATGCCCTTAATTTGAAGTGTAAAGCCTGCATGGATCCTGTGGCCTTTTCCTACCTTTGCAAGAGCTCTTTAGTTGGGTCGGCAAACCAGGGGTCATGCCAGGAGTCAGTGGCAGCACTTTGGCAGTGCTTTGGCCAAGGGTCTTACTCATCTGTCAGAAACAATGCCATCCCTCCCTCATCCAGAAGGAAAATTTCAGAGAGTATCATCATTGCCAAGGACCTTCCCCTTGTTACAAGGTTCAGTGTGGTAGTGTAGGAGGTCTATATGGATGATGATGTTCGTCATTAGCAGCATGACTAGGGAAAAAAATTTCAGACATGCAAGTGAAACGCTGCTATAGAGCTTTTGGCCTTCAGGTGTTCTGAGCTGTGCTTCATGAGCCAGCCTCAAGACATTCAGCAGCATGGGTGACTTTTCCCTGCTAGTCCCATCCATGTGTGCTGGCCATGGCCCCTAGATTGAGCGGTGGAGGGCAGAGGAAGGTGGAGTAGCAGCTCTGGGCCATCCCAAGGGCTCTTCCCTTCTTTACCACTCTTGCCATTCTGCAAAGCAAATCACCTTTCAGAGCCCAAAGCCAACCCCCTGCCAAGGCAGTGCAGCTCCAGCCATAGCAAGAGGAACGCTCTTGCTCAGGAGCTGATGGGGCTGCTGAGCCCTCAGAGCCTCCTGCCTTTCTGGGCATTTGTGCACAGAGACACAACAAGGCAAGGTCTCCTTGTGCCCTCACCCCCTTCCACCCAGAGCAACACCCTTCTCCTTTGGCAGCTTGGGGCGTGTCCACAGAGGGAAGGACCACATGGAGGCCAGGCTTGAATGCAGCAGAACTTTAATGAGTCAAAAGAAGGAAATAAAGTCACTCCAAGTGGAGGTCAGCAGTGCAGAGAACGCCAGGTGCAGTTGAGAATCTGCAGTCCTTGGCCATAGAGAAGTTTCTGCATGATGTCTGTCTGCCTGTCCCAGGGAGGAAGACGAGATAGATGGGCCTTCCCCAGTTGGTGCTGGGGTGCGTGAGGGGAGAGGTAGTAAACAAAGAAAAAGGAAGAAAGGCAAAACCATTCCGCTATCCCAAAAGCAACCTCCAAAATATTAATCCTCTACCCAGCACCATGTTCTGAGTTCCTCAAGCTGTTTCCTGGGGTTTGTCGGCACCTTTAACAGGGTGGGCACCTTCTGCCACAGTAGCGGCTGGTAATGCAGGAGAGGTCAAAGCCCCCAGAGTTGATGGGCACTCCGTCACAGCTGAGGATGCTGCCAACGGCAGCGGAGGTGGAGGAGCCCACAACGGTGTTCTGTGGGAAGGAGCTGAGGATGGGTCCGGGCAGGGTCACCACCACGGGGGAGGGCTGGATGGCAACGGTGGAGCTCTGGCACTGCCTGACACAGGGCTCATTGCAGCTGTTGGCCAGCGGGGTCGGTCCGCAGGGCCGGCATGGCAAGCACTGGTCATAGCAGGACATGTCTCTGAGGGTGGAGGTGCACCTGGGTAGAAACAGGGAGGAAGCAGAGCACAAGGGTGGGTGAGGAGCTGCCTGGTTACCCTGTCATAGAGGAGATAAGGCCTATACTTAGTGGGGAAATGAACGTTTTGACAAGAGCCACACGGTTTTCATTCCCCCACAAAGAACAGCCTGGCTAAACAAAGATCTCTCCTTATGCATAAACTTAAACTCTACTCAGCCCCCAGCCTCTATAAGCACACCGTGTCCCCACTTCTCTCTGTCATGACAAGAAAATCCAAACCCCAGGACAGGACAGAGCAATATTAGCTGGGATGTCTCTCAAGTGCAGATCTCCCTTTGGAAGAGGACGAGAAGGGGCTTCAGACTCACCTGGTTCCCAAGCAGAAGGAGCCAAGAGAAGTGCATGAGAGAGCAGGGACTTGGGCTGCCTTTTATACCTGCCCTTCACTGCCGCAGGACCAGAGGCACCTTTGCAGAGGTAACAATTTTCTGACGAGCTCATCTTGAATGCAAACCATCGCAGCTAATGCTATGGGCTGTGCTTTCATTTCCTGCACTGCTCCTTTTCATTTCCAGGTTTGTGCCATGCCCATTCCCCAGTGAAGGCTTGTTCTGAGCACTGGGATGAAAGGCCCCAGGATTTCTAGGGCAGGAATGCAGCAGTGCTGGCAGAAGACTCAACTGAAGTGTTGGATGTTTTCAGAGCAGGCAAGTGATGTCAGTCTGGGTCACTCTGGTGGGGCTGTTTGAAGTGTTGTTCTCAGGAAAAAGCTGCACCCATCCTCAGATGGATGCCGTGGGCTCCCGTGCATGAGATTGTTCCATGTCATTGTCTTTCCCTGCCTCCCTCCTCAGCTCACCTCTGTGGTCACTTGTTGTTGCCTCCCCAGGTGTAGGTTTTGTGCTGCTGAGGTTTGACCCCATCCTGCCTAACACTGCCCAGTCCCCCGGGATCCTCAGCAGAGTCCATGGTCCCTTTTGTTCCCATGTATGTTCTTTCCTTGTCTTTACTTGTAAGCAGATGTGTTTGTGTGGATGCACATGGGAGCAAAGATTTGTGTATAATTCCATGCAGGTGTGCACAATGTGTGTATGTGTGACCTTGTGTGTCCTTCATCACAAGGGAATGTGCTGCTCATGGCAGGGACACTCTCCTCTGCTCTGTCCATGAGCACCACAAAGCAGCAGGTTCCCAGGGTCAGAAGGAACCTGAGTGCAGCTGAACGGTGATGGCACCAGCCTGCTAGAGATGTGTCCAGGGAAGACGCTCTGAAGTGCAGCCCCTGGATCCTGAGACCTCCTTTTCTTGTTCCTTCAAACTTACGCTCCGCTGCTGCCAATGTCAGGCCACTACAAGGATGGTTTCACTCCAGCTTGGCACCTTAGTTTAATTCAGTGTAACAGCAGTGGGAGTGCCTCAGCATGGCTGGCAGTGCCCCCTCCCTGCCTCTCCAGGCCAGGACACAGCTGCTCTCCCCAGCTCTAGAGAGTTCAGAAGGACGGGGATTGCTTTCTGGGCAAGGAGAAAGGCTGAGGAATCCTGCTGACCATGTGCTGGCCATCCCTGAGTGCATCTGCTTCCCGTGCAGTGTCGGTGGTGCCTGGGGTGGGACACATCAAAATGTACATTTGTAGATCATCGGTCTGGTGCTGTATCAGGCAGGACCTGAGACCTTGGAGCAAACAGATAAGGAATGAACAGAACAGAGAGCCTGATATCACTGTGCTCTGAGGGGAAGTGACAGACCCTGTGACTCTCACAAGAAAGCCAAAGACATCGTGGCTGCCTTGGACTTCAGCCCACAAGGACCACAAGGGAAGGGGCATTAGGTTTGACACCACATCCCCCAAAGCCTGCTGCTGCCCCACAGGGCTGTCCAGAAGAGACTCTCTTTCCAACAAGGGCTGTGTACAGTGGGTAAATGTTCTAAGCCCATCTCCCCTCCTGAATATTTGTCTGCCTGGGCTCAGGCCCAGCTTGGACACAGTGCAGCCAAGGCTTCCCCCCTTCCCTTGAGTGACCTCGGGGAGATCAGTGCCAGGGAGCTCTGCTGGGAGAGCTCAGTCAGGGCTGATTCCCCTCTCCATGGAGCTGCTGCTGAGCTGAGGCTCTCGTGTAGCTGAGGGAAACCTTGCTGGTGTCTCAGGAGGTAACAGGCACTGTGGACAAGGAAAGGGCAGGGGAGGTGTGTACCTACAGTTTAGCAAGACCTTGATAGCTCCTCTCATATTTCATTTATGATGAAATTTGTAAGAGATGTGTTCAGTGACAGGATGATAATGTGGGTGGAATATTGGCTGGACTACCAGGCTCAATGGCTGTTGATGAGTGGTGCAAATCTCAGCTAGCAGTCACTTACTGTTGGTCGTTGTCAGGGATCAGCAGTAGGATCAATACACCAATTGTTTCATTAACACACCATGAGCAACTGAAAGGTCAGAACTTCCTGCAAGTTTGGGGATGACACCCAACCACAGGGAACAGGCAGACACTGATCTCTGTCAGCAAATTGTTCCCAGCAGATCCAGGAAGTAAGAGTTCAAAGGAAAGAGAGAAGATGGACTGGACTGTGGAGGTCCTCTGTGACATGAGTCGAGGCTTCTGGAAGAGAGAGATTTCTAGTTAAGCAAGAGGCAAAGAGAAAGAATTAGAACTGGAATGGATTTCGCAGGGAAATTCTGCAATCTCCGTCCTGGGGCAGACTGATCTAATGGGATTTATTCCAAGCAGCAGTTGGTCCAAACAACCTCTGCAGGTCCCTGCTCAGCTACAGTGTGACTGTGTGATTCCCCCTGTCCCCTGCCCTCCCTGAAGCCTGCACGCCCAGGTCACCCTTGGCCTCCCATCCCCTCTGCTAGAGAGCAGCTCGGAGGCATTGTGCTCGGCCTGCAGAGGGGCAGCTGAAGGGAGGCTCTCAGCCTCCTCCGTGCCATGGGCAGGAGGTGAGTGGCTGCTGTTTGCAGGCGCTGAGCTCGGGGACAGCTCTGGGAAGCTGCTGCATGTGCTGGGCCAAGGCCCTGCTGCTGCCCCAGGCTGCAGCTGGCGCTGGGCAGGCTTCTTCTTGCTGGGGAGCCCTTGCTGGAGGAGGGAGAGAGTGGGATTGCCGGGAGCGCAAGTGGTGGCGGTGCAGAGCCGCTGAGCACTCTGAGCCCGGGCGAGCCCCCGAGCGGCGCCGGCGCAGGGCTCAGCCCCGGGGCGGAGCTGGCGGCGGCCGAGAGGAGCGGAGGCGGCGGAGAGGAGGCGCCGCGGCCGGAGCAGAGAGCCGGGGCTGGCGGGGGGCAGCGAGGCGCGGGCGGCGGAGCGGCGGGATGCGGCGGGGCCGGGGCGCAGGGCTGGCGGGGCTGGCCGCGGTGCTCCTGGGTGCGCGGGGCTGCCGGCGGCGGCTGGGACAGGGGCTGCGGGGGCCGGGGCTGGGCCGGGGCTCGCCTGTGACCCTAGTGCTCCTCTTGAACCTTATTCTCTGTCCTCCCTTCTGTCCCCAACGAGGTCGTTCCCTCCCAGCTTGCTTCTCTATTCTGTTACTCCACTTCTGCATCCATCCATCCATCCATCCATCCATCCATCCATCCGTCCCAGCCAATCTCTTTTCCTCAGTCCACTCTCCTCTTCCTCACTCGGACTGTCCTTCCAAACATCCCTCATACATTCCTGTCCCCAAACAACCACTCTCAGAGGAATTGTTTCTCCATCCTGTGTTCTCAGCTCACACCCCCATCATCTGTGAAGTGTCCCCTTCTCCCCTCTCCCGCTGCACATGTTCAGCTGAAGCAAAGGGATTCTTCTTTTCTCCTCGGCAGTGGCTGCGGGCAGAGCCCAGGTGCAGCAGGAGCCGTCGGCAGAGACCAACGAGGGCACCGGCGTCACCATCAACTGCTCCCACCCCAACATCCAGACCGGGGAGTTCATCCACTGGTACCGTCAGCTCCCGGGCCGAGCCCCCACATTCCTCGTGAGCTCTTTTCAGGGCTCCAAAGATCTGCAGGCCCCGCCGGGGCGGCTGTCGGTGGCGGCAGACCGCCGGTCCAGCGCCCTGTGGCTCGCCCGGCCCCGGCGCGGGGACGCGGCGGTGTATTACTGCGCGCTGGGAGACACGGGGAGAGGAGCCGGGGCTGCGGCCGGGCACGAACCGCCGCGGGCGGGGCCGGGCGGGGCCGGCGGGGGCGGGGGGACAGTCCGGGGAGGGCCCGCCAGGGGGCGCTGCCGCTCCGCCCGCCGCGGCAGCCTCACCCCGCCCGGCCCCGCCCGGCCCCACCGGACCCCGGGCCGCTTCCCCCGCCCGCCCGGCCCCGCCACCAACACCGGCACCACCAGGCCCCCCCAGCAGTCAAGGCCTGGCCTCAGCACCTCTTCTCATTGACGGCCGCTGCGGGTCTGTGCTCCCGAGGCCACCAAAGAGCCGCGCTTGGGCAGCGCTGCCCAGGGACAGGCAGACGGGCTGGGCAAGGCAGGCAGGGCAGGGCGGGCTTTCCCCCAGGCTCTCTTGCTGCCTCCCGACGGGCTCAGACTCTGCTGCCTAACGGGGCATCCTCGGGCCTGTCTGTAACGGCCGGCCAGCTCTGCCTCAGAAATGCCTCGCTCAGGGGACAGAGTCCCAGAGCTTTTGCCCTTCCCGGGCACATGCACCAAGGGCTCCCCCAAGGCTGTTAGTACCGCCAACAGCCTCCCTGCACGTTCGACGGAGCCAATTAGCAACGGGGCAATTAAGAAACCAGCGCAGCCAGGAAGTACCCGGTGCAGCAGAGCTCCTCCTGCCCACGGGCAGCCGGGCAGCCCTCGGCTCACACGGAACATACAGGGCCCCTCCTCGGGCTCCGGCCTTTCCCCCCGAGGACAGCCAAGGGAACCCCGAGCAGGTGCTTTCCTCTGCCCCGGCCCCACGGACACTCCAGGGCTGAGTTGCTAATGAAAAGCTTTCCTTGAGAAAGAACAGCCAGAAGGGGTTGCACATTTCGTTACTTTGTAAAAGCTCCAATATACAATGAAAAACTGCATCCTCCAGCTACAGGCTGTCACGGAGCTTTCAAAATGTTTCTGCTCATGTTACAGATTCATCCCACGGAGTCAGGAGTTCAAGCTCCACAGCCAGAGGAGAAGCAGATGTCGAGGTCACAGGCACCTTCAGGCGCTCCCCTCAGTGGCTCAGTGTTGAGACCATGAGCCTGTTTGACAGGATTCAGAACTTTCTGATTTGAGGCCCAGGAGACACAGTAAAAGCCTGGTCTGGGCACCTGAGGTGGGTTAAACTTGGCTGGGTGCCAGGTGCCCCACCAAGCTGCCCTATCACTGCTCCTCCTCAACTGGACAAGGGAGAGAAAATATTACCAAAGCCTCGTGAGTTGAGATAAGGAAGGAAAGATCACTCAGCAATTACAGGCTTAAGGAGCCAACACAGCTCTTCAAAGTCCATGGTCAGAGGGTTCCAAGGCACAGAGTGAAGGATCAGCCATGGTGCCTGTCCCAGCTGCACTTTGTAACTGTGTTTGCAGGGAACTACTGGCAGGGGGACAAACAAGGCAGAGCCACAGGCATGGCCAGGCCAGCACATGGATCAGCCCCATGGTCACATGGCATCAGCCCCTCTTGTCCCTGTTTCCAGCTCTCCTCCCATGCCTGCTCCAGGACAAACTGCCTTGATCTGTGTCTCTGCTGCTTCCCCTAAACAACCCATGCACAACCCCTTGCACAGTCCTCCAATTCTTTTCCACTGCATCCCATAAGGAGTCCAATCCCCCTGTAGGCAGAAACACCCCTGAATTTATAAGATGATCCTCTCTTCTCACTCTTCTCAGAAGTGTCACCTCCAGACAAAGAGGCTGATCAGTTGTAACGAGAGGGATGTGGATAAGATTTTTGTGAAGCAGAGGGTTGTGCTGGATGTCCTCCTGCCACAGAGAGGTCATGTCTCTGACTCTGGCTGGGATGTTTACAGCATCTGCTGTTCCCAGAGACATTTCCCTTGAAGGGCCTCATCCATGGTGTGGGGAGAAGGGAGAGAAAATCCCTGTGGGCACAGAGAGTCACACTCCTGCTTCCAGGTGCCTGTAGCTGTTCCTGGTTCCACCTCCCTTCAGACACTACTGAGGAGGGACAAGGAGCACCTGAGGGGCTGCAAAGGGGCCTGTCTCCAACCCTGAGAGAGGTGGGTGCAAGCCCCTGTCTCTGGTTGGACACTGGATGGCAGGAGATGTTCATTATGGAGCCCAGAACTGGATCCAGCACTCCAGAAGTGGCCTCACCAGCATTGAGTAGAGAGGAAGGATCAGGTCCCTTGTCCTGCTGGTGATGCTCTTCCTACTGCAGGCCAGGATGCTGTTGGCTTTCCTTGCCACGAGGGTGCATTGCCACAGCAGACTCGGGAACAATCCTGAGCTGCTGAAAGTGAGCTGGACACAGCACTGAGTATTCAGGAGAAGTATTGCAGCTGCTTGTCCAAATCTTGCTCTTCCCTCAGTGTCCACCAGTGACCCCTCTTGGAGAAGGGGGCTCTTGGTAGGAGACATGACTGCTCCTGTGGGGTTACCTCCTTGCCAAAAGAAACCCAAGGAAGGCAAATGTCCTCCTAGCCCTGCTTCTGGGGATCAGTGAAAGCCTCAACTTGTGACAAAGACCCATGAGCCAGGCACTGGACAAGATGCTCTGTTCAACCCCTTGAGGTCTCCCCCTGCTTTTCATGTCTCTCCTGCAGCTGTGGGAACTCAACAGCACTTGGCTGGGGGAGTCCCTGTGTCTCTGAGTCCCTGTGAGTTGTTTGCCCAACAGTAAACTGCTGGTGGCTGCAGTTCTGGGATGTGCATTTCTGGGTTCTAGTGTGTCCCTCTGTGCACACATCTCTTATTATGCTCAGTCTGTCTGTTCCTGGAGTGGGGAAGCTGTGGGATGAGCTGGAAATATCTGCCATGGTGGCAGACCAACATGTCCTAATTACGAGAGTGGGGTCAGCTCAGTAGGCCATGACAGTGGATGTTGACAGTGAGGCTGCTTGAGGTGTCAAAGAAATTTCCGTTTTTGTGGAAGACAGTGGGTGTCTTATGTTTCCAAAGGAGAGATGGGCCAGAGGGAAAGAGAAGGAGGCAAAGAGAGTGAGGCACCTGGAGAAAAATGTCTCTGTGAGGTACTGCAAGAGATATGAGAAGTCCCCTTATCACCTGAGTGGGGTAAGAATGATAAGATTTGGATCCCACCTGGTGGTGGAATTCAGGTCTGTCCTCATGCTGGGATGTTCCCAAAGAGCTGTGAGAAAATGTTCAGGGTCTTGCAGGAAAGGCAGGACATCTGGGAGAGCAAACAATAAATACGTTGGAATATGGGAGCACAAAGTAACTCATTGCAGAATGATATTTCACAGGACCTGAGTGCTTTTCTACACCTGTCTTATCTCTGTCTTATCTCTGAGCTTGCTGGAAGGGGCCCTCAGCTCTCCCCTGGCATCTCTGCTTCCCCTGGGCACACAGTGATCTGCAGGTCAAAATTTTCTTCCAGGAGGGGACAGTGTCAGTGGTTTGAGATGAAGGAGAAGGTGGTGACAGAGTCTCAGGTCCTCTTGTTTTCGCCATGGATTACATGGTACATCTATCCAAATGCTCTGGTGAGGGGGCAGGCAATGCAGGAGGTTGTGGCTGTTTGTTCAAAATTTCCTTGCTGCTGCTCTTTCCTTCCTGTTATTCCCTGTTGCACATTGCTTCTTCAGGTTTTCCTGCAGGCCTGTCTCTTAGAGTATCTGCTCCAGGGTGTATCCCTCAGAGGTCAGAGGTCAAAGTAAGATGGAAAACATATCATGTCACGGGGCAATGCTCCTTCCTGAAATTGCATGATGATTCCAATTTTGGATAATAGTCTGAACCACCTTCTGGAATCTCCTGTTGTTGCATGGTCATGTGCTGAGATCCAGAGGACCTGCTCTCCCCACTGCACTCTACCAGTCCTTGGAGCCCTTCTCATGCCCTACTTCATGGGCCTGCCAGGAGAGCACCTGGCCTTGGGGTCAGCTGCCTCATGCCTGGGGGAAGGCCAGGCAGCACAGATGTACCATGGGGGTTTGGGCACTCGTTACTGTCCTTGGGGTGCCCTGCCTGGTGGGAGCTAGGGGTGTGTGAGTGACAGGAGGGCTCTGGTGTGAGGGCCAGACAGGCTGACTTCATCAACCTTAGGGTCATCTTAGCCCTTTGAACTGTGTAACTGCTGGGCTGTGCAGTGAACTCTTTGGGGGATAGAGGTTGTAGCGGTGACCTGTCATTGCTATCCTTGTCCTTGAGTGCAGGTCATAACCCCTCATTCTGGGGACATGTGGGAATATGAGGAGGATTAGTTCTGGGGCTGTTTTAAAGGATTTTTCTCACATCAATCCCACTCCTGCATCTTTTGCAGACATCTTTTGACCGAGCTTCTTTTCCTCCCATTAAAGCTAGAAAAACTCCCTTTTGCACAAACATGTGAGCTACTGACCTCTCAGAGCCTCCAGCAGAATTGGGCTCCTCTCTAGGGGATAGCAGTGGTCAGGTTCCCTTTCTGCAGGTCATGCTCTGAGGCCAAGGGCCTGTGTCTGAGCAGAGATGCCAGAAGGCAGAGCCCTATGGCCACTGGCTGTGGAGGAGCCAGGTATGACTTCCTCACCTCCAAGAGACAGTTCCTGAACAGTCCCCACTGCCATGTGTCCCATCCTCCCCTTCCTCTCCGAATGATGAATGAAACATCTGCTTTGGTCCCCAACCCGATCACCCACCAATCAAGACAATGCCTTTCTTCCTCAGCAACTCGATACAATGTCGACCAATAAAAGGATTATGTGGAGGCAGATTCTGGGATGCAGAAAGCTTTAATGACTCTGAAGAGGGAAATTGGTTCACTTTGAAAGGAGATGGCCAGAGCAGGGAGAGCACCAGCAGCTGCCAAATGTCTGTGCCCTTTGGCCATGGTGGAGATCCCAGAAGGGATGCATCATTATGGAGGGAGAGGGGCCGACAGATCCCCCAGCTTGTCTCTGGGGTTCTTACAGCCCAGAAGAAAGACAAGACAAGAAAGAGATTGGAGGGAGGAGAAGGCAGAGAAGTTAGACTTTGGCCATGTTTTTAGAGAGACCCTGCTGCCCTCCCTTGGAAGGATGCTCAGCTTCTCTGAAATCACTGGCCAGGAGCTCTGTCCTCAGTCCAGCATGAGCTTCTGAGTTCCTGGTGGTCCATGTCCGGGCTGTCATCAGTGGGTTTAGCAGGGGGGGCACCTTCTGCCGCAGTAGCGGCTGGTAATGCAGGAGAGGTCAAAGCCCCCAGAGTTGATGGGCACTCCGTCACAGCTGAGGATGCTGCCAACGGCAGCGGAGGTGGAGGAGCCCACAACGGTGTTCTGTGGGAAGGAGCTGAGGATGGGGCCAGGCAGGGTCACCACCACGGGGGAGGGCTGGATGACGATGGTGGAGTTCTGGCACTGCCTGACACAGGGCTCATTGCAGCTGTTGGCCAATGGGGTGGGGCCGCAGGGCCGGCAGCAGGGCTCGCAGGGCTGGCACTGGTCACAGCAGGACATGTCTTGGGATCTGAGTTGTACCTGTGAGAGAGGTCAGGAAGGAAATAAAACACAGAGATGCATCATGAGCACCTTGCCACTGCAGTATGAGGCTGTCCTGAGGTGTATGAGGGCTTCTTGACCTCTTCCTGCCAGAGTCCAAAAAGAGCCGGCAGCTCCTATGTTGCTACTATCTACCCCTGAGAACAGAATCCAAGACAGTACTGTCCCAGACTCCCTCCAAGCTTAATCTCTCCCCCTCTCCCATGACAAGCAGCCCCAAGATCTGGTATAAAACAAAGCCAGTCACAGCTGACAGGTTCACTGAAGTGAGACCTCCTTTGCGAGAAAGCAGAGAAGGAGAAGGGGCCTCAGACTCACCTGGTTCTCAGGGAGAAGGAGGCAGGAGAAGTGGATGAGAGAACGAGGAGCTGTGCTGGCTTTTATCCTTAACCTTTACTGCCCCAGGCTGACAGAGGCATCCCTTGTAGAGGTGGTTATTATCTGACAAGCTCATCCTGAATGCAAAACATCCCACCTAATGCTATGGGCTGTATTTTGGCTTCCGGAATCATCTTTTCATTTCCTGCTTGATGACAGGTACATTCCCCAGTGAAGACATCTTTTGCGTGACAGGATGAGAGGCCCAAGCATTTCCGGAGCAAGACATGTCAGCATGAGGAGAGGACTCACCTCACATGCTGGAGGAATCCAGTATGGGAGACTCAAGCTAGACCAAACAGCTGGCTTAGACAACACACACAGACACACAAGCATGTGCACGTGCACACACACGCACAATCACACACAGAAATCTAAACCTCTAGTCTTTCAGACTTAATTAAGAAGACTCAATGCACCCCAAGAGAGACATATACACTGTCCACACATGTCTTGGACTGGACAGAGTCATCTTCTCCCAGCCCTGTTTGCAAGGGTTCCCTGTGGCTGAGGGAAGACTGATCTGTGCTTGGTGAGAGCGGGAGATGCAACTGATGAGAGTAACATGCCCAGCTTGAGCCCATTCACCCCACAAAACCCTTTTCCCTGCTCTCTGTCTGTCCCTGAGTACAATGGACATGGATATGGGCTTTAGCCATTGGATGGAAGTGCTTCTAGGTGCTGGTGGGACAGCCTGTGGGTTCACTCCTTGTCGCATGATGAAGCAAGCCATGGAGGTGTGACCAGGTAGGCCGTCCCTGCTGTGAGCTTATGTTAGTTGGGGAGTTCAGAGGCCACCATGGGTCAAGGGCAGGATCATTGTCTCCTCAACCTTCTCGCAGACTCTCTGGGAATGAGACACCACCCACAGTAGAAGAAGAAAGAACTAAGGAGCTCTTACTCTCATCTGGACATCAGAAGTTCATAGGATCACTTGGGTAGTAACCAAAGGTGTTCAGGGAGCTGACAGGACACTCTCTACTCAGTCCCTGGAATGGAGATGGAGGAAACACTCTCAGAAGCTTTTCCTAAACTCATGAAAGGCTCAAGAAGGGGCTTGGGATCAGCTGACATGAGTTGAGTGAGGCCAAATCATGCCTGAGCAACATCAATGCTTTCTGTGAGGTGGTGGCTGGCACTGTGGGGAAGGGGAGGGGCACTGCCTGGGCTGTGCCTGGATTTTAGCAAGAGCTTTGACATACCCTCATGGGTGCACACACATGCACACCTATACCCACACCGAGGTACGCACACACACGGGCATGCACACAAACATGACATGTGTCATATCTGTGCACTTGTAAAGAGGTGTGTGCACACAGGTTTCCAAAGGAGCCCATGAGCAGACACAAGCACAGCCACCCCACAAACCAACATGTACACACAGATATTCAACACACATGCTGACATATATGCATCCTCCTGCACCCATGGGTGTGCAGATATACTTGCACGCTCATGTACAGCGATGTGCACACATAAAAGCACATACCCACACACACCTGTGCCCACACACTTACATATCTGCAGACCAATGTCACACCTGTCCATGCTCACATGCATGAAGGCACATGCATGTGATAAAACACATACGCCCTCATCAACAGATGTGCACAAACACACCCGCAGCCAATATTTGCGCACACTCCTGCTTGCCTGTGCATTGCCCCAGGCACACACAGGCACACGTATGTGCAAATGGACACATGAGCACAGCGAGAAGAACATGTATGTGAGCATGAACATTCACAGACGCCACTGAGAACCACGAAGCCTATGCCAGTTCTCAGCCTCTCGGGATGACTCTAGGCAAGTCCTTCAGGCCCTACAGTTAAGGCAGTGGGTCGGTTCCTGGCCATTCCCATCAGCTTTAGTGAGATCAAGGGATTGACTGGGCTTCATTACTGTGTTTTTTTACTAGAAAATTGAGAGACGAAGCTGCCATGGCCTTTCCAGGCATTGAGCTTCTCCGTGTCCAGGGTCTGTGTGTCAGGGATAACGTAAAAAATAGAGAACATCCATATTGCTGCAGCCACAAAGAATCACCACATCACAGGTGAGAAAATTCTTACATCTGTGCTGTTCTTACTGATTTCCTAAAGGGAGACATGAGGGTAGGGACAGGCCCCTGCTCTGTAAAGGAAATGGTGCCTCAGTGGTGTATTCACACAGCAGCAGAGCGTGGTGTCCCTGGGACAAGCCAGACTCTCTACAGACTGCAGACACTGAGGCTGGGGCAACAGAAATGAGAGTGTCTGGTTCCAGTAAGAGAGGAACTCAGCCTCTTCCAAGCATTCCTTAAAATGTCATTAATTCGGGCTAAAGATAGAAAGAAAGTGAGAATAGTACAGATAACCTTACATGCCTTCAGATGCTGGGAACCCTGAGCTGCTCTACATCAGCTGAACTCCCAGAATGAGAGGATCACAGAACAGCTGAGGTTGGAAGGGACCTCTGGATGTCATCTGGTCAAAACCCCCTGCTCAAGCAGGGCCACCTCAAGCCAGTTGCACAGGACTGTATCCAGGCGGTTTCTGTGTATGTCTAAGGAGGGAAGATCAGTGACCTCCCTGGGCAACCCATGGCAGTTGTCAGTCAGTCCCACAGCACAGCACAATGTGTTGCCCCGTTGCCAGGGCACAGGACACTGTGCATGTCCCATCCACACATGGATTACCCCATTTTGGTCAGCCAGTCTTTTAGAGCATTTTCTTCAAATGGAAACAGATCTCGTCATCATTTCAGCTGTCAAACACCACAGCCTGGTAAGTGTTGGCAGTGAACAAATACCAGCAGCTTTCACGTCCTTGTTTCATGGGGTGTAAATCAAGGTGTACAGCACAGGTTTAAGAATGTTGTAAAGAACAACCACTGTTTTTGTTGATGGTATAAAACACTGTAAAACACCCCAACCTCTGGCACAAATGCCCTTAATTTGAAGTGTAAAGCCTGCATGGATCCTGTGCCCTTTTCCTATCTTTCCAAGAGCTCTTTAGTCGGGCCGGCAAACCAGAGGTCATGCCAGGAGTCAGTGGCAGCACTTGGGCAGTGCTTTGGCAAAAATTCTTACTCATCTGTCAGAAAAAATGCCATTCTTCCCTCTCCTACAAGGACAATTGCAGATGGTATCATCATTGCAAAGGACCTGAGGTACCTTCTGATTATAACAAGGTTTAGTGTGGTAGCATAGGAGGTCTATACGAGAAGATGATGATGGTGATTAGCAGCATGACTAGGGAAAAATTATTTCAGACATGCAAGTGAAATCCTGTTATAGAGCTTTTGTCTTTCAGTTGTTCTGAGCTGTGCTTCATGAGCTGTAATTCCCTCTTGATGAAGGACATGTGTGGGGGATGTCCTGGTTTAGCCAGAATAGGGTTAAGTTTCCCCAGCAGTGGGGGGGAAGCTCTAGCCGTGTTATTCATATATCCTGCTGACCTCACATCCTGGCACGAGCACGGGAGGAATCGGTGATCACGTGCATTGGCGCAGCCAGTTCTCTCTTTGCTGTATCGGTATATACTTTGCTCTGTTCATTGTTATCACAGTTATTGTTGCTGTTTGTTGTGTTGCTGTTGCTCTGTTGTATTAAACCTTTCCTTGTCTCAGTCTCGGGGCTTTGTATTTCACTCCCTTTGTAGGGGAGGGGCAGCGGTCGCGTGGTCTCAGACCCCGGCAGGAACTAAACCATCACAGGGGATTTCCATTCTTCCACTTGTACACTTTTGTCAAGGCATCTGGATGTTCATATAGGAAATAACATATGAGAGTGTAGTGTCTGCTGAGACACATTTCCACCAATCAGAAGGGATGAGATTTACATGTAATGAAATCCTCTCTCCCCACAATGGCAGCCAGTTCCTGAGCACAAACTCTCTGGAGGGACCAATGAAGCAGTCAAGAGCTCTGCACTTACCCACAGCTCTCTTGGGAAGTGCACCCAGCACCCTTGTCCTCACTGATCTTCATGTTCTCCTGCACACTCTGTCTCAGAGCAATTAGATCCCCCTCAGAAATACACTGTTTCACTGTCCCCATTTCTGTGCTGACTACCCTCAGCTCCCACAGGTGTAGCTCCAATTTCCAGCCTCAAGACATTCAGCAGCATGGGCGACTTTTCCCTGCTAGTCCCGTCCATGTGTGCTGGCCATGGCCCCTAGACTGAGTGGTGGAGGACAGAAGAATATGGAGTAGCAGCTCTGGGCCATCCCAAGGGCTCTTCCCTTCTTTACCACTCTTGCCATTCTGCAAAGCAAATCACCTTTCAGAGCCCAAAGCCAACCCCCTGCCAAGGCAGTGCAGCTCCAGCCATAGCAAGAGGAACGCTCTTGCTCAGGAGCTGATGGGGCTGCTGAGGCCTCAGAGCCTCCTGCCTTTCTGGGCATTTGTGCACAGAGACACAACAAGGCAAGGTCTCCTTGTGCCCTCACCCCCTTGCACCCAGAGCAACACCCTTCTCCTTTGGCAGCTTGGGGAGTGTCCACAGAAGGAAGGACCACATGGAGGCCAGGCTTGAATGCAGCAGAACTTTAATGAGTCAAAAGAGGGAAACAAAGTCACTCCAAGTGGAGGTCAGCAGCAGAGCGAGCCCTGAGGGCAGCTGAGAATCTGCAGTCCTTGGCCATAGAGAAGTTCCTGCATGATGTCTGTCTGCCTGTCCCATGGAGAAAGACGAGATAGATGGGCCTTCCCCAGTTGGCACTGGTGTGCATGAGGGGAGAGACAGTAAACAAAGAAAATGTAAAGAAAGGGAAAACAATTTAGCTATCCTGAAAACAACCTCCAAAATGTTCATCCTCTGCGCAGCAACATTTTCTGAGTTCCTCCAGGTGTGTCCCTGGGGATTTCCTAACACCTTTAGCAGGGGGGGCACCTTCTGCCACAGTAGCGGCTGGTAATGCAGGAGAGGTCAAAGCCCCCAGAGTTGATGGGCACTCCGTCACAGCTGAGGATGCTGCCAACGGCAGCGGAGGTGGAGGAGCCCACAACGGTGTTCTGTGGGAAGGAGCTGAGGATGGGTCCAGGCAGGGTCACCACCACGGGGGAGGGCTGGATGGCAACGGTGGAGCTCTGGCACTGCCTGACACAGGGCTCATTGCAGCTGTTGGCCAGTGGGGTGGGGCCACAGGGCCGGCATGGCAGGCACTGGTCATAGCAGGACATGTCTCTGAGTGTGGAGGTGCACCTGGGTAGAAGCAGGGAGGAAGCAGAGCACAAGGGTGGGTGAGGAGCTACCTGGTTACCCTGTCACCAGGAAGCCAAAGCCAATATTGAGTGGGGAGCTGGAAGCTCTGACAAGAGCCACATGGTATTCATTCCCCCACAAACAGAAGCCTGGCTCAGGCAGGGTCTCTCTGAATTTCTAAACCAAAAGCCCCCTCAGCCACATCTCAGCTTCTTTCGCTAAGCACAGTTGCTCTCCGCTTCCCTATGTCATGATAAGAAGATCCAAACCCCAGGACAGGACAGAGCAATATCAGCTGGGATGTCTCTCAAGTGCAGATCTCCCTTTGGAAGAGGAGGAGAAGGGGCTTCAGACTCACCTGGTTCCCAAGCAGAAGGAGCCAAAAGAAGTGCATGAGAGAGCAGGGACTTGGGCTGCCTTTTATACCTGCCCTTCACTGCCGCAGGACCAGAGGCACCTTTGCAGAGGTAACAATTTTCTGACGAGCTCATCTTGAATGCAAACCATCGCAGCTAATGCTATGGGCTGTGCTTTCATTTCCTGCACTGCTCCTTTTCATTTCCAGGTTTGTGCCATGCCCATTCCCCAGAGAAGGCTTGTTCTGAGCACTGGGATGAAAGGCCCCAGGATTTCTAGGGCAGGAATTCAGCAGTGCTGGCAGAAGACTCAGCTCAAGTGTTGGATGTTTCCAGAGCAGGCAAGTGATGTCAGTCTGGGTCACTCTGGTGGGGCTGTTTTAAGTGGTATTAGAACGAAATCCAGACATCTTCAGATGGATGCCGTGGGATCCCGCACATGAGGTTATACCATGTCCATATATTTTCCTGCCTCCCTCCTCAGCTTACCTCAGTGGTCACTTGTTGTTGCCTCCCCAGGTGTAGGTGTTGTGCTGCTGGGGTTTGACCCCATCCTGCCTAACACTGCCCAGTCCCCCGGGATCCTCAGCAGAGTCCATGGACCGTTGTGTTCCCATGTGTGTTCTTTTCTTGTGTTTCCTTGTAAGCAGCTGTATTTTTGTGAATGCATGTGGGATCACAGATTTCTGTAAAATTCCATGTCAGTGTGCATGAGCTTGTGTGTATGTGTGACGTCGTGTGTTCTTCATCACAAGGGAACATGATGCTCATGGCCCGGCCAGTCTCCTCTGCTCTGTCCATGAGCACCACAGAGCAGCAGGTTGCCAGGGTCAGAAGGAGCCTGAGTGCAGCTGAACGGTGATGGCACCAGCCTGCTAGAGATGTGTCCAGGGAAGAGGCTCTGAAGTGCAGCCCCTGGCTCCTGAGTACTCCTTTTCCTGCCCCTCTAAAGCTCACGCTCCGCTGCTGCCAATGTCAGGCCACTACAAGGATGGTTTCACTCCAGCTTGGCTCCTTAGTTTAATTCAGTGTAACAACAGTGGGAGTGCCTCAGCACGGCTGGCAGTGCCCCCTCCCTGCCTCTCCAGGCCAGGACACGGCTGCTCTCCCCAGCTCTAGAGAGTTCAGAAGGACGGGGATTGCTTTCTGGGCAAGGAGAAAGGCTGAGGAATCCTGCTGACCATGTGCTAGCCATCCCTGAGTGCATCTGCTTCCCGTGCAGTGTCGGTGGTGTCTGGGCTGGGACATGGCCCTCTCTCAGGTCCCTGCACATGACAAATGTATTTGTGCATCCCATCAACCTGATGCTGTATCAGGCAGGGACCAAATTCGTGGATGAAACAGGTACTGAATGAAAGGGGTATGAAGCCTGATATCGCTGTGCTGTGAGGGGAAGGACAGACCCTGTGGGTTTCACAAGGAAAGGTAAGGAGCTGATGACTGCTTTGGATTTCAGACCACAGAAACCTTACTGCCCCACACTGGAATCTCACTCTGAGTGCCCAGCAACTGCCCCGGGCAGGGAATTCAAGACAACATCCCCCAAAGCCTGCTGCTGCCCCACAGAGGTGTCACAAAGAGACTCTCTTTCCAACAACGGCTGTGTACAGTGGGTAAATGTTCTAAGCCCATCTGCCCTCCTGAACATTTGTCTGCCTGGGCTCAGGCCCAGCTTGGACACAGTGCAGCCAAGGCTTCCCCCCTTCCCTTGAGTGACCTCGGGGAGATCAGTGCCAGGGAGCTCTGCTGGGAGAGCTCAGTCAGGGCTGATTCCCCTCAGTGTAGCTGAGGACCACCCTCACTGCTTTCTCAGGAGCTAAAAGCCACAGTGGAACAAGGAAAGGGCAGGGGATGTGTGTACCTAGAGTTTAGCAAGAGCGTGACAGCCTCTCTCGCACTGCCTTTATGATGAAACTTGTGAGAAATGTGTTCAGCAAGAGGATGATAATGTGGGTGGGATATTGGCTGGACTACCAGGCTCAAACAGTTGTGATGAGTGGTGCAAAGCCCAGCTAGCAGACACGTACTGACGGGCTTTCTCAGGGATCAGCAGGAGGATCAATACTCCAATGCTTTCATAAACAGCACAAGTAGTGGGAAGGTGAGAATTTTCTGAAAGTTTGGGGATGACACCCAACCACAGGCAACAGGCAGACACTGATCTCTGTCAGACAAATTGTTGCCAGCAGGTCCAGGAAATAAGCGTTCAAAGGAAAGAGAGAAGATGGACTGGACTGTGGAGGTCCTCTGTGACATGAGTCGAGGCAAAGAACAGCTTCTGGGATAGGGAAATTTCTAGTTAAGCAAGAGGCTAAAAGAAAGAATGAGAACTGGAATGGATTTCCCTGGGAGATTCTGCAATCTCCATCCTGGAGCGGCCTGATCTAATGGGAAATATTCCAAGTGGGGATTGACCCAGACAACCTCTGCAGGTCCCTGCTCAGCTACAGTGTGACTGTGTGATTCCCCCTGTCCCCTGCCCTCCCTGAAGCCTGCACGCCCAGGTCACCCTTGGCCTCCCATCCCCTCTGCTAGAGAGCAGCTCGGAGGCATTGTGCTCGGCCTGCAGAGGGGCAGCTGAAGGGAGGCTCTCAGCCTCCTCCGTGCCATGGGCAGGAGGTGAGTGGCTGCTGTTTGCAGGCGCTGAGCTCGGGGACAGCTCTGGGAAGCTGCTGCATGTGCTGGGCCAAGGCCCTGCTGCTGCCCCAGGCTGCAGCTGGCGCTGGGCAGGCTTCTTGTTGCTGGGGAGCCCTTGCTGGAGGAGGGAGAGAGTGGGATTGCCGGGAGCGCAAGTGGTGGCGGTGCAGAGCCGCTGAGCACTCTGAGCCCGGGCGAGCCCCCGAGCGGCGCCGGCGCAGGGCTCAGCCCCGGGGCGGAGCTGGCGGCGGCCGAGAGGAGCGGAGGCGGCGGAGAGGAGGCGCCGCGGCCGGAGCAGAGAGCCGGGGCTGGCGGGGGGCAGCGAGGCACGGGCGGCGGAGCGGCGGGATGCGGCGGGGCCGGGGCGCAGGGCTGGCGGGGCTGGCCGCGGTGCTCCTGGGTGCGCGGGGCTGCCGGCGGGGGCTGGGACAGGGGCTACGGGGGCCGGGGCTGGGCCGGGGCTCGCCTGTGACCCTCCTGCTCCTCTTGAACCTTATTCTCTTCTCTGTCCTCCCTTCTGTCCCCAACGAGGTCGTTCCCTCCCAGCTTGCTTCTCTATGCCTTACTCCACTTCTGCATCCATCCATCCATCCATCCATCCATCCATCCATCCATCCATCCATCCCAGCCAATCTCTTTTCCTCAGTCCCTTCTCCTCTTCCTCACTCGGACTGTCCTTCCAAACATTCCTGTCCCCAAAGAACCACTCTCAGAGGAACTGTCTCTCCATCCTGTGTTCTCAGATCACACCCCCATCATCTGTGAAGTGTCCCCTTCTCCCCTCTCCCGCTGCACGACATGTTCAGCTGAAGCAAAGGGATTCTTCTTTTCTCCTCGGCAGTGGCTGCGGGCAGAGCCCAGGTGCAGCAGGAGCCGTCGGCAGAGACCAACGAGGGCACCGGCGTCACCATCAACTGCTCCCACCCCAACATCCAGACCGGGGACGTCATCCACTGGTACCGTCAGCTCCCGGGCCGAGCCCCCGCATTCCTCGCGCTCACTCTGAAAGGCTCCAAAGAGCTGCAGGCCCCGCCGGGGCGGCTGTCGGTGGCGGCAGACCGCCGGTCCAGCGCCCTGTGGCTCGCCCGGCCCCGGCGCGGGGACGCGGCGGTGTATTACTGCGCGCTGAGAGACACGGGGAGAGGAGCCGGGGCTGCGGCCGGGCACGAACCGCCGCGGGCGGGGCCGGGCGGGGCCGGCGGGGGCGGGGGGACAGTCCGGGGAGGGCCCGCCAGGGGGCGCTGCCGCTCCGCCCGCCGGGGCCGCCTCGCCCCGCCCGGCCCCGCCCGGCCCCACCGGGCCCCGGACCGCTTCCCCCGCCCGCCCGGCCCCGCCACCAACACCGGCACCACCAGGCCCCCCCAGCAGTCAAGGCCTGGCCTCAGCACCTCTTCTCATTGACGGCCGCTGCGGGTCTGTGCTCCCGAGGCCACCAAAGAGCCGCGCTTGGGCAGCGCTGCCCAGGGACAGGCAGACGGGCTGGGCAAGGCAGGCAGGGCAGGGCGGGCTTTCCCCCAGGCTCTCTTGCTGCCTCCCGACGGGCTCAGACTCTGCTGCCTAACGGGGCATCCTCGGGCCTGTCTGTAACGGCCGGCCAGCTCTGCCTCAGAAATGCCTCGCTCAGGGGACAGAGTCCCAGAGCTTTTGCCCTTCCCGGGCACATGCACCAAGGGCTCCCCCAAGGCTGTTAGTACCGCCAACAGCCTCCCTGCACGTTCGACGGAGCCAATTAGCAACGGGGCAATTAAGAAACCAATGCACCCAGATGTAGAGTTAGTGGCTAGTGGAGTCAGTCTTTACATGGCAAAGGCTCATTCCATCAAAGCAGAAACGTTCGTCCGAGCTCTGTCAAGTTCTCTTTACTGTGGTCTACCACCTGCTCCTCCAGCCTGGCAGGGCCAGACCTTCACCTGGGTTACACTGCTTACCTTGCCTTGCAGCAGTGGTTGATTTTATTCCTCTGACACCAACAGAGACAAAGGATTGACCTGAACACACCTTTGGTTCCACCCTGTTGCCTGGGTAGCTCTTCCAAACAGGACAGTACGTTGCCGCAAAGGAAACACCAACACAGTCAAGCAGGGTGACCTCGCCAGGGGGCACCTGGCCCTGCTTGTCTTTGTCTTCTCCATTTTTCTCTTCATCTTAGTGGGAATAGCCTCATCCTTGTCCCCGTGCAGAGTGAGCAGCCCCCGAGTCTGCTGATGTGTTTCCCCCTTGGCAGGCTTTCCTACCTGGAGATCTGTTGTGCCACCACCATTGTCCTCTAGAAGCTGGAGACATTCCTTGTCAGCAGAACTACCATTTGTGTTTCCTGCTTTCATTTTCCCACTTCTTCCTGGGTACATTCCTGATTCCCTCAGCCACGTGCTTCGAACATTATGTCACCATATGCAAAGTGCTCAGTGAAAAATGCCATCATGATGAAGAAAGTCTACATCCTGCCAGCGCTGGCAGCGTGGGCAGTGGGCTTTGTGCCCAACTACTCCCAGGTGACTCTGCTCCTTCAGCAGCCTTTCTGCACCAAGGAGGTTGTTGGCCATTTGTACTGTGATGTTGGGCCAGCACCATCCTGGCCTGTTGGGGGTTGGGCTGACCTTGGCTGGTGGTCAGGTGCCCACCAAGCTGACACGGGGGAAAAAGAAAACAAAATGCTCGTGGGTTGAGATAAGGACAGGCGGATCACTCAGCCATTACCATCACAGGCAAAATAGACTCGATTTGGGGAAATTAATTTAATTTATTGCCAATAGAGTCATAGTAGGATAATGAGAAATAGGAACAAATATAACCCCACCCTTCTTCTCAGGCTCAATCTCACTCCCACTCCTCTACTTCCTCCCTGTTGGAAGTTTGGGAAAAGCGAAACAGCGAAAAAACTGCAAAGTTTGACACAAATATGAAGATTTATCTCCTGCTCTTCCCCTTCTCTCAAGGACTGTTTTGCAGAACTCTGCAGACCTGATCTCTCATTCTTCCTCTTTCCCCACAAAACCAGCACACACCTGGCACCAAGGAATGTGCTGTGTCGTTACACAAGAAAAAATGACTTGATGGTCCCACCCACTCACACATACACACTTAGATAAATACTACCCTGAGTTTGTATCTAACTCAGAGGGACGAGAATCAAATATCAAATAGGAGGGACAGATTGACGGGATTGTGCTTTTCACCCCCCCAAGAAGGGACGCCTTTTGTAAGATTTGGGCCATTGGCTAAACTGACAGATTAGCCAGGAATTAAGTGTTTGTGATTGCAATCGATTTTTGTGTGCAGTGCGATATATTCAACCTGCACTTTGTGCATTTATCGTAGGCACTCTCAGAGAGTCTGTACATGTTGCATAAGAATAAACCGTACTGTTCATGAACCCGACGGCTTCTCTTGAACGCAACCGGACCTACAGCACATGGGCTGTTCGTGCACCTGGTGTCCGGCCTCTAGTTACAGCCATAATTGGCATAGCTATTAAGAGATCAATCCAGGCACCCCTGGTCCCTGCAATCTCTGAGGACCAGCTAGAACACAAGGGGATTCATCTCTTACCAAATTAATTCATTACCTTAAATGCAACACTCCCCCCAAGTGGCACAGAGGAATGGGGAATGGGGGGTGCGGTCAGTTCATAGCACAGTTTCCCTGCTGCTCCTTCCTCCTCACACTCTTTCCCGCCTCCAGCGTGGGGTCCCCCCCACGGCAGACAGTCCCTCAGGGACCTCTCCAACACAGGTCCTCCCATGGGCTGCAGTTCTTCATGAACTGCTCCAGCGTGGGTGGTTTCCACAGGGTGCAGTCCTTCAGGAACAGACTGCTCCAGTGAGGGTCCCCTGCGGAGCCACAGGTTCTGCCAGAAAACTTCCTTCAGCGTGGGCTCCTCTCCACAGGGCCACAGGTCCCGCCAGGAGCCTTCTCCAACGTGAGTTCTCATGTGGTCACAGCTTCCTTCAGGGCACATCCACCTGCTCTGGCGTGGGGTCTCCACGGGCTGCAGGGTGGATATCTGCTCCACCATGGACCTGCATGGGCTGCACGGGGACAACCTGTGTCACCATGGTCTTCACCACGTGCTGCAGGGGAATCTCTGCTGCGGCACCTGGAGCACCTCCTTCCCCTCCTGCCTCACTGACCTTGGTGTCTGCAGAGTTGTTGCTCTCACATTTTCTCATTCCTCACTTCCAGATTATGTTGTGCAACACTTTATTCCCCTTCTTACATTTATTATCATAGAGGTGCTACCAGTGTCACTGATTGGCTCAGCTTTGGTCAGTGCAGGGTCAGTCTTAGTGTGGGCTGGAACTGGCTCTGTCCAACATGGGGAGGCAGCTTCTGGCATCTCCTCACAGAAGCCACTCCTGCAGCCTGCACCCCTGTCCCTTTCCCCCTAAGCCCAATATATTCCACCACTCTGATCTGTGAATCACATATTTTAGAATTATCATTAATATATACATTCATCACAAAATCTACAATGTTCAAAAACTTCATTTACATGAACAAAAAGAATTCCTCACACCAAAATCAAAATAACACCATCACAGCACCAACAATAGTGGACATTGTACAGACACTCCTCCCCTCATCCCTTCACCACAATTACAACAGCAGAAATTCCCCAGAATTATGCCACTCCCCTCTCTACAGCAACATTCAGTCCATGTTCCAGGGTTCCCTGGGGCTCCATTTTAGGGCCATTTCTCTTCAAAGATTTTATAAATGATCTGGATGCAGGAATCAAATGTACTTTAAGTAAGTTTGATGATGATACTGAACGAGGAGGAGCTGTGGACTGCCTGGAGTGTAGAGAGGCCTTGCAGAGAGAGCTGGATAGACTAGAGAGCCGGGCAATCTCCAACCTCATGAAATGTAAAAAGAGCAAGTGCCGGATTCTCCACCTGGGCCGGGGTAATCATGGTTATACGTATAAACTGGGGGACGAGAGGCTGGAGAGCAGCCCCGCGGAAAGAGATGTGGAGTTTTAGGTTGATGGCAAGTGAGTCAACAGTGTGTCCTGGCAGCCTGAAGGCTCAACAGTGTCCTGGGGTGCATCAAGCAGAGCACAGCTAGCAGGTCGAGGGAGGTGATTGTCCCACTCTGCACTGGTGCGGCCCCACCTCAAGTATTGTGTGCAGGTTTGGGCACCTTGAAATAAGACAGACATCAAACTATTAGAGTGTGTCCAGAGGACGGTGACAAAGATGGTGAAAAGTCTTGAGGGCAAGAGTTATGAGGAGTGGCTGAGGTCACTTGGATTGTTCAGCTTGGAGAAGAGAAGGCTGAGGGGTGACCTCATCACAGTCCACACCTTCCTCAAGGGGGGCAGCAGTAGGGGAGGTGCTGATCTCTTTCTGGTGACCAGTGGTAGGAAATGGAATGCAAAGGAAAAGGTCAAGGTGTTGTGGTTTGATCCCAGAGGTCAACTGAGCGCCACACAGCCCTTCACTCACTCCCTCCCCCCGAGAGCTGGAAAGGTAAAAATTGAATCAAAATGCTCAGGAATGGAGGTAAGGACAGGTAGGGGTCGCTCACCCTTTAACGGTAACAGCCAAAGACAGGGTCCCTTGGGGAAGAAAACAGGAACATGTCTGTAATGGAAACACTAAAAAGAGAACAATTAACAGACAGAATGGGACAGTGAGTAGCATTACCATATCTTAAAACACCTCCCCCCACCCCTCCCTTCTTTCCAGTCTCAGTTTTGTTCCCAATATTTCTACCTCTTCCCCAGCGGCACAGGGACACGGGATGGGGGCTGCAGTCAGCGTCCTGCTTCTTCCTCCAAGGTGGGGGGCAGCACTCTTCTACACTCTTCTTCCCCCTGCTCCACCGGGCGTCCCTCCAATGGGATACAACCCTCCACAAACTTTCTCTGGCATGAGTCCTCCCCACGGGATGCATTCTTCTCTAGATACTCCAGCATGAGTCACCCCCACATGTTTCAGTACTCCCAGTGCCAAACTACAACAGAGATCACCATCACTAATAGGCTTGGTCTTGCCCAGAGTGCGTCTGACTTGGAGCTGGGGGAGCTTTTGAGAAGCTTCTCAAAGGGGACCACTGCTGTAGCCCCCTCCCCCAGGAACAAAAACCCTGTCAGCCAAACCCAGTACCCAAACAAATGGAATGAAGCTGCATCAGGGAAGTTCAGCCTGAACATTAGGAAAAGGTTCTTCACTGAGAGGGTGGTTGGACACTGGAACAGGCTCCCCACGCAAGTGGTCACAGCACCAAATGTGTCAGAGCTCAAGGAGCATCTGGACGATGTTCTCAGCCATATGGTTTAGTTTTAGGCAGTCCTGCAAGGAGCAGGGAGTTGCATTCGATGATCCTTATGGGCCCCTACCAACTCGAGATATTCTATCATTGCATGATGCCATGACATGTCAGCACACATGAAAACACATGTGCATGCACAGCCAGTTGCACAGGAACCCCTGCACATGCACACACACACACACACACACACACACATTCAGCCCCGAGACTTGTCATCACATCAGTGTTCAGAGTTGCTCATACGCACTTGCACACACACACTTGCATGTAGATAGACGTGCAAGCTCGTGTACAGAGATAGATATGTGCTCATCTGCACACACAGATGCCCACACACATACACACACATGCACACTGACACCACACACACTTACTTGCTCACCTGCAAAAACGCCCGGGTACACAAACCCCTGCACAGACACACACAGACAGGCACTTGTTCACACACACACGGGCACACACTCACTCTCACATGGGCATTTGCAAATGCACACCCAAGGGCAAACACACAGGCACAAATGCCCCCTCAGGCACAGGCAGGTGCATATGCACATGAGGAAGCACAGCCTCTCCCCACACTCTGAGAACCAGGACTCCACCAGGCAGCTCTCTGCCTCTGTGCCCCTGACAACTCCAGGCAAGTCCTTGGAAGCCCAGTGCTCAGAAGGGAAATCAGACCCCGGCCATCGCTGGTGGATTTAATGACAGCAGAGAGCTTTTGGGCTTTTGTGGGTTGAGCAGAAGCAGTTCAATCGATTGTGTTCTCATTACAGGAAAGACAGAAGGTGTCTTGGGGTCCAAGCTTCAGGGTCTTTTTTAGAAATTCAGCCTGTTCACAGGCAAAGTCTGCTCGTGAGAGACAAAGTCAAAGCTAGAGACCATCCCTATTGCTGCAGCTGCAGGGCTTCCCCGCTTTACAAGCCAAAACAATCCCAGAGTCGGACAAGATCCAGCCCATCCCTGGTGATCGCCGTGGGGCGGCTGTGGAGGTCTGGGACCAGTTCCAGTTGAGCACAGGGAGAGGTGCTGCCCTGACATGCTCCCATGGCAGCAAAGGGCTGTGTCTGGGGTGAGCCAGATGCCCTGCAGCTGCAAATGCTGAGGCTGGGACACCAGAGAGGAAGGTGGCCTGATGAAGTTGCCTTAAGATAAAGACCTGCTCTTCAGTGGGTGTCTGATGTGTCTGAGGGAGAGATGGGCCAGAGGGAAAGAGAAGGAGGCAAAGCGAGTGAGGCACCTGGAGAAAATTGCCTCTGTGAGGTACTGGAAGAGACATGAGAAGTTCCCTTTCCACCTGGATGGGGTAAAAATGATAAGATTTGGATCTCAGCTGGAGGTAGAATTCGGATCTGTTCCTCATGCTGGGATGTTCCCAAATTGCTGTGAGACAGGGTTCAGATTCCTGTAGGAAATGCAGGACATCAGGGAGAGCAAACAATAAATATATTGGAATATGGCGGTGCAAAGTAATTAATTCCAGAATAACAATTCCTGTGAGCCTACACACAAGTGACCCAGTTTTCTCTGGGCACAGGAGCCTTTTCAGTGTCTTGAGTAACTCGCTCACCTGAGGAACTTCACCAGAGGTCACTGTAAAGGCCTGTGGAAAGTGAGAGCATCCAGTTCACTAAGGCTGTCTGATCAAATTCCCTTCCCATTCAAAGGGAAGGACAAGTGAAAGGGAAAGTGATAATCAAGGCACACAATGAGAGCAGTCTCTCAGGAAGTGATGAGGGAGACAAGGAGGGAGACCAGAGCTCTTCAGCCTCTAACTGATGGGCCATAAGGGAACTGCAGGTGCAGCTTTGAAGTGTTTGAGGCTGAGCTTTGTAAGTGACAAGAGGAACCTGAGGATTTGGGATGTTTGAGGGGGTCCTGCGGGACCAGGGAACAGTTCTGAAGGAATTCTTAGGGTAAAGGTCAGAGGTGGTGGGGAAGAGGGGACTGGGGAGGAGAAAGGGAGGCAGTAGAGGGGAGGAGGGATAAAAGGAAGTCCCTGCCCCTAAGCAGGGACTGGTCAGTGCACTTGCCGGGATGAGCCCTGTGCCTGATCACCACAGTCCCCCCTGATTCCTTATTAAATCCTTTCTTAACCACCCTTCTCTGTAGCTTCACTCCCTTTCCCATGTGTGAGCACTGCAAGGTCTGAGCGCCAGTAACTGGAGAGTCTGGTGTGAAAGAGAGAGCTGGGTGCCAGGAACTGGGTGAACAGCCAGTGTCTACAGGGATTTTAGACCTTGGTGCCAGCCACTGGAGAAGGGTCACAGGGCCTTCTGCTCTTTGAACCGTCACCTGGAGGGACTGATGTATAAGCAGTGTGCTTGTGACTCCAGAGGGTGTAAGTGTGTGTGTTTTCACTGGGAACTGTGTGTCTCAGTCATACTGGAGACAGTCAAACAAGGGGCCACTTCCATGATGAAGAGCCTGGAGCGTGTCTCATATGGAGATCCCAGCTGAGAGAGCTGGGACTGTTCAGCACAGAGAAGAGAAGTCTCCGGGGAGCTCTCATCACTGTGTACAAATATCAGCAGGGAGGGTGTGAAGAAGGCAGAGCCAGGCTCTTCTGCGTGGTGCCCTGTGACAGGACAAGGGACATCGGGCACGAAGTGAAACACAGGAGGCTCTGTCTGAACACCAGGGAACCCTTTTTCACTGTGATGGTGAGGGAACACTGGCACAGATGCCCAGAGATGTTGTGGAGTCTCCATCCTTGGAGGTCCTCCAAATCCCTCTGGACATGGACCTTTGCAACCAGCTCTAGGTGACTCTTCCTGCGGCAGGTTTGGACCTGCTGACCTCCAGACGTCCCTTCCAAATGTACCAATTCTGTGTTTCTGTAACAGGAGACATGAGGGAATGCTGAGAGAACTGGCCTTCTTCAGCCTTCCAAAGAGAAGTTTGAGATTTTTTCTGATTTCTAACACTTGACTGGGGGATGCAGGGCCAGATGGAGCCAAACTCTTCTTGAGCACATGGAGAATGCAGAGCACAATGGGCATGATCTGCAACAGGGGAAATTCCTACCAGAAATTTGGATTTTTTTTTTTTTTTTTTTTTTGTCGGTGAGGGTGGTACATGGAATTAGATGGATTGAAGTAAGAATGGCAGTCTGGCTCCTTAAGGTGTTGATTGAAGTACCATTTATTGGAATTAATGCAGGAAGGAAAAGAGGAATAGGACAGGTGATGTTACGCTCCTTCAAATGCTGGGTACCCCGAGTTTTAGAGCATGAGATGGACCTCTAGTAAGGACATGGCAGAAGGTGAAGATCCTACCTGTGCTGAAATTATCTGACATTGTTCTCTTTGGACTTTTAATGGGATTGTCTTAGAAATAGACACAATACTCATCCTTTCTACTGTTGAGTAAAATTACATTTCTACAAAAACACGTTGATTCACTCCTAGAAAAGATGTGGACATGCTTGTGGCATCTTTGCTAAGTGGTCCAAGAGATTCTATGCACCAGAGCACAACATGTGTGTGCCCCTACTCAGGTCAGCTGTCATGCAGGTCTCTAACATCTCCATGAACAATTGTCTTGTGGTTACTGTGGGCCACTGCTTGTGGGGAAATGGGTTCCCTGGTTCATGAGGTATTTCTGTTTGGAAAGAGGGAGAAAGTTCACATTAAATGGAGGGTTTGACAGGGACAGTAAGTTTCTGCCATGTTTGGAGTGGAGTGTCATTCTCCAGGTGCCTGAGACCTACATCCTAGAATGGTGCTGGGAGAAGCCTCAGGGCAGACACTGATGGACCCAGGTGCAGCCAAGCCAGACAATGTGTAAGGGAAGGTGAGAGAAGAGACACAAACATGAAGGAAGGAGAGATTCCCATGGATGTGGCCCTGTGGTCAGTGAGAATGGTTGCAGGGCAGGACTATGGCTCAATTTCTGCTCTCATTTAAAATGCTGAAGTCCTAATGTTGGTGTAGATGTCTGCTGTGACTCTTAGGAAGGCAGATCCATCTCTGTAGCCCCTTGGAGGTTGAGCTTTAGCCTGCTCTTCCACCTGGGAAAGGCTTTGCCAGCCACAGAACACTCCACATTTCTAGGACCCTCCTTTTAGACCAGAAGGAGATGCAACACGTCCATGAGAATATTCCCATTATTACCATTATTGTTACCTGGATCATTATTCAACTCACTGTGGAGGTTTTTTTGGAGAAAAGCCAAAGAGACATAATCAAAATGAACAGGCTTTTTTTACCTCTGTTGTGACTGGTGCATGGGGCCACTCTGGAGTTGATCTGGAAATGGGGTGGCAGTAGGAGTCTCCACCTGCCCATCCCCCACCCCTTCACATGTTCTTTTATGTCTGGGGTGCAGGGCTGCCCCATCCCCACCCCTCACAGGGCAGGGCTCCAGTGGGTGCCCCATGTGCTCTCTGGGTATGTGTCTGGGTGAACAGCCTGATCCCTCATCCTATTCCCTGCTGACCCCTCACCCCTTTCCCTACAGAATAGTTTCTCTGGGTTTGTGTCATCCAGCAGCCTCACTGGAGCCAGGTTCCTCTCTCACGCCGTCAGTTACTCCACCAGAACAAGACACAGGCAGAGCCCCTGGGTGCTGCGCAACAGGGTTCATCTCCTATTTCTGAGGATCTGGGCGAGAGGTGTTTTTCCCAGAAAGCTGATGAAAGACAGAGGAGAAGTGACAGAAATGGAGGAGGCTTCTGTTCTCAGAAGAAATAGCAACATCCCCAGAGAGCTGAGGACACCAGGGAAAGGTGTGAAACCTCAGCGACGAAGATACCCCTGACCTCCCAGATGGCCCAGCAGTGGCTGTGCAAAAGAGCAGGTGATTCTAGCTGGGGAAGTGAGGACTCCACTGCCAGCTGAGCCTCTTCCCACAACTGGGACCCCCAGAGCCCCCAGGGCCCCTCACTGTGGAGATGCTGAGAATGCCCCTGGCTGAGGGAGCCACAGGTGTTGCTGCTGGAGGAGGGAGAAACCCAGAAGGAGCATTTCAGGCACAGGAAGAACAGATCGTTTCTCTTCACCACTTCTTCCTTTGCTCCCCCAAGAGAGTCATTTCCGGCAGCTCTGTTATCTGGGGGCTGGGAGGTGCTTTTCTGACTCTCTCTCATTCAGCAAACAGGCAGGTTGGTCTTGACATGAACCTTGGATATCTCATCCTCACAGCCTTCGTGGGGCAAGTGTTGGGTAAGTCCTGGCTTTCTATCAACAAATACTTCTCTTCCCCTGTGGAAACTCTCACAAGTCTTATCAGGATGATGTGGGGAACTACTCTTGCATAATAGGAAATATTATCTCTAGATGCTCTTACTGTTGGTATTGAGAAGAGAATAGAGAAAAGAGATATCTCAGGCCCCTTCTTCTGTTTTTCTTTCCATTTCAATCAAACTTTCTATGCATCTCCCTTATGATCCACCTGCTGTCAGTCTCACTTGTCTCTGCACTCCAACATTTCCCCCTTTCCACCACTAATTAGCAGATCCTGTCAATGCTGCTACTAGGACATTAAAGCCCTCATCCCACTGACATCAGTAAGGTCTCCCATTCTGCTTCCTGGCTGGCACATACCTGCCGTGGCCTCCAGTCTCCTGCTGATGGTCAGCACAACCAGGGCTCCCTCTTTCCAACACTGGGCTCAGCACTGCATGTACTCAGGGAGTTAGGAGCCCTCCAAGATGACAGAGATGGGGAAGTAGCATGAATATTTTGCAAGAGTTCCCCAGGACCCTCAGGCTGTTGAAGGGGTGTTGGTCCAGCCCACAAAGAAAAGGCATGACAGGCTGTTCCCTGTGCCTCTGGGCAGTAGGACAAAGAGAAGCAGGAGGAGCAGGGACACAGCACAGCTCTCCTCATAGTCCATGCTGACAGGCAGCCTTCTTCTCCAGGGTTTTTCATCCATTTCTGGTTTCCTCCCCAGAGACCCTCCCTGCAGAGTCACTGACCTGCTTTTTCTTCCAGGCACCATGGGACAGAGCACTGTCACCCAGCAAGAAGGAAAAGTCACAGTGAAGCAGAGAGACACCTTCCAGACTAACTGCACATACCACATTCCCAGCTTTTATGCCTTGTTTTGGTACCAGCAGAGGAAAGGCCAAGCTCCCCAGCTGCTCTCGTATCAGGCAGCAGCTGGCCCAAGGCACAGTGGCCGTCTCACCACGTTGCTGAACACCACAGAGAAATACAGTGTCCTGCAGCTGGAGGAAGTCAAGGTCTCTGACAGTGCCTTGTACCTCTGTGCTGTGGGTGTCACCCTGGTGCAGGGAGCTTCCTTGGCTGTGCAAGAAGCCAGGGGAGGGAGGGGATGTGTGTGTGCAAGGCTGAGCTTGGGGGAAGGGTCCCTCAGCTCTCCCCTGGCAGCTCTGCTTCCCCTGGGCACCCAGGGATCTGCAGGCCTAAATTTTCTTCCAGGAGGGGAGAGTGTCAGTGGTTTGAGAGGAAGGAGAAGGTGCTGACAGAGTCTCAGGTCCTCTTGTTCTCACCATGGATTACATGGTTCTTGTGCCCAATGGCTCTGATGAGGGGGCAGGCAATGCAGGAGCTTGTGGCTGTTTGTTCAAAGTTTCCTTGCTGCTGCTCTTTGTTTTCTGTTATTCCCTGTTGCACATTGTTTCTTCAGGTTTTCCTGCAGGCCTCTCTCTTAGAGTACCTGCTCTGGGATGTGTCCCTCAGAGGTCAGAGTTCAAAGTACAATGGAAAACAAATAACATGTCACGGGGCAAAGCTTCTTCCTGGAATTGCATGATGATTCCAATTTCAGATAATAGTCTGAACCACCTTGTGGACTCTCCTGTTGCTGCATGGTGATGTGCTGGGATTCAGAGGACCTGCTCTCCCCAGTGCACTCTCCTGGTCCTTGGAGCCCTTCTCATGCCCTACCTCATGGGCCTGCCAGGAGAGTACCAGGCCTTGGGGACAGCTGCCTCATGCCTGGGGAAAAGTCATACACCAGAGATGGACCATGGGGTTTTGGGCACTGGCTGCTGTCCTTGGGGTGCTTGTCTGGTGGGAGCTGGGGGTGTGTGAGTGACAGGGGGGCTGTGGTGTGAGGGCTGGACAGGTTGATTTCAACATTAACCTTAGGGTCATCTTAGCCCTTTGAACTGTGTAACTGCTGGGCTGTGCAGTGATCTCTTTGGGAGATGGAGCGTGTATAGGTGACCTGTCCTTGCTATCCTTGCTCTTGAGAGCAGATCATACCCCCCTCAATCTCGGGACAGGTGGGAAGATGAGAAGGACAACTTCTGGGGCTCTTTTAAAGGATTTTTTTCACATCATACCCACTCCTGCATATTTGCAGACATCTTTTGACTGAACTTCTTTTCCCAGCACTTAAGCAATAAAAATTCCCTTCTGAACAAACTTGTGAGCTACTGATGACTCAGAGCCTCCAGCAGAATTGGGCTCCTCTCTAGGGGATAGCAGAGGTCAGGTTCCCTTTCTGCAGGTCATGCTCTGAGGCCAAGGGCCTGTGTCTGAGCAGAGATGCCAGAAGGCAGAGCCCTATGGCCACTGGCTGTGGAGGAGCCAGGTATGACTTCCTCACCTCCAAGAGACAGTTCCTGAACAGCCCCCACTGCCATGTGTCCCATCCTCCCCTTCCTCTCCGAATGATGAAATGTCTGCTTGATCCCCGACCCGATCACCCACTAATCAAGACAATGCCTTTCTTCCTCAGCAACTCGATATAATGTCCACCAATAAAAGGACTGTGTGGAGGCAGGGGCTGGGATGCAGAAAGCTTTAATGACTCTGAAGAGGGAAAAGAGTTCACTTTGAGAGGAGGCAGCCAGAGTAGGGAGAGCACCAGCAGCTGCCAAATGTCTGTGCCCTTTGGCCATGGTGGAGATTCCAGAAGCGATCCACCATCACAGAGGGAGAGGGGCTAGCAGATCCCCCAGCTTGGCTTTGTGGGACTTACAAGCCAGAAAAGCAGAAGAGAAGCAAGACATGGGAGAGAGTAGAAGGTAGGGGAGTTAGACTTTGGCCGTGTTTTCAGAGAGACCCCACAGCCCTCCTTTGGAAGGATGCTCAGCCTCTCTGAAATCACTGGCCAAGAGCTCTGTCCTCAGTCCAGCATGAGCTTCTGGGTTCCTGGGGGTCCTTGTCCGCGCTGTCATCAGCGGGTTTAGCAGGGGGGGCATCTTCTACCACAGTAGCGGCTGGTAATGCAGGAGAGGTCAAAGCCCCCAGAGTTGATGGGCACTCCGTCACAGCTGAGGATGCTGCCAACGGCAGCGGAGGTGGAGGAGCCCACAACGGTGTTCTGTGGGAAGGAGCTGAGGATGGGTCCGGGCAGGGTCACCACCACGGGGGAGGGCTGGATGACAATGGTGGAGTTCTGGCACTGCCTGACACAGGGCTCATTGCAGCTGTTGGCCAGGTGGGTGGGGCTGCAGGGCTAATGTACTAATTGAACACATGATAATTGACTAGGTATATAGCAAGTTGTGGCAAGCAATATAATATGCCTTGCATTTCTTCATGGAAAAGGGAAAAGAGGGAGATAGAGGGAATGGGGAAATACAGATCACCAGTCTGGGTTTCTGGATTGATCCCACCAGCAAGGGTTCCAGGGGGCATCCGTCTTTTTTGCTGGCACCTGTCTTCTTCACTTCACTGCACTCTCCAGGCCCTCCCTTTTCTTCCACCCCCCCCCTTGATTTATACCCACTTTCCTTAGGTCCGTCTCCTAGGTCGACACCCATACCTACGTATCCCATGTACAGGAGGGGTGAGGTGTTTCATGGGATGATGTAATTAGCATGATCATGTTAGCCTTCGTTAGCATATTGAGGGGTGTTAACTTTAACATGCATTTCGTGGATAATGAAGCAAAGGTCATTCACCAGACAGATGACCCTTGAAATTTGGCAAGGAGAGCAGAGCCGTCCCGTCTCCACAGGGCTCCCTCCTCCAGCTGCATTTTGTGTTATTCAGGCAGCCTTATGAGCTTCAACCTCCACACCATCCACCTGTGACTCATAGTTTTGTCTTGCAACTGTTTGAGGCATTTCTTTGATCAGCCTCAACTTTTGCTTTCTCAGGCTTTTTTTCTTAGTTTTTCGCAGGTCTGGTTTCTTGTCTCTCAAATCCCACCCTGTGACACAAACACTCCAAGTTCTTCTTTGACCATTGTGATTTCAAAAGGTATAGGGAAAAAGAAGACAGAAGGTGAGAGAGCATATATCTAACTGCTGCAAGGCATACTACTAAAAGGAAAAATTTGCATAATATCACAATACTAATATCTACAAGCCATCTTCCCCACCCCATGAGTCCTGAGGATCCCAGTGATGTCACCCATGACCCAGGGTTCCATCCATCAAACCAGTCCATTGGTTGAAAAAGTTCTCTGTTCCTGTTGACGATCTTCTTCATCGTGGCACGGGTCTCCTCTAGAGAGGTGGTGGCATTGTGGATGGTGATGCAGCATTCTCACTCAGTTAGACTCAGCACACTGCACAGTCCGTCTTCCTTCAGCAATGCTAGCCAGATTCTGCAACACCATCTTAGATGCTTGTTGTGTCTGCACCTTTAATTTCCTAAAGGCATACCTTGTTAGTACATAGAATTGCTAAGTTGAATTTTCTAAAACTATTTGAGGTTACACAATCACATTAGCAGGTCTATAAGGATTTAAATGGGAATACAATTTAATATTCAGGTACAATCCATTAATGCTTAATTTGTGGGATCAGACCGCTCCAGCTAGTCTTTGATTACTTCATCTTGCTGTTGGTGGATGTGGTGTTGTCAGGCCTACATACAGTTATATGAGCGAGCACTGTAACCTGTTTGGTATTTGCAAGCACCAGTGTGCAGTCACAGGTGACTCACAGGCTTCCTTTATTTTGGAGGTGGTTCCCAATAAGGTAGCTTAAGGCACAACTCCAGGTTAGCCTTCCCATAAGTGGACTCATTAAATGTACCTGTAAAATTTCCTGGATTGTTGATTGTAATTGATTGGCAATGATTTATTCCACACTCAGCAGGTATGATTCCACAAATTATATAATAACGTAAGCAGATTACAAATAATAAGTAGCCAATAATGCCTACAGCCATTGAAAGTGCTAAAAGTAACATAGGTCTCCTGTTGTCCAGGATCAATACCCTGTAAAACAAATATATATATAACAAAAGAATAATGGTTAGAAAGAAGGGACAATCCACCTGGTATTGATGTGGAATTCTTTCCCATGGGCATCAGTAACCATCCACGACCAAATATTGATGGGAGCTTTTAGGCTTAGGGGTACTTGCCCCATGGTAGACAAGTCTACTAGAACAGGTTGTCCAGGAGAATGGAGCGGGTTTGCAGGGTCTTTAGTCTCCTTTTTCCCAGCGAGTACGGACGGAGGCTTAGGACAGAACGCGGTAAGTCGTGGGCATCCATTAATTCCCCACAGGCTGTTTACCCTCATTGCTGCATCTGGCACCCGTTGTGGCCATCCCAGTTCGTGGGGTTTTAGGGCCCGCTTTAGAAGTCCGTTGGTGTGTTTCACAATCCCATTCACTTGGGGATAGTATGGAATATGGAAAATCCACTGGATTCCTTCATCTCGAGCCCACTCCTGAACCACCCTGGCAGTAAAGTAACTACCATTGTCTGATTGGATTGATTTGGGCTTAGGCAAGCAGCTAAACCAGTGTTTTAACCCCTTCACTGTATTTTCTGCACTTGCTTGAGATACAGCTTTTGATTGGGTTAGGCCTGACACTATTTCCACTCCCACCAATACAGAGCGTTTTCCCTCGGAGAGCCGGAAAGGAACAATATAATCCACCTGTTTGTTTAGTAGGTGGGCAGGGTGGTTTCCTGACTGGGTCTGTCTCCCTGCACAGCATTAGAGCCACCAATCAGAACATCGTTGATATATTGATATATCCTGACCCCTTCCCTAGGAGGGATTTGAGCAAGCTCCTGTGCTAGTGCATAATGAGCGATGGTCGGCGAATGGCGGTATCCCTGGGGGAGACGTGTAAAAGTAAATTGCACTCCTTCCCATGTAAAGGCAAAGCGATCTCTGTCTGCCTCTTGTATGGAACCATAAAGAACATATCTTTCACATCAATAGTTGCTAAGATCTGGTGGGCTTGTTCCTGTATGGTTGCAATCAGTTCAGCTATGTCAGGTACTGCAGCTCTTAGAGGACCTGTATTGGCATTTAATCGCTGAGTCAATCGTCAGTCACCACTTTCTGTGAGATTTGCGGACTGGCCACACTGGGGAATTATAGGGTGAGTGAGTTGGAATAATTATCCCTTGTTCTCGCAGCTCTGCTGTCACTGGAGCGATCCCCTCCCTGGCCCCTAACGGTAAGGCGTAAGGTTTCATGTTAACAATTTTAGAAGGAGGAAGTGCAGGCGCTTGCTGTAAAAATCTTATAGAGGCAGTTGGGGACCCAAATTTCCATTCCCTTCCTTTTGAATCCACCCAGGCTTGTCCCTTCAATAGGTCAAGTCCCAGGATATTTGTGGGGAAATTTCCCAGGATCATAATAGCCTCTGTTGCAGTTTCACTCCCAGGTAACCAGCATTTCACCCAAGCAGTCGGCTGTGGCTTAGAGTCCCCGAAAACATCTGTAACCCAGATCTGCTTTTTGTCGGCAACTGTGCCATTGTGCTTGGCAACATCAGCTTGAAGCACTGAGATCTGAGCACCCGTATCTACTAGAAATGTAATTGGCATTTTAAGGGGGCCAAGAGGCAAGGTAATCAACAAGTCTCCCTTCCTATTTTCTGTGAGCCTACTTAAGTGGACCCACCCGCCACCCCCCGGCTCACTTACTGGGGATGGTGCATCCAGTTTCCCCACCCAAAATCAATCAAGTCCTCTTCAGGGGCAGTTGGTGTTTGAGAAGCAATTACCACCATCTCGTTAGTTTTCAGTTCTGTCCCTCCCTTCGCCTGAAAGGTCTGCTCAGTTGAGGGGGGCAGCTTCCTTTTGTCTTTCCAGTCTCGAATGAGCTTTTCTAAAACTGTAGTAGGCATACCATCCATTAACTCTTGGGGAATCCCCTGTCCAATTCCCTCAGTCCACAGGAGATTTTTCTTTGCTCTTAACACTTGTGGAGGGGAAGGAAATGACTTTTCCTGCTGTTCCACTCTGAGTACTGAGGGCTTAGGTTTACTCATTCCCCCGGTAAGGCCCATTGTCCGGCCGTAATTTATTAAGCCCTGAGCTATCTCTCCCCAGGTCATGGGTCCTCCCCCTGCCAGTCTCCCCCCTCATGGGGCTAATGCATTCCACAAACGATCTTGTAATTGTACTGCGTATGATTTCAAAGAGTCCAGCAAGCCCTGAATCAGGGGAGTCATTTGATCGGGATTAGCAGTTAATAGCGTCGGGGAAGGCTGCTGCAGAACCAAACGCCTGTCATGAATTAATTGGAGACAACCAGCCTTCTGCAGACTTTTGGTCAAATGATTTATGGTTGGGATCTCAATACGTACTGGATCCCCCCTTTCCAAGGGGTCCAGACCCCCAGCCCAATAAGCAGTTCATTAACGACCACAGCTCTCTCTGGTCTTCAGTAATTAAGAAAACCTGTGGCTCCCAGTACCCCTGAGCCTCATCTTCTGATAACAAGATTTGGTTGCCACCAGTCAAAATACCCTCCACACATATTCAGTCCCGGTTTCCTGAGCTCGTCGGATACATTTCTCCTGAATTTTTGCAAGCTCAGTTGCTGGATATGGTTTAGTTCGAATGGTGACCTGCGGAGCTCTTCCACCCTGACCATTGGTGGTCTCCATTTTAATTAATGGTCTTAAATTTGCCCTCTCATTTTCAGGGTAAAAAAATTCTCGGCTTTAACTCCTTTGTTGGATACAATGGTCTAGCTGCTGATTTTGCCAGAGTTCACTATCAGGAACAGAGCCAAGACCTGTCCGGTTGCAGGTTTCTTGTTCATTCCCCTCTTTTTCAGACCATGAATTTTTTTCTCGATCCAAGGCATCTAACAGAGCCGTGTGAGGTTGCTGAGTGGTGTTACGCTCATCAGGTAATTAGCTTTTCAAAACTTCAATTTGCTCTTGCCAGAGTTTAGTTTTTTGTTCAGTAACATTACGTTCCTCAACCAATTAATCCTGGAGAGCTTTTACCAGATCTTGTAGGGATTTGATCATTTCCCCTGTTAGTTCTTTGTTAAAATGTTTATCTTTTTGGGCTGCAGTCAGTGCTGCCCCTAATATATCACACACTATAGTTTTCCTTTGCCTGGTTGCAATTCTTGCACCCCCGCAAGCACACTGATATAGCTTGCCAGAGCTTCTGGATTATGCCAGTTTCCATGGGCCCAAACCTTTACTAAAGAAGGAGGACAAGCCTTCAGTCCTTCAGTTTCTCAAAAATAGGGGAGCAGTCAAGACCAATATTTCCCAGCCAGTCATGGCTTGCCACTGCTCGAACCTGTCTGGTTTCTTGTCTCTCACACACGGCCACCTCCACTCAGTTCCCAGGAATGTCAAGGTGGTTGTTTTGAGTATCTCTAAGGAGGAAAAATCAGTGACCTCCCTGGGCAACCCACGGCAGTTCTCAGTCACTCCCACAGCACAGTAAAATGTGTTGCCCCCTTGCCAGGGCACAGGACACTGTGGACGTCCATCCACACAAGGATTATCCCATTTTGGTCAGTCATGCTTTTAGTGCATTTTCTGGAAACAGATCTCGTCATTATATCAGCTGTCAAACACGACAGCCTGGCCAGTGTTGGCAGTGAACAAATACCAGCAACTTTCCCATCCTTGTGTCATAGGGTGTAAATCAAGGTGTACAGCACAGGAATAAGTGTGATAAAAAGAACAGTTGCTGCTCTGTAAAATACTCCAAACTCTGGCACAAATACCCTCAGGCTGAAGTGTAAAGCCTGCATGGATCCTGAGCTCTTTTCCTACCTTTCCAAGAGCTCTTTATTTGGGCTGGCAAACCAAGGGTCATGCCAGGAGTCAGTAGCAGCACTTTGGCAGTGCTTTGGCCAAAGGCCTTACTCATCTGTCAGAAACAATGCCATCCCTCCCTCTTCTATAAGGAAAATTGCAGACAGTATCATCATTGCCAAGGACCTGAGGTACCTTCTGCTTGTTACAAGGTTCAGTGTGGTAGCATAGGAGGTCTATATGAGATGATGATGATGGTGATTAGCAGCATGACTAGGGAAAAAAGATTTCAGACATGCAAGTGAAACACCGTTATAAAAATTTGTCCTTCAGATGTTCTGAGCTGTGCTTCATGAGCCATAATTCCCTCTTCATGTAGGATGAGTGTGAGGGGATTTCCATTCTTCCACTTGTACACTTTTGTCAAGGCATCTGGATGTTCACATAGGAAATAACATATGAGAGTGTAGTGTCTGCTGAGACACATTTCCACTGATCAGAAGGGATGAGACTTACATGTAACAAATTCCTCTCTCCCCACAATGGCAGCCAGTTCCTGAGCACAAACTCTCTGGAGGGACCAGTGAAGCAGTCAGGAGCTCTGCACTTACCCACAGCTCTCTTGGGAAGTGCACCCAGCACCCTTGTCCTCACTGATCTTCATGTTCTCCTGCACACTCTGTCTCAGAGCAATTAGATCCCCCTCAGAAATACACTGTTTCACTGTCCCCATTTCTGTGCTGACTACCCTCAGCTCCCACAGGTGTAGCTCCAATTTCCAGCCTCAAGATATTCAGCAGCATGGGTGACTTTTCCCTGCTAGTCCCGTCCATGTGTGCTGGCCATGGCCCCTAGATTGAGTGGTGGAGGGCAGAAGAATATGGAGTAGCAGCTCTGGGCCATCCCAACGGCCGTTCCTTTCTTTACTACTCTTGCCATTCTGCAAAGCAAATCACCTTTCAGAGCCCAAAGCCAACCCCCTGCCAAGGCAGTGCAGCTCCAGCCATAGCAAGAGGAACGCTCTTGCTCAGGAGCTGATGGGGCTGCTGAGCCCTCAGAGCCTCCTGCCTTTCTGGGCATTTGTGCACAGGGACACAACAGGGCAAGGTCTCCTTGTGCCCTCACCCCCTTGCACCCAGAGCAACACCCTTCTCCTTTGGCAGCTTGGGGCGTGTCCACACAGGGAAGGACCACATGGTGGACAGGCTTGAATGCAGCAGAAATTCAATGAGTCAAAAGAAGGAACAAAGTCACTCCAAGTGGAGGTCAGCAGTACAGGGAACCCCCTCTTAGGGGCAGCTGAGAATCTGCAGTCCTTGGCCATAGAGAAGTTCCTGCATGATGTCTGTGCCTGTCCCAGGGAGGGAGAGGAGATAGATGGATGTTACCCAGCTGGTGCAGGGGGGTGTGAGGGGAGGCAGTAAACAAAGAAAATGGACAAAAAGACAAAACCATTCAGCTACCCTGAAAACAATCTCCAAAATGTTCATCCTCTGCCCAGCACCATGTTCTGAGTTCCTCAAGGTGTGTCCGTAGGGATTTACCAGGACCTTTAGCAGGGGGGGCACCTTCTGCCACAGTAGCGGCTGGTAATGCAGGAGAGGTCAAAGCCCCCAGAGTTGATGGGCACTCCGTCACAGCTGAGGATGCTGCCAACGGCAGCGGAGGTGGAGGAGCCCACAACGGTGTTCTGTGGGAAGGAGCTGAGGATGGGTCCGGGCAGGGTCACCACCACGGGGGAGGGCTGGATGGCAACGGTGGAGCTCTGGCACTGCCTGACACAGGGCTCATTGCAGCTGTTGGCCAGCGGGGTGGGGCCGCAGGGCCGGCATGGCAGGCACTGGTCATAGCAGGACATGTCTCTGAGGGTGGAGGTGCACCTGGGAGAGAGGGCAGGGAGGAAGCAGAGAACAAGGGTGGGTGAGGAGCTGCCTGTCACAAAGGAGTCAAGTCCACTACTTAGTGGGGATATGGAAGCTCTGCTAGGAGCCACATGGTCTTCATTCCCCACAGGGAGATGCCTGGCCTACGGAGGCTCTCTCCTAATTCATAAACTGAAACCATCTTAGCCTCCCAGTCTCTCTGTAAGCAGACCTGGTCCTCGTTTCCGTCTGTCATGGCAAGAAAATCCAAACCCCACGACAGGACAGAGCAATATCAGCTGGGACATCTCCAAAGTGGAGATGTCCCTTTAGAAGAGGAGGAGAAGGGGCTTCAGACTCACCTGGTTCCCAAGCAGAAGGAGCCAAGAGAAGTGCATGAGAGAGCAGGGACTTGGGCTGCCTTTTATACCTGCCCTTCACTGCCGCAGGACCAGAGGCACCTTTGCAGAGGTAACAATGTTCTGATGAGCTCATCTTGAATGCAAACCATCGCAGCTAATGCTATGGGCTGTGCTTTCATTTCCTGCACTGCTCCTTTTCATTTCCAGGTTTGTGCCATGCCCATTCCCCAGTGAAGGCTTGTTCTGAGCACTGGGATGAAAGGCCCCAGGATTTCTAGGGCAGGAATGCAGCAGTGCTGGCAGAAGACTCAGCTCAAGTGTTGGATGTTTCCAGAGCAGGCAAGTGATGTCAGTCTGGGTCACTCTGTGGGGCTCTTTGAAGTGTTGTTCTCAAGAAAAAGTCCAGCCATCCTCAGCCACGCTCTATGAATCCCGCACATAAGATTGTTCCATAGCCTTCTCTTTCCATGTCTCCCTCCTCAGCTCACCTCAGTGGTCACTTGTTGTTGCCTCCCCAGGTGTAGGTGTTGTTGTGCTGCGGTTTGACCCCATCCTGCCTAACACTGCCCAGTGCCCAGGGATCCTCAGCAGAGTCCATGGTCCCTTTTGTTCCCATGTGTGTTCTTTCCTTGTCTTTACTTGTAAGCAGACAGGTTTGTGTGGATGCACATGGGAGCACACATATTTATATAATTCCATGCTGGTGTGCACAAGTGTATGTGTGTGTGTCCTTGTGTGTCCTTCATCACGAGGGAATATGCTGCTTATGGCCCGGCCAGTCTCCTCTGCTCTGTCCATGAGCACCACAGAGCAGCAGGTTGCCAGGGTCAGAAGGAGCCTGAGTGCAGCTGAACGGTGATGGCACCAGCCTGCTAGAGATGTGTCCAGGGAAGACACTCTGAAGTGCAGCCCCTGGATCCTGAGCCCTCCTTTTCATGCCCCTCCAAAGCTCACGCTCCGCTGCTGCCAATGTCAGGCCACTACAAGGACGGTTTCACTCCAGGTTGGCTCCTTAGTTTAATTCAGTGTAACAGCAGTGGGAGTGCCTCAGCACGGCTGGCAGTGCCCCCTCCCTGCCTCTCCAGGCCAGGACACGGCTGCTCTCCCCAGCTCTAGAGAGTTCAGAAGGACGGGGATTGCTTTCTGGGCAAGGAGAAAGGCTGAGGAATCCTGCTGACCATGTGCTGGCCATCCCTGAGTGCATCTGCTTCCCGTGCAGTGCCGGTGGTGTCTGGGCTGGGACATGGCCCTCTCTCAGGTCCATCTCCATGACAAATGTGTTTTTGCATGCCATCAACCTGGTGCTGTATCAGGCAGGGACCGAGATCTTGGATAAAACAGGTACTGAGTGAAAGGAGCATGAAGCCTGATATCGCTGTGCTGTGAGGGGAAGGACAGACCCCGTGGTTTTCACAAGGAAAGGTAAAGAGCTGATGACTGCTTTGGATTTCAGCCCACAGGGACCTTCCTGTCCCACACTGGAAACTTATTCTGAGTTCTCAGCAACTGCCTCAGGGAGGGAAGGGATGCTGAATTCAAGACTGCATCCCCCAAAGTCTGCTGCAGTCCCACAGGGGTGTCACAAAGAGACTCTCTTTCTGACAAAGGCTGTGTACAGTGGGTAAATGTTCTAAGCCCATCTCCCCTCCTGAATATTTGTCTGCCTGGGCTCAGGCCCAGCTTGGACACAGTGCAGCCAAGGCTTCCCCCCTTCCCTTGAGTGACCTCGGGGAGATCAGTGCCAGGGAGCTCTGCTGGGAGAGCTCAGCCAGGGCTGATTCCCCTCTCCATGGAGCTGCTGCTGAGCTGAGGCTCTCATGTAGCTGAGGGAAACCTTGCTGGTGTCTCAGGAGGTAACAGGCACTGTGGACAAGGAAAGGGCAGGGGAGGTGTGTACCTACAGTTTAGCAAGGACCTTGACAGACTCTCTCACACTTCATTTATGACAAAATTTGTTAGAAATGGTTTCAGTAAGAGAATGATAATGTGGGTGGAATATTGGCTGGACTACCAGGCTCAAACAGTTCTGATGAGTGGTGCAAAGCCCAGCTAGCAGACACGTACTGTTGGGCTTTCTCAGGGATCAGCAGGAGGATCAATACTCCAATGTTTTCATGAACACCACGAGCAGTGGGAAGGTGAGAATTTTCTGCAAGTTTGGGGATGACACCCAACCACAGGCAACAGGCAGACACTGATCTCTGTCAGACAAATTGTTGCCAGCAGGTCCAGGAAATAAGCGTTCAAAGGAAAGAGAGAAGATGGACTGGACTGTGGAGGTGCTCTGTGTCATGAGTCGAGGCAATGAAGAGCTTCTGGGATAGGGAAATTTCTAGTTAAGCAAGAGGCTAAAAGAAAGAATGAGAACTGGAATGGATTTCCCTAGGAGATTCTGCATCCTCCATCCCAAAGCAGCCTGATTTAACAGGAACTGTTGCAAGCGGCATTTGATCCAGACAACCTCTGCAGGTCCCTGCTCAGCTACACTGTGGCTCTGTGATTCCCCCTGTCCCCTGCCCTCCCTGAAGCCTGCACGCCCAGGTCACCCTTGGCCTCCCATCCCCTCTGCTAGAGAGCAGCTCGGAGGCATTGTGCTCGGCCTGCAGAGGGGCAGCTGAAGGGAGGCTCTCAGCCTCCTCCGTGCCATGGGCAGGAGGTGAGTGGCTGCTGTTTGCAGGCGCTGAGCTCGGGGACAGCTCTGGGAAGCTGCTGCATGTGCTGGGCCAAGGCCCTGCTGCTGCCCCAGGCTGCAGCTGGCGCTGGGCAGGCTTCTTCTTGCTGGGGAGCCCTTGCTGGAGGAGGGAGAGAGTGGGATTGCCGGGAGCGCAAGTGGTGGCGGTGCAGAGCCGCTGAGCACTCTGAGCCCGGGCGAGCCCCCGAGCGGCGCCGGCGCAGGGCTCAGCCCCGGGGCGGAGCTGGCGGCGGCCGAGAGGAGCGGAGGCGGCGGAGAGGAGGCGCCGCGGCCGGAGCAGAGAGCCGGGGCTGGCGGGGGGCAGCGAGGCGCGGGCGGCGGAGCGGCGGGATGCGGCGGGGCCGGGGCGCAGGGCTGGCGGGGCTGGCCGCGGTGCTTCTGGGTGCGCGGGGCTGCCGGCGGGGGCTGGGACAGGGGCTGCGGGGGCCGGGGGTGGGCCAGGGCTCGCCTGTGACCATCCTGCTCCTCTTGAACCTTGTTCCCTTTTCTGTCCTCCCATGTGAACCCAACTAGGTCATTCCCTCCGAGCTTGCCTCTCTATTCTCTTACAGCACTTTTGCTCTATCTATCCATCCATCCATCCATCCATCCATTCTTTCCTCCCAGCCAATCTCTTTTCCTCAGTCCCTTCTCCTCTTCCTCACTCGGACTGTCCTTCCAAACATCTCATTCACTTCCAAACAGCTCATTCCCTTCCAAACAGCTCATTCCCTCCCATCTTGCCTCTCTATTCTCTTACTCCACTTCTTCATCCATCCATCCATCCATCCATCCATCCATCCATCCACCCATCCATCCATCCATACATACATCCATCTCTCCCAGCCAATCTCTTTTCCTCACTCCCTTCTCCTCTTCCTCACTCGGACTGTCCTTCCAAACATCCCTCATACATTCCTGTCCCCAAACAACCACTCTCAGAGGAACTGTTTCTCTATCCTGTGTTCTCAGATCACACCCCCATCATCTGTGAAGTGTCTCCTTCTCCCCTCTCCCTCTGCACGACATGTTCAGCTGAAGCAAAGGGATTCTTCTTTTCTCCTTGGCAGTGGCTGCGGGCAGAGCCCAGGTGCAGCAGGAGCCGTCGGCAGAGACCAACGAGGGCACCGGCGTCACCATCAACTGCTCCCACCCCAACATCCAGACCGGGGAGTTCATCCACTGGTACCGTCAGCTCCCGGGCCGAGCCCCCGCAATCCTCGCGCTCACTCTGAAAGGCTCCAAAGAGCTGCAAGCCCCGCCGGGGCGGCTGTCGGTGGCGGCAGACCGCCGGTCCAGCGCCCTGTGGCTCGCCCGGCCCCGGCGCGGGGACGCGGCGGTGTATTACTGCGCGCTGGGAGACACGGGGAGAGGAGCCGGGGCTGCGGCCGGGCACGAACCGCCGCGGGCGGGGCCGGGCGGGGCCGGCGGGGGCGGGGGAACAGCCCGGGAAGGGCCCGCCAGGGGGCGCTGCCGCTCCGCCCGCCGGGGCCGCCTCGCCCCGCCCGGACCCGCCCGGACCCGTGCCCGGCCCCGTGTCCCGCGCCGCTTCCCCCGCCCGCCCGGCCCCGCCACCAACACCGGCACCACCAGGCCCCCCCAGCAGTCAAGGCCTGGCCTCAGCACCTCTTCTCATTGACGGCCGCTGCGGGTCTGTGCTCCCGAGGCCACCAAAGAGCCGCGCTTGGGCAGCGCTGCCCAGGGACAGGCAGACGGGCTGGGCAAGGCAGGCAGGGCAGGGCGGGCTTTCCCCCAGGCTCTCTTGCTGCCTCCCGACGGGCTCAGACTCTGCTGCCTAACGGGGCATCCTCGGGCCTGTCTGTAACGGCCGGCCAGCTCTGCCTCAGAAATGCCTCGCCCAGGGGACAGAGTCCCAGAGCTTTTGCCCTTCCCGGGCACATGCACCAAGGGCTCCCCCAAGGCTGTTAGTACCGCCAACAGCCTCCCTGCACGTTCGACGGAGCCAATTAGTAACGGGACAATTAAGAATCCAACGCAGCCAGGAAGTACCCGGTGCAGCAGAGCTCCTCCTGCCCACGGGCAGCCGGGCAGCCCTCGGCTCACACGGAACATACAGGGCCCCTCCTTGGGCTCCGGCCTTTCCCCCCGACGACAGCCAAGGGAACCCCGAGCAGGTGCTTTCCTCTGCCCCGGCCCCACGGGCACTCCAGGGCTGAGTTGCTAATGCAAAACTTTCCTTGAGAAAGAACAGCCAGAAGAGGTTGCACATTTCGTTACTTTGTAAAAGCTCCGACATACAATGAAAAACTGCATCCTCAGTTACAGGCTGTCACGGAGCTTTCAAAATGTTTCTGCTCATGTTACAGGTTCATCCCATGGAGTCAGGATTTCAAGCTCCACAGTGAGAGGAGAAGCGGATGTCAAGGTCACAGGCACGTTCAAGCGCTCCCCTCAGTAGCTCATTGTTGAGACCATGAGCCTGTTTGACAGGATTCAGATTTTTCTGATTTGAGGCCCAGGAGACACAGGAAAAGCCTGGTCTGGGCACCTGAGGTGGGTTAAACTTGGCTGGGTGCCAGGTGCCCCACCAAGCTGCTCTATCACTGCCCCTCCCCAACTGGACAAGGGAGAGAAAATATTACCAAAGCCTTGTGAGTTGAGATAAGGAAGGAAAGATCACTCAGCAATTACAGGCACAGGCAAAACCACTCACTTTGGGGAAATCAGTTTAATTTATTGCCAATCAAATCAGAGTAGGATGGTGAGAAATGAAAAACAAGTCTAAAACACCTTCCCCCTTCCCCCCTTCTGAGGCTCAGCTTCACTCCTGAATTCTGTGCCTCATCCCCCTAAGCAGCACAGGGGGATGGGGAATGGGGGTTGTGGTCAGTTCATCACACATGTCTCTGCTGCTCCTTCCTCCTCACACTCTTCCTCTGCTCCAATGTGGGGTCCCTCCCATGGCAGACAGTCCTCCATGAACTTCTCCAACGTGGGTCCTTCCCATGGGCTGCAGTTCTTCACTGGGAAGAGCCTGCGGGCTCCAGCCGTTCGCCTGGGAACCCTGTGTGGCTCAAGTAGCCAACACAGCTCTTCAAAGTCCATGGTCAGAGGGTTCCAAGGCACAGAGTGAAGGATCAGCCGTGGTGCCTGTCCCAGCTGCACTTTGTAACTGTGTTTGCAGGGAACTACTGGCAGGGGGACAAACAAGGCAGAGCCACAGGCATGGCCAGGCCAGCACATGGATCAGCCCCATGGTCACATGGCATCAGCCCCTCTTGTCCCTGTTTCCAGCTCTCCTCCCATGCCTGCTCCAGGACAAACTGCCTTGATCTGTGTCTCTGCTGCTTCCCCTAAACAACCCATGCACAACCCCTTGCACAGTCCCCAAATGCTTTTCCACTGCATCCCATAAGGATTTCAATCCCATTGCAGGCAGAAACACCCCTGAGTTTATAAGATGATCCTCTCTTCTCACTCTCCTCAGTGGTGTCACCTCCACACAAGAATTCAACTGTGATACCTGAAGGGATGTGGACAAGATGTCTGTGGAGCAGAGGGTTGTGCTGGATGTCCTCCTGTCCAAGAGAGGTCATGTCTCTGACTCTGGCTGGGATGTTTACAGCACGTGCTGTTCCCAGAGACATTTCCCTTGAAGGGCCTCATCTGTGGTGTGGGGAGAAGGGAAAGAGAACTCCTGTAGGGACAGGAACTCCTCCTTCCAGCTGCCTTTGGCTGTTCCAGGTTCTACCTCCCTTTAGACACTACTAAAGAGGGACAAGGAGCCCATCAGGGGCTGCAAAGGGGCCTGTCTCCAACCCCGAGAGAGGTGGGTGCAGGCCCCTGTCTCTGGCTGGACACGGGATGGCAGGAGAAGTTCACCATGGACACTCCTCCCATGCTGGAGGCTGGTTGGGCTGGTTGTGATCTCCAGGAGCAGCAAGAAGCAGGCAAACAGCCTGCAGCTTCCTATTGCCTGACAGCAGGCTGCTTGATATCATCCTTCAGGCTCCTGCCTGAACTTCCAGGTGCACCAGACCCTGTCAGCAATGTGATTGGAGCTGAGAGGCACCACTTCTACAGCAGCGTATGTGTGTCTGAGGGGATGCTCAAGCACCTCCAGACTTGGAGGGCTGAGAAAAGCCCATTTGTGGCCTGACTGCCCAAAGATGAGCCCCCCAGTGCTGAACAACCTCCCCTTGGCCCTTGCAAACCTGGAACACAGTAAGAGTCACAATTTGGTGTCTTCCTTAGGGCTGAGCACTTGAACAACTTTAATTTATCTCCCTACAGAGCCTCCCTGTGGCAGAGGTGTGGAGTCCCAAGCACATCTGTCTGCAGCATCAGGGAGAGTGTTGCTCCACCCTTGACACTGAGGTTTGGTGGATGCTTTGGGCTGGCAGAGGGAGGAGAAGTGGTGAACTCTCAAGCTTCATCTCCCTCTTTCTGTGTGTACCCTGGACATGCCGTGCATGGGAGTGTGTGACATGGTCCTGGTTTTCCTGGCAGCACTGGTGGCACTGGCATCTTTTGGTGAGACACAGCGTTCAGGCTGGGGAGGAGCAGGGCAAGAGGTTGTCCTGCCAGTGGTGGGAGGGGAAATTCCAGTTGTGACTCTGCAGGAAACTGGGGCTGATTCTGTAGGTAGAGCAGAGACTGCAGGTGGGACTGGAACATCGTCAGAGAGATGTCAGCTGTGATGGGAATGGAGGGAGGAAGAAGACTCTGCACATCCCTGTGAGAGTTCACAACCACCTTTCTAGGGTTTTTTTTTGCACAGGTGTTTTGAGAAAGACAGAGCTGCTAGGGTAGAGTCCAACACTAGAAATGGAAACTTCTCTCCCAGGCATGTTTGATAAAATGCTTTCAGCCTGTGTAGGAATGGCCAAAATCATCAGGAGAAGGCTGGGTCAATGCAAGGAGTGTTGAAATTTCTTTCCGGCTTTACAGGTCATGCGCAGAAGGACTCTGTGCTCCAATCCCCTCCAGAAGGGACCATCCAATCAGGATACAACACAACACTCTACTTTGATTTCTTCACCAGGTATTCCAACCCCGACATCTACTGGTACCAGCAGCTCCCAAACCAGTCCCCTCCAATGCTGCTGGGGGTGAGTAAGTACAAAGCTCGTGTGGATTCAGGGAATTTCTCCTCTGTGCTGTCTGCAGAGGACTCCCAGGTGCTTCTGTGTGTGGGGAATGCCGAAATCCAGGACAGCGCTCTATGCCTCTGTGTGCTGAGTCCACATCTGTGCCGTCAGTGTGCAGCACTGCGCAGGAAGGGGAGGGTGTGTGCTGGGGAGCGACTCCCTCCCCACCACTGCTTGGGTGTAGCTCTGAGCTCAGCCTGCCCAGGAACTGCACACTGGTGCTGGGGTGAGGCTGGGTCTCTGCCTGCCCAGCCTGTGCAGGGGGGTGAAAATTTGGGCATATTGCAATGAATCACAGAACTGGTTGGGTTGGAAGGCACCTTCTGAGATCATGCAGCCCCTGTTCAAGCTGGGTCAGATAGAGCAGGTTGCCCAGGACCATGTTAGTTTGGGTTTTTAAACCGGTGTCCACTACCTCTGCTTCTGTCAGTGGGCACTGCTGAGAAGAGTCTCTTCTTCATTCCCTCCCATCAGGTATTTACAGACACTGCCAAGATCCCCCTCGAGCCTTCTCTTCCCCAGGCTGAACACTGCCAGCCCGCTCAGCCTGTCCTCATAGGAAAGCTGCTCCAGTCCCTGCACCATTTTGCTGGGCTCATTCAGCTATCTTTCTTGTACTGGGGAGCCCAGGACTGGACCCAGCACTCCAGAGGTGGCCTCACCAGCATTAAGTAGAGAGGAAGGATCAGGCCCCCTGTCCTGCTGGTGTTGTTCTTCCTACTGCAGCCCAGGATGCTGTTGGCCTTCCTTGACACGCAGGTGCATTGCCACAGCAGATTCAGGAACAATCCTGAGCTGCTGAAAGTGAGCAGGACACAGCACTGAGTATTCAGGAGAAGTATTGCAGCTGCTTATCGAAGTCTTGCTCTTCCCTCAGTGGCCAACTGCGATGACTCTTGGAGCAAAGTCCTCTTGGTAGGAGATACGATGGCTCCTGTGGGGTTACCTCCTTGCCAAAAGAAACCCAAGGAAGGCAAATGTCCTCCTAGCCCTGCTTCTGAGGATCAGTGAAAGCCTCAAATTGTGAGCAAGACTAATCAGCCAGGCACTTGACAAGATGCTCTGTTCAACCCCTTGAGCTGTCCCCCTGCTTTTCAGGTCTCTTTCAGCTCTAGAGACACCCTAGACTCTCCATGTGGTTTCACCCCAGATCCTCGAGTGAAGACATCCAATTGTTTCAGGGGACAGGACCCTTTCAGTGTCTTGAGGAACTCGGTCACCTGAGGAACTTTACCAGAGGTCACTGTAAAGGCCTGTGGAAGGTGAGAGTCGCCAGTTCACTAAAGCTGTCTGATCAAGTCCTCTTTCCTTTCAAAGGGAAGATCAACTAAAAGGGAAAGTGATAATCAAGGCACACAATGACAGCAGTCTCTCAGGCAGTGATGAGGGAGACAAGGAGGGAGACCAGAGCTCTTCAGCCTCTAATTGATGGGCCATCAGGGAACTGCAGGGGAAGCTTTGAAGTGTTTGAGGCTGAGCTTTGTAAGTGACAAGAAATGACAAGAGGAACCTGAGGATTTGGGAGGTTGAGGGGGTCCTGCGGGAATAGGGAACAGTTCTGAAGGCATGCTTAGGAGAAAGGTCAAAGGTGGTGGGTAAGAGGGGACTGCAGAAGAGCAAGGGGAGGCAATAGAGAGAATGAAGGAAAAAAGGAGCCAGTAGCACAGAAGCAGTATTCAGTCAGAGCACATGATTGGATTTTCCCTGTTCCTGATCACCACCATTCCCTTTGTCTTATGAAATCCTTTATTGACCACCCGTACATGTAGCTTCACTCAATTTCCCATCTCAGAGCACTGCAAGGTCTGAGTGCAGCAACTGGAGAGACTGGTGCGAAAGAGAGAGTTGGGTGCCAATATTTGGAGAGCCAACCCATGCCATAGGGATTGTAGGCCTAGGGGCTAACAGTTGAATCACCAGGCCGTGTGCTGTAAAATCTACGTGCCAGCAACTGGAGAAGGGTCACAGGTCATAGAGCCTATCACCCTCTGCACCAGCAGCTGGAGGGACTGGAGTGTAAGCAAGGTCTGGGTGCCAGCAACTGGAGAAGGAAGAAGGTGGCAGAGGGGTCATACATCTTGCTGTCAGCAACTGCAGGGACCACATTGCATGTGTATGTGTGGCAGGTCTGAGAACCAGTGACTGGAGGGACCTCAGTGTGTTTCTCATTCTTCTTTGTGAAATGAACCCGATGCTCATGGGTGTGTATGTGGAATTGGCAGCATATTTCAGGGAGTGGGCAGAAAAGCTGTATCTGAAGTCTGAGACAGAGGTGGGTAAGGGAGCCCAGGGCCCACTCATGGCTGCTAGACAGGCTGATATTACCAAGCCATGGTAATGTTTGAGGGATCCAAGTGTGTGGGGATGATGGTGAGAGGAGTGGGAGATTTCACACATCTTTTTGCTAGTGAACATCAGGCTGGCCTAGCCAGAGAGAAGGAGGAGACCCAGGTGCTGGGTGAGAGGGCCCAGGCTCCAGGCAGGGCTGTTAGATGGGCTGAGGGACAGTGCTGGTATTTGGGGGATGAACAAATGTGAGTGTTGAGTGACAGCAGACGGTGTAAGCATGTGTGTTTTCACAGAGAACTGTATGTCACAGCCATACTGGAGACAGTCAAGCCATGGGCTACTTAGGTGATGAATAGCCTGGAGCATGTCTCACATGGAGATCCCAGCTGAAAGAGCTGGGACTGTTCAGCACAGAGAAGAGAAGTCTCAGAGGAGCTCTCATCACTGTGTACAAATATCGGGAGGGAGGGTGTGAAGAAGGCAGAGCCAGGCTCTTCTGCGTGGTGCCCTGTGACAGGACAAGAGGCATTGGGCACAAAGTGAAACACAGGAGGCTCTCTCTGAACACCAGGGAACAATGTTTGACTGTCAGGATGAGGAAGCATTGGCACAGGATGCCCAGAGAGTTTGTGGGGTCTCCATCCTTGGAGGCATTCAAAAGCCATCTGGACATGGTCCTGACAAGGCAGCTCTAGGTGAGCCTTCCTGAGCAGGGGATTGGAGCAGGTGACCTTCACATGTCCCTTCAAAATTTAACAATTCTGTGATTCCATAACGTGAGACATGAGGAGAAGCTGAGAGAAATGACCTGTTTCAGCCTTCAAATGAGATGTTAAAGGGAGAGGTTTCTAACCTTCTAACACTTGACTGGAGGATGGAGAGAGGAGCCAAACCTGGAGGATGATTGGAGGAAGCCAGAGGGAGCAAAACTCCCTTGAGCATAGTGATGGAAAGAAAGGCAATGGACACAGTCTGGAACAGGGGAAATTTATAGTGGAAATTAGGAATGTGTTTTGGTTTTACCCATGTGGTTGGAGCATGGGTGTAGATGGATCCCAGTAAGAATGGCACTGCAGCTCCATAAGGTGTTGGTTAAAATACCATTAACTGAGATAAGACAAGAAGGAAAAGGGGATGGCACAGGTAATGTTATGCCCCTTCAGATTCTGGCAAATCCCAAATATGGATCATGAAAAGGACCTTGAGTTGGGGTTTGTCACGTGCTGCAAATCCTGCCCGTTCTGAGATTCACTGACATTGTCGTCTCTGGAGTTGTCACAGGATTTTCTTAGACATAGGCAAGTCTGTTCATCATTTCTACTGCTGAGCAAAATAACGTTCATATGAAAACACGGTGTTTCATTCACTCCTAAAGACAAGGACGTGTTTGTGGCATCATTGCCGAGTGCCAAGTGATATATAGAGCACAGCACAGCACGTGTCCGTGCCTGCTCAGGTCAGCTGCCATGCAGATCCCTAACTCCTCCAGGAACAATCATCTTCTGGTTACTGTGGGCCACTAGAGGCAGGCAGGGAGATACACTGGTTCCTGAGGTACTTTAGTTTGGATAGAGGAGAAAGCTGATACTGCCTGGAGGATTCAAATGGACAGTCGGGATCTGCAGGGCTTGGAGTGTCATTCTTCAGGTGTCAGAGAGCTGCATCCTAGAGGTGTGCTGAGGGAGGTGTAGGGGCAGACACTACGATGGAGCCAGGTGCAGAAAGTCAAACAAAGAGAGTATTAGGGATGTTGAGAGAGGAGACACAAGCATCAAGAATGGAGAGACTCCCAATGAGGATGGTTGCAGGTTGAGGACTATGGCTGTGTTTCTCCTCTCAGTAGAAATACAGAAATCCTCATCTTCCTGAACATGTCTTATGTCTGCTACGAAGCCTAGGGAGGCAGATCCACCTCCGGAGCTTGTTGTAGGGTTGTTACTGTAAAAGCCAGCAGAGGAACTCTCTAAGACTCCTTTTGGAGTTTTAGAAAGCAGGCATTCTTTGTTGCAGTGCTGGGCACACACGCCAATAGCTTCACAAAAAGTGAGTGTGCCCAAGATCTATAAGCAGCAGCTAATATACAGTGTGATCATACATACTCATATTTTTTCTGAGAAGTGAGCAACATATGCATTGGATTTCCTGCAACTAATTATAATATCTGCATCCCAATTTTCTTGCTGGGTGGTGGTCTCGAGGGGTCCCTGGTGTTCGTTGGTAGTCTTCCTCGCCATGTCTGCTGGTTGACCTCAGTGCTCACACATGCTCACAAAGGCCTGTTTAGGAGGTGCTGTGCAGCTGTTTTGTGTCTTGAGCTGGTTTGTTTTAATTTGCCCTGTCCGTGTTCCTGTTATCTTTAAGAATAGGCCCTGACTGTCTTATTTATTAATGCCTTCTCTTCAAACCCCTTTCTTCTTCATGACAGCACCAACCTTCAGCTGTATCTGCACACTCCAGAAGTTACATTGACATTGACCTACTTTATTCTCAGAAAAATGTATGTTCAGCAAGATGAAAAAGCAAGATGAAAGAATCTGTTAGCAAGCTGTTTTGGCTCACAGGATAAGCTTCAGCCTGTTCTTCCACCTGGGAAAGACTGTGTTGGCCTTAGAACCCACCACTTCTCTAGAAACCTCCTTTTACAGCATGAGGAGGTTCAGCACTTCCATAAGAATATTCCTGTTATTACCATTAGTGTTACCTGGATCATTATTCGCCTCATTGTGGAGGTTTTCTGTTGGAAAGCCCATATAAGACGTAAGGAAAATGACCAGCATGTTATCTTTGTTGTGATTGGTCCATGGGACCACTCTGGAGTTGATCTGGAAAGCGGGTGGCAGTAGTGGTCTCCACCTGCCCCTCCCCCCATCCCTTCGTGTGCCCTTTCAGCTCTGGGGTGAAGGGCTGCCCCATCAAAACCCCTCACAGTGCAGCGCCCCAGTGGGTGCCCCATGTGCAGCCTCTTCCCACAACTGGGACCCCCAGAGCCCCCAGGGCCCCTCACTGTGGAGATGCTGAGAATGCCCTTGGCTGAGGGAGCCACAGGTGTTGCTGCTGGAGGAGGGAGAAACCCAGAAGGAGCATTTCAGGCATAGGAAGAACAGATTGTTTCCCTCCCCCGTTTCTTCCTTTGTTCCCCCAACAGAGTCATTTCCGGCAGCTCTGTTATCTCGGGGCTGGGAGGTGCTTTTCTGACTCTCTCTCACTCAGCAAATGGGCAGGTTGGTCTCAACATGCACCTCAAATATCTCATCCTCACAGCCATCCTGGGGCAACTGCTGGGTAAGTTCTGGCTTTCTACAAACACATAGTTCTTCTTCTCCTCAGGAAACACTCAGCAGCCTTATCGGGTCCATACGGGGAAGTACTGTTAAATACCAGGAGACCACTGGTAAAATGTCAGTTGACATCTGTGGTTTTCACTCGTTCTCTCAAAATGCTCTTACTTTTGAAAAAGAGAGGAGAGATACCTCAGGCCCCCTCTCCATCTTCTCTCTCCCCTTTGATCCATTCCTCTCTACCGCTCTCTTCTGATCCACCTGCTGTCACCATAGGAGATCTCAGCTGTCTCTGCTGTCCCATGTTTCTCCCTTTCTAAAGCAAGTTAGCAGATCCTATCAGTGCTGCTACAGGGACTTTAGAACACTCATCCCACTGACCCCTGAGGATCCTAGGGGCCTCAAGTGTGCCTCCTGCCTGGCACATCCCTGCCATGGCCTCCACTTTCCTCCTTGTGAATATATCCATGGCTCGTCTTTCAAACACTGGGCTCAGCTGTGTGTTTACTGAGGGAACAAGGACCCTTCAGAGATGACAGGGATGGGGAAGCAGGAGGAATCTTTTTACTGCAGTTCCAAGGGCGCCTCAACATTACGGAGGGGTGCTTGTCCCAGCACACAAAAGAGAAGCATGACAGTCTGTTCTCTTCTCCACTGGACACTAGAAGGAACAGGGACACAGCACAGCTCTCAGGGTCCATTTTGGTCTGAGATCTTGGAGGTCCTGCCCAAAACTAGTCTCCACCTTGTTGTGTCCAGTCCTCATGATGTTCCTGTAGGGCAAGGGACAGGAAGCTTTCTCCTCCAGGGTTTTGCATCTATTTCTGATATGCTTATACAACCCCATCCCAGCAGAGCTACTGACCTTCCCTTTCTTCCAGGCACCATGGGGCAGAGTACAGTCACCCAGCAAGAAGGACAAGTCACAGCAGAGGAGAGTGACACCTTCCAGACCAACTGCACATACCAGGTCTCTAACCTTTATGGATTCTCCTGGTACCAGCAGAGGAAAGGCCAAGCTCCCCAGCTGCTCTCGTATCAGGCAGCAGCTGGCCCAAGGCACAGTGGCCGTCTCACCACGTTGCTGAACACCACAGGGAAATACAGCGTCCTGCAGCTGGAGGAAGTCAAGGTCTCTGACAGTGCCTTGTACCTCTGTGCTGTGGGTGTCACCCTGGTGCAGGGAGCTTCCTTGGCTGTGCAAGAAGCCAGGGGAGGGAGGGGATGTGTGTGTGCAAGGCTGAGCTTGGGGGAAGGGTCCCTCAGCTCTCCCCTGGCAGCTCTGCTTCCCCTGGGCACCCAGGGATCTGCAGGCCTAAAGTTTCTTCCAGGAGGGGAGAGTGTCAGTGGTTTGAGAGGAAGGAGAAAGCAGTGGCAGAGTCTCAGGTCCTCTTGTTCTCACCATGGATTACATGGTTCTTCTGTCCAATGGCTCTGATGAGGGGACAGGCAATGCAGGAGATGGTGGCTGTTTGTTCAATGTTTCCTTGCTGCTGCTCTTTGCTTTCTCTTATTCCCTGCTGCACATTGCCTCTTCAGGTTTTCCTGCAGGCCTGTCTCTTAGAGTACCTGCTCCAGGATGTGTCCCTCAGAGGTCAGAGTTCAAAGTAAGATGGAAAACAAATAGCATGTCACGGGGAATGATTCTTCCTGGAATTGCATGATCATTCCAATTTTGGATAATAGTCTGAACCACCTTGTGGACTCTCCTGTTGTTGCATGGTCATGTGCTGGGATCCAGAGGACCTGCTCTCCCCAGGGCACTCTACCAGTCCTTGGAGCCCTTCTCATGCCCTATCTCATGGGCCTGCCAGGAGAGTACCAGGCCTTGGGGACAGCTGCCTCATGCCTGGGGGAAGGAATCTCAGGAAGCACAGATGGACCATGGGGACTTGGGCACTGGCTGCTGTCCTTGGGGTGTCCCATCTGGTGGGAGCTGGGGGTGTGTGAGTGACAGGAGGGCTCTGGTGCGAAGGCTGGACAGGCTGATTTCAACATTAACCTTAGGGTCATCTTAGCCCTTTGAACTGTGTAACTGCTGGGCTGTGCAGTGATCTCGGATGGAGGGTGTAGAGGTGACCTGTCCTTGCTATCCTTACCCTTGAGTGCAGATAACACCCCTCATTCTGGTGACAGGTGGGAAGATGAGGAGGAGAATTTCTGGGGCTGTTTTAAAAGATTTTTCTGCATCCTTTGCAGACATCTTTTGACTGAGTTTCTTTTCCTAGCTCTAAAGCAAGAAAAACTCCCTTTTGCACAAAGTTGTGAGCTACTGACCTCTCAGAGACTCTAGGAGCATTGGGCTCCTCTCTAGGGGATAGCAGTGGTCACATTCCCTTTCTGCAGGACATGCTCTGAGGCCAAGGGCCTGTGTCTGAGCAGAGATGCTGTCACGGATGAAAGTACTGACACGGTAATGATTTAGTAAGAAATCTAGATTTATTAATAACTAACAGCAATTTATTATTACAAAATAATTCAGAAATGCTGAAAGAAAGGAAAGCATCTTATTCACAGATTCTAAAATGACAAGATTCACACTAACATACTTAACAGTACCTTAATTTATACCTATATACATGCGCATACACAAAACGTAAAGATGCGCAAACACACACACAGAGACAAAAGTATTTGGGTCCAGTAGAATGAACACAAAATGTACAAACACACCCACAGAAACGAAAGTATCTGGATCCAGTAGAATGAAGTATGTACCCACACACCAATAAACAGAGAAAGAACGGGTGAAAGAGAAGCTACCTCAAAGGAAAATTTCCCTCTCAAGTTTAGAGTAAATACTCACAACGCCTTGACATTCCTCAGCCGTTGATAATTGAGACTCGAGTGAGTGGACTTTGCCCTGGCCTTCCATCAGCTCTGGCAGTAGACGACACCTTAAGGGTTTTGGTACCTGAGAGATGTCCCAGCTCAGGGGAGATACTGGTCACAGGCCCGCTGTGATCCAGGAGAGCTCAAAGGGTCTCCCTTGTGTTTGCCATTTATAGGGTCCAAGATAATTGACTTTTGTCAGATACCATCTGGTGCCTTCCAGCAGTTGCACAAGAACTTCATGAATGTGCAACTCTGTTATTTTTCCCATTTGACCACATCTCAGGTACAGGTGTGCCAGGCCCTTAGGAGATGATGGGCCATTTTAACTGTTTCGGAGCAATTGGGAGGGGCAGGAGCCAGGCTTCTTAACGTTATTAGTCCTTATCTCCACAGATTAATGTATAGATCAGGGGATGCGGGTGGAATCACACCTAGCATCAAGCAGCCCAACAAGGAGGGGTGGGGACAGGTAAGAATTGCACCACCACAGACGCCAGACAGCAGAGCCCTGTCGCCACTGGCTGTGGAGGAGCCAGGGATGTCTTCTTCATCTCCAAGAGACAGTGCCTGAAGGAGCCCTACTGCCATGTGTCCCATCCTCTCCTTCCTCTCTGAATGATGAATGAAACATCTGCTTTGGTCCCCAACCCAATCACCCACCAGGCAAGACAATGCCTTTCTTCCTCAGCAACTCGATACAATGTTCACTAACAAAAGGATTATGTGGAGGCAGAGGCTGGGATGCAGAAAGCTTTAATGACTCTGAAGAGGGAAAGTGGTTCACTTTGAGAGGAGGCGGCCAGAGCAGCGAGAGAACCAGCAGCTGCCAAACGTCTGTGCCCATCGGCCACAGTGCAGATCCCAGAAGTGATCCATCATCATGAAGGGACAGTGGCCAGTAGATTCCCCAGTTTGGTTCCTGGGGCTCTTACAGCCCAGAAGGAAGACAACACAAGAAAAAGATGTGAGGGAGTAGAAGGCAGGGGAGGTAGACTTTGGCCATGTTATCAGAGAGGCCCTGCTGCCCTCCCTTGGAAGGATGCTCAGCTTCTCTGAAATCACTGGCCAGGAGCTCTGTCCTCAGTCCAGCATGAGCTTCTGGGTTCCTGGGGGTCCTTGTCCGGGCTGTCACTGGTGGCTTTAGCAGGGAGGGCACCTTCTGCCACAGTAGCGGCTGGTAATGCAGGAGAGGTCAAAGCCCCCAGAGTTGATGGGCACTCCGTCACAGCTGAGGATGCTGCCAACGGCAGCGGAGGTGGAGGAGCCCACAATGGTGTTCTGTGGGAAGGAGCTGAGGATGGGTCCGGGCAGGGTCACCACCACGGGGGAGGGCTGGATGATGATGGTGGAGTTCTGGCACTGCCTGACACAGGGCTCATTGCAGCTGTTGGCCAGCGGGGTGGGGCCACAGGGCCGGCAGCAGGGCTCGCAGGGCTGGCACTGGTCACAGCAGGACATGTCTTGAGGCCCGAGGTGCACCTGGGAGAGAGGGCAGGGAGGAAGAAAAACATGGGGATGTGTGAGGAGCAGCTTGTCACCGCACCATGAGGCAGCCACACAACATGCAGTGCCCGAAGGTGGAGTCTGTGAGAGATGTATGAGGGTTTCTTGGACTCATCCTGCCATGGACCAAAGAGAGCCACCAGCTCCTATGTGGCTACTGTCTACGCCTGAGTACAGAAGCCTCCTCACTACTGTTCCAGCTTCCCTCCAATCTTAACTCTCCCCACTCCCCTCTCACATGACAAGCAGCCCCAAGATCTGGTATAAAACAAAGCCAGTCTCAGCTGACAGGTTCACTGAAGTGAGACCTCCTTTGAGAGAAAGCAGAGAAGGAGAAGGGGCCTCAGACTCACCTGATTCTCAAGGAGAAGGAGGCAAGAGAAGTGGCTGAGAGAGTGAGGAGCTGGGCTGGCTTTTATCCTGGACCTTTACTGCCCCAGGCTGACAGAGGCATCCCTTGTAGAGGTGGTTATTATCTGACAAGCTCATCCTGAATGCAAAACATCCCACGTAACCTATGGGCTGTGATTTAACTTCCGGAATCATTGTCTTTTCATTTCCTGCTGGATGTCAGATACATTTTCCAGTGAAGGCATCTTTTGCATGACAGGATGAGAGACCCAAACATTTCTGGAGCAAGACACGTCAGCATGAGCAGAGGACTCACCTCACATGCTGGAGGACTCCAATAAAGGACACTCAAGGTAGATTAAACAGCTGGCTTAGACAACACACAGACGCGCGCGCTCACACACACACACACACACAAATCTAGACCTCTAGTCATTCAGAGTTAATTGAGAAGACTCAAGACTCCCAAAGAGAGAGTCATATACACTGTCCACTCAGGTGTTGGAATGGACAGAGTCATCTTCTCCCAAGCCCTGTTTCCAAGGGCTCTGTGTGGCTGAGGGAAGACTGATGTGTGCTTGGTGAGAGCAGGACATGTAACTGATGAGAGAAATGTGTCCAGCTGGAGCCCATTCACTCCACAAAAGCCTTTTCCCTGCTCTCTGTCTGTCCCTCAGTACCGTGAACATGGATGTGGGCTTTAGGCATTGGATGGAGGTGCTTGTAGGTGCTGGTAAGACAGCCTGTGGGTTCATTCCTGATCACATGATGAAGCAAGCCATGGAGACGTGACCAGGTAGGCCGACCCTGCTGTGAGCTTATGTTAGCTGGGGAGTTCAGAGGCCACCATGGTCAAGGGCAGGATCAGTGTCTCCAGAAACAGGATTCATTCTATTTACCGTGCACATCTTCTTTGGGGTGGGATAAGTCCCGTGTGTGAGCTGACATCTCTTCACTGACTGAGGGAAAGAGGAGGCCACGAAAATGATGAGAGGGATGGAACAGCTCTCCTATGAGGAAAGGCTGAGAGAGGTTGAGTTGTTCAGCGTGGAGGGGAGACAGCTCTGGCGAAAACTTCTTGAGGACTTTCAGTTCTTAAAGGGGGCTTACAAGACAGAGAAAGATGTTTTCGAAGGGCCTGTAGTAATAAAGAGGCAATGGCTTTAAACTGAGAGAAGTTAGATATAGATTGGTCATAAGGAAAAAAATTTTTCCTATCACGGTTTTGAGACACTGTCAGAGATGTACCCATGAAGTTGAGGAAGCTCCATAATTGGAAGTGTCCAAGGTCAGGTTAGATGGGGCTCTGAGCAACCTGACCTAGTGAGAAATATTCCTACCCATGGCAGGAGGCTTGGACTAGATGGTGTTTCAAGGTACCTTCCAACACAAACTATTCTATGATTCTGTGAGTCTATGAATTATGCTGGTGAGTGAGTCTGGGCTGAAAGAGCCTCTACACAAGGATGTGCTAGAATCTGAGTTGGTCCCACAGGGCTGGAAGGACATATCCCCTGAGGGGATCTTGTTCCATTTGACTCAGAACCCCTTAATTACCTATATTTTCTAAGAGTGAGATGCATATTTACTAAGAATGAGATGCAGAGCATGTCAGAGAAGTCAGAAGAGACTCCCTCTCCCTCATGTGGAAGAGCTCATTTGGTCAGCGTGCATGACAGCAGGAGGCTGCAGCAGCACTGCACAGCTCTGGCTTCAGTCCCCAGATGACCTTCTTGGAAGAGTGAAGACTACTGGTCAGGGGTGGAATGTGCCTCGCAAGGTGAGACAAGAGTGTCTTTCCAAATCCCTGCTAAACTGGGAAGGAGGAGTTTAAAGTACGTATGGAGGGGGAGGTCTCCCACAGACTGAAGAGCAGGGATGTCACAAGGGTAGAAGAGGTATGCACGGGGGAACAGCATGCCAGGGGAGGCTCTCACACTTCCCCTATGGTGCAGGTGGTGGTGTACTTAGGTGACTGCTATGCATTACCTGCTCAAGAAGAGGAGGCAGATGACACATTTGTCAGGCAGTTGGGGAAAGCCTCAGTCACAAGCCCTGGTGCTCACCTGGTACCACCTCAGTATCTACTGCAGGAAGAAAATGGCTGGGCACAAGCAAAACAGGACATGTCTGGAGTGTATGGAATACAAATTTTTGATGCAGTGCACTAGCGGAGAAGATCTCTTAGACCTGCTATTCACAAATGAGGAAGAACTGTTGGATGATGTAAAGTTCATGGGCAGCCTTGCCTGCAGTGACCAGGAGACTGTGGAGCTCAGGATCCTCAGAGGACTGACCAAGACAAACAGGAGGATTACTGCCCTGACTTCAGATGAGCACGGCTTAGTCTCATCAGGGACTTGCATGCTTGGCAGGATGCCATAGGAAACTGCCCTGGAGCCCAGAGGGTCCCAGGAAAGTGGGCTAACCTTCATGACAGCCTCCTCACAGCACAAGGATGGTCCCTGCAATGTGCAAAAAGGTGAGTCAAGAAAAGCCAAAACACAACTGGAGTGGACACTTACAAAGGAAGTGAAGAGAAACAAGAAAGATACCTCTGAGCCTATTGGCAGCAAAAGGAAGGCTGAATAGTTGAGGGTTCATTGCTCAGTGAGAAGAGGTCTTGATGACAAATGACAAAGAAAAGGCTGATGTACTCAATGCCTATTTCTCCTCAGTTTTTATTGATATGGCTTTTCCTCAGGCCCACCACATCCCTGAACCTTCCCACAGGCTCTCTGGGAACGAAGCGGCACCCACAGTAGAAGAAGAAAGAACTAAGGAGCTCTTACTCTCATCTGGCCATACACAAGTTCATGGGATCATTTGGGGTGTATCCAAATGTGTTCAGGGAGCTGACAGGACACTCCCTACTCAGTCCCTGAAATGGAGATAGAGGAAATACTCTCAGAAGCCGTTCCTAAACTCATGAAAGTCTCAAGACGGGCTTGGAAGCAGCTCATGTGAGTTGACTGAGGCCAAATCATGCCTGAGAAACCTCTTTGCTTTCTGTGAGGAGGTGACTGGGACTGTGGGGAAGGGGAGGGGCACTGCCTGGGCTGTACCTGGATTTTAGCAAGAGCTTTGACATACCCTTGTGGGTGCACACACATGCACACCTATACCCACACCAAGGTACGCACACACACAGAGGCATGAACACACACAGACATGTGTCATATCTGTGCACTTGTAAAGAGGTGTGTGCACACAGGTTTCCAAAGGAGTCCATGAGCAGACACAGGCACAGCCTCCCCACAAACCATCATGTACACACAGATATTCAACACACATGCTGACATATATGCATCCTCCTACATCCATGGATGTGCAGATACACTTGCACATTCATGTACAGTGATGTGCACACATAAAAGCACATACCCACACACACCTGTGCCCACACACTTACATATCTGCAGACCAATGTCACACCCGTCCATGCTCACCTGCATGAAGGCACGTGCATGTGATAAAACACATACACCCTCATCAACAGATGTGCACAAACACACTCGCAGCCAATATTTGTGCACACTTGTGCTTGCCTGTGCATTGCCCCAGGCACACATAGGCACACGTATGTGCAAATGGACACGTGAGCACAGCCAGAAGAACATGTATGTGAGCATGAACATGCACACACAGCACTGACAACCAGGAAGTTCAATGCCAGCTCTCAGCCTCTTTCGATGACAAGTCCTAGGCAAGTCCTTCAGGCCCTAGAGTTAAGGCAGTGGATCGGTTCCTGGCCATTCCCATCAGCTTTAGTGAGATCAAGGGTTTGACTGGGCTTCAGTCAGGTGTTTCCTCACTATAAAAGTGAGAGATGAAGGTGTCACAGCCTTTTCAGGCATTCAGACTCTCCATGGCCCAAGTCTGTGTGTCAGGGATAACGTAAAAAAATAGAGAACATCCATATTGCTGCAGCAACAAAGAAATCCACATTACAAGTGAGACAACTCTTACAGCCTTAGATGCTCCCAGCTGTGCTTAGTGATCTCCTGAAGGGAGATGTGGGGGTGGGCGACAGGCCCCTGCTCTGTAAAGGAAATGGTGCCTCAATGGTGTATTCACACAGCAGCAGAGCGTGGTGTCCCCTGGGACAAGCTAGACTCTCTACAGACTGCAGACACTGAGGCTGGGGCAACAGAAATGAGAGTGTCTGGTTCCAGTAAGAGAGGTACTCAGCCTCTTCCAAGCATTCCTTAAAATTAGCCCATTATTAGTGCTAAGACAAGAAAGGAAAGCAGGTTTATGTCAGTGACCCTACATCCCTTCAAGTGCTGGAAAGGCTGAGCAGCTCTACATCAGCTGCTGTCACAGAATGAGAGAATCACAGAAGAGTTGAGGTTGGAAGGGACCTCTGGATGTCATCTGGACCAAGCCCCCTGCTCGAGGAGGGCCAACTCCAGCCAGTTGCCCAGGACCGTGCCCAGGTGATTTTGGAGGAGGGAAAATCAGTGACCTCCCTGGAAAACCCACACCAGTTGTCAGTCACTCCCACAGCACAGCACAATGTGTTGCCCCTTGCCAGGGCACAGGAAACTGTGCACATCCCATCCACACACGGATTACCCCATTCTGGTCAGTCATGCTTTTAGTGCATTTTCTGGAAACAGATCTTCTCATCAGCTGTCAAACACGACAGACTGGCCAGTGTTGGCAGTGAACAAATACCAGCAGCTTTCACATCCTCTTTTCTTAGGGTGTGAATCAAGGTGCACAGAACAGGAACAAGTGTGATGTAAAGAACAGCTCCTGCTCTGTCAGTCGATGGTTTAAATCACCATAAATAAAACCCTACCTGTAGCACAAATACCCTTAATTTGAAGTGTAAAGCCTGCATGGATCCTGTGCCCTTTTCCTACCTTTGCAAGAGCTCTTTAGTCGGGCCGGCAAACCAGGGGTCATGCCAGGAGTCAGTGGCAGCACTTTGGCAGTGCTTTGGCCAAGGGTCTTACTCATCTGTCAGAAACAATGCCATCCCTCCCTCATCCAGAAGGAAAATTTCAGACAGTATCTTCATTGCAAGGACCTGATGTACCTTCTCCTTGTTACAAGGTTTAACTTGGTAACATAGGAGGTCTATATGGGATGGTGATGATGGTGATTAGCAGCACGACTAGGGAAAAAAGATTTCAGACATGCAAGTGAAACACCGTTATAGAGGTTTTTGTCTTTACGATGTTCTGAGCTGTGCTTCATGAGCTGTAATTCCCTCTTGATGAAGGACATGTGTGTGGGGAGTTCCATTCTTCCACTTGTACACTTTCGTCAAGGCATCTGGATGTTCATATAAGAAATAGCATATGAGAGAGTAGTGGCTGCTGAGACACATTTCCACCGATCAGAATGAATGAGATTTACATGTAATAAATTCCTCTTTCCCCACAATGGCAGCCAGTTCCTGAGCACAAACTCTCTGGAGGGACCACTGAAGCAGTCAAGAGCTCTGCACTTACCCACAGCTCTCTTGGGAAGTGCACCCAGCACCATTGTCCTCACTGATCTTCATGTTCTCCTGCACACTCTGTCTCAGAGCAATTAGATCCCCCTCAGAAATACACTGTTTCACTGTCCCCATTTCTGTGCTGACTACCCTCAGCTCCCACAGGTGTAGCTCCAATTTCCAGCCTCAAGACATTCAGCAGCATGGGCGACTTTTCCCTGCTAGTCCCGTCCATGTGTGCTGGCCATGGCCCCTAGATTGAGTGGTGGAGGGCAGAGGAAGCTGGAGTAGCAGCTCTGGGCCATCCCAAGGGCTCTTCCCTTCTTTACCACTCTTGTCATTCTGCAAAGCAAATCACCTTTCAGAGCCCAAAGCCAACCCCCTGCCAAGGCAGTGCAGCTCCAGCCATAGCAAGAGGAACGCTCTTGCTCAGGAGCTGATGGGGCTGCTGAGCCCTCAGAGCCTCCTGCCTTTCTGGGCATTTGTGCACAGAGACACAACAAGGCAAGGTCTTCTTGTGCCCTCACCCCCTTGCACCCAGAGCAACACCCTTCTCCTTTGGCAGCTTGGGGCATGTCCACACAGGGAAGGACCACATGGAGGCCAGGCTTGAATGCAGCAGAAATTTAATGAGTCAAAAGAAGGAACAAAGTCACTCCAAGTGGAGGTCAGCAGTACAGGGAACCCCCTCTTAGGGGCAGCTGAGAATCTGCAGTCCTTGGCCATAGAGAAGTTCCTGCATGATGTCTGTCTGCCTGTCCCAGGGAGGAAGACGAGACAGATGGACCTTATACAGCTGGTGCTGGGGTGCGTGAGGGGAGAGGTAGTAAACAAAGTAAAAGGAAAGAAAGGCAAAACCATTCAGCTATCCCAAAAGCAACCTCCAAAATATTAATCCTCTACCCAGCACCATGTTCTGAGTTCCTCAAGCTGTTTCCTGGGGTTTGTCGGCACCTTTAACAGGGTGGGCACCTTCTGCCACAGTAGCGGCTGGTAATGCAGGAGAGGTCAAAGCCCCCAGAGTTGATGGGCACTCCGTCACAGCTGAGGATGCTGCCAACGGCAGCGGAGGTGGAGGAGCCCACAACGGTGTTCTGTGGGAAGGAGCTGAGGATGGGTCCGGGCAGGGTCACCACCACGGGGGAGGGCTGGATGGCAACGGTGGAGCTCTGGCACTGCCTGACACAGGGCTCATTGCAGCTGTTGGCCAGCGGGGTGGGGCCGCAGGGCCGGCATGGCAGGCACTGGTCATAGCAGGACATGTCTCTGAGGGTGGAGGTGCACCTGGGAGAGAGGGCAGGGAGGAAGCAGAGAACAAGGGTGGGTGAGGAGCTGCCTGTCACAAAGGAGTCAAGTCCACTACTTAGTGGGGATATGGAAGCTCTGCTAGGAGCCACATGGTCTTCATTCCCCACAGGGAGATGCCTGGCCTACGGAGGCTCTGTCTTAGTTCATAAACTGAAACCAGCTTAGCCTCCCAGACTCTCTGTAAGCAGACCTGGTCCTCAGTTCCCTCTCTCATGACAAGAACATCCAAACCCCACGACAGGACAGAGCAATATCAGCTGGGACATCTCCAAATTGGAGATCTCCCTTTGGAAGAGGACGAGAAGGGGCTTCAGACTCACCTGGTTCCCAAGCAGAAGGAGCCAAGAGAAGTGCATGAGAGAGCAGGGACTTGGGCTGCCTTTTATACCTGCCCTTCACTGCCGCAGGACCAGAGGCACCTTTGCAGAGGTAACAATGTTCTGACAAGCTCATCTTGAATGCAAACCATCGCAGCTAATGCTATGGGCTGTGCTTTCATTTCCTGCACTGCTCCTTTTCATTTCCAGGTTTGTGCCATGCCCATTCCCCAGTGAAGGCTTGTTCTGAGCACTGGGATGAAAGGCCCCAGGATTTCTAGGGCAGGAATGCAGCAGTGCTGGCAGAAGACTCAGCTCAAGTGTTGGATGTTTCCAGAGCAGGCAAGTGATGTCAGTCTGGATCACTCTGGTGGGGCTCTTTGAAGTGTCATTCTTAGGAAGAAGCTCCAGCCATCCTCAGATGGATGCTGTGGGCTCCCGTGCAGAGATTATGCCATGTCATTACCTTTCCTTGCCTCCCTCCTCAGCTCACCTCAGTGGTCAGTTGTTGTTGCCTCCCCAGGTGTAGGTGTTGTGCTGCTGGGGTTTGACCCCATCCTGCCTAACACTGCCCAGTGCCCAGGGATCCTCAGCAGAGTCCATGGACCGTTGTGTTCCCATGTGTGTTCTTTCCTTGTGTTTAGTTGTAAGCAGATGGGTTTGTGTGAACGCACGTGGGAGCACAGTTTTCTGTATAGTTCCATGGCGGTGTGCAGGAGCCGCTCTTTGTGTGTCCTTGTGTGTCCTTCATCACGAGGGAATGTGCTGCCTATGGCAGGGACACTCTCCTCTGCTCTGTGCATGAGCACCACAGAGCAGCAGGTTGCCAGGGTCAGAAGGAGCCTGAGTGCAGCTGAACGGTGATGGCACCAGCCTGCTAGAGATGTGTCCAGGGAAGACGCTCTGAAGTGCAGCCCCTGGCTCCTGAGCCCTCCTTTTCTTGCGTGGGCTGTGTACAGTGGGTAAATGTTCTAAGCCCATCTCCCCTCCTGAATATTTGTCTGCCTGGGCTCAGGCCCAGCTTGGACACAGTGCAGCCAAGGCTTCCCCCCTTCCCTTGAGTGACCTCGGGGAGATCAGTGCCAGGGAGCTCTGCTGGAAGAGCTCAGCCAGGGCTGATTCCCCTCTCCTTGGAGCTGCTGCTGAGCTGAGGCTCTCATGTAGCTGAGGGAAACCTTGCTGGTGTGTCAGGAGGTAAAAGGCACTGTGGACAAGGAAAGGGCAGGGGAGGTCTGTATGTAGAGTTTAGCAAGGACCTGACGGCCTCTCTCACACTTCATTTATGATGGAATTTGTAAGAAATGGTTTCAGTTAGAGGGTGATAATGTGAGTGGAATATTGGCAGGACTAGTAGGCTCAAAGGGTTGTTGATGAGTCAAAGCCCAGCTAGCAGCCACTTGCTATTGTTTCATAATTGTTTCATAAAACCACAAGTAATGGGAAGGTCAGAACTTCCTGCAAGATTGGGGATGACACCCAACCACAGGCAACAGGCAGACACCGATCTCTGTCAGCCAAATTGTTCCCGGCAGGTCCAGGGAATAAGTGTTCAAAGGAAAGACAGAAGAGGTGTTGGACTGTGGAGGAGCTGAGAGACATAAGTGAAGGCTTCTGGAACAGGGACATTTCCAGTTTCTGCAATCTCCACCCCGGAGTGGCCTCAAATAACAGGAACTGTTGCAAGCGGGGGTTGATCCAGACAACCCCTGCAGGTCCCTGCTCAGCTACACTGTGACTGTGTGATTCCCCCTGTCCCCTGCCCTCCCTGAAGCCTGCACGCCCAGGTCACCCTTGGCCTCCCATCCCCTCTGCTAGAGAGCAGCTCGGAGGCATTGTGCTCGGCCTGCAGAGGGGCAGCTGAAGGGAGGCTCTCAGCCTCCTGCGTGCCATGGGCAGGAGGTGAGTGGCTGCTGTTGCAGGCGCTGAGCTCGGGGACAGCTCTGGGAAGCTGCTGCATGTGCTGGGCCAAGGCCCTGCTGCTGCCCCAGGCTGCAGCTGGCGCTGGGCAGGCTTCTTCTTGCTGGGGAGCCCTTGCTGGAGGAGGGAGAGAGTGGGATTGCCGGGAGCCCAAGTGGTGGCGGTGCAGAGCCGCTGAGCACTCTGAGCCCGGGCGAGCCCCCGAGCGGCGCCGGCGCAGGGCTCAGCCCCGGGGCGGAGCTGGCGGCGGCCGAGAGGAGCGGAGGCGGCGGAGAGGAGGCGCCGCGGCCGGAGCAGAGAGCCGGGGCTGGCGGGGGGCAGCGAGGCGCGGGCGGCGGAGCGGCGGGATGCGGCGGGGCCGGGGCGCAGGGCTGGCGGGGCTGGCCGCGGTGCTCCTGGGTGCGCGGGGCTGGGCCGGGTCTCGCCTGTGACCCTCCTGCTCCTCTTGAACCTTATTCTCTTCTCCGTTCTCCCTTCTGCCCTCAATGAGCTCATTCTCTCCCAGCTTGCTTCTCTATTCTGTTACTCCACTTCTGCATCCATCCATCCATCCATCCATCCATCCATCCATCCATCCATCCCAGCCAATCTCTTTTCCTCAGTCCCTTCTCCTCTTCCTCACTCGGACTGTCCTTCCAAACATCCCTCATACAATCTTGTCCCGAAACAACCACTCTCAGAGACACTGTCTCTCCATCCTGTGTTCTCAGATCACACCCCCATCATCTGTGAAGTGTCCCCACTCCCCTCTCCCACTGCACGACATGTTCAGCTGAAGCAAAGGGATTCTTCTTTTCTCCTCGGCAGTGGCTGCGGGCAGAGCCCAGGTGCAGCAGGAGCCGTCGGCAGAGACCACCGAGGGCACCGGCGTCACCATCAACTGCTCCCACCCCAACATCCAGACCGGGGAGTTCATCCACTGGTACCGTCAGCTCCCGGGCCGAGCCCCCGCATTCCTCGTGAGCTCTTTTCAGGGCTCCAAAGAGCTGCAGGCCCCGCCGGGGCGGCTGTCGGTGGCGGCAGACCGCCGGTCCAGCGCCCTGTGGCTCTCCCGGCCCCGGCGCGGGGACGCGGCGGTGTATTACTGCGCGCTGAGAGACACGGGGAGAGGAGCCGGGGCTGCGGCCGGGCACGAACCGCCGCGGGCGGGGCCGGGCGGGGCCGGTGGGGGCGGGGGGACAGTCCCGGGCGGGCCCGCCAGGGGGCGCTGCCGCTCAGCCCGCCGGGGCCGCCTCGCCCCGCCCGGCCTCGCCCGGCCCCGGGCCCCGGGCCGCTTCCCCCGCCCGCCCGGCCCCGCCATCGCCACCGGTATCGGTACTGCCATCGACATAGGTCCCTTCGCAGCCCTGCAGCTGCCACGCCGCACAGCCTTGATCCTTCCCTTTCCTTGCCTCTGCTCCTTTCCCTGGTGGTCCCATGTCTTGTACAATCTCAAAACACTTTTTCACTGCATGCTGTAAGAAGTTTGATCCTCCTGTAGCAGAAATACCCCTGAGTTGATTGCATGGTCACATCACCCTTCTGGGAGGTGTCACCTGCAGACAAGGGGTCGATTACAATGCCCTGAGGGTGAGTGAGATGATTTTGGTAAAGAGGGTTGTGTTGGATGTCCTCCTGTAAAGAGGAGGCCTGGTCTAACTCAGGGTAGGGGTGGCCACACCACGTGCTGTTCCCAGAGATGTTTCCCTTGAAGGGTCTCAGCCACGACCTCAGAGAAGAGAGAGAAAATCCCTATAAGGACAGGAAGTCAGACTCCTGCTTCCAAATGCATTTAGCTGAATGGTTCTTGCTCCATTCAAACACTACCGAGGGACAAGGAGCACATCAGTATCAGCTTTCTCCCTCTACCCAAACTAAAGTACCTCAGGAACCAGTGTATCTCCCTGCCTGCCTGTAGTGGCCCACCGTAACCAGAAGATGATTGTTCCTGGAGGAGTTAGGGATCCGCATGGCAACTGACCTGAGCAGGCACGGACACGTGCTGTGCTGTGCTCTATATATCACTTGGCACTCGGCAGTGATGCCACAAACACGTCCTTGTCTTTACCCAGGAGTGAATGAAACACCGTGTTTTCATATGAACGTTATTTTGCTCAGCAGTAGAAATGATGAACAGACTTGCCTATGTCTAAGAAAATCCCATGACAACTCCAGAGACGACAATGTCAGTGAATCTCAGAACAGGCAGGATTTGCAGCACGTGACAAACCCCAACTCAAGGTCCTTTTCATGATCCATATTTGGGATTTGCCAGAATCTGAAGGGGCATAACATTACCTGTGCCATCCCCTTTTCCTTCTTGTCTTATCTCAGTTAATGGTATTTTAACCAACACCTTATGGAGCTGCAGTGCCATTCTTACTGGGATCCATCTACACCCATGCTCCAACCACATGGGTAAAACCAAAACACATTCCTAATTTCCACTATAAATTTCCCCTGTTCCAGACTGTGTCCATTGCCTTTCTTTCCATCACTATGCTCAAGGGGAGTTTTGCTCCCTCTGGCTTCCTCCAATCATCCTCCAGGTTTGGCTCCTCTCTCCATCCTCCAGTCAAGTGTTAGAAGGTTAGAAACCTCTCCCTTTAACATCTCATTTGAAGGCTGAAACAGGTCATTTCTCTCAGCTTCTCCTCATGTCTCACGTTATGGAATCACAGAATTGTTAAATTTTGAAGGGACATGTGAAGGTCACCTGCTCCAATCCCCTGCTCAGGAAGGCTCACCTAGAGCTGCCTTGTCAGGACCATGTCCAGATGGCTTTTGAATGCCTCCAAGGATGGAGACCCCACAAACTCTCTGGGCATCCTGTGCCAATGCTTCCTCATCCTGACAGTCAAACATTGTTCCCTGGTGTTCAGAGAGAGCCTCCTGTGTTTCACTTTGTGCCCAATGCCTCTTGTCCTGTCACAGGGCACCACGCAGAAGAGCCTGGCTCTGCCTTCTTCACACCCTCCCTCCCGATATTTGTACACAGTGATGAGAGCTCCTCTGAGACTTCTCTTCTCTGTGCTGAACAGTCCCAGCTCTTTCAGCTGGGATCTCCATGTGAGACATGCTCCAGGCTATTCATCACCTAAGTAGCCCATGGCTTGACTGTCTCCAGTATGGCTGTGACATACAGTTCTCTGTGAAAACACACATGCTTACACCGTCTGCTGTCACTCAACACTCACATTTGTTCATCCCCCAAATACCAGCACTGTCCCTCAGCCCATCTAACAGCCCTGCCTGGAGCCTGGGCCCTCTCACCCAGCACCTGGGTCTCCTCCTTCTCTCTGGCTAGGCCAGCCTGATGTTCACTAGCAAAAAGATGTGTGAAATCTCCCACTCCTCTCACCATCATCCCCACACACTTGGATCCCTCAAACATTACCATGGCTTGGTAATATCAGCCTGTCTAGCAGCCATGAGTGGGCCCTGGGCTCCCTTACCCACCTCTGTCTCAGACTTCAGATACAGCTTTTCTGCCCACTCCCTGAAATATGCTGCCAATTCCACATACACACCCATGAGCATCGGGTTCATTTCACAAAGAAGAATGAGAAACACACTGAGGTCCCTCCAGTCACTGGTTCTCAGACCTGCCACACATACACATGCAATGTGGTCCCTGCAGTTGCTGACAGCAAGATGTATGACCCCTCTGCCACCTTCTTCCTTCTCCAGTTGCTGGCACCCAGACCTTGCTTACACTCCAGTCCCTCCAGCTGCTGGTGCAGAGGGTGATAGGCTCTATGACCTGTGACCCTTCTCCAGTTGCTGGCACGTAGATTTTACAGCACACGGCCTGGTGATTCAACTGTTAGCCCCTAGGCCTACAATCCCTATGGCATGGGTTGGCTCTCCAAATATTGGCACCCAACTCTCTCTTTCGCACCAGTCTCTCCAGTTGCTGCACTCAGACCTTGCAGTGCTCTGAGATGGGAAATTGAGTGAAGCTACATGTACGGGTGGTCAATAAAGGATTTCATAAGACAAAGGGAATGGTGGTGATCAGGAACAGGGAAAATCCAATCATGTGCTCTGACTGAATACTGCTTCTGTGCTACTGGCTCCTTTTTTCCTTCATTCTCTCTATTGCCTCCCCTTGCTCTTCTGCAGTCCCCTCTTACCCACCACCTTTGACCTTTCTCCTAAGCATGCCTTCAGAACTGTTCCCTATTCCCGCAGGACCCCCTCAACCTCCCAAATCCTCAGGTTCCTCTTGTCACTTCTTGTCACTTACAAAGCTCAGCCTCAAACACTTCAAAGCTTCCCCTGCAGTTCCCTGATGGCCCATCAATTAGAGGCTGAAGAGCTCTGGTCTCCCTCCTTGTCTCCCTCATCACTGCCTGAGAGACTGCTGTCATTGTGTGCCTTGATTATCACTTTCCCTTTTAGTTGATCTTCCCTTTGAAAGGAAAGAGGACTTGATCAGACAGCTTTAGTGAACTGGCGACTCTCACCTTCCACAGGCCTTTACAGTGACCTCTGGTAAAGTTCCTCAGGTGACCGAGTTCCTCAAGACACTGAAAGGGTCCTGTCCCCTGAAACAATTGGATGTCTTCACTCGAGGATCTGGGGTGAAACCACATGGAGAGTCTAGGGTGTCTCTAGAGCTGAAAGAGACCTGAAAAGCAGGGGGACAGCTCAAGGGGTTGAACAGAGCATCTTGTCAAGTGCCTGGCTGATTAGTCTTGCTCACAATTTGAGGCTTTCACTGATCCTCAGAAGCAGGGCTAGGAGGACATTTGCCTTCCTTGGGTTTCTTTTGGCAAGGAGGTAACCCCACAGGAGCCATCGTATCTCCTACCAAGAGGACTTTGCTCCAAGAGTCATCGCAGTTGGCCACTGAGGGAAGAGCAAGACTTCGATAAGCAGCTGCAATACTTCTCCTGAATACTCAGTGCTGTGTCCTGCTCACTTTCAGCAGCTCAGGATTGTTCCTGAATCTGCTGTGGCAATGCACCTGCGTGTCAAGGAAGGCCAACAGCATCCTGGGCTGCAGTAGGAAGAACAACACCAGCAGGACAGGGGGCCTGATCCTTCCTCTCTACTTAATGCTGGTGAGGCCACCTCTGGAGTGCTGGGTCCAGTCCTGGGCTCCCCAGTACAAGAAAGATAGCTGAATGAGCCCAGCAAAATGGTGCAGGGACTGGAGCAGCTTTCCTATGAGGACAGGCTGAGCGGGCTGGCAGTGTTCAGCCTGGGGAAGAGAAGGCTCGAGGGGGATCTTGGCAGTGTCTGTAAATACCTGATGGGAGGGAATGAAGAAGAGACTCTTCTCAGCAGTGCCCACTGACAGAAGCAGAGGTAGTGGACACCGGTTTAAAAACCCAAACTAACATGGTCCTGGGCAACCTGCTCTATCTGACCCAGCTTGAACAGGGGCTGCATGATCTCAGAAGGTGCCTTCCAACCCAACCAGTTCTGTGATTCATTGCAATATGCCCAAATTTTCACCCCCCTGCACAGGCTGGGCAGGCAGAGACCCAGCCTCACCCCAGCACCAGTGTGCAGTTCCTGGGCAGGCTGAGCTCAGAGCTACACCCAAGCAGTGGTGGGGAGGGAGTCGCTCCCCAGCACACACCCTCCCCTTCCTGCGCAGTGCTGCACACTGACGGCACAGATGTGGACTCAGCACACAGAGGCATAGAGCGCTGTCCTGGATTTCGGCATTCCCCACACACAGAAGCACCTGGGAGTCCTCTGCAGACAGCACAGAGGAGAAATTCCCTGAATCCACACGAGCTTTGTACTCACTCACCCCCAGCAGCATTGGAGGGGACTGGTTTGGGAGCTGCTGGTACCAGTAGATGTCGGGGTTGGAATAATTGGTGAAGTCGAAGTATTCTGTCCTGCTTGGATGGTCCTTTCTGGAGGAGATTGGAGCACGGAGTCCTTCTGCGCATGACCTGTAAAGCCAGAAAGGAATTTCAACACTCCTTGCATTGACCCAGCCTTCTCCTGATGATTTTGGCCATTCCTACACAGGCTGAAAGCATTTTATCAAATATGCCTGGGAGAGAAGTTTCCATTTCTAGTGTTGGACTCTACCCTAGCAGCTCTGTCTTTCTCAAAACACCTGTGCAAAAAAAAACCCTAGAAAGGTGGTTGTGAACTCTTACAGGGATGTGCAGAGTCTTCTTCCTCCCTCCATTCCCATCACAGCTGACATCTCTCTGACGATGTTCCAGTCCCACCTGCAGTCCCTGCTCTACCTACAGAATCAGTCCCAGTTTCCTGCAGAGTCACAACTGGAATTTCCCCTCCCACCACTGGCAGGACAACCTCTTGCCCTGCTCCTCCCCAGCCTGAACGCTGTGTCTCACCAAAAGATGCCAGTGCCACCAGTGCTGCCAGGAAAACCAGGACCATGTCACACACTCCCATGCACGGCATGTCCAGGGTACACACAGAAAGAGGGAGATGAAGCTTGAGAGTTCACCAGTTCTCCTCCTTCTGCCAGCCCAAAGCATCCACCAAACCTCAGTGTCAAGGGTGGAGCAACACTCTCCCTGCTGCTGCAGACAGATGTGCTTGGGACTCCACACCTCTGCCACAGGGAGGCTCTGTAGGGAGATAAATTAAAGTTGTTCAAGTGCTCAGCCCTAAGGAAGACACCAAATTGTGACTCTTACTGTGTTCCAGGTTTGCAAGGGCCAAGGGGAGGTTGTTCAGCACTGGGGGGCTCATCTTTGGGCAGTCAGGCCACAAATGGGCTTTTCTCAGCCCTCCAAGTCTGGAGGTGCTTGAGCATCCCCTCAGACACACATACTCTGCTGTAGAAGCGCTGCCTCTCAGCTCGAGGTGACATTGCCAATGGGGTCTGGGGCACCTGAAAATTAAGGCCTGAGCCTGAAGGATGATATCAAGCAGTCTGCTGTCAGGCAACAGGAGGCTACAGGCTGTTTTCCTGCTTTTTGCTGCTCCTGAATCCCAACCAGCCCCCAGCATGGGAGGAGTGTCCATGGTGAACTTCTCCTGCCATCCAGTGTCCAGCCAGAGACAGGGGCCTGCACCCACCTCTCTTGGGGTTGGAGACAGGCCCCTTTGCAGCCCCTGATGTGCTCCTTGCCCCTCAGTAGTGTCTGAAAGGAGGCAGAACCATTTACAAAGAACCTAGATCCAGGAGTCTAACTCCCTGTTCCCACAGGTGTTTTCTCTCCCTTCTCCTCAGACCAAAGATCAGGCCCTTCAAAGGGAAATGTCTCTGGGAACAGCACGTGCTGTGACCACCCCTTCCCCAAGTCAGACACACCACTCTCTCAGGTAGAAGGACATCCAGCACAACCCTCTCCTTCACAGACAGCTTGTCCACATCCCTTCAGGTGTCACAATCATCCCCTTTGTCTGGGGATGTCTTACCCTAGAATGGGGAGAAGAGAGGATCGACTTATAAATGTATTTCTGCCTACAAGGGGATAGGACTTCTTATGGAAGTCTTGGAAAAGCACTGGAAAAACATTTAGGGATTGTCCAAGACATGGGATGCTTAGGGGAAGGGGCAGAGACAAGCAGAGAGAGGGATCAAGGCAGTCTGTCCTGCAGCAAGCATGGGAAGACAGATGGAGGCAGAGATGAGGAAGATTGAGTGTGACCATGAGGCTGATCCATGTGCTGGCCTGGCCATGCCTGTGGCTCTGCCTTGTTTGTCTCCCTGCCAGTAATTCCCTGGAAACACAGTTACAAAGTCCAGCTGGGACAGGCAGGAGGGCTGATGCTTCACTCTGTCATTCAGAAAACTCTGACAATGAGCTTTGAAGAACTCTGTCAGTATCATTCCCAAGATCATTATTCACCTAATTGTGGACATTTTCTGGAACAAAGACCTTATGACACTTAAGGAAAATGACCAGGATGTTATCTTTGTTGTGACTGGTCCATGGGACCACTCTGTTGGTCTGGAAAGGGGGTGGCAGTAGGGGTCTCCACCTGCCCATCCCCCACCCCTTTGTGTGCCCGTTCAGCTCTGGGGTGCAGGGATGCCCCATCCCCACCCCTCGCAGTGCAGCGCTCCAGTGGGTGCCCCATGGGCTCCCTGTGTGTATGTGGTGGGGGTGATCCACTGATCCCTCATCCTGTTTGCTGGTGACAAATCAGCCCTTTTTTCCTGTGGAATAAGTTGTCCTTATTTGCTCTGGGTTTGTGGCATCCAACAGCCTCACTGGCAGCAGGTTCCTCTCTTAGACTGTAGTTTACACCAGCAGAGCAGGACACAACCAGAGACCCTGGGCTGCTGCACAGCAGGGCTTACCTGCTATTTCTGAGGATGTGGGCGAGAGGTGCTCCAGAGCAAAGGAAGGGGAGAAGTGAGAGAAACAGAAGAGACTTCTCTTCCCAGAAGAAGTAGCAGTGTCCCCAGAGAGCTGAGGACATCAGGGGAAGATGTGAAACCTCAGCAGGGAAGAAACCCCTGACCTCCCAGATGGCCCAGCAGTGGCTGTGCAGAAGAGCAGGTGATTCTAGCTGGGGAGGTGAGGACTCCACTGCCAGCTGACCGGGAACAGACTCTTCCCACAACTGGGACCCCCAGAGACCCCAGGGCCCCTCACTGTAGAGATGCTGAGAATGCCCTTGGCTGAGGGAGCCACAGGTGTTGCTGCTGGAGGAGGGAGAAACCCAGAAGGAGCACTTCAGGCATAGGAAGAACAGATTGTTTCCCTCCCCCGCTTCTTCCTTTGTTCCCCCAACAGAGTCATTTCCGGCAGCTCTGTTATCTCGGGGCTGGGAGGTGCTTTTCTGACTCTCTCTCACTCAGCAAATGGGCAGGTTGGTCTCAACATGCACCTCAGATATCTCATCCTCACGTCCTTCCTGGGGCAACTGCTGGGTAAGTTCTGGCTTTCTACAAACACATAGTTCTTCTTCTCCTCAGGAAACCCTCAGCAGCCTTATCGGGTCCATACGGGGAAGTACTGATAAATACCAGGAGACCACTGGTAAAATGTCAGCTGACATCTGTGGTTTTGCACTGATTCTCTCAAGATGCTCTTACTGTTAGAAAGGAGAGAGGAGAGATACCTCAGGCCCCCTCTCCATCTTCTCTCTCCCCTTTGATCCATTCCTCTCTACCGCTCTCTTCAGATCCACCTGCTGTCACCATAGGAGATCTCAGCTGTCTCTGCTGTCTCTTGTTTCTCGATTTACAAAGCAAGTTAGCAGATCCTATCAGTGCTGCTACAGGGACTTTAGAACACTCATCCCACTGACCCCTGAGGATCCTAGGGGCCTCAAGTCTGCCTCCTGCCTGGCACATCCCTGCCATGGCCTCCACTTTCCTCATGGTTGTCAACACAGTGAGGGCTCCTGTTTCCAACACTGGGTTCAGATGTGTGTTTACTGAGGGAGCAAGGACCCCTCAGAGATAACAGGGATGGGGAAGCAGGAGGAAACTTTTTACTGCAGCTCCAAGGGCCCATCAAACTGCTGGAGCGGTGCAGATCCCAGCACACAAAGTACAGGCATGACAGGCTTTTCCCTGCTCCTCTGAGCAGTACGAGAAGGAACAGGGAGATAGGAGCAGTGACAGCACAGCTCCCCTCGGGGTCCATTCTGGTCTGAGATCTCTGAGCTCCTGCCCAAAACTAGTCTCCACCTTGCTGTGCCCAGGCCTCATGATGTTCCTGCAGGGCAAGGGACAGGGAGCCTTCTCCTCCAGGGTTTTTCATCCATTTCTGGTTTGCCTCCCAGAGCCCTTCCCTGCAGAGTCACTGACCTTCCCTTTCTTCCAGGCACCATGGGGCAGACCACAGTCACCCAGCAAGAAGGACAAGTCACAGTGAAGCACAGAGACACTTTCCAGACCAACTGCACATACCAGACCTCTTACTTTAATGGTTTCTCCTGGTACCAGCAGAGGAAAGGCCAAGCTCCCCAGCTGCTCTCATATCAGGCAGCAGCTGGCCCAAGGCACAGTGGCCGTCTCACCACGCTGCTGAACACCACAAGGAAATACAGCGTCCTGCAGCTGGAGGAAGTCAAGGTCTCTGACAGTGCCTTGTACCTCTGTGCTGTGGGTGTCACCCTGGTGCAGGGAGCTTCCTTGTCTGTGCAAGAAGCCAGGGGAGGGAGGGGATGTGTGTGTGCAAGGCTGAGCTTGGGGGAAGGGTCCCTCAGCTCTCCCCTGGCAGCTCTGCTTCCCCTGGGCACCCAGGGATCTGCAGGCCTAAATTTTCTTCCAGGAGGGGAGAGTGTCAGTGGTTTGAGATGAAGGAGAAAGTGGTGAAAGAGTCTCAGGTCCTCTTGTTTTCATCATGGGTTACATGCTTTTTCTGCCCAATGGCTCTGGTGAGGGGGCAGGCAATGCAGGAGGTTGTGGCTGTTTGTTCAATGGTTCCTTGCTGCTGCTCTTTGCTTTCTGTTATTCCCTGCTTCACATTGCTTCTTCAGGTTTTCCTGCAGGCCTGTCTCTTAGAGTACCTGCTCCGGGATGTGTCCCTCAGAGGTAAGAGTTCAAAGTAAGATTGAAAACATATCAATGAGAAGTGAACCTTCTGTCACTCTGTATGTGTGACTGTAATGTTCTAATTTCACATACTATTTTCTAGCTGTCTCTCAGTGTGCTACTCCCACAGTGGGGTACCTGGTAGGATGGGTTTCAGAATTTTAAAGGATCTCACAGTATTATGGATTGTTTCCGTATGATTTTTCCAACTTCTTGTAGGTCTAGGATTACCACAAATAGACCCTTTTCCCAGGTGGAATAGCATTTTTCTGCATCCTTAAAACTGCATGAAAAGAACCCAAGAGGGTGAATGGGGCCCTCTGGTCCCTTTTGCCATATATGTATAGATGCTTCATGGATTGCAAAGACCCATTCAATTTGAAGGGGGTCTGTGGGGTAGATCAGGCCCAGGGTCTGATATACTCCTGCCTCAAACACTAATAACTTCAAGGCCTCCTTATGAACAGGGGTCCAATCCCAAGCCGCTTGGTTACATACTAGGTCATAAAGAGGATGAGATATAATGGAGAAATGTGGAATATATTTTCTCAAGAAAACCAGCAAGCCTAAAACATGTTGAAGTTCCTTTTTATTGTCTGGGACTTCTACCTGTTCCAAGGCAAGCAGGGTTTCAGGAGGTATGCACGCTGTGCCACCTTTCTACCATATGCCTAGAAATTTCACCTCGGGGCAGATAACTCTATTTTCTCAGTGGGAGTTTGGAGGCCCAATTTTTCTAGGTGGGTAATTATGTTTCTTTGGGCTTCAGCCACTGCAGCAACATTGGTCCCCCCTATCAGTACCTCATCTATGTACTGGTATGTTTTTACTCCCTCCTCGGGAAGAGGGGCTTCCGCTAGCGCCTGGGCTAGGGCATGGTGTGCCAAAGTAGGTGAATGTTTATAACCTTGCGGAAGGCAGGTAAAGGTATATTGTATACCATCCCAGGTAAACCCAGATTTGTCTCGATCACTCTCTTGCAGGGGCACCATGGAAAACATGTCTTTAACATCAATAGTTGCTAAAATATCATGACACTGTTCTTGGATAGTGGAGACTAGCTCTACTATGTTAGGGACAGCTCCTGTTAGTGGGCCAGTGCCTGCACTGAGGTGTCGATAGTCAATTGTTAACCACCATTTTCCATTTGGCTTACGTGCTGGTCATATTGGGCAATTATAAGAGGAGTGAGTTTTTATAATTACTGCTGGCTCTTGCAATCTTTTATCACTGGAGTAATTCCCTCTCTGGCTCCCGATGATAAGGGGTAAGGTTTTACTTTTACTCTATTAGATGGAGCAAGTGCTGGGGCTGTCTGTAACAATTGTATGGAGGTGATGGTGGGAGATCCAAATTTCCATTCCCTCCCTCTCGAGTCCTTCCACCCTCTCCCTTTTAATACATCAAGTCCTAGAATGTTCACTGGGTATAGGCCAACACTGATAACTACCCAAATGGGACTGTCTTCTTTGGGCAACCAGCACTTCGCTGTGGCTGTGTTTTGGGGCAGGGACTTCCCAAACACATAGTAACCCATATTTGATTTTTATCTGGTACAATATTGTGGTGGGCTGCCACATCAGCGCATAAAGCTGACACCTACCCTCCAGTTATCTACTAAAAAGGTAACGGATGTTCTTCGGGGCCCTGTGGGGAAAGTAATCATTAGATCTCCCTGCTGATTTGTGGTGAGCTGCCTTACATACATCCACAAGCTGTGCCAGCAAAACCAATTTCCCTGTTTAACACCAGAACCCTAGTGTTTCGGTGGGGGAGCGGGGTTGGGGGAGTGGTCTTTTCAAAGGACAATTGTCAAATTCCATTCTCTTAAGCGAGACTTTGCCTTTTTGTGTGTCATGTGTCCGCCCCCCCCATTTCCCCCACCCCCCGCCCCCCCCACCCCCCCCCCCCCCCCCCGAGCTTCCTACATTGGGGTAGTAATATATCAGCTCCTACGCAATCTCTTCTCAAGTGAGGGGGAATTCCACTGAAGAGGGTTGTGTTTGGTTTCTCCCTGGCGTTAATGTTTTTGCCAAGTGCTCCTGGATCGGGAATACCGCCCTTAGACGGTCTGTATAGCATATAGTTTTAAGGAGTCAGGGAGGCCCTTTGATAGAGGTTTCGGGTCAGCTCTTAACAGCATCGGGAGGGCAGATGGGGTACTAAACGCCTGTCCTGCATAAACTGAAGACAAGCGCCTTCTGCACACTTTAGGTAATTTGGTCCAGCCCCTGCATGGGGATGGTTCCCAGGTCTCCCCACTTCAGGGATCCAGCCCTCCGGCCCAGTATGCCATCTTCTGAGTTAAACACCAGGGAGCCCTGGTATCTGGGACAGTCAGAAACACACCCAGACCCCAGTATTCCTGTGCCTCTTCTTCACTGAGTTTAATTCTGTCTCCCCCCATGAGTGAAACCCTCCACATATATTCAATCTCTGTTTCTCTAGGGAGTCTACTGTATTTTTCCTGCAATTTTGTCAGTTCATTTGGACTATAGGGTATTTATTTTGTTATGATTTCTGGCACAGCATCAGCTTCCCCAGGGTACAGAAATTCTGTTCTGACCAGTGGGCGGAGTTGAGGATTGATTCTCTCTTTTTCGAGCTTTATCTGCTCCATCTCCTCCCAGGGGTAATGGCCAGGTACTTTTCTGTTAATCGTTTTGCATTCCTCTGGTAAATTAGAGCACCCACACTCACTGTCACCATCCTCTTTCAGTGCCTCGGCTAATTCCAAGCGCAACTCTCGCTCCTGAACAAAAGCGTTTCGCCACTGACTTTTTGAACTGTCCTCAGTTACCTCCTCCTGCAGCCGCTTTTCCCGCTCAGCTTCTAATTCTGCTTGTAAGTTCTTAACTAGCCCTTGTAAAGATTCATTCTCTTTCTGCTCAGTCTGCTTCACTATACATCTATCTTTTTGTGCTGCTATCCGTGCTGCTCACAAAACACCACAAACCACAGCTTTTCCAGGTCTCGACCTGTTCTCTTTCACCAAATCCTTTATTTGCTCTGCGACAGTGAGTGGGAATTGCCAGTTGTCCTCTGCCCAGGGTGTCTTTTTAAGAGTTGGGTGAGATTTATACATTTTCAACAGCTCTAGCAAAGGGGAGCAGTCCAGATCAGACTGAACCCAGGAAACCACAATCATCTGCCAGAGAATTCGGACTCGGCTGATTTTATGTCCTCCCTTCTCGAACTCAGTCGATATCCCTTCTACATTCCTCTCACTGACCAACTTGGGGAATCCCACTTCTGACACCAAAATTATTATCTCGTCCCACGTGGTGGACTACGAGGGGGGTGAATCTTTTGAATTCCCCGAGAGCCTGCATGCTGGTCAAAGAGCCAGTCTCTGTTTGACAGAGCTGCAGGACGGCTGAGACACCACAAGGACTCGGAGGAACAGTTGTGCTGGTGACTTTATTAACTGACCACTTTAGTAAGTGAATGGAGACAATTTGGCTACAATCAACTGATAACCCTTCAGAGAACAAATAAAGGCACTTTGGCAATGAAACTATATTCCTAATAACCCGTCAATGAACAACCAATTCAACTCCTACAGAACTTATACACGTGAATATATGTAAGAGAGAGAGAGCAGAAAAGGGAAAGAGAAAAAGACAGGAGGAGGGGATAGAAAAAGGAGAATGAACACCATCGGATCCCACGTTGTCGCAGAGTATCCAGTGCAGTCCATAGGTAGCTGTTTGTCAAAGACATACGTGGGGTATTACCTTTATATAGTCTTTCTTGCACATGTGCAATAGGTTGTTCCAGAAGGTTGTCATTTTCTCTGTCTTGTACCTCCGCAGTTAGGCAAGTTCTGTCTCTGGACAACAACAGCAGGAAACTCGGTTTTGGGGCCACTCCTGTTTAATATCTTTATTGATGATCTGGACAAAGGGATCAAGTGCACCCTGAGTAAGTTTGCAGATGACACCAAGCTGGGTGGGAGTGTTGATCTGCTCGAGGGTAGGGAGGCTCTGCAGAGAGTCCTGGCCAGGCTGGAGCGATGGGCTGAGGCCAACTGGGGGAGTTTCAATAAGGCCAAATGCCGGGTGCTGCCCTTGGGCCACAACAACCCCCAGCAGCGCTACAGGCTTGGGGAGGAGTGGCTGGAGAGCTGCCAGTCAGAGAGGGACCTGGGGGTGTTGATTGACAGCCGGCTGAACATGAGCCATCAGTGTGCCCAGGTGGCCAAGAAGGCCAATGGTATCCTGGCTTGTATCAGAAATAGCGTGGTCAGCAGGGACAGGGAAGGGATCTTACTCCTGTACTTGGCACTGGTGAGGCCACACCTTGATTACTGTGTTCAGTTTTGGGCCCCTCACTACAAAAAGGACATTGAATGACTCAAGCATGTCCGGAGAAGGGCAACGAAGCTGGTGAAGGGTCTGGGGCCAGGTCTTATGGGGAACAGCTGAGGGAACTGGGGGTGTTTAGTCTGGAGGAGATGAGGTTGAGGGGAGACCTCATCGCCCTCTACAACTAACTGAAAGGAGGTTACAGAGAGGTGGGGATGAGTCTCTTTAACCAAGTAACAAGTTGTGCCAGGGAAGGGTTAGACTGTTTATTATCAAGTATTTTTTTACAGAATGGGTTTTTAGACGTTGGAATGGGTTGCTCAGGGCAGCGGTGGAGTCCCCATCCCTGGAGGTGTTTCAGAGTCAGATTGTCATAATGCTTAGGTAGACTTGACAACATTCAGTGTTAGGTTAATGGTTGGACTAGATGAACTTCAAAGTCTTTTCCAACCTAGATGATTCTGTGGTTCTGTGAAGGAAATGGCCCACAGCCCCAGCTCTGCAGAGCTCGCTCCTCTTTCCCCCCACAGGGCATCCAACTTGAGTTGTTTGAGACATCCTCTTTACAAACAGTTTCTTGTTTATGAACAGTGTGTGACACATGGGAATCTCTGCTCTGGCACCTGGAGCACCTCCTCCACCTCCTTCCTCACTGACCTTGGTATCTGCACAGTTGTTTCTCTCACATTTTCTCACTCCTCTCTTCCAGATTATGTTGTGCAAGTTTTTTCCCCTTCTCACATTTATTATCATAGAGGTGCTACCAGTGTCACTGATTGGCTCAGCTTTGGTCAGTGATGAGTCATCTTAAAGTCAACGGGGACTGACTGTGTGTGACATGGGGGAGGCAGCTTCTGGTAACTGCTCACAGTAGCCATCCCTGCAGGCTGCATCCCTGCACCTTTGCCCCATAAAGCAAATACATTCCACCCCTCTGCTCTGTGAATCACATATTTTAGAATTATCATTAATATATACATTCATCACACAATCTACAATGTTCAAAAACTTCACTTACAAAAAGAATTCCTCACACCAAAATCAAAATAACACCATCACAGCACCAACAATAGTGGACATTGTACAGACACTCCTCCCCTCATCCCTTCACCACAATTACAACAGCAGAAATTCCCCACAATTATTCCACTCCTCCCTCTGCAGCAATGTTCAGTCCATGTTCCAGGGTTCCCCAGGGCTCCATTTTAGGGCCATTTCTCTTCAAAGACTTTATAAATGATCTGGATGCCGGAATCAAATGTACTTTAAGTAATTTTGATGATGATACTGAACGAGGAGGAGCTGTGGACTGCCTGGAGGGTAGAGAGGCCTTGCAGAGAGAGCTGGATAGACTAGAGAGCCGGGCAATCTCCAACCTCATGAAATGTAGAAAGAGCAAGTGCCGGATTCTCCACCTGGGATGAGGTAATCCTGGTTATACGTACAAACTGGAGGACAAGGGGCTGGAGAGCAGCCCTGCGGAAAGAGATGTGGGGCTTTGGGTTGATGGCAAGTTGTCTGTGAGTCAACAGTGTGTCCTGGCAGCCTAAAGGGCCAACAGTGTCCTGGGGTGCATCAAGCAGAGCACAGCTAGCCGGTCAAGGGAGGTGATTGTTCCACTCTGCAGTGGTGCCGCCCCACCTCAAGTACTGTGTGCAGGTTTGGGCACCTTGAAATAAGAAAAACATCAAACTATTAGAGTGTGTCCAGAGAAGGGTGACCAAGATAGAGAAAGGTCTTGAGGGCAAGAGTATATATATAAGGAGTAGCTGAGGTCACGTGGATTGTTCAGCTTGGAGAAGAGAAGGCTGAGGGGTGACCTCATCACAGTCCACACCTTCCTCAAAGAGGAAGCAGAAGGGGAGGTGCTGATCTCTTTTTGGTGACCAGTGATAGGAAATGGAATAGAAAGGGAAAGGTCAAGGAAATGGAATGAAGCTGCATCAGGTAAGTTCAGTCTGAACATTAGGAAAAGGTTCTTCACTGAGAGGGTGGTTGGTCACTGGAACAGGCTCCCCACGCAAGTGGTCACAGCACCAAATGTGTCAGAGCTCAAGGAGCATCTGGATGATTCTCTCAGCCATATGGTTTAGTTTTAGGCAGTCCTGCAAGGAGCAGGGAGTTGCACTCAATGATGCTCTTGGGCCCCTACCAACTCGAGATATACTATCATTGTGTGATGCCATGACATGTCAGCACACATGAAAACACATGTGCATGCACAGCCAGTTGCACAGGAACCCCTGCACATGCACACACACACACACACATTCAGCCCCGAGACTTGTCATCACATCAGTGTTCACAGTTGCTCATACGCACTTGCACACTCACACTTGCATGTCGATAGACGTGCAAGCTCGTGTACAGAGATAGATATGTGCTCGTCTGCACACACAGATGCCCACACACATACACACACACGCACACTGACACCACACACACCTACTTGCTCACCTGCAAAAACGCCCGGGTACACAAACCCCTGCACAGACACACACAGACAGGCACTTGTTCACACACACACGGGCACACACTCACTCTCACATGGGCATTTGCAAATGCGCACCCAAGGGCAAACACACAGGCACAAATGCCCCCTCAGGCACAGGCAGGTGCATATGCACATGAGGAAGCACAGCCTCTCCCCACACTCTGAGAACCAGGACTCCACCAGGCAGCTCTCTGCCTCTGTGCCCCTGACAACTCCAGGCAAGTCCTTGGAAGCCCAGTGCTCAGAAGGGAAATCAGACCCCGGCCATCGCTGGTGGATTTAATGACAGCAGAGAGCTTTTGGGCTTTTGTGGGTTGGGCGGAAACAGTTCAATTGATTGTGTTCTCATTACAGGAAAGAGAGAAGGTGTATTGGGTCCAAGCTTCAGGGTCTTTTTTGGAAATTCAGCCTGTTCACAGGCAAAGTCTGCTCGTGAGAGACAAAGTCAAAGCTAGAGACCATCCCTATTGCTGCAGCTGCAGGGCTTCCCCGCTTTACAAGCCAAAACAATCCCAGAGTTGGACAAGATCCAGCCCATCCCTGGTGATCGCCGTGGGGTGGCTGTGGAGGTCTGGGACCAGTTCCAGTTGAGCACAGGGAGAGGTGCTGCCCTGACATGTTCCCATGGCAGCAAAGGGCTGTGTCTGGGGTGAGCCAGATGCCCTGCAGCTGCAAATGCTGAGGCTGGGACACCAGAGAGGAAGGTGGCCTGATGAAGTTGCCTTAAGATAAAGACCTGCTCTTCCGTGGGTGTCTGATGTGTCTGAGGGAAAGATGGGCCAGAGGGAAAGAGAAGGAGGCAAAGAGAGTGAGGTACCTGGAGAAAAGTGTCTCTGTGAGGTCCTGCAAGAGATATGAGAAGTTCCCTTTCCACCTGGATGGGCTAAGAAGGATAAGATTTGGATCTCACCCAGTGGTGGAATTCAGGTCTGTCCTCATGCTGGGATGTTCCCAAAGAGCTGTGAGAGAGGGTTCATGTTCTTGTAGGAAACACAGGACATCTGGGAGAGCAAACAATAAGCATGTTGGAATATGGGGGCACAAAGTAATTCATTCCAGAATGACATTTCACATGACCTGAGTGCTTTCTTACACCCACCTTACCTTTGAAACTGATGGATGATTTGGCCAGTCTTTCCCTTTTCCTTCATGTTTGCAACATCTCATGTGTCCTGGAAAGTGAATGCCATGGCTTAGTGCTGCTGCAGGTGCTGCGGGGACACACTTCAAAGATTGAGCTCATCTTGGGGTTTCCTCCCAGAGCCTTGATTCAAGTGACCCAGTTTTCTCAGGGGACAGGGGCCTTTCAGCATCTTGAGGAACTCACTCACCTGAGGAACTTCACCAGAGGTCACTTAAAGACCTGTGGAATGTGAGAGTATCTGGTGCACTAGGGTTGTCTGATCAAGTGCCCTTCCCTTTCAAAGGGAAGAACAAGTAGAAGGGAAAGTGATAATCAAGGCACACAATGACAGCAGTCTCTCAGGCAGTGATGAGAGTGACAAGAAGGGAGACCAGAGCTCTTCAGCCTCTAATTGATGGGCCATCAGGGAACTGCAGGTGAAGCTTTGAAGTGTTTGAGGCTGAGCTTTGTAAGTGACAAGAAGTGACAAGAGGAACCTGAGGATTTGGGATGTTTGAGGGGGGGTCCTGTAGGACGAGGCAAGAGTTCTGAAGGAATGCTTATGGGAAGGGTCAAAGGTAGTGGGGAAGAGGGGACTGGTGTGGAGCAAGGGGAAGCTGTTACTGATTTGATGTTAATTTGATCTGATTTTAATGATTTTTGGTGATTTTTATTTAAATAAAGAATGATTTAGAGTAATCACACAACCAGTGATGCTGCTACAATGTCCTTTGTAAAGTCCCAGACTAAGGCCACTTAGGCCGGTAATAATCATTAACCAGATTGCTTTTCAAAGAATAAGATTCATGACCAGGTAGTATTAGACTCTTTGGTAAGGACGGTTTATTGCCCTGTACACCAGGTATTCTAAAAGATACATTGTGAAATGGACTCAAGTATGTCAAAATCGTAATGTGATCCAAACTCCTTGAGACAAGGACATTGGAGGGTCTTTCTGTTGAGTCAGTAGTCCATGGTGGTTGTAAAAGCAGCCCCCCAACTCATTTCAGGACTCAAGTGCACATGACCGGAAAGAGGTGGGAATAAGAAAATGAGTTACAGGAATTATCATGTTTATGTATGAGAACTTGTTTATTATCACAGAATCATTCAGGTTGGAAAAGACCCTTGGGAACATCGAGTTCAACCATCAGCCCAACTCTACAAAGTTCTCCCCTACACCACATCCCCCAACATCTCATCTAAATGACCCTTAAATACATCCAGGGGTGGTGACTCCACCACCTCACTGGGCGGCCTATTCCACTCTCTGACCACTCTTTCTGTGAAAAATTTTTTCCTAATGTCCAGACTAAACCTCCCTTGTTGCAGTTTAAAGCTATTCCCTCCTGTTCTATCGCTAATTACCTGTGAGAAGAGACCAGCACCAGCCTCTCTACAATGTCCTTTCAGGTAGTTGTAGAGAGTGATGAGGTCTCCCCTCAGCCTTCTCTTCCTCAGACTAAAGAGTCCAAGCTCCTTCAGTTGCTCCTCAAAGGATTTATTCTCCAGGCCCTTCCCCAGCCTCGTTGCCCTCCTCTGCACTCGCTCCAGCACCTCGAGATCTCTCTCGTATTGAGGTGCCCAAAACTGGACACAACACTCCAGGTGTGGCCTCACCAGTGCAGAGTACAGGGGGACTATCACCTCCCTACTTCTGCTGGTCACACTATTTCTAAGACAAGTCAGGATGCCATTGGCTTTCTTGGCCACCTGGGCACACTGCTGGCTCATGTTCAGTTGCTTGTCAATTAGAACCTCCAGATCCTTTTCTTCCAGACAGCTCCAGCCACACCTCCCCAAGCCTGTAGCCATGCATGGGGATGTTGTGGCCCAAGTGCAGGACCTGGCACTTGGCCTTGTTGAAGCTCATCCCGTTAACATTGGCCCACCAATCCAATCTATCCAGGTCTCTCTGTAGAGCCTCCCTATCTTCATGCAAACCGACACTCCTGCTTAACTTGGTGTCATCTGCGAATTTACTGATGATACACTCTGTGTCCTTATCAAGATCATCAATAAAGATGTTAAACAGAAACGGTCCCAACACTGAGCCCTGAGGAACACCACTTGTGACTGGCTGCCAGCTGGATTTAACTCCATTGACCACCACTCTCTGGGACCATCCATCCAGGCAGTGCTTGATCCAGCAGACCGTACGCTCATCCAGGCCATGGGCAGCCAGTTTTTCTATGAGGATTCTACGGGGAACTGTGTTGAATGCTTTTTGAAAATCCAGGTAGACAATATCCACAGCTTTTCCCTCATCCAATAGTCAGGTCATCTTGTCATAGAAGGAGATCAGGTTTGTCAAGCAGGACCTGCCTTTCATAAACCCATGCTGACTAGGCCTGATCTCCTGGTTGTCCACTATATGACTTTTAATGGCACTCGAGATGACCTGCTCCATGACCTTCCCTGGCACCGAGGTCAGACTGACAGGTCTGTAGTTTCCTGGACCCTCCTTTCTGCTTCTCTTGTAGATGGGTGTTACATTTGCCACCCTCCAGTCCAATGGGACCTCCCCAGTTGGCCATGACTTCAGGTAAATCATGGAAAGCGGCTTAGCGAGCACATCTGCCAACTCCCTCAGCACCCTTGGGTGTAACCCATCCGGTCCTACAGACTTGTGTGCAGCCAAGTGGTGTAGCAGGTCTCTGACCACTTCCTCTGTAATTGTGATGACCTCATTCTGCTTCCCCTCCCCATCTCCCAGCTCATGAGGCTGGGTGTCCAGGGAACAGCCAGTTCCACTGCTAAAGACTGAGGCAAAGTAGGCGTTGAGTACCTCAGCCTTTTCCTCATTCTTAGTTACCATGTTTCCCTCTGCATCCAATAAAGGAGGGAGATTTTCCCTAATCCTCCTTTTGTTGTTAATGAATTTATAGAAACATTTTTTATTATCTTTAACAGCTGCAGGCAGGTTGAGCTCTAGCTGTGCTTTGGCTCTCCTAATGCTCTCCCTGCATAACTTCACTACATCTTTATAGTCTTCATGAAAGACTTGCCCCCACTTCCAAAGGTCATAGATTCTCCTTTTGTTCTTGAGATCCAGCCAAAGGTCCCTGTTTAGCCAGGCCGGTCTCCTGTCCTGCCTGCTTGTTTTTCAGCACATGGGAACAGCCTGCTCCTGTGCCCTCAAGACTTCTCTCTTGAAGTATGTCCAGCCTTCCTGGACTCCCATTTCCTTCAAGGCAGCCTCCCAAGGGATTTTGTCAATCAGTCTTTTGAACAGGTCAAAGTCTGCCCTCCGGAAGTGTAAGGTGGCAGTTTTACTAACCCCTCTCTTTGTTTCTCCACGGATCGAAAACTCAATCATCTCATGATCACTGCACTCTAGATGGCCTCCAACCTTTACCTCCCCTACAAGGTCTTCCCTGTTCACAAGCAGCAGGTCTAGGAGGGCACCTTCCCTGCTCGGCTCACTCACCAGCTGTGTGAGGAAGTTATCCTCCACACATTCCAGGAACCTCCTGGATTGTTCCCTCTCTGCTGTGCTGTGATCCCAGCAGATACCCGGAAGGTTAAAGTCTCCCACAAGAAAAACGGCAAGTGAGTGTGAGATTTCTCCCAACTGTTTATAGAAAGCTTCATTCACCTCACTGCTTTGGTTGGGGGGTCTATAGCAGACTCCCACAGCAAGATCTGCTTTATTGGTCCTTAACCTAATCCAAACACTCTCAACCCCGTTATCACTATACTTGATTTCTGAGCTCTCATAGCATTCTCTAACATACTGGGCCACTCCACCGCCTCTCATTCCCTGTCTATCCCTTCTGAAGAGCTTGTAGCCATTGATTGCAGCACTCCAATCGTGTGAGGCATCCCACCATGTTTCTGTTATGGCTACTATATCATAGTTCTCATGCTGCATCATGGCCTCAAGCTCACCGTTTGTTGCTCATACTGCGTGCATTGGTGTAGATGCACTTGAGATGAGCTAGTGAATTCAACACCTTTTTGTGAGCACGTGCCCCATTCCCTACAAGACCCTTCTCAGGTGCTTCCACGGTCCCTAAACATCATTCCCTTCTCTCAAATGAAGAGGCAGAGGGAGAGCCCTCACCAGTCCACCATTCTTCAAGCTTTGGCATGCTTTCCTTGAGCTTTTTCCTAACAGGCCCAGTTATCTCCCTGTCCCCCCTCATATCTAGTTTAAAGCCCAGTCAATAAGCCCTGCCAACTCCTGCCCCAGAATCCTTTTCCCCCTGTGGGACAGCTGCATCCCACCTGTTTCATTTGTCACCAGCAGACCAGGTGCCTTATAAACCTCGCCATGGTCAAAGAACCCAAAATTCCAACGGTGGCACCAGTCTCTGAGTCATGTGTTAATCAGATACGTTTTCCACCCTCTATCAGTGGTTTTCCCTTCCACTTGAAGGATTGATGAACATACGACCTGAGCTCCCGAGCCTTCAATTAGCCACCCCAGCGCCTTGAAGTCCTTTTTGAGTGACTTAAGACTTCTCTCTACCACCTCCTCGTTACTTGCCTGGATAACCAACAAGGTGTAGTAATCAGAGGGCTGCACCAGAGCAGTGACCTTCCTTTTAATATCGAGAGCACATCCGCCAAATCCTGCTGCTGTCCCACAGGGCTGTCCAGAAGAGACTCTCTTTCTGACAAGGGCTGTGTACAGTGGGTAAATGTTCTAAGCCCATCTCCCCTCCTGAATATTTGTCTGCCTGGGCTCAGGCCCAGCTTGGACACAGTGCAGCCAAGGCTTCCCCCCTTCCCTTGAGTGACCTTGGGGAGATCTGTGCCAGGGAGCTCTGCTGGGAGAGCTCAGCCAGGGCTGATTCCCCTCTCCGTGGAGCTGCTGCTGGACTGAGGCTCTCGTGTAGCTGAGGGAAACCTTGCTGGTGTGTCAGGAGGTAACAGGCACTGTGGACAAGGAAAGGGCAGGGGAGGTGTGTACCTACAGTTTAGCAAGACCTTGACAACCTCTCTCACACTTCTCTTATGTCCACCTTGGAAATGAATGGGTTCAGGAAGAGGATGATCAGCTGGGTGGGATATTGGCTGGACTACCAGGCTCAAAGAGTTGTGACCATAGTCCAAAGCCCTGCCGGCCATCACTCACTAGTGTGATCTAGTAGTAGGGATCAGTAGTAGGAGCAATGCTGTTTAAAGTTTTCATGAATGCTGTGAGTAGTGGGAAGTGGGTGAGTCCCAGCAAGTCTGTGGAAAACACCCAACAGTGTCTCCAGGCTGGAGAAGGAGAGAAGGAACATGTTTCCCAGGGAAGTTTGGCAGTGTCCACCCTGGGAGGTGTTCAGGGCTGGACTGAATGTGACTTTGAGTGACTTGATCTAAGGGGATCTGTTGCAAGCGGGGGTTGATCCAGACAACCTCTGTGTGTCCCTGCTCGGCTACACTGTGGCTCTGTGATTCCCCCTGTCCCCTGCCCTCCCTGAAGCCTGCACGCCCAGGTCACCCTTGGCCTCCCATCCCCTCTGCTAGAGAGCAGCTCGGAGGCATTGTGCTCGGCCTGCAGAGGGGCAGCTGAAGGGAGGCTCTCAGCCTCCTCCGTGCCATGGGCAGGAGGTGAGTGGCTGCTGTTTGCAGGCGCTGAGCTCGGGGACAGCTCTGGGAAGCTGCTGCATGTGCTGGGCCAAGGCCCTGCTGCTGCCCCAGGCTGCAGCTGGCGCTGGGCAGGCTTCTTGTTGCTGGGGAGCCCTTGCTGGAGGAGGGAGAGAGTGGGATTGCCGGGAGCGCAAGTGGTGGCGGTGCAGAGCCGCTGAGCACTCTGAGCCCGGGCGAGCCCCCGAGCGGCGCCGGCGCAGGGCTCAGCCCCGGGGCGGAGCTGGCGGCGGCCGAGAGGAGCGGAGGCGGCCGAGAGGAGGCGCCGCGGCCGGAGCAGAGAGCCGGGGCTGGCGGGGGGCAGCGAGGCGCGGGCGGCGGAGCGGCGGGATGCGGCGGGGCCGGGGCGCAGGGCTGGCGGGGCTGGCCGCGGTGCTCCTGGGTGCGCGGGGCTGCCGGCGGCAGCTGGGACAGGAGCTACGAGGGGGGCTGGGTTTGGGCCCGGGACTTGCTTCTATCCCTCCTGCTCCTCTTGAACCTTATTCCCTTCTCTGTCCTCCTTCTGCCGCCAATGAGCTCATTCCCTCCCAGCTTGTCTCTCCATTTTTTTATTCCACTTGTCCCTCCCTCCCTTCCTCCCAGCCAATCTCTTTTCCTCAGTCCCTTCTCCTCTTCCTCACTCGGACTGTCCTTCCAAACATCCCTCATACATTCCTGTCCCCAAACAACCACTCTCAGGGAAAGTGTCTCTCCATCCCGTGTTCTCAGATCACACCCCCATCATCTGTGATGTGTCCCCTTCTCCCCTCTCCGGCTGCACGACATGTTCAGCTGAAGCAAAGGGATTCTTCTTTTCTCCTCGGCAGTGGCTGCGGGCAGAGCCCAGGTGCAGCAGGAGCCGTCGGCAGAGACCACCGAGGGCACCGGCGTCACCATCAACTGCTCCCACCCCAACGCAAAAATTTCCGACCCCATCCAGTGGTACCGTCAGCTCCCGGGCCGAGGCCCCGCACTTATCGTGAGCGCTTATCAGGGCTCCAGAGATCTGCAGGCCCCGCCGGGGCGGCTGTCGGTGGCGGCAGACCGCCGGTCCAGCGCCCTGTGGCTCGCCCGGCCCCGGCGCGGGGACGCGGCGGTGTATTACTGCGCGCTGGGAGACACGGGGAGAGGAGCCGGGGCTGCGGCCGGGCACGAACCGCCGCGGGCGGGGCCGGGCGGGGCCGGCGGGGGCGGGGGGACAGTCCGGGGAGGGCCCGCCAGGGGGCGCTGCCGCTCCGCCCGCCAGGGCAGCCTCGCCCCGCCCGGCCCCGCCCGGCCCCGCCCGGCCCTGCCTGTCCCTGGGCCCCGCGCCGCTTCCCCCGCCCGCCCGGCCCCGCCACCAACACCGGCACCACCAGGCCCCCCCAGCAGTCAAGGCCTGGCCTCAGCACCTCTTCTCATTGACGGCCGCTGCGGGTCTGTGCTCCCGAGGCCACCAAAGAGCCGCGCTTGGGCAGCGCTGCCCAGGGACAGGCAGACGGGCTGGGCAAGGCAGGCAGGGCAGGGCGGGCTTTCCCCCAGGCTCTCTTGCTGCCTCCCGACGGGCTCAGACTCTGCTGCCTAACGGGGCATCCTCGGGCCTGTCTGTAACGGCCGGCCAGCTCTGCCTCAGAAATGCCTCGCCCAGGGGACAGAGTCCCAGAGCTTTTGCCCTTCCCGGGCACATGCACCAAGGGCTCCCCCAAGGCTGTTAGTACCGCCAACAGCCTCCCTGCACGTTCGACGGAGCCAATTAGCAACGGGGCAATTAAGAAACCAACGCACCCAGGAAGTACCCGGTGCAGCAGAGCTCCTCCTGCCCACGGGCAGCCGGGCAGCCCTCGGCTCACACGGAACATACAGGGCCCCTCCTCGGGCTCCGGCCTTTCCCCCCGAGGACAGCCAAGGGAACCCCGAGCAGGTGCTTTCCTCTGCCCCGGCCCCACGGGCACTCCAGGGCTGAGTTGCTAATGCAAAACTTTCCTTAGGAAAGAACAGCCAGAAGGGGTTGCACATTTCATTACTTTCTAAAAGCTCTAATATACAATGAAAAACTGCATCCTCAGTTACAGGCTCTCACGGATCTTTCAAAATGTTTCTGCTCATGTTACAGATTCATCCCACGGAGTCAGGAGTTCAAGCTCCACAGCCAGAGGAGAAGCAGATGTCGAGGTCACAGGCACCTTCAGGTGCTCCCCAGAGTGGCTCATTGTTGAGACCATAAGCCTGTTTGACAGGATTCAGAACTTTCTGATTTGAGGCCCAGGAGACACAGTAAAAGCCTGGTCTGGGCACCTGAGGTGGGTTAAACTTGGCTGGGTGCCAGGTGCCCCACCAAGCTGCTCTATCACTGCTCCTCTTCAACTGGACAAAGGAGAGAAAATATTACCAAAGCCTTGTGAGTTGAGATAAGGAAGGAAAGATCACTCAGCAATTACAGGCACAGGCAAAAACCACTCACTTTGGGGAAATCAGTTTAATTTATTGCCAATCAAATCAGAGTAGGATGGTGAGAAATGAAAAACAAGTCTAAAACACCTTCACCCTTCCCCCCTTCTCAGGCTCAGCTTCACTCCTGAATTCTGTGCCTCATCCCCCTAAGCAGCACAGGGGGATGGGGAATGGGGGTTGTGGCCAGTTCATCACACATGTCTCTGCTGTTCCTTCCTCCTCACGCTCTTCCTCTGCTCCAATGTGGGGTCCCTCCCATGGCAGACAGTCCTCCATGAACTTCTCCAACGTGGGTCCTTCCCATGGGCTGCAGTTCTTCACTGGGAAGAGCCTGCGGGCTCCAGCCGTTCGCCTGGGAACCCTGTGTGGCTCAAGTAGCCAACACAGCTCTTCAAAGTCCATGGTCAGAGGGTTCCAAGGCACAGAGTGAAGGATCAGCCATGGTGCCTGTCCCAGCTGGACTTTGTAACTCGGTTTGCAGGGAACTACTGGCAGGGGGACAAACAAGGCAGAGCCACAGGCATGGCCAGGCCAGCACATGGATCAGCCCCATGGTCACATGGCATCAGCCCCTCTTGTCCCTGTTTCCAGCTCTCCTCCCGTGTCTGCTCCAGGACAAACTGCCTTGATCTGTGTCTCTGCTGCTTCCCCGACACAACCCCTTGCACAATCCCCAAATGCTTTTCCACTGCATCCCATAAGGATTTCAATCCCATTGTAGGCAGAAACACCCCTAAGTTTATAAGATGATCCTCTCTTCTCACACTCCTCAGAGGTGTCACCTCCAGACAAGAATTCAACTGTGATACCTGAGGGGTATCCCTGAACAAGATGTCTGTGGAGCAGAGGGTTGTGCTGGATGTCCTCCTGTCCAAGAGAGGTCATGTCTCTGACTCTGGCTGGAATGTTTACAGCACTTGTTGTTCCCAGAGACATTTCCCTTGAAGGGCCTCATCTGTGGTGTGGGGAGAAGGGAAAGAGAACTCCTGTAGGGACAGGGACTCCTGCTTCCAGCTGCCTTTGGCTGTTCCAGGTTCTACCTCCCTTCAGACACTACTAAGGAGAGACAAGGAGCACATCAGGTGCTGCAAAGGGGCCTGTCTCCAACCCCGAGAGAGGTGGGTGCAGGCCCCTGCCTCTGGCTGGACACGGGATGGCAGGAGAAGTTCACCATGGACACTCCTCCCATGCTGGGGGCTGGTTGGGCTGGTTGTGATCTCCAGGAACAGCAAGAAGCAGGCAAACAGCCTGCAGCTTCCTATTGCCTGACAGCAGGCTGCTTGATATCATCCTTCAGGCTCCTGCCTGAACTTCCAGGTGCACCAGACCCTGTCGACAATGTGATCTGGAGCTGAGAGGCAGCACTTCTACAGCAGCGTATGTGTGTCTGAGGGGATGCTCAAGCACCTCCCGACTTGGAGGGCTGAGAAAAGCCCATTTGTGGCCTGACTGCCCAAAGATGAGCCCCCCAGTGCTGAACAACCTCCCCTTGGCCCTTGCAAACCTGGAACACAGTAAGAGTCACAATTTGGTGTCTTCCTTTGGGCTGAGCACTTGAACAACTTTAATTTATCTCCCTACAGAGCCTCCCCGGGCAGAGGTGTGGAGTCCCAAGCACATCTGTCTGCAGCAGCAGGGAGAGTGTTGCTCCACCATTGACACTGAGATTTGGTGGATGCTTTGGGCTGCCAGAGGGAGGAGAAGTGGTGAACTCTCAAGCTTCATCTCCCTCTTTCTGTGTGTACCCTGGACATGCCGTGCATGGGAGTGTGTGACATGGTCCTGGTTTTCCTGGCAGCACTGGTGGCACTGACATCTTTTAGTGAGACACAACATTCAGGCTGGGGAGGAGCAGGGCAAGAGGTTGTCCTGCCAGTGGTGGGAGGGGAAATTCCAGTTGTGACTCTGCAGGAAACTGGGACTGATTCTGTAGGTAGAGCAGGGACTGCAGGTGGGACTGGAACATTGTCAGGGAGATGTCAGCTGTGATGGGAATGGAGGGAGGAAGAAGACTCTGCACATCCCTGTGAGTGTTCACAACCACCTTTCTAGGGGTTGTTTTTGCACAGGTGTTTCGAGAAAGACAGAGCTGCTAGGGTAGAGTCCAACACTAGAAATGGAAACTTCTCTCCCAGGTATATTTAATAAAATGCTTTCAGCCTGTGTAGGAATGGCCAAAATCATCAGGAGAAGGCTGGGTCTATGCAAGGAGTGTTGAAATTTCTTTCCGGCTTTACAGGTCATGCGCAGAAGGACTCCGTGCTCCAATCCCCTCCAGAAGGGACCATCCAATCAGGATACAACACAACACTCTGATTTCTCCACCAGCTATTACAACCCTGACATCTACTTGTACCAGCAGCTCCCAAACCAGTCCCCTCCAATGCTGCTGGGGGTGAGTAAGTACAAAGCTCGTGTGGATTCAGGGAGTTTCTCCTCTGTGCTGTCTGCAGAGGACTCCCAGGTGCTTCTGTGTGTGGGGAATGCCGAAATCCAGGACAGCGCTCTCTGTCTCTGCGTGCTGAGTCCACATCTGTGCCCTCAGTGTGCAGCACTGCGCAGGAAGGGGAGGGTGTGTGCTGGGGAGCGACTCCCTCCCCACCACTGCTTGGGTGTAGCTCTGAGCTCAGCCTGCCCAGGAACTGCACACTGGTGCTGGGGTGAGGCTGGGTCTCTGCCTGCCCAGCCTGTGCAGCAGGGAGAAAATCTGGGCATATTGCAATGAACCACAGAACTGGTTGGGTTGGAAGGCACCTTCTGAGATCATGCAGCCCCTGTTCAAGCTGGGTCAGATAGAGCAGCTTAACCAGGACCATGTTAAGTTGGTTTTTAAACCGGTGTCCACTACCTCTAGTCCTGTCAGTGGGCACTGCTGAGAAGAGTCTCTTCTTCATTCCCTCCCATCAGGTATTTACAGACACTGCCAAGATCCCCCTCGAGCCTTCTCTTCCCCAGGCTGAACACTGCCAGCCCGCTCAGCCTGTCCTCATAGGAAAGCTGCTCCAGTCCCTGCACCATTTTGCTGGGCTCATTCAGCTATCTTTCTTGTACTGGGGAGCCCAGGACTGGACCCAGCACTCCAGAGGTGGCCTCACCAGCGTTGAGGACAGAGGAAGGATCAGGCCCCCTGTCCTGCTGGTGTTGTTCTTCCTACTGCAGCCCAGGATGCTGTTGGCCTTCCTTGCCACGAGGGTCCATTGCCACAGCAGAGTCGGGAACACCCCTAAGCTGCTGAAGCTGACTGGGATAGAGCTGTGAGTATTCAGAAGTATCGCAGCTGCTTGTCCAGCTCTTACTCTTCCTCAGCATCCACCAATGAACATTATAGGAGGAGGGGGCTCTTGGTAGGAGACATAAGTGCTCCTGTGGTTTTACCTCCCGGAAATAAAAGCCAAAGGAGGGAAAATGTCCTCCTAGCCCTGCACCTGGGGATCAGGGAAAGCCTCAACATGTGACAAAGACCCATCAGCCAGACACTGGACAAGATGCTCTGTTCAACCCCTTGAGCTGCCCCCCTGCTTTCAGGTCTCTTTCAGCACTAAGGACACCCAGAATCACCACGAGGTTTCCCCCCAGAGCCTTGACTCAAGAGATCCTATTGTTTCAGCGGACAGGACCCTTTCAGTGTGCCTTGAGGAACTCACTCACCTGAGGAACTTCACCAGAGGTCACTGCAAAGGCCTGTGGAAGGTGAGAGTGGCCAGTTCACTAAGGCTGTCTGATCAAGTCCCCTTTCCTTTCAAAGGGAAGAACAAGTCAAAGGGAAAGTGATAATCAAGGCACACAATGACACCAGTCTCTCAGGAAGTGATCAGTGTCCCATCAGGGAACTGCAGGTGAAGCTTTGAAGTGTTGGAGGCTGAGCTTTGTAAGTGACTAGAAGTGACAAGAGGAACCTGAGGATTTGGGGTGTTTGAGGGAGTCCTGCAGAAGTAGGCAAGAGTTCTGAAGGAATGCTTAGGGGAAGTGTCAAAGGTGGTGGGGAAGAGGGGACTGGGGAAGAGCAAGGGGAGGCAATAGAGAGGAGGAAGGAAACTGGAACCAGCAGCACAGAAACACATGTTGGGATGATGCCTGTGCCTGATCACTACTGTACCTCTTGTCTTATGAAATCCTTTTTCAACCATCCTACTGAGTAACTTCACTCCCTTTCCAAATGTGAGGGTTGCAAGGTCTGAGTGCCAATAAGTGGAGAGAGGGATGTGAAAGAGAGAGTTAGGTGCCAGTATTTGAAGAGCCAACCTATGCCCGTAGAGATTGTATGCCTGGGTGTCAGCAGTTGAATCACCAGGGTGTGTGCTGTAAAATCTAAGTGCCAGCAACTGGAGAAGGGTCACAGGTCATAGAGCCTATGACCCTCTGCGCCAGCAGCTGGAGGGACTGGAGTGTAAGCAAGGTCTGGGTGCCAGCAACTGGAGAAGGAAGAAGGTGGCAGAGGGGTCATACATCTTGCTGTCAGCAACTGCAGGGACCACATTGCATGTGTATGTGTGGCAGGTCTGAGAACCAGTGACTGGAGGGACCTCAGTGTGTTTCTCATTTTTCTTTTTGACATGAAACCGATGTGCATGGGTGCGTATATGGAATTTCACAGAATCACAGAATCATCTAGTTTAGAAAGGACCTTGAAGATCATCTAGTCCAACCGTTAACCTAGCACTGACAGTTTCCAACTACACCATATCGCTAAGCGCTATGCCGACCTGACTCTTAAACACCTCTAGGGATGGGGACTCCATCACCTCCCTGGGCAGCCCATTCCAACACCCAACAACCTGTTCTGAAAAGAAATACTTCCTAATATCTAGTGTAAACCTTCCCTGGCACAACTTGAGGCCATTACCTCTTATCTTATCCCTCATTACTTGGTTAAAGAGATTCATCCCCAGTTCTCTGCAAACTCCTTTCAGGTAGTTGTAGAGGGCAATGAGTTCTCCCCTCAGCCTTCTATTCTCCAAACTAAACAACCCCAGTTCCCTCAGCCGCTCCGCATATTGCACTCCCATTTGCAGCATATTTCAGTGAGTGGGCAGAAAAGCTGTATCTGAAGTCTGAGACAGAGGTGGGTAAGGGAGCCCAGGGCCCACTCATGGCTGCTAGACAGGCTGATATTACCAAGCCATGGTAATGTTTGAGGGATCCAAGAGTGTGGGGATGATGGTGAGAGGAGTGGGAGATTTCACACATCTTTTTACTAGTGAACATCAGACTGGCTTAGCCAGAGAGAAGGAGGAGCCCCAGGTGCTGGGTGAGAGGGCCCAGGCTCCAGGCAGGGCTATTAGATAGGTTGAGGGCCCGTGCTGGTATTTGGGGTGTGGTGGTTAGGTCCTGTCGGGGTCTGAGACCACGTGGCCGCTGCCCGTCCCCCACAAAGGGAGTGAAATACAAAGCCCTGGGGCTGAGATAAGGAGAGGTTTAATACAACAGTGCAACAGCAACAAAATAAACAACAACAATAGCAATAACAATAGCAGTAATAACAATGAACAGAGCAAGATATCTACCGATACAGCAGTGAGAACAGAGAGATGGCATAACACACGCGTTAACCGACTCTCCTGTGCTCCCGCGCTTGGGCGCCAGGAGGTGATGTCAGCATGGTATATGAATAACCTGGCTAGAGCTTCCCCCCCACTACTGGGGAAACTTAACCCTATCCTAGCTGAACCAGACATAGGGGATACACAAACGTGACTTGTGAGTGACAACAGCGGGTGAAGCGTGTGCGATTTCACTGAGAACTCTATGTCACAACCATACTGGAGACAGTCAAGCCACAGGCTACTTAGATGATGGAGAGCCTGAAGCATGTCTCGTATGGAGATCCCAGCTGAGAGAGCTGGGACTGTTCAGCACAGAGAAGAGAAGTCTCAGAGGAGCTCTCATCACTGTGTACAAATATCGGAAGGGAGGGTGTGAAGAAGGCAGAGCCAGGCTCTTCTGCGTGGTGCCCTGTGACAGGACAAGAGGCATTGGGCACAAAGTGAAACGCAGGAGGCTCTCTCTGAACACCAGGGAACAATGTTTGACTGTGAGGATGAGGGAGCACTGTCACAGGATGCCCAGAGAAGTTGTGGAGTCTCCATCCTTGGAGGCATTCAAAGGCCATCTGGACATGGTCCTGACAACACAGCTCTAGGTCACTCTTCCAGAGCATGGGGTTGGAGCAGCTGACCTGCAGACATCCCTTCCAAATTTAAGAATTCTGTGATTCCATAATGTGAAACATGAGGAGAGGCTGAGAGAAATGACCCGCTTCAGCCTTCAAATGAGACGCTAAAGGGAGAGGTTTATAATCTTCTAACACTTGACTGGAGGATTGTGGAGGTTTGAACTCAGCCGGCAGCCAGACACCGTGTGGCCAGCTGTTCACCTCCCCCTCTCCCCTCTGGTAAGATAGGGGAGGGACAAAAGAAGAGAATTCGTGGGTTGAATAAAAAGAAAGAATTTACTAAATATAACAAGAGAACAACAGTAACAATAGTGAGTTCAAAAAGAAAACGGGTAAAATGCAGCAGTGGCTTACCGAGCGCGACGACCGCCCCCCCCCCCAGCAACAATACTGCAGAGAGAGAGAGAGAGAGACAGAGAGCGTGAGTGCCCGCCCTGATGGTATGAAATACTCCAATGAAAATTAACTCCATCCTGGTCGAAACCAGGACAAGGATGAAGAGAGGAGCCAAACCTGGATGAAGATTGGAGGAAGCCAGAGGGAGCAAAACTCCCCTTGAGCATAGTGATGGAAAGAAAGGCAATGGACACAGTCTGGAACAGGGGAAATTTATAGTGGAAATTAGGAATGTGTTTTGGTTTTACCCATGTGGTTGGAGCATGGGTGTAGATGGATCCCAGTAAGAATGGCACTGCAGCTCCATAAGGTGTTGGTTAAAATACCATTAACTGAGATGAGACAAGAAGGAAAAGGGGGATGGCACAGGTAATGTTATGTCCCTTCAGATTCTGGCAAATCCCAATTATGGATCATGAAAAGGACCTTGAGTTGGGGTTTGTCACGTGCTGCAAATCCTGCCCATTCTGAGATTCACTGACATTGTCGTCTCTGGAGTTGTCATGGGATTTTCTTAGACATAGGCAAGTCTGTTCATCATTTCTACTGCTGAGAAAAATAACGTTCATATGAAAACACGGTGTTTCATTCACTCCTAAAGACAAGGACGTGTTTGTGGCATCATTGCCGAGTGCCAAGTGATATATAGAGCACAGCACAGCACGCGTCCGTGCCTGCTCAGGTCAGCTGCCATGCGGATCCCTAACTCCTCCAGGAACAATCATCTTCTGGTTACTGTGGGCCACTAGAGGCAGGCAGGGAGATACACTGGTTCCTGAGGTACTTTAGTTTGGATAGAGGAGAAAGCTGATACTGCCTGGAGGATTCAAAAGGGACAGTCGGGATCTGCAGGGCTTGGAGTGTCATTCTTCAGGTGTCAGAGAGCTGCATCCTAGAGGTGTGCTGAGGGAGGTGTAGGGGCAGACACTACGATGGAGCCAGGTGCAGAAAGTCAAACAAAGAGAGTATTAGCGATGTTGAGAGAGGAGACACAAGCATCAAGAATGGAGAGACTCCCAATGAGGATGGTTGCAGGTTGAGGACTATGGCTGTGTTTCTCCTCTCAGTAGAAATACAGAAATCCTCATCTTCCTGAACATGTCTTATGTCTGCTACGAAGCCTAGGGAGGCAGATCCACCTCCGGAGCTTGTTGTAGGGTTGTTACTGTAAAAGCCAGCAGAGGATCTCTCTAAGACTCCTTTTGGAGTTTTAGAAAGCAGGCATTCTTTGTTGCAGCACTAGGCACACATGCAAATACCTTCATATTGTGTGCCCACGAGTGTGCCTAAGATCTATAAGCGGCAGCTAATATACAGTGTGATCATTCATAGTCACATTTTTTCTGAGAAGTGAGTTACATATGCATTAGATTTCCTGCAACTAATTATAATATCTGCATCCCATTTTTCTTGCTGGGTGGTGGTCTCGAGGGGTCCCTGGTGGTCGTTGGTAGTCTTCCTCACCATGTCTGTTGGTTGACCTCAGTGCTCACACATGCTCACAAAGGCCTGTTTAGGAGGTACTGTGCAGCTGTTTGTGTCTTGAGCTGGTTTGTTTTAATTTGCCCTGTCCGTGTTCCTGTTATCTTTAAGAATAGGCCCCGACTGTCTTATTTATTAATGTCTTGTCTTCAAACCCCTTTCTTCTTCACAAAAGCATGAAACTTCAGCTGTATCTGCACACTCCAGAAGTTGCATTGACATTGACCTACATTATTCTCAGAAAAAAGTATGTTCAGCAAGATGAAAAAGCAAGATGAAAAAAATCTGTTAGCAAGCTGTTTTGGCTCACAGGATAAGCTTCAGCCTGTTCTTCCACTGGGAAAGACTGTGTTGGCCTTAGAACCCACCACTTCTCTAGAAACCTCCTTTTACAGCCTTGGGAGGTTCAGCACTTCCATAAGAATATTCCTGTTATTACCATTATTGTTACTTGGATTATTATTCGCCTCATTGTGGAGGTTTTCTGTTGGAAAGCCCATATAAGACTTAAGGAAAATGACCAGGATGTTATCTTTGTTGTGACTGGTCCATGGAACCACTCTGGAGTTGATCTGGAAAGCGGGTGGCGGTAGTGGTCTCCACCTGCCCCTCCTCCCATCCCTTCGTGTGCCCTTTCAGCTCTGGGGTGAAGGGCTGCCCCATCACCACCCCTTGCAGTGCAGCGCTCCAGTGGGTAGCCCCTGGGCTCCCTGTGTGTGTGGCGGTGGGGCGTGACCCACTGATCCCTCATCCTGTTTCCTCCTGACACCTCAGCCCTTTTCCCTGTGGATTAAGTTGTCCTTCTTGCCTCTGGGTTTGTGGCATCCAGCAGCCTTGCTGGAGACAGGTTCCTCTCTTAGACTGTGGTTTACACCACCGGAGCAGGACACAGGCAGAGCCCCTGGGTTGCTGCACAGCAGGGCTCATCTGCTATTTCTGGGGTTTGGGCGAGAGGTGTTGCAGAGCAAAGAAATGGGAGATGTGAGAGAAACAGAAGAGACTTCTCTTCCCAGAAGAAATAGCAGTGTCCCCAGAGAGCTGAGGACCTCAGGGGAAGATGTGAAACCCCTGACCTCCCAGATGTCCAGCAGTGGCTGTGCAGAAGAGCAGGTGATTCTAGCTGGGGAGGTGAGGACTCCACTGTCAGCTGACCGGGAACAGCCTCTTCCCACAACTGGGACCCCCAGAGCCCCCAGGGCCCCTCACTGTGGAGATGCTGAGAATGCCCTTGGCTGAGGGACCCACAGAGGAGGGAGAAACCCAGAAGGAGCATTTCAGGCATAGGAAGAACAGATTGTTTCCCTCCTCTGCTTCTTCCTTTGTTCCCCCAACAGAGTAATTTCCGGCAGCTCTGTTATCTGGGGGCTGGGAGGTTCTTTTCTAACTCTCTTTCACTGAACAAATGGGCAGGTTGGTCTCGATAGGCAACTCGGATATCTCATCCTCACAGCCATCCTGGGGCAACTGCTGGGTAAGTCCTGGCTTTCTACAAACACATAGTTCTTCTTCTCCTCAGGAAACCCTCAGCAGTCTTATCGGGTCCATATGGGGAAGGAGTCCTGAATAACAGGAGAACACTGGGAAATGTCAGCTGACATCTGTGGTTTTCACTGGTTCTCTCAAAATGCTCTTACTTTTGAAAAGGAGAGAGGAGAGATACCTCAGGCCCCCTCTCCATCTTCTCTCTCCCCTTTGATCCATTCCTCTCTACCGCTCTCTTCAGATCCACCTGCTGTCACCATAGGAGATCTCAGCTGTCTCTGCTGTCTCATGTTTCTCGATTTCCAAAGCAAGTTAGCAGATCCTATCAGTGCTGCTACAGGGACTTTAAAGCACTCATCCCACTGACCCCTGAGGATCCTAGGGCCCTCAAGTCTGCCTCCTGCCTGGCACATCCCTGCCATGGCCTCCACTTTCCTCCTGGTTGTGAGCATATCAAGGGCTTGTCTTTCAAACACTGGTCTCAGCTGTGTGTTTACTCAGGGACGAAGGACGCCTCAGAGAAAACAGGGATAGTGCAGCAGGAGGAAGCTTTTTAATGCAGTTCCAAGGGCCCCTCAACATTACGGAGGGGTACTGGTACCAGCACACAAAAGACAAACATGACAGTCTGTTCCCTTCACCACTGGACAGTAGACTAAGGAACAGAAACACAGCACAGCTCTCCTCAGGGTCCATTCTGGTCTGAGATCTTGGAGCTCCTGTCCAAAACTAGTCTCCACCTTGCAGTGCCCAGGCCTCATGATGTTACTGTAGGGCAAGGGACAGGAAGCTTTCTCCTCCAGGGTTTTAAATCCATTTCTAATATGCTTATACAAGGCTTCCCAGTAGAGCTATTGAGCTTCCCTTTCTTCCAGGCACCATGGGGCAGACCACAGTCACCCAGCAAGAAGGACAAGTCAGTGCAGAGGAGAGAGGCACCTTCCAGATCACCTGCTCATACCAGGTCTCTAACCTTTATGGATTCTCCTGGTACCAGCAGAGCAAAGGCCAAGCTCCCCAGCTGCTCTCGTATCAGGCAGCAGCTGGCCCAAGGCAGAGCACCCGTCTCACCACGCTGCTGAACACCACAGAGAAATACAGCGTCCTGCAGCTGGAGGAAGTTGAGGTCTCTGACAGTACCTTGTACCTCTGTGCTGTGCAAGACACCCTGGTGCAAGGAGGTTCCTTGGCTGTGCAAGAAGCCAAGGGGAGGGAAGGGATGTGTGTGTGCAAGGCTGAGCTTGGGGGAAGGGGCCCTCAGCTCTCCCCTGGCAGCTCTGCTTCCCCTGGGCACCCAGGGATCTGCAGGCCAAAATTTTCTTCCAGGAGGGGACAGTGTCAGTGGTTTGAGATGAAGGAGAAGGTGGTGACAGAGTCTCAGGTCCTCTTGTTCTCACCATGGTTCACATGGTTTTTCTGCCCATTAGATATGGTGAGGGGGCAGGCAATGCAGGAGGTTGTGGCTGTTTGTTCAATGTTTCCTTGCTGCTGCACTTTCCTTTCTGTAATTCCCTGCTGTGCATTGCTTCCTCAGGTTTACCTGCAGGCCTGTCTCTTAGAGTACCTGCTCCGGGATGTGTCCCTCAGAGGTCAGAATTCAAAGTACAATGGAAAATATAAAGAGGATGTTGTGGGGCAACGCTCCTTCCTGGAATTGCATGATTATTACAATAGTGGATAATAGTCTGAACCACCTTGTAGATTCTCCTGTTGCTGCATCACCATGTGCTGGGATCCAGAGGACCTGCTGTCCCCAGTGCACTCTGCCAGTCCTTGGAGCCCTTCTCATGCCCTACCTCATGGGCCTGCCACGAGAAGACCCGGCCTTGGGGTCAGCTGCCTCATGCCTGGGGGAAGCTCAGGCAGCACAGATGGATCATGGGGGTTTGGGCACTGGCTGCTGTCCTTGGGGTGCCCTGTCTGGTGGGAGCTAGGGGTGTGTGAGTGACAGGAGGGCTGTGGTGTGAGGGCTGGACAGGCTGAATTCAACATCAACCTTAGGGTCATCTTAGCCCTTTGAACTGTGTAACTGCTGGGCTGTGGGGTGATCTCTTTGGGGGATGGACGCTGTAGAGGTGACATGTCATTGCTATCTTTGCCCTTGAGTGCAGGTCACACCCCTCATTCTCAGGAGAGGTGGGAAGATGATGAGGAGAAGTTCTGGGGCTGTTTTAAAAGATTTTTCTGCATCCTTTGCTGGTATCTTTTGACTGAGTTTCTTTTCCTAGTACTAAAGCAAGAAAAACTCCCTTTTGCACAAACTTCTGAGCTACTAACCTCTCAGAGCCTCCAGGAGCATTGGGCTCCTCTCTAGGGGATAGCAGTGGTCAGGCGTCCTTTCTGCAGGACATGCTCTGAGGCCAAGGGCCTGTGTCTGAGCAGAGATGCCAGAAGGCAGAGCCCTATGGCCACTGGCTGTGGAGGAGCCAGGGATGTCTTCCTCAGCTTCAAGAAACAGTGCCTGAGAGTGCCCAACTGCCATGTGTCCCATCCTTCCCTTCCTCTCCAAATGCTGAAACATCTGCTTGGTCCCTGACTCGATCACCCACCAATCAAGAAAATGCCTTTTTTCCTCAGCAACTCGATACAATGTCCACCAATAAAAGGATTATGTGGAGGCAGAGGCTGGGATGCAGAAAGCTTTAATGACTCTGAAGAGGGAAATGAGTTCACTTTGACAGGAGGCAGCCAGAGCAGAGAGAGCACCAACAGCTGCCAAATGTCTGTGCCCATTGGCCATGGTGGAGATCCCAGAAGGGATCCATCATCATGGAGGGAGAGGGGCCAGCAGATCCCCCAGCTTGGTTTTGGAATTTTACAGCCCAGAAGAAGAGAAGAGAAGAAAGTCATGGGAGGGAGTAGAAGACAGGGGAGTTAGACTTTGGCCATGTTTTCAGAGAGACCCCGCTGCCCTCCCTTGGGAGGATGCTCAGCCTCTCTGAAATCACTGGCCAGGAGCTCTGTCCTCAGTCCAGCATGAGCTTCTGGGTTCCTGGTGGTCCTCGTCCGCGCTGTCATCAGTGGCTTTAGCAGGGGGGGCACCTTCTGCCACAGTAGCGGCTGGTAATGCAGGAGAGGTCAAAGCCCCCAGAGTTGATGGGCACTCCGTCACAGCTGAGGATGCTGCCAACGGCAGCGGAGGTGGAGGAGCCCACAACGGTGTTCTGTGGGAAGGAGCTGAGGATGGGTCCGGGCAGGGTCACCACCACGGGGGAGGGCTGGATGGCAACGGTGGAGCTCTGGCACTGCCTGACACAGGGCTCATTGCAGCTGTTGGCCAGCGGGGTGGGGCCGCAGGGCCGGCAGCAGGGCTCACAGGGCTGGCACTGGTCACAGCAGGACATGTCTTGAGGCCCGAGGAACACCTGGGAGAGAGGGCAGGGAGGAAGAAAAACATGGGGACGTGTGAGGAGCAGCTTGTCACTGCACCATGAGGCAGCTACAGAACATGCAGTGCCTAAATCTGGAGTCTATGAAGAGATGAATGAGGGTTTCTTGGACTCATCCTGAGACAGATCAAAAAGAAGCACCAGCTGCTATGTGGCTACTGTCTACCCCTGAGTACAGAAGCCTCGTCACTACTGTTCCATCTTCCCTCCAAGCTTAACTCTCCCCACTCCCCTCTCACATGACAAGCAGCCCCAAGATCTGGTATAGAACAAAGCCAGTCTCAGCTGACAGGTTCACTGAAGTGAGACCTCCTTTGCGAGAAAGCAGAGAAGGAGAAGGGGCCTCGGACTCACCTGGTTCTCAAGGAGACGGACACAAGAGAAGTGGCTGAGAGAGTGAGGAGCTGGGCTGGCTTTTATCCTGGACCTTTACTGCCCCAGGCTGACAGAGGCATCCCTTGTAGAGGTGGTTATTATCTGACAAGCTCATCTTGAATGCAAAACATCCCACCTAATGCTATGGGCTGTGTTTTGCCTTATGGAATCATCTTTTCATTTCCTGCTTGATGTCAGGTACATTCCCCAGTGAAGGCATCTTTTGCATGACAGGATGAGAGGCCCAAGCATTTCCGGAGCATGACATACAAACATGCACACACACATGCATACACACACACGCACACACACACAAAGCTAGACCTCTAGTAATTCAGAGTTTATTGAGAAGTCTCAAGACTCCCAAAGAGAGAGTCATATATACTGTCCACTCAAGTGTTGGACTTCAGAGAGTCATATTCTCCCAGCCCTGTTTCCAAGGGCTCCCTGTGGCTACGTGTCATGGTCCACTCAGTGGACTCGTGATGGTTCGTTTGCTACGATCTCGAAAGTGCAAAATTAAGGTGTCCAACACCAAAGGGGATAGCAGTAATCAAACAGTGAAACTTTATTGGGTTGCCTGTGAAGAGGCACGCGATAGTTAGAGATGGGTGAAAGAAAGGAGAAAAGTAAAGTCAAGTTTAGAGAGAAGAGGGAGAGAGGTTATAGCTACCACCGCTGATCTCATGACGTCCTAACGGTCCCGGGTCCAGCTGATCCTGCGTCGTCGATCGTCGTGGTCCTTGGTGGGGAAGCTTCCAATTTTCGTTGTCCAGAAGTCATCTTTTATGCTTAGTAACACACCTTGCTCCACCTCTGCCTCAGGGGTCTCCGCCCTTCTCAGAATTCAATTATCATATCTCCACCCCTCTCGAGCAAGGCCATCGCGCGTGCGCGGGGGGGAGTGTCCGAGGTGTGGTCAGTCTCGGAGGCGGGTAACCTTCAACCAGGAGGTGTGTTTTGGTATTATAATGAAGCAAAGTTCATCTGAGGTTCATGATTTCTTCATCGGTGTTATGGCAACAGTCGCGATCCATCTTTTTTGACAATGGCTATGCAATTATCACTAACCACTCTAGCTAGACCCAGGTACCGAACAATAGCACAACACTCTTTGTACTACACGGCTCAGGCACCAAAGAACAGCACTGCACTGCCTGCACCACACGGTTCAGTACTCAGGAGAACAGCACAGCACTGGCTGTGCCACACAGTTCTGCATTCAGGAGCCTTTGCACCACATTCCGTTCCAGGGGTCGGCAGCTGCGCTCCAAACAGGCCGTTGTCGGGTACCTCACTGTCCATGTCCCTGATGACAATGTTGAGACAATGCTGATCTTCTGACCGACTCTTACACTGCGGGAAGACAGATCTGTGCTTGTTGAGAGCGGGAGATGCAATTGATGAGAGAATTGTGTCCAGCTTGAGCCCATTCACCCCAAAAAATCCTTTTCCCTGCTCTCTGTCTGTCCCTGAGTACCGTGGACATGGATGTGGGCTTTAGGCATGGGATGGAGGTGCTTCTAGGTGCTGGTAGGACAGCCTGTGGGTTCATTCCTGATCGCATGATGAAACAAGCCATGGAGATGTGACCAGGTAGGTCAGCCCTGCTGTGAGCTAATGCGAGCTGGGAAGTTCAGAGGTGACCATGGGTCAAGGGCAGGATCAGTGTCTCCAGAAAGAGGGTTCATTCCATTTGCCGTGTACATCTGCTTTGGGGTGGGATAAGTCCCGTGTGTGAGCTGACGTCTCTTCACTGACTGAGGGAAAGAGGAGGCCACGAAGATGGTGAGAGGGATGGAACACCTCTCCTATGAGGAAAGGCTGAGTGAGGTGGGATTGTTCAGCCTGGAGAGGAGACGGGTCTAGAGAGACCTTCTTGAGGTCTTTCAATTCTTAAAGGGGAGCTTATAAGAAAGACAGAGAAAGATGTTTTCAAAGGGCCTGTAGTAATAAAGAGGCAATGGCTTTAAACTGAAAGAAGGTAGATATAGATTGGTCATAAGGAAGAAGATTTTTCCTATGAGGGTTTTGAGACACTGGCAGAGATTTACCCAAGAAGTTGAGGAATCTCCATAATTGGAAGTGTCCAAGGTCAGGTTAGATGGGGCTCTGAGCAACCTGACCTAGTGAGAGATGTCCCTTCCCATGGCAGGAGGCTTGAACTAGATGGTCTTTCAAGGTCCCTTCCAACACAAACTCTTCTATGATTCTGTGAGTCTATGAATTATGCTGGTGAGTGAGTCTGGGCTGAAAGAGCCTTAACAAGGATGTGCTGGAATCTGAGTTGGTCCCACAGGGCTGGAAGGACATATCCCCTGAAGGGATCTTGTTCCATTTCACTCACAACTCCTTAATTACCTATATTTTCTAAGAGTGTGATGCATATTTACTAAGAGTGAGATCCAAAGCATGGCACAGAAGTCAGAAGAGACTCCCTCTCCCTCATGTGGAAGAGCTCATTTGGGCAGCGGGCATGGCAGCAGGAGGCTGCAGCAGCACTGCACAGCTCTGACTTCTATCCCCACACGACCTTCTTGGACGAGTGAAGACTACTGGTCAGGGGTGGAATGTGCCCGGCAAGGTGAGACAAGAGTGTCTTTCCAAATTGCTGCTAAACTGTGAAGGAGGAGTTTAAAGTAGGTATGGAGGGAGAGGTCTCCCACAGACTGAAGAGCAGGGATGTCACAAGGGTAGAAGAGGCATGCACGGGGGAACAGCATGCCAGGGGAGGCTCTCACACTTCCCCTGTGACGCAGGTGGTGGTGTACTTAGGTGGCGGCTATGCATTTCCTGCCCAAGAAGAGGAGGCAGATGACACCTTTGTCAGGCAGTTGGTGAAAGCCTCACAGTCACAAGCCCTGGTGCTCATCTGGTACCACGTCAGTACCTACTGCAGGAGGAAAATGGCTGGGCACAAGCAAAACAGGACATGTCTGGTGTGTATGGAATACAAATTTTTGATGCAGGCAATCCATGAATGGATTAAGGGAGAGGATCTCTTAGACTTGCTAGTCACAAAAGAGGAAGAACTGTTGGATGATGTAAAGTTCATGGGCAGCCTTGCCTGCAGTGACCAGGAGACTGTGGAGCTCAGGATCCTCAAAGGACTGACCAAGACAAACAGGAGGATTACTGCCCTGAATTCAGAAGAGCACGGCTTAGTCTCATCAGGGACTTTCCGACTTGGTATGCTGCCATGGGAAACTGCCCTGGAGCCCAGAGAGTCCCAGGAGAGGGGACTGACCTCCTCAGAGCACAAGGATGGTCCCTGCAATGTGCAAAGAGGTGAGTCAAGAAAAGCCAAAACGACTGTAGTAGACACTTACAAAGGAGGTGAAGGGAATCAGGCAAGATATCTCTGAGCCTATTGGCAGCAAAAGGAAGGCTGAATAGGTGAGGGCTCATTGGTCAGTGAGGAAGAGGACTTGGACAAATAACAAGGAAAAGGCTGATGTACTCGATGCCTGTTTACCTTCAGTTTTTATTGATATGGCTTCTCCGCAGGCCCACCATGTCCCTGAACCTTCCCACAGACTCTCAGGGAACGGAACACCACCCACAGTAGAAGAAGAAAGAACTAAGGAGCTCTTACTCTCATCTGGCCATACACAAGTTCATGGGATCATTTGGGGTGTATCCAAATGTGTTCAGGGAGTCTCTACTCAGTCCCTGAAAAGGACATACAGGAAATACTCTCAGAAGCCGTTCCTAAACTCATGAAAGGCTCAAGACGGGCTTGGAAGCAGCTCACATGAATTGACTGAGGCCAAATCATGCCTGAGCAACCTCATTGCTTTCTGTGAGGAGGTGACTGGGACTGTGGGGCAGGGGAGAGGCACTGGCTTGGCTGTACCTGGATTTTAACAACAGCTTTGACATACCCTCATGGGTGCACACACATGCACACCTATACCCACACCAAGGTACGCACACACACAGAGGCATGAACACACACAGACATGTGTCATATCTGTGCTCTTGTAAAGAGGTGTGTGCACACAGGTTTCCAAAGGAGTCCATGAGCAGACACAGGCACAGCCTCCCCACAAACCAACATGTACACACAGATATTCAACACACATGCTGACATATATGCATCCTCCTTAACCCAGGGGTGTGCAAACAAATTTACCTGTACGCTGATGTACAGCGACACGCAGGCAAAAAAGCACATACCAACACATATATGTGCCCACACACTTACATATCTGCAGACCAATGTCACATCCATCCATGCTCAGCTACATGAAGACACGTGCATGTGATAAAACACATACACCCTCATCAACAGACGTGCACAAACACACCCGCAGCCAATATTTGTGCACACTCCTGCTTGCCTGTGCATTACCCCAGGCACACACAGGCACACGTATGTGCAAATGGACACGTGAGCACAGCCAGAAGAACATGTATGTGAGCATGACCATGCACACACAGCACTGACAACCAGGAAGTTCAATGCCAGCTCTCAGCCTCTTGCGATGACAAATCCTAGGCAAGTCCTTCAGGCCCTAGACTTAAGGCAATGAATCAGTTCCTGGCCATTCCCATCAGTTTTAATGAGAACAAGGGTTTGACTGTGCTTCATTCTGGTGTTTCCTCACTAGAAAAGCGAGAGATGAAGCTGCCATGGCCTTTCCAGGCATTCAGCTTCTCTGTGTCCCAAGTCTGTGTGTCAGGGATAACATAAAAACTGGAGAACCATATTGCTGCAGCCACAAAGAATCCCCACATTGCAAGTGAGACAACTCTTACAGCCTTAGATGCTCCCAGCTGTGCTCAGTGGTCTCCTGAAGGGAGATGTGGGGGTGGGGGACAGGCCCCTGCTCTGTAAAGGAAATGGTGCCTCAGTGGTGTATTCACACAGCAGCAGAGCGTGGTGTCCCCTGGGACAAGCCAGACTCTCTACAGGTTGCAGACACTGGGGCTGGGGCAACAGAAATGAGAGTGTCTGGTTCCAGTAAGAGAGGTACTCAGCTTCTTCCAAGCGTTCCTTAAAATGCCCATTATTAGTGCTAAGACAAGAAAGGAAAGCAGGATTATGTCTGTGACCTTACATCCCTTCACGTGCTGGAAAGCCTGAGCTGCTCTACATCAGCTGCTCTCCCAGAATGAGAGAATCACAGAACAGCTGAGGTTGGAAGGGACCTCTGGATGTCATCTGGTCCAAGCCCCCTGCTCAAACATGGCCACCTAGAGCCAGTTGCCCAGGACCGTGTCCAGGTAGTTTTGGATATGGGAAGGCCTTTGACCTCCCTGGGCAACCCACAGCAGTTGTCAGTCACTCCCACAGCACAGTATAATTTGTTGCCCCCTTTCTAGAGTACACGACACTGTGTATGTCTCATCCACACATGGATTACCCCATTTTGGTCAGTCAGGCTTTCAGAGCATTTTCTTCAAATGGAAGCAGATCTCGTCATCATTTCAGCTGTCTAACAGTAGAAACTGGCCAGCGTTGGCAGTGAAGAAATACCAACAAATTTCACATCCACTTTTCTTAGGGTGTAAATCAAGGTGCACAGCACAGGAATAAGTGTGATGTAAAGAACAGCTCCTACTCTGTCAGTCAATGGTTTAAATCACCATAAATAAAACCCAACCTCTGGCACAAATGCCCTTAATTTGAAGTGTAAAGCCTGCATGGATCCTGTGGCCTTTTCCTACCTTTGCAAGAGCTCTTTAGTTGGGTCGGCAAACCAGGGGTCATGCCAGGAGTCAGTGGCAGCACTTTGGCAGTGCTTTGGCCAAGGGTCTTACTCATCTGTCAGAAACAATGCCATCCCTCCCTCATCCAGAAGGAAAATTTCAGAGAGTATCATCATTGCCAAGGACCTTCCCCTTGTTACAAGGTTCAGTGTGGTAGTGTAGGAGGTCTATATGGATGATGATGTTCGTCATTAGCAGCATGACTAGGGAAAAAAATTTCAGACATGCAAGTGAAACGCTGCTATAGAGCTTTTGGCCTTCAGGTGTTCTGAGCTGTGTTTCATGAGCCAGCCTCAAGACATTCAGCAGCATGGGTGACTTTTCCCTGCTAGTCCCATCCATGTGTGCTGGCCATGGCCCCTAGATTGAGCGGTGGAGGGCAGAGGAAGGTGGAGTAGCAGCTCTGGGCCATCCCAAGGGCTGTTCCCTTCTTTACCACTCTTGCCATTCTGCAAAGCAAATCACCTTTCAGAGCCCAAAGCCAACCCCCTGCCAAGGCAGTGCAGCTCCAGCCATAGCAAGAGGAACGCTCTTGCTCAGGAGCTGATGGGGCTGCTGAGCCCTCAGAGCCTCCTGCCTTTCTGGGCATTTGTGCACAGAGACACAACAAGGCAAGGTCTCCTTGTGCCCTCACCCCCTTCCACCCAGAGCAACACCCTTCTCCTTTGGCAGCTTGGGGCGTGTCCACACAGGGAAGGACCACATGGAGGCCAGGCTTGAATGCAGCAGAAATTTAATGAGTCAAAAGAAGGAAATAAATTCACTCCAAGTGGAGGTCAGCAGTGCAGAGAACCCCAGGTGCAGTTGAGAATCTGCAGTCCTTGGCCATAGAGAAGTTTCTGCATGATGTCTGTCTGCCTGTCCCAGGGAGGAAGACGAGATAGATGGGCCTTCCCCAGTTGGTGCTGGGGTGCGTGAGGGGAGAGGTAGTAAACAAAGAAAAAGGAAAGAAAGGCAAAACCATTCCGCTATCCCAAAAGCAACCTCCAAAATATTAATCCTCTACCCAGCACCATGTTCTGAGTTCCTCAAGCTGTTTCCTGGGGTTTGTCGGCACCTTTAACAGGGTGGGCACCTTCTGCCACAGTAGCGGCTGGTAATGCAGGAGAGGTCAAAGCCCCCAGAGTTGATGGGCACTCCGTCACAGCTGAGGATGCTGCCAACGGCAGCGGAGGTGGAGGAGCCCACAACGGTGTTCTGTGGGAAGGAGCTGAGGATGGGTCCGGGCAGGGTCACCACCACGGGAGAGGGCTGGATGGCAACGGTGGAGCTCTGGCACTGCCTGACACAGGGCTCATTGCAGCTGTTGGCCAGCGGGGTCGGTCCGCAGGGCCGGCATGGCAGGCACTGGTCATAGCAGGACATGTCTCTGAGGGTGGAGGTGCACCTGGGTAGAAACAGGGAGGAAGCAGAGCACAAGGGTGGGTGAGGAGCTGCCTGGTTACCCTGTCATAGAGGAGATAAGGCCTATACTTAGTGGGGAAATGAACGTTTTGACAAGAGCCACACGGTTTTCATTCCCCCACAAAGAACAGCCTGGCTAAACAAAGATCTCTCCTTATGCATAAACTTAAACTCTACTCAGCCCCCAGCCTCTAAAAGCACACCATGTCCCCACTTCTCTCTGTCATGACAAGAAAATCCAAACCCCAGGACAGGACAGAGCAATATTAGCTGGGATGTCTCTCAAGTGCAGATCTCCCTTTGGAAGAGGACGAGAAGGGGCTTCAGACTCACCTGGTTCCCAAGCAGAAGGAGCCAAGAGAAGTGCATGAGAGAGCAGGGACTTGGGCTGCCTTTTATACCTGCCCTTCACTGCCGCAGGACCAGAGGCACCTTTGCAGAGGTAACAATTTTCTGACAAGCTCATCTTGAATGCAAACCATCGCAGCTAATGCTATGGGCTGTGCTTTCATTTCCTGCACTGCTCCTTTTCATTTCCAGGTTTGTGCCATGCCCATTCCCCAGTGAAGGCTTGTTCTGAGCACTGGGATGAAAGGCCCCAGGATTTCTAGGGCAGGAATGCAGCAGTGCTGGCAGAAGACTCAGCTCAAGTGTTGGATGTTTTCAGAGCAGGCAAGTGATGTCAGTCTGGGTCACTCTGGTGGGGCTGTTTGAAGTGTTGTTCTCAGGAAAAAGCTGCACCCATCCTCAGATGGATGACGTGGGCTCCTGTGCATGAGGTTCTGCCACAGTCCTTCTCCTTCCCTGCCTCCCTCCTCAGCTCACCTCAGTGGTCACTTGTTGTTGCCTCCCCAGGTGTAGGTGTTGTGCTGCTGGGGTTTGACCCCATCCTGCCTAACACTGCCCAGTCCCCCGGGATCCTCAGCAGAGTCCATGGTCCCTTTTGTTCCCATGTATGTTCTTTCCTTGTCTTTACTTGTAAGCAGATGTGTTTGTGTGGATGCACATGGGAGCAAAGATTTGTGTATAATTCCATGCAGGTGTGCACAATGTGTGTATGTGTGACCTTGTGTGTCCTTCATCACAAGGGAATGTGCTGCTCATGGCAGGGACACTCTCCTCTGCTCTGTCCATGAGCACCACAGAGCAGCAGGTTGCCAGGGTCAGAAGGAACCTGAGTGCAGCTGAACGGTGATGGCACCAGCCTGCTAGAGATGTGTCCAGGGAAGACGCTCTGAAGTGCAGCCCCTGGATCCTGAGACCTCCTTTTCTTGTTCCTTCAAACTTACGCTCCGCTGCTGCCAATGTCAGGCCACTACAAGGATGGTTTCACTCCAGCTTGGCTCCTTAGTTTAATTCAGTGTAACAGCAGTGGGAGTGCCTCAGCACGGCTGGCAGTGCCCCCTCCCTGCCTCTCCAGGCCAGGACACAGCTGCTCTCCCCAGCTCTAGAGAGTTCAGAAGGACGGGGATTGCTTTCTGGGCAAGGAGAAAGGCTGAGGAATCCTGCTGACCATGTGCTGGCCATCCCTGAGTGCATCTGCTTCCCGTGCAGTGTCGGTGGTGCCTGGGGTGGGACACATCAAAATGTACATTTGTAGATCATCGGTCTGGTGCTGTATCAGGCAGGACCTGAGACCTTGGAGCAAACAGATAAGGAATGAACAGAACAGAGAGCCTGATATCGCTGTGCTGTGAGGGGAAGGACAGACCCTGTGACTCTCACAAGAAAGCCAAAGACATCGTGGCTGCCTTGGACTTCAGCCCACAAGGACCACAAGGGAAGGGGCATTAGGTTTGACACCACATCCCCCAAAGCCTGCTGCTGCCCCACAGGGCTGTCCAGAAGAGACTCTCTTTCTGACATGGGCTGTGTACAGTGGGTAAATGTTCTAAGCCCATCTGCCCTCCTGAATATTTGTCTGCCTGGGCTCAGGCCCAGCTTGGACACAGTGCAGCCAAGGCTTCCCCCCTTCCCTTGAGTGACCTCGGGGAGATCAGTGCCAGGGAGCTCTGCTGGGAGAGCTCAGCCAGGGCTGATTCCCCTCTCCGTGGAGCTGCTGCTGAGCTGAGGCTCTCGTGTAGCTGAGGGAAACCTTGCTGGTGTCTCAGGAGGTACCAAGCACTGTGGACAAGGAAAGGGCAGGGGAGGTGTGTACCTACAGTTTAGCAAGACCTTGATAGCTCCTTTCATATTTCATTTATGATGAAATTTGTAAGAGATGTGTTCAGTGACAGGATGATAATGTGGGTGGGATATTGGCTGGACTACCAGGCTCAATGGCTGTTGATGAGTGGTGCAAATCTCAGCTAGCAGTCACTTACTGTTGGTCGTTGTCAGGGATCAGCAGTAGGATCAATACACCAATTGTTTCATTAACACACCATGAGCAACTGAAAGGTCAGAACTTCCTGCAAGTTTGGGGATGACACCCAACCACAGGCAACAGGCAGACATTGATCTCTGTCAGCAAATTGTTCCCAGCAGATCCAGGAAGTAAGAGTTCAAAGGAAAGAGAGAAGATGGACTGGACTGTGGAGGTCCTCTGACATGAATCGAGGCTTCTGGAAGAGAGAGATTTCTAGTTAAGCAAGAGGCAAAGAGAAAGAATTAGAACTGGAATGGATTTCGCAGGGAAATTCTGCAATCTCCGTCCTGGGGCAGACTGATCTAGTGGGATTTATTCCAAGCAACAGTTGGTCCAAACAACCTCTGCAGGTCCCTGCTCAGCTACAGTGTGAATGTGTGATTCCCCCTGTCCCCTGCCCTCCCTGAACCCTGCACGCCCAGGTCACCCTTGGCCTCCCATCCCCTCTGCTAGAGAGCAGCTCGGAGGCATTGTGCTCGGCCTGCAGAGGGGCAGCTGAAGGGAGGCTCTCAGCCTCCTCCGTGCCATGGGCAGGAGGTGAGTGGCTGCTGTTTGCAGGCGCTGAGCTCGGGGACAGCTCTGGGAAGCTGCTGCATGTGCTGGGCCAAGGCCCTGCTGCTGCCCCAGGCTGCAGCTGGCGCTGGGCAGGCTTCTTCTTGCTGGGGAGCCCTTGCTGGAGGAGGGAGAGAGTGGGATTGCCGGGAGCGCAAGTGGTGGCGGTGCAGAGCCGCTGAGCACTCTGAGCCCGGGCGAGCCCCCGAGCGGCGCCGGCGCAGGGCTCAGCCCCGGGGCGGAGCTGGCGGCGGCCGAGAGGAGCGGAGGCGGCGGAGAGGAGGCGCCGCGGCCGGAGCAGAGAGCCGGGGCTGGCGGGGGGCAGCGAGGCGCGGGCGGCGGAGCGGCGGGATGCGGCGGGGCCGGGGCGCAGGGCTGGCGGGGCTGGCCGCGGTGCTCCTGGGTGCGCGGGGCTGGCGGCGGCGGCTGGGACAGGGGCTGCGGGGGCCGGGGCTGGGCCGGGTCTCGCCTGTGACCCTCCTGCTCCTCTTGAACCTTATTCTCTTCTCTATCCTCCCTTCTGTCCCCAACGAGGTCGTTCCCTCCCAGCTTGCTTCTCTATTCTGTTACTCCACTTCTGCATCCATCCATCCATCCATCCATCCATCCATCCATCCATCCGTCCCAGCCAATCTCTTTTCCTCAGTCCACTCTCCTCTTCCTCACTCGGACTGTCCTTCCAAACATCCCTCATACATTCCTGTCCCCAAACAACCACTCTCAGAGGAATTGTTTCTCCATCCTGTGTTCTCAGATCACACCCCCATCATCTGTGAAGTGTCCCCTTCTCCCCTCTCCCGCTGCACATGTTCAGCTGAAGCAAAGGGATTCTTCTTTTCTCCTCGGCAGTGGCTGCGGGCAGAGCCCAGGTGCAGCAGGAGCCGTCGGCAGAGACCAACGAGGGCACCGGCGTCACCATCAACTGCTCCCACCCCAACATCCAGACCGGGGACGTCATCCAGTGGTACCGTCAGCTCCCGGGCCGAGCCCCCACATTCCTCGTGAGCTCTTTTCAGGGCTCCAAAGATCTGCAGGCCCCGCCGGGGCGGCTGTCGGTGGCGGCAGACCGCCGGTCCAGCGCCCTGTGGCTCGCCCGGCCCCGGCGCGGGGACGCGGCGGTGTATTACTGCGCGCTGGGAGACACGGGGAGAGGAGCCGGGGCTGCGGCCGGGCACGAACCGCCGCGGGCGGGGCCGGGCGGGGCCGGCGGGGGCGGGGGGACAGCCCCGGGCGGGCCCGCCAGGGGGCGCTGCCGCTCCGCCCACCGTGTCCCGCGCCGCTTCCCCCGCCCGCCCGGCCCCGCCACCAACACCGGCACCACCAGGCCCCCCCAGCAGTCAAGGCCTGGCCTCAGCACCTCTTCTCATTGACGGCCGCTGCGGGTCTGTGCTCCCGAGGCCACCAAAGAGCCGCGCTTGGGCAGCGCTGCCCAGGGACAGGCAGACGGGCTGGGCAAGGCAGGCAGGGCAGGGCGGGCTTTCCCCCAGGCTCTCTTGCTGCCTCCCGACGGGCTCAGACTCTGCTGCCTAACGGGGCATCCTCGGGCCTGTCTGTAACGGCCGGCCAGCTCTGCCTCAGAAATGCCTCGCCCAGGGGACAGAGTCCCAGAGCTTTTGCCCTTCCCGGGCACATGCACCAAGGGCTCCCCCAAGGCTGTTAGTACCGCCAACAGCCTCCCTGCACGTTCGACGGAGCCAATTAGCAACGGGGCAATTAAGAAACCAACGCAGCCAGGAAGTACCCGGTGCAGCAGAGCTCCTCCTGCCCACGGGCAGCCGGGCAGCCCTCGGCTCACACGGAACATACAGGGCCCCTCCTCGGGCTCCGGCCTTTCCCCCCGAGGACAGCCAAGGGAACCCCGAGCAGGTGCTTTCCTCTGCCCCGGCCCCACGGGCACTCCAGGGCTGACTTGCTAATGAAAAGCTTTCCTTGAGAAAGAACAGCCAGAAGGGGTTGCACATTTCGTTACTTTGTAAAAGCTCCAATATACAATGAAAAACTGCATCCTCCAGCTACAGGCTGTCACGGATCTTTCAAAATGTTTCTGCTCATGTTACAGATTCATCCCACGGAGTCAGGAGTTCAAGCTCCACAGCCAGAGGAGAAGCAGATGTCGAGGTCACAGGCACCTTCAGGCGCTCCCCTCAGTGGCTCAGTGTTGAGACCATGAGCCTGTTTGACAGGATTCAGATTTTTCTGATTTGAGGCCCAGGAGACACAGGAAAAGCCTGGTCTGGGCACCTGAGGTGGGTTAAACTTGGCTGGGTGCCAGGTGCCCCACCAAGCTGCTCTATCACTGCCCCTCCTCAACTGGGCAGGGGAGAGAAGATATTACCAAAGCCTCATGAGTTGAGATAAGGAAGGTAAGATCACTCAGCAATTACAGGCTTAAGGAGCCAACACAGCTCTTCAAAGTCCATGGTCAGAGGGTTCCAAGGCACAGAGTGAAGGATCAGCTGTGGTGCCTGTCCCAGCTGCACTTTGTAACTGTGTTTGCAGGGAACTACTGGCAGGGGGACAAACAAGGCAGAGCCACAGGCATGGCCAGGCCAGCACATGGATCAGCCCCATGGTCACATGGCATCAGCCCCTCTTGTCCCTGTTTCCAGCTCTCCTCCCATGCCTGCTCCACGCCAAACTGCCTTGATCCTTCCATTTCCGTTTCTCTGCTTCTTCCCCTAAACAACCCATGCACAACCCCTTGCACAGTCCTCCAATTCTTTTCCACTGCATCCCATAAGGAGTCCAATCCCCCTGTAGGCAGAAACACCCCTGAATTTATAAGATGATCCTCTCTTCTCACTCTTCTCAGAAGTGTCACCTCCAGACAAAGAGGCTGATCAGTTGTAACGAGAGGGATGTGGATAAGATTTTTGTGAAGCAAAGGGTTGTGCTGGATGTCCTCCTGCCACAGAGAGGTCATGTCTCTGACTCTGGCTGGGATGTTTACAGCATCTGCTGTTCCCAGAGACATTTCCCTTGAAGGGCCTCATCCATGGTGTGGGGAGAAGGGAGAGAAAATCCCTGTGGGCACAGAGAGTCACACTCCTGCTTCCAGGTGCCTGTAGCTGTTCCTGGTTCCACCTCCCTTCAGACACTACTGAGGAGGGACAAGGAGCACCTGAGGGGCTGCAAAGGGGCCTGTCTCCAACCCTGAGAGAGGTGGGTGCAAGCCCCTGTCTCTGGTTGGACACTGGATGGCAGGAGATGTTCATTATGGAGCCCAGAACTGGATCCAGCACTCCAGAAGTGGCCTCACCAGCATTGAGTAGAGAGGAAGGATCAGGTCCCTTGTCCTGCTGGTGATGCTCTTCCTACTGCAGGCCAGGATGCTGTTGGCTTTCCTTGCCACGAGGGTGCATTGCCACAGCAGACTCGGGAACAATCCTGAGCTGCTGAAAGTGAGCTGGACACAGCACTGAGTATTCAGGAGAAGTATTGCAGCTGCTTGTCCAAATCTTGCTCTTCCCTCAGTGTCCACCAGTGACCCCTCTTGGAGAAGGGGGCTCTTGGTAGGAGACATGACTGCTCCTGTGGGATTACCTCCTTGCCAAAAGAAACCCAAGGAAGGCAAATGTCCTCCTAGCCCTGCTTCTGGGGATCAGTGAAAGCCTCAACTTGTGACAAAGACCCATGAGCCAGGCACTGGACAAGATGCTCTGTTCAACCCCTTGAGGTCTCCCCCTGCTTTTCATGTCTCTCCTGCAGCTGTGGGAAGTCAACAGCACTTGGCTGGGGGAGTCCCTGTGTCTCTGAGTCCCTGTGAGTTGTTTGCCCAACAGTAAACTGCTGGTGGCTGCAGTTCTGGGATGTGCATTTCTGGGTTCTAGTGTGTCCCTCTGTGCACACATCTCTTATTATGCTCAGTCTGTCTGTTCCTGGAGTGGGGAAGCTGTGGGATGAGCTGGAAAAATCCGCCATGGTGGCAGACCAACATGTCCTAATTACGAGAGTGGGGTCAGCTCAGTAGGCCATGACAGTGGATGTTGACAGTGAGGCCGCTTGAGGTGTCAAAGAAATTTCCGTTTTTGTGGAAGACAGTGGGTGTCTTATGTGTCCAAAGGAGAGATGGGCCAGAGGGAAAGAGAAGGAGGCAAAGAGAGTGAGGCACCTGGAGAAAAATGTCTCTGTGAGGTTCTGCAAGAGATATGAGAAGTCCCCTTATCACCTGAGTGGGGTAAGAATGATAAGATTTGGATCCCACCTGGTGGTGGAATTCAGGTCTGTCCTCATGCTGGGATGTTCCCAAAGAGCTGTGAGAAAATGTTCAGGGTCTTGCAGGAAAGGCAGGACATCTGGGAGAGCAAACAATAAATACGTTGGAATATGGGAGCACAAAGTAACTCATTGCAGAATGATATTTCACATGACCTGAGTGCTTTTCTACACCTGTCTTATCTCTGTCTTATCTCTGAGTTTGGGGGAAGGGGCCCTCAGCTCTCCCCTGGCATCTCTGCTTCCCCTGGGCAACCAGGGATCTGCAGGTCAAAATTTTCTTCCAGGAGGGGACAGTGTCAGTGGTTTGAGATGAAGGAGAAGGTGGTGACAGAGTCTCAGGTCCTCTTGTTTTCGCCATGGATTACATGGTACATCTATCCAAATGCTCTGGTGAGGGGGCAGGCAATGCAGGAGGTTGTGGCTGTTTGTTCAAAATTTCCTTGCTGCTGCTCTTTCCTTCCTGTTATTCCCTGTTGCACATTGCTTCTTCAGGTTTTCCTGCAGGCCTGTCTCTTAGAGTATCTGCTCCAGGGTGTATCCCTCAGAGGTCAGAGGTCAAAGTAAGATGGAAAACATATCATGTCATGGGGCAATGCTCCTTCCTGAAATTGCATGATGATTCCAATTTTGGATAATAGTCTGAACCACCTTCTGGAATCTCCTGTTGTTGCATGGTCATGTGCTGAGATCCAGAGGACCTGCTCTCCCCACTGCACTCTACCAGTCCTTGGAGCCCTTCTCATGCCCTACTTCATGGGCCTGCCAGGAGAACACCTGGCCTTGGGGTCAGCTGCCTCATGCCTGGGGGAAGGCCAGGCAGCACAGATGTACCATGGGGGTTTGGGCACTGGCTGCTGTCCTTGGGGTGCCCTGTCTGGTGGGAGCTGGGGGTGTGTGAGTGACAGGAGGGCTCTGGTGTGAGGGCCAGACAGGCTGACTTCATCAACCTTAGGGTCATCTTAGCCCTTTGAACTGTGTAACTGCTGGGCTGTGCAGTGAACTCTTTGGGGGATGGAGGTTGTAGCGGTGACCTGTCATTGCTATCCTTGTCCTTGAGTGCAGGTCATAACCCCTCATTCTGGGGACATGTGGGAATATGAGGAGGATTAGTTCTGGGGCTGTTTTAAAGGATTTTTCTCACATCAATCCCACTCCTGCATCTTTTGCAGACATCTTTTGACTGAGCTTCTTTTCCTCCCATTAAAGCTAGAAAAACTCCCTTTTGCACAAACATGTGAGCTACTGACCTCTCAGAGCCTCCAGCAGAATTGGGCTCCTCTCTAGGGGATAGCAGTGGTCAGGTTCCCTTTCTGCAGGTCATGCTCTGAGGCCAAGGGCCTGTGTCTGAGCAGAGATGCCAGAAGGCAGAGCCCTATGGCCACTGGCTGTGGAGGAGCCAGGTATGACTTCCTCACCTCCAAGAGACAGTTCCTGAACAGTCCCCACTGCCATGTGTCCCATCCTCCCCTTCCTCTCCGAATGATGAACGAAACATCTGCTTTGGTCCCCAACCCGATCACCCACCAATCAAGACAATGCCTTTTTTCCTCAGCAACTCGATACAATGTCCACCAATAAAAGGATTATGTGGAGGCAGAGGCTGGGATGCAGAAAGCTTTAATGACTCTGAAGAGGGAAATTGGTTCACTTTGAAAGGAGATGGCCAGAGCAGGGAGAGCACCAGCAGCTGCCAAATGTCTGTGCCCTTTGGCCATGGTGGAGATCCCAGAAGGGATGCATCATTATGGAGGGAGAGGGGCCGACAGATCCCCCAGCTTGTCTCTGGGGTTCTTACAGCCCAGAAGAAAGACAAGACAAGAAAGAGATTGGAGGGAGGAGAAGGCAGAGAAGTTAGACTTTGGCCATGTTTTTAGAGAGACCCTGCTGCCCTCCCTTGGAAGGATGCTCAGCTTCTCTGAAATCACTGGCCAGGAGCTCTGTCCTCAGTCCAGCATGAGCTTCTGAGTTCCTGGTGGTCCATGTCCGGGCTGTCATCAGTGGGTTTAGCAGGGGGGGCACCTTCTGCCGCAGTAGCGGTTGGTAATGCAGGAGAGGTCAAAGCCCCCAGAGTTGATGGGCACTCCGTCACAGCTGAGGATGCTGCCAACGGCAGCGGAGGTGGAGGAGCCCACAACGGTGTTCTGTGGGAAGGAGCTGAGGATGGGTCCAGGCAGGGTCACCACCACGGGGGAGGGCTGGATGACGATGGTGGAGTTCTGGCACTGCCTGACACAGGGCTCATTGCAGCTGTTGGCCAGCGGGGTGGGGCCGCAGGGCCGGCAGCAGGGCTCGCAGGGCTGGCACTGGTCACAGCAGGACATGTCTTGGGATCTGAGTTGTACCTGTGAGAGAGGTCAGGAAGGAAATAAAACACAGAGATGCATCATGAGCACCTTGTCACTGCAGTATGAGGCTGTCCTGAGGTGTATGAGGGCTTCTTGACCTCTTCCTGCCAGAGTCCAAAAAGAGCCGGCAGCTCCTATGTTGCTACTATCTACCCCTGAGAACAGAATCCAAGACAGTACTGTCCCAGACTCCCTCCAAGCTTAATCTCTCCCCCTCTCCCATGACAAGCAGCCCCAAGATCTGGTATAAAACAAAGCCAGTCACAGCTGACAGGTTCACTGAAGTGAGACCTCCTTTGCGAGAAAGCAGAGAAGGAGAAGGGGCCTCAGACTCACCTGGTTCTCAGGGAGAAGGAGGCAGGAGAAGTGGATGAGAGAACGAGGAGCTGTGCTGGCTTTTATCCTTAACCTTTACTGCCCCAGGCTGACAGAGGCATCCCTTGTAGAGGTGGTTATTATCTGACAAGCTCATCCTGAATGCAAAACATCCCACCTAATGCTATGGGCTGTGTTTTGGCTTCCGGAATCGTCTTTTCATTTCCTGCTTGATGTCAGGTACATTCCCCAGTGAAGGCATCTTTTGCGTGACAGGATGAGAGGCCCAAGCATTTCCGGAGCAAGACATGTCAGCATGAGGAGAGGACTCACCTCACATGCTGGAGGAACCCAGTATGGGAGACTCAAGCTAGACCAAACAGCTGGCTTAGACAACACACACAGACACACAAGCATGTGCACGTGCACACACACGCGCAATCACACACAGAAATCTAAACCTCTAGTCTTTCAGACTTAATTAAGAAGACTCAATGCACCCCAAGAGAGACATATACACTGTCCACACACGTCTTGGACTGGACAGAGTCATCTTCTCCCAGCCCTGTTTGCAAGGGTTCCCTGTGGCTGAGGGAAGACTGATCTGTGCTTGGTGAGAGCGGGAGATGCAACTGATGAGAGTAACATGCCCAGCTTGAGCCCATTCACCCCACAAAACCCTTTTCCCTGCTCTCTGTCTGTCCCTGAGTACAATGGACATGGATATGGGCTTTAGCCATTGGATGGAAGTGCTTCTAGGTGCTGGTGGGACAGCCTGTGGGTTCACTCCTTGTCGCATGATGAAGCAAGCCATGGAGGTGTGACCAGGTAGGCCGTCCCTGCTGTGAGCTTATGTTAGTTGGGGAGTTCAGAGGCCACCATGGGTCAAGGGCAGGATCATTGTCTCCTCAACCTTCTCGCAGACTCTCTGGGAATGAGACACCACCCACAGTAGAAGAAGAAAGAACTAAGGAGCTCTTACTCTCATCTGGACATCAGAAGTTCATAGGATCACTTGGGTAGTAACCAAAGGTGTTCAGGGAGCTGACAGGACACTCTCTACTCAGTCCCTGGAATGGAGATGGAGGAAACACTCTCAGAAGCTTTTCCTAAACTCATGAAAGGCTCAAGAAGGGGCTTGGGATCAGCTGACATGAGTTGAGTGAGGCCAAATCATGCCTGAGCAACATCAATGCTTTCTGTGAGGTGGTGGCTGGCACTGTGGGGAAGGGGAGGGGCACTGCCTGGGCTGTGCCTGGATTTTAGCAAGAGCTTTGACATACCCTCATGGGTGCACACACATGCACACCTATACCCACACCGAGGTACGCACACACACGGGCATGCACACAAACAGACATGTGTCATATCTGTGCCCTTGTAAAGAGGTGTGTGCACACAGGTTTCCAAAGGAGCCCATGAGCAGACACAAGCACAGCCACCCCACAAACCAACATGTACACACAGATATTCAACACACATGCTGACATATATGCATCCTCCTGCACCCATGGGTGTGCAGATATACTTGCACGCTCATGTACAGCGATGTGCACACATAAAAGCACATACCCACACACACCTGTGCCCACACACATATCTGCAGACCAATGTCACACTCGTCCACGCTCACCTGCATGAAGGCACATGCATGTGATAAAACACATACGCCCTCATCAACAGATGTGCACAAACACACCCGCAGCCAATATTTGCGCACACTCCTGCTTGCCTGTGCATTGCCCCAGGCACACACAGGCACACGTATGTGCAAATGGACACATGAGCACAGCGAGAAGAACATGTATGTGAGCATGAACATTCACAGACGCCACTGAGAACCACGAAGCCTATGCCAGTTCTCAGCCTCTCGGGATGACTCTAGGCAAGTCCTTCAGGCCCTACAGTTAAGGCAGTGGGTCGGTTCCTGGCCATTCCCATCAGCTTTAGTGAGATCAAGGGATTGACTGGGCTTCATTACTGTGTTTTTTTACTAGAAAATTGAGAGACGAAGCTGCCATGGCCTTTCCAGGCATAGAGCCTCTCCGTGTCCAGGGTCTGTGTGTCAGGGATAACGTAAAAAATAGAGAACATCCATATTGCTGCAGCCACAAAGAATCACCACATCACAAGTGAGAAAATTCTTACATCTGTGCTGTTCTTACTGATTTCCTAAAGGGAGACATGAGAGTAGGGACAGGCCGCTGCTCTGTAAAGGAAATGGTGCCTCAGTGGTGTATTCACACAGCAGCAGAGCGTGGTGTCCCTGGGACAAGCCAGACTCTCTACAGACTGCAGACACTGAGGCTGGGGCAACAGAAATGAGAGTGGCTGGTTCCAGTAAGAGAGGAACTCAGCCTCTTCCAAGCATTCCTTAAAATGTCATTAATTCGGGCTAAAGATAGAAAGAAAGTGAGGATAGTACAGATAACCTTACATGCCTTCAGATGCTGGGAACCCTGAGCTGCTCTACATCAGCTGAACTCCCAGAATGAGAGGATCACAGAACAGCTGAGGTTGGAAGGGACCTCTGGATGTCATCTGGTCAAAACCCCCTGCTCAAGCAGGGCCACCTCAAGCCAGTTGCACAGGACTGTATCCAGGCGGTTTCTGTGTATGTCTAAGGAGGGAAGATCAGTGACCTCCCTGGGCAACCCACACCAGTTGTCAGTCAGTCCCACAGCACAGCACAATGTGTTGCCCCGTTGCCAGGGCACAGGACACTGTGCATGTCCCATCCACACATGGATTACCCCATTTTGGTCAGCCAGTCTTTTAGAGCATTTTCTTCAAATGGAAACAGATCTCGTCATCATTTCAGCTGTCAAACACCACAGCCTGGTAAGTGTTGGCAGTGAACAAATACCAGCAGCTTTCACGTCCTTGTTTCATGGGGTGTAAATCAAGGTGTACAGCACAGGTTTAAGAATGTTGTAAAGAACAACCACTGTTTTTGTTGATGGTATAAAACACTGTAAAACACCCCAACCTCTGGCACAAATGCCCTTAATTTGAAGTGTAAAGCCTGCATGGATCCTGTGCCCTTTTCCTATCTTTCCAAGAGCTCTTTAGTCGGGCCGGCAAACCAGAGGTCATGCCAGGAGTCAGTGGCAGCACTTGGGCAGTGCTTTGGCAAAAATTCTTACTCATCTGTCAGAAAAAATGCCATTCTTCCCTCTCCTACAAGGACAATTGCAGATGGTATCATCATTGCAAAGGACCTGAGGTACCTTCTGATTATAACAAGGTTTAGTGTGGTAGCATAGGAGGTCTATACGAGAAGATGATGATGGTGATTAGCAGCATGACTAGGGAAAAATTATTTCAGACATGCAAGTGAAATCCTGTTATAGAGCTTTTGTCTTTCAGTTGTTCTGAGCTGTGCTTCATGAGCTGTAATTCCCTCTTGATGAAGGACATGTGTGGGGGATGTCCTGGTTTAGCCAGAATAGGGTTAAGTTTCCCCAGCAGTGGGGGGGAAGCTCTAGCCGTGTTATTCATATATCCTGCTGACCTCACATCCTGGCACGAGCACGGGAGGAATCGGTGATCACGTGCATTGGCGCAGCCAGTTCTCTCTTTGCTGTATCGGTATATACTTTGCTCTGTTCATTGTTATCACAGTTATTGTTGCTGTTGGTTGTGTTGCTGTTGCTCTGTTGTATTAAACCTTTCCTTGTCTCAGTCTCGGGGCTTTGTATTTCACTCCCTTTGTGGGGGAGGGGCAGCGGTCGCGTGGTCTCAGACCCCGGCAGGAACTAAACCATCACAGGGGATTTCCATTCTTCCACTTGTACACTTTTGTCAAGGCATCTGGATGTTCATATAGGAAATAACATATGAGAGTGTAGTGTCTGCTGAGACACATTTCCACCAATCAGAAGGGATGAGATTTACATGTAATGAAATCCTCTCTCCCCACAATGGCAGCCAGTTCCTGAGCACAAACTCTCTGGAGGGACCACTGAAGCAGTCAAGAGCTCTGCACTTACCCACAGCTCTCTTGGGAAGTGCACCCAGCACCCTTGTCCTCACTGATCTTCATGTTCTCCTGCACACTCTGTCTCAGAGCAGTCAGATCCCCCTCAGAAATACACTGTTTCACTGTCCCCATTTCTGTGCTGACTACCCTCAGCTCCCACAGGTGTAGCTCCAATTTCCAGCCTCAAGACATTCAGCAGCATGGGCGACTTTTCCCTGCTAGTCCCGTCCATGTGTGCTGGCCATGGCCCCTAGACTGAGTGGTGGAGGACAGAAGAATATGGAGTAGCAGCTCTGGGTCATCCCAAGGGCTGTTCCCTTCTTTACCACTCTTGCCATTCTGCAAAGCAAATCACCTTTCAGAGCCCAAAGCCAACCCCCTGCCAAGGCAGTGCAGCTCCAGCCATAGCAAGAGGAACGCTCTTGCTCAGGAGCTGATGGGGCTGCTGAGCCCTCAGAGCCTCCTGCCTTTCTGGGCATTTGTGCACAGAGACACAACAAGGCAAGGTCTCCTTGTGCCCTCACCCCCTTGCGCCCAGAGCAACACCCTTCTCCTTTGGCAGCTTGGGGAGTGTCCACAGAGGGAAGGACCACATGGAGGCCAGGCTTGAATGCAGGAGAACTTTAATGAGTCAAAAGAGGGAAACAAAGTCACTCCAAGTGGAGGTCAGCAGCAGAGCGAGCCCTGAGGGCAGCTGAGAATCTGCAGTCCTTGGCCATAGAGAAGTTCCTGCATGATGTCTGTCTGCCTGTCCCATGGAGAAAGACGAGATAGATGGGCCTTCCCCAGTTGGCACTGGTGTGCATGAGGGGAGAGACAGTAAACAAAGAAAATGTAAAGAAAGGGAAAACAATTTAGCTATCCTGAAAACAACATCCAAAATGTTCATCCTCTGCGCAGCAACATTTTCTGAGTTCCTCCAGGTGTGTCCCTGGGGATTTCCTAACACCTTTAGCAGGGGGGGCACCTTCTGCCACAGTAGCGGCTGGTAATGCAGGAGAGGTCAAAGCCCCCAGAGTTGATGGGCACTCCGTCACAGCTGAGGATGCTGCCAACGGCAGCGGAGGTGGAGGAGCCCACAACGGTGTTCTGTGGGAAGGAGCTGAGGATGGGTCCGGGCAGGGTCACCACCACGGGGGAGGGCTGGATGGCAACGGTGGAGCTCTGGCACTGCCTGACACAGGGCTCATTGCAGCTGTTGGCCAGTGGAGTGGGGCCACAGGGCCGGCATGGCAGGCACTGGCCGTAGCAGGACATGTCTCTGAGGGTGGAGGTGCACCTGGGTAGAAGCAGGGAGGAAACAGAGCACAAGGGTGGGTGAGGAGCTGCCTGGTTACCCTGTCACCAGGAAGCCAAAGCCAATACTGAGTGGGGAGCTGGAAGCTCTGCCAAGAGCCACATGGTATTCATTCCCCCACAAACAGAAGCCTGGCTCAGGCAGGGTCTCTCTGAATTTCTAAACCAAAAGCCCCCTCAGCCACATCTCAGCTTCTTTCGCTAAGCACAGTTGCTCTCCGCTTCCCTATGTCATGATAAGAAGATCCAAACCCCAGGACAGGACAGAACAATATTAGCTGGGATGTCTCTCAAGTGCAGATCTCCCTTTGGAAGAGGAGGAGAAGGGGCTTCAGACTCACCTGGTTCCCAAGCAGAAGGAGCCAAAAGAAGTGCATGAGAGAGCAGGGACTTGGGCTGCCTTTTATACCTGCCCTTCACTGCCGCAGGACCAGAGGCACCTTTGCAGAGGTAACAATGTTCTGATGAGCTCCTCTTGAATGCAAACCATCGCAGCTAATGCTATGGGCTGTGCTTTCATTTCCTGCACTGCTCCTTTTCATTTCCAGGTTTGTGCCATGCCCATTCCCCAGTGAAGGCTTGTTCTGAGCACTGGGATGAAAGGCCCCAGGATTTCTAGGGCAGGAATTCAGCAGTGCTGGCAGAAGACTCAGCTCAAGTGTTGGATGTTTCCAGAGCAGGCAAGTGATGTCAGTCTGGGTCACTCTGGTGGGGCTGTTTTAAGTGGTATTAGAACGAAATCCAGACATCTTCAGATGGATGCCGTGGGATCCCGCACATGAGGTTATACCATGTCCATATATTTTCCTGCCTCCCTCCTCAGCTCACCTCAGTGGTCACTTGTTGTTGCCGCCCCAGATGTAGGTGTTGTGCTGCTGGGGTTTGACCCCATCCTGCCTAACACTGCCCAGTCCCCCGGGATCCTCAGCAGAGTCCATGGACCGTTGTGTTCCCATGTGTGTTCTTTTCTTGTGTTTCCTTGTAAGCAGCTGTATTTTTGTGAATGCATGTGGGATCACAGATTTCTGTAAAATTCCATGTCAGTGTGCATGAGCTTGTGTGTATGTGTGACGTCGTGTGTTCTTCATCACAAGGGAACATGATGCTCATGGCCCGGCCAGTCTCCTCTGCTCTGTCCATGAGCACCACAGAGCAGCAGGTTCCCAGGGTCAGAAGGAGCCTGAGTGCAGCTGAATGGTGATGGCACCAGCCTGCTAGAGATGTGTCCAGGGAAGAGGCTCTGAAGTGCAGCCCCTGGCTCCTGAGCCCTCCTTTTCCTGCCCCTCTAAAACTCACGCTCCGCTGCTGCCAATGTCAGGCCGCTACAAGGATGGTTTCACTCCAGCTTGGCTCCTTAGTTTAATTCAGTGTAACAACAGTGGGAGTGCCTCAGCACGGCTGGCAGTGCCCCCTCCCTGCCTCTCCAGGCCAGGACACGGCTGCTCTCCCCAGCTCTAGAGAGTTCAGAAGGACGGGGATTGCTTTCTGGGCAAGGAGAAAGGCTGAGGAATCCTGCTGACCATGTGCTGGCCATCCCTGAGTGCATCTGCTTCCCGTGCAGTGTCGGTGGTGTCTGGGCTGGGACATGGCCCTCTCTCAGGTCCCTGCACATGACAAATGTATTTGTGCATCCCATCAACCTGATGCTGTATGAGGCAGGGACCAAATTCGTGGATGAAACAGGTACTGAATGAAAGGGGTATGAAGCCTGATATCGCTGTGCTGTGAGGGGAAGGACAGACCCTGTGGGTTTCACAAGGAAAGGTAAGGAGCTGATGACTGCTTTGGATTTCAGACCACAGAAACCTTACTGCCCCACACTGGAATCTCACTCTGAGTGCCCAGCAACTGCCCCGGGCAGGGAATTCAAGACAACATCCCCCAAAGCCTGCTGCTGCCCCACAGAGGTGTCACAAAGAGACTCTCTTTCCAACAACGGCTGTGTACAGTGGGTAAATGTTCTAAGCCCATCTGCCCTCCTGAACATTTGTCTGCCTGGGCTCAGGCCCAGCTTGGACACAGTGCAGCCAAGGCTTCCCCCCTTCCCTTGAGTGACCTCGGGGAGATCAGTGCCAGGGAGCTCTGCTGGGAGAGCTCAGTCAGGGCTGATTCCCCTCAGTGTAGCTGAGGACCACCCTCACTGCTTTCTCAGGAGCTAAAAGCCACAGTGGAACAAGGAAAGGGCAGGGGATGTGTGTACCTAGAGTTTAGCAAGAGCGTGACAGCCTCTCTCGCACTGCCTTTATGATGAAACTTGTGAGAAATGTGTTCAGCAAGAGGATGATAATGTGGGTGGGATATTGGCTGGACTACCAGGCTCAAACAGTTGTGATGAGTGGTGCAAAGCCCAGCTAGCAGACACGTACTGACGGGCTTTCTCAGGGATCAGCAGGAGGATCAATACTCCAATGCTTTCATAAACAGCACAAGCAGTGGGAAGGTGAGAATTTTCTGCAAGTTTGGGGATGACACCCAACCACAGGCAACAGGCAGACACTGATCTCTGTCAGACAAATTGTTGCCAGCAGGTCCAGGAAATAAGAGTTCAAAGGAAAGAGAGAAGATGGACTGGACTGTGGAGGTCCTCTGTGACATGAGTGGAGGCAATGAACAGCTTCTGGGATAGGGAAATTTCTAGTTAAGCAAGAGGCTAAAAGAAAGAATGAGAACTGGAATGGATTTCCCTGGGAGATTCTGCAATCTCCATCCTGGAGCGGCCTGATCTAATGGGAAATATTCCAAGTGGGGATTGACCCAGACAACCTCTGCAGGTCCCTGCTCAGCTACAGTGTGACTGTGTGATTCCCCCTGTCCCCTGCCCTCCCTGAACCCTGCACGCCCAGGTCACCCTTGGCCTCCCATCCCCTCTGCTAGAGAGCAGCTCGGAGGCATTGTGCTCGGCCTGCAGAGGGGCAGCTGAAGGGAGGCTCTCAGCCTCCTCCGTGCCATGGGCAGGAGGTGAGTGGCTGCTGTTTGCAGGCGCTGAGCTCGGGGACAGCTCTGGGAAGCTGCTGCATGTGCTGGGCCAAGGCCCTGCTGCTGCCCCAGGCTGCAGCTGGCGCTGGGCAGGCTTCTTGTTGCTGGGGAGCCCTTGCTGGAGGAGGGAGAGAGTGGGATTGCCGGGAGCGCAAGTGGTGGCGGTGCAGAGCCGCTGAGCACTCTGAGCCCGGGCGAGCCCCCGAGCGGCGCCGGCGCAGGGCTCAGCCCCGGGGCGGAGCTGGCGGCGGCCGAGAGGAGCGGAGGCGGCGGAGAGGAGGCGCCGCGGCCGGAGCAGAGAGCCGGGGCTGGCGGGGGGCAGCGAGGCGCGGGCGGCGGAGCGGCGGGATGCGGCGGGGCCGGGGCGCAGGGCTGGCGGGGCTGGCCGCGGTGCTCCTGGGTGCGCGGGGCTGGGCCGGGTCTCGCCTGTGACCCTCCTGCTCCTCTTGAACCTTATTCTCTTCTCTGTCCTCCCTTCTGCCCCCAATGAGCTCGTTCCCTCCCAGCTTGCTTCTCTATACTCTTACACCATTTCCGCATCCATCCATCCATCCATCCCAGCCAATCACTTTTCCTCAGTCCCTTCTCCTCTTCCTCACTCGGACTGTCCTTCCAAACATCCCTCATACAATCCTGTCCCCAAACAACCACTCTTAGAGAAGCTGTCCACTCCATCCTGTGTTCTCAGATCACACCCCCATCATCTGTGAAGTGTCCCCTTCTCCCCTCTCCCGCTGCACGACATGTTCAGCTGAAGCAAAGGGATTCTTCTTTTCTCCTCGGCAGTGGCTGCGGGCAGAGCCCAGGTGCAGCAGGAGCCGTCGGCAGAGACCACCGAGGGCACCGGCGTCACCATCAACTGCTCCCACCCCAACGCAAAGATCACCGACTACATCCACTGGTACCGTCAGCTCCCGGGCCGAGCCCCCGCATTCCTCGCGCTCACTCTAAAAGGCTCCAAAGTTCTGCAGGCCCCGCCGGGGCGGCTGTCGGTGGCGGCAGACCGCCGGTCCAGCGCCCTGTGGCTCGCCCGGCCCCGGCGCGGGGACGCGGCGGTGTATTACTGCGCGCTGGGAGACACGGGGAGAGGAGCCGGGGCTGCGGCCGGGCACGAACCGCCGCGGGCGGGGCCGGGCGGGGCCGGCGGGGGCGGGGGGACAGTCCGGGGAGGGCCCGCCAGGGGGCGCTGCCGCTCCGCCCGCCGGGGCCGCCTCGCCCCGCCCGGCCCCGCCCGGCCCTGCCTGTCCCCGGGCCCCGCGCCGCTTCCCCCGCCCGCCCGGCCCCGCCACCAACACCGGCACCACCAGGCCCCCCCAGCAGTCAAGGCCTGGCCTCAGCACCTCTTCTCATTGACGGCCGCTGCGGGTCTGTGCTCCCGAGGCCACCAAAGAGCCGCGCTTGGGCAGCGCTGCCCAGGGACAGGCAGACGGGCTGGGCAAGGCAGGCAGGGCAGGGCGGGCTTTCCCCCAGGCTCTCTTGCTGCCTCCCGACGGGCTCAGACTCTGCTGCCTAACGGGGCATCCTCGGGCCTGTCTGTAACGGCCGGCCAGCTCTGCCTCAGAAATGCCTCGCCCAGGGGACAGAGTCCCAGAGCTTTTGCCCTTCCCGGGCACATGCACCAAGGGCTCCCCCAGGGCTGTTAGTACCGCCAACAGCCTCCCTGCACGTTCGACGGAGCCAATTAGCAACGGGGCAATTAAGAAACCAATGCACCCAGATGTAGAGTTAGTGGCTAGTGGAGTCAGTCTTTACATGGCAAAGGCTCATTCCATCAAAGCAGAAACGTTCGTCCGAGCTCTGTCAAGTTCTCTTTACTGTGGTCTACCACCTGCTCCTCCAGCCTGGCAGGGCCAGACCTTCACCTGGGTTACACTGCTTACCTTGCCTTGCAGCAGTGGTTGATTTTATTCCTCTGACACCAACAGAGACAAAGGATCGACCTGAACACACCTTTGGTTCCACCCTCTTGCCTGGGTAGCTCTTCCAAACAGGGCAGTATGTTGCCCCAAAGGAAACACCAACACAGTCAAGCGGGGTGACCTCGCCAGGGGGCACCTGGCCCTGCTTGTCTTTGTCTTCTCCATTTTTCTCTTCATCTTAGTGGGAATAGCCTCATCCTTGTCCCCGTGCAGAGTGAGCAGCCCCCGAGTCTGCTGATGTGTTTCCCCCTTGGCAGGCTTTCCTACCTGGAGATCTGTTGTGCCACCACCATTGTCCCCTAGAAGCTGGAGACATTCCTTGTCAGCAGAACTACCATTTGTGTTTCCTGCTTTCATTTTCCCACTTCTTCCTGGGTACATTCCTGATTCCCTCAGCCACGTGCTTCGAACATTATGTCACCATATGCAAAGTGCTCAGTGAAAAATGCCATCATGATGAAGAAAGTCTACATCCCGCCAGCGCTGCAGCGTGGGCAGTGGGCTTTGTGCCCAACTACTCCCAGGTGACTCTGCTCCTTCAGCAGCCTTTCTGCACCAAGGAGGTTGTTGGCCATTTGTACTGTGATGTTGGGCCAGCACCATCCTGGCCTGTTGGGGGTTGGGCTGACCTTGGCTGGTGGTCAGGTGCCCACCAAGCTGACACGGGGGAAAAAGAAAACAAAATGCTCGTGGGTTGAGATAAGGACAGGCGGATCACTCAGCCATTACCATCACAGGCAAAATAGACTCGATTTGGGGAAATTAATTTAATTTATTGCCAATAGAGTCATAGTAGGATAATGAGAAATAGGAACAAATATAACCCCACCCTTCTTCTCAGGCTCAATCTCACTCCCACTCCTCTACTTCCTCCCTGTTGGAAGTTTGGGAAAAGCGAAACAGCGAAAAAACTGCAAAGTTTGACACAAATATGAAGATTTATCTCCTGCTCTTCCCCTTCTCTCAAGGACTGTTTTGCAGAACTCTGCAGACCTGATCTCTCATTCTTCCTCTTTCCCCACAAAACCAGCACACACCTGGCACCAAGGAATGTGCTGTGTCGTTACACAAGAAAAAATGACTTGATGGTCCCACCCACTCACACATACACACTTAGATAAATACTACCCCAAGTTTGTATCTAACTCAGAGGGATGAGAATCCAGTACCAAGTTGGAGGGACAGATTGACGGGATTGTGCTTTTCACCCCCCCAAGAAGGGATGCATTTTGTAAGATTTGGGCCATTGGCTACACCGACAGATTAGCCAGGAATTAAGTGTTTGTGATTGCAATCGATTTTTGGGTGCAGTGCGATATATTCAACCTGCACTTTGTGCATTTATCGTAGGCACTCTCAGAGAGCCTGTACATGTTGCATAAGAATAAACCGTACTGTTCATGAACCCGACGGCTTCTCTTGAACGCAACCGGACCTACAGCACATGGGCTGTTCGTGCACCTGGTGTCCGGCCTCTAGTTACAGCCATAATTGGCATAGCTATTAAGAGATCAATCCAGGCACCCCTGGTCCCTGCAATCTCTGAGGACCAGCTAGAACACAAGGGGATTCATCTCTTACCAAATTAATTCATTACCTTAAATGCAACACTCCCCCCAAGTGGCACAGAGGAATGGGGAATGGGGGGTGCGGTCAGTTCATAGCACAGTTTCCCTGCTGCTCCTTCCTCCTCACACTCTTTCCCGCCTCCAGCGTGGGGTCCCCCCCACGGCAGACAGTCCTTCATGGACCTCTCCAACACAGGTCCTCCCATGGGCTGCAGTTCTTCATGAACTGCTCCAGCGTGGGTGGTTTCCACAGGGTGCAGTCCTTCAGGAACAGACTGCTCCAGTGAGGGTCCCCTGCGGAGCCACAGGTTCTGCCAGAAAACTTCCTTCAGCGTGGGCTCCTCTCCACAGGGCCACAGGTCCCGCCAGGAGCCTTCTCCAACGTGAGTTCTCATGTGGTCACAGCTTCCTTCAGGGCACATCCACCTGCTCTGGTGTGGGGTCTCCACGGGCTGCAGGGTGGATATCTGCTCCACCATGGACCTGCATGGGCTGCACGGGGACAACCTGTGTCACCATGGTCTTCACCACGTGCTGCAGGGGAATCTCTGCTGCGGCACCTGGAGCACCTCCTTCCCCTCCTGCCTCACTGACCTTGGTGTCTGCAGAGTTGTTGCTCTCACATTTTCTCATTCCTCACTTCCAGATTATGTTGTGCAACACTTTATTCCCCTTCTTACATTTATTATCATAGAGGTGCTACCAGTGTCACTGATTGGCTCAGCTTTGGTCAGTGCAGGGTCAGTCTTAGTGTGGGCTGGAACTGACTCTGTCCAACATGGGGAGGCAGCTTCTGGCATCTCCTCACAGAAGCCACTCCTGCAGCCAACACCCCTGTCCCTTTCCCCCTAAGCCCAATATATTCCACCACTCTGATCTGTGAATCACATATTTTAGAATTATCATTAATATATACATTCATCACAAAATCTACAATGTTCAAAAACTTCATTTACATGAACAAAAAGAATTCCTCACACCAAAATCAAAATAACACCATCACAGCACCAACAATAGTGGACATTGTACAGACACTCCTCCCCTCATCCCTTCACCACAATTACAACAGCAGAAATTCCCCAGAATTATGCCACTCCCCTCTCTACAGCAACATTCAGTCCATGTTCCAGGGTTCCCTGGGGCTCCATTTTAGGGCCATTTCTCTTCAAAGATTTTATAAATGATCTGGATGCAGGAATCAAATGTACTTTAAGTAAGTTTGATGATGATACTGAACGAGGAGGAGCTGTGGACTGTCTGGAGGGTAGAGAGGCCTTGCAGAGAGAGCTGGATAGACTAGAGAGCCGGGCAATCTCCAACCTCATGAAATGTAGAAAGAGCAAGTGCCGGATTCTCCACCTGGGCCGGGGTAATCATGGTTATACGTATAAACTGGGGGACGAGAGGCTGGAGAGCAGCCCCGCGGAAAGAGATGTGGAGTTTTAGGTTGATGGCAAGTGAGTCAACAGTGTGTCCTGGCAGCCTGAAGGCTCAACAGTGTCCTGGGGTGCATCAAGCAGAGCACAGCTAGCAGGTTGAGGGAGGTGATTGTCCCACTCTGCACTGGTGCGGCCCCACCTCAAGTATTGTGTGCAGGTTTGGGCACCTTGAAATAAGACAGACATCAAACTATTAGAGTGTGTCCAGAGGACGGTGACAAAGATGGTGAAAAGTCTTGAGGGCAAGAGTTATGAGGAGTGGCTGAGGTCACTTGGATTGTTCAGCTTGGAGAAGAGAAGGCTGAGGGGTGACCTCATCACAGTCCACACCTTCCTCAAGGGGGGCAGCAGTAGGGGAGGTGCTGATCTCTTTCTGGTGACCAGTGGTAGGAAATGGAATGCAAAGGAAAAGGTCAAGGTGTTGTGGTTTGATCCCAGAGGTCAACTGAGCGCCACACAGCCCTTCACTCACTCCCTCCCCCCGAGAGCTGGAAAGGTAAAAATTGAATCAAAATGCTCAGGAATGGAGGTAAGGACAGGTAGGGGTCGCTCACCCTTTAACGGTAACAGCCAAAGACAGGGTCCCTTGGGGAAGAAAACAGGAACATGTCTGTAATGGAAACACTAAAAAGAGAACAATTAACAGACAGAATGGGACAGTGAGTAGCATTACCATATCTTAAAACACCTCCCCCCACCCCTCCCTTCTTTCCAGTCTCAGTTTTGTTCCCAATATTTCTACCTCTTCCCCAGCGGCACAGGGACACGGGATGGGGGCTGCAGTCAGCGTCCTGCTTCTTCCTCCAAGGTGGGGGGCAGCACTCTTCTACACTCTTCTTCCCCCTGCTCCACGGGGCGTCCCTCCAATGGGATACAACCCTCCACAAACTTTCTCTGGCATGAGTCCTCCCCACGGGATGCATTCTTCTCTAGATACTCCAGCATGAGTCACCCCCACATGTTTCAGTACTCCCAGTGCCAAACTACAACAAAGATCACCATCACTAATAGGCTTGGTCTTGCCCAGAGTGCGTCTGACTTGGAGCTGGGGGAGCTTTTGTGAAGCTTCTCAAAGGGGACCACTGCTGTAGCCCCCTCCCCCAGGAACAAAAACCCTGTCAGCCAAACCCAGTACCCAAACAAATGGAATGAAGCTGCATCAGAGAAGTTCAGCCTGAACATTAGGAAAAGGTTCTTCACTGAGAGGGTGGTTGGTCACTGGAACAGGCTCCCCACGCACGTGGTCACAGCACCAAATGTGTCAGAGCTCAAGGAGCATCTGGACGATGCTCTCAGCCATATGGTTTAGTTTTAGGCAGTCCTGCAAGGAGCAGGGAGTTGCGCTCGATGATCCTTATGGGCCCCTACCAACTCCAGATATTCTATCATTGCATGATGCCATGACATGTCAGCACACATGAAAACACATGTGCATGCACAGCCAGTTGCACAGGAACCCCTGCACATGCACACACACACACACACACACACATTGAGCCCCGAGACTTGTCATCACATCAGTGTTCACAGTTGCTCATACGCACTTGCACACACACACTTGCATGTAGATAGACGTGCAAGCTCGTGTACAGAGATAGATATGTGCTCGTCTGCACACACAGATGCCCACACACATACACACACACGCACACTGACACCACACACACTTACTTGCTCACCTGCAAAAACGCCCAGGTACACAAACCCCTGCACAGACACACACAGACAGGCACTTGTTCACACACACACGGGCACACACTCACTCTCACATGGGCATTTGCAAATGCACACCCAAGGGCAAACACACAGGCACAAATGCCCCCTCAGGCACAGGCAGGTGCATATGCACATGAGGAAGCACAGCCTCTCCCCACACTCTGAGAACCAGGACTCCACCAGGCAGCTCTCTGCCTCTGTGCCCCTGACAACTCCAGGCAAGTCCTTGGAAGCCCAGTGCTCAGAAGGGAAATCAGACCCCGGCCATCGCTGGTGGATTTAATGACAGCAGAGAGCTTTTGGGCTTTTGTGGGTTGAGCAGAAGCAGTTCAATCGATTGTGTTCTCATTACAGGAAAGACAGAAGGTGTCTTGGGGTCCAAGCTGCAGGAACTTCTTTGGAAATTCAGCCTGTTCACAGGCAAAGTCTGCTCGTGAGAGACAAAGTCAAAGCTAGAGACCATCCCTATTGCTGCAGCTGCAGGGTTTCCCCGCTTTACAAGCCAAAACAATCCCAGAGTCAGACAAGATCCAGCCCATCCCTGGTGATCGCCGTGGGGCAGCTGTGGAGGTCTGGGACCAGTTCCAGTTGAGCACAGGGAGAGGTGCTGCCCTGACATGCTCCCATGGCAGCAAAGGGCTGTGTCTGGGGTGAGCCAGATGCCCTGCAGCTGCAAATGCTGAGGCTGGGACACCAGAGAGGAAGGTGGCCTGATGAAGTTGCCTTAAGATAAAGACCTGCTCTTCAGTGGGTGTCTGATGTGTCTGAGGGAGAGATGGGCCAGAGGGAAAGAGAAGGAGGCAAAGCGAGTGAGGCACCTGGAGAAAATTGCCTCTGTGAGGTACTGGAAGAGACATGAGAAGTTCCCTTTCCACCTGGATGGGGTAAAAATGATAAGATTTGGATCTCAGCTGGAGGTAGAATTCGGATCTGTTCCTCATGCTGGGATGTTCCCAAATTGCTGTGAGACAGGGTTCAGATTCCTGTAGGAAATGCAGGACATCAGGGAGAGCAAACAATAAATATATTGGAATATGGCGGTGCAAAGTAATTAATTCCAGAATAACAATTCCTGTGAGCCTACACACAAGTGACCCAGTTTTCTCTGGGCACAGGAGCCTTTTCAGTGTCTTGAGTAACTCGCTCACCTGAGGAACTTCACCAGAGGTCACTGTAAAGGCCTGTGGAAAGTGAGAGCATCCAGTTCACTAAGGCTGTCTGATCAAATTCCCTTCCCATTCAAAGGGAAGGACAAGTGAAAGGGAAAGTGATAATCAAGGCACACAATGAGAGCAGTCTCTCAGGAAGTGATGAGGGAGACAAGGAGGGAGACCAGAGCTCTTCAGCCTCTAACTGATGGGCCATAAGGGAACTGCAGGTGCAGCTTTGAAGTGTTTGAGGCTGAGCTTTGTAAGTGACAAGAGGAACCTGAGGATTTGGGATGTTTGAGGGGGTCCTGTGGGACCAGGGAACAGTTCTGAAGGAATTCTTAGGGTAAAGGTCAAAGGTGGTGGGGAAGAGGGGACTGGGGAGGAGAAAGGGAGGCAGTAGAGGGGAGGAGGGATAAAAGGAGGTCCCTGCCCCTAAGCAGGGGCTGGTCAGTGCACTTGCCGGGATGAGCCCTGTGCCTGATCACCACAGTCCCCCCTGATTCCTTATTAAATCCTTTCTTAACCACCCTTCTCTGTAGCTTCACTCCCTTTCCCATGTGTGAGCACTGCAAGGTCTGAGCGCCAGTAACTGGAGAGACTGGTGTGAGAGAGCTGGGTGCCAGGAACTGGGTGAACAGCCAGTGCCTACAGGGATTTTAGACCTTGGTGCCAGTCACTGGAGAAGGGTCACAGGGCCTTCTGCTCTTTGAACCGTCACCTGGAGGGACTGATGTATAAGCAGTGTGCTTGTGACTCCAGAGGGTGTAAGTGTGTGTGTTTTCACTGGGAACTGTGTGTCTCAGTCATACTGGAGACAGTCAAACAAGGGGCCACTTCCATGATGAAGAGCCTGGAGCGTGTCTCATATGGAGATCCCAGCTGAGAGAGCTGGGACTGTTCAGCACAGAGAAGAGAAGTCTCCGGGGAGCTCTCATCACTGTGTACAAATATCAGCAGGGAGGGTGTGAAGAAGGCAGAGCCAGGCTCTTCTGCGTGGTGCCCTGTGACAGGACAAGGGACATCGGGCACGAAGTGAAACACAGGAGGCTCTGTCTGAACACCAGGGAACCCTTTTTCACTGTGATGGTGAGGGAACACTGGCACAGGATGCCCAGAGAGGTTGAGTCTCCATCCTTGGAGGTCCTCCAAATCACTCTGGACATGGACCTTTGCAACCAGCTCTAGGTGACTCTTCCTGAGGCAGGTTTGGACCTGCTGACCTCCAGACGTCCCTTCCAAATGTACCAATTCTGTGTTTCTGTAACAGGAGACATGAGGGAATGCTGAGAGAACTGGCCTTCTTCAGCCTTCCAAAGAGAAGTTTGAGATTTTTTCTGATTTCTAACACTTGACTGGGGGATGCAGGGCCAGATGGAGCCAAACTCTTCTTGAGCACATGGAGAATGCAGAGCACAATGGGCATGATCTGCAACAGGGGAAATTCCTACCAGAAATTTGGATTTTTTTTTTTTTTTTTTTTTTGTCGGTGAGGGTGGTACATGGAATTAGATGGATTGAAGTAAGAATGGCAGTCTGGCTCCTTAAGGTGTTGATTGAAGTACCATTAATTGGAATTAATGCAGGAAGGAAAAGAGGAATAGGACAGGTGATGTTACGCTCCTTCAAATGCTGGGTACCCCGAGTTTTAGAGCATGAGATGGACCTCTAGTAAGGACATGGCAGAAGGTGAAGATCCTACCTGTGCTGAAATTATCTGACATTGTTCTCTTTGGACTTTTAATGGGATTGTCTTAGAAATAGACACAATACTCATCCTTTCTACTGTTGAGTAAAATTACATTTCTACAAAACCACGTTGATTCACTCCTAGAAAAGATGTGGACATGCTTGTGGCATCTTTGCTAAGTGGTCCAAGAGATTATATACACCAGAGCACAACATGTGTGTGCCCCTACTCAGGTCAGCTGTCATGCAGGTCTCTAACATCTCCATGAACAATTGTCTTGTGGTTACTGTGGGCCACTGCTTGTGGGGAAATGGGTTCCCTGGTTCATGAGGTATTTCTGTTTGGAAAGAGGGAGAAAGTTCACATTAAATGGAGGGTTTGACAGGGACAGTAAGTTTCTGCCATGTTTGGAGTGGAGTGTCATTCTCCAGGTGTCTGAGACCTACATCCTAGAATGGTGCTGGGAGAAGCCTCAGGGCAGACACTGATGGACCCAGGTGCAGCCAAGCCAGACAATGTGTAAGGGAAGGTGAGAGAAGAGACACAAACAGGAAGGAAGGAGAGATTCCCATGGATGTGGCCCTGTGGTCAGTGAGAATGGTTGCAGGGCAGGACTATGGCTCAATTTCTGCTCTCATTTAAAATGCTGAAGTCCTAATGTTGGTGTAGATGTCTGCTGTGACTCTTAGGAAGGCAGATCCATCTCTGTAGCCCCTTGGAGGTTGAGCTTTAGCCTGCTCTTCCACCTGGGAAAGGCTTTGCCAGCCACAGAACACTCCACATTTCTAGGACCCTCCTTTTAGACCAGAAGGAGATGCAACACGTCCATGAGAATATTCCCATTATTACCATTATTGTTACCTGGATCATTATTCAACTCACTGTGGAGGTTTTTTTGGAGAAAAGCCAAAGAGACATAATCAAAATGAACAGGCTTTTTTTACCTCTGTTGTGACTGGTGCATGGGGCCACTCTGGAGTTGATCTGGAAATGGGGTGGCAGTAGGAGTCTCCACCTGCCCATCTCCCACCCCTTCACATGTTCTTTTATGTCTGGGGTGCAGGGCTGCCCCATCCCCACCCCTCACAGGGCAGGGCTCCAGTGGGTGCCCCATGTGCTCTCTGGGTATGTGTCTGGGTGAACAGCCTGATCCCTCATCCTATTCCCTGCTGACCCCTCACCCCTTTCCCTACAGAATAGTTTCTCTGGGTTTGTGTCATCCAGCAGCCTCACTGGAGCCAGGTTCCTCTCTCACCCCGTCAGTTACTCCACCAGAACAAGACACAGGCAGAGCCCCTGGGTGCTGCACAACAGGGTTCATCTCCTATTTCTGAGGATCTGGGCGAGAGGTGTTTTTCCCAGAAAGCTGATGAAAGACAGAGGAGAAGTGACAGAAATGGAGGAGGCTTCTGTTCTCAGAAGAAATAGCAACATCCCCAGAGAGCTGAGGACACCAGGGAAAGGTGTGAAACCTCAGCGACGAAGATACCCCTGACCTCCCAGATGGCCCAGCAGTGGCTGTGCAAAAGAGCAGGTGATTCTAGCTGGGGAGGTGAGGACTCCACTGCCAGCTGAGCCTCTTCCCACAACTGGGACCCCCAGAGCCCCCAGGGCCCCTCACTGTGGAGATGCTGAGAATGCCCCTGGCTGAGGGAGCCACAGGTGTTGCTGCTGGAGGAGGGAGAAACCCAGAAGGAGCATTTCAGGCACAGGAAGAACAGATCGTTTCTCTTCACCACTTCTTCCTTTGCTCCCCCAAGAGAGTCATTTCCGGCAGCTCTGTTATCTGGGGGCTGGGAGGTGCTTTTCTGACTCTCTCTCATTCAGCAAACAGGCAGGTTGGTCTTGACATGAACCTTGGATATCTCATCCTCACAGCCTTCGTGGGGCAAGTGTTGGGTAAGTCCTGGCTTTCTATCAACAAATACTTCTCTTCCCCTGTGGAAACTCTCACAAGTCTTATCAGGATGATGTGGGGAACTACTCTTGCATAATAGGAAATATTATCTCTAGATGCTCTTACTGTTGGTATTGAGAAGAGAATAGAGAAAAGAGATATCTCAGGCCCCTTCTTCTGTTTTTCTTTCCATTTCAATCAAACTTTCTATGCATCTCTCTTATGATCCACCTGCTGTCAGTCTCACTTGTCTCTGCACTCCAACATTTCCCCCTTTCCACCACTAATTAGCAGATCCTGTCAATGCTGCTACTAGGACATTAAAGCCCTCATCCCACTGACATCAGTAAGGTCTCCCATTCTGCTTCCTGGCTGGCACATACCTGCCGTGGCCTCCAGTCTCCTGCTGATGGTCAGCACAACCAGGGCTCCCTCTTTCCAACACTGGGCTCAGCACTGCATGTACTCAGGGAGTTAGGAGCCCTCCAAGATGACAGGGATGGGGAAGTAGCATGAATATTTTGCAAGAGTTCCCCAGGACCCTCAGGCTGTTGAAGGGGTGTTGGTCCAGCCCACAAAGAAAAGGCATGTCAGGCTGTTCCCTGTGCCTCTGGGCAGTAGGACAAAGAGAAGCAGGAGGAGCAGGGACACAGCACAGCTCTCCTCATAGTCCATGCTGACAGGCAGCCTTCTTCTCCAGGGTTTTGCATCCATTTCTGGTTTCCTCCCCAGAGACCCTCCCTGCAGAGTCACTGACCTGCTTTTTCTTCCAGGCACCATGGGACAGAGCACTGTCACCCAGCAAGAAGGAAAAGTCACAGTGAAGCAGAGAGACACCTTCCAGACTAACTGTACATACCAGATTCCCAGCTTTTATGCCTTGTTTTGGTACCAGCAGAGGAAAGGCCAAGCTCCCCAGCTGCTCTCGTATCAGGCAGCAGCTGGCCCAAGGCACAGTGGCCGTCTCACCACGTTGCTGAACACCACAGAGAAATACAGTGTCCTGCAGCTGGAGGAAGTCAAGGTCTCTGACAGTGCCTTGTACCTCTGTGCTGTGGGTGTCACCCTGGTGCAGGGAGCTTCCTTGGCTGTGCAAGAAGCCAGGGGAGGGAGGGGATGTGTGTGTGCAAGGCTGAGCTTGGGGGAAGGGTCCCTCAGCTCTCCCCTGGCAGCTCTGCTTCCCCTGGGCACCCAGGGATCTGCAGGCCTAAATTTTCTTCCAGGAGGGGAGAGTGTCAGTGGTTTGAGAGGAAGGAGAAATCAGTGGCAGAGCCTCAGGTCCTCTTGTTCTCACCATGGATTACATGGTTCTTGTGCCCAATGGCTCTGATGAGGGGGCAGGCAATGCAGGAGGTTGTGGCTGTTTGTTCAATGTTTCCTTGCTGCTGCTCTTTGTTTTCTGTTATTCCCTGTTGCACATTGTTTCTTCAGGTTTTCCTGCAGGCCTCTCTCTTAGAGTACCTGCTCTGGGATGTGTCCCTCAGAGGTCAGAGTTCAAAGTACAATGGAAAACAAATAACATGTCACGGGGCAAAGCTTCTTCCTGGAATTGCATGATGATTCCAATTTCAGATAATAGTCTGAACCACCTTGTGGACTCTCCTGTTGCTGCATGGTGATGTGCTGGGATTCAGAGGACCTGCTCTCCCCAGTGCACTCTCCTGGTCCTTGGAGCCCTTCTCATGCCCTACCTCATGGGCCTGCCAGGAGAAGACCTGGCCTTGGGGACAGCTGCCTCATGCCTGGGGAAAAGTCTTACACCAGAGATGGACCATGGGGTTTTGGGCACTGGCTGCTGTCCTTGGGGTGCCTGTCTGGTGGGAGCTGGGGGTGTGTGAGTGACAGGGGGGCTGTGGTGTGAGGGCTGGACAGGTTGATTTCAACATTAACCTTAGGGTCATCTTAGCCCTTTGAACTGTGTAACTGCTGGGCTGTGGGGTGATCTCTTTGGGGGATGAACGCTGTAGAGGTTACATATCATTGCTATCTTTGCCCTTGAGTGCAGGTCACACCCCTCATTCTCGGGAGAGGTGGGAAGATGAGGAGGAGAAGTTCTGGGGCTGTTTTAAAAGATTTTTCTGCATCCTTTGCTGGTATCTTTTGACTGAGTTTCTTTTCCTAGTACTAAAGCAAGAAAAACTCCCTTTTGCACAAACTTCTGAGCTACTAACCTCTCAGAGCCTCCAGGAGCATTGGGCTCCTCTCTAGGGGATAGCAGTGGTCAGGTTCCATTTCTGCAGGTCATGCTCTGAGGCCAAGGGCCTGTGTCTGAGCAGAGATGCCAGAAGGCAGAGCCCTATGGCCACTGGCTGTGGAGGAGCCAGGGATGTCTTCCTCAGCTTCAAGAAACAGTGCCTGAGAGGGCCGACTGCCATGTGTCCCATCCTCCCCTTCCTCTCCAAATGCTGAAACATCTGCTTGGTCCCCGACCCGATCACCCGCTAATCAAGACAATGCCTTTTTTCCTCAGCAACTCGATACAATGTCCACCAATAAAAGAATTATGTGGAGGCAGAGGCTGGGATGCAGAAAGCTTTAATGACTCTGAAGAGGGAAATGAGTTCACTTTGAGAGGAGGCAGCCAGAGCAGAGAGAGCACCAACAGCTGCCAAATGTCTGTGCCCATTGGCCATGGTGGAGATCCCAGAAGGGATCCATCATCATGAAGGGAGAGGGGCCAGCAGATCCCCCAGCTTGGCTTTGGGGTCTTACAGCCCAGAAGAAGAGAAGAGAAGAAAGTCATGGGAGGGAGTAGAAGGCAGAGGAGTTAGACTTTGGCCATGTTTTCAGAGAGACCCCGCTGCCCTCCCTTGGGAGGATGCTCAGCCTCTCTGAAATCACTGGCCAGGAGCTCTGTCCTCAGTCCAGCATGAGCTTCTGGGTTCCTGGTGGTCCTTGTCCGGGCTGTCACTGGTGGCTTTAGCAGGGGGGGCACCTTCTTCCACAGTAGCGGTTGGTAATGCAGGAGAGGTTAAAACCCCCAGAGTTGATGGGCACTCCGTCACAGCTGAGGATGCTGCCAACGGCAGCGGAGGTGGAGGAGCCCACAACGGTGTTCTGTGGGAAGGAGCTGAGGATGGGTCCGGGCAGGGTCACCACCACGGGGGAGGGCTGGATGGCAACGGTGGAGTTCTGGCACTGCCTGACACAGGGCTCATTGCAGCTGTTGGCCAGCGGGGTGGGGCCGCAGGGCCGGCAGCAGGGCTCACAGGGCTGGCACTGGTCACAGCAGGACATGTCTTGAGGCCCGAGGAACACCTGGGAGAGAGGGCAGGGAAGAAGAAAAACATGGGGACGTGTGAGGAGCAGCTTGTCACTGCACCATGAGGCAGCTACAGAACATGCAGTGCCTAAATCTGGAGTCTATGAAGAGATGAATGAGGGTTTCTTGGACTCATCCTGAGACAGATCAAAAAGAAGCACCAGCTGCTATGTGGCTACTGTCTACCCCTGAGTACAGAAGCCTCGTCACTACTGTTCCATCTTCCCTCCAAGCTTAACTCTCCCCACTCCCCTCTCACATGACAAGCAGCCCCAAGATCTGGTATAGAACAAAGCCAGTCTCAGCTGACAGGTTCACTGAAGTGAGACCTCCTTTGCGAGAAAGCAGAGAAGGAGAAGGGGCCTCGGACTCACCTGGTTCTCAAGGAGACGGACACAAGAGAAGTGGCTGAGAGAGTGAGGAGCTGGGCTGGCTTTTATCCTGGACCTTTACTGCCCCAGGCTGACAGAGGCATCCCTTGTAGAGGTGGTTATTATCTGACAAGCTCATCCTGAATGCAAAACATCCCACCTAATGCTATGGGCTGTGTTTTGCCTTCCGGAATTGCTGTCTTTTCATTTCCTGCTTGATGTCAGGTACATTCCCCAGTGAAGGCATCTTTTGCATCACAGGATGAGAGGCCCAAGCATTTCCGGAGCACGACATACAAACATGCACACACACACACACACACACACAAAGCTAGACCTCTAGTAATTCAGAGTTTATTGAGAAGACTCAAGACTCCCAAAGAGAGAGTCATATATACTGTCCACTCAGGTGTTGGACTTCAGAGAGTCATATTCTCCCAGCCCTGTTTCCAAGGGTTCCCTGTGGCTGAGGGAAGACAGGTGTGTCCTTGGTGAGAGCGGGAGATGCAATTGATGAGAGAATTGTGTCCAGCTTGAGCCCATTCACCCCAAAAAATCCTTTTCCCTGCTCTCTGTCTGTCCCTGAGTACTGTGGACATGGATGTGGGCTTTAGGCATGGGATGGAGGTGCTTCTAGGTGCTAGTAGGAGAGCCTGTGGTTTCATTCCTGATCGCATGATGAAACAAGCCATGGAGATGTGACCAGGTAGGTCAGCCCTGCTGTGAGCTAATGCTAGCTGGGAAGTTCAGAGGTGACCATGGGTCAAGGGCAGGATCAGTGTCTCCAGAAAGAGGGTTCATTCCATTTGCCGTGTACATCTGCTTTGAGGTGGGAGAAGTCCCATGTGTGAGCTGATGTCTCTTCACTGAATGAGGGAAAGAGGAGGCCACGAAGATGGTGAGAGGGATGGAACACCTCTCCTATGAGGAAAGGCTGAGAGAGGTGGGATTGTTCAGCCTGGAGAGGAGACAGGTCTAGAGAGACCTTCTTGAGGTCTTTCAATTCTTAAAGGGAAGCTTATAAGAAAGACAGAAAGATGTTTTCAAAGGGCCTGTAGTAATAAAGAGGCAATGGCTTTAAACTGAAAGAAGGTAGATATAGATTGATCATAAGGAAGAAAATTTTTCCTATGAGGGTTTTGCGACACAGGCTGAGATTTACCCAAGAAGTTGAGGAATCTCCATAATTGGAAGTGTCCAAGGTCAGGTTAGATGGGGCTCTGAGCAACCTGACCTAGTGAGAGATGTCCCTTCCCATGGCAGGAGGCTTGATATAGATGGTCTTTCAAGGTCCCTTCCAACACAAACTCTTCTTTGATTCTGTGAGTCTATGAATTATGCTGGTGAGTGAGTCTGGGCTGAAAGAGCCTCTATACAAGGATGTGCTGGAATCTGCGTTGGTCCCACAGGGCTGGAAGGACATATCCCCTGAAGGGATCTTGTTCCATTTCACTCACAACTCCCTTAATTACCTATATTTTCTAAGAGTGTGATGCATATTTACTAAGAGTGAGATCCAAAGCATGGCACAGAAGTCAGAAGAGACTCCCTCTCCCTCATGTGGAAGAGCTCATTTGGGCAGCGGGCATGGCAGCAGGAGGCTGCAGCAGCGCTGCACAGCTCTGACTTCTATCCCCACACGACCTTCTTGGAAGAGTGAAGACTACTGGTCAATGGTGGAATGTGCCCGGCAAGGTGAGGCAAGAGTGTCTTTCCAAATCCCTGCTAAACTGGGAAGGAGGAGTGTAAAGTAGGTATGGAGGGAGAGGTCTCCCACAGACTGAAGAGCAGGGATGTCACAAGGGTAGAAGAGGTATGCACGGGGGAACAGCATGCCAGGGGAGGCTCTCACACTTCCCCTGTGACGCAGGTGGTGGTGTACTTAGGTGGCGGCTATGCATTTCCTGCCCAAGAAGAGGAGGCAGATGACACCTTTGTCAGGCAGTTGGTGAAAGCCTCATAGTCACAGGGCCTGGTGCTCATCTGGTACCACGTCAGTACCTACTGCAGGAGGAAAATGGCTGGGCACAAGCAAAACAGGACATGTCTGGTGTGTATGGAATACAAATTTTTGATGCAGGCAATCCATGAATGGATTAAGGGAGAGGATCTCTTAGACTTGCTAGTCACAAAAGAGGAAGAACTGTTGGATGATGTAAAGTTCATGGGCAGCCTTGCCTGCAGTGACCAGGAGACTGTGGAGCTCAGGATCCTCAGAGGTCTGACCAAGACAAACAGGAGGATTACTGCCCCTGACTTCAGAAGAGCACGGCTTAGTCTCATCAGGGACTTTCCGACTTGGTATGCTGCCATGGGAAACTGCCCTGGAGCCCAGAGAGTCCCAGGAGAGGGGACTGACCTCCTCAGAGCACAAGGATGGTCCCTGCAATGTGCAAAGAGGTGAGTCAAGAAAAGCCAAAACGACTGTAGTAGACACTTACAAAGGAGGTGAAGGGAATCAGGCAAGATATCTCTGAGCCTATTGGCAGCAAAAGGAAGGCTGAATAGGTGAGGGCTCATTGGTCAGTGAGGAAGAGGACTTGGACAAATAACAAGGAAAAGGCTGATGTACTCGATGCCTGTTTACCTTCAGTTTTCATTGATATGGCTTCTCCGCAGGCCCACCATGTCCCTGAACCTTCCCACAGACTCTCAGGGAATGAAGCAGCACCCACAGTAGAAGAAGAAAGAACTAAGGAGCTCTTACTCTCATCTGGCCATACACAAGTTCATGGGATCATTTGGGGTGTATCCAAATGTGTTCAGGGAGTCTCTACTCATTCCCTAAAAGGACATTGTGGTGGTTTGACCTTGGCTAAATGCCAGGTACCCACCAAGTCGCTCTATCACTTCCCCCCCTTTCCCCTTTTTTTCTCAACAGGGCAAAGAAGGGAAAGAAAATAAGATAGGAAAACAAAACAACCCTTGTGGGTAAAACAAAAGCAGTTTTAATATAAGCAAAGCAAAGCAAAGGTCCGCGCGCGGAAGCAAAAAAAAGAAAACAGATTTATGCTCTACTTCCCATTAACAGGCGATGTCGGGCCTTCTCAGGAAGCAGGGCTCCAATACGCGTAGTGGTTGCCTCGGAGGACCAAGGGTGACCCCCCCCCCCCCTTCCTCCTTTCTCCCAGCTTTATACTGAGCAGACGTCATATGGTCTGGAATATCCCTTTGGTCAGTTCGGGTCAGCTGTCCTGGTTGTGTCCCCTCCCAAGATCTTGCCCACCCCGTCCCACTGTGGCGGGGGGGAAATGTCAGAAAGAGCCTTGGTGCTGTGTAAGCACTACTCAGCAGTAGCCACAACACCAGTGTGCTATCAACACCCTGCCAGCTCCCAGCATCAAACACAGCACCATGAGGGCTGCTACAGGGGAAAACCAATTCTGGCTCAGCCAGACCCGGTACAGACATGCAGGAAATACTCTCAGAAGCCGTTCCTAAACTCATGAAAGACTCAAGACGGGCTTGGAAGCAGCTCACATGAATTGACTGAGGCCAAATCATGCCTGAGCAACCTCATTGCTTTCTGTGAGGAGGTGACTGGGACTGTGGGGCAGGGGAGAGGCACTGGCTTGGCTGTACCTGGATTTTAACAACAGCTTTGACATACCCTCATGGGTGCACACACATGCACACCTATACCCACACCGAGGTACGCACACACACAGGCATGCACACACACAGACATGTGTCATATCTGTGCTCTTGTAAAGAGGTGTGTGCACACAGGTTTCCAAAGGAGTCCATGAGCAGACACAGGCACAGCCACCCCACAAACCAACATGTACACACAGATATTCAACACACATGCTGACATATATGCATCCTCCTGAACCCAGGGGTGTGCAAACAAATTTACCTGTACGCTGATGTACAGCGACACGCAGGCGAAAAAGCACATACCAACACATATCTGTGCCCACACACTTACATATCTGCAGACCAATGTCACATCCATCCATGCTCAGCTACATGAAGACACGTGCATGTGATAAAACACATATGCCCTCATCAACAGACGTGCACAAACACACCCACAGCCAATATTTGTGCACACTCCTGCTTGCCTGTGCACTGCCCCAGGCACACACAGGCACACATATGTGCAAATGGACACGTGAGCACAGCCAGAAGAACATGTATGTGAGCATGACCATGCACACACAGCACTGACAACCAGTAAGTTCAATGCCAGCTCTCAGCCTCTTGCGATGACAAGTCCTAGGCAAGTCCTTCAGGCCCTACAGTTAAGGCAGTGGATCGGTTCCTGGCCATTCCCATCAGCTTTAATAAGAACAAGGGTTTGACTGGGCTTCATTCTGGTGTTTCTTCACTAGAAAAGTGGGAGATGAAGCTGCCATGGCCTTTCCAGGCATTCAGCTTCTCTGTGTCCCAAGTCTGTGTGTCAGGGATAACGTAAAAACTGGAGAACCGTATTGCTGCAGCCACAAAGAATCCCCACATTGCAAGTGAGACAACTCTTACAGCCTTAGATGCTCCAAGCTGTGCTCAGTGGTCTCCTGAAGGGAGATGTGGGGCTGGGGGACAGGCCCCTGCTCTGTAAAGGAAATGGTGCCTCAGTGGTGTATTCACACAGCAGCAGAGCGTGGTGTCCCCTGGGACAAGCTAGACTCTCTACAGACTGCAGACACTGAGGCTGGGGCAACAGAAATGAGAGTGTCTGGTTCCAGTAAGAGAGGTACTCAGCCTCTTCCAAGCGTTCCTTAAAATGCCCATTATTAGTGCTAAGACAAGAAAGGAAAGCAGGGTTATGTCCGTGACCTTACATCCCTTCACGTGCTGGAAAGCCTGAGCTGCTCTACATCAGCTGCTCTCCCAGAATGAGAGAATCACAGAACAGCTGAGGTTGGAAGGGACCTCTGGATGTCATCTGGTCCAAGCCCCCTGCTCAAACATGGCCACCTAGAGCCAGTTGCCCAGGACCGTCTCCAGGTAGTTTTGGATATGGGAAGGCCTGTGACCTCCCTGGGCAACCCACGGCAGTTGTCAGTCACTCCCACAGCACAGTATAATTTGTTGCCCCCTTTCTAGAGTACAGGACACTGTGTGTGTCTCATCCACACATGGATTACCCCATTTTGGTCAGTCAGGCTTTTAGAACAGTTTCTTCAAATGGAAACAGATCTCGTCATCATTTCAGCTGTCTAACAGTAGAAACTGGCCAGCGTTGGCAGTGAAGAAATACCAGCAGCTTTCACATCCACTTTTCTTAGGGTGTAAATCAAGGTGCACAGCACAGGAATAAGTGTGATGTAAAGAACAGCTCCTACACTGTCAGTCAATGGTTTAAATCACCATAAATAAAACCCAACCTCTGGCACAAATACACTTAATTTGAAGTGTAAAGCCTGCATGGATCCTGTGGCCTTTTCCTACCTTTGCAAGAGCTCTTTAGTTGGGTCGGCAAACCAGGGGTCATGCCAGGAGTCAGCAGCAGCACTTTGGCAGTGCTTTGGCCAAGGGTTTCACTCCAGCTTGGCTCCTTAGTTTAATTCAGTGTAACAGCAGTGAGAGTGCCTCAGCACGGCTGGCAGTGCCCCCTCCCTGCCTCTCCAGGCCAGGACACAGCTGCTCTCCCCAGCTCTAGAGAGTTCAGAAGGACGGGGATTGCTTTCTGGGCAAGGAGAAAGGCTGAGGAATCCTGCTGACCATGTGCTGGCCATCCCTGAGTGCATCTGCTTCCCGTGCAGTGTCAGTGGTGCCTGGGGTGGGACAGATCAAAATGTACATTTGTAGATCATCGGTCTGGTGCTGCATCAGGCAGGACCTGAGACCTTGGAGCAAACAGATAAGGAATGAACAGAACAGAGAGCCTGATATCACTGTGCTCTGAGGGGAAGTGACAGACCCTGTGACTCTCACAAGAAAGCCAAAGACATCGTGGCTGCCTTGGACTTCAGCCCACAAGGACCACAAGGGAAGGGGCATTAGGTTTGACACCACATCCCCCAAAGCCTGCTGCTGCCCCACAGGGCTGTCCAGAAGAGACTCTCTTTCCAACAAGGGCTGTGTACAGTGGGTAAATGTTCTAAGCCCATCTCCCTCCTGAATATTTGTCTGCCTGGGTCAGGCCCAGCTTGGACACAGTGCAGCCAAGGCTTCCCCCCTTCCCTTGAGTGACCTCGGGGAGATCAGTGCCAGGGAGCTCTGCTGGGAGAGCTCAGCCAGGGCTGATTCCCCTCTCCGTGGAGCTGCTCCTGAGCTGAGGCTGTCGTGTAGCTGAGGGAAACCTAGCTGGTGTCTCAGGAGGTAACAGGCACTGTGGACAAGGAAAGGGCAGGGGAGGTGTGTACCTACAGTTTAGCAAGACCTTGATAGCTCCTTTCATATTTCATTTATGATGAAATTTGTAAGAGATGTGTTCAGTGACAGGATGATAATGTGGGTGGAATATTGGCTGGACTACCAGGCTCAATGGCTGTTGATGAGTGGTGCAAATCTCAGCTAGCAGCCACTTACTGTTGTTCTTTGTCAGGTATAAGCAGTAGGATCAATACACCAATTGTTTCATTAACACACCATGAGCAACTGAAAGGTCAGAACTTCCTGCAAGATTGGGGATGACACCCAACCACAGGCAACAGGCAGACACTGATCTCTGTCAGCCAAATTGTTCCCGGCAGGTCCAGGGAATAAGTGTTCAAAGGAAAGACAGAAGAGGTGTTGGACTGTGGAGGAGCTGAGAGACATAAGTGAAGGCTTCTGGAACAGGGACATTTCCAGTTTCTGCAATCTCCACCCCGGAGTGGCCTCAAATAACAGGAACTGTTGCAAGCGGGGGTTGATCCAGACAACCCCTGCAGGTCCCTGCTCAGCTACACTGTGACTGTGTGATTCCCCCTGTCCCCTGCCCTCCCTGAAGCCTGCACGCCCAGGTCACCCTTGGCCTCCCATCCCCTCTGCTAGAGAGCAGCTCGGAGGCATTGTGCTCGGCCTGCAGAGGGGCAGCTGAAGGGAGGCTCTCAGCCTCCTCCGTGCCATGGGCAGGAGGTGAGTGGCTGCTGTTTGCAGGCGCTGAGCTCGGGGACAGCTCTGGGAAGCTGCTGCATGTGCTGGGCCAAGGCCCTGCTGCTGCCCCAGGCTGCAGCTGGCGCTGGGCAGGCTTCTTGTTGCTGGGGAGCCCTTGCTGGAGGAGGGAGAGAGTGGGATTGCCGGGAGCGCAAGTGGTGGCGGTGCAGAGCCGCTGAGCACTCTGAGCCCGGGCGAGCCCCCGAGCGGCGCCGGCGCAGGGCTCAGCCCCGGGGCGGAGCTGGCGGCGGCCGAGAGGAGCGGAGGCGGCGGAGAGGAGGCGCCGCGGCCGGAGCAGAGAGCCGGGGCTGGCGGGGGGCAGCGAGGCGCGGGCGGCGGAGCGGCGGGATGCGGCGGGGCCGGGGCGCAGGGCTGGCGGGGCTGGCCGCGGTGCTCCTGGGTGCGCGGGGCTGGGCCGGGTCTCGCCTGTGACCCTCCTGCTCCTCTTGAACCTTATTCTCTTCTCTGTCCTCCCTTCTGCCCCCAATGAGCTCGTTCCCTCCCAGCTTGCTTCTCTATACTCTTACACCATTTCCGCATCCATCCATCCATCCATCCCAGCCAATCACTTTTCCTCAGTCCCTTCTCCTCTTCCTCACTCGGACTGTCCTTCCAAACATCCCTCATACAATCCTGTCCCCAAACAACCACTCTTAGAGAAGCTGTCCACTCCATCCTGTGTTCTCAGATCACACCCCCATCATCTGTGAAGTGTCCCCTTCTCCCCTCTCCCGCTGCACGACATGTTCAGCTGAAGCAAAGGGATTCTTCTTTTCTCCTCGGCAGTGGCTGCGGGCAGAGCCCAGGTGCAGCAGGAGCCGTCGGCAGAGACCAACGAGGGCACCGGCGTCACCATCAACTGCTCCCACCCCAACATCCAGTCTAACGACTACATCTACTGGTTCCGTCAGCTCCCGGGCCGAGCCCCCGCATTCCTCGCGTTCACTGTGAAAGGCTCCAGAGATCTGCAGGCCCCGCCGGGGCGGCTGTCGGTGGCGGCAGACCGCCGGTCCAGCGCCCTGTGGCTCGCCCGGCCCCGGCGCGGGGACGCGGCGGTGTATTACTGCGCGCTGGGAGACACGGGGAGAGGAGCCGGGGCTGCGGCCGGGCACGAACCGCCGCGGGCGGGGCCGGGCGGGGCCGGCGGGGGCGGGGGGACAGTCCGGGGAGGGCCCGCCAGGGGGCGCTGCCGCTCCGCCCGCCGTGTCCCGCGCCGCTTCCCCCGCCCGCCCGGCCCCGCCACCAACACCGGCACCACCAGGCCCCCCCAGCAGTCAAGGCCTGGCCTCAGCACCTCTTCTCATTGACGGCCGCTGCGGGTCTGTGCTCCCGAGGCCACCAAAGAGCCGCGCTTGGGCAGCGCTGCCCAGGGACAGGCAGACGGGCTGGGCAAGGCAGGCAGGGCAGGGCGGGCTTTCCCCCAGGCTCTCTTGCTGCCTCCCGACGGGCTCAGACTCTGCTGCCTAACGGGGCATCCTCGGGCCTGTCTGTAACGGCCGGCCAGCTCTGCCTCAGAAATGCCTCGCCCAGGGGACAGAGTCCCAGAGCTTTTGCCCTTCCCGGGCACATGCACCAAGGGCTCCCCCAAGGCTGTTAGTACCGCCAACAGCCTCCCTGCACGTTCGACGGAGCCAATTAGCAACGGGGCAATTAAGAAACCAACGCAGCCAGGAAGTACCCGGTGCAGCAGAGCTCCTCCTGCCCACGGGCAGCCGGGCAGCCCTCGGCTCACACGGAACATACAGGGCCCCTCCTCGGGCTCCGGCCTTTCCCCCCGAGGACAGCCAAGGGAACCCCGAGCAGGTGCTTTCCTCTGCCCCGGCCCCACGGGCACTCCAGGGCTGAGTTGCTAATGCAAAACTTTCCTTGAGAAAGAACAGCCAGAAGGGGTTGCACATTTCATTACTTTCTAAAAGCTCCGATATACAATGAAAAACTGCATCCTCAGTTACAGGCTGTCACGGATCTTTCAAAATGTTTCTGCTCATGTTACAGGTTCATCCCACCGAGTCAGGAGTTCAAGCTCCACAGCGAGAGGAGAAGCAGATGTCGAGGTCACAGGCATCTTCAGGCGCTCCCCTCAGTGGCTCAGTGTTGAGACCACGAGCCTGTTTGACAGGATTCAGGTCTTTCTGATTTGAGGCCCAGGAGACACAGGAAAAGCCTGGTCTGGGCACCTGAGGTGGGTTAAACTTGGCTGGGTGCCAGGTGCCCCACCAAGCTGCTCTATCACTGCCCCTCCTCAACTGGGCAGGGGAGAGAAGATATTACCAAAGCCTCATGAGTTGAGATAAGGAAGGTAAGATCACTCAGCAATTACAGGCTTAAGGAGCCAACACAGCTCTTCAAAGTGAATGGTCAGAGGGTTCCAAGGCACAGAGTGAAGGATCAGCCATGGTGCCTGTCCCAGCTGCACTTTGTAACTGTGTTTGCAGGGAACTACTGGCAGGGGGACAAACAAGGCAGAGCCACAGGCATGGCCAGGCCAGCACATGGATCAGCCCCATGGTCACATGGCATCAGCCCCTTTTGTCCCTGTTTCCAGCTCTCCTCCCATGCCTGCTCCACGCCAAAATGCCGTGGTCCTTCCATTTCCGTGTCTCTGCTGCTTCCCCTAAACAACCCATGCACAACCCCTTGCACAGTCCCCCAATTCTTTTCCACTGCATCCCGTAAGAAGTCCAATCCCCCTGTAGGCAGAAACACCCCTGAATTTATAAGATGATCCTCTCTTCTCACTCTTCTCAGAAGTGTCACCTCCAGACAAAGAGGCTGATCAGTTGTAATGAGAGGGATGTGGATAAGATTTTTGTGAAGCAGAGGGTTGTGCTGGATGTCCTCCTGCCACAGAGAGGTCATGTCTCTGACTCTGGCTGGGATGTTTACAGCATCTGCTGTTCCCAGAGACATTTCCCTTGAAGGGCCTCATCCATGGTGTGGGGAGAAGGGAGAGAAAATCCCTGTGGGCACAGAGAGTCACACTCCTGCTTCCAGGTGCCTGTAGCTGTTCCTGGTTCCACCTCCCTTCAGACACTACTGAGGAGGGACAAGGAGCACCTGAGGGGCTGCAAAGGGGCCTGTCTCCAACCCTGAGAGAGGTGGGTGCAAGCCCCTGTCTCTGGTTGGACACTGGATGGCAGGAGATGTTCATTATGGAGCCCAGAACTGGATCCAGCACTCCAGAAGTGGCCTCACCAGCATTGAGTAGAGAGGAAGGATCAGGTCCCTTGTCCTGCTGGTGATGCTCTTCCTACTGCAGGCCAGGATGCTGTTGGCTTTCCTTGCCACGAGGGTGCATTGCCACAGCAGACTCGGGAACAATCCTGAGCTGCTGAAAGTGAGCTGGACACAGCACTGAGTATTCAGGAGAAGTATTGCAGCTGCTTGTCCAAATCTTGCTCTTCCCTCAGTGTCCACCAGTGACCCCTCTTGGAGAAGGGGGCTCTTGGTAGGAGACATGACTGCTCCTGTGGGATTACCTCCTTGCCAAAAGAAACCCAAGGAAGGCAAATGTCCTCCTAGCCCTGCTTCTGGGGATCAGTGAAAGCCTCAACTTGTGACAAAGACCCATGAGCCAGGCACTGGACAAGATGCTCTGTTCAACCCCTTGAGGTCTCCCCCTGCTTTTCATGTCTCTCCTGCAGCTGTGGGAACTCAACAGCACTTGGCTGGGGGAGTCCCTGTGTCTCTGAGTCCCTGTGAGTTGTTTGCCCAACAGTAAACTGCTGGTGGCTGCAGTTCTGGGATGTGCATTTCTGGGTTCTAGTGTGTCCCTCTGTGCACACATCTCTTATTATGCTCAGTCTGTCTGTTCCTGGAGTGGGGAAGCTGTGGGATGAGCTGTAAAAATCCGCCATGGTGGCAGGCCAACACGCCCAGAGAGGCTGAGGAAACTCCATCCTTGGAGGTCCTCCAAATCCATTTGGACACGGTCCTTTGTAACCAGGTCTAGGTCACTCTTCCTGATCTGGGTTTGGACCCACTGACCTGTAGAAGTTCCTTCCAAATGTGCCAATTGTGTGTTTCTGTAACACAAGTGAAAGGGCTCAAAGAAATGAATTTCTGATTAAGACTAAACTATGATGCATGAAAGCTTTGCTTGTGGTTGTTTCTCAAGGACTCCTGTTTTCCCGAGGCGTCTTTGTGTAGACAAAAGTAAAACGCTCCCTATATAAGTCACTGATGGCAGACTCAAAGCCTTCAGTTGACACTTGGGCAAACTAAGATAAGGGGGACTTGAACAAAAGGACACAGAGATACTATCTAGGCAGGATGATCTTGCTGAGTTAGGAAGAAGACACCTGGACTTTACTCCACGGCACATGCTCTGGAAAGAAGGTCAACTAATGAACACCATGAGGAAGACTTACTTTTGACCTCGACCATCGAAGACCCTCGCTCTACTTTTACTACGCATGCTTGGACTATATAAATGAATTCCAGGAACTCATTATCATGACACCCCTCTCCAGGGAATCTAATGCATTTGTATGATTTGTGTGTATGTAAACTGATGTCCCTTGCTAGTTCTTGGGAGCCCTTATGGTGGAGAATCCCCAGGGCAACCCCAGCGTTGCTAATAAAGAATATCTGCTTAGCAGTTATATTGGATTCTGACTGTTGAGTGAATTTTGTACTTTCACAAGACATGAGGGGAGGCTGAGAGAACTGGCCTCCTTCAGCCTTCAAAAGAGAAGCTTAAGAGAGAGCTTTTTGATGCTTCTAACACTTGACTGGAGGATGAACGGCCAGATGGATCTAAACTCTTCTTGAGCACAGCGACAGTGTGAAAGGCAATGGACACAGTCTGGAACAGGGGAAATCCTCCTAGAATATTGGAATTGTGTTTCTTTTAATGATAAAGTTGGAGCATGGGTGTAGATAGATCCCGGTAAAAATGTGACTCTGGCTCCACAGAGTATCGATAAAAATACCATTAATTGAGATGTCGCTGTAGAGATGGACAAAGCGACACACACACACACACACACACACACACACTCACATGGGTGAACAAGTGGCTATTTTTTTTATTACTAAAAGCATGCATTTTTATATATTTCAGGTGCCAGAGTGTCACAATATAATTGGTCAAAAAGTTGTTTTTAACATTCCCATTGGATAACCTTTATCAGTTTCCTCCCTGCTTGCTTCATCCTGCTTTGTAGTCAGCAGCTCCTTGAAAGTTATATGCTTTAAGCATAGCTTCCCTATCTTAAGGGTACACTGGAATCTTGTCAAGGTCAAACTCTTCTTCAATCAGTTTATCGACAGACGAGCTGCCTTCCCCAACATTGAGATAAGACAGAAGGTGAAAGGGGGCAGCTCTGCTGACTTTATGCCCCTTCAGTTGCTGGGATCCCTGGCCTATGGAGCATGAGGTGGAGCTCGAGTTGGGGTTTAGCACATAGTGCAAGTCCTGCCCGTGCTGAGACTCAGTGGCATCGTCATCTTTTAAGTTTTACATGGGTTTGCCTTGGACATAAACCACTCCTAATTTCTACTGTTGAGCAAAAGGACATTTATATGAAAGCACGGAGCTTCACTCCTAGGGCAAGACAAGGACACGCTCATGGCAATTTTGCCAAGTGATATGTGCAGCTCAGCACAGCACAGGTCTGTGCCTGCTCAGGTCAGGGTAAGCTAACGATAATGAACAGTTTGTTATCTCTGCCCTGACTGGTGCTTGGGATCACTTGGGAGTTGATCTGGAAAAGGCGTGGGAGAGGGGCAGCCCACCTGCCCATCCCCCACAGCTTCACATGCCCTTACAGCTCTGGGGTGCAGGGTTACCCTATACCCACCACTGGCAGTGCAGCACTTCAAAGGGTGCCCCATGTGCTCCCTGGGAGTGGGGGATGACCCACTGATCCCTCATCCTGTTCCCTGCTGACACCTCAGCCTTTCCCATAGTTTCTCCTCATCATCTCTGCATCTGTGGCACCTGTTCCCAGGAGAAATAGCAGTGTCCTCATAGAGCTGAGGACATCAGGGGAAGATGTGAAAAACCCTGACCTCCCAGATGGCCCAGCAGTGGCTGTGCAGATGAGCAGGTGATTCTAGCTGGGGAGGTGAGGACTCCACTGTCAGCTGACTGAGAACAGCCCCTTCCAATAACTGGGGCTCCCAGATCCCCCAGGGCCCCTCATTGTGGAGATGCTGAGAATGCCCTTGGCTGAGGGAGCCACAGGTGTTGCTGCTGGAGGAGGGAGAAACCCAGAAGGAGCATTTCAGACACAGGAAGAAGAGATCGTTTCTCCCCCCAGTTTCTTCCTTTGCTCCCCCAACAGAGTCGGTTCCAGCAGCTCTGTTATCAGACAAGCCATGTCCAGGAAGGCTGGGGGAACACCAGAGAAGTGGTGGATGTGCCTGGGCCCACAGTAAACCAAGTGGGAGTTGATTATTGTGTGCAGAGCAGGAGGCAGGGAACCAGCCAGCCATGTCCCTGCCACCAGCCAGGCACACACAGCCTGATGTGTGATGGCCCCATGGCACAGTGGGGTGCAGGTAACCAAGCAGTGGCCATAGGCCATGAGAAGGTGGAGGAAGCATTGGTCCCTGCCCAGGAGCTGGGAGGAGGACAGCTGGGCCATGCAGCTGTGGAAGGAGAGGGGTATGTCCCCTGGTCTGAGGAAGCCCTCCAGCATCTTTGGAAGGAAGACCCTGGGCAAGAGAGACTGAAGCTTTTTGTCTTGCAAGGCAAGGCCTGATGGTCAGTGGCAGCAGAGGAGCCAGGGGTGACTTCCTCAGCTCCAAGGGATGATGCCCACAAGACGAGCCACTGCAGGGTGCCCCAACCTCCCATTCTGTCTGAATGGAGATGGGTCTCCTTGTGCCCTCACCCCCTTCCACCCAGAGCAACACCCTTCTCCTTTGGCAGCTTGGGGATTGTCCACAGAGGGAAGTACCACATGGAGGCCAGGCTTGAATGCAGCAGAACTTTAATGAGTCAAAGAGGGAAACAAAGTCACTCCAAGTCGACGTCAGCAGTGCAGGGAGCCCTGAGGGCAACCAAGGGTCTGTGGTTCTCGGCTGTAAAGTTCCTGCCTGATGTCTATCTGCCCGTCCTGTAGAGGGAGAGGAGACAGATGGTCCCCACCAGGCTGGCCTTGGAAAGATCTTGCTGTCAGTGAGAACCAAATCAAACAAAGGAAAAGGAGAGAAAGTCAAAGCCATTCAGCTATGCTGAAAACAACCTCCAAAATGTTCATCCTCTGCCCAGCACCATGTTCTGAGTTCCTCCAGGTGTGTCCCTGGGGATTTCCTAACACCTTTAGCAGGGGGGGCACCTTCTGCCACAGTAGCGGCTGGTAATGCAGGAGAGGTCAAAGCCCCCAGAGTTGATGGGCACTCCGTCACAGCTGAGGATGCTGCCAACGGCAGCAGAGGTGGAGGAGCCCACAACGGTGTTCTGTGGGAAGGAGCTGAGGATGGGTCCGGGCAGGGTCACCACCACGGGGGAGGGCTGGATGGCAACGGTGGAGTCCTGGCACTGCCTGACACAGGGCTCATTGCAGCTGTTGGCCAGCGGGGTCGGGCCGCAGGGCCGGCATGGCAGGCACTGGTCGTAGCAGGACATGTCTCTGAGGGTGGAGGTGCACCTGGGTAGAAACAGGGAGGAAGCAGAGCACAAGGGTGGGTGAGGAGCTGCCTGGTTACCCTTGCACAAAGGAGCCAGGCCAGTGTTGAGTGGGGAGCTGGAAGCTCTGCCAAGAGCTACACGGTCTTCATTCCCCCACAAAGAACAGCCTGGCCCAGTGAAGCTCTGTCCTAATCCAAAACCTAAAAGCCCCCTCAGCCCCACAACCTCTCTCTAAGCACACCTTCTCCCCACTTCTCTTTGTCATAACAAGAAAATCCAAACCCCAGGACACACAGAACAATATCATCTGGGATGTGTGTCAAGTGGAGATCTCCTTTTGAAGAGGAGGAGAAGGGGCTTCAGACTCACCTGGTTCCCAAGCAGAAGGAGCCAAGAGAAGTGCATGAGAGAGCAGGGACTTGGGCTGCCTTTTATACCTGCCCTTCACTGCTGCAGGACCAGAGGCACCTTTGCAGAGGTAACAATTTTCTGACAAGCTCATCTTGTATGCAAACCATCGCAGCTAATGCTATGGGCTGTGCTTTCATTTCCTGCACTGCTCCTTTTCATTTCCAGGTTTGTGCCATGCCCATTCCCCAGTGAAGGCTTGTTCTGAGCACTGGGATGAAAGGCCCCAGGATTTCTAGGGCAAGAATGCAGCAGTGCTGGCAAGAAGACTCAACTGAATTGTTGGATGTTTCCAGAGCAGGCAAGTGATGTCAGTCTGGGTCACTGTGGTGGGGCTGTTTGAAGTGTTTTTTTTAATAAAAAGCTCCAGCCATCCTCAGATGAGTGCCGTGGGCTCCCGTGCATAAGATTGTTCCATGTCATTTTCTTTCCCTGCCTCCCTCCTCAGCTCACCTCAGTGATCACTTGTTGTTGCCGCCCCAGATGTAGGTGTTGTGCTGCTGGGGTTTGACCCCATCCTGCCTAACACTGCCCAGTCCCCCGGGATCCTCAGCAGAGTCCATGGTCCCTTTTGTTACCATGTGTGTTCTTTTCTTGTGTTTACTTGTAAGGAGAAGGGTTTGTGGGGATGTAGATGGGAGCACATATTTTTATATAATTCCACCCTGGTGTTCATGAGCCTATGTACTTCCTTGTGTGTCCTTCATCACGAGGGAATGTGCTGCTCATGGCCCAGACACTCTCCTCTGCTCTGTCCATGAGCACCACAGAGCAGCATGTTTCCAGGGTCAGAAAGAGTGTGAGTGCAGCTGACCGGTGATGGCACCAGCCTGCTAGAGATGTGTCCAGGGAAGAGGCACTGAATTTTCCAAATGAGATGGCAGGGACACAGGACAGCAGGCTATCATGACAGTCATTACTCAATGACTCATGGTCTTGTACATTTTCTTTCTTCCATGTCTTAGCACAGTTAGCTTTTGTTAATACCACCATTTCCTCCACTGACCACTGCTTCTCAGCATAGCTACTAGGGGTAGGAGTCACCTCTTTGGAATTTTGCCATTTCAGAGTCAGGGGAAGGACTTCTGCTCACCCACTTGAAAGGTGTATGATGAAGTCCTCTTATCTCAGTTCCTCAGCTTACCCCCCATTTTTGGACAGAGTAAAGGTTCTTGGGAGAGAGACATGGCCCATCTTGCCTCATAGACACGACTAAAAGCCCACTAGAAGTGCAATGTTGTCTCTAAGGACTAAGGCAGGAAGCTAGTGAGAAGCTTAGATGAAAAAGTCAGACATCTCTACTTGGGCAGAGGCACCCATGCCTCAGTGGTTGAAGGCAAAATCCTCTCAGTTGAAACCCCCTCAAGGTAGCTCTGCTGAGAACCCCGGTGAACTGAGGGGTTTCATCTATGCCCTCCCTGCAGATAAAGGAGGATTCTTGATTAATGCTCTAGGGGAGAACCAATCTCATCCTCAGGTAGGTATCTAAGACAGTTGGATCTGAACCACCATCTGAAGGATCCCTTTCCCTCCTTTCTCCCTCCTTAGGAATTTACATACCAGAAGTCTCATGTGGCTTAAGAGTAGAGAAATCCCCCTTAATCCAGCTCTCCTTAAACATGTAAGGCATTGGAAGTGTTTGCTAGAAGTCTTGGGCAGGCTTCACTCACCAGCTCAGCCAATGGAAATGATCCAGATGACATCTCTTCATGCACCATTCTCCAGATGTCCCCTTGGCTGAGGGAGAACATTGGAGAGAGGTTGATTTATTGGAGGAGCTCTTGAAAGAGGAGCTGCTTCAAGTATACTTGAAATATAAATGAATATAAATCAAGTTATATACATTGCAGTAAAATACAAAAATAAAAATAAGGTTACTGGTTTCTATACACTGACAAAGTCAGGGGGTCTTAAGAGGTGTACTGGTCTTGTAATTTCACAGAATCACAGAATCATCAAGGTTGGAAAAGACCTTGAAAATCATCCAGTCCAACCATTAACCTCACACTGACAGTTCTCAACTCCACCAGATCCCTCAGCGCTGGGTCAACCCGACTCTTCAACCCCTCCAGGGATGGGGACTCCCCCCCTGCCCTGGGCAGCCCATTCCAACACCCAACAACCCCTTCTGCAAAGAAATACTTCCTAAGAGCCAGTCTGACCCTGCCCTGGCACAGCTTGAGGCCATTCCCTCTTGTCCTATCACTTGTTAGTTCGTTAAAGAGACTCATCCCCACCTTTCTCCAACCTCCTTTCAGGTAGTTGTAGAGGGTGATGAGGTCTCCCCTCAGCCTCCTCTTCTCCAGACTAAACAACCCCAGTTCCCTCAGCTGCTCCGCACCAGACTTGTGCTCCAGACCCTGCACCAGCTCCGTTGCCCTTCTCTGGACATGCTCGAGTAATTCAATGTCCTTTTTGGAGTGAGGGGCCCAAAACTGAACACAGTAATCGAGGTGCGGCCTCACCAGTGCTGAGTACAGGGGTAAGATCTCTTCTCTCACCCTGATGGTCACACTATTGCTGATACAAGCCAGGATGCCATTGGCCTTTCTGTGGGGCCACCTGGGCACACTGCTGGCTCGTGTTCAGCCGGCTGTCAATGAACACCCCCAGGTCCCTCCCTGACTGGCAGCTCTCCAGCCACTCCTCCCCAAGCCTGTAGCGCTGCTGGGGGTTGTTGTGGCCCAAGTGCAGCACCCGGCATTTGGCCTTATTGAAACTCCCCCAGTTGGCCTCAGCCCGTCGCTCCAGCCTGGCCAGGTCTCTCTGCAGAGCCTCCCTACCCTCGAGCAGATCAACACTCCCACCCAACTGGGTGTCATCTGCAAACTGACTGAGGGTGCACTTGATATCCTCGTCTAGAGCATCAATAAAGATGTTAAACAGGAGTGGCCCCAAAACCCAGCCCTGGGAGACACCACTCGTGACTGGCCGCCAACCGGATTTGACTCCATTCACCACAACTCTTTGGGCCCGGCCATCCAGACAGGTTTTTACCCAGCAAAGCTTGTGCCCATCCAAGCCACAAACAGCCAGTTTTGCCAGGAGAATGATGTGGGAAACGGTGTCAAAGGCCTTACTAAAGTCAAGGTCACCCTGTCATAGAAGGAGATCAGCTTTGTCAAGCAGGACCTGCCTTTCCTAAACCCATGTTGACTGGGCCTGATCATCTGGTTGTCCTGCATGTGTTGTATGATGGTGCTCAGGATGAGCTGCTCCATCAGCTTCCCGGGCACCAAAGTCAAGCTGACAGGCCTGTAATTTCCCAGATCATCCTTCCGATCCTTCTTATATATGGGCGTCACATTGGCCAGTTTCCAATCTGTTGAGACCTCCCCGGTCATCCAGGACTGCTGGGAAATAATGGAAAGCAGTTTGCCAAGCACCCCAGCCAGTTCCTTCATCACCCTCGGGTGTATCCCATCCAGTCCCATAGACTTGTGTATGTCTGTGTGATGCAGTCACTGACTGTCTCCTCCTGGACTGTGGGGGGGGTCATTCTCCCAGTCTCTGTCTTCTGGTTGAGGAGGCTGGATTCCCTCAGTACAACTATTCTTGTTATTAAAGACTGAGTCAAAGAAGGCATTAAGAACCTCAGCTTTTTCCTCATCACTTGTTACCATGTTTCCTCCTGCGTCTAGCAGGGGATGGAGATTCTCCCCAGTCTTTCTTTTGCTGTTGATGTACTTATAGAAACATTTGTTGTTATCTTTGACGGCTGAAGCCAAATTAATTTCTAGTTGGGCTTTAGACCTCCTGATTTCTGCCCTGCATAGCCTTACAGCATCTTTGTAATCATTGTGAATCACTAGCCCCTTCTTCCAAAGGCCATAAACTCTACTTTTCTCCCTGAGTTGCAGCCAAAGCTCCCTGTTTAGCCAGGGAAGTCTTCTCTGGCACCGGCTTCTCTTATAGCACCTGGGGACAGCCTGCTCCTGTGCCATTAAGACTTCCTTCTTAAAGAGTGTCCAGCCTTCCTGGACCCCTATACTCTTCAGGACCGTCTCGCAAGGGATTCTCTCAAGCAGGTGCCTAAACAAGTCAAAGTCAGCCCTTGGGAAGTCCAGGATGGCAGTTCTGCTGCCCCCTCTCCTGGCCTCTCTAAGAATAGAGAACTCCATTATTTCAGGACTGCTGTGCCCTAGTCAGCCTCCAACCACCACATCATCCACCAGTCCTTCTCTGTTCACAAAGAGGAGATCCAGCAGGGCACCTTCTCTGGTTGGTTCACTCACCAGCTGTGTCAGGAAGTTATCTCCCACACATTCCAGGAATCTCTGGGACTGGTCCTGCTCTGCTGTGTTGTATTTCCAGCAGATGCCTGGGAAGTTAAAGTCTCCCACAAGAACAAGGGCAAGCGTTCGTGAGATTTCTCCTAAGTGCCTATAGAGTATTTCATCCACCTCTCTGTCCTGGTTGGGTGGCCTATAGTAGACTCCTACTACAACATCTGCCCTGTTGGCCTTCCCCTTGATTCTAATGCAAAGACACTCCACCCTGTCTTCACTACACATGTGATCGAAGCAATCCTAACAGTCCCTAACATACAGCGCCGCGCCACCCCACCGCCTCTCCTGCCTTATCTGTCCCTTCTAAAGAGCTTGTGGCCATCAACTGGCGTACTCCAGTCATGGGAGACATCCCACCATGTTTCTGGAATAGTCACTACATCATAATTTTCCTGTTGCATCACAGCTTCAAGCTCCTCCTGTTTGTTACCCATGCTGTGTGCATTGGTATAGATGCACTTCAGATGGATTGATGTCCCCAGCACCTTTTTGCATTTAGAGGTCCTAAGTCCGGCCTGACCTTTCACAGGTGTTAACACAGTTACTGATCCATCAGTATCCCTTGCATCTTTGGTGTGCTGCATGTCTACATCCCTTACCTCCACTGAGATGGCAGGGTGAGGGTCATCACTGCCACAACAGCCCACAAGCTCTGGTAATCTACCCTGGGGCTTATTTCTGGGAGTTCCAGTTTTGTCCCCTTCCCCCTTCAAACCTAGTTTAAAGCTCTCTTAATGAGTGGTTTCTACTTGCCAAGTCAAATTCTCTATCATTACTTGATTTTCTAAAGTCATTAGTCCTGGTAATAGGAAACTTTGGAGCCTCCAATCAAGTTGGGTACTGCTGTGGAAGGCCCTGTCCAGGTATCAAGGTCTTTTTCTGTTTCGGTATCCCTTTTAATTTGTCCCCAGTATCGTGCTTTGATTGGCCTCTTTTTCCATGTACTACATAGGGTCAGTAATCCTAAAGTTACTTGTCTAGTTATTGTACTAAGCTGTAGTCGGGTAGTCCAATATCCATTTGATGTGACCCATGTCGTGTAACGTGGAGACAAAATTCCTTGTTTACAATCTCCATTTGAGAAATTTTGTTTCTTACAATATTCTGTCATCATCAAAGTAGAACTTAGGATTGATATTTTACTATGATTTAGGACATTGGGGCACCTCCAACCAGCTCTGCTGTCATAAATAGGCTTCGTGCCCCAATTAAAGCACCAGTCTACCTTTCCTATATACCTCCAATACCCATATACCTCTTATAGATCTTCTAAAGGTCTTGTCCAAACTTTGACTTTTTTCCTAAGGTTAGTACATTCTGGAGCGGTGGCCCCATTAGGCACTTTGCTAGCAGTAACACAGAGTTCCAGTAATCCTGCAGCCTGTCTGCCAGAGGCCCAAAAACTGGGCATTTAAGGGTTGTGATCCTTAGGGACATTGTTCCTCTGAACCCTTCCCGAATACTGTTCTATTATCTCCTAATCTTCAAGGAGTAGCATCTTGTAAGACATCACTACCTCTTTGTCTACACTTGTTCTCTTTCTCTAAATAATAGGAGACGTTAGCCCGTTCAAAGGCTTTTTCGATGTTGTCATATTCCCCTATCAAAGATGAATTCATTGGTAGAACAGCCCACGGGATAGGCTGACTAGTTGAATGAGGAAATGGGATGCGTGCTGTAACACTAGTAAGATTATGCATTCTACCAAACCCTTGTATCAAAGTTAGAATCAAGTTTTCATCTAAGTCTGCATCGGCCTCCCCCCGTCTGTATCAACTTCTGCACCTCCTGAGATCACCACAAGAGGTGTAACCCAGGACTTCATGATTCCCGGGTTAATTTTAAGCGCAGAAGTCCTTCTTGTTTAACAGTCCATTCTGGTGGTGTGGCTGGCTTCGTCCTGCTGTGGTGTATCCACGGGGTGACTCCTTCAAGCTTGACAGCTGTGTAGGTGGTAAATAAAATCTGGAAATTTCTTCTCCTTGGATGTTTCCCAACTCTGTTGTCCAGCCAAGATGTTCTTTTTTATCTGCCTTGTTTGAGCAATTCTGCCAGGATATATCTATTCTCAAGATTAGGATATTTTCTCTGTACACATTAATCACTAATTGTTATAGGCCTCCACTTGCAGACACCAACCACACACACACACACATGTACGCACACAGAGGTGTTGGACTCAGCAGATTAATCTTCTGCAAGTCCTGTCTCAAAGGTTTCAATGTGGTTGAGGGGAGAATGATCTGCACCTGCTGTGAGGGGGAGATGCAGATGATGAGAGTAACATGAACAGCTTGAGCCCATTCACACACAAAAAAGCTTTCTCCCTGCTCTCCATCTGTCCTTGAGAACTTTGGACTTGGCTATGGGGTTTGGCCATGGGATTGAAGTGCTTGGAAGGCTAACTAGATGTGGGCTTATTGCTCAGTGAGGATGGGGACCTGGTGACAAATGATAGGGAAAAGGCTGATGTACTCAATGCCTATTTCTACTCAGTTTTTACTAATATGGCTTCTCCTCAGGCTCACCACATCTCTCAAACTTCCCGCAGGCTCTCAGGGAATGAAGCAGCACCCACAGTAGAAGAAGAACTCAGGAGCTCTTACTCTCATCTGGATATACACAAGCTCATGGGACCACCTGAGATGTATCCAAGGGTGTTTGAGGAGCTGGCTGGACAGTCTCTACTCAGTCCCTGGAATGGAGATGGAGCAAATACTCTCAGAAGCTGTTCCTAAACAACTGAAAGGCAAGAAGTGTGTTGGGAGCAGCTGACATGGGTTTACTGAGAGCAAATCATGCCTGAGCAACCTCATTGCTTTCTGTGAGGAGGTGACTGGCACTGTGGGGAAGGGGAGGGGCAGTGGATGGGCTGTACATGGATTTAAGCAAGACCTTTGACGCACCCTCATGGGTGCACACACATGCACACCTATATGCACACCAACGTATACACACGCACAGACATGCTCACACAGACAGATATGGGTGCTGTTTGGGAATTTTTATTGCACACTTTCAGGCAAATTTAACACATACTTTTGGTTAGATATGAAAAAAGTCACCACCACCAAATGATCAAAATATTAGAGTGTTACCACCATAATAATTTCTACAAGGAGTCTGCAAAGATGCGTCAGGAGCCGATTCCTTATGTGCACTGGCACCAGCACCAATCCTGTGAGGGCTGGCATGGAGCACCTCAGCCTGGCATTGGGTCTGTCCCCCAGCACCTGCTCTGCTGCCCAAAGGTGGCCACTGAGTGTTCACATTCCAGCACTGCTACAAGACACCGCTGCAGCTGTTTCTTCTCTCCTCACCAAGGGAAACTGCACTCCCTTGCAGGGAGTCCTTCTGACTCTGGCATCCCTGCTGCCAGCCACTTTCACCCCTTCTGCACCTGGGCCTTCTTGCCCTCCCTGCCAGATCATTCCTTGGTCACAGATCACCTTCAGTGCACACACAAATTCACACACACAGGCACAACCACACACATGGTCTGACATGCACCCACAGAGCAACTCATACGTGTCCCTTAGAAAGAGGGGTGTGCACACATGTTGCCAAAGGAGCCCATGTTCATACCAACATGCACAGCCACCCCCCCATGCCAAATGTACGCACAGATAGTCAAACACATGTATGCTTACACATATGCACATTCCTGCTCTAAAACTCCAAAACGAGTCTTAGAGTTCCTCTGCCAGCTTTTACGGTAACATTGCATGCATGCATTTGCATACAGATATACATGCATGCTCCTCTACACACATGTACACACACAAAAGCACACATCTACATCACCTGTGCCCACACAATTACATACATGCTGACCAGTCACACACATTCATGCTCTCCTGCATGAAGACATGTGCATGTGCTAAAATACATGCACAGTCGTGGACACACTTTCCCAAACACACACAGAGAACATCTGTGCACACCAATGTTTGTATGTGTATTTCCGTGTGTATGGGCTGCAGCCCCACAAAGAATTCACCAGTTACACGTAAAAGAAAAAACAAATCCCGCATGTTAGAAACTCCGGCCTGAAGTTAGTGACCTCCTCAAGGGTCTGAGACCAACCCCTGCCCTTGCAAAGGGAGCGGTGCCACAGTGACACACTCATGTGGCAGCAGAAGGGTGTGTGCCTGCGACAAGCCAGACTCCCCTCAGGCTGCAGACACTGAGGCTGGTGCACCAGAAGTGATGTAGTAGTGAACCCACCTCTAGACTCACTTTAAGGTAAACACCCTCTCTTCAAAAGGCAGAGAATTACAGAAGCAAAAATAATTTACAAAGCAGCTGAAAAAATGGTTTGACTACTCTGTGAATGTTCATGTAATTCCCCCCCTCCCCCCCATTTTAACTGATGTGCTGGTGGTTTTTCTTGTGTTTTGCATGCAGGTGCAGGTGGTGTACTTGCCTGCAGGGAGAGGGAGCTGCTTGCAGTCTCCTCGGTCATCATGAGCTGGCTGCGTTTATCCTGAAGCCAAAGTTCCTATATGCAAAACGGTTTCTGCACATAATAGCACAAGAATAAGGAGAGTGCATTTGATTTACCTGCCAAGGTTTTGGTAGCGGAAGGGCTGCAGGGGTGGCTTCTGTGAGAAGTTGCCAGTAGCTACCGCCATGTTGGACAGAGCCAGTAACAGCCGGCTCCAAGGTGGACCTGCTGCTGGCCAAACCTGAGCTCATCAGCAACGTTGGAAGAGCCTCTGTCACACCATATTCAAGGAAGGGTAAAAGCCTCTGCACAGCAGCTGCAAGAGAAGAATGAGAAAATGTGAGAGAAACAACTATGCAGACACCAAGGTCAGTGAAGTAAGAGGATAAGGAGGTTCTCCAGGTTCTGGAGCCATGGAGAAGACAGTGGTAATGCAGATTGTCCCCCTGCAACCCATGGAGGACCACAATGGAGCAGAGATCCACCCTGCAGCCCACAGAGGACTTCACCCTGGAGTAAGTGGAGATGCCCTGAGGATGTTGCAGCCAGTTTCTGTCAGGAGCCAAGCTAGAGCAGACTCCTGACAGAAACCGTGACCCATGGAGAGAAACCCACACTGGAGCAGGTTTTTTCCACACCATGGGAACAGACTGCACTCCTCCTAGTGCTGGGCCACAGTCCCCTGGGAAGGCAGGAGGCTGTGCCCATACCCCTGAGGCAGCACAGCAAACACAGAGCAGCGGCCTCTGACTACTCTGGCAGGATGACACTATGGGGAGCAGCTGCTATACCCAAAACCCAGTAACCTACGGTCCTGCATCAGGACCCAGACGCTTTCTTTACAGGCCAAGAAAGGTTCTTGAAAGGCAAATGTGTCTGCTGGACAACCCCAGCTTCTAACAATGTTTTACTAGTTGGAGAGGTGTCAGCATGACGCAGAGCAGCCAGTCCTGCTCTGAGACTACAGTCCTGGAGGAGGAGGGCTCTGCGTGTAGCACAACACAGCAGAGGCCAGGATCACCTCAGGTTATCTGTTACATGGATCCAGAACTCCTCAACGTACAACGGTCTTCAGGTGAGGGTCACAACACCCTGCCAGTTGTTTACTTCATGTGAACAAATGCCAGTTCCTGAACCTGCTCAGAGCAGCTTCTGCATCCCTGTTTCTTAGGGCCTAAATCAAGGGGTTGAGATGGGGAATAAGAACAATGAAAACAAGAACCACTGCTCTGCCTAGTGACCCTGCTGAAGGGGGGTCCCATGTAGATGAAGACACATGGGCCATAGAAACAGGCCACAGCAGTGAAGTAAGAAGCACAGGTTGAGACAGCTCAGTGCCTGCCTTACACACAGCAGACACACAGCATGGTTTAAATCACTATTAAAAGACAACCAATTCTGGAAACAATACCCTTAGTTTGAAGTGTAAAGCCTGCATGGCAACTGTGCCCTTATCCTAAATTTTCCACATCTCCACAGTTGTGCATTCAAACTAGAGGTCATGCCAACAGTCAGTAGCAGAGCTTTGGCAGTGTTTCGTCCAAAGGGCTTACTCATCTGTCAGAAAAAATGCCATCCCTCCCTCTTCTACAAGGACAATTGCAGACGGTATAATCATTGCGAAGGACCTGAGGTACCTTCTGCTTCTGATAAGGTCTAGTCTGGTAGCATAGGAGGTCTATATGAGATGATGATGATGGTGATTAGCAGCATGACGAGGGAAAAAAGATTTCAGACATGGAAGTGAAACGCTGCTATAGAGCTTTTGTCTTTCAGATGTTCTGAGCTGTGCTTCATGAGCTGTAATTCCCTCTTGATGAAGGACATGTGTGGGGGGATTTCCATTCTTCCACTTGTACACTTTTCTCAAGGCATCTGGATGTTCACATAGGAAATAGCATATGAGAGTGTAGTGTCTGCTGAGACACATTTCCACCGATCAGAAGGATTTACATGTAATAAAATCCTCTCTCCCCACAATGGCAGCCAGTTCCTGAGCACAAACTCTCTGGAGGGACCAATGAAGGAGTCAAGAGCTCTGCACTTACCCACAGCTCTCTTGGGAAGTGCACCCAGCACCCTTGTCCTCACTGATCTTCATGTTCTCCTGCACACTCTGTCTCAGAGCAATTAGATCCCCCTCAGAAATACACTGTTTCACTGTCCCCATTTCTGTGCTGACTACCCTCAGCTCCCACAGGTGTAGCTCCAATTTCCAGCCTCAAGACATTCAGCAGCATGGGCGACTTCTCCCTGTTAGTCCCGTCCATGTGTGCTGGCCATGGCCCCTAGATTGAGTGGTAGAGGGCAGATGAAGGTGGAGGAGCAGCTCTGGGCCATCCCAAGGGCTCTTCCCTTCTTTACTACTCTTGCCATTCTGCAAAGCAAATCACCTTTCAGAGCCCAAAGCCAACCCCCTGCCAAGGCAGTGCAGCTCCAGCCATAGCAAGAGGAAGGCTCTTGCTCAGGAGCTGATGGGGCTGCTGAGCCCTCAGAGCCTCCTGCCTTTCTGGGCATTTGTGCACAGAGACACAACAGGGCAAGGTCTCCTTGTGCCCTCACCCCCTTCCACCCAGAGGAACACCCTTCCCCTTTGGCAGCCTGGGGAGTGTCCACACAGGGAAAGACCACATGGAGGCCAGGCTTGAATGCAGCAGAATTTTAATGAGTCCAAAGATGGAAACAAAATCACTCGAAGGGGAGGTCAGCAGCACAGCAAGCCCTTGAGGCAGCTGAGAAACTGCAGTCCTTGGCTGTAGAGAAGTTCCTGCATGATGTCTGGTCTGCCTGTCCTGAGGAGGAAGATGAGATAGATGGCATTACATAGCTGTCACTGTGGTGCATGAGGGGAGGCAGTAAACAAAGAAAATGGAAAGAAAGGCAAAACCATTCAGCTATTCTGAAAACAACCTCCAAAATCTTGATCCTCTGCCCAGCACCAGGCTCTGAGTTCCTCCAGGTGTCTCCTCCAGGCATTTCCAGCACCTTTAGCAGGGGGGGCACCTTCTGCCACAGTAGCGGCTGGTAATGCAGGAGAGGTCAAAGCCCCCAGAGCTGATGGGCACTCCGTCACAGCTGAGGATGCTGCCAACGGCAGCGGAGGTGGAGGAGCCCACAACGGTGTTCTGTGGGAAGGAGCTGAGGATGGGTCCGGGCAGGGTCACCACCACGGGGGAGGGCTGGATGACGACGGTGGAGCTCTGGCACTGCCTGACACAGGGCTCATTGCAGCTGTTGGCCAGCGGGGTCGGGCCACAGGGCCGGCATGGCAGGCACTGGTCGTAGCAGGACATGTCTCTGAGGGTGGAGGTGCACCTGGGTAGAAGCAGGGAGGAAGCAGAGCACAAGGGTGGGTGAGGGGCTTCCTTGATTACCCTGTCACAAAGGAGCCAAGTCCACTGCTGAGTAGGGAGCTGGAAGCTCTGCCAGAAGCCATATCGTCTTCATGCCCACAAAAAAGAGCAGCCTGACCCAATGAAGATCTCTCCTAATTCATAAACCGAAACCGCCTTAACTTGCCAATCTCTCTGTACGCAGACCTTGTCCTCAGTTCCCTCTGTCATGACAAGAAGACCCAAACCCCAGGACAGGACAGAGCAATATCAGCTGGGATGTCTCTTAAGTGGCAATCTCACTGTGGATGAGGAGGAAAAGGGGCTTCACACTCACCTGGTTCCCAAGCAGAAGGAGCCAAGAGAAGTGCATGAGAGAGCAGGGACTTGGGCTGCCTTTTATACCTGCCCTTCACTGCTGCAGGACCAGAGGCACCTTTGCAGAGGTAACAATTTTCTGACAAGCTCATCTTGAATGCAAACCATCGCAGCTAATGCTATGGGCTGTGCTTTCATTTCCTGCACTGCTCCTTTTCATTTCCAGGTTTGTGCCATGCCCATTCCCCAGTGAAGGCTTGTTCTGAGCACTGGGATGAAAGGCTCCAGGATTTCTAGGGCAGGAATGCAGCAGTGCTGGCAGAAGACTCAGCTCAAGTGTTGGATGTTTTTAGTGCAGACAAGTGATGTCAGTCTGGGTCACTCTGGTGGGGCTATTTGAAATGTTGTTTCTGAGGAAGAAGCTCCAGCCATCCTCAGATGGATACCGTGGGCTCCCATGCATGAGATTGTTCCATGTAATTTTCTTTTCCTGCCTCCTTCTTCAGCTCACCTCAGTTGTCTCTTTTTGTTGCCTCCCCAGGTGTAGGTGTTATGCTACTGCGGTTTGACCCCATCCTGCCTAACACTTGGCATGCTCAGCAGAGGACATGGTCCCTTGTGTTCCCATCTGTGTTCTTTCCTTGTCTTTACTTGTAAGCAGTGGGGTTTTTTTAATGCATCTGGGAGCATAGACTTGTGTATACTGCCATGATGGTGTGCAGGAGCCTCTTTTTTTATGTCCTTGTGTGTGTCCTTTATGAGGAGAGAATGTGCTGCTCATGGCAGTTACACTCTCCTCTGCTCTGTCCATGAGCACCACAGAGCAGCAGGTTCCCAGGGTCAGAAGGAGCCTGAGTGCAGCTGAACGGTGATGGCACCAGCCTGCTAGAGATGTGTCCAGGGAAGACGCTCTGAAGTGCAGCCCCTGGATCCTGAGACCTCCTGTTCCTGCCTCTCCAAAGCTCACACTCTGCTGCTGCCGATTTCAGGCCACTACAAGGATGGTTTCACTCCAGCTTGGCTCCTTAGTTTAATTCAGTGTAACAGCAGTGGGAGTGCCTCAGCACGGCTGGCAGTGCCCCCTCCCTGCCTCTCCAGGCCAGGACACGGCTGCTCTCCCCAGCTCTAGAGAGTTCAGAAGGACGGGGATTGCTTTCTGGGCAAGGAGAAAGGCTGAGGAATCCTGCTGACCATGTGCTGGCCATCCCTGAGTGCATCTGCTTCCCGTGCAGTGTCGGTGGTGTCTGGGCTGGGACATGGCCCTCTCTCAGGTCCCTGCACATGACAAATGTATTTGTGCATCCCATCAACCTGGTGCTGTATCAGGCAGGGACGGAGATCTTGGAAGAAACAGGTACTGAATGAAAGGAGCATGAAGGCTGATATCGCTGTGCTCTGAGTGGCAGTGACAGACCCTGTGGGTTTCACAAGGAAAGCCAAAGAAATTATGATGGCTTGGGATTTCAGACCATAGAAAACTTCCTGCCCCACACTGGAATCTCACTCTGAGTGCCCAGCAAATGCCCCGGGCAGGGAAGGGGCATTAGATTCGACACCACATCCCCCAAAGTCTGCTGCTGTCCCACAGGGCTGTCAAGAAGAGACTCTCTTTCCAACAACGGCTGTGTACAGTGGGTAAATGTTCTAAGCCCATCTCCCCTCCTGAATATTTGTCTGCCTGGGCTCAGGCCCAGCTTGGACACAGTGCAGCCAAGGCTTCCCCCCTTCCCTTGAGTGACCTCGGGGAGATCAGTGCCAGGGAGCTCTGCTGGGAGAGCTCAGCCAGGGCTGATTACCCTCTCCATGGAGATGCTGCTGAGATGAGGCTCTTTTGTAGCTGAGGACCACCCTCATTGCTTTCTGAGGAGTTAAAAGGCACAGTGGAACAAGGAAAGGGCAGGGGAGCTGCATACCTAAAGTTTAGCAAGACCTTGACAGCCTGTCTTGCACTTCCTTTATGAACGAATTTTTGAGAGATGGGTTCAGTGAGAAGATGATCAGGTGTTTGAATATTGGCTGGACTATGAGGCTCAAAGAGTTGTTGATGAGTCAAAGCCCTGCTAGCAGAAACTTACTGTTGGGCTTTCTCAGCGATCAGCAGGAGGATCGATACTCAAATGTTTTCATGAACACCACGAGTAGTGGGAACGTCAGAACTTCCTGCGAGTTTGGGGATGACACCCAACCACAGGCAACAGGCAGACACTGATCTCTGTCAGCCAAATTGTTCCCGCAGGTGCAGGAAATAAGATTTCAAAGGAAAGAGAAAATATGGACTAGACTGTGGACGTGCTCTAAGACTCCGTAGGTATTTTCCCTCCACATGAGACACCTTTGGAGTGAGGGAGAGGAGGGAGGATCAAGGGCTTGTGAGTCACGGTGTCAGCTGGGGAGAGAAGCTGCCTGAGAAGTGCTGGAGAGGAGGGCTGGGTTTGTCCTTGTGTTTGCAGGGAGGAAGAATCCATCTGGCTCCAGAAAGGTGCTGTTTCTCTCCCAGACCACATCCCTGCCAGCAGCACTGATTTCTCCTCTTATGCGTTCAGCTTCTCCCCCTGTACTTGTTCCACCTCCCCCGCTTGCACAACCTCCCCCTGCCTGCCCTCCTTGCCCCGAGAAGTGCCCGTCAGCACTTGGTTCTTCCTGCATTTTGCCTGGCAGTCGACACGTGCATGGCGTGGCCTGGAGACTTCACCTGAAATCTGCCTTTGCCTTTTGTCCTGATGGAGGAGAGCATCCAGCAGCAGAACCGCGTGCCCTTTCCTCCCACATCTACTCTTAAGTGCCCGGTTTTCCAATTCGAACACACAAAGATTCCCGCCACGCCCTGTTGCCATGCCGTTCCCCGTCCCCTGGGGCTCCTTCCAGGGCAGCGGCGTTCCCGCGGCCGAGGTGGCGGTGCCGGTGCCGCCTCTGCCCGCACTCCCGCACAGCCCGTGTCGCTGCGGGCAGCTCCGCTCCGGCCGGTCTCTGCTGCGGCGCCGCCTCCTGCTCGCTGCGCGCTCCCAGCCGCTGTTCCCGGGGCCGCTGCCGGCCTTTCACGGGCCCCTCGGCCGACGACAGCGGCTCCGAGGGCAGCAGCAGCCCGAGGGGCCCCCGGGGCGGGCTCGGAGTGCTTCTGGGATGCCTTGTCCCCGCGCAGCAGCAGCGCCCTGCACCGGGTTTCAGGAGCTGCGGCAGCGCCGGGTGACCCCGCGGAGACTCGTCCCGTCCCCGTCTGCGCCGGCCACTGCGGGGGGACCCGGGCTCGGCAGCGCCGCGTTCCTCGCCCCGGGGGCAGGGCTCAGCCCCGGGGCGGAGCTGGCGGCGGCCGAGAGGAGCGGAGGCGGCGGAGAGGAGGCGCCGCGGCCGGAGCAGAGAGCCGGGGCTGGCGGGGGGCAGCGAGGCGCGGGCGGCGGAGCGGCGGGATGCGGCGGGGCCGGGGCGCAGGGCTGGCGGGGCTGGCCGCGGTGCTCCTGGGTGCGCGGGGCTGCCGGCGGGGCCGGGGCTAGGCCGGGGCGCGCCTGTGACCCTCCTGCTCCTCTTGAACCTTGTTCCCTTCTCTGTCCTCCCATGTGACCCCAACTAGGTCATTCCCTCCGAGCTTGCCTTTCTATTCTCTTACAGCACTTTTGCTCTATCTATCCATTCATGCATCCATCCAACCATCCATCCATCCATCCATCCATCCATCCATCCATCCATCCATCCATTCTTTCCTCCCAGCCAATCTCTTTTCCTCAGTCCATTCTCCTCTTCCTCACTCGGACTGTCCTTCCAAACATCTCTCATACAATCCTGCCCCCAAACAACCACTCTCAGAGAAACTGTCTCTCCATCCCGTGTTCTCAGATCACACCCCCATCATCTGTGAAGTGTCCCCTTCTCCCCTCTCCCGCTGCACGACATGTTCAGCTGAAGCAAAGGGATTCTTCTTTTCTCCTCGGCAGTGGCTGCGGGCAGAGCCCAGGTGCAGCAGGAGCCGTCGGCAGAGACCAACGAGGGCACCGGCGTCACCATCAACTGCTCCCACCCCAACATCCAGACCGGGGAGTTCATCCACTGGTACCGTCAGCTCCCGGGCCGAGCCCCCGCATTCCTCGCGTTCATTTTGAAAGGCTCCAAAGATCTGCAGGCCCCGCCGGGGCGGCTGTCGGTGGCGGCAGACCGCCGGTCCAGCGCCCTGTGGCTCGCCCGGCCCCGGCGCGGGGACGCGGCGGTGTATTACTGCGCGCTGGGAGACACGGGGAGAGGAGCCGGGGCTGCGGCCGGGCACGAACCGCCGCGGGCGGGGCCGGGCGGGGCCGGCGGGGGCGGGGGGACAGCCCCGGGCGGGCCCGCCAGGGGGCGCTGCCGCTCCGCCCGCCGCGGCAGCCTCACCCCGCCCGGCCCCGCCCGGCCCCACCGGACCCCGGGCCGCTTCCCCCGCCCGCCCGGCCCCGCCACCAACACCGGCACCACCAGGCCCCCCCAGCAGTCAAGGCCTGGCCTCAGCACCTCTTCTCATTGACGGCCGCTGCGGGTCTGTGCTCCCGAGGCCACCAAAGAGCCGCGCTTGGGCAGCGCTGCCCAGGGACAGGCAGACGGGCTGGGCAAGGCAGGCAGGGCAGGGCGGGCTTTCCCCCAGGCTCTCTTGCTGCCTCCCGACGGGCTCAGACTCTGCTGCCTAACGGGGCATCCTCGGGCCTGTCTGTAACGGCCGGCCAGCTCTGCCTCAGAAATGCCTCGCCCAGGGGACAGAGTCCCAGAGCTTTTGCCCTTCCCGGGCACATGCACCAAGGGCTCCCCCAAGGCTGTTAGTACTGCCAACAGCCTCCCTGCACGTTCGACGGAGCCAATTAGTAACGGGGCAATTAAGAAGCCAACGCACCCAGGAAGTACCCGGTGCAGCAGAGCTCCTCCTGCCCACGGGCAGCCGGGCAGCCCTCGGCTCACACGGAACATACAGGGCCCCTCCTTGGGCTCCGGCCTTTCCCCCCGAGGACAGCCAAGGGAACCCCGAGCAGGTGCTTTCCTCTGCCCCGTCCCCACGGGCACTCCAGGGCTGAGTTGCTAATGCAAAACTTTCCTTGAGAAAGAACAGCCAGAAATGGTTCCACATTTTGTTACTTTGTAAAATCTCTGATATAGAATGAAAAACTCCAGCTACAGGCTGTCACGGATCTTTCAAAATGTTTCTGCTCATATTACAGATTCATCCCACCGAGTCAGGAGTTCAAGCTCCACATCGAGAGGAGAAGCAGATGTCGACGTCACAGGCACGTTCAGGCGCTCCCCTCAGTGGATCAGTTTTGAGACCATGAGCCTGTTTGACAGGATTCAGGTCTTTCTGATTTGAGGCCCAGGAGACACAGGAAAAGCCTGGTCTGGGCACCTGAGGTGGGTTAAACTTGGCTGGGTGCCAGGTGCCCCACCAAGCTGCTCTATCACTGCCCCTCCTCAACTGGGCAGGGGAGAGAAAATATTACCAAAGCCTCGTGAGTTGATATAAGGAAGGAAAGATCACTCAGCAATTACAGGCACAGGCAAAAACCACTCACTTTGGGGAAATCAGTTTAATTTATTGCCAATCAAATCAGAGTAGGATGGTGAGAAATGAAAAACAAGTCTAAAACACCTTCCCCCTTCCCCTTTTCTCAGGCTCAGCTTCACTCCTGAATTCTGTGCCTCATCCCCCTAAGCAGCACAGGGGGATGGGGAATGGGGGTTGTGGTCAGTTCATCACACATGTCTCTGCTGTTTCTTCTTCCTCACACTCTTCCTCTGCTCCAATGTGGGGTCCCTCCCATGGCAGACAGTCCTCCATGAACTTCTCCAACGTGGGTCCTTCCCATGGGCTGCAGTTCTTCACTGGGAAGAGCCTGCGGGCTCCAGCCGTTCGCCTGGGAACCCTGTGTGGCTCAAGTAGCCAACACAGCTCTTCAAAGTCCATGGTCAGAGGGTTCCAAGGCACAGAGTGAAGGATCAGCCATGGTGCCTGTCCCAGCTGCACTTTGTAACTCTGTTTGCAGGGAACTACTGGCAGGGGGACAAACAAGGCAGAGCCACAGGCATGGCCAGGCCAGCACATGGATCAGCCCCATGGTCACATGGCATCAGCCCCTCTTGTCCCTGTTTCCAGCTCTCCTCCCATGCCTGCTCCAGGACAAACTGCCTTGATCTGTGTCTCTGCTGCTTCCCCTAAACAACCCATGCACAACCCCTTGCACAGTCCCCAAATGCTTTTCCACTGCATCCCATAAGGATTTCAATCCCATTGCAGGCAGAAACACCCCTGAGTTTATAAGATGATCCTCTCTTCTCACTCTCCTCAGTGGTGTCACCTCCACACAAGAATTCAACTGTGATACCTGATGGGATGTGGACAAGATGTCTGTGGAGCAGAGGGTTGTGCTGGATGTCCTCCTGTCCAAGAGAGGTCATGTCTCTGACTCTGGCTGGGATGTTTACAGCACGTGCTGTTCCCAGAGACATTTCCCTTGAAGGGCCTCATCTGTGGTGTGGGGAGAAGGGAAAGAGAACTCCTGTAGGGACAGGGACTCCTCCTTCCAGCTGCCTTTGGCTGTTCCAGGTTCTACCTCCCTTCAGACTCTACCGAGGGACAAGGAGCACATCAGGTGCTGCAAAGGGGCCTGTCTCCAACCCTGAGAGAGGTGGGTGCAGGCCCCTGTCTCTGGCTGGACACTGGATGGCAGGAGAAGTTCACCATGGACACTCCTCCCATGCTGGGGGCTGGTTGGGATTCAGGAGCAGCAAGAAGCAGGCAAACAGCCTGCAGCTTCCTATTGCCTGACAGCAGGCTGCTTGATCCCATCCTTCAGGCTCCTGCCTGAACTTCCAGGTGCCCCAGACCCCATTGGCAATGTTATTGGAGCTGAGCGGCAGCACTTCTACAGCAGGGTATGTGTGTCTGAGGGGATGCTCAAGCACCTCCCGACTTGGAGGGCTGAGAAAAGCCCATTTGTGGCCTGACTGCCCAAAGATGAGCCCCCCAGTGCTGAACAACCTCCCCTTGGCCCTTGCAAACCTGGAACACAGTAAGAGTCACAATTTGGTGTCTTCCTTTGGGCTGAGCACTTGAACAACTTTAATTTATCTCCCTACAGAGCCTCCCCGGGCAGAGGTGTGGAGTCCCAAGCACATCTGTCTGCAGCATCAGGGAGACTGTTGCTCCACCCTTGACACTAAGGTTTGGTGGATGCTTTGAGCTGGCAGAAGGAGGAGAAGTGGTGAACTCTCAAGCTTCATCTCCCTCTTTCTGTGTGTACCCTGGACATGCCGTGCATGGGAGTGTGTGACATGGTCCTGGTTTCCCTGGCAGCACTGGTGGCACTGACATCTTTTAGTGAGACACAACATTCAGGCTGGGGAGGAGCAGGGCAAGAGGTTGTCCTGCCAGTGGTGGGAGGGGAAATTCCAGTTGTGACTCTGCAGGAAACTGGGACTGATTCTGTAGGTAGAGCAGGGACTGCAGGTGGGACTGGAACATTGTCAGGGAGATGTCAGCTGTGATGGGAATGGAGGGAGGAAGAAGACTCTGCACATCCCTGTGAGTGTTCACAACCACCTTTCTAGGGGTTGTTTTTGCACAGGTGTTTCGAGAAAGACAGAGCTGCTAGGGTAGAGTCCAACACTAGAAATGGAAACTTCTCTCCCAGGCATATTTGACAAAATGCTTTCAGCCTGTGTAGGAATGGCCAAAATCATCAGGAGAAGGCTGGGTCAATGCAAGGAGTGTTGAAATTCCTTTCTAGCTTTACAGGTCATGAGCAGAAGGACTCTGTGCTCCAATCCCCTCCAGAAAGGACACAACACAACACTCTACCTTGATTTCTCCACCACCTATTCCAACCCCAACATGTACTGGTATCAGCAGCTCCCAAACCAGTCCCCTCTAATGCTGCTGGGGTTGAGCAAGTACAAAGCTCGTGTGGATTCAGGGAATTTCTCCTCTGTGCTGTCTGCAGAGGACTCCCAGGTGCTTCTGTGTGTGGGGGATGTCGAGCTCCAGGACAGCACTCTCTGCCTCTGTGTGCTGAGTCCACATCTGTGCCCTCAGTGTGCAGCACTGCGCAGGAAGGGGAGGGTGTGTGCTGGGGAGCGACTCCCTCCCCACCACTGCTTGGGTGTAGCTCTGAGCTCAGCCTGCCCAGGAACTGCACGCTGGTGCTGGGGTGAGGCTGGGTCTCTGCCTGCCCAGCCTGTGCAGCAGGGAGGAAATCTGGGCATATTGCAATGAATCACAGAATTGGTTGGGTTGGAAGGCACCTTCTGAGATCATGCAGCCCCTGTTCAAGCTGGGTCAGATAGAGCAGGTTGCCCAGGACCATGTTAGTTTGGCTTTTTAAACCGGTGTCCACTACCTCTGCTCCTGTCAGTGGGCACTGCTGAGAAGAGTCTCTTCATTCCCTCCCATCAGGTATTTACAGACACTGCCAAGATCCCCCTCGAGCCTTCTCTTCCCCAGGCTGAACACTGCCAGCCCGCTCAGCCTGTCCTCATAGGAAAGCTGCTCCAGTCCCTGCACCATTTTGCTGGGCTCATTCAGCTATCTTTCTTGTACTGGGGAGCCCAGAACTGGATCCAGCACTCCAGAGGTGGCCTCACCAGCGTTGAGGACAGAGGAAGGATCAGGACACTTGACCTGCTGGTGTTGTTCTTCCTACTGCAGCCCAGGCTGCTGTTGGCCTTCCTTGCCACGAGGGTCCATTGCCACAGCAGAGTCGGGAACACCCCTAAGCTGCTGAAGCTGACTGGGATAGAGCTGTGAGTATTCAGAAGTATCGCAGCTGCTTGTCCAGCTCTTACTCTCCCTCAGCATCCACCAATGAACATTATAGGAGGAGGGGGCTCTTGGTAGGAGACATAAGTGCTCCTGTGGATTTACCTCCCGGAAATAAAAGCCAAAGGAGGGAAAATGTCCTCCTAGCCCTGCACCTGGGGATCAGGGAAAGCCTCAACATGTGACAAAGGCCCATCAGCCAGACACTGGACAAGATGCTCTGTTCAACCCCTTGAGCTGCTCCCCTGCTTTCAGGTCTCTTTCAGCACTAAGGACACCCAGAATCACCACGAGGTTTCCCCCCAGAGCCTTGACTCAAGAGATCCTATTGTTTCAGTGGACAGGACCCTTTCAGTGTGCCTTGAGGAACTCACTCACCTGAGGAACTTCACCAGAGGTCACTGCAAAGGCCTGTGGAAGGTGAGAGTGGCCAGTTCACTAAGGCTGTCTGATCAAGTCCTCTTTCCTTTCAAAGGGAAGAACAAGTCAAAGGGAAAGTGATAATCAAGGCACACAATGACAGCAGTCTCTCAGGAAGTGATCAGTGTCCCATCAGGGAACTGCAGGTGAAGCTTTGAAGTGTTGGAGGCTGAGCTTTGTAAGTGACTAGAAGTGACAAGAGGAACCTGAGGATTTGGGGTGTTTGAGGGAGTCCTGCAGGAGTAGGCAAGAGTTCTGAAGGAATGCTTAGGGGAAGTGTCAAAGGTGGTGGGGAAGAGGGGACTGGGGAAGAGCAAGGGGAGGCAATAGAGAGGAGGAAGGAAACTGGAACCAACAGCACAGAAGCACATGTTGGGATGATGCCTGTGCCTGATCACTACTGTACCTCTTGTCTTATGAAATCCTTTTTCAACCATCCTACTGAGTAAATTCACTCCCTTTCCAAATGTGAGGGTTGCAAGGTCTGAGTGCCAATAAGTGGAGAGAAGGATGTGAAAGAGAGAGTTAGGTGCCAGTATTTGAAGAGCCAACCTATGCCCGTAGAGATTGTATGCCTGGGTGTCAGCAGTTGAATCACCAGGGTGTGTGCTGTAAAATCTAAGTGCCAGCAACTGGAGAAGGGTCACAGGTCATAGAGCCTATGACCCTCTGCGCCAGCAGCTGGAGGGACTGGAGTGTAAGCAAGGTCTGGGTGCCAGCAACTGGAGAAGGAAGAAGGTGGCAGAGGGGTCATACATCTTGCTGTCAGCAACTGCAGGGACCACACTGCACGTGTATCTGTGACAGGTCTAAGAACCAGTGGCTGGAGGGACCTCAGTGTGTTTCTCATTTTTCTTTTTGACATGAAACCGATGTGCATGGGTGCGTATATGGAATTTCACAGAATCACAGAATCATCTAGTTTGGAAAGGACCTTGAAGATCATCTAGTCCAACCATTAACCTAGCACTGACAGTTTCCAACTACACCATATCGCTAAGCGCTATGCCGACCCGACTCTTAAACACCTCCAGGGATGGGGACTCCACCACCTCCCTGGGCAGCCCATTCCAACACCCAACAACCTGTTCTGAAAAGAAATACTTCCTAATATCTAGTGTAAACCTTCCCTGGCACAACTTGAGGCCATTACCTCTTATCTTATCCCTCATTACTTGGTTAAAGAGATTCATCCCCAGTTCTCTGCAAACTCCTTTCAGGTAGTTGTAGAGGGCAATGAGTTCTCCCCTCAGCCTTCTATTCTCCAAACTAAACAACCCCAGTTCCCTCAGCCGCTCCGCATATTGCACTCCCATTTGCAGCATATTTCAGTGAGTGGGCAGAAAAGCTGTATCTGAAGTCTGAGACAGGGGTGGGTAAGGGAGCCCAGGGCCCACTCATGGCTGCTAGACAGGCTGATATTACCAAGCCATGGTAATGTTTGAGGGATCCAAGTGTGTGGGGGTGATGGTGAGAGGAGTGGGAGATTTCACACATGTTTTTACTAGTGAACATCAGGCTGGCCTAGCCAGAGGGAAGGAGGTGGGCACCAGGAGGTGATGTCAGCATGGTATATGAATAACCTTGCTAGAGCTTCCCCCCCACTACTGGGGAAACTTAACCCTATCCTAGCTGAACCAGGACATAGGGGATGCACAAATGTGACTTGTGAGTGACAACAGCGGGTGAAGCGTGTGCGATTTCACTGAGAACTCTATGTCACAACCATACTGGAGACAGTCAAGCCACAGGCTACTTAGATGATGGGGAGCCTGAAGCATGTCTCGTATGGAGATCCCAGCTGAGAGAGCTGGGACTGTTCAGCACAGAGAAGAGAAGTCTCAGAGGAGCTCTCATCACTGTGTACAAATATCGGAAGGGAGGGTGTGAAGAAGGCAGAACCAGTCTCTTCTGCATGGTGCCCTGAGACAGGACATGGGACATTGGGCACAAAGTGAAATGCAGGAGGCTCTCTCTGAACACCAGGGAACAATGTTTGACTGTGAGGATGAGGGAGCACTGTCACAGGATGCCCAGAGAAGTTGTGGAGTCTCCATCCTTGGAGGCATTCAAAGGCCATCTGGACATGGTCCTGACAACACAGCTCTAGGTCACTCTTCCAGAGCATGGGGTTGGAGCAGCTGACCTGCAGACATCCCTTCCAAATTTAAGAATTCTGTGATTCCATAATGTGAAACATGAGGAGAGGCTGAGAGAAATGACCCGCTTCAGCCTTCAAATGAGACGCTAAAGGGAGAGGTTTATCATCTTCTAACACTTGACTGGAGGATTGTGGAGGTTTGAACTCAGCCGGCAGCCAGACACCGTGTGGCCAGCTGTTCACCTCCCCCTCTCCCCTCTGGTAAGATAGGGGAGGGACAAAAGAAGAGAATTCGTGGGTTGAATAAAAAGAAAGAATTTACTAAATATAACAAGAGAACAACAGTAATGATAGTGAGTTCAAAAAGAAAACGGGTAAAATGCAGCAGTGGCTTACCGAGCGTGACGACCGACCCCCCGCAGCAACAATACTGCAGAGAGAGAGAGAGAGACAGAGAGCGCGAGTGCCCGCCCTGATGGTATGAAATACTCCAATGAAAATTAACTCCATCCTGGTCGAAACCAGGACAAGGATGAGGAGAGGAGCCAAACCTGGAGGATGATTGGAGGAAGCCAGAGGGAGCAAAACTCTTCTTGAGCATAGTGACGGAAAGAAAGGCAATGGACACAGTCTGGAACAGGGGAAATTTATAGTGGAAATTAGGAATGTGTTTTGGTTTTACCCATGTGGTTGGAGCATGGGTGTAGATGGATCCCAGTAAGAATGGCACTGCAGCTCCTTAAGGTGTTGGTTAAAATACCATTAACTGAGATAAGACAAGAAGGAAAAGGGGATGGCACAGGTAATGTTATGTCCCTTCAGATTCTGGCAATTCTCAATTATGGATCATGAAAAGGACCTTGAGTTGGGGTTTGTCACATGCAGCAAATCCCGCCCGTTCTGAGATTCACTGACATTGTTGTCTCTGGAGTTGTCATGGGATTTTCTTAGACATAGGCAAGTCTGTTCATCATTTCTACTGCTGAGCAAAATAACGTTCATATGAAAACACGGTGTTTCATTCACTCCTAAAGACAAGGACGTGTTTGTGGCATCATTGCCGAGTGCCAAGTGATATATAGAGCACAGCACAGCACGCGTCCGTGCCTGCTCAAGTCAGCTGCCATGCGGATCCCTAACTCCTCCAGGAACAATCATCTTCTGGTTACTGTGGGCCACTAGAGGCAGGCAGGGAGATACACTGGTTCCTGAGGTACTTTAGTTTGGATAGAGGAGAAAGCTGATACTGCCTGGAGGATTCAAACGGACAGTCGGGATCTGCAGGGCTTGGAGTGTCATTCTTCAGGTGTCAGAGAGCTGCATCCTAGAGGTGTGCTGAGGGAGGTGTAGGGGCAGACACTACGATGGAGCCAGGTGCAGAAAGTCAAACAAAGAGAGTATTAGGGATGTTGAGAGAGGAGACACAAGCATCAAGAATGGAGAGACTCCCAATGAGGATGGTTGCAGGTTGAGGACTATGGCTGTGTTTCTCCTCTCAGTAGAAATACAGAAATCCTCATCTTCCTGAACATGTCTTATGTCTGCTACGAAGCCTAGGGAGGCAGATCCACCTCCGGAGCTTGTTGTAGGGTTGTTACTGTAAAAGCCAGCAGAGGAACTCTCTAAGACTCCTTTTGGAGTTTTAGAAAGCAGGCATTCTTTGTTGCAGCACTGGGCACACATGCAAATACCTTCATATTGTGTGCCCACGAGTGTGCCTAAGATCTATAAGCGGCAGCTAATATACAGTGTGATCATTCATAGTCACATTTTTTCTGAGAAGTGAGTTACATATGCATTAGATTTCCTGCAACTAATTATAATATCTGCATCCCATTTTTCTTGCTGGGTGGTGGTCTCGAGGGGTCCCTGGTGGTCGTTGGTAGTCTTCCTCACCATGTCTGTTGGTTGACCTCAGTGCTCACACATGCTCACAAAGGCCTGTTTAGGAGGTACTGTGCAGCTGTTTGTGTCTTGAGCTGGTTTGTTTTAATTTGCCCTGTCCGTGTTCCTGTTATCTTTAAGAATAGGCCCTGACTGTCTTATTTATTAATGTCTTCTCTTCAAACCCCTTTCTTCTTCACAAAAGCATGAAACTTCAGCTGTATCTGCACACTCCAGAAGTTACATTGACATTGACCCACATTATTCTCAGAAAAATGTATGTTCAGCAAGATGAAAAAGCAAGATGAAAAAATCTGTTAGCAAGCTGTTTTGGCTCACAGGGTAAGCTTCAGCCTGTTCTTCCACTGGGAAAGACTGTGTTGGCCTTAGAACCCACCACTTCTCTAGAAACCTCCTTTTACAGCCTGAGGAGGTTCAGCACTTCCATAAGAATATTCCTGTTATTACCATTATTGTTACTTGGATCATTATTCGCCTCATTGTGGAGGTTTTCTGTTGGAAAGCCCATATAAGACTTAAGGAAAATGACCAGGATGTTATCTTTGTTGTGACTGGTCCATGGAACCACTCTGGAGTTGATCTGGAAAGCGGGTGGCGGTAGTGGTCTCCACCTGCCCCTCCTCCCATCCCTTCGTGTGCCCTTTCAGCTCTGGGGTGAAGGGCTGCCCCATCACCACCCCTTGCAGTGCAGCGCTCCAGTGGGTAGCCCCTGGGCTCCCTGTGTGTGTGGCGGTGGGGCGTGACCCACTGATCCCTCATCCTGTTTCCTCCTGACACCTCAGCACTTTTCCCTGTGGATTAAGTTGTCCTTCTTGCATCTGGGTTTGTGGCATCCAGCAGCCTTGCTGGAGACAGGTTCCTCTCTTAGACTGTGGTTTACACCACCGGAGCAGGACACAGGCAGAGCCCCTGGGTTGCTGCACAGCAGGGCTCATCTGCTATTTCTGGGGTTTGGGCGAGAGGTGTTGCAGAGCAAAGAAATGGGAGACGTGAGAGAAACAGAAGAGACTTCTCTTCCCAGAAGAAATAGCAGTGTCCCCAGAGAGCTGAGGACCTCAGGGGAAGATGTGAAACCCCTGACCTCCCAGATGTCCAGCAGTGGCTGTGCAGAAGAGCAGGTGATTCTAGCTGGGGAGGTGAGGACTCCACTGTCAGCTGACCGGGAACAGCCTCTTCCCACAACTGGGACCCCCAGAGCCCCCAGGGCCCCTCACTGTGGAGATGCTGAGAATGCCCTTGGCTGAGGGACCCACAGAGGAGGGAGAAACCCAGAAGGAGCATTTCAGGCATAGGAAGAACAGATTGTTTCCCTCCTCTGCTTCTTCCTTTGTTCCCCCAACAGAGTAATTTCCGGCAGCTCTGTTATCTGGGGGCTGGGAGGTTCTTTTCTAACTCTCTTTCACTGAACAAATGGGCAGGTTGGTCTCGATAGGCAACTCGGATATCTCATCCTCACAGCCATCCTGGGGCAACTGCTGGGTAAGTCCTGGCTTTCTAGAAACACATAGTTCTTCTTCTCCTCAGGAAACCCTCAGCAGTCTTATCGGGTCCATATGGGGAAGGAGTCCTGAATAACAGGAGAACACTGGGAAATGTCAGCTGACATCTGTGGTTTTCACTGGTTCTCTCAAAATGCTCTTACTTTTGAAAAGGAGAAAGGAGAGATACCTCAGGCCCCCTCTCCATCTTCTCTCTCCCCTTTGATCCATTCCTCTCTACCGCTCTCTTCAGATCCACCTGCTGTCACCATAGGAGATCTCAGCTGTCTCTGCTGTCTCATGTTTCTCGATTTCCAAAGCAAGTTAGCAGATCCTATCAGTGCTGCTACAGGGACTTTAAAGCACTCATCCCACTGACCCCTGAGGATCCTAGGGCCCTCAAGTCTGCCTCCTGCCTGGCACATCCCTGCCATGGCCTCCACTTTCCTCCTTGTGAATATATCCATGGCTCGTCTTTCAAACACTGGGCTCAGCTGTGTGTTTACTGAGGGAACAAGGACCCTTCAGAGATGACAGGGATGGGGAAGCAGGAGGAATCTTTTTACTGCAGTTCCAAGGGCGCCTCAACATTACGGAGGGGTGCTTGTCCCAGCACACAAAAGAGAAGCATGACAGTCTGTTCTCTTCTCCACTGGACACTAGAAGGAACAGGGACACAGCACAGCTCTCCTCAGGGTCCATTCTGGTCTGAGATCTTGGAGCTCCTGTCCAAAACTAGTCTCCACCTTGCAGTGCCCAGGCCTCATGATGTTACTGTAGGGCAAGGGACAGGAAGCTTTCTCCTCCAGGGTTTTACATCCATTTCTAATATGCTTATACAAGGCTTCCCAGTAGAGCTATTGAGCTTCCCTTTCTTCCAGGCACCATGGGGCAGACCACAGTCACCCAGCAAGAAGGACAAGTCAGTGCAGAGGAGAGAGGCACCTTCCAGATCACCTGCTCATACCAGGTCTCTAACCTTTATGGATTCTCCTGGTACCAGCAGAGCAAAGGCCAAGCTCCCCAGCTGCTCTTGTATCAGGCAGCAGCTGGCCCAAGGCAGAGCACCCGTCTCACCACGCTGCTGAACACCACAGGGAAATACAGCGTCCTGCAGCTGGAGGAAGTTGAGGTCTCTGACAGTACCTTGTACCTCTGTGCTGTGCAAGACACCCTGGTGCAAGGAGGTTCCTTGGCTGTGCAAGAAGCCAAGGGGAGGGAAGGGATGTGTGTGTGCAAGGCTGAGCTTGGGGGAAGGGTCCCTCATCTCTCCCCTGGCAGCTCTGCTTCCCCTGGGCACCCAGGGATCTGCAGGCCAAAATTTTCTTCCAGGAGGGGACAGTGTCAGTGGTTTGAGATGAAGGAGAAGGTGGTGACAGAGTCTCAGGTCCTCTTGTTCTCACCATGGTTCACATGGTTTTTCTGCCCATTAGATATGGTGAGGGGGCAGGCAATGCAGGAGGTTGTGGCTGTTTGTTCAATGTTTCCTTGCTGCTGCACTTTCCTTTCTGTAATTCCCTGCTGTGCATTGCTTCCTCAGGTTTACCTGCAGGCCTGTCTCTTAGAGTACCTGCTCTGGGATGTGTCCCTCAGAGGTCAGAATTCAAAGTACAATGGAAAATATAAAGAGGATGTTGTGGGGCAACGCTCCTTCCTGGAATTGCATGATTATTACAATAGTGGATAATAGTCTGAACCACCTTGTAGATTCTCCTGTTGCTGCATCACCATGTGCTGGGATCCAGAGGACGTGCTCTCCCCAGTGCACTCTGCCAGTCCTTGGAGCCCTTCTCATGCCCTACCTCATGGGCCTGCCACGAGAAGACCCGGCCTTGGGGTCAGCTGCCTCATGCCTGGGGGAAGGAATCTCAGGAAGCACAGATGGACCATGGGGGCTTGGGCACTGGCTGCTGTCCTTGGGGTGCCCTGTCTGGTGGGAGCTAGGGGTGTGTGAGTGACAGGAGGGCTGTGGTGTGAGGGCTGGACAGGCTGAATTCAACATCAACCTTAGGGTCATCTTAGCCCTTTGAACTGTGTAACTGCTGGGCTGTGGGGTGATCTCTTTGGGGGATGGACGCTGTAGAGGTGACATGTCATTGCTATCTTTGCCCTTGAGTGCAGGTCACACCCCTCATTCTCAGGAGAGGTGGGAAGATGATGAGGAGAAGTTCTGGGGCTGTTTTAAAAGATTTTTCTGCATCCTTTGCTGGTATCTTTTGACTGAGTTTCTTTTCCTAGTACTAAAGCAAGAAAAACTCCCTTTTGCACAAACTTCTGAGCTACTAACCTCTCAGAGCCTCCAGGAGCATTGGGCTCCTCTCTAGGGGATAGCAGTGGTCAGGCTTCCTTTCTGCAGGACATGCTCTGAGGCCAAGGGCATGTGTCTGAGCAGAGATGCCAGAAGGCAGAGCCCTATGGCCACTGGCTGTGGAGGAGCCAGGGATGTCTTCCTCAGCTTCAAGAAACAGTGCCTGAGAGTGCCCCACTGCCATGTGTCCCATCCTTCCCTTCCTCTCCAAATGCTGAAACATCTGCTTGGTCCCCGAAGCGATCACCCACCAATCAAGAAAATGCCTTTTTTCCTCAGCAACTCGATACAATGTCCACCAATAAAAGAATTATGTGGAGGCAGAGGCTGGGATGCAGAAAGCTTTAATGACTCTGAAGAGGGAAATGAGTTCACTTTGAGAGGAGGCAGCCAGAGCAGAGAGAGCACCAACAGCTGCCAAATGTCTGTGCCCATTGGCCATGGTGGAGATCCCAGAAGGGATCCATCATCATGGAGGGAGAGGGGCCAGCAGATCCCCCAGCTTGGCTTTCGAGTTTTACAGCCCAGAAGAAGAGAAGAGAAGAAAGTCATGGGAGGGAGTAGAAGGCAGAGGAGTTAGACTTTGGCCATGTTTTCAGAGAGACCCCGCTGCCCTCCCTTGGGAGGATGCTCAGCCTCTCTGAAATCACTGGCCAGGAGCTCTGTCCTCAGTGCAGCATGAGCTTCTGGGTTCCTGGTGGTCCTTGTCCGTGCTGTCATCAGTGGCTTTAGCAGGGGGGGCACCTTCTGCCACAGTAGCGGCTGGTAATGCAGGAGAGGTCAAAGCCCCCAGAGTTGATGGGCACTCCGTCACAGCTGAGGATGCTGCCAACGGCAGCGGAGGTGGAGGAGCCCACAACGGTGTTCTGTGGGAAGGAGCTGAGGATGGGTCCGGGCAGGGTCACCACCACGGGCGAGGGCTGGATGACGATGGTGGAGTTCTGGCACTGCCTGACACAGGGCTCATTGCAGCTGTTGGCCAGCGGGGTGGGGCCGCAGGGCCGGCAGCAGGGCTCACAGGGCTGGCACTGGTCACAGCAGGACATGTCTTGAGGCCCGAGGAACACCTGGGAGAGAGGGCAGGGAGGAAGAAAAACATGGGGACTTGTGAGGAGCAGCTTGTCACTGCACCATGAGGCAGCTACAGAACATGCAGTGCCTAAATCTGGAGTCTATGAAGAGATGAATGAGGGTTTCTTGGACTCATCCTGAGACGGATCAAAAAGAAGCACCAGCTGCTATGTGGCTACTGTCTACCCCTGAGTACAGAAGCCTCGTCACTACTGTTCCATCTTCCCTCCAAGCTTAACTCTCCCCACTCCCCTCTCACATGACAAGCAGCCCCAAGATCTGGTATAGAACAAAGCCAGTCTCAGCTGACAGGTTCACTGAAGTGAGACTTCCTTTGCGAGAAAGCAGAGAAGGAGAAGGGGCCTCGGACTCACCTGGTTCTCAAGGAGACGGACACAAGAGAAGTGGCTGAGAGAGTGAGGAGCTGGGCTGGCTTTTATCCTGGACCTTTACTGCCCCAGGCTGACAGAGGCATCCCTTGTAGAGGTGGTTATTATCTGACAAGCTCATCTTGAATGCAAAACATCCCACCTAATGCTATGGGCTGTGTTTTGCCTTATGGAATCGTCTTTTCATTTCCTGCTTGATGTCAGGTACATTCCCCAGTGAAGGCATCTTTTGCATGACAGGATGAGAGGCCCAAGCATTTCCGGAGCATGACATACAAACATGCACACACACATGCACACACACACACGCACACACACACAAAGCTAGACCTCTAGTAATTCAGAGTTTATTGAGAAGTCTCAAGACTCCCAAAGAGAGAGTCATATATACTGTCCACTCAAGTGTTGGACTTTAGAGAGTCATATTCTCCCAGCCCTGTTTCCAAGGGCTCCCTGTGGCTACGTGTCATGGTCCACTCGGTGGACTCGTGATGGTTCGTTTGCTACGATCTCGAAAGTGCAAAATTAAGGTGTCCAACACCAAAGGGGATAGCAGTAATCAAACAGTGAAACTTTATTGGGTTGCCTGTGAAGAGGCACGCGATAGTTAGAGATGGGTGAAAGAAAGGAGAAAAGTAAAGTCAAGTTTAGAGAGAAGAGGGAGAGAGGTTATAGCTACCACCGCTGATCTCACGACGTCCTAACGGTCCCGGGTCCAGCTGATCCTGCGTCGTCGATCGTCGTGGTCCTTGGTGGGGAAGCTTCCAATTTTCGTTGTCCAGAAGTCATCTTTTATGCTTAGTAACACACCTTGCTCCACCTCTGCCTCAGGGGTCTCCGCTCTTCTCAGAATTCAATTATCATATCTCCACCCCTCTCGAGCAAGGCCATCGCGCGTGCGCGGGGGGGAGTGTCCGAGGTGTGGTCAGTCTCGGAGGCGGGTAACCTTCAACCAGGAGGTGTGTTTTGGTATTATAATGAAGCAAAGTTCATCTGAGGTTCATGATTTCTTCATCGGTGTTATGGCAACAGTCGCGATCCATCTTTTTTGACAATGGCTATGCAATTATCACTAACCGCTCTAGCTAGACCCAGGTACCCAACAATAGCACAACACTCTTTGTACTACACGGCTCAGGCACCAAAGAACAGCACTGCACTGCCTGCACCACACGGTTCAGTACTCAGGAGAACAGCACAGCACTGGCTGTGCCACACAGTTCTGCATTCAGGAGCCTTTGCACCACATTCCGTTCCAGGGGTCGGCAGCTGCGCTCCAAACAGGCCGTTGTCGGGTATCTCACTGTCCATGTCCCTGATGACAATGTTGAGACAATGCTGATCTTCTGACCGACTCTTACACTGCGGGAAGACAGATCTGTGCTTGTTGAGAGCGGGAGATGCAATTGATGAGAGAATTGTGTCCAGCTTGAGCCCATTCACCCCAAAAAATCCTTTTCCCTGCTCTCTGTCTGTCCCTGAGTACCGTGGACATGGATGTGGGCTTTAGGCATGGGATGGAGGTGCTTGTAGGTGCTGGTAGGACAGCCTGTGGTTTCATTCCTGATCGCATGATGAAACAAGCCATGGAGATGTGACCAGGTAGGTCAGCCCTGCTGTGAGCTAATGCGAGCTGGGAAGTTCAGAGGTGACCATGGGTCAAGGGCAGGATCAGTGTCTCCAGAAAGAGGGTTCATTCCATTTGCCGTGTACATCTGCTTTGGGGTGGGATAAGTCCCGTGTGTGAGCTGACGTCTCTTCACTGACTGAGGGAAAGAGGAGGCCACGAAGATGGTGAGAGGGATGGAACACCTCTCCTATGAGGAAAGGCTGAGTGAGGTGGGATTGTTCAGCGTGGAGAGGAGACGGGTCTAGAGAGACCTTCTTGAGGTCTTTCAATTCTTAAAGGGGAGCTTATAAGAAAGACAGAGAAAGATGTTTTCAAAGGGCCTGTAGTAATAAAGAGGCAATGGCTTTAAACTGAAAGAAGGTAGATATAGATTGGTCATAAGGAAGAAAATTTTTCCTATGAGGGTTTTGAGACACTGGCAGAGATTTACCCAAGAAGTTGAGGCATCTCCATAATTGGAAGTGTCCAAGGTCAGGTTAGATGGGGCTCTGAGCAACCTGACCTAGTGAGAGATGTCCCTACCCATGGCAGGAGGCTTGAACTAGATGGTCTTTCAAGGTTCCTTCCAACACAAAATCTTCTATGATTCTATGAGTCTATGAATTATGCTGGTGAGTGAGTCTGGGCTGAAAGAGCCTCTACACAAGGATGTGCTGGAATCTGAGTTGGTCCCACAGGGCTGGAAGGACATATCGCCTGAAGGGATCTTGTTCCATTTCACTCACAACTCCTTAATTACCTATATTTTCTAAGAGTGTGATGCATATTTACTAAGAGTGAGATCCAAAGCATGGCAGAGAAGTCAGAAGAGACTCCCTCTCCCTCATGTGGAAGAGCTCATTTGGGCAGCGTGCATGACAGCAGGAGGCTGCAGCAGCACTGCACAGCTCTGACTTCTATCCCCACACGACCTTCTTGGACGAGTGAAGACTACTGGTCAGGGGTGGAATGTGCCTGGCAAGGTGAGACAAGAGTGTCTTTCCAAATTGCTGCTAAACTGTGAAGGAGGAGTTTAAAGTAGGTATGGAGGGAGAGGTCTCCCACAGACTGAAGAGCAGGGATGTCACAAGGGTAGAAGAGGTATGCACGGGGGAACAGCATGCCAGGGGAGGCTCTCACACTTCCCCTGTGACGTGGTGGTGTACTTAGGTGGCGGCTATGCATTTCCTGCCCAAGAAGAGGAGGCAGATGACACCTTTGTCAGGCAGTTGGTGAAAGCCTCACAGTCACAAGCCCTGGTGCTCATCTGGTACCACGTCAGTACCTACTGCAGGAGGAAAATGGCTGGGCACAAGCAAAACAGGACATGTCTGGTGTGTATGGAATACAAATTTTTGATGCAGGCAATCCATGAATGGATTAAGGGAGAGGATCTCTTAGACTTGCTAGTCACAAAAGAGGAAGAACTGTTGAATGATGTAAAGTTCATGAGCAGCCTTGCCTGCAGTGACCAGGAGACTGTGGAGCTCAGGATCCTCAGAGGACTGACCAAGACAAACAGGAGGATTACTGCCCTGACTTCAGAAGAGCACGGCTTAGTCTCATCAGGGACTTTCCGGCTTGGTATGCTGCCATGGGAAACTGCCCTGGAGCCCAGAGAGTCCCAGGAGAGGGGACTGACCTTCAAGACACCTCCTCAGAGCACAAGGATGGTCCCTGCAATGTGCAAAGAGGTGAGTCAAGAAAAGCCAAAACGACTGTAGTAGACGCTTACAAAGGAGGTGAAGGGAATCAGGCAAGATATCTCTGAGCCTATTGGCATCAAAAGGAAGGCTGAATAGGTGAGGGCTCATTGGTCAGTGAGGAAGAGGACTTGGACAAATAACAAGGAAAAGGCTGATGTACTCGATGCCTGTTTACCTTCAGTTTTCATTGATATGGCTTCTCCGCAGGCCCACCATGTCCCTGAACCTTCCCACAGACTCTCAGGGAATGAAGCAGCACCCACAGTAGAAGAAGAAAGAACTAAGGAGCTCTTACTCTCATCTGGCCATACACAAGTTCATGGGATCATTTGGGGTGTATCCAAATGTGTTCAGGGAGTCTCTACTCAGTCCCTGAAAAGGACATGCAGGAAATACTCTCAGAAGCCGTTCCTAAACTCATGAAAGGCTCAAGACGGGCTTGGAAGCAGCTCACATGAATTGACTGAGGCCAAATCATGCCTGAGCAACATCATTGCTTTCTGTGAGGAGGTGACTGGGACTGTGGGGCAGGGGAGAGGCACTGGCTTGGCTGTACCTGGATTTTAACAACAGCTTTGACATACCCTCATGGGTGCACACACATGCACACCTATACCCACACCAAGGTACGCACACACACAGAGGCATGAACACACACAGACATGTGTCATATCTGTGCACTTGTAAAGAGGTGTGTGCACACAGGTTTCCAAAGAAGTCCATGAGCAGACACAGGCACAGCCTCCCCACAAACCAACATGTACACACAGATATTCAACACACATGCTTACATATATGCATCCTCCTGAACCCAGGGGTGTGCAAACAAATTTACCTGTACGCTGATGTACAGCGACACGCAGGCAAAAAAGCACATACCAACATATATATGTGCCCACACACTTACATATCTGCAGACCAATGTCATATCCGTCCATGCTCAGCTACATGAAGACACGTGCATGTGATAAAACACATACGCCCTCATCAACAGACATGCACAAACACACCCGCAGCCAATATTTGTGCACACTCCTGCTTGCCTGTGCATTACCCCAGGCACACACAGGCACACGTATGTGCAAATGGACACGTGAGCACAGCCAGAAGAACATGTATGTGAGCATGACCATGCACACACAGCACTGACAACCAGGAAGTTCAACGCCAGCTCTCAGCCTCTTGCGATGACAAATCCTAGGCAAGTCCTTCAGGCCCTAGACTTAAGGCAATGAATCAGTTCCTGGCCATTCCCATCAGTTTTAATAAGAACAAGGGTTTGACTGTGCTTCATTCTGGTGTTTTCTCACTAGAAAAGTGAGAGATGAAGCTGCCATGGCCTTTCCAGGCATTCAGCTTCTCTGTGTCCCAAGTCTGTGTGTCAGGGATAACGTAAAAACTGGAGAACCATATTGCTGCAGCCACAAAGAATCCCCACATTGCAAGTGAGACAACTCTTACAGCCTTAGATGCTCCCAGCTGTGCTCAGTGGTCTCCTGAAGGGAGATGTGGGGCTGGGGGACAGGCCCCTGCTCTGTAAAGGAAATGGTGCCTCAGTGGTGTATTCACACAGCAGCAGAGCGTGGTGTCCCCTGGGACAAGCCAGACTCTCTACAGGTTGCAGACACTGAGGCTGGGGCAACAGAAATGAGAGTGTCTGGTTCCAGTAAGAGAGGTACTCAGCTTCTTCCAAGCGTTCCTTAAAATGCCCATTATTAGTGCTAAGACAAGAAAGGAAAGCAGGATTATGTCTGTGACCTTACATCCCTTCACGTGCTGGAAAGCCTGAGCTGCTCTACATCAGCTGCTCTCCCAGAATGAGAGAATCACAGAACAGCTGAGGTTGGAAGGGACCTCTGGATGTCATCTGGTCCAAGCCCCCTGCTCAAACATGGCCACCTAGAGCCAGTTGCCCAGGACCGTCTCCAGGTAGTTTTGGATATGGGAAGGCCTGTGACCTCCCTGGGCAACCCACGGCAGTTGTCAGTCACTCCCACAGCACAGTATAATTTGTTGCCCCCTTTCTAGAGTACAGGACACTGTGTGTGTCTCATCCACACATGGATTACCCCATTTTGGTCAGTCAGGCTTTTAGAAAATTTTCTTCAAATGGAAACAGATCTCGTCATCATTTCACCTGTCTAACAGTAGAAACTGGCCAGCGTTGGCAGTGAAGAAATACCAGCAGCTTTCACATCCACTTTTCTTAGGGTGTAAATCAAGGTGCACAGCACAGGAATAAGTGTGATGTAAAGAAGAGCTCCTACTCTGTCAGTCAATGGTTTAAATCACCATAAATAAAACCCAACCTCTGGCACAATTACACTTAATTTGAAGTGTAAAGCCTGCATGGATCCTGTGGCCTTTTCCTACCTTTGCAAGAGCTCTTTAGTTGGGTCGGCAAACCAGGGGTCATGCCAGGAGTCAGCAGCAGCACTTTGGCAGTGCTTTGGCCAAGGGTCTTACTCATCTGTCAGAAACAATGCCATCCATCCCTCATCCAGAAGGAAAATTTCAGAGAGTATCATCATTGCCAAGGACCTTCCCCTTGTTACAAGATTCAGTGTGGTAGCATAGGAGGTCTATATGGATGATGATGTTTGTCATTAGCAGCATGACTAGGGAAAAAAATTTCAGACATGCAAGTGAAACGCTGCTATAGAGCTTTTGGCCTTCAGGTGTTCTGAGCTGTGTTTCATGAGCCAGCCTCAAGACATTCAGCAGCATGGGTGACTTTTCCCTGCTAGTCCCATCCATGTGTGCTGGCCATGGCCCCTAGATTGAGTGGTGGAGGGCAGAGGAAGGTGGAGTAGCAGCTCTGGGCCATCCCAAGGGCTGTTCCCTTCTTTACCACTCTTGCCATTCTGCAAAGCAAATCACCTTTCAGAGCCCAAAGCCAACCCCCTGCCAAGGCAGCGCAGCTCCAGCCAGAGCAAGAGGAACGCTCTTGCTCAGGAGCTGATGGGGCTGCTGAGCCCTCAGAGCCTCCTGCCTTTCTGGGCATTTGTGCACAGAGACACAACAAGGCAAGGTCTCCTTGTGCCCTCACCCCCTTGCACCCAGAGCAACACCCTTCTCCTTTGGCAGCTTGGGGCGTGTCCACAGCGGGAAGGACCACATGGAGGCCAGGCTTGAATGCAGCAGAACTTTAATGAGTCAAAAGAAGGAAATAAATTCACTCCAAGTGGAGGTCAGCAGTGCAGAGAACCCCAGGTGCAGTTGAGAATCTGCAGTCCTTGGCCATAGAGAAGTTCCTGCATGATGTCTGTCTGCCTGTCCCACGGAGGAAGACGAGATAGATGGGCCTTCCCCAGTTGGTGCTGGGGTGCGTGAGGGGAGAGGTAGTAAACAAAGAAAAAGGAAAGAAAAGCAAAACCATTCAGCTATCCCAAAAGCAACCTCCAAAATATTAATCCTCTACCCAGCACCATGTTCTGAGTTCCTCAAGGTGTTTCCTGGGGTTTGTCGGCACCTTTAACAGGGTGGGCACCTTCTGCCACAGTAGCGGTTGGTAATGCAGGAGAGGTCAAAGCCCCCAGAGTTGATGGGCACTCCGTCACAGCTGAGGATGCTGCCAACGGCAGCGGAGGTGGAGGAGCCCACAACGGTGTTCTGTGGGAAGGAGCTGAGGATGGGTCCGGGCAGGGTCACCACCACGGGGGAGGGCTGGATGGCAACGGTGGAGCTCTGGCACTGCCTGACACAGGGCTCATTGCAGCTGTTGGCCAGCGGGGTGGGGCCGCAGGGCCGGCATGGCAGGCACTGGTCATAGCAGGACATGTCTCTGAAGGTGGAGGTGCACCTGGGTAGAAACAGGGAGGAAGCAGAGCACAAGGGTGGGTGAGGAGCTGCCTGGTTACCCTGTCATAGAGGAGATAAGGCCAATACTTAGTGGGGAGATGAAAGTTTTGACAAAAGCCACATGGTCTTCATTCCCCCACAAAGAACAGCCTGGCTAAACAAAGATCTCTCCTTATGCATAAACTTAAACTCTACTCAGCCCCCAGCCTCTATAAGCACACCGTGTCCCCACTTCTCTCTGTCATGACAAGAAAATCCAAACCCCAGGACAGGACAGAACAATATTAGCTGGGATGTCTCTCAAGTGCAGATCTCCCTTTGGAAGAGGAGGAGAAGGGGCTTCAGACTCACCTGGTTCCCAAGCAGAAGGAGCCAAGAGAAGTGCATGAGAGAGCAGGGACTTGGGCTGCCTTTTATACCTGCCCTTCACTGCCACAGGACCAGAGGCACCTTTGCAGAAGTAACAATGTTCTGACAAGCTCATCTTGAATGCAAACCATCGCAGCTAATGCTATGGGCTGTGCTTTCATTTCCTGCACTGCTCCTTCTCATTTCCAGGTTTGTGCCATGCCCATTCCCCAGTGAAGGCTTGTTCTGAGCACTGGGATGAAAGGCCCCAGGATTTCTAGGGCAGGAATGCAGCAGTGCTGGCAGAAGACTCAGCTCAAGTGTTGGATGTTTTCACAGCAAGCAAGTGATGTCAGTCTGGGTCACTCTGGTGGGGCTGTTTGAAGTGTTGTTCTCAGGAAAAAGCTGCACCCATCCTCAGATGAATGCCGTGGGCTCCCGTGCATGAGATTGTGCCATGTCATTGTCTTTCCCTGCCTCCCTCCTCAGCTCACCTCAGTGGTCACTTGTTGTTGCCTCCCCAGGTGTAGGTGTTGTGCTGCTGGGGTTTGACCCCATCCTGCCTAACACTGCCCAGTCCCCCGGGATCCTCAGCAGAGTCCATGGTCCCTTTTGTTCCCATGTGTGTTCTTTCCTTGTCTTTACTTGTAAGCAGATGGGTTTGTGTGGATGCACATGGGAGCAAAGATTTGTCTATAATTCCATGCAGGTGTGCACAATGTGTGTATGTGTGTCGTTGTGTGTCCTTCATCACAAGGGAATGTGCTGCTCATGGTAGGGACACTCTCCTCTGCTCTGTCCATGAGCACCACAAAGCAGCAGGTTGCCAGGGTCAGAAGGAGCCTGAGTGCAGCTGAACGGTGATGGCACCAGCCTGCTAGAGATGTGTCCAGGGAAGACGCTCTGAAGTGCAGCCCCTGGATCCTGAGACCTCCTTTTCTTGTTCCTTCAAACTTACGCTCTGCTGCTGCCAATGTCAGGCCACTACAAGGATGGTTTCACTCCAGCTTGGCTCCTTAGTTTAATTCAGTGTAACAGCAGTGAGAGTGCCTCAGCACGGCTGGCAGTGCCCCCTCCCTGCCTCTCCAGGCCAGGACACAGCTGCTCTCCCCAGCTCTAGAGAGTTCAGAAGGACGGGGATTGCTTTCTGGGCAAGGAGAAAGGCTGAGGAATCCTGCTGACCATGTGCTGGCCATCCCTGAGTGCATCTGCTTCCCGTGCAGTGTCAGTGGTGCCTGGGGTGGGACAGATCAAAATGTACATTTGTAGATCATCGGTCTGGTGCTGCATCAGGCAGGACCTGAGACCTTGGAGCAAACAGATAAGGAATGAACAGAACAGAGAGCCTGATATCACTGTGCTCTGAGGGGAAGTGACAGACCCTGTGACTCTCACAAGAAAGCCAAAGACATCGTGGCTGCCTTGGACTTCAGCCCACAAGGACCACAAGGGAAGGGGCATTAGGTTTGACACCACATCCCCCAAAGCCTGCTGCTGCCCCACAGGGCTGTCCAGAAGAGACTCTCTTTCCAACAAGGGCTGTGTACAGTGGGTAAATGTTCTAAGCCCATCTCCCCTCCTGAATATTTGTCTGCCTGGGCTCAGGCCCAGCTTGGACACAGTGCAGCCAAGGCTTCCCCCCTTCCCTTGAGTGACCTCGGGGAGATCAGTGCCAGGGAGCTCTGCTGGGAGAGCTCAGCCAGGGCTGATTCCCCTCTCCGTGGAGCTGCTGCTGAGCTGAGGCTGTCGTGTAGCTGAGGGAAACCTAGCTGGTGTCTCAGGAGGTAACAGGCACTGTGGACAAGGAAAGGGCAGGGGAGGTGTGTACCTACAGTTTAGCAAGACCTTGATAGCTCCTTTCATATTTCATTTATGATGAAATTTGTAAGAGATGTGTTCAGTGACAGGATGATAATGTGGGTGGAATATTGTCTGGACTACCAGGCTCAATGGCTGTTGATGAGTGGTGCAAATCTCAGCTAGCAGCCACTTACTGTTGGTCTTTGTCAGGGATCAGCAGTAGGATCAATACACCAATTGTTTCATTAACACACCATGAGCAACTGAAAGGTCAGAACTTCCTGCAAGTTTGGGGATGACACCCAACCACAGGCAACAGGCAGACACTGATCTCTGTCAGCCAAATTGTTGCCAGCAGATCCAGGAAGTAAGAGTTCAAAGGAAAGAGAGAAGATGGACTGGACTGTGGAGGTCCTCTGTGACATGAGTCGAGGCAATGAACAGCTTCTGGGATAGGGAAATTTCTAGTTAAGCAAGAGGCTAAAAGAAAGAATGAGAACTGGAATGGATTTCCCTGGGAGATTCTGCAATCTCCATCCTGGAGCGGCCTGATCTAATGGGAAATATTCCAAGTGGGGATTGACCCAGACAACCTCTGCAGGTCCCTGCTCAGCTACAGTGTGACTGTGTGATTCCCCCTGTCCCCTGCCCTCCCTGAACCCTGCACGCCCAGGTCACCCTTGGCCTCCCATCCCCTCTGCTAGAGAGCAGCTCGGAGGCATTGTGCTCGGCCTGCAGAGGGGCAGCTGAAGGGAGGCTCTCAGCCTCCTCCGTGCCATGGGCAGGAGGTGAGTGGCTGCTGTTTGCAGGCGCTGAGCTCGGGGACAGCTCTGGGAAGCTGCTGCATGTGCTGGGCCAAGGCCCTGCTGCTGCCCCAGGCTGCAGCTGGCGCTGGGCAGGCTTCTTGTTGCTGGGGAGCCCTTGCTGGAGGAGGGAGAGAGTGGGATTGCCGGGAGCGCAAGTGGTGGCGGTGCAGAGCCGCTGAGCACTCTGAGCCCGGGCGAGCCCCCGAGCGGCGCCGGCGCAGGGCTCAGCCCCGGGGCGGAGCTGGCGGCGGCCGAGAGGAGCGGAGGCGGCGGAGAGGAGGCGCCGCGGCCGGAGCAGAGAGCCGGGGCTGGCGGGGGGCAGCGAGGCGCGGGCGGCGGAGCGGCGGGATGCGGCGGGGCCGGGGCGCAGGGCTGGCGGGGCTGGCCGCGGTGCTCCTGGGTGCGCGGGGCTGCCGGCGGCGGCTGGGACAGGGGCTGCGGGGGCCGGGGCTGGGCCGGGGCTCGCCTGTGACCCTCCTGCTCCTCTTGAACCTTATTCCCTTCTCTGTCCTCCCTTCTGTCCCCAACGAGGTCGTTCCCTCCCAGCTTGCTTCTCTATTCTGTTACTCCACTTCTGCATCCATCCATCCATCCATCCATCCATCCATCCATCCATCCATCCATCCCAGCCAATCTCTTTTCCTCAGTCCCTTCTCCTCTTCCTCACTCGGACTGTCCTTCCAAACATTCCTGTCCCCAAAGAACCACTCTCAGAGGAACTGTCTCTCCATCCTGTGTTCTCAGATCACACCCCCATCATCTGTGAAGTGTCCCCTTCTCCCCTCTCCGGCTGCACGACATGTTCAGCTGAAGCAAAGGGATTCTTCTTTTCTCCTCGGCAGTGGCTGCGGGCAGAGCCCAGGTGCAGCAGGAGCCGTCGGCAGAGACCAACGAGGGCACCGGCGTCACCATCAGCTGCTCCCACCCCAACATCCAGACCGGGGAGTTCATCCACTGGTACCGTCAGCTCCCGGGCCGAGCCCCCACATTCCTCGTGCTCACTCTGAAAGGCTCCAAAGATCTGCAGGCCCCGCCGGGGCGGCTGTCGGTGGCGGCAGACCGCCGGTCCAGCGCCCTGTGGCTCGCCCGGCCCCGGCGCGGGGACGCGGCGGTGTATTACTGCGCGCTGGGAGACACGGGGAGAGGAGCCGGGGCTGCGGCCGGGCACGAACCGCCGCGGGCGGGGCCGGGCGGGGCCGGCGGGGGCGGGGGGACAGTCCCGGGCGGGCCCGCCAGGGGGCGCTGCCGCTCCGCCCGCCGGGGCCGCCTCGCCCCGCCCGGCCCCGCCCGGCCCCGGGCCCCGAGCCGCTTCCCCCGCCCGCCCGGCCCCGCCACCAACACCGGCACCACCAGGCCCCCCCAGCAGTCAAGGCCTGGCCTCAGCACCTCTTCTCATTGACGGCCGCTGCGGGTCTGTGCTCCCGAGGCCACCAAAGAGCCGCGCTTGGGCAGCGCTGCCCAGGGACAGGCAGACGGGCTGGGCAAGGCAGGCAGGGCAGGGCGGGCTTTCCCCCAGGCTCTCTTGCTGCCTCCCGACGGGCTCAGACTCTGCTGCCTAACGGGGCATCCTCGGGCCTGTCTGTAACGGCCGGCCAGCTCTGCCTCAGAAATGCCTCGCTCAGGGGACAGAGTCCCAGAGCTTTTGCCCTTCCCGGGCACATGCACCAAGGGCTCCCCCAAGGCTGTTAGTACCGCCAACAGCCTCCCTGCACGTTCGACGGAGCCAATTAGCAACGGGGCAATTAAGAAACCAATGCACCCAGATGTAGAGTTAGTGGCTAGTGGAGTCAGTCTTTACATGGCAAAGGCTCATTCCATCAAAGCAGAAACGTTCGTCCGAGCTCTGTCAAGTTCTCTTTACTGTGGTCTACCACCTGCTCCTCCAGCCTGGCAGGGCCAGACCTTCACCTGGGTTACACTGCTTACCTTGCCTTGCAGCAGTGGTTGATTTTATTCCTCTGACACCAACAGAGACAAAGGATCGACCTGAACACACCTTTGGTTCCACCCTCTTGCCTGGGTAGCTCTTCCAAACAGGGCAGTATGTTGCCCCAAAGGAAACACCAACACAGTCAAGCGGGGTGACCTCGCCAGGGGGCACCTGGCCCTGCTTGTCTTTGTCTTCTCCATTTTTCTCTTCATCTTAGTGGGAATAGCCTCATCCTTGTCCCCGTGCAGAGTGAGCAGCCCCCGAGTCTGCTGATGTGTTTCCCCCTTGGCAGGCTTTCCTACCTGGAGATCTGTTGTGCCACCACCATTGTCCCCTAGAAGCTGGAGACATTCCTTGTCAGCAGAACTACCATTTGTGTTTCCTGCTTTCATTTTCCCACTTCTTCCTGGGTACATTCCTGATTCCCTCAGCCACGTGCTTCGAACATTATGTCACCATATGCAAAGTGCTCAGTGAAAAATGCCATCATGATGAAGAAAGTCTACATCCTGCCAGTGCTGGCAGCGTGGGCAGTGGGCTTTGTGCCCAACTACTCCCAGGTGACTCTGCTCCTTCAGCAGCCTTTCTGCACCAAGGAGGTTGTTGGCCATTTGTACTGTGATGTTGGGCCAGCACCATCCTGGCCTGTTGGGGGTTGGGCTGACCTTGGCTGGTGGTCAGGTGCCCACCAAGCTGACACGGGGGAAAAAGAAAACAAAATGCTCGTGGGTTGAGATAAGGACAGGCGGATCACTCAGCCATTACCATCACAGGCAAAATAGACTCGATTTGGGGAAATTAATTTAATTTATTGCCAATAGAGTCATAGTAGGATAATGAGAAATAGGAACAAATATAACCCCACCCTTCTTCTCAGGCTCAATCTCACTCCCACTCCTCTACTTCCTCCCTGTTGGAAGTTTGGGAAAAGCGAAACAGCGAAAAAACTGCAAAGTTTGACACAAATATGAAGATTTATCTCCTGCTCTTCCCCTTCTCTCAAGGACTGTTTTGCAGAACTCTGCAGACCTGATCTCTCATTCTTCCTCTTTCCCCACAAAACCAGCACACACCTGGCACCAAGGAATGTGCTGTGTCGTTACACAAGAAAAAATGACTTGATGGTCCCACCCACTCACACATACACACTTAGATAAATACTACCCCAAGTTTGTATCTAACTCAGAGGGATGAGAATCCAGTACTAAGTTGGAGGGACAGATTGACGGGATTGTGCTTTTCACCCCCCCAAGAAGGGACGCCTTTTGTAAGATTTGGGCCACTGGTTACACCGACAGATTAGCCAGGAATTAAGTGTTTGTGATTGCAATCGATTTTTGTGTGCAGTGCGATATATTCAACCTGCACTTTGTGCATTTATCGTAGGCACTCTCAGAGAGCCTGTACATGTTGCCTAAGAATAAACCGTACTGTTCATGAACCCGACGGCTTCTCTTGAACGCAACCGGACCTACAGCACATGGGCTGTTCGTGCACCTGGTGTCTGGCCTCTAGTTACAGCCATAATTGGCATAGCTATTAAGAGATCAATCCAGGCACCCCTGGTCCCTGCAATCTCTGAGGACCAGCTAGAACACAAGGGGATTCATCTCTTACCAAATTAATTCATTACCTTAAATGCAACACTCCCCCCAAGTGGCACAGAGGAATGGGGAATGGGGGGTGCGGTCAGTTCATAGCACAGTTTCCCTGCTGCTCCTTCCTCCTCACACTCTTTCCCGCCTCCAGCGTGGGGTCCCCCCCACGGCAGACAGTCCTTCATGGACCTCTCCAACACAGGTCCTCCCATGGGCTGCAGTTCTTCATGAACTGCTCCAGCGTGGGTGGTTTCCACCGGGTGCAGTCCTTCAGGAACAGACTGCTCCAGTGAGGGTCCCCTGCGGAGCCACAGGTTCTGCCAGAAAACTTCCTTCAGCGTGGGCTCCTCTCCACAGGGCCACAGGTCCCGCCAGGAGCCTTCTCCAACGTGAGTTCTCATGTGGTCACGGCTTCCTTCAGGGCACATCCACCTGCTCTGGCGTGGGGTCTCCACGGGCTGCAGGGTGGATATCTGCTCCACCATGGACCTGCATGGGCTGCACGGGGACAACCTGTGTCACCATGGTCTTCACCACGTGCTGCAGGGGAATCTCTGCTGCGGCACCTGGAGCACCTCCTTCCCCTCCTGCCTCACTGACCTTGGTGTCTGCAGAGTTGTTGCTCTCACATTTTCTCATTCCTCACTTCCAGATTATGTTGTGCAACACTTTATTCCCCTTCTTACATTTATTATCATAGAGGTGCTACCAGTGTCACTGATTGGCTCAGCTTTGGTCAGTGCAGGGTCAGTCTTAGTGTGGGCTGGAACTGGCTCTGTCCAACATGGGGAGGCAGCTTCTGGCATCTCCTCACAGAAGCCACTCCTGCAGCCTGCACCCCTGTCCCTTTCCCCCTAAGCCCAATATATTCCACCACTCTGATCTGTGAATCACATATTTTAGAATTATCATTAATATATACATTCATCACAAAATCTACAATGTTCAAAAAATTCATTTACATGAACAAAAAGAATTCCTCACACCAAAATCAAAATAACACCATCACAGCACCAACAATAGTGGACATTGTACAGACACTCCTCCCCTCATCCCTTCACCACAATTACAACAGCAGAAATTCCCCAGAATTATGCCACTCCCCTCTCTACAGCAACATTCAGTCCATGTTCCAGGGTTCCCTGGGGCTCCATTTTAGGGCCATTTCTCTTCAAAGATTTTATAAATGATCTGGATGCAGGAATCAAATGTACTTTAAGTAAGTTTGATGATGATACTGAACGAGGAGGAGCTGTGGACTGCCTGGAGTGTAGAGAGGCCTTGCAGAGAGAGCTGGATAGACTAGAGAGCCGGGCAATCTCCAACCTCATGAAATGTAAAAAGAGCAAGTGCCGGATTCTCCACCTGGGCCGGGGTAATCATGGTTATACGTATAAACTGGGGGACGAGAGGCTGGAGAGCATCCCCGCGGAAAGAGATTTGGAGTTTTAGGTTGATGGCAAGTGAGTCAACAGTGTGTCCTGGCAGCCTGAAGGCTCAACAGTGTCCTGGGGTGCATCAAGCAGAGCACAGCTAGCAGGTCGAGGGAGGTGATTGTCCCACTCTGCACTGGTGCGGCCCCACCTCAAGTATTGTGTGCAGGTTTGGGCACCTTGAAATAAGACAGACATCAAACTATTAGAGTGTGTCCAGAGGACGGTGACAAAGATGGTGAAAAGTCTTGAGGGCAAGAGTTATGAGGAGTGGCTGAGGTCACTTGGATTGTTCAGCTTGGAGAAGAGAAGGCTGAGGGGTGACCTCATCACAGTCCACACCTTCCTCAAGGGGGGCAGCAGCAGGGGAGGTGCTGATCTCTTTCTGGTGACCAGTGGTAGGAAATGGAATGCAAAGGAAAAGGTCAAGGTGTTGTGGTTTGATCCCAGAGGTCAACTGAGCGCCACACAGCCCTTCACTCACTCCCTCCCCCCGAGAGCTGGAAAGGTAAAAATTGAATCAAAATGCTCAGGAATGGAGGTAAGGACAGGTAGGGGTCGCTCACCCTTTAACGGTAACAGCCAAAGACAGGGTCCCTTGGGGAAGAAAACAGGAACATGTCTGTAATGGAAACACTAAAAAGAGAACAATTAACAGACAGAATGGGACAGTGAGTAGCATTACCATATCTTAAAACACCTCCCCCCACCCCTCCCTTCTTTCCAGTCTCAGTTTTGTTCCCAATATTTCTACCTCTTCCCCAGCGGCACAGGGACACGGGATGGGGGCTGCAGTCAGCGTCCTGCTTCTTCCTCCAAGGTGGGGGGCAGCACTCTTCTACACTCTTCTTCCCCCTGCTCCACCGGGCGTCCCTCCAATGGGATACAACCCTCCACAAACTTTCTCTGGCATGAGTCCTCCCCACGGGATGCATTCTTCTCTAGATACTCCAGCATGAGTCACCCCCACATGTTTCAGTACTCCCAGTGCCAAACTACAACAGAGATCACCATCACTAATAGGCTTGGTCTTGCCCAGAGTGCGTCTGACTTGGAGCTGGGGGAGCTTTTGAGAAACTTCTCAAAGGGGACCACTGCTGTAGCCCCCTCCCCCAGGAACAAAAACCCTGTCAGCCAAACCCAGTACCCAAACAAATGGAATGAAGCTGCATCAGGCAAGTTCAGCCTGAACATTAGGAAAAGGTTCTTCACTGAGAGGGTGGTTGGTCACTGGAACAGGCTCCCCACGCACGTGGTCACAGCACCAAATGTGTCAGAGCTCAAGGAGCATCTGGACGATGCTCTCAGCCATATGGTTTAGTTTTAGGCAGTCCTGCAAGGAGCAGGGAGTTGCGCTCGATGATCCTTATGGGCCCCTACCAACTCCAGATATTCTATCATTGCATGATGCCATGACATGTCAGCACACATGAAAACACATGTGCATGCACAGCCAGTTGCACAGGAAGCCCTGCACATGCACACACACACACACACACATTGAGCCCCGAGACTTGTCATCACATCAGTGTTCAGAGTTGCTCATACGCACTTGCACACACACACTTGCATGTTGATAGACGTGCAAGCTCGTGTACAGAGATAGATATGTGCTCGTCTGCACACACAGATGCCCACACACATACACACACACATGCACACTGACACCACACACACTTACTTGCTCACCTGCAAAAACGCCCGGGTACACAAACCCCTGCACAGACACACACAGACAGGCACTTGTTCACACACACACGGGCACACACTCACTCTCACATGGGCATTTGCAAATGCACACCCAAGGGCAAACACACAGGCACAAATGCCCCCTCAGGCACAGGCAGGTGCATATGCACATGAGGAAGCACAGCCTCTCCCCACACTCTGAGAACCAGGACTCCACCAGGCAGCTCTCTGCCTCTGTGCCCCTGACAACTCCAGGCAAGTCCTTGGAAGCCCAGTGCTCAGAAGGGAAATCAGACACCGGCCATCGCTGGTGGATTTAATGACAGCAGAGAGCTTTTGGGCTTTTGTGGGTTGAGCAGAAGCAGTTCAATCGATTGTGTTCTCATTACAGGAAAGACAGAAGGTGTCTTGGGGTCCAAGCTGCAGGAACTTCTTTGGAAATTCAGCCTGTTCACAGGCAAAGTCTGCTCGTGAGAGACAAAGTCAAAGCTAGAGACCATCCCTATTGCTGCAGCTGCAGGGCTTCCCCGCTTTACAAGCCAAAACAATCCCAGAGTCGGACAAGATCCAGCCCATCCCTGGTGATCGCCGTGGGGCGGCTGTGGAGGTCTGGGACCAGTTCCAGTTGAGCACAGGGAGAGGTGCTGCCCTGACATGCTCCCATGGCAGCAAAGGGCTGTGTCTGGGGTGAGCCAGATGCCCTGCAGCTGCAAATGCTGAGGCTGGGACACCAGAGAGGAAGGTGGCCTGATGAAGTTGCCTTAAGATAAAGACCTGCTCTTCAGTGGGTGTCTGATGTGTCTGAGGGAGAGATGGGCCAGAGGGAAAGAGAAGGAGGCAAAGCGAGTGAGGCACCTGGAGAAAATTGCCTCTGTGAGGTACTGGAAGAGACATGAGAAGTTCCCTTTCCACCTGGATGGGGTAAAAATGATAAGATTTGGATCTCAGCTGGAGGTAGAATTCGGATCTGTTCCTCATGCTGGGATGTTCCCAAATTGCTGTGAGACAGGGTTCAGATTCCTGTAGGAAATGCAGGACATCAGGGAGAGCAAACAATAAATATATTGGAATATGGCGGTGCAAAGTAATTAATTCCAGAATAACAATTCCTGTGAGCCTACACACAAGTGACCCAGTTTTCTCTGGGCACAGGAGCCTTTTCAGTGTCTTGAGTAACTCGCTCACCTGAGGAACTTCACCAGAGGTCACTGTAAAGGCCTGTGGAAAGTGAGAGCATCCAGTTCACTAAGGCTGGCTGATCAAATTCCCTTCCCATTCAAAGGGAAGGACAAGTGAAAGGGAAAGTGATAATCAAGGCACACAATGAGAGCAGTCTCTCAGGAAGTGATGAGGGAGACAAGGAGGGAGACCAGAGCTCTTCAGCCTCTAACTGATGGGCCATAAGGGAACTGCAGGTGCAGCTTTGAAGTGTTTGAGGCTGAGCTTTGTAAGTGACAAGAGGAACCTGAGGATTTGGGATGTTTGAGGGGGTCCTGTGGGACCAGGGAACAGTTCTGAAGGAATTCTTAGGGTAAAGGTCAAAGGTGGTGGGGAAGAGGGGACTGGGGAGGAGAAAGGGAGGCAGTAGAGGGGAGGAGGGATAAAAGGAAGTCCCTGCCCCTAAGCAGGGACTGGTCAGTGCACTTGCCGGGATGAGCCCTGTGCCTGATCACCACAGTCCCCCCTGATTCCTTATTAAATCCTTTCTTAACCACCCTTCTCTGTAGCTTCACTCCCTTTCCCATGTGTGAGCACTGCAAGGTCTGAGCGCCAGTAACTGGAGAGTCTGGTGTGAAAGAGAGAGCTGGGTGCCAGGAACTGGGTGAACAGCCAGTGCCTACAGGGATTTTAGACCTTGGTGCCAGTCACTGGAGAAGGGTCACAGGGCCTTCTGCTCTTTGAACCGTCACCTGGAGGGACTGATGTATAAGCAGTGTGCTTGTGACTCCAGAGGGTGTAAGTGTGTGTGTTTTCACTGGGAACTGTGTGTCTCAGTCATACTGGAGACAGTCAAACAAGGGGCCACTTCCATGATGAAGAGCCTGGAGCGTGTCTCATATGGAGATCCCAGCTGAGAGAGCTGGGACTGTTCAGCACAGAGAAGAGAAGTCTCCGGGGAGCTCTCATCACTGTGTACAAATATCAGCAGGGAGGGTGTGAAGAAGGCAGAGCCAGGCTCTTCTGCGTGGTGCCCTGTGACAGGACAAGGGACATTGGGCACGAAGTGAAACACAGGAGGCTCTGTCTGAACACCAGGGAACCCTTTTTCACTGTGATGGTGAGGGAACACTGGCACAGATGCCCAGAGAGGTTGTGGAGTCTCCATCCTTGGAGGTCCTCCAAATCCCTCTGGACATGGACCTTTGCAACCAGCTCTAGGTGACTCTTCCTGAGGCAGGTTTGGACCTGCTGACCTCCAGACGTCCCTTCCAAATGTACCAATTCTGTGTTTCTGTAACAGGAGACATGAGGGAATGCTGAGAGAACTGGCCTTCTTCAGCCTTCCAAAGAGAAGTTTGAGATTTTTTCTGATTTCTAACACTTGACTGGGGGATGCAGGGCCAGATGGAGCCAAACTCTTCTTGAGCACATGGAGAATGCAGAGCACAATGGGCATGATCTGCAACAGGGGAAATTCCTACCAGAAATTTGGATTTTTTTTTTTTTTTTTTTTGTCGGTGAGGGTGGTACATGGAATTAGATGGATTGAAGTAAGAATGGCAGTCTGGCTCCTTAAGGTGTTGATTGAAGTACCATTAATTGGAATTAATGCAGGAAGGAAAAGAGGAATAGGACAGGTGATGTTACGCTCCTTCAAATGCTGGGTACCCCGAGTTTTAGAGCATGAGATGGACCTCTAGTAAGGACATGGCAGAAGGTGAAGATCCTACCTGTGCTGAAATTATCTGACATTGTTCTCTTTGGACTTTTAATGGGATTGTCTTAGAAATAGACACAATACTCATCCTTTCTACTGTTGAGTAAAATTACATTTCTACAAAAACACGTTGATTCACTCCTAGAAAAGATGTGGACATGCTTGTGGCATCTTTGCTAAGTGGTCCAAGAGATTCTATGCACCAGAGCACAACATGTGTGTGCCCCTACTCAGGTCAGCTGTCATGCAGGTCTCTAACATCTCCATGAACAATTGTCTTGTGGTTACTGTGGGCCACTGCTTGTGGGGAAATGGGTTCCCTGGTTCATGAGGTATTTCTGTTTGGAAAGAGGGAGAAAGTTCACATTAAATGGAGGGTTTGACAGGGACAGTAAGTTTCTGCCATGTTTGGAGTGGAGTGTCATTCTCCAGGTGTCTGAGACCTACATCCTAGAATGGTGCTGGGAGAAGCCTCAGGGCAGACACTGATGGACCCAGGTGCAGCCAAGCCAGACAATGTGTAAGGGAAGGTGAGAGAAGAGACACAAACAGGAAGGAAGGAGAGATTCCCATGGATGTGGCCCTGTGGTCAGTGAGAATGGTTGCAGGGCAGGACTATGGCTCAATTTCTGCTCTCATTTAAAATGCTGAAGTCCTAATGTTGGTGTAGATGTCTGCTGTGACTCTTAGGAAGGCAGATCCATCTCTGTAGCCCCTTGGAGGTTGAGCTTTAGCCTGCTCTTCCACCTGGGAAAGGCTTTGCCAGCCACAGAACACTCCACATTTCTAGGACCCTCCTTTTAGACCAGAAGGAGATGCAACACGTCCATGAGAATATTCCCATTATTACCATTATTGTTACCTGGATCATTATTCAACTCACTGTGGAGGTTTTTTTGGAGAAAAGCCAAAGAGACATAATCAAAATGAACAGGCTTTTTTTACCTCTGTTGTGACTGGTGCATGGGGCCACTCTGGAGTTGATCTGGAAATGGGGTGGCAGTAGGAGTCTCCACCTGCCCATCCCCCACCCCTTCACATGTTCTTTTATGTCTGGGGTGCAGGGCTGCCCCATCCCCACCCCTCACAGGGCAGGGCTCCAGTGGGTGCCCCATGTGCTCTCTGGGTATGTGTCTGGGTGAACAGCCTGATCCCTCATCCTATTCCCTGCTGACCCCTCACCCCTTTCCCTACAGAATAGTTTCTCTGGGTTTGTGTCATCCAGCAGCCTCACTGGAGCCAGGTTCCTCTCTCACCCCGTCAGTTACTCCACCAGAACAAGACACAGGCAGAGCCCCTGGGTGCTGCACAACAGGGTTCATCTCCTATTTCTGAGGATCTGGGCGAGAGGTGTTTTTCCCAGAAAGCTGATGAAAGACAGAGGAGAAGTGACAGAAATGGAGGAGGCTTCTGTTCTCAGAAGAAATAGCAACATCCCCAGAGAGCTGAGGACACCAGGGAAAGGTGTGAAACCTCAGCAACGAAGATACCCCTGACCTCCCAGATGGCCCAGCAGTGGCTGTGCAAAAGAGCAGGTGATTCTAGCTGGGGAGGTGAGGACTCCACTGCCAGCTGAGCCTCTTCCCACAACTGGGACCCCCAGAGCCCCCAGGGCCCCTCACTGTGGAGATGCTGAGTATGCCCTTGGCTGAGGGAGCCACAGGTGTTGCTGCTGGAGGAGGGAGAAACCCAGAAGGAGCATTTCAGGCACAGGAAGAACAGATCGTTTCTCTTCACCACTTCTTCCTTTGCTCCCCCAAGAGAGTCATTTCCGGCAGCTCTGTTATCTGGGGGCTGGGAGGTGCTTTTCTGACTCTCTCTCATTCAGCAAACAGGCAGGTTGGTCTTGACATGAACCTTGGATATCTCATCCTCACAGCCTTCGTGGGGCAAGTGTTGGGTAAGTCCTGGCTTTCTATCAACAAATACTTCTCTTCCCCTGTGGAAACTCTCACAAGTCTTACCAGGATGATGTGGGGAACTACTCTTGCATAATAGGAAATATTATCTCTAGATGCTCTTACTGTTGGTATTGAGAAGAGAATAGAGAAAAGAGATATCTCAGGCCCCTTCTTCTGTTTTTCTTTCCATTTCAATCAAACTTTCTATGCATCTCTCTTATGATCCACCTGCTGTCAGTCTCACTTGTCTCTGCACTCCAACATTTCCCCCTTTCCAACACTAATTAGCAGATCCTGTCAATGCTGCTACTAGGACATTAAAGCCCTCATCCCACTGACATCAGTAAGGTCTCCCATTCCGCTTCCTGGCTGGCACATACCTGCCGTGGCCTCCAGTCTCCTGCTGATGGTCAGCACAACCAGGGCTCCCTCTTTCCAACACTGGGCTCAGCACTGCATGTACCCAGGGAGTTAGGAGCCCTCCAAGATGACAGGGATGGGGAAGTAGCATGAATATTTTGCAAGAGTTCCCCAGGACCCTCAGGCTGTTGAAGGGGTGTTGGTCCAGCCCACAAAGAAAAGGCATGACAGGCTGTTCCCTGTGCCTCTGGGCAGTAGGACAAAGAGAAGCAGGAGGAGCAGGGACACAGCACAGCTCTCCTCATAGTCCATGCTGACAGGCAGCCTTCTTCTCCAGGGTTTTGCATCCATTTCTGGTTTCCTCCCCAGAGACCCTCCCTGCAGAGTCACTGACCTGCTTTTTCTTCCAGGCACCATGGGACAGAGCACTGTCACCCAGCAAGAAGGAAAAGTCACAGTGAAGCAGAGAGACACCTTTCAGACTAACTGCACATACCACATTCCCAGCTTTTATGCCTTGTTTTGGTATGAGCAGAGGAAAGGCCAAGCTCCCCAGCTGCTCTCGTATCAGGCAGCAGCTGGCCCAAGGCACAGTGGCCGTCTCACCACGTTGCTGAACACCACAGAGAAATACAGTGTCCTGCAGCTGGAGGAAGTCGAGGTCTCTGACAGTGCCTTGTACCTCTGTGCTGTGGGTGTCACCCTGGTGCAGGGAGCTTCCTTGGCTGTGCAAGAAGCCAGGGGAGGGAGGGGATGTGTGTGTGCAAGGCTGAGCTTGGGGGAAGGGTCCCTCAGCTCTCCCCTGGCAGCTCTGCTTCCCCTGGGCAACCAGGGATCTGCAGGCCTAAATTTTCTTCCAGGAGGGGAGAGTGTCAGTGGTTTGAGATGAAGGAGAAGGTGGTGACAGAGTCTCAGGTCCTCTTGTTCTCACCATGGTTCACATGGTTTTTCTGCCCATTAGATATGGTGAGGGGGCAGGCAATGCAGGAGCTTGTGGCTGTTTGTTCAAAGTTTCCTTGCTGCTGCTCTTTGTTTTCTGTTATTCCCTGTTGCACATTGTTTCTTCAGGTTTTCCTGCAGGCCTGTCTCTTAGAGTACCTGCTCTGGGATGTGTCCCTCAGAGGTCAGAATTCAAAGTACAATGGAAAACAAATAACATGTCACGGGGCAAAGCTTCTTCCTGGAATTGCATGATGATTCCAATTTCAGATAATAGTCTGAACCACCTTGTGGACTCTCCTGTTGCTGCATGGTGATGTGCTGGGATTCAGAGGACCTGCTCTCCCCAGTGCACTCTCCTGGTCCTTGGAGCCCTTCTCATGCCCTACCTCATGGGCCTGCCAGGAGAAGACATGGCCTTGGGGACAGCTGCCTCATGCCTGGGGAAAAGTCATACACCAGAGATGGACCATGGGGTTTTGGGCACTGGCTGCTGTCCTTGGGGTGCTTGTCTGGTGGGAGCTGGGGGTGTGTGAGTGACAGGGGGGCTGTGGTGTGAGGGCTGGACAGGTTGATTTCAACATTAACCTTAGGGTCATCTTAGCCCTTTGAACTGTGTAACTGCTGGGCTGTGCAGTGATCTCTTTGGGAGATGGAGCGTGTATAGGTGACCTGTCCTTGCTATCCTTGCTCTTGAGAGCAGATCATACCCCCCTCAATCTCGGGACAGGTGGGAAGATGAGAAGGACAACTTCTGGGGCTCTTTTAAAGGATTTTTTTCACATCATACCCACTCCTGCATATTTGCAGACATCTTTTGACTGAACTTCTTTTCCCAGCACTTAAACAATAAAAATTCCCTTCTGAACAAACTTGTGAGCTACTGATGACTCAGAGCCTCCAGCAGAATTGGGCTCCTCTCTAGGGGATAGCAGTGGTCAGGTTCCCTTTCTGCAGGTCATGCTCTGAGGCCAAGGGCCTGTGTCTGAGCAGAGATGCCAGAAGTCAGAGCCCTATGGCCACTGGCTGTGGAGGAGCCAGGTATGACTTCCTCACCTCCAAGAGACAGTTCCTGAACAGCCCCCACTGCCATGTGTCCCATCCTCTCCTTCCTCTCCGAATGATGAAATGTCTGCTTGATCCCCGACCCGATCACCCACTAATCAAGACAATGCCTTTCTTCCTCAGCAACTCGATATAATGTCCACCAATAAAAGGACTGTGTGGAGGCAGGTGCTGGGATGCAGAAAGCTTTAATGACTCTGAAGAGGGAAAAGAGTTCACTTTGAGAGGAGGCAGTCAGAGTAGGGAGAGCACCAGCAGCTGCCAAATGTCTGTGCCCTTTGGCCATGGTGGAGATTCCAGAAGCGATCCACCATCACAGAGGGAGAGGGGCTAGCAGATCCCCCAGCTTGGCTTTGTGGGACTTACAAGCCAGAAAAGCAGAAGAGAAGCAAGACATGGGAGAGAGTAGAAGGTAGGGGAGTTAGACTTTGGCCGTGTTTTCAGAGAGACCCCACAGCCCTCCTTTGGAAGGATGCTCAGCCTCTCTGAAATCACTGGCCAAGAGCTCTGTCCTCAGTCCAGCATGAGCTTCTGGGTTCCTGGGGGTCCTTGTCCGCGCTGTCATCAGTGGGTTTAGCAGGGGGGGCATCTTCTACCACAGTAGCGGCTGGTAATGCAGGAGAGGTCAAAGCCCCCAGAGTTGATGGGCACTCCGTCACAGCTGAGGATGCTGCCAACAGCAGCGGAGGTGGAGGAGCCCACAACGGTGTTCTGTGGGAAGGAGCTGAGGATGGGTCCGGGCAGGGTCACCACCACGGGGGAGGGCTGGATGACGATGGTGGAGTTCTGGCACTGCCTGACACAGGGCTCAATTGCAGCTGTTGGCCAGGTGGGTGGGGCTGCAGGGCTAATGTACTAATTGAACACATGATAATTGACTAGGTATATAGCAAGTTGTGGCAAGCAATATAATATGCCTTGCATTTCTTCATGGAAAAGGGAAAAGAGGGAGATAGAGGGAATGGGGAAATACAGATCACCGGTCTGGGTTTCTGGATTGATCCCACCAGCAAGGGTTCCAGGGGGCATCCGTCTTTTTTGCTGGCACCTGTCTTCTTCATTTCACTGCACTCTCCAGGCCCTCCCTTTTCTTCCACCCCCCCCCTTGATTTATACCCACTTTCCTTAGGTCCGTCTCCTAGGTCGACACCCATACCTACGTATCCCATGTACAGGAGGGGTAAGGTGTTTCATGGGATGATGTAATTAGCATGATCATGTTAGCCTTCGTTAGCATATTGAGGGGTGTTAACTTTAACATGCATTTCGTGGATAATGAAGCAAAGGTCATTCACCAGACAGATGACCCTTGAAATTTGGCAAGGAGAGCAGAGCCGTCCCGTCTCCACAGGGCTCCCTCCTCCAGCTGCATTTTGTGTTATTCAGGCAGCCTTATGAGCTTCAACCTCCACACCATCCACCTGTGACTCATAGTTTTGTCTTGCAACTGTTTGAGGCATTTCTTTGATCAGCCTCAACTTTTGCTTTCTCAGGCTTTTTTTCTTAGTTTTTCGCAGGTCTGGTTTCTTGTCTCTCAAATCCCACCCTGTGACACAAACACTCCAAGTTCTTCTTTGACCATTGTGATTTCAAAAGGTATAGGGAAAAAGAAGACAGAAGGTGAGAGAGCATATATCTAACTGCTGCAAGGCATACTACTAAAAGGAAAAATTTGCATAATATCACAATACTAATATCTACAAGCCATCTTCCCCACCCCATGAGTCCTGAGGATCCCAGTGATGTCACCCATGACCCAGGGTTCCATCCATCAAACCAGTCCATTGGTTGAAAAAGTTCTCTGTTCCTGTTGACGATCTTCTTCATCGTGGCACGGGTCTCCTCTAGAGAGGTGGTGGCATTGTGGATGGTGATGCAGCATTCTCACTCAGTTAGACTCAGCACACTGCACAGTCCGTCTTCCTTCAGCAATGCTAGCCAGATTCTGCAACACCATCTTAGATGCTTGTTGTGTCTGCACCTTTAATTTCCTAAAGGCATACCTTGTTAGTACATAGAATTGCTAAGTTAAATTTTCTAAAACTATTTGAGGTTACACAATCACATTAGCAGGTCTATAAGGATTTAAATGGGAATACAATTTAATATTCAGGTACAATCCGTTAATGCTTAATTTGTGGGATCAGACCGCTCCAGCTAGTCTTTGATTACTTCATCTTGCTGTTGGTGGATGTGGTGTTGTCAGGCCTACATACAGTTATATGAGCGAGCACTGTAACCTGTTTGGTATTTGCAAGCACCAGTGTGCAGTCACAGGTGACTCACAGGCTTCCTTTATTTTGGAGGTGGTTCCCAATAAGGTAGCTTAAGGCACAACTCCAGGTTAGCCTTCCCATAAGTGGACTCATTAAATGTACCTGTAAAATTTCCTGGATTGTTGATTGTAATTGATTGGCAATGATTTATTCCACACTCAGCAGGTATGATTCCACAAATTATATAATAACGTAAGCAGATTACAAATAATAAGTAGCCAATAATGCCTACAGCCATTGAAAGTGCTAAAAGTAACATAGGTCTCCTGTTGTCCAGGATCAATACCCTGTAAAACAAATATATATATAACAAAAGAATAATGGTTAGAAAGAAGGGACAATCCACCTGGTATTGATGTGGAATTCTTTCCCATGGGCATCAGTAACCATCCACGACCAAATATTGATGGGAGCTTTTAGGCTTAGGGGTACTTGCCCCATGGTAGACAAGTCTACTAGAACAGGTTGTCCAGGAGAATGGAGCGGGTTTGCAGGGTCTTTAGTCTCCTTTTTCCCAGCGAGTACGGACGGAGGCTTAGGACAGAACGCGGTAAGTCGTGGGCATCCATTAATTCCCCACAGGCTGTTTACCCTCATTGCTGCATCTGGCACCCTTTGTGGCCATCCCAGTTCGTGGGGTTTTAGGGCCCGCTTTAGAAGTCCGTTGGTGCGTTTCACAATCCCATTCACTTGGGGATAGTATGGAATATGGAAAATCCACTGGATTCCTTCATCTCGAGCCCACTCCTGAACCACCCTGGCAGTAAAGTAACTACCATTGTCTGATTGGATTGATTTGGGCTTAGGCAAGCAGCTAAACCAGTGTTTTAACCCCTTCACTGTATTTTCTGCACTTGCTTGAGATACAGCTTTTGATTGGGTTAGGCCTGACACTATTTCCACTCCCACCAATACAGAGCGTTTTCCCTCGGAGAGCCGGAAAGGAACAATATAATCCACCTGTTTGTTTAGTAGGTGGGCAGGGTGGTTTCCTGACTGGGTCTGTCTCCCTGCACAGCATTAGAGCCACCAATCAGAACATCGTTGATATATTGATATATCCTGACCCCTTCCCTAGGAGGGATTTGAGCAAGCTCCTGTGCTAGTGCATAATGAGCGATGGTCGGCGAATGGCAGTATCCCTGGGGGAGACGTGTAAAAGTAAATTGCACTCCTTCCCATGTAAAGGCAAAGCGATCTCTGTCTGCCTCTTGTATGGAACCATAAAGAACATATCTTTCACATCAATAGTTGCTAAGATCTGGTGGGCTTGTTCCTGTATGGTTGCAATCAGTTCAGCTATGTCAGGTACTGCAGCTCTTAGAGGACCTGTATTGGCATTTAATCGCTGAGTCAATCGTCAGTCACCACTTTCTGTGAGATTTGCGGACTGGCCACACTGGGGAATTATAGGGTGAGTGAGTTGGAATAATTATCCCTTGTTCTCGCAGCTCTGCTGTCACTGGAGCGATCCCCTCCCTGGCCCCTAACGGTAAGGCGTAAGGTTTCATGTTAACAATTTTAGAAGGAGGAAGTGCAGGCGCTTGCTGTAAAAATCTTATAGAGGCAGTTGGGGACCCAAATTTCCATTCCCTTCCTTTTGAATCCACCCAGGCTTGTCCCTTCAATAGGTCAAGTCCCAGGATATTTGTGGGGAAATTTCCCAGGATCATAATAGCCTCTGTTGCAGTTTCACTCCCAGGTAACCAGCATTTCACCCAAGCAGTCGGCTGTGGCTTAGAGTCCCCGAAAACATCTGTAACCCAGATCTGCTTTTTGTCGGCAACTGTGCCATTGTGCTTGGCAACATCAGCTTGAAGCACTGAGATCTGAGCACCCGTATCTACTAGAAATGTAATTGGCATTTTAAGGGGGCCAAGAGGCAAGGTAATCAACAAGTCTCCCTTCCTATTTTCTGTGAGCCTACTTAAGTGGACCCACCCGCCACCCCCCGGCTCACTTACTGGGGATGGTGCATCCAGTTTCCCCACCCAAAATCAATCAAGTCCTCTTCAGGGGCAGTTGGTGTTTGAGAAGCAATTACCACCATCTCGTTAGTTTTCAGTTCTGTCCCTCCCTTCGCCTGAAAGGTCTGCTCAGTTGAGGGGGGCAGCTTCCTTTTGTCTTTCCAGTCTCGAATGAGCTTTTCTAAAACTGTAGTAGGCATACCATCCATTAACTCTTGGGGAATCCCCTGTCCAATTCCCTCAGTCCACAGGAGATTTTTCTTTGCTCTTAACACTTGTGAAGGGGAAGGAAATGACTTTTCCTGCTGTTCCACTCTGAGTACTGAGGGCTTAGGTTTACTCATTCCCCCGGTAAGGCCCATTGTCCGGCCGTAATTTATTAAGCCCTGAGCTATCTCTCCCCAGGTCATGGGTCCTCCCCCTGCCAGTCTCCCCCCTCATGGGGCTAATGCATTCCACAAACGATCTTGTAATTGTACTGCGTATGATTTCAAAGAGTCCAGCAAGCCCTGAATCAGGGGAGTCATTTGATCGGGATTAGCAGTTAATAGCGTCGGGGAAGGCTGCTGCAGAACCAAACGCCTGTCATGAATTAATTGGAGACAACCAGCCTTCTGCAGACTTTTGGTCAAATGATTTATGGTTGGGATCTCAATACGTACTGGATCCCCCCTTTCCAAGGGGTCCAGACCCCCAGCCCAATAAGCAGTTCATTAACGACCACAGCTCTCTCTGGTCTTCAGTAATTAAGAAAACCTGTGGCTCCCAGTACCCCTGAGCCTCATCTTCTGACAACAAGATTTGGTTGCCACCAGTCAAAATACCCTCCACACATATTCAGTCCCGGTTTCCTGAGCTCGTCGGATACATTTCTCCTGAATTTTTGCAAGCTCAGTTGCTGGATATGGTGTAGTTCGAATGGTGACCTGCGGAGCTCTTCCACCCTGACCATTGGTGGTCTCCATTTTAATTAATGGTCTTAAATTTGCCCTCTCATTTTCAGGGTAAAAAAATTCTCGGCTTTAACTCCTTTGTTGGATACAATGGTCTAGCTGCTGATTTTGCCAGAGTTCACTATCAGGAACAGAGCCAAGACCTGTCCGGTTGCAGGTTTCTTGTTCATTCCCCTCTTTTTCAGACCATGAATTTTTTTCTCGATCCAAGGCATCTAACAGAGCCGTGTGAGGTTGCTGAGTGGTGTTACGCTCATCAGGTAATTAGCTTTTCAAAACTTCAATTTGCTCTTGCCAGAGTTTAGTTTTTTGTTCAGTAACATTACGTTCCTCAACCAATTAATCCTGGAGAGCTTTTACCAGATCTTGTAGGGATTTGATCATTTCCCCTGTTAGTTCTTTGTTAAAATGTTTATCTTTTTGGGCTGCAGTCAGTGCTGCCCCTAATATATCACACACTATAGTTTTCCTTTGCCTGGTTGCAATTCTTGCACCCCCGCAAGCACACTGATATAGCTTGCCAGAGCTTCTGGATTATGCCAGTTTCCATGGGCCCAAACCTTTACTAAAGAAGGAGGACAAGCCTTCAGTCCTTCAGTTTCTCAAAAATAGGGGAGCAGTCAAGACCAATATTTCCCAGCCAGTCATGGCTTGCCACTGCTCGAACCTGTCTGGTTTCTTGTCTCTCACACACGGCCACCTCCACTCAGTTCCCAGGAATGTCAAGGTGGTTGTTTTGAGTATCTCTAAGGAGGAAAAATCAGTGACCTCCCTGGGCAACCCACGGCAGTTCTCAGTCACTCCCACAGCACAGTAAAATGTGTTGCCCCCTTGCCAGGGCACAGGACACTGTGGACGTCCATCCACACAAGGATTATCCCATTCTGGTCAGTCATGCTTTTAGTGCATTTTCTGGAAACAGATCTCGTCATTATATCAGCTGTCAAACACGACAGCCTGGCCAGTGTTGGCAGTGAACAAATACCAGCAACTTTCCCATCCTTGTGTCATAGGGTGTAAATCAAGGTGTACAGCACAGGAATAAGTGTGATAAAAAGAACAGTTGCTGCTCTGTAAAATACTCCAAACTCTGGCACAAATACCCTCAGGCTGAAGTGTAAAGCCTGCATGGATCCTGAGCTCTTTTCCTACCTTTCCAAGAGCTCTTTATTTGGGCTGGCAAACCAAGGGTCATGCCAGGAGTCAGTAGCAGCACTTTAGCAGTGCTTTGGCCAAAGGCCTTACTCATCTGTCAGAAACAATGCCATCCCTCCCTCTTCTATAAGGAAAATTGCAGACAGTATCATCATTGCCAAGGACCTGAGGTACCTTCTGCTTGTTACAAGGTTCAGTGTGGTAGCATAGGAGGTCTATATGAGATGATGATGATGGTGATTAGCAGCATGACTAGGGAAAAAAGATTTCAGACATGCAAGTGAAACACCGTTATAAAAATTTGTCCTTCAGATGTTCTGAGCTGTGCTTCATGAGCCATAATTCCCTCTTCATGTAGGATGAGTGTGAGGGGATTTCCATTCTTCCACTTGTACACTTTTGTCAAGGCATCTGGATGTTCACATAGGAAATAACATATGAGAGTGTAGTGTCTGCTGAGACACATTTCCACTGATCAGAAGGGATGAGACTTACATGTAACAAATTCCTCTCTCCCCACAATGGCAGCCAGTTCCTGAGCACAAACTCTCTGGAGGGACCAGTGAAGCAGTCAGGAGCTCTGCACTTACCCACAGCTCTCTTGGGAAGTGCACCCAGCACCCTTGTCCTCACTGATCTTCATGTTCTCCTGCACACTCTGTCTCAGAGCAATTAGATCCCCCTCAGAAATACACTGTTTCACTGTCCCCATTTCTGTGCTGACTACCCTCAGCTCCCACAGGTGTAGCTCCAATTTCCAGCCTCAAGACATTCAGCAGCATGGGCGACTTTTCCCTGCTAGTCCCATCCATGTGTGCTGGCCATGGCCCCTAGATTGAGTGGTGGAGGGCAGAAGAATATGGAGTAGCAGCTCTGGGCCATCCCAACGGCCGTTCCTTTCTTTACTACTCTTGCCATTCTGCAAAGCAAATCACCTTTCAGAGCCCAAAGCCAACCCCCTGCCAAGGCAGTGCAGCTCCAGCCATAGCAAGAGGAACGCTCTTGCTCAGGAGCTGATGGGGCTGCTGAGCCCTCAGAGCCTCCTGCCTTTCTGGGCATTTGTGCACAGGGACACAACAGGGCAAGGTCTCCTTGTGCCCTCACCCCCTTGCACCCAGAGCAACACCCTTCTCCTTTGGCAGCTTGGGGCGTGTCCACACAGGGAAGGACCACATGGTGGACAGGCTTGAATGCAGCAGAAATTCAATGAGTCAAAAGAAGGAACAAAGTCACTCCAAGTGGAGGTCAGCAGTACAGGGAACCCCCTCTTAGGGGCAGCTGAGAATCTGCAGTCCTTGGCCATAGAGAAGTTCCTGCATGATGTCTGTGCCTGTCCCAGGGAGGGAGAGGAGATAGATGGATGTTACCCAGCTGGTGCAGGGGGGTGTGAGGGGAGGCAGTAAACAAAGAAAATGGACAAAAAGACAAAACCATTCAGCTACCCTGAAAACAATCTCCAAAATGTTCATCCTCTGCCCAGCACCATGTTCTGAGTTCCTCAAGGTGTGTCCGTAGGGATTTACCAGGACCTTTAGCAGGGGGGGCACCTTCTGCCACAGTAGCGGCTGGTAATGCAGGAGAGGTCAAAGCCCCCAGAGTTGATGGGCACTCCGTCACAGCTGAGGATGCTGCCAACGGCAGCGGAGGTGGAGGAGCCCACAACGGTGTTCTGTGGGAAGGAGCTGAGGATGGGTCCGGGCAGGGTCACCACCACGGGGGAGGGCTGGATGGCAACGGTGGAGCTCTGGCACTGCCTGACACAGGGCTCATTGCAGCTGTTGGCCAGCGGGGTGGGGCCGCAGGGCCGGCATGGCAGGCACTGGTCATAGCAGGACATGTCTCTGAGGGTGGAGGTGCACCTGGGAGAGAGGGCAGGGAGGAAGCAGAGAACAAGGGTGGGTGAGGAGCTGCCTGTCACAAAGGAGTCAAGTCCACTACTTAGTGGGGATATGGAAGCTCTGCTAGGAGCCACATGGTCTTCATTCCCCACAGGGAGATGCCTGGCCTACGGAGGCTCTCTCCTAATTCATAAACTGAAACCATCTTAGCCTCCCAGTCTCTCTGTAAGCAGACCTGGTCCTCGTTTCCGTCTGTCATGGCAAGAAAATCCAAACCCCACGACAGGACAGAGCAATATCAGCTGGGACATCTCCAAAGTGGAGATGTCCCTTTAGAAGAGGAGGAGAAGGGGCTTCAGACTCACCTGGTTCCCAAGCAGAAGGAGCCAAGAGAAGTGCATGAGAGAGCAGGGACTTGGGCTGCCTTTTATACCTGCCCTTCACTGCCGCAGGACCAGAGGCACCTTTGCAGAGGTAACAATGTTCTGACAAGCTCATCTTGAATGCAAACCATCGCAGCTAATGCTATGGGCTGTGCTTTCATTTCCTGCACTGCTCCTTTTCATTTCCAGGTTTGTGCCATGCCCATTCCCCAGTGAAAGCTTGTTCTGAGCACTGGGATGAAAGGCCCCAGGATTTCTAGGGCAGGAATGCAGCAGTGCTGGCAGAAGACTCAGCTCAAGTGTTGGATGTTTCCAGAGCAGGCAAGTGATGTCAGTCTGGGTCACTCTGTGGGGCTCTTTGAAGTGTTGTTCTCAAGAAAAAGTCCAGCCATCCTCAGCCACGCTCTATGAATCCCGCACATAAGATTGTTCCATAGCCTTCTCTTTCCATGTCTCCCTCCTCAGCTCACCTCAGTGGTCACTTGTTGTTGCCTCCCCAGGTGTAGGTGTTGTTGTGCTGCGGTTTGACCCCATCCTGCCTAACACTGCCCAGTGCCCAGGGATCCTCAGCAGAGTCCATGGTCCCTTTTGTTCCCATGTGTGTTCTTTCCTTGTCTTTACTTGTAAGCAGACAGGTTTGTGTGGATGCACATGGGAGCAAAGATTTGTCTATAATTCCATGCTGGTGTGCACAAGTGTATGTGTGTGTGTCCTTGTGTGTCCTTCATCACGAGGGAATATGCTGCTTATGGCCCGGCCAGTCTCCTCTGCTCTGTCCATGAGCACCACAGAGCAGCAGGTTGCCAGGGTCAGAAGGAGCCTGAGTGCAGCTGAACGGTGATGGCACCAGCCTGCTAGAGATGTGTCCAGGGAAGAGGCTCTGAAGTGCAGCCCCTGGATCCTGAGACCTCCTTTTCATGCCCCTCCAAAGCTCACGCTCCGCTGCTGCCAATGTCAGGCCACTACAAGGACGGTTTCACTCCAGGTTGGGTCCTTAGTTTAATTCAGTGTAACAGCAGTGGGAGTGCCTCAGCACGGCTGGCAGTGCCCCCTCCCTGCCTCTCCAGGCCAGGACACGGCTGCTCTCCCCAGCTCTAGAGAGTTCAGAAGGACGGGGATTGCTTTCTGGGCAAGGAGAAAGGCTGAGGAATCCTGCTGACCATGTGCTGGCCATCCCTGAGTGCATCTGCTTCCCGTGCAGTGCCGGTGGTGTCTGGGCTGGGACATGGCCCTCTCTCAGGTCCATCTCCATGACAAATGTGTTTTTGCATGCCATCAACCTGGTGCTGTATCAGGCAGGGACCGAGATCTTGGATAAAACAGGTACTGAGTGAAAGGAGCATGAAGCCTGATATCGCTGTGCTGTGAGGGGAAGGACAGACCCCGTGGTTTTCACAAGGAAAGGTAAAGAGCTGATGACTGCTTTGGATTTCAGCCCACAGGGACCTTCCTGTCCCACACTGGAATCTTATTCTGAGTTCTCAGCAACTGCCTCAGGGAGGGAAGGGATGCTGAATTCAAGACTGCATCCCCCAAAGTCTGCTGCAGTCCCACAGGGGTGTCACAAAGAGACTCTCTTTCTGACAAAGGCTGTGTACAGTGGGTAAATGTTCTAAGCCCATCTCCCCTCCTGAATATTTGTCTGCCTGGGCTCAGGCCCAGCTTGGACACAGTGCAGCCAAGGCTTCCCCCCTTCCCTTGAGTGACCTCGGGGAGATCAGTGCCAGGGAGCTCTGCTGGGAGAGCTCAGCCAGGGCTGATTCCCCTCTCCATGGAGCTGCTGCTGAGCTGAGGCTCTCGTGTAGCTGAGGGAAACCTTGCTGGTGTCTCAGGAGGTAACAGGCACTGTGGACAAGGAAAGGGCACGGGAGGTGTGTACCTACAGTTTAGCAAGGACCTTGACAGACTCTCTCACACTTCATTTATGACAAAATTTGTTAGAAATGGTTTCAGTAAGAGAATGATAATGTGGGTGTAATATTGGCTGGACTACCAGGCTCAAACAGTTCTGATGAGTGGTGCAAAGCCCAGCTAGCAGACACGTACTGTTGGGCTTTCTCAGGGATCAGCAGGAGGATCAATACTCCAATGTTTTCATGAACACCACGAGCAGTGGGAAGGTGAGAATTTTCTGCAAGTTTGGGGATGACACCCAACCACAGGCAACAGGCAGACACTGATCTCTGTCAGACAAATTGTTGCCAGCAGGTCCAGGAAATAAGCGTTCAAAGGAAAGAGAGAAGATGGACTGGACTGTGGAGGTGCTCTGTGTCATGAGTCGAGGCAATGAAGAGCTTCTGGGATAGGGAAATTTCTAGTTAAGCAAGAGGCTAAAAGAAAGAATGAGAACTGGAATGGATTTCCCTAGGAGATTCTGCATCCTCCATCCCAAAGCAGCCTGATTTAACAGGAACTGTTGCAAGCGGCGTTTGATCCAGACAACCTCTGCAGGTCCCTGCTCAGCTACACTGTGGCTCTGTGATTCCCCCTGTCCCCTGCCCTCCCTGAAGCCTGCACGCCCAGGTCACCCTTGGCCTCCCATCCCCTCTGCTAGAGAGCAGCTCGGAGGCATTGTGCTCGGCCTGCAGAGGGGCAGCTGAAGGGAGGCTCTCAGCCTCCTCCGTGCCATGGGCAGGAGGTGAGTGGCTGCTGTTTGCAGGCGCTGAGCTCGGGGACAGCTCTGGGAAGCTGCTGCATGTGCTGGGCCAAGGCCCTGCTGCTGCCCCAGGCTGCAGCTGGCGCTGGGCAGGCTTCTTGTTGCTGGGGAGCCCTTGCTGGAGGAGGGAGAGAGTGGGATTGCCGGGAGCGCAAGTGGTGGCGGTGCAGAGCCGCTGAGCACTCTGAGCCCGGGCGAGCCCCCGAGCGGCGCCGGCGCAGGGCTCAGCCCCGGGGCGGAGCTGGCGGCGGCCGAGAGGAGCGGAGGCGGCGGAGAGGAGGCGCCGCGGCCGGAGCAGAGAGCCGGGGCTGGCGGGGGGCAGCGAGGCGCGGGCGGCGGAGCGGCGGGATGCGGCGGGGCCGGGGCGCAGGGCTGGCGGGGCTGGCCGCGGTGCTCCTGGGTGCGCGGGGCTGGCGGCGGCGGCTGGGACAGGGGCTGCGGGGGCCGGGGGTGGGCCAGGGCTCGCCTGTGACCATCCTGCTCCTCTTGAACCTTGTTCCCTTTTCTGTCCTCCCATGTGAACCCAACTAGGTCATTCCCTCCGAGCTTGCCTCTCTATTCTCTTACAGCACTTTTGCTCTATCTATCCATCCATCCATCCATCCATCCATCCATCCATCCATCCATTCTTTCCTCCCAGCCAATCTCTTTTCCTCAGTCCCTTCTCCTCTTCCTCACTCGGACTGTCCTTCCAAACATCTCATTCACTTCCAAACAGCTCATTCCCTTCCAAACAGCTCATTCCCTCCCATCTTGCCTCTCTATTCTCTTACTCCACTTCTTCATCCATCCATCCATCCATCCATCCATCCATCCATCCATCCATCCATCCATCCATCTCTCCCAGCCAATCTCTTTTCCTCACTCCCTTCTCCTCTTCCTCACTCGGACTGTCCTTCCAAACATCCCTCATACATTCCTGTCCCCAAACAACCACTCTCAGAGGAACTGTTTCTCTATCCTGTGTTCTCAGATCACACCCCCATCATCTGTGAAGTGTCTCCTTCTCCCCTCTCCCTCTGCACGACATGTTCAGCTGAAGCAAAGGGATTCTTCTTTTCTCCTCGGCAGTGGCTGCGGGCAGAGCCCAGGTGCAGCAGGAGCCGTCGGCAGAGACCACCGAGGGCACCGGCGTCACCATCAACTGCTCCCACCCCAACATCCAGACCGGGGACGTCATCCACTGGTACCGTCAGCTCCCGGGCCGAGCCCCCGCATTCCTCGCGCTCACTCTGAAAGGCTCCAAAGAGCTGCAAGCCCCGCCGGGGCGGCTGTCGGTGGCGGCAGACCGCCGGTCCAGCGCCCTGTGGCTCGCCCGGCCCCGGCGCGGGGACGCGGCGGTGTATTACTGCGCGCTGGGAGACACGGGGAGAGGAGCCGGGGCTGCGGCCGGGCACGAACCGCCGCGGGCGGGGCCGGGCGGGGCCGGCGGGGGCGGGGGAACAGCCCGGGAAGGGCCCGCCAGGGGGCGCTGCCGCTCCGCCCGCCGGGGCCGCCTCGCCCCGCCCGGACCCGCCCGGACCCGTGCCCGGCCCCGTGTCCCGCGCCGCTTCCCCCGCCCGCCCGGCCCCGCCACCAACACCGGCACCACCAGGCCCCCCCAGCAGTCAAGGCCTGGCCTCAGCACCTCTTCTCATTGACGGCCGCTGCGGGTCTGTGCTCCCGAGGCCACCAAAGAGCCGCGCTTGGGCAGCGCTGCCCAGGGACAGGCAGACGGGCTGGGCAAGGCAGGCAGGGCAGGGCGGGCTTTCCCCCAGGCTCTCTTGCTGCCTCCCGACGGGCTCAGACTCTGCTGCCTAACGGGGCATCCTCGGGCCTGTCTGTAACGGCCGGCCAGCTCTGCCTCAGAAATGCCTCGCCCAGGGGACAGAGTCCCAGAGCTTTTGCCCTTCCCGGGCACATGCACCAAGGGCTCCCCCAAGGCTGTTAGTACCGCCAACAGCCTCCCTGCACGTTCGACGGAGCCAATTAGTAACGGGACAATTAAGAATCCAACGCAGCCAGGAAGTACCCGGTGCAGCAGAGCTCCTCCTGCCCACGGGCAGCCGGGCAGCCCTCGGCTCACACGGAACATACAGGGCCCCTCCTTGGGCTCCGGCCTTTCCCCCCGAGGACAGCCAAGGGAACCCCGAGCAGGTGCTTTCCTCTGCCCCGGCCCCACGGGCACTCCAGGGCTGAGTTGCTAATGCAAAACTTTCCTTGAGAAAGAACAGCCAGAAGGGGTTGCACATTTCATTACTTTCTAAAAGCTCCGATATACAATGAAAACTGCATCCTCAGTTACAGGCTGTCACGGAGCTTTCAAAATGTTTCTGCTCATGTTACAGGTTCATCCCATGGAGTCAGGATTTCAAGCTCCACAGTGAGAGGAGAAGCGGATGTCAAGGTCACAGGCACGTTCAAGCGCTCCCCTCAGTAGCTCATTGTTGAGACCATGAGCCTGTTTGACAGGATTCAGATTTTTCTGATTTGAGGCCCAGGAGACACAGGAAAAGCCTGGTCTGGGCACCTGAGGTGGGTTAAACTTGGCTGGGTGCCAGGTGCCCCACCAAGCTGCTCTATCACTGCCCCTCCCCAACTGGACAAGGGAGAGAAAATATTACCAAAGCCTCGTGAGTTGAGATAAGGAAGGAAAGATCACTCAGCAATTACAGGCACAGGCAAAACCACTCACTTTGGGGAAATCAGTTTAATTTATTGCCAATCAAATCAGAGTAGGATGGTGAGAAATGAAAAACAAGTCTAAAACACCTTCCCCCTTCCCCCCTTCTGAGGCTCAGCTTCACTCCTGAATTCTGTGCCTCATCCCCCTAAGCAGCACAGGGGGATGGGGAATGGGGGTTGTGGTCAGTTCATCACACATGTCTCTGCTGCTCCTTCCTCCTCACACTCTTCCTCTGCTCCAATGTGGGGTCCCTCCCATGGCAGACAGTCCTCCATGAACTTCTCCAACGTGGGTCCTTCCCATGGGCTGCAGTTCTTCACTGGGAAGAGCCTGCGGGCTCCAGCCGTTCGCCTGGGAACCCTGTGTGGCTCAAGTAGCCAACACAGCTCTTCAAAGTCCATGGTCAGAGGGTTCCAAGGCACAGAGTGAAGGATCAGCCATGGTGCCTGTCCCAGCTGGACTTTGTAACTCGGTTTCCAGGGAACTACTGGCAGGGGGACAAACAAGGCAGAGCCACAGGCATGGCCAGGCCAGCACATGGATCAGCCCCATGGTCACATGGCATCAGCCCCTCTTGTCCCTGTTTCCAGCTCTCCTCCCATGCCTGCTCCAGGACAAACTGCCTTGATCTGTGTCTCTGCTGCTTCCCCTAAACAACCCATGCACAACCCCTTGCACAGTCCCCAAATGCTTTTCCACTGCATCCCATAAGGAGTTCAATCCCATTGCAGGCAGAAACACCCCTGAGTTTATAAGATGATCCTCTCTTCTCACTCTCCTCAGTGGTGTCACCTCCACACAAGAATTCAACTGTGATACCTGAAGGGATGTGGACAAGATGTCTGTGGAGCAGAGGGTTGTGCTGGATGTCCTCCTGTCCAAGAGAGGTCATGTCTCTGACTCTGGCTGGGATGTTTACAGCACGTGCTGTTCCCAGAGACATTTCCCTTGAAGGGCCTCATCTGTGGTGTGGGGAGAAGGGAAAGAGAACTCCTGTAGGGACAGGAACTCCTCCTTCCAGCTGCCTTTGGCTGTTCCAGGTTCTACCTCCCTTTAGACACTACTAAAGAGGGACAAGGAGCCCATCAGGGGCTGCAAAGGGGCCTGTCTCCAACCCCGAGAGAGGTGGGTGCAGGCCCCTGTCTCTGGCTGGACACGGGATGGCAGGAGAAGTTCACCATGGACACTCCTCCCATGCTGGAGGCTGGTTGGGCTGGTTGTGATCTCCAGGAGCAGCAAGAAGCAGGCAAACAGCCTGCAGCTTCCTATTGCCTGACAGCAGGCTGCTTGATATCATCCTTCAGGCTCCTGCCTGAACTTCCAGGTGCCCCAGACCCCATTGGCAATGTGATTGGAGCTGAGAGGCACCACTTCTACAGCAGCGTATGTGTGTCTGAGGGGATGCTCAAGCACCTCCCAACTTGGAGGGTTGAGAAAAGCCCATTTGTGGCCTGACTGCCCAAAGATGAGCCCCCCAGTGCTGAACAACCTCCCCTTGGCCCTTGCAAACCTGGAACACATTAAGAGTCACAATTTGGTGTCTTCCTTAGGGCTGAGCACTTGAACAACTTTAATTTATCTCCCTACAGAGCCTCCCTGTGGCAGAGGTGTGGAGTCCCAAGCACATCTGTCTGCAGCATCAGGGAGAGTGTTGCTCCACCCTTGACACTGAGGTTTGGTGGATGCTTTGGGCTGGCAGAGGGAGGAGAAGTAGTGAACTCTCAAGCTTCATCTCCCTCTTTCTGTGTGTACCCTGGACATGCCGTGCATGGGAGTGTGTGACATGGTCCTGGTTTTCCTGGCAGCACTGGTGGCACTGGCATCTTTTAGTGAGACACAACATTCAGGCTGGGGAGGAGCAGGGCAAGAGGTTGTCCTGCCAGTGGTGGGAGGGGAAATTCCAGTTGTGACTCTGCAGGAAACTGGGGCTGATTCTGTAGGTAGAGCAGAGACTGCAGGTGGGACTGGAACATCGTCAGAGAGATGTCAGCTGTGATGGGAATGGAGAGAGGAAGAAGACTCTGCACATCCCTGTGAGAGTTCACAACCACCTTTCTAGGGTTTTTTTTTGCACAGGTGTTTTGAGAAAGACAGAGCTGCTAGGGTAGAGTCCAACACTAGAAATGGAAACTTCTCTCCCAGGCATGTTTGATAAAATGCTTTCAGCCTGTGTAGGAATGGCCAAAATCATCAGGAGAAGGCTGGGTCAATGCAAGGAGTGTTGAAATTCCTTTCCGGCTTTACAGGTCATGCGCAGAAGGACTCTGTGCTCCAATCTCCTCCAGAAAGGACCATCCAATCAGGATACAACACAACACTCTACTTTGATTTCTTCACCAGGTATTCCAACCCCGACATCTACTGGTAACAGCAGCTCCCAAACCAGTCCCCTCCAATGCTGCTGGGGGTGAGTAAGTACAAAGCTCGTGTGGATTCAGGGAATTTCTCCTCTGTGCTGTCTGCAGAGGACTCCCAGGTGCTTCTGTGTGTGGGGAATGCCGAAATCCAGGACAGCGCTCTCTGTCTCTGCGTGCTGAGTCCACATCTGTGCCCTCAGTGTGCAGCACTGCGCAGGAAGGGGAGGGTGTGTGCTGGGGAGCGACTCCCTCCCCACCACTGCTTGGGTGTAGCTCTGAGCTCAGCCTGCCCAGGAACTGCACACTGGTGCTGGGGTGAGGCTGGGTCTCTGCCTGCCCAGCCTGTGCAGGGGGGTGAAAATTTGGGCATATTGCAATGAATCACAGAACTGGTTGGGTTGGAAGGCACCTTCTGAGATCATGCAGCCCCTGTTCAAGCTGGGTCAGATAGAGCAGGTTGCCCAGGACCATGTTAGTTTGGTTTTTTAAACCGGTGTCCACTACTTCTGCTTCTGTCAGTGGGCACTGCTGAGAAGAGTCTCTTCTTCATTCCCTCCCATCAGGTATTTACAGACACTGCCAAGATCCCCCTCGAGCCTTCTCTTCCCCAGGCTGAACACTGCCAGCCCGCTCAGCCTGTCCTCATAGGAAAGCTGCTCCAGTCCCTGCACCATTTTGCTGGGCTCATTCAGCTATCTTTCTTGTACTGGGGAGCCCAGGACTGGACCCAGCACTGCAGAGGTGGCCTCACCAGCATTAAGTAGAGAGGAAGGATCAGGCCCCCTGTCCTGCTGGTGTTGTTCTTCCTACTGCAGCCCAGGATGCTGTTGGCCTTCCTTGACACGCAGGTGCATTGCCACAGCAGATTCAGGAACAATCCTGAGCTGCTGAAGGTGAGCAGGACACAGCACTGAGTATTCAGGAGAAGTATTGCAGCTGCTTATCGAAGTCTTGCTCTTCCCTCAGTGGCCAACTGCGATGACTCTTGGAGCAAAGTCCTCTTGGTAGGAGATACGATGGCTCCTGTGGGGTTACCTCCTTGCCAAAAGAAACCCAAGGAAGGCAAATGTCCTCCTAGCCCTGCTTCTGAGGATCAGTGAAAGCCTCAAATTGTGAGCAAGACTAATCAGCCAGGCACTTGACAAGATGCTCTGTTCAACCCCTTGAGCTGTCCCCCTGCTTTTCAGGTCTCTTTCAGCTCTAGAGACACCCTAGACTCTCCATGTGGTTTCACCCCAGATCCTCGAGTGAAGACATCCAATTGTTTCAGGGGACAGGACCCTTTCAGTGTCTTGAGGAACTCGGTCACCTGAGGAACTTTACCAGAGGTCACTGTAAAGGCCTGTGGAAGGTGAGAGTCGCCAGTTCACTAAAGCTGTCTGATCAAGTCCTCTTTCCTTTCAAAGGGAAGATCAACTAAAAGGGAAAGTGATAATCAAGGCACACAATGACAGCAGTCTCTCAGGCATTGATGAGGGAGACAAGGAGGGAGACCAGAGCTCTTCAGCCTCTAATTGATGGGCCATCAGGGAACTGCAGGGGAAGCTTTGAAGTGTTTGAGGCTGAGCTTTGTAAGTGACAAGAAGTGACAAGAGGAACCTGAGGATTTGGGAGGTTGAGGGGGTCCTGCGGGAATAGGGAACAGTTCTGAAGGCATGCTTAGGAGAAAGGTCAAAGGTGGTGGGTAAGAGGGGACTGCAGAAGAGCAAGGGGAGGCAATAGAGAGAATGAAGGAAAAAAGGAGCCAGTAGCACAGAAGCAGTATTCAGTCAGAGCACATGATTGGATTTTCCCTGTTCCTGATCACCACCATTCCCTTTGTCTTATGAAATCCTTTATTGACCACCCGTACATGTAGCTTCACTCAATTTCCCATCTCAGAGCACTGCAAGGTCTGAGTGCAGCAACTGGAGAGACTGGTGCGAAAGAGAGAGTTGGGTGCCAATATTTGGAGAGCCAACCCATGCCATAGGGATTGTAGGCCTAGGGGCTAACAGTTGAATCACCAGGCCGTGTGCTGTAAAATCTACGTGCCAGCAACTGGAGAAGGGTCACAGGTCATAGAGCCTATCACCCTCTGCACCAGCAGCTGGAGGGACTGGAGTGTAAGCAAGGTCTGGGTGCCAGCAACTGGAGAAGGAAGAAGGTGGCAGAGGGGTCATACATCTTGCTGTCAGCAACTGCAGGGACCACATTGCATGTGTATGTGTGGCAGGTCTGAGAACCAGTGACTGGAGGGACCTCAGTGTGTTTCTCATTCTTCTTTGTGAAATGAACCCGATGCTCATGGGTGTGTATGTGGAATTGGCAGCATATTTCAGGGAGTGGGCAGAAAAGCTGTATCTGAAGTCTGAGACAGAGGTGGGTAAGGGAGCCCAGGGCCCACTCATGGCTGCTAGACAGGCTGATATTACCAAGCCATGGTAATGTTTGAGGGATCCAAGTGTGTGGGGATGATGGTGAGAGGAGTGGGAGATTTCACACATCTTTTTGCTAGTGAACATCAGGCTGGCCTAGCCAGAGAGAAGGAGGAGACCCAGGTGCTGGGTGAGAGGGCCCAGGCTCCAGGCAGGGCTGTTAGATGGGCTGAGGGACAGTGCTGGTATTTGGGGGATGAACAAATGTGAGTGTTGAGTGACAGCAGAGGGAGTAAGCATGTGTGTTTTCACAGAGAACTGTATGTCACAGCCATACTGGAGACAGTCAAGCCATGGGCTACTTAGGTGATGAATAGCCTGGAGCATGTCTCACATGGAGATCCCAGCTGAAAGAGCTGGGACTGTTCAGCACAGAGAAGAGAAGTCTCAGAGGAGCTCTCATCACTGTGTACAAATATCGGGAGGGAGGGTGTGAAGAAGGCAGAGCCAGGCTCTTCTGCGTGGTGCCCTGTGACAGGACAAGAGGCATTGGGCACAAAGTGAAACACAGGAGGCTCTGTCTGAACACCAGGGAACAATGTTTGACTGTCAGGATGAGGAAGCATTGGCACAGGATGCCCAGAGAGTTTGTGGGGTCTCCATCCTTGGAGGCATTCAAAAGCCATCTGGACATGGTCCTGACAAGGCAGCTCTAGGTGAGCCTTCCTGAGCAGGGGATTGGAGCAGGTGACCTTCACATGTCCCTTCAAAATTTAACAATTCTGTGATTCCATAACGTGAGACATGAGGAGAAGCTGAGAGAAATGACCTGTTTCAGCCTTCAAATGAGATGTTAAAGGGAGAGGTTTCTAACCTTCTAACACTTGACTGGAGGATGGAGAGAGGAGCCAAACCTGGAGGATGATTGGAGGAAGCCAGAGGGAGCAAAACTCCCCTTGAGCATAGTGATGGAAAGAAAGGCAATGGACACAGTCTGGAACAGGGGAAATTTATAGTGGAAATTAGGAATGTGTTTTGGTTTTACCCATGTGGTTGGAGCATGGGTGTAGATGGATCCCAGTAAGAATGGCACTGCAGCTCCATAAGGTGTTGGTTAAAATACCATTAACTGAGATAAGACAAGAAGGAAAAGGGGGATGGCACAGGTAATGTTATGCCCCTTCAGATTCTGGCAAATCCCAATTATGGATCATGAAAAGGACCTTGAGTTGGGGTTTGTCACGTGCTGCAAATCCTGCCCGTTCTGAGATTCACTGACATTGTCGTCTCTGGAGTTGTCATGGGATTTTCTTAGAAATAGGCAAGTCTGTTCATCATTTCTACTGCTGAGCAAAATAACGTTCATATGAAAACACGGTGTTTCATTCACTCCTAAAGACAAGGACGTGTTTGTGGCATCATTGCCGAGTGCCAAGTGATATATAGAGCACAGCACAGCACGTGTCCATGCCTGCTCAGGTCAGCTGCCATGCGGATCCCTAACTCCTCCAGGAACAATCATCTTCTGGTTACTGTGGGCCACTAGAGGCAGGCAGGGAGATACACTGGTTCCTGAGGTACTTTAGTTTGGATAGAGGAGAAAGCTGATACTGCCTGGAGGATTCAAACGGACAGTCGGGATCTGCAGGGCTTGGAGTGTCATTCTTCAGGTGTCAGAGAGCTGCATCCTAGAGGTGTGCTGAGGGAGGTGTAGGGGCAGACACTACGATGGAGCCAGGTGCAGAAAGTCAAACAAAGAGAGTATTAGGGATGTTGAGAGAGGAGACACAAGCATCAAGAATGGAGAGACTCCCAATGAGGATGGTTGCAGGTTGAGGACTATGGCTGTGTTTCTCCTCTCAGTAGAAATACAGAAATCCTCATCTTCCTGAACATGTCTTATGTCTGCTACGAAGCCTAGGGAGGCAGATCCACCTTCGGAGCTTGTTGTAGGGTTGTTACTGTAAAAGCCAGCAGAGGAACTCTCTAAGACTCCTTTTGGAGTTTTAGAAAGCAGGCATTCTTTGTTGCAGTGCTGGGCACACACGCCAATAGCTTCACAAAAAGTGAGTGTGCCCAAGATCTATAAGCGGCAGCTAATATACAGTGTGATCATACATACTCATATTTTTTCTGAGAAGTGAGCAACATATGCATTGGATTTCCTGCAACTAATTATAATATCTGCATCCCAATTTTCTTGCTGGGTGGTGGTCTCGAGGGGTCCCTGGTGTTCGTTGGTAGTCTTCCTCGCCATGTCTGCTGGTTGACCTCAGTGCTCACACATGCTCACAAAGGCCTGTTTAGGAGGTGCTGTGCAGCTGTTTTGTGTCTTGAGCTGGTTTGTTTTAATTTGCCCTGTCCGTGTTCCTGTTATCTTTAAGAATAGGCCCTGACTGTCTTATTTATTAATGCCTTCTCTTCAAACCCCTTTCTTCTTCATGACAGCACCAACCTTCAGCTGTATCTGCACACTCCAGAAGTTACATTGAGATTGACCTACTTTATTCTCAGAAAAAAGTATGTTCAGCAAGATGAAAAAGCAAGATGAAAGAATCTGTTAGCAAGCTGTTTTGGCTCACAGGATAAGCTTCAGCCTGTTCTTCCACCTGGGAAAGACTGTGTTGGCCTTAGAACCCACCACTTCTCTAGAAACCTCCTTTTACAGCATGAGGAGGTTCAGCACTTCCATAAGAATATTCCTGTTATTACCATTAGTGTTACCTGGATCATTATTCGCCTCATTGTGGAGGTTTTCTGTTGGAAAGCCCATATAAGACGTAAGGAAAATGACCAGCATGTTATCTTTGTTGTGATTGGTCCATGGGACCACTCTGGAGTTGATCTGGAAAGCGGGTGGCAGTAGTGGTCTCCACCTGCCCCTCCCCCCATCCCTTCGTGTGCCCTTTCAGCTCTGGGGTGAAGGGCTGCCCCATCAAAACCCCTCACAGTGCAGCGCCCCAGTGGGTGCCCCATGTGCAGCCTCTTCCCACAACTGGGACCCCCAGAGCCCCCAGGGCCCCTCACTGTGGAGATGCTGAGAATGCCCTTGGCTGAGGGAGCCACAGGTGTTGCTGCTGGAGGAGGGAGAAACCCAGAAGGAGCATTTCAGGCATAGGAAGAACAGATTGTTTCCCTCCCCCGTTTCTTCCTTTGTTCCCCCAACAGAGTCATTTCCAGCAGCTCTGTTATCTCGGGGCTGGGAGGTGCTTTTCTGACTCTCTCTCACTCAGCAAATGGGCAGGTTGGTCTCAACATGCACCTCAAATATCTCATCCTCACAGCCATCCTGGGGCAACTGCTGGGTAAGTTCTGGCTTTCTAGAAACACATAGTTCTTCTTCTCCTCAGGAAACACTCAGCAGCCTTATCGGGTCCATACGGGGAAGTACTGTTAAATACCAGGAGACCACTGGTAAAATGTCAGTTGACATCTGTGGTTTTCACTCGTTCTCTCAAAATGCTCTTACTTTTGAAAAAGAGAGGAGAGATACCTCAGGCCCCCTCTCCATCTTCTCTCTCCCCTTTGATCCATTCCTCTCTACCGCTCTCTTCTGATCCACCTGCTGTCACCATAGGAGATCTCAGCTGTCTCTGCTGTCCCATGTTTCTCCCTTTCTAAAGCAAGTTAGCAGATCCTATCAGTGCTGCTACAGGGACTTTAGAACACTCATCCCACTGACCCCTGAGGATCCTAGGGGCCTCAAGTCTGCCTCCTGCCTGGCACATCCCTGCCATGGCCTCCACTTTCCTCCTTGTGAATATATCCATGGCTCGTCTTTCAAACACTGGGCTCAGCTGTGTGTTTACTGAGGGAACAAGGACCCTTCAGAGATGACAGGGATGGGGAAGCAGGAGGAATCTTTTTACTGCAGTTCCAAGGGCGCCTCAACATTACGGAGGGGTGCTTGTCCCAGCACACAAAAGAGAAGCATGACAGTCTGTTCTCTTCTCCACTGGACACTAGAAGGAACAGGGACACAGCACAGCTCTCAGGGTCCATTTTGGTCTGAGATCTTGGAGGTCCTGCCCAAAACTAGTCTCCACCTTGTTGTGTCCAGTCCTCATGATGTTCCTGTAGGGCAAGCGACAGGAAGCTTTCTCCTCCAGGGTTTTGCATCTATTTCTGATATGCTTATACAACCCCATCCCAGCAGAGCTACTGACCTTCCCTTTCTTCCAGGCACCATGGGGCAGAGTACAGTCACCCAGCAAGAAGGACAAGTCACAGCAGAGGAGAGTGACACCTTCCAGACCAACTGCACATACCAGGTCCCTAACCTTTATGGATTCTCCTGGTACCAGCAGAGGAAAGGCCAAGCTCCCCAGCTGCTCTCGTATCAGGCAGCAGCTGGCCCAAGGCACAGTGGCCGTCTCACCACGTTGCTGAACACCACAGGGAAATACAGCGTCCTGCAGTTGGAGGAAGTCAAGGTCTCTGACAGTGCCTTGTACCTCTGTGCTGTGGGTGTCACCCTGGTGCAGGGAGCTTCCTTGGCTGTGCAAGAAGCCAGGGGAGGGAGGGGATGTGTGTGTGCAAGGCTGAGCTTGGGGGAAGGGTCCCTCAGCTCTCCCCTGGCAGCTCTGCTTCCCCTGGGCACCCAGGGATCTGCAGGCCTAAAGTTTCTTCCAGGAGGGGAGAGTGTCAGTGGTTTGAGAGGAAGGAGAAAGCAGTGGCAGAGTCTCAGGTCCTCTTGTTCTCACCATGGATTACATGGTTCTTCTGTCCAATGGCTCTGATGAGGGGACAGGCAATGCAGGAGATGGTGGCTGTTTGTTCAATGTTTCCTTGCTGCTGCTCTTTGCTTTCTCTTATTCCCTGCTGCACATTGCCTCTTCAGGTTTTCCTGCAGGCCTGTCTCTTAGAGTACCTGCTCCGGGATGTGTCCCTCAGAGGTCAGAGTTCAAAGTAAGATGGAAAACAAATAGCATGTCACGGGGAATGCTTCCTCCTGGAATTGCATGATCATTCCAATTTCAGATAATAGTCTGAACCACCTTGTGGACTCTCCTGTTGTTGCATGGTCATGTGCTGGGATCCAGAGGACCTGCTCTCCCCAGGGCACTCTACCAGTCCTTGGAGCCCTTCTCATGCCCTATCTCATGGGCCTGCCAGGAGAGTACCAGGCCTTGGGGACAGCTGCCTCATGCCTGGGGGAAGGAATCTCAGGAAGCACAGATGGACCATGGGGACTTGGGCACTGGCTGCTGTCCTTGGGGTGTCCCATCTGGTGGGAGCTGGGGGTGTGTGAGTGACAGGAGGGCTCTGGTGCGAAGGCTGGACAGGCTGATTTCAACATTAACCTTAGGGTCATCTTAGCCCTTTGAACTGTGTAACTGCTGGGCTGTGCAGTGATCTCGGATGGAGGGTGTAGAGGTGACCTGTCCTTGCTATCCTTACCCTTGAGTGCAGGTAACACCCCTCATTCTGGTGACAGGTGGGAAGATGAGGAGGAGAATTTCTGGGGCTGTTTTAAAAGATTTTTCTGCATCGTTTGCAGACATCTTTTGACTGAGTTTCTTTTCCTAGCTCTAAAGCAAGAAAAACTCCCTTTTGCACAAAGTTGTGAGCTACTGACCTCTCAGAGACTCTAGGAGCATTGGGCTCCTCTCTAGGGGATAGCAGTGGTCACATTCCCTTTCTGCAGGACATGCTCTGAGGCCAAGGGCCTGTGTCTGAGCAGAGATGCTGTCACGGATGAAAGTACTGACACGGTAATGATTTAGTAAGAAATCTAGATTTATTAATAACTAACAGCAATTTATTATTACAAAATAATTCAGAAATGCTGAAAGAAAGGAAAGCATCTTATTCACAGATTCTAAAATGACAAGATTCACACTAACATACTTAACAGTACCTTAATTTATACCTATATACATGCGCATACACAAAACGTAAAGATGCGCAAACACACACACAGAGACAAAAGTATTTGGGTCCAGTAGAATGAACACAAAATGTACAAACACACCCACAGAAACGAAAGTATCTGGATCCAGTAGAATGAAGTATGTACCCACACACCAATAAACAGAGAAAGAACGGGTGAAAGAGAAGCTACCTCAAAGGAAAATTTCCCTCTCAAGTTTAGAGTAAATACTCACAACGCCTTGACATTCCTCAGCCGGTGATAATTGAGACTCGAGTGAGTGGACTTTGCCCTGGCCTTCCATCAGCTCTGGCAGTAGACGACACCTTAAGGGTTTTGGTACCTGAGAGACGTCCCAGCTCAGGGGAGATACTGGTCACAGGCCCGCTGTGATCCAGGAGAGCTCAAAGGGTCTCCCTTGTGTTTGCCATTTATAGGGTCCAAGATAATTGACTTTTGTCAGATACCATCTGGTGCCTTCCAGCAGTTGCACAAGAACTTCATGAATGTGCAACTCTGTTATTTTTCCCATTTGACCACATCTCAGGTACAGGTGTGCCAGGCCCTTAGGAGACGATGGGCCATTTTAACTGTTTCGGAGCAATTGGGAGGGGCAGGAGCCAGGCTTCTTAACGTTATTAGTCCTTATCTCCACAGATTAATGTATAGATCAGGGGATGCGGGTGGAATCACACCTAGCATCAAGCAGCCCAACAAGGAGGGGTGGGGACAGGTAAGAATTGCACCACCACAGACGCCAGACAGCAGAGCCCTGTCGCCACTGGCTGTGGAGGAGCCAGGGATGTCTTCTTCATCTCCAAGAGACAGTGCCTGAAGGAGCCCTACTGCCATGTGTCCCATCCTCTCCTTCCTCTCTGAATGATGAATGAAACATCTGCTTTGGTCCCCAACCCAATCACCCACCAGGCAAGACAATGCCTTTCTTCCTCAGCAACTCGATACAATGTTCACTAACAAAAGGATTATGTGGAGGCAGAGGCTGGGATGCAGAAAGCTTTAATGACTCTGAAGAGGGAAAGTGGTTCACTTTGAGAGGAGGCGGCCAGAGCAGCGAGAGAACCAGCAGCTGCCAAACGTCTGTGCCCATCGGCCACAGTACAGATCCCAGAAGTGATCCATCATCATGAAGGGACAGTGGCCAGTAGATTCCCCAGTTTGGTTCCTGGGGCTCTTACAGCCCAGAAGGAAGACAACACAAGAAAAAGATGTGAGGGAGTAGAAGGCAGGGGAGGTAGACTTTGGCCATGTTATCAGAGAGGCCCTGCTGCCCTCCCTTGGAAGGATGCTCAGCTTCTCTGAAATCACTGGCCAGGAGCTCTGTCCTCAGTCCAGCATGAGCTTCTGGGTTCCTGGGGGTCCTTGTCCGGGCTGTCACTGGTGGCTTTAGCAGGGAGGGCACCTTCTGCCACAGTAGCGGCTGGTAATGCAGGAGAGGTCAAAGCCCCCAGAGTTGATGGGCACTCCGTCACAGCTGAGGATGCTGCCAACGGCAGCGGAGGTGGAGGAGCCCACAACGGTGTTCTGTGGGAAGGAGCTGAGGATGGGGCCAGGCAGGGTCACCACCACGGGGGAGGGCTGGATGATGATGGTGGAGTTCTGGCACTGCCTGACACAGGGCTCATTGCAGCTGTTGGCCAGCGGGGTTGGACCACAGGGCCGGCAGCAGGGCTCGCAGGGCTGGCACTGGTCACAGCAGGACATGTCTTGAGGCCCGAGGTGCACCTGGGAGAGAGGGCAGGGAGGAAGAAAAACATGGGGATGTGTGAGGAGCAGCTTGTCACCGCACCATGAGGCAGCCACACAACATGCAGTGCCCGAAGGTGGAGTCTGTGAGAGATGTATGAGGGTTTCTTGGACTCATCCTGCCATGGACCAAAGAGAGCCACCAGCTCCTATGTGGCTACTGTCTACGCCTGAGTACAGAAGCCTCCTCACTACTGTTCCATCTTCCCTCCAATCTTAACTCTCCCCACTCCCCTCTCACATGACAAGCAGCCCCAAGATCTGGTATAAAACAAAGCCAGTCTCAGCTGACAGGTTCACTGAAGTGAGACCTCCTTTGAGAGAAAGCAGAGAAAGAGAAGGGGCCTCAGACTCACCTGATTCTCAAGGAGAAGGAGGCAAGAGAAGTGGATGAGAGAGTGAGGAGCTGGGCTGGCTTTTATCCTGGACCTTTACTGCCCCAGGCTGACAGAGGCATCCCTTGTAGAGGTGGTTATTATCTGACAAGCTCATCCTGAATGCAAAACATCCCACGTAACCTATGGGCTGTGATTTAACTTCCGGAATCATTGTCTTTTCATTTCCTGCTGGATGTCAGATACATTTTCCAGTGAAGGCATCTTTTGCATGACAGGATGAGAAACCCAAACATTTCTGGAGCAAGACACGTCAGCATGAGCAGAGGACTCACCTCACATGCTGGAGGACTCCAATAAAGGACACTCAAGGTAGATTAAACAGCTGGCTTAGACAACACACAGACGCGCGCGCTCACACACACACACACACACAAATCTAGACCTCTAGTCATTCAGAGTTAATTGAGAAGACTCAAGACTCCCAAAGAGAGAGTCATATACACTGTCCACTCAGGTGTTGGAATGGACAGAGTCATCTTCTCCCAAGCCCTGTTTCCAAGGGCTCTGTGTGGCTGAGGGAAGACTGATGTGTGCTTGGTGAGAGCAGGACATGTAACTGATGAGAGAAATGTGTCCAGCTGGAGCCCATTCACTCCACAAAAGCCTTTTCCCTGCTCTCTGTCTGTCCCTCAGTACCGTGAACATGGATGTGGGCTTTAGGCATTGGATGGAGGTGCTTGTAGGTGCTGGTAAGACAGTCTGTGGGTTCATTCCTGATCACATGATGAAGCAAGCCATGGAGACGTGACCAGGTAGGCCGACCCTGCTGTGAGCTTATGTTAGCTGGGGAGTTCAGAGGCCACCATGGTCAAGGGCAGGATCAGTGTCTCCAGAAACAGGATTCATTCTATTTACCGTGCACATCTTCTTTGGGGTGGGATAAGTCCCGTGTGTGAGCTGACATCTCTTCACTGACTGAGGGAAAGAGGAGGCCACGAAAATGATGAGAGGGATGGAACAGCTCTCCTATGAGGAAAGGCTGAGAGAGGTTGAGTTGTTCAGCGTGGAGGGGAGACAGCTCTGGCGAAAACTTCTTGAGGACTTTCAGTTCTTAAAGGGGGCTTACAAGACAGAGAAAGATGTTTTCGAAGGGCCTGTACTAATAAAGAGGCAATGGCTTTAAACTGAGAGAAGTTAGATATAGATTGGTCATAAGGAAAAAAATTTTTCCTATCACGGTTTTGAGACACTGTCAGAGATGTACCCATGAAGTTGAGGAAGCTCCATAATTGGAAGTGTCCAAGGTCAGGTTAGATGGGGCTCTGAGCATCCTGACCTAGTGAGAAATATTCCTACCCATGGCAGGAGGCTTGGACTAGATGGTGTTTCAAGGTACCTTCCAACACAAACTCTTCTATGATTCTGTGAGTCTATGAATTATGCTGGTGAGTGAGTCTGGGCTGAAAGAGCCTCTACACAAGGATGTGCTAGAATCTGAGTTGGTCCCACAGGGCTGGAAGGACATATCCCCTGAGGGGATCTTGTTCCATTTGACTCAGAACCCCTTAATTACCTATATTTTCTAAGAGTGAGATGCATATTTACTAAGAATGAGATGCAGAGCATGTCAGAGAAGTCAGAAGAGACTCCCTCTCCCTCATGTGGAAGAGCTCATTTGGGCAGCATGCATGACAGCAGGAGGCTGCAGCAGCACTGCACAGCTCTGGCTTCAGTCCCCAGATGACCTTCTTGGAAGAATGAAGACTACTGGTCAGGGGTGGAATGTGCCTCGCAAGGTGAGACAAGAGTGTCTTTCCAAATCCCTGCTAAACTGGGAAGGAGGAGTTTAAAGTACGTATGGAGGGGGAGGTCTCCCACAGACTGAAGAGCAGGGATGTCACAAGGGTAGAAGAGGTATGCACGGGGGAACAGCATGCCAGGGGAGGCTCTCACACTTCCCCTATGGTGCAGGTGGCGGTGTACTTAGGTGACTGCTATGCATTACCTGCTCAAGAAGAGGAGGCAGATGACACATTTGTCAGGCAGTTGGGGAAAGCCTCAGTCACAAGCCCTGGTGCTCACCTGGTACCACCTCAGTATCTACTGCAGGAAGAAAATGGCTGGGCACAAGCAAAACAGGACATGTCTGGAGTGTATGGAATACAAATTTTTGATGCAGTGCACTAGCGGAGAAGATCTCTTAGACCTGCTATTCACAAATGAGGAAGAACTGTTGGATGATGTAAAGTTCATGGGCAGCCTTGCCTGCAGTGACCAGGAGACTGTGGAGCTCAGGATCCTCAGAGGACTGACCAAGACAAACAGGAGGATTACTGCCCCTGACTTCAGATGAGCACGGCTTAGTCTCATCAGGGACTTGCATGCTTGGCAGGATGCCATAGGAAACTGCCCTGGAGCCCAGAGGGTCCCAGGAAAGTGGGCTAACCTTCATGACAGCCTCCTCAGAGCACAAGGATGGTCCCTGCAATGTGCAAAAAGGTGAGTCAAGAAAAGCCAAAACACAACTGGAGTGGACACTTACAAAGGAAGTGAAGAGAAACAAGAAAGATACCTCTGAGCCTATTGGCAGCAAAAGGAAGGCTGAATAGTTGAGGGTTCATTGCTCAGTGAGAAGAGGTCTTGATGACAAATGACAAAGAAAAGGCTGATGTACTCAATGCCTATTTCTCCTCAGTTTTTATTGATATGGCTTTTCCTCAGGCCCACCACATCCCTGAACCTTCCCACAGGCTCTCTGGGAACGAAGCGGCACCCACAGTAGAAGAAGAAAGAACTAAGGAGCTCTTACTCTCATCTGGCCATACACAAGTTCATGGGATCATTTGGGGTGTATCCAAATGTGTTCAGGGAGCTGACAGGACACTCCCTACTCAGTCCCTGAAATGGAGATAGAGGAAATACTCTCAGAAGCCGTTCCTAAACTCATGAAAGTCTCAAGACGGGCTTGGAAGCAGCTCATGTGAGTTGACTGAGGCCAAATCATGCCTGAGAAACCTCTTTGCTTTCTGTGAGGAGGTGACTGGGACTGTGGGGAAGGGGAGGGGCACTGCCTGGGCTGTACCTGGATTTTAGCAAGAGCTTTGACATACCCTTGTGGGTGCACACACATGCACACCTATACCCACACCAAGGTACGCACACACACAGAGGCATGAACACACACAGACATGTGTCATATCTGTGCACTTGTAAAGAGGTGTGTGCACACAGGTTTCCAAAGAAGTCCATGAGCAGACACAGGCACAGCCTCCCCACAAACCATCATGTACACACAGATATTCAACACACATGCTGACATATATGCATCCTCCTACATCCATGGATGTGCAGATACACTTGCACATTCATGTACAGTGATGTGCACACATAAAAGCACATACCCACACACACCTGTGCCCACACACTTACATATCTGCAGACCAATGTCACACCCGTCCATGCTCACCTGCATGAAGGCACGTGCATGTGATAAAACACATACACCCTCATCAACAGATGTGCACAAACACACTCGCAGCCAATATTTGTGCACACTTGTGCTTGCCTGTGCATTGCCCCAGGCACACATAGGCACACGTATGTGCAAATGGACACGTGAGCACAGCCAGAAGAACATGTATGTGAGCATGAACATGCACACACAGCACTGACAACCAGGAAGTTCAATGCCAGCTCTCAGCCTCTTTCGATGACAAGTCCTAGGCAAGTCCTTCAGGCCCTAGAGTTAAGGCAGTGGATCGGTTCCTGGCCATTCCCATCAGCTTTAGTGAGATCAAGGGTTTGACTGGGCTTCAGTCAGGTGTTTCCTCACTATAAAAGTGAGAGATGAAGGTGTCACAGCCTTTTCAGGCATTCAGACTCTCCATGGCCCAAGTCTGTGTGTCAGGGATAACGTAAAAAAATAGAGAACATCCATATTGCTGCAGCAACAAAGAAATCCACATTACAAGTGAGACAACTCTTACAGCCTTAGATGCTCCCAGCTGTGCTTAGTGATCTCCTGAAGGGAGATGTGGGGGTGGGCGACAGGCCCCTGCTCTGTAAAGGAAATGGTGCCTCAATGGTGTATTCACACAGCAGCAGAGCGTGGTGTCCCCTGGGACAAGCTAGACTCTCTACAGACTGCAGACACTGAGGCTGGGGCAACAGAAATGAGAGTGTCTGGTTCCAGTAAGAGAGGTACTCAGCCTCTTCCAAGCATTCCTTAAAATTAGCCCATTATTAGTGCTAAGACAAGAAAGGAAAGCAGGGTTATGTCAGTGACCCTACATCCCTTCAAGTGCTGGAAAGGCTGAGCAGCTCTACATCAGCTGCTGTCACAGAATGAGAGAATCACAGAAGAGTTGAGGTTGGAAGGGACCTCTGGATGTCATCTGGACCAAGCCCCCTGCTCGAGGAGGGCCAACTCCAGCCAGTTGCCCAGGACCGTGCCCAGGTGATTTTGGAGGAGGGAAAATCAGTGACCTCCCTGGAAAACCCACACCAGTTGTCAGTCACTCCCACAGCACAGCACAATGTGTTGCCCCTTGCCAGGGCACAGGAAACTGTGCACATCCCATCCACACACGGATTACCCCATTCTGGTCAGTCATGCTTTTAGTGCATTTTCTGGAAACAGATCTTCTCATCATATCAGCTGTCAAACACGACAGACTGGCCAGTGTTGGCAGTGAACAAATACCAGCAGCTTTCACATCCTCTTTTCTTAGGGTGTGAATCAAGGTGCACAGAACAGGAACAAGTGTGATGTAAAGAACAGCTCCTGCTCTGTCAGTCGATGGTTTAAATCACCATAAATAAAACCCTACCTGTAGCACAAATACCCTTAATTTGAAGTGTAAAGCCTGCATGGATCCTGTGCCCTTTTCCTACCTTTGCAAGAGCTCTTTAGTCGGGCCGGCAAACCAGGGGTCATGCCAGGAGTCAGTAGCAGCACTTTGGCAGTGCTTTGGCCAAGGGTCTTACTCATCTGTCAGAAACAATGCCATCCCTCCCTCATCCAGAAGGAAAATTTCAGACAGTATCTTCATTGCAAGGACCTGATGTACCTTCTCCTTGTTACAAGGTTTAACTTGGTAACATAGGAGGTCTATATGGGATGGTGATGATGGTGATTAGCAGCACGACTAGGGAAAAAAGATTTCAGACATGCAAGTGAAACACCGTTATAGAGCTTTTTGTCTTTACGATGTTCTGAGCTGTGCTTCATGAGCTGTAATTCCCTCTTGATGAAGGACATGTGTGTGGGGAGTTCCATTCTTCCACTTGTACACTTTCGTCAAGGCATCTGGATGTTCATATAAGAAATAGCATATGAGAGAGTAGTGGCTGCTGAGACACATTTCCACCGATCAGAATGAATGAGATTTACATGTAATAAATTCCTCTTTCCCCACAATGGCAGCCAGTTCCTGAGCACAAACTCTCTGGAGGGACCAATGAAGCAGTCAGGAGCTCTGCACTTACCCACAGCTCTCTTGGGAAGTGCACCCAGCACCCTTGTCCTCACTGATCTTCATGTTCTCCTGCACACTCTGTCTCAGAGCAATTAGATCCCCCTCAGAAATACACTGTTTCACTGTCCCCATTTCTGTGCTGACTACCCTCAGCTCCCACAGGTGTAGCTCCAATTTCCAGCCTCAAGACATTCAGCAGCATGGGCGACTTTTCCCTGCTAGTCCCGTCCATGTGTGCTGGCCATGGCCCCTAGATTGAGTGGTGGAGGGCAGAAGAATATGGAGTAGCAGCTCTGGGCCATCCCAAGGGCTCTTCCCTTCTTTACCACTCTTGTCATTCTGCAAAGCAAATCACCTTTCAGAGCCCAAAGCCAACCCCCTGCCAAGGCAGTGCAGCTCCAGCCATAGCAAGAGGAACGCTCTTGCTCAGGAGCTGATGGGGCTGCTGAGCCCTCAGAGCCTCCTGCCTTTCTGGGCATTTGTGCACAGAGACACAACAAGGCAAGGTCTTCTTGTGCCCTCACCCCCTTGCACCCAGAGCAACACCCTTCTCCTTTGGCAGCTTGGGGCGTGTCCACACAGGGAAGGACCACATGGAGGCCAGGCTTGAATGCAGCAGAAATTTAATGAGTCAAAAGAAGGAACAAAGTCACTCCAAGAGGAGGTCAGCAGTACAGGGAACCCCCTCTTAGGGGCAGCTGAGAATCTGCAGTCCTTGGCCATAGAGAAGTTCCTGCATGATGTCTGTCTGCCTGTCCCAGGGAGGAAGACGAGACAGATGGACCTTATACAGCTGGTGCTGGGGTGCGTGAGGGGAGAGGTAGTAAACAAAGTAAAAGGAAAGAAAGGCAAAACCATTCAGCTATCCCAAAAGCAACCTCCAAAATATTAATCCTCTACCCAGCACCATGTTCTGAGTTCCTCAAGCTGTTTCCTGGGGTTTGTCGGCACCTTTAACAGGGTGGGCACCTTCTGCCACAGTAGCGGCTGGTAATGCAGGAGAGGTCAAAGCCCCCAGAGTTGATGGGCACTCCGTCACAGCTGAGGATGCTGCCAACGGCAGCGGAGGTGGAGGAGCCCACAACGGTGTTCTGTGGGAAGGAGCTGAGGATGGGTCCGGGCAGGGTCACCACCACGGGGGAGGGCTGGATGGCAACGGTGGAGCTCTGGCACTGCCTGACACAGGGCTCATTGCAGCTGTTGGCCAGCGGGGTGGGGCCGCAGGGCCGGCATGGCAGGCACTGGTCGTAGCAGGACATGTCTCTGAGGGTGGAGGTGCACCTGGGAGAGAGGGCAGGGAGGAAGCAGAGAACAAGGGTGGGTGAGGAGCTGCCTGTCACAAAGGAGTCAAGTCCACTACTTAGTGGGGATATGGAAGCTCTGCTAGGAGCCACATGGTCTTCATTCCCCACAGGGAGATGCCTGGCCTACGGAGGCTCTGTCTTAGTTCATAAACTGAAACCAGCTTAGCCTCCCAGACTCTCTGTAAGCAGACCTGGTCCTCAGTTCCCTCTCTCATGACAAGAACATCCAAACCCCACGACAGGACAGAGCAATATCAGCTGGGACATCTCCAAATTGGAGATCTCCCTTTGAAAGAGGAGTAGAAGGTGTTTCAAATTCACCTAGTTCCCAAGCAGAAGGAGCCAAGAGAAGTGCATGAGAGAGCAGGGACTTGGGCTGCCTTTTATACCTGCCCTTCACTGCCGCAGGACCAGAGGCACCTTTGCAGAGGTAACAATGTTCTGACAAGCTCATCTTGAATGCAAACCATCGCAGCTAATGCTATGGGCTGTGCTTTCATTTCCTGCACTGCTCCTTTTCATTTCCAGGTTTGTGCCATGCCCATTCCCCAGTGAAGGCTTGTTCTGAGCACTGGGATGAAAGGCCCCAGGATTTCTAGGGCAGGAATGCAGCAGTGCTGGCAGAAGACTCAGCTCAAGTGTTGGATGTTTCCAGAGCAGGCAAGTGATGTCAGTCTGGATCACTCTGGTGGGGCTCTTTGAAGTGTCATTCTTAGGAAGAAGCTCCAGCCATCCTCAGATGGATGCTGTGGGCTCCCGTGCAGAGATTATGCCATGTCATTACCTTTCCTTGCCTCCCTCCTCAGCTCACCTCAGTGGTCACTTGTTGTTGCCTCCCCAGGTGTAGGTGTTGTGCTGCTGGGGTTTGACCCCATCCTGCCTAACACTGCCCAGTGCCCAGGGATCCTCAGCAGAGTCCATGGACCGTTGTGTTCCCATGTGTGTTCTTTCCTTGTGTTTAGTTGTAAGCAGATGGGTTTGTGTGAACGCACGTGGGAGCACAGTTTTCTGTATAGTTCCATGGCGGTGTGCAGGAGCCGCTCTTTGTGTGTCCTTGTGTGTCCTTCATCACGAGGGAATGTGCTGCCTATGGCAGGGACACTCTCCTCTGCTCTGTCCATGAGCACCACAGAGCAGCAGGTTGCCAGGGTCAGAAGGAGCCTGAGTGCAGCTGAACGGTGATGGCACCAGCCTGCTAGAGATGTGTCCAGGGAAGAGGCTCTGAAGTGCAGCCCCTGGCTCCTGAGCCCTCCTTTTCTTGCGTGGGCTGTGTACAGTGGGTAAATGTTCTAAGCCCATCTCCCCTCCTGAATATTTGTCTGCCTGGGCTCAGGCCCAGCTTGGACACAGTGCAGCCAAGGCTTCCCCCCTTCCCTTGAGTGACCTCGGGGAGATCAGTGCCAGGGAGCTCTGCTGGGAGAGCTCAGCCAGGGCTGATTCCCCTCTCCGTGGAGCTGCTGCTGAGCTGAGGCTCTCATGTAGCTGAGGGAAACCTTGCTGGTGTGTCAGGAGGTAAAAGGCACTGTGGACAAGGAAAGGGCAGGGGAGGTCTGTATGTAGAGTTTAGCAAGGACCTGACGGCCTCTCTCACACTTCATTTATGATGGAATTTGTAAGAAATGGTTTCAGTTAGAGGGTGATAACGTGAGTGGAATATTGGCTGGACTAGTAGGCTCAAAGGGTTGTTGATGAGTCAAAGCCCAGCTAGCAGCCACTTGCTATTGTTTCATAATTGTTTCATAAAACCACAAGTAATGGGAAGGTCAGAACTTCCTGCAAGATTGGGGATGACACCCAACCACAGGCAACAGGCAGACACTGATCTCTGTCAGCCAGATTGTTCCCGGCAGGTCCAGGGAATAAGTGTTCAGAGGAAAGAGAGAACAGGTGTTGGACTGTGGAGGAGCTGAGAGACCTAAGTGAAGGCTTCTGGAACAGGGACATTTCCAGTTTCTGCAATCTCCACCCCGGAGTGGCCTCAAATAACAGGAACTGTTGCAAGCGGGGGTTGATCCAGACAACCCCTGCAGGTCCCTGCTCAGCTACACTGTGGCTCTGTGATTCCCCCTGTCCCCTGCCCTCCCTGAAGCCTGCACGCCCAGGTCACCCTTGGCCTCCCATCCCCTCTGCTAGAGAGCAGCTCGGAGGCATTGTGCTCGGCCTGCAGAGGGGCAGCTGAAGGGAGGCTCTCAGCCTCCTCCGTGCCATGGGCAGGAGGTGAGTGGCTGCTGTTTGCAGGCGCTGAGCTCGGGGACAGCTCTGGGAAGCTGCTGCATGTGCTGGGCCAAGGCCCTGCTGCTGCCCCAGGCTGCAGCTGGCGCTGGGCAGGCTTCTTGTTGCTGGGGAGCCCTTGCTGGAGGAGGGAGAGAGTGGGATTGCCGGGAGCGCAAGTGGTGGCGGTGCAGAGCCGCTGAGCACTCTGAGCCCGGGCGAGCCCCCGAGCGGCGCCGGCGCAGGGCTCAGCCCCGGGGCGGAGCTGGCGGCGGCCGAGAGGAGCGGAGGCGGCGGAGAGGAGGCGCCGCGGCCGGAGCAGAGAGCCGGGGCTGGCGGGGGGCAGCGAGGCGCGGGCGGCGGAGCGGCGGGATGCGGCGGGGCCGGGGCGCAGGGCTGGCGGGGCTGGCCGCGGTGCTCCTGGGTGCGCGGGGCTGGGCCGGGTCTCGCCTGTGACCCTCCTGCTCCTCTTGAACCTTATTCTCTTCTCCGTTCTCCCTTCTGCCCTCAATGAGCTCATTCTCTCCCAGTTTGCTTCTCTATTCTGTTACTCCACTTCTGCATCCATCCATCCATCCATCCATCCATCCATCCATCCATCCATGCCAGCCAATCTCTTTTCCTCAGTCCCTTCTCCTCTTCCTCACTCGGACTGTCCTTCCAAACATCCCTCATACATTCCTGTCCCGAAACAACCACTCTCAGAGGAACTGTCTCTCCATTCCGTGTTCTCAGATCACACCCCCATCATCTGTGAAGTGTCCCCACTCCCCTCTCCCTCTGCACGGCATGTTCAGCTGAAGCAAAGGGATTCTTCTTTTCTCCTCGGCAGTGGCTGCGGGCAGAGCCCAGGTGCAGCAGGAGCCGTCGGCAGAGACCAACGAGGGCACCGGCGTCACCATCAACTGCTCCCACCCCAACATCCAGACCGGGGAGTTCATCCACTGGTACCGTCAGCTCCCGGGCCGAGCCCCCGCATTCCTCGTGAGCTCTTTTCAGGGCTCCAAAGAGCTGCAGGCCCCGCCGGGGCGGCTGTCGGTGGCGGCAGACCGCCGGTCCAGCGCCCTGTGGCTCTCCCGGCCCCGGCGCGGGGACGCGGCGGTGTATTACTGCGCGCTGAGAGACACGGGGAGAGGAGCCGGGGCTGCGGCCGGGCACGAACCGCCGCGGGCGGGGCCGGGCGGGGCCGGTGGGGGCGGGGGGACAGTCCCGGGCGGGCCCGCCAGGGGGCGCTGCCGCTCAGCCCGCCGGGGCCGCCTCGCCCCGCCCGGCCTCGCCCGGCCCCGGGCCCCGCGCCGCTTCCCCCGCCCGCCCGGCCCCGCCATCGCCACCGGTATCGGTACTGCCATCGACATAGGTCCCTTCGCAGCCCTGCAGCTGCCACGCCGCACAGCCTTGATCCTTCCCTTTCCTTGCCTCTGCTCCTTTCCCTGGTGGTCCCATGTCTTGTACAATCTCAAAACACTTTTTCACTGCATGCTGTAAGAAGTTTGATCCTCCTGTAGCAGAAATACCCCTGAGTTGATTGCATGGTCACATCACCCTTCTGGGAGGTGTCACCTGCAGACAAGGGGTCGATTACAATGCCCTGAGTGTGAGTGAGATGATTTTGGTAAAGAGGGTTGTGTTGGATGTCCTCCTATAAAGAGGAGGCCTGGTCTAACTCAGGGTAGGGGTGGCCACACCACGTGCTGTTCCCAGAGATGTTTCCCTTGAAGGGTCTCAGCCACGACCTCAGAGAAGAGAGAGAAAATCCCTATAAGGACAGGAAGTCAGACTCCTGCTTCCAAATGCCTTTAGCTGAATGGTTCTTGCTCCATTCAAACACTACCGAGGGACAAGGAGCACATCAGTATCAGCTTTCTCCCTCTACCCAAACTAAAGTACCTCAGGAACCAGTGTATCTCCCTGCCTGCCTGTAGTGGCCCACCGTAACCAGAAGATGATTGTTCCTGGAGGAGTTAGGGATCCGCATGGCAGCTGACCTGAGCAGGCACGGACGCGTGCTGTGCTGTGCTCTATATATCACTTGGCACTCGGCAGTGATGCCACAAACACGTCCTTGTCTTTACCCAGGAGTGAATGAAACACCATGTTTTCATATGAACGTCATTTTGCTCAGCAGTAGAAATGATGAACAGACTTGCCTATGCCTAAGAAAATCCCATGACAACTCCAGAGACGACAATGTCAGTGAATCTCAGAACGGGCAGGATTTGCAGCACGTGACAAACCCCAACTCAAGGTCCTTTTCATGATCCATAATTGGGATTTGCCAGAATCTGAAGGGGCATAACATTACCTGTGCCATCCCCTTTTCCTTCTTGTCTTATCTCAGTTAATGGTATTTTAACCAACACCTTATGGAGCTGCAGTGCCATTCTTACTGGGATCCATCTACACCCATGCTCCAACCACATGGGTAAAACCAAAACACATTCCTAATTTCCACTATAAATTTCCCCTGTTCCAGACTGTGTCCATTGCCTTTCTTTCCATCACTATGCTCAAGGGGAGTTTTGCTCCCTCTGGCTTCCTCCAATCATCCTCCAGGTTTGGCTCCTCTCTCCATCCTCCAGTCAAGTGTTAGAAGGTTAGAAACCTCTCCCTTTAACATCTCATTTGAAGGCTGAAACAGGTCATTTCTCTCAGCTTCTCCTCATGTCTCACGTTATGGAATCACAGAATTGTTAAATTTTGAAGGGACATGTGAAGGTCACCTGCTCCAATCCCCTGCTCAGGAAGGCTCACCTAGAGCTGCCTTGTCAGGACCATGTCCAGATGGCTTTTGAATGCCTCCAAGGATGGAGACCCCACAAACTCTCTGGGCATCCTGTGCCAATGCTTCCTCATCCTGACAGTCAAACATTGTTCCCTGGTGTTCAGAGAGAGCCTCCTGTGTTTCACTTTGTGCCCAATGCCTCTTGTCCTGTCACAGGGCACCACGCAGAAGAGCCTGGCTCTGCCTTCTTCACACCCTCCCTCCCGATATTTGTACACAGTGATGAGAGCTCCTCTGAGACTTCTCTTCTCTGTGCTGAACAGTCCCAGCTCTTTCAGCTGGGATCTCCATGTGAGACATGCTCCAGGCTATTCATCACCTAAGTAGCCCATGGCTTGACTGTCTCCAGTATGGCTGTGACATACAGTTCTCTGTGAAAACACACATGCTTACACCGTCTGCTGTCACTCAACACTCACATTTGTTCATCCCCCAAATACCAGCACTGTCCCTCAGCCCATCTAACAGCCCTGCCTGGAGCCTGGGCCCTCTCACCCAGCACCTGGGTCTCCTCCTTCTCTCTGGCTAGGCCAGCCTGATGTTCACTAGCAAAAAGATGTGTGAAATCTCCCACTCCTCTCACCATCATCCCCACACACTTGGATCCCTCAAACATTACCATGGCTTGGTAATATCAGCCTGTCTAGCAGCCATGAGTGGGCCCTGGGCTCCCTTACCCACCTCTGTCTCAGACTTCAGATACAGCTTTTCTGCCCACTCCCTGAAATATGCTGCCAATTCCACATACACACCCATGAGCATCGGGTTCATTTCACAAAGAAGAATGAGAAACACACTGAGGTCCCTCCAGTCACTGGTTCTCAGACCTGCCACACATACACGTGCAGTGTGGTCCCTGCAGTTGCTGACAGCAAGATGTATGACCCCTCTGCCACCTTCTTCCTTCTCCAGTTGCTGGCACCCAGACCTTGCTTACACTCCAGTCCCTCCAGCTGCTGGTGCAGAGGGTGATAGGCTCTATGACCTGTGACCCTTCTCCAGTTGCTGGCACGTAGATTTTACAGCACACGGCCTGGTGATTCAACTGTTAGCCCCTAGGCCTACAATCCCTATGGCATGGGTTGGCTCTCCAAATATTGGCACCCAACTCTCTCTTTCGCACCAGTCTCTCCAGTTGCTGCACTCAGACCTTGCAGTGCTCTGAGATGGGAAATTGAGTGAAGCTACATGTACGGGTGGTCAATAAAGGATTTCATAAGACAAAGGGAATGGTGGTGATCAGGAACAGGGAAAATCCAATCATGTGCTCTGACTGAATACTGCTTCTGTGCTACTGGCTCCTTTTTTCCTTCATTCTCTCTATTGCCTCCCCTTGCTCTTCTGCAGTCCCCTCTTACCCACCACCTTTGACCTTTCTCCTAAGCATGCCTTCAGAACTGTTCCCTATTCCCGCAGGACCCCCTCAACCTCCCAAATCCTCAGGTTCCTCTTGTCACTTCTTGTCACTTACAAAGCTCAGCCTCAAACACTTCAAAGCTTCCCCTGCAGTTCCCTGATGGCCCATCAATTAGAGGCTGAAGAGCTCTGGTCTCCCTCCTTGTCTCCCTCATCAATGCCTGAGAGACTGCTGTCATTGTGTGCCTTGATTATCACTTTCCCTTTTAGTTGATCTTCCCTTTGAAAGGAAAGAGGACTTGATCAGACAGCTTTAGTGAACTGGCGACTCTCACCTTCCACAGGCCTTTACAGTGACCTCTGGTAAAGTTCCTCAGGTGACCGAGTTCCTCAAGACACTGAAAGGGTCCTGTCCCCTGAAACAATTGGATGTCTTCACTCGAGGATCTGGGGTGAAACCACATGGAGAGTCTAGGGTGTCTCTAGAGCTGAAAGAGACCTGAAAAGCAGGGGGACAGCTCAAGGGGTTGAACAGAGCATCTTGTCAAGTGCCTGGCTGATTAGTCTTGCTCACAATTTGAGGCTTTCACTGATCCTCAGAAGCAGGGCTAGGAGGACATTTGCCTTCCTTGGGTTTCTTTTGGCAAGGAGGTAACCCCACAGGAGCCATCGTATCTCCTACCAAGAGGACTTTGCTCCAAGAGTCATCGCAGTTGGCCACTGAGGGAAGAGCAAGACTTCGATAAGCAGCTGCAATACTTCTCCTGAATACTCAGTGCTGTGTCCTGCTCACTTTCAGCAGCTCAGGATTGTTCCTGAATCTGCTGTGGCAATGCACCTGCGTGTCAAGGAAGGCCAACAGCATCCTGGGCTGCAGTAGGAAGAACAACACCAGCAGGACAGGGGGCCTGATCCTTCCTCTCTACTTAATGCTGGTGAGGCCACCTCTGCAGTGCTGGGTCCAGTCCTGGGCTCCCCAGTACAAGAAAGATAGCTGAATGAGCCCAGCAAAATGGTGCAGGGACTGGAGCAGCTTTCCTATGAGGACAGGCTGAGCGGGCTGGCAGTGTTCAGCCTGGGGAAGAGAAGGCTCGAGGGGGATCTTGGCAGTGTCTGTAAATACCTGATGGGAGGGAATGAAGAAGAGACTCTTCTCAGCAGTGCCCACTGACAGAAGCAGAGGTAGTGGACACCGGTTTAAAAACCCAAACTAACATGGTCCTGGGCAACCTGCTCTATCTGACCCAGCTTGAACAGGGGCTGCATGATCTCAGAAGGTGCCTTCCAACCCAACCAGTTCTGTGATTCATTGCAATATGCCCAAATTTTCACCCCCCTGCACAGGCTGGGCAGGCAGAGACCCAGCCTCACCCCAGCACCAGCGTGCAGTTCCTGGGCAGGCTGAGCTCAGAGCTACACCCAAGCAGTGGTGGGGAGGGAGTCACTCCCCAGCACACACCCTCCCCTTCCTGCGCAGTGCTGCACACTGACGGCACAGATGTGGACTCAGCACACAGAGGCAGAGAGCGCTGTCCTGGATTTCGGCATTCCCCACACACAGAAGCACCTGGGAGTCCTCTGCAGACAGCACAGAGGAGAAATTCCCTGAATCCACACGAGCTTTGTACTCACTCACCCCCAGCAGCATTGGAGGGGACTGGTTTGGGAGCTGCTGGTACCAGTAGATGTCGGGGTTGGAATAATTGGTGAAGTCGAAGTATTCTGTCCTGCTTGGATGGTCCTTTCTGGAGGAGATTGGAGCACGGAGTCCTTCTGCGCATGACCTGTAAAGCCAGAAAGGAATTTCAACACTCCTTGCATTGACCCAGCCTTCTCCTGATGATTTTGGCCATTCCTACACAGGCTGAAAGCATTTTATCAAATATGCCTGGGAGAGAAGTTTCCATTTCTAGTGTTGGACTCTACCCTAGCAGCTCTGTCTTTCTCAAAACACCTGTGCAAAAAAAAAACCCTAGAAAGGTGGTTGTGAACTCTTACAGGGATGTGCAGAGTCTTCTTCCTCCCTCCATTCCCATCACAGCTGACATCTCTCTGACGATGTTCCAGTCCCACCTGCAGTCCCTGCTCTACCTACAGAATCAGTCCCAGTTTCCTGCAGAGTCACAACTGGAATTTCCCCTCCCACCACTGGCAGGACAACCTCTTGCCCTGCTCCTCCCCAGCCTGAACGCTGTGTCTCACCAAAAGATGCCAGTGCCACCAGTGCTGCCAGGAAAACCAGGACCATGTCACACACTCCCATGCACGGCATGTCCAGGGTACACACAGAAAGAGGGAGATGAAGCTTGAGAGTTCACCAGTTCTCCTCCTTCTGCCAGCCCAAAGCATCCACCAAACCTCAGTGTCAAGGGTGGAGCAACACTCTCCCTGCCGCTGCAGACAGATGTGCTTGGGACTCCACACCTCTGCCACAGGGAGGCTCTGTAGGGAGATAAATTAAAGTTGTTCAAGTGCTCAGCCCTAAGGAAGACACCAAATTGTGACTCTTACTGTGTTCCAGGTTTGCAAGGGCCAAGGGGAGGTTGTTCAGCACTGGGGGGCTCATCTTTGGGCAGTCAGGCCACAAATGGGCTTTTCTCAGCCCTCCAAGTCTGGAGGTGCTTGAGCATCCCCTCAGACACACATACTCTGCTGTAGAAGCGCTGCCTCTCAGCTCGAGGTGACATTGCCAATGGGGTCTGGGGCACCTGAAAATTAAGGCCTGAGCCTGAAGGATGATATCAAGCAGTCTGCTGTCAGGCAACAGGAGGCTACAGGCTGTTTTCCTGCTTTTTGCTGCTCCTGAATCCCAACCAGCCCCCAGCATGGGAGGAGTGTCCATGGTGAACTTCTCCTGCCATCCAGTGTCCAGCCAGAGACAGGGGCCTGCACCCACCTCTCTTGGGGTTGGAGACAGGCCCCTTTGCAGCCCCTGATGTGCTCCTTGCCCCTCAGTAGTGTCTGAAAGGAGGCAGAACCATTTACAAAGAACCTAGATCCAGGAGTCTAACTCCCTGTTCCCACAGGTGTTTTCTCTCCCTTCTCCTCAGACCAAAGATCAGGCCCTTCAAAGGGAAATGTCTCTGGGAACAGCACGTGCTGTGACCACCCCTTCCCCAAGTCAGACACACCACTCTCTCAGGTAGAAGGACATCCAGCACAACCCTCTCCTTCACAGACAGCTTGTCCACATCCCTTCAGGTGTCACAATCATCCCCTTTGTCTGGGGATGTCTTACCCTAGAATGGGGAGAAGAGAGGATCGACTTATAAATGTATTTCTGCCTACAAGGGGATAGGACTTCTTATGGAAGTCTTGGAAAAGCACTGGAAAAACATTTAGGGATTGTCCAAGACATGGGATGCTTAGGGGAAGGGGCAGAGACAAGCAGAGAGAGGGATCAAGGCAGTCTGTCCTGCAGCAAGCATGGGAAGACAGATGGAGGCAGAGATGAGGAAGATTGAGTGTGACCATGAGGCTGATCCATGTGCTGGCCTGGCCATGCCTGTGGCTCTGCCTTGTTTGTCTCCCTGCCAGTAGTTCCCTGGAAACCGAGTTACAAAGTCCAGCTGGGACAGGCAGGAGGGCTGATGCTTCACTCTGTCATTCAGAAAACTCTGACAATGAGCTTTGAAGAACTCTGTCAGTATCATTCCCAAGATCATTATTCACCTAATTGTGGACATTTTCTGGAACAAAGACCTTATGACACTTAAGGAAAATGACCAGGATGTTATCTTTGTTGTGACTGGTCCATGGGACCACTCTGTTGGTCTGGAAAGGGGGTGGCAGTAGGGGTCTCCACCTGCCCATCCCCCACCCCTTTGTGTGCCCGTTCAGCTCTGGGGTGCAGGGATGCCCCATCCCCACCCCTCGCAGTGCAGCGCTCCAGTGGGTGCCCCATGGGCTCCCTGTGTGTATGTGGTGGGGGTGATCCACTGATCCCTCATCCTGTTTGCTGGTGACAAATCAGCCCTTTTTTCCTGTGGAATAAGTTGTCCTTATTTGCTCTGGGTTTGTGGCATCCAACAGCCTCACTGGCAGCAGGTTCCTCTCTTAGACTGTAGTTTACACCAGCAGAGCAGGACACAACCAGAGACCCTGGGCTGCTGCACAGCAGGGCTTACCTGCTATTTCTGAGGATGTGGGCGAGAGGTGCTCCAGAGCAAAGGAAGGGGAGAAGTGAGAGAAACAGAAGAGACTTCTCTTCCCAGAAGAAGTAGCAGTGTCCCCAGAGAGCTGAGGACATCAGGGGAAGATGTGAAACCTCAGCAGGGAAGAAACCCCTGACCTCCCAGATGGCCCAGCAGTGGCTGTGCAGAAGAGCAGGTGATTCTAGCTGGGGAGGTGAGGACTCCACTGCCAGCTGACCGGGAACAGACTCTTCCCACAACTGGGACCCCCAGAGACCCCAGGGCCCCTCACTGTAGAGATGCTGAGAATGCCCTTGGCTGAGGGAGCCACAGGTGTTGCTGCTGGAGGAGGGAGAAACCCAGAAGGAGCACTTCAGGCATAGGAAGAACAGATTGTTTCCCTCCCCCGCTTCTTCCTTTGTTCCCCCAACAGAGTCATTTCCGGCAGCTCTGTTATCTCGGGGCTGGGAGGTGCTTTTCTGACTCTCTCTCACTCAGCAAATGGGCAGGTTGGTCTCAACATGCACCTCAGATATCTCATCCTCACGTCCTTCCTGGGGCAACTGCTGGGTAAGTTCTGGCTTTCTACAAACACATAGTTCTTCTTCTCCTCAGGAAACCCTCAGCAGCCTTATCGGGTCCATACGGGGAAGTACTGATAAATACCAGGAGACCACTGGTAAAATGTCAGCTGACATCTGTGGTTTTGCACTGATTCTCTCAAGATGCTCTTACTGTTAGAAAGGAGAGAGGAGAGATACCTCAGGCCCCCTCTCCATCTTCTCTCTCCCCTTTGATCCATTCCTCTCTACCGCTCTCTTCAGATCCACCTGCTGTCACCATAGGAGATCTCAGCTGTCTCTGCTGTCTCTTGTTTCTCGATTTACAAAGCAAGTTAGCAGATCCTATCAGTGCTGCTACAGGGACTTTAGAACACTCATCCCACTGACCCCTGAGGATCCTAGGGGCCTCAGGTCTGCCTCCTACCTGGCACATCCGTGCCATGGCTTCCACTTTCCTCATGGTTGTCAACACAGTGAGGGCTCCTGTTTCCAACACTGGGTTCAGATGTGTGTTTACTGAGGGAGCAAGGACCCCTCAGAGATAACAGGGATGGGGAAGCAGGAGGAAACTTTTTACTGCAGCTCCAAGGGCCCATCAAACTGCTGGAGCGGTGCAGATCCCAGCACACAAAGTACAGGCATGACAGGCTTTTCCCTGCTCCTCTGAGCAGTACGAGAAGGAACAGGGAGATAGGAGCAGTGACAGCACAGCTCCCCTCGGGGTCCATTCTGGTCTGAGATCTCTGAGCTCCTGCCCAAAACTAGTCTCCACCTTGCTGTGCCCAGGCCTCATGATGTTCCTGCAGGGCAAGGGACAGGGAGCCTTCTCCTCCAGGGTTTTTCATCCATTTCTGGTTTGCCTCCCAGAGCCCTTCCCTGCAGAGTCACTGACCTTCCCTTTCTTCCAGGCACCATGGGGCAGACCACAGTCACCCAGCAAGAAGGACAAGTCACAGTGAAGCACAGAGACACTTTCCAGACCAACTGCACATACCAGACCTCTTACTTTAATGGTTTCTCCTGGTACCAGCAGAGGAAAGGCCAAGCTCCCCAGCTGCTCTCGTATCAGGCAGCAGCTGGCCCAAGGCACAGTGGCCGTCTCACCACGCTGCTGAACACCACAAGGAAATACAGTGTCCTGCAGCTGGAGGAAGTCAAGGTCTCTGACAGTGCCTTGTACCTCTGTGCTGTGGGTGTCACCCTGGTGCAGGGAGCTTCCTTGGCTGTGCAAGAAGCCAGGGGAGGGAGGGGATGTGTGTGTGCAAGGCTGAGCTTGGGGGAAGGGTCCCTCAGCTCTCCCCTGGCAGCTCTGCTTCCCCTGGGCACCCAGGGATCTGCAGGCCTAAATTTTCTTCCAGGAGGGGAGAGTGTCAGTGGTTTGAGATGAAGGAGAAAGTGGTGAAAGAGTCTCAGGTCCTCTTGTTTTCATCATGGGTTACATGCTTTTTCTGCCCAATGGCTCTGGTGAGGGGGCAGGCAATGCAGGAGGTTGTGGCTGTTTGTTCAATGGTTCCTTGCTGCTGCTCTTTGCTTTCTGTTATTCCCTGCTTCACATTGCTTCTTCAGGTTTTCCTGCAGGCCTGTCTCTTAGAGTACCTGCTCCGGGATGTGTCCCTCAGAGGTAAGAGTTCAAAGTAAGATTGAAAACATATCAATGAGAAGTGAACCTTCTGTCACTCTGTATGTGTGACTGTAATGTTCTAATTTCACATACTATGTTCTAGCTGTCTCTCAGTGTGCTACTCCCACAGTGGGGTACCTGGTAGGATGGGTTTCAGAATTTTAAAGGATCTCACAGTATTATGGATTGTTTCCGTATGATTTTTCCAACTTCTTGTAGGTCTAGGATTACCACAAATAGACCCTTTTCCCAGGTGGAATAGCATTTTTCTGCATCCTTAAAACTGCATGAAAAGAACCCAAGAGGGTGAATGGGGCCCTCTGGTCCCTTTTGCCATATATGTATAGATGCTTCATGGATTGCAAAGACCCATTCAATTTGAAGGGGGTCTGTGGGGTAGATCAGGCCCAGGGTCTGATATACTCCTGCCTCAAACACTAATAACTTCAAGGCCTCCTTATGAACAGGGGTCCAATCCCAAGCAGCTTGGTTACATACTAGGTCATAAAGAGGATGAGATATAATGGAGAAATGTGGAATATATTTTCTCAAGAAAACCAGCAAGCCTAAAACATGTTGAAGTTCCTTTTTATTGTCTGGGACTTCTACCTGTTCCAAGGCAAGCAGGGTTTCAGGAGGTATGCACGCTGTGCCACCTTTCTACCATATGCCTAGAAATTTCACCTCAGGGCAGATAACTCTATTTTCTCAGTGGGAGTTTGGAGGCCCAATTTTTCTAGGTGGGTAATTATGTTTCTTTGGGCTTCAGCCACTGCAGCAACATTGGTCCCCCCTATCAGTACCTCATCTATGTACTGGTATGTTTTTACTCCCTCCTCGGGAAGAGGGGCTTACGCTAGCGCCTGGGCTAGGGCATGGTGTGCCAAAGTAGGTGAATGTTTATAACCTTGCGGAAGGCAGGTAAAGGTATATTGTATACCATCCCAGGTAAACCCAGATTTGTCTCGATCACTCTCTTGCAGGGGCACCATGGAAAACATGTCTTTAACATCAATAGTTGCTAAAATATCATGACACTGTTCTTGGATAGTGGAGACTAGCTCTACTATGTTAGGGACAGCTCCTGTTAGTGGGCCAGTGCCTGCACTGAGGTGTCGATAGTCAATTGTTAACCACCATTTTCCATTTGGCTTACGTGCTGGTCATATTGGGCAATTATAAGAGGAGTGAGTTTTTATAATTACTGCTGGCTCTTGCAATCTTTTATCACTGGAGTAATTCCCTCTCTGGCTCCCGATGATAAGGGGTAAGGTTTTACTTTTACTCTATTAGATGGAGCAAGTGCTGGGGCTGTCTGTAACAATTGTATGGAGATGATGGTGGGAGATCCAAATTTCCATTCCCTCCCTCTCGAGTCCTTCCACCCTCTCCCTTTTAATACATCAAGTCCTAGAATGTTCACTGGGTATAGGCCAACACTGATAACTACCCAAATGGGACTGTCTTCTTTGGGCAACCAGCACTTCTCTGTGGCTGTGTTTTGGGGCAGGGACTTCCCAAACACATAGTAACCCATATTTGATTTTTATCTGGTACAATATTGTGGTGGGCTGCCACATCAGCGCATAAAGCTGACACCTACCCTCCAGTTATCTACTAAAAAGGTAACGGATGTTCTTCAGGGCCCTGTGGGGAAAGTAATCATTAGATCTCCCTGCTGATTTGTGGTGAGCTGCCTTACATACATCCACAAGCTGTGCCAGCAAAACCAATTTCCCTGTTTAAACCAGAACCCTAGTGTTTCGGTGGGGGAGCGGGGTTGGGGGAGTGGTCTTTTCAAAGGACAATTGTCAAATTCCATTCTCTTAAGCGAGACTTTGCCTTTTTGTGTGTCATGTGTCCGCCCCCCCCATTTCCCCCCCCCCCGCCCCCCCCCCCCCCCCCCCCCCGAGCTTCCTACATTGGGGTAGTAATATATCAGCTCCTACGCAATCTCTTCTCAAGTGAGGGGGAATTCCACTGAAGAGGGTTGTGTTTGGTTTCTCCCTGGCGTTAATGTTTTTGCCAAGTGCTCCTGGATCGGGAATACCGCCCTTAGACGGTCTGTATAGCATATAGTTTTAAGGAGTCAGGGAGGCCCTTTGATAGAGGTTTCGGGTCAGCTCTTAACAGCATCGGGAGGGCAGATGGGGTACTAAACGCCTGTCCTGCATAAACTGAAGACAAGCGCCTTCTGCACACTTTAGGTAATTTGGTCCAGCCCCTGCATGGGGATGGTTCCCAGGTCTCCCCACTTCAGGGATCCAGCCCTCCGGCCCAGTATGCCATCTTCTGAGTTAAACACCGGGGAGCCCTGGTATCTGGGACAGTCAGAAACACACCCAGACCCCAGTATTCCTGTGCCTCTTCTTCACTGAGTTTAATTCTGTCTCCCCCCATGAGTGAAACCCTCCACATATATTCAATCTCTGTTTCTCTAGGGAGTCTACTGTATTTTTCCTGCAATTTTGTCAGTTCATTTGGACTATAGGGTATTTATTTTGTTATGATTTCTGGCACAGCATCAGCTTCCCCAGGGTACAGAAATTCTGTTCTGACCAGTGGGCGGAGTTGAGGATTGATTCTCTCTTTTTCGAGCTTTATCTGCTCCATCTCCTCCCAGGGGTAATGGCCAGGTACTTTTCTGTTAATCGTTTTGCATTCCTCTGGTAAATTAGAGCACCCACACTCACTGTCACCATCCTCTTTCAGTGCCTCGGCTAATTCCAAGCGCAACTCTCGCTCCTGAACAAAAGCGTTTCGCCACTGACTTTTTGAACTGTCCTCAGTTACCTCCTCCTGCAGCCGCTTTTCCCGCTCAGCTTCTAATTCTGCTTGTAAGTTCTTAACTAGCCCTTGTAAAGATTCATTCTCTTTCTGCTCAGTCTGCTTCACTATACATCTATCTTTTTGTGCTGCTATCCGTGCTGCTCACAAAACACCACAAACCACAGCTTTTCCAGGTCTCGACCTGTTCTCTTTCACCAAATCCTTTATTTGCTCTGCGACAGTGAGTGGGAATTGCCAGTTGTCCTCTGCCCAGGGTGTCTTTTTAAGAGTTGGGTGAGATTTATACGTTTTCAACAGCTCTAGCAAAGGGGAGCAGTCCAGATCAGACTGAACCCAGGAAACCACAATCATCTGCCAGAGAATTCGGACTCGGCTGATTTTATGTCCTCCCTTCTTGAACTCAGTCGATATCCCTTCTACATTCCTCTCACTGACCAACTCGGGGAATCCCACTTCTGACACCAAAATTATTATCTCGTCCCACGTGGTGGACTACGAGGGGGGTGAATCTTTTGAATTCCCCGAGAGCCTGCATGCTGGTCAAAGAGCCAGTCTCTGCTTGACAGAGCTGCAGGACGGCTGAGACACCACAAGGACTCGGAGGAACAGTTGTGCTGGTGACTTTATTAACTGACCACTTTAGTAAGTGAATGGAGACAATTTGGCTACAATCAACTGATAACCCTTCAGAGAACAAATAAAGGCACTTTGGCAATGAAACTATATTCCTAATAACCCGTCAATGAACAACCAATTCAACTCCTACAGAACTTATACACGTGAATATATGTAAGAGAGAGAGAGCAGAAAAGGGAAAGAGAAAAAGACAGGAGGAGGGGATAGAAAAAGGAGAATGAACACCATCGGATCCCACGTTGTCGCAGAGTATCCAGTGCAGTCCATAGGTAGCTGTTTGTCAAAGACATACGTGGGGTATTACCTTTATATAGTCTTTCTTGCACATGTGCAATAGGTTGTTCCAGAAGGTTGTCATTTTCTCTGTCTTGTACCTCCGCAGTTAGGCAAGTTCTGTCTCTGGACAACAACAGCAGGAAACTCGGTTTTGGGGCCACTCCTGTTTAATATCTTTATTGATGATCTGGACAAAGGGATCAAGTGCACCCTGAGTAAGTTTGCAGATGACACCAAGCTGGGTGGGAGTGTTGATCTGCTCGAGGGTAGGGAGGCTCTGCAGAGAGACCTGGCCAGGCTGGAGCAATGGGCTGAGGCCAACTGGGGGAGTTTCAATAAGGCCAAATGCCGGGTGCTGCCCTTGGGCCACAACAACCCCCAGCAGCGCTACAGGCTTGGGGAGGAGTGGCTGGAGAGCTGCCAGTCAGAGAGGGACCTGGGGGTGTTGATTGACAGCCGGCTGAACATGAGCCATCAGTGTGCCCAGGTGGCCAAGAAGGCCAATGGTATCCTGGCTTGTATCAGAAATAGCGTGGCCAGCAGGGACAGGGAAGGGATCTTACTCCTGTACTTGGCACTGGTGAGGCCACACCTTGATTACTGTGTTCAGTTTTGGGCCCCTCACTACAAAAAGGATATTGAATGACTCAAGCATGTCCGGAGAAGGGCAACGAAGCTGGTGAAGGGTCTGGGGCCAGGTCTTATGGGGAACAGCTGAGGGAACTGGGGGTGTTTAGTCTGGAGGAGATGAGGTTGAGGGGAGACCTCATCGCCCTCTACAACTAACTGAAAGGAGGTTACAGAGAGGTGGGGATGAGTCTCTTTAACCAAGTAACAAGTTGTGCCAGGGAAGGGTTAGACTGTTTATTATCAAGTATTTTTTTACAGAATGGGTTTTTAGACGTTGGAATGGGTTGCTCAGGGCAGCGGTGGAGTCCCCATCCCTGGAGGTGTTTCAGAGTCAGGTTGTCATAATGCTTAGGTAGACTTGACAACATTCAGTGTTAGGTTAATGGTTGGACTAGATGAACTTCAAAGTCTTTTCCAACCTAGATGATTCTGTGGTTCTGTGAAGGAAATGGCCCACAGCCCCAGCTCTGCAGAGCTCGCTCCTCTTTCCCCCCACAGGGCATCCAACTTGAGTTGTTTGAGACATCCTCTTTACAAACAGTTTCTTGTTTATGAACAGTGTGTGACACATGGGAATCTCTGCTCTGGCACATGGAGCACCTCCTCCACCTCCTTCCTCACTGACCTTGGTATCTGCACAGTTGTTTCTCTCACATTTTCTCACTCCTCTCTTCCAGATTATGTTGTGCAAGTTTTTTCCCCTTCTCACATTTATTATCATAGAGGTGCTACCAGTGTCACTGATTGGCTCAGCTTTGGTCAGTGATGAGTCATCTTAAAGTCAACGGGGACTGACTGTGTGTGACATGGGGGAGGCAGCTTCTGGTAACTGCTCACAGTAGCCATCCCTGCAGGCTGCATCCCTGCACCTTTGCCCCATAAAGCAAATACATTCCACCCCTCTGCTCTGTGAATCACATATTTTAGAATTATCATTAATATATACATTCATCACACAATCTACAATGTTCAAAAACTTCACTTACAAAAAGAATTCCTCACACCAAAATCAAAATAACACCATCACAGCACCAACAATAGTGGACATTGTACAGACACTCCTCCCCTCATCCCTTCACCACAATTACAACAGCAGAAATTCCCCACAATTATTCCACTCCTCCCTCTGCAGCAATGTTCAGTCCATGTTCCAGGGTTCCCCAGGGCTCCATTTTAGGGCCATTTCTCTTCAAAGACTTTATAAATGATCTGGATGCCGGAATCAAATGTACTTTAAGTAAGTTTGATGATGATACTGAACGAGGAGGAGCTGTGGACTGCCTGGAGGGTAGAGAGGCCTTGCAGAGAGAGCTGGATAGACTAGAGAGCCGGGCAATCTCCAACCTCATGAAATGTAGAAAGAGCAAGTGCCGGATTCTCCACCTGGGATGAGGTAATCCTGGTTATACGTACAAACTGGAGGACAAGGGGCTGGAGAGCAGCCCTGCGGAAAGAGATGTGGGGCTTTGGGTTGATGGCAAGTTGTCTGTGAGTCAACAGTGTGTCCTGGCAGCCTAAAGGGCCAACAGTGTCCTGGGGTGCATCAAGCAGAGCACAGCTAGCCGGTCAAGGGAGGTGATTGTTCCACTCTGCAGTGGTGCCGCCCCACCTCAAGTACTGTGTGCAGGTTTGGGCACCTTGAAATAAGAAAAACATCAAACTATTAGAGTGTGTCCAGAGAAGGGTGACCAAGATAGAGAAAGGTCTTGAGGGCAAGAGTATATATATAAGGAGTAGCTGAGGTCACGTGGATTGTTCAGCTTGGAGAAGAGAAGGCTGAGGGGTGACCTCATCACAGTCCACACCTTCCTCAAAGAGGAAGCAGAAGGGGAGGTGCTGATCTCTTTTTGGTGACCAGTGATAGGAAATGGAATAGAAAGGGAAAGGTCAAGGAAATGGAATGAAGCTGCATCAGGTAAGTTCAGTCTGAACATTAGGAAAAGGTTCTTCACTGAGAGGGTGGTTGGTCACTGGAACAGGCTCCCCACGCAAGTGGTCACAGCACCAAATGTGTCAGAGCTCAAGGAGCATCTGGATGATTCTCTCAGCCATATGGTTTAGTTTTAGGCAGTCCTGCAAGGAGCAGGGAGTTGCACTCAATGATGCCCTTGGGCCCCTACCAACTCGAGATATACTATCATTGTGTGATGCCATGACATGTCAGCACGCATGAAAACACATGTGCATGCACAGCCAGTTGCACAGGAAGCCCTGCACATGCACACACACACACACACATTCAGCCCCGAGACTTGTCATCACATCAGTGTTCAGAGTTGCTCATACGCACTTGCACACTCACACTTGCATGTCGATAGACGTGCAAGCTCGTGTACAGAGATAGATATGTGCTCGTCTGCACACACAGATGCCCACACACATACACACACACGCACACTGACACCACACACACTTACTTGCTCACCTGCAAAAACGCCCGGGTACACAAACCCCTGCACAGACACACACAGACAGGCACTTGTTCACACACACACGGGCACACACTCACTCTCACATGGGCATTTGCAAATGCGCACCCAAGGGCAAACACACAGGCACAAATGCCCCCTCAGGCACAGGCAGGTGCATATGCACATGAGGAAGCACAGCCTCTCCCCACACTCTGAGAACCAGGACTCCACCAGGCAGCTCTCTGCCTCTGTGCCCCTGACAACTCCAGGCAAGTCCTTGGAAGCCCAGTGCTCAGAAGGGAAATCAGACACCGGCCATCGCTGGTGGATTTAATGACAGCAGAGAGCTTTTGGGCTTTTGTGGGTTGGGCGGAAACAGTTCAATTGATTGTGTTCTCATTACAGGAAAGAGAGAAGGTGTATTGGGTCCAAGCTTCAGGGTCTTTTTTGGAAATTCAGCCTGTTCACAGGCAAAGTCTGCTCGTGAGAGACAAAGTCAAAGCTAGAGACCATCCCTATTGCTGCAGCTGCAGGGCTTCCCCGCTTTACAAGCCAAAACAATCCCAGAGTTGGACAAGATCCAGCCCATCCCTGGTGATCGCCGTGGGGCGGCTGTGGAGGTCTGGGACCAGTTCCAGTTGAGCACAGGGAGAGGTGCTGCCCTGACATGTTCCCATGGCAGCAAAGGGCTGTGTCTGGGGTGAGCCAGATGCCCTGCAGCTGCAAATGCTGAGGCTGGGACACCAGAGAGGAAGGTGGCCTGATGAAGTTGCCTTAAGATAAAGACCTGCTCTTCCGTGGGTGTCTGATGTGTCTGAGGGAAAGATGGGCCAGAGGGAAAGAGAAGGAGGCAAAGAGAGTGAGGTACCTGGAGAAAAGTGTCTCTGTGAGGTCCTGCAAGAGATATGAGAAGTTCCCTTTCCACCTGGATGGGCTAAGAAGGATAAGATTTGGATCTCACCCAGTGGTGGAATTCAGGTCTGTCCTCATGCTGGGATGTTCCCAAAGAGCTGTGAGAGAGGGTTCATGTTCTTGTAGGAAACACAGGACATCTGGGAGAGCAAACAATAAGCATGTTGGAATATGGGGGCACAAAGTAATTCATTCCAGAATGACATTTCACATGACCTGAGTGCTTTCTTACACCCACCTTACCTTTGAAACTGATGGATGATTTGGCCAGTCTTTCCCTTTTCCTTCATGTTTGCAACATCTCATGTGTCCTGGAAAGTGAATGCCATGGCTTAGTGCTGCTGCAGGTGCTGCAGGGACACACTTCAAAGATTGAGCTCATCTTGGGGTTTCCTCCCAGAGCCTTGATTCAAGTGACCCAGTTTTCTCAGGGGACAGGGGCCTTTCAGCATCTTGAGGAACTCACTCACCTGAGGAACTTCACCAGAGGTAACTTAAAGACCTGTGGAATGTGAGAGTATCTGGTGCACTAGGGTTGTCTGATCAAGTGCCCTTCCCTTTCAAAGGGAAGAACAAGTAGAAGGGAAAGTGATAATCAAGGCACACAATGACAGCAGTCTCTCAGGCAGTGATGAGAGTGACAAGAAGGGAGACCAGAGCTCTTCAGCCTCTAATTGATGGGCCATCAGGGAACTGCAGGGGAAGCTTTGAAGTGTTTGAGGCTGAGCTTTGTAAGTGACAAGAAGTGACAAGAGGAACCTGAGGATTTGGGATGTTTGAGGGGGGGTCCTGTAGGACGAGGCAAGAGTTCTGAAGGAATGCTTATGGGAAGGGTCAAAGGTAGTGGGGAAGAGGGGACTGGTGTGGAGCAAGGGGAAGCTGTTACTGATTTGATGTTAATTTGATCTGATTTTAATGATTTTTGGTGATTTTTATTTAAATAAAGAATGATTTAGAGTAATCACACAACCAGTGATGCTGCTACAATGTCCTTTGTAAAGTCCCAGACTAAGGCCACTTAGGCCGGTAATAATCATTAACCAGATTGCTTTTCAAAGAATAAGATTCATGACCAGGTAGTATTAGACTCTTTGGTAAGGACGGTTTATTGCCCTGTACACCAGGTATTCTAAAAGATACATTGTGAAATGGACTCAAGTATGTCAAAATCGTAATGTGATCCAAACTCCTTGAGACAAGGACATTGGAGGGTCTTTCTGTTGAGTCAGTAGTCCATGGTGGTTGTAAAAGCAGCCCCCCAACTCATTTCAGGACTCAAGTGCACATGACCGGAAAGAGGTGGGAATAAGAAAATGAGTTACAGGAATTATCATGTTTATGTATGAGAACTTGTTTATTATCACAGAATCATTCAGGTTGGAAAAGACCCTTGGGAACATCGAGTTCAACCATCAGCCCAACTCTACAAAGTTCTCCCCTACACCACATCCCCCAACATCTCATCTAAATGACCCTTAAATACATCCAGGGGTGGTGACTCCACCACCTCACTGGGCGGCCTATTCCACTCTCTGACCACTCTTTCTGTGAAAAATTTTTTCCTAATGTCCAGACTAAACCTCCCTTGTTGCAGTTTAAAGCTATTCCCTCCTGTTCTATCGCTAATTACCTGTGAGAAGAGACCAGCACCAGCCTCTCTACAATGTCCTTTCAGGTAGTTGTAGAGAGTGATGAGGTCTCCCCTCAGCCTTCTCTTCCTCAGACTAAAGAGTCCAAGCTCCTTCAGTTGCTCCTCAAAGGATTTATTCTCCAGGCCCTTCCCCAGCCTCGTTGCCCTCCTCTGCACTCGCTCCAGCACCTCGAGATCTCTCTCGTATTGAGGTGCCCAAAACTGGACACAACACTCCAGGTGTGGCCTCACCAGTGCAGAGTACAGGGGGACTATCACCTCCCTACTTCTGCTGGTCACACTATTTCTAAGACAAGTCAGGATGCCATTGGCTTTCTTGGCCACCTGGACACACTGCTGGCTCATGTTCAGTTGCTTGTCAATTAGAACCTCCAGATCCTTTTCTTCCAGACAGCTCCAGCCACACCTCCCCAAGCCTGTAGCCATGCATGGGGATGTTGTGGCCCAAGTGCAGGACCTGGCACTTGGCCTTGTTGAAGCTCATCCCGTTAACATTGGCCCACCAATCCAATCTATCCAGGTCTCTCTGTAGAGCCTCCCTATCTTCATGCAAACCGACACTCCTGCTTAACTTGGTGTCATCTGCGAATTTACTGATGATACACTCTGTGTCCTTATCAAGATCATCAATAAAGATGTTAAACAGAAACGGTCCCAACACTGAGCCCTGAGGAACACCACTTGTGACTGGCTGCCAGCTGGATTTAACTCCATTGACCACCACTCTCTGGGACCATCCATCCAGGCAGTGCTTGATCCAGCAGACCGTACGCTCATCCAGGCCATGGGCAGCCAGTTTTTCTATGAGGATTCTACGGGGAACTGTGTTGAATGCTTTTTGAAAATCCAGGTAGACAATATCCACAGCTTTTCCCTCATCCAATAGTCAGGTCATCTTGTCATAGAAGGAGATCAGGTTTGTCAAGCAGGACCTGCCTTTCATAAACCCATGCTGACTAGGCCTGATCTCCTGGTTGTCCACTATATGACTTTTAATGGCACTCGAGATGACCTGCTCCATGACCTTCCCTGGCACCGAGGTCAGACTGACAGGTCTGTAGTTTCCTGGACCCTCCTTTCTGCTTCTCTTGTAGATGGGTGTTACATTTGCCACCCTCCAGTCCAATGGGACCTCCCCAGTTGGCCATGACTTCAGGTAAATCATGGAAAGCGGCTTAGCGAGCACATCTGCCAACTCCCTCAGCACCCTTGGGTGTAACCCATCCGGTCCTACAGACTTGTGTGCAGCCAAGTGGTGTAGCAGGTCTCTGACCACTTCCTCTGTAATTGTGATGACCTCATTCTGCTTCCCCTCCCCATCTCCCAGCTCATGAGGCTGGGTGTCCAGGGAACAGCCAGTTCCACTGCTAAAGACTGAGGCAAAGTAGGCGTTGAGTACCTCAGCCTTTTCCTCATTCTTAGTTACCATGTTTCCCTCTGCATCCAATAAAGGAGGGAGATTTTCCCTAATCCTCCTTTTGTTGTTAATGAATTTATAGAAACATTTTTTATTATCTTTAACAGCTGCAGGCAGGTTGAGCTCTAGCTGTGCTTTGGCTCTCCTAATGCTCTCCCTGCATAACTTCACTACATCTTTATAGTCTTCATGAAAGACTTGCCCCCACTTCCAAAGGTCATAGATTCTCCTTTTGTTCTTGAGATCCAGCCAAAGGTCCCTGTTTAGCCAGGCCGGTCTCCTGTCCTGCCTGCTTGTTTTTCAGCACATGGGAACAGCCTGCTCCTGTGCCCTCAAGACTTCTCTCTTGAAGTATGTCCAGCCTTCCTGGACTCCCATTTCCTTCAAGGCAGCCTCCCAAGGGATTTTGTCAATCAGTCTTTTGAACAGGTCAAAGTCTGCCCTCCGGAAGTGTAAGGTGGCAGTTTTACTAACCCCTCTCTTTGTTTCTCCACGGATCGAAAACTCAATCATCTCATGATCACTGCACTCTAGATGGCCTCCAACCTTTACCTCCCCTACAAGGTCTTCCCTGTTCACAAGCAGCAGGTCTAGGAGGGCACCTTCCCTGCTCGGCTCACTCACCAGCTGTGTGAGGAAGTTATCCTCCACACATTCCAGGAACCTCCTGGATTGTTCCCTCTCTGCTGTGCTGTGATCCCAGCAGATACCCGGAAGGTTAAAGTCTCCCACAAGAAAAACGGCAAGTGAGTGTGAGATTTCTCCCAACTGTTTATAGAAAGCTTCATTCACCTCACTGCTTTGGTTGGGGGGTCTATAGCAGACTCCCACAGCAAGATCTGCTTTATTGGTCCTTAACCTAATCCAAACACTCTCAACCCCGTTATCACTATACTTGATTTCTGAGCTCTCATAGCATTCTCTAACATACTGGGCCACTCCACCGCCTCTCATTCCCTGTCTATCCCTTCTGAAGAGCTTGTAGCCATTGATTGCAGCACTCCAATCGTGTGAGGCATCCCACCATGTTTCTGTTATGGCTACTATATCATAGTTCTCATGCTGCATCATGGCCTCAAGCTCACCGTTTGTTGCTCATACTGCGTGCATTGGTGTAGATGCACTTGAGATGAGCTAGTGAATTCAACACCTTTTTGTGAGCACGTGCCCCATTCCCTACAAGACCCTTCTCAGGTGCTTCCACGGTCCCTAAACATCATTCCCTTCTCTCAAATGAAGAGGCAGAGGGAGAGCCCTCACCAGTCCACCATTCTTCAAGCTTTGGCATGCTTTCCTTGAGCTTTTTCCTAACAGGCCCAGTTATCTCCCTGTCCCCCCTCATATCTAGTTTAAAGCCCAGTCAATAAGCCCTGCCAACTCCTGCCCCAGAATCCTTTTCCCCCTGTGGGACAGCTGCATCCCACCTGTTTCATTTGTCACCAGCAGACCAGGTGCCTTATAAACCTCGCCATGGTCAAAGAACCCAAAATTCCAACGGTGGCACCAGTCTCTGAGTCATGTGTTAATCAGATACGTTTTCCACCCTCTATCAGTGGTTTTCCCTTCCACTTGAAGGATTGATGAACATACGACCTGAGCTCCCGAGCCTTCAATTAGCCACCCCAGCGCCTTGAAGTCCTTTTTGAGTGACTTAAGACTTCTCTCTACCACCTCCTCGTTACTTGCATGGATAACCAACAAGGTGTAGTAATCAGAGGGCTGCACCAGAGCAGTGACCTTCCTTTTAATATCGAGAGCACATCCGCCAAATCCTGCTGCTGTCCCACAGGGCTGTCCAGAAGAGACTCTCTTTCTGACAAGGGCTGTGTACAGTGGGTAAATGTTCTAAGCCCATCTCCCCTCCTGAATATTTGTCTGCCTGGGCTCAGGCCCAGCTTGGACACAGTGCAGCCAAGGCTTCCCCCCTTCCCTTGAGTGACCTTGGGGAGATCAGTGCCAGGGAGCTCTGCTGGGAGAGCTCAGCCAGGGCTGATTCCCCTCTCCGTGGAGCTGCTGCTGGACTGAGGCTCTCGTGTAGCTGAGGGAAACCTTGCTGGTGTGTCAGGAGGTAACAGGCACTGTGGACAAGGAAAGGGCAGGGGAGGTGTGTACCTACAGTTTAGCAAGACCTTGACAACCTCTCTCACACTTCTCTTATGTCCACCTTGGAAATGAATGGGTTCAGGAAGAGGATGATCAGCTGGGTGGGATATTGGCTGGACTACCAGGCTCAAAGAGTTGTGACCATAGTCCAAAGCCCTGCCGGCCATCACTCACTAGTGTGATCTAGTAGTAGGGATCAGTAGTAGGAGCAATGCTGTTTAAAGTTTTCATGAATGCTGTGAGTAGTGGGAAGTGGGTGAGTCCCAGCAAGTCTGTGGAAAACACCCAACAGTGTCTCCAGGCTGGAGAAGGAGAGAAGGAACATGTTTCCCAGGGAAGTTTGGCAGTGTCCACCCTGGGAGGTGTTCAGGGCTGGACTGAATGTGACTTTGAGTGACTTGATCTAAGGGGATCTGTTGCAAGCGGGGGTTGATCCAGACAACCTCTGTGTGTCCCTGCTCGGCTACACTGTGGCTCTGTGATTCCCCCTGTCCCCTGCCCTCCCTGAAGCCTGCACGCCCAGGTCACCCTTGGCCTCCCATCCCCTCTGCTAGAGAGCAGCTCGGAGGCATTGTGCTCGGCCTGCAGAGGGGCAGCTGAAGGGAGGCTCTCAGCCTCCTCCGTGCCATGGGCAGGAGGTGAGTGGCTGCTGTTTGCAGGCGCTGAGCTCGGGGACAGCTCTGGGAAGCTGCTGCATGTGCTGGGCCAAGGCCCTGCTGCTGCCCCAGGCTGCAGCTGGCGCTGGGCAGGCTTCTTCTTGCTGGGGAGCCCTTGCTGGAGGAGGGAGAGAGTGGGATTGCCGGGAGCGCAAGTGGTGGCGGTGCAGAGCCGCTGAGCACTCTGAGCCCGGGCGAGCCCCCGAGCGGCGCCGGCGCAGGGCTCAGCCCCGGGGCGGAGCTGGCGGCGGCCGAGAGGAGCGGAGGCGGCGGAGAGGAGGCGCCGCGGCCGGAGCAGAGAGCCGGGGCTGGCGGGGGGCAGCGAGGCGCGGGCGGCGGAGCGGCGGGATGCGGCGGGGCCGGGGCGCAGGGCTGGCGGGGCTGGCCGCGGTGCTCCTGGGTGCGCGGGGCTGCCGGCGGCGGCTGGGACAGGAGCTACGAGGGGGGCTGGGTTTGGGCCCGGGACTTGCTTCTATCCCTCCTGCTCCTCTTGAACCTTATTCCCTTCTCTGTCCTCCTTCTGCCGCCAATGAGCTCATTCCCTCCCAGCTTGTCTCTCCATTTTTTTATTCCACTTGTCCCTCCCTCCCTTCCTCCCAGCCAATCTCTTTTCCTCAGTCCCTTCTCCTCTTCCTCACTCGGACTGTCCTTCCAAACATCCCTCATACATTCCTGTCCCCAAACAACCACTCTCAGGGAAAGTGTCTCTCCATCCCGTGTTCTCAGATCACACCCCCATCATCTGTGATGTGTCCCCTTCTCCCCTCTCCGGCTGCACGACATGTTCAGCTGAAGCAAAGGGATTCTTCTTTTCTCCTCGGCAGTGGCTGCGGGCAGAGCCCAGGTGCAGCAGGAGCCGTCGGCAGAGACCAACGAGGGCACCGGCGTCACCATCAACTGCTCCCACCCCAACGCAAAAATTTCCGACCCCATCCAGTGGTACCGTCAGCTCCCGGGCCGAGGCCCCGCACTTATCGTGAGCGCTTATCAGGGCTCCAGAGATCTGCAGGCCCCGCCGGGGCGGCTGTCGGTGGCGGCAGACCGCCGGTCCAGCGCCCTGTGGCTCGCCCGGCCCCGGCGCGGGGACGCGGCGGTGTATTACTGCGCGCTGGGAGACACGGGGAGAGGAGCCGGGGCTGCGGCCGGGCACGAACCGCCGCGGGCGGGGCCGGGCGGGGCCGGCGGGGGCGGGGGGACAGCCCCGGGCGGGCCCGCCAGGGGGCGCTGCCGCTCCGCCCGCCAGGGGCAGCCTCGCCCTCCAGGGGCAGCCTCGCCCCGCCCGGCCCCGCCCGGCCCCGCCCGGCCCTGCCTGTCCCTGGGCCCCGCGCCGCTTCCCCCGCCCGCCCGGCCCCGCCACCAACACCGGCACCACCAGGCCCCCCCAGCAGTCAAGGCCTGGCCTCAGCACCTCTTCTCATTGACGGCCGCTGCGGGTCTGTGCTCCCGAGGCCACCAAAGAGCCGCGCTTGGGCAGCGCTGCCCAGGGACAGGCAGACGGGCTGGGCAAGGCAGGCAGGGCAGGGCGGGCTTTCCCCCAGGCTCTCTTGCTGCCTCCCGACGGGCTCAGACTCTGCTGCCTAACGGGGCATCCTCGGGCCTGTCTGTAACGGCCGGCCAGCTCTGCCTCAGAAATGCCTCGCCCAGGGGACAGAGTCCCAGAGCTTTTGCCCTTCCCGGGCACATGCACCAAGGGCTCCCCCAAGGCTGTTAGTACCGCCAACAGCCTCCCTGCACGTTCGACGGAGCCAATTAGCAACGGGGCAATTAAGCAACCAACGCACCCAGGAAGTACCCGGTGCAGCAGAGCTCCTCCTGCCCACGGGCAGCCGGGCAGCCCTCGGCTCACACGGAACATACAGGGCCCCTCCTCGGGCTCCGGCCTTTCCCCCCGAGGACAGCCAAGGGAACCCCGAGCAGGTGCTTTCCTCTGCCCCGGCCCCACGGGCACTCCAGGGCTGAGTTGCTAATGCAAAACTTTCCTTAGGAAAGAACAGCCAGAAGGGGTTGCACATTTCATTACTTTCTAAAAGCTCCGATGTTCAATGAAAAACTGCATCCTCAGTTACAGGCTCTCACGGAGCTTTCAAAATGTTTCTGCTCATGTTACAGATTCATCCCACGGAGTCAGGAGTTCAAGCTCCACAGCCAGAGGAGAAGCAGATGTCGAGGGCACAGGCACCTTCAGGTGCTCCCCAGAGTGGCTCATTGTTGAGACCATAAGCCTGTTTGACAGGATTCAGAACTTTCTGATTTGAGGCCCAGGAGACACAGTAAAAGCCTGGTCTGGGCACCTGAGGTGGGTTAAACTTGGCTGGGTGCCAGGTGCCCCACCAAGCTGCTCTATCACTGCTCCTCTTCAACTGGACAAAGGAGAGAAAATATTACCAAAGCCTTGTGAGTTGAGATAAGGAAGGAAAGATCACTCAGCAATTACAGGCACAGGCAAAAACCACTCACTTTGGGGAAATCAGTTTAATTTATTGCCAATCAAATCAGAGTAGGATGGTGAGAAATGAAAAACAAGTCTAAAACACCTTCACCCTTCCCCCCTTCTCAGGCTCAGCTTCACTCCTGAATTCTGTGCCTCATCCCCCTAAGCAGCACAGGGGGATGGGGAATGGGGGTTGTGGCCAGTTCATCACACATGTCTCTGCTGTTCCTTCCTCCTCACGCTCTTCCTCTGCTCCAATGTGGGGTCCCTCCCATGGCAGACAGTCCTCCATGAACTTCTCCAACGTGGGTCCTTCCCATGGGCTGCAGTTCTTCACTGGGAAGAGCCTGCGGGCTCCAGCCGTTCGCCTGGGAACCCTGTGTGGCTCAAGTAGCCAACACAGCTCTTCAAAGTCCATGGTCAGAGGGTTCCAAGGCACAGAGTGAAGGATCAGCCATGGTGCCTGTCCCAGCTGGACTTTGTAACTGTGTTTGCAGGGAACTACTGGCAGGGGGACAAACAAGGCAGAGCCACAGGCATGGCCAGGCCAGCACATGGATCAGCCCCATGGTCACATGGCATCAGCCCCTCTTGTCCCTGTTTCCAGCTCTCCTCCCGTGTCTGCTCCAGGACAAACTGCCTTGATCTGTGTCTCTGCTGCTTCCCCGACACAACCCCTTGCACAATCCCCAAATGCTTTTCCACTGCATCCCATAAGGATTTCAATCCCATTGTAGGCAGAAACACCCCTAAGTTTATAAGATGATCCTCTCTTCTCACACTCCTCAGAGGTGTCACCTCCAGACAAGAATTCAACTGTGATACCTGAGGGGTATCCCTGAACAAGATGTCTGTGGAGCAGAGGGTTGTGCTGGATGTCCTCCTGTCCAAGAGAGGTCATGTCTCTGACTCTGGCTGGAATGTTTACAGCACTTGTTGTTCCCAGAGACATTTCCCTTGAAGGGCCTCATCTGTGGTGTGGGGAGAAGGGAAAGAGAACTCCTGTAGGGACAGGGACTCCTGCTTCCAGCTGCCTTTGGCTGTTCCAGGTTCTACCTCCCTTCAGACTCTACCGAGGGACAAGGAGCACATCAGGTGCTGCAAAGGGGCCTGTCTCCAACCCCGAGAGAGGTGGGTGCAGGCCCCTGCCTCTGGCTGGACACGGGATGGCAGGAGAAGTTCACCATGGACACTCCTCCCATGCTGGGGGCTGGTTGGGCTGGTTGTGATCTCCAGGAGCAGCAAGAAGCAGGCAAACAGCCTGCAGCTTCCTATTGCCTGACAGCAGGCTGCTTGATATCATCCTTCAGGCTCCTGCCTGAACTTCCAGGTGCACCAGACCCTGTCGACAATGTGATCTGGAGCTGAGAGGCAGCACTTCTACAGCAGCGTATGTGTGTCTGAGGGGATGCTCAAGCACCTCCCGACTTGGAGGGCTGAGAAAAGCCCATTTGTGGCCTGACTGCCCAAAGATGAGCCCCCCAGTGCTGAACAACCTCCCCTTGGCCCTTGCAAACCTGGAACACAGTAAGAGTCACAATTTGGTGTCTTCCTTTGGGCTGAGCACTTGAACAACTTTAATTTATCTCCCTACAGAGCCTCCCCGGGCAGAGGTGTGGAGTCCCAAGCACATCTGTCTGCAGCAGCAGGGAGAGTGTTGCTCCACCATTGACACTGAGATTTGGTGGATGCTTTGGGCTGCCAGAGGGAGGAGAAGTGGTGAACTCTCAAGCTTCATCTCCCTCTTTCTGTGTGTACCCTGGACATGCCGTGCATGGGAGTGTGTGACATGGTCCTGGTTTTCCTGGCAGCACTGGTGGCACTGACATCTTTTAGTGAGACACAACATTCAGGCTGGGGAGGAGCAGGGCAAGAGGTTGTCCTGCCAGTGGTGGGAGGGGAAATTCCAGTTGTGACTCTGCAGGAAACTGGGACTGATTCTGTAGGTAGAGCAGGGACTGCAGGTGGGACTGGAACATTGTCAGGGAGATGTCAGCTGTGATGGAAATGGAGGGAGGAAGAAGACTCTGCACATCCCTGTGAGTGTTCACAACCACCTTTCTAGGGGTTGTTTTTGCACAGGTGTTTCGAGAAAGACAGAGCTGCTAGGGTAGAGTCCAACACTAGAAATGGAAACTTCTCTCCCAGGCATGTTTGATAAAATGCTTTCAGCCTGTGTAGGAATGGCCAAAATCATCAGGAGAAGGCTGGGTCTATGCAAGGAGTGTTGAAATTTCTTTCCGGCTTTACAGGTCATGCGCAGAAGGACTCCGTGCTCCAATCCCCTCCAGAAGGGACCATCCAATCAGGATACAACACAACACTCTGATTTCTCCACCAGCTATTACAACCCTGACATCTACTTGTACCAGCAGCTCCCAAACCAGTCCCCTCCAATGCTGCTGGGGGTGAGTAAGTACAAAGCTCGTGTGGATTCAGGGAATTTCTCCTCTGTGCTGTCTGCAGAGGACTCCCAGGTGCTTCTGTGTGTGGGGAATGCCGAAATCCAGGACAGCGCTCTCTGTCTCTGCGTGCTGAGTCCACATCTGTGCCCTCAGTGTGCAGCACTGCGCAGGAAGGGGAGGGTGTGTGCTGGGGAGCGACTCCCTCCCCACCACTGCTTGGGTGTAGCTCTGAGCTCAGCCTGCCCAGGAACTGCACACTGGTGCTAGGGTGAGGCTGGGTCTCTGCCTGCCCAGCCTGTGCAGCAGGGAGAAAATCTGGGCATATTGCAATGAACCACAGAACTGGTTGGGTTGGAAGGCACCTTCTGAGATCATGCAGCCCCTGTTCAAGCTGGGTCAGATAGAGCAGCTTAACCAGGACCATGTTAAGTTGGTTTTTAAACCGGTGTCCACTACCTCTAGTCCTGTCAGTGGGCACTGCTGAGAAGAGTCTCTTCTTCATCCCCTCCCATCAGGTATTTACAGACACTGCCAAGATCCCCCTCGAGCCTTCTCTTCCCCAGGCTGAACACTGCCAGCCCGCTCAGCCTGTCCTCATAGGAAAGCTGCTCCAGTCCCTGCACCATTTTGCTGGGCTCATTCAGCTATCTTTCTTGTACTGGGGAGCCCAGGACTGGACCCAGCACTCCAGAGGTGGCCTCACCAGCGTTGAGGACAGAGGAAGGATCAGGACACTTGACCTGCTGGTGATGTTCTTCCTACTGCAGCCCAGGCTGCTGTTGGCCTTCCTTGCCACGAGGGTCCATTGCCACAGCAGAGTCGGGAACACCCCTAAGCTGCTGAAGCTGACTGGGATAGAGCTGTGAGTATTCAGAAGTATCGCAGCTGCTTGTCCAGCTCTTACTCTTCCTCAGCATCCACCAATGAACATTATAGGAGGAGGGGGCTCTTGGTAGGAGACATAAGTGCTCCTGTGGATTTACCTCCTGGAAATAAAAGCCAAAGGAGGGAAAATGTCCTCCTAGCCCTGCACCTGGGGATCAGGGAAAGCCTCAACATGTGACAAAGACCCATCAGCCAGACACTGGACAAGATGCTCTGTTCAACCCCTTGAGCTGCCCCCCTGCTTTCAGGTCTCTTTCAGCACTAAGGACACCCAGAATCACCACGAGGTTTCCCCCCAGAGCCTTGACTCAAGAGATCCTATTGTTTCAGCGGACAGGACCCTTTCAGTGTGCCTTGAGGAACTCACTCACCTGAGGAACTTCACCAGAGGTCACTGCAAAGGCCTGTGGAAGGTGAGAGTGGCCAGTTCACTAAGGCTGTCTGATCAAGTCCTCTTTCCTTTCAAAGGGAAGAACAAGTCAAAGGGAAAGTGATAATCAAGGCACACAATGACAGCAGTCTCTCAGGAAGTGATCAGTGTCCCATCAGGGAACTGCAGGTGAAGCTTTGAAGTGTTGGAGGCTGAGCTTTGTAAGTGACTAGAAGTGACAAGAGGAACCTGAGGATTTGGGGTGTTTGAGGGAGTCCTGCAGAAGTAGGCAAGAGTTCTGAAGGAATGCTTAGGGGAAGTGTCAAAGGTGGTGGGGAAGAGGGGACTGGGGAAGAGCAAGGGGAGGCAATAGAGAGGAGGAAGGAAACTGGAACCAGCAGCACAGAAGCACATGTTGGGATGATGCCTGTGCCTGATCACTACTGTACCTCTTGTCTTATGAAATCCTTTTTCAACCATCCTACTGAGTAACTTCACTCCCTTTCCAAATGTGAGGGTTGCAAGGTCTGAGTGCCAATAAGTGGAGAGAGGGATGTGAAAGAGAGAGTTAGGTGCCAGTATTTGAAGAGCCAACCTATGCCCGTAGAGATTGTATGCCTGGGTGTCAGCAGTTGAATCACCAGGGTGTGTGCTGTAAAATCTAAGTGCCAGCAACTGGAGAAGGGTCACAGGTCATAGAGCCTATGACCCTCTGCGCCAGCAGCTGGAGGGACTGGAGTGTAAGCAAGGTCTGGGTGCCAGCAACTGGAGAAGGAAGAAGGTGGCAGAGGGGTCATACATCTTGCTGTCAGCAACTGCAGGGACCACATTGCATGTGTATGTGTGGCAGGTCTGAGAACCAGTGACTGGAGGGACCTCAGTGTGTTTCTCATTTTTCTTTTTGACATGAAACCGATGTGCATGGGTGCGTATATGGAATTTCACAGAATCACAGAATCATCTAGTTTAGAAAGGACCTTGAAGATCATCTAGTCCAACCGTTAACCTAGCACTGACAGTTTCCAACTACACCATATCGCTAAGCGCTATGCCGACCTGACTCTTAAACACCTCTAGGGATGGGGACTCCATCACCTCCCTGGGCAGCCCATTCCAACACCCAACAACCTGTTCTGAAAAGAAATACTTCCTAATATCTAGTGTAAACCTTCCCTGGCACAACTTGAGGCCATTACCTCTTATCTTATCCCTCATTACTTGGTTAAAGAGATTCATCCCCAGTTCTCTGCAAACTCCTTTCAGGTAGTTGTAGAGGGCAATGAGTTCTCCCCTCAGCCTTCTATTCTCCAAACTAAACAACCCCAGTTCCCTCAGCCGCTCCGCATATTGCACTCCCATTTGCAGCATATTTCAGTGAGTGGGCAGAAAAGCTGTATCTGAAGTCTGAGACAGAGGTGGGTAAGGGAGCCCAGGGCCCACTCATGGCTGCTAGACAGGCTGATATTACCAAGCCATGGTAATGTTTGAGGGATCCAAGAGTGTGGGGATGATGGTGAGAGGAGTGGGAGATTTCACACATCTTTTTACTAGTGAACATCAGACTGGCTTAGCCAGAGAGAAGGAGGAGCCCCAGGTGCTGGGTGAGAGGGCCCAGGCTCCAGGCAGGGCTATTAGATAGGTTGAGGGCCCGTGCTGGTATTTGGGGTGTGGTGGTTAGGTCCTGTCGGGGTCTGAGACCACGTGGCCGCTGCCCGTCCCCCACAAAGGGAGTGAAATACAAAGCCCTGGGGCTGAGATAAGGAGAGGTTTAATACAACAGTGCAACAGCAACAAAATAAACAACAACAATAGCAATAACAATAGCAGTAATAACAATGAACAGAGCAAGATATCTACCGATACAGCAGTGAGAACAGAGAGATGGCATAACACACGCGTTAACCGACTCTCCTGTGCTCCCGCGCTTGGGCGCCAGGAGGTGATGTCAGCATGGTATATGAATAACCTGGCTAGAGCTTCCCCCCCACTACTGGGGAAACTTAACCCTATCCTAGCTGAACCAGACATAGGGGATACACAAACGTGACTTGTGAGTGACAACAGCGGGTGAAGCGTGTGCGATTTCACTGAGAACTCTATGTCACAACCATACTGGAGACAGTCAAGCCACAGGCTACTTAGATGATGGAGAGCCTGAAGCATGTCTCGTATGGAGATCCCAGCTGAGAGAGCTGGGACTGTTCAGCACAGAGAAGAGAAGTCTCAGAGGAGCTCTCATCACTGTGTACAAATATCGGAAGGGAGGGTGTGAAGAAGGCAGAGCCAGGCTCTTCTGCGTGGTGCCCTGTGACAGGACAAGAGGCATTGGGCACAAAGTGAAACGCAGGAGGCTCTCTCTGAACACCAGGGAACAATGTTTGACTGTGAGGATGAGGGAGCACTGTCACAGGATGCCCAGAGAAGTTGTGGAGTCTCCATCCTTGGAGGCATTCAAAGGCCATCTGGACATGGTCCTGACAACACAGCTCTAGGTCACTCTTCCAGAGCATGGGGTTGGAGCAGCTGACCTGCAGACATCCCTTCCAAATTTAAGAATTCTGTGATTCCATAATGTGAAACATGAGGAGAGGCTGAGAGAAATGACCCGCTTCAGCCTTCAAATGAGACGCTAAAGGGAGAGGTTTATAATCTTCTAACACTTGACTGGAGGATTGTGGAGGTTTGAACTCAGCCGGCAGCCAGACACCGTGTGGCCAGCTGTTCACCTCCCGCTCTCCCCTCTGGTAAGATAGGGGAGGGACAAAAGAAGAGAATTCGTGGGTTGAATAAAAAGAAAGAATTTACTAAATATAACAAGAGAACAACAGTAACAATAGTGAGTTCAAAAAGAAAACGGGTAAAATGCAGCAGTGGCTTACCGAGCGCGACGACCGCCCCCCCCCCCAGCAACAATACTGCAGAGAGAGAGAGAGAGAGACAGAGAGCGTGAGTGCCCGCCCTGATGGTATGAAATACTCCAATGAAAATTAACTCCATCCTGGTCGAAACCAGGACAAGGATGAAGAGAGGAGCCAAACCTGGATGAAGATTGGAGGAAGCCAGAGGGAGCAAAACTCCCCTTGAGCATAGTGATGGAAAGAAAGGCAATGGACACAGTCTGGAACAGGGGAAATTTATAGTGGAAATTAGGAATGTGTTTTGGTTTTACCCATGTGGTTGGAGCATGGGTGTAGATGGATCCCAGTAAGAATGGCACTGCAGCTCCTTAAGGTGTTGATTAAAATACCATTAACTGAGATGAGACAAGAAGGAAAAGGGGGATGGCACAGGTAATGTTATGTCCCTTCAGATTCTGGCAAATCCCAATTATGGATCATGAAAAGGACCTTGAGTTGGGGTTTGTCACGTGCTGCAAATCCTGCCCGTTCTGAGATTCACTGACATTGTCGTCTCTGGAGTTGTCATGGGATTTTCTTAGACATAGGCAAGTCTGTTCATCATTTCTACTGCTGAGAAAAATAACGTTCATATGAAAACACGGTGTTTCATTCACTCCTAAAGACAAGGACGTGTTTGTGGCATCATTGCCGAGTGCCAAGTGATATATAGAGCACAGCACAGCACGCGTCCGTGCCTGCTCAGGTCAGCTGCCATGCGGATCCCTAACTCCTCCAGGAACAATCATCTTCTGGTTACTGTGGGCCACTAGAGGCAGGCAGGGAGATACACTGGTTCCTGAGGTACTTTAGTTTGGATAGAGGAGAAAGCTGATACTGCCTGGAGGATTCAAAAGGGACAGTCGGGATCTGCAGGGCTTGGAGTGTCATTCTTCAGGTGTCAGAGAGCTGCATCCTAGAGGTGTGCTGAGGGAGGTGTAGGGGCAGACACTACGATGGAGCCAGGTGCAGAAAGTCAAACAAAGAGAGTATTAGCGATGTTGAGAGAGGAGACACAAGCATCAAGAATGGAGAGACTCCCAATGAGGATGGTTGCAGGTTGAGGACTATGGCTGTGTTTCTCCTCTCAGTAGAAATACAGAAATCCTCATCTTCCTGAACATGTCTTATGTCTGCTACGAAGCCTAGGGAGGCAGATCCACCTCCGGAGCTTGTTGTAGGGTTGTTACTGTAAAAGCCAGCAGAGGATCTCTCTAAGACTCCTTTTGGAGTTTTAGAAAGCAGGCATTCTTTGTTGCAGCACTAGGCACACATGCAAATACCTTCATATTGTGTGCCCACGAGTGTGCCTAAGATCTATAAGCGGCAGCTAATATACAGTGTGATCATTCATAGTCACATTTTTTCTGAGAAGTGAGTTACATATGCATTAGATTTCCTGCAACTAATTATAATATCTGCATCCCATTTTTCTTGCTGGGTGGTGGTCTCGAGGGGTCCCTGGTGGTCGTTGGTAGTCTTCCTCACCATGTCTGTTGGTTGACCTCAGTGCTCACACATGCTCACAAAGGCCTGTTTAGGAGGTACTGTGCAGCTGTTTGTGTCTTGAGCTGGTTTGTTTTAATTTGCCCTGTCCGTGTTCCTGTTATCTTTAAGAATAGGCCCCGACTGTCTTATTTATTAATGTCTTGTCTTCAAACCCCTTTCTTCTTCACAAAAGCATGAAACTTCAGCTGTATCTGCACACTCCAGAAGTTGCATTGACATTGACCTACATTATTCTCAGAAAAAAGTATGTTCAGCAAGATGAAAAAGCAAGATGAAAAAAATCTGTTAGCAAGCTGTTTTGGCTCACAGGATAAGCTTCAGCCTGTTCTTCCACTGGGAAAGACTGTGTTGGCCTTAGAACCCACCACTTCTCTAGAAACCTCCTTTTACAGCCTTGGGAGGTTCAGCACTTCCATAAGAATATTCCTGTTATTACCATTATTGTTACTTGGATCATTATTCGCCTCATTGTGGAGGTTTTCTGTTGGAAAGCCCATATAAGACTTAAGGAAAATGACCAGGATGTTATCTTTGTTGTGACTGGTCCATGGAACCACTCTGGAGTTGATCTGGAAAGCGGGTGGCGGTAGTGGTCTCCACCTGCCCCTCCTCCCATCCCTTCGTGTGCCCTTTCAGCTCTGGGGTGAAGGGCTGCCCCATCACCACCCCTTGCAGTGCAGCGCTCCAGTGGGTAGCCCCTGGGCTCCCTGTGTGTGTGGCGGTGGGGCGTGACCCACTGATCCCTCATCCTGTTTCCTCCTGACACCTCAGCCCTTTTCCCTGTGGATTAAGTTGTCCTTCTTGCCTCTGGGTTTGTGGCATCCAGCAGCCTTGCTGGAGACAGGTTCCTCTCTTAGACTGTGGTTTACACCACCGGAGCAGGACACAGGCAGAGCCCCTGGGTTGCTGCACAGCAGGGCTCATCTGCTATTTCTGGGGTTTGGGCGAGAGGTGTTGCAGAGCAAAGAAATGGGAGATGTGAGAGAAACAGAAGAGACTTCTCTTCCCAGAAGAAATAGCAGTGTCCCCAGAGAGCTGAGGACCTCAGGGGAAGATGTGAAACCCCTGACCTCCCAGATGTCCAGCAGTGGCTGTGCAGAAGAGCAGGTGATTCTAGCTGGGGAGGTGAGGACTCCACTGTCAGCTGACGGGGAACAGCCTCTTCCCACAACTGGGACCCCCAGAGCCCCCAGGGCCCCTCACTGTGGAGATGCTGAGAATGCCCTTGGCTGAGGGACCCACAGAGGAGGGAGAAACCCAGAAGGAGCATTTCAGGCATAGGAAGAACAGATTGTTTCCCTCCTCTGCTTCTTCCTTTGTTCCCCCAACAGAGTAATTTCCGGCAGCTCTGTTATCTGGGGGCTGGGAGGTTCTTTTCTAACTCTCTTTCACTGAACAAATGGGCAGGTTGGTCTCGATAGGCAACTCGGATATCTCATCCTCACAGCCATCCTGGGGCAACTGCTGGGTAAGTCCTGGCTTTCTACAAACACATAGTTCTTCTTCTTCTCAGGAAACCCTCAGCAGTCTTATCGGGTCCATATGGGGAAGGAGTCCTGAATAACAGGAGAACACTGGGAAATGTCAGCTGACATCTGTGGTTTTCACTGGTTCTCTCAAAATGCTCTTACTTTTGAAAAGGAGAGAGGAGAGATACCTCAGGCCCCCTCTCCATCTTCTCTCTCCCCTTTGATCCATTCCTCTCTACCGCTCTCTTCAGATCCACCTGCTGTCACCATAGGAGATCTCAGCTGTCTCTGCTGTCTCATGTTTCTCGATTTCCAAAGCAAGTTAGCAGATCCTATCAGTGCTGCTACAGGGACTTTAAAGCACTCATCCCACTGACCCCTGAGGATCCTAGGGCCCTCAAGTCTGCCTCCTGCCTGGCACATCCCTGCCATGGCCTCCACTTTCCTCCTGGTTGTGAGCATATCAAGGGCTTGTCTTTCAAACACTGGTCTCAGCTGTGTGTTTACTCAGGGACGAAGGACGCCTCAGAGAAAACAGGGATAGTGCAGCAGGAGGAAGCTTTTTAATGCAGTTCCAAGGGCCCCTCAACATTACGGAGGGGTACTGGTACCAGCACACAAAAGACAAACATGACAGTCTGTTCCCTTCACCACTGGACAGTAGACTAAGGAACAGAAACACAGCACAGCTCTCCTCAGGGTCCATTCTGGTCTGAGATCTTGGAGCTCCTGTCCAAAACTAGTCTCCACCTTGCAGTGCCCAGGCCTCATGATGTTACTGTAGGGCAAGGGACAGGAAGCTTTCTCCTCCAGGGTTTTAAATCCATTTCTAATATGCTTATACAAGGCTTCCCAGTAGAGCTATTGAGCTTCCCTTTCTTCCAGGCACCATGGGGCAGACCACAGTCACCCAGCAAGAAGGACAAGTCAGTGCAGAGGAGAGAGGCACCTTCCAGATCACCTGCTCATACCAGGTCTCTAACCTTTATGGATTCTCCTGGTACCAGCAGAGCAAAGGCCAAGCTCCCCAGCTGCTCTCGTATCAGGCAGCAGCTGGCCCAAGGCAGAGCACCCGTCTCACCACGCTGCTGAACACCACAGAGAAATACAGCGTCCTGCAGCTGGAGGAAGTTGAGGTCTCTGACAGTACCTTGTACCTCTGTGCTGTGCAAGACACCCTGGTGCAAGGAGGTTCCTTGGCTGTGCAAGAAGCCAAGGGGAGGGAAGGGATGTGTGTGTGCAAGGCTGAGCTTGGGGGAAGGGGCCCTCAGCTCTCCCCTGGCAGCTCTGCTTCCCCTGGGCACCCAGGGATCTGCAGGCCAAAATTTTCTTCCAGGAGGGGACAGTGTCAGTGGTTTGAGATGAAGGAGAAGGTGGTGACAGAGTCTCAGGTCCTCTTGTTCTCACCATGGTTCACATGGTTTTTCTGCCCATTAGATATGGTGAGGGGGCAGGCAATGCAGGAGGTTGTGGCTGTTTGTTCAATGTTTCCTTGCTGCTGCACTTTCCTTTCTGTAATTCCCTGCTGTGCATTGCTTCCTCAGGTTTACCTGCAGGCCTGTCTCTTAGAGTACCTGCTCCGGGATGTGTCCCTCAGAGGTCAGAATTCAAAGTACAATGGAAAATATAAAGAGGATGTTGTGGGGCAACGCTCCTTCCTGGAATTGCATGATTATTACAATAGTGGATAATAGTCTGAACCACCTTGTAGATTCTCCTGTTGCTGCATCACCATGTGCTGGGATCCAGAGGACCTGCTCTCCCCAGTGCACTCTGCCAGTCCTTGGAGCCCTTCTCATGCCCTACCTCATGGGCCTGCCACGAGAAGACCCGGACTTGGGGTCAGCTGCCTCATGCCTGGGGGAAGCTCAGGCAGCACAGATGGATCATGGGGGTTTGGGCACTGGCTGCTGTCCTTGGGGTGCCCTGTCTGGTGGGAGCTAGGGGTGTGTGAGTGACAGGAGGGCTGTGGTGTGAGGGCTGGACAGGCTGAATTCAACATCAACCTTAGGGTCATCTTAGCCCTTTGAACTGTGTAACTGCTGGGCTGTGGGGTGATCTCTTTGGGGGATGGACGCTGTAGAGGTGACATGTCATTGCTATCTTTGCCCTTGAGTGCAGGTCACACCCCTCATTCTCAGGAGAGGTGGGAAGATGATGAGGAGAAGTTCTGGGGCTGTTTTAAAAGATTTTTCTGCATCCTTTGCTGGTATCTTTTGACTGAGTTTCTTTTCCTAGTACTAAAGCAAGAAAAACTCCCTTTTGCACAAACTTCTGAGCTACTAACCTCTCAGAGCCTCCAGGAGCATTGGGCTCCTCTCTAGGGGATAGCAGTGGTCAGGCGTCCTTTCTGCAGGACATGCTCTGAGGCCAAGGGCCTGTGTCTGAGCAGAGATGCCAGAAGGCAGAGCCCTATGGCCACTGGCTGTGGAGGAGCCAGGGATGTCTTCCTCAGCTTCAAGAAACAGTGCCTGAGAGTGCCCAACTGCCATGTGTCCCATCCTTCCCTTCCTCTCCAAATGCTGAAACATCTGCTTGGTCCCTGACTCGATCACCCACCAATCAAGAAAATGCCTTTTTTCCTCAGCAACTCGATACAATGTCCACCAATAAAAGGATTATGTGGAGGCAGAGGCTGGGATGCAGAAAGCTTTAATGACTCTGAAGAGGGAAATGAGTTCACTTTGACAGGAGGCAGCCAGAGCAGAGAGAGCACCAACAGCTGCCAAATGTCTGTGCCCATTGGCCATGGTGGAGATCCCAGAAGGGATCCATCATCATGGAGGGAGAGGGGCCAGCAGATCCCCCAGCTTGGTTTTGGAATTTTACAGCCCAGAAGAAGAGAAGAGAAGAAAGTCATGGGAGGGAGTAGAAGACAGGGGAGTTAGACTTTGGCCATGTTTTCAGAGAGACCCCGCTGCCCTCCCTTGGGAGGATGCTCAGCCTCTCTGAAATCACTGGCCAGGAGCTCTGTCCTCAGTCCAGCATGAGCTTCTGGGTTCCTGGTGGTCCTCGTCCGCGCTGTCACTGGTGGCTTTAGCAGGGGGGGCACCTTCTGCCACAGTAGCGGCTGGTAATGCAGGAGAGGTCAAAGCCCCCAGAGTTGATGGGCACTCCGTCACAGCTGAGGATGCTGCCAACAGCAGCGGAGGTGGAGGAGCCCACAACGGTGTTCTGTGGGAAGGAGCTGAGGATGGGTCCGGGCAGGGTCACCACCACGGGGGAGGGCTGGATGACGATGGTGGAGTTCTGGCACTGCCTGACACAGGGCTCATTGCAGCTGTTGGCCAGCGGGGTGGGGCCGCAGGGCCGGCAGCAGGGCTCACAGGGCTGGCACTGGTCACAGCAGGACATGTCTTGAGGCCCGAGGAACACCTGGGAGAGAGGGCAGGGAGGAAGAAAAACATGGGGACGTGTGAGGAGCAGCTTGTCACTGCACCATGAGGCAGCTACAGAACATGCAGTGCCTAAATCTGGAGTCTATGAAGAGATGAATGAGGGTTTCTTGGACTCATCCTGAGACGGATCAAAAAGAAGCACCAGCTGCTATGTGGCTACTGTCTACCCCTGAGTACAGAAGCCTCGTCACTACTGTTCCATCTTCCCTCCAAGCTTAACTCTCCCCACTCCCCTCTCACATGACAAGCAGCCCCAAGATCTGGTATAGAACAAAGCCAGTCTCAGCTGACAGGTTCACTGAAGTGAGACCTCCTTTGCGAGAAAGCAGAGAAGGAGAAGGGGCCTCGGACTCACCTGGTTCTCAAGGAGACGGACACAAGAGAAGTGGCTGAGAGAGTGAGGAGCTGGGCTGGCTTTTATCCTGGACCTTTACTGCCCCAGGCTGACAGAGGCATCCCTTGTAGAGGTGGTTATTATCTGACAAGCTCATCTTGAATGCAAAACATCCCACCTAATGCTATGGGCTGTGTTTTGCCTTATGGAATCATCTTTTCATTTCCTGCTTGATGTCAGGTACATTCCCCAGTGAAGGCATCTTTTGCATGACAGGATGAGAGGCCCAAGCATTTCCGGAGCATGCCATACAAACATGCACACACACATGCACACACACACACGCACACACACACAAAGCTAGACCTCTAGTAATTCAGAGTTTATTGAGAAGTCTCAAGACTCCCAAAGAGAGAGTCATATATACTGTCCACTCAAGTGTTGGACTTCAGAGAGTCATATTCTCCCAGCCCTGTTTCCAAGGGCTCCCTGTGGCTACGTGTCATGGTCCACTCAGTGGACTCGTGATGGTTCGTTTGCTACGATCTCGAAAGTGCAAAATTAAGGTGTCCAACACCAAAGGGGATAGCAGTAATCAAACAGTGAAACTTTATTGGGTTGCCTGTGAAGAGGCACGCGATAGTTAGAGATGGGTGAAAGAAAGGAGAAAAGTAAAGTCAAGTTTAGAGAGAAGAGGGAGAGAGGTTATAGCTACCACCGCTGATCTCATGACGTCCTAACGGTCCCGGGTCCAGCTGATCCTGCGTCGTCGATCGTCGTGGTCCTTGGTGGGGAAGCTTCCAATTTTCGTTGTCCAGAAGTCATCTTTTATGCTTAGTAACACACCTTGCTCCACCTCTGCCTCAGGGGTCTCCGCCCTTCTCAGAATTCAATTATCATATCTCCACCCCTCTCGAGCAAGGCCATCGCGCGTGCGCGGGGGGGAGTGTCCGAGGTGTGGTCAGTCTCGGAGGCGGGTAACCTTCAACCAGGAGGTGTGTTTTGGTATTATAATGAAGCAAAGTTCATCTGAGGTTCATGATTTCTTCATCGGTGTTATGGCAACAGTCGCGATCCATCTTTTTTGACAATGGCTATGCAATTATCACTAACCGCTCTAGCTAGACCCAGGTACCGAACAATAGCACAACACTCTTTGTACTACACGGCTCAGGCACCAAAGAACAGCACTGCACTGCCTGCACCACACGGTTCAGTACTCAGGAGAACAGCACAGCACTGGCTGTGCCACACAGTTCTGCATTCAGGAGCCTTTGCACCACATTCCGTTCCAGGGGTCGGCAGCTGTGCTCCAAACAGGCCGTTGTCGGGTATCTCACTGTCCATGTCCCTGATGACAATGTTGAGACAATGCTGATCTTCTGACCGACTCTTACACTGCGGGAAGACAGATCTGTGCTTGTTGAGAGCGGGAGATGCAATTGATGAGAGAATTGTGTCCAGCTTGAGCCCATTCACCCCAAAAAATCCTTTTCCCTGCTCTCTGTCTGTCCCTGAGTACCGTGGACATGGATGTGGGCTTTAGGCATGGGATGGAGGTGCTTGTAGGTGCTGGTAGGACAGCCTGTGGTTTCATTCCTGATCGCATGATGAAACAAGCCATGGAGATGTGACCAGGTAGGTCAGCCCTGCTGTGAGCTAATGCGAGCTGGGAAGTTCAGAGGTGACCATGGGTCAAGGGCAGGATCAGTGTCTCCAGAAAGAGGGTTCATTCCATTTGCCGTGTACATCTGCTTTGGGGTGGGATAAGTCCCGTGTGTGAGCTGACGTCTCTTCACTGACTGAGGGAAAGAGGAGGCCACGAAGATGGTGAGAGGGATGGAACACCTCTCCTATGAGGAAAGGCTGAGTGAGGTGGGATTGTTCAGCCTGGAGAGGAGACGGGTCTAGAGAGACCTTCTTGAGGTCTTTCAATTCTTAAAGGGGAGCTTATAAGAAAGACAGAGAAAGATGTTTTCAAAGGGCCTGTAGTAATAAAGAGGCAATGGCTTTAAACTGAAAGAAGGTAGATATAGATTGGTCATAAGGAAGAAGATTTTTCCTATGAGGGTTTTGAGACACTGGCAGAGATTTACCCAAGAAGTTGAGGAATCTCCATAATTGGAAGTGTCCAAGGTCAGGTTAGATGGGGCTCTGAGCAACCTGACCTAGTGAGAGATGTCCCTTCCCATGGCAGGAGGCTTGAACTAGATGGTCTTTCAAGGTCCCTTCCAACACAAACTCTTCTATGATTCTGTGAGTCTATGAATTATGCTGGTGAGTGAGTCTGGGCTGAAAGAGCCTTAACAAGGATGTGCTGGAATCTGAGTTGGTCCCACAGGGCTGGAAGGACATATCCCCTGAAGGGATCTTGTTCCATTTCACTCACAACTCCTTAATTACCTATATTTTCTAAGAGTGTGATGCATATTTACTAAGAGTGAGATCCAAAGCATGGCACAGAAGTCAGAAGAGACTCCCTCTCCCTCATGTGGAAGAGCTCATTTGGGCAGCGGGCATGGCAGCAGGAGGCTGCAGCAGCACTGCACAGCTCTGACTTCTATCCCCACACGACCTTCTTGGACGAGTGAAGACTACTGGTCAGGGGTGGAATGTGCCCGGCAAGGTGAGACAAGAGTGTCTTTCCAAATTGCTGCTAAACTGTGAAGGAGGAGTTTAAAGTAGGTATGGAGGGAGAGGTCTCCCACAGACTGAAGAGCAGGGATGTCACAAGGGTAGAAGAGGCATGCACGGGGGAACAGCATGCCAGGGGAGGCTCTCACACTTCCCCTGTGACGCAGGTGGTGGTGTACTTAGGTGGCGGCTATGCATTTCCTGCCCAAGAAGAGGAGGCAGATGACACCTTTGTCAGGCAGTTGGTGAAAGCCTCACAGTCACAAGCCCTGGTGCTCATCTGGTACCACGTCAGTACCTACTGCAGGAGGAAAATGGCTGGGCACAAGCAAAACAGGACATGTCTGGTGTGTATGGAATACAAATTTTTGATGCAGGCAATCCATGAATGGATTAAGGGAGAGGATCTCTTAGACTTGCTAGTCACAAAAGAGGAAGAACTGTTGGATGATGTAAAGTTCATGGGCAGCCTTGCCTGCAGTGACCAGGAGACTGTGGAGCTCAGGATCCTCAAAGGACTGACCAAGACAAACAGGAGGATTACTGCCCTGAATTCAGAAGAGCACGGCTTAGTCTCATCAGGGACTTTCCGACTTGGTATGCTGCCATGGGAAACTGCCCTGGAGCCCAGAGAGTCCCAGGAGAGGGGACTGACCTCCTCAGAGCACAAGGATGGTCCCTGCAATGTGCAAAGAGGTGAGTCAAGAAAAGCCAAAACGACTGTAGTAGACACTTACAAAGGAGGTGAAGGGAATCAGGCAAGATATCTCTGAGCCTATTGGCAGCAAAAGGAAGGCTGAATAGGTGAGGGCTCATTGGTCAGTGAGGAAGAGGACTTGGACAAATAACAAGGAAAAGGCTGATGTACTCGATGCCTGTTTACCTTCAGTTTTTATTGATATGGCTTCTCCGCAGGCCCACCATGTCCCTGAACCTTCCCACAGACTCTCAGGGAACGGAACACCACCCACAGTAGAAGAAGAAAGAACTAAGGAGCTCTTACTCTCATCTGGCCATACACAAGTTCATGGGATCATTTGGGGTGTATCCAAATGTGTTCAGGGAGTCTCTACTCAGTCCCTGAAAAGGACATACAGGAAATACTCTCAGAAGCCGTTCCTAAACTCATGAAAGGCTCAGGACGGGCTTGGAAGCAGCTCACATGAATTGACTGAGGCCAAATCATGCCTGAGCAACCTCATTGCTTTCTGTGAGGAGGTGACTGGGACTGTGGGGCAGGGGAGAGGCACTGGCTTGGCTGTACCTGGATTTTAACAACAGCTTTGACATACCCTCATGGGTGCACACACATGCACACCTATACCCACACCAAGGTACGCACACACACAGAGGCATGAACACACACAGACATGTGTCATATCTGTGCTCTTGTAAAGAGGTGTGTGCACACAGGTTTCCAAAGGAGTCCATGAGCAGACACAGGCACAGCCTCCCCACAAACCAACATGTACACACAGATATTCAACACACATGCTGACATATATGCATCCTCCTTAACCCAGGGGTGTGCAAACAAATTTACCTGTACGCTGATGTACAGCGACACGCAGGCAAAAAAGCACATACCAACACATATATGTGCCCACACACTTACATATCTGCAGACCAATGTCACATCCATCCATGCTCAGCTACATGAAGACACGTGCATGTGATAAAACACATACGCCCTCATCAACAGACGTGCACAAACACACCCGCAGCCAATATTTGTGCACACTCCTGCTTGCCTGTGCATTACCCCAGGCACACACAGGCACACGTATGTGCAAATGGACACGTGAGCACAGCCAGAAGAACATGTATGTGAGCATGACCATGCACACACAGCACTGACAACCAGGAAGTTCAATGCCAGCTCTCAGCCTCTTGCGATGACAAATCCTAGGCAAGTCCTTCAGGCCCTAGACTTAAGGCAATGAATCAGTTCCTGGCCATTCCCATCAGTTTTAATGAGAACAAGGGTTTGACTGTGCTTCATTCTGGTGTTTCCTCACTAGAAAAGCGAGAGATGAAGCTGCCATGGCCTTTCCAGGCATTCAGCTTCTCTGTGTCCCAAGTCTGTGTGTCAGGGATAACATAAAAACTGGAGAACCATATTGCTGCAGCCACAAAGAATCCCCACATTGCAAGTGAGACAACTCTTACAGCCTTAGATGCTCCCAGCTGTGCTCAGTGGTCTCCTGAAGGGAGATGTGGGGGTGGGGGACAGGCCCCTGCTCTGTAAAGGAAATGGTGCCTCAGTGGTGTATTCACACAGCAGCAGAGCGTGGTGTCCCCTGGGACAAGCCAGACTCTCTACAGGTTGCAGACACTGGGGCTGGGGCAACAGAAATGAGAGTGTCTGGTTCCAGTAAGAGAGGTACTCAGCTTCTTCCAAGCGTTCCTTAAAATGCCCATTATTAGTGCTAAGACAAGAAAGGAAAGCAGGATTATGTCTGTGACCTTACATCCCTTCACGTGCTGGAAAGCCTGAGCTGCTCTACATCAGCTGCTCTCCCAGAATGAGAGAATCACAGAACAGCTGAGGTTGGAAGGGACCTCTGGATGTCATCTGGTCCAAGCCCCCTGCTCAAACATGGCCACCTAGAGCCAGTTGCCCAGGACCGTGTCCAGGTAGTTTTGGATATGGGAAGGCCTTTGACCTCCCTGGGCAACCCACAGCAGTTGTCAGTCACTCCCACAGCACAGTATAATTTGTTGCCCCCTTTCTAGAGTACAGGACACTGTGTATGTCTCATCCACACATGGATTACCCCATTTTGGTCAGTCAGGCTTTCAGAGCATTTTCTTCAAATGGAAGCAGATCTCGTCATCATTTCAGCTGTCTAACAGTAGAAACTGGCCAGCGTTGGCAGTGAAGAAATACCAACAAATTTCACATCCACTTTTCTTAGGGTGTAAATCAAGGTGCACAGCACAGGAATAAGTGTGATGTAAAGAACAGCTCCTACTCTGTCAGTCAATGGTTTAAATCACCATAAATAAAACCCAACCTCTGGCACAAATGCCCTTAATTTGAAGTGTAAAGCCTGCATGGATCCTGTGGCCTTTTCCTACCTTTGCAAGAGCTCTTTAGTTGGGTCGGCAAACCAGGGGTCATGCCAGGAGTCAGTGGCAGCACTTTGGCAGTGCTTTGGCCAAGGGTCTTACTCATCTGTCAGAAACAATGCCATCCATCCCTCATCCAGAAGGAAAATTTCAGAGAGTATCATCATTGCCAAGGACCTTCCCCTTGTTACAAGGTTCAGTGTGGTAGTGTAGGAGGTCTATATGGATGATGATGTTCGTCATTAGCAGCATGACTAGGGAAAAAAATTTCAGACATGCAAGTGAAACGCTGCTATAGAGCCTTTGGCCTTCAGGTGTTCTGAGCTGTGCTTCATGAGCCAGCCTCAAGACATTCAGCAGCATGGGTGACTTTTCCCTGCTAGTCCCATCCATGTGTGCTGGCCATGGCCCCTAGATTGAGCGGTGGAGGGCAGAGGAAGGTGGAGTAGCAGCTCTGGGCCATCCCAAGGGCTCTTCCCTTCTTTACCACTCTTGCCATTCTGCAAAGCAAATCACCTTTCAGAGCCCAAAGCCAACCCCCTGCCAAGGCAGTGCAGCTCCAGCCATAGCAAGAGGAACGCTCTTGCTCAGGAGCTGATGGGGCTGCTGAGCCCTCAGAGCCTCCTGCCTTTCTGGGCATTTGTGCACAGAGACACAACAAGGCAAGGTCTCCTTGTGCCCTCACCCCCTTCCACCCAGAGCAACACCCTTCTCCTTTGGCAGCTTGGGGCGTGTCCACACAGGGAAGGACCACATGGAGGCCAGGCTTGAATGCAGCAGAACTTTAATGAGTCAAAAGAAGGAAATAAATTCACTCCAAGTGGAGGTCAGCAGTGCAGAGAACCCCAGGTGCAGTTAAGAATCTGCAGTCCTTGGCCATAGAGAAGTTTCTGCATGATGTCTGTCTGCCTGTCCCAGGGAGGAAGACGAGATAGATGGGCCTTCCCCAGTTGGTGCTGGGGTGCGTGAGGGGAGAGGTAGTAAACAAAGAAAAAGGAAAGAAAGGCAAAACCATTCCGCTATCCCAAAAGCAACCTCCAAAATATTAATCCTCTACCCAGCACCATGTTCTGAGTTCCTCAAGCTGTTTCCTGGGGTTTGTCGGCACCTTTAACAGGGTGGGCACCTTCTGCCACAGTAGCGGCTGGTAATGCAGGAGAGGTCAAAGCCCCCAGAGTTGATGGGCACTCCGTCACAGCTGAGGATGCTGCCAACGGCAGCGGAGGTGGAGGAGCCCACAACGGTGTTCTGTGGGAAGGAGCTGAGGATGGGTCCGGGCAGGGTCACCACCACGGGGGAGGGCTGGATGGCAACGGTGGAGCTCTGGCACTGCCTGACACAGGGCTCATTGCAGCTGTTGGCCAGCGGGGTCGGTCCGCAGGGCCGGCATGGCAGGCACTGGTCATAGCAGGACATGTCTCTGAGGGTGGAGGTGCACCTGGGTAGAAACAGGGAGGAAGCAGAGCACAAGGGTGGGTGAGGAGCTGCCTGGTTACCCTGTCATAGAGGAGATAAGGCCTATACTTAGTGGGGAGATGAAAGTTTTGTCAATAGCCACAAGGTCTTCATTCCCCCACAAAGAACAGCCTGGCTAAACAAAGGTCTCTCCTTATGCATAAACTTAAACTCTACTCAGCCCCCCAGCCTCTATAAGCACACCATGTCCCCACTTCTCTCTGTCATGACAAGAAAATCCAAACCCCAGGACAGGACAGAGCAATATTAGCTGGGATGTCTCTCAAGTGCAGATCTCCCTTTGGAAGAGGACGAGAAGGGGCTTCAGACTCACCTGGTTCCCAAGCAGAAGGAGCCAAGAGAAGTGCATGAGAGAGCAGGGACTTGGGCTGCCTTTTATACCTGCCCTTCACTGCCGCAGGACCAGAGGCACCTTTGCAGAGGTAACAATTTTCTGACAAGCTCATCTTGAATGCAAACCATCGCAGCTAATGCTATGGGCTGTGCTTTCATTTCCTGCACTGCTCCTTTTCATTTCCAGGTTTGTGCCATGCCCATTCCCCAGTGAAGGCTTGTTCTGAGCACTGGGATGAAAGGCCCCAGGATTTCTAGGGCAGGAATGCAGCAGTGCTGGCAGAAGACTCAGCTCAAGTGTTGGATGTTTTCAGAGCAGGCAAGTGATGTCAGTCTGGGTCACTCTGGTGGGGCTGTTTGAAGTGTTGTTCTCAGGAAAAAGCTGCACCCATCCTCAGATGGATGACGTGGGCTCCTGTGCATGAGGTTCTGCCACAGTCCTTCTCCTTCCCTGCCTCCCTCCTCAGCTCACCTCAGTGGTCACTTGTTGTTGCCTCCCCAGGTGTAGGTGTTGTGCTGCTGGGGTTTGACCCCATCCTGCCTAACACTGCCCAGTCCCCCGGGATCCTCAGCAGAGTCCATGGACCCTTTTGTTCCCATGTATGTTCTTTCCTTGTCTTTACTTGTAAGCAGATGTGTTTGTGTGCATGCACATGGGAGCAAAGATTTGTGTATAATTCCATGCAGGTGTGCACAATGTGTGTATGTGTGACCTTGTGTGTCCTTCATCACAAGGGAATGTGCTGCTCATGGCAGGGACACTCTCCTCTGCTCTGTCCATGAGCACCACAAAGCAGCAGGTTGCCAGGGTCAGAAGGAACCTGAGTGCAGCTGAACGGTGATGGCACCAGCCTGCTAGAGATGTGTCCAGGGAAGACGCTCTGAAGTGCAGCCCCTGGATCCTGAGACCTCCTTTTCTTGTTCCTTCAAACTTACGCTCCGCTGCTGCCAATGTCAGGCCACTACAAGGATGGTTTCACTCCAGCTTGGCTCCTTAGTTTAATTCAGTGTAACAGCAGTGGGAGTGCCTCAGCACGGCTGGCAGTGCCCCCTCCCTGCCTCTCCAGGCCAGGACACAGCTGCTCTCCCCAGCTCTAGAGAGTTCAGAAGGACGGGGATTGCTTTCTGGGCAAGGAGAAAGGCTGAGGAATCCTGCTGACCATGTGCTGGCCATCCCTGAGTGCATCTGCTTCCCGTGCAGTGTCGGTGGTGCCTGGGGTGGGACACATCAAAATGTACATTTGTAGATCATCGGTCTGGTGCTGTATCAGGCAGGACCTGAGACCTTGGAGCAAACAGATAAGGAATGAACAGAACAGAGAGCCTGATATCGCTGTGCTGTGAGGGGAAGGACAGACCCTGTGACTCTCACAAGAAAGCCAAAGACATCGTGGCTGCCTTGGACTTCAGCCCACAAGGACCACAAGGGAAGGGGCATTAGGTTTGACACCACATCCGCCAAAGCCTGCTGCTGCCCCACAGGGCTGTCCAGAAGAGACTCTCTTTCTGACATGGGCTGTGTACAGTGGGTAAATGTTCTAAGCCCATCTGCCCTCCTGAATATTTGTCTGCCTGGGCTCAGGCCCAGCTTGGACACAGTGCAGCCAAGGCTTCCCCCCTTCCCTTGAGTGACCTCGGGGAGATCAGTGCCAGGGAGCTCTGCTGGGAGAGCTCAGTCAGGGCTGATTCCCCTCTCCGTGGAGCTGCTGCTGAGCTGAGGCTCTCGTGTAGCTGAGGGAAACCTTGCTGGTGTCTCAGGAGGTACCAAGCACTGTGGACAAGGAAAGGGCAGGGGAGGTGTGTACCTACAGTTTAGCAAGACCTTGATAGCTCCTTTCATATTTCATTTATGATGAAATTTGTAAGAGATGTGTTCAGTGACAGGATGATAATGTGGGTGGAATATTGGCTGGACTACCAGGCTCAATGGCTGTTGATGAGTGGTGCAAATCTCAGCTAGCAGTCACTTACTGTTGGTCGTTGTCAGGGATCAGCAGTAGGATCAATACACCAATTGTTTCATTAACACACCATGAGCAACTGAAAGGTCAGAACTTCCTGCAAGTTTGGGGATGACACCCAACCACAGGCAACAGGCAGACATTGATCTCTGTCAGCAAATTGTTCCCAGCAGATCCAGGAAGTAAGAGTTCAAAGGAAAGAGAGAAGATGGACTGGACTGTGGAGGTCCTCTGACATGAATCGAGGCTTCTGGAAGAGAGAGATTTCTAGTTAAGCAAGAGGCAAAGAGAAAGAATTAGAACTGGAATGGATTTCGCAGGGAAATTCTGCAATCTCCGTCCTGGGGCAGACTGATCTAATGGGATTTATTCCAAGCAACAGTTGGTCCAAACAACCTCTGCAGGTCCCTGCTCAGCTACAGTGTGAATGTGTGATTCCCCCTGTCCCCTGCCCTCCCTGAAGCCTGCACGCCCAGGTCACCCTTGGCCTCCCATCCCCTCTGCTAGAGAGCAGCTCGGAGGCATTGTGCTCGGCCTGCAGAGGGGCAGCTGAAGGGAGGCTCTCAGCCTCCTCCGTGCCATGGGCAGGAGGTGAGTGGCTGCTGTTTGCAGGCGCTGAGCTCGGGGACAGCTCTGGGAAGCTGCTGCATGTGCTGGGCCAAGGCCCTGCTGCTGCCCCAGGCTGCAGCTGGCGCTGGGCAGGCTTCTTCTTGCTGGGGAGCCCTTGCTGGAGGAGGGAGAGAGTGGGATTGCCGGGAGCGCAAGTGGTGGCGGTGCAGAGCCGCTGAGCACTCTGAGCCCGGGCGAGCCCCCGAGCGGCGCCGGCGCAGGGCTCAGCCCCGGGGCGGAGCTGGCGGCGGCCGAGAGGAGCGGAGGCGGCGGAGAGGAGGCGCCGCGGCCGGAGCAGAGAGCCGGGGCTGGCGGGGGGCAGCGAGGCGCGGGCGGCGGAGCGGCGGGATGCGGCGGGGCCGGGGCGCAGGGCTGGCGGGGCTGGCCGCGGTGCTCCTGGGTGCGCGGGGCTGGCGGCGGCGGCTGGGACAGGGGCTGCGGGGGCCGGGGCTGGGCCGGGTCTCGCCTGTGACCCTCCTGCTCCTCTTGAACCTTATTCTCTTCTCTATCCTCCCTTCTGTCCCCAACGAGGTCGTTCCCTCCCAGCTTGCTTCTCTATTCTGTTACTCCACTTCTGCATCCATCCATCCATCCATCCATCCATCCATCCATCCATCCATCCATCCGTCCCAGCCAATCTCTTTTCCTCAGTCCACTCTCCTCTTCCTCACTCGGACTGTCCTTCCAAACATCCCTCATACAATCCTGTCCCCAAACAACCACTCTCAGAGGAATTGTTTCTCCATCCTGTGTTCTCAGATCACACCCCTATCATCTGTGAAGTGTCCCCTTCTCCCCTCTCCCGCTGCACATGTTCAGCTGAAGCAAAGGGATTCTTCTTTTCTCCTCGGCAGTGGCTGCGGGCAGAGCCCAGGTGCAGCAGGAGCCGTCGGCAGAGACCAACGAGGGCACCGGCGTCACCATCAACTGCTCCCACCCCAACATCCAGTCTTACGACTACATCCACTGGTACCGTCAGCTCCCGGGCCGAGCCCCCACATTCCTCGTGAGCTCTTTTCAGGGCTCCAAAGATCTGCAGGCCCCGCCGGGGCGGCTGTCGGTGGCGGCAGACCGCCGGTCCAGCGCCCTGTGGCTCGCCCGGCCCCGGCGCGGGGACGCGGCGGTGTATTACTGCGCGCTGGGAGACACGGGGAGAGGAGCCGGGGCTGCGGCCGGGCACGAACCGCCGCGGGCGGGGCCGGGCGGGGCCGGCGGGGGCGGGGGGACAGCCCCGGGCGGGCCCGCCAGGGGGCGCTGCCGCTCCGCCCGCCGGGGCCGCCTCGCCTCGCCCGGCCCCGCCTGTCCCTGGGCCCCGGGCCGCTTCCCCCGCCCGCCCGGCCCCGCCACCAACACCGGCACCACCAGGCCCCCCCAGCAGTCAAGGCCTGGCCTCAGCACCTCTTCTCATTGACGGCCGCTGCGGGTCTGTGCTCCCGAGGCCACCAAAGAGCCGCGCTTGGGCAGCGCTGCCCAGGGACAGGCAGACGGGCTGGGCAAGGCAGGCAGGGCAGGGCGGGCTTTCCCCCAGGCTCTCTTGCTGCCTCCCGACGGGCTCAGACTCTGCTGCCTAACGGGGCATCCTCGGGCCTGTCTGTAACGGCCGGCCAGCTCTGCCTCAGAAATGCCTCGCCCAGGGGACAGAGTCCCAGAGCTTTTGCCCTTCCCGGGCACATGCACCAAGGGCTCCCCCAAGGCTGTTAGTACCGCCAACAGCCTCCCTGCACGTTCGACGGAGCCAATTAGCAACGGGGCAATTAAGAAGCCAACGCAGCCAGGAAGTACCCGGTGCAGCAGAGCTCCTCCTGCCCACGGGCAGCCGGGCAGCCCTCGGCTCACACGGAACATACAGGGCCCCTCCTCGGGCTCCGGCCTTTCCCCCCGAGGACAGCCAAGGGAACCCCGAGCAGGTGCTTTCCTCTGCCCCGGCCCCACGGGCACTCCAGGGCTGAGTTGCTAATGAAAAGCTTTCCTTGAGAAAGAACAGCCAGAAGGGGTTGCACATTTCGTTACTTTGTAAAAGCTCCAATATACAATGAAAAACTGCATCCTCCAGCTACAGGCTGTCACGGATCTTTCAGAATGTTTCTGCTCATGTTACAGATTCATCGCACGGAGTCAGGAGTTCAAGCTCCACAGCCAGAGGAGAAGCAGATGTCGAGGTCACAGGCACCTTCATCGCTCCCCTCAGTGGCGCAGTGTTGAGACCACGAGCCTGTTTGACAGGATTCAGGTCTTTCTGATTTGAGGCCCAGGAGACACAGGAAAAGCCTGGTCTGGGCACCTGAGGTGGGTTAAACTTGGCTGGGTGCAATGTTCCCCACCAAGCTGCTCTATCACTGCCCCTCCTCAACTGGGCAGGGGAGAGAAGATATTACCAAAGCCTCGTGAGTTGAGATAAGGAAGGAAAGATCACTCAGCAATTACAGGCTTAAGGAGCCAACACAGCTCTTCAAAGTCCATGGTCAGAGGGTTCCAAGGCACAGAGTGAAGGATCAGCTGTGGTGCCTGTCCCAGCTGCACTTTGTAACTGTGTTTGCAGGGAACTACTGGCAGGGGGACAAACAAGGCAGAGCCACAGGCATGGCCAGGCCAGCACATGGATCAGCCCCATGGTCACATGGCATCAGCCCCTCTTGTCCCTGTTTCCAGCTCTCCTCCCATGCCTGCTCCACGCCAAACTGCCTTGATCTGTGTCTCTGCTGCTTCCCCTAAACAACCCATGCACAGCCCCTTGCACAGTCCCCCAATTCTTTTCCACTGCATCCCATAAGGAGATTTTCCCTGTAGGCAGAAACACCCCAGAGTTCCTAAGATGATCCTCTCTTCTCACTCTTCTCAGAAGTGTCACGTCCAGACAAAGAGGCTGATCAGTTGTAACGAGAGGGATGTGGATAAGATTTTTGTGAAGCAAAGGGTTGTGCTGGATGTCCTCCTGCCACAGAGAGGTCATGTCTCTGACTCTGGCTGGGATGTTTACAGCATCTGCTGTTCCCAGAGACATTTCCCTTGAAGGGCCTCATCCATGGTGTGGGGAGAAGGGAGAGAAAATCCCTGTGGGCACAGAGAGTCACACTCCTGCTTCCAGGTGCCTGGTTCCTGGTTCCACCTCCCTTCAGACACTACTGAGGAGGGACAAGGAGCACCTGAGGGGCTGCAAAGGGGCCTGTCTCCAACCCTGAGAGAGGTGGGTGCAAGCCCCTGTCTCTGGTTGGACACTGGATGGCAGGAGATGTTCATTATGGAGTCCAGAACTGGATCCAGCACTCCAGAAGTGGCCTCACCAGCATTGAGTAGAGAGGAAGGATCAGGTCCCTTGTCCTGCTGGTGATGCTCTTCCTACTGCAGGCCAGGATGCTGTTGGCTTTCCTTGCCACGAGGGTGCATTGCCACAGCAGACTCGGGAACAATCCTGAGCTGCTGAAAGTGAGCTGGACACAGCACTGAGTATTCAGGAGAAGTATTGCAGCTGCTTGTCCAAATCTTGCTCTTCCCTCAGTGTCCACCAGTGACCCCTCTTGGAGAAGGGGGCTCTTGGTAGGAGACATGACTGCTCCTGTGGGATTACCTCCTTGCCAAAAGAAACCCAAGGAAGGCAAATGTCCTCCTAGCCCTGCTTCTGGGGATCAGTGAAAGCCTCAACTTGTGACAAAGACCCATGAGCCAGGCACTGGACAAGATGCTCTGTTCAACCCCTTGAGGTCTCCCCCTGCTTTTCATGTCTCTCCTGCAGCTGTGGGAAGTCAACAGCACTTGGCTGGGGGAGTCCCTGTGTCTCTGAGTCCCTGTGAGTTCTTTGCCCAACAGTAAACTGCTGGTGGCTGCAGTTCTGGGATGTGCATTTCTGGGTTCTAGTGTGTCCCTCTGTGCACACATCTCTTATTATGCTCAGTCTGTCTGTTCCTGGAGTGGGGAAGCTGTGGGATGAGCTGGAAAAATCCGCCATGGTGGCAGACCAACATGTCCTAATTACGAGAGTGGGGTCAGCTCAGTAGGCCATGACAGTGGATGTTGACAGTGAGGCCGCTTGAGGTGTCAAAGAAATTTCCGTTTTTGTGGAAGACAGTGGGTGTCTTATGTGTCCAAAGGAGAGATGGGCCAGAGGGAAAGAGAAGGAGGCAAAGAGAGTGAGGCACCTGGAGAAAAATGTCTCTGTGAGGTTCTGCAAGAGATATGAGAAGTCCCCTTATCACCTGAGTGGGGTAAGAATGATAAGATTTGGATCCCACCTGGTGGTGGAATTCAGGTCTGTCCTCATGCTGGGATGTTCCCAAAGAGCTGTGAGAAAATGTTCAGGGTCTTGCAGGAAAGGCAGGACATCTGGGAGAGCAAACAATAAATACGTTGGAATATGGGAGCACAAAGTAACTCATTGCAGAATGATATTTCACATGACCTGAGTGCTTTTCTACACCTGTCTTATCTCTGTCTTATCTCTGAGCTTGGGGGAAGGGGCCCTCAGCTCTCCCCTGGCATCTCTGCTTCCCCTGGGCACACAGTGATCTGCAGGTCAAAATTTTCTTCCAGGAGGGGACAGTGTCAGTGGTTTGAGATGAAGGAGAAGGTGGTGACAGAGTCTCAGGTCCTCTTGTTTTCGCCATGGATTACATGGTACATCTATCCAAATGCTCTGGTGAGGGGGCAGGCAATGCAGGAGGTTGTGGCTGTTTGTTCAAAATTTCCTTGCTGCTGCTCTTTCCTTCCTGTTATTCCCTGTTGCACATTGCTTCTTCAGGTTTTCCTGCAGGCCTGTCTCTTAGAGTATCTGCTCCAGGGTGTATCCCTCAGAGGTCAGAGGTCAAAGTAAGATGGAAAACATATCATGTCATGGGGCAATGCTCCTTCCTGAAATTGCATGATGATTCCAATTTTGGATAATAGTCTGAACCACCTTCTGGAATCTCCTGTTGTTGCATGGTCATGTGCTGAGATCCAGAGGACCTGCTCTCCCCACTGCACTCTACCAGTCCTTGGAGCCCTTCTCATGCCCTACTTCATGGGCCTGCCAGGAGAACACCTGGCCTTGGGGTCAGCTGCCTCATGCCTGGGGGAAGGCCAGGCAGCACAGATGTACCATGGGGGTTTGGGCACTGGCTGCTGTCCTTGGGGTGCCCTGTCTGGTGGGAGCTGGGGGTGTGTGAGTGACAGGAGGGCTCTGGTGTGAGGGCCAGACAGGCTGACTTCATCAACCTTAGGGTCATCTTAGCCCTTTGAACTGTGTAACTGCTGGGCTGTGCAGTGAACTCTTTGGGGGATGGAGGTTGTAGCGGTGACCTGTCATTGCTATCCTTGTCCTTGAGTGCAGGTCATAACCCCTCATTCTGGGGACATGTGGGAATATGAGGAGGATTAGTTCTGGGGCTGTTTTAAAGGATTTTTCTCACATCAATCCCACTCCTGCATCTTTTGCAGACATCTTTTGACTGAGCTTCTTTTCCTACCATTAAAGCTAGAAAAACTCCCTTTTGCACAAACATGTGAGCTACTGACCTCTCAGAGCCTCCAGCAGAATTGGGCTCCTCTCTAGGGGATAGCAGTGGTCAGGTTCCCTTTCTGCAGGTCATGCTCTGAGGCCAAGGGCCTGTGTCTGAGCAGAGATGCCAGAAGGCAGAGCCCTATGGCCACTGGCTGTGGAGGAGCCAGGTATGACTTCCTCACCTCCAAGAGACAGTTCCTGAACAGTCCCCACTGCCATGTGTCCCATCCTCCCCTTCCTCTCCGAATGATGAACGAAACATCTGCTTTGGTCCCCAACCCGATCACCCACCAATCAAGACAATGCCTTTTTTCCTCAGCAACTCGATACAATGTCCACCAATAAAAGGATTATGTGGAGGCAGAGGCTGGGATGCAGAAAGCTTTAATGACTCTGAAGAGGGAAATTGGTTCACTTTGAAAGGAGATGGCCAGAGCAGGGAGAGCACCAGCAGCTGCCAAATGTCTGTGCCCTTTGGCCATGGTGGAGATCCCAGAAGGGATGCATCATTATGGAGGGAGAGGGGCCGACAGATCCCCCAGCTTGTCTCTGGGGTTCTTACAGCCCAGAAGAAAGACAAGACAAGAAAGAGATTGGAGGGAGGAGAAGGCAGAGAAGTTAGACTTTGGCCATGTTTTTAGAGAGACCCTGCTGCCCTCCCTTGGAAGGATGCTCAGCTTCTCTGAAATCACTGGCCAGGAGCTCTGTCCTCAGTCCAGCATGAGCTTCTGAGTTCCTGGTGGTCCATGTCCGGGCTGTCATCAGTGGGTTTAGCAGGGGGGGCACCTTCTGCCGCAGTAGCGGTTGGTAATGCAGGAGAGGTCAAAGCCCCCAGAGTTGATGGGCACTCCGTCACAGCTGAGGATGCTGCCAACGGCAGCGGAGGTGGAGGAGCCCACAACGGTGTTCTGTGGGAAGGAGCTGAGGATGGGTCCAGGCAGGGTCACCACCACGGGGGAGGGCTGGATGACGATGGTGGAGCTCTGGCACTGCCTGACACAGGGCTCATTGCAGCTGTTGGCCAGCGGGGTGGGGCCGCAGGGCCGGCAGCAGGGCTCGCAGGGCTGGCACTGGTCACAGCAGGACATGTCTTGGGATCTGAGTTGTACCTGTGAGAGAGGTCAGGAAGGAAATAAAACACAGAGATGCATCATGAGCACCTTGCCACTGCAGTATGAGGCTGTCCTGAGGTGTATGAGGGCTTCTTGACCTCTTCCTGCCAGAGTCCAAAAAGAGCCGGCAGCTCCTATGTTGCTACTATCTACCCCTGAGAACAGAATCCAAGACAGTACTGTCCCAGACTCCCTCCAAGCTTAATCTCTCCCCCTCTCCCATGACAAGCAGCCCCAAGATCTGGTATAAAACAAAGCCAGTCACAGCTGACAGGTTCACTGAAGTGAGACCTCCTTTGCGAGAAAGCAGAGAAGGAGAAGGGGCCTCAGACTCACCTGGTTCTCAGGGAGAAGGAGGCAGGAGAAGTGGATGAGAGAACGAGGAGCTGTGCTGGCTTTTATCCTTAACCTTTACTGCCCCAGGCTGACAGAGGCATCCCTTGTAGAGGTGGTTATTATCTGACAAGCTCATCCTGAATGCAAAACATCCCACCTAATGCTATGGGCTGTGTTTTGGCTTCCGGAATCGTCTTTTCATTTCCTGCTTGATGTCAGGTACATTCCCCAGTGAAGGCATCTTTTGCGTGACAGGATGAGAGGCCCAAGCATTTCCGGAGCAAGACATGTCAGCATGAGGAGAGGACTCACCTCACATGCTGGAGGAACCCAGTATGGGAGACTCAAGCTAGACCAAACAGCTGGCTTAGACAACACACACAGACACACAAGCATGTGCACGTGCACACACACGCGCAATCACACACAGAAATCTAAACCTCTAGTCTTTCAGACTTAATTAAGAAGACTCAATGCACCCCAAGAGAGACATATACACTGTCCACACACGTCTTGGACTGGACAGAGTCATCTTCTCCCAGCCCTGTTTGCAAGGGTTCCCTGTGGCTGAGGGAAGACTGATCTGTGCTTGGTGAGAGCGGGAGATGCAACTGATGAGAGTAACATGCCCAGCTTGAGCCCATTCACCCCACAAAACCCTTTTCCCTGCTCTCTGTCTGTCCCTGAGTACAATGGACATGGATATGGGCTTTAGCCATTGGATGGAAGTGCTTCTAGGTGCTGGTGGGACAGCCTGTGGGTTCACTCCTTGTCGCATGATGAAGCAAGCCATGGAGGTGTGACCAGGTAGGCCGTCCCTGCTGTGAGCTTATGTTAGTTGGGGAGTTCAGAGGCCACCATGGGTCAAGGGCAGGATCATTGTCTCCTCAACCTTCTCGCAGACTCTCTGGGAATGAGACACCACCCACAGTAGAAGAAGAAAGAACTAAGGAGCTCTTACTCTCATCTGGATATCAGAAGTTCATAGGATCACTTGGGTAGTAACCAAAGGTGTTCAGGGAGCTGACAGGACACTCTCTACTCAGTCCCTGGAATGGAGATGGAGGAAACACTCTCAGAAGCTTTTCCTAAACTCATGAAAGGCTCAAGAAGGGGCTTGGGATCAGCTGACATGAGTTGAGTGAGGCCAAATCATGCCTGAGCAACATCAATGCTTTCTGTGAGGTGGTGGCTGGCACTGTGGGGAAGGGGAGGGGCACTGCCTGGGCTGTGCCTGGATTTTAGCAAGAGCTTTGACATACCCTCATGGGTGCACACACATGCACACCTATACCCACACCGAGGTACGCACACACACGGGCATGCACACAAACAGACATGTGTCATATCTGTGCCCTTGTAAAGAGGTGTGTGCACACAGGTTTCCAAAGGAGCCCATGAGCAGACACAAGCACAGCCACCCCACAAACCAACATGTACACACAGATATTCAACACACATGCTGACATATATGCATCCTCCTGCACCCATGGGTGTGCAGATATACTTGCACGCTCATGTACAGCGATGTGCACACATAAAAGCACATACCCACACACACCTGTGCCCACACACATATCTGCAGACCAATGTCACACTCGTCCACGCTCACCTGCATGAAGGCACATGCATGTGATAAAACACATACGCCCTCATCAACAGATGTGCACAAACACACCCGCAGCCAATATTTGCGCACACTCCTGCTTGCCTGTGCATTGCCCCAGGCACACACAGGCACACGTATGTGCAAATGGACACATGAGCACAGCGAGAAGAACATGTATGTGAGCATGAACATTCACAGACGCCACTGAGAACCACGAAGCCTATGCCAGTTCTCAGCCTCTCGGGATGACTCTAGGCAAGTCCTTCAGGCCCTACAGTTAAGGCAGTGGGTCGGTTCCTGGCCATTCCCATCAGCTTTAGTGAGATCAAGGGATTGACTGGGCTTCATTACTGTGTTTTTTTACTAGAAAATTGAGAGACGAAGGTGCCATGGCCTTTCCAGGCATTGAGCCTCTCCGTGTCCAGGGTCTGTGTGTCAGGGATAACGTAAAAAATAGAGAACATCCATATTGCTGCAGCCACAAAGAATCACCACATCACAAGTGAGAAAATTCTTACATCTGTGCTGTTCTTACTGATTTCCTGAAGGGAGACATGAGGGTAGGGACAGGCCCCTGCTCTGTAAAGGAAATGGTGCCTCAGTGGTGTATTCACACAGCAGCAGAGCGTGGTGTCCCTGGGACAAGCCAGACTCCACACAGACTGCAGACACTGAGGCTGGGGCAACAGAAATGACAGTGGCTGGTTCCAGTAAGAGAGGAACTCAGCCTCTTCCAAGCATTCCTTAAAATGTCATTAATTCGGGCTAAAGATAGAAAGAAAGTGAGAATAGTACAGATAACCTTACATGCCTTCAGATGCTGGGAACCCTGAGCTGCTCTACATCAGCTGAACTCCCAGAATGAGAGGATCACAGAACAGCTGAGGTTGGAAGGGACCTCTGGATGTCATCTGGTCAAAACCCCCTGCTCAAGCAGGGCCACCTCAAGCCAGTTGCACAGGACTGTATCCAGGCGGTTTCTGTGTATGTCTAAGGAGGGAAGATCAGTGACCTCCCTGGGCAACCCACACCAGTTGTCAGTCAGTCCCACAGCACAGCACAATGTGTTGCCCCGTTGCCAGGGCACAGGACACTGTGCATGTCCCATCCACACATGGATTACCCCATTTTGGTCAGCCAGTCTTTTAGAGCATTTTCTTCAAATGGAAACAGATCTCGTCATCATTTCAGCTGTCAAACACCACAGCCTGGTAAGTGTTGGCAGTGAACAAATACCAGCAGCTTTCACGTCCTTGTTTCATGGGGTGTAAATCAAGGTGTACAGCACAGGTTTAAGAATGTTGTAAAGAACAACCACTGTTTTTGTTGATGGTATAAAACACTGTAAAACACCCCAACCTCTGGCACAAATGCCCTTAATTTGAAGTGTAAAGCCTGCATGGATCCTGTGCCCTTTTCCTATCTTTCCAAGAGCTCTTTAGTCGGGCCGGCAAACCAGAGGTCATGTCAGGAGTCAGTGGCAGCACTTGGGCAGTGCTTTGGCAAAAATTCTTACTCATCTGTCAGAAAAAATGCCATTCTTCCCTCTCCTACAAGGACAATTGCAGATGGTATCATCATTGCAAAGGACCTGAGGTACCTTCTGATTATAACAAGGTTTAGTGTGGTAGCATAGGAGGTCTATACGAGAAGATGATGATGGTGATTAGCAGCATGACTAGGGAAAAATTATTTCAGACATGCAAGTGAAATCCTGTTATAGAGCTTTTGTCTTTCAGTTGTTCTGAGCTGTGCTTCATGAGCTGTAATTCCCTCTTGATGAAGGACATGTGTGGGGGATGTCCTGGTTTAGCCAGAATAGGGTTAAGTTTCCCCAGCAGTGGGGGGGAAGCTCTAGCCGTGTTATTCATATATCCTGCTGACCTCACATCCTGGCACGAGCACGGGAGGAATCGGTGATCACGTGCATTGGCGCAGCCAGTTCTCTCTTTGCTGTATCGGTATATACTTTGCTCTGTTCATTGTTATCACAGTTATTGTTGCTGTTGGTTGTGTTGCTGTTGCTCTGTTGTATTAAACCTTTCCTTGTCTCAATCTCGGGGCTTTGTATTTCACTCCCTTTGTGGGGGAGGGGCAGCGGTCGCGTGGTCTCAGACCCCGGCAGGAACTAAACCATCACAGGGGATTTCCATTCTTCCACTTGTACACTTTTGTCAAGGCATCTGGATGTTCATATAGGAAATAACATATGAGAGTGTAGTGTCTGCTGAGACACATTTCCACCAATCAGAAGGGATGAGATTTACATGTAATGAAATCCTCTCTCCCCACAATGGCAGCCAGTTCCTGAGCACAAACTCTCTGGAGGGACCACTGAAGCAGTCAAGAGCTCTGCACTTACCCACAGCTCTCTTGGGAAGTGCACCCAGCACCCTTGTCCTCACTGATCTTCATGTTCTCCTGCACACTCTGTCTCAGAGCAATTAGATCCCCCTCAGAAATACACTGTTTCACTGTCCCCATTTCTGTGCTGACTACCCTCAGCTCCCACAGGTGTAGCTCCAATTTCCAGCCTCAAGACATTCAGCAGCATGGGCGACTTTTCCCTGCTAGTCCCGTCCATGTGTGCTGGCCATGGCCCCTAGACTGAGTGGTGGAGGACAGAAGAATATGGAGTAGCAGCTCTGGGCCATCCCAAGGGCTCTTCCCTTCTTTACCACTCTTGCCATTCTGCAAAGCAAATCACCTTTCAGAGCCCAAAGCCAACCCCCTGCCAAGGCAGTGCAGCTCCAGCCATAGCAAGAGGAACGCTCTTGCTCAGGAGCTGATGGGGCTGCTGAGCCCTCAGAGCCTCCTGCCTTTCTGGGCATTTGTGCACAGAGACACAACAAGGCAAGGTCTCCTTGTGCCCTCACCCCCTTGCACCCAGAGCAACACCCTTCTCCTTTGGCAGCTTGGGGAGTGTCCACAGAAGGAAGGACCACATGGAGGCCAGGCTTGAATGCAGCAGAACTTTAATGAGTCAAAAGAAGGAACAAAGTCACTCCAAGTGGAGGTCAGCAGTACAGGGAACCCCCTCTTAGGGGCAGCTGAGAATCTGCAGTCCTTGGCCATAGAGAAGTTCCTGCATGATGTCTGTCTGCCTGTCCCAGGGAGAAAGACGAGATAGATGGGCCTTCCCCAGTTGGCACTGGTGTGCATGAGGGGAGAGACAGTAAACAAAGAAAATGTAAAGAAAGGGAAAACAATTTAGCTATCCTGAAAACAACCTCCAAAATCTTGATCCTCTGCCCAGCACCATGCTCTGAGTTCCTCCAGGTGTCTCCTCCAGGCATTTCCAGCACCTTTAGCAGGGGGGGCACCTTCTGCCACAGTAGCGGCTGGTAATGCAGGAGAGGTCAAAGCCCCCAGAGTTGATGGGCACTCCGTCACAGCTGAGGATGCTGCCAACGGCAGCGGAGGTGGAGGAGCCCACAACGGTGTTCTGTGGGAAGGAGCTGAGGATGGGTCCAGGCAGGGTCACCACCACGGGGGAGGGCTGGATGACAACGGTGGAGCTCTGGCACTGCCTGACACAGGGCTCATTGCAGCTGTTGGCCAGTGGGGTGGGGCCACAGGGCCGGCATGGCAGGCACTGGTCGTAGCAGGACATGTCTCTGAGGGTGGAGGTGCACCTGGGTAGAAGCAGGGAGGAAACAGAGCACAAGGGTGGGTGAGGAGCTACCTGGTTACCCTGTCACCAGGAAGCCAAAGCCAATATTGAGTGGGGAGCTGGAAGCTCTGACAAGAGCCACATGGTATTCATTCCCCCACAAACAGAAGCCTGGCTCAGGCAGGGTCTCTCTGAATTTCTAAACCAAAAGCCCCCTCAGCCACATCTCAGCTTCTTTCGCTAAGCACAGTTGCTCTCCGCTTCCCTATGTCATGATAAGAAGATCCAAACTCCAGGACAGGACAGAGCAATATCAGCTGGGATGTCTCTCAAGTGCAGATCTCCCTTTGGAAGAGGAGGAGAAGGGGCTTCAGACTCACCTGGTTCCCAAGCAGAAGGAGCCAAGAGAAGTGCATGAGAGAGCAGGGACTTGGGCTGCCTTTTATACCTGCCCTTCACTGCCGCAGGACCAGAGGCACCTTTGCAGAGGTAACAATTTTCTGACAAGCTCATCTTGAATGCAAACCATCGCAGCTAATGCTATGGGCTGTGCTTTCATTTCCTGCACTGCTCCTTTTCATTTCCAGGTTTGTGCCATGCCCATTCCCCAGTGAAGGCTTGTTCTGAGCACTGGGATGAAAGGCCCCAGGATTTCTAGGGCAGGAATTCAGCAGTGCTGGCAGAAGACTCAGCTCAAGTGTTGGATGTTTCCAGAGCAGGCAAGTGATGTCAGTCTGGGTCACTCTGGTGGGGCTGTTTTAAGTGGTATTAGAACGAAATCCAGACATCTTCAGATGGATGCCGTGGGATCCCGCACATGAGGTTATACCATGTCCATATATTTTCCTGCCTCCCTCCTCAGCTCACCTCAGTGGTCACTTGTTGTTGCCTCCCCAGGTGTAGGTGTTGTGCTGCTGGGGTTTGACCCCATCCTGCCTAACACTGCCCAGTCCCCCGGGATCCTCAGCAGAGTCCATGGACCGTTGTGTTCCCATGTGTGTTCTTTTCTTGTGTTTCCTTGTAAGCAGCTGTATTTTTGTGAATGCATGTGGGATCACAGATTTCTGTAAAATTCCATGTCAGTGTGCATGAGCTTGTGTGTATGTGTAACATCGTGTGTTCTTCATCACAAGGGAACATGATGCTCATGGCCAGGCCAGTCTCCTCTGCTCTGTCCATGAGCACCACAGAGCAGCAGGTTGCCAGGGTCAGAAGGAGCCTGAGTGCAGCTGAATGGTGATGGCACCAGCCTGCTAGAGATGTGTCCAGGGAAGAGGCTCTGAAGTGCAGCCCCTGGCTCCTGAGTACTCCTTTTCCTGCCCCTCTAAAGCTCACGCTCCGCTGCTGCCAATGTCAGGCCACTACAAGGATGGTTTCACTCCAGCTTGGCTCCTTAGTTTAATTCAGTGTAACAACAGTGGGAGTGCCTCAGCACGGCTGGCAGTGCCCCCTCCCTGCCTCTCCAGGCCAGGACACGGCTGCTCTCCCCAGCTCTAGAGAGTTCAGAAGGACGGGGATTGCTTTCTGGGCAAGGAGAAAGGCTGAGGAATCCTGCTGACCATGTGCTGGCCATCCCTGAGTGCATCTGCTTCCCGTGCAGTGTCGGTGGTGTCTGGGCTGGGACATGGCCCTCTCTCAGGTCCCTGCACATGACAAATGTATTTGTGCATCCCATGAACCTGATGCTGTATCAGGCAGGGACCAAATTCGTGGATGAAACAGGTACTGAATGAAAGGGGTATGAAGCCTGATATCGCTGTGCTGTGAGGGGAAGGACAGACCCTGTGGGTTTCACAAGGAAAGGTAAAGAGCTGATGACTGCTTTGGATTTCAGACCACAGAAACCTTACTGCCACACACTGGAATCTCACTCTGAGTGCCCAGCAACTGCCCCGGGCAGGGAATTCAAGACAACATCCCCCAAAGCCTGCTGCTGCCCCACAGAGGTGTCACAAAGAGACTCTCTTTCCAACAACGGCTGTGTACAGTGGGTAAATGTTCTAAGCCCATCTGCCCTCCTGAACATTTGTCTGCCTGGGCTCAGGCCCAGCTTGGACACAGTGCAGCCAAGGCTTCCCCCCATTCCCTTGAGTGACCTCAGGGAGATCAGTGCCAGGGAGCTCTGCTGGGAGAGCTCAGTCAGGGCTGATTCCCCTCAGTGTAGCTGAGGACCACCCTCACTGCTTTCTCAGGAGCTAAAAGCCACAGTGGAACAAGGAAAGGGCAGGGGATGTGTGTACCTAGAGTTTAGCAAGAGCGTGACAGCCTCTCTCGCACTGCCTTTATGATGAAACTTGTGAGAAATGTGTTCAGCAAGAGGATGATAATGTGGGTGGGATATTGGCTGGACTACCAGGCTCAAACAGTTGTGATGAGTGGTGCAAAGCCCAGCTAGCAGACACGTACTGACGGGCTTTCTCAGGGATCAGCAGGAGGATCAATACTCCAATGCTTTCATAAACAGCACAAGTAGTGGGAAGGTGAGAATTTTCTGAAAGTTTGGGGATGACACCCAACCACAGGCAACAGGCAGACACTGATCTCTGTCAGACAAATTGTTGCCAGCAGGTCCAGGAAATAAGAGTTCAAAGGAAAGAGAGAAGATGGACTGGACTGTGGAGGTCCTCTGTGACATGAGTCGAGGCAATGAACAGCTTCTGGGATAGGGAAATTTCTAGTTAAGCAAGAGGCAAAAAGAAAGAATGAGAAGTGGAATGGATTTCCCTGGGAGATTCTGCAATATCCATCTCAAAGCAGCCTGATTTAACAGGAACTGTTGCAAGCAGGGGTTGATCCAGACAACATCTGTGTGTCCCTGCTCAGCTACAGTGTGACTGTGTGATTCCCCCTGTCCCCTGCCCTCCCTGAACCCTGCACGCCCAGGTCACCCTTGGCCTCCCATCCCCTCTGCTAGAGAGCAGCTCAGAGGCATTGTGCTCGGCCTGCAGAGGGGCAGCTGAAGGGAGGCTCTCAGCCTCCTCCGTGCCATGGGCAGGAGGTGAGTGGCTGCTGTTTGCAGGCGCTGAGCTCGGGGACAGCTCTGGGAAGCTGCTGTATGTGCTGGGCCAAGGCCCTGCTGCTGCCCCAGGCTGCAGCTGGCGCTGGGCAGGCTTCTTCTTGCTGGGGAGCCCTTGCTGGAGGAGGGAGAGAGTGGGATTGCCGGGAGCGCAAGTGGTGGCGGTGCAGAGCCGCTGAGCACTCTGAGCCCGGGCGAGCCCCCGAGCGGCGCCGGCGCAGGGCTCAGCCCCGGGGCGGAGCTGGCGGCGGCCGAGAGGAGCGGAGGCGGCGGAGAGGAGGCGCCGCGGCCGGAGCAGAGAGCCGGGGCTGGCGGGGGGCAGCGAGGCGCGGGCGGCGGAGCGGCGGGATGCGGCGGGGCCGGGGCGCAGGGCTGGCGGGGCTGGCCGCGGTGCTCCTGGGTGCGCGAGGCTGGGCCGGGTCTCGCCTGTGACCCTCCTGCTCCTCTTGAACCTTATTCCCTTCTCTGTCCTCCCTTCTGCCCCCAATGAGCTCATTCTCTCCCAGTTTGCTTCTCTATTCTGTTACTCCACTTCTGCATCCATCCATCCATCCATCCATCCATCCCAGCCAATCTCTTTTCCTCAGTCCCTTCTCCTCTTCCTCACTCGGACTGTCCTTCCAAACATCCCTCACACATTCCTGTCCCGAAACAACCACTCTCAGAGACACTGTCTCTCCATCCTTTGTTCTCAGATCACACCCCCATCATCTGTGAAGTGTCCCCACTCCCCTCTCCCGCTGCACGACATGTTCAGCTGAAGCAAAGGGATTCTTCTTTTCTCCTCGGCAGTGGCTGCGGGCAGAGCCCAGGTGCAGCAGGAGCCGTCGGCAGAGACCAACGAGGGCACCGGCGTCACCATCAGCTGCTCCCACCCCAACATCCAGACCAGGGAGTTCATCCACTGGTTCCGTCAGCTCCCGGGCCGAGGCCCCACATTCCTCGTGAGCTCTTTTCAGGGCTCCAAAGATCTGCAGGCCCCGCCGGGGCGGCTGTCGGTGGCGGCAGACCGCCGGTCCAGCACCCTGTGGCTCGCCCGGCCCCGGCGCGGGGACGCGGCGGTGTATTACTGCGCGCTGGGAGACACGGGGAGAGGAGCCGGGGCTGCGGCCGGGCACGAACCGCCGCGGGCGGGGCCGGGCGGGGCCGGCGGGGGCGGGGGGACAGCCCCGGGCGGGCCCACCAGGGGGCGCTGCCGCTCCGCCCGCCGGGGCCGCCTCGCCCCGCCCTGCCCCGCCCGGCCCCGTCGTGTCCCGCGCCGCTTCCCCCGCCCGCCCGGCCCCGCCACCAACACCGGCACCACCAGGCCCCCCCAGCAGTCAAGGCCTGGCCTCAGCACCTCTTCTCATTGACGGCCGCTGCGGGTCTGTGCTCCCGAGGCCACCAAAGAGCCGCGCTTGGGCAGCGCTGCCCAGGGACAGGCAGATGGGCTGGGCAAGGCAGGCAGGGCAGGGCGGGCTTTCCCCCAGGCTCTCTTGCTGCCTCCCGACGGGCTCAGACTCTGCTGCCTAACGGGGCATCCTCGGGCCTGTTGGTCATTTCTACTGTGATGCTGGGCCAGCACCATCCTGGCCTGTTGGGGTTGGGCTGACCTTGGCTGGTGGTCAGGTGCCCATCAATCTGACACGGGGGGAACAGTAAACAAAATGCTCGTGGGTTGAGATTAGGACAGGCAGATCACTCAGCCATTGCCGTCACAGGCAAAAAGTACTCAACTTGGGGAAATTAATTTAATATATTACTAGTGAAATCATAGTAGGGTAATGAGAAATAGGAAGAAATCTAAAAACGACTTCCCCCAACCCCATCCTTATTCTCAGGCTCAATCTCACTCCCACTCCTCTACTTCCTCCCTGTTGGAAGTGTGGGAAAAGAAAAACAGCAAAAAACCTGCAAAGTTTGACACGAATATGAAGATTTATCTCCTGCTCTTCCCCTTCTCTCAAGGACTGTTTTGCAGAACTCTGCAGACCTGATCTCTCATTCTTCCTCTTTCCCCACAGAACCAGCACACACCTGGCACCAAGGAATGTGCTGTGTCGTTACACAAGAAACAATGGCTTGATGGTGCCACCCACTCACACATACACACTTAGAGAAATACTACCCTGAGTTTGTATCTAACTCAGAGGGATGAGAATCCAGTACCAAGTTGGAGGGACAGATTGACAGGTTTGTGCTTTTCACCCCCCCAAGAAGGGACGCCTTTTGTAAGATTTGGGCCATTGGCTACACTGACAGATTAGCCAGGAATTAAGTGTTTGTGATTGCAATCGATTTTTGTGTGCAGTGCGATATATTCAACCTGCACTTTGTGCATTTATCGTAGGCACTCTCAGAGAGCCTGTACATGTTGCATAAGAATAAACCGTACTGTTCATGAACCCGACGGCTTCTCTTGAACGCAACCGGACCTACAGCACATGGGCTGTTCGTGCACCTGGTGTCCGGCCTCTAGTTACAGCCATAATTGGCATAGCTATTAAGAGATAAGTCCAGCAGACCCTCCAATCTCTGAGGACCAGCTAGAATACAAGGGGATTCATCTCTTACCAAATTAATTCATTACCTTAAATGCAACACTCCCCCGAAGTGGCACAGAGGAATGGGGAATGCGGTCAGTTCATAGCACAGTTTCCCTGCTGCTCCTTCCTCCTCACACTCTTCCCCGCCTACAGCGTGGGGTCCCCCCCATGGCAGACAGTCCCTCAGGGACCTCTCCAACACAGGTCCTCCCATGGGCTGCAGTTCTTCATGAACTGCTCCAGCGTGGGTGGTTTCCACCGGGTGCAGTCCTTCAGGAACAGACTGCTCCAGTGAGGGTCCCCTGCAGAGCCACAGTTTCTCCCAGTAAACCTGCTTCCGCGTGCGCTCCTCTCCACAGGGCTACAGGTCCTGCCTGGAACCTGCTCCAGTGCGGGCTCTTATGTGGTCACAGCTTCCTTCAGGGCACATCCACCTGCTCTGGCGTGGGGTCTCCACGGGCTGCAGGGTGGATATCTGCTCCACCATGGACCTGCATGGGCTGCACGGGGACAACCTGTGTCACCATGGTCTTCACCACGTGCTGCAGGGGAATCTCTGCTCCAGCACCTGGAGCACATCCTCCCCCTCCTTCCTCAATGACCTTGGTGTCAGCACAGTTGTTTCTCACATTTTCTCACTAATCTTTTCCGACTGATAATGTGCAACAGTTTTTTTTCCTTCTTACATTTATTATCATAGAGGTGCTACCAGTGTCACTGATTGGCTCAGCTTTGGTCAGTGCAGGGTCAGTCTTAGTGTGGGCTGGAACTGGCTCTGTCCAACATGGGGAGGCAGCTTCTGGCATCTGCTCACAGAAGCCACCCCTGCAGCCAACACCCCTGCACCTTTGCCCCATAAATATATTCACCCATAAATATGTGCCCCCAATACATTCCACTCCTCTGCTCTGTGAGTCACATATTTTAGAATTATCATTAATATATACATTCATCACACAATCTACAATGTTCAAAAACTTCATTTACATGAACAAAAAGAATTACTCACAGCAAAATCAAAATAACACCATCACAGCACCAACAATAGTGGACATTGTACAGACACTCCTCCCCTCGTCCCTTCACCACAATTACAACAGCAGAAATTCCACACAATTATACCTCTCGCCGCTCTGCAGCAATGTTCAGTCCATGTTCCAGGGTTCCCCCGGGCTCCATTTTAGGGCCATTTCTCTTCAAAGATTTTATAAATGATCTGGAGGGAGGGAATGAAATGTACTTTAAGTAAGTTTGATGATGATACTGAACGAGGAGGAGCTGTGGACTGCCTGGAGGGTAGAGAGGCCTTGCAGAGAGAGCTGGATAGACTAGAGAGCCGGGCAATCTCCAACCTCATGAAATGTAAAAAGAGCAAGTGCCGTATTATCCACCTGGGCCGGGGTAATCATGGTTATATGAACAAACTGGGGGATGAGCGGCAAGTGAGTCAACAGTGTGTCCTGGCAGCCTGAAGGGCCAACAGTGCCCACGGGTGCATCAAGCAGAGCACAGCTAGCCAGTCGAGGGAGGTGATTGTCCCACTCTGCACTGGTGCGGCCCTACCTCAAGTACTGTGTGCAGGTTTGGGAGCCTCAAGATAAGAAAAACATCAAACTATTAGAGTGTGTGCAGAGGAGGGTGACCAAGATGGTCTTGAGGGCAAGAGTTATGAGGAGCAGCTGAGGTCAATTGGATTGTTCAGCTTGGAGAAGAGAAGGCTGAGGGGTGACCTCATCACAGTCCACACCTTCCTCAAGGGGGCAGCAGCAGGGGAGGTGCTGATCTCTTTCTGGTGACCAGTGATAGGAAATGGAATGGAAAGGTAAAGGACAAGGTGTTGTGGTTTGATCCCAGAGGTCAGCTGAGCGCCACACAGCCCTTCACTCACTCCCTCCCCCCGAGAGCTGGGAAGGTAAAAATTGAATCAAAATGCTCAGGAATGGAGATAAGGACAGATAGGGGTCGCTCACCCTTTAACGGTAACAGCCGAAGACAGGGTCCCTTGGGGAAGAAAACGGGAACATCTCTGTAATGGAAACACTAAAAAGAGAACAATTAACAGACAGAATGGGACAGTGAGTAGCATTACCATATCTTAAAACACCTCCCCCCACCCCTCCCTTCTTTCCAGTCTCAGTTTTGTTCCCAATATTTCTACCTCTTCCCCAGCGGCACAGGGACACGGGATGGGGGCTGCAGTCAGCGTCCTGCTTCTTCCTCCAAGGTGGGGGGCAGCACTCTTTACACTCTTCTTCCCCCTGCTCCACGGGGCGTCCCTCCAATGGGCTACAACCCTCCACAAACTTTCTCTGGCATGAGTCCTCCCCACGGGATGCATTCTTCTCTAGACACTCCTGCATGAGTCACCTCCACATGTGTCAGTACTCCCAGTGCCAAACTACAACAGTGGGGGCTTCTTCTTCCCAGAGAGTCCTGGGGGTCTTCCACACATCAGAGGCAAATCTCTGCTCCTCCAGTGACCTCCATGAGTGGCAGGGAGGGCAGCCCTGCCATCTCACTATGCACCTTCTCCCTCTTCCTCTTCCTTCCTTCCACTGACGTCGGTGTTTGCATAGGTTTCCACCTTGTATCTTGTCCTCCATGTCCTCACCCCCTCTCAGGTTTCCTTTCTTAAATACTTATCACAGAGGTGCAATCACCATCACTAATAGGCTTGGTCTTGCCCAGAGTGCGTCTGACTTGGAGCTGGGGGAGCTTTTGAGAAGCTTCTCAAAGGGGACCACTGCTGTAGCCCCCTCCCCCAGGAAAAAAAAAACCCTGTCACCCAAACCCAGTACCCAAACAAATGGAATGAAGCTGCATCAGGGAAGTTCAGCCTGAACATTAGGAAAAGGTTCTTCACTGAGAGGGTGGTTGGTCACTGGAACAGGCTCCCCACGCAAGTGGTCACAGCACCAAACGTGTCAGAGCTCAAGGAGCATCTGGACAATGCTCTCAGCCATATGGTTTAGTTTTAGGCAGTCCTGCAAGGAGCAGGGAGTTGCACTCGATGATCCTTATGGGCCCCTACCAACTCCAGATATTCTATCATTGCATGATGCCATGATGTACCAGCACACATGAAAACACATGTGCATGCACAGCCAGTTGCACAGGAAGCCCTGCACATGCACACACACACACACACATTCAGCCCCGAGACTTGTCATCACATCAGTGTTCAGAGTTGCTCATACGCACTTGCACACACACACACTTGCATGTAGATAGACGTGCAAGCTCGTGTACAGAGATAGATATGTGCTCGTCTGCACACACAGATGCCCACACACATACACACGCACGCACACTGACACCACACACACTTACTTGCTCACCTGCAAAAATGCCCGGGTACACAAACCCCTGCACAGACACACACAGACAGGCACTTGTTCACACACACACGGGCACACACTCACTTTCACATGGGCATTTGCAAATGCGCACCCAAGGGCAAACACACAGGCACAAATGCCCCCTCAGGCACAGGCAGGTGCATATGCACATGAGGAAGCACAGCCTCTCCCCACACTCTGAGAACCAGGACTCCACCAGGCAGCTCTCTGCCTCTGTGCCCCTGACAACTCCAGGCAAGTCCTTGGAAGCCCAGTGCTCAGAAGGGAAATCAGACACCGGCCATCGCTGGTGGATTTAATGACAGCAGAGAGCTTTTGGGCTTTTGTGGGTTGGGCAGAAAGAGTTCAATTGATTGTGTTCTCATTACAGGAAAAAGAGAAGGTGTATTGGGGTCCAAGCTGCAGGAACTTCTTTGGAAATTCAGCCTGTTCACAGGCAAAGTCTGCTCGTGAGAGACAAAGTCAAAGCTAGAGACCATCCCTATTGCTGCAGCTGCAGGGCTTCCCCGCTTTACAAGCCAAAACAATCCCAGAGTCGGACAAGATCCAGCCCATCCCTGGTGATCGCTGTGGGGGGGCTGTGGAGGTCTGGGACCAGTTCCAGTTGAGCACAGGGAGAGGTGCTGCCCTGACATGTTCCCATGGCAGCAAAGGGCTGTGTCTGGGGTGAGCCAGATGCCCTGCAGCTGCAAATGCTGAGGCTGGGACACCAGAGAGGAAGGTGGCCTGATGAAGTTGCCTTAAGATAAAGACCTGCTCTTCCGTGGGTGACTGATGTGTGCGATGGTGAGGTAGGCCAGAGGGAAAGAGAAGGAGGCAAAGTGAGTGAGGCACGTGGAGAAAAGTGTCTCTGTGAGGTACTGCAAGAGATATGAGAAGTCCCCTTTCCACCTGGATGGGGTAAGAAGGATAAGATTTGGAATTCAGGTCTGTCCTCATGCTGGGATGTTCCCAAAGAGCTGTGAGAGAGGGTTCAGGGTCTTGTAGGAAATGCAGGACATCTGGGAGAGCAAACAATAAATATATTGGAATATGGGGGCTCAAAGGAATTCATTCCAAAATGACATTTCATGTGAGCCTACACACAAGTGACCCTGTTTTCTTTGGGGACAGGAGACTTTCAGCGTCTTGAGGAACTCACTCACCTGAGGAGCTTCACCAGAGGTCACTGTAAAGGCCTGTGGAAGTTGAGAGGGGCTGGTTCACTAAGGCTGTCTGATCAATTCCCCTTCCGTTTCAAAGGCAAATACAAGTAAAAGGGAAAGTGATAATCAAGGCACACAATGACAGCAGTCTCTCAGGAAGTGATGAGGGAGACAAGGAGGGAGACCAGAGCTCTTTAGCCTCTAATTGATGGGCCATCAGGGAACTGCAGGGGAAGCTTTGAAGTGTTTGAGGCTGAGCTTTGTAAGTGACAAGAAGTGACAAGAGGAACCTGAGGATTTGGGATGTTTGAGGGGGGTCCTATGGGACTAGGAAAGTGTTCTGAAGGAATGCTTAGGGGAAGGGTCAGAGGTGGTGGGGAAGAGGGGACTGGGGAGGAGTAATGGGAGGCGATAGAGTGGTGAAAAGAAAAAAGCAGGTCCCTGCCCTTAAGCAGGGGCTGGTCAGTGCACTTGCCGGCATAAGCCCTGTGCCTGATCACCACAGTCCCCACTGATTCCTTATTAAATCCTTTCTTGACCACCCTTCTCTGTAGCTTCACTCCCTTTCCCATGTGTGAGTGCTGCAAGGTCTGAGCGCCAGTAACTGGAGAGACTGGTGTGAAAGGGAGAGCTGGGTGCCAGGAACTGGGTCAACAGCCAAGGACTATAGGGACCTTAGACCTTGGTGCCAGCCACTGGAGAAGGGTCACAGGGTCTTTCCCTCTTTGTGCCAGCACCTGGAGGGACTGATGTATAAGCAGTGTGCTTGTGACCCCAGAGGGTGTAAGTGTGTGTGATTTCACTTGGAACTGTGTGTCTCAGTCATACTGGAGACAGTCAAATAAGGGGCCACTTCCATGATGAAGAGCCTGGAGCGTGTCTCGTGTGGAGATCCCAGCTGAGAGTGTTGGGACTGTTCAGCACAAAGGAGAGAAGTCTCAGGGGAGCTCTCATCACTGTGTACAAATATTGGGAGAGAGGGTGTGAAGAAGGGAGAGCCAGGCTCTTCTGTGTGGTGCCCTGTGACAAGACAAGAGGCATTAGGCACAAAGTGAAACACAGGAGGCTCTGTCTGAACACCAGGGAACCCTTTTTCACTGTGATGGTGAGGAAACACTGGCACAGGATGCCCAGAGAGGTTGAGGAGTCTCCATCCTTGGAGGTCCTCCAATTTCTTTTTGACATGTTCCTTTGCAACCAGCTCTAGGTCACTCTTCTTGTGCTGGGGTGTGCAGCTTCTGACCTCCGGAGGTCCCTTCCAAATGTACCAGTTCTGTGTCTCTGTTACACAAGATGTGAGGGGATGCTGAGAGAACTGGCCTTCTTCAGCCTTCCAAAGAGAAGCTTAAGAGAGAGTTTTTTGATGACTCTAATACTTGACTGGAAGCTGCAGGGCCAGATGGTGTCAAATCATTCTTTGAGCACAGCAGTAATGCAAAGAGCAGGGAAAACAGTCTGGAAGAGGGGAAATGCCTACTAGAAATTTAGAAATGCAGTTCCCTTACATATCCTTGAACAATTCTCTACTGGGTACTGTGGGTCACTGCTTGAGGACAAATGTATTCCCTGGTTCATGGGGTTTTGTTATTTTGAACAGAGGGGGAAAGTTCCCACTAAATGGAGGGTTTGGCAGGGAGAGTCGGTGTCTTCTGTGTTTGGAATGTCATTCTTCAGGTGTCTGAAACCTACATCCTAGAATGGTGCTGGGAGAAGCCTCAGGGCAGACACTGAAGGACCCAGGTGCAGCCAAGCCAGAGAATGTGTAGGCATGAAGGAAGGAGAGATGGCTGGGGATGTGACCCTCAGGTCAACATGAATGGTTGCAGATTGAGGACTGTGGCTCAGTTTCTGATCTCATTTGCAATGCTGAAGTCCTAATGTTGGTGTAGATGTCTGCTGTGACTCTTAGGAAAGCAGATCCACCTCTGTAGCCCCTTGGAGGTTAAGCTTTAGCCTACTCTTCCACCTGGGAAAGGCTTTGCCAACCATGGAACCCTCCAACATTCTAGGAACCTTATCTTAAGCCATAATGAGCTGCAAAAAGTCCATGAGAATATTCCGATTATTACCATTACCTTCCCCTGCAGAATCAGTTCTCTTGTCACCTCTGGGTTTGTGGCATCCATCAGCCTCGCTGGAGCCAGGTTCCTCTCCCTCCCCGTAGGTTACCCCACCAGAACAAGACACAGACAGAGCCCCTGGGCTGCTGCACAACAGGGCTCATCTATTTCTGCAGATCTGGGGAGAGATGTTTTTCCCAGGAAGCTGTGGAAGACAAGGCAGAAGTGACAGATCTGGAGGAAGTTTCTATTCCTAGAAAAAATAGCTACATCCCCAGATATCTGAGGACCCCAGGGGAAGGTGTGACACCTCAGCAGGGAAGAAACCCCTGACCTCCCAGATGGCCCAGCAGTGGCTGTGCAGAAGAGCAGGTGATTCTAGCTGGGGAGGTGAGGACTCCACTGTCAGCTGACCGGGAACAGCCTCTTCCCACAACTGGGACACCCAGAGCCCCCAGGGCCCCTCACTGTGGAGATGCTGAGAATGCCCTTGGCTGAGGGAGCCACAGGTGTTGCTGCTGGAGGAGGGAGAAACCCAGAAGGAGCATTTCAGTCACAGGAAGAACAGATTGTTTCCCTCCCCCGCTTCTTCCTTTGTTCCCCCAACAGAGTCATTTCCGGCAGCTCTGTTATCTCGGGGCTGGGAGGTGCTTTTCTGACTCTCTCTCCCTCAGCAAATGGGCAGGTTGGCACGTCGGATATCTCATCCTCACAGCCTTCCTGGGGCAACTGCTGGGTGTGACCTGGCTTTCTAGAAACGCATAGTTCTTCTTCCCCTGTGGCAACCCTCACCAGCCTTTTCAGGATGAACTTATCAGGGAAACTACTCTTGCATAATAGGAAACCACTGGGAAATGTTTGCTCAGGATGCTCTTACTGTTGGAAACAAGAACAGAATAGACAGAAGAAATACCCCAGACCCTTTCTCCTGTTTTTGTCTTCTTTTCAATCCATTTCTCTCTGCATCTCTGTTATGATCTGTCTCCTATGAATCTCAGATCTCTCTGAACTCCAACATTTCTCCCTTTCCAGCAAACATTACTGGATCCTGTCTATACTGCTACATGGACTTTAAAGCTCTCATCCCACTGACATCAGTAGGGTGTCCCATTCTGCCTCTTGGCTGGCACATCCCTGCCATGGCCTCCAGTTTCCTCCTGGTTGCAACAGAGCCAGGGCTCCCTCTGTCCCACACTGGACTCAGCATTGCATGTACTCAGGGAGCTAGGAGCCCTCTGAGATGATAGAAATGGGGAAGCAGGAGGAATCTTTTGTAAGAGCTCCACAGGCCCCTCAACTTGCTGGAGGGGTGTTGGTCCAAGCACATTAAGAGATCAAAGAGAAGGAGCAGGAACACAGCACAGGTCTCCTCAGGGTCCACGCTGGTCTGAGAGCTCTGATCTCCTGCCCAAAACTAGTCTTCAGCTTGCTGTGCCCAGGCCTCATGGTGTTCCTTCAGGACAAGGGATACGGTGCCTTCTCCCCCAGGGTTTTGCATCCATTCCCAGTTTTCTGCCCAGAGCCCTTCCCTGAAGAGCTGTTGACCTTCCCTTTCTTCCAGGCACCATGGGGCAGACCGCAGTCACCCAGCAAGAAGGACAAGTCACAGTGAAACACAGAGACACCTTCCAAATCAAATGCACGTATCAGATCTCTAACTTCAGAGGCTTGTTCTGGTACGAGCAGAGGAAAGGCCAAGCTCCCCAGCTGCTCTCGTATCAGGCAGCGGCTGGCCCCAGGCACAAATGACAGGGAAAAGGCTGATGTAGTCAATGCCTATTTCCCCTTAGTTTTTATTGGCACAGCCTCCTTGGGCTTACAACATCCCTCAAACTTCCCCTAGGCTCTCTGAGAATGAAGCAGCCCCCACAGTAGAAGAAGAACTAAAAGTCTCTTAAGTGTCATCTGGACATACACAAGTCAATGGGATCACTTGGGATTCATCCAAGGGTGTTCAAGGAGCTGACAGGACACTCCCTACTCAGTCCCTGGAATGGGGATGGAGCAAATACTCTCAGAAGCTGTTCCTAAACTCATGAAAGTGTCAACAAGGGGGTTGGGAGCAGTTGACATGAGTTGACCGAGGGCAAATCATGCCTGACCAACCTCACTGCTTTCTGTGAGGAGGTGACTGGCACTGTGAGGAAGGGGAGGGGCACTGGCTGGGGTGTACCTTGATTTTAGAAGGACCTTTGACATACCCTCATGTGTGCACACACATGCACAACTATATATATATGCACACTGAAGTATGCACACACACAGGCATGCACACACTGTCTGTGCTGTTGGGGAATTGTTTTTATACCGTTGAGGCAAATTCAACACACACTTCTGCTTAGGTACGAAAAAACACCCAACATCAAAAGCTCACTGTAGTGCACAGAGTGCTACCACCATAAGCAGTTCTACAAGGAGTCTGCAAAGATGAGTCAGGAGCCGATTCCTTATGTGCACTGGCACCAGCACCAATCCTGTGAGGGCTGGCATGAGGCACCTCAGCCTGACATTGGGTCTGTCCCCCAGCACCTGCTCTGCTGCCCAAAGGTGGCCACTGAGCGTTCACATTCCAGCACTGCTACAAGACAATGCTGCAGCTGTTTCTTCTCTCCTCACCAAGGGAAACTGCACTCCCTTGCAGGGAGTCCTTCTGTCTCTGGCATCCCTGCTGCCAGCCACTTTCACCCCTTCTGCATCTGGGCCTTCTTGCCCTCCCTGCCAGAACATTCCTTGGTCACAGATCACCACAGATGAGCAGTTACAGTTTGAATTTCCCCTTCAGTGCACACACAAATTCATACACACGGGCACAACTACACACACATGAAATTACACGCACACACGGAGCAACTCATACATGTGCCTGTAGAAAGAGCGGTGTGCACACATGTTTCCAAAGGGGCCCGTGTCCATACCAACATGCAGAGCCACACATCTACACGCACCTGCACCCACACAATTACATATATTCAGACCAGTCACACACATTCATGCTCTTCTGCACAAGGCACATGCTTGTGCTACAACACATACACACTCGTGGACACACTTGCATAAACACACACACACATACAGAGAACATTTGTGCACACCCATGTTTGTGTGTGCATTGCCACGGTCACACACATGTACGTGTGAATGCACATATGAGCATGGGCACGTGAACACGTATGTGAGCAAGATCGTACACACACAGCACTGAGAACCAGGACTGCCAACACCAGCTCTCAGCCCCTCTAGATGACTCTGGGCAAGTCCTTCAGACCCCACAGTTAAGGCAGCGATTCAGTCCCTGCCCGTTGCCATCAGCTTTAGTGAGCTCAAGTATTTGGCAATGCTTCAGTCAGCTGTTTTCTCACTTTCAGAAAGAGACAAACCACAGCAGAGACCAAGCTGTCATGGCCTTGGCAGACATTGAGCCTCTCCATGTCCCAAGTCTGTGTGTCAGGAATAACGTAAAAACCAGAGAACATCCGTATTGCTGCAGGCACAAAGAATCCCCACATTGCAAGTGAGACAACTCTTACAGCCTTAGATGCTCCCAGCTGTGCTTAGTGATCTCCTGAAGGGAGATGTGGGGGTGGGGGACCGGCCCCTGGTCTGTAAAGGAAATGGTGCCTCAGTGGTGTATTCACACAGCAGCAGAGCGTGGTGTCCCCTGGGACAAGCCTGGGTGTCTCCACAGGCTGCAGACAGTGAGGCTGGGACACCAGAAATGAGAGTGTCTGGTTCCAATAAGAAACCAGCCTCTTCAAAGCATTCCTTAACATGTCATTTATTAGCACTAAAGCTAGAAAGAAGGAGAGGATAATATAGATAACCTTAAATACCTTCAGATGCTGGGAACCCTGAGCTGCTCTACATCAGCTGCTCTCCCAGAATGAGAGAATCACAGAGGAGTTGAGGTTGGAAGGGACCTCTGGATGTCATCTGGTCCAACCCCGCTGCTCAAGCAGGGCCACCTACAGCCAGTTGCCCAGGACTGTGTCGAGGTGGTTTCTTTCTCACTCTCTAAGCAGGAAGAGTCGACAAACTCCCTGGGATGCCTATGCCAGTGCTCGGTCACTCCCACAGCACTGGGAAATATTGTTGTCCTTGCTCCAGGAAAATCTACTGATCCCATAAATAGAAAAGTTTTGCAATTTAAGTCAGTCAAAATTCAGAGCATTTTCTTCAAAGGAAACAGCTCTGTTCATCATTTCTAGAGTCAAACACTACAACCCTGCCAGCTGTTTACTGGATGTGCAACAACTATGAGCAGCTTTCACATGTTTGCTTCTTAGGGTGTAAATCAAGGAGTTCATCAAGGGAGTAAGAGCGATGTAAAGAACAGCCACCGCTCTGTCTAGTGACCCTTTTGAGGTCAGTTCCCATGGAGGTGAAGACACACAGGCCATAGAAACAGGTCACAGCACTGAAATGGGAGGCAAAGACAAAGAGAGCCCAGTGCCTGCATCCCGCACAGCAGAGACACAGGATGGTTCTCGCTCTGCACCTGTAAGAAGTGAGGATGAAGAGGAAGCAGCCCAGAGTCACATCACCAATACTGAATGTGATCCCAGCCTTGTTGTCAGATGGGGCAGCACAAGCCATGTCCAGGAAGGCTGGTGGAACACCAGAGAAGTGGTGGATGTGCCTGGGCCCGCAGTAAACCAAGTGGGAGGTGAGTATTGTGTGCAGAGCAGGAGGCAGGGAACCAGCCAGCCATGTCCCTTCCACCTGCCAGGCACACACAGCCTGATGTGTGATGGCCCCATGGCACAGTGCTGTGCAGGTAACCAAGCAGTGGCCATAGGCCATGAGAAGGTGGAGGAAGCATTGGTCCTTGCCCAGGAGCTGGGAGGAGGACAGCTGGGCCATGCAGCTGTGGAAGGAGAGGGGTATGTCCCCTGGTCTGAGGAAGCCCTCCAGCATCTTTGGAAGGAAGACCCTGGGCAAGAGAGACAGAAGCTTCCAGTCTTTCAAGGCAAGGTTTTATTGTCAGTGGCAGCAGAGCAACCAGGGGTGACTTCCTCAGCTCCAAGGGATGGTGCCCAAAAGAGGAGCCACTGCAGGGTGCCCCAACCTCCCATTCTCTTTGAATGGAGATGGGTCTCCTTGTGCCCTCACCCCTTTTTACCCCAGAGCAACACCTTCTCCTTTGGCAGCTTGGGGAGTGTCCACAGAGGGAAAGACCACATGGAGGCCAGGCTTGAATGCAGCAGAAATTTAATGAGTCAAAAGAAAGAAACAAGTCACTCCAAGTGGAGGTCAGCAGTGCAGGGAGCTCCAGGGGGAAGCCATGAGTCTGTGGTCCTTGGCTGTGAAGAAGTTCCCACAGAGTGAAAGGAGGCAGATGGTCCCCACCAGATTGACCCTGGAGGGAACTTGCTGTCAGTGGGAACCAAATCAAACCAAATAAATTGAAAGAAAGTCAAAACCATTCAGCTATGCTAAAAACAACCTCCAAAATGTCAATCCTCTGGCCAGCACCATGTTCTAAGTTCCTCAAGGTGTGTCCCTGGGGCTTTGCCAGCACCTTTAGCAGGGGGGGCACCTTCTGCCACAGTAGCGGCTGGTAATGCAGGAGAGGTCAAAGCCCCCAGAGTTGATGGGCACTCCGTCACAGCTGAGGATGTTGCCAATGGCAGCGGAGGTGGAGGAGCCCACAACAGTGTTCTGTGGGAAGGAGCTGAGGATGGGTCCGGGCAGGGTCACCACCATGGGAGAAGGCTGGATGGCAACGGTGTGAGATGAGGAGCTAGGAAAGTAAAATAGGATACAGAAATTAGGCACTCAAGAAATGAAGGTATAACTTAGTTTAGAGATAAAAATGGAAGTCTTAGAGATCAGGCTAGGGGCTAAAGGCCCATTAGATAAAAGATAACTAAGATTAAATAGGATAATAGATCATAGTTGATGGATCAGAGAGCAGAACAATATGGAAACCTTGATTAATGGAAGCTGTGAGGGAACGCTTCCTGAAGGAATAGGAAGACAACCCTAAAACCTGGTCAAAACCAACCCCATGGTCCGGCCTGAGTCCAGGAGGCTACAGAGATTGCGCAAGGAACGGAGGTAAAAAGTTCAACAGTGAGGAAGAGGAGCTACTTCATCTCTGCGACCCCAGCCCATTGACCACCGGGCCACACTGTGCAGATGCGACTAGGAGGAGACTGGGGCGGAACATATGAAAAAGACTTTCAGGCTCATTATAATACGAAGCGGGAATAGGTCATGCATATGTATAGGCATATTATGAATATGTGATGCTTTGTAGCATAAAGCCAAGACAAGGTGCCACGAGAAGTGCGCACGTTTGTGGTGGAGCGATCCCCCATGCGTCTCAGCACTGAATAAACATTCTTACTTTATAACCTTATAGGTTGTGGAGTCGTGTTTCTGCAAGTCATTTTGGAACCCCAGATGGGACGTGCTTTGCTCGGCTGCAGGATAGACTGAGGAGCGGACATCCTAGGTGTGCCCTGAGTCCTTTCTCGGAGGATCTCCGCTCCCAGCCACTCACTGCGGGGGCAAACAATGACCATCTATAGCTGCAGACAAATGGTATGTTTAACGAGGGAAGCCAATAAGTCATACACTTGGCTGGGGCTACTGATAAATCGCGCAGAGATGTCTGGTGTACAGCATAGTCCCCGTATGGGAGGAGGGTACCCTGTATGTTGGTAAAGGGGATTCGCTGACCGATAGAGCGGCCGCTAGTGATCTTGGGAGTAGATCGAGTGAATCCGAGGTCACCGCTGCATCCCAGTTTTGGGAGCCAGGATGGACCTGCTAATGACTGTATAAGAAGCAGAAGGGTAAGCGGAACCTCTTAAGTAGTTTTGGTAAAACATTAACAGCTGTTGGAAGGATATCAACTGGAATGTAGTAATTGTGTATTTAATTTGTGAAATGCCTAAGAATTTTATGTATGTTTAGGAAACCATATTACCACCTAAAAACGTTTGTATGGTGTGCCCAGTACCGAGATATAACATCAGCAAATTGTGGATCCAAGAGTAAACAACTCAGATCAGTTATAAACAACATTATATTAAGCTAGGTTTTAGACGGGTGAATGAGTATCTGTGTGTGTATGAGACGCAGCACAGCTGCGAAGCAAGTGTGGAGTTCTGATCCGCGGTTCCCTGTTCTCCATGAGGAGAGCGGCCGGAGACGAACAAAGCGAACGAAGTGTATGTCAGATTGTAAAAAGTGTTGTTTGAGCCTGTGATTAATTTTTGGTGCCCCCATACACAAGCCCGAGGTTTTTCTTGTAATCTGATCTTTGTGTTGAATGCCTCTGAAGCATGCAGGAATGAATGAATAAGAGGAGAAGGAATAGTGAGTCTCTCCTCCGGTGGTTTGGGCTGGAGCCCAGTGATTATTTGAATGATGAGAGTGAGTGGATAAGAAGGGAAAATGGTCTATATCGATTGGAGGGATTATATGTAACCCCTCTAGCAAGACCTGTAGCATTAGATTGGGAACAACCCTCTGAAATCGCTCTTCTTGCAATTGAAGACATAATTCCTTGTTTTGTTTGTGGATTAATACCTTATAACTTTTATAATAGAGGGGGTTACCACCAAGCCTGGGTATTGTTGGAGTGTAAACTCTGTAAACAAAGGTGGTATTGTGCATCTGATAGGCGAAGGCCTGAATGCCCTAAATGTTTACCCGAAACGGCACTTCCGAATCTTTATAATTGGGAAAGGGCTAGACAGGAGTCAACAATAATAAAATTTGTATGTGGTAATTCCAGAGCTTTGGGACATATGGGAAAAGAACTGGGACAGAGTTACGATACAGTGTAAGAAACGCTTTAAGTGGAAATTAAAAAGAAGATAATTTTAAAAATGGGAAACACACAAGGGGGAGTTATAAAGAGCAGCCCTCTGGGATGCATATTGGCCCACTGGAAAGATATTGCTGGGACAGGAAGCACAGAAAGCAAAAGAAATCTTGTTAAATATTGTAAGCAATGGTGGCCACGATATAAATTAGAGAATGAAGCCAAGTGGGCGTTTAATGGGACTCTCGATTATAACACCCTTTTACAACTAATGTTGTTTTTGAGGAGAGAAGGGAAGTGGGATGAGGTATCATATGCAGACATGTTTTTCACTCTCCGAAATCATCCAGAGTGGCAAAGGGACTGTGGGATTGTACCACCACAGGACCCTTTGGTACTCGCCCTTGAACAAGATAATAAAAAGGAACTTAAAGGCAAACTGAAACAGTGTTGCTCAGCGTGCAGTATTGGGCAAAGGTGCACTAGAGCAGATAAGATTCATCAGGCACCAGAGCAGGATCTAACCGCTTTGTTTAAGCCTCCCCCTCGACCACAGGAACAGGATGAGGACTCGGATGGACCCTCCACTCCTCCGGGTAGTCCAGTATCCTCCCACACCAGGAAGAAGTCTGCTCTAATGGTCTTGCAGGCACTTCTCCGAGAGGCAGTAGGACCTAGCAGAGGGACAATGTTAATTAAGGTACCTTTCTCTACTACCGATTTAGAGGCATGGAAAAAGGTTGCCAAGAATTACCGTAACAATCCGGCAAGCGTGACCACTTTCAGTTTATTGTAAAACAACATAATCCCGATTGGAATGATATACAGCTATTGTTAGATCATTTGACTGAGACGGAAAAGCAACTAGTTTTAAAAACTGCAAGGAATTTGGCTGAGGATTATTATAAGACTACAGGAGGAGACGTTAAAGAATATCTCCCCCTCCAAGATCCAAAATGGGAGGCAAACAGGTCTGCACGTATGGAAACATTGCAGGCATACCAGGAGCGGATTGTAAAAGGAATGGAGAGGGCTATTCCCAAAACAATAAATTGGTCAATATTATATGAAATTAAACAAGGTCCTTCTGAGTCACCATCAGAATTCCTGGATCGACTGAGGGACGTAATGCGTCGCAACACACCATTGGATCCGGGGTCAGAGGTAGGAATGCAACAATTAGTTTCGCTGGTTTTAGGACAATCTACAGGGGACATTAGACACAAGCTTCAGAAGCTGCGTTCCACAGAAAGTAGAAACCTGGAAGTATTACTGGATGAAGCATGGAGAGTGTTCAGAAATAGAGAAGAGGATTATAAGCGAGGACAGAGAAGGGTACTGGCAGTTGTTAGGGAAGAAGAAGAAAGGAAACCTAGGCGAGGACTGCCTCAATTAAGAAAAAATCAATGTGCAAAATGAGTGTCCGGAAAAATGGAAAGTTAAGGAAAGGGAACGAAATAATCAGAAAGGAAGGGCAGTGGCCCATATAAAAGAGGACTGACGGGGACCCGAGGAATCTACCCTAGCGGATCCATTGGTTACAATAAAGCTAGGGAAAGAACAAAAGAAGGTAGAATTTTTAGTGGACACTGGAGCAACATATTCAGTTTTAAACCAAGACATAATGCCCTTAGAAGATGACTATATTATGGTAAAGGGGGCGACTGGCCAAAGTGAAAAGGCATATTTTTGCAAACCCCTAAGATATAAATTAGGAAAACAATAGGGCATACACAAATTTTTGTATATGCCTAACTCCCCGAAGGCACTTCTTAGAACAATTGGGCGCAATAATTAAATTTAAAGAAGGAGAGATTACTCTGGAGGTAAATGACCAAGAGTTTATACAAATAATGAGCTTATCCCTAACTAGTGTTCCCACAGAAGGAAGAATCAGTGAAGAAATTAGTGACCAGGTATATCCTGGAGTATGGGCCACCGATGTGCCCGAGAAAGCAAAGCATGCCCCACCTGTTGAGGTCAGACTTAAAGAAGGACAACAGCCGGTAAGAATCAAACAATATCCTCTGAAGAGAGAGGAACAGGAAGGGATTCAGCCAGTTACAGAGAAGTTCCTACAACTCGGATTACTGAAAGAATGTGAGTCTAATTTTGATACTCCCATATTACCTGTCCGTAAACCTGACGGGTCATATCAGGTGGTTCAGGACCTGTGGGCAGTGCATAAGATAACTGAAGACCTCTACCCGGTGGTGGCAAATCCATACACTTTATTGACTGTATTGACACCTGAACTAACCTGGTTTAATGTTTTAGACCTCAAGGATGCTTTCTTTTGCCTCCCTCTCCACGAAGCCAGCCAGAAAATATTTGCATTCGAATGGGAAAATCCTAAAAGCGGATGTAAAACCCAGCTAACTTGGATGGTGTTACCACAGGGGTTTAAAAGCAGCCCTAGTATATTTGACAATCAACTTGCAAAAGACCTCGAGTCGTGGGAAGTCCCAACCCCACCTGAGGAAGGGAAACTGTTACAATACGTGGATGATATCCTGATTATCACCAAGACAAAAGACACTTGCATGACTTGGACGGTAAGCCTGCTAAATTCTTTGGGGCTTCAGAGATAGCGAGTGTCTAAGAAAAAGGCCCAAGTAATGCAGCATGAAGTGATTTACCTGGGTTATGAAATTAGTGCTGGAAAAAGAACTTTAGGACAAGCTCGAAAAGAAGTAATATGTCAGACCCTGAGGTCACAAACAGTGAAAGAGTTATGGACTTTCCTGGGAATGACTGGGTGGTGCCGACTATGGGTTTATAATTATGGACTGCTTGTCAAACCCTTATTGACGACCACTGAACAAAAACACCTTCAATGGAATAAAGAAACTATACAGATGATGTAGAGATTGTGGTTACTAACATTGTCAATCCAGACTCTTTCCTCAGTGGGAACACAGGAGAACCAGTACAACATGGCTGTCTAGAGACCATTGAAGCGACGTATTTAAGCCGCACTGACTTGAGAGACAGCCCTATGGAGAACACAGAGAACTGGTTCATGGATGGAAGGAGCTATGTCCCAAGTGGTAAAAGACATGCTGGGTATGCTGTTACTACCAGCCAGGAAATAATAGAATCAGGGCATTTGCCCATGTATACCTCTGCACAAAAGGCAGAAATAATTGCCCTGACCTGCGCTTTGGAGTTGGCCCAAGGCAAGGCTGTGAATATCTATACGGACTCAAAATACGCCTTTGGAGTCATACACGCGCATGGAGCAATTTGAAAAGAGAGAGGACTATTGAACTCACAGGGTAAAAACATCAGACATGCAGAGGAAATTCTGAGACTGTTGGAAGCAGTCCAGCTTCCTAAAAAAATTGGCAATCATGCACATCAAGGCACACCAAAAGGTGAACTTGGATTTAGAGAAAGGAAATGAGCTGGCGGACAGAGAGGCAAAATGAGCAGCCAAAGGAGAGGTAAAAGTAGAAGGAGCTTTAATCCCTGATGGGCGAATTTCCCTAGAGGGTAAGCCTAATTATACTAAAGAAGATCAAAAACTTATCACAGATCTGGAAGGATCATATAATGAGGAAGGTTGGGCCCTCACCCTGCAAGGAGAGATAGTCATTCCCTCTTCTTTAACATGGTCCCTGGTAAGGGAGGAACATAAGAAAGGACATTGGGGAGCAGAGGCCCTATATAAACACTTAATTAAAGATATTAGAGCTAGAAATTTATATACTACAGTAAGACAAGTGACTCAGCAGTGTGATCTTTGCCTCCAGACTAATCTTAAAAATACTCCCAGATTTGAAATGGGCCAAATTGGGAAAGGCAATGGGCCCGGGCAACAATGGCAGATTGATTTTTCAGAACTTCCAAGAAAAGGGGGGTATCGATACCTATTGGTATTAACAGATACCTTTTCAGGCTGGCCGGAAGCGTTCCCTACCAGAACTGCCAAAGCTCGGGAGGTGACCAGAATATTAATACAAGAAATAATACCACGCTTTGGGGTTCCAGCAACAATATCCTCTGACAGAGGGCCACATTTCATTTCAAAGGTGGTGCAACAAATCAGCTGCCATTTAGGTATAGATTGGCAGCTTCATACCCCATATCATCCCCAGTCAAGTGGCCAAGTAGAAAAGATGAATCATTTAATCAAACAGCAGATTGTGAAACTTGGACAGGAGACTAATTTGTCTTGGCCGCAGTCTCTTCCTGTGGCCCTTCTGTGCATATGAACTAAGCCAAGGGCAAGAGAGGGGTTAAGTCCTTTTGAAATTCTGTACGGACGACCCTATAGCATACAAAAAGGCATATCCATGCAGACAGGGGATGAGACTATAACTTCATATCTGGTGGCATTGGGTAAACAGCTCAATAAAATTGGAAAACATGTGTTTGCAACCCGAAGTAGAGGGTTAGATGGACCTGTGCATAATATACAGCCTGGGGATTATGTGTATGTTAAGTGTCTTGCAGAAAAGACTCTGGAACCTCAATGGGAAAGATCGTTTCAAGTACTCCTCACCTCCTTTACAGCAATTAAGATCAAGGAGCAGAGCGCCTGGATCCATCATACCAGAGTGAAGAAGGCCCATAGATCTCCATGGAAGGTTACAAAAATTCGGCCAGGAAAATTGTATTTTTCACAATAATTTTGGTCAATGTCTATACCGTTGTGGTAGCATGGAATCAGAATTTCTTTGTAGGCCTTCTTCATGGGATGGCTCAAGGAAATAATTTGTCAGATTGTTGGGTATGCACAGAATTACCAAAATCACATCAATTTCCTTTTCTAGGTATTCCCAAATTTAACATCCCACGATTTACAAATATGACAGGTTGCATAAGGGGGACCCACCCCTCATGATCTGACAGGATTATGGAGACCACCCGATGGCAATTATGACAGGTATTGTCTTTATGGACTAGATTTAAAAATTGAGCTAGAATATCAATGGATATTAGATCAAGTTGACTGAAATGATGTCTTGTATAATGAATCCAAAGCCATTGAACAAATGTGGGCAAAAAACACATGGCCACTCCGACAGCCGATAATGATGCGAAACAGGGGAAGTAATTCGGTCCAGTTCTTAGGCACAAAAAAGGGGGCTGATCAAACTTGCAACAATATGTACCCCAGAGGGTCAATAAGGAAAATCGGCTACACGGGATGGGGGAAATTCCCAGGAGAATGCTGTGATACCGCTGAGTGGAAGCATGGTCCCAGTGAGAAAAGGTGCAGTTTACCACCAGGTTGGTGGTACTTATGTGCGAACGGAAAGGCCTGGAAGCGTTTACCTCAAAATTGGTGGGGAGAATGTACAACAGGTATATTATTGCCTATCTCATACCCCACTAGGAATCTGCAAGGTGTCTCACGGACCCTGTGGTACCAGATTAAACAAAAAAGACAGGTTGAGAACCCCCTGGTAATTAGAGGAACCAGATTTCATAGCTTTGTAAGATGGCTCATCCCTATGCTAGGAGTAAGCGAATTAGAAAAAGCCATAGTAAATATCTCTGCCACTGTTGAAATCTTGGCTAACGCTACTGCTGATGCCATTGCCAATTTACAAAAGGAGATTAATTCATTGGCAGAAGTAACTATACAAAATCGCATGGCTTTGGATCTATTAATGGCTAAAGAAGGAGGGGTCTGTACAGTAATTAATCAAAGCTGCTGTGCCTTTGTAAACCGTGAGGCCCAAATTGAGACAGATGTGCATAGGATTTGGGAAGCTTCAAAACTATTCCATTTAATAGCACAAGATGATACATCCTGGGGTTTCACAAATCTTTGGGAAAAATTGACTTCATGGCTACCTAATTTTGCATGGTTAAAACAGCTTTTTGTTCTGGTAGTGACACTGTTGATTTTAGGAGTAATAACTTGCGTTCTAATCAAATGTTTCTTTTGGTGTTGCCAGAACACTGGAGATGCTTATGTCACATGGAAAAAGAATCAGCTTAGGCATAGGCTGGAATCAAACAAGTACTTTTCTAAAGTGTTAAATCAGGAGTCAATTTATTAAAGGTAGTAAAAGAATTTACTAATGTCTTAGAAAAGGAGGGAATTGAGATGAGGAGCTAGGAAATCAAAATAGGATATAGAAATTAGGCACTCAAGAAATGAAGGTATAACTTAGTTTAGAGATAAAAATGGAAGCCTTAGAGATCAGGCTAGGGGCTAGAGGCCCATTAGATAAAAGGTAACTAAGATTAAATAGGATAATAGATCATAGTTGATGGATCAGAGAGCAGAACAATATGGAAACCTTGATTAATGGAAGCTGTGAGGGAACGCTTCCTGAAGGAATAGGAAGACAACCCTAAAAACTGGTTAAAACCAACCCCATGGTCCGGCCTGAGTCCAGGAGGCTACAGAGATTGCGCAAGGAACGGAGGTAAAAAGTTCAACAGTGAGGAAGAGGAGCTACTTCATCTCTGCGACCCCAGCCCATTGACCACTGGGCCACACTGTGCAGATGCGACTAGGAGGAGACTGGGGCGGAACATATGAAAAAGACTTTCAGGCTCATTATAATACGAAGCAGGAATAGGTCATGCATATGTATAGGCGTATTATGAATATGTGATGCTTTGTAGCATAAAGCCAAGACAAGGTGCCACGAGAAGTGCACATGTTTGTGGTGGAGCAATCCCCCGTGCATCTCAGCACTGAATAAACATTCTTACTTCATAACCTTATAGGTTGTGGAGTCATGTTTCCGCAAGTCAGGTGGAGCTCTGGCACTGCCTGACACAGGGCTCATTGCAGCTGTTGGCCAGCGGGGTCGGGCCGCAGGGCCGGCATGGCAGGCACTGGTCGTAGCAGGACATGTCTCTGAGGGTGGAGGTGCACCTGGGAGAGAGGGCAGGGAGGAAGCAGAGAACAAGGGTGGGTGAGGAGCTGACTCGTTACCCTGTCACTAAGGAGCCAAGGCCAATGCTGAGTGGGGAGATGGAAGCTCTGCCAGGAGCCACACGGTCTTCATCACCCTACAGGGAGCAGTCTGGCCTAATGAAGCTCTGTCCTAATTTGTAAACCAAAAACCCCCTCAGCCACATCCACCCTCTCTGTAAGCAGATCTTGTCCTCATTTCCCTCTCTCATGACAAGAAGATCCAAACCCCAGGACAGGACAGAGCAATATCAGCTGGGATGTCTCTCAAGTGCAGATCTCCCTATGGAAGAGGACGAGAAGGGGCTTCAGACTCACCTGGTTCCCAAGCAGAAGGAGCCAAGAGAAGTGCATGAGAGAGCAGGGACTTGGGCTGCCTTTTATACCTGCCCTTCACTGCCGCAGGACCAGAGGCACCTTTGCAGAGGTAACACTGTTCTGACAAGCTCATCTTGAATGCAAACCATCACAGCTAATGATCCTGAGCCTTCCTGTTCCTCCAAAGCTCACGCTCTGCTGCTGCCTATGTCAGGCCACTACAAGAATGGTTTCACTCCAGTTTGGGTCCTTTGTATAATTCAGTGTAACAGCAGTGGGAGTGCCTCAGCACGGCTGGCAGTGCCCCCTCCCTGCCTCTCCAGGCCAGGACACGGCTGCTCTCCCCAGCTCTAGAGAGTTCAGAAGGATGGGGATTGCTTTCTGGGCAAGGAGAAAGGCTGAGGAATCCTGCTGACCATGTGCTGGCCATCCCTGAGTGCATCTGCTTCCCGTGCAGTGTCGGTGGTGTCTGGGGTGGGACATGTCAAAATGTACATGCGCAGATCATCGGTCTGCTGCTGCATCAGGCAGGGGCGGAGACATTGGATAATGAATGAAAAGAACACTGAGCCTGATATCACTGTGCTCTGAGTGGCAGTGACAGACCCTGTGGCTCTCACAAGGAAAGCCAAAGAAATGGTGGCTGCCTTGCCCTTCAGCCCACAAGGGAAGGGGCATAAGCTTTGACACTGCAACCCCCGAAGTCTGCTGCTGTCCCACAGGGCTGTCCAGAAGAGACTCTTTTCTAACAAGGGCTGTGTACAGTGGGTAAATGTTCTAAGCCCATCTCCCCTCCTGAATATTTGTCTGCCTGGGCTCAGGCCCAGCTTGGACACAGTGCAGCCAAGGCTTCCCCCCTTCCCTTGAGTGACCTTGGGGAGATCAGTGCCAGGGAGCTCTGCTGGGAGAGCTCAGCCAGGGCTGATTCCCCTCTCCGTGGAGCTGCTGCTGAGCTGAGGCTCTCGTGTAGCTGAGGGAAACCTTGCTGGTATCTCAGGAGGTAACAGGCACTGTGGACAAAAAAAGGGCAAGGGGAAGTGTGTATCTGGAGTTTAACAAAACCGTGACAGCCTCTCTCACACTTAATTTATGAAGAAATTTGTAAGAAATGTGTACAGTAAGAGAATGATGATGTGGGTGGAATATTGGCTGGACTACCAGGCTCAAAGAGTTGTTGATGAGTCAAAGCCCAGCCAGGAGGCACTTGCTTTTGGGCTTTCTCAAGGATCAGCAGTAGGATCAATACACCAATTGTTTCATGAACACCAGAAGCAGTGGGAAGGACAAAACTTCCTGCAAGATTGGGGATGACACCCAACCACAGGCAACAGGCAGACACTGATCTCTGTCAACCAAATTGTTCCCAGCAGATCCAGGGAACAAGTGTTCAAAGGAAAGAGAGAAGATGGATTAGATGGTGGAGGACATGTGAGATATAAGTGAAGGCTTCTGGAACAGGGACATTTCCAGTCTTTGCAATCTCCACCCTGGAGTGGCCTCAACTAACAGGAACTGTTGCAAGCGGGGGTTGATCCAGACAACCTCTGCAGGTCCCTGCTCAGCTACATTGTGACTGTGTGATTCCCCCTGTCCCCTGCCCTCCCTGAAGCCTGCACGCCCAGGTCACCCTTGGCCTCCCATCCCCTCTGCTAGAGAGCAGCTCGGAGGCATTGTGCTCGGCCTGCAGAGGGGCAGCTGAAGGGAGGCTCTCAGCCTCCTCCGTGCCATGGGCAGGAGGTGAGTGGCTGCTGTTTGCAGGCGCTGAGCTCGGGGACAGCTCTGGGAAGCTGCTGCATGTGCTGGGCCAAGGCCCTGCTGCTGCCCCAGGCTGCAGCTGGCGCTGGGCAGGCTTCTTCTTGCTGGGGAGCCCTTGCTGGAGGAGGGAGAGAGTGGGATTGCCGGGAGCGCAAGTGGTGGCGGTGCAGAGCCGCTGAGCACTCTGAGCCCGGGCGAGCCCCCGAGCGGCGCCGGCGCAGGGCTCAGCCCCGGGGCGGAGCTGGCGGCGGCCGAGAGGAGCGGAGGCGGCGGAGAGGAGGCGCCGCGGCCGGAGCAGAGAGCCGGGGCTGGCGGGGGGCAGCGAGGCGCGGGCGGCGGAGCGGCGGGATGCGGCGGGGCCGGGGCGCAGGGCTGGCGGGGCTGGCCGCGGTGCTCCTGGGTGCGCGGGGCTGCCGGCGGCGGCTGGGACAGGAGCTACGAGGGGGACTGGCTTTGGGCCCGGGACTTGCTTCTATCCTTGCTGCTCCTCTTGAACCTTATTCCCTTCTCTGTCCTCCCTTCTGCCTCCAATGAGCTCATTCCCTCCCAGCTTGCCTCTCCATTTTTTTATTCCACTTGTCCCTACCTCCCTTCCTCCCAGCCAATCTCTTTTCCTCAGTCCCTTCTCCTCTTCCTCACTCGGGCTGTCCTTCCAAACATCTCTCATACAATCCTGCCCCCAAACAACCACTCTCAGAGAAACTGTCTCTCCATCCTGTGTTCTCAGATCACACCCCCATCATCTGTGAAGTGTCCCCTTCTCCCCTCTCCGGCTGCACGACATGTTCAGCTGAAGCAAAGGGATTCTTCTTTTCTCCTCGGCAGTGGCTGCGGGCAGAGCCCAGGTGCAGCAGGAGCCGTCGGCAGAGACCAACGAGGGCACCGGCGTCACCATCAACTGCTCCCACCCCAACATCCAGACCACGGACTTCATCTACTGGTTCCGTCAGCTCCCGGGCCGAGGCCCCACATTCCTCGTGAGCTCTTTTCAGGGCTCCAAAGATCTGCAGGCCCCGCCGGGGCGGCTGTCGGTGGCGGCAGACCGCCGGTCCAGCGCCCTGTGGCTCGCCCGGCCCCGGCGCGGGGACGCGGCGGTGTATTACTGCGCGCTGGGAGACACGGGGAGAGGAGCCGGGGCTGCGGCCGGGCACGAACCGCCGCGGGCGGGGCCGGGCGGGGCCGGCGGGGGCGGGGGGACAGTCCCGGGCGGGCCCGCCAGGGGGCGCTGCCGCTCCGCCCGCCGGGGCAGCCTCGCCCCGCCCGGCCCCGCCCGGCCCCGGGCCCCGGGCCGCTTCCCCCGCCCGCCCGGCCCCGCCACCAACACCGGCACCACCAGGCCCCCCCAGCAGTCAAGGCCTGGCCTCAGCACCTCTTCTCATTGACGGCCGCTGCGGGTCTGTGCTCCCGAGGCCACCAAAGAGCCGCGCTTGGGCAGCGCTGCCCAGGGACAGGCAGACGGGCTGGGCAAGGCAGGCAGGGCAGGGCGGGCTTTCCCCCAGGCTCTCTTGCTGCCTCCCGACGGGCTCAGACTCTGCTGCCTAACGGGGCATCCTCGGGCCTGTCTGTAACGGCCGGCCAGCTCTGCCTCAGAAATGCCTCGCCCAGGGGACAGAGTCCCAGAGCTTTTGCCCTTCCCGGGCACATGCACCAAGGGCTCCCCCAGGGCTGTTAGTACCGCCAACAGCCTCCCTGCACGTTCGACGGAGCCAATTAGCAACGGGGCAATTAAGAAACCAATGCACCCAGGAAGTACCCGATGTAGACTAAGTGGCTACTGGAGTCAGCCCTTGCCTGGCAAAGGCTCATTCCAACAAATCGGAACTGTTTGTCCGAGCTCTGCCAAGTTCTCTTTGCTGTGGTCTACCATCTGTTCCTCCTCCCTGGCAGGGCCAGACCTTCATCTGGGGTAAGCTGCTTACCTTGCCTTGCAGCAGTGCTTGATCTTATTCCTCTGACACCAACAGAGACAAAGGATTGACCTGAACACACCTTTGGTTCCTCCCTCTTGCCTGGGTAGCTCTTCCAAACAGGGCAGTATGTTGCCCCAAAGGAAACACCAACACAGTCAAGCAGGGTGACCTCGCCAGGGGGCACCTGGCCCTGCTTGTCTTTGTCTTCTCCATTTTTCTGCTCATCTTAGTGGGAATAGCCTCATCCTTGTTCCAGTGGGGAGTGAGCAGCCCCTGAGGATGTTGATGTGTTTCCCTCTTGGCAGGCTTTCCTACCTGGAGATCTGCTGTGCCACCACCATTGTCCCCTAGAAGCTGGAGACATTCCTTGTCACCAGAACTACCATTTGTGGTTCTTGCTTTCGTTTTCCCACTTCTTCCTGGGTACATTCCTGATGCCCTCAGCCACGTCCTTTGATCATTATGTCACCATATGCAAACTGCTCAGTGAAAAACGCCATCATGATGAAGAAAGTCTACTTCCTTCCAGTGCTGGCAGCGTGGGCAGTGGGCTTTGTGCTCAACTCCCCCGAGGTGACTCTGCTCCTGTATCAGCCTTTCTGCACCAAGGAGGTTGTTTGCCATTTGTACTGTGATGCTGGGCCAGCACCATCCCGGCCTGTTGGGTTAGGGCTGACCTTGGCTGCCTGTCAGGTGCCCACCAAGCTGACACGGAGGGAAAATAAAGCAAAAGGCTTATGGGTTGTGATAAGGACAGGCAGATCACTCAGCCATTACCATCACAGGAAAAATGGACTCGACTTGGGGAAATTAATTTAATGTATTACCAGTCAAATCGTAGTAGGGTAATGAGGTATAGGAAGAAATCTAAAAACCACTTCCCCCAACCCCATCCTTATTCTCAGGCTCAATCTCACTCCCACTCCTCTACTTCCTCCCTGTTGGAAGTGTGGGAAAAGAAAAACAGCAAAAAACTGCAAATTTTGACACGAATATGAAGATTTATCTCCTGCTCTTCCCCTTCTCTCAAGGACTGTTTTGCAGAACTCTGCAGACCTGATCTCTCATTCTTCCTCTTTTCCCACAAAACCAGCACACACCTGGCACCAAGAATTGTGCTGTGCCATTACACAAGAAACAATGGCTTGATGGTGCCACCCACTCACACATACACACTTAGATAAATACTACCCTGAGTTTGTATCTAACTCAGAGGGACGAGAATCAAATATCAAATAGGAGGGACAGATTGATGGGATTGTGCTTTTCACCCCCCCCAAGAAGGGACGCCTTTTGTAAGATTTGGGCCACTGGTTACACCGACAGATTAGCCAGGAATTAAGTGTTTGTGATTGCAATCGATTTTTGTGTGCAGTGCGATATATTCAACCTGCACTTTGTGCATTTATCGTAGGCACTCTCAGAGAGTCTGTACATGTTGCATAAGAATAAACCGTACTGTTCATGAACCCGACGGCTTCTCTTGAACGCAACCGGACCTACAGCACATGGGCTGTTCGTGCACCTGGTGTCCGGCCTCTAGTTACAGCCATAATTGGCATAGCTATTAAGAGATAAGTCCAGCCCCCCCTAGCCCCTCCAATCTCTGAGGACCAGCTAGAACACAAGGGGATTCATCTCTTTCCAAACTAATTCATTACCTTAAATGCAACACTCCCCCCAAGTGGCACAGAGGAATGGGGAATGGGGGGTGCGGTCAGTTCATAGCACAGTTTCCCTGCTGCTCCTTCCTCCTCACACCCTTCCCCTCCTCCAGCATGGGGTCCCCCCCACGGCAGACAGTCCCTCAGGGACCTCTCCAACACAGGTCCTCCCATGGGCTGCAGTTCTTCATGAACTGCTCCAGCGTGGGTGGTTTCCACCGGGTGCAGTCCTTCAGGAACAGACTGCTCCAGTGAGGGTCCCCTGCAGAGCCACAGTTTCTCCCAGTAAACCTGCTTCCGCGTGCGCTCCTCTCCACAGGGCTACAGGTCCTGCCTGGAACCTGCTCCAGTGCGGGCTCTTATGTGGTCACAGCTTCCTTCAGGGCACATCCGCCTGCTGTGGCGTGGGGTCTCCGCAGGCTGCAGGGTGGATATCTGCTCCACCATGGACCTGCATGGGCTGCACGGGGACAACCTGTGTCACCATGGTCTTCACCACGTGCTGCAGGGGAATCTCTGCTCTGGCACCTGGAGCACCTCCTCCCCCTCCTTCCTCACTGACCTTGGTGTCAGCACAGTTGTTTCTCACTTTTTCTCACTAATCTTTCCCAACTGATATTGTGCAACAGGTTTTTCCCCATTCTTACATTTATTATCATAGAGGTGCTACCAGTGTCACTGATTGGCTCAGCTTTGGTCAGTGCAGGGTCAGTCTTAGTGTGGGCTGGAACTGGCTCTGTCCAACATGGGGAGGCAGCTTCTGGCATCTCCTCACAGAAGCCACTCCTGCAGCCAACACCCCTGTCCCTTTCCCCCTAAGCCCAATATATTCCACCCCTCTGCTCTGTGAATCACATATTTTAGAATTATCATTAATATATACATTCATCACACAATCTACAATGTTCAAAAACTTCATTTACATGAACAAAAAGAATTACTCACAGCAAAATCAAAATAACACCATCACAGCACCAACAATAGTGGACATTGTACAGACACTCCTCCCCTCGTCCCTTCACCACAATTACAACAGCAGAAATTCCACACAATTATACCTCTCACGGCTCTGCAGCAGGGTTCCCCAGGGCTCCATTTTAGGGCCATTTCTCTTCAAAGATTTTATAAATGATCTGGAGGCAGGAATCAAATGTACTTTAAGTAAGTTTGATGATGATACTGAACGAGGAGGAGCTGTGGACTGCCTGGAGTGTAGAGAGGCCTTGCAGAGAGAGCTGGACAGACTAGAGAGCCGGGAAATCTCCAGCCTCATGAAATGTAAAAAGGGCAAGTGCCGGATTCTCCACCTGGGATGAGGTAATCCTGGTTATATAAACAAACTGGGGGATGAGCGACAAGTGAGTCAACAGTGTGTCCTGGCAGCCTGAAGGGCCAACAGTGCCCTGGGGTGCATCAAGCAGAGCACAGCTAGCCAGTCGAGGGAGGTGATTGTCCCACTCTGCACTGGTGCGGCCCCACCTCAAGTACTGTGTGCAGGTTTGGGAGCCTCGGAATAAGAAAAACATCAAACTATTAGAGTGTATGCAGAGGAGGGTGACCAAGATGGTCTTGAGGGCAAGAGTTATGAGGAGTGGCTGAGGTCACTTGGATTGTTCAGCTTGGAGAAGAGAAGGCTGAGGGGTGACCTCATCACAGTCCACACCTTCCTCAAGGAGGGCAGCAGCAGGGGAGGTGCTGATCTCTTTCTGGTGACCAGTGGTAGGAAATGGAATGCAAAGGAAAAGGTCAAGGTGTTGTGGTTTGATCCCAGAGGTCAACTGAGCTCCACACAGCCTTTCACTCACTCCTTCCGTCCGAGAGCTGGGAAGGTAAAAATTGAATCAAAATGCTCAGGAATGGAGATAAGGACAGGTAGGGGTCGCTCACCCTTTAACGGTAACAGCCGAAGACAGGGTCCCTTGGGGAAGAAAACGGGAACATCTCTGTACTGGAAACACTAAAAAGAAAAGAATTAACAGACAGAATGGGACAGTGAGTAGCATTACCATATCTTAAAACACCTCCCCCCACCCCTCCCTTCTTTCCAGTCTCAGTTTTGTTCCCAATATTTCTACCTCTTCCCCAGCGGCACAGGGACACGGGATGGGGGCTGCAGTCAGCATCCTGCTTCTTCCTCCAAGGTGGGGGGCAGCACTCTTCTACACTCTTCTTCCCCCTGCTCCACGGGGCGTCCCTCCAATGGGCTACAACCCTCCACAAACTTTCTCTGGCATGAGTCCTCCCCACGGGATGCATTCTTCTCTAGATACTCCAGCATGAGTCACCCCCACATGCGTCAGTACTCCCAGTGCCAAACTACAACAGCGGGGGCTGCTTCTTCCCAGAGAGTCCTGGAGGTCCTCCACACATCAGAGGCAAATCTCTGCTCCTCCAGTGACCTCCATGAGTGGCAGGGAAGGCAGCCCTGCCATCTCACTATGCACCTTCTCCCTCTTCCTCCTCCTCTTTCACTGATCTCGGTGTTTGCATAGGTTTCCACCTCGGATCTTGTCCTCCATGTCCTCACCCCCTCTCAGGTTTCCTTTCTTAAATACTTATCACAGAGGTGCAATCACCATCACTAATAGGCTTGGTCTTGCCCAGAGTGCGTCTGACTTGGAGCTGGGGGAACTTCTGAGAAACTTCTCAAAAGGGACCACTGCTGTAGCCCCCTTCCCCAGGAAAAAAAAACCCTGTCACCCAAACCCAGTACCCAAACAAATGGAATGAAGCTGCATCAGGGAAGTTCAGCCTGAACATTAGGAAAAGGTTCTTCACTGAGAGGGTGGTTGGTCACTGGAACAGGCTCCCCACACAAGTGGTCACAGCACCAAATGTGTCAGAGCTCAAGGAGCATCTGGATGATTCTCTCAGCCATATGGTTTAGTTTTAGGCAGTCCTGCAAGGAGCAGGGAGTTGCACTCAATGATTCTTATGGGCCTCTACCAACTCGAGATATTCTATCATTGCATGATGCCATGACATGTCAGCACACATGAAAACATATGTGCATGCACAGCCAGTTGCACAGGAACCCCTGCACACGCGCGCGCACACACACACACACACATTGAGCCCCGAGACTTGTCATCACATCAGTGTTCACAGTTGCTCATACGCACTTGCACACTCACACTTGCATGTCGATAGACGTGCAAGCTCGTGTACAGAGATAGATATGTGCTCGTCTGCACACACAAATGCCCACACACATACACACACACATGCACACTGACACCACACACACTTACTTGCTCACCTGCAAAAACGCCCGGGTACACAAACCCCTGCACAGACACACACAGACAGGCACTTGTTCACACACACACGGGCACACACTCACTCTCACATGGGCATTTGCAAATGCACACCCAAGGGCAAACACACAGGCACAAATGCCCCCTCAGGCACAGGCAGGTGCATATGCACATGAGGAAGCACAGCCTCTCCCCACACTCTGAGAACCAGGACTCCACCAGGCAGCTCTCTGCCTCTGTGCCCCTGACAACTCCAGGCAAGTCCTTGGAAGCCCAGTGCTCAGAAGGGAAATCAGACACCGGCCATCGCTGGTGGATTTAATGACAGCAGAGAGCTTTTGGGCTTTTGTGGGTTGAGCAGAAGCAGTTCAATCGATTGTGTTCTCATTACAGGAAAGACAGAAGGTGTCTTGGGGTCCAAGCTGCAGGAACTTCTTTGGAAATTCAGCCTGTTCACAGGCAAAGTCTGCTCGTGAGAGACAAAGTCAAAGCTAGAGACCATCCCTATTGCTGCAGCTGCAGGGCTTCCCCGCTTTACAAGCCAAAACAATCCCAGAGTCGGACAAGATCCAGCCCATCCCTGGTGATCGCCGTGGGGCGGCTGTGGAGGTCTGGGACCAGTTCCAGTTGAGCACAGGGAGAGGTGCTGCCCTGACATGCTCCCATGGCAGCAAAGGGCTGTGTCTGGGGTGAGCCAGATGCCCTGCAGCTGCAAATGCTGAGGCTGGGACACCAGAGAGGAAGGTGGCCTGATGAAGTTGCCTTAAGATAAAGACCTGCTCTTCCGTGGGTGTCTGATGTGTCTGAGGGAAAGATGGGCCAGAGGGAAAGAGAAGGAGGCAAAGCGAGTGAGGCACCTGGAGAAAATTGCCTCTGTGAGGTACTGGAAGAGACATGAGAAGTTCCCTTTCCACCTGGATGGGGTAAAAATGATAAGATTTGGATCTCAGCTGGAGGTAGAATTCGGATCTGTTCCTCATGCTGGGATGTTCCCAAATTGCTGTGAGACAGGGTTCAGATTCCTGTAGGAAATGCAGGACACCAGGGAGAGCAAACAATAAATATATTGGAATATGGCGGTGCAAAGTAATTAATTCCAGAATAACAATTCCTGTGAGCCTACACACAAGTGACCCAGTTTTCTCTGGGCACAGGAGCCTTTTCAGTGTCTTGAGTAACTCGCTCACCTGAGGAACTTCACCAGAGGTCACTGTAAAGGCCTGTGGAAAGTGAGAGCATCCAGTTCACTAAGGCTGTCTGATCAAATTCCCTTCCCATTCAAAGGGAAGGACAAGTGAAAGGGAAAGTGATAATCAAGGCACACAATGACAGCAGTCTCTCAGGAAGTGATGAGGGAGACAAGGAGGGAGACCAGAGCTCTTCAGCCTCCAATTGGTGGGCCATAAGGAAACTGAAGGTGAAGCTTAGTATTTAGGATGTTTGAAGGGGTTCTTGTGGGACTAGGCAAGAGTTCTGAAGGAATGTTTAGGGGAAGCATCAAAGGTGATGGGGAAGAGGGGACTGGAGAGGAGCAAGGGGAGACAACAGAGGGGAGGAAGGTTAAAAGGAGGTCCCTGCCCCTAAGCAGGGGCTGGTCAGTGCACTTGCCGGGATAAGCCCTGTGCCTGATCACCACAGTCCCCCCTGATTCCTTATTAAATCCTTTCTTAACCACCCTTCTCTGTAGCTTCACTCAATTTCCAGCGTGAGTGAGTGCTGCAAGGTGTGAGCACCAGTGACTGGAGAGACTGGTGTGAAAGAGAGAACTGGGTGCCAGGAACTGGGTGAACAGCCAGTGCCTACAGGGATCTTAAACCTTGGTGCCAGTCACTGGAGAAGGGTCACGGGGCCTTTCCCACTTTGTGCCAGCACCTGGAGGGACTGATGTATAAGCAGTGTTTTTGTGACTCCAGGGGGTGTAAGTGTGTGTGTTTTCACTTGGAACTGTGTGTCACAGCTGTACTGGAGACAGTCAAACAAGGGACCACTTCCATCATATGGAGATCCCAGCTGAGAGAGCTGGGACAGTTCAACACAGAGAAGAGAAGTCTCAGAGGAGCTCTCATCACTCTGTGCAAGTATCGAGAGGAAGGGTATGAAGAAGGTGGAACCAGGCTCTTCTGCGTGGTGCCCTGTGACAAGGCAAGAGGCATTGGGCACAAAGTGAAACACAGGAGGCTCTGTCTGAACACCAGGGAACCCCTTTTCACTGTGATGGTGAGGGAGCACTGGCACAGGATGCCCAGAGAGGTTGAGTCTCCATCCTTGGAGGTTCTCCAAATCCCTCTGGACATGGTCCTTTGCAACCAGCTCTAGGTCACTCTTCTTGTGGTGGGGTGTGGGGCTTCTGAACTCCAGAGGTCCCTTCCAAACGTACCAGTTCTGTGTCTCTGTAACACAAGACATGAGGGGATGCTGAGAGAACTGGCCTTCTTCAGCCTTCCAAAGAGAAGCTTAAGAGAGAGATTTTTGATGCTTCTAACACTTGACTGGGGGATGCAGGGCCAGATGTTATCAAAAATCTTCTGGAGCACAGCGATAGAGTGAAAGGCAATGGACATATTCTGGAACAGGGGAAATGCCTAGTAGAAATTTGGAAATACAGTTCACTAACTTCTCCATGAACATTTGTCTTGTGGTTACTGTGGGCCACTGCTTGTAGAGAAATGAATTCCCTGGTTCATCGGGGGTTTTTTGAACAGAGGGAGAAATTTCACACTAAATGGAGGGTTTGACAGGAACTGGCAGGATCTGCAGTACTTGGAGTGTCATTCTTCACATGTCTGAAACCTACATCCTAGAATGGTGCTGGGAGAAGCCTCAGGGCAGACACTGAAGGACCCAGGTGCAGCCAGGCCAGACAATGTGTAAGGGAAAGTGAGAAGAAAGAAACAGGAATGACGGAAGGAGAGATGTCTGGCGATGTGACCCTGAGGTCAGTGAGAATGGTTGCAGATTGAGGACTATGGCTTAATTTCTTCTCGCATTTGAAATGCCCAAGTCCTAATGTTGGTGTAGATGTCTGCTGTGACTCTTAGGAAGGCAGATCCATCTCTGACATGATTTCATGACCCTTCACCAGCTGACATGATTTCATGACCCTTCACCAGCTTCGTTGCCCTTCTTTGGACACGCTCAAGTAATTCAATGTCCTTTTTGTAGTGAAGGGCCCAAAACTGAACACAGTAATCAAGGTGCGGCCTCACCAGTGCTGAGCACAAGGGTAAGATCACTTCCCTGTCCCTGCTGGCCAAGCTATTTCTGACACAAGCCAGGATACCATTGGCCTTCTTGGCCACCTGGGCACACTGATGGCTCATGTTCAGCCGGCTGTCAATCAACACCCCCAGGTCCCTCTCTGACTGGCAGCTCTCCAGCCACTCCTCCCCAAGCCTGGAGTGCTGCTGGGGGTTGTTGTGGCCCAAGTGCAGCACCCGGCATTTGGCCTTATTGAAACTCCCCCAGTTGGCCTCAGCCCATCGCTCCAGCCTGTCCAGATCTCTCTGCAGAGCCTCCCTACCCTCGAGCAGATCAACACTCCCACCCAACTTGGTGCCTTCTGCAAACTTATGAGGGTGCACTCGATCCCCTCATCTAGGTCATCAATACAGATGTTAAACAGGAGTGGCCCCAAAACCCAGCCCTGGGAGACACCACTCATGATTGGCCACCAACTGGATTTAACTCCGTTCACCACAACTCTTTGGGCCTGAACATCCAGCCAGTTCTTTACCCAGTGAAGCATGTGCCCATCCAAGCCCCAAGCAGTCAGTTTTGCCAGGAGAATGCTGTCAAGGTATCTGGATGTTCATATAGGAAATAGCATATGAGAGAGTAGTGGCTGCCAAGACACATTTCCACCGATCAGAAGGGATGAGATTTACATGTAATAAAGTCCTCTCTCTCCACAATGGCAGTCAGTTACTGAGCACAAACTCTCTGGATGGACCAATGAAGCAGTCAAGAGCTCTGCGCTTACCCACAGCTCTCTTGGGAAGTGCACCCAGCACCCTTGTCCTCACTGATCTTCATGTTCTCCTGCACAATCTGTCTCTGTCCCCATTTCTGTGCTGACTACCCTCAGCTCCCACAGGTGTAGCTCCAATTTCCAGCCTCAAGACATTCAGCAGCATGGGTGACTTTTCCCTGCTAGTCCCGTGCATGTGTGCTGGCCATGGCCCCTAGATTGAGTGGTGGAGGGCAGAGGAAGGTGGAGTAGCAGCTCTGGGCCATTCCAAGGGCTGTTCCCTTCTTTACCACTCTTGCCATTCTGCAAAGCAAATCACCTTTCAGAGCCCAAAGCCAACCCCCTGCCAAGGCAGTGCAGCTCCAGCCATAGCAAGAGGAACGCTCTTGCTCAGGAGCTGATGGGGCTGCTGAGCCCTCAGAGCCTCCTGCCTTTCTGGGCATTTGTGCACAGAGACACAAGGCAAGGTCTCCTTGTGCCCTCACCCCCTTCCACCCAGAGAAACACCCTTCTCCTTTGGAGGCCTGGGGAGTGTCCACACAGGGAAAGACCACATGGAGGCCAGGCTTGAATGCAGCAGAATTTTAATGAGTCCAAAGATGGAAACAAAATCACTCGAAGGGGAGGTCAGCAGCACAGCAAGCCCTTGAGGCAGCTGAGAAACTGCAGTCCTTGGCTGTAGAGAAGTTCCTGCATGATGTCTGTCTGCCTGTCCTGAGGAGGAAGATGAGATAGATGGCATTACATAGCTGTCACTGTGGTGCATGAGGGGAGGCAGTAAACAAAGAAAATGGAAAGAAAGGCAAAACGATTCAGCTATTCTGAAAACAACCTCCAAAATCTTGATCCTCTGCCCAGCACCATGCTCTGAGTTCCTCCAGGTGTCTCCTCCAGGCATTTCCAGCACCTTTAGCAGGGGGGGCACCTTCTGCCACAGTAGCGGCTGGTAATGCAGGAGAGGTCAAAGCCCCCAGAGTTGATGGGCACTCCGTCACAGCTGAGGATGCTGCCAACGGCAGCAGAGGTGGAGGAGCCCACAACGGTGTTCTGTGGGAAGGAGCTGAGGATGGGGCCGGGCAGGGTCACCACCACGGGGGAGGGCTGGATGATGACGGTGGAGCTCTGGCACTGCCTGACACAGGGCTCATTGCAGCTGTTGGCCAGCGGGGTCGGGCCACAGGGCCGGCATGGCAGGCACTGGTCATAGCAGGACATGTCTCTGAGGGTGGAGGTGCACCTGGGAGAGAGGGCAGGGAGGAAGCAGAGCACAAGGTTTGGTGAGGAGCTGACTGGTTATCTTGTTACGAAGAAGCCAAGGCCACTGTTGAGGTGGGAGATGGAAGCTCTGCCAGGAGCCACATGGTCTTCATCGCCATACAAAGATCAGCCTGGCCCAGGGAGGCTCTCTCCTAATTCATACATCAAAAATATCTTAGCCTCCCAGACTCTCTGTAAGCAGATCTTGTCCTCATTTCCCTCTGTCATGACAAGAAGATCCAAACCCCAGGACAGGACAGAGCAATATCAGCTGGGATGTCTCTCAAGTGCAGATCTCCCTTTGGAAGAGGACGAGAAGGGGCTTCAGACTCACCTGGTTCCCAAGCAGAAGGAGCCAAGAGAAGTGCATGAGAGAGCAGGGACTTGGGCTGCCTTTTATACCTGCCCTTCACTGCCGCAGGACCAGAGGCACCTTTGCAGAGGTAACAATGTTCTGACAAGCTCATCTTGAATGCAAACCATCGCAGCTAATGCTATGGGCTGTGCTTTCATTTCCTGCACTGCTCCTTTTCATTTCCAGGTTTGTGCCATGCCCATTCCCCAGTGAAGGCTTGTTCTGAGCACTGGGATGAAAGGCCCCAGGATTTCTAGGGCAGGAATGCAGCAGTGCTGGCAGAAGACTCAGCTCAAGCGTTGGATGTTTCCAGAGCAGGCAAGTGATGTCAGTCTGGGTCACTCTGGTGGGGCTGTTTGAAGTGTTGGTCTGTTGTTAACAATGGGCTCCCATGCCTGAGGACCTGGCCATGTCCAGTCCATCTCTTTCCTTCCCTCCTCAGCTCAACCTGATGGTCACTTCTTGTTTCCTCCCCTCTGTCTGTGTTGTGCTGCTGGGTTTTGACCCCAGCCTGCCTAACACTGCCCTCAGGATCATTTCTGGCCTGTTTGGATTTGTCCCCTCTCTGTGCAGGCTCTGAACACACCAACAGTGGCATGAGCATGCCTGGGGCCTTGTCCTTGCCCACAATGCTCTAGCCCTGCTGCGCTTGTCCCCAGCTGTCCTCAGCAGAGTCCATGGTTGGGTGTGTTCCTACGTGTGTCCTGGTCTTGTGTGATTTTGTGAGCAGCCCTGTTTGTGTGGATGCATGTGGCAGTACGAATTCCTGTACCATTTCATGCTGGTATCCATGAGCCTGTGTGTGTGTGTCATTGTGTGTCCTTCATCACGAGGGAATGTGCTGCTCATGGCAGGGACACTCTCCTCTGCTCTGTCCATGAGCACCTGTGAGAGACAAGAAACCAGGCCTGTGAGAAACTAAGAAAAACAGCCTGAGAAAGCAAAAGTTGAGGCTGATCAAAGAAATGCCTCAAACACTCGCAAGACAAAACTATGAGTCACAGGGTGCATTCTGTGGAGGTCGAAGCTGATAAGGCTGCCCGAATAACACAAGATGGGACTGGAGGAGGGAGCCCTGTGAAGACAGGACGGCTCTGCTCTGGTGCACCTGGACAAAACTTCAAGGGCCATCTGTCCGGTGAATGACCTTTGCTTCATTATCCACGAAATGCATATTAAAGTTAACAACCCTCAATATGCTAACGAGGGCTAACATGATCATGCTAATTACATCATCCCATGAAACACCTCACCCCTCCCCGTACATGGGATACGTAGGTATGTGGGTCGACCTAGGGGATGGACCCAAGGAAAGTGGGTATACATCAAGAAGTGGGGGGGGGGGGGTGGCGCGGCCCGAGGAGAGAGAGTGCAGTGAAGCGAAGAAGACGGATGCCAGCGAAAAAGACGGATGTCTCCCGTGCCTCCCAGAACCCTCGTCGGCAGGAGCAGTGCAGAAACCCAGACTGGTGATCTGTATTTCCCCATTCCCTCTATCTCCCTCTTTTCCCTTTCCTATTAAGCAGTGCAAGGCATATTATATTGCTTGCCACAACTTGCTATATACTTAGCCAACTATCGTGTGTTCAATTAGTACATTGTGGGTAGTTAATAAATGTTTAGACTTGGAGACTTGTTGTCCGCTTCATTGGGGATTTGCGAATCTGAGTTACTTGTCCCCCTCGTCTGAGCGGGACGTGACAGCACCACAGAGCAGCATGTTGCCAGGGTCAGAAGGAGCCTGAGTGCAGCTGAACGGTGATGGCACCAGCCTGCTAGAGATGTGTCCAGGGAAGAGGCTCTGAAGTGCAGCCCCTGGCTCCTGAGACCTCCTTTTCTTGCCCTGCACTGTGTACAGTGGGTAAATGTTCTAAGTCCATCTCCCCTCCTGAAGATTTCTCTGCCTGGGCTCAGGCCCAGCTTGGACACAGTGCAGCCAAGGCTTCCCCCCTTCCCTTGAGTGACCTCAGGGAGATCAGTGCCAGGGAGCTCTGCTGGGAGAGCTCAGCCAGGGCTGATTCCCCTCTCCGTGGAGCCGCTTTTGAGAAGAGGCTCTCGTGTAGCTGAGGGCCACCCTCATTGCTTTCTCAGGAGCTAAAGGCACTGTGGAACAACGGGAGGGCAGGGGGAGGGATTACCTAGAAGTCAGCAAGACCTTTGACACAATCCTGCAATTCCTTTATGATCAGATTGGTGAGAAATGTGTCAGGGAAGAGGATGATAATGCAGGTAGAATATAGTCTGGACTACTAGGCTCAAACAGTTGTTGACGAGTGGTGCAAAGCCCATCTAGATGGACTTATTAATAGACTTTCTCAGGGATCAGCAGGAGGATCAATACTCCAATTGTTTCGTGAACACCATGAGCAGTGCGAAGGTCAGAACTTCCTGCAAGTTTGGGGATGACACCCAACCACAGGCAACAGGCGGGACACTGATCTTTGCCACAGAAATTGTTGCCAGCAGGTGCAGGAAATAAGTGTTCAAAGGAAAGAGAGAAGATGGACTGGACTGTGGAGGTCCTCTGTGACATGAGTCGAGGCAATGGAAGATGCACATCTCTAGTTAAGCAAGAGCGTAAGAGAAAGAATGAGAACGGGAATGGATTTCCCTGGGAGATTCTGCAATCTCCATCCCAAAGCAGCCTGATTTAAGGGGAACTGTTGCAAGCGGGGGTTGATCCAGACAACCTCTGCGGGTCCCTGCTCAGCTACATTGTGACTGTGATTCCCCCTGTCCCCTGCCCTCCCTGAAGCCTGCACGCCCAGGTCACCCTTGGCCTCCCATCCCCTCTGCTAGAGAGCAGCTCGGAGGCATTGTGCTCGGCCTGCAGAGGGGCAGCTGAAGGGAGGCTCTCAGCCTCCTCCGTGCCATGGGCAGGAGGTGAGTGGCTGCTGTTTGCAGGCGCTGAGCTCGGGGACAGCTCTGGGAAGCTGCTGCATGTGCTGGGCCAAGGCCCTGCTGCTGCCCCAGGCTGCAGCTGGCGCTGGGCAGGCTTCTTCTTGCTGGGGAGCCCTTGCTGGAGGAGGGAGAGAGTGGGATTGCCGGGAGCGCAAGTGGTGGCGGTGCAGAGCCGCTGAGCACTCTGAGCCCGGGCGAGCCCCCGAGCGGCGCCGGCGCAGGGCTCAGCCCCGGGGCGGAGCTGGCGGCGGCCGAGAGGAGCGGAGGCGGCGGAGAGGAGGCGCCGCGGCCGGAGCAGAGAGCCGGGGCTGGCGGGGGGCAGCGAGGCGCGAGCGGCGGAGCGGAGGGATGCGGCGGGGCCGGGGCGCAGGGCTGGCGGGGCTGGCCGCGGTGCTCCTGGGTGCGCGGGGCTGCCGGCGGGGGCTGGGACAGGGGGCTAGGCCGGGGCCCGCCTGTGACCCTCCTGCTCCTCTTGAAACTTGTTCCTTTCTCTGTCCTCCCTTCTGCCCCCAATGAGCTCATTCTCTATTAGCTTGCTTCTGTATTCTGTTACTCCACTTCTGCATCCATCCATCCGTCCATCCATCCTTCTCTCCCTCTCTCCCAGCTAATCTCTTTTGCTCGGTCCGTTCTCCTCTTCCTCACTCGGACTGTCCTTCCAAACATCCCTCATACATTCTTGTCCCCAAACAACCACTATCAGGGAAAGTGTCTCTCCATCCTGTTCTATCTGATCACACCCCCATCATCTGTGAAGTGTCCCCTTCTCCCCTCTCCGGCTGCACGACATGTTCAGCTGAAGCAAAGGGATTCTTCTTTTCTCCTCGGCAGTGGCTGCGGGCAGAGCCCAGGTGCAGCAGGAGCCGTCGGCAGAGACCAACGAGGGCACCGGCGTCACCATCAGCTGCTCCCACCCCAACATCCAGTCTTACGACTACATCCAGTGGTACCGTCAGCTCCCGGGCAGAGGCCCCGCATTCCTCGTGAGCGCTTATGAGGGCTCCAAAGAGCTGCAGGCCCCGCCGGGGCGGCTGTCGGTGGCGGCAGACCGCCGGTCCAGCGCCCTGTGGCTCGCCCGGCCCCGGCGCGGGGACGCGGCGGTGTATTACTGCGCGCTGAGAGACACGGGGAGAGGAGCCGGGGCTGCGGCCGGGCACGAACCGCCGCGGGCGGGGCCGGGCGGGGCCGGCGGGGGCGGGGGGACAGTCCGGGGAGGGCCCGCCAGGGGGCGCTGCCGCTCCGCCCGCCGGGGCCGCCTCGCCCCGCCCGGCCTCGCCCGGACCCGGGCCCCGCGCCGCTTCCCCCGCCCGCCCGGCCCCGCCACCAACACCGGCACCACCAGGCCCCCCCAGCAGTCAAGGCCTGGCCTCAGCACCTCTTCTCATTGACGGCCGCTGCGGGTCTGTGCTCCCGAGGCCACCAAAGAGCCGCGCTTGGGCAGCGCTGCCCAGGGACAGGCAGACGGGCTGGGCAAGGCAGGCAGGGCAGGGCGGGCTTTCCCCCAGGCTCTCTTGCTGCCTCCCGACGGGCTCAGACTCTGCTGCCTAACGGGGCATCCTCGGGCCTGTCTGTAACGGCCGGCCAGCTCTGCCTCAGAAATGCCTCGCCCAGGGGACAGAGTCCCAGAGCTTTTGCCCTTCCCGGGCACATGCACCAAGGGCTCCCCCAAGGCTGTTAGTACCGCCAACAGCCTCCCTGCACGTTCGACGGAGCCAATTAGCAACGGGGCAATTAAGAAACCAATGCACCCAGATGTAGAGTTAGTGGCTAGTGGAGTCAGTCTTTACATGGCAAAGGCTCATTCCATCAAAGCAGAAACGTTCGTCCGAGCTCTGTCAAGTTCTCTTTACTGTGGTCTACCACCTGCTCCTCCAGCCTGGCAGGGCCAGACCTTCACCTGGGTTACACTGCTTACCTTGCCTTGCAGCAGTGGTTGATTTTAATCCTCTGACACCAACAGAGACAAAGGATTGACCTGAACACACCTTTGGTTCCACCCTGTTGCCTGGGTAGCTCTTCCAAACAGGGCAGTATGTTGCCCCAAAGGAAACACCAACACAGTCAAGCAGGGTGACCTCGCCAGGGGGCACCTGGCCCTGCTTGTCTTTGTCTTCTCCATTTTTCTCTTCATCTTAGTGGGAATAGCCTCATCCTTGTCCCCGTGCGGAGTGAGCAGCCCCCGAGTCTGCTGATGTGTTTCCCCTTTGGCAGGCTTTCCTACCTGGAGATCTGCTGTGACACCACCATTGTCCCCTAGAAGCTGGAGACATTCCTTGTCAGCAGAACTACCATTTGTGGTTCCTGCTTTCATTTTCCCACTTCTTCCTGGGTACATTCCTGATCCCCTCAACCATGTCCTTTGATCATTATGTCACCATATGCAAAGTGCTCAGTGAAAAACGCCATCATGATGAAGAAAGTCTACATCCTGCCAGCGCTGGCAGCGTGGGCAGTGGGCTTTGTGCTCATCTCCCCCCAGGTGACTCTGCTCCTGCATCAGCCTTTCTGCACCAAGGAGGTTGTTGGCCATTTGTACCGTGATGCTGGGCCAGCACCATCCTGGCCTGTTGGGGTTGGGCTGACCTTGGCTGGTGGCCAGGTGCCCACCAAGCTGACACGGGGGGAAAAGAAAACAAAATGCTCGTGGGTTGAGATAAGGACAGGCGGATCACTCAGCCATTGCCGTCACAGACAAAATGGACTCAACTTGTGGAAATTAACTGAATTTATTGCCAATTGAATCACAGTAGGGTAATGAGAAATAGGAACAAATCTAAAAATTACTTCCCCCAACCCCACCCTTCTTCTCAGGCTCAATCTCACTCCCACTCCTCTACTTCCTCCCTGTTGGAAGTGTGAGAAAAGTGAAACAGCGAAAAAAATGCAAATTTTGACACGAATATGAAGATTTATCTCCTGCTCTTCCCCTTCTCTCAAGGACTGTTTTGCAGAACTCTGCAGACCTGATCTCTCATTCTTCCTCTTTTCCCACAAAACCAGCACACACCTGGCACCAAGGAATGTGCTGTGTCGTTACACAAGAAACAATGGCTTGATGGTCCCACCCACTCACACATACACACTTAGATAAATACTACCCCAAGTTTGTATCTAACTCAGAGGGACGAGAACCCAGTACCAAATTGCAGGGACAGATTGACGGGATTGTGCTTTTCACCCCCCCAAGAAGGGATGCATTTTGTAAGATTTGGGCCACTGGTTACACCGACAGATTAGCCAGGAATTAAGTGTTTGTGATTGCAATCGATTTTTGTGTGCAGTGCGATATATTCAACCTGCACTTTGTGCATTTATCGTAGGCACTCTCAGAGAGTCTGTACATGTTGCATAAGAATAAACCGTACTGTTCATGAACCCGACGGCTTCTCTTGAACGCAACCGGACCTACAGCACATGGGCTGTTCGTGCACCTGGTGTCCGGCCTCTAGTTACAGCCATAATTGGCATAGCTATTAAGAGATCAATCCAGGCACCCCTGGCCCCTGCAATCTCTGAGGACCAGCTAGAACACAAGGGGATTCATCTCTTACCAAATTAATTCATTACCTTAAATGCAACACTCCCCCCAAGTGGCACAGAGGAATGGGGAATGGGGGGTGCGGTCAGTTCATAGCACAGTTTCCCTGCTGCTCCTTCCTTCTCACACTCTTCCCCACCTCCAGCGTGGGGTCCCCCCCATGGCAGACAGTCCTTCAGGGACCTCTCCAACACAGGTCCTCCCATGGGCTGCAGTTCTTCATGAACTGCTCCAGCGTGGGTGGTTTCCACCGGGTGCAGTCCTTCAGGAACAGACTGCTCCAGTGAGGGTCCCCTGCGGAGCCACAGGTTCTCCCAGAAAACTTCCTCCAGCGTGGGCTCCTCTCCACAGGGCTACAGGTCCTGCCTGGAACCTGCTCCAGTGCGGGCTCTTATGTGGTCACAGCTTCCTTCAGGGCACATCCACCTGCTGTGGCGTGGGGTCTCCACAGTCTGCAGGGTGGATATCTGCTCCACCATGGACCTGCATGGGCTGCACGGGGACAACCTGTGTCACCATGGTCTTCACCACAGGCTGCAGGGGAATCTCTGCTCCAGCACCTGGAGCACATCCTCCCCTCCTTCCTCACTGACCTTGGTGTCAGCACAGTTGTTTCTCACTTTTTCTCACTAATCTTTCCCAACTGATATTGTGCAACAGGTTTTTCCCCATTCTTACATTTATTATCATAGAGGTGCTACCAGTGTCACTGATTGGCTCAGCTTTGGTCAGTGCAGGGTCAGTCTTAGTGTGGGCTGGAACTGGCTCTGTCCAACATGGGGAGGCAGCTTCTGGCATCTCCTCACAGAAGCCACTCCTGCAGCCAACACCCCTGTCCCTTTCCCCCTAAGCCCAATACATTCCACCCCTCTGCTCTGTGAATCACATATTTTAGAATTATCATTAATATATACATTCATCACACAATCTACAATGTTCAAAAACTTCATTTACATGAACAAAAAGAATTACTCACAGCAAAATCAAAATAACACCATCACAGCACCAACAATAGTGGACATTGTACAGACACTCCTCCCCTCGTCCCTTCACCACAATTACAACAGCAGAAATTCCACACAATTATACCTCTCGCCGCTCTGCAGCAATGTTCAGTCAATGCTCCAGGGTTCCCCCGGGCTCCATTTTAGGGCCATTTCTCTTCACAGATTTTATAAATGATCTGGATGCAGGAATCAAATGTACTTTAAGTAAGTTTGATGATGATACTGACCTAGGAGGAGCTGTGGACTGCCTGGAGTGTAGAGAGGCCTTGCAGAGAGAGCTGGACAGACTAGAGAGCCGGGCAATCTCCAACCTCATGAAATGTAAAAAGAGCAAGTGCCGGATTCTCCACCTGGGCCAGGGTAATCATGGTTATACGTATAAACTGGGGGATGAGAGGCAAGTGAGTCAACAGTGTGTCCTGGCAGCCTGAAGGGCCAACAGTGCCCTGGGGTGCATCAAGCAGAGCACAGCTAGCCAGTTGAGGGAGGTGATTGTCCCACTCTGCACTGGTGCGGCCCCACCTCAAGTATTGTGTGCAGGTTTGGGAGCCTCGGAATAAGAAAAACATCAAACTATTAGAGTGTATGCAGAGGAGGGTGACCAAGATGGTCTTGAGGGTAAGAGTTATGAGGAGCAGCTGAGGTCAATTGGATTGTTCAGCTTGGAGAAGGCTGAGGGGTGACCTCATCACAGTCCACACCTTCCTCAAGGGGGCAGCAGCAGGGGAGGTGCTGATCTCTTTCTGGTGACCAGTGATAGGAAATGGAATGGAAAGGTAAAGGACAAGGTGTTGTGGTTTGATCCCAGAGGTCAGCTGAGCGCCACACAGCCCTTCACTCACTCCCTCCCCCCGAGAGCTGGGAAGGTAAAAATTGAATCAAAATGCTCAGGAATGGAGATAAGGACAGATAGGGGTCGCTCACCCTTTAACGGTAACAGCCGAAGACAGGGTCCCTTGGGGAAGAAAACGGGAACATCTCTGTAATGGAAACACTAAAAAGAGAACAATTAACAGACAGAATGGGACAGTGAGTAGCATTACCATATCTTAAAACACCTCCCCCCACCCCTCCCTTCTTTCCAGTCTCAGTTTTGTTCCCAATATTTCTACCTCTTCCCCAGCGGCACAGGGACACGGGATGGGGGCTGCAGTCAGCGTCCTGCTTCTTCCTCCAAGGTGGGGGGCAGCACTCTTCTACACTCTTCTTCCCCCTGCTCCACCGGGCGTCCCTCCAATGGGCTACAACCCTCCACAAACTTTCTCTGGCATGAGTCCTCCCCACGGGATGCATTCTTCTCTAGATACTCCAGCATGTGTCAGTACTCCCAGTGCCAAACTACAACAGCGGGGGCTGCTTCTTCCCAGAGAGTCCTGGAGGTCCTCCACACATCAGAGGCAAATCTCTGCTCCTCCAGTGACCTCCATGAGTGGCAGGGAGGGCAGCCCTGCCATCTCACTATGCACCTTCTCCCTCTTCCTCTTCCTTCCTTCCACTGACCTCGGTGTTTGCATAGGTTTCCACCTCGGATCTTGTCCTCCATGTCCTCACCCCCTCTCAGGTTTCCTTTCTTAAACACTTATCACAGAGGTGCAATCACCATCACTAATAGGCTTGGTCTTGCCCAGAGTGCGTCTGACTTGGAGCTGGGGGAACTTCTGAGAAACTTCTCAAAGGGGACCACTGCTGTAGCCCCCTCCCCCAGGAACAAAAACCCTGTCAGCCAAACCCAGTACCCAAACAAATGGAATGAAGCTGCATCAGGGAAGTTCAGCCTGAACATTAGGAAAAGGTTCTTCACTGAGAGGGTGGTTGGTCACTGGAACAGGCTCCCCACGCAAGTGGTCACAGCACCAAACGTGTCAGAGCTCAAGGAGCATCTGGACAATGCTCTCAGCCATATGGTTTAGTTTTAGGCAGTCCTGCAAGGAGCAGGGAGTTGCACTCGATGATCCTTATGGGCCCCTACCAACTCCAGATATTCTATCATTGCATGATGCCATGACATGTCAGCACACATGAAAACACATGTGCATGCACAGCCAGTTGCACAGGAACCCCTGCACACGCGCGCGCACACACACACACACACATTGAGCCCCGAGACTTGTCATCACATCAGTGTTCACAGTTGCTCATACGCACTTGCACACTCACACTTGCATGTTGATAGACGTGCAAGCTCGTGTACAGAGATAGATATGTGTTCGTCTGCACACACAGATGCCCACACACATACACACACACATGCACACTGACACCACACACACTTACTTGCTCACCTGCAAAAACGCCCGGGTACACAAACCCCTGCACAGACACACACAGACAGGCACTTGTTCACACACACACGGGCACACACTCACTCTCACATGGGCATTTGCAAATGCGCACCCAAGGGCAAACACACAGGCACAAATGCCCCCTCAGGCACAGGCAGGTGCATATGCACATGAGGAAGCACAGCCTCTCCCCACACTCTGAGAACCAGGACTCCACCAGGCAGCTCTCTGCCTCTGTGCCCCTGACAACTCCAGGCAAGTCCTTGGAAGCCCAGTGCTCAGAAGGCAAATCAGACACCGGCCATCGCTGGTGGATTTAATGACAGCAGAGAGCTTTTGGGCTTTTGTGGGTTGGGCGGAAACAGTTCAATTGATTGTGTTCTCATTACAGGAAAGAGAGAAGGTGTATTGGGTCCAAGCTTCAGGGTCTTTTTTGGAAATTCAGCCTGTTCACAGGCAAAGTCTGCTCGTGAGAGACAAAGTCAAAGCTAGAGACCATCCCTATTGCTGCAGCTGCAGGGCTTCCCCGCTTTACAAGTCAAAACAATCCCAGAGTCGGACAAGATCCAGCCCATCCCTGGTGATCGCCGTAGGGCGGCTGTGGAGGTCTGGGACCAGTTCCAGTTGAGCACAGGGAGAGGTGCTGCCCTGACATGCTCCCATGGCAGCAAAGGGCTGTGTCTGGGGTGAGCCAGATACCCTGCAGCTGCAAATGCTGAGGCTGGGACACCAGAGAGGAAGGTGGCCTGATGACATTGCCTTAAGATAAAGACCTGCTCTTCAGTGGGTGTCTGATGTGTCTGAGGGAGAGATGGGCCACAGGGAAAGAGGAGGAGGTAAAGTGAGTGAGGCACCTGGAGAAAAGTGTCTCTGTGATGTCCTGCAAGAGATATGAGAAGTCGCATTTCCACCTGGATGGGGTAATAAGGATAAGATTTGGATCCCACCTGGAGGTGGAATTCAGGTCTCTCCTCATGTTGGGATGTTCCCAAAGAGCTGTGAGAGAGGGTTCAGGGTCTTGTAGGAAATGCAGGACATCTGGGAGAGCAAACAATAAATATATTGGAATATGGGGGCTCAAAGGAATTCATTCCAGAATGACAATTCCTGTGAGCCTACACTCAAGTGACCCAGGTTTCTCAGGGGACAGGAGCCTTTCAGTGTCTTGAGGTGCTCGCTCACCTGAGGAACTTCACCAGAGGTCACTGTAAAGGCCTATGGAATGTGAGAGCAGCCAGTTCACTAAGGCTGTCTGATCAAGTCCTCTTCCCTTTCAAAGGGAAGAACAACTAAAAGGGAAAGTGATAATCAAGGCACACAATACAGCAGTCTCTCAGGAAGTGATGAGGGAGACAAGGAGGGAGACCAGAGCTCTTCAGCCTCTAATTGATGGCCATAAGGGAACTACAGGGGAAGGTGAGTATTTAGGATGTTTGAGGCAGTTCTTGTGGGACTAGGCAAGAGTTCTGAAGGAATGTTTAGGGGAAGGATCAAAGGTGGTGGGGAAGAGGGGACTGGAGAGGAGCAAGGGGAGACAATAGAGGGGAGGAAGGATAAAAGGAGGTCCCTGCCCCTAAGCAGGGGCTGGTCAGTGCACTTGCCGGGATAAGCCCTGTGCCTGATCACCACAGTCCCCCCTGATTCCTTATTAAATCCTTTCTTGACCACCCTTCTCTGTAGCTTCACGCCCTTTCCCGTGTGTGAGCGCTGCAAGGTCTGAACACCAGTAACAGGAGAGACTGGTGTGAAAGAGAGAGCTGGGTGCCAGGAACTGGGTGAACAGCCAGTGCCTACAGGGATCTTAAACCTTGGTGCCAGCCACTGGAGAAGGGTCACAGGGACTTTCCCTTTTAGTGCCAGCACCTGAAGGATTATTCCAGGGGGTGTAAGTGTGTGTGTTTTCACTGGGAACTGTATGTCACAACCATAGTGGAGAGGGAGGCCACTTCCATGATGAAGAGCTTGGAGCATGTGTCATATGGAGACCCCAGCTGAGAGATCTGGGACTGTTCAGCACAGAGAAGAGAAGTCTCCGGGGACCTCTCATCACTGTGTACAGATATTGGGAGGGATGGTGTGAAGAAGCCAGGCTCTTCTGCATGGTGCCCTGTGACAGGACAAGGGACATTGGGCACAAAGTGAAACACAGGAGGCTCTGTCTGAACACCAGGGAACCCTTTTTCATTGTGAGGGTGAGGGAGCACTGGACAGGATGCCCAGAGAGGTTGAGGAGTCTCCATCCTTGGAAGTACTCCAAATCCCTCTGGACATGGTCCTTTGCAACCAGCTCTAGGTCACTCTTCTTGTGGTGGGATGTGGAGCTTCTGAACTCCAGAGGTCCCTTCCAAATGTACCAGTTCTGTGTCTCTGTAACACAAGACATGAGGGGATGCTGAGAGAACTGGCCTTCTTCAGCCTTCCAAAGAGAAGAGCTTATTGATGCTTGTAACTCTTGACTGGGGGATGCAGGGCCAGATGGTATCAAACCGTTCTTCTAGCACAGCAATAATACAAAGGGCAGTGGACACATTCTGGAACAGGGGCAATGTCTACTAGGAATTTAGAAATGCAGTTTCCTAACTTCTTCTTAAACAATACTCTAGTGGGTACTGTGGGCCACTGCTTCCTGGGAAATGGATTCCCTGGTTCATTGGCAGGGGGGGTTTTGAACAGGGGGAGAAATTCACTCTAAATGGAGGGTTTGACAGGGACTGGCAGGATCTGCAGTACTTGGAGTGTCATTCTTCACATGTCTGAAACCTACATCCTAGAATGGTGCTGGGAGAAGCCTCAGGGCAGACACTGAAGGACCCAGGTGCAGCCAAGCCAGACAATGTGTAAGGGAAGGTGAGAGGAAAGAAACAGGAATGAAGGAAGGAGAGATGTCTGGGGATGTGACCCTGAGGTCAGTGAGAATGGTTGCAGATTGAGGACTGTGGCTTAATGTCTGCTCGCATTTGAAATGCCCAACTATGCCAACCTAATGTTGGTGTAGATGTTGTCGCGGATGAAAGTATTGACACGGTAATATTTAGTAAGAAATCTAGGTTTATTAATAACTAACAGCAATTTGTTATTATAAAATAATTCAGAAATACTAAAAGAAAGAAAAGCGACTTATTGAGATTCTAAAATGACAAGATTCACACTAACTTACTTAACGGTACCTATATATATACATATATACACATGCATGCACATAACAAGATGGACAAACATACAGAAACAAAGGTGTTTGGATTCAGTAGAATGGACACAGAACAGACATACACACACAGAAACAAGGGTACATACCCACACACACACACACACACACACAGAGTAAAGAGAAGCTAGCTCAAAGAAAATTTCCCTCTCGAGTTTAGAGCAAATACTCCCAATGCCTTGGCATTCCTCAACGGGCGATAATTGAGACTCGAGCGGGGGACTTCGCCCTGGCCTTCCGTCTGGAGCAGACGACACCTCCAGGGTTTGGTACCTGAGAGGCGTCCCAGCTCAGGGGAGATGCTGGTCACAGGCCCACTGCGATCCAGGAGAGCTCAAAGGGTCTCCCTGGTGGTCGCCATTTATAGGGTCCAAGATAATTGACTTTTGTCAAATGCCTTCTGGTGCCTTCCAGCAGTTACACAAGAATTTGATTAATGTGCGACTCTGTTATTGTTCCCATTTGACCACATCCCAGGCACAGGTGTGCCAGGCCCTTAGGAGTTGATGGGCCATTTTAACCATTTCTGAGCAATCGGGAGGGGCAGGAGCCAGGCTCGTTAACATTGTCAGTCCTTATCTCCACAGACTGGTGTATAGCTCGGGGGATGTGGGTGGAATCGCACCTAGCACCAAGCAGCCCAACAAAGAGGGGTGGGGGGTGGGGGGGGTAAGGATTGCACCACCACAATCCACCCCGTGACTAAAGTCAATTTATCTTGTCCATAGAGTGGCAGTGTGGTTGCCTCTTGCCTCTATGCCTATAAACAGAGGATGCCATAATCCAATTACAATTGAAGGAAATTTTGTGTTTGATTAGCTTCAAAAAGAAAAAAAGTTATTTTGGGATGGTGTACATATGGGGATACTTCTGTAACTGAGTAATCTGTTTAACCATCCTCCAAACCTTAATATACAATACAATTATGAGCAGTAAACATATTAGAATTAGAATTAAGAAAATCATGACTGGGTGGAACATAGAATTAAACAGTCCTGTTGTGGTGGGTGACCATCCAGATGAGCTTTCCCACCACTGATGTTCTCCATTCCCTTTGACTCTTGTTAATACTTGATGTATTTCTTCTATATCATGTTGGACCGTGATGAGAGTCTTTTGTCCAGTTTTCTGTGCTTGTTGCAGGAGGTCGATTAAGTCAGGATGTTGGAGGAGTCGTATGGACAGTACCATCTATTAATAAGGAATCACATCGTGTTCGCATGCAAACACATCCTTTTCCAACATATATGACTACGCTTTCAGGGGTTTCATTTGGGTGGATCTCAAAGTGACAAATGTTTTGTTCAGTATCAAGACAAATGTCTTGAGCCTCAAGAGTATTTCTTTCACAAATGAAGCCTCGTTTTTCTCGCACAGTACATGCATTTACATCAATTGTTTGCCATTTCCCCTCCTTCTGGTGGGCCCATACTTTATGTTCTGAGGGACAGAGTATGTTTCCATTGTGATTTAGTCCTAATGCAAGGATTGGGTGTATGTAGTACACTGAGGCATTGCGTATAGTGAGGACAAATGCAATAATCCTGTCACCTTCTGTGCAGTGAGGAAAATTGACCAATTAGACCTGCCTTGTAGTGTTTTGATGCTTCCAGTGTATCTCAGTAATGCAAGATCCCAAGGATTTGATGTGTGAGCCATTGTAAGTGCCTTTACTCTCATGAGCAGAAAAAGGAAGAGAGAAGAAGAAGCCGTATAGACACCATTGTTGTAGCAATCGAGGTATGATGGTGAGGGAGAGAAAGGGTAGGTGCAATGCTGCGAAGAGTCTCATATTGAAGATGAGGGTTGTTCCCACAGTGCTACTGGTGGACTTGCTGGGTATGGTGTCTGCTTCCACATTGTCGTTGGTGGAGTCGGTTATTTCTGAAAAGGAAAGAAAAGAGAACGGTCTCGGGGCGGGGGGGGGGGGGGGGGGGGAAGCTGAACGGGTTACCCCTTAGGATGCTGAATAAATCCATCTAGTACTGATTTTATGTTTTATTCCATTATTATCAATAGCATCCCATGCTAGAAATCCTCGTGGCTTGACCAGGGTTACTGGTATTGTTCCTACAGATGGTATTTTTGCCATCACAGGCTGTCCTGCTTTCATTGAGGACCAGGTGTGCTCATTATTTAGGTTTGTTTCTGAAGAAAGTGTTAAGAAGGCTCGAGTAATTGGACTTCCATAGGGACCATACCGATTATTTAACTGCTGTAAAATTTCAGAAAGACGTCTGTCCCATTGTCCTTCATGTGGTTTAAGATATTTTTTCAGCAGTCCATTGGCTCGTTCAACTATACCATTAGATTGTGGGTAATAAGGTGTGTGAAATACCCACTTTATTTCTTTTTGCTTTGCCCATTCCTGTACTTCTTTACTAGTAAAGTGTGAGCCATTGTCACTCTGGATAGAATCAGGGACAGGTAAAATTGAGAACCATGAGGAAAGGCCTCGGATAGTATTCTGTGCATTAGCCTTTTGGCACTTGGTAGCTGTAAGGAGTCCAGATATTATTTCTACACCTGTTAAAATATATTTGTACCCAGCAGAGGATTTTAAAGGACCAATGTAATCAATTTGCCAAGTAGACCACAAAGTTTTCCCCTCTTTAATGTGTAAAGGTGGTGCTTTGGCAGGGTGGTCCATCTGCAATTTTAATTTACACTGGGGGCACTCAGTGAGGATGGTTTCACATGTTTTCCTACTGAGGGGCCATCCTCGGCTTTGGGCTGAAAAGTAAAGTGCTTCTCGACCTGTGTGGCCTAATTTTTGATGTAACCATTCTCCTAGTCGATACCATGTGGGGTCTGAGGAATCTTCAATGTCTATTTTCCTAATTTTTGTCAATTCATCCACCCTTTGGTTCCAATTTGTAGCTGGTTTATTGTCATTAGCATGAGCTTTTACCCATCCTATTTGGAATGGTGTTTTTCTGGCTATTGTTATAAATTGAGACCACAATGGACTATAATTCACTCTTTATTAATTATAGCAAGTAGAATATGAGCAAAGACAGCGCTGGACGGCAGGGGAGTCTGCGCTCCGCCAACTGCCGTGCTGAGTAGTTCAAACAGTCCCCTTTTTATACATCTTTACTTCCCTGCTCATGAGGTAGTGGAGGTACTCCGCGCATGCTTCAGTTGTTGTTAGGGGGGTCGTTTCCTGCCTCCTGGTATTTGTTGAGGCTGAAGTAAGAAGTCTTCCCTCTTTGTCTCATAGTTGATCTTTCACTCATATATCCTTATATGGGCTGTCTTGTCCTGTTTCTTGTCGCTTTCCTGGAAATCTGGTGTTTATCTTGCATGAGCAGTATCTGGTTCAGTTTGTGTGAGCAATTACAGTTATCTTATCTCACACAGGCGGCGTCCAGTGGTTGTTTGCATGAGTGGTTTCTGTCGTCTAACTTTACCTTGAGCTTAACATAAATCTTAATAAACAATACCTTAGTCCATAGTTTCTCACAATCCCCCCTTTTTCTTTTTATCCTATTGTTTATTAGGTGCTACTTTCATCTTCATTCTTGTAAACAATTTCTTTTTCACAATTTTGACATTTATTATAGCACTCACAATAATGATTTTCGCGTGGCATAATACATTCACAATAATTTTCATCTTCATTATTAGATACACTTTCATATTCTACTCTCGAGGTTAAAATAAGCAATTTAGCTGTGTCAAACCGTTCTTTAATAAAATGAAAAATATAGCGTAATATACAAGGCCCAAATATAAGTCCCAGGATCAACATAATAAGCGGTCCTGCTAAAGCCGACAACAAAGTGGTTAGCCAAGGTGAAACATTAAACCAGTTTTCATACCATGACCTGCCCGCTTCACGATCCTTTCTACGTTGGTCTAACCTTTTCCGAAGTTCGGACATGGTGTCTTGGACAACTCCCGTATGGTCAGCAAAGGAACAACATTCTTCATTGAGAGCTACACATAACCCTCCTTCCTTCAAAAATAATAGGTCTAATCCTCTTCTATTTTGTAGTACTACTTCTGATAAAGACTTTACTGAAGTGGCTAAATTTTGGATAGATTGTTCTATTTTCGCTAAATCCTCATCTACAGCCATTTGCAAACCTTGTAATTCCTGACCTTGTACTAGAGAGGCTATACCTGTGCCTGCTCCAACTCCACCCGCTATCAGTAGTGTAGCTAGGGTTACCGCTGTAATTGGTTCTCGTTTTTGTCTATTCCGGTCTCCCTCAAAGTGATGCAATATTTCTTCCGAGGTGTGATAGATTAGACGAGGAACAATAATTACCTGCACGCAAAACTGAGATTGATCAAACACATTTAGAGATAGACAAGGCGTTATTCCGATGTCTGAACAAACCCATTTAGCTCCTGGTGTCGGGATAGCCCATTTGTCCTTTTGATTTTTGTGTTTCTCTATATTGGTATTAGTGACTGTTCGGTTGCATAAAGGCTGATACTTTTCGGGCACTGTACCTATACATTTTCCTTGACCCGTTACTAATTGAATAGTAATTCCTTGCGTATGATTCCTCCGGCCATCCCATGGACATTCTCGTGGGTTTGAACCGTTAGACCATCGAATCCTTCCTGGTTTTCCAATTGCCTCAAAATATGGTGGTCTAATATTATAACATAACCAGCATTCTTCAGTTAAATTTGGTTTGCTTTCATTAAGGGTACGATAAGAGGCTTGCATTAGATTCCATAAAGGGTCTTTGGATTCTAACAACTTTAAATCCCTGGATAAGGAGAATTCAGTCATGGTACCATTAGCTGTTTTCAAGAAGGAGTCTGGGGAAGGGGTTGCGATGTTCACGGGGACAACCTTTTTTTTAGAGAAAGTGGGTGGATTCAGGACCGGATTTGGTCCTACTGGTAAAGGATCGTGGGGTATCCTTTCTTTTATTATTTTGAAAAAGCTTCCTCTATCTGCTCCAGGTTCCCAATATCTAATTCCCCAGGTACGGCCAATTAACCATGTGTCATCTTCTGGTTGTTTAACTTCAATTTCTATTCTGTCGCATTCTGATGGAGATGATTTCACCCCCCTTACAGATCCCCAGACCCCGGAGCCGTCAGATCCATGTTGTGGTGGAATGCAACCTGGAGGTCCCCAAGTGATACTTATATATTTGTCTCCTTTTGTTGGCCAGTCTGAGGCTATTGTCTCGCAACCCCAATAACCGCAATAAAAATGGCCTGGATAGTTGCAATAACTCTTTCCAGGATTGGAAGCTGGACACACATAGAAGGCTTTGGAGTTGGCTTCCGTCGCCTCCCAGCCTCTCTGGATATCGACCGGAATCATTGAGACTAATTGGACAGTAAAATTCCAATTTCCCGGAGAGGTCTGATTTTGTATTAGTCTAGATTCCTGTAAGTTATATAGTTTCCAGAGCATTGGTTCATGGGGGTTTCCATTTGCTTGGGTTATTATCAGTAACAAAACTAGCGGTATACCAGAAAAAAAAGTGTCTGTCAATTTTGCCAATTTAAGTATATTTTTATCATCCCTGGGGAAGTTTGGCCATTGTTGCTTTTGTGTCCCATTGTTCTGATTCTTTTCTCCACAGTTTGTTCCTCCTCTGCCTCGCCCGTCGACTCAGTTGCTTCGAGCCACGGGGTGTACCATCTTCTCGGCAGCAAGGGAATTCTTCAGGAGAACAGCTGTTTTGGGCTTTCTGCCTGTTTATATAGGCTCCCCACTTTACAGCTTTAACTAATGGGATGAGGCAAGGCACAGTTGGTACTTCCCTTCTTACACTTTATAGCCAAGATTTCAGTTACAAAGGGGATTGGTTCATTGGAATAGTAACAATAATATTGGGGGTTTATTCCTTTGGTAAAAATTTCCCACCACTCATGGGATTCTTAAATAATTTCTTGTTTAGATTCTGATTGCTTTGATTTTCACTCAGTGAGAGTTCTTTGGATTTTCCAACACTGTGTGCAAACCCCTATTGAAGGGTATCCACATTCACAGTGAGTCCACCATTTATCCTGGCATACCATACACTTGGAACAAGCAAACGGATAACAATTGCGGTTCAAATTATTATACTTAATTCGTATATCTAGAGTGTTTATATCAACATATTTTCTATATTCAATATTGTGTGGTTGCATGAGTTTAACAATTTCCTTTAGTACATTTTGTATGCTTCCATATATAATATACGAAGAGAGAAATAATTATTGCGAATATAAACAACAATACACACTTTATACCAAAAGGTAATGCGACAAAATAATCAAGCAAAGTTTTTATCATTACTTTATCTTTTCAGGGTTATCTTGGTGTCACCTGGAGTACTGATTACTTTCCAGTGGGGTCTTGTCACTGGGCCTTTAACGCGACTGGCATGAGTCCATCCACGCTCAGCAGTCCGGACAGCTGTTTCTGTTGTAAGCAAAATAAGATAAGGTCCCTCCCAATTGGGTTTTAGGGTTTCTTCTTTCCATGTTTTAACTAATATCCAGTCCCCCGGTTTGAAAGTGTGAATTTTTAAGTCCAATGGAGGTCGTTGCACAATCAGCCCATGTTCCCAAAGTTTGTTACGATGCTCTGCTAATTGTGAAACATATTCATTAATTACATGATCTCGAATTAAAACATTTGTTTGTGGACTTTCAATTCTATAGGACATTCCATATACCATCTCAAACGCTGATATTCCTATATCTGCTCGGGGTCTGGTTCTGAGTATTAATAGTGCCATGGGTAGGCACTTGATCCATGATAGTTTGGTTTCTATCATTAATTTAGTCAAAATAGTTTTGATTTCTCCATTCATCCTTTCAACTTTTCCCGAACTTTGTGGATGCCATGGCGTATGGTATTCCCACTTAATTCCCAGGTTTTCTGCTAGATCTCTAACAATTTTTGACACAAAATGTGTTCCTCTGTCTGAGTCGATTACATCAGGTACTCCATATCTAGGTATAATGTGTTCAAGTAATACCTTAGTAACCTGGTTAGCAGTTGCCTTGGAGGTAGGAAAAGCCTCAACATAATGTGTTAAATGATCCACCATTACTAATAAATATTTGTAACGCCCTACTCTGGGTAGTTCAGTAAAATCCACTTGTATGTGTGAGAAAGGTCTGTATGCTGGGGAACGTCCTCCAAGAGGTTTTTGTCTCGTGTTGTTTCGATTAACCTTTTGACAGGTCTCGCAGGCTGCTGTGACTGTCTTTGCTATATTATATACGCCTATACAGGCAAACTGTTGATTGAAATGATCAACTAACGCCTGGGTTCCCCAGTGGGTTTTACTGTGTATTTTTGAAAATATTTCGAGTGCTATGCCCTTCGGCAAGACTTCTCTCCCATCTGGTAATATGTACTTACTATCCCGTTCCTTAGCTCCCATTTGTTCTAGTTTTTCCTTTTCTGCAGACTCAAAACTCAAATTTTTACTAACAGGTACTGGTTGTATAGTCAAAATCGTATTATAATTGCCTGCCACTCGTTTTGCTTCTATATCAGCTGCGTTATTTCCCCTGACTTGATAATTTGTACCTCGCTGGTGTCCCTTTATATGTACAACTGCTATTTTATTCGGCACTTTCAATGCCCCCAGAACTCGCCGAATTAATTCCGGGTGTATCAATTCTTTTCCTTGTGAGTTAATAAATCCTCTTTCCTCCCATATTTTTCCAAAGGTATGTACCACTCCAAACGCATAGCGTGAGTCTGTATATATAGTTCCATCCTTTCCCTTCAGTGACACTAATGCTTTCCACAATGCATACAGCTCACAGGCTTGAGCTGACCAGCTGGCACTCAGGGGGCCTGATTCTATTGTCTTAAATTCTCCTTTTTCCAACTTAACGATGGCATATCCGGACAATCGTTTACCTTCCACTATTCGTGATGACCCATCTATAAATAATACTTCCCCACATTGTAGTTCTTCTTCTTCTAAGTCTGGCCTAATGCGTGTCTGTTGTTCAATTGTTTGAAAACAATTGTGTAATAGTTCATTACCTTCTCCTGGGTACAAAAATTCAGCGGGGTTAACTGCTCCAATAGTTTTTAAAGAAAATTTAGGGGATTCTATGAGTATTCCTTCATACTTCAATAGTCGGTTATCTGTAAGCCATTTTTCCGCTTTTTGTTGTAACACTCCCCTGATGTTATGAGGTGCATATAAGACAACTTCTCCATTAAAGGTAATGCGATTCGTTTCCTCAAGTAATAAGGCAGCAGCGACAATGATTTGTAAACAACTTGGCCAACCCCTGCTCACAGGATCCAACAGCTTCGATAAGTATGCCACCGGCTTCTTTTGTCCGGCCCATTCCTGAGTTAATACTCCGAATGCCGTTCCTTCATGTATGTTAACGAATAAGTGGAATGGCCGCTTTAAATCTGGGAGGCTTAAAACCGGTGCTTGACTTAGCTCCCTTTTGAGATTAGCAAACTGCTCTTGATCCCGAGGGGTCCACTTGAGTATTTTGTCTTTAGACAATTGTTCGTATAAAAATTTAACTTTAAAGCTGTAGTTCTCTATCCATTGTCTACAATACCCAAATAGCCCTAATGCCTGCCGAATTTGCCTCTTAGTGACAGGCATAGGTAATTCTAGAATTCCTTTAATGCGCTCTGGGTCCAATATTTTTTTGCCATTAAACAAATAATGTCCCAAATATTTCACTTTTTCCTCCACAAATTGTAACTTTTCTTGTGATACCCATAGTCCCTTTTGTGCAAGAAAGTTTAGGAGTCGAATGCTTTCTTTTCTTACATCCTCCTTATTGTTCCCTGCTATGAGCAGATCATCTACATACTGTAACAGCACGTTTCCCGTTTGTACCTGGTATTCTTTTAAGAGTTCTTCCAGGGCCTGTCCAAACAGATTAGGGGACTCAGTGAACCCTTGGGGGAGCACGGTCCATCTCAATTGCTGTCTTCGGCCTGTCTCTATGTCTTCCCATTCAAAGGCAAAATAATCACGGCATTCTTCTGCCAATGGACAGGCCCAAAAAGCATCTTTTAAATCAGCCACACTATACCAGGAGTTATGGGGTCCTAGCTTGCTTAACAGTGTGTATGGATTTGCTACTACAGGGAACCGGGTGATAGTTCTTTTGTTTATTTCCCTTAAGTCATGTACAAGCCGATATTTTCCATTTGGCTTCCTTACAGGCAAAATAGGAGTGTTAAAGGGTGACATACAAGGTTCTAAGATTCCTTGTGTTAACAATCGATCAATTTCTGGTTTTAATCCCCTCCGTCCTTCTAAGGATATAGGATATTGCTTTACCCTTACAGGTATGTGGGGTTCGGAAATTTGAATTTTAATCGGTGGGATTTTTAATTTACTTATTGTATCCGGAGAGTACCAGACATCGGGGTTGATTTGGTTTTGATCATCCATGGTCAAGGGATAAGCAGACACCGTTAGCTCTTGATTTTCTACTTTGATTTCTAATTGTAGTTCAACAATTAAATCCCGTCCCAACAGATTAAATTCTGCTTCAGGGACGAGCAAGAGTTCACCCATTCCAAATTTATTTTCAGTTTCGAATATCACATTTTTGATTTTGCTTACTTTAAAGGGTTCTCCTTTTGCCCCTATTACTTGTACTTTTTCAGGGGAAGCTTTACATCCCTCAGGTATTTGCCTAATAGTCGATTTCTCAGCCCCTGTGTCTACTAAAAAGGTGAACTCTTGTTTATGGGGACCTATTTTTAACTTTATCAAGGGCTCATGATGACTCCGGTCCCCTAAAATATAGAGCCCCTGACTCTCCTATTCTGCTTTCAATATTTCCTCATCTCTGATCCTTTCTCTGCAATTCTTCTTTATGTGTCCCTTCTTTCCACAGTAAAAACAACATCTCTGTTCCTTCTTTACTACTGCGTTCCCTTGTTTTATTCCAGCAGATCTGTGTTCACCAGTCCGCCCGTTGCGATCCTCTCTGACAGCTGCTACCATCATTTTTACTTGTCGCTTGCTGCTCTCTTCTTCCCGCCTTACGTAGACTTTCTGAGCTTCCCTCAATAATTCATCCAACCCTCTATTTTGCCAGTCTTCTAGTTTTTCAATCTTTTTTCTGATATCTTCCCATGATTTTGCTACAAACTGAGTTTTTAGGAGCGCTTGCCCTAAAGGGTCGTCTGGATTTACCCCAGAGTACAGTTGAAGGACTTTCCTCAGTCATTCCAGCCACTCAGTAGGGCTCTCATCTTTCTTTTGCATTTCATTAAATGCTTTATTGATATTCTGGCCACGGGGTACTGCTTCTCTAATCCCCTGAATTACTATAGTTCTCAGATCTTGCATATGAGTTCTATGCACCGGATCCTGATTATCCCAGTTAGGTCTTTGGAGTGGCCATTTGATATCTGCTTGGGGTCCCTGGGCATGCTGAACATCCCACAGTCTCATTCCTGCTCGTCTAATCATATCTCTTTCCTCGGTAGTAAATAATTGACCAAGGATAGATTGCATCTCATCCCAAGTATAAAGGTTTGGTCCCAAAAATTGATCTAATCTTTCTGCCACTCCAAGTGGGTCCTCAATCAAGTTTCCCATCTCGGTTCTTTTAAAATCTCGTAGGTCAGCCGAGTTTAGGGGTACAGAAATATATCCAATCATAGGCTGAGGTCCCCCCATGGGCATTTCCCTTAGAGGATACATCTGAGCTGCCCCTTTTTGACTTCTAGTCATGCGTCTAGGAGGAGGGGAAGACCCTTGTTCCGACTCCGGTGGGGGAGTGGGAGCTCTGGGGACCTCGGGAGGGGCTACGGGAACAGGAGGAGGAATGTAAGGAGGGGGGGTTAGAAGGGTTTCGTCTAACTCTTCCTGCTTTTTCTTTTGTTTAGTTTTTACTTCATTCAGTGGGTAAAGTTTAGCTCCCGGTCTTTTTATCCATACTTCCGCATACTGACTCTCCTCCGGGTTAAGGGGTTTTTTATTATTGACCCAGAGGTTTAATTGCTGTCTTACCCAATCTTCTTCTGACCCATAGACTGGCCAAAAGGTATTTTTAGAAATCTTCTTCCCTCCCCATATCTTAGTACAGTATTCTATCATTTTCTGCTTATCTTTCCCTAGGGTTCCAGGGAAATACCTCCAATTGTCTAAGACATATGCCAAAGGGGTATTTTTAGGTACAGTGTGTACCCTTCCCATGGGAGTCGAAGGCTTGCTGCCCTTCGCCCCCATCTTCTGGAATATCCACAAACATACACTCACTCACTCCCCTTGTTCCTGGCCCAATCCCTCGCGGGAGATGGGAAACGCAGTACTTAAGAGTCCACACTCGCTTGGTTCAGTATATCGAACCTCTCATTCGTTATATTCCAGGAAACCCAGTCCCGCCCGAACGGCAAACCTGCGAGCAAATTCGCAATATACTTACACGTCCTGCGTCTTCGTCCGGACTCCCGTGCACAGAATTTTTATGGGATTTTACCGGTTTTCTCCTTTGCTCACTATTCTAGAATTTAGGTTCGTCGGTAAGGTTGAGGTAGGCTGTCAGTCGCGGGGCCGCGGATTGCCGCGGGGCGCCTCCCCGGAGGACAGAAGCCCACCGTTCCTTATCCGAGTCACGGCACCAGGAATTGTTATAAATTGAGACCACAATGGACTATAATTCACTCTTTATTAATTATAGCAAGTAGAATATGAGCAAAGACAGCGCTGGACGGCAGGGGAGTCTGCGCTCCGCCAACTGCCGTGCTGAGTAGTTCAAACAGTCCCCTTTTTATACATCTTTACTTCCCTGCTCATGAGGTAGTGGAGGTACTCCGCGCATGCTTCAGTTGTTGTTAGGGGGGTCGTTTCCTGCCTCCTGGTATTTGTTGAGGCTGAAGTAAGAAGTCTTCCCTCTTTGTCTCATAGTTGATCTTTCACTCATATATCCTTATATGGGCTGTCTTGTCCTGTTTCTTGTCGCTTTCCTGGAAATCTGGTGTTTATCTTGCATGAGCAGTATCTGGTTCAGTTTGTGTGAGCGATTACAGTTATCTTATCTCACACAGGCGGCGTCCAGTGGTTGTTTGCATGAGTGGTTTCTGTCGTCTAACTTTACCTTGAGCTTAACATAAATCTTAATAAACAATACCTTAGTCCATAGTTTCTCACACTATGGTTAATAGTAATTGCCAGTCTTCAGTTCTCCAGATTGGTGATTTATTTATCTCCCAGTTTAAGGCTTCCCATTGACAAAGCCACTGTGTGGCACCTGCCCAGACAGCATAAGAGTCTACATAAATGGCTTTTGCTTCATTTTGTGCTGCCAAAACAACTGCTCTTAACTCTCCTACTTGAGCACTGCCTTCACCCTCTTCAATAACTTGTTTGCCTGTTTTGATTTCTAATGCAACAGCTTTATATTGCCATTTACCATCCACTCTTTTTGCCGAGGCATCAGAAAACCAGACACCCTCGGTTGGTGAATCTTCAGTGAAGGGAGGTGCATCTAAAATTGGTGAAGGTTTGAATGGTTGTTGTAATGCTAGGGGGTCAGTATTAATAGGCATTTGTAATTTAGAAACTTTTGTGTGTCCTTCACTTAATTGCATTTCATCTGCCACACCCACTAGATAGGCATACCATTTTCTAATTGTAGGTTTTTGTGCAATTCCCTCTGGGGGAGCAGTCCCTTTTAGGATTGTGTCTAATAAATTAAAGGGACCTCTGGTCTGAACAGCTTGTTCTTGACGTATTTTTTCAACTTGTTTAACTGCACGGACTAGAGACAAAAGACCCTTTTCCCACTCTGAATATCTTTGTTCTGTCTCTTTAAATGCAGTTGAGCTAAACAGTAAAGGTCTCTTTGGCCCATCAGGGCCGATTTGAAATAAGTTACAATAAGTACCATGTTCTGCAAAACCCCATTCTGCTATAATAGGGTCACGAGGATGAACAGGTCCTAGGGATTGATACGTTTTTAATTCCAGTATTAGAGTTTTAATTGCTTCTTCATGTTCTGAATCCCATCTCCACGATTTTCCTTTTCGTAAAAGTGAATAAAGTGGGCGGGCAATGATGGAGAATCCAGGTACATGTTTTCTCCAATATCCTAAAGTGCCCATTAGCTGTTGTAATTCTTTTCTAGATTGGGGCATTTCTGATTGTTCTATTTTATTTAGAGTATCTGGTGGGATTGCTACACTTCCAGCAATCCACCAAGTGCCCAGGAATTTTACTTCTTTACTTGGTCCCTGACATTTTTCAGGTGGAATTTCAATTTTTGCTTCATGCAATGTTTGCCAAACTGTTGCTGCCACTTCTCCCACCTTGTCAGGAGAGGGTCCTCCAATTAGAATATCATCTATGTACTGATACAGTTTTACATCTGCAGGGAGTGAAACTGTCTGTAAAAGTTCAGCAAGTGCAGCATGGGCAATTGTGGGTGAGTGTTTATATCCCTGTGGGAGTCTGTTAAAGGTATATTGGATACCTTCCCATGTGAATGCGAATTTTTCTTTATCTTTTTTCCTTAAAGGGACCATGAAAAACATGTCTTTTACATCTAGCACTGCCATCCAAGGATGTGCAGCGGCTTGCAGTGTAGCAGTTAAAGCTGCAATGTTGGGAACTGCCGCTGTCAATGGGGCTGTACTGGCATTTAAACGCCGATAATCGACTGTTAAACGCCACCTCCCCTCTGGTTTGCGGACTGGCCAGACAGGAGAATTGTATGGGGAGTGAGTTCGGGAAATAATCTGCCGTTTTTCTAAGTCCGCAATTACTTCAGAAATTCCAGTTCGTGCTGTAGCAGAAATTGGATACTGTGGGACATCAGTAATTTTTGATTCGGGAAGTGCTGGAGCTGCACGGAGTACACGCACTGTGGCAGTTTGTTGATTTTTATTATGGCTGGGGTTGGCAATTGAGCCAAAAGACCACAGACTGCCGTCTGGCAAACGCCAGGTCCGGCCGTTCAGTGCATCAAAACCCAGGATATTTTCATAATGCTCCTTGATCGCAAAGCGAAGAGATGTTACACGTTTGTCGCCAGGGAGCAGTAAATTAACTTTTGCTGTCTGGCACACAGTGCTAATTCCTGTAACTCCGGTAATTTTAACCTTTCGCCGGCCAGGTCGTATGCCTAGCTTATTGGCATCTCGCTGTGTAATTATTGAAATTTGTGCACCAGTATCAATCAAAAATTTTATTAATTGATTTTGAGGACCAACTGGAATTAAAATGTAAGGGCCGTTCTCATTTATCCACTGATAAGCTTCTACTTGCCGGACTGGCAGGCCCAGTTGCCGTCCGGACCTTATCAGTGTTATATGTTGAGAAACCGAGACCAAAAGTTTCCAACCCAATCAGAATTTATTATAATTTCAGCAAGCAAAGTTAGTGAGCAAAAATCAGCGCTGGGCAGCCGGGGAGTCTCCGCTCCATCAACGGCGGCCCTCTTCCCTTTTTACAGTCCCTTTTTATATACAGTCTTCCCGGTTGACGTAGTTTCTTTCGATATGCTCTGCGCATGTTCGTTTTGCTACTAGGGGGTCGCAGGGATGGAGGTTCTCAATCTTCCTTATTCGATCCTCTCAATATCTGGGTGGAGACTTGACCTGTGGGGGCTGATTAAGCAGGCCTAACGGCATCTGGGTGGAGACCAGACCTGTGGGGGCTGATTAAGCAGGCCTAACGGCATCTGGGTGGAGACCAGACCTGTGGGGGCTGATTAAGCAGGCCTAACGGTATCTGGGTCTCACCCACCAAGAGGCCCCCAGCATATCCTGCCAAGCAAACAAGCACTTTATCCTGCTGACATTTTAGTGAACAAACCCACCCAATCTATCACAATCCCCCCTTTTCTATTTCTTAATTTTGTTCACTAAACCTTTTTAATTCTTGTTGACTCAAATTCAAGCTTTCTTCCATTTCCATATCTCCTCGGAGTGGTTCGTATTTAGCTCTAACAAGCATTAAGTGTGCAGCTTCCAAGCGACTTTTTACAATTGTAATTAGTTTGTTAAAAATGCATGGTCCAAAAGTTAATCCCAAAATAAGCAACAGCAGAGGGCCAGCTATAGTCGAAAGCAAAGTTGTTAGCCAAGGGGAATAATTGAACCAGGATTCATACCAGCTCTGTTGAGCCTCTCTTTCCCGTTTTCGTTGTTCTAACCTCTTTCGTAACTCAGTCATTGTATCAATTGTTACCCCTGTATGGTCTGCATAAGTACAACATTCTTCCTTGAGTGCTACACATAATCCTCCTTGTTGTAGTAATAAGAGATCTAATCCCCTTCTATTTTGCATTACTACCTCAGATAAGGATCTTAATGACTTTACCAATCCATCAATCGCTAGCTCGATTTTACCGAGATCTTCGTCTACTGTTACTCGGAGTGCCTTCATTTCTTTTTGATTGTTTACTAAGGAGGCGATTCCTGTTCCTGCGCCTATACCACTGATAGTGAGAAGAGTAGCGATGGTAAGGACAGTGATTGGTTCTCGTTTTACTAAATGATGTTCAGGGGTTATATGCTGATCATAAATATATTCGCTAGGATGGTAAGTAATACGTGGTATTATTGATACCTGAATGCAGTATTCACTGCTTTCGTTAAATGCAATAAGAGATATACACGGGGTGATCCCAATGTTTGAACATATCCATTTCGTATTAGCGGCGGGAATCAGCCACTGTGCAGGTCTCTCGTTTTTTGATATTTTTGCTCCACAGAGATGCATTTTATGGGTGGGGACCTTTCCAATGCATCTCCCTTTACCTGTTACTTGGGACAAAGTGAGTCCCTGTGTCTGGTCCTTTCCTTTTTTCCATATGCACCGTGCAGGGTTAGTTCCATTTACTCTTTTAGCTTTAGCAGTCATTCCTACAGCCTCATAAAAAGGTGGTCTAATATTATAACATAACCAACAGTCTTTCGTTAACTCAGGTTTGGTTTTGTTTAGTATCCCATAACTAGCTTGCATAATTTTCCATAGAGTACTATATCCATATATATTGATTTCAGAGGTCAAATTAGTGGGTTGGGTATACTTTCTCTGGTAATTAGTGGTATTGTTTTTAACATTAATAGTAGAAATTGCCAGATTTGGTCCAATGGGTTCTGGGGTTTCATTAGGTGCAATTTCTTTCTTAATTGTTATAAGATTTCCCCGATCTGCTCCAGGTTCCCAATGTCTAATTCCCCAGGTTCTTCCCAGGATCCACCCTGGGTCTTCTGGTTTTTTTATATTAATATATATATATGAACATGTTCCTTTAGAGAGCATTTCTCCTGAGGGACCTTTCCAAGGTGGTGTACACCCAGCTGGACCAAATCCTACTTTAAGATACTGATCTGGTCCTCCTCCTGGAGCCCAATCAGAAGCGATAGTTTCACAGCCCCAATAGGCACAAAAATAATGGCCAGGGTAATTACAATATGGTTTCCCTCAGTTGGAACTAGGACACATGTAAAATCCTGTTAAATTCAAAATTTTACCACAGTGGTCTATTCCCGTTAGATCACACAATCCCACAATGAAGCTTGGAGCCCCTGGTACAGTTGATGTACGTAAGATTTTACCATCTAATCTGGTTAGGGACCATTTAAAAGGTTGGTGTGTTTCCAGTTCTGCAGTACAATAACTTAATTTTAACCATAACAATATTACAATTATGATATGCAAGGTTTGAGATGATGTTCCCCTGTATACCAGATTCCCTCTGCGTTGATTCCTGTGAAATGCAGACAGGGTTAAAAGTATGTTATTCACCCATTTTTCTTTACCAATCCCGTGGTAATTCTGCCAGCATCTCAGCAACGCTCCAGTTGGACGGCTCCTTCCTCCACAGTCGTCTTTCCCTCTGCCTCGCTCGTCGACTCGGGTGCTTCGAGCCACGAGGTGTACCATCTTCTCGGCAGCAAGGATGCTCTTCAGGAGGAAACACTCGCCGTCTAAGATCCTGTCTCGTAAAATAGGATCTCCAATTTGTATGTTTAATTTCAGGAACGTCACAACGGACTTTACTGATGAGCTTACGACAGAGGCTCTCAGTGATTTCCGCTACAAAAGGCTTTGGTTCATTCGGGTGATAACAATAAAAATTTGGTTCAATTCCTTTTGTAAATATATCCCACCATTCTTTTGAGCCTGAGGTTAATTCTCCTTTAGATATTTTGCAGGTTAATGTCCAATTAGTGATTTCCCTTTGCGATTTATAACAGGAAATGCAAACCCCTCGGGGAGGGTATCCTTTAACACAATGAGTCCACCACCTTTCCTTGCATACCTTACAGGTATAACATACAAAGGGATGACAATTACAGTACTTATTTCCACACCTTATTCTAACATCATCATTACTTATAAGTCCATCATCTAAGTAATAAGGGTTAGGTAAATACTCAATCCTGTAAGGGTCCAAGTCCATTAAGTCCTCTGGAATTTTAATTTCAAGTCTCCAACCGGGCTGGTGATTTTCCACGAAGAGTTAGTGATAGGTCCTTTTATTAAGCGGGCATGGGTCCAACCTCGTTCAGCAGTTCGGACAGCAGTCTCTGTGGTAAGCAATACAAGGTAAGGTCCGTCCCATTGAGGGGTTAATGGTGATTCCTTCCATGATTTAATTAATACCCAGTCTCCTGGCTGGATTTTATGAATAGCCAAGTCCAGAGGAGGTCTTTGCACCACCATTCCCTTTTTCCATAATTCATTTCGATATTTCATTAAGTTTATAATATAGGAGTTTAATTTCTGGTCTCTTACTCTAGGATGGTCTTGGGGTTCCTCTAAATCATAAGGCATTCCGTATAGCATCTCAAAAGGTGAAATCCCAAGATCAGCCCTTGGTCTAGTTCTCAAATTAAGTAGTGCGAGTGGTAAACACTTCACCCAGGATAACCGGGTTTCCATCATTAGTTTGGTGAGCTGTTTCTTAATTTCTGCATTCATCCTCTCTACTTTCCCCGAACTTTGGGGATGCCATGGTGTATGATGTTCCCATTTTGTTCCCATTGCTACCAAAACCTCCTGTATTATTTTAGACACAAAGTGGGGACCTCGATCTGAGTCAATAACTTCACTCATTCCATATCTTGGTATTATGTTTTCCAACAGTATTTTTACTACTGTGTGAGCAGTTGCTCTAACAGTGGGGAAAGCCTCTACAAAATGAGTTAGATGGTCTACTATCACTAGCAAATATTTATATCTTCCCACTTTTGGTAGCTCAGTAAAATCTATCTGAATGTTAGCAAATGGTCTGTGGGCAAGCTGTCTGCCACCCAGTGGTCTTTCTCTAACTTGGGTTTTATTGACCCTTTTGCAAATTAGGCAGTCTTCTACTACTCGTTTTGCCAAATTATATATTCCAATGCTCATATATTTAGTAGCAAATTGGTCTACTAATGCTTGTACTCCCCAATGAGTCTGATCGTGAAACCTTTGCAAAGTTTCTAATGCAAGTGTTTTTGGTAGAATAGTTCTCCCATCGGGGAGATTCCAATGTCCCCCCTGGTTTTCTTTTACGCCCATCTCCTTTAATTTAGCTTTCTCCTGCAGGGTGAAGCTATACAATCTGTATTTCTTTACCTCTGAGGTATCGTGGCTAAGAGTATCAACTGGGGTCCAGTCTTTTAGGGCTGCTCTTTTTGCTTCTCGGTCAGCTACATTGTTTCCCCTATTTCGGATATCCACTCCTTTTTGATGTCCCTTTAGATGTACCACTGCAATTCCTTTTGGACCCCGTAGAGCTTTTAATATCTGCACTATTAATTCCTGATGGATTATGTCCTTTCCCTGTGAATTTATTAATCCTCTTTCTTCCCATATTTTCCCAAAGGTATGCACTACTCCATATGCATACTTAGAGTCGGTAAATATAGTTCCTACTTTATTTCTTAGATATTCCAAAGCTCTTAGCACTGCATATAATTCACACGCCTGGGCTGACCAGGAATGATTTAATGGTCCTGATTCCAATACTTTGAGATTTGGTCCTTTAATAATTGCATATCCTGATTTTCTTTTCCCATTCACTACTCGTGACGAGCCATCCACAAATAATTTTTCTCCTTCTCCTAGTTCTTCCTCTTCCAAATCTGGTCTAATTTTAGTTTGACTTTCTATGGTTATGAAACAATCATGTATCAACTGTGAGTCCCAGGGTTCTCCGTACAGGAACTGGGCTGGATTCTGGAGGGTTGTGACTTCCAGGGATAGTTTTGGGGAATCAATCAATATTCCTTCATATTTTAAAAGCCTGGAATCTGTGACCCATTTTTCTGCCTTTTGTTGCAAGATGCCCCGAATGTTATGAGGTGATAAAACCCTTAATTCTCCATTAAAAGTTATTTTATTTGCTTCTTCTACCAGGAGTGCAGCTGCTACTACTGCTTGTAGGCAGGTGGGCCAACCCTTGCTAACCGGGTCTAGTAACTTAGACAGATATCCTACTGGTTTCTTTTTCCCTGCCCAGTCCTGGGTAAGGACTCCATAGGCAGTTCCCTCATCAGTATTAACAAAGAGGGAAAAGGGTCTTTTTAGGTCAGGTAAGCTTAGTACTGGGGCAGTTATAAGATCTTTTCGCAGTTGTTCCAAATGTTGTTCATCTTCCATAGTCCATTTTAGCAGGTTATCCTGGCTCAATTTATTATACAAAAATTTTACTTTGCTGCTATAATTTTCAATCCATTGTCTGCAATACCCGACCAGACCCAATAATTGTCTTATCTGCTTTTTATTTGTAGGAGGGGGTATTGACAATATCCCTTTTATTCGTTCGGGATCTATTCTCTTTTCTCCTTTTGATAAATAATGCCCCAGATATTTAACTTCTTCTTCCACAAATTGTAGCTTGGATCGTGATACCTTCAGTCCCTTTAGAGCCAGGAAGTTTAATAATTTAATGCTTTCTTGCCTTACTATTGCTTCCTCCTTTCCTGCAATTAAAAGATCATCCACATACTGGATCAAGATGGTATTTTCATTTACCACATATTCTTGGAGAATTTTCTCCAATGCTTGCCCGAATAAATTCGGTGACTCGGTAAATCCTTGAGGTAAGACCGTCCACCTTAATTGCTGTCGACGGTGGGTTTCAGGATCTTCCCATTCAAAGGCAAAATAATTTCGGCTTTCCTCACTCAGGGGGCAAGCCCAGAAGGCATCTTTTAAATCAATTACACTATACCAGTGATTTTCTGGCCCTATCCTACTAAGCAAGGTATAAGGATTAGCCACTATGGGGAATCGAGTTACGGTTCTTTTGTTAATTTCCCTTAAATCATGCACTAATCTATAAGACCCATCTGATTTCTTTACGGGTAGGATGGGAGTGTTAAAGGGGGACATACATGGTTCTAAAAGGCCTTTTTCAAGTAACCTTTCAATCTCAGGCTTTAACCCCCACTTTCCTTCTGGTGGAATTGGATATTGTTTGATTCGTATAGGTACCTCCGGATTAATAATGGTTACTGAAAATGGAGGTATCTGTAGCTTACCAATCGTTTCTGGGGTATACCATACCTCTGGGTTAACTTCCTTTTCATCTTCCACTCGAAGGGGGCATAACCTAATCTTTAGTTCTTTATTTTTTACTTCCAAATTAATTCCTAATTCTATTATTAGATCTCTACCCAATAAATTGTAATCAGCCTCAGGGACTAATAATAATGATCCCATCCCAAATTTGGAATGTGTTTCAAATACTATATTTTTGATAATGGGTACTTCAAAGGGTTCTCCCTTGGCTCCTATAACTTGGGCCGTTTCTGACGATACTTTACAGCCCTGGGGCATTATCTGGATAGTGGATCTTTCAACCCCTGAATCTACCAGGAACTCGAATTCCTGTTGCTGGGGACCTACCTTAACTTTTATCAAGGGCTCCTTATGTTTTTGGGTCCCCAGCAAATAGAGCCCCTGACATCCCTAATCTTCCTTGAACATTCTTTCGTCCCGCAGCCGCTTCCTGCATTCCCTTTTTATGTGTCCTCGGGCACCACAATAAAAACAGGTGCCCTGTTCTCTTCGTCTTATCATTTCTTCAGTTTTTTCTGTCCTGAATCTGGGGTTTTCTTTTAGGAAATCCCCATATTTTCCTAGTGTACGAGGAGGTGTCTGATTCCTTGGGCCTTTTTGTCCCTCCCGGACAGCTGCCACCATCATCCTGACTTGCTTCTTATGATTTTCGTCATCCCTCCGGACGTACACTTTCTGAGCCTCTCGCAATAACTCATCTAACCCCCGGTCCTGCCAGTTGTCCATCTTTTCTAATTTTTTTCTTATGTCATCCCAAGATTTGGCTACAAATTGAGTTTTCAGCAATGCCTGTCCCACTTGGGTGTCCGGATCCAATCCTGAATACATCTGGAGGCTTTTTCTCAGCCTCTCTAACCAATCGGTGGGGCTTTCCTCTTTTTTCTGCCTCTCATTAAAGGCTTTGTTTATATTTTGCCCCCTGGGCACAGATTCTCGGATGCCTTGAATAATAATAGTCCTTAGGTCCTGCATATGAGTTCTGTGGTTTGGGTTTTGGTGGTCCCAATTTGGTTGCTGTATGGGCCATTTTTCATCTGCAAAAGGACCTTGTACATGCTGGGCATCCCATATTCTCATTCCGGCCCTTCTGATCATATTTCTTTCTTCTGCAGTAAATAGTATACTCAAAATAGACTGCATTTCATCCCAGGTATAGGTGTTAGGACCTAGGAATTGATCAATCCTTTCAGCAACCCCCAAAGGATCTTCTATCAAGTTTCCCATTTCTTTTTTGAATTCCCTAACATCCCCTGAGTTAAGGGGTATAGATACAAATCCTATCCCTGGTTGTGGTCCCCCCATTGGTGTCTCCCGGAGTGGATATAATTTTTGTTGTTTTGCCTGACTTCTAGTTGCCCTTCTGGAACTTCTGGGGGTGTCTGAGGAAGTTCCAGAGTCGCTCTCAGTTTCCTCAGGGGCTGAGGGTGGTGGATTGGCAATAGGTGGTGGGGGTGGTATATAAGGTGGGGGTAATAAGGGAACCTCTTCTTTGTCTCGTTTTTTCTTATCGTTTTTCCCACCCCCCTTTTCTTTTAGGGCAAACAGATAGCTTTTGGCTCCTGATCCCATCCACATGTTAGCATAATCACTCTCCTCCGGATTAACCGGTTCCTTAGAATTGACATATGTGTTTAGGGCCTCACATACCCAATTTTCAAAAGACCCAAAGATTGGCCAGCAGACATGTTCTTCCTTAATATTCTGACCTCCCCAAATTTCCATACAGAAATGGATCATTTTTGCTTTATTCTTTCCTTTGCTTTTTGAAAAATCCCTCCAATTTTTCAACATTAATCCTAAGGGACTATCAGGCGGGATAGGGGGCAACCGCACAGGGGGCCCTCCACCCATGGGACCAGGGGGCTTGCTTTTCCCCTGTCCCATCTTCCGAAGCGCACTCTTTCTCACTCACACACGTTCCCCTGGTTCGTGGCCCACGCCCTCGCGGGCTATGGGAACCGCACTACTGAGGGTCCGCACTCGCTTGGTTCCACTGGAACCACTCACATGCAACGCTTCAGGATCACCAACCCCAACCGAACGGATTTCCAAATATACTTACACATCCTGTGTCTTCGTCCGGACTTTTTGTGCACAAAGATTACAGGGTCGACCGGTTCCTTTTGCTCACTACTTTAGATTTTGGGTTCGTCAGTGGAAAGTGTGGAGACTTTGGGAACAGCTAGGACCACCAAAGGATGGTGGGGCGCCTTCCCTGCTGCCCAAGTCCAGCCACTATATTTCCATCCGAGTCACGGCACCAAATTGTTATATGTTGAGAAACCGAGACCAAAAGTTTCCAACCCAATCAGAATTTATTATAATTTCAGCAAGCAAAGTTAGTGAGCAAAAATCAGCGCTGGGCAGCCGGGGAGTCTCCGCTCCATCAACGGCGGCCCTCTTCCCTTTTTACAGTCCCTTTTTATATACAGTCTTCTTCCCGGTTGACGTAGTTTCTTTCGATATGCTCTGCGCATGTTCGTTTTGCTACTAGGGGGTCGCAGGGATGGAGGTTCTCAATCTTCCTTATTCGATCCTCTCAATATCTGGGTGGAGACTTGACCTGTGGGGGCTGATTAAGCAGGCCTAACGGCATCTGGGTGGAGACCAGACCTGTGGGGGCTGATTAAGCAGGCCTAACGGCATCTGGGTGGAGACCAGACCTGTGGGGGCTGATTAAGCAGGCCTAACGGTATCTGGGTCTCACCCACCAAGAGGCCCCCAGCATATCCTGCCAAGCAAACAAGCACTTTATCCTGCTGACATTTTAGTGAACAAACCCACCCAATCTATCACAATCAGTTTTTTGATCCTGTGCTTTGCACCTGATCCTCTTGAGGGAGGAAAGGGTTATCTTTTTTTTTCTCTGGGAGCTGGCGATGGGGGGAGGGGGGGGTTGGAGCATTTGAAGCGATACCTTTTTGAAATGCCTGAATCAGACTCAGAATGACGCTGGTAGGCTGTCTCTGAATCGCGGCTCTAGGAATTCCTAGTGACAATGCTTGCTTCCACAGTTCATTTCTCCACTCCTGACCCCTAGATTGTCGGTCAGAGGGTTTTTGTTCCTGAGAATTATTTTGATGCAATTGTTTAATTTGCCTAACAGTGCGACCTATATTTTTTGTTTCATTGGGAATTTCATCCCATCCCATTTCTCGGGCATGATTTACAGTTTCATGTACTAAAGTTGCCCAAGTGGGTAATACTCTTGGTTCTAATTCTTCTTCCCCACTATTTCCAACAGTTTGTGTTAGATTTACCAATTCATTATAATTTAAGTCTCTCTGGATCTCATCCCGTTTTGCAATGAGAAAAGGTTTGAGCATGGCAGGGGCTCCTTTTATCAGTACTTTAAGTACAGCAGGAGCTACAGGTGCCAAAAGAGGAACATCAGTAGGTTTACGCTGATGCATGGCTTGAATACAGGCAGCTTTTGTAAAAGCTGCAGAGAGGTCATTTAGAGATTTGATAGGTATTAACAGAGGTTCTCCTCTCTCTAAGGCATCAATGCCACCAGCCCAATATGCCACTCTGCTTGTTAGTGAGTGGGGGTCATTCGGGGGGTTGGGACCAGCATCCAAAAAGACACCAGGACCCCAATATCCACTGGCTTCATTGCCATCTAGTAAAATTCTATCTCCCCCGTTTAGAGAAACTCTCCATAGGTATTCAGTTTCAGTTTCTCCAGGCTTACGGCCGTAACGATCTTGTAAATGGGCTATTTGAATTGGATCAAAAGGGGTTGTTTTGCTGATGCGACTTCTCACACCACCCCGAGGTCCTGTTGTTTCCTCTGTTTTAATAATTGGTCTGACTGCAAGAGGGGGAGACTCAGGCGGCTGCAAATAATTATTTTCGTCTGAGTCGTCATTATGTGTATCACTCCAAATGTTACCATCCCAGTCTTCAGGGGACACAATTAATTTTCTGATTTGAACGATATCAGGGGGGTTCGGAGACTGCATTAGCATCATTTCAACACGTTCCCCCAGTTTTTGTTGTTTCAATTGGGATTCCTTAAGTTGCTGTTGCAGCTGCTCTATTTTAATCGATAACAGCAGATTGGTGGATTTGTGCCCTGTAATCTCATCTTGTAAATTTTGTATTTTACGATTAACTTTCTCTCGTTCATGACAGGCAGCTTCCAGGCACACTCCCAACATTTTACAAATCATACCTTTATTTTTTCCAAATTTAGTTGCACCTCGAGCAATAGTTAACTGTTTTTCTACCTCTTCCCAGTTGTGCCAATTATTATAAACCCAATCCTCTGGGAAGGTGGGATTTGGTTGGATACCGTGTTTTTGTAAGTATTTGGTGATTTTGCTTGTCATCCTGCCGACTACGCCGATTTGTCGCGGATGAAAATATTGACACGGTAATATTTAGTAAGAAATCTAGGTTTATTAATAACTAACAGCAATTTGTTATTATAAAATAATTCAGAAATACTAAAAGAAAGAAAAGCGACTTATTGAGATTCTAAAATGACAAGATTCACACTAACTTACTTAACGGTACCTATATATATACATATATACACATGCATGCACATAACAAGATGGACAAACATACAGAAACAAAGGTGTTTGGATTCAGTAGAATGGACACAGAACAGACATACACACACAGAAACAAGGGTACGTACCCACACACACACACACACACACACAGAGTAAAGAGAAGCTAGCTCAAAGAAAATTTCCCTCTCGAGTTTAGAGCAAATACTCCCAATGCCTTGGCATTCCTCAACGGGCGATAATTGAGACTCGAGCGGGGGACTTCGCCCTGGCCTTCCGTCTGGAGCAGACGACACCTCCAGGGTTTGGTACCTGAGAGGCGTCCCAGCTCAGGGGAGATGCTGGTCACAGGCCCACTGCGATCCAGGAGAGCTCAAAGGGTCTCCCTGGTGGTCGCCATTTATAGGGTCCAAGATAATTGACTTTTGTCAAATGCCTTCTGGTGCCTTCCAGCAGTTACACAAGAATTTGATTAATGTGCGACTCTGTTATTGTTCCCATTTGACCACATCCCAGGCACAGGTGTGCCAGGCCCTGAGGAGCTGATGGGCCATTTTAACCATTTCCGAGCAATCGGGAGGGGCAGGAGCCAGGCTCGTTAACATTGTCAGTCCTTATCTCCACAGACTGGTGTATAGCTCGGGGGATGTGGGTGGAATCGCACCTAGCACCAAGCAGCCCAACAAAGAGGGGGGGGTGGGGGGGGTAAGGATTGCACCACCACAGATGTCTGCTGTGACTCTTAGGAAGGCAGATCCATCTCTGTAGCCCCTTGGAGGTTGAGCTTTAGCCTGCTCTTCCACCTGGGAAAGGCTTTGCCAAACACGGAACACTCCACAGTTCTAGGACCCTCCTTTTACACCAGGCAGAGATGCAACACTTCCATGAGAATATTCCTATTATTATCATTATTGGTATCTGGATCATTATCCACCACACTATGGAGGATTTTTTGGGGCATAACCTATATGAGACTTAACCAAAATGAACAGGCTTTTTTATCCATGCTGTGACTGGTGCGTGGGACCACTCTGGAGTTGATCTGGAAAGGGGGTGGCAGTAGGGGTCTCCACCTGCCCATCCCCCACCCCTTTGTGTGCCCTTTCAACTCTGAGGTGCAGGGCTGCCCCATCCTCACCCCTCAAAGTGCAGCACTCCAGTGGGTGCCCCATGTGCTCCCTGGGTATGTGTCTGGGTGACACACTGATCCCTCATCCTGTTCCCTGCTGACCCCTCACCCTTTTTCCTACAGAGTAGTTTCTCTTGTCACCTCTTGGTTTGTGGCATCCAGCAGCCTCACTGGAGCCAGGTTCCTCTCTCTCCACGTAGGTTACCCCACCAGAACAAGACACAGGCAGAGCCCATGGGTGCTTCACAGCAGGGTTCATCTCCTATTTCTGAGGATTTGGGGGAGACACATTGTTCTCAAGAAACTGATGAAGGATAGGGGAGAAGTGACAGAACTGGAGGAGGCTTCTGTTCCCTAAAGAAATAGCAACATCCCCAGAGAGCTGAGGACATCAGGGGAAGGTGTGAAACCTCAGTGTCAAAGATACCCCTGACCTCCCAGATGGCCCAGCAGTGGCTGTGCAGAAGAGCAGGTGGTTCTAGCTGAGGAGGTGAGGACTCCACTGCCAGCTGACCGGGAACAGCCTATTCCCACAACTGGGACCCCCAGAGCCCCCAGGGCCCCTCACTGTGGAGATGCTGAGAATGCCCTTGGCTGAGGGAGCCACAGGTGTTGCTGCTGGAGGAGGGAGAAACCCAGAAGGAGCATTTCAGGCACAGGAAGAACAGATTGTTTCCCTCCCCCGCTTCCTCCCCCAACAGAGTCATTTCCAGCAGCTCTGTTATCTCGGGGCTGGGAGGTGCTTTTCTGACTCTCTCTCACTCAGCAAACAGGCAGGTTGGTCTCGACATGCACCTCGGATATCTCATCCTCACGTCCTTCCTGGGGCAACTGCTGGGTAAGTCCTGGCTTTCTACACACATAGTTCTTCTCCTCAGGAAACCCTCAGCAGCCTTATCGGTTCCATATGGGGAAGGAGTCTTGAATACCAGGAGAACACCGGGAAATGTCAGCTGACAGTTGTGGTTTTGCACTGCTTCTCTCAAGATGCTCTTACTGTTGGAAAGGAGAGGAGAGATACCTCAGGCCCCTTCCCCTGCTTTTCTCTCTCCTTCAATCGATCTTTCTCTGACTCTCTCTTCTGATCCACCTGCTGTCACCATAGGAGATCTCACCTATCTCTGCACTCCCACATTTCTCCCTTTCCAGTGCATATTAGCAGATCTTGTCTGAGCTACCCCAAGGACCTTAAAGCTCTCATCCCATTGACATTAACAGGGCAACCCCTTCTGTCTCCTGGCTGGCACATACCTGCCAGGGTCTCCTCTTTACAAACTCAGTATTACACGTACCCAGGGAGTTAGGAGCCCTCCGAGATGACAGGGATGGGGAAGCAGGAGGAATCTAATTGCTGTGGGCCACTCAACCTGCTGGAAGGGTCCTGGTCCTCACATGCAATGATCAGACATGATAGGCTGTTCCCTGCTCCTCTGGGCAGTCAGAGACCAGGGAGGAGGAACATGGACACAGCACAGCTCTCCTCAAGGTCCTCACTTGGCTGCGAGCTCCGTGCTCCTTCCCAGAACCACTCCCCACCCGCCTCTGCTTAGGCCTAAGGGTTTTCCAAAAGGGCAAGAGAGAGGGAACCTTCTCAAAGGGCTCTCTGCAAAACAAGAGTTTTGCATCCATTCCCAGTTTACTTCCATGAGCCCTTCCCTGCAGATTCACTGACCTTCCCTTTTTGCAGGCACCATGGGGGAGAGCACAGTCACCCAGCAAGAAGGACAAGTCACAGTGAAGCACAGATGCACCTTCCAAACCAACTGCACGTAGCAGATCTCTGGCTTTGATGCTTTGCTCTGGTACCAGCAGAGGAAAGGCCAAGCTCCCCAGCTGCTCTCGTATCAGGCAGCAGCTGGCCCAAGGCACAGTGGCCGTCTCACCACGCTGCTGAACACCACAGGGAAATACAGCGTCCTGCAGCTGGAGGAAGTCAAGGTCTCTGACAGTGCCTTGTACCTCTGTGCTGTGGGTGTCACCCTGGTGCAGGGAGCTTCCTTGGCTGTGCAAGAAGCCAGGGGAGGGAGGGGATGTGTGTGTGCAAGGCTGAGCTTGGGGGAAGGGGCCCTCAGCTCTCCCCTGGCAGCTCTGCTTCCCCTGGGCACCCAGGGATCTGCAGGTCAAAATTTTCTTCCAGGAGAGGACAACGTCAGTGGTTTGAGAGAAGGAGAAAGTGGTGACAGAGTCTCAGGTCCTCTTGTTTTCACCATCGGTCACATCATTCTTCTGCCCAATGGCTCTGGTGAGGGGACAGGCAATGTAGAAGATTGTGGCTGTTTGTTCAATAGTTCCTTGCTACTTCTCTTTGCTTTCTGTTATTCCCTGCTGCATATTGCTTCTTCAGGTTTTCCTGCAGGCCTGTCTCTTAGAGTACCTGCTCCGGAATGTGTCCCTCAGAGGTCAGAGTTCAAAGTAAGATTGAAAACATAAAGAAGATGTCACGGGGCAACGCTCCTTCCTGGAATTGCATGATTATTGCAATAGTGGATAACATTCTGAACCACCTTGTGGACTCTCCTGTAGTTGCATCACCATGTGCTGGGATCCAGAGGACCTGCTCTCCCGAGTGCACTCTGCTGGTCCTTGGAGCCTATCTCATGCCCTTACCCACGGGCCTGGCAGTAGAAAACCCAGCCTAATGTCTGGGGAAAATCAGGCACCACAAATGGATTATGGAGGCTTGGGCACTGGCTGCTGTCCTTGGGGTGCCCCGTCTGGTGGGAGCTGGGGGTGTGTGAGTGACAGGAGGGCTCTGGTGTGAGGGCTGGACAGGCTGATTTCAACATCAACCTTAGGGTCATCTTAGTCCTTTGGACAGTGTAACTGCTGGGCTGTGCAGTGAACTCTTTGGGGGATGGAGGGTGTAGAGGTGACCTGTCCTCGCTATCCCAGCCCTTGAGCGTAGGTCATACCCTCTCGTTCTGGAGACAGTTGGGAAGATTAGGAGAAGTGCTGCGGCTGTTTTAAAGGATTTTTCTCACATTACCCTTTCTCCTGCATCCTTTGCAGACATCTTTTGGCTGAGCTTCTTTTCGCAGCACTAAAGCAAGAAAAACTCCCTTCTGCACAAACTTGTGAGCTACTGACCAATCAGAGCCTCAAGCAGAATTGGGCTACTCTCTAGAGAATAGCAGCAGTCATGTTCCCTTTCTGAAGGTCATGCTCTGAGGCCAAGGGCCTGTGTCTGAGCAGAGATGCCAGAAGGCAGAGCCCTATTGCCACTGGCTGTGGAGGCACCAGGGATGTCTTCCTCAGCTCCAAGACACAGTGCCTGAAAGGGCCCCACTGCCATGTGTCCCATCCTCCCCTTCCTCTCCGAATGATGAAACATCTGCTTGAGCCCCCACCTTATCCCCCACCAGTCAAGACAATGCCTTTCTTCCTCAGCAACTCGATACAATGCCCACCAATAAAAGGATTATGTGGAGGCAGAGGCTGGGATGCAGAAAGCTTTAATGACTCTGAAGAGGGAAATAAGGACTTTGAGAGGAGGCGGCCAGAGCAGGGAGAGCACCAGCAGCTGCCAAATGTCTGTGCCCATCGGCCATGGTGGAGATCGCAGAAGGGATCCATGAGCGTGGAGGGAGAGGGGCCAGCAGATTCCCCAGCTTGGCTCCTGGGGTCTTACAGCTCAGAAGAACAGAAGAGAAGAAAGAGATGGGAGGGAGTAGAAGGCAGAGGAGTTAGACTTTGGCCATGTTATCAGAGAGACGCCGCAGCCCTCCCTTGGAAGGATGCTCAGCCTCTCTGAAATCACTGGCCAGGAGCTCTGTCCTCAGTCCAGCATGAGCTTCTGGGTTCCTGGGGGTCCTTGTCCAGGTTGTCACCAGTGGCTTTAGCAGGGAGGGCACCTTCTGCCGCAGTAGCGGCTGGTAATGCAGGAGAGGTCAAAGCCCCCAGAGTTGATGGGCACTCCGTCACAGCTGAGGATGCTGCCAACGGCAGCGGAGGTGGAGGAGCCCACAACGGTGTTCTGTGGGAAGGAGCTGAGGATGGGTCCGGGCAGGGTCACCACCACGGGGGAGGGCTGGATGGCAACAGTGGAGCTCTGGCACTGCCTGACACAGGGCTCATTGCAGCTGTTGGCCAGTGGTGTTGGGCCGCAGGGCCGGCAGCAGGGCTCGCAGGGCTGGCACTTGTCACAGCAGGACATGTCTTGGGATCCGAGGTGCACCTGGGAGAGAGGGCAGGGAGGAAGAAAAACATGGGGATGTGCGAGGCACAGCTTGTCACCACACCATGAGAGAGCCAAAGATCATGCAGTGCCTGAAGGTGGAGTCTGTCCAGAGATGTATGAGGGTTTCTTGGACTCATCCTGCCACGGACCAAAAAGAGCCACCAGCTCCTATGTGGCTACTGTCTACCCCTGAGTCCAGAAGCCTCCTCACTACTGTTCCAGCCTCTCTCCAAGCTTAACCTCTCCCCACTCCCCTCTCACATGACAAGCAGCCCCACGATCTTTTATCAGAACAAGGCCGGTCTCAGCTGACAGGTTCACTGAAGTGAGACCTCCTTTGTGAGAAAGCAGAGAAAGAGAAGGGGCCTCAGACTCACCTGGTTCTCAAGGAGAAGGAGGCAAGAGAAGTGGCTGAGAGAGCGAGGAGCTGTGCTGGCTTTTATCCTGGACCTTTACTGCCCCAGGCTGACAGAGGCGTCCCTTGTAAAGGTGGTTATTTTCTGACAAGCTCATCCTGAATGTAAAACATCCCGCCTAATGTTATGGGCTGTGTTTTGGCTTCCAGAATCGCTGTCTTTTCATTTACTGCTTGATGTCAGGTACATTCCCCAGTGAAGGCATCTTTTGCATCACAGGATGAGAGGCCCAAGCATTTCCGGAGCAAGACACGTCAGTATGACTTCCCTTACATCTTGGCGGAGTCCAATAAAGGACACTCAAGGTAGACTAAACAGCTGGCTTAGCACACACAGACAAAGAATATGTGCAGATACACACACACACACAAATCTAGACCTCTAGTCATTCAGAGTTAGTTCAGAAGACTCAAAACAGCCAAAGAGAGACATATACACTGTCCACACAGGTGTTGGACTGCAGAGAGTCATCTTCTCCAAGCCCTGTTTCCAAGGGTTCCGTATGGCTGAAGGAGGCTGAAGACAGATCTGTGCTTGGTGAGAGCGGGAAATGTAACTGATGAGAGTAAGGTGCCCAGCTTGTAGCCCATTCACCCCACAAAAACCCTTTCCCTGCTCTCTGTTTGTCCCTGAGTACTGTGGACATGGATGTGGGCTTTAGGCATGGGATGGAGGTGCTTGTAGGTGCTGGTAGGACAGCCTGTGGGTTCATTCCTGATCACATGATGAAGCAAGCCATGGAGATGTGACCAAGTAGGCCGACCTTGCTCTGAGCTTATGCTCGCTGGGGAGTTCAGAGGCCACCATGGGTCAAGGGCACGATCAGTGTATACAGAAAGAGGATTCGTTCCATTTGTCATGTACATCTGCTTTGGGGTGGGATAAGTCCCGTGTGGGAGCTGATGTCTCTTCCCTGACTGAGGGAAAGAGGAGGCCACGAAAATGATGAGAGGAATGGAACACATCTCCTATGAGAAAAGGCTGAGAGAGGTGGGGTTGTTCAGCCTGGAGAGGAGACGGCTCTGGGGAGAGGTTCTTGAGGTCTTTTAATTCTTAAAGGGGTCTTATAAGAAAGACAGAGAAAGATGTTTTCGAAGGGCCTGTAGTAATAAAGAGTCAATGGCTTTAAACTGAAAGCAGGTAGAAAATTTTGAGACACTGGCAGAGGTTGACCCAAGAAGTTGAGGAAGGCCCATCATTGGAAGTTTTGCATTGGAAGATGGGGCTCTGAGCAACCTGACCTATTGAAAGGTGTCCCTACCCATGGCAGGAGGCTTGGACTAGATGATCTTTCAAGGTCCCTTCCAACACAAACTCTTCTATGATTCTGTGGGTCTATGAATTATGCTGGTAAGTGAGTCTGGGTTGAAAGAGACTCTACACAAGGATGTGCTAGAATCTGAGTTGGTCCCACAGGGTTAAAGGACATATACCCTGAAGGGATCTTCTTCCATTTGACTCAGAACCCCTTAATTACCTAAATTTTCTAAGAGTGAGGTGCATATTTACTAAGAGTAAGATCCAAAGCATGTCAGAGAAGTCAGAAGAGACTCCCTCTCCCTCATGTGGAAGAGCTCATTTGGGCAGCGTGCATGGCAGCAGGAGGCTGCAGCAGCACCGCACAGCTCTGGCTTCTGTCCCCAGATGACCTTCTTGGACGAGTGAAGACTACTGGTCAGGAGTGGAATGTGCCTGGCAAGGTGAGACAAGAGTGTCTTTCCAAATCCCTGCTAAACTGGGATGGAGGAGTTTAAAGTAGGTATGGAGGGGGAGGTCTCCCACAGACTGAAAAGCAGGGATGTCACAAGGGTAGAAGAGGTATGCACGGGGGAACAGCATGCCAGGGGTGTCTCTCAGACTTCCTCTACGGCGTAGGTGGTGGTGTACTTAGGTGACTGCCACACTATCCTGATCAGGAAGAGGAGGCAGATGACACCTTTGTCAGGCAATTGGGTAAAACCTCACAGTCACAGGGCCTGGTACTCACCTGGTACCACCTCAGTATCTCCTGCAGGAGGAAAATGGCTGGGCACAAGTGAAACAGGACATACGTGGGGTGTATGGAATACAAATTATTGATGCAGGCAATCCATGAATGGATTAAGGGAGAGGACCTCTTAGACCTGCTACTCACAAATGAGGAAGAACTGTTGGATGATGTAAAGTTCAAGGGCAGATTTGCCTGCAGTGACCAGGAGACTGTGGAGCTCAGGATCCTCAGAGGACTGACCAAGACAAACAGGAGGATTACTGCCCCTGACTTCAGAAGAGCACGGATTAGTCTCATCAGGAAAATTTCTGCTTGGCAGGATGCCATGGCAAAGTGCCCTGGAGCCCAGAGGGTCCCAGGAGTGGGGGCTAACCTTCAAGACAGCCTCCTCACAGCACAAGGATTGTCCCTGCAGTGTGCAAAAGGTGAGTCAAGAAAAGCCAAAACACAACTGGAGTGGATACTTGCAAGGGAAGTGAAGGGAATCAGTAGAGGTACCTCTGAGCCTATTGGCAGCAAAAGGAAGGCTGAGTAGATGAGGGCTCATTGCTCGGTGAGGAAGAGGACTTAGTGACAAATAACAAGGAAAAAACTGATGTACTCAATGCCTATTTCTGCTCAGTTTTTATTGATATGGCTTCTCCTCAAGCCCACCACATCCCTGAACCTTCCCGCAGACTCTCGGAATGAAACAACACCCACAGTAGAAGAAGAAAGAACTAAGGAGCTCTTGGGTTGTATCCAAAGGTGTTCAGGGAGCTGGCAGTACAGTTTCTACTCTGTCCCTGGAATGCAGATGGAGTAAATACTCTTAGAAGCTCTTCCTGAACTCATGAAGGTCTCAAGACCCGGCTCGGGAGCATCTGACATGAGTTGACTGAGGACAAACTACACCTTAACAACCTCATTGCTTTCTGTGAGGAGGTCTCTTGCACTGTGGGGAAGGGGAGGGGCACTGGCTGGGCTGTGCCTGGATTTTAGCAAGACCTTTGACATACCCTCATGGGTGCACACACATGCACACCTATACCCACACCGAGGTACGCACACACACAGAGGCATGCACACACACAGACATGTGTCATATCTGTGCCCTTACAAAGAGGTGTGTGCACACAGGTTTCCAAAGGAGCCCATGAGCAGACACAAGCACAGCCACCCCACAAACCAACATGTACACACAGATATTCAACACACATGCTGACATATATGCATCCTCCTGCACCCATGGGTATGCAAACAAATTTACTTGCATGCTCATGTACAGCGATGTGCACACATAAAAGCACATACCCACACACACCTGTGCCCACACACTTACATATCTGCAGACCAATGTCACACCCGTCCATGCTCACCTGCATGAAGACACGTGCATGTGATAAAACACATACAACCTCATCAACAGATGTGCACAAACACACCCGCAGCTGGTAATTGCGCACACTTGTGCTTGCCTGTGCATTGCCCCAGGCACACACAGGCACACGTATGTGCAAATGGACACGTGAGCACAGCCAGAAGAACATGTATGTGAGCATGAACATGCACACACAGCACTGACAACCAGGAAGTTCAATGCCAGCTCTCAGCCTCTTGCGATGACAAGTCCTAGGCAAGTCCTTCAGGCCCTAGAGTTAAGGCAGTGAATCGGTTCCTGGCCATTCCCATCAGCTTTAGTGAGCTCAAGGGTTTGACTGGGCTTCAGTCAGGGGTTTTCTCACTAGAAAAGTGAGACAAAGCTGCCATGGTCTTGCCAGGCATTGAGCCTCTCCGTGTCCCAAGTCTGTGTCTCAGGGATAACATAAAAACCAGAGAACATCCATATTGCTGCAGCCACAAAGAATCCCCACATTACAAGTCAAACAACTCTTACAGCCTTAGATGTTCCCAGCTGTGCTTAGTGATATCCTGAAGGGAGATGTGGGGCTGGGGGACAGGCCCCTGCTCTGTAAAGGAAATGGTGCCTCAGTGGTGTATTCACACAGCAGCAGAGCGTGGTGTCCCCTGGGACAAGCCAGACTCCACACAGACTGCAGACAGTGAGACTGGGGCAACAGAAATGAGAGTGGTTGGTTCCAGAAAGAGAGGTACTCAGCCTCTTCCAAGCATTCCTTAAAATGCTGATTAATTAGTGTTAAAGTTAGAAAGAAAGAGAGGATAGTATAGATAACCTTACATGCCTTCAGATGCTGGGAACCCTGAGCTGCTCTACATCAGCTGCTCTCCCAGAATGAGAGAATCACAGAAGAGTTGAGGTTGGAAGGGACCTCTGGATGTCATCTGGTCCAACCCCCCTGCTCAAGCAGCACCACATCGAGCCAGTTGCATAGGACTGTTGAGGTGGTTGTTTTGAGTATCTCTAAAGAGGGAAGATCAGTGACCTCCTTGGGTAACCCACGGCCATAGTCAGTCACTCCCACAGCACAGTACAATGTGTTGCCCCCTTGCCAGGGCACAGGACACTGTGCACGTCCCACCCACACATGGATTATCCCATTTTGGTCAGTCAGGCATTTAGAGCATTTTCTTGAAATGGAAACAGATCTCGTCAGCATTTCAGCTGTCAGACATGACCACCTGGCCAGTGTTGACAGTGAACAAACACAAGCAACTTTCATGTACTTGTTTCATAGGGTGCAAATCAAGGTGCACAGCACAGGATTAAGAACAGCTGCTGCTCTGTTGATGGTATAAATCACTGTAAAACCCCCCAACCTCTGGCACAAATGCCCTTAGGCTGAAGTGTAAAGCCTGCATGGATCCTGAGCTCTTTTCCTACCTTTCCAAGAGCTCTTTAGTCGGGCCGGCAAACCAGAGGTCATGCCAAGAATCAGTTGCAGCATTTTGGCAGTGCTTTGGCCAAAGGCCTTACTCATCTGTCAGAAACAATGCCATCCCTCCCTCTCCTACAAGGACAATTGAAGATGGTATCATCATTGCCAAGGACCTGAGGTACCTTCTGCTTGTTACAAGGTTCAGTGTGGTAGCATAGGAGGTCTATATGGGATGATGATGATGGTTATTAGCAGCATGACTAGGGAAAAAAATTTCAGACATGCGAGTGACATCCCCTTATAAAGCTTTTGTCCTTCAGTTGTTCTGAGCTGTGCTTCATGAGCCATAATTCCGTCTTGATAAAGGACAGGGGTGTGGGGATTTCCATTCTTCCACTTGAACACTTTTCATAGAATCACAGAGTCGTTTAGGTTGGAAAAGACCTTGAGGATCATCCAGTCCAACCATTAACCTAAGATTGACACTTCCCAACTACACCATATTCCTCAGCGCTATGTCAACCCGACTCTTAAACACCTCCAGGGATGGGGACTCCACCACCTCCATGGGCAGCCAATTCCAACACCTAACAACCCATTCTGTAAAAAAATGTTTCCTAATATCTAGTCTAAACCCTCCCTGTCGCAATTTGAGGCCATTACCTCTTGTCTTATCGCTTGTTACTTGGTTAAAGAGACTCATCCCCCCTCTCTGCAACCTCCTTTCAGGTAGCTGTAGAGGGCAATGAGGTCTCCCCTCAGCCTCCTCTTCTCCAGACTAAACTCCCCCAGTTCCCTCAGCCGCTCCTCGTACGACATGTGTTCCAGACCCTTCACCAGCTTCGTTGCCCTTCTTTGGACACGCTCAAGTAATTCAATGTCCTTTTTGTAGTGAAGGGCCCAAAACTGAACACAGTAATCGAGGTGTAGCCTCACCAGTGCTGAGCACAAGGGTAAGATCACTTCCTTGTCCCTGCTGGCCACGTTATTTCTGACACAAGCCAGGATACCATTGGCCTTCTTGGCCACCTGGGCACACTGATGGCTCATGTTCAGCCAGCTGTCAATCAACACCTCCAGGTCCCTCTCTGACTGGCAGCTCTCCAGCCACTCCTCCCCAAGCCTGGAGTGCTGCTGGGGGTTGTTGTGGCCCAAGTGCAGAATCCAGCATTTGGCCTTATTGAAACTCCTCCAGTTGGCCTCAGCCCATCGCTCCACCCTGTCCAGATCTCTCTGCAGAGCCTCCCTACCGTGGAGCAGATCAACACTCCCACCCAACTTGGTGTCATCTGCAAACTTACTGAGGGTGCACTCGATCCCTCGTCTAGATCATCAATAAATATGTTAAACAGGAGTGGCCCCAAAACCCAGCCCTGGGAGACACCACTCATGACCAGCCACCAACTGGATTTAACTCCGTTCACCACAACTCTTTGGGCCTGAACATCCAGCCAGTTTTTTACCCAGTGAAGCATGTGCCCATCCAAGCCCCAAGCAGTCAGTTTTGCCAGGAGAATGCTGTCAAGGCATCTGGATGTTCATATAGGAAATAGCATATGAGAGAGTAGTGGCTGCCAAGACACATTTCCACCGAACAACAGGGATGAGATTTACATGTAATAAAATCCTCTCTCCCCACAATGGCAGCCAGTTCCTGAGCACAAACTCTCTGGAGGGACCAATGAAGCAGTCAAGAGCTCTGCACTTACCCACAGCTCTCTTGGGAAGTGCACCCAGCACCCTTGTCCTCACTGATCTTCATGTTCTCCTGCACACTCTGTCTCAGAGCAATTAGATCCCCCTCAGAAATACACTGTTTCACTGTCCCCATTTCTGTGCTGACTACCCTCAGCTCCCACAGGTGTAGCTCCAATTTCCAGCCTCAAGACATTCAGCAGCATGGGTGACTTTTCCCTGCTAGTCCCATCCATGTGTGCTGGCCATGACCCCTAGATTGAGTGGTGGAGGGCAGAGGAAGGTGGAGTAGCAGCTCTGGGCCATCCCAAGGGCTCTTCCCTTCTTTACCACTCTTGCCATTCTGCCAAGCAAATCACCTTTCAGAGCCCAAAGCCAACCCCCTGCCAAGGCAGTGCAGCTCCAGCCATAGCAAGAGGAACGCTCTTGCTCAGGAGCTGATGGGGCTGCTGAGCCCTCAGAGCCTCCTGCCTTTCTGGGCATTTGTGCACAGGGACACAACAAGGCAAGGTCTCCTTGTGCCCTCACCCCCTTGCACCCAGAGCAACACCCTTCTCCTTTGGAGGCTTGGGGCATGTCCACACAGGGAAGGACCACATGGAGGCCAGGCTTGAATGCAGCAGAACTTAAATGAGTCCAAAGAAGGAAACAAAGTCACTCCAAGTGGAGGTCAGCAGCACAGCGAGCCCTGGGGGCAGCTGAGAAACTGCAGTCCTTGGCCATAGAGAAGTTCCTGCATGATGTCTGCCTGCCTGTCCGGAGGAGGAAGATGAGATAGATGGCATTACATAGCTGTCACTGTGGTGCATGAGGGGAGGCAGTAAACAAAGAAAATGGAAAGAAAGGCAAAACGATTCAGCTATTCTGAAAACAACCTCCAAAATCTTGATCCTCTGCCCAGCACCATGCTCTGAGTTCCTCCAGGTGTCTCCTCCAGGCATTTCCAGCACCTTTAGCAGGGGGGGCACCTTCTGCCACAGTAGCGGCTGGTAATGCAGGAGAGGTCAAAGCCCCCAGAGTTGATGGGCACTCCGTCACAGCTGAGGATGCTACCAACGGCAGCGGAGGTGGAGGAGCCCACAATGGTGTTCTGTGGGAAGGAGCTGAGGATGGGTCCAGGCAGGGTCACCACCACGGGGGAGGGCTGGATGGCAACGGTGGAGCTCTGGCACTGCCTGACACAGGGCTCATTGCAGCTGTTGGCCAGCGGGGTTGGGCCACAGGGCCAGCATGGCAGGCACTGGTCGTAGCAGGACATGTCTCTGAGGGTGGAGGTGCACCTGGGAGAGAGGGCAGGGAGGAAGCAGAGCACAAGGGTTGGTGAGGAGCTGACTGGTTATCTTCTTATGAAGGAGCCAAGGCCACTGTTGAGGTGGGAGATGGAAGCTCTGCCAGCAGCCACATGGTCTTCATTGCCATACAAAGATCAGCCTGGCCCAGGGAGGCTCTCTCCTAATTCATACATCAGAAATATCTTAGCCTCCCAGACTCTCTGTAAGCAGATCTTGTCCTCATTTCCCTCTGTCATGACAAGAAGATCCAAACCCCACGACAGGACAGAGCAATATCAGCTGGGATGTCTCTCAAGTGCAGATCTCCCTATGGAAGAGGACGAGAAGGGGCTTCAGACTCACCTGGTTCCCAAGCAGAAGGAGCCAAGAGAAGTGCATGAGAGAGCAGGGACTTGGGCTGCCTTTTATACCTGCCCTTCACTGCCGCAGGACCAGAGGCACCTTTGCAGAGGTAACAGTTCTCTGACAAGCTCATCTTGAATGCAAACCATCGCAGCTAATGCTATGGGCTGCGCTTTCATTTCCTGCACTGCTCCTTTTCATTTCCAGGTTTGTGCCATGCCCATTCCCCAGTGAAGGCTTGTTCTGAGCACTGGGATGAAAGGCCCCAGGATTTCTAGGGCAGGAATGCAGCAGTGCTGGCAGAAGACTCAGCTCAAGTGTTGGATGTTTTCACAGCAAGCAAGTGATGTCAGTCTGGGTCACTCTGGTGGGGCTGTTTGAAGTGGGGGTTCTTAGGAAGAATCTCCAGCCATCCTCAGATGGATGCTGTGAGCTCCCGTACATGAGGTTGTGCCACAGTCCTTGTCTTTCCCTGTCTCCTTCCTCAGCTCACCTCTGTGATTGGTTGTTGTTGCCTCCCCTCTGTCTGCGTTGTTCTGCTGGGGTTTGAACCTATACTGCCTAACACTGCTCAGTCCCCAGGAATCTTCAGCAGAATCGATGTTCCCTTTTGTCCCCATGTATGTTCTTTTCTTGTGTTTACTTGTAAGCAGATGTGTTTGTGTGGATGCATGTGGGAACATAATTTTCAATCAACAATTCTGTGTTATTGTCCATCTGCCTGAGTGTGTGCAGCCTTGTGTGTCCTTCATCACGAGGGAATGTGCTGCTCATGGCAGGGACACTCTCCTCTGCTCTGTCCATGAGCACCACAGAGCAGCAGGTTGCCAGGGTCAGAAGGAGCCTGAGTGCAGCTGAATGGTGATGGCACCAGCCTGCTAGAGATGTGTCCAGGGAAGAGGCTCTGAAGTGCAGCCCCTGGCTCCTGAGACCTCCTTTTCCTGCCCCTCCAAAGCTCACGCTCCGCTGCTGCCAATGTCAGGCCACTACAAGGATGGTTTCACTCCAGCTTGGCTCCTTAGTTTAATTCAGTGTAACAACAGTGGGAGTGCCTCAGCACGGCTGGCAGTGCCCCCTCCCTGCCTCTGCGGGCCAGGACACGGATGCTCTCCCCAGCTCTAGAGAGTTCAGAAGGACGGGGATTGCTTTCTGGGCAAGGAGAAAAGCTGAGGAATCCTGCTGACCATGTGCTGGCCATCCCTGAGTGCATCTGCTTCCCGTGCAGTGTCGGTGGTGTCTGGGCTGGGACATGGCCCTCTCTCAGGTCCCTGCACATGACAAATGTATTTGTGCATCCCATGAACCTGGTGCTGTATTAGGCAGGGACTGATATCTTGGATGAAACAGGTACTGAATGAAAGGAGCATGAAGCCTGATATTGCTGTGCTGTGAGGGGAAGGACAGACCCTGTGGCTTTCAAGGAAAGACAATGAGCTGATAACGGATTGGGATTTCAGCCCACATAAACCTTCCTGCCCCACTCTGGAATCTCACTCTGAGTGCCCAGCAACTACCCCGGGCAGGCAAGGGGCATTTGATTCGACACCACATCCCCCAAAGCCTGCTGCTGTCCCACAGGGCTGTCCAGAAAACACTCTTTCCAACAAAGCCTCTGTACAGTGTGTAAATGTTCTAAGCCCATCTCCCCTCCTGAATATTTGTCTGCCTGGTCTCAGGCCCAGCTTGGACACAGTGCAGCCAAGGCTTCCCCCCATTCCCTTGAGTGACCTCGGGGAGATCAGTGCCAGGGAGCTCTGCTGGGAGAGCTCAGCCAGGGCTGATTCCCCTCTCCGTGGAGCTGCTGCTGAGCTGAGGCTTTAGTGTAGCCGAGGGCCACCCTCATTGCTTTCTCAGGAGCTAAAGGCACTGTGGAACAACGGGAGGACAGGGGGAGGGAGTACCAAGAAGTCAGCAAGACCTTTGACACAATCCTACACTTCCTTTATGATCAGATTGGTGAGAAATGTGTCAGGGAAGAGGATGATAATGTGGGTGGAATATTGGCTGGACTACCAGGCTCAAAGAGTTGTTGATGAGTAGTGCAAAGCCCGTCTAGCAGACACGTACTAATGGGCTTTCTCAGGGATCAGCAGGAGGATCAATACTCCAATTGTTTCATGAGCACCACGAGCAGTGCAAAGGTCAGAACTTCCTGCAAGTTTGGGGATGACACCCAACCACAGGCAACAGGTGGGACACTGATCTTTGCCACAGAAATTGTTGCCAGCAGGTGCAGGAAATAAGTCTTCAAAGGAAAGAGAGAAGATGGACTGGACTGTGGAGGTGCTCTGTGACATGAGTTGAAGCTTCTGGAAGAGGGAGATCTCTAGTTAAGCAAGAGCGTAAGAGAAAGAATGAGAACGGGAATGGATTTCCCTGGGAGATTCTGCAATCTCCATCCGAAAGCACCTGATTTAACGGGAAATGTTGCAAGCGGGTGTTGATTCAGACAACCTCCTCAGGTCCCTGCTCAGCTACACTGTGACTGTGTGATTCCCCCTGTCCCCTGCCCTCCCTGAACCCTGCACGCCCAGGTCACCCTTGGCCTCCCATCCCCTCTGCTAGAGAGCAGCTCGGAGGCATTGTGCTCGGCCTGCAGAGGGGCAGCTGAAGGGAGGCTCTCAGCCTCCTCCGTGCCATGGGCAGGAGGTGAGTGGCTGCTGTTTGCAGGCGCTGAGCTCGGGGACAGCTCTGGGAAGCTGCTGCATGTGCTGGGCCAAGGCCCTGCTGCTGCCCCAGGCTGCAGCTGGCGCTGGGCAGGCTTCTTCTTGCTGGGGAGCCCTTGCTGGAGGAGGGAGAGAGTGGGATTGCCGGGAGCGCAAGTGGTGGCGGTGCAGAGCCGCTGAGCACTCTGAGCCCGGGCGAGCCCCCGAGCGGCGCCGGCGCAGGGCTCAGCCCCGGGGCGGAGCTGGCGGCGGCCGAGAGGAGCGGAGGCGGCGGAGAGGAGGCGCCGCGGCCGGAGCAGAGAGCCGGGGCTGGCGGGGGGCAGCGAGGCGCGGGCGGCGGAGCGGCGGGATGCGGCGGGGCCGGGGCGCAGGGCTGGCGGGGCTGGCCGCGGTGCTCCTGGGTGCGCGGGGCTGCCGGCGGCGGCTGGGACAGGGGCTGTAGGTGCCGGGGAGGGGCCTTCTATAACCTTATTCATTTCTGTGTCCTCCCTTCTGCCCCCAATAACTCATTCCCTCCCAGCTTGCCTCTCTATTCTCTTACTCCATTTCTTCATCCATCCAACCATCCATCCATCCATCCATCCATCCATCCATCCATCCATCCATCCTTTCCTCCCAGCCAATCTCTTTTCCTCACTCCCTTCTCCTCTTCCTCACTCGGACTGTCCTTCCAAACATCCCTTACACATTCCTGTCCCCAAACAACCACTCTCAACGAAACTGTCTCTCCATCCCGTGTTCTCAGATCACACCCCCATCATCTGTGAAGTGTCTCCTTCTCCCATCTCCCTCTGCACGACATGTTCAGCTGAAGCAAAGGGATTCTTCTTTTCTCCTCGGCAGTGGCTGCGGGCAGAGCCCAGGTGCAGCAGGAGCCGTCGGCAGAGATCAACGAGGGCACCGGCGTCACCATCAACTGCTCCCACCCCAACCCAAAGATCACCGACTACATTCTCTGGTTCCGTCAGCTCCCGGGCAGAGCCCCCGCATTCCTCGCTCTGACTCTAAAAGGCTCCAGAGATCTGCAGGCCCCGCCGGGGCGGCTGTCGGTGGCGGCAGACCGCCGGTCCAGCGCCCTGTGGCTCGCCCGGCCCCGGCGCGGGGACGCGGCGGTGTATTACTGCGCGCTGGGAGACACGGGGAGAGGAGCCGGGGCTGCGGCCGGGCACGAACCGCCGCGGGCGGGGCCGGGCGGGGCCGGCGGGGGCGGGGGGACAGTCCGGGGAGGGCCCGCCAGGGGGCGCTGCCGCTCCGCCCGCCGGGGCCGCCTCGCCCTCCAGGGGCAGCCTCGCCCCGCCCGGCCCCGCCCGGCCCTGCCTGTCCCTGGGCCCCGGGCCGCTTCCCCCGCCCGCCCGGCCCCGCCACCAACACCGGCACCACCAGGCCCCCCCAGCAGTCAAGGCCTGGCCTCAGCACCTCTTCTCATTGACGGCCGCTGCGGGTCTGTGCTCCCGAGGCCACCAAAGAGCCGCGCTTGGGCAGCGCTGCCCAGGGACAGGCAGACGGGCTGGGCAAGGCAGGCAGGGCAGGGCGGGCTTTCCCCCAGGCTCTCTTGCTGCCTCCCGACGGGCTCAGACTCTGCTGCCTAACGGGGCATCCTCGGGCCTGTCTGTAACGGCCGGCCAGCTCTGCCTCAGAAATGCCTCGCCCAGGGGACAGAGTCCCAGAGCTTTTGCCCTTCCCGGGCACATGCACCAAGGGCTCCCCCAAGGCTGTTAGTACCGCCAACAGCCTCCCTGCACGTTCGACGGAGCCAATTAGCAACGGGGCAATTAAGAAGCCAACGCACCCAGGAAGTACCCGGTGCAGCAGAGCTCCTCCTGCCCACGGGCAGCCGGGCAGCCCTCGGCTCACACGGAACATACAGGGCCCCTCCTCGGGCTCCGGCCTTTCCCCCCGAGGACAGCCAAGGGAACCCCGAGCAGGTGCTTTCCTCTGCCCCGGCCCCACGGGCACTCCAGGGCTGAGTTGCTAATGAAAAGCTTTCCTTGAGAAAGAACAGCCAGAAGGGGTTGCACATTTCGTTACTTTGTAAAAGCTCCGATGTTCAATGAAAAACTGCATCCTCCGGCTACAGGCTGTCAGGGACCTTTCAAAATTTTTCTGCTCATGTTACAGATTCATCCCACGGAGTCAGGAGTTCAAGCTCCACAGCGAGAGGAGAAGTGGATACCGAGAGCACGGGCACTTTCAGGTGCTCCCCACAGTGGCTCATTGTTGAGACCATGAGCCTGTTTGACAGGATTCAGATTTTTCTGATTTGAGGCCCAGGAGACACAGGAAAAGCCTGGTCTGGGCACCTGAGTTGGGTTAAACTTGGCTGGGTGCCAGGTGCCCCACCAAGCTGCTCTATCACTGCCCCTCCTCAACTGGACAAGGGAGAGAAAATATTACCAAAGCCTCGTGAGTTGAGATAAGGAAGGAAAGATCACTCAGCAATTACAGGCACAGGCAAAAACCACTCACTTTGGGGAAATCAGTTTAATTTATTGCCAATCAAATCAGAGTAGAATGGTGAGAAATGAAAAACAAGTCTAAAACATCCTCCCCCTTCCCCCCTTCTCAGGCTCAGCTTCACTCCTGAATTCTGTGCCTCATCCCCCTAAGCAGCACAGGGGGATGGGGTATGGGGGTTGTGGTCAGTTCATCACACATGTCTCTGCTGTTTCTTCTTCCTCACACTCTTCCTCTGCTCCAATGTGGGGTCCCTCCCATGGCAGACAGTCCTCCATGAACTTCTCCAACGTGGGTCCTTCCCATGGGCTGCAGTTCTTCACTGGGAAGAGCCTGCGGGCTCCAGCCGTTCGCCTGGGAACCCTGTGTGGCTCAAGTAGCCAACACAGCTCTTCAAAGTCCATGGTCAGAGGGTTCCAAGGCACAGAGTGAAGGATCAGCCGTGGTGCCTGTCCCAGCTGCACTTTGTAACTCTGTTTGCAGGGAACTACTGGCAGGGGGACAAACAAGGCAGAGCCACAGGCATGGCCAGGCCAGCACATGGATCAGCCCCATGGTCACATGGCATCAGCACCTCTTGTCCCTGTTTCCAGCTCTCCTCCCATGTCTGCTCCAGGACAAACTGCCTCGATCTGTATCTCTGCTGCTTCCCCTACACAACCCATGCACAACCCCTTGCACAGTCCCCAAATGCTTTTCCACTGCATCCCATAAGGAGTTCAATCCCATTGTAGGCAGAAACACCCCTGAGTTTATAAAAAGATCCTCTCTTCTCACTCTCCTCAGAGGTGTCACCTCCACACAAGAAGCATGCTGTGATACCTGAAGGGATGTGAACAAGATGTCTGTGAAGCAGAGGGTTGTGCTGGATGTCCTCCTGTCCAAGAGAGGTCATGTCTCTGACTCTGGCTGGGATGTTTACAGCACTGCTGTTCCCAGAGACATTTCCCTTGAAGGGCCTCATCTGTGGTGTGGGGAGAAGGGAAAGAGAACTCCTGTAGGGACAGGGACTCCTGCTTCCAGCTGCCTTTGGCTGTTCCAGGTTCTACCTCCCTTCAGACTCTACCGAGGGACAAGGAGCACCTGAGGGGCTGCAAAGGGGCCTGTCTCCAACCCCGAGAGAGGTGGGTGCAGGCCCCTGTCTCTGGCTGGACACGGGATGGCAGGAGAAGCTCACCATGGACACTCCTCCCATGCTGGGGGCTGGTTGGGCTGGTTGTGATCTCCAGGAGCAGCAAGAAGCAGGCAAACAGCCTGCAGCTTCCTATTGCCTGACAGCAGGCTGCTTGATCCCATCCTTCAGGCTCCTGCCTGAACTTCCAGGTGCCCCAGACCCCATTGGCAATGTGATTGGAGCTGAGAGGCACCACTTCTACAGCAGGGTATGTGTGTCTGAGGGGATGCTCAAGCACCTCCCAACTTGGAGGGTTGAGAAAAGCCCATTTGTGGCCTGACTGCCCAAAGATGAGCCCCCCAGTGCTGAACAACCTCCCCTTGGCCCTTGCAAACCTGGAATACATTAAGAGTCACAATTTGGTGTCTTCCTTAGGGCTGAGCACTTGAACAACTTTAATTTATCTCCCTACAGAGCCTCCCTGTGGCAGAGGTGTGGAGTCCCAAGCACATCTGTCTGCAGCAGCAGGGAGAGTGTTGCTCCACCCTTGACACTGATGTTTGGTGGATGCTTTGGGCTGGCAGAGGGAGGAGAAGTGGTGAACTCTCAAGCTTCATCTCCCTCTTTCTGTGTGTACCCTGGACATGCCGTGCATGGGAGTGTGTGACATGGTCCTGGTTTTCCTGGCAGCACTGGTGGCACTGGCATCTTTTGGTGAGACACAACATTCAGGCTGGGGAGGAGCAGGGCAAGAGGTTGTCCTGCCAGTGGTGGGAGGGGAAATTCCAGTTGTGACTCTGCAGGAAACTGGGACTGATTCTGTAGGTAGAGCAGAGACTGCAGGTGGGACTGGAAAATGTTCGGGGAGATGTCAGCTGTGATGTAAATGGAGGGAGGAATAAGACTCTGCACACCCATGTCAGTGTTGACAAGTACCTTTCTAGGAGTCTCTTCCTCATTCCCCCTTCTTCATTCACTCCCATCAGGTATTTACAGACACTGTCAAGATCGCCCTCGAGCCTTCTTTTCCCCAGGCTGAACACTGCCAGCCCGCTCAGCCTGTCCTCATAGGAAAGCTGCTCCAGTCCCTGCACCATTTTGCTGGGCTCATTCAGCTATCTTTCTTGTACTGGAGAGCCCAGAACTGGACCCAGCACTCCAGAGGTGGCCTCACCAGTGCTGAGTAGAGAGGAAGGATCAGGTCCCTTGTCCTGCTGGTCATGCTCTTCCTACTGCAACCCAGGATGCTGTTGGCCTTCCTTGACACGAGGGTCCATTGCCACAGCAGACTCGAGAACACCCCTGAGCTGCTGAAAGTGAGCTGGACAGAGCCGTGAGTTTTCAGGAGAAGTATCCCAGCTGCTTGCCCAGGTCTTTCTTTTCCGTCAGTGTCCACCAGTGACCACTCTTGGAGGAGGGGGCTCTTGGTAGGAGAAATGTCTGCTCCTGTGGTTTAACTTCCTGGAAAAAAAGCCAAAGGAGGGAAGATGTCTTCCTAGCCCTGCATCTGGGGATCAGTGAAAACCTCGACATGTGACAAAGGCCCATCAGCCAGACACTGGACAAGATGCTCTGTTCAACCCCTTGAGTTGTCCCCCTGCTTTTCAGGTCTCTGTCACAGAATAACAGAATCATCTAGGTTGGGAAAGATCTTGAGGATCATCTAGTCCAACCATTAATCGAACACTGACTGTTTAGCTCTAGGGACTCCCATGATCAGCATGAGGTTTGCCTCCAGAACCTTGACTCAAGACACCCAATTGTTTCAGGGGACAGGAGCCTTTCAGTGTCTTGAACTCCCTCACCTGAGGAACTACACCAGAGATCACTTAAAGGCCTGTGGAAGGTGAGAGCATCTGATTCACTAAGGCTGTCTGCTCAAGTCCCCTTCTCTTTCAAAGGCAAATACAAGTAAAAGGAAAGTGATAATCAAGGCACACAATGACAGCAGTCTCTCAGGAAGCCATGAGGGAGACAAAGAGGGAGATCAGAGCTCTTCAGCCTCTAATTGATGGGCCATCAGGGAACTGCACATGGTTCAGGCTGAGCTTTGTAAGTGACAAGAAGTGACAAGAGGATCCTGAGGATTTGGGATGTTCGAGGGGGTTCCTGCGGGACTAGGCAAGAGTTCTGAAGGAATGCTTAGGGGAAGGGTCAAAGGTGGTGGGGAAGAGGGGACTGGGGAGGAGCAAGGGGAGGCATTGAATTGAAGGTAATGAGTTAATTTGGTAAGAGATTAATCCCCTTGCATTCTAGCTGGTTCTCAGAGATTGGAGGGACTGGGGGCAACTGAACTTATCTCTTAATAGCTATGCCAATTATGGCTGTAATGAGAGGCCTGACACCAGATGCACGAACAGCCCATGTGCTGTAGGTCCGGATGCATTCAAGAGAAGCAGTCAGGTTCACAAATACTATGGTTTATATTTCAAGAGTGTGGGGATGATGGTGAGAGGAGTGGGAGATTTCACACATCTTTTTGCTAGTGAACATCAGGCTGGCCTAGCCAGAGAGAAGGAGTAGACCCAGGTGATGGGTGAGAGGGCCCAGGTTCCAGGCAGGGCTATTAGATGGGCTGAGGGACAGTGATGGTATTTGAGGGATGCTCAACTGCGAGTGTTGAGTGACAGCAGAGGGTGTAGGGGTGTGTGTTTTCACTGAGAACTGTATGTCACAGCCATACTGGAGACAGTCAAACAAGAGGCCACTTCCATGATGAAGAGACTGGACCGTGACTCGTATGGAGATCCCAGCTGAGAGAGCTGAGACTGTTCAGCACAGAGATGTCTCAGGGGAGCTCTCATCACTGTGCAAAAATATCGGGAGGGAGGGTGTGAAGAAGGCAGAGCCAGGCTCTTCTGCGTGGTGCCCTGTGACAGGACAAGAGGCATTGGGCACAAAGTGAAACACAGGAGGCTCTCTCTGAACACCAGGGAACAATGTTTGACTGTCAGGGTGAGGAAGCATTGGCACAGGATGCCCAGAGAGTTTGTGAGGTCTCCAACCTTGGAGGCATTCAAAAGCCATCTGGACATGGTCCTGACAATCCAGTTCTAGGTGAGTCTCCTAAGCAGGGGGTTGGTGCAAGTGACCTCCAGACATCCCTTCCAAATTATAACAGTTTTGTGATTCCATAATGTGAGACATGAGGAGAGGCTGAGAGAAATGACCCACTTCAGCCTTCAAATAAGACACTAAAGGGAGAGGTTTATAATCTTCTAACACTTGACTGGAGGATGGAGAGAGGAGTCAAACCTGGAGGATGATTGGAGGAAGCCAGAGGGAGCAAAACTCTTCTTGAGCATAGTGATGGAAAGAAAGGCAATGGACACAGTCTGGAACAGGGGAAATTTATAGTGGAAATTAGGAATGTGTTTTGGTTTTACCCATGTGGTTGGAGCATGGGTGTAGATGGATCCCAGTAAGAATGGCACTGCAGCTCCATAAGGTGTTGGTTAAAATACCATTAACTGAGATGAGACAAGAAGGAAAAGGGGGATGGCACAGGTAATGTTATGTCCCTTCAGATTCTGGCAAATCCCAATTATGGATCATGAAAAGGACCTTGAGTTGGGGTTTGTCACGTGCTGCAAATCCTGCCCGTTCTGAGATTCACTGACATTGTCGTCTCTGGAGTTGTCATGGGATTTTCTTAGACATAGGCAAGTCTGTTCATCATTTCTACTGCTGAGCAAAATAACGTTCATATGAAAACACGGTGTTTCATTCACTCCTAAAGACAAGGACGTGTTTGTGGCATCATTGCCGAGTGCCAAGTGATATATAGAGCACAGCACAGCACGTGTCCATGCCTGCTCAGGTCAGCTGCCATGCGGATCCCTAACTCCTCCAGGAACAATCATCTTCTGGTTACGGTGGGCCACTACAGGCAGGCAGGGAGATACACTGGTTCCTGAGGTACTTTAGTTTGGGTAGAGGGAGAAAGCTGATACTGCCTGGAGGATTCAAAAGGGACAGTCGGGATCTGCAGGGCTTGGAGTGTCATTCTTCAGGTGTCAGAGAGCTGCATCCTAGAGGTGTGCTGACGGAGGTGTAGGGGCAGACACTACGATGGAGCCAGGTGCAGAAAGTCAAACAAAGAGAGTATTAGGGATGTTGAGGAAGTTGGTGAAAGACAGGGGAAAAGTGACAGAAATGGAGGAGGCTTCTGTTCTCAGAAAAAATAGCAACATCCCCAGAGAGCTGAGGACATCAGGGGAAGATGCAAAACCCCTGACCTCCCAGATGTCCAGCAGTGGCTGTGCAGAAGAGCAGGCGATTCTAGCTGGGAAGGTGAGGACTCCACTGTGAGCTCACCAGGAGCAATGCATTAAGTTTAAATAAAGTATACTAAGTTGTATATTAAGTTGTAGTGGCCAAAATAATTCACACATCACAGTGCTCTTCTTTCTTTCTGCAGGGCAGGGGCTGTTTATTTTCTTTAACTTCTTTTTTTCCTCTTCTTACATTAACACATACTCATACAATGACACATATTTATACTCTCATCCAAGCTCTTACTTCATGATAGGCAAATCAGCAACTAGACAATCATCAACCCTCTCTCCCAGAAACAGTTCCATACTTTCTCCAAGCTGAATTACCTTTCTTCCAAGGCCTGTTTCTCCTCAAAGCATTTCTCCTTCTCTGGGTCTATGCAGAGCTGGCTTATCTTTCTTCCAAGGTCTGCTTCTCCTCCAAGCCTTATTGATTCTCCAGACCTGTGCAGAACAGAGCTGGCACTTCTCCAAGCCACCACAGGACTAACCAGCACTTCTCAGAGCCTGCACAAAGCACAGCTCTCCAGCTTCACCAAGCTCCCAAACAGAGCTCTCTGGCTGAGTTGACTGGCCAATGTCAATTTGGCTCTTAAGTATTGAATCTCCCACAGCTGTGCAGGGCTGACAGTGAAGTGAGAAACCTTAACAAAATAGATGCGGACCTCTCAACAGGGTGGGCTCTCACCAGGATGGACTCTTGAGATAAGGGAGGAGCTGCAACTACTGAGTCCCAAGATAAGGAAGGGGAATTCAAAAAATGCTAAATTGACATGCTGAAGAGACCTAATTGGGTGAAAAGTCATAAGAGGAAGAAGAGGAATCTTCAATCTTCATCCTGAAGACCCCTGCCCAAGACCATCAGGAGACATTGCGCAGGCGCAACGGGGAGGGACTTGGGACGGGATTTATGATAATGATTTCTCAAAACTATTTATAACATCTCTCCCTATTCTCGGGATTATCATGAATATGTAAACACTTACGCTATAGAAAGGAGCTGCTTTTCACTCCAAAATGTGCGCGTTTGTGGAGGAGCGATCCCCCGTACACCCAGCACTGAATAAACATACCTTCTTTATAACCTTACTGGTTATAAAGTCGTGACTCCGCACGTCAACAGTCCAATGCCAGCTCACCTCTTAATTATTTACCAGTAACACATAATTTGACTCGTAACATATTGAATCTCCCACAACTGCACAGAGCTGACACTCCCACAAACAACCTCTCCTCAAAACTGGGACCCCCCGAGCCCCTCACTGTCGAGATGCTGAGAATGCCCTTGGCTGAGGGAGCCACAGGTGTTGCTGTTGAGGAAGGGAGAAACCCAGAAGGAGCATTTCAGTCACAGGAAGAACAGATCGTTTCCCTCCCCCACTTCTTCCTTTGTTCCCCCAACAGAGTCGTGGCAGCTCTGTTATCTCGGGGCTGGGAGGTGCTTTTCTGACTCCCTCACTCAGCAAATGGGCAGGATGGTCTCGACATGCACCTCGGATATCTCATCCTCACAGCCTTCCTGGGGCAACTGCTGGGTAAGTTCTGGGTTTCTACAAACACATAGTTCTTCTTCTCCTCAGGAAACCCTCAGCAGCCTTATCGGGTCCATATGGGGAAGGAGTCTTGAATAACAGGAGAACACTGGGAAAATGTCAGTTGACATCTGTGGTTTTCACTGGTTCTTTCAAGATGCTCTTACTGTTGAAAAGGAGAGAGGAGAGATACCTCATACCCCCTCTCCATCTTCTCTCTCCCCTTTGATCCATTCCTCTCTACCGCTCTCTTCTGCTCCACCTGCTGTCACCATAGGAGATCTCAGCTGTCTCTGCTGTCCCATGTTTCTCCCTTTCTAAAGCAAGTTAGCAGATCCTATCAGTGCTGCTACAGGGACTTTAAAACACTCATCCCACTGACCCCTGAGGATCCTAGGGGCCTCAAGTGTGCCTCCTGCCTGGCACATCCCTGCCATGGCCTCCACTTTCCTCCTGGTTGTGAGCATATCAAGGGCTCGCCTTTTAAACACTGGGCTCAGCTGCGTGTTTACTCAGGGAGCAAAAACCTCTCAGAGATAACAGGAATGGGGAAGCAGGAGGAATCTTTTTACTGCAGCTCCAAGGGCCCCTCAACATTATGGAGGGGTGTTGTTCCCAGCACGCAAAAGACAAACATGACAGGCTGTTTCCTTCTCCACTGGGCAGTAGAAGAATGAGCAGGGAAACAGCACAGCTCTCCGCAGGGTCCATTCTGCTCTGAGATCTCTGAGCTCCTGCCCAAAACTAGTCTCCACCTTGTTGTGCTCAGGCCTCATGATGTTCCTACAGGACAAGGGAGAGGGAGCCTTCTCCTCCAGGGTTTTGTATCCATTCTTGGTTTGCTTACTGTGCCCCTCTCAGCAGAGCTACTGACCTTCCCTTTCTTCCAGGCACCATGGGGCAGAGCACAGTCACCCAGCAAGAAGGACAAGTCACAGTGAAGCACAGAGACACTTTCCAAACCAACTGCACATACCAGATATCTGACTTTGGAGCTTTACTCTGGTACCAGCAGAGGAAAGGCCAAGCTCCCCAGCTGCTCTCATATCAGGCAGCAACTGGCCCCAGGCACAGCCGCCGTCTCACCACGCTGCTGAACACCACAAGGAAATACAGCGTCCTGCAGCTGGAGGAAGTCGAGGTCTCTGACAGTGCCTTGTACCTCTGTGCTGTGCGTGTCACCCTGGTGCAGGGAGCTTCCTTGGCTGTGCAAGAAGCCAGGGGAGGGAGGGGATGTGTGTGTGCAAGGCTGAGCTTGGGGGTAGGGTCCCTCAGCTCTCCCCTGGCAGCTCTGCTTCCCCTGGGCACCCAGGGATCTGCAGGTCAAAATTTTCTTCCATGAGGGGACAGTGTCAGTGGTTTGAGAGGAAGGAGAAGGTGCTGACAGTGTCTCAGGTCCTCTTGTTTACACCATCAGTAACATGATTCGTCTGCCCAATGGCTCTGGTGAGGGGGCAGGCAATGCAGGAGATTGTGGCTGTTTGTTCAATGGTTCCTTGCTGCTGCTCTTTGCTTTCTCTTATTCCCTGCTGCACATTCTGTCTTTAGGTTTTCCTGCAGGCCTGTCTCTTACAGTACCTGCTCCAGGATGTGTCCCTTATAGGTCAGAGTTCAAAGGAAGATGGAAAGCACATAACATGTCATGGGGCAATATTTCTTCCTGAGATTGCATGATTGTTAAAATTTTGGATAATAACCGCCTTGTGGACTCTTCTGTTGTTGCATGGTTATGTGCTGGGATCCAGAGGACCTGCTCTCCCCAGTGCATTCTGTCAGTCCTTAGAGCCCTTCTCAAGGCCTACCTCATGGGCTTGCCAGGAGAAGACGCGGCCTTGGGGAGAGCTGCTTCAGGCCTGGGGAAAGCTCAGGCACCACAGATGGACCATGGGTCTTGGGCACTGGCTGCTGTCCTTGTGGTGCCCCATCTGGTGGGAGCTGGGGAACTGTGAGTGACAGGAGGGCTCTGGTGTGAGGGCTGGACAGGCTGATTTGAACATCAATCTTAGGGTCATCTTAGCCCGTTGAACTGTGTAACTGCTGGGCTGTGACCTGTCCTTTCTATCCTTGCCCTTGTGTGCAGATCATAACCCCTCATTCTGGGGACAGGTGGGAGGATGAGGAAGAGAAATTCTTGGGCTGATTTAAGGGATTTTTCTCACGTCTCCCCACTCCTGCATATTTGCAGACATCTTTTGACTGAGCTTCTTTTTGCAGCACTAAAGCAAGAAAAACTCCCTTCTGCACAAACTCGTGAGCTACCGACCTCTCAGAGCCTCCAGCTCCTCTCTAAGGGCTCCTCTCTAAGGGACAGGAGTGGTCAAGTTCCCTTTCTGCAGGACATGCTCTGAGGCCAAGGGCCTGTGTCTGACCAGAGATGCCAGAAGGCAGAGTCCTATCACCACTGGCAGTGGAGGAGCCAGGGATGTCTTTCTCAGCTCCAAGACACAGTGCCTGAAAGGGCCCCACTGCCATGTGTCCCATCCTCCCCTTCCTCTGGGCATGATGGAAACGTCTGCCTGGGCCCCCACCTTATCCCCCACCAGTCAAGACAATGCCTTTCTTCCTCAGCAACTCGATACAATGCCCACCAATAAAAGGATTATGTGGAGGCAGAGGCTGGGATGCAGAAAGCTTTAATGACTCTGAAGAGGGAAATAAGGACTTTGAGAGGAGGCGGCCAGAGCAGGGAGAGCACCAGCAGCTGCCAAATGTCTGTGCCCATCGGCCACGGTGGAGATCACAGAAGGGATCCATGAGCGTGGAGGGAGAGGGGCCAGCAGATTCCCCAGCTTGGCTCCTGGGGTCTTACAGCTCAGAAGAACAGAAGAGAAGAAAGAGATGGGAGGGAGTAGAAGGCAGAGGAGTTAGACTTTGGCCATGTTATCAGAGAGATGCTGCAGCCCTCCCTTGGAAGGATGCTCAGCTTCTCTGAAATCACTGGCCAGGAGCTCTGTCCTCAGTCCAGCATGAGCTTCTGGGTTCCTGGGGGTCCTTGTCCAGGTTATCACCAGTGGCTTTAGCAGGGGGGGCACCTTCTGCCACAGTAGCGGCTGGTAATGCAGGAGAGGTCAAAGCCCCCAGAGTTGATGGGCACTCCGTCACAGCTGAGGATGCTGCCAACGGCAGCGGAGGTGGAGGAGCCCACAACAGTGTTCTGTGGGAAGGAGCTGAGGATGGGGCCGGGCAGGGTCACCACCACGGGGGAGGGCTGGATGGCGACAGTGGAGTCCTGGCACTGCCTGACACAGGGCTCATTGCAGCTGTTGGCCAGCGGGGTGGGGCCGCAGGGCCGGCAGCAGGGCTCGCAGGGCTGGCACTGGTCACAGCAGGACATGTCTTGGGACCCGAGGTGCACCTGGGAGAGAGGGCAGGGAGGAAGAAAAACATGGGGATGTGTGAGGCACAGCTTGTCACCACACTGTGAGGGAGCCAAAGAACATGCAGTGCCTGAAGGTGGAGTCTGTCCAGAGATGTATGAGGGTTTCTTGGACTCATCCTGCCATGGACCAAAAAGAGGCACCAGCTCCTATGTGGCTACTGTCTACCCCTGAGTCCAGAAGCCTCCTCACTACTGTTCCAGCCTCCCTCCAAGCTTAACCTCTCCCCACTTCCCTCTCCCATGACAAGCAGCCCCAAGATCTGGTATAGAACAAAGCTGGTCACAGCTGACAGGTTCACTGAAGTGAGACCTCCTTTGTGAGAAAGCAGAGAAAGAGAAGGGGCCTCAGACTCACCTGGTTCTCAAGGAGAAGGAGGCAAGAGAAGTGGATGAGAGAGCGAGGAGCTGTGCTGGCTTTTATCCTGGATCTTTACTGCCCCAGGCTGACAGAGACGTCCCTTGTAAAGGAGGTTATTTTCTGACAAGTTCATCATAAATGTAAAACATCCCGCCTAATGCTATGGGCTGTGTTTTGGCTTCCAGAATCGCTGTCTTTTCATTTCCTGCTTGATGTCAGGTACATTCCCCAGTGAAGGCATCTTTTGCATGACAGGATGAGAGGCCCAAGCATTTCCGGAGCAAGACACGTCAACATGAACAGAGCACTCGCCTTGCATCCTGGAGGAGTCCAATAAAGGACACTCAAGGTAGACTAAACAGCTGGCTTAGACAACATACACAAAGAAACAAAATATGTGCACGTGTACACACACACAAATCTAGACCTCTAGTCATTCAGAGTTAGTTGAGAAGACTCAAGACAGCCAAAGAGAGACATATACACTGTCCACACAGGTGTTGGACTGGACAGAGTCATCTCCTCCCAACCCTGTTTCCAAGGGTTCCCTGTGGCTGAGGGAAGACAGATCTGTGCTTGGTGAGAGTGGGAAAAGCAACTGATGAGAGTAAAGTGCCCAGATTGAGCCCATTCACCCCACAAAAGCCCCTTCCCTGCTCTCTGTCTGTCCCTGAGTACCGTGGACATGGATGGGGGCTTTAGGCATGGGATGGAAGTGCTTGTAGTTACTGGCAGGAGAGCCCGTGGGTTCACTCCTGATCGCATGATGAAACCATGGAGATGTGACCAAGTAGACCGACCCTGCTGTGAGCTTATGTTAGCTGGGGAGTTCAGAGGTGACCATGGGTCAAGGGCAGGATCAGTGTCTCCAGAAAGAGGGTTCATTCCATTTGCCATGCACATCTGCTTTGGGGTGGGATAAGTCCCGTGTGGGAGCTGATGTCTCTTCCCTGACTGAGGGAAAGAGGAGGCCATGAAAATGATGAGAGGAATGGAACACCTCTCCTATGAGGAAAGGCTGAGAGAGGTGGGGTTGCTCAGCCTGGAGAGGAGAAGGCTCTGGGGAGAGGATCTTGAGGACTTTCAATTCTTAAAGGCGTCTTATAAGAAAGACAGAGAAAGATGTTTTCGAAGGGCCTGTAGTAATAAAGAGGCAATGGCTTTAATCTGAGAGAAGGTAGATATAGATTGGTCATAAGGAAGAAAATTTTTCCTATGAGGGTTTTGGGACACTGTCAGAGGTTGACCCGAGAAGTTGAGGAAGCCCCACCACTGGAAGTGTTCAAGATCAGGTTAGATGGGGCTCTGAGCAACCTGACCTAGTGAGAGATGTCCCTACCCATAGCAGGAGGCTTGAACTAGATGGTCTTTCAAGGTCCCTTCCAACACAAACTCTTCTATGATTCTGTGAGTCTATGAATTATGCTGGTGAGTGAGTCTGGGCTGAAAGAGCCTCTACACAAGGATGTGCTGGAATCTGCGTTGGTCCCACAGGGCTGGAAGGACATATCCCCTGAAGGGATCTTGTTCCATTTCACTCACAACTCCTTAATTACCTATATTTTCTAAGAGTGTGATGCATATTTTCTAAGAGTGAGATGCAAAGCATGGCACAGAAGTCAGAAGAGACTCCCTCTCCCTCATGTGGAAGAGCTCATTTGGGCAGCGGGCATGGCAGCAGGAGGCTGCAGCAGGTCTGCACAGCTCTGGCTTCTGTCCCCAGATGACTTTCTTGGAAGAGTGAAGAGTACTGGTCAGGGGTGAAGACTACTTGCAAGGTGAGGCAAGAGTGTCTTTCCAAATCCCTGCTAAACTGGGAAGGAGGAGTTTGAAGCAGGTATGGAGGGAGAGGTCTCCCACAGACTGAAGAGCAGGGATGTCACAAGGGTAGAAGAGGTATGCACGGGGGAACAGCATGCCAGGGGAGGCTCTCACACTTCCCCTATGGTGCAGGTGGTGGTGTATTTAGGTGGCTGCTACACATCTCCTGCTCAGGAAGAGGAGGCAGATGACACCTTTGTCAGGCAGTTGGGTTAAACCTCACAGTCACAGACCCTGGTACTCACCTGGTACCACGTCAGCATCTACTGCAGGAGGAAAATGGCTGGGCATAAGTGAAACAGGACATACGTGGGGTGTATGGAATACAAATTTTTGATGCAGGCAATCCATGAATGGACTACGGACCTGCTACTCACAAATGAGGAAGAACTGTTGGATAATATAAAGTTCAAGGACAGATTAGCCTTTATTGACCAGGAGACTGTGGAGCTCAGGATCCTCAGAGGACTGACCAAGACAAACAGGAGGATTACTGCCCCTGACTTCAGAAGAACGTGGCTTAGTCTCATCAGGAAAATTTCTGCTTGGCAGGATGCCATGGCAAACTGCCCTGGAGCCCAGAGGGTCCCAGGAGTGGGGGCTAACCTTCAAGACAGCCTCCTCACAGCACAAGGAAGGTCCCTGCAATGTGCAAAGAGGTGAGTCAGGAGAAGGCAAAACACAACTGGAGTGGACACTTGCAAGGGAAGTGAAGAGAATCAGGAAAGGTACCTCTGAGCCTATTGGCAGCAAAAGGAAGGCTGAGTAGATGAGGGCTCATTGCTTGGTGAGGAAGACGACTTTGTGACACATGAAAAGGAAAAAGCTGACGTACTTGATGCCTGTTTGTCCTCAGTTTTGACAGATATGGCTTCTCCTCAGGCCCACCACATCCCTGAACCTTCCCGCAGACTCTCTGGGAATGAAGCAGCACCCACAGTAGAAGAAGAAAGAACTAAGGACCTCTTACTTTCATCGGGACATACACAAGTTCATGGGATCACTTGGGAGACAGCCAAAGGTGTTCTAGGACCTGACAGGACAGTCCCTACTCAGTCCCTGGAATGGAGATGGAGCAAATACTCTCAGAAGCCGTTCCTAAACTCATGAAAGGCTCAAGAAGTGGCTAGGGAGCAGCTCACATGAGTCGACTGAGGGCAAACCACACCTTTCCAACCTCATTGCTTTCTGTGAGGAGGTGACTGGCACTGTGGGGAAGGGGAGGGGCACTGGCTGGGATGTGCCTGGATTTCAGCAAGACCTTTGACATACCCTCATGGGTGCACACACATGCACACCTATACCCACACCGAGGTACGCACACACACAGAGGCATGCACACACACAGACATGTGTCATATCTGTGCCCTTACAAAGAGGTGTGTGCACACAGGTTTCCAAAGGAGCCCATGAGCAGACACAAGCACAGCCACCCCACAAACCAACATGTACACACAGATATTCAACACACATGCTGACATATATGCATCCTCCTGCACCCATGGGTATGCAAACAAATTTACTTGCATGCTCATGTACAGCGATGTGCACACATAAAAGCACATACCCACACACACCTGTGCCCACACACTTACATATCTGCAGACCAATGTCACACCCGTCCATGCTCACCTGCATGAAGACACGTGCATGTGATAAAACACATACACCCTCATCAACAGATGTGCACAAACACACCCGCAGCTGGTAATTGCGCACACTTGTGCTTGCCTGTGCATTGCCCCAGGCACACACAGGCACACGTATGTGCAAATGGACACATGAGCACAGCCAGAAGAACATGTATGTGAGCATGAACATTCACAGATGCCACTGAGAACCACGAAGCCTATGCCAGTTCACAGCCTCTCGGGATGACTCTAGGCAAGTCCTTCAGGCCCTACAGTTAAGGCAGTGGATCGGTTCCTGGCCATTCCCATCAGCTTTAGTGAGATCAAGGGATTGACTGGGCTTCATTACTGTGTTTTTTTACTAGAAAATTGAGAGACGAAGGTGCCATGGCCTTTCCAGGCATTGAGCCTCTCCGTGTCCAGGGTCTGTGTGTCAGGGATAACGTAAAAAATAGAGAACATCCATATTGCTGCAGCCACAAAGAATCACCACATCACAAGTGAGAATATTCTTACATCTGTGCTGTTCTTACTGATTTCCTGAAGGGAGACATGAGGGTAGGGACAGGCCCCTGCTCTGTAAAGGAAATGGTGCCTCAGTGGTGTATTCACACAGCAGCAGAGCGTGGTGTCCCTGGGACAAGCCAGACTCTCTACAGACTGCAGACACTGAGGCTGGGGCAACAGAAATGACAGTGGCTGGTTCCAGTAAGAGAGGAACTCAGCCTCTTCCAAGCATTCCTTAAAATGTCATTAATTCGGGCTAAAGATAGAAAGAAAGTGAGGATAGTACAGATAACCTTACATGCCTTCAGATGCTGGGAACCCTGAGCTGCTCTACATCAGCTGCTCTCCCAGAATGAGAGAATCACAGAGGAGTTGAGGTTGGAAGGGACCTCTGGATGTCATCTGGTCCAACCCCCCTGCTCAAGCAGGGCCCCATTCAGCCAGTCACACAGGACCGTGTCCAGGTGGTTTTGGAGGAGGGAAAATCAGTGACCTCCCTGGGCAACCCACGGCCATAGTCAGACACTCCCACAGCACAGCGCAATGTGTTGCCCCCTTGCCAGGGCACAGGACACTGTGCACGTCCCATCCACACACGGATTATCCCATTTTGGTCAGTCATGCTTTTAGAGCATTTTCTGGAAACAGAGCTCGTCACCATATCAGCTGTCAAACACGACAGCCTGGCCAGTGTTGGCAGTGAACAAATACCTGCAGCTTTCACATCCTCATTTCTTAGGGGGTAAATCAAGGTGTACAGCACAGGAATAAGTGTGATGTAAAGAACAGCTCCTGCCATGTCAGTTGATGGTTTAAATCACCAAAGATAAAACCCTACCTGTGGCAAAAATACCCTTAATTTGAAGTGTAAAGCCTGCATGGATCCTGTGCCCTTTTCTTACCTTTCCAAGAGCTCTTTAGTCGGGCTGGCAAACCAGGGGTCATGCCAGGAGTCAGTGGCAACACTTTGGCAGTGCTTTGGCCAAGGGTCTTACTCATCTGTCAGAAACAATGCCATCCCTCCCTCTCCTACAAGGACAATTGCAGATGGTATCATCATTGCCAAGGACCTGAGGTACCTTCTGCTTGTTACAAGGTTCAGTGTGGTAGCATAGGAGGTCTATATGGGATGATGATGATGGTTATTAGCAGCATGACTAGGGAAAAAAGATTTCAGACATGAAAGTGAAACACTGTTATAGAGCTTTTGTCTTTCAGTTGTTCTGAGCTGTGCTTCATGAGCTGTAATTCCCTCTTGATAAGGGACAGGGGTGTGGGGATTTCCATTCTTCCACTTGTACACTTTTGTCAAGGCATCTGGATGTTCATATAGGAAAGAGCTCATGAGAGAGTAGTGGCTGCTGAGACACATTTCCACCGATCAGAATGAATGAGACTTACATGTAATAAAATCCTCCCCTCACAGAATGGCAGCCAGTTCCTGAGCACAAACTCTCTGGGGGGACAAGTGCAACAGTCAGGAGCTCTGCACTTACCCACAGCTCTCTTGGGAAGTGCACCCAGCACCCTTGTCCTCACTGATCTTCATGTTCTCCTGCACACTCTGTCTCAGAGCAATTAGATCCCCCTCAGAAATACACTGTTTCACTGTCCCCATTTCTGTGCTGACTACCCTCAGCTCCCACAGGTGTAGCTCCAATTTCCAGCCTCAAGACATTCAGCAGCATGGGCGACTTCTCCCTGCTAGTCCCGTCCATGTGTGCTGGCCATGGCCCCTAGATTGAGTGGTGGAGGGCAGAGGAAGGTGGAGTAGCAGCTCTGGGCCATCCCAAGGGCTCTTCCCTTCTTTACCACTCTTGCCATTCTGCCAAGCAAATCACCTTTCAGAGCCCAAAGCCAACCCCCTGCCAAGGCAGTGCAGCTCCAGCCATAGCAAGAGGAACGCTCTTGCTCAGGAGCTGATGGGGCTGCTGAGCCCTCAGAGCCTCCTGCCTTTCTGGGCATTTGTGCACAGAGACACAACAAGGCAAGGTCTCCTTGTGCCCTCACCCCCTTCCACCCAGAGCAACACCCTTCTCCTTTGGCAGCTTAGGGCGTGTCCACAGAGGGAAGGACCACATGGAGGCCAGGCTTGAATGCAGCAGAACTTTAATGAGTCAAAAGAAGGAAACAAAGTCACACCAAATGCAGGTCAGCAGCACAGCGAGCCCTGAGGGCAGCTGAGAACCTGCAGTCTTTGGCCATAGAGAAGTTCCTGCATGATGTCTGTCTGCCTGTCCCAGGGAGGGAGACGAGATAGATGGGCCTTCCCCAGTTGGTGCTGGGGAGCATGAGCTGAGGCAGTAAACAAAGAAAATGGAAAGAAAGGCAAAACCATTCAGCTACCCTGAAAATAACCTCCAAAATCTTGATTCTGTGCCCAACACCATGTTCTAATTTCATCAAGGTATGTCCCTGGGGATTTGCCAGCACCTTTAGCAGGGGGGGCACCTTCTGCCACAGTAGCGGCTGGTAATGCAGGAGAGGTCAAAGCCCCCAGAGCTGATGGGCACTCCGTCACAGCTGAGGATGCTGCCAACGGCAGCGGAGGTGGAGGAGCCCACAACGGTGTTCTGTGGGAAGGAGCTGAGGATGGGGCCGGGCAGGGTCACCACCACGGGGGAGGGCTGGATGGCAACGGTGGAGCTCTGGCACTGCCTGACACAGGGCTCATTGCAGCTGTTGGCCAGCGGGGTCAGGCCGCAGGGCCGGCATGGCAGGCACTGGTCATAGCAGGACATGTCTCTGAGGGTGGAGGTGCACCTGGGAGAGAGGTCAGGGAGGAAGTAGAGCACAAGGGTGGGTGAGGAGCTGACTCGTTACCCTGTCACTAAGGAGCCAAGGCCACTGCTGAGTGGGGAGATGGAAGCTCTGCCAGGAGCCACATGGTCTTCATCTCCGTACAGAGAGCAGTCTGGCGTAATGAACCTCAGTCTTGTTTTGTATATTCAAACTCCCTCAGCCACATTCACCCTCTCTGTAAGCAGACTTTGACCTCATTTCCCTCTGTCATGACAAGAAGACCCAAACCCCAGGACAGGACAGAGCAATACCAGCTGGGATGTCTCTTAAGTGACGATCTCTCTGTGGATGAGGAGGAAAAGGGGCTTCACACTCACCTGGTTCCCAAGCAGAAGGAACCAAGAGAAGTGCATGAGAGAGCAGGGACTTGGGCTGCCTTTTATACCTGCCCTTCACTGCCGCAGGACCAGAGGCACCTTTGCAGAGGTAACAATTTTCTGACAAGCTCATCTTGAATGCAAACCATCGCAGCTAAAGCTATGGGCTGTGCTTTCATTTCCTGCACTGCTCCTTTTCATTTCCAGGTTTGTGCCATGCCCATTCCCCAGTGAAGGCTTGTTCTGAGCACTGGGATGAAAGGCCCCAGGATTTCTAGGGCAGGAATGCAGCAGTGCTGGCAGAAGACTCAGCTCAAGTGCTGGATGTTTCCAGAGCAGCAAGTGATGTCAGTCTGGGTCACTCTGGTGGGGCTGTTTGAAGAGTTGTTCTTAGGAAGAATCTCCAGCCATCCTCAGATGGATACTGTGGGCTCCTGTGCATGAGATTGTGCCATGTCATTGTCTTTCTCTGCCTCCCTCCTCAGCTCACCTCAGTGGTCACTTGTTGTTGCTTCCCCAGTTGTAGGTGTTGTTCTGCTGGGGTTTGACCCCATCCTGCCTAACACTGCCCAGTGCCCAGGGATCCTCTGCAGAGTCCGTGGTGCATGGTGTTCCCATGTCTGTTCTTTCCCTGTGTTTCCTTGCAAGCAGATGGGTTTGTGTGGATGAACATGGGAGCACAGTGTTGTGTATAATTCCATGTCAGTTTAACTGAGACACTGTGTGTGACCTTGTGTGTCCTTCATCACGAGGGAATGTGCTGCTCATGGCAGGGACACTCTCCTCTGCTCTGTGCATGAGCACCACAGAGCAGCAGGTTGCCAGGGTCAGAAGGAGCCTGAGTGCAGCTGAATGGTGATGGCACCAGCCTGCTAGAGATGTGTCCAGGGAAGAGGCTCTGAAGTGCAGCCCCTGGCTCCTGAGACCTCCTTTTCTTGCCCCTCCAAAGCTCATGCTCCACTGCTGCCAATGTCAGGCCACTACAAGGATGGTTTCACTCCAGCTTGGCTCCTTAGTTTAATTCAGTGTAACAACAGTGGGAGTGCCTCAGCACGGCTGGCAGTGCCCCCTCCCTGCCTCTCCAGGCCAGGACACGGCTGCTCTCCCCAGCTCTAGAGAGTTCAGAAGCACGGGGATTGCTTTCTGGGCAAGGAGAAAGGCTGAGGAATCCTGCTGACCATGTGCTGGCCATCCCTGAGTGCATCTGCTTCCCGTGCAGTGTCGGTGGTGTCTGGGCTGGGACATGGCCCTCTCTCAGGTCCCTGCACATGACAAATGTATTTGTGCATCCCATGAACCTGGTGCTGTATCAGGCAGGGACCGAGATCTTGGATGAAACAGGTACTGAATGAAAGGAGCATGAAGCCTGATATCGCTGTGCTGTGAGGGGAAGGACAGACCCTGTGGCTTTCAAGGAAAGACAATGAGCTGATAACGGATTGGGATTTCAGTCCACAGGAACCTTCCTGCCCCACACTGGAATCTCACTCTGAGTGCCCAGCAACTGCCCCGGGCAGGGAAGGGGCATTAGGTTTGACACCACATCCCCCAAAGCCTGCTGCTGCCCCACAGGGCTGTCCAGAAAACACTCTTTCTGACAAGGGCTGTGTACAGTGGGTAAATGTTCTAAGCCCATCTCCCCTCCTGAATATTTGTCTGCCTGGGCTCAGGCCCAGCTTGGACACAGTGCAGCCAAGGCTTCCCCCCTTCCCTTGAGTGACCTCGGGGAGATCAGTGCCAGGGAGCTCTGCTGGGAGAGCTCAGCCAGGGCTGATTCCCCTCTCCATGGAGCTGCTGCTGAGCTGAGGCTCTCATGTAGCTGAGGGAAACCTAGCTGGTGTGTCAGGAGGTAACAGGCACTGTGGACAAGGAAAGGGCAGGGGAGGTGTGTACCTACAGTTTAGCAAGACCTTGACAGACTCTCTCACACTTCTCTTATGTCCACCTTGGAAATGAATAGGTTCAGGAAGAGGATGATCAGCTGGGTGGGATATTGGCTGGACTACCAGGCTCAAAGAGTTGTGACCATAGTCCAAAGCCCTGCCGGCCATCACTCGCTAGTGTGATCTAGTAGTAGGGATCAGTAGTAGGAGCAATGCTGTTTAAAGTTTTCATGAATGCTGTGAGTAGTGGGAAGTGGGGGAGTCCCAGCAAGTCTGTGGAAACACCCAACAGTGTCTCCAGGCTGGAGAAGGAGAGAAGGAACATGTTTCCCAGGGAAGTTTGGCAGTGTCCACCCTGGGAGGTGTTCAGGGCTGGACTGAATGTGACTTTGAGTGACTTGATCTAAGGGGATCTGTTGCAAGCGGGGGTTGATCCAGACAACCTCTGCGGGTCCCTGCTCAGCTACACTGTGGCTCTGTGATTCCCCCTGTCCCCTGCCCTCCCTGAAGCCTGCACGCCCAGGTCACCCTTGGCCTCCCATCCCCTCTGCTAGAGAGCAGCTCGGAGGCATTGTGCTCGGCCTGCAGAGGGGCAGCTGAAGGGAGGCTCTCAGCCTCCTCCGTGCCATGGGCAGGAGGTGAGTGGCTGCTGTTTGCAGGCGCTGAGCTCGGGGACAGCTCTGGGAAGCTGCTGCATGTGCTGGGCCAAGGCCCTGCTGCTGCCCCAGGCTGCAGCTGGCGCTGGGCAGGCTTCTTCTTGCTGGGGAGCCCTTGCTGGAGGAGGGAGAGAGTGGGATTGCCGGGAGCGCAAGTGGTGGCGGTGCAGAGCCGCTGAGCACTCTGAGCCCGGGCGAGCCCCCGAGCGGCGCCGGCGCAGGGCTCAGCCCCGGGGCGGAGCTGGCGGCGGCCGAGAGGAGCGGAGGCGGCGGAGAGGAGGCGCCGCGGCCGGAGCATAGAGCCGGGGCTGGCGGGGGGCAGCGAGGCGCGGGCGGCGGAGCGGCGGGATGCGGCGGGGCCGGGGCGCAGGGCTGGCGGGGCTGGCCGCGGTGCTCCTGGGTGCGCGGGGCTGCCGGCGGCGGCTGGGACAGGGGCTGCGGGGGCCGGGGAGGGGCCTTCTATAACCTTATTCATTTCTGTGTCCTCCCTTCTGCCCCCAATAAGCTCATTCCCTCCCAGCTTGCCTCTCTATTCTCTTACTCCACTTCTCCATCCATCCATCCATCCATCCATCCATCCATCCATCCATCCCAGCCAATCTCTTTTCCTCACTCTCTTCTCTTCCTCACTCGGACTGTCCTTCCAAACATCCCTTACACATTCGTGTCCCCAAACAGCCACCCTCAGGGAAACTGTCTCTCCATCCCGTGTTCTCAGATCACACCCCCATCATCTGTGAAGTGTCCCCTTCTCCCCTCTCCCGCTGCACGACATGTTCAGCTGAAGCAAAGGGATTCTTCTTTTCTCCTCGGCAGTGGCTGCGGGCAGAGCCCAGGTGCAGCAGGAGCCGTCGGCAGAGACCAACGAGGGCACCGGCGTCACCATCAACTGCTCCCACCCCAACATCCAGTCTAACGACTACATCTACTGGTACCGTCAGCTCCCGGGCAGAGGCCCCGCATTCCTCGTGAGCGCTTATGAGGGCTCCGAAGATCTGCAGGCCCCGCCGGGGCGGCTGTCGGTGGCGGCAGACCGCCGGTCCAGCGCCCTGTGGCTCGCCCGGCCCCGGCGCGGGGACGCGGCGGTGTATTACTGCGCGCTGAGAGACACGGGGAGAGGAGCCGGGGCTGCGGCCGGGCACGAACCGCCGCGGGCGGGGCCGGGCGGGGCCGGCGGGGGCGGGGGGACAGTCCGGGGAGGGCCCGCCAGGGGGCGCTGCCGCTCCGCCCGCCGAGGCCGCCTCGCCCCGCCCGGCCCCGCCCGGCCCCGTGTCCCGGGCCGCTTCCCCCGCCCGCCCGGCCCCGCCACCAACACCGGCACCACCAGGCCCCCCCAGCAGTCAAGGCCTGGCCTCAGCACCTGTTCTCATTGACGGCCGCTGCGGGTCTGTGCTCCCGAGGCCACCAAAGAGCCGCGCTTGGGCAGCGCTGCCCAGGGACAGGCAGACGGGCTGGGCAAGGCAGGCAGGGCAGGGCGGGCTTTCCCCCAGGCTCTCTTGCTGCCTCCCGACGGGCTCAGACTCTGCTGCCTAACGGGGCATCCTCGGGCCTGTCTGTAACGGCCGGCCAGCTCTGCCTCAGAAATGCCTCGCCCAGGGGACAGAGTCCCAGAGCTTTTGCCCTTCCCGGGCACATGCACCAAGGGCTCCCCCAAGGCTGTTAGTACCGCCAACAGCCTCCCTGCACGTTCGGTTCGACGGAGCCAATTAGCAACGGGGCAATTAAGAAACCAACGCACCCAGGAAGTACCCGGTGCAGCAGAGCTCCTCCTGCCCACGGGCAGCCGGGCAGCCCTCGGCTCACACGGAACATACAGGGCCCCTCCTCGGGCTCCGGCCTTTCCCCCCGAGGACAGCCAAGGGAACCCCGAGCAGGTGCTTTCCTCTGCCCTGGCCCCACGGGCACTCCAGGGCTGAGTTGCTAATGAAAAGCTTTCCTTGAGAAAGAACAGCCAGGAGGGGTTGCACATTTCTCTACCGAATGAAAAATTGTATCCTCCAGCTAAAGGTTTCATGGAGCTTTCAAACTGTTCCTGCTCCCGTTACAGAGTCATCCCACGGAGTCAGGAGTTCAAGCTACACAGCAAGAGGAGAAGGGGACGTTGAGGTCACAGGCACCTTGAAGTGCTCCCCACAGTACCTCAGTGTTGAGACCACGAGCTTCTGTGTCAGGTTTGAAAAGCTTTGGACTTGAAGCCCAGTAGACACGGTAAAAGCTCGGACTGGACACACTGACCGCAGCCTCAAGGGATGCCAGGCTCCTACTTGAGGAGTGAGTCAGGAAGAGATTTGCCAAGTTGCCCAAAGCAGCTGAAGGTCTGAGCTTAGTAAGACCTGGAAGGAGGCCTCTGGGAAGAACCTGCGGGCTCCAGCCAGTCCCTGGGGAACCCTGTGTGGCTCGAGCATCTGACACAGCTCTTCAAAGCTCATGGTCAGAGGTTCCGAGGTACAGAGTGAAGGATCAGCCGTGGTGCCTGTCCCAGCTGCACTTTGTAACTGTGTTTGCAGGGAACTACTGGCAGGGGGACAAACAAGGCAGAGCCACAGGCATGGCCAGGCCAGCACATGGATCAGCCCCATGGTCACACTCAATCTGCCTCTCTCATCCCTGCCTCTATCTTTCTACCCATGCTTGCTGCAGGACAGACTGCCTTGATCCTTCTCTCTGCTTGTCTCTGCTCCTTCCCCTAAGCATCCCATGTCTTGCACAATCCCCAAATGCTTTTCCACTACATCCCATAAGAAATCCAATCCCCCTGTAGGCAGAAATGCATTTGTAAGATGATCCTCTCTTCTCACCCGTCTAGGGGCACACATCCCCAGGTAAAGGGGATGATTGTGACACCTGAAGGGATGTGGACAAGCTGTCTGTGAAGCAGAGGGTTGTGCTGGATGTCCTGCTACCCAAGAGAGTGATGTGTCTGACTCTGGGTAGGGGTGGTCACAGCACGTGCTGTTCCCAGAGATGTTTCACTTGAAGCCGTGGCCTCAGAGAAGGGGACAGGGAGTCAGACACCCCCTTCCAGGTGCCTGTGGCTCTTCCTGGTTCTGCCTCCCTTCAGACGCTACCGAGGGACAAGGAGCACATCAGGGGCTGCCAAGGGGCCTGTCTCCAACCGAGAGAGGTGGGTGCAGGCCCCTGTCTCTGGCTGGGCACTGGATGACAGCAGAAGTTCACCATGGACACTCCTCCCATGCTGGGGGCTGGTTGGGCTGGTTGTGGTCATGCAGCCCCTGTTCAAGCCGCGTCAGGTAGAGCAGGTTGCCCAGGATCATGTTAGTTTGGGTTTTTAAACTGGTGTCCACTACCTCTGCTCCTGTCAGAGGGCACTACTGAGAAGAGTCTCTTCTTCATTCCCTCCCATCAGGTATTTACAGACACTGCCAAGATCCCCCTCGAGCCTTCTCTTCCCCAGGCTGAACACTGCCAGCCCGCTCAGCCTGTCCTCATAGGAAAGCTGCTCCAGTCCCTGCACCATTTTGCTGGGCTCATTCAGCTATCTTTCTTGTACTGGGGAGCCCAGGACTGGACCCAGCACTCCAGAGGTGGCCTCACCAGCTTTGAGTAGACAGGAAGGATCAGTCCCCTTGTCCTTCTGGTGATGCTCTTCCTACCACAGCCCAGGCTGCTCTTGGCTTTCCTTGCCACGAGGGTGCATTGCCACAGCAGACTCGGGAACAATCCTGAGCTGCTGAAAGTGATCAGGACACAGACATGAGTCTTCAGGAGAAGTATCCCAGCTGCTGGTCCAAATCTTACTCTTCCTCAGCATCCACCAATGAGCATTATAGGACGAGGGCGTTCTTGGTAGGAGACATAAGTGCTCCTGTGGTTTTACCTCCTGGAAAGAAAAGCCAAAGGAGGGAAGATGTCCTCCTAGCCCTGCATGTGGGGATCAGGGAAAGCCTCAACATGTGACAAAGGCCCATCAGCCAGACACTGGACAAGATGCTCTGTTCAACCCCTTGAGCTCTCCCCCTGCTTTTCAGGTCTCTTTCAGCTCTAGGGATTCCACAGACTCACCATGGGCTTTCCCCCAGAGCCTTGACACAAGAGACCAAATTTTCAATGGGGACAGGAGCCTTTGAGCTTCTTGAGGAACTCACACACCTGAGGAACTTCACCAGAAGATACCGTCAGGGCTGAGAGTGGAAGCTGAGAGCAACAGGTTGACTAAAGCTCTCTGATCAAGTCCCCTTCCCTTTCAAAGGGAAGAACAAGTCAAAGGGAAAGTGATAATCAAGGCACACAATGACAGCAGTCTCTCAGGAAGTGATGAGGGAGACAAGGAGGGAGACCAGAGCTCTTCAGCCTCCAATTGATGGGCCATCAGGGAACTGCAGGGGAAGCTTTGAAGTGTTTGAGGCTGAGCTTTGTAAGTGACAAGAAGTGACAAGAGGAACCTGAGGATTTGGGATGTTTGAGGGGGGTCCTATGGGACTAGGGAACAGTTCTGAAAGAATGTTTAGGGGAAGGGTCAAAGGTGGTGGGGAAGAAGGGACTGAGGAGGAGCAAGGGGAGTCGATAGACAGGAGGAAGAAAAAAAGGAGCCAGCAGCACAGAAGCAGTGTTCAGTCAGAGCTCGTGTTGGGATGTTCCTTGTGCCTGATCACTATTGACTCCCTTGTCTTGTGAAATCCTTTTTTAACCATCCTACTGAAGTAACTTCACTCCCTTTCCCAACTAGAAGTGCTGCAAGGTCTGAGTGCCAGTAACTGGAGAGACTGGTGTGAAAGAGAGAGCTGGGTGCCAGGAACTGGACAACCAACCAATGCCCATAGGGATTGTAGGCCTGGGGGCCAGCAGTTGAATCACTGGGGCTGTGTGCTGTAAAATCTAAGTGCCAGCAACTGAATAGGGGTCACTCGTCATAGAGCCTATCACCCTCTGCACCAGCAGCTGGGGGCACTGCAGTGTAAGCAAGGTCTGGGTGCCAGCAACTGGAGAAGGAAGAACATGGCAGAGGGGTCATACATCTTGCTGTCAGCAACTGCAGGGACCACATTGCATGTGTATGTGTGGCAGGTCTGAGAACCAGTGACTGGAGGGACCTCAGTGTGTTTCTCATTCTTCTTTGTGAAATGAACCCGATGGTCACGGGTGTGTATGTGGAATTGGCAGCATATTTCAGGGAGTGGGCAGAAAAGCTGTATCTGAAGTCTGAGACAGAGGTGGGTAAGGGAGCCCAGGGCCCACTCATGGCTGCTAGACAGGCTGATATTACCAAGCCATGGTAATGTTTGAGGGATCCAAGAGTGTGGGGATGATGGTGAGAGGAGTGGGAGATTTCACACATCTTTTTGCTAGTGAGCATCAGGCTGGCCTAGCCAGAGAGAAGGAGGAGACGCAGGTGCTGGGCCCAGGCTCCAGGCAGGGCTATTAGATGGGCTGAGGGACAGTGCTGGTATTTGGGGGATGAACAAATGTGAGTGTTGAGTGACAGCAGAGGGTGTAGGGGTGTGTGTTTTCACTGAGAACTGTATGTCACAGCCATACTGGAGACAGTCAAGCCACGAGCAATTTAGGCGATGAAGGGACTGGAGCATGTCTTGTGTGGAGATCCCAGCTGGGACTGTTCAGCACAGAGAAGAGAAGTCTCAGGGGAGCTCTCATCACTGTGTACAAATACCGGGAGGGAGGGTGTGAAGAAGGCAGAGCCAGGCTCTTCTGCGTGGTGCCCTGTGACAGGACAAGGGACATTGGGCACAAAGTGAAACACAGGAGGCTCTGTCTGAACACCAGGGAACCCTTTTTCATTGTGAGGGTGAGGGAGCACTGGACAGGATGCCCAGAGAGGTTGTGGAGAAATTTGTAACACTTTTTTTTAATGCTGGGTGTGCAGCATGGGTCTAGAGAGTCCCAGTAAGAATGGGACTCTGGCTCCACAGAGTGTTGATTAAAATACCATTAATTGGAGATAACAAAATGACAAAAAAGGACAACATGGATGACGTTCAGATTCCAACAACCCTGAGTTCTGTGGGTTGGTGCCTACTCAGGACTCAGGTTAACTTAAACAGTAATGAAGTTTGTTATCTCTGCCCCGACCGGTGCATGGGATCACTTTGGAGCTGAACTGGAAAGGGCGTGGGAGTGGGGCACCCCACCTGTCCATCCCCCTCAGCTTCACATGCCCTTGCAGCTCTGGGGTGCAGGGTTACCCTATGCCCACCGCTGGCAGTGCAGCACTTCAATGGGTGCCTCATGTGCTCCCAGGGAGTGGGGGGGTGACCCACTGATCACTCATCCTGTTCCCTCCTGATCCCTCATCCTTGTCATCTCTGGGTTTGTGGCACCTAACAACAGCACTGGAGCCAAGTTCCTCTCTTGCACTGTGGATTATCCCAGCAGAATAAGACACAGCAGAACCCCTGGGCTGCTGCGTAATGGGCTTCATCTCTTTTGGAGGACTTGGGGGAGGGGTGGTGTTTCCACGCAGATGAGGAAAGAAAGGGAAGATGTGAGAGAAACTGAAGAGACTTCAGTTCCCAGGAGAAATAGCAGTGTCCCCAGAGAGCTGAGGACCTCAGGGAAAGATGTGAAACCCCTGACCTCCCAGATGGCCCAGCAGTGGCTGTACAGAAGAGCAGGCGATTCTAGCTGGGGAGGTGAGGACTCCACTGTCAGCTGACCGGGAACAGCCTCTTCCCAAAACTGGGACACCCAGAGCCCCCAGGGCCTCTCACTGTGGAGATGCTGAGAATGCCCTTGGCTGAGGGAGCCACAGGTGTTGCTGTTGAGGGAGGGAGAAACCCAGAAGGAGCATTTCAGGCACAGGAAGAACAAATCATTTCTCTCCCCTGCTTCTTCCTTTGCTCCTCCAACAGAGTCATTTCCGGCAGCTCTGTTATCTCGGGGCTGGGAGGTGCTTTTCTGACTTTCTCTCACTCAGCAAATGGGCAGGTTGGTCTCAACATGCACCTGGGATGTCTCATCCTCACAGCCTTCCTGGGGCAACTGCTGGGTAAGTTCTGGCTTTCTACAAACACATAGTTCTTCTTCTCAGGAAACCCTCAACAGCCTTATCGGGTCCATACGGGGAAGTACTCTTGAATTACAGGAAAATAATAGGAAATGTTGGCCCCCCTTTTTGCTTTTGCACTGGTTCTCTCAAGATGCTCTTACTTTTGGAGGGAGGAGAGATACTACAGACCCCTTCTCCTGCTTTTCTCTCCCCTTCAGTCCATTTCTCTCTACCTCTCTCCTGATCCACCTGCTGTCACCATAGGAGATCTCAGTTGTCTCTACACTCCAACATTTCTCCCTTTCCACCACAAATTAGCAGATCTTATCAGTGATGCCCCAGGGACTTGAAAGCTCTCATCCCACTGACATCAGTAGGGTGTCCCATTCTGCCTCTTGGCTGGCACATGCCTGACATGGCCTCCAGTTTTCTTCTGGTTGGCAACACAATCAGGGCTCCCTCTTGGGAGTACATCCAATGGGCTCAGCATTGCATGTACTCAGGGAGCTAGGAGCCCTCTGAGATGACAGAGGTGGGGAAGCAGCAGGAATCTTTTTGCTGGAGGTCCTCAGGCCCCTCAACCTGCTGGACCACAAGACACAAAGGACAGGGATACGATGCTGTTCCCTGCTCTTCTGAGCAGTAGGAGAAGGAGCAGGGAGGAGGAGCAGGGAAACAACACAGGTCTCTGCAGGGTCCATTCTGCTCTGAGATCTCTGAGCTCCTGCCCAAAACTAGTCTCCACCTTGCTGTGCTCAGGCCTCATGATGTTCCTACAGGACAAGGGAGAGGGAGCCTTCTCCTCCAGGGTTTTGTATCCATTCTTGGTTTGCTTACTGTGCCCCTCTCAGCAGAGCTACTGACCTTCCCTTTCTTCCAGGCACCATGGGGCAGAGCACAGTCACCCAGCAAGAAGGACAAGTCACAGTGAAGCACAGAGATACCTTCCAAACAACCTGCACATACCAGATCTCTGGCTTTGATGCCTTGTTTTGGTACCAGCAGAGGAAAGGCCAAGCTCCCCAGCTGCTCTCGTATCAGGCAGCAGCTGGCCCCAGGCACAGCCGCCGTCTCACCACGTTGCTGAACACCACAGGGAAATACAGCGTCCTGCAGCTGGAGGAAGTCGAGGTCTCTGACAGTGCCTTGTACCTCTGTGCTGTGGGTGTCACCCTGGTGCAGGGAGCTTCCTTGGCTGTGCAAGAAGCCAGGGGAGGGAGGGGATGTGTGTGTGCAAGGCTGAGCTTGGGGGAAGGGTCCCTCAGCTCTCCCCTGGCAGCTCTGCTTCCCCTGGGCACCCAGAGATATGCAGGCCAAGATCCTATGATGCAATGTTTTCTGTTCATTCCAGCCACCAATTTATGCAGACATGGTATTAAATCATAGAATCACAGAATGGTTTGGGTTGGAAGGGACCTTAAAGATCATGTAGTTCCAACCCCCCTGCCGTGGGGGGCTTCCACTAGCCCAGGTTGCTCAAAGCCCTATCCAACCTGGCCTTGAACTCTTCCAGGGATGGGGCATCCACAACTTCTCTGGGCAACTTATGCCAGTGTCTCGTCACCCTCACGGTAAAGAAGTTCTTCCTAATATCTAACCTAAATCTACTCTCTTTCAGTTTAAAACTGTTACACCCCATCCTATCCCTACACTCCCTGATAAAGAGTCCCTCACCAGCTTTTCTGTAGGCCCGCTTTAAGCACTGGGAGGCTGCTATAAAGTCTCCCGAGAGCCTTCTCTTCTCCAGCCTGAACAACCCCAACTCTCTCAGCCTGTCCTCATACGGGAGGTGCTCCAGCCCCACAGTCATCCTTGTGGCCTCCTCTGGACCCTCTCAAGCAGGTCCATGTTATTCCTGTACTGGGGGTCCCAGAACTGAACACAGCACTGCAGGTGGAGTCTCATGAGATTAGAGTAGAGGGGGAGAATACCCTCCCTCGACCTGCTGGCCAGAGTTCTCTCGATGCAGCCCGGGTTGGTTTTCTGGGCTGTGAGCTCACATTGCTGGCTCGTAGTCAGTTTTCCATCCACTAATACCCCCAAGTCCTTCTCCACAGGGCTGCTCTCAATCCACTCATCACCCACCCTGGATTTGTGCTTGGGATTGCCTCAAGACATGTACAGGACCTCGTACTTGGCCTTGCTGAACTTCATGGGATTCACACAGGCCCACCTCTCCAGCCTGTCCATGACCCTCTGGATGGCATCTCTTCCCTCCAGCATGTCGACCGCATCACACAGCTTGGTGTAATCAGCAAACTTGCTGAGGGTGCCCTCAATCCCACTGTCCATGTCATCAACAAAGATGGTAAACAGTTACACATTCCCACACCACACTAAATAAAGGTGCAATCTTCCCATTGCCAATGCACTGGAAGCTCCACTGCCTGGTAAAGTGCAACCAGCACACACACGAGCCATTACATTCGCCTATTAACAATCTGTTCATCTTGACCACTATTAATAACTGCAGGCACATCCATCCTCCCTGACAGCAACTGGTTTTGTCTTGTGTCATGGTTTAACCCCAGCTGGCAACTAAGCCCCACGCAGCCAATAGCTCACACCCCACACCACCCAGTGGGATGTGGGAGAGAACAGAAAAGATAAAAGTGAGAAAACTTGTGGGTTGACACAAAGATGGTTTAAAAGCAAAAGCTGCTCACGCAAGCAAAGAGAAATAAGGAATTCATTCACCACTTTTCATCAGCAGGCAGCTGTTCAGCCATCTCCAGGAAAGCAGGGCTCCATCATGTGTAACATTACTTGGCAAGACAAATGCCATCACTCCAAAAGTCCTCCCCTTCCTTCTTCCCTCAGGTTTATATGCTGAACATGATGTCATATGGTCTGGGATATCCCCTGGGTCAGCTGGGATCAGCTGTTCCAGCTGTGTCCCCTCCCAACTACTTGTGCACCCCACCCTACTCGCTGGTGGGGTGGAGTGAGATTCAGAGAAGGCCTTGACTCTGTGTAAGCCCTGCTCAGCAGTAACTGAATCATCCCTGTGTTACCAACACTGTTTTCAGCACAAATCCAAAACATAACCCCATACTAGCTACTATGAAGAAAATTAACTCTATCCCAGCCAAAACCAGCATATATTGTTTCGAGATGGTGATACCCTAATACCGGTCCCATTGTGTTATTTCCTCTTGAAGTTCAGCCATGGCAGTTGATGTAAAGAGGTGGTCTATGCTTTCTTCTCCTATCTATCGATATGGTGATAAATCAAAACAAATGTAGACCATGAAAACCTCAATTCAGGCAGCTCCCAGCATGGGGCATCCATGACCCTCACTCCCCTGGGGGAGACAGCCCCAGCCTCAGCCACCTGTCAGCACTACCCCACTGGATCATTGCCCCAGTTTGTTGCTGGGGACATTAGACATTCCAGGGGGACCAGGTCTTTCCCTCCTGCCCAGCTGGGATTATGAACTGGCACGTCTGGTACCCCATGTCCTGTGTCTGCTCTGTCACAACTGAACAATCTGTGCCTGCAGAACCGCTCTCTTCCTCTAAAGGAGTTTTCTGTCCTTTTCTCCCTGGGCACAGAAGTGGCTCCTCAAGGGAAACATCTACATGAAGAGCAGCTGCTGCAGAAACTCCCCCTGCAGGGACAGGCACTGTCCTTCACTCTGCTGGGTGGGGGGGACACCCAGCACAGCCCTCTGCTTTACACACAGCCCCTCCCCAAGCTTCACATAGTGACATGTGTGACCTCCCAACTCTGGTGACAGCCAGGGCTCTGGACCCTGTCCCCTGGGCATACCCTTTGGGACAGGCTGAGAGCCTTCTTCAGGGAGATGGGAAAAACCTCACAGGCACAGGCTCTGCTACCCATGGGTGACTATTTCCAGCTCAGTATCTACTGCAGGGACATGTCTGGCACATATGGAAGACAAATTTTTGATGCAGGAAGTCCATGATCGCACTAGGGGAGAAGTTCTGTTGGACATGCTACTCACAAATGAAGAAGAACTGTTGGATGATGTAAAGTTCAAGGAGAGCCTTGCTGTAGTGCCCAGGAGACCACAGAGCTTAAGATCCTCAGAGAACTGACCAAGACAAACAGGAGGATTACTGCCCCTGACTTGCGAAGAGCACATCTCAGTCTCATGAGGGACTTTCCTGCCTGGTAGGATGCCATGGGAATCTGCCCTGGAGTGCAGGTCATCTGCAACGTGAAGAACAGCTCGAATGCTAGCTAGCAAGAGAGTTTAAGGGAATCAGGAAAGGTACCTCTGAGCCTATTGGCAGCAAAAGGAAGGCTGAGTAGATGAGGGCTCATTGCTTGGTGAGGAAGACTTGGTGACAAATGATAGGGAAAAGGCTGGTGTAATCAATGCCTATTTCTCCTCAGTTTTTACTGATATGGTTTCTCCTCAGGCCTACCACAACCCTCAACTTCCCGCAGACTCTCTGGGAATGAAGCAGCGCCCACAGTAGAAGAAGAAAGAACTAAGGAGCTCTTACTCTCATCTGGCCATACACAAGTTCATGGGATCACTTGGGATGTATCCAAGGGTGTTCAAGGAGCTGACCAGACAGTCTCTACTCAGTCCGTGGAAGGGAGATGGAGCAAATACTCTCAGAAGCCGTTCCTAAACAACTGAAAGGCACAACCACACATGTCACGCCCACAGAGCAACTCATATATATGCCCTTAGAAAGAGGGGTGTACACACATGTTTCCAAAGGAGCCCGTGCCCATACCAACATGCACAGCCACCCCCCATGCCAACATGTACGCACAGATATTCACACATGCTTACACAGATGTATGTTCCTGCACACATGCATTTGTATACAGATATACCTGCATGCTCCTCTACACAGATGTACACACACAAAAGCACACATCTACATCACCTGTGTCCACGCAATTCTGTGTATGCTGACCAGTCACACACACTCATGCTCTCCTGCATGAAGGCAGGTGTCTATGCTAAAACACACGCACAGTTGTGAACACACTTACCCAAACTCACACACACACACAGAGAACATTTGTGCACACCCATGTTTACATGTGCGTTGCCATGGTCACATACGTACGTGTGAATGCACACATGAGCACGGGCACATGAACACATACGTGACCATGATCATGCACACACACCGCTGAGAACCAGGACTGCCAACACCAGCTCTCAGCCCCTCTAGACAACTCCAGGCAAGTCCTTCAGACCCCACAGTTAAGGCAGCGATTCAGTCCCTGCCCATTGCCATCAGCTCTAGTGAGCTCAAGGGTTTGGCAGTGCTTCAGTCAGCTGTTTTTCAGTTTTAGAGACAAACCACAGCAGAGGCCGTGTTGTCATGGCCTTTGCAGACACTAAGCCTCTCCACATGTGAAGTCTGTGTGTGAAGGATAATGTAAAAGCCAGAGAACATCCATATTGCTGCAGCCACAAAGAATCCCCACATTGCAAGTGAGACAACTCTTACAGCCTTAGATGCTCCCAGCTGTGCTTAGTGATCTCCTGAAGGGAGATGTGGGGGTGGGGGACCGGCCCCTGCTCTGTAAAGGAAATGGTGCCTCAGTGGTGTATTCACACAGCAGCAGAGCGTGGTGTCCCCAGGACAAGCCTGGGTGTCTCCACAGGCTGCAGACAGTGAGGCTGGGGCACCAGAAATGAGAGTGCCTGGTTCCAGTAAGAGAGGTACTCAGCCTCTTCCAAGCATTCCTTAAAATGCCCATTATTAGTGCTAAGACAAGAAAGGAAGGGAGGATTATGTCCGTGACCTTACATCCCTTCAAGTGCTGGGAACCCTGAGCTGCTCTACATCAGTTGCTCTCACAGAATGAGAGAATCACAGAGCAGCTGAGGTGGGAAGGGACCTCTGGATGTCATCTGGTCCAAGCCCCCTGCTCAAGCAGGGCCACCTACAGCCAGTTGCTCAGGACTGTGTCGAGGTGGTTGTTTTGAGTATCTCTGAGGAATGAATCTCTCTGGGCAACTCATGCCAGTGCTCACTCACTGCCACAGCAGTGGGAAAACTGTTGTCCCCTCTCCAGGACACTCTACCGACCCCATTCACAGAAAGGTTACCCAGTTTTAGACAGTCAAGCTTTACAGCATATTCTTCAAAAGAAAAAGCTCTGTTCTTCATTTCTAGAGTCAAACACTACCACCCTGACAGTTGTTTACTGGATGTGAACCACTACGAGAAGCTTTCACATGTTTGCTTCTTAGGGTGTAAAACAAATATTTCATCAAAGGAGTAAGAGTGATGTAAAGAACAGCCACCGCTCTGTCTAGTGACCCTTTTGAGGTCAGTTCCCATGGAGGTGAAGACACACAGGCCATAGAAACAGGCCACAGCACTGAAATGGGAGGCAAAGGCAAAGAGAGCCCAGTGCCTGCATCCCGCACAGCAGAGACACAGGATGGTTCTCGCTCTGCACCTGTAAGAAGTGAGGATGAAGAGGAAGCAGCCGAGAGTCACATCACCAATACGGAATGTGATCCCAGCCTTGTTGTCAGATGGGGCAGCACAAGCCATGTCCAGGAAGGCTGGTGGAACACCAGAGAAGTGGTGGATGTGCCTGGGCCCACAGTAAACCAAGTGGGAGGTGAGTATTGTGTGCAGAGCAGGAGGCAGGGAACCAGCCAGCCATGTCCCTGCCACCAGCCAGGTGCACACAGCCTGATGCGTGATGGCCCCGTGGCACAGTGGGATGCAGGTAACCAAGCAGTGGCCATCGGCCATGAGAAGGTGGAGGAAGCATTGGTCCCTGCCCAGGAGCTGGGAGGAGGACAGCTGGGCCATGCAGCTGTGGCAGGAGAGGGGTATGTCCCCTGGTTTGAGGAAGCCCTCCAGCATCTTTGGAAGGAAGACCCTGGGCAAGAGAGACTGAAGCTTTTGGCCTTCAGTTGTTCTCAGATATGCTTCGTTAGCCATCATTCCCTCTCAGTGGAGGACATTGGGAGGGGGATTCCCATTCTTCCACTTGTAGACTTTTGTCAACCATCTGGATTTTCATGGCTGGAAATAGGATCTGAGACTCTAATGGCTGCCAAGTTAGGGGTGAGATTTAGATGTGAAAAAATCCTCATCGCCCCAGAATGGCAGCCAATAACTGAGCACAAATTCTCGGTGGGCACCAATGAAGCAGTCAAGAGCTCTGCACCCGCCTGCAGCTCTCTTGGGAATTGCACCCAGTACCCTTGTCCTTGCTGATCTCCATGTTCCCCTACATGCTCTGTATCAGAGCTGTTTGATTTTTTGTGTGATGGGTGACTTTGTGCTGCGACTCCTGCCCATGTGTGATGGCCATGTTCCCTCGACTGGGTGTTGGAGAGGAGAGGAGCTGGAGTAGCAGCTCTGGGCCATCCCAAGGGCTGTTCTCCAAAATACCGCTCTTGCCATTCTGCAAAGCAAATCATCTTCTGGAGACCCACACTCTCCCACCACCACCCCACTGAAGCTCCAACTAAGAACAGGCAAGAGGAACACGCTTCCTCAAGAGCTCTTGGGGCTGCTGAGCCCTCAGGGCCTCCTGCCTTTCTGGGCATTTGTGGGCACAGACACAGCAAGGCAAGGCCTGATGGTCAGTGGCAGCAGAGCAGCCAGGGGTGACTTCCTCAGCTCCAAGGGATGGTGCCCAAAAGAGGAGGCACTGCAGGGTGTCCCAGCCTCCCATTCTCTGTGAATGGAGAAGGGTGTCATTGTGTTCTCACCTGATTTTACCCCAGAGCAACACCCTTCTCCTCTGGCATCTTAAGAAGTGTTAGAATGGGCAAGGACCACATGGAGACCAGACTTGAACGCAGCAGAAATTTAATGAGTCAAAAGAGGGTAACAAAATCACTCCAAGTGGAGGTCAGCAGTGCAGGGATCCCCGGGGGGAAGCCATGACTCTGCAGTTCTTGGCTGTAGAGAAGTTTATTTATGATGTCTATCTGCCTGCCCCATAGAGGGAGAGGAGACAGATGGTCCCCACCAGGCTGGACTTGGAGAGATCTTGCTGTCAATGGGAACCAAAGCAAAGAAAATGGAGAGAAAGACAAAGCCATTCAGCTATCCCGAAAACAACTTCCAAAGTGTCAATCCTCTGGCCAGCACAACATTCTGAGTTCTTCAAGGTGTGTCCCTGGGGCTTTGCCAGCGCCTTTAGCAAGGGGGGCACCTTCTGCCACAGTAGCGGCTGGTAATGCAGGAGAGGTCAAAGCCCCCAGAGTTGATGGGCACTCCGTCACAGCTGAGGATGCTGCCAATGGCAGCGGAGGTGGAGGAGCCCACAACGGTGTTCTGTGGGAAGGAGCTGAGGATGGGTCCGGGCAGGGTCACCACCACGGGGGAGGGCTGGATGGCAACGGTGGAGTCCTGGCACTGCCTGACACAGGGCTCATTGCAGCTGTTGGCCAGCAGGGTCGGGCTGCAGGGCCGGCATGGCAGGCACTGGTCGTAGCAGGACATGTCTCTGAGGGTGGAGGTGCACCTGGGAGAGAGGGCAGGGAGGAAGCAGAGCACAAGGGTGGGTGAGGAGCTGCCTGGTTATCCTGGCACAAAGCAGTCAAGGTCACTGCTGAGTGGGGAACAAGGAAATTGTTCCAGGGGCCACATGGTCTTTATCTCCCTATGAAATGCAGACTGGACCAGAGAGACTCTCTTAATTCATAAACTGAAAAACACCTGAGCCTTCTTACGGACTCTTTCTGGGCAGACCTTCTCCCCACTTCCCTTTGTCATGACAACATCCAAAATGCAGGACAGGACAAAGCAATATAAACTGAGACATTCGTTGTGGAGAGATCTCCTTTGGAAGAGGAGGAGAAGGGGCTTCAGTCTCACCTGGTTCCCAAGCAGAAGGAACCAAGAGAAGTGCATGAGAGAGCAGGGACTTGGGCTGCCTTTTATACCTGCCCTTCACTGCCGCAGGACCAGAGGCACCTTTGCAGAGGTAACAATGTTCTGACAAGCTCATCTTGAATGCAAACCATCGCAGCTAATGCTATGGGCTGTGCTTTCATTTCCTGCACTGCTCCTTTTCATTTCCAGGTTTGTGCCATGCCCATTCCCCAGTGAAGGCTTGTTCTGAGCACTGGGATGAAAGGCCCCAGGATTTCTAGGGCAGGAATGCAGCAGTGCTGGCAGAAGACTCAGCTCAAGTGTTGGATGTTTCCAGAGCAGCAAGTGATGTCAGTCTGGGTCACTCTGGTGGGGCTGTTTGAAGTGTTTTTTTTAAGAAAAAGCTCCAGCCATCCTCAGATGGATGCCGTGGGCTCCTGTGCATGAGATTGTGCCATGTCATTGTCTTTCTCTGCCTCCCTCCTCAGCTCACCTCAGTGGTCACTTGTTGTTGCTTCCCCAGGTGTAGGTGTTGTTCTGCTGGGGTTTGACCCCATCCTGCCTAACACTGCCCAGTCCCCTGGGATCCTCTGCAGAGTCCGTGGTGCATGGTGTTCCCATGTCTGTTCTTTCCTTGTGTTTCCTTGCAAGCAGATGGGTTTGTGTGGATGAACGTGGGAGCACAGTGTTGTGTATAATTCCATGTCAGTTTAAATGAGACACTGTGTGTGACCTTGTGCGTCCTTCATCACGAGGGAATGTGCTGCCTATGGCAGGGACACTCTCCTCTGCTCTGTGCATGAGCACCACAGAGCAGCAGGTTGCCAGGGTCAGAAGCAGCCTGAGTGCAGCTGAATGGTGATGGCACCAGCCTGCTAGAGATGTGTCCAGGGAAGAGGCTCTGAAGTGCAGCCCCTGGCTCCTGAGACCTCCTTTTCTTGCCCCTCCAAAGCTCACGCTCCGCTGCTGCCAATGTCAGGCCACTACAAGGATGGTTTCACTCCAGCTTGGCTCCTTTGTTTAATTCAGTGTAACAACAGTGGGAGTGCCTCAGCACGGCTGGCAGTGCCCCCTCCCTGCCTCTCCAGGCCAGGACATGGCTGCTCTCCCCAGCTCTAGAGAGTTCAGAAGGACGGGGATTGCTTTCTGGGCAAGGAGAAAGGCTGAGGAATCCTGCTGACCATGTGCTGGCCATCCCTGAGTGCATCTGCTTCCTGTGCAGTGTCGGTGGTGTCTGGGCTGGGACATGGCCCTCTCTCAGGTCCCTGCACATGACAAATGTATTTGTGCATCCCATCAACCTGGTGCTGTATCACGCAAGGACCGAGATCTTGGATGAAACAGGTACTGAATGAAAGGGGTATGAAGCCTGATATCGCTGTGCTGTGAGGGGAAGGACAGACCCTGTGGCTTTCAAGGAAAGACAATGAGCTGATAATTGATTGGGATTTCAGCCCACATGAACCTTCCTGCCCCACACTGGAATCTCACTCTGAGTGCCCAGCAACTGCCCTGGGCAGGGAAGGGGCATTAGATTCGACACCACATCCCCCAAATCCTGCTGCTGCCCCACAGGGCTGTCCAGAAAACACTCTTTCTGACAAGGGCTGTGTACAGTGGGTAAATGTTCTAAGCCCATCTCCCCTCCTGAATATTTGTCTGCCTGGGCTCAGGCCCAGCTTGGACACAGTGCAACCAAGGCTTCCCCCCTTCCCTTGAGTGACCTCGGGGAGATCAGTGCCAGGGAGCTCTGCTGGGAGAGCTCAGCCAGGGCTGATTCCCCTCTCCGTGGAGCTGCTGCTGAGCTGAGGCTCTCGTGTAGCTGAGGGAAACCTTGCTGGTGTGTCAGGAGGTAACAGGCACTGTGGACAAGGAAAGGGCAGGGGAGGTGTGTACCTACAGTTTAGCAAGACCTTGACAGACTCTCTCACACTTCTCTTATGTCCACCTGGGAAATGAATGGGTTCAGGAAGAGGATGATCAGCTGGGTGGGATATTGGCTGGACTACCAGGCTCAAAGACTTGTGACCATAGTCCAAAGCCCTGCCGGCCATCACTCACTAGTGTGATCTAGTAGTAGGGATCAGTAGTAGGAGCAATGCTGTTTAAAGTTTTCATGAATGCTGCGAGTAGTGGGAAGTGGGGGAGTCCCAGCAAGTCTGTGGAAACACCCAACAGTGTCTCCAGGCTGGAGAAGGAGAGAAGGAACATGTTTCCCAGGGAAGTTTGGCAGTGTCCACCCTGGGAGGTGTTCAGGGCTGGACTGAATGTGACTTTGAGTGACTTGATCTAAGGGGATCTGTTGCAAGGGGGGGTTGATCCAGACAACCTCTGCAGGTCCCTACTCAGCTACACTGTGACTGTGTGATTCCCCCTGTCCCCTGCCCTCCCTGAACCCTGCACGCCCAGGTCACCCTTGGCCTCCCATCCCCTCTGCTAGAGAGCAGCTCAGAGGCATTGTGCTCGGCCTGCAGAGGGGCAGCTGAAGGGAGGCTCTCAGCCTCCTCCGTGCCATGGGCAGGAGGTGAGTGGCTGCTGTTTGCAGGCGCTGAGCTCGGGGACAGCTCTGGGAAGCTGCTGCATGTGCTGGGCCAAGGCCCTGCTGCTGCCCCAGGCTGCAGCTGGCGCTGGGCAGGCTTCTTCTTGCTGGGGAGCCCTTGCTGGAGGAGGGAGAGAGTGGGATTGCCGGGAGCCCAAGTGGTGGCGGTGCAGAGCCGCTGAGCACTCTGAGCCCGGGCGAGCCCCCGAGCGGCGCCGGCGCAGGGCTCAGCCCCGGGGCGGAGCTGGCGGCGGCCGAGAGGAGCGGAGGCGGCGGAGAGGAGGCGCCGCGGCCGGAGCAGAGAGCCGGGGCTGGCGGGGGGCAGCGAGGCGCGGGCGGCGGAGCGGCGGGATGCGGCGGGGCCGGGGCGCAGGGCTGGCGGGGCTGGCCGCGGTGCTCCTGGGTGCGCGGGGCTGCCGGCGGCGGCTGGGACAGGGGCTGCGGGGGCCGGGGAGGGGCCTTCTATAACCTTATTCATTTCTGTGTCCTCCCTTCTGCCCCCAATAAGCTCATTCCCTCCCAGCTTGCCTCTCTATTCTCTTACTCCACTTCTCCATCCATCCATCCATCCATCCATCCATCCATCCATCCATCCATCCCAGCCAATCTCTTTTCCTCACTGTCTTCTCCTCTTCCTCACTCGGACTGTCCTTCCAAACATCCCTCATACATTCCTGTCCCCAAACAACCACTCTCAGAGACACTGTTTCTCCATCCTGTGTTCTCAGATCACACCCCCATCATCTGTGAAGTGTCCCCTTCTCCCCTCTCCGGCTGCACGACATGTTCAGCTGAAGCAAAGGGATTCTTCTTTTCTCCTCGGCAGTGGCTGCGGGCAGAGCCCAGGTGCAGCAGGAGCCGTCGGCAGAGACCAACGAGGGCACCGGCGTCACCATCAACTGCTCCCACCCCAACATCCAGACCGGGGACGTCATCCACTGGTACCGTCAGCTCCCGGGCAGAGGCCCCGCATTCCTCGTGAGCGCTTATGAGGGCTCCGAAGAGCTGCAGGCCCCGCCGGGGCGGCTGTCGGTGGCGGCAGACCGCCGGTCCAGCGCCCTGTGGCTCGCCCGGCCCCGGCGCGGGGACGCGGCGGTGTATTACTGCGCGCTGGGAGACACGGGGAGAGGAGCCGGGGCTGCGGCCGGGCACGAACCGCCGCGGGCGGGGCCGGGCGGGGCCGGCGGGGGCGGGGGGACAGTCCCGGGCGGGCCCGCCAGGGGGCGCTGCCGCTCCGCCCGCCGAGGCCGCCTCGCCCCGCCCGGCCCCGCCCGGCCCCGTGTCCCGGGCCGCTTCCCCCGCCCGCCCGGCCCCGCCACCAACACCGGCACCACCAGGCCCCCCCAGCAGTCAAGGCCTGGCCTCAGCACCTCTTCTCATTGACGGCCGCTGCGGGTCTGTGCTCCCGAGGCCACCAAAGAGCCGCGCTTGGGCAGCGCTGCCCAGGGACAGGCAGACGGGCTGGGCAAGGCAGGCAGGGCAGGGCGGGCTTTCCCCCAGGCTCTCTTGCTGCCTCCCGACGGGCTCAGACTCTGCTGCCTAACGGGGCATCCTCGGGCCTGTCTGTAACGGCCGGCCAGCTCTGCCTCAGAAATGCCTCGCCCAGGGGACAGAGTCCCAGAGCTTTTGCCCTTCCCGGGCACATGCACCAAGGGCTCCCCCAAGGCTGTTAGTACCGCCAACAGCCTCCCTGCACGTTCGACGGAGCCAATTAGTAACGGGGCAATTAAGAATCCAACGCAGCCAGGAAGTACCCGGTGCAGCAGAGCTCCTCCTGCCCACGGGCAGCCGGGCAGCCCTCGGCTCACACGGAACATACAGGGCCCCTCCTCGGGCTCCGGCCTTTCCCCCCGAGGACAGCCAAGGGAACCCCGAGCAGGTGCTTTCCTCTGCCCCGGCCCCACGGGCACTCCAGGGCTGAGTTGCTAATGAAAAGCTTTCCTTGAGAAAGAACAGCCAGGAGGGGTTGCACATTTCTCTAACGAATGAAAAATTGTATCCTCCAGCTAAAGGTTTCATGGAGCTTTCAAACTGTTCCTGCTCCCGTTACAGAGTCATCCCATGGAGTCAGGAGTTCAAGCTCCACAGCGAGAGGAGAAGGGGATGTCGAGGTCACAGGCACCTTGAAGTGCTCCCCACAGTACCTCAATGTTGAGACCACGAGCTTCTGTGACAGGTTTGAAAAGCTTTGGACTTGAAGCCCAGTAGACACGGTAAAAGCTCGGACTGGACACACTGACCGCAGCCTCAAGGGATGCCAGGCTCCTACTTGAGGAGTGAGTCAGGAAGAGATTTGCCAAGTTGCCCAAAGCAGCTGAAGGTCTGAGCTTAGTAAGACCTGGAAGGAGGCCTCTGGGAAGAACCTGCGGGCTCCAGCCAGTCCCTGGGGAACCCTGTGTGGCTCGAGCATCTGACACAGCTCTTCAAAGCTCATGGTCAGAGGTTCCGAGGTACAGAGTGAAGGATCAGCCGTGGTGCCTGTCCCAGCTGCACTTTGTAACTGTGTTTGCAGGGAACTACTGGCAGGGGGACAAACAAGGCAGAGCCACAGGCATGGCCAGGCCAGCACATGGATCAGCCCCATGGTCACACTCAATCTGCCTCTCTCATCCCTGCCTCTATCTTTCTACCCATGCTTGCTGCAGGACAGACTGCCTTGATCCTTCTCTCTGCTTGTCTCTGCTCCTTCCCCTAAGCATCCCATGTCTTGCACAATCCCCAAATGCTTTTCCACTACATCCCATAAGAAATCCAATCCCCCTGTAGGCAGAAATGCATTTGTAAGATGATCTTCTCTTCTCACCCTTCTAGGGGCAGACATCCCCAGGTAAAGGGGATGATTGTGACACCTGAAGGGATGTGGACAAGCTGTCTGTGAAGCAGAGGGTTGTGCTGGATGTCCTGCTACCCAAGAGAGTGATGTGTCTGACTCTGGGTAGGGGTGGTCACAGCACGTGCTGTTCCCAGAGATGTTTCCCTTGAAGCCGTGGCCTCAGAGAAGGGGACAGGGAGTCAGACACCCCCTTCCAGGTGCCTGTGGCTCTTCCTGGTTCTGCCTCCCTTCAGACGCTACCGAGGGACAAGGAGCACATCAGGGGCTGCCAAGGGGCCTGTCTCCAACCGAGAGAGGTGGGTGCAGGCCCCTGTCTCTGGCTGGGCACTAGATGACAGCAGAAGTTCACCATGGACACTCCTCCCATGCTGGGGACTGGTTGGGCTGGTTGTGGTCATGCAGCCTCTGTTCAAGCCGGGTCAGGTAGAGCAGGATGCCCAGGATCATGTTAGGTTGGGTTTTTGAACTGGTGTCCACTACCTCTACTCCTGCCATTGGGCACTACTGAGAAGAGTCTCCATTCCCTCCCATCAGGTATTTACAGACACTGCCAAGATCCCCCTCGAGCCTTCTCTTCCCCAGGCTGAACACTGCCAGCCCGCTCAGCCTGTCCTCATAGGAAAGCTGCTCCAGTCCCTGCACCATTTTGCTGGGCTCATTCAGCTATCTTTCTTGTACTGGGGAGCCCAGGACTGGACCCAGCACTCCAGAGGTGGCCTCATCAGCATTGACTAGACAGGAAGGATCAGTCCCCTTGTCCTTCTGGTGATGTTCTTCCTACCACAGCCCAGGCTGCTCTTGGCTTTCCTTGCCACGAGGGTGCATTGCCACAGCAGACTTGGGAACAATCCTGAGCTGCTGAAAGTGATCAGGACACAGACATGAGTCTTCAGGAGAAGTATCCCAGCTGCTGGTCCAAATCTTACTCTTCCTCAGCATCCATCAATGAGCATTATAGGACGAGGGGGTTCTTGGTAGGAGACATAAGTGCTCCTGTGGTTTTACCTCCTGGAAAGAAAAGCCAAAGGAGGGAAAATGTCCTCCTAGCCCTGCACCTGGGGATCAGGGAAAGCCTCAACATGTGACAAAGGCCCATCAGCCAGACACTGGACAAGATGCTCTGTTCAACCCCTTGAGCTCTCCCCCTGCTTTTCAGGTCTCTTTCAGCTCTAGGGACTCCCCAGACTCACCATGGGCTTTCCCCCAGAGCCTTGACTCAAGAGACCAAATTTTCAATGGGGACAGGAGCCTTTCAGCTTCTTGAGGAACTCACACACCTGAGGAACTTCACCAGAAGATACTGTCAGGGCTGAGAGTGGAAGCTGAGAGCAACAGGTTGACTAAAGCTCTCTGATCAAGTCCCCTTCCCTTTCAAAGGGAAGAACAAGTCAAAGGGAAAGTGATAATCAAGGCACACAATGACAGCAGTCTCTCAGGAAGTGATGAGGGAGACAAGGAGGGAGACCAGAGCTCTTCAGCCTCTAATTGATGGGCCATCAGGGAACTGCAGGGGAAGCTTTGGAGTGTTTGAGGCTGAGCTTTGTAAGTGACAAGAAGTGACAAGAGGAACCTGAGGATTTGGGATGTTTGAGGGGGGTCCTATGGGACTAGGGAACAGTTCTGAAAGAATGTTTAGGGGAAGGGTCAAAGGTGGTGGGGAAGAAGGGACTGAGGAGGAGCAAGGGGAGGCGATAGACAGGAGGAAGAAAAAAAGGAGCCAGTGGCAGAGAAGCAGTGTTCAGTCAGAGCTCGTGTTGGGATGTTCCTTGTGCCTGATCACTATTGACTCCCTTGACTTGTGAAATCCTTTTTTAACCATCCTACTGAAGTAACTTCACTCCCTTTCCCAAATAGCAGTGCTGCAAGGTCTGAGTGCCAGTAACTGGAGAGACTGGTGTGAAAGAGAGAGCTGGGTGCCAGGAACTGGACAACCAACCAATGCCCATAGGGATTGTAGGCCTGGGGGCCAGCAGTTGAATCACTGGAGCTGTGTGCTGTGAAATCTAAGTGCCAGCAACCGGATAGGGGTCACTCGTCATAGAGCCTATCACCCTCTGCACCAGCAGCTGGGGGCACTGCAGTGTAAGCAAGGTCTGGGTGCCAGCAACTGGAGAAGGAAGAACATGGCAGAGGGGTCATACATCTTGCTGTCAGCAACTGCAGGGACCACACTGCACGTGTATGTGTGGCAGGTCTAAGAACCAGTGACTGGAGGGACCTCAGTGTGTTTCTCATTCTTCTTTGTGAAATGAACCCGATGCTCATGGGTGTGTATGTGGAATTGGCAGCATATTTCAGGGAGTGGGCAGAAAAGCTGTATCTGAAGTCTGAGACAGAGGTGGGTAAGGGAGCCCAGGGCCCACTCATGGCTGCTAGACAGGCTGATATTACCAAGCCATGGTAATGTTTGAGGGATCCAAGAGTGTGGGGATGATGGTGAGAGGAGTGGGAGATTTCACACATCTTTTTGCTAGTGAACATCAAGCCTAGCCAGAGAGAAGGAGGAGACGCAGGTGCTGGGCCCAGGCTCCAGGCAGGGCTATTAGATGGGCTGAGGGACAGTGCTGGTGTTTGGGGGATGCTCAACTGTGAGTGTTGAGTGACAGCAGAGGGTGTAGGGGTGTGTGTTTTCACTGAGAACTGTATGTCACAGCCATACTGGAGACAGTCAAGCCACGAGCAATTTAGGCGATGAAGGGACTGGAGCATGTCTCGTGTGGAGATCCCAGCTGGGACTGTTCAGCACAGAGAAGAGAAGTCTCAGGGGAGCTCTCATCACTGTGTACAAATATCGGGATGGAGGGTGTGAAGAAGGCAGAGCCAGGCTCTTCTGCGTGGTGCCCTGTGACAGGACAAGGGACATTGGGCACAAAGTGAAACACAGGAGGCTCTGTCTGAACACCAGGGAACCCTTTTTCATTGTGAGGGTGAGGGAGCACTGGACAGGTTGTGAAGAAATTTGTAACATTTTTTTTTTAATGCTGGGTGTGCAGCATGGGTCTAGAGAGTCCCAGTAAGAATGGGACTCTGGCTCCACAGAGTGTTGATTAAAATACCATTAATTGGAGATAACAAAATGACAAAAAGTACAACATGGATGACGTTCAGATTCCAACAACCCTGAGTTCTGTGGGTTGGTGCCTACTCAGGACTCAGGTTAACTTAGTAATGAAGTTTGTTATCTCTGCCCCAACTGGTGCATGGGATCACTTTGGAGCTGAACTGGAAAGGGCGTGGGAGTGGGGCACCCCACCTGTCCATCCTCCTCAGCTTCACATGCCCTTGCAGCTCTGGGGTGCAGGGTTACCCTATGCCCACCGCTGGCAGTGCAGCACTTCAATGGGTGCCTCATGTGCTCCCAGGGAGTGGGGGGGTGACCCACTGGTCCCTCATCCTCTTACCTCCTGATCCCTCATCCTTGTCATCTCTGGGTTTGTGGCACCTAACAACAGCACTGGAACCAAGTGTCTAGATAATCCAAGTGCTGGATTATCCCAGCAGAACAAGATACACCAGAACACCTGGTCTGCTGTGTAATGGGCTTCATCTCTTTTGGATGATTTGGGGGAGGGGTGGTGTTTCCACGCAGATGAGGAAAGAAAGGGAAGATGTGAGAGAAACTGAAGAGACTTCAGTTCCCAGGAGAAATAGCAGTGTCCCCAGAGAGCTGAGGACCTCAAGGGAAGATGTGAAACCCCTGACCTCCCAGATGGCCCAGCAGTGGCTGTGCAGAAGAGCAGGCGATTCTAGCTGGGGAGGTGAGGACTCCACTGTCAGCTGACCAGGAACAGACCCTTCCCACAACTGGGACCCCCAGATCCCTCAGGGCCCCTCATTGTGGAGATGCTGAGAATGCCCTTGGTTACCAGCCAAGCTGCTACCAGTCGCTACTGTGGCAGAAGCTGCCCCCCCACCCACACCCCCCCCCCCCTTAAAGATTCTTAAAATGGCCTCAGACAAGGACTTCCAGGAACTCAGAACATGGCACTGGATGGAGGATTAATCTTCATGTCATTGTTTTAAGAGTAGCTGACCACCTCTGGCTTGGCCCGCAAGGGGAGACTGGAGGCGAGCAGCCTTGGCTTTCTGAAAACGTGACCAATGTCTACCTTTCCTGTCTTCCACTCACCCTTTTCCCTCTTTTCTTTGTTGTGGTTTTGTGTTCCCCTCAAAGCCTGCTGTGAGGACCCCAGAAACCGGCCTGGAGTGACATGCTAGCCTGTTTCCTTTCATGGGGCAGATTGACAGGAAAAGAGAAACAGAGTCTTTGTTGCTTCTCCCTGCACTGGGCACCTCCACTTGGAGTGACCACATTTCCCTCTTTAGATTCAAAATTTGCTGCAACTCTGCCTGTGTCCCTCAGGTGTTCTTTCCATCTGCATACTGACTGCTGATGACAAAAACCATTGTTTTGAGGAAGGAATTAGTTGGGGGACAGGGGAACCCTTCATCACTCCTAGAGGCATTGGAGGGTGGGACACACTGCAGTGAGTTGTCTTTCAGGCACTGCCTCTTGAAGGTGAGGAAGACAACCCTTGGTACTCCACAGCCAGTAGCCAGTTGCCTTGCTGCATCTCTGCTCAGAAATACCTCTTTGACCCTGGAACACATCATGTGAGTTGTCCTCAAGAGAGAAACTGTGGGCATGTAGGAGGCCCCAGGGAGGTCAGCAGTCCCACAATCTCTTGGGGAAGAGTGCTCCTCTTGCTTTGGCTAGAGCTGTGTTGAGCAATGAGACTTAGAATACTGTGTTACCAAAGGATGGCAGGAATTGGGAGTGGGGGGTGGCCCTTACTTCACCTGGTATGTAGGCCATGGCCAGCACACCTGGGCATGGCAGCAGGGACAGCTTCTGGGGTAGAATTATCTGCCATCTAAGATAGATGTCTGAGATGGACAAGCTGTCTTGGTTTTTCTCAGCAGAGCCCTACACCGGGGAAACATTTCTAGGGGAAAAGAAAAAGCCCAGCAACTGGCTCCCTAGGGCCCATGTTTCCCCAAGACCAGTGAGTGTGGTGGTGAATACACATCCACATAACCAGCCTGGAGAACACCAGCTAGCACTTTTCTTGGCACGTCAGAATCATACAGTTTTTTGACTCGTGGTTACCCTCCAAGCAGTGCTCTCTTTCCTGAAAGCATCATGGCCTTTTAAAATCACAGTGTTTCGGGTATTGCTTTCCAGAGGAAGCAATTGCAGCATTCCCCCTCCATGGCCTGCACATACCACTGTGTCTTTTTCCTATGTGTGATGCTTCCCAGCCCTCCTCAGTCACTTTTACTTGTTCCTAGAAACCCTGGGTTTTGTACGACAGAAGATGAGACATGTTTTCATAAAAACATTCCAGTCTCTAACTGTTCTTAGGCTAGGTGGGCCACAGGTCTGAAGGACACATTCACAGAATCACAGAATCATCTCGGTTGGAAAAGACCTTGAAGATCCTCCAGTCCAACCATGAACCTCACACTGACCATTCTCAACTCCACCAGATCCCTCAGCGCTGGGTCAACCCGACTCTTCAACCCCTCCAGGGATGGGGACTGCACCACTGCCCTGGGCAGCCCATTCCAACACCTAACAACCCGTTCTGTGAAGAAATACTTCCTAAGAGCCAGTCTAAACCTTCCCAAGGTCTAAACTGGACTAAATCATGCAAGCTGCACCCCTTAATGCCATCTCCTTTGTATACAAAACTTCCCTCGTTTTCCCAAGAAGGAATATGCTTGTCCTGCCCTGGTTTACCCAGGAGCACTTGTGCATTCTTCTGATACTGTGGATGCGCATTATCACAGAATCAAACAGAACCAACTAGGTTGGAAAGGACCTTGAAGATCATCCAGTCCAACCATTAACCTAGCACTGCCAGTTCCCATCTACACCATATCTCTCAGCGCTGTGACGACCCTACTCTTAAACACCTCCAGGGATGGGGACTCCACCACCTCCCTGGGCAATTCATTCCACTGCCTAATAACCCATTCTGTAAAGAAATACTTCCTGACATCTAGTCTAAACCTTCCCTGGCGCAACTTGAGGCCATTCCCTCTTGTCCTATCACTTGTTCCTTGGTTAAAGAGACTCATCCCCCCTCTCTGCACCCTCCTTTCAGGTAGTTGTAGAGGGCGATGAGGTCTCCCCTCAGCCTCCTCTTCTCCAGACTAAACCCCCCCAGTTCCCTCAGCCGCTCCCCATCAGACCTGTGCTCCAGACCCTTCACCAGCTTCGTTGCCCTTCTCTGGACATGCTCGAGTCATTCAATGTCCTTTTTGGAGTGAGGGGCCCAAAACTGAACACAGTAATCGAGGTGCGGCCTCACCAGTGCCGAGTACAGGGGTAAGATCACTTCCCTGTCTCTGCTGGCCACACTATTTCTGATACAGGCCAGGATTCCATTGGCTTTCTTGGCCACCTGGGCACACTGCTGGCTCATGTTCAGCCGGCTGTCAATCACCCCCCCAGGTCCCTCTCTGACTGGCAGCTCTCCAGCCACTGCTCCCCAAGCCTGTAGCGCTGCTGGGGGTTGTTGTGACCCAAGTGCAGCACCCGGCATTTGGCCTTATTGAACTTCATACAGTTAAGGCACTTCTTGAACAGGTTGGAGTCCTCAGGAATCTCCAGGGGCTTTTCCACCTCTATCTTGTTTTGTTCTGGAAAGGCAGGAGTTATTTTCCCCCATTCCTGAATGCTCTTCTCGTGGGACAAGTACTTTGGAAGAGCTGCTGTAAACATTTTAGCTTTCTCATAGGCCATCAAACCTGGTTTCTGGAGAATGTCCCTCATTTCAGTACCCAAAGGTATCAGCCCTCATGTCTTCCCTGGGTTATGGCAGCACCTGTAGCTGCTCCAGTTGATTTAAATGCACCAGATACATTTTTTCCACATAGTCCATCCCTGCTTTACCTAAAGCCCCATGGTGAGTGAAAGAGGAAAACTTAGAAGAGGCCCAATAAACCCTCTGGCTTGTTTCACCAGTAGCTTCTTTCTTTTGAAGGACGTATTTTTACTGCTCAGGATTTTAATGGATTTACATCCCTTTTTCAGCATGTGTACATAGTGGGGTGTTAATATAATGTTTCCCTTCAAGGTATTCAAGGCAATTTCAGAAATGGCCTTTATCAGGTCATCAGAAGGAGCACAGAGTATTGCTTTCTCCTGCCAGTGGCAGGAGCAGAACAACAGCTCCAGGAGGGACAGGTTAGACTTCAAAGAGTAAGGCATCATATTTCCAAGTCTGCACAGGCAGAAACACAGACTGTCAGTCTGGTTCCTCACTATTATTGCCATATTCTTTTTTTCTTTTCTTTTTTTTTCCCAATATGTAAATGGCAGAAAGCTCTGGCGGGAAAAGACCAGTGTCATGGTTTGAGTTATTAGCCTAAAAACCTCCGGGGTAGAAGCATTTGGATGGACAACCAGGAACCCATATGGTGCATCTTCAAATGCCTCTACAGAGAACAGGCCTTGCCAGGGTACAGCTGTCTGGCTGAGGACACAATCTGGAGCTTAGAGTGTGGGTTCTTAAATAGCACCATATAGTTTGTGCTGTGAGTGATGGTCCAGCTCTTTTTACCCTCGGAAAAAACATTCTGGACAATGTCCAAGATGCAAGATTCCTATGATAACATACTCAGTAAAAGCTTTCTCAATTTAATGTCTATCACAAGCAGAGTTCTTCAAATCATCAATCACAAACATATTTACTTATTGTGGTGAAATCTTTAAAACCCTTTCTAGGATGTCAACATGATGGGCTGCCTCTGTCAAGTGCTGTATGCTAGTGCATGCAGTCTGGGGAATAAACACAAGGAGATCTGTGTGCAGCTGCAGGGCTGTAATGTTGTTGGGATCACAGAGACAGGGTAGGATGGCTCTCGTGACTGAAGTGTTGCAATGGAGGATTACAGGCTTTTTTGGAAGGACTGTCTGTGAAGATGATGATGATGAGGAGGAGGTGTTCTTTCTGTGAGAGAGCAGTTGGAGTCCATGGAGCTCTGCCTGGGGATGGATGAGGAGCCAAGTGAGAGCTTGTGGGTAAGGGCTGAAAAGAAGACAGGAAAGGGTGGCATTGTAGGGTGTGTCTGCTAAAGGCCACCTGACTAGGAAGAACCAGTGGATGAGGCCCTCTACAGACCCTGGTCCTCATGGGGAACTTCAACCACCACGATAACTCCAGGAGGGAAAAGACAGCAGGACATAAGCAAGGCAGGAGTTTCCTGAAGAGCATTGACAACTTCATCAGCCAAGTCATAGACAAGTCAACAAGGAGAGGTGCTCTGCTGGAGTTCATGCACACCCTGGGAAAGTGATAGAACAGTTAATCCTGGAAAGAGTTTCCAGGCACACGAAGGACTAAAGGTGATTAGGTGCAGTCAGTGTGCATTCACCAAGGGGAAGTCATACTTGACCATGCTGATATCCAGCTACAATGACTAGCTTGGTAGACAAGAAAAGAGTGGTGTATATAGTCTACCTTGATTTCAGTACGGCTTTCTACACTGACTTTCATAGGATCCTTAAAGAGAAGCTGTTGATGTATAGGCTGGATGAGCAGACAGTGAAATGGATTGAAAACTGGCTGAACAAAGACTTATTGGGAACCAGTAACTAGTGGTGTCTGAAGGAGTCAATACTTGTTCCAATCCTGTTCAACATCTTAATTAATGATCTGGTTGACAGGGCAAAGTGTACCCTCAGCAAGCTGACAGTTGACACTAAACTGGGAAGAGCTGCTGATACACCAGAGGATCATGCTGCCATGCAAAGGGACCTCGACAGGCTGGAGAAATGGACTGAGAGGAACCTCCTGCAGTTTAACAAGGGGAAGAGAAAATTCCTGCACCTGGAGAGGAATAACTCCATGCACCAGTATGTGCTGGGGACCACTCAACTGTAAAGCAGCTTTGCAGAAAAAGACCTGGGTTGTTCCTCTGGACACCAAGTTGACAATAAGCCGGCAATGTGCCCTTGCTCCAAAGAGAGCCAACAGTGTTCTGGGCTGCAATGGGAAGGCTGTTGCCAGAAGATCAAGGAAGGTGATTGTTCCTCTCTACTCAGCACTGGTGAGTTCACTCTTGGAGTACTGCATCCAGTTCTAGACTCCCCAGTACAAGGGACATATGGAAGAACTGGAGAGAATCCAATAAAGGGTCATGAAGAGGATGAATGAACTAGAGCATCTCTTCTATGAGGAAAGGCTGAGAGAGCTGGGACTGCTCAGCACAAAGAAGAGAGTGCTCAGGGTGGATCTTATCAATGTATCTAAATACCTCAAAGGAGGGTGCAAAGAAGACAAAGCCAGGCTCTTCTCAGAGGTGCCCAGTGTCAGGACCACAGGCAATGGAAACAGGCTGAAACACAGGAGGCTCTGTCTGAAATATCAGGAAACACTTTTTTACTGGTGAGGGTGACTGAGCACTGTCATGAGTTGCCCAGAGAAGTTGGGGATTCTCCTTCCTTGGAGATATTCAAAAGCCATCTGGACATGGTCCTGGGGAACCTGCATTGGATGGCCATGCTTCAGAAGGATGGTTGGACAAGGTCATTTCTAGTGGTCCCTTCCAACATCAACCATTATGTCATTCTCCAAAAGACTGTTTATGAAATAACTTTTCCCACAGTTTCTAAGGCCTTCCAGGATAGCAGAAAAGGGATGTTTTCAGTGCGTGTCCATGATCAAAAGCCATAGAGGAGGCTTTTAAATTTTTACTCAGTACTCTTGTCATAGACCACCTTCTGCATCTTGCAAAGGAGCCTTGGTTTCTATTACCCACTTCTGCTTGCTCCTGGTGATAGAATGCTGCTCTATCACAATCTTTTTAGGGTCATCATTATCTGGATTTATACCATAATGCAACACAAGATCCCTCGGAGTCTCGGAACTGATTTTTCCTCTGTTGCATTTAGAATGACACCTTTAACCTTTAACAACACTTCTCTTCAGACTGTGAGTAGCTGTAGGATTTAGGACCTGATGACACAAACTCCAAAACATGTTCATCTGGCAGAAAATTACCTGACAACTTGCATAAGTCGTTGCCAAGCAGTGAAGTCCGAGTCCCCTGATGACCCACAGGTATCATAGAGTCTGTGTCAAGATAAAGACAATAGTCTTACAGGGCACCTAAGAGACTGCAAAGCTCTAGGTGTGCATATGCTGTTGTGAAGCAAACTATAGAAATGTCAGTACTGTACTCCATGGTCATGAGCCCTTTGGCATGCTTCCATGAAACAATGGCCACATCCTCATCAGTAACGTCACAAGAGGACATATCATAAGCTGGAAAAAAAGAGGTAACTCATCTGGTTGTCTAACAAAGTTTATATTGGGTAGGATGGATCTCTGTTCAGATTTTCCCCACAGAGAATTTTAAAAGTTTTACAATTTGAGGTTTTGTAGTGTTTTCTTGTAATGTTCAGGCTGAAAAATGACATTATTTCTGCCCAACATCTTCAACATACAGAGTGTTCTGTCATCATTTGTGCACCAAACTGGGTAGCCTGAAGCTTTGTGCTTCTGGTAGAGGAACAATTTTATATAGTCTGAGAAAAAAAATTCTCGTGGTGGGGTGATGGACTCATGGCAGAGTGCTCTTCACATGTCCATTGTTTGTGGGCTCACAGACTGCACAGAGAGGGGATGAGTCGAAACAGGCCAGAATTTTTTCCAGAGGGCATTATTAGGCAGGCTGGGGTCAAAACCCAGCAGCACAATGCAAACACTGGGGAAGGCAACAAAAAATGACCACTGAGGTGAGCTGAGGAGGGAAGGAAAGAGATGGACTGGATGTGGCACATGCTCATACACGGTAGCCCATTGAATCTGGCGGAGAATGGCTGGAGCTTCCTCCTGAGAACAACTCTTCAAACAGCCCCACCAGAGTGACCCAGACTGACATCACTTGCGTGCTCTGGAAACATCCAACACTTGAGCTGAGTCTTCTGCCAGCACTGCTGCATTCCTGCCCTAGAAATCCTGGGGCCTTTCATCCCAGTGCTCAGAACAAGCCTTCACTGAGGAATGGGCATGGCACAAACCTGGAAATGAAAAGGAGCAGTGCAGGAAATGAAAGCACAGCCCATAGCTTTAGCTGCGATGGTTTGCATTCAAGATGAGCTTGTCAGAACATTGTTACCTCTGCAAAGGTGCCTCTGGTCCTGCGGCAGTGAAGGGCAGGTATAAAAGGCAGCCCAAGTCCCTGCTCTCTCATGCACTTCTCTTGGCTCCTTCTGCTTGGGAACCAGGTGAGTCTGAAGCCCCTTTTCCTCCTCATCCACAGAGAGATCGTCACTTAAGAGACATCCCAGCTGGTATTGCTCTGTCCTGTCATGGGGTTTGGGTCTTCTTGTCATGACAGAGGGAAATGAGGTCAAAGTCTGCTTACAGAGAGGGTGACACTTTGGAAGTTGTTTTCGGGATAGCTGAATGGCTTTGTCTTTCTCTCCATTTTCTTTGCTTTGGTTCCCATTGACAGCAAGATCTCTCCAAGTCCAGCTTGGTGGGGACCATCTGTCTTCTCTCCCTCTATGGGGCAGGCAGATAGACATCATAAATAAACTTCTCTACAGCCAAGAACTGCAGAGTCATGGCTTCCCCCCGGGGATCCCTGCACTGCTGACCTCCACTTGGAGTGATTTTGTTACCCTCTTTTGACTCATTAAATTTCTGCTGCATTCAAGCCTGGTCTCCATGTGGTCCTTGCCCATTCTAACACTTCTTAAGATGCCAGAGGAGAAGGGTGTTGCTCTGGGGTAAAATCAGGTGAGAACACAATGACACCCTTCTCCATTCACAGAGAATGGGAGGCTGGGACACCCTGCAGTGCCTCCTCTTTTGGGCACCATTCCTTGGAGCTGAGGAAGTCACCCCTGGCTGCTCTGCTGCCACTGACCATCCGGCCTTGCCTTGCTGTGTCTGTGCCCACAAATGCCCAGAAAGGCAGGAGGCCCTGAGGGCTCAGCAGCCCCAAGAGCTCTTGAGAAAGCGTGTTCCTCTTGCTTGTTCTTGATTGGAGCTTCAGTGGGGTGGTGGTGGGAGAGTGTGGGTCTCTGGAAGATGATTTGCTTTGCAGAATGGCAAGAGCGGTATTTTGGAGAACAGCCCTTGGGATGGCCCAGAGCTGCTACTCCACCCTCCTCTGCCCTCCACCACTCAGTCTAGGGGCCATGGCCAGCACGGATGGATTGGACTAGCAGGGAGAAGTCACCGATGCTGCTGAAGGTGTTCAGGCTGGAAACAGGAGCCAAGTATGTGAGAATTGAGTTGCAGTGAGCACAGAAATGGGGACAGTGAAACAGTGTATTTCTGAGGGGGATCTAATTGCTCTGAGGCAGAGTGTGCAGGAGAACTTGAAGATCAGTGAGGACAATGGTGCTGGGTGCACTTCCCAAGAGAGCTGCAGGGGTGGGGCAGAGCTGCTTCACTTGTCCCCTCAGAGAGTTTGTGCTCAGGAATTGACTGTCATTTTGAGGGGAGAGGATTTTTTTATGTTTAAATCTCATCCCTTCTGATTGATGGAAATATATTTTGGCAGCCATTACAGTCTCATATCCTATTTCCTGCCATGAAAATCCAGATGTCTTGACAAAAGTGTACAAGTGGAAGAATGGAAATGCCCATACTAATGTTCCCCACCAGGGAATTATGTCTAATGAAAGCATATCTCAGAATGACTGAAGGCCAAACTTTTATAAAGGTGTTTCACTTCCATGCCTGAAGTCTTTTTTCCCTAGTCATGCTATTAATAACCATTATCTGCAGCAGCACAGTTGGACTTCCTATCCCTACCACAGTAAACATTCTAAGAAGCAGAAAGTTCTTAAAGATGATACGATCTGCAGTCATCCTTGTAGAAAAGAGGGAGGGATGGCATTTTTTCTGACAGATTGGAAAGTCCTTTGGCCAAAGAACTGCCAGAGTGACTCTTGGCATGACCCCTGCCTTGTTGGCCCAACAAAAATGATCTTGGAAATGTAGGAAAAGGGCACAGGATCCCTGTAGGTTTTACAATTCAAACTAAGGGCAATGTTGCCAAAAGGTTTTTTTACTTTCTGGTATTTTTAACTGTCTACTGTCAGAGCTGCAGCTGTTCTTTACACTGTTCTTACTCCCCTGCTGAACCTCTTGATTTACACCCTAAGAAACAAGGATGTGAATGTTGCTGGTGTTTGTTCATGTGCAATAAACTTCCTACCTAGTTTTAGTGTTTAACAGTAGTAATGATGATTAGATCTGTTTTTATTTGAAGGAAATTCTTTAAAAGTGTGACTAACAAATGTGGGGTAACCCTTCTGTGGATGGGATCTGCACAGTGTCCTGTGCCCTGGCAAGGGGACAACACATTGTACTGTGCTATGGGAGTGACTGACAACTGCCATGGGTTGCCCAGGGAGGTTGCCAAACCATTTTCTTTAGAGATACTCAAAAACCACATTGACATGGTCCTGGGCAACTGGCTTTAGGTGGCCCTGCTTGATCAGGAGGTTTGGACCAGATGACATCCAGAGGTACCTTCCAACCTCATTCTGTAATTCTCTCAGCCTCAGTGTTTGCAGCCTTTGGGGAGTCCGGCTTGTTCCGAAGATACCACACTCTGCTGCTGTGTGAATACACCACTGAGGCACCATTTCCTTTACAGAGTTGGGGCTGCTCCCACACCCCCACATCTCTACTAAGGAGATCACTAAGCACAGCTGGGAGCATCTAAGGCTGTAAGAATTTTCTCACTTGTGATGTGGGGATTCTTTGTGGCTGCAGCAATATGGGCATTCTCTAGTTTTTACGTTATCCCTGACACACAGACTTGGGACATGGAGAGGCTCAATGCCTGGCAAGGCCATGGCAGCTTCAGCTCTGCTGTGTTTTCTCTCTCTCTTCTAGTAAGAAAACAGCTGACTGAACCACTGTCAACCTCTTGAGCTCGCTGAAGCTGATGGTGTCTGCTTCCTTGCCTTAACTATAGGGAGTGAAAGACTTGTCTAGAGTCATCTAGAGGGACTGAGAGCCAGCACTGGGCATCCTGGTTCTCAGTGGTGTGTGTGTGTATGTTCATGTTCGCATCCAGAAAGAGCTTCTGGTTCACTCCTGTGCTGTGGTGCCTTTTATTTTGTGTAACAAAAAGAAAATTGTACATCTTCTCCTTACATATTGGAAGGTTATTTCTGCCATAACACCCACCAGCATGCAGAACGGGCTGGCACAGGGCACTCCAGCAGATTCCCTTGCAGCAGCTACTCATGCTAATGTACAGGCTTCTATGCTTTTAGTGACAGATCCAATAGAGCAGACATATCTTGCCCAAGATCACTATCTCAAATACAGCTTCTTCCACAAGGCTCCCAATACACCTCCCCTCTCTATGCAGTCTCCCTGGGTACCTGGACAACACTGGTAGCATGATTAGGGCCTTGTCCTTCCCCAAAATGCTCCCCAGAATCCCTGTTAGGGCTGGCCCCGTGGTTTCCCCAGCTGAGTGCACAGTTGGTCATGTTTATGCATGTGTTCTCTTGTCTGCACTTGGCTGCATGTTGGATTTGTGCAAGTGTTTGTCAGTGCAGATTTTTGCATGACTGTACACCATTGTGCATGAGCATGTGTTTGTGTGTCCTTGTGTGTCTTCATGAGGGAATTTGCCAGTCACAGCAGGGGCACTCTCCACTGCTCTGTCCATGAGCTCCACAGAACAGCCAGAGCCAGAAGCAGCCTGAGTGCAGATGAACAGAACAAATCCAGCAGAAAACTGTCCACAGCGCAGGCACTGAAATGCAGCCTTCTGTATCTTCAGCCCTCCTTTTCTCGCCCCTGCAAAGCTCACAGTCCACTGCTGCTGATCTCAGGCCCCAACAAGGATGGTTTGACATCAGTTTGGATTCTTAGTTTAATTCAATATGACAGTATTCAGAGACCCTCAGCATAGCTGGAAGTCACCTCTCTGTTCCTCACCAGCCCAGGACAGAGTTGTTGTCCCAAACACACAGTACAAAAGGATGGAGTTTGCTTTATAAGCTCCTTGTTTGAGTCAAGGAAACATTACTGGCTCATTGTCAACTCGGTGTCCAGCAGGACCATCCAAGACATTTTCTGCTGCACATACTGGTGTGTGGGATTGTTCATCCCCAGGTGCAGGCCTTTGCCCTTCTGACCAAAGGGGGAAACATAAGTAACTTGTTGCCCTCCCACAGGCACTGCACCAAACCAGCTCCTTCCTGTTGCTCTCAAAGTGCTCATGTCATTTGGGCCATCCATCCCAGATACCTGCACCATTGCTTCCATGTACTGAAATCCCTCCTTCTTCTGGTACTGGTCATCCAGGAGCAGTGAGCCCAGGTACCTTCCAGGCACTTCTGGGTCTTCCAAGAACAGTGGCTGCTTTGTCCAGGGGATGTTCACCTCCTGGACAGATTTCAGATGAGGGTCCATGATTTACAGGGCCAACCTCACCTTGCAGCCTTGACTAACGGAGGAGTATATTACTGTGGAATTAGATACACAGCAGTGAAGGCTCCTCCCTCCATTGTATGCAAAGTACCCACCAAAATGAGAAACACAGCAAAGGCTGAGGATTTGTCAGAAGGCTTGGAGAGAGAGAAAGGTGATTCCCAGGAGCAGTTCCCAGTGCCAGGGCTGCTCCTTGGCACTTCTCTGCTCACTGGCTCCAAACACCAGGATTTTGCCTCCCACCCCTGTCCCTGTCCCATTCTTGATCCCTTTAATTTTCACTGTGCCAGCAGAGGCTGGGGAGCCCCAAGCCCTGCCCTTATACCTTGCACAGGTATAGAGCTGTGCTGGTGATGGGGCTGCAAACCTACCCACTCCACCACCCACCAGCCTGCCCTGCCCCAGCCCACACTGAGTCAACCCCTCTATGCTGGGAATACCCCCTGAGTCCATCCCCCTAGTCTAGGAATTCATATGTTCACCCATTAAAATACCTTTCTTTCCCCTTTATCAGCTTCCTCCCCTGTCTCCAAGTCCTCATGCATGGAGGAATACTGAACGACTTCTTCCAAAATAACAAAGGCTAAACTAAGAGAAATCTGAAATCTTTTGAAAAGAACACTACACCTGTGTTTCCCAGAGCACTGAACGTTATGAGGAGCCGTTGTGCTTTCAAAAGCCCTCCCACCATCAAAGAACACACAAAAGCAGATGCACTCTACAGCATGGGAGAGATGTTCTCTCACAGAGTAAATCTTACAAAGGGAGAGGGAAAGCCAGGGAAAAGTGCAGGAAGCCCCTGAGATTGTCCACTCTCTGCTGTGGAGAAAAGTAAAGGTAAAAGGTGAATGGGCCTCCTTCTTGTCCTCCTCACCCCAGAGGTGTGATTGTGTCACACACTCTGGCACACTCTGCAGGATGCAGTCATTTCATTGTGCTGCCGAGAGTGTCTCATTCTGTAGTGTGCTGAGAGTCTCCGGAGGGACAGGGATTCTGGAGCCAGGGAAAATCATCTTCACCGTGGTTGTACCAGCATGTGTCCTGCTAATGCAGTCAGGTAGGTGTATTCGTGCATTTCCTTTTGTCTCACACAGTTTTTAGTAGGCTACGTGAAGGTCTGTACTGACAAAATGGGTGACAGAAGTAGAGATCTGAACTTTCCTTTTCTTTGAAAAGACAGAAGGGTTTGGGGTAAACATAGCCTTAAACACAGAACAAGTAAGAGAAGGAAGCAAGCTGCTCCACAGACACATTTCTGCCTGTGTTGCAGGTCTTGTTGGAGGTGACCCGCAGACGCAGTTCTTCTCCGAGGTGTCAGCCACAGTTGGGCAGCAAGTGGTTCTGCCCTGCCAGTCCACTACCAAGGATGATGACAGCAGTTTGAATTTCTTCTGGTACCGCCAACTCCCCGGTGAAACCTTGGAAATTCTCCTGGAAGCATATAGAGCTTCAGGGAATGACAAGTTCCGGAACAACAAATTCTCCATGGTGGTCCACAAAAATAGAACAGCCCCCCTAAAAATAGCGAGTGTCTCTTTCCAGGACACTGCGCTTTATTACTGTGTTCTGAAAGACCACGCTGAGCTAAGCCCCATTTCCGCTCGTGCAAAATCTGCATCGCCTAGAACAGCACGGGAGGAGTGAGGCTCTGCATGTTCCAACCTTGGCAGTGCTCTCATCCCTGAAATGTTCCTCTCCTTCTTATATCAACCTTTCCAATATCTCCCATCCCAACTCCTCCTTACTTTTCTCAAAGACCCCATCTATGCAGAGGTGTTCAGACCAGGGACTTAGAAACGCAGTACTATGGGACTGTTTGCAAATGAGCTGAGGCACTCAGCTTTCCTCACCTCCTCACACAGAAACCAACACCCCTTGAGGGGCTGATCAAGACCCCTGGACATAACCTCCAGCTGCAGCACCAATCCTTACCTGCTCTTGGTTCCTCCTGGAGCTGACACTGCAAAACCCAATGCTGCTGGCTGACAGTGTCCTGGATGAGCTATGGGCAAAGCTGGGGGATCCATGTCTCTGCTTTGCTCCTGGTCAGCCCTAGCACTCCACACAGCTGCTGGACAGACCACAGACCCTCATCTTGCTCCTCTTTGCAGAGCAACCAAGAAGCAGGAAAGCAGCTTTTACCTTAATGCCCCAGTGCCAGGCAGGGTATCCTTCTCTGTGCTGCATATTGTTAAATGATGAGATCCTCTCACATCCCAATCAGCATAAAGTCAACTTCTCTGGAAAATACTGATAAAGAGAAAAGTTAAAGAAAATGTAGTGAAACTAAGAAATACCTAAGTGACCAATAGCATTGCAGCCCATGAGGCAAGAGGCTCTACATATTAATAAAATGTACACCCTAACACTGCCCTGAGAGCATCAAATAATGATGATTGATAAAGATGAAGATGAATAAGATGATGAAAAGGAAGGTGAAGGTGAAGGTGAAGGTGAAGATAAAGATGATGATGATGATGATGATAATGATGATGATGGGGTTCCCCCAGGCTTGCGCTCACTGTTTGGTACCACCGGGGACCCACAGACAATTTGGCTTGGCCAGCCCAGAGCCCAGGCAGGACTCAGCTTGGGAGCCTCCTGCAGCCACATAGGTCTAGTCACTCACAAGACATTTTCCCATGATGTCAGCCATGACTGCAGTACGCTGGGCATCACCACACTGGAGCTGAAGGACACCTTCTTGTATCCTGGCAGGAATGACAACAAGAGACCAAGGGTGCCCTGGCAATTCCAATGACTTTCTCTTTACCACATCAGCTTTTGGGTTCAGGGGTGGAACAGGCCAGATGAGTGCCAAGAGAGTCTGACTGGGGGTCTGACTGGAGCACGGAGTGGGGTGAAGATGGGGCAGGCAGTGGTGACAAGGGTACAGGCAGAGCAAATGTGGGGTAAGGTGGAGGTATATAAGTTCTGGCTATGTGGACTCCCGTGTCCAAGGGATTATTTCCAGTCCCGGGAAGAGAGACAAGAACACTCGGTTCCTGAGCACCAAAGCAGTCAGAGCAGCCCCAGCACCTCCCTACGAGCATCTACCACTGCCCACCTCTGCTGTTTTCTCAATGAGGATGTCACCCACAGGAAAACTGTACAACGTAGCAGGAGACAAGAGCAAGAATAGCTGGAGAGACGTGTGGGGCTGCAGTGGGGAAAGGAGGAGTGTGGGGCCACGGGATAAGAGAGGAGGGGATGGTTCCGGCACCGTGTGCCCCGGTGCCCGCGGGCAGGGCCGGGGGTGAGGCCAGGGCGGGCTGGGGGCACGGGGAGGGGCCTGCGAGGGGATGTGCGGGCCGACAGCCCGTCCCTGGCGCTGGGGCCGGAGCCGGCGCCGGGGCCACAAGGGTCCCAGCTGCGCCCGGCCGAGGCGCCGACCCCCTTGGGCAGGGCTCGGCAGGGCGAGCAGGCGGGCCAGCGCCGGAGCCGCGCTGGGAGCCAAGGGCCAGGAGCCTTCGTGTGCCGGGGCGCCGCGCTCCTGCTGTGCCGCCGGCCCTGCCCCGCGGCCCTCCCCGCGCCCCCCCTGCTCCTGCCGCGAAGGGGCCGCGGCCCCGGGGCGCCGGGGCGGGGCTGTTGTGGGCGGGCACAGGCGTCGGCGCTGCCCCGGCGAGGGGCCGAGGCGGCGGGGCGGGCAGGAGCGGGCCCGAGCGCGGCTCCGCTCGGCTCCTCGGCGGCCCCGGCCGGCCCCGGCGCGGCAGGGCATGATGGCGCCCGGGCTGGGGCCGTGGCTCCTGGCCTTGGCCTTGGCCGCGGGGCCGGCAGGTGAGCGCCGGGCGGGGAGGGCAGCGAGCCCGGGGCTGCGGAAGGAGGCGGAGGCCGAGGCGGAGGCCAGGGCGGCTTTGGGGCCGCGGCTCGGGCCGGACGGGCGGCAGCAGGCGCGGCTCAGCCCCGGGGAGGGCAGGCGGGCGTTGGCCCGGGCGCGGGGCTTGGCCGGGACAGAGGCGGGTGGCGGCTGGCGCTGTGCCGGCCCGGGGGGCTTTGCCGGGGCGGCGGGGGAACGGCCTCGGGCCGTGGGCGCGCCCTGCCCGGCTGCCTGCGCTCTCCGTCCGCAGGGGTGTGGGCGCAGCTGAGGCTGCTGGAGGCCGGCGGAGGGCTGCGAGCGCCCGGGGACTCCGTGCTCCTCTCCTGCCGCGGGGCCGGCTTCACCATCGGGAGTTACTACATTTGGTGGTACCGTCAGAGACCCGGTGACAGACTCGAGTGGGTGTCCTACATCAGCAGCCCCTCGGGTTCTACAAAGCAGTACGGGGCAGCAGTGCAGGGTCGAGCGACGGCGTCCCGGGACAATTTCCAGTCCGAGTCGTCGCTGTCGCTGCGTGCCCTGGGCCCCCGGGACTCTGCCCGCTACTTCTGTGCCGTTCGCACGGGGACAGGAAATCCAGCGGAGCTTTAACACAAACCTGCTGCCAGAGCCACTCGCCTGCTCCGAGCGTGGCATTGCAAGAGAGAAGGGAGGAGTGGACGGCAGAGCCGTGCTCACGGCACGGTCCTTGCCCACCTTGTGGCTCGGGGTAGATGGGGACAACCCTCTGACACAAACCTGCTGGGCCCAGCACAGGCTGCACAAGGTTTGCAGCCGACGAGTGCTGAGGTGGGTAAGGAGTCTTCCCAAGCAGAGAGGGGCCCTCACTGGGCACCGCAGCTGGTCCTGGCCTTTCTGGGCCTTCCTGGCCATTCTTGGGCTGTGACTGAACAACATCAGCTACCTCCTCCACTGCTGTCCCCTGCGGCGTCTTCACGGGTGTCAGGGCCCATCTGGCAGAGACCTGCAGCCTGTGGTGTTGCAGTATCCTTTCCCGGGACTCCAGCACATCGCTTCATCCTTCCAGACACGAGTCACCAGCTCTGCAGACCCCTCCAGGAACCAGCTCTCCCTGGAAGTGCCCTCACCAGCAGCTGTGGTCATGGTGGCCTATTTCTGCAGCACCAAATAGCTGGAAAAGGGCCCAGTGCTTGACACACAGGCATGGCCAGGGCAGAACTGGAAGTAAGGGAGTTAAATCCAGCCAGGTCTTTTGTGATTGCTGCAAGGCAAGTCTCTTCCCACGTTTCTCAAGTCTAGTCTGGTCTGGCTTTTCCCAGAAACAGGCACAGATGTGCAGCAGTAGCAGCATCAGCAGAGTCTCCCACAAGCACACACAAACCCATGAACATGTTAACCTTCTTCCTTCTCAGGCTCTCCCACAGGCAGGAAGCATCTGGGAAAGGGGTTTTTCTAGCAAGAAGAGTATTAAGCATGAAAGAATTAAAATTTGAACATGGAAAGCCAGATTTGAGTTAGGTTTTTGAGACATTGTATTGTTCAGGGAGCCCCAGAGTGGTGCAAGTGCAGAAGCTTCACTAGAGAGCAGCTTTTCCACTGGGCATGATGAAGAGTTGTGAGAGACAAGAAACCAGGCCTGCAAGAAACTAAGAAAAACAGGCTGAGAAAGAAAAAGTTGAGGCTGATCGAAGAAATGCCTTAAACACTCACAAGACAAAACTATGAATCACAGGTGGATGCTGTGGAGGTCGAAGCTGATAAGGCTGCCCCAGTACCACAGGATGCAGCTGGAGGAGGGAGCCCTGTGGAGACAGGACAGCTCTGCTCTGGGGCACCTGGACAAATTTCAAGGGCCATCTGTCTGGTGAATGACCTTTGCTTCATTATCCACAAAATGCATGTTAAAGTTAACACCCCTCAATATGCTAATGAGGGCTAACATGATCATGCTAATTACATCATCCCATGAAACACCTTACCTCTCCCCACACATGGGATACGTAGGTATGTGGGTCAACCTAGGGGACAGACCCAAGGAAAGTGGGTATAAATCAAGGGGGGGGGGGTGAGAAAGGGGCGGCCCTGGAGAGTGCAGTGAAGGGAAGATGGAAGCAAGAGAAAAAGACGGCTGCCTGCTGTGAACCCTGGCTGGCGGGATCAGCGCAGAAACCCAGACTGGTGATCTGTATTTCCCCATTCCCTCTATCTCCCTCTTTTCCCTTTCCCATTAAGCAATGCAAGGCATATTGTATTGCTTGCCACAAATTGCTATATACTTAGCCAATTATTGTGTGTTCAATTAGCACATTGTGGGTAGTTAATAAATGTTTGGACTTGGACACTCGTCGTCTGCTCCATTGGAGATTTGCGAATCTGAGTCACTTGTCTCCCTTGTCTGAGCGGGAAGTGACAATAGTCTCTGCTGTGTGCTTGGTGTTGCTCATGTGTGTACACTGAGGGCCAGCATGGTCAGAGACAGCCGGGAGTGCGCCCACAGCTTCAGCTTCTTCTGCTCCTCCAGCCCCTGCCTCTTGCCTTCAGTGTTGTCACAGAGCGAGGGAGGGACTCGCAGGGACTAGGAGTGACTGCAGTGACAGAGGCAGAGGCAGGGAAGATGTGGGCAGAGCTGTTCTGCAGGCAGAGAGAAGCTGCAGAGAGGCGAGGCAGAGCGGGCCTGGCCCTGTGGCCTGCCCTGGGCGTGGGGTTATTGCCCCTCGTAGGGAAGTGAAAGGAGGGGTGCTGCTCCCCCCAGGAACTGAGCAGGCCCCTGTGCTCTGCACGGCTCTGTGGAGCTGTGCTGAGCGCTGGCAGCCTGAGTGCCTGGGGCTCGACCTCCTCACCCATCCCAGCGGGGCACAGTGGGAAGAGGCCTCCTCCTCTTGTCCCTCTGAGTTCGGCCCCTCAGCCCAGCCTGCCTCCTCTGCAGGGTGGGGACAGGCAGGGCACCCACCTGCTGCTCCCACCTCGGGGGGCCTAATGCTTTGCCCTTGGGCTGGACACTCTGCTCATGGGGCACTGCAGCCCATCTTGCCAAGGCCAGGTTTTAGCATGGCAGCACAGGGCCCAGGCCCCACTTGCCTGGGAGAGGTGCTTGTCCCTCCTGTGCTCATTCAGAGCAGGTTCAGGGACAGGAGAGTGGGTTTCTCACCATCCCAGCTTGGCAAAGCCAAAGGGATTTGTCTGCCATGGTGCAAAACCTTCCTGCTTTGAATGGGAAAATCAGAAAGAGTTCCTTGTGTGACAATGAAAAGGAGGGAGGGAAACGTGGTGTCTCCTTCCTTGTGAGCCCTGACTGATGGTACCAGCTCTATTCCTCTGCTCATCTTTGTCAGCTGGGTTCACAGAGAACGACTTAGTTCCCCTCCAGCTCCAGTGCCATCACAATGCCCCCACCAGCGTTGCCCTGACCCTTGCTGAATCTTGGCGTGATCATGGCTTGTTCTTCCTCACTGCAGCAGTCACTGGCCAGGTGGCCTTGGAGCAACACATCAGGGAAGTGGCCGTGCAAGAGGGAGATGGAGTCACCTTCCAGTGCAGCACGAGGGGAGACTGTATGAGCAGCTACATCATGTTCTGGTACCAGCAGGGGCCACGTGGCTCTCTGGACTGGATTTACAGGGACGGTGATGCCTATGGGGAAGATTTCCAGGGTGGCTTTAAGGGAACAGTGTTGAGCTCCCAGAACAGACTCACACTGCAGGTGCAGGCAGCCAAGCAGGGGGATGAAGCAGTGTATTACTGTGGTGCCTGGTGCACCGTGGAGCAGCTCTGCAGCACAGTGCTCAGAGAACCCCCTGCCAAGGAATACAGATCTCTCAGCATTTCTTCCCAGCAGCTGGTCACCACAGTTTGGTGTCACACAATGGCACGTGCAGGTGTCACATCCCGAATCAGGCAAGGGAGACAAGTGGCTCACATTCGTAAATCCCCAGTTGACAATGGTGAGACAAGTCTCAAAGTCCAGATATTTATTAGCTTCCCACAATGGACTTATTGGATACATGATAATTGGCTACGTATGTAACGAGTTGTGGCAAGCAATACAGCATGCCTTGTATTACTTCCTAGTAGTGAAGGAAAGGGGGAAAAGGAAAGGAGGGAGGTGAAGGGAATAGAGAAATAGAGATCTCCGGTCTGGGTTCCTGCATCGATCCCACCAGGGAGGGTTCCAGGAGGCATCTGTCTTCTTCTCTTCACTTCACTCTCTGGGTCCCCCCCACCTTTGCCCCCACGTCAATTTATACACCTTTGCCTTGGGTCAGTCCCCTAGGTCAACCCACATACCTACGTACCCCATGGATGGGGAGGGGTAAGGTGTTTCAAGGGATGATGTAATTAACATGATCTTGTTAGTCTCATTAGCATATTGAGGGGTCTTAACTTTACTATTCATCTTGTGGATAATGAAGCAAAGGTCATTCACCAGACAGATGCCCTTGGAACTTGACCAGGTGCCCCAGAGCAGAACCATCCTGTCTCCACAGGGCTCCCCCCTCCAGCTGCATCCTGTGGTACTGGGGCAGCCTTATCAGCTTCGACCTCCACACTATCCACCCTGCAACTACGAGTGTTGGACACATTCCTCAGCTCAGAGGGCCTCCACTCCCCCCCCATCATTTGTCTCTTTCTCAGGCTGTTTTTCTCAATCTTTGTTTCTCACAGGCCTCTTTCTTTCAGGTCCTATTTTTACAAATCCTCTCTCACATCCCACCCCTCCACCCCCCTCCGCCCCATGGCTCAAACCCTCCAAGTTCTTCTTTGACCACTGTGATCTGTACATCGGGAATAGGTACAGGGGAAAAAGAAGACAGAAGGTGAGAGAGCATACATCTAACTGCTGCAAGGCTTTGCATTAAAAGCAAGAATCCGCATAATATCCAAAGACCATATTTACAATCCATTTTCCCACCCCCTGAGTCCCGAGGATCCCAGTGATGTGACCCATGACCTGGGGTTCCATCCATCAAACCAATCCGTCGGTCTCATTGCTTGAAACAGTTCTCTGGTCCTGTTGGCCATCTCCTTCATCTTGGCACGGGTCTCCTCTAGAGAGGTGGTGGCATTGTGGATGGCCATGCAGCACTCTCCCTCAGTTAGACTCGGCCTACTGCACACTGCGTGTTCCTTCAGCAACACCATCTTAGATGCCTGTTGGGTCTGCACACTTGTTTCCACAAAGGCACACCTTGTTCAATTACCTGGTACATGCAATTGCTGAGTTGAATTTTCCAAAACTATCTGAGGTTACACAACCACATCAGCAGGTAACATGGCAGCTTCTAAGCCCAGGGACAACTGTTGTTGCCAGGTATAGTAATATGGATATCACACCCCACTGATTATGTGCCTGACATCACTAGGGCCCTCAAGCCCTCTTTGTTTTTGGTGTGAGGTAATGGTGTAGGTAAATAAAATCTTGAAGGGCACCTTGTTGTAAAACTGATAGAACATCTCAATCCAGCCATACTATAGAGATTCAAGTGAGAATACAATTTGATATTCAGGTACACAGAATCACAGTATCACCGAATCATCTTGGTTGGAAAAGACCTTGAAATCTCCAGTGCAAACATTAACCTCACACTGACTGTTCTCTGTGGGACTGAGGCACAGACTCTCCTTTGAAGTGCAGAAGGAAAATCCTTTATTATTACAATGGTACATACTCATGCTCTCACTATGCTCTCGCTCCCTTAGCTCTCACTTCATGATAAGCCAATCAGCAAGTAGACAGTCATCAACCCTCTCTCCCAAAAACCAGTTCCATACTTTCTCTGAGCTGACTTATCTTTCTTCCATGACCTGCTTCTCCTCCAAACCTTGCTGCTTCTCTGGGCCAGCACAGAGCAGAGCTGACACTTCTCCAAGCCAGCACAGGACAGAGCTCCTGCCTGGCTCACCAAGCAGAGTTCTCTCAAGCAGAGCTCTGCACCTTCACCAAGCTCCCCAAACAGAGCTCTCTGGCTGAGCTGACCAGCTGATGATGATTTGGCTCTTAAGTATTGAATCTCCCACAGCTGTGCAGGGCTGACAGGCCAATGCCAGCTCACCTCTTCATTATTTACCAGTAACACATGATTTGACTCTTAACATATTGAATGTTCCACAGCTACACAGAGCTGACACTCCCACAGATCTCAACTCCACCAGATCCTTCAGCAACTTTTCAACCCAACTCTTAAACACCTCCAGGGATGGGGACTCCACCACTACCCTAGGCAGCCGATTCCAACACCCAGCAACCCCTTCGGGAAAGAAATACTTCCAAATATCCAGCCTAAACCTTCCCTGGAGCTACTTGATGCCATTCACTTGTTACTTGGTTCAAGAGACTCATCCCCACCTCTCTGCACCCTCCTTTCAGGGAGTTGTAGAGGGCGATGAGGTCTCCCGTCAGCCTCCCCTTCTCCACACTAAACCCCCCCAGTTCCCTCAACCGCTCCCCATCAGACCTGTGCTCCAGATCCTGCACCAGCTTCATTGCCCTTCTCTGGACACGCTCGAGTCATTCAAAGGCCTTTCAGTAGTGAGGGATCCAACACGCTTTGCTGGGTAAAAACCTGGCTGCATGGCCGGGCCCAAAGAGTTGTGGTGAATGGATTTAAATCCAGTTGGCAGCCGGTCACGAGTGGTGTCCCCCAGGGCTCGGTTTTGGGGCCACTCCTGTTGAACATCTTTATTGGTGATCTAGATGAGGGGATCGAGTGCACCCTCAGTCAGTTTGCAGATGACACCCAGTTGGGTGGGAGTGTTGATCTGCTCGAGGGTAGGGAGGCTCTGCAGAGAGACCTGGCCAGGCTGGAGCGATGGGCTGAGGCCAACTGGGGGAGTTTCAATAAGGTCAAATGCTGGGTTCTGCACTTGGGCCACAACAACCCCCAGCAGCGCTACAGGCTTGGGGAGGAGTGGCTGGAGAGCTGCCAGCCAGAGAGGGACCTGGGGGTGTTGACTGACAGTCAGCTGAACAGGAGCCAGCAGTGTGCCCAGGTGGCCCAGAAGGCCAATGGTATCCTGGCTTGTATCAGCAATAGCGCAGCCAGCAGGGACAGGGAAGGGATCTTACCCCTGTACTCGGAACTGGTGAGGCCATTTTGAGTCCCTCACTACAGAAAGGACATTAAATGACTCGAGCGTGTCCAGAGAAGGGCAACGGAGCTGGTGCAGGGTCTGGAGCACAGGTCTTATGAGTAGGGGCTGAGGGATCTCGGGGAGTTTACTCTGGAGAAGAGGAGGCTGAGGGGAGACCTCATGGCCCTCTCCAACTCCCTGAAAGGAGGGTGCAGAAAGGTGGGGATGAGTCTCTAATGAAGTAACAAGTGCCAGATGAAGAGGGAATGGCCTCAAGCTGCACCAGGCCAGGGTTAGACTGGATATTTGGAAGTATTTCTTTCCTGGAGGGGTTTTTGGGCGTTGGAATGGGCTGCCCAGGGCAGTGGTGCAGTCCCCATCCCTGGAGGGGTTTAAGAGTTGGGTTGACAAAGCGCTGAGGGATCTGGTGGAGTTGAGAACGGTCAGGGTGAGGTTAATGGTTGGACTGGAGGATCTTCAAGGGCTTTTCCAACCTTGATGATGCTGTGATTCTGTGACACAGAAGGAGAGAATGAGGGAACTGGGTTGGTTCAGCACAGAGAAGAAAATGCCATGGGGGATTTGTCAATGTGCTGTGCAGTCTCCATTCCTGAAGATCTTCAAAACTGAACTGGACAAGGTTGTGGGCAGCCTACGGTCCCTAACCCCAGTAGGCAGCTGAGCCCCACACAGCTGCCTGCGTAGTCACCCACAATGAGATGGGGGAGGGAATCAGAAGGGTAAAAGTGAGAAGACTTGTGTGTTGAGATAAAGAGACTTTAATAGGTAAAGTCAAAGCTGCACGCACAAACCGAGCAAACAAAGGAATTCATTCTCTACTTCCCATTCAAAGTAGACTTTTCCAGGCCTTCATGAGGCATAACAGTTACTTGGGAAAGACAAATGTCATAACACCAAATATCGCCCTTTCCCCCAGATTTTATTGCTTCACATGACTTCATGCAGTACGGAATATCTCTTTGTGTGGTTGGGGTCAGCTGTACAGCTGGTGGGCAACATGAGAAACAGAGATGGCCTTGATGCTGCATAGGTGCTATTCAGCTGTGGGAATTAAGAATTAGTGGTTAATAAAATGTAAACTGATCTTAAGGTTAGAAGAAAGATGGTGGGAAACTGAGGCAGCACCATATAACACCATGTTGGGAGAAAAACAGCAGTAAAAAACACCCCCTGCAGAGTGTGGTGAGCATGTGAGCAATAAACAGGCAGAACCTGAAGGACACTAGGATGTAAAAGTAAAAACAAACCTATGTAACCAGGTGGGAATAAATTGGGAGCTGGCAGAGAGTGCAGTGGCATTTGCTCTTGGCAATGCCCCCCCTTCAACAAACTGGTGTGAGTTTGTCATTGTTCTGCACATCGCCCAGATCCCGGCTGCACCGAGACTGACAATTGCTGCCCCGCGTGAGCTGTACAGAAAATTGAAGAAGACGGTGGCATGCTCATATGCGAAGGAGGAAGGTGGTGTCCAGACTCCAATATTCATTCCGCTGGTAAGTACCAGGGTGCAGTGCCCGGCTTTGGGAAAGCTGCCGGCACACGAAAGTACAGAAGGGGTTTTCTTCTTTAACTACCGGACAGCAGCGCCTGGCTGGGGGAAGCTGCTAGCATACGGTTTTTCTTCTCTTTCTCTTAAATCATAAGGGGTTTTTTCTTTCTTTCTCTTTTTCTCTGTTTCTCATAGATCATGGGGTCAGGGATTGCTAAGGAACAAAAGCACTATATACAAGTTCTAAAGCAGTTATTGAAGACTGGCCAATATTCAGTGACAGATGATCAAGTGCATGAGTTACTGCACTGTATCTAGTTGTATTATGTAGTATTGTAAATGGTTCCCGGTCACAGAACTTTTCATTCAGCACAACAGTGGAAGGTTGGACAAGAGTTTAAAACTGATGAAGACCTGGGGAGTGCATTTCTGAGCTCTGTCGTCCTTACACGGCCAGTGATTTACATGGCTTTACACCCACTGACAGCAGAAATACCAGAACCTGTCAGTACCTCATCCCGACAGGGGAAAGAACTAACTCCTACTACCCACGCCGGCAGAAGCAAGCGGGGATGAAAAGGTTAAAGATGAGGAATTACAATCTGTACCTTCTGATTTTCCACCTCCCCCACTGGAGGCATTCCCAGTACAGATTCAGGGAGGAGGATCTAGGCTAGAGACATTTTTGGGGCAGACACTAAAAAATGGGGACCCTGTGGTGTTTCTGGTAATTTTAAGATCCAGCCAGCAGCTGTGGCATGAGCCCCGGCCATCCCAGGTTCTTGAAGAACTGCGTAAAAGCATTAATGAGGACGGGCTTCAAAACTCATTTACAACAGGCAGACTGGAGGCGATCGCTCATGGGTATCAATTGGTCCCATGGGATTGGCTGGCTCTTATAAAACCGGTATTAATGCCAGCACAGCATATTCCATCAGGAAAACCGAGTGTGTAGATCCCTGTACTGAGCATTCGCGCCCCCCCACCTGCCAGCGCGGCGTTGGCAGCAGCGGCCTCAGGCCTCCCCGCGCCCCCCCCACTGCAGGGCAACTGCCTGCGGCCGAGCCCAGCACCGCGCCCCCGGCCCGCGCCCACCCGCCTCCCCCGAACACCAAAAGCAGCAGTTTTTATAGAAGATGCTGACACTGTGATGCGGCGTCCCTTGTCTGTCACCAGGAGAAATAAACTGATTAAGGCTGCCCCACTGGCATATAAAAATGTAATCATGACTCTTTTGATTAATAAGACAGGAAATCCCCTTTGTAATGTGGTAGAAAAAATACAGCAGCTGGGTGACCTTGGAGAGTGGGGCCCCCGAGGGAGTGCAGGGAATCGAGACACTGGAGACAGCCCTCAAGGCAGTGAAAACAGGAGTTGTCCGAAGGAAATGCTTATGGCTTTGTGAAAAGATGACATGTCTCGTGAAAAAAATTGATGGTGTTCCAAGTGACCAGCTGTGGCGAATATATACACAGAGAGGGCTGAATAAACCTCGCAAGAGAGTGCAGAGTTCTAAAACCAAGGATCCAGGGACAGGTCAGCCCATGGCGCCCCTTCTCGAACCTCAGCGGGCCCCTCCATCTGCCCACGGAGGGCCCCCGTGGGGGGATCAATGGTTCCGGGGGTGAGAGAGGATTGGGCACCGTTTTCTGACTTGTACCCTCTGCAGGAGGCAAGGGAGGGGAATCAATATTATGGTCCCCACAAACTGTAAATGCCCTGATTGATGCTGGAGCGGAAGTTTCCTTAATATATGGGAATCCCAGGAAATTTAAAGGACAACCTGTGATTATCACAGGTTTGGAAGGAAAATAAATTGAAGCTGTACAAACATAAATAGAAATAAAAATAAGAAATCTCCCAAGACGATTATATCAGTCATGATTGTCCCCGTTCCTGAATATATAAAAGGTATAGACATTCTAAAAGGACTAATTTTAAATCATTCTGATGGTCAGTCTCTGGAGTTAAACCCTCCATTAGTGCCAGACCTGTCACAGTCGGGAGAGTAAAAATGTCTCCTGTGCAGATTCCAGCACAGGAGCAATACAGAATTCTGGGAGATGAAGAGATGAAGAGATATCACAGACAATTAAAGATTTATGAGATGTAGGAGTTTTAAAGCCAACCACCACAGCTTGGAACAATCCGATACGGCCTGTCAAGGAAAGTGACGGATCCCGGGGAATGACGGTGGATTTTAGAGACGGAAGGCGGCAGATTTATTTTGCAGCAATGGGGGATTCGGCATAAGACAGGTATTGCTCATAACCCCACAGGACAGGCAACAGTCAGACGTGCACATGCTACACTAAAAGCCTTCATTTTAAAACAGAGAAGGGGGAATTCTCTGGACACACCACATAATCAACTGGCGATGGCTTTATACACTCTTCATTTCTTAACCAGAAATCGTTTTGCCTCGGCCGCAGCAGAACGTCATTTTAGCACCACAACAGACTCTATAATTAAACCACGGGTCTTGTATAAGGATCCCGAAGGAGACCCGACCTGGAGAGGGCCAGTGGATCTGCTGGGGTGGGGACACAATGCTTGTGTTTTATCGCCCACACGTCCTCGGTGGATACCGGCAAGGAAAGTCAAGCCATACCGTGAGCTGGAAGGAGCAACCCTCCAACCCGATGCCACAGACCCCTCGACTGACGGTGCAGGAATCGACACGCAGGCTACGTTCCCCTGGGAACCCGGCGACTGCAGCTCTCACTTGGGGGAGTCTGAAACAGCTACAACAGAAGGCAGAAGGCACAGTGGCAGCGGTGGGATCCTGATGTACCAGTAGCAATAACAACACACGATGAACTGGAGGAGCTTGGCTTCCTCCTCGAGACACAGAGAATCAGTCATATCATCTGCATGTGGCCAATATAACGTTGTATGCGGATGCTCCCCCTGTGTGCGTGTCCACAGGAGGAGGGGGTGCGTGTGTGCAGCCACAACAGCACCTGCAGTTTGGACCGTTGTGCAACTCATCCGTATACTTTGTTGGCTGGAAAAGAGGCAGGAATAGGATGAAATGCTTGTAGGTTCTGTGCCAATTTTCCACCACTGGGTACTTCATTGCTAAGTAAAACTGCACTCCATCAGCTCCAACGGAAGCAATAGTACTGGCCGATATCAGATCTTCATCACAGAGCCTCAATATTTTAGTTGTCTATCCACAGCCAATGTATCTAGCCACAAGCTTACAGGAATTTTTTCCTTTGAGATGTAGATCTGAATTTGTAGTGTTAAGGCCTGAATAACAGGCCTGAAACAAGTTGACTTACAGATGAACTTTATAACTAAACATTATCCATTATTAGTTTTTGTTAATTAGTAAAATCTGTATTACCATTAGCATTAATTATTAGTATTTGATCATTAACAAAATATATAGGCTTAGTAGTGTCTACTGAAAGATGTAGCTTGGACAAAATGCAGTTATTAATAAGGATGAAATGTTGTGAGAATGGGTATCCAACTTTCCCTGTTTACCAATGTTAAAGATGAATCCAAGTGTTTGACCTTGTTAGAAACTCCCTTGATTTTCCTCCCCGAGGCCTGGCCAGGCTCTGGGTTGAATCCAACAGGAGGAGGAAACCAGATGTTTCTGCTCAAAGAAAAGTGCAAGTTATTTTGGCTTGCTGATTTGGATAGATGAGGCTGGACCCGCTTGCAGCGACTTTGGCTGCCTCACCTACGCATGGACGCACCGCGTGGGATTTCCCACGTGCAGGGAAAGGCTCAACAAATCCTCGCTGCAACCGGGGCTGCCCAGCGCCTGCGGATCTGGATATTAATACCCCATTGTGTAGTAAAGATTAGGTGCATTGGCCTTGTTCTATTATACATAGTAATAAGCAAGTGACCTATTCTGTACTTTTCTTACTGCTTATTTTTGTAGTCCTTAGTTATATCCTTTGACTATTGGTAGTGAAATCAGCCTACTCTTTTCACTCAGGGGTCTGAGTTTAACTGGCATCCTCGAAATTAGTGCATGGTGACATCATGAGAGAGTCAGGCAAAAGTTTATCATGGCTCAACCCTTGGCATTAATTTGCAGGTCTGAACCTACGGATGTGGGTTTTAGCAGGCCTGGGATGTTTGATTTTTTTTACAGGATTTGCAATCCTGCGACACGTATGACGCCTCCTGTCCACAGTGACAAAGGCCCAACTGAGACTGATTGCAATGATCGTCATGGAAACGAAGCTACAAAACAAAAGAGGGAGAGATGTGGGAATTAAGAATTGGTGGTTAGCAAAATGTAAACTGATCTTAAGGTTAGAAGAAAGATGGTGGGAAACTGAGGCAGCACCATATAACACCATGTTGGGAGAAAAACAGCAGTAAAAAACACCCCCTGCAGAGTGTGGTGAGCATGTGAGCAATAAACAGGCAGAACCTGAAGGACACTAGGATGTAAAAGTAAAAACAAACCCATGTAAACAGGTGGGAATAAATTGGGAGCTGGCAGAGAGTGCAGTGGCATTTGCTCTTGGCAATGCCCCCCCTTCAACAAACTGGTGTGAGTTTGTCATTGTTCTGCACATCGCCCAGATCCCGGCTGCACCGAGACTGAAATTCAGCAATAGGTAAAATATCGGGGTGTTATCAACATGGCTTTGGTCAGCAAATTTGTGGCTGCCCATACAGGCTGCTATGAAGGAAATTAAATCCATCCCAAAGAGACCATTGAACCTGCTCTTGTCGATGCTGCTTGGAGCAGGAGGTTTAAGCCACACCTCTTGCAGAGGTCCATTACAGCCTCAACTCTTCTACCATCCTACGAACAACAAGGGCTACTAGTCTCCTCTAGTCTCTCCTCCTCACCTCAGGCACTGCCAACATGTTGCCATGTACCCCCTGCAATTCCCTGGCAGGGGCCTTTGGGTGGCTGTGAGGGACAAAGGGAGGGCCTCTGCCACTCATTTCCCAATGGAATTGCATCCCATCCCCTGCACTGTCTCCAGGAGCCCTGCCCCCAGCACCAGGCTGTGGCCAGCAGTTGGCCTCTCTGTCTCCAGGAAGCAGCCAGTCACCTGGGCCAATGGGGCTGCATGTTCTTGCTCATCCTTCCAAAGCCAGGCTCTGGGTTTGGCTACGGGGTTGTACAACCCTGTCACATGTGCAGGGACCTGGGTCTGCACCTTCAGAGAACAACTCTAAGACTGAACAGAAGACTAAACACCAGAAATACAGCAAACATGCCCAAGCTGAAGAGCTCTCCTGGGTCCTCTGGGTGCTACTTTTTTACCCACCCATATTACATTTGTATCACTTGTGCATTTCTCTCTTGAGTTCCAGCACTGAAACTTGTAGCCAGAAGAGGACACTGAGTTTTCCTGAACATTCTCATAAAAAGCTGTTTCTGGAAGTCATCAGGGGAGGAGCAAAGTCTGAATGTCAGTCTTCCCCTTTGCCCTGGCCCATATCACCCACAAAGCCCTGAATGTGCCTCTGAGTCTTTCCCAGGATCACAGAAAGGTGGAGGTTGGAAGCCACCTCAGGAATTCATCTGGCCGAAGACCCTGCTCAAGCCAGGCCACCTACACCCCGTTGCCCAGGCCCATCTCCAGACAGCTTGTCAACCCCTCCAAGCATGGCCACCCACCAAGCTCTCTGGGCAACCTGTGCCAGTGCTTGGTCACCCTGAGAGTGAAGTAGGGTCACATCAGGCTGCACATTGTCCCTTGCCCTGTCACTGGGCACCACTGAAAAGAGCTTGGCCCGGCCTTCCCTGCACCCGCCCTTCCTGTGTTTCAGCTCCTGCTGGGATGTGCCCTGAGCCTTCTCTTCTGCAGGGTAAACAGTCGCAGCTCTCTCCTGGAAGAGGTGCTCCAGCCCATGAGCCCCTTCGTGGCCTTCGCTGGCCTCTCTCCTCTTTGCCCAAGTCTCTCGTGTAGTGGGGAGCCAAGAAGTGGAGGCGGTAGTCCCGGGGTGAGCTCAGCAGTGCTGAGCAGAGGGGAAGGATCAGCTCCCTGAGCCGCTGGCCAGACTTTGCCTGATGCAGGCCAGGCCACCATGAACCTTCTGTGCCGCAGGGGCACATCGCTGCCTCCTGGACAAGTTGTTGTCCAGCAGAAGCCTCGGGGCCTTTGCTGCGAATGTGTTTTGCATGTGGGCAGCGCCCAGCCCGCCCTGGAGCACGGGCTTGTTCCTGGCCGGCGGCGGGACGTTGCTCTTCCCCTGGCTGAAGCGCAGGAGGCTCCTGTCAGGCACTTCTGCGGCTGTCGCGGTCCCTCTGGATGGCAGCACAGCCCCGGTGTGCCCCGGTGCCCGCGGGCAGGGCCGGGGGTGAGGCCAGGGCGGGCTGGGGGCACGGGGAGGGGCCTGCGAGGGGATGTGCGGGCCGACAGCCCGTCCCTGGCGCTGGGGCCGGAGCCGGCGCCGGGGCCACAAGGGTCCCAGCTGCGCCCGGCCGAGGCGCCGACCCCCTTGGGCAGGGCTCGGCAGGGCGAGCAGGCGGGCCAGCGCCGGAGCCGCGCTGGGAGCCAAGGGCCAGGAGCCTTCGTGTGCCGGGGCGCCGCGCTCCTGCTGTGCCGCCGGCCCTGCCCCGCGGCCCTCCCCGCGCCCCCCCTGCTCCTGCCGCGAAGGGGCCGCGGCCCCGGGGCGCCGGGGCGGGGCTGTTGTGGGCGGGCACAGGCGTCGGCGCTGCCCCGGCGAGGGGCCGAGGCGGCGGGGCGGGCAGGAGCGGGCCCGAGCGCGGCTCCGCTCGGCTCCTCGGCGGCCCCGGCCGGCCCCGGCGCGGCAGGGCATGATGGCGCCCGGGCTGGGGCCGTGGCTCCTGGCCTTGGCCTTGGCCGCGGGGCCGGCAGGTGAGCGCCGGGCGGGGAGGGCAGCGAGCCCGGGGCTGCGGAAGGAGGCGGAGGCCGAGGCGGAGGCCAGGGCGGCTTTGGGGCCGCGGCTCGGGCCGGACGGGCGGCAGCAGGCGCGGCTCAGCCCCGGGGAGGGCAGGCGGGCGTTGGCCCGGGCGCGGGGCTTGGCCGGGACAGAGGCGGGTGGCGGCTGGCGCTGTGCCGGCCCGGGGGGCTTTGCCGGGGCGGCGGGGGAACGGCCTCGGGCCGTGGGCGCGCCCTGCCCGGCTGCCTGCGCTCTCCGTCCGCAGGGGTGTGGGCGCAGCTGAGGCTGCTGGAGGCCGGCGGAGGGCTGCGAGCGCCCGGGGACTCCGTGCTCCTCTCCTGCCGCGGGGCCGGCTTCGACTTCGGCAGTTACAACATTTGGTGGTACCGTCAGAGACCCGGTGACAGACTCGAGTGGGTGTCCTACATTAGAATAGATTCGTCTCACATTAACTACGGTCAGTCAGTGCAGGGTCGAGCCGCAGTGTCCCGGGACAATTCCCGGTCCCTCTCACGGCTGTCGCTGCGTGCCCTGGGCCCCCGGGACTCTGCCCGCTACTTCTGTGCCGTTCGCACGGGGACAGGAAATCCAGCGGAGCTTTAACACAAACCTGCTGCCAGAGCCACTCGCCTGCTCCGAGCGTGGCATTGCAAGAGAGAAGGGAGGAGTGGACGGCAGAGCCGTGCTCACGGCACGGTCCTTGCCCACCTTGTGGCTCGGGGTAGATGGGGACTTGGGGTCAAGGCCTCGCAGCAGCAGCGCTGTTAAGGGCAAACAGCCAGGTCAGCTGGAGCGCAGCCGGACGGGGTGTGCAGGCTCCCTGCTGAGGGGGAGTCCCCACACTTCTGTGGGTGTATCTGTGTGTCCTTGGAGGGCTGGCGGCCCAGGGCAGGCTGGGCTGAGGGGCCCTGGGGGACTCCATGTACCTCTCCTGCTGAGGATCCAGACCGATGGTCAGTTATTGTAAGATCTCGTCATACCGGCATACACACAGCTCCACGTTCAAATGAGTCACCTTCAGGAACAATAATTCTTCCCATCTCTTCTGCAATGCCACGGTGGGTGGATGAGGCAGCACCTGCTGGGACAGATCCTGGGTGGTGGCATCTGTTGCTCTACGTGTCCCACATCCCCAGGACTCCACCATCGGCACTTCTTTGCGGTCCCCATGGGGACACAAATGCCGTGGTGGGGCTCAATGCCCTCTCCATGCTCACTCCCACAGCACAGCAAACAGGCCAGCCTGGCCCCGGGCTGGGATACCCTCCAGCCATGGGGTGCGCTGCCAGAGAGCCCCAGGGCAAGAGCTGTGCTTCGGAGCCTCTTGGGAGGCTTTGGTTGCTCTGCTCAGGGGTGAGCCAGGCAGGCAGAGCTCTGCCTTCCCTCTGCGTATTGCCGTCTGCCTGGTGATCCCCAAGGGCACACTTGGGCATCCCTGGCTTTGCCCCAGCTATGGAGAGTACAGATACTAGATTGGTCAGGGGAGGGGATCCTCATTCCATCCCATTTTGAGGCCAGTGCTGGAAATAGATACCCTGGCTCCCGGGGTCATCACAGGCCAGTGAGAGAGCACATGAAGTGAGAGATAATGGATTCCAGGTAGAATGTATTTCAGCCGGCAAGTTGGCTTCAATGGGGGCCCCACTTAAATGCCTCTATGCAAATGCACGGAGCATGGGGACCAAGCGAGAGGAGTTAGAGATGTGTGCACATCTACAGGTTATGATGTTATAGGTATCACTGGGACGTGGTGGGATGGCTCCTATGACTGGAGCGGAGGTCTAGATGGGTATAGGCTCTTAAGGAAAGATAGACAGGGAAGAAGAGGAGGGAGTGTTGCTCTTTATGTTAGTGACCAGCTGGAATCCTTGGAGCTTGACCTGGGGATGAATGAGGAACTAACTGAGAGCTTATGGGTGAAGGTTAAAGGAAAGGCAGGGGAAGGGGATATCATAGTGGGGATCTGTTAGAGGCCAGCCGACCAGGATGTCCGAGTAGATGAGGCCCTCTATAGACAGACAGGGGAGGCTTCACATTCACAAGCCCTGGTCCTTATGGGAGACTTCAATCACCCGGGTGTCTGCTGGAAGGATGGGGCAGCAGGGCGCCGGCAATCCAGGAGGTTCCTGGAATGCATTGATGACAAATTCCTTCTGCGGGTGGTAGAGGAGCCAACAAGAAGGGGTGCCATGCTGGACCTTGTTCTCACCAACCAGGAGGGGCTGGTGGATAATGTGAAGCTGAAGAAAGCCTTGGCTGCAGCGACCATGAAATGTTAGAATTCATGATCCTCAGGGCATCAAGGAGAGTGTGCAGTAAGCTCACCCCCCTGCACTTCAAGAGAGCTGACTTTGACCTGATGTCTCCTGTCCTGTACAAGGGTTCTGGTGCAGTCCGGGAGCAGCGGTGGAGGTGGGAGAGAAGGGAAGCCCCACAGTGTGATCCTTCAGTGAAGGTGCTTGTTTGCCATGGGGCAGCTCACAGTTCTTTGCCAGTGAGCAGCAGCCTAATGTGAGAGGTCAGGTGAGGTGGAGAGCACCTGGAGGGAGGCCACAGGTTCCCTGCTGCCATCCTCAGTCCACTGGGACTGTGTCCGTGTGTCTTTTCAGAGAGGCAGGCCCAGGTACAGCTTTTGGAGGCTGGGCAGGGCTGAAAGCAGCCTGTGGCAACACACAGCTCTCCTGCCAAGCCTCTGCTTTCAGACTCAAGGCCTGTGACATCGTGTGTTTCTGGCAGGCTCCTGGGTGCACAATCGAGTGGGTCTCCTTTATCAGCAGCTCCTGGGACACTGCAAAGAACTATGGGGTGATAGTGGCTGAGTGAGGCAGCTCCTCCTGGGAGAACAACTCGAGCAAGATGTCTCTGGCCCTCCTGCCCTGCACCTTCAGGAAGCTGCCTGCTGCTTCTGTGCCATTCTCACAGGGCCAGGACACGCGTCTGCAGCAGCACAAACTTCCTGCCAGGGACCATCCCCTTCACCCTGTGCACTCCCACCCCAATGGAGAGGGCAGAGCTGCAGAGCTCAACCTTCTTTCCGTGTACAGGTGAGCAGGGAGGCAGAGGAGGGCCCTTTGATGGAGCAGATCCCACGCTCCCAGGACGAGCTCTGAGCAAAGCGCATGGTGTTTTGCTGATTAAGGATCCCAATGAAAGTCAGACACCAGAGTGGAAAGAGTAGGGGTATGTTACTGGGGATGACTAAATAATGTAACAGAGTAATGCAGAAAACATACAGTAGGAAAAGATGAATAATACACTTAAAGCAAACAAATAGGAAAATACAGGGTGAAATCATTACCACAAGAGAGAGAGAGAATAGTGATTAAGATAGATCCATCACCACTTGCACCCGTTACCATCACCCAGATCCTCAGTCGCTGGGCAGCCCCAGTTAGAGCGGGGATTTGTTGAGCCTTTCCTAGCAAGTGGGAAATCCTACGTGGTGTGTCCACCCGTAGGTGAGGCAGCCAATGTCACTGAGAGCGGGTCCAGCATTATATACCAAAAATCAGCAAGCCAGAATAACTGGCACCTTTGCTTTGAGCAGAATCATCTGCTTTCACCCTCCAATTAGATTCCCCCAGGGCCTGGCCAGGGCTCAAGGAGGAAGCCAAGGGAGTTTCCCTGCTTATCTAATTTATTGATGAGCAAGGTCACACACCTGCTCCCAAGGCCAGACAGCTGGCTCCATGCCCTTGGTAACTTGCCCCTGCACAAAGAAGGATGAAGATATATTCAGGATAGACATGTTTTATGATACCTCAGCTACATCTTTTAATAATGAACAGACATATGGCACTAATGACTACATACGAATTTAGCAGCTTCGGCTCGGGGCCTGTTGTTCAGGCTTCAATACTTCAACACTTGAGCACTTTTTACATCAGCACAGGTGGTTTGTTATAACCTGGTACAACACCTACTAGCACAATGGCTATCAGTTATAAAATATACAGGAGTCATCTATAGGTCAATGCCGACGCGGAAGTCTCGGACACAACTTAGATGACCAATTTGAACAAGTTGATGCCACTGTATTAAAGGCTACACAGCAATTTATACTCTATCACAAGCTTCACGCGCTGCTATCTTATTGCTAATAGGCTAAAGCTACTTGTTCACGTGTCCTTCTGCCCTCTATGATTGGTCCCAGTGTGGTGTCCATGCGCTGCTCTCCCCCCAGGTAGACCCCCTGTTTTCGACATTCCAACATCTTTATCTCTTGGGCAGGAATGTAGTTTCTCAGGCCGTCTCGGCCTTGTTTATGTCCTTGAACACAGCTGCAGCTTGCTGGTACAGTGAGGCCCCTTGGTCTGGATCGCTCACAACATGTCCGTTGTTCTCCAGCGATGCCACAAATCCCCCTTTTTGTTTTTGAGCGATCCAGACCCCCCTGTGGTCCTGTGCTAAAAACATTGCACCGACAGTCCTCTGCAGGGCCCTTTGCAGAAGGCCGATAAGGCAAGGCAATGGTAAGAGCACAGTCACTACAATCAAAAGGACTACTCTGACAGTTCTGACTGATGTTATCAACCAACCAGATAATCCCCAACCTTTAACCATCCTTGTCAGCCAGTCCAAGCCATCATCTTCTGTTAAGCGTTTGACTCCATCCTTCAATTGCCAAATGCTTTTAAAGATAGATTCTGAACGATCGGATAGATTCATACCACACATTCCTCCAAATTCAGCACAACCGTGTCCTTGCGCTAGAAGCAAAAGCCAATCGCAGCTCTATTTTATAAGGTAACATGTCTGACACTATCAGCATCAGTTAAAAGACCACTTAAAGCCAAAGAAGTAGCATTAGTTTGTTTGCTAAGCCAAAACCGCAGTGGGTTTGGCCATGTATCCACAGGTATTTCTCCCAAGCATGTAGAGAACGGATTTTCAGGGCTTGCGGTGGTGTTTGGTTGTGAGACCACCCATCCTTCACCCTGAGGCACGTTCCCATACAGGCTGAACACACCGAGCAGGAACCCAGCGAGAGCCGGCATCTGTGAAAACACAAACGTAACTCCTGCTCCAAGTTAATATCTCATTTGGTTTCTGTTTCATCTTTCTTAACTTCCTTTTTCCAGGGTCGCACCCATCGACTCGGAACCCATCTAGTGCCGGTGTCGGTAATAACGCAGGCACAGCCTCGACCCGTCATTGTTAGTTCCACAGGTCCTTTCCTCTCTCCTATAGCAACATCCTTGTACTGAGCAAAAGCACCATCTCCACACCGGCTTATACCGGATTTCAGACCCAGACTATGTATTACTACTGGGGGTTCCTCCCTGTCACCTGTGAGCCGTCAGTAATTTAACACATACACCGCTTTTGCAAGTGGTTCTGCAGCAGCCAAGACCTCTCCCCCTTTTTGTTTTTGCAAAAGCACTTTTACAGCTTTGATGTGCTCTCTCCACTATGGCTTGCCCCGTGGGGGGATGTGGTATAGCTGTGATGTGACGTATACCCCAGAGTTGACAAAAAAGAGCAAATTTTTTGAGAGGTATAGGCTGGTCCATTATCAGTTTCACGGGTCAATTGAACTAATTTCCCATATTCCCTGGCGCATTCCGCCCTACCGCGATGGTGGTAACTTCTCACAGGTCAGCACTTTCCCCAGCTCAGTGTTGCAGCTGGCCGCTGGTTTTCCCTGTCACCTTGGCACAACTCAGCAGCCTCTCATCTTTCTTCCAAGGCCTGTTCTTCATCAAACCCCAGCTATGGCTCAGAGGCTGTGCAAGGCTTGTAATAAAACATATATGGTATTTGTTATTCAAATCTCCAAGGGAAAAAGAAGTTGTAGTCAGGACATCCACCTCCCCCCCAACTCCCCGGGGCTGGGGAGCTCCCCCCGCCCGGGGCACCGTTGCCTTCGGGGTGGGGGCAGCTGAACTCCTGCTGCTGGCTCCAGCTGGGACAGGGCTTGTTCCCGGGGCGCCACCGGCCCGACCCGAGCAGCGTGCCCAAGCCGAGCCCTGGAGCAGTGTCGCGGAGCCTGGCCCAGCATGGGGCGGGGGGGGGGGGGGGGAGATGCCCCCTCCCCAGCCATGAGGGCCCGTCCCGAGCACCCAGCTGCCCCGGAGGGGGGTTGGGGCTGGGGCAGGGGACACCGAGCGGCCCTAGTGAGGCTCCGTAATGCCAAATTAGCGTTTAGGTTTCTGCTCAGAGACAGGCGGCAGTAAACTGTCTCGAGGGGGCTCTGTGCTGAGCCCCCCCGCTTCTAACCCGCTCATACTTGTAACCACGTTCTGTTAATACCAAATTGCGTTGTACCTAAACTGTGTTGTGGCCGAACAGTTTTGTAATTCTCTTATGTAAATAAGAAATAAGATATATGTGTATAGTTTCTATTGTTAAAATCAGTTGTTAGAAGGGAGCTAAAATGGTCCCCATCTTCAAGCCCCTACAAAAACCCCTGTGCTGAGTCATCCCCCCCCTTCTCTGATGGAAACCGGAGAAAAGCCCGTGAAACTTGTTTACACCTTTGCAGACCCCTCAGGGTACGCCCAGCATGAATATGGATGAAGCTGCACTATAAGGGGACTCAGTTCTGCCGTGTAAGGTGTGTGTCCTGGTAGAGCAGAGACTGCCGGCACACCCAGCGCTGTTTTGCTCACTCGCTGCTTGCTAATAAAATTTTATTGATCACTAAAAATTGAGAAGTGGTTATTTCCCACTAAATTACAATTAATCAATTACAAGGCTGACAGGCCAATGCCCCCACATCTCCCCTCTCTTTGTTTTGCAGCTGCACCTGCAAGACTTGTTTCAAGGCTTTATCAATTAAGGGTTAGGCAAACTTCAAAAAACACAGCATACTCAAAATAGTTCCACAGAAGGCTAGAAACAATACAGCAGTTACAGTTACGAGTTAAAAAAGAGTAGGCTAGTTTCAGTACCCATAACTAAGGGATATGACTAAATACTACAAAAATAAACAGTAAGGAAAATAGGAAATAGCACACTTACCTAACGGGGTACTAACATTCAGATCCGCAGTTGCTGGGGAACCCTGGATGCAGCGAGAATTTAGAGTGCCCGTCCTCGCAAAGCGGAAATCCTACGCGATGCGTCCATCCGTAGGTGAGGCATCCAACATCGCTGCAGGCAGGTCCAGCCTCCAAATCAAGAGGCCAAAATAACTGGCACTTTTCTTTGAGCGGAAACATCTGATCTCATCCTCCTGTTGGGTTCCACCCAGAGCCTGGCCACCACTCAAGGGGGAAAACCAAGGGAGTTTCTAATAAGGTTAAACACTTGAGTTCCTAATTCTTAATATTGCTAAACAAAGGAAGTCGAATACACACATTCTTACAGCATTTCATCCTTATTAATAACGACATTTTGTCTAAGCTACATTTTTCACTAGTGACTAGTAAGCCTGTATATCTCATCAAGGAGTTGGAATTACTGTTGGCATTTTTCTCTTAAACGAGTTCACAACTGCAGTGTGATTAAGGACAGAGACAGTGTATTTGCTCCCGTTGCAGCAGCAAGCATTACCCATCCATTCTGCTTAAATGATCAGTTGAAGAGATCACGAACTGTCGGCACAGGGGCATCCACAGCACCCACAGCCGGCTCCTGAGTGTCCACCAAAAGCTGCCTCTCACGCCTCAGGTGTGGTCGCACACACTTTGCCAGTAACCACCGGGGACCGTGACCTGTGGAGACACAACATAACCTCTTCCCCAGGTTATTAAAGGATCTGGTCCTGCCCAGTTACACTTTCCAGGTTTTTTGCTAACACCTGAGCCTTGCCCTGCACTTCTTGTTGATCTGGTATCTGTGACGAGAAGTGACGCAATATTGGTGGCACCTGTGAGACAGGGGAAATGTTTAAAAAGTTCATGGCATATAATGCCTTATTTAGCCTTCCATGAGGTGTAGATTGATCCCCTCCATCTCCCCCTTTTTGTTGTTGCAACAGATGCTTTAGCGTGCCATGCGTACGCTCCACCATGGCCTGTCCGGTCGGTGGGTGGGGAATGCCAGGCAGATGCTTGACTGCCCACTGTATGGCAGGATGCAAACACTGCTCCAGAAAAGTTATCGACAGACAGAGGTACATATTTTAATGTTCCAAATGCAGTGAAGTGAGTGACGTCAGATTGCCATAATTCCAAGGAGGTGAGTCCCCGAGGGTTGACACCACTGGCTGTTGAAGAGAGGGAGTCCTCTGGCACTCAGGGCAAGCGGCAATGATGTCTTTAGCCTGATGCCTTGATAAAGAAAACTGGTTCTGTATTGCCCTGGCATTTTGGTGGAAAATGCATGTGAAAGCCGAGCTTGCTCAAAGACATTTGTATTAGCCATGTAACATGTGCACAGTAACCAGAACAAGGATACACACAGGTTCCTGACCAGCAAGTAATAGTAGGCGCTGCCTACCTTTCATGGTCAGTTGGGCAAACATTTCTGGTCGAGTAGTGACCGTCTTGTGCATTTGGTGTGACAAAACAAAAAACAAAACAAACAATAATCCATTCAAGAATAACAAGAGGGTCACTAAGTGTTTTATCCTACTGAAACAGCAGAGCCTAGGGCTGCCCTGGAGGGTTAAATAATACCAGTTGATACGGATGGCCGGGCACACATCGCGATGCTTGTCTTTCTGAGATGGCGTTAGCTACCCGGTGGAGATCTTGTTCCACTTTCTCTGTAAGTGCTCTGGGTGATGTCAGTGAAGGATCTCCTTGCAAAATATCAAACAAGCTATGCAGATCATCATTAGTTAGGCCCAACAACAGCCTTATCCAATTTATGGCTGTCAACAGTTTCTGTAAATCATTTAAAGACTTAACATCAGTTTTAAGTTTAACCTGTTGCAGGACAATGGTCTGTTCACAAATTCTCCACCCCAGGTACTGCCATGGTGATGATCTCTGTACCTTTTCAGGTGCTATTTGTCACCCCATTTGAGATACTGAGTCTTTGGTCAAAGCAAGAGCCTTTTCCATGATCTCCTGTGTTTCTGCTGCCATAAGGATGTCAGCCATATAATGATCTATAACAGCCTGGGGGACCTGCGTTCTAACAGGGCTCAAAGCCTTTGCAACAAACCACTGACACATCGTGGGACTATTTTTCATGCCTTGTGGCAAAACAACCCAGTGGTACCATCTTGCAGGTTCACTGACATTGATACTGGGAACAGAAAAGGCAAATTTAGGTGCATCATCCGGATGCAAGGGAATGGTAAAAAAACAATCCTTTAGATCAATTATTACAAGATGCCAGTTTGGGGGAATCATTGTTGGGGAGGGCATTCCTGGCTGTAAAGCAACCATTTCCTCCATGGCATCACTAATGTGTCAGAGATCATGTAAAAGTCACCATTTACCACTTTTCTTTAAAATAACAAACACCAGGGAGTTCCAAGGACTGGTGGTAGGTACGAGATGTCCTGCACTTAATTGTTCCTGAATTAAATCATTAAGGTGACACAACTGTTCCATTGGTGAGGGCCACTGACCCACCCACACGGGTGATTCTGTTTTCCAGGTTAGTCTCAGGGTGGGTTTAGGGGTGGGTTGTGCTCAGTGGTGATTAAGACAAATTTGATCCAATTTGAGTTCCCCATTGAGCCGTACAGTCACGACCCCATGATGTAATAGGGGTTTCCAATATAAATGGATGAATATTTGCTACCCAGTGTTCTGGGCCCCTTACATGAATGAGATCTTTGCTTTGAAACGTTACAGCATGAGCACCAACCCCGAAAAGCACTCGCGTTACCCGAGCTAACGGCCAATCTGCTCACAGATATTACAGTCACATCCGCACCAGCATGTAAAATGCCTGTCAGTGCAACAGATTCTTCTGCTTTAGTGAGGGCACATTTTATCAGAGGTCAACTTTGCCTCCCTGTCTGAGCTCAAAATGTTTGAGGGGTACGTGCTGATCCAAATCCTGAGTCACCCCAGCTGTAGTAAAATAAAGAAGCTGAGTAAGTCTGACCTCTGGTAAAACGAACAACCCCTGTAAGGTTGTAGATGATTTTTATGACAATACCCTTCTTGGACAGATGGTACAAAGGTGCACTCTCCCCACAGAGTACGCACCTAAATTCAAGACAACAATGAACACAGAATTACTGCCTCCTGCTAGAGGAGATATTTCACCTGTGACACTTAAATCACTGAGCCCAAACAAACAGGCAGCACCGATGACCCAGCGGGTACTATGGCACTCTGGCAAAGAATTCCGCAGTCCGCAGCTGCCGCGTCTCGCACACGCAAAACAATCACACAAAGAGGCCTCTTACACTTATTACTCACACAACATAAAATGACAAATGCTACAAACATCAAAACACTGTTAAGATATATAAAGCCATTGCTTAATGATTACGTGGTGTGTCAGCAGCTTCTGTAAAAACTTCTGCTGCTTTTGGGGCGGTGGGCGGTGACAGCGCGGTGCCGGTCTCGGCCGCAGGCGGGTAAGAGACTGAAGTCTTTCTCAGCCCACCCATCAGCACCACCATAAATAATGCTAATGAGAAAACTAAGAGAGTCCCAAACCCCCCAAGCCTCAGGATTAACATCAATAGCGGCATGTAGTCTAGCAATAAATCTTGGATAGGGCTCCGTGGGCCCCTGTCTTACTCCTGTAAATGCTGGCGCTGCTTTTTCATCATGTACGGCTAGAAGCGTTTTCGAAGCCGATTCTTGGGTTAACTGTAACACTTCTGGTGGGAATCCCACTTGCCAATCTGGGCTAGCAAAAGGGCCTGCACCCATCAGCATTTGAGCTTGCCCCCATATAGAGGATCTCTTTGCTGACGGGGTGTGGCTGCCGCAGCCTCGCAGGCCACTTGCCAACGTTGGGAAAATTGCAATTGTTGGGCAGTTGAATTACTGAACCAGTACACGGTGATTTTAGCTCATGTTCCCCATATACTAATTCCGTAACCCAGCACATCCCCATCATTTTCCAATCTCAGGCTTCCCACTCGTTGCCTTGTGAGGTTACTGTTACCGGAAACGTCATTGGTCTAAATTCGTTAAACTGCCCCTCAATTATAGCACCCGAATAACTCCCCGCCATCGGTGTGCTGGATTACCATTACCACCCGCGCGTCCCAGTGCCCCCCCTCCCAGTTGAGCCGACGATGGCAGCGACCCGAGAGCCACCGTTTCCCTCTGACCACCACCCCCCCCCCCCCCCCCCGGGTCGCGGAAGAAGGGGTTCAAAGGAAGAGGGGGAGGCGGCGGTGCTGTTCAAGTTGCTCTAATTTTCTCGTTAGTTCTTGCAGGTGCTGATCTTGTAAATCATAACGAGATTGCTCCTGCACCGACCGGGGTGTCGGGGGCGAGGACGGGGGCAGGGCTGGGTCGGCGCCGTCCTCTAAGGAGGAAGCGGCGGCGGCGGCGGGGGGGGGTCGGGCGGGGGGTGGCGGCGGGAGCGGGGCTGGGCCGTGCGCTCCGGTGATTGATCTTTTGGGCTTGAGGGAGGGGAGTCGAGCTGGAGTAAATCTGTTGATCTTTTGCTCTTGACTTCCCTGCCGCACGGGTGCTGCGCGTGCAGCGTCCCCGTCCCTCCTTTTAGGAGCCGCCTTGGGGAACAGGGATCCCGCGAGCGTCCCAGCAGTGGCGGAATCCTGAGCGCCAGCGCGTTCGGCCTCTGCTGACCAGGCAGCGAAAGCGGAGGCGGGGGTCTGCCGTTCTGCTTTCAGTTCTGTCAGAGTGTCTAGGACCAATCTCCACACGGTGGAGAGTTTCCTACTGTCTTTAGAGCCTGAGCTAATGTTGTTCCACAGTGCCGCGCCGATCTTTTCCCAAGTAGCTGCTTCAAAGGCTGCGGTCACTGAGGGGATTAGTCCGTGCTGCCGAGCCCACAAAAGCACCCTCCTCAGGTTCCCCTGATAAAATAATCCTCTCTTAGAGAGTATATGTTGGAGGAGCTTAACCACTGCCGCTTCTTCTTTACCCAGCGCGGACCCCATCTCCTCCCCAGCCGCTCACCTGATCAGGGCGAGATTCCCGACGGTTGCGCGCGCGTCTTCCCGGGCGCCGGGGCAGCGCCTGCTACGGCTGATACTGCCGCCTCTGGGCCGTCTTCTCTTGCTCGGGAGGGCACCGACGGGAGGGTCCCGATTCCCCAGGGCTTGAGTCCCGCGTATCTTCGATGAGGCTCCCTCGGGTCCCTGTTCAGGTGACAGTTGCTGACGCGGAAGTCTCGGACACAACTTAGACGACCAATGTGATCGAGTTGATGCCACTTTATTAAAGGCTACACAGCAATTTATACTCTATCACAAGCTTCACACGCCGCTATCTTATTGCTAATAGGCTAAAGCTACTTGTTCACGCGCCCTTCTGCCCTCTATGATTGATCCCAGTGTGGTGTCCACGCGCTGCTCTCCCCCCAGGTAGACCCCCTGTTTTTGACATTCCAACATCTTTATCTCTTGGGCAGGAATGTAGTTTCTCAGGCCGTCTCGGCCTTGTTTATGTCCTTGAACACAGCTGCACTTGCTGGTACAGTGAGGCCCCTTGGTCTGGATCACTCACAACATGTCTGTTGTTCTCCAGCGATGCCACAAGACTGGGGACTACTGTGTCCACTCCTGGGCTCCTCAGTACAGCAGAGACATGGTCATACCAGAGCAAATGCAATGAAGGGCTATGAAGATGAGCAAGGGAGTGTCTGATATACAAGGTGAGCATCAGAGAACTGGGTTGGTTCAGCACAGAGAAGAAAATGCCATGGGGGTGTGGTAACTGAGGCACAGATTCTGCATTGAAGTGCAGAAGGAAAATCCTTTAGTAATACAATAGTATATACTCAAGCTCTCTCTACCTTAGCTCTTCCTTCATGATAAGCAAATCAGCAGCTAAATGGTCATCAACACCCTTATCCCACAAACAGTTCCATACCACACAGGCAGTCTCCGTGCTGCCATTTTCTTGACCACACTAGCACAGCTTAGGATCTCTCTTCCAAGGCCTGTTTCTCCTCCAAACCTTACTGCTTCTCTAGGCCAGCACAGAGCAGAGCTGACACTTCTCCAAGCCAGCACAGGACAGAGCTCCTGCCTGGCTCACCAAGCAGAGTTCTCTCAAGCAGAGCTCTGCACCTTCACCAAGCTCCCCAAACAGAGCTCTCTGGCTGAGCTGACCAGCTGATGTCCATTTGGCTCTTAAGTATTGAATCTCCCACAGCTGTGCAGGGCTGACAGGCCAATGCCAGCTCACCTCTTCATTATTTACCAGTAACACATGATTTGACTCTTAACATATTGAATGTCCCACAGCTGTGCAGGGCTGACACTCCCACAGTGGGGGATTTGTCAATGTGCTGTGCAGTCTCCATTCCTGAAGATCTTCAAAACTGAACTGGACAAGGTTGTGGGCAGCCTACGGTCCCTAACCCCAGTAGGCAGCTGAGCCCCACACAGCTGCCTGCGTAGTCACCCACAATGAGATGGGGGAGGGAATCAGAAGGGTAAAAGTGAGAAGACTTGTGTGTTGAGATAAAGAGACTTTAACAGGTAAAGTCAAAGCTGCACGCACAAACCGAGCAAACAAAGGAATTCATTCTCTACTTCCCATTGGCAGGCAGATGTTTAGACATTTCCATGCCTTCTTGAGGCGTAACAGTTACTTGGGAAAGACAAATGTCATAACTCCAAATATCGCCCTTTCCTCCTACTTTCCCCTGGATTTTATTGCTTCACATGACTTCATGCAGTACGGAATCTGTCTTTGTCTAGTTGGGGTCAGCTGTACAACATGAGAAACAGAGAAGGCCCTGACACTGTGTAAACGCTGTTCAACAATAGATAAAATATCGGTGTGTTATCAACATGTTTTTGGTCAGCAAAAACCACAGCTGCCCATAGAGGCTGCTATGAAGAAAATTAACAACTACTCTCGTTGATGCTGCTTGCAGCAGGAGGGATAAACTAGACCTTCTCCAGAGGTCCATTACAGCCTCAATTCACCTTTCCGGGGAGCCTCAAAGGACAGCATCAGGCCTGATGGGCAGCCAGAGCTTTGAAGAGGCAGCTTAGGGGGCTGGAAATGCTTTGGGAGTGCCCTTGTGTCCTGCTTAGGGAGAAGACCTCTAGTCTCTCCTCCTCACCCCATGCACTGCCAACGTGTTACCATGTACCCCTGCAATTCCCTGGCAGGGGGCTTTGGGTGGCTGTGAGGGACAAAGGGAGGGCCTCTGCCACTCATTTCCCAATGGAATTGCATCCCATCCCCTGCACTGTCTCCAGGAGCCCTGCCCAAAGCACCAGGCTGTGGCCAGCAGTTGGCCTCTCTGTCTCCAGGAAGCAGCCAGTCACCTGGGCCAATGGGGCTGCATGTTCTTGCTCATCCTTCCAAAGCCAGGCTCTGGGTTTGGCTACGGGGTTGTACAACCCTGTCACATGTGCAGGGACCTGGGTCTGCACTTTCAGAGAACAACTCTAAGACCGAACTGAAGACTAAACACCAGAAATACAGCAAACATGCCCAAGCTGAAGAGCTCTCCTGAGTCCTCTGGGTGCTACTTTTTTACCCACCCATATTACATTTGTATCACTTGTGCATTTCTCTCTTGAGTTCCAGCACTGAAACTTGTAGCCAGAAGAGGACACCGAGTTTTCCTGAACATTCTCATAAAAAGCTGTTTCTGGAAGTTATCAGGGGAGGAGCAAAGTCTGAATCTCAGTCTTCCCCTTTGCTCTGGCCCATATCAGCCACAAAGACCTGAATGTGCCTGTGAGTCTTTCCCAGAATCACAGAAAGGTGGAGGTTGGAAGCCACCTCAGGAATTCATCTGGCCCAAGACCCTGCTCAAGCCGGGCCCCGTTGCCCAGGCCCATCTCCAGACAGCTTGTCAATCCCTCCAAGCATGGCCACCCACCAAGCTCTCTGGGCAACCTGTGCCAGTGCTTGGTCACCCTGAGAGTGAAGTAGGGTCACATCAGGCTGCACATTGTCCCTTGCCCTGTCACTGGGCACCACTGAAAAGAGCTTGGCCCGGCCTTCCCTGCACCCGCCCTTCCTGTGTTTCAGCTCCTGCTGGGATGTGCCCTGAGCCTTCTCTTCTGCAGGGTAAACAGTCGCAGCTCTCTCCTGGAAGAGGTGCTCCAGCCCATGAGCCCCTTCGTGGCCTTCGCTGGCCTCTCTCCTCTTTGCCCAAGTCTCTCGTGTAGTGGGGAGCCAAGAAGTGGAGGCGGTAGTCCCGGGGTGAGCTCAGCAGTGCTGAGCAGAGGGGAAGGATCAGCTCCCTGAGCCGCTGGCCAGACTTTGCCTGATGCAGGCCAGGCCACCATGAACCTTCTGTGCCGCAGGGGCACATCGCTGCCTCCTGGACAAGTTGTTGTCCAGCAGAAGCCTCGGGGCCTTTGCTGCGAATGTGTTTTGCATGTGGGCAGCGCCCAGCCCGCCCTGGAGCACGGGCTTGTTCCTGGCCGGCGGCGGGACGTTGCTCTTCCCCTGGCTGAAGCGCAGGAGGCTCCTGTCAGGCACTTCTGCGGCTGTCGCGGTCCCTCTGGATGGCAGCACAGCCCCGGTGTGCCCCGGTGCCCGCGGGCAGGGCCGGGGGTGAGGCCAGGGCGGGCTGGGGGCACGGGGAGGGGCCTGCGAGGGGATGTGCGGGCCGACAGCCCGTCCCTGGCGCTGGGGCCGGAGCCGGCGCCGGGGCCACAAGGGTCCCAGCTGCGCCCGGCCGAGGCGCCGACCCCCTTGGGCAGGGCTCGGCAGGGCGAGCAGGCGGGCCAGCGCCGGAGCCGCGCTGGGAGCCAAGGGCCAGGAGCCTTCGTGTGCCGGGGCGCCGCGCTCCTGCTGTGCCGCCGGCCCTGCCCCGCGGCCCTCCCCGCGCCCCCCCTGCTCCTGCCGCGAAGGGGCCGCGGCCCCGGGGCGCCGGGGCGGGGCTGTTGTGGGCGGGCACAGGCGTCGGCGCTGCCCCGGCGAGGGGCCGAGGCGGCGGGGCGGGCAGGAGCGGGCCCGAGCGCGGCTCCGCTCGGCTCCTCGGCGGCCCCGGCCGGCCCCGGCGCGGCAGGGCATGATGGCGCCCGGGCTGGGGCCGTGGCTCCTGGCCTTGGCCTTGGCCGCGGGGCCGGCAGGTGAGCGCCGGGCGGGGAGGGCAGCGAGCCCGGGGCTGCGGAAGGAGGCGGAGGCCGAGGCGGAGGCCAGGGCGGCTTTGGGGCCGCGGCTCGGGCCGGACGGGCGGCAGCAGGCGCGGCTCAGCCCCGGGGAGGGCAGGCGGGCGTTGGCCCGGGCGCGGGGCTTGGCCGGGACAGAGGCGGGTGGCGGCTGGCGCTGTGCCGGCCCGGGGGGCTTTGCCGGGGCGGCGGGGGAACGGCCTCGGGCCGTGGGCGCGCCCTGCCCGGCTGCCTGCGCTCTCCGTCCGCAGGGGTGTGGGCGCAGCTGAGGCTGCTGGAGGCCGGCGGAGGGCTGCGAGCGCCCGGGGGCTCCGTGCTCCTCTCCTGCCGCGGGGCCGGCTTCACCATCGGGAGTTACAGCATTCGGTGGTACCGTCAGAGACCCGGTGACAGACTCGAGTGGCTGTCCTTCATCAGCTCTGATTCGTCTCTCATTAAGTACGGTCAGTCAGTAGAGGGTAGAGCGACAGTGTCCCGGGATAATTCCCGGTCCGAGTCGTCGCTGTCGCTGCGTGCCCTGGGCCCCCGGGACTCTGCCCGCTACTTCTGTGCCGTTCGCACGGGGACAGGAAATCCAGCGGAGCTTTAACACAAACCTGCTGCCAGAGCCACTCGCCTGCTCCGAGCGTGGCATTGCAAGAGAGAAGGGAGGAGTGGACGGCAGAGCCGTGCTCACGGCACGGTCCTTGCCCACCTTGTGGCTCGGGGTAGATGGGGACAACCCTCTGACACAAACCTGCTGGGCCCAGCACAGGCTGCACAAGGTTTGCAGCCGACGAGTGCTGAGGTGGGTAAGGAGCCTTCCCAAGCAGAGAGGGGCCATCACTGGGCACCGCAGCTGGTCCTGGCCTTTCTGCAGGAGCTCCTTTCCCAGCACGGCCGATTTCCATCTCCTCAGACCCAAATGCAGTGCTTTATGCTGAGGTGCTGGTTCCACATATTTCTGTCAGCAACACAGGCTGGCCACTCTGTCTACCAGCAGCTCCTCACTGTTTTCCCCTTGGTCCCCATCTAACCTAGGGTACCCAAAGCACTTGGGCTTTGACAAATCATTTACGAGGTTTCACTGGCCCTTTTGAGGGCCACTTCCTTGTGCCAGTGAAGGCAAAGCAGTGATGGAAGAGCCCTGCTTTTGTTTCAGGTGCACTTCAGGGTGATGAGATCCAAGCGACGAGGTCTGCAGTGTGGTGGCGAGCAGGGAATAGTGGGAGCTTACGATGCACTTACAGCTCCAAGGCCTCCTATCTCTACGTGGCCTGGTATCGGCAGCGTGCCGGTGGAGCCCTGCAGTACTTGCTGCAGAGCAAGGGCCGGGGAGGCTCCTACAGCCACACAGCCCCTTTTGCCCGCCAGAGATTTTCCTGCCAGGCTGACCAGAGCTCCGGGATGCTGATCATCACGGGGCTGGAGCTGGGGGACAGTGCGGTCTATTACTGCGCCCTGCAGGGACCACAGTGAGAGAGACTTGGGCTGTGCCTCAACAACATCAGCTTCCTCCTCCCCTGCTGTCCCCTGCGGCATCTTCACAGGGGTCAGGGCCCATCTCAGTGCCGAGTCAGTGAGTGGACTGTGCCTGAGCTCAGAGGGAGGGACACCGCTCAGGGTTACTCCTCGAGGCTGAGAGAATCCTTCTCATGTCAGATACTCGGTAAGTGCATTGGGAATGAGCGTGCTGGAAGTTTGAGATCTTAGATAAGGGATATAAAGGATGGAGTGCACACATACAGTCCTTTACAAATAAACCAGTCTGGGACTAGGATTGGATCCAGCCCCACCTGGACTCCTCTCTGAGAAGGAGTTTAGAAAGCAAATGGGTCCTGTCGGAATGTCATGACTCGATGGGTGGGTCTCCCTGACAGTTCTGTCTGACCCTGTCCTCTATGTAGTAAGAATCAGGTGAATCTTCTCATTGAATCTTATTAAACCACTGTCACATTTACTGTCAAACTTTGTTCAATCTCAGTTTTATATCAATAAACATATTGCAACTTCTCTCTTACGAGGGAGGAGCATCACTCCATCTGCGACAACACATCACTGACAGCAGCTGCCCTTGGGACTGCATCTGTCAGACTCCTGGCAGAGACCTGCAGTCTGTGGTGTTGCAGTATCCTTTCCTGTGACTCCAGCACATCGCTTCATCCTTCCAGACACGAGTCACCAGCTCTGCAGACCCCTCCAGGAACCAGCTCTCCCTGGAAATGCCCTCGCCAGCAGCTGCAGACACGGCGACCTATTTCTGCAGCACCAGAGAGCTGGAAAAGGGCCCGGTGCTTGACACACAGGCAAGGCCAGGGCAGAACTGGAATGAGGGGGGTTAAATCCAGCCAGGTCTTCGGTGGTTTACTACAAGAGGGCTTCCAAGACTAGTCTGGTCTGGCTTTTCCCAGAAACAGGCACAGATGTGCTGCAGCAGCAGCATCAGCAGAGTCTCCCACAAGCACACACAAACCCATGAACATGTTAACCTTCTTCCTTCCTTCTCAGGCTCTCCCACAGGCAGGAAGCATCTGCGAAAGACGTTTTTTCTAGCAAGAAGCATATTAAGCATGAAAGAACTAAGATTTGGACATGGAAAGCCAGATTTGAGTTAGATTTTGAGACCTCATATTGTTCAGGGAGCCCCAGAGTAGTGCAAGTGCAGAAGCTTCACTAGAGAGCAGCTTTTCCACTGGGCATGATGAATAGTCTCTGCTGTGTGCTTGGTGTTGCTCATGTGTGTACACTGAGGGCCAGCATGGCCAGAGACAGCCGGGAGTGCGCCCACAGCTTCAGCTTCTTCTGCTCCTCCAGGCCCTGCCTCTCACCTTCAGTGTTGTCACAGAGCGAGGGAGGGACTCGCAGGGACTAGGAATGACTGCAGTGACAGAGGCAGAGGCAGGGAAGATGTGGGCAGAGCTGTTCTGCAGGCAGAGAGAAGCTGCAGAGAGGCGAGGCAGAGCGGGCCTGGCCCTGTGGCCTGCCCTGGGCGTGGGGTTATTGCCCCTCGTAGGGAAGTGAAAGGAGGGGTGCTGCTCCCCCCAGGAACTGAGCAGGCCCCTGTGCTCTGCACGGCTCTGTGGAGCTGTGCTGAGCGCTGGCAGCCTGAGTGCCTGGGGCTCGACCTCCTCACCCATCCCAGCGGGGCACAGTGGGAAGAGGCCTCCTCCTCTTCTCCCTCTGAGTTCGGCCCCTCAGCCCAGCCTGCCTCCTCTGCAGGGTGGGGACAGGCAGGGCACCCACCTGCTGCTCCCACCTCGGGGGGCCTAATGCTTTGCCCTTGGGCTGGACACTCTGCTCATGGGGCACTGCAGCCCATCTTGCCAAGGCCAGGTTTTAGCATGGCAGCACAGGGCCCAGGCCCCACTTGCCTGGGAGAGGTGCTTGTCCCTCCTGTGCTCATTCAGAGCAGGTTCAGGGACAGGAGAGTGGGTTTCTCACCATCCCAGCTTGGCAAAGCCAAAGGGATTTGTCTGCCATGGTGCAAAACCTTCCTGCTTTGAATGGGAAAATCAGAAAGAGTTCCTTGTGTGACAATGAAAAGGAGGGAGGGAAACGTGGTGTCTCCTTCCTTGTGAGCCCTGACTGATGGTACCAGCTCTATTCCTCTGCTCATCTTTGTCAGCTGGGTTCACAGAGAACGACTTAGTTCCCCTCCAGCTCCAGTGCCATCACAATGCCCCCACCAGCGTTGCCCTGACCCTTGCTGAATCTTGGCGTGATCATGGCTTGTTCTTCCTCACTGCAGCAGTCACTGGCCAGGTGGCCTTGGAGCAACACATCAGGGAAGTGGCCGTGCAAGAGGGAGATGGAGTCACCTTCCAGTGCAGCACGAGGGGAGACTGTATGAGCAGCTACATCATGTTCTGGTACCAGCAGGGGCCACGTGGCTCTCTGGACTGGATTTACAGGGACGGTGATGCCTATGGGGAAGGTTTCCAGGGTGGCTTTAAGGGAAGAGTGTTGAGCTCCCAGAACAGACTCACACTGCAGGTGCAGGCAGCCAAGCAGGGGGATGAAGCAGTGTATTACTGTGGTGCCTGGTGCACCGTGGAGCAGCTCTGCAGCACAGTGCTCAGAGAACCCCCTGCCAAGGAATACAGATCTCTCAGCATTTCTTCCCAGCAGCTGGTCACCACAGTTTGGTGTCACACAATGGCACGTGCAGGTGTCACATCCCGAATCAGGCAAGGGAGACTAGTGGCTCACATTCGTAAATCCCCAGTTGACAATGGTGAGACAAGTCTCAAAGTCCAGATATTTATTAGCTTCCCACAATGGACTTATTGGATACATGATAATTGGCTACGTATGTAACGAGTTGTGGCAAGCATTACAGCATGCCTTGTATTACTTCCTAGTAGTGAAGGAAAGGGGGAAAAGGAAAGGAGGGAGGTGAAGGGAATAGAGAAATAGAGATCTCCGGTCTGGGTTCCTGCATCGATCCCACCAGGGAGGGTTCCAGGAGGCATCTGTCTTCTTCTCTTCACTTCACTCTCTGGGTCCCCCCCACCTTTGCCCCCACGTCAATTTATACACCTTTGCCTTGGGTCAGTCCCCTAGGTCAACCCACATACCTACGTACCCCATGGATGGGGAGGGGTAAGGTGTTTCAAGGGATGATGTAATTAACATGATCTTGTTAGTCTCATTAGCATATTGAGGGGTCTTAACTTTACTATTCATCTTGTGGATAATGAAGCAAAGGTCATTCACCAGACAGATGCCCTTGGAACTTGACCAGGTGCCCCAGAGCAGAACCATCCTGTCTCCACAGGGCTCCCCCCTCCAGCTGCATCCTGTGGTACTGGGGCAGCCTTATCAGCTTCAACCTCCACACTATCCACCCTGCAACTACGAGTGTTGGACACATTCCTCAGCTCAGAGGGCCTCCACTCCCCCCCCATCATTTGTCTCTTTCTCAGGCTGTTTTTCTCAATCTTTGTTTCTCACAGGCCTCTTTCTTTCAGGTCCTATTTTTACAAATCCTCTCTCACATCCCACCCCTCCACCCCCCTCCGCCCCATGGCTCAAACCCTCCAAGTTCTTCTTTGACCACCGTGATCTGTACATTGGGAATAGGTACAGGGGAAAAAGAAGACAGAAGGTGAGAGAGCATACATCTAACTGCTGCAAGGCTTTGCATTAAAAGCAAGAATCCGCATAATATCCAAAGACCATATTTACAATCCATTTTCCCACCCCCTGAGTCCCGAGGATCCCAGTGATGTGACCCATGACATGGGGTTCCATCCATCAAACCAATCCGTCGGTCTCATTGCTTGAAACAGTTCTCTGGTCCTGTTGGCCATCTCCTTCATCTTGGCACGGGTCTCCTCTAGAGAGGTGGTGGCATTGTGGATGGCCATGCAGCACTCTCCCTCAGTTAGACTCGGCCTACTGCACACTGCGTGTTCCTTCAGCAACACCATCTTAGATGCCTGTTGGGTCTGCACACTTGTTTCCACAAAGGCACACCTTGTTCAATTACCTGGTACAAGCAATTGCTGAGTTGAATTTTCCAAAACTATCTGAGGTTACACAACCACATCAGCAGGTAACATGGCAGCTTCTAAGCCCAGGGCCAACTGTTGTTGCCAGGTATAGTAATGTGGATATCACACCCCACTGATTATGTGCCTGACATCACTAGGGCCCTCAAGCCCTCTTTGTTTTTGGTGTGAGGTAATGGTGTAGGTAAATAAAATCTTGAAGGGCACCTTGTTGTAAAACTGATAGAACATCTCAATCCAGCCATACTATAGAGATTCAAGTGAGAATACAATTTGATATTCAGGTACACAGAATCACAGTATCACCGAATCATCTTGGTTGGAAAAGACCTTGAAATCTCCAGTGCAAACATTAACCTCACACTGACCGTTCTCTGTGGGAACTGAGGCACAGACTCTCCTTTGAAGTGCAGAAGGAAAATCCTTTATTATTACAACGGTACATACTCATGCTCTCACTATGCTCTCGCTCCCTTAGCTCTCACTTCATGATAAGCCAATCAGCAAGTAGACAGTCATCAACCCTCTCTCCCAAAAACCAGTTCCATACTTTCTCTGAGCTGACTTATCTTTCTTCCATGACCTGCTTCTCCTCCAAACCTTGCTGCTTCTCTGGGCCAGCACAGAGCAGAGCTGACACTTCTCCAAGCCAGCACAGGACAGAGCTCCTGCCTGGCTCACCAAGCAGAGTTCTCTCAAGCAGAGCTCTGCACCTTCACCAAGCTCCCCAAACAGAGCTCTCTGGCTGAGCTGACCAGCTGATGTCCATTTGGCTCTTAAATATAGAATCTCCCACAGCTGTGCAGGGCTGACAGGCCAATGCCAGCTCACCTCTTCATTATTTACCAGTAACACATGATTTGACTCTTAACATATTGAATGTTCCACAGCTACACAGAGCTGACACTCCCACAGATCTCAACTCCACCAGATCTTTCAGCAACTTTTCAACCCAACTCTTAAACACCTCCAGGGATGGGGACTCCACCACTACCCTAGGCAGCCGATTCCAACACCCAGCAACCCCTTCGGGAAAGAAATACTTCCAAATATCCATCCTAAACCTTCCCTGGAGCTACTTGATGCCATTCACTTGTTACTTGGTTCAAGAGACTCATCCCCACCTCTCTGCACCCTCCTTTCAGGGAGTTGTAAAGGGCGATGAGGTCTCCCGTCAGCCTCCCCTTCTCCACACTAAACCCCCCCAGTTCCCTCAACTGCTCCCCATCAGACCTGTGCTCCAGATCCTGCACCAGCTTCATTGCCCTTCTCTGGACACGCTCGAGTCATTCAAAGGCCTTTCAGTAGTGAGGGATCCAACACGCTTTGCTGGGTAAAAACCTGTCTGGATGGCCGGGCCCAAAGAGTTGTGGTGAATGGATTTAAATCCAGTTGGCAGCCGGTCACGAGTGGTGTCCCCCAGGGCTCGGTTTTGGGGCCACTCCTGTTGAACATCTTTATTGGTGATCTAGATGAGGGGATCGAGTGCACCCTCAGTCAGTTTGCAAATGACACCAAGGTGGGTGGGAGTGTTGATCTGCTCGAGGGTAGGGAGGCTCTGCAGAGAGACCTGGCCAGGCTGGAGCGATGGGCTGAGGCCAACTGGGGGAGTGTGAATAAGGCCAAATGCCGGGTGCTGCCCTTGGGCCACAACAACCCCCAGCAGCGCTACAGGCTTGGGGAGGAGTGGCTGGAGAGCTGCCAGTCAGACAGGGACCTGGGGGTGTTGATTGACAGCCGGCTGAACATGAGCCTGCAGTGTGCCCAGGTGGCCCAGAAGGCCAATGGTATCCTGGCTTGTATCAGCAATAGCGCAGCCAGCAGGGACAGGGAAGGGATCTTACCCCTGTACTCGGAACTGGTGAGGCCATTTTGAGTCCCTCACTACAGAAAGGACATTAAATGACTCGAGCGTGTCCAGAGAAGGGCAACGGAGCTGGTGCAGGGTCTGGAGCACAGGTCTTATGAGTAGGGGCTGAGGGATCTCGGGGAGTTTACTCTGGAGAAGAGGAGGCTGAGGGGAGACCTCATGGCCCTCTCCAACTCCCTGAAAGGAGGGTGCAGAAAGGTGGGGATGAGTCTCTAATGAAGTAACAAGTGCCAGATGAAGAGGGAATGGCCTCAAGCTGCACCAGGCCAGGGTTAGACTGGATATTTGGAAGTATTTCTTTCCTGGAGGGGTTTTTGGGCGTTGGAATGGGCTGCCCAGGGCAGTGGTGCAGTCCCCATCCCTGGAGGGGTTTAAGAGTTGGGTTGACAAAGCGCTGAGGGATCTGGTGGAGTTGAGAACGGTCAGGGTGAGGTTAATGGTTGGACTGGAGGATCTTCAAGGGCTTTTCCAACCTTGATGATGCTGTGATTCTGTGACACAGAAGGAGAGAATGAGGGAACTGGGTTGGTTCAGCACAGAGAAGAAAATGCCATGGGGGATTTGTCAATGTGCTGTGCAGTCTCCATTCCTGAAGATCTTCAAAACTGAACTGGACAAGGTTGTGGGCAGCCTACGGTCCCTAACCCCAGTAGGCAGCTGAGCCCCACACAGCTGCCTGCGTAGTCACCCACAATGAGATGGGGGAGGGAATCAGAAGGGTAAAAGTGAGAAGACTTGTGTGTTGAGATAAAGAGACTTTAATAGGTAAAGTCAAAGCTGCACGCACAAACCGAGCAAACAAAGGAATTCATTCTCTACTTCCCATTCAAAGTAGACTTTTCCAGGCCTTCATGAGGCATAACAGTTACTTGGGAAAGACAAATGTCATAACACCAAATATCGCCCTTTCACCCAGATTTTATTCCTTCACATGACTTCATGCAGTACGGAATATCTCTTTGTGTGGTTGGGGTCAGCTGTACAGCCGGTGGGCAACATGAGAAACAGAGATGGCCTTGATGCTGCATAGGTGCTATTCAGCTGTGGGAATTAAGAATTAGTGGTTAATAAAATGTAAACTGATCTTAAGGTTAGAAGAAAGATGGTGGGAAACTGAGGCAGCACCATATAACACCACGTTGGGAGAAAAACAGCAGTAAAAAACACCCCCTGCAGAGTGTGGTGAGCATGTGAGCAATAAACAGGCAGAACCTGAAGGACACTAGGATGTAAAAGTAAAAACAAACCTATGTAACCAGGTGGGAATAAATTGGGAGCTGGCAGAGAGTGCAGTGGCATTTGCTCTTGGCAATGCCCCCCCTTCAACAAACTGGTGTGAGTTTGTCATTCTTCTGCACGTCGCCCTGATCCCGGCTGCACCGAGACTGACAATTGCTGCCCCGCGTGAGCTGTACAGAAAATTGAAGAAGACGGTGGCATGCTCATATGCGAAGGAGGAAGGTGGTGTCCAGACTACAATATTCATTCCGCTGGTAAGTACCAGGGTGCAGTGCCCGGCTTTGGGAAAGCTGCCGGCACACGAAAGTACAGAAGGGGTTTTCTTCTTTAACTACCGGACAGCAGCGCCTGGCTGGGGGAAGCTGCTAGCATACGGTTTTTCTTCTCTTTCTCTTAAATCATAAGGGGTTTTTTCTTTCTTTCTCTTTTTCTCTGTTTCTCATAGATCATGGGGTCAGGGATTGCTAAGGAACAAAAGCACTATATACAAGTTCTAAAGCAGTTATTGAAGACTGGCCAATATTCAGTGACAGATGATCAAGTGCATGAGTTACTGCACTGTATCTAGTTGTATTATGTAGTATTGTAAATGGTTCCCGGTCACAGAACTTTTCATTTAGCACAACAGTGGAAGGTTGGACAAGAGTTTAAAACTGATGAAGACCTGGGGAGTGCATTTCTGAGCTCTGTCGTCCTTACACGGCCAGTGATTTACATGGCTTTACACCCACTGACAGCAGAAATACCAGAACCTGTCAGTACCTCATCCCGACAGGGGAAAGAACTAACTCCTACTACCCACGCCGGCAGAAGCAAGCGGGGATGAAAAGGTTAAAGATGAGGAATTACAATCTGTACCTTCTGATTTTCCACCTCCCCCACTGGAGGCATTCCCAGTACAGATTCAGGGAGGAGGATCTAGGCTAGAGACATTTTTGGGGCAGACACTAAAAAATGGGGACCCTGTGGTGTTTCTGGTATTTTTAAGGTCCAGCCAGCAGCCACGGCATGAGCCACGGCCATCCCAGGTTTTTAAAGAACTGCGTAAAAGCATTAATGAGGACGGGCTTCAAAACTCATTTACAACAGGCAGACTGGAGGCGATCGCTCATGGGTATCAATTGGTCCCATGGGATTGGCTGGCTCTTATAAAACCGGTATTAACGCCAGCACAGCATATTCCATCAGGAAAACCGAGTGTGTAGATCCCTGTACTGAGCATTCGCGCCCCCCCACCTGCCAGCGCGGCGTTGGCAGCAGCGGCCTCAGGCCTCCCCGCGCCCCCCCCACTGCAGGGCAACTGCCTGCGGCCGAGCCCAGCACCGCGCCCCCGGCCCGCGCCCACCCGCCTCCCCCGAACACCAAAAGCAGCAGTTTTTATAGAAGATGCTGACACTGTGATGCGGCGTCCCTTGTCTGTCACCAGGAGAAATAAACTGATTAAGGCTGCCCCACTGGCATATAAAAATGTAATCATGACTCTTTTGATTAATAAGACAGGAAATCCCCTTTGTAATGTGGTAGAAAAAATACAGCAGCTGGGTGACCTTGGAGAGTGGGGCCCCCGAGGGAGTGCAGGGAATCGAGACACTGGAGACAGCCCTCAAGGCAGTGAAAACAGGAGTTGTCCGAAGGAAATGCTTATGGCTTTGTGAAAAGATGACATGTCTCGTGAAAAAAATTGATGGTGTTCCAAGTGACCAGCTGTGGCGAATATATACACAGAGAGGGCTGAATAAACCTCGCAAGAGAGTGCAGAGTTCTAAAACCAAGGATCCAGGGACAGGTCAGCCCATGGCGCCCCTTCTCGAACCTCAGCGGGCCCCTCCATCTGCCCACGGAGGGCCCCCGTGGGGGGATCAATGGTTCCGGGGGTGAGAGAGGATTGGGCACCGTTTTCTGACTTGTACCCTCTGCAGGAGGCAAGGGAGGGGAATCAATATTATGGTCCCCACAAACTGTAAATGCCCTGATTGATGCTGGAGCGGAAGTTTCCTTAATATATGGGAATCCCAGGAAATTTAAAGGACAACCTGTGATTATCACAGGTTTGGAAGGAAAATAAATTGAAGCTGTACAAACATAAATAGAAATAAAAATAAGAAATCTCCCAAGACGATTATATCAGTCATGATTGTCCCCATTCCTGAATATATAAAAGGTATAGACATTCTAAAAGGACTAATTTTAAATCATTCTGATGGTCAGTCTCTGGAGTTAAACCCTCCATTAGTGCCAGACCTGTCACAGTCGGGAGAGTAAAAATGTCTCCTGTGCAGATTCCAGCACAGGAGCAATACAGAATTCTGGGAGATGAAGAGATGAAGAGATATCACAGACAATTAAAGATTTATGAGATGTAGGAGTTTTAAAGCCAACCACCACAGCTTGGAACAATCCGATACGGCCTGTCAAGGAAAGTGACGGATCCTGGGGAATGACGGTGGATTTTAGAGACGGAAGGCGGCAGATTTATTTTGCAGCAATGGGGGATTCGGCATAAGACAGGTATTGCTCATAACCCCACAGGACAGGCAACAGTCAGACATGCACATGCTACACTAAAAGCCTTCATTTTAAAACAGAGAAGGGGGAATTCTCTGGACACACCACATAATCAACTGGCGATGGCTTTATACACTCTTCATTTCTTAACCAGAAATCGTTTTGCCTCGGCCGCAGCAGAACGTCATTTTAGCACCACAACAGACTCTATAATTAAACCACGGGTCTTGTATAAGGATCCCGAAGGAGACCCGACCTGGAGAGGGCCAGTGGATCTGCTGGGGTGGGGACACAATGCTTGTGTTTTATCGCCCACACGTCCTCGGTGGATACCGGCAAGGAAAGTCAAGCCATACCGTGAGCTGGAAGGAGCAACCCTCCAACCCGATGCCACAGACCCCTCGACTGACGGTGCAGGAATAGACACGCAGGCTACGTTCCCCTGGGAACCCGGCGACTGCAGCTCTCACTTGGCGGAGTCTGAAACAGCTACAACAGAAGGCAGAAGGCACAGTGGCAGCGGTGGGATCCTGATGTACCAGTAGCAATAACAACACACGATGAACTGGAGGAGCTTGGCTTCCTCCTCGAGACACAGAGAATCAGTCATATCATCTGCATGTGGCCAATATAACGTTGTATGCGGATGCCCCCCCTGTGTGCGTGTCCACAGGAGGAGGGGGTGCGTGTGTGCAGCCACAACAGCACCTGCAGTTTGGACCGTCTGTGCAACTCATCCGTATACTTTGTTGGCTGGAAAAGAGGCAGGAATAGGATGAAATGCTTGTAGGTTCTGTGCCAATTTCCCACCACTGGGTACTTCATTGCTAAGTAAAACTGCACTCCATCAGCTCCAACGGAAGCAATAGTACTGGCCGATATCAGATCTTCATCACAGAGCCTCAATATTTTAGTTGTCTATCCACAGCCAATGTATCTAGCCACAAGCTTACAGGAATTTTTTCCTTTGAGATGTAGATCTGAATTTGTAGTGTTAAGGCCTGAATAACAGGCCTGAAACAAGTTGACTTACAGATGAACTTTATAACTAAACATTATCCATTATTAGTTTTTGTTAATTAGTAAAATCTGTATTACCATTAGCATTAATTATTAGTATTTGATCATTAACAAAATATATAGGCTTAGTAGTGTCTACTGAAAGATGTAGCTTGGACAAAATGCAGTTATTAATAAGGATGAAATGTTGTGAGAATGGGTATCCAACTTTCTCTGTTCAGCAATGTTAAAGATTATGAATCCAAGTGTTTGACCTTGTTAGAAACTCCCTTGATTTTCCTCCCCGAGGCCTGGCCAGGCTCTGGGTTGAATCCAACAGGAGGAGGAAACCAGATGTTTCTGCTCAAAGAAAAGTGCAAGTTATTTTGGCTTGCTGATTTGGATAGATGAGGCTGGACCCGCTTGCAGCGACTTTGGCTGCCTCACCTACGCATGGACGCACCGCGTGGGATTTCCCACGTGCAGGGAAAGGCTCAACAAATCCTCGCTGCAACCGGGGCTGCCCAGCGCCTGCGGATCTGGATATTAATACCCCATTGTGTAGTAAAGATTAGGTGCATTGGCCTTGTTCTATTATACATAGTAATAAGCAAGTGACCTATTCTGTACTTTTCTTACTGCTTATTTTTGTAGTCCTTAGTTATATCCTTTGACTATTGGTAGTGAAATCAGCCTACTCTTTTCACTCAGGGGTCTGAGTTTAACTGGCATCCTCGAAATTAGTGCATGGTGACATCATGAGAGAGTCAGGCAAAAGTTTATCATGGCTCAACCCTTGGCATTAATTTGCAGGTCTGAACCTACGGATGTGGGTTTTAGCAGGCCTGGGATGTTTGATTTTTTTTACAGGATTTGCAATCCTGCGACACGTATGACGCCTCCTGTCCACAGTGACAAAGGCCCAACTGAGACTGATTGCAATGATCGTCATGGAAACGAAGCTACAAAACAAAAGAGGGAGAGATGTGGGAATTAAGAATTGGTGGTTAGCAAAATGTAAACTGATCTTAAGGTTAGAAGAAAGATGGTGGGAAACTGAGGCAGCACCATATAACACCATGTTGGGAGAAAAACAGCAGTAAAAAACACCCCCTGCAGAGTGTGGTGAGCATGTGAGCAATAAACAGGCAGAACCTGAAGGACACTAGGATGTAAAAGTAAAAACAAACCCATGTAAACAGGTGGGAATAAATTGGGAGCTGGCAGAGAGTGCAGTGGCATTTGCTCTTGGCAATGCCCCCCCTTCAACAAACTGGTGTTTGTCATTCTTCTGCACATCGCCCAGATCCTGGCTGCACCGAGACTGAAATTCAGCAATAGATAAAATATCGGGGTGTTATCAACATGGCTTTGGTCAGCAAATTTGCGGCTGCCCATACAGGCTACTATGAAGGAAATTAAATCCATCCCAAAGAGACCATTGAACCTGCTCTTGTCCATGCTGCTTGGAGCAGGAGGTTTAAGCCACACCTCTTGCAGAGGTCCATTACAGCCTCAACTCTTCTACTATCCTACGAACAACAAGGGCTCCTCTAGTACTCCCCTTCCTTATACTCATTCTGGGGAGCCTGAAAGGACAGCATCAGGCCTGATGGGCAGCCAGAGCTTTGAAGAGGCAGCTTTGGGGGCTGGAAATGCTTTGGGAGTGCCCTTGTATCCTGCTTAGGGGGAAGACCTCTAGTCTCTCCTCCTCACCCCATGCACTGCCAACGTGTTCCATGTACCCCCTGCAATTCCCTGGCAGGGCCCTTTGGGTGGCTGTGAGGGACAAAGGGAGGGCCTCTGCCACTCATTTCCCAATGGAATTGCATCCCATCCCCTGCACTGTCTCCAGGAGCCCTGCCCCCAGCACCAGGCTGTGGCCAGCAGTTGGCCTCTCTGTCTCCAGGAAGCAGCCAGTCACCTGGGCCAATGGGGCTGCATGTTCTTGCTCATCCTTCCAAAGCCAGGCTCTGGGTTTGGCTACGGGGTTGTACAACCCTGTCACATGCGCAGGGACCTGTGTCTGCACTTTCAGAGAACAACTCTAAGACCGAACTGAAGACTAAACACCAGAAATACAGCAAACATGCCCAAGCTGAAGAGCTCTCCTGAGTCCTCTGGGTGCTACTTTTTTACCCACCCATGTTACATTTGTATCACTTGTGCATTTCTCTCTTGAGTTCCAGCACTGAAACTTGTAGCCAGAAGAGGACACCGAGTTTTCCTGAACATTCTCATAAAAAGCTGTTTCTGGAAGTCATCAGGGGAGGAGCAAAGTCTGAATGTCAGTCTTCCCCTTTGCTCTGGCCCATATCAGCCACAAAGCCCTGAATGTGCCTGTGAGTCTTTCCCAGAATCACAGAAAGGTGGAGGTTGGAAGCCACCTCAGGAATTCATCTGGCCCAAGACCCTGCTCAAGCCGGGCCACCTACAGCCCGTTGCCCAGGCCCATCTCCAGACAGCTTGTCAATCCCTCCAAGCATGGCCACCCAACAAGCTCTCTGGGCAACCTGTGCCAGTGCTTGGTCACCCTGAGAGTGAAGTAGGGTCACATCAGGCTGCACATTGTCCCTTGCCCTGTCACTGGGCACCACTGAAAAGAGCTTGGCCCGGCCTTCCCTGCACCCGCCCTTCCTGTGTTTCAGCTCCTGCTGGGATGTGCCCTGAGCCTTCTCTTCTGCAGGGTAAACAGTCGCAGCTCTCTCCTGGAAGAGGTGCTCCAGCCCATGAGCCCCTTCGTGGCCTTCGCTGGCCTCTCTCCTCTTTGCCCAAGTCTCTCGTGTAGTGGGGAGCCAAGAAGTGGAGGCGGTAGTCCCGGGGTGAGCTCAGCAGTGCTGAGCAGAGGGGAAGGATCAGCTCCCTGAGCCGCTGGCCAGACTTTGCCTGATGCAGGCCAGGCCACCATGAACCTTCTGTGCCGCAGGGGCACATCGCTGCCTCCTGGACAAGTTGTTGTCCAGCAGAAGCCTCGGGGCCTTTGCTGCGAATGTGTTTTGCATGTGGGCAGCGCCCAGCCCGCCCTGGAGCACGGGCTTGTTCCTGGCCGGCGGCGGGACGTTGCTCTTCCCCTGGCTGAAGCGCAGGAGGCTCCTGTCAGGCACTTCTGCGGCTGTCGCGGTCCCTCTGGATGGCAGCACAGCCCCGGTGTGCCCCGGTGCCCGCGGGCAGGGCCGGGGGTGAGGCCAGGGCGGGCTGGGGGCACGGGGAGGGGCCTGCGAGGGGATGTGCGGGCCGACAGCCCGTCCCTGGCGCTGGGGCCGGAGCCGGCGCCGGGGCCACAAGGGTCCCAGCTGCGCCCGGCCGAGGCGCCGACCCCCTTGGGCAGGGCTCGGCAGGGCGAGCAGGCGGGCCAGCGCCGGAGCCGCGCTGGGAGCCAAGGGCCAGGAGCCTTCGTGTGCCGGGGCGCCGCGCTCCTGCTGTGCCGCCGGCCCTGCCCCGCGGCCCTCCCCGCGCCCCCCCTGCTCCTGCCGCGAAGGGGCCGCGGCCCCGGGGCGCCGGGGCGGGGCTGTTGTGGGCGGGCACAGGCGTCGGCGCTGCCCCGGCGAGGGGCCGAGGCGGCGGGGCGGGCAGGAGCGGGCCCGAGCGCGGCTCCGCTCGGCTCCTCGGCGGCCCCGGCCGGCCCCGGCGCGGCAGGGCATGATGGCGCCCGGGCTGGGGCCGTGGCTCCTGGCCTTGGCCTTGGCCGCGGGGCCGGCAGGTGAGCGCCGGGCGGGGAGGGCAGCGAGCCCGGGGCTGCGGAAGGAGGCGGAGGCCGAGGCGGAGGCCAGGGCGGCTTTGGGGCCGCGGCTCGGGCCGGACGGGCGGCAGCAGGCGCGGCTCAGCCCCGGGGAGGGCAGGCGGGCGTTGGCCCGGGCGCGGGGCTTGGCCGGGACAGAGGCGGGTGGCGGCTGGCGCTGTGCCGGCCCGGGGGGCTTTGCCGGGGCGGCGGGGGAACGGCCTCGGGCCGTGGGCGCGCCCTGCCCGGCTGCCTGCGCTCTCCGTCCGCAGGGGTGTGGGCGCAGCTGAGGCTGCTGGAGGCCGGCGGAGGGCTGCGAGCGCCCGGGGACTCCGTGCTCCTCTCCTGCCGCGGGGCCGGCTTCGACTTCGGCAGTTACAACATTTGGTGGTACCGTCAGAGACCCGGTGACAGACTCGAGTGGCTGTCCTTCATCAGCTCTGATTCGTCTCTCATTCAGTACGGTCAGTCAGTAGAGGGTAGAGCGACAGTGTCCCGGGATAATTCCCGGTCCGAGTCGTCGCTGTCGCTGCGTGCCCTGGGCCCCCGGGACTCTGCCCGCTACTTCTGTGCCGTTCGCACGGGGACAGGAAATCCAGCGGAGCTTTAACACAAACCTGCTGCCAGAGCCACTCGCCTGCTCCGAGCGTGGCATTGCAAGAGAGAAGGGAGGAGTGGACGGCAGAGCCGTGCTCACGGCACGGTCCTTGCCCACCTTGTGGCTCGGGGTAGATGGGGACTTGGGGTCAAGGCCTCGCAGCAGCAGCGCTGTTAAGGGCAAACAGCCAGGTCAGCTGGAGCGCAGCCGGACGGGGTGTGCAGGCTCCCTGCTGAGGGGGAGTCCCCACACTTCTGTGGGTGTATCTGTGTGTCCTTGGAGGGCTGGCGGCCCAGGGCAGGCTGGGCTGAGGGGCCCTGGGGGACTGCATGTACCTCTCCTGCTGAGGATCCAGACCGATGGTCAGTTATTGTAAGATCTCGTCATACCGGCATACACACAGCTCCACGTTCAAATGGGTCACCTTCAGGAACAATAATTCTTCCCATCTCTTCTGCAATGCCACAGTGGGTGGATGAGGCAGCACCTGCTGGGACAGGTCCTGCGTGGTGGCATCTGTTGCTCTACGTGTCCCACATCCCCAGGACTCCACCATCGGCACTTCTTTGCGGTCCCCATGGGGACACAAATGCCGTGGTGGGGCTCAACACCCTCTCCATGCTCACTCCCACAGCACAGCAAACAGGCCAGCCTGGCCCCGGGCTGGGATACCCTCCAGCCATGGGGTGCGCTGCCAGAGAGCCCCAGGGCAAGAGCTGTGCTTCGGAGCCTCTTGGGAGGCTTTGGTTGCTCTGCTCAGGGGTGAGCCAGGCAGGCAGAGCTCTGCCTTCCCTCTGCGTATTGCCGTCTGCCTGGTGATCCCCAAGGGCACACTTGGGCATCCCTGGCTTTGCCCCAGCATGGAGAGTACAGATACTAGATTGGTCAGGGGAGGGGATCCTCATTCCATCCCATTTTGAGGCCAGTGCTGGAAATAGATACCCTGGCTCCCGGGGTCGTTCACAGGCCAGTGAGAGAGCACATGAAGTGAGAGATAATGGATTCCAGGTAGAATGTATTTCAGCCGGCAAGTTGGCTTCAATGGGGGCCCCACTTAAATGCCTCTATGCAAATGCACAGACCATGGGTACCAAGCGAGAGGAGTTAGAGATGTGTGCACATCTACAGGTTATGATGTTATAGGTATCACTGGGACGTGGTGGGATGGCTCCTATGACTGGAGCGGAGGTCTAGATGGGTATAGGCTCTTAAGGAAAGATACACAGGGAAGAAGAGGAGGGAGTGTTGCTCTTTATGTTAATGACCAGCTGGAATCCTTGGAGCTTGACCTGGGGATGAATGAGGAACAAACTGAGAGCTTATGGGTGAAGGTTAAAGGAAAGGCAGGGGAAGGGGATATCATAGTGGGGATCTGCTAGAGGCCAGCCGACCAGGATGTCCGAGTAGATGAGGCCCTCTATAGACAGATAGGGGAGGCTTCACATTCACAAGCCCTGGTCCTTATGGGAGACTTCAATCACCCAGATACCTGTTGGAAGGATGGGACAGCAGGGCACCAGCAATCCAGGAGGTTCCTGGAATGCATTGATGACAAATTCCTTCTGCAGGTGGTAGAGGAGCCAACAAGAAGGGGTGCCATGCTGGACCTTGTTCTCACCAACCAGGAGGGGCTGGTGGATAATGGGAAGCTGAAGAAAGCCTTGGCTGCAGCGACCATGAAACGTTAGAATTCATGATCCTCAGGGCATCAAGGAGAGTGTGCAGTAAGCTCACCCCCCTGCACTTCAAGAGAGCAGACTTTGACCTGATGTCTCCTGTCCTGTACAAGGGTCCTGGTGCAGTACGGGAGCAGCGGTGGAGGTGGGAGAGAAGGGAAGCCCCACAGTGTGATCCTTCAGTGAAGGTGCTTGTTTGCCATGGGGCAGCTCACAGTTCTTTGCCAGTGAGCAGCAGCCTAATGCGAGAGGTCAGGTGAGGTGGAGAGCACCTGGAGGGAGGCCACAGGTTCCCTGCTGCCATCCTCAGTCCACTGGGACTGTGTCCGTGTGTCTTTCCAGAGAGGCAGGCCCAGGTACAGCTTTTGGAGGCTGGGCAGGGCTGAAAGCAGCCTGTGGCAACACACAGCTCTCCTGCCAAGCCTCTGCTTTCAGACTCAAGGCCTGTGACATCCTGTGTTTCTGGCAGGCACCTGGGTGCACAATCAAGTGGGTCTCCTTTATCAGCAGCTCCTGGGACACTGCAAAGAACTATGGGGTGATAGTGGCTGAGTGAGGCAGCTCCTCCTGGGAGAACAACTCAAGCAAGATGTCTCTGTCCCTCCTGCCCTGCACCTTCAGGAAGCTGCCTGCTGCTTCTGTGCCATTCTCACAGGGCCAGGACACGCGTCTGCAGCAGCACAAACTTCCTGCCAGGGACCATCCCCTTCACCCTGTGCACTCCCACCCCAATGGAGAGGGCAGAGCTGCAGAGCTCAACCTTCTTTCCGTGTACAGGTGAGCAGGGAGGCAGAGGAGGGCCCTTTGATGGAGCAGATCCCACGCTCCCAGGACGAGCTCTGAGCAAAGCGCATGGTGTTTTGCTGATTAAGGATCCCAATGAAAGTCAGACACCAGAGTGGAAAGAGTAGGGGTATGTTACTGGGGATGACTAAATAATGTAACAGAGTAATGCAGAAAACATACAGTAGGAAAAGATGAATAATACACTTAAAGCAAACAAATAGGAAAATACAGGGTGAAATCATTACCACGAGAGAGAGAGAGAATAGTGATTAAGATAGATCCATCACCACTTGCACCCGTTACCATCACCCAGATCCTCAGTCGCTGGGCAGCCCCAGTTACAGCGGGGATTTGTTGAGCCTTTCCTAGCAAGTGGGAAATCCTACGTGGTGTGTCTACCCGTAGGTGAGGCAGCCAATGTCACTGAGAGCGGGTCCAGCATTATATACCAAAAATCAGCAAGCCAGAATAACTGGCACCTTTGCTTTGAGCAGAATCATCTGCTTTCACCCTCCAATTAGATTCCCCCAGGGCCTGGCCAGGGCTCAAGGAGGAAGCCAAGGGAGTTTCCCTGCTTATCTAATTTATTGATGAGCAAGGTCACACACCTGCTCCCAAGGCCAGACAGCTGGCTCCATGCCCTTGGTAACTTGCCCCTGCACAAAGAAGGATGAAGATATATTCAGGATAGACATGTTTTATGATACCTCAGCTACATCTTTTAATAATGAACAGACATATGGCACTAATGACTACATACGAAGTTAGCAGCTTCGGCTCGGGGCCTGTTGTTCAGGCTTCAATACTTCAACACTTGAGCACTTTTTACATCAGCACGGGTGGTTTGTTATAACCTGGTACAACACCTACTAGCACAATGGCTATCAGTTATAAAATATACAGGAGTCATCTATAGGTCAGCTCTGGCTTGGGCCTGTTGTCGAATCCCAAGCACTTCACATGGTGAGATGGAGGTTTGTGGGGCCGGGCTCACAGGATCCCTCCTGCCTTCTCCAGGCCCCTGTGACTGTCCATGAGCAGCTGCAGGCATGCGAGCCCCTGCGGCTGGCCCACGGCCCAGGGTGCAGGAGCTGGTGGGGAGTGTTGGCAGGCCTTGGGAGAGTGCAGCCATCACTCCCCGCCACGGGCTGATCCCAGCAGTGCTGCAGACAGGTCCTGCCGCCCACCCCTCCTCCCCTCCTTAGCAGGCCCATGTACAGGCTTCACCTCTAATGGGGCTGTTTCCTGTAAGATTTCCTGGTTCCACACAAGCCCTCACGGGTTGCTGTGCTGGCTGCAGTGAAGCCCTGTGGGAGCAGCCCTGCTCTGCTTTCAGTCCTGTTTCAGGGGTTTCTCTGCTTCTCCCACTCCTCCCCCTCCTCCTTGTCATGGACACGAGTGTCACAGGCCAGTTTGGTACCAAGGGTACAACACACCAGCGAGGACAAAGACAAGGAGAAGTGCAAAGGGACGGTGCTCTGTGAGAGGTGCCCATGTTTCCTGGAGTCGGGCAGGGCTCTGTGAGGGGCAGAAATGGGCTCTCGTCCCTCCCAGCTTGGCAGGGACAAAGGGACACTGTCCCCCATGCAAGATCTACCCTCCTCCCATGGGGAGGTGATAAAAGCTGAATATTGCTGGGGATGGAGGGGAAAGAAATGGGGTTTCTCTTTCCTATGAGCCCTGCATTCTGGTGCCAGGGCTATTCCTGAGCCAGACCTGGCAATGCTTGTTTCAGAGCAGCCAGATGCATACGTTGACATAAGGAGGCTGTGTGCTGTTATTTCGGCCACGTGCTGTGGCGTGTGCCCCTGCCAGCCCAGCATCCCACGTCTACACACCGGGCAGTGCTGCTAAGGCAGCTGTTTGCAGTCTGGCAGCTGCAGGTGCCAAGGTGTGGATTTGCTTTGCCAGCAGCAGAGCGACCAGTTGTGAGCGGGGCTTTCAGAGTCTGACTGTGCCGAGGATGTAGGGTTCCCCCTGCCAGCCCCAGCACTCCAGACAACTCTCACTTCACGCAATGTTCCACATACTGGCAGTGAGCTGCCAGCTGTAATTCTTACCTCTGCCCAGCTCTGCTCTTCCCTCAACCTGGGCTTGGGGGTGGTCGGGCCAGGGAGCTGTGCGGTGCAGAAAGTAGGGGAAGGCGGTACGAGAAGGGTCGTTTCCGCACTTTGTGCCCTGTCTGTGTGGGCAGGTGGTGGGAGTTGCCAGCTTCCATTTACCCCGCTATGCCCAGGCCAGTCGTGCTGGTGGTGTCACAGCTCCAGAGGTGTGGGATCACGTGTGCATGGGGTCATTGCCTGTCCCAGCTACGTGGATAGGGGCAGTGGAGGAGCTGGAGGGCTCCACACGGGAGAACTTACCATGCCCATGCAGCCCTGTTTCCACAGAATGGTTGAGGCTGGAAGGCAGCTCTGGAGTTCATCTGGTCCAACTACCCCACTCAAGCAGGGCCACCTACAGCCAGTTGCCTTGGAGCATGTCCAGATGGCTTTTTAATATCTCCAAGTGTCACCAAAACGGGATAAAAGAACTTATCTACATCTCATTGGTGTTGATATCAGACACTCTTTTAATAACCTCCGGGTGCGTAGGGGAGTCGTCTCACCAACAACGCACACCTAACTCGTGTAGCACGCTGATTATATAGGATACAGTAATACATAGTAATCAAGTTCTCATACATAAACATGATCATTCCCATTTTGGCTCACACAGCAATTTTAATATGCTTCGAGGCCCTTTCACAATGTAATTTTTGAGCACGTGGTCTGCAGGGCAATATATCGTCCTGACTGAACAGTCTCACAATGGTACCTCATCACCAGTCTTATTCTTTGTGTAGAAATGTGGTTAATGATTATCACTAGTCTGCATGGCCTCAGCCTGGGACTTTTAAAAGAACATTGTAGCAGCATAACTGGTTGTATAGTTACTCTAAATCATTCCTTATTTGAATCCAAATCATCAAAATACATTAAAATCAGCGCAAATTAATAAGAAATCAGTAACACAAGCATGGAGACTCCATAACCTCTCTGGGAAACCTGTGCCAGCGCTCAGTCACCCTCACAGTGAAAAAGTGTTTTCTGATGTTCAGGTGGAGCCTCCTGTGTCTCAGCCTGTTGCCATTGCCTCTTGTACTGTCACTGGGCACCACTGAAAAGAGCCTGGTCCCGTCTTCTCTGCACCCTCTCTTCATCTATTTCTAGGCATTGATGAGATTCTTTTGCCCAAGGTGAACAGTCCCAGCTCTCTCAGCCTTTCCTAATGGCAGAGATGCCCTAAACCCTCAATCATCTTTGTGGGCCTTTGCTGGATTCTCCCCAGTATGTTCCTGTCTCTCTTGTAGTGGGGAGCCCAGGACTGGACTCAGTCCTGCAGGTGTGACCTCACCAGTGCTGAGTAGGTGGGAAGGATCACCTACCTCAAACTGCTTGCAACACTCATCCCGGTGCCAGCCAGGAGACCATGAGGTGCCTCTGCCACTCTGCTGAGGTAACCTTGGGGGGCTGCCAGAGGCCCATCAACCTGCTCTCTCACCCCCTTCTGCAGTGGGACGAGGGGAGAAAATGGGATGAAAAAGCTCCTGTGTCAGAATAAAGGCAGGTAGATTGCTTCCAATCACAGGCAAAGAACAATGGGGGTGTGTGTGTGTCATTTACTGCATTGCCAATTACAAATATATTAGAATAGTGAGAAATGACAACAAAATTAACAGCACCCACCATCACCCACCACCCTGGGCCTCCCTCTTCTTCCCAGGCTCAACTTTCCTCCTTCCTTCCTGAGTGTTCTGCCTGCTCCCTGCCCCAAGCAGTGCAGGGAGATGAGGAAGAGGGATTGTGGTCAGATCATAACACTCTGTCTCTGCGATTCCTTGCTCCTGACCCTTTCCCCCTGCTCCAGTGTGGGTCCTCTCCTCGGGGGAGAGTCCTTCAGGAGAAGACTGCTCTAGTGTGGGTGCAACAGCTCCTGCCAGGAAACTTGCTCCTGTCTGGGCTTCTCTCCACAGGCCGCAGCTCCTGCCAGGCGCCTGCTCCAGCGTGGGATCTGCAGGGGCTGCAGGTTCCTTCAGGTCATCTCCACCTGCTGCAGCACTGGGCCGGCCCCGGGCTGCAGGGTGGGTATCTCCTGCAGCAGGCTTGTCTCTGGGCTGCACAGAGACAGCCTGCTTCCCCCCAGTATTCTCCATGCGCTGCCCAGAACTGCTTGCTGCCTCCAGGCTCCTTTGTTAGGATTAGCTGGCTGAGTTCATCCTGCAACAAGGGATGTGGGCAGCCCAGCACAGGCATGAAGGTCAGGAGATATGGCCAGTGCCGTGGGGCACAAAACATGCCTACACGGCTCCAGAGCACTTGTGGTGTGGATCCCTACGTCTCTGATGGGCAAGACTCCTCCTGATAGCACCACTACACTCCTTCCCTTGACCCACACACCACTGACCTTTTCTCACAATCCTGGAATTTGCAGGTTGCATGCAGAAGCTACCAGCCCTGTGAGTGAGAAAGGGAGAGCCTCTACCAATCTTTTCCTAACTGAATCCTTTCCCCTGCACTGTCTCCAGGAGCCCTGCCCCCAGCACCAGGCTGTGGCCAGCAGTTGGCCTCTCTGTCTCCAGGAAGCAGCCAGTCACCTGGGCCAATGGGGCTGCATGTTCTTGCTCATCCTTCCAAAGCCAGGCTCTGGGTTTGGCTACGGGGTTGTACAACCCTGTCACATGTGCAGGGACCTGGGTCTGCACTGATAGGGGCAATATAAACCATTGTAGTCAGAGAACATAAGAGAAAAGAACTTGCGCAAAGACAAGGGGTCTCCACATTGAGAAACACCAAGTGTCAATAAAGTTGCTAGGTTACTATCTCTCGGGTCTGAGCAGAGACTTCCTCTAACCCTTGAAGAGACATAGGTAAGAGATAAATCCCCCCGAATTCTGGTACAAGCTGACCCAGGGGTTCAGATAAGGAGCAGAGAACAACTGAGAGTGCGCAGAAGGACAAGGTGAAAAGTTCATTGGTGAGGAAGATGAGGTACTTCATCAACGAGACCCCCGCCCAGGAATTTACGACCACTGCCCAGGACCTGAGGAGCCCAGGAAGCATGTGCAGGAGGGAGGAACCTAATTACCATACGAAGCAGGGATAGATCATAAATATGTATAGGCGCTTCATAAATAAACAATACTTTGTACCATATAAGCAGGTCAAAGGCTACGGGAGGGCACGCACGCCTGTGGTGGAGCGATCCCCCGTGCGTCCAGCACTGAATAAACATACCTGCTTTACAACTACAAAGTTGTAGGGTTTTTTTTCCGCAAGTCATGCACCTGCAGAGAAGATATGTAAGACCCAAGAGAAGACCAAACACCAGAAATACAGCAAACATGACCAAGCTGAAGAGCTCTCCTGGGTCTTCTGTGTGCTACTTTTTTACCCACCCATATTACATTTGTATCACTTGTGCATTTCTCTCTTGAGTTCCAGCACTGAAACTTGTAGCCAGAAGAGGACACTGAGTTTTCCTCAATCCTCCTGTAAGTAACTGTTTCTGGAAGTCATCAGGGGAGGAGCAAAGTCTGAATTTCAGTCTTCCCCTTTGCCCTGGCCCATATCACCCACAAAGCCCTGAATGTGCCTCTGAGCCTTTCACCAAATCACAGGAAGGTTGTGGTTGGAAGTATCAGGTCCAAGCCCCCTGCTCAAGTTGTGCCATCTGGATCTTGTTGCCCAGGACCATCTCCAGGCAGACTGTGAATATTTCCAAGCATGAAGACTCCGTAACCTCTCTGGGCAACCTGTGCCAGTGCTTGGACACCCTCAGAGTCTAAAATGGTTCCTGGTTTTCAGCAGGAGCCTCCTGTGTTTCAGTTTGAGTCCGTTGCCTCTTCACGCATCACTGGGCACAACTAAAAAGAGCCTGGCCCCGTCTTCTTTGCACCCTCTCTTCAGGTATTTCTCTACATTGATGAGAACCCCCCAAGCCTTCACTTTTCTGTGGTAAACCATCCAACTCTTCTCTCTGCAGTCCCATAATCATCTCTGTGGCCCTTCACTGGCCTCTCCTCAGTCTGTCCCTGTCTCCCGTGTGCTGGGGGGACAGGACGTGGAGCCAGTACTCCAGGTATGAGCCCTCAAGTGCTGAACAGGGAGGGAAGGGTCACCTCCCTCCGCCTGCTGGCAACACCCCTCCTGATGCACCCAGGACACCATTAGCCACCTTTGTCCCAAGGGCACATTCCTGGGTCATGCTCAAGCTCTTGTCCACCAGAACCTTCAGCTCCTTTCTTGACAATGTGCTTACCAGTTGAGTAGCCCCCAAGCTTCCTCGGTGCCTTGAGATGTTCCTTCTCAGGTGAAGGACTTTGTCCTTCCTCTCTTTGAACTGCACGAGGTTCCTCTCAGCCCATTTCAACAGCCTGTTGAGGTCCCTCTGCACGGCAGCGCAACCCTCTGCTATATCAGCCAATCCTCCCAGCTTGGCATCACCTGCACATCTGGCGAGGGTGCGCGCTCTCCCATCCTCCAGATCATTAAGGGAGATGTCAAACAGGATCGGAACTGGCATTGACCCCTGGGGCACACCGTTAGTTGCTGGCCTCCAACTAGCCTGCGTGCCACTGAGCACCACCATCTGGTCCCAGGCCTGCAGACAGTTTTGGATGTGCCTCACACTTTGATCCCCCAGGCCAGACTTTATAAACTTCTCTATGAGGATCTTACAGAAGACAGTCCTGGAAGAGTTTCTGTAGTCATAGTAGCCAATAGCCAGTGCTCTGCTGTCGTGGTTTAAGCCCAGGGGGCAACTGAGCACCACACAGCTGCTCAATCACTCCTTCCCCCACCCAGGAAAATGGGGAGAACAAAATAAAACAAAAGCCTTGGGAATCAAAACAAGCACAGGGAGGGATGACTCACCCATTGTGGTCATGGGCAAAAAGATTTGATTTGGAAAACAAAATCAAATAAATATATTGGAATCCCACCAATCGAATCAGAGTGGATAGTGAGAAACACAACTACATCTTCAACACACCTTCCCCCACCCCTCCCTTCTTCCTCAGCTCAACTTTGATCCTGATTTCTCTCCCTCCTCCTGCCCCGCAGCAGTGTAGGGGGACATGGGATGGGGGTTGGGGTCAGTTCATCCCCCGTTGTTTCTGCCGCTCCTTCCTCCTCAGGGGAAGGACTCCTCATATTCTTCTTCTGCTCCCACGTTGGGGTCCATCCCATGGGTGACTGTCCTCCCTGAACATCTCCAACATGAGTCCTTCCCAGGGCCTGCAGCTCTTTCCAAACAGCTCCAGAGTGGGTCACTGCCGTGGGGTGCAGCCCTCCAGCAACAGACTGTCCCAGCACCAGCTGCCCTCAGAGTGCCAGCCTTCTCCAGGCACAGCCCCTGCTCCGGCATGGGGTCCTCCCCGGGCTGCAGGTGGCAACTGGTCTCCCAGTGACCTCCATGGGTGCAGGGCACAGCCTGCCCTCTCCCCACGGGCTGCAGGGGGTCTCTGCTCTCACACACCTTCCTGCCCTCCTCCTTCTTAAAGTGTCCTCAGGTTTTGCTTAGGTATTTCCCTCCCAACTCCTCCTCACATCTCCCCCTCCTCCTCTCAGGTTCCCCATCTTAAATACCTTATCACAGAGGTGCAGCCACCATCGCTAATTCACTCAGCCTTGGCCAGAGACGGGTCTGACTTGGAAACGAGGAAGCTTCAAGAATCTTCTCACAGGGGCCACCCCTGTAGCCCCTCCCATGCTACCAAAACCCCATCACACACAAACCCAACACACAGAGAAATCGTTTCCTTACACTATGGGCTGAATAAACTTAGCTCACCAAGCAGAGTTCTCTCAAGCAGAGCTCTCCACATTTACTGAGCTCCCCAAACAGAGCTCTCTGGCTGAGCTGACCAGCTGATGATGATTTGGCTCTTAAGTATTGAATCTCCCACAGCTGTGCAGGGCTGACAGGCCAATGCCAGCTCACCTCTTCATTATTTACTTGTGTGTGTCTATGTGATGCAGTAGGTCAGTGACTGTCTCCTCCTGGATTGCAGGGGGGGTCGTTCTCCCAGTCTCTGTCTTGTGGCTGAGGAGGCTGGATTCCCTCAGTACAACTAGTCTTGTTATTAATGCTTGAGGCAAAGAAGGCATTAAGCACCTCAGCCTTTTCCTCATCACTTGTTACCATGATACCTCCCCCATCCAGCAGGGTAGTACAATACATTAACGCTTGATTTGTGGAATCAGACCCCTCCAGCCAGTCTTTTATTCCTTCGTCCTGCTGTCGGTGGGTGTGGTGCTGGCAGGACCACATCCAGCTCTATGAGCCAGCACTGGAACTGGTTACATCCCCCAACCTGTTTGGTGTTTGCAAGCACCAGTGTGCAGCCCATGCACTATTATATGGGTGACTCAGAGGCTTTTCTAATTTGGGAGGCGATTCCCAAGAAGGTAACTTAAGGCACAGCTCCGGGTTAGCCTTCCGAGAAGTGGATGCATTAGAAGTCCCTGTAAAATGTCCTGGATATGGATACCATTGCTGATTGTAATTGATTGGCAAGGATTTATTCCACACCCAGCAGCTATGATGCCACAATTTCTCCCATATCACATTTCATGGAGCCTGATAGAAGATGTTGGGGCCTTGCCATATTCCTTTGACAGTGTTGATTTCTGCAGCCTCATCAATTCCCGAGATGTTTTGGAACACCTGGGTGAAATTTGCAGCTCCAGTGCAGTGAGATTGACTGGGTTCCTGGTGAATTTAAAGCCATCTCTGGCAGAGGGCGGGGATGTTATACATACGCCCGGGTAAGTGGGGTTCCAAATGGGCATGAATCCTCATATTAGGTCCCAGGCTAGATTGGGGGAGTCCCCCCATGGTCCCACCACTGCAAGGACATAATAATAATATAAGCAAATTACAAATAATAACTAGCCGATAATGCCTAGAACCATTGAAAGCTCCAAGAGTAACACAGGTGCCCCGTTGTCTGGGATCAGCGCCCTGTCACACAAATGTGTACATAACAAACCAATGATGGTTAGAAAGAAGGGACAATCCCATGCAGTTGATGCGGAATTCTTTCCCATGGGCATCAGTAGCCACCCACGAACAAATATCGATGGGAGCTTTTAGGGTTAGGGGTACTTGCCCCACGGTGGGCAAGTCTACTAGAACAGGTTGTCCAGGAGAATGGAGCAGGTTTGCAGGGTCTTTAGTCTCCTGTTTCCCAGCGAATATGGACGGAGGCTTAGGACAGAACGCGGTAAGTCGTGGGCATCCATTAATTCCCCACAGGCTCTTTACCCTCATTGCTGCATCTGGCACCTGTTGGGACCATCCCAGTTCGTGGGGTTTTAGGCCCCGCTTTAGAAGCTCCTTGGTGCATTCCACAATCCCATTCACTTGGGGATAGTATGGAATATGGAAAATCCACTGGATTCCTTCATCTATCTCTTACTCAGGCTATTGCTTGAAGGAAGAGGCAGTGAAGGGAGGTGTGGTTGAAGGGCTGAGACCATTTATGCTGCAGGAGGGTCTATTCTGGGAACTTCAGAGGTGTGTGGTGAAGTGCAGGTTAGTGGACATTGCCTGGGCTCCTGTCCTGCCCGGCCCAGTTTCTCCTCCGAGGCCTGGTTGAAGAGCTATGGGGTCAGGGAGAGGCGGTGCGGTAGCTCACAGCAGTGCTGTGGGGGATGGAGCCAGGCTTTTAGGAAAGAGAGATCAGCATGGGGGACATTGTGGTGGGTGCCTGCTCCAGATCACCTGATGAGGAAGAAGCAGCAGACCAGTGTGATGGGCTGAGCTTAGCTGGCCACCAGGTGCCCACCAAGCCACTCTGTCAGTGCCCCTCCTCAGCTGGACAGCGAGAAGAAATACACTGAAAGGCTTGTGGGTCGAGGTAAGGACAGGGAGATGAGCCAGCAATTACTGTCACAGGCCAAACAGACTCGTCTTGGGGAAATTAATTTCATTTATTGCCAATCAAATCAGAGTAGGATAATGGGAAATAAGGACAAAGCCAAAACCAACTTCCCCCCAACCCTTCCTTCTTCCTAGGGTCACCTTCACTCCCAACTTCTCTACCTTCTCCCCTGAGCAGCACAGGGGGATGGGGAATGGGGGCTGTGGTCAGTCCATAACACAGTTTGACTGCCGCTCCTTCCTCCTCGTGCTTTTCCCCTGCTGCTGCACTGGGCTCCTCTCCATGGGGCCACAGGTCCTGCCAGGAGCCTGCTCCAGCGTGAGCTCTCCACGGGGTCACAGCTTCCTTCAGGGCACATCTACCTGCTCTGGCGTGGGGTCTCCACGGGCTGCAGGGTGGATATCTGCTCCACCATGGACCTCCATGGGCTGCACGGGGACAACCTGTGTCACCATGTTCTTCACCACGGGCTGCAGGGGAATCTCTGCTCTGGCACCTGGAGCACCTCCTCCCCTCCTTCCTCACTGACACTCAGCATGGGCTGGAGAAGGGGAAATCCTGCTTCACCATGTTTAAAGCCTTCTACAGTAAGCCAAAGGGTCTGGGTGGATGAGGAGAGAGGGGACGCTGTGCATTCTGAATTCAGTTACACTTTCTGCACTGACTTCCCCAGAAAGGGCAGAGACAAAGCTACTCACTGTGGACTGGAGAAGTGCTCAGTGACATGAACTGTGAACGGTGCTGTGGCAACTGAGGCACGGACTCTCAATGAAATTCAGAAAGAAAGAGAGTTAATTGTTACAGTGGTACGTACTTATGCTCTCGGATGCTTTCGGTAAAGCTCTTACTTCATAGTTATCAAATCAGCAATTAGACAGATATCAACCTTTGCTCCTATCACCATCAGACCACTCTAACACGCCCTGTGCAGACCAATCACCTTCTTATTCATGCGCTGTTCTTGTGGCAGTAACTTCTCACAGGTCAGCACTTTTCCCCAGCTCAGTGTTGCAGCTGGCCGCTGGTTTTCCCTGCCACTTTGGCACAACTCAGCAGCCTCTCATCTTTCTTCCAAGGCCTGTTCTTCCTCAAACCCCAGCTATGGCTCAGAGGCTGTGCAAGGCTGACCGGCCAATGCCCCCACATCTCCCCTCTCTTTGTTTTGTAGCTGCACCTGCAAGACTTGTTTCAAGGCTTTATCAATTAAGGGTTAGGCAAACTTCAAAAAACACAGCATACTCAAAATAGTTCCACAGAAGGCTAGAAACAATACAGCAGTTACAGTTACGAGTTAAAAAAGAGTAGGCTAGTTTCAGTACCCATAACTAAGGGATATGACTAAATACTACAAAAATAAACAGTAAGGAAAATAGGAAATAGCACACTTACCTAACGGGGTACTAACATTCAGATCCGCAGTTGCTGGGGAACCCTGGATGCAGCGAGAATTTAGAGTGCCCGTCCTCGCAAAGCGGAAATCCTACGCGATGCGTCCATCCGTAGGTGAGGCATCCAACATCGCTGCAGGCAGGTCCAGCCTCCAAATCAAGAGGCCAAAATAACTGGCACTTTTCTTTGAGCGGAAACATCTGATCTCATCCTCCTGTTGGGTTCCACCCAGAGCCTGGCCACCACTCAAGGGGGAAAACCAAGGGAGTTTCTAATAAGGTTAAACACTTGAGTTCCTAATTCTTAATATTGCTAAACAAAGGAAGTCGAATACACACATTCTTACAGCATTTCATCCTTATTAATAACGACATTTTGTCTAAGCTACATTTTTCACTAGTGACTAGTAAGCCTGTATATCTCATCAAGGAGTTGGAATTACTGTTGGCATTTTTCTCTTAAAAGAGTTCACAGCTGCAGTGTGATTAAGGACAGAGACAGTGTATTTGCTCCCGTTGCAGCAGCAAGCATTACCCATCCATTCTGCTTAAATGATCAGTTGAAGAGATCACGAACTGTCGGCACAGGGGCATCCACAGCACCCACAGCCGGCTCCTGAGTGTCCACCAAAAGCTGCCTCTCACGCCTCGGGTGTGGTTGCACACACTTTGCCAGTAACCACCGGGGACCGTGACCTGTGGAGACACAACATAACCTCTTCCCCAGGTTATTAAAGGATCTGGTCCTGCCCAGTTACACTTTCCAGGTTTTTTGCTAACACCTGAGCCTTGCCCTGGACTTCTTGTTGATCTGGTATCTGTGACGAGAAGTGACGCAATATTGGTGGCACCTGTGAGACAGGGGAAATGTTTAAAAAGTTCATGGCATATAATGCCTTATTTAGCCTTCCATGAGGTGTAGATTGATCCCCTCCATCTCCCCCTTTTTGTTGTTGCAACAGATGCTTTAGCGTGCCATGCGTACGCTCCACCATGGCCTGTCCGGTCGGTGGGTGGGGAATGCCAGGCAGATGCTTGGCTGCCCACTGTATGGCAGGATGCAAACACTGCTCCAGAAAAGTTATCGACAGACACAGGTACATATTTTAATGTTCCAAATGCAGTGAAGTGAGTGACGTCAGATTGCCATAATTCCAAGGAGGTGAGTCCCCGAGGGTTGACACCACTGGCTGTTGAAGAGAGGGAGTCCTCTGGCACTCAGGGCAAGCGGCAATGATGTCTTTAGCCTGATGCCTTGATAAAGAAAACTGGTTCTGTATTGCCCTGGCATTTTGGTGGAAAATGCATGTGAAAGCCGAGCTTGCTCAAAGACATTTGTATTAGCCATGTAACATGTGCACAGTAACCAGAACAAGGATACACACAGGTTCCTGACCAGCAAGTAATAGTAGGCGCTGCCTACCTTTCATGGTCAGTTGGGCAAACATTTCTGGTCGAGTAGTGACCGTCTTGTGCATTTGGTGTGACAAAACAAAAAACAAAACAAACAATAATCCATTCAAGAATAACAAGAGGGTCACTAAGTGTTTTATCCTACTGAAACAGCAGAGCCTAGGGCTGCCCTGGAGGGTTAAATAATACCAGTTGATACGGATGGCCGGGCACACATCGCGATGCTTGTCTTTCTGAGATGGCGTTAGCTACCCGGTGGAGATCTTGTTCCACTTTCTCTGTAAGTGCTCTGGGTGATGTCAGTGAAGGATCTCCTTGCAAAATATCAAACAAGCTATGCAGATCATCATTAGTTAGGCCCAACAACAGTCTTATCCAATTTATGGCTGTCAACAGTTTCTGTAAATCATTTAAAGACTTAACACCAGTTTTAAGTTCAACCTGTTGCAGGACAATGGCCTGTTCACAAATTCTCCACCCCAGGTACTGCCATGGTGATGATCTCTGTACCTTTTCAGGTGCTATTTGTCACCCCATTTGAGATACTGAGTCTTTGGTCAAAGCAAGAGCCTTTTCCATGATCTCCTGTGTTTCTGCTGCCATAAGGATGTCAGCCATATAATGATCTATAACAGCCTGGGGGACCTGCGTTCTAACAGGGCTCAAAGCCTTTGCAACAAACCACTGACACATCGTGGGACTATTTTTCATGCCTTGTGGCAAAACAACCCAGTGGTACCGTCTTGCAGGTTCACTGACATTGATACTGGGAACAGAAAAGGCAAATTTAGCTGCATCATCTGGATGCAAGGGAATGGTAAATACCAATCCTTTAGATCAATTATTGCAAGATGCCAGTTTGGGGGAATCATTGCTGGGGAGGGCACTCCTGGCTGTAATGTACCCATATCCTCCATGGCATCATTAATGTGTCAGAGATCATGTAAAAGTCACCATTTACCACTTTTCTTTAAAATAACAAACACCAGGGAGTTCCAAAGACTGGTGGTAGGTACGAGATGTCCTGCACTTAATTGTTCCTGAATTAAATCATTAAGGTGACACAACTGTTCCATTGGCAAGGGCCACTGACCCACCCACATGGGTGATTCTGTTTTCCAGGTTAGTCTCAGGGTGGGTTTAGGGGTGGGTTGTGCTCAGTGGCGATTAAGACAAATTTGATCCGATTTGAGTTCCCCATCGAGCCGTACAGTCACGACCCCATGATGTAATAGGGGTTTCCAATATAAATGGATGAATATTTGCTACCCAGTGTTCTGGGCCCCTTACATGAATGAGATCTTTGCTTTGAAACGTTACAGCATGACCACCAACCCCGAAAAGCACTCGCGTTACCCGAGCTAACGGCCAATCTGCTCACAGATATTACAGTCACATCCGCACCAGCATGTAAAATGCCTGTCAGTGCAACAGATTCTTCTCCTTTAGTGAGGGCACATTTTATCAGAGGTCGACCTTGAGTCACTGTCTGAGCCCCAAATATTTGAGGAGAACCTGCTGATCCAAATCCTGAGTCACCCCGGCTTCTCGGCACACTATTAGGGGGAGCCGCAGTAAAATAAACCAGCTGAGCAATTTTTGACCCTTTTGTTACTGAACACGGGGTCCAGGGGTCCAGGCCATGATTCTGATTTCCCCTTCATAATCGGCATCTGTGACCCCGGGTAAAAGGAACAACCCCTGTAAGGTTGTTGGTGATTTTTCTGACAATACCCTTCTCAGATAGATGGTACAAGGGTGCACTCTCCCTGCAGAGTACGCACCTAAATTCCAGACAACAATGAACACAGAATTACTGCCTCCTGCTAGAGGAGATATTTCACCTGTGACACTTCAAACACTGAGCCCAAACAAACAGGCAGCACCAGTGACCCAGCGGGTTCTGGTGTTCTGTTCCCTTGTCCTGCACTACCCCCCACTGGTACAGAGTCTGCCCTGCGCTTCGTTCCTCCCCGGCCGCTTCCCTCGCGGGATAACGGAACTGCGGGTCAGAGAACTCCGCACTCCGCAGCTGCAGCCAGGCTGTGCCTCACACCCGCAGAACAGTCCCACACCCACCCAAAGGGGCCCTCACACTTATTACTGACACAACATCAAATGACAAATACTACAAACATCAAAACACCATTAAGAATATATAAAGCCATTGCTTGTTGGTTATGTGGTGTTGGCAGACAAGGGACGCCGCATCCCAGTGTCAGCACCTTCTGTAAAAACTGCAAAACTGCCGTCTTTGGCATTGGGGGGGGCGGGCCGAGAGCGCGGTGCCGGTCTTGGCTGCAGGCAGTCACCCCGCAGCGGGGGGGGGCTCGGGGAGGCCCGGGGCAGCCGCCACCAACTCCGCATCTGCAGGTGGGGGGGGGTGTGAATGCTGGGTACAGAGATCCACACACTTGGTTTCCAGATAGAATACTGTGCTGGCGTTAGTACCATTTTTAAAAGTGCCGGGCAATCCCACAGGACCAATTGACATCCAGGAGCGATTGCCTCCAGTACACCTGTTGTAAAAGAGTTTTGAGGCCCGTCCTCATTAATGCTTTTACGTAGTTCTTTAATAACAGGAAAATGCAGTCCTTCACAACGTGGCTGACGTCCTGGCTCATAAATTACAGGAGCAACAACCTTTCTCGCCATGTCCATATCCCCTTGCGCCAAGGCTTCTTGTCTCACTTTCACCCACGGATCATCCCCAGCTAAGGGAGGACACAGGCCAGAGTCTCCTTTAGGATTTACAGTGTCAGGGTCTAAAAGATTATCACAGTCTACAGACTCAGCATATCCAGCGGCCCCAACTGGTAAAGCAACGGGTGGAGGCGATTCTGTCCGAGTAGTACCTAACTCTCTGTTCCCCAAGTCCTTCATTTCGGCAGCCGCATGAAAAATTTGAGCTACAGCAGCATCAGAAGCAGTGTCAGCTTTCATAGTTTCTAACATCTTTTTAACTATTCCCCAAGTCTGAGCTGCCTTTGGTGTTTGAGAATTTCTTATAGTGATCACTTGTCATAGCTCTCCCCCCAAAGAGTCCCAAAGTCCTAGGCCAAACATATTTCATGGTCTGAAAAAAAAAGTCCCGTCCGCTGTCCCCATTTCAATAATCTGGACAGCACTTCTGGGTTTATTGATAAACCCTGCCGGTCCGCTAATCTCATTAAAAACCCCTGGACCGACTTTTCTTCCGCGGATACCGCGCTTCCCCTGCCTGCTCACCTTGTGCACGCTTTCGTCTCTTTTTCTTTGTTTCTTCACCCCACAGCCATTTCTCCCCTGCCCTGTGTTCACCTTCATTAAGAAGGGTGTTGTCCCCACCATTGACTGACTCGGTAGTATATCACTTCGATCACGCTGATAGCGATCACGTCGGTCGTATATCACGTCGATCACATTGATAGCAGATCACGTCGGGGTCACCGTTTGTGGGGACGAAATCCCGTGCAGGCCACAGGAGACAAGACCACAGACAATCAATATGATTGGAAGTCAAGCTCAAAGCTTTATTAGCAAACAAGCCCTTATATACTCTTGTGCCTTCTAAAAATAGCAGCAAGCCTTTCTATATTGTTGTGCATTCTGAAATTAGCTCCCCTCGGTACTTTCCACAAACATTGCTACCCGCACACAGCCAGTAGATAAGTTCCTGCTTTTGCAATTCCAAAAGGTCCCTTCTTTATCAGTTTCTTCCTTAACGAGCACATTCTTTTCTTCTGGCCTTCTTGTAACTATTTCTTGTTTTCAGATGTCGTTAATCTTCTGACCGGAGTGCTGGTTGTACTTTTCCATTGTCAGTGTGGGCAGCAAGTTCAGTAAACCAGCATGCACACCAACAAGGGAAAATCTCCCTCCTTTGTTGGATGCAGAGGGAAACAGAGTAACAAAGGATGAGGAAAAGGCTGAGGTGCTCAACGCCTACTTTGCCTCAGTCTTTAGCAGTGGAACTGGCTGTTCCCTGGACACCCAGCCTCATGAGCTGGGAGATGGGGAGGAGAAGCAGAATGAGGTCATCACAATTACAGAGGAAATGGTCAGAGACCTGCTACACCACTTGGCTGCACACAAGTCTGTGGGACCGGATGGGTTACACCCAAGGGTGCTGAAAGAGTTGGCAGATGTGCTCGCTAAGCTGCTTCCCATGATTTACCTGAAGTCATGGCTAACTGGGGAGGTCCCACTGAACTGGAGGGTGGCAAATGTGACACCCATCTACAAGAGAGGCAGAAAGGAGGATCCAGGAAACTGCAGACCTGTCAGTGTGACCTCGGTGCCAGGGAAGGTCATGGAGCAGGTCATCTCGAGTGCCATTAAAAGTCACATAATGGCCAACCAGGGGATCTGGCCTAGTCAGCATGGGTTTATGAAAGGCAGGTCCTGCTTGACAAACCTGATCTCCTTTATGACAAGATGACCTGACTATTGGATGAGGGAAAAGCTGTTGGTATTGTCTACCTGGATTTTCAAAAAGCATTCAACATAGTTCCCCATAGAATCCTCATAGAAAAACTGGCTGCTCATGGCCTGGATGAGCGAAGGGCCTGCTGGGTGAAGCACTGGCTGGATGGACGGTCCCAGAGAGTGGTGGTAAGTGGAGCTAAATCCAGCTGGCGGCCGGTCACAAGTGGTGTTCCTCAGGGCTCAGTGTTAGGACAATTTCTGTTCAACATCTTTATTGACGATCTTGATAAGGACACAGAGTGTGTCATCAGTAAGTTCGCAGATGACACTAAGTTAAGTGGGAGTGGCGATCTGCATGAGGATAGGGATGCTCTACAGAGAGACTTGGATAGATTGGATTGGTGGGCCAATGTTAACGGGATGAGCTTCAACAAGGCCAAGTGCCAGGTCCTGCACTTGGGCCACAACATTCCCGTGCATGGCTACAGGCTTGGGGAGGTGTGGCTGGAGCTGTCTGGAAGAGAAGGATCTGGGGGTTCTAATTGACAAGCATCTGAACATGAGCCAGCAGTGTGCCCAGGTGGCCAAGAAAGCCAATGGCATTCTGACTTGTCTTAGAAATAGTGTGACCAGCAGAAGCAGGGAGGTGATAGTCCCCCTGTACTCTGCACTGGTGAGGCCACACCTGGAGTGTTGTGTCCAGTTTTGGGCACCTCAATACGAGAGAGATCTCGAGGTGCTGGAGCGAGTGCAGAGGAGGGCAACGAGGCTGGTGAAGGGCCTGGAGAATAAATCCTGTGAGGAGAGATTGAAGGAGCTGGAACTGTTCAGTTTGAGGAGGAGAAGGCTGAGGGGAGACCTCATCACTCTCTACAACTACCTGAAATGACGTTGTAGAGAGGTTGGTGCTGGTCTCTTCTCACAGGTGATTAGTGACAGAACAAGAGGCAACAGCTTTAAACTGCAACAGGGGAGGTTCAGACTGGACATTAGGAAAAAATTTTTCACAAAAAGAGTGGTCAGACAATGGAATAGGCTGCCCAGGGGGGGGGTGGAGTCACCATCCCTGGAGGTCTTTAAGGGTCATTTAGATGAGATGTTGGGGGATGTGGTGTAAGGGAGAACTTTGTAGAGTAGGACTGACGGTTGGACTTGGTGATCCCAAGGGTCTTTTCCAACCTGAATGATTTTGTGATTCTGAGACCATATGAGCAGCTACATCATGTTCTGGTACCAGCAGGGGCCACGTGGCTCTCTGGACTGGATTTACGGGGACGGTGATGCCTATGCAGAAGGTCTCCAGGGTGGCTTTAAGGGAACAGTGTTGAGCTCCCAGAACAGACTCACACTGCAGGTGCAGGCAGCCAAGCAGGGGGATGAAGCAGTGTATTACTGTGGTGCCTGGTGCACCGTGGAGCAGCTCTGCAGCACAGTGCTCAGAGAGCCCCCTGCCAGGGAATACAGATCTCTCAGCATTTCTTCCCAGCAGCTGGTCACCACAGTTTGTGTCACGCAATGGAGGGTGAAGGTGTCACATCCTGCTCAGACGAGGGAGACAAGTGGCTCAGATTCATAAATCACCAACGGAGTAAACAATAGTGAAACAAGTCTCAAAGTCCAGGTATTTATTAACTTCCCGCGATGAACTTATTGGATACATGATAATTGGCTACGTATGTAACGAGTTGTGGCAAGCAATACAGCATGCCTTGTATTACTTCATAGTAGTGAAGAAAAGGGGGAAAAGGAAAGGAGGGAGGTGGAGGGAATAGAGAAATAAAGATCTCCAGTCTGGGTTCCTTCATCGATCCTGCCAGGGAGGGTTCCAGGAGGCATCTGTCTTCTTGGCTTCCCTTCACTCTCTGGGCATCCCCGCCCCTTACCCTGCCTCAATTTACACACTTTCCTTGGGTCCATCTCCTAGGTCCACCCCCATACCTACCTATCCCATGGATGGGGAGGGGTAAGATTTCCCATTTCATGGGATGATGTAATTAGCATGATCTTGTTAGCCTTCATTAGCATAATCAGGATGTTAACTTTAACATGCATTTCTTAGATAATGAAGCAAAGGTCATTCACCAGACAGATGCCCTTGGAACTTGACCAGGTGCCCCAGAGCAGAACCATCCTGTCTCCACAGGGCTCCCCCCTCCAGCTGCATCCTGTGGTATTGGGGCAGCCTTATCAGCTTCGACCTCCACACTATCCACCCCATGACTACGAGTGTTGCAGACATTCCTCAGCTCAGAGGGCCTCCAATCCCCTCGACTACCCTTTATCTCTTTCTCAGGCAGTTTTTCTCAGTCTTTGTTTCTCACAGGCCTCTTTCTTTCAGGACTTATTTCTCTAAGTCTTCTCTCAGAGCAGAAACAGACCTTGGGTATGCTTGAAGGAAGAGGCAGTGAAGGGAGGTGTGGTTGAAGGGCTGAGACCATTTATGCTGCAGGAGGGTCTATTCTGGGAACTTCAGAGGTGTGTGGTGAAGTGCAGGTTAGTGGACATTGCCTGGGCTCCTGTCCCGCATGGCCCAGTTTCTCCTCCGAGGCCTGGTTGCAGAGCTATGGGGTCAGGGAGAGGCGGTGCGGTAGCTCACAGCAGTGCTGTGGGGGATGGAGCCAGGCTTTTAGGAAAGAGAGATCAGCATGGGGGACATTGTGGTGGGTGCCTGCTGCAGATCACCTGATGAGCAAGAAGCAGCAGACCAGTGTGATGGGCTGAGCTTAGCTGGCCACCAGGTGCCCACCAAGCCACTCTGTCAGTGCCCCTCCTCAGCTGGACAGCGAGAAGAAATACACTGAAAGGCTTGTGGGTCGAGGTAAGGACAGGGAGATGAGCCAGCAATTACCGTCACAGGCCAAACAGACTCGTCTTGGGGAAATTAATTTAATGTATTGCCAATCAAATCAGAGTAGGATAATGGGAAATAAGGACAAAGCTAAAACCAACTTCCCCCCAACTCTTCCTTCTTCCTAGGGTCACCTTCACTCCCAACTTCTCTACCTTCTCCCCTGAGCAGCACAGGGGGATGGGGAATGGGGGCTGTGGTCAGTCCATAACACAGTTTGACTGCCGCTCCTTCCTCGTGCTTTTCCCCTGGTGCTCCTGAGTGGGCTCCTCTCCATGGGGCCACAGGTTCTCCCAGAAAACCTGCTCCAGCTTGGGCTCCTGTCCACGGGACCACAGGTCCTGCCAGGAGCCTACTCCTATGCGGAATCTCACATGGTCACAGCTTCCTTCAGGGCACATCCACCTGCTCTGGCGTGGGGTCTCCACGGGCTGCAGGGTGGATATCTGCTCCACCATGGACCTCCATGGGCTGCACAGGGACAACCTGTGTCACCATGGTCTTCACCACGGGCTGCAGGGGAATCCCTGCTCTGGTACATGGAGCACCTCCTCCCCTCCTTCCTCACTGACACTCAGCATGGGCTGGAGAAGGGGAAATCCTGCTTCACCATGTTTAAAGCCTTCTACAGTAAGCCAAAGGGTCTGGGTGGATGAGGAGAGAGGGGACGCTGTGCATTCTGAATTCAGTTACACTTTCTGCACTGACTTCCCCAGAAAGGGCAGAGACAAAGCTACTCACTGTGGACTGGAGAAGTGCTCAGTGACATGAACTGTGAAGGGTGCATCTTCCTTGCTCCAGCCTTTCCCCCTGGACTCTCAGACCTGGGATTCCTGAAGGACGGGCTTGCTGGTAAAGACCGAGGTGAATAAGGCATTCAGTACCTCCGCCCTTTTCCACGGCCTGTGTCACCGGGTCCCCCACCCCATTCAGCAGTGGGCCTGCATTTTCCCTGGCCTTGTTTGTCCATACAGGCCTCCTGGCATTTTTACCTGACTCTTTGCTCGTTGGGCTGGACTGCTCTCGAGCTCAGCACTGGTGAGACTGGGGACTACTGTGTCCACTCGTGGGCTCCTCAGTACAGCAAAGACATGGTCATACCAGAGCAAATGCAATGAAGGGCCATGAGGATGAGGAAGGGAGTGTCTGACATACCAGGAAAGAATGAGGGAACTGGGTTGGTTCAGCACAGAGAAGAAAATGCCATGGGGGTGTGGCAAGTGAAACATGGACTCTGCATTGAAGTGCAGAAGGAAAATCCTTTAGTAATACAATAGTATATACTCAAGCTCTCTCTACCTTAGCTCTTTCTTCATGATAAGCAAATCAGCAGCTAAACGGTCATCAACACCCTTATCCCACAAACAGTTCCATACCACACAGGCAGTCTCCATGCTGCCATTTTCTTGACCACACTAGCACAGCTTAGGATCTCTCTTCCAAGGCCTGTTTCTCCTCCAAACCTTGCTGCTCCTCCAGGCCTGTGCAGAGCAGAGCTGACACTTCTCCAAGCCAGCACAGGACAGAGCTCCTGCCTGGCTCACCAAGCAGAGTTCTCTCAAGCAGAGCTCTGCACCTTCACCAAGCTCCCCAAACAGAGCTCTCTGGCTGAGCTGACCAGCTCATGTCCATTTGGCTCTTAAGTATTGAATCTCCTACAGCTGTGCAGGGCTGACAGGCTGTGGTGGTTTGACCTTGGCTAAATGCCAGGTACCCACCAAGTCGCTCTATCACTTCCCCCCCCTTTCCCCTTTTTTTCTCAATAGGGCAAAGAAGGGAAAGAAAATAAGATAGGAAAACAAAACAACCCTTGTGGGTAAAACAACAGCAGTTTTAATATAAGCAAAGCAAAGCAAAGGTCCGCGCGCGGAAGCAAAAAAAGAAAACAGATTTATTCTCTACTTCCCATGAACAGGCGATGTCGGGCCTTCTCAGGAAGCAGGGCTCCCATACGCAGAGGGGTTGCCTCGGAGGACCAAGTGTGACCCCCCCCCCCCTTCCTCCTTTCTCCCAGCTTTATACTGAGCAGACGTCATATGGTCTGGAATATCCCTTTGGTCAGTTGGGGTCAGCTGTCCTGGCTGTGTCCCCTCCCAAGATCTTGCCCACCCCATCCCACTGTGGAGGGGAAATGTCAGAAAGAGCCTTGGTGCTGTGTAAGCACTACTCAGCAGTAGCCACACCACCAGTGTGCTATCAACACCCTGCCAGGTCCCAACATAAAACACAGCACCATGAGGGCTGCTACAGGGGAAAACCAATTCTGGCTCAGCCAGACCCGATACACAGGCCAATGCCAGCTCAGCTCTTCATTATTTACCAGTAACACATGATTTGACTCTTAACATATTGAATGTCCCACAGCTGTGCAGGGCTGACACTCCCACAGTGGGGGATTTGTCAATGTGCTGTGCAGTCTCCATTCCTGAAGATCTTCAAAACTGAACTGGACAAGGTTGTGGGCAGCCTACGGTCCCTAACCCCAGTAGGCAGCTGAGCCCCACACAGCTGCCTGCGTAGTCACCCACAATGAGATGGGGGAGGGAATCAGAAGGGTAAAAGTGAGAAGACTTGTGTGTTGAGATAAAGAGACTTTAACAGGTAAAGTCAAAGCTGCACACACAAACCGAGCAAACAAAGGAATTCATTCTCTACCTCCCATTGGCAGGCAGATGTTTAGACATTTCCAGGCTTTCATGAAGCGTAACAGTTACTTGGGAAAGACAAATATCATAACTCCAAATATCGCCCTTTCCCCCTACTTTCCCCCAGATTTTATTGCTTCACATGACTTCAGGCAGTACGGAATATCTCTTTGTCTAATTGGGGTCAGCTGTACAACATGAGAAACAGAGAAGGCCCTGGCGCTCTCTAAATGCTGTTCAGCAATAGATAAAATATCGGTGTGTTATCAACATGTTTTTGGTCAACAAAAACCACAGCTGCCCATAGAGGCTGCTATGAAGTAAATTAACACTTACAATTTTTGATGCTGCTTGGAACAGGAGGATTAAGCTTGACCACATCCAGACGTCTATTACAGCTTAAACTCACCTTTCTGGGGAGCCTCAAAGGACAGCATCAGGCCTGATGGGCAGCCAGAGCTTTGAAGAGGCAGCTTTGGGGCCTGGAAATGCTTTGGGAGTGCCCTTGTGTCCTGCTTAGTGGGAAGACCTCTAGTCTCTCCTCCTCACCCCATGCACTGCCAACATGTTACCATGTACCCCCTGCAATTCCCTGGCAGGGGCCTTTGGGTGGCTGTGAGGGACAAAGGGAGGGCCTCTGCCACTCATTTCCCAATGGAATTGCATCCCATCCCTTGCACTGTCTCCAGGAGCCCTGCCCCCAGCACCAGGCTGTGGCCAGCAGTTGGCCTCTCTGTCTCCAGGAAGCAGCCAGTCACCTGGGCCAATGGGGCTGCATGTTCTTGCTCATCCTTCCAAAGCCAGGCTCTGGGTTTGGCTACGGGGTTGTACAACCCTGTCACATGTGCAGGGACCTGGGTCTGCACCTTCAGAGAACAACTCTAAGACCGAACAGAAGACTAAACACCAGAAATACAGCAAACATGCCCAAGCTGAAGAGCTCTCCTGAGTCCTCTGGGTGCTACTTTTTTACCCACCCATGTTACATTTGTATCACTTGTGCATTTCTCTCTTGAGTTCCAGCACTGAAACTTGTAGCCAGAAGAGGACACTGAGTTTTTCTTCAATGCTCCTGTAAGAAGCTGTTTCTGGATGTCATCAGGGGAGGACTAATGTCCAATTTTCATTTTTCCTCTTTGCCCTGACACATATCACCCACAAAGCCCTGAATGTGCCTCTGAGCCTTTCTCCAAATCACAGGAAGGTTGTGGTTGGAAGCCACCTCAGGAGATATCTGGCCCAAGCCCCCTGCTCAAACTGGGCCACCTGGAGCTCGTTGCCCAGCACTATTTCCAGGCAGCTTCTGAATATTTCCAAGCATGAAGACTCCATAACCTCTCTGGACAACCTGTGCCAGTGCTTGGACACCCTCGGAGTCAAAAATGGTTCCTGGTTTTCAGCAGGAGCCTCCTGTGTTTCAGTTTGAGTCCGTTGCCTCTTCACGCATCACTGGGCACAACTAAAAAGAGCCTGGCCCCGTCTTCTTGGCACCCTCTCTTCAGGTATTTCTCTACATTGATGAGAACCACCCAAGCCTTCACTTTTCTGTGGTAAACCATCCAACTCTTCTCTCTGCAGTCCCATAATCATCTCTGTGGCCCTTCACTGGCCTCTCCTCAGTCTGTCCCTGTCTCCCGTGTGCTGGGGGGACAGGACGTGGAGCCAGTACTACAGGTATGAGCCCTCCAGTGCTGAACAGGGAGGGAAGGGTCACCTCCCTCCGCCTGCTGGCAACACCCCTCCTGGGGCACCCAGGACACCATTAGCCACCTTTGTCCCAAGGGCACATTCCTGGGTCATGCTCAAGCTCTTGTCCACCAGAACCTTCAGCTCCTTTCTTGACAATGTGCTTACCAGTTGAGTAGCCCCCAAGCTTCCTCGGTGCCTTGAGATGTTCCTTCTCAGGTGAAGGACTTTGTCCTTCCTCTCTTTGAACTGCACGAGGTTCCTCTCAGCCCATTTCAACAGCCTGTTGAGGTCCCTCTGCATGGCAGCGCAACCCTCTGCTATATCAGCCAATCCTCCCAGCTTGGCGTCACCTGCACATCTGGCGAGGGTGCGCGCTCTCCCATCCTCCAGATCATTAAGGGAGATGTCAAACAGGATCGGAGCTGGCATTGACCCCTGGGGCACACCGTTAGTTGCTGGCCTCCAACTAGCCTGCGTGTCACTGAGCACCACCATCTGGTCCCAGGCCTGCAGACAGTTTTGGATGTGCCTCACTCTTTGATCCCCCAGGCCAGACTTTATAAACTTCTCTATGAGGATCTTACAGAAGACAGTCCTGGAAGCGTTCCTGAAGTCATAGTAGCCAATATCCAGTGCTCTGCTGTCGTGGTTTAAGCCCAGGGGGCAACTGAGCACCACACAGCTGCTCAATCACTCCTTCCCCCACCCAGGAAAATGGGGAGAACAAAATAAAACAAAAGCCTTGGGAATCAAAACAAGCACAGGGAGGGATGACTCACCCATTGTGGTCATGGGCAAAAAGATTTGATTTGGAAAACAAAATCAAATAAATATATTGGAATCCCACCAATCGAATCAGAGTGGATAGTGAGAAACACAACTACATCTTCAACACACCTTCCCCCACCCCTCCCTTCTTCCTCAGCTCAACTTTGATCCTGATTTCTCTCCCTCCTCCTGCCCCGCAGCAGTGTAGGGGGACATGGGATGGGGGTTGGGGTCAGTTCATCCCCCGTTGTTTCTGCCGCTCCTTCCTCCTCAGGGGAAGGACTCCTCATATTCTTCTTCTGCTCCCACGTTGGGGTCCATCCCATGGGTGACTGTCCTCCCTGAACATCTCCAACATGAGTCCTTCCCAGGGCCTGCAGCTCTTCCCAAATGGCTCCAGAGTGGGTCCCTGCCGTGGGGTGCAGCCCTCCCAGTGTGGGAGAGAGGCAAGTTGACATCGGCCTGTCAGCTCGCACAGCCCCTGAGGAGCAGCAAGGCTTTGATGAGAAACAGTCCTTGGGAGAAATGTAAGAAACTGATGAATTGTGCCAAGGTGTCAGGGAAAAACACCGGACAGCTGCAACACTGAGCTGTGGAAAAGTACTGACCTGTGAGAAGTTACCGCCGCGTGAACAGCGCGTGAACGAGAGGGTGATTGGTCTGCACAGTGCGTGTTAGAGTGGTCTGATGCTGGTAGGAGCAAAGATTGATAGCTGTCTAATTGGTGATTTGCTAATTATGAAGTAAGAGCATTGGCGAGAGCATAAGTATGTACTATTGGAAAAATAAACGGCTTTGCTTGATATAACTCTCATAGAGTTGTGAAATTCCATTATTCTCCCTCATCCCAGCAACAGACTGTCCCAGCGCCGGCTGCCCTCACAGTCCCGACCTTCTCCAGGCACAGCCCCTGCTCTGGCGTGGGGTCCTCTCCAGGCTGCAGGTGGCATTTCATCCCCTGGTGCCCTCCATGGGTGCAGGGCACAGCCTGCCCTCTCCCCATGGGCTGCAGCGGGGTCTCTGCTCCAGCACAGCTTCCTCCCCTCCTCCTCCTTCTTTCTTCCAGTCACCTCGGGGTTTGCTTTGGTATTTCCCTCCCAACTGCTCCTCACATCTCCCCCTCCTCCTCTCAGGTTCCCCATCTTAAATACCTTATCACAGAGGCACAGCCACCATCGCTAAGTGGCTCGGCCTTGGCCACAGATGGGCCTTACTTTGAGCCGGGGGAGCTTCAAGAAGCTTCTCACAGGAGACACAGCGGTAACCCCCTCCCCTGCTACCAAATACCCCACCACACAGAAACCCAACACACAATATCATGTCTTTCTGGTTCTGTTTATATTTAATGGCTGTTATTCTATTTTTATTAATAGTGACGCTTCTATCTTTCTCTTGTTACTACTCTTCTCTTTATAAGCCACGGTTCTCTTGTGGTCACAGCAGGTCATGGTGTGTAAGATGGGTGAAGTCCCACTCTCACAGCTACCAGTGGAATCCTGCAAGTTATTTTCCCATTTTGAGGGATGTTACTTCATCCCGTAGGACTCTTAAGGTACGTGCCTGCTGTCTGGCTCAGGGTGTACCTGGCTCTTCTGTGGCACCATTTAGACACCTTGGAGCCACAGCCCATTGCGGAGACCCTTGAACGTCTAGTGCAGCGGTAGGAGCGGATGTAGAGAGGGCTGCCCGTGGAATAATTATGTATGTGCCCAAAGTAGCCTTGCCAATGTCACCTGGAGGACAATTGCTCACACGTACTGTGTGTCCATGCAGGCTTATCAGTCATCCCTTGGGCCACCCGTATTGCAGTTGTGTTGGTGGAGAGATTTGGCTTAGCAGGACTTGGCCTACAGATGTGGCCACCATTTTCCAAATCCTGGAGATACTGGGCTGTTCTCAACTCGGCCATTCTTTCAGAGGTGCCAGTTGCCTACTTTGACATAAGAAGGAGGCTGTGTCCTATTCTCTAGGCCAAGTGCTGTGGAATGAGCTGCCAAGGCAGCTGTTTGCAGTCTGACAGCTGCAGATGCCAAGGCGTGGAATTACTGTGCCACCCGCTGCCCAACCAGTTGTGAGTGGTCTGTCAGAGTCTGACTGTCCAGGCAGTCTTGGACTGTCCCTCCTACTCCTGGCACTCCAGTCAGCTCACACTTGATGCAATGTTTCACATACTCGCAGTGAAGTGCCAGCTGTCATTCTTAGCTGGTTGGAGTAGAGGAGGAATTACAGGCTCCTACACTGCAATCCCAAGGGAGCTGATATTCATTTCCTTGCCAGGACTTTTCCACGTGAACGAGGCAGCCACAGCACGAGCAGGCAGACAGATGGCATACGAGCGCTCTCGCTCTGGGGACTATGTGCACTCGCCCACATGCCCAATTGTATGCAAATTTAAGCAGCAGCTAGAAAAACTCATTGCTACCCCATGGCATCTTTCAGGTACCTCTGTCCTGAGCAGTCACACAGAAGTGCCTCGTCCTTTCTCCACACCAGTTTCAAGCTACCCCGCTTCTAGTCAGAGTGAGAGGTGGAACAGGGACACTTTGATCAGCTGCCCAACGCAGCAGCGTAACAGTTACTGTGTGCCTGGAGCTGTAGCGGGAGGTAAGAACAGGCATCGGGGCTGACGCGACACGAGTAGCCACCCCAGGCTCTTCACTGTGCTTTGGCATCTGAGTTCACCCTGCGACAGGGAAACGAGCAGCACAGCGCCCTGCAGAGTGTCCTGAGCTGTGCACAGCCCCATCTAAGCCTGTGCCTCCTCAGGTCAGCTTCCTACGGGGTCACCAAGTGCTCCCTGCAGAAGAGTCTGTGGTTGGGATACGACACGCACCCAAAGCCACCGGGGGGGTGTCCGTGTTTCCCATTTCCATCCCTTCCGCTGGCCCGTGGCAAGGAGGCAGTGGGAGCAATGTGCTGGTGGAAGAGCCCTGATGGTTTCCAGGCCCGATTCCGGCTGAGAAGGCCCAAGCGCGGAGCTCTGCGGTGCAGGGACGAGCAGATGGACTGACTGTGCCGTGTCCTCGCAGGTCCATCTGCGCTCCACTGCCCTGGGCTGCGACTGCCGGGCCGGGAGTGCCCCGGGGCCACAAGGGTCCCAGCTGCGCCCGGCCGAGGCGCCGACCCCCTTGGGCAGGGCTCGGCAGGGCGAGCAGGCGGGCCAGCGCCGGAGCCGCGCTGGGAGCCAAGGGCCAGGAGCCTTCGTGTGCCGGGGCGCCGCGCTCCTGCTGTGCCGCCGGCCCTGCCCCGCGGCCCTCCCCGCGCCCCCCCTGCTCCTGCCGCGAAGGGGCCGCGGCCCCGGGGCGCCGGGGCGGGGCTGTTGTGGGCGGGCACAGGCGTCGGCGCTGCCCCGGCGAGGGGCCGAGGCGGCGGGGCGGGCAGGAGCGGGCCCGAGCGCGGCTCCGCTCGGCTCCTCGGCGGCCCCGGCCGGCCCCGGCGCGGCAGGGCATGATGGCGCCCGGGCTGGGGCCGTGGCTCCTGGCCTTGGCCTTGGCCGCGGGGCCGGCAGGTGAGCGCCGGGCGGGGAGGGCAGCGAGCCCGGGGCTGCGGAAGGAGGCGGAGGCCGAGGCGGAGGCCAGGGCGGCTTTGGGGCCGCGGCTCGGGCCGGACGGGCGGCAGCAGGCGCGGCTCAGCCCCGGGGAGGGCAGGCGGGCGTTGGCCCGGGCGCGGGGCTTGGCCGGGACAGAGGCGGGTGGCGGCTGGCGCTGTGCCGGCCCGGGGGGCTTTGCCGGGGCGGCGGGGGAACGGCCTCGGGCCGTGGGCGCGCCCTGCCCGGCTGCCTGCGCTCTCCGTCCGCAGGGGTGTGGGCGCAGCTGAGGCTGCTGGAGGCCGGCGGAGGGCTGCGAGCGCCCGGGGGCTCCGTGCTCCTCTCCTGCCGCGGGGCCGGCTTCACCATCGGGAGTTACAGCATTCGGTGGTACCGTCAGAGACCCGGTGACAGACTCGAGTGGCTGTCCTTCATCAGCTCTGATTCGTCTCTCATTAAGTACGGTCAGTCAGTAGAGGGTAGAGCGACAGTGTCCCGGGATAATTCCCGGTCCGAGTCGTCGCTGTCGCTGCGTGCCCTGGGCCCCCGGGACTCTGCCCGCTACTTCTGTGCCGTTCGCACGGGGACAGGAAATCCAGCGGAGCTTTAACACAAACCTGCTGCCAGAGCCACTCGCCTGCTCCGAGCGTGGCATTGCAAGAGAGAAGGGAGGAGTGGACGGCAGAGCCGTGCTCACGGCACGGTCCTTCCCCACCTTGTGGCTCGGGGTAGATGGGGACTTGGGGTCAAGGCCTCGCAGCAGCAGCGCTGTTAAGGGCAAACAGCCAGGTCAGCTGGAGCGCAGCATCAATCCTGCCAGTGAGGGTTCCAGAAGGCATCTGTCTTCTTTTCACTTCACTCTCTGGGTCCCCCCCACCTTTGCCCCCACATCAATTTATACACATTTGCCTTGGGTCAGTCCCCTAGGTCAACCCACATACCTACGTACCCCATGGATGGGGAGGGGTAAGGTGTTTCAAGGGATGATGTAACTAACATGATCTTGTTAGTCTCATTAGCATATTGAGGGGTATTAACATTAATATTCATGTTGTGGATAATGAAGCAAAGGTCATTCACCAGACAGATGCCCTTGGAACTTGACCAGGTGCCCCAGAGCAGAACCATCCTGTCTCCACAGGGCTCCCCCCTCCAGCTGCATCCTGTGGTACTGGGGCAGCCTTATCAGCTTCGACCTCCACCCCATCTACCCCAGGTCTATAATTTGGTTACTTGCGAGTGTTTGAGATATTCATCAGCTCAGAGGGCCTTCACTCCCCATCCGTTATCCTTTATCTCTTTCTCAGGCTGTTTTTCTCAGTCTTTGTTCTTTGTTTCTCACAGATCTCTTTCTTTCAGGACCTATTTTTACAAGTCCTCTATCACATCCCGCCCCCCCTCCCTGTGCCTCAAACCCTCCAAGTTCTTCTTTGACCACCGTGATCTGTACATCAGGAATAGGTACAGGGGAAAAAGAAGACAGAAGGTGAGAGAGCATACATCTAACTGCTGCAAGGCTTTGCATTAAAAGCAAGAATCCGCATAATATCCAAAGACCATATTTACAAACCATTTTCCCACCCCGTGAGTCCCGAGGATCCCAGTGATGTGACCCATGACCTGGGCTTCCATCCATCAAACCAATCCGTCGGTCTCATTGCTTGAAACAGTTCTCTGGTCCTGTTGGCCATCTCCTTCATCTTGGCACGGGTCTCCTCTAGAGAGGTGGTGGCATTGTGGATGGCCATGCAGCACTCTCCCTCAGTTAGACTCAGCCTACTGCACACTGCGTGTTCCTTCAGCAACACCATCTTAGATGCCTGTTGGGTCTGCACACTTGTTTCCACAAAGGCACACCTTGTTCAATTCCCTGGTACATGCAATTGCTGAGTTCAATTTTCCAAAACTATCTGAGGTTACACAACCACATCAGCAGGTAACATGGCAGCTTCTAAGCCCAGGGCCAACTGTTGTTGCCAGGTATAGTAATGTGGATATCACACCCCACTGATTATGTGCCTGACATCACTAGGGCCCTCAAGCCCTCTTTGTTTTTGGTGTGAGGTAATGGTGTAGGTAAATAAAATCTTGAAGGGCACCTTGTTGTAAAACTGATAGAACATCTCAGTCCAGCCATACTATAGAGATTCAAGTGAGAATACAATTTGATATTCAGGTACAAAGAATCACAGTATCACCGAATCATCTCGGTTGGAAGAGATCTTGAAGATCATCCAGTCCAATAGAAGATGTTGGGGCCTTGCCATATTCCTTTGACAGTGTTGATTTCTGCAGCCTCATCAATTCCCGAGATGTTTTGGAACACCTGGGTGAAATTTGCAGCTCCAGGGCAGTGAGATTGACTGGGCTCCTGGTGAATTTAAAGCCATCTCTGGCAGAGGGCGGTGATGTTATACATACGCCCGGGTAAGTGGGGTTCCAAATGGGCATGAATCCTCATATTAGGTCCCAGCGTAGATTGGGGGAGTCCCCCCATGGTCCTGTCACTGCAAGGACAAAGATTGAACACCAGGTCTCCCAAAACAACTTTCCCATATAATAATATAAGCAAATTACAAATAATAACCAGCCTATAATGCCTAGAACCATTGAAAGCTCCAAGAGTAACACAGGTCCCCCGTTGTCTGGGATCAGCGCCCTGTCACACAAATGTGTACATAACAAACCAATGATGGTTAGAAAGAAGGGACAATCCCCTGCAGTTGATGCGGAATTCTTTCCCATGGGCATCAGTAGCCATCCCGACCAAATATTGATGGGAGCTTTTAGGGTTAGGGGTACTTGCCCCACGTTGAGCAAGTCTACTAGAAGAGGTTGTCCAGGAGAATGGAGCAGGTTTGCAGGGTCTTTAGTCTCCTTTTTCCCAGCGAGTATGGACGGAGGCTTAGGACAGAACGCGGTAAGTCGTGGGCATCCATTAATTCCCCACAGGCTGTTTACCCTCATTGCTGCATCTGGCACCCGTTGTGGCCATCCCAGTTCGTGGGGTTTTAAGCCCTGCTTTAGAAGCCCCTTGGTGCATTCCACAATCCCATTCACTTGGGGATAGTATGGAATATGGAAAATCCACTGGATTCCTTCATCTCTCTCTTACTCAGGCTATTGCTTGAAGGAAGAGGCAGTGAAGGGAGGTGTGGTTGAAGGGCTGAGACCATTTATGCTGCAGGAGGGTCTATTCTGGGAACTTCAGAGGTGTGTGGTGAAGTGCAGGTTAGTGGACATTGCCTGGGCTCCTGTCCTGCCCGGCCCAGTTTCTCCACCAAGGACTGGTTGCAGAGCTATGGGGTCAGGGAGAGGCGGTGCGGTAGCTCACAGCAGTGCTGTGGGGGATGGAGCCAGGCTTTTAGGAAAGAGAGATCAGCATGGGGGACATTGTGGTGGGTGCCTGCTCCAGATCACCTGATGAGGAAGAAGCAGCAGACCAGTGGGATGGGCTGAGCTTAGCTGGCCACCAGGTGCCCACCAAGCCACTCTGTCAGTGCCCCTCCTCAGCTGGACAGCGAGAAGAAATACACTGAAAGGCTTGTGGGTCGAGGTAAGGACAGGGAGATGAGCCAGCAATTACCGTCACAGGCCAAACAGACTCGTCTTGGGGAAATTAATTTAATGTATTGCCAATCAAATCAGAGTAAGATAATGGAAAATAAGGATAAGTCCAAAACCGATTTCCCCTCAACCCTTTCTTCTTCCTAGGGTCACCTTCACTCCCAACTTCTCTACCTTCTCCCCTGAGCAGCACAGGGGGATGGGGAATGGGGGCTGTGGTCAGTCCATAACACAGTTTGACTGCTGCTCCTTCCTCCTCGTGCTTTTCCCCTGGTGCTCCTGTGTGGGCTCCTCTCCACGGGGCCACAGGTTCTCCCAGAAAACCTGCTCCAGCTTGGGCTCCTGTCCACGGGACCACAGGCCCTGCCAGGAGCCTACTCCAATGCGGACTCTCACATGGTCACAGCTTCCTTCAGGGCACATCCACCTGCTCTGGCGTGGGGTCTCCATGGGCTGCAGGGTGGATATCTGCTCCACCATGGACCTCCATGGGCTGCACAGGGACAACCTGTGTCACCATGGTCTTCACCACGGGCTGCAGGGGAATCCCTGCTCTGGTACATGGAGCACCTCCTCCCCTCCTTCCTCACTGACACTCAGCATGGGTTGGAGAAGGGGAAATCCTGCTTCACCATGTTTAAAGCCTTCTACAGTAAGCCAAAGGGTCTGGGTGGATGAGGAGAGAGGGGACGCTGTGCATTCTGAATTCAGTTACGCTTTCTGCACTGACTTCCCCAGAAAGGGCAGAGACAAAGCTACTCACTGTGGACTGGAGAAGTGCTCAGTGACATGAACTGTGAAGGGTGCATCTTCCTTGCTCCAGCCTTTCCCCCTGGACTCTCAGACCTGGGATTCCTGAAGGATGGGCTTGCTGGTAAAGACCGAGGTGAATAAGGCATTCAGTACCTCCGCCCTTTTCCACGGCCTGTGTCACCGGGTTCCCCACCCCATTCAGCAGTGGGCCTGCATTTTCCCTGGCCTTGTTTGTCCATACAGGCCGTCTGGCATTTTTACCTGACTCTTTGCTCGTTGGGCTGGACTGCTCTCGAGCTCAGCACTGGTGAGACTGGGGACTACTGTGTCCACTCGTGGGCTCCTCAGTACAGCAAAGACATGGTCATACCAGAGCAAATGCAATGAAGGGCCATGAGGATGAGGAAGGGAGTGTCTGACATACCAGGAGAGAATGAGGGAACTGGGTTGATTCAGCACAGAGAAGAAAATGCCATGGGGGATTTGTCAATGTGCTGTGCAGTCTCCATTCCTGAAGATCTTCAAAACTGAACTGGACAAGGTTGTGGGCAGCCTACGGTCCCTAACCCCAGTAGGCAGCTGAGCCCCACACAGCTGCCTGCGTAGTCACCCACAATGAGATGGGGGAGGGAATCAGAAGGGTAAAAGTGAGAAGACTTGTGTGTTGAGATAAAGAGACTTTAACAGGTAAAGTCAAAGCTGCACGCACAAACCGAGCAAACAAAGGAATTCATTCTCTACTTCCCATTCAAAGTAGACTTTTCCAGGCCTTCATGAGGCATAACAGTTACTTGGGAAAGACAAATGTCATAACACCAAATATCGCCCTTTCCCCCAGATTTTATTGCTTCACATGACTTCATGCAGTACGGAATATCTCTTTGTGTGGTTGGGGTCAGCTGTACAGCTGGTGGGCAACATGAGAGACAGAGAAGGCCCTGATGCTGCATAGGTGCTGTTCAGCAATAGATAAAATATCGGTGTGTTATCAACATGGTTTTTGTCAGCAAAAAACACAGCAGCCCATAGAGGCTATTATGAAGGAGATTAACTCTATGCCAAAGAGACCATTAAACTTAACCTAGCTCATGCTACTTGGAGCAGGAGGGTCAAGCTAGAACTCTTCTAGTGGTCCATTACAGTCTCAACTCTTCTACCATGCTAGGAGCAACACTGGCTCCTCATGTTTTCCCCTTTCTTATGCCCTTTCTGGGGAGCCTCAAAGGACAGCATCAGGCCTGATGGGCAGCCAGAGCTTTGAAGAGGCAGCTTTGGGGGCTGGAAATGCTTTGGGAGTCCTCTTGTGTCCTGCTTAGTGGGAAGACCTCTAGTCTCTCCTCCTCACCCCATGCACTGCCAACGTGTTGCCATGTTCCCCCTGCAATTCCCTGGCAGGGGCCTTTGGATGGCTGTGAGGGACAAAGGGAGGGCCTCTGCCACTCATTTCCCAATGGAATTCCATCCGATCCCCTGCACTGTCTCCAGGAGCCCTGCCCCCAGCACCAGGCTGTGGCCAGCAGTTGGCCTCTCTGTCTCCAGGAAGCAGCCAGTCACCTGGGCCAATGGGGCTGCATGTTCTTGCTCATCCTTCCAAAGCCAGGCTCTGGGTTTGGCTACGGGGTTGTACAACCCTGTCACATGTGCAGGGACCTGGGTCTGCACCTTCAGAGAACAACTCTAAGACTGAACAGAAGACTAAACACCAGAAATACAGCAAACATGCCCAAGCTGAAGAGCTCTCCTGAGTCCTCTCTGTGCTAATTTTTACCCACCCATGTTACATTTGTATCACTTGTGCATTTCTCTCTTCAGTTCCAGCACTGAAACTTGTAGCCAGAAGAGGACACTGAGTTTTCCTCAACACTCTCATAAAAAGCTGTTTCTGGAAGTCATCAGGGGAGGAGCAAAGTCTGAATGTCAGTCTTCCCCTTTGCCCTGGCCCATATCACCCACAAAGCCCTGAATGTGCCTGTGAGTCTTTCCCAGAATCACAGAAAGGTGGAGGTTGGAAGCCACCTCAGGAATTCATCTGGCCCAAGACCCTGCTCAAGCCGGGCCACCTACAGCCCGTTGCCCAGGCCCATCTCCAGACAGCTTGTCAACCCCTCCAAGCATGGCCACCCACCAAGCTCTCTGGGCAACCTGTGCCAGTGCTTGGTCACCCTGAGAGTGAAGTAGGGTCACATCAGGCTGCACATTGTCCCTTGCCCTGTCACTGGGCACCACTGAAAAGAGCTTGGCCTGGCCTTCCCTGTGTAGGGAGTGGCATTCGGAAGATCTCGCGATGTACGGAAGGAATAGCTGTAGCCCTCCCTTGTTACGAGGTAAGGTGATGGATAGGCTTGTAATGTTAAGGGCACACCCACGAAGGAGGTACTTGGTGAGTGTATATAGGTAAGATACACAGTTCAATAAACGGACATTTTGTATCCATCATATTGGTGTTTGTACTGATGTCCCCGTGAAGGTCTTAACCTCCTGCAGCATTAGTCTGCGATCTGAGCGCCACTGATATGTGGATTGGCAGGTTTAATGAGGCAGGCTAATTGCGGTGTTGCAGTATTAGTCTCTGCGACCTGAGCGCCACTGACACGTGGAGAGGCAGGTTCAAAGAGGCAGAGCTAACAGCAACAAATGGTGACCCCGACGTGATTTACGACATGATTTTGGGAGAAGATAAGCTGTGGCAGTCGGCGGTGCACAGCAGGAGGTGAGGAGCTCTACGCAGGACGAGAGACTCCGCGGCGTGCCATAGATGTCACAGTTAAGGTACTGAAAAGATGGGGTAAACAAAATAAGACTTCTATGAAGTCGAGAACATTAAAAGCAATGCTACAAAGATTGATAAGGCTCGGCGTTTTAGCAGAGCCGATAGATGGTATGAAGCCAGAGCTCTGGCTGCGAATAGAGGTGGAGTTAGCAGAGCAGGCGAAATTAGGAAAGCCGGAGCATTTAATGGCTTGGGCCAGGCAAATGCGATGATGAAAGCTACCCCGGAGGAGCACTCAGTGAGCTCCGACGATGGGGAGGAGGAAACCGAGGTGCGTAGGGGAGAACTAGCAGAAAAATGGAAGGCAGACATGCAGCGTTGGGGGGCGGAGATGTGGGAGGCATTGGCCTGTCAACCTTGCACAGCCTGTGAGAAAGTGCTAGGCTTTGATGAAAAACAGGCCTTGGAAGAAAGATAAGAGGCTGTTGAGTTATGCCAAGGTGGCAGGGAAAAACAACAGACAGCTGCAACACTAAACTGTGGAAAAGTACTGAACCGCGAGAAGATGCTACCGCGAGAACAGCGCGTGATCAAGAGGGTGATTGGCCTGCAAGCGCAGAGTTGACGGCGGCGGCTCTGGGCCTTCCCAAGCCCCCCCCTCCAACGCCAGAAGCAGCAGTTTATACAGAAGGTGCTGATGCTGGAATGCGACGTCCCTTGTCTGCCAAGACCACATAATCAATAAGCAATGGCTTTATATATTCTTAACAGTGTTTTGATGTTTGCAGTGTTTATCATTTTATGTTGTGTGAGTAATAAGTGTAAGAGACCTCCTTGTGTGATTGTTTTGCGTGCATGAGACGCAGCCCAGCTGCAGCTGCGGAGTGTGGAGTTCTCTGACAGAGCACCTTAGTGCCCGCCTGCTGGGTCACTGGTGCTGCCTGTTTGTTTGGGCTGAGTGTTTTAAGTGTCACAGGTGAAATATCTCCTCTAGCAGGAGGCAGTAATTCTGTATTGTCTTGAATTTAGGTGCATACTCTGCAGGGAGAGCGCACCTTTATACCATCTGTCCAAGAAAGGTATTGTCATAAAAATTATCTACAACCTTACAGGGGTTGTTCGTTTTACCAGAGGTCAGACTTACTCAGCTTCTTTATTTAACTACAGCTGGGGTGACTCAGGATTTGGATCAGCACGTACTCCTCAAACATTTTGAGCTCAGACAGGGAGACAAAGTCGACCTCTGATAAAAAGTAACCTCACTAAAGCCAAAGAATCTGTTGCACTGACAGGCATTTTACATACTGGTGCGGATGTGACTGTAATATCTGTGAGCTTCGGTAACGCGAGTGCTTTTCAGGGTTGGTGGTCATGCTGTAACATTTCAAAGCAAAGATCTCATTCATGTAAGGAGCCCAGTAAACTGGGTAGCAAATATTCATCCATTTATATTGGAAACCCCTGCTACATCATGGGGTCGTGACTGTACGGCTCGATGGGGAACTCAAATCGGATCAAATTTGTCTTAATTGCCACTGCAGCACAGCCCACCCTGAAACTAACCTGGAAAACAGAATCACCCATGTGGGTGGGTCAGTGGCCCTCACCAATGGAACAGTTGTGCCACCTTGATGATTTAGTTCAGGAACAATTAAGTGCAGGACATCTCGTACCTACCACCAGACCTTAGAACTCGCTGGTGTTAATTATTTGAAACAAAAGTGGTAAATGGTGACTTTTACATGATCTCCGACACATTAGTGATGCCATGGAGGAAATGGTTGCTTTACAGCCAGGAATGCCCTCCCCAACAATGAGTCCCTGAAACTGGCATCTTGTAATAATTGATCTAAAGGATTGGTATTTACCATTCCCTTGCATCCAGATGATGCAGCTAAATTTGCCTTTTCTGTTCCCAGTATTAATGTTAGTGAACCTGCAAGACGGTATCACTGGGTTGTTTTACCATAAGGCATAAAGAATACTCCCACAATGCAGGTCCCCCAGGCTGTTATAGATCATTATATGGCTGACATCCTTATAGCAGCAGAAACACAGGAGATCATGGAAAAGGCTCTTGCTTTACCCAAAGACTCAGTATCTCAAATGGGGTGACAAATAGCACCTGAAAAGGTACAGAGATCATCACCATGGCAGTACCTGGGGTGGAGAATTTGTGAACAGACTAATGTCCCACAACAGGTTGAACTTAAAACTGATGTTAAGACTTTAAATGATTTACAGAAACTGTTACGAGCTATAAATTGGATACAGCTGTTGTTGGGCCTAACTAATGATGATCTGCATAGCTTGTTTGATATTTTGCAAGGAGATCCTTCACTGACATCACCCAGAGCACTTACAGAGAAAGTGGAACAAGATCTCCACCGGGTAGCTAACGCCATCTCAGAAAGACAAGCATCGTGAGGTGTGCCCAGCCATTCGTATCAACTGATATTATTTAATCCTTCAGGGCAGCCCTATGCTCTGCTGTTTCAATGGGATGAAACACTTAGTGACCCTCTTGTTATTATTGAATGGAATTTTTTTTTGTCACACCAAATGCACAAGATGGTCACTACTCGTCCAGAAATGTTTGCCAAACTGATCATGAAAGGTGCCACCAGTATTGTGTCACTTCTCGTCGCAGATACCAGATCAACAAGAAGTCCAGGGCAGGGTTCAAGTCCTGGAAAGTGGTAATTGGGAAGGACCATATCCTTTAATAACCTGGGGAAGAGGTTATGCTTGTATTTTCACAGGTCACAGTCCCGGTGGTTACCAGCAAGCTGTGTGTGACCACACCCGAGGTGTGAGAGGCAGCTTTTGGTGGACACCCAGGAGCCGGCTGTGGATGCCCCTGTGCCAACAGTTCACGATCTCTTCGGCTGATCATTTAAGCAGAATGTATGGGTAATGCTTGCAACTGCAATAGGACAAAATATCTCTGTCCTTAATCACACTATGGTTGCCAACCTTTTTAAGAAAAAATGCTAACAGTAATTGTAACTCCTTGATGAAATATATAGGCTTATTAGTTACCAGTAAAAGATATAGCTTAGATAAAATGTAGTTATTAATAAGGATGAAATGCTGTAAGGATGTGTGTATTTAAGTTCCTTGTTTAGCAGTATCAAGAAGCAGGACCCCAAGTGTTTAACCTTATTAGAAACTCCCTTGGTTTTCCCCCTTGAGTGGTGGCCAGACTCTGGGTGGAACCCAACAGGAGGATGAAATCAGATGTTTCCGCTCAAAGAAAATTGCCAGTTATTTTGGCCTGCTGAATTAGATAAATGAGGCTGGACCTGCTTACAGCAATGTTGGATCCCTCACCTACGGATGGACGCGTCGCGTAGGATTTCCGGTTTGTGAGGAAGGGCACTCTAAATTCTCACTGCATCCAGGGTTCCCCAGCAACTGCAGATCTGAATGTTAGTGCCCCATTAAGTAAGTGTGCTATTCCGTATTTTCCTTATTGTTTATTTTTGTAGTATTTAGTCATATCCCTCACAGTAGTGAAATTAGCCTACTCTTTTAACTAGTAACTGTAACTGCTGTATTGTTTCTAGCCTTCTGTGGAACTATTTTGAGTATGCTGTGTTTTTTGAAGTTTCCCTAACCCTTAATTCATAAAGTCTTGAAATAAGTGTTGCAGGTGCTGCTGCAAAACAAAGAAAAGAGGATGTGGACTCAGACTAACAAATCTGTACAATGGTTAGAGGCCAAAGCAGTCCAAATGGCACTCCAGCAAGAGGCAGAGAATCCTGTTAATATTGTTACAGACTCTTTATATGTTTATAAACTTGTACACAAAATGACAACAGTAGGATTTGTGCAGACGGAAGTGTCGACCTTACTTTATGAAGCTCTACAACAGTGCATAGGGCAGGCCTTTATTACACATGTGAATAGTCACCAATCCCTACCAGGTCCGATTGTAGAAGGCAATCATAAGGCTGACCAAGCGGCACGGGGTGTGTCGTCATTGGACGCTGCAAAGAGTTTACATGCCTTTTTACACCTTGGAGCAAAAGCCTTAGCAAAAACATGTCATATTTCTCTGTCACAAGCAAAAAACATAGTGGCACTTTGTCCCTACTGTCAAAAAGGCCAACTGTGGGAGGCAGGTGTTAATCCACGGGGTCTCTCTTCCAATCAGATATGGCAAACTGATGTAACAACATGTGAATTGTTAAAACCAAATAAGTATCTCATAGTAACCATAATAAACAGCCAGACACATTATTGTTCATTGGGAAGGCGTTATCGCCTTGTTAGGGAAGCCACAAGAGATCAAAACAGATAACAGCCCTTGTTTTATTGCTAGACGCACAAAAGAATGGTGTGCATTGTGGGACATCAAATTAGTACAGGGCCTTCCTTATAACAGCCAAGGACAAGCGATAGTGGAACGTGCACATCGCACCCTGAAAGCAAAGCTCCAACAGCTTGGGGAGGGGGAAGGTCATAGAGGGACAATACCCATAGACTGCCAACAGGCTCTTTTGTGACACACTTTGTATACCTTAAATCATTTTGTTCGAGGCGATGAGTCTACACCTCCCCTGTGGAAACATTTTATACCAGCCCAGGCGACGAAGAACTATCCTTTGGTCCAGATCAGGGAACTGGGCGTGATAGCTTGGGAGTCGGGGTGGTCACTGAGGGTGTTTGGGCGTGGGTACACAGCAGTGGAAAAGGACGGCCTACTCAAATGGATACCCGCACGGTGTGTAAAACCTGATCTAACATAAGATGGAGTTTGTGTTACAGCGTTGGTGGTGGATCACCCTCCTTGGTTGCGTGTTGCCAACTCACGCAGGATATTGGAGAGAGCGGGCACGAGAACATCACCACGAAGATGTCTGTTTTCCTCTGGATACAGGGGCAGAATCTTGCTATGTCTTCATCACAGCCACCTTTGTAAAACCAGAATGGTTTGGGTGGCTTCACAACGTGTGGATTTAGATTACTAATTAGCTTAGTTGGGATTGGCTCGTTTGGGGAATTATTGGAATATGTGGTGTGCTTCTTGCTACTTGTATCACCTTTACATGTATTAGTGCTGTAGTTTGTAGATTGTTTAAGAAGGTTAATGTTTTGTTCTTAGATTGACATATGGGTCTTGCTCATCACCGCTTGGAACAGCGCAATAATGACAATCAATCAGGAATAATGATGTTATAAAGCATGGGGAGGGGGAAGTGTAGGGAGTGGCGTTCGGAAGATCTCGCGATGTACAGAAGGAATAGCTGTAGCCCTCCCTTGTTACGAGGTAAGGTGATGGATAGGCTTGTAATGTTAAGGGCACACCCACGAAGGAGGTACTTGGTGAATGTATATAGGTGAGATACACAGTTTAATAAACGGACATTTTGTATCCATCATATTGGTGTTTGTACTGATGTCCCCGTGAAGGTCTTAACCTCCTGCAGCATTAGTCTGCGATCTGAGCGCCACTGATATGTGGATTGGCAGGTTTAATGAGGCAGGCTAATTGCGGTGTTGCAGTATTAGTCTCTGCGACCTGAGCGCCACTGACACGTGGAGAGGCAGGTTCAAAGAGGCAGAGCTAACTGCAACACCCTGCACCCGCCCTTCCTGTGTTTCAGCTCCTGCTGGGATGTGCCCTGAGCCTTCTCTTCTGCAGGATAAACAGTCGCAGCTCTCTCCTGGAAGAGGTGCTCCAGCCCATGAGCCCCTTCGTGGCCTTCGCTGGCCTCTCTCCTCTTTGCCCAAGTCTCTCGTGTAGTGGGGAGCCAAGAAGCGGAGGCGGTAGTCCCGGGGTGAGCTCAGCAGTGCTGAGCAGAGGGGAAGGATCAGCTCCCTGAGCCGCTGGCCAGACTTTGCCTGATGCAGGCCAGGCCACCATGAACCTTCTGTGCCGCAGGGGCACATCGCTGCCTCCTGGACAAGTTGTTGTCCAGCAGAAGCCTCGGGGCCTTTGCTGCGAATGTGTTTTGCATGTGGGCAGCGCCCAGCCCGCCCTGGAGCACGGGCTTGTTCCTGGCCGGCGGCGGGACGTTGCTCTTCCCCTGGCTGAAGCGCAGGAGGCTCCTGTCAGGCACTTCTGCGGCTGTCGCGGTCCCTCTGGATGGCAGCACAGCCCCGGTGTGCCCCGGTGCCCGCGGGCAGGGCCGGGGGTGAGGCCAGGGCGGGCTGGGGGCACGGGGAGGGGCCTGCGAGGGGATGTGCGGGCCGACAGCCCGTCCCTGGCGCTGGGGCCGGAGCCGGCGCCGGGGCCACAAGGGTCCCAGCTGCGCCCGGCCGAGGCGCCGACCCCCTTGGGCAGGGCTCGGCAGGGCGAGCAGGCGGGCCAGCGCCGGAGCCGCGCTGGGAGCCAAGGGCCAGGAGCCTTCGTGTGCCGGGGCGCCGCGCTCCTGCTGTGCCGCCGGCCCTGCCCCGCGGCCCTCCCCGCGCCCCCCCTGCTCCTGCCGCGAAGGGGCCGCGGCCCCGGGGCGCCGGGGCGGGGCTGTTGTGGGCGGGCACAGGCGTCGGCGCTGCCCCGGCGAGGGGCCGAGGCGGCGGGGCGGGCAGGAGCGGGCCCGAGCGCGGCTCCGCTCGGCTCCTCGGCGGCCCCGGCCGGCCCCGGCGCGGCAGGGCATGATGGCGCCCGGGCTGGGGCCGTGGCTCCTGGCCTTGGCCTTGGCCGCGGGGCCGGCAGGTGAGCGCCGGGCGGGGAGGGCAGCGAGCCCGGGGCTGCGGAAGGAGGCGGAGGCCGAGGCGGAGGCCAGGGCGGCTTTGGGGCCGCGGCTCGGGCCGGACGGGCGGCAGCAGGCGCGGCTCAGCCCCGGGGAGGGCAGGCGGGCGTTGGCCCGGGCGCGGGGCTTGGCCGGGACAGAGGCGGGTGGCGGCTGGCGCTGTGCCGGCCCGGGGGGCTTTGCCGGGGCGGCGGGGGAACGGCCTCGGGCCGTGGGCGCGCCCTGCCCGGCTGCCTGCGCTCTCCGTCCGCAGGGGTGTGGGCGCAGCTGAGGCTGCTGGAGGCCGGCGGAGGGCTGCGAGCGCCCGGGGACTCCGTGCTCCTCTCCTGCCGCGGGGCCGGCTTCGCCTTCGGGACTTACAGCATTTGGTGGTACCGTCAGAGACCCGGTGACAGACTCGAGTGGGTGTCCGCTATCAGCTTTGATTCATCATACATTAAGTACGGTCATTCAGTTCAGGGTCGAGCGACCGTGTCCCGGGACAATTCCCGGTCCGAGTCGTCGCTGTCGCTGCGTTCCCTGGGCCCCCGGGACTCTGCCCGCTACTTCTGTGCCGTTCGCACGGGGACAGGAAATCCAGCGGAGCTTTAACACAAACCTGCTGCCAGAGCCACTCGCCTGCTCCGAGCGTGGCATTGCAAGAGAGAAGGGAGGAGTGGACGGCAGAGCCGTGCTCACGGCACGGTCCTTGCCCACCTTGTGGCTCGGGGTAGATGGGGACTTGGGGTCAAGGCCTCGCAGCAGCAGCGCTGTTAAGGGCAAACAGCCAGGTCAGCTGGAGCGCAGCCGGACGGGGTGTGCAGGCTCCCTGCTGAGGGGGAGTCCCCACACTTCTGTGGGTGTATCTGTGTGTCCTTGGAGGGCTGGCGGCCCAGGGCAGGCTGGGCTGAGGGGCCCTGGGGGACTGCATGTACCTCTCCTGCTGAGGATCCAGACCGATGGTCAGTTATTGTAAGATCTCGTCATACCGGCATACACACAGCTCCACGTTCAAATGGGTCACCTTCAGGAACAATAATTCTTCCCATCTCTTCTGCAATGCCACAGTGGGTGGATGAGGCAGCACCTGCTGGGACAGGTCCTGCGTGGTGGCATCTGTTGCTCTACGTGTCCCACATCCCCAGGACTCCACCATCGGCACTTCTTTGCGGTCCCCATAGGGACACAAATGCCGTGGTGGGGCTCAACACCCTCTCCATGCTCACTCCCACAGCACAGCAAACAGGCCAGCCTGGCCCCGGGCTGGGATACCCTCCAGCCATGGGGTGCGCTGCCAGAGAGCCCCAGGGCAAGAGCTGTGCTTCGGAGCCTCTTGGGAGGCTTTGGTTGCTCTGCTCAGGGGTGAGCCAGGCAGGCAGAGCTCTGCCTTCCCTCTGCGTATTGCCGTCTGCCTGGTGATCCCCAAGGGCACACTTGGGCATCCCTGGCTTTGCCCCAGCATGGAGAGTACAGATACTAGATTGGTCAGGGGAGGGGATCCTCATTCCATCCCATTTTGAGGCCAGTGCTGGAAATAGATACCCTGGCTCCCGGGGTCGTTCACAGGCCAGTGAGAGAGCACATGAAGTGAGAGATAATGGATTCCAGGTAGAATGTATTTCAGCCGGCAAGTTGGCTTCAATGGGGGCCCCACTTAAATACCTCTATGCAAATGCACAGACCATGGGTACCAAGCGAGAGGAGTTAGAGATGTGTGCACATCTACAGGTTATGATGTTATAGGTATCACTGGGACGTGGTGGGATGGCTCCTATGACTGGAGCGGAGGTCTAGATGGGTATAGGCTCTTAAGGAAAGATACACAGGGAAGAAGAGGAGGGAGTGTTGCTCTTTATGTTAATGACCAGCTGGAATCCTTGGAGCTTGACCTGGGGATGAATGAGGAACAAACTGAGAGCTTATGGGTGAAGGTTAAAGGAAAGGCAGGGGAAGGGGATATCATAGTGGGGATCTGCTAGAGGCCAGCCGACCAGGATGTCCGAGTAGATGAGGCCCTCTATAGACAGATAGGGGAGGCTTCACATTCACAAGCCCTGGTCCTTATGGGAGACTTCAATCACCCAGATACCTGTTGGAAGGATGGGACAGCAGGGCACCAGCAATCCAGGAGGTTCCTGGAATGCATTGATGACAAATTCCTTCTGCAGGTGGTAGAGGAGCCAACAAGAAGGGGTGCCATGCTGGACCTTGTTCTCACCAACCAGGAGGGGCTGGTGGATAATGGGAAGCTGAAGAAAGCCTTGGCTGCAGCGACCATGAAATGTTAGAATTCATGATCCTCAGGGCATCAAGGAGAGTGTGCAGTAAGCTCACCCCCCTGCACTTCAAGAGAGCAGACTTTGACCTGATGTCTCCTGTCCTGTACAAGGGTCCTGGTGCAGTACGGGAGCAGCGGTGGAGGTGGGAGAGAAGGGAAGCCCCACAGTGTGATCCTTCAGTGAAGGTGCTTGTTTGCCATGGGGCAGCTCACAGTTCTTTGCCAGTGAGCAGCAGCCTAATGCGAGAGGTCAGGTGAGGTGGAGAGCACCTGGAGGGAGGCCACAGGTTCCCTGCTGCCATCCTCAGTCCACTGGGACTGTGTCCGTGTGTCTTTCCAGAGAGGCAGGCCCAGGTACAGCTTTTGGAGGCTGGGCAGGGCTGAAAGCAGCCTGTGGCAACACACAGCTCTCCTGCCAAGCCTCTGCTTTCAGACTCAAGGCCTGTGACATCCTGTGTTTCTGGCAGGCACCTGGGTGCACAATCAAGTGGGTCTCCTTTATCAGCAGCTCCTGGGACACTGCAAAGAACTATGGGGTGATAGTGGCTGAGTGAGGCAGCTCCTCCTGGGAGAACAACTCAAGCAAGATGTCTCTGTCCCTCCTGCCCTGCACCTTCAGGAAGCTGCCTGCTGCTTCTGTGCCATTCTCCCTGGGCCAGGACACGCGCCTGCAGCAGCACAAACTTCCTGCCAGGGACCATCCCCTTCACCCTGTGCACTCCCACCCCAATGGAGAGGGCAGAGCTGCAGAGCTCAACCTTCTTTCCGTGTACAGGTGAGCAGGGAGGCAGAGGAGGGCCCTTTGATGGAGCAGATCCCACGCTCCCAGGACGAGCTCTGAGCAAAGCGCATGGTGTTTTGCTGATTAAGGATCCCAATGAAAGTCAGACACCAGAGTGGAAAGAGTAGGGGTATGTTACTGGGGATGACTAAATAATGTAACAGAGTAATGCAGAAAACATACAGTAGGAAAAGATGAATAATACACTTAAAGCAAACAAATAGGAAAATACAGGGTGAAATCATTACCACGAGAGAGGGAGAGAATAGTGATTAAGATAGATCCATCACCACTTGCACCCGTTACCATCACCCAGATCCTCAGTCGCTGGGCAGCCCCAGTTACAGCGGGGATTTGTTGAGCCTTTCCTAGCAAGTGGGAAATCCTACGTGGTGTGTCCACCCGTAGGTGAGGCAGCCAATGTCACTGAGAGCGGGTCCAGCATTATATACCAAAAATCAGCAAGCCAGAATAACTGGCACCTTTGCTTTGAGCAGAATCATCTGCTTTCACCCTCCAATTAGATTCCCCCAGGGCCTGGCCAGGGCTCAAGGAGGAAGCCAAGGGAGTTTCCCTGCTTATCTAATTTATTGATGAGCAAGGTCACACACCTGCTCCCAAGGCCAGACAGCTGGCTCCATGCCCTTGGTAACTTGCCCCTGCACAAAGAAGGATGAAGATATATTCAGGATAGACATGTTTTATGATACCTCAGCTACATCTTTTAATAATGAACAGACATATGGCACTAATGACTACATACGAAGTTAGCAGCTTTGGCTCGGGGCCTGTTGTTCAGGCTTCAATACTTCAACACTTTAGAACTTTTTACATCAGCACGGGTGGTTTGTTATAACCTGGTACAACACCTACTAGCACAATGGCTATCAGTTATAAAATATACAGGAGTCATCTATAGGTCAGCTCTGGCTTGGGCCTGTTGTCGAATCCCAAGCACTTCACATGGTGAGATGGAGGTTTGTGGGGCCGGGCTCACAGGATCCCTCCTGCCTTCTCCAGGCCCCTGTGACTGTCCATGAGCAGCTGCAGGCATGCGAGCCCCTGCGGCTGGCCCACGGCCCAGGGTGCAGGAGCTGGTGGGGAGTGTTGGCAGGCCTTGGGAGAGTGCAGCCATCACTCCCCGCCACGGGCTGATCCCAGCAGTGCTGCAGACAGGTCCTGCCGCCCACCCCTCCTCCCCTCCTTAGCAGGCCCATGTACAGGCTTCACCTCTAATGGGGCTGTTTCCTGTAAGATTTCCTGGTTCCACACAAGCCCTCATGGGTTGCTGTGCTGGCTGCAGTGAAGCCCTGTGGGAGCAGCCCTGCTCTGCTTTCAGTCCTGTTTCAGGGGTTTCTCTGCTTCTCCCACTCCTCCCCCTCCTCCTTGTCACAGACACGAGTGTCACAGGCCAGTTTGGTACCAAGGGTACAACACACCAGCGAGGACAAAGACAAGGAGAAGTGCAAAGGGACGGTGCTCTGTGAGAGGTGCCCATGTTTCCTGGAGTCGGGCAGGGCTCTGCGAGGGGCAGAAATGGGCTCTCGTCCCTCCCAGCTTGGCAGGGACAAAGGGACACTGTCCCCCATGCAAGATCTACCCTCCTCCCATGGGGAAGTGATAAAAGCTGAATATTCCTGGGGATGGAGGGGAAAGAAATGGGGTTTCTCTTTCCTATGAGCCCTGCATTCTGGTGCCAGGGCTATTGCTGAGCCAGACCTGGCAATGCTTGTTTCAGAGCAGCCAGATGCATACGTTGACATAAGGAGGCTGTGTGCTGTTATTTTGGCCATGTGCTGTGGCGTGTGCCCCTGCCAGCCCAGCATCCCACATCTACACACCGAGCAGTGCTGCTAAGGCAGCTGTTTGCAGTCTGGCAGCTGCAGGTGCCAAGGTGTGGATTTGCTTTGCCAGCAGCAGAGCGACCAGTTGTGAGCGGGGCTTTCAGAGTCTGACTGTGCCGAGGATGTAGGGTTCCCCCTGCCAGCCCCAGCACTCCAGACAACTCTCACTTCACGCAATGTTCCACATACTGGCAGTGAGCTGCCAGCTGTAATTCTTACCTCTGCCCAGCTCTGCTCTTCCCTCAACCTGGGCTTGGGGGTGGTCGGGCCAGGGAGCTGTGCGGTGCAGAAAGTAGGGGAAGGCGGTACGAGAAGGGTCGTTTCCGCACTTTGTGCCCTGTCTGTGTGGGCAGGTGGTGGGAGTTGCCAGCTTCCATTTACCCCGCTATGCCCAGGCCAGTCGTGCTGGTGGTGTCACAGCTCCAGAGGTGTGGGATCACGTGTGCATGGGGTCATTGCCCGTCCCAGCTACGTGGATAGGGGCAGTGGAGGAGCTGGAGGGCTCCGCACGGGAGAACTTACCATGCCCATGCAACCCTGTTTCCACAGAATGGTTGAGGCTGGAAGGCAGCTCTGGAGTTCATCTGGTCCAACTACCCCACTCAAGCAGGGCCACCTACAGCCAGTTGCCTTGGAGCATGTCCAGGTGGCTTCTGAATATCTCCAAGTGTCACCAAAATGGGATGAAAGAACTTATCAACACCAATGGGATGTAGATATCAGACACTCTTTTAATAACCTCCGGGTGCGTAGGGGAGTCGTCTCACCAACAACGCACACCTAACTCGTGTAGCACGCTGATTATATAGGATACAGTAATACATAGTAATCAAGTTCTCATACATAAACATGATCATTCCCATAACTCATATTCTTATTCCCACCTCCTTCCAGTCATGGGCACTTGAGTCCTGAAATGAGTTGGGGGGCTGCTTTTGCGACCACCACGGACTAGTGACCTAAAAGAAAGACCCTCCAATGCCCTTGACCCAAGGATTTTGGCTCACACAGCAATTTTAATATGCTTCGATCCCTTTCACAATGTAAATTTTACAATACCTCGTCTACAGGGCAATAAATTGTCCTGACTGAACAGTCTCACAATGGTACCTCATCACCAGTCTTATTCTTTGTGTAGAAATCTGGTTAATGATTATCACTAGTCTGCATGGCCTCAGCCTGGGACTTTTAAAAGAACGTTGTAGCAGCATAACTGGTTGTATAGTTACTCTAAAGTATTCCTTAATTAAATCCAAATCATCAAAACCATTAAAATCAGCTCAAATTAATAAGAAATCAGTAACACAAGCATGGAGACTCCATAACCTCTCTGGGAAACCTGTGCCAGCGCTCAGTCACCCTCACAGTGAAAAAGTGTTTTCTGATGTTCAGGTGGAGCCTCCTGTGTCTCAGCCTGTTGCCATTGCCTCTTGTACTGTCACTGGGCACCACTGAAAAGAGCCTGGACCCGTCTTCTCTGCACCCTCTCTTCATCTATTTCTAGGCATTGATGAGATTCTTTTGCCCAAGGTGAACAGTCCCAGCTCTCTCAGCCTTTCCTAATGGCAGAGATGCCCTAAACCCTCAATCATCTTTGTGGGCCTTTGCTGGATTCTCCCCAGTATGTTCCTGTCTCTCTTGTAGTGGGGAGCCCAGGACTGGACTCAGTCCTGCAGGTGTGACCTCAGCAGTGCTGAGTAGGTGGGAAGGATCACCTACCTCAAACTGCTTGCAACACTCATCCCGGTGCCAGCCAGGAGACCATGAGGTGCCTCTGCCACTCTGCTGAGGTAACCTTGGGGGGCTGCCAGAGGCCCATCAACCTGCTCTCTCACCCCCTTCTGCAGTGGGATGAGGGGAGAAAATGAGATGAAAAAGCTCCTGTGTCAGAATATAGGCAGGTAGATTGCTTCCAATCACAGGCAAAGAATATGTGTGTGTGTAGGCGGGGTGATTTACTGCATTGCCAATTACAAATATAGTAAAATAGTGAGAAATGACAACAAAATTAACAGCACCCACCACCACACCCCACCCTGGGCCTCCCTCTTCTTCCCAGGCTCAACTTTCCTCCTTCCTTCCTGAGTGTTCTGCCTGCTCCCTGCCCCAAGCAGTGCAGGGAGATGAGGAAGAGGGATTGTGGTCACATCATAACACTCTGTCTCTGCGATTCCTTGCTCCTGACCCTTTCCCCCTGCTCCAGTGTGGGTCCTCTCCTCGGGGGAGAGTCCTTCAGGAGAAGGCTGCTCTAGTGTGGGTGCAACAGCTCCTGCCAGGAAACTTGCTCCTGTCTGGGCTTCTCTCCACGGGCCGCAGCTCCTGCCAGGCGCCTGCTCCAGCGTGGGATCTGCAGGGGCTGCAGGTTCCTTCAGGTCATCTCCACCTGCTGCAGCACTGGGCCGGCCCCGGGCTGCAGGGTGGGTATCTCCTGCAGCAGGCTTGTCTCTGGGCTGCACAGAGACAGCCTGCTTCCCCCCAGTATTCTCCATGCGCTACCCACAACTGCTTGCTGCCTCCAGGCTCCTTTGTTAGGATTAGCTGGCTGAGTTCATCCTGCAACAAGGGATGTGGGCAGCCCAGCACAGGCATGAAGGTCAGGAGATATGGCCAGTGCCGTGGGGCACAAAACATGCCTACACGGCTCCAGAGCACTTGTGGTGTGGATCCCTACGTCTCTGATGGGCAAGACTCCTCCTGATAGCACCACTACACTCCTTCCCTTGACCCACACACCACTGACCTTTTCTCACAATCCTGGAATTTGCAGGTTGCATGCAGAAGCTACCAGCCCTGTGAGTGAGAAAGGGAGAGCCTCTACCAATCTTTTCCTAACTGAATCCTTTCCCCTGCACTGTCTCCAGGAGCCCTGCCCCCAGCACCAGGCTGTGGCCAGCAGTTGGCCTCTCTGTCTCCAGGAAGCAGCCAGTCACCTGGGCCAATGGGGCTGCATGTTCTTGCTCATCCTTCCAAAGCCAGGCTCTGGGTTTGGCTACGGGGTTGTACAACCCTGTCACATGTGCAGGGACCTGGGTCTGCACTGATAGGGGCAATATAAACCATTGTAGTCAGAGAACATAAGAGAAAAGAACTTGCGCAAAGACAAGGGGTCTCCACATTGAGAAACACCAAGTGTCAATAAAGTTGCTAGGTTACTATCTCTCGGGTCTGAGCAGAGACTTCCTCTAACCCTTGAAGAGACATAGGTAAGAGATAAATCCCCCCGAATTCCGGTACAAGCTGACCCAGGGGTTCAGATAAGGAGCAGAGAACAACTGAGACTGCGCAGAAGGACAAGGTGAAAAGTTCATTGGTGAGGAAGATGAGGTACTTCATCAACGAGACCCCCGCCCAGGAATTTACGACCACTGCCCAGGACCTGAGCAGCCCAGGAAGCATGTGCAGGAGGGAGGAACCTAATTACCATACGAAGCGGGGATAGATCATAAATATGTATAGGCGCTTCATAAATAAACAATACTTTGTACCATATAAGCAGGTCAAAGGCTACGGGAGGGCACGCACGCCTGTGGTGGAGCGATCCCCCGTGCGTCCAGCGCTGAATAAACATACCTGCTTTACAACTACAAAGTTGTAGGGTTTTTTTTCCGCAAGTCATGCACCTGCAGAGAAGATATGTAAGACCCAAGAGAAGACCAAACACCAGAAATACAGCAAACATGACCAAGCTGAAGAGCTCTCCTGGGTCCTCTGTGTGCTACTTTTTTACCCACCCATATTACATTTGTATCACTTGTGCATTTCTCTCTTGAGTTCCAGCACTGAAACTTGTAGCCAGAAGAGGACACTGAGTTTTCCTCAATCCTCCTGTAAGTAACTGTTTCTGGAAGTCATCAGGGGAGGAGCAAAGTCTGAATGTCAGTCTTCCCCTTTGCCCTGGCCCATATCACCCACAAAGCCCTGAATGTGCCTCTGAGCCTTTCACCAAATCACAGGAAGGTTGTGGTTGGAAGTATCAGGTCCAAGCCCCCTGCTCAAGTTGTGCCATCTGGATCTTGTTGCCCAGGACCATCTCCAGGCAGACTGTGAATATTTCCAAGCATGAAGACTCCGTAACCTCTCTGGACAAGCTGTGCCAGTGCTTGGACACCCTCAGAGTCAAAAATGGTTCCTGGTTTTCAGCAGGAGCCTCCTGTGTTTCAGTTTGAGTCCGTTGCCTCTTCACGCATCACTGGGCACAACTAAAAAGAGCCTGGCCCCGTCTTCTTGGCACCCTCTCTTCAGGTATTTCTCTACATTGATGAGAACCCCCCAAGCCTTCACTTTTCTGTGGTAAACCATCCAAATCTTCTCTCTGCAGTCCCATAATCATCTCTGTGGCCCTTCACTGGCCTCTCCTCAGTCTGTCCCTGTCTCCCGTGTGCTGGGGGGACAGGACGTGGAGCCAGTACTCCAGGTATGAGCCCTCCAGTGCTGAATAGGGAGGGAAGGGTCACCTCCCTCCGCCTGCTGGCAACACCCCTCCTGGGGCACCCGGGACACCATTAACCACCTTTGTCCCAAGGGCACATTCCTGGGTCATGCTCAAGCTCTTGTCCACCAGAACCTTCAGCTCCTTTCTTGACAATGTGCTTACCAGTTGAGTAGCCCCCAAGCTTCCTCAGTGCCTTGAGATGTTCCTTCTCAGGTGAAGGACTTTGTCCTTCCTCTCTTTGAACTGCACGAGGTTCCTGTCAGCCCATTTCAACAGCCTGTTGAGGTCCCTCTGCATGGCAGCGCAACCCTCTGCTATATCAGCCAATCCTCCCAGCTTGGCGTCACCTGCACATCTGGCGAGGGTGCGCGCTCTCCCATCCTCCAGATCATTAAGGGAGATGTCAAACAGGATCGGAGCTGGCATTGACCCCTGGGGCACACCGTTAGTTGCTGGACTCCAACTAGCCTGCGTGCCACTGAGCACCACCATCTGGTCCCAGGCCTGCAGACAGTTTTGGATGTGCCTCACTCTTTGATCCTCCAGGCCAGACTTTATAAACTTCTCTATGAGGATCTTACAGAAGACAGTCCTGGAAGAGTTTCTGTAGTCATAGTAGCCAATATCCAGTGCTCTGCTGTTGTGGTTTAAGCCCAGGGGCAACTGAGCACCACACAGCTGCTCAATCACTCCTTCCCCCACCCAGGAAAATGGGGAGAACAAAATAAAACAAAAGCCTTGGGAATCAAAACAAGCACAGGGAGGGATGACTCACCCATTGTGGTCATGGGCAAAAAGATTTGATTTGGAAAACAAAATCAAATAAATATATTTGAATCCCACCAATCCAATCAGAGTGGATAGTGAGAAACACAACTACATCTTCAACACACCTTCCCCCACCCCTCCCTTCTTCCTCAGCTCAACTTTGATCCTGATTTCTCTCCCTCCTCCTGCCCCGCAGCAGTGTAGGGGGACATGGGATGGGGGTTGGGGTCAGTTCATCCCCCATTGTTTCTGCCGCTCCTTCCTCCTCAGGGGAAGGACTCCTCCTATTCTTCTTTTGCTCCCACGTTGGGGTCCATCCCATGGGTGACTGTCCTCCCTGAACATCTCCAACATGAGTCCTTCCCAGGGCCTGCAGCTCTTTCCAAACAGCTCCAGAGTGGGTCCCTGCCGTGGGGTGCAGCCCTCCAGCAACAGACTGTCCCAGCACCAGCTGCCCTCAGAGTGCCAGCCTTCTCCAGGCACAGCCCCTGCTCCGGCATGGGGTCCTCCCCGGGCTGCAGGTGGCAACTGTTCTCCCAGTGACCTCCATGGGTGCAGGGCACAGCCTGCCCTCTCCCCACGGGCTGCAGGGGGTCTCTGCTCTCACACACCTTCCTGCCCTCCTCCTTCTTAAAGTGTCCTCAGGTTTTGCTTAGGTATTTCCCTCCCAACTCCTCCTCACATCTCCCCCTCCTCCTCTCAGGTTCTCCATCTTAAATACCTTATCACAGAGGTGCAGCCACCATCACTAATTCACTCAGCTTTGGCCAGAGATGGGTCTGACTTGGAAACGAGGAAGCTTCAAGAATCTTCTCACAGGGGCCACCCCTGTAGCCCCTCCCATGCTACCAAAACCCCATCACACACAAACCCAACACACAGAGAAATCGTTTCCTTACACTATGGGCTGAATAAACTTAGCTCACCAAGCAGAGTTCTCTCAAGCAGAGCTCTCCACATTTACTGAGCTCCCCAAACAGAGCTCTCTGGCTGAGCTGACCAGCTGATGATGATTTGGCTCTTAAGTATTGAATCTCCCACAGCTGTGTAGGGCTGACAGGCCAATGCCAGCTCACCTCTTCATTATTTACTTGTGTGTGTCTATGTGATGCAGTAGGTCAGTGACTGTCTCCTCCTGGATTGCGGGGGGGTCGTTCTCCCAGTCTCTGTCTTGTGGCTGAGGAGGCTGGATTCCCTCAGTACAACTAGTCTTGTTATTAAAGACTGAGGCAAAGAAGCCATTAAGCACCTCAGCCTTTTCCTCATCACTTGTTACCATGATACCTCCCCCATCCAGCAGGGTAGTACAATACATTAACGCTTGATTTGTGGAATCAGACCCCTCCAGCCAGTCTTTTATTCCTTCGTCCTGCTGTCGGTGGGTGTGGTGCTGGCAGGACCACATCCAGCTCTATGAGCCAGCACTGGAACTGGTTACATCCCCCAACCTGTTTGGTGTCTGCAAGCACCAGTGTGCAGCCCATGCACTATTATATGGGTGACTCAGAGGCTTTTCTAATTTGGGAGGCGATTCCCAAGAAGGTAACTTAAGGCACAGCTCCGGGTTAGCCTTCCGAGAAGTGGACGCGTTAGAAGTCCCTGTAAAATGTCCTGGATATGGATACCATTGCTGATTGTAATTGATTGGCAAGGATTTATTCCACACCCAGCAGCTATGATGCCACAATTTCTCCCATATCACATTTCATGGGGCCTGATAGAAGATGTTGGGGCCTTGCCATATTCCTTTGACAGTGTTGATTTCTGCAGCCTCATCAATTCCCGAGATGTTTTGGAACACCTGGGTGAAATTTGCAGCTCCAGTGCAGTGAGATTGACTGGGCTCCTGGTGAATTTAAAGCCATCTCTGGCAGAGGGCGGGGATGTTATACATACGCCCGGGTAAGTGGGGTTCCAAATGGGCATGAGTCCTCATAGTAGGTCCCAGGCTAGATTCGGGGAGTCCCCCCATGGTCCCGCCACTGCAAGGACATAATCATAATGTAAGCAAATTACAAATAATAACTAGCCGATAATGCCTAGAACCACTGAAAGCTCCAAGAGTAACACACGTCCCCCGTTGTCTGGGATCAGCGCCCTGTCAGACAAATGTGTACATAACAAACCAATGATGGTTAGAAAGAAGGGACAATCCCCTGCAGTTGATGCGGAATTCTTTTCCATGGGCATCAGTAGCCACCCACGAACAAATATTGATGGGAGCTTTTAGGGTTAGGGGTACTTGCCCCACGTTGAGCAAGTCTACTAGAAGAGGTTGTCCAGGAGAATGGAGCAGGTTTGCAGGGTCTTTAGTCTCCTTTATCCCAGCGACTACGGACGGAGGCTTAGGACAGAACGTGTTAAGTCATGGGCATCCATTAATTCCCCACAGGCTCTTTACCCTCATTGCTGCATCTGGCACCTGTTGGGACCATCCCAGTTCGTGGGGTTTTAGGGCCCTGCTTTAGAAGCTCCTTGGTGCATTCCACAATCCCATTCACTTGGGGATAGTATGGAATATGGAAAATCCACTGGATTCCTTCATCTATCTCTTACTCAGGCTATTGCTTGAAGGAAGAGGCAGTGAAGGGAGGTGTGGTTGAAGGGCTGAGACCATTTATGCTGCAGGAGGGTCTATTCTGGGAACTTCAGAGGTGTGTGGTGAAGTGCAGGTTAGTGGACATTGCCTGGGCTCCTGTCCTGCCCGGCCCAGTTTCTCCACCAAGGACTGGTTGCAGAGCTATGGGGTCAGGGAGAGGCGGTGCGGTAGCTCACAGCAGTGCTGTGGGGGATGGAGCCAGGCTTTTAGGAAAGAGAGATCAGCATGGGGGACATTGTGGTGGGTGCCTGCTGCAGATCACCTGATGAGCAAGAAGCAGCAGACCAGTGTGATGGGCTGAGCTTAGCTGGCCACCAGGTGCCCACCAAGCCACTCTGTCAGTGCCCCTCCTCAGCTGGACAGCGAGAAGAAATACACTGAAAGGCTTGTGGGTCGAGGTAAGGACAGGGAGATGAGCCAGCAATTACTGTCACAGGCCAAACAGACTCGTCTTGGGGAAATTAATTTAATGTATTGCCAATCAAATCCAAGTAGGATAATGGGAAATAAGGACAAAGCCAAAACCAACTTCCCCCCAACCCTTCCTTCTTCCTAGGGTCACCTTCACTCCCAACTTCTCTACCTTCTCCCCTGAGCAGCACAGGGGGATGGGGAATGGGGGCTGTGGTCAGTCCATAACACAGTTTGACTGCCGCTCCTTCCTCCTCGTGCTTTTCCCCTGCTGCTGCACTGGGCTCCTCTCCATGGGGCCACAGGTCCTGCCAGGAGCCTGCTCCAGCGTGAGCTCTCCACGGGGTCACAGCTTCCTTCAGGGCACATCTACCTGCTCTGGCGTGGGGTCTCCACGGGCTGCAGGGTGGATATCTGCTCCACCATGGACCTCCATGGGCTGCACGGGGACAACCTGTGTCACCATGGTCTTCACCACGGGCTGCAGGGGAATCTCTGCTCTGGCACCTGGAGCACCTCCTCCCCTCCTTCCTCACTGACACTCAGCATGGGTTGGAGAAGGGGAAATCCTGCTTCACCATGTTTAAAGCCTTCTACAGTAAGCCAAAGGGTCTGGGTGGATGAGGAGAGAGGGGACGCTGTGCATTCTGAATTCAGTTACGCTTTCTGCACTGACTTCCCCAGAAAGGGCAGAGACAAAGCTACTCACTGTGGACTGGAGAAGTGCTCAGTGACATGAACTGTGAACGGTGCTGTGGCAACTGAGGCACGGACTCTCAATGAAATTCAGAAAGAAAGAGAGTTAATTGTTACAGTGGTACGTACTTATGCTCTCGGATGCTTTCGGTAAAGCTCTTACTTCATAGTTATCAAATCAGCAATTAGACAGATATAAACCTTTGCTCCTATCACCATCAGACCACTCTAACACGCCCTGTGCAGACCAATCACCTTCTTATTCATGCGCTGTTCTTGTGGCAGTAACTTCTCACAGGTCAGCACTTTTCCCCAGCTCAGTGTTGCAGCTGGCCGCTGGTTTTCCCTGCCACTTTGGCACAACTCAGCAGCCTCTCATCTTTCTTCCAAGGCCTGTTCTTCCTCAAACCCCAGCTATGGCTCAGAGGCTGTGCAAGGCTGACAGGCCAATGCCCCCACATCTCCCCTCTCTTTGTTTTGTAGCTGCACCTGCAAGACTTGTTTCAAGGCTTTATCAATTAAGGGTTAGGCAAACTTCAAAAAACACAGCATACTCAAAATAGTTCCACAGAAGGCTAGAAACAATACAGCAGTTACAGTTACGAGTTAAAAAAGAGTAGGCTAGTTTCAGTACCCATACCTAAGGGATGTGACTAAATACTACAAAAATAAACAGTAAGGAAAATAGGAAATAGCACACTTACCTAACGGGGTACTAACATTCAGATCCGCAGTTGCTGGGGAACCCTGGATGCAGCGAGAATTTAGAGTGCCCGTCCTCGCAAAGCGGAAATCCTACGCGATGCGTCCATCCGTAGGTGAGGCATCCAACATCGCTGCAGGCAGGTCCAGCCTCCAAATCAAGAGGCCAAAATAACTGGCACTTTTCTTTGAGCGGAAACATCTGATCTCATCCTCCTGTTGGGTTCCACCCAGAGCCTGGCCACCACTCAAGGGGGAAAACCAAGGGAGTTTCTAATAAGGTTAAACACTTGAGTTCCTAATTCTTAATATTGCTAAACAAAGGAAGTCGAATACACACATTCTTACAGCATTTCATCCTTATTAATAACGACATTTTGTCTAAGCTACATTTTTCACTAGTGACTAGTAAGCCTGTATATCTCATCAAGGAGTTGGAATTACTGTTGGCATTTTTCTCTTAAAAGAGTTCACAACTGCAGTGTGATTAAGGACAGAGACAGTGTATTTGCTCCCGTTGCAGCAGCAAGCATTACCCATCCATTCTGCTTAAATGATCAGTTGAAGAGATCACGAACTGTCGGCACAGGGGCATCCACAGCACCCACAGCCGGCTCCTGAGTGTCCACCAAAAGCTGCCTCTCACGCCTCAGGTGTGGTCACACACACTTTGCCAGTAACCACCGGGGACCGTGACCTGTGGAGACACAACATAACCTCTTCCCCAGGTTATTAAAGGGTCTGGTCCTGCCCAGTTACACTTTCCAGGTTTTTTGCTAACACTTGAGCCTTGCCCTGCACTTCTTGTTGATCTGGTATCTGTGACGAGAAGTGACGCAATATTGGTGGCACCTGTGAGACAGGGGAAATGTTTAAAAAGTTCATGGCATATAATGCCTTATTTAGCCTTCCATGAGGTGTAGATTGATCCCCTCCATCTCCCCCTTTTTGTTGTTGCAACAGATGCTTTAGCGTGCCATGCGTACGCTCCACCATGGCCTGTCCGGTCGGTGGGTGGGGAATGCCAGGCAGATGCTTGACTGCCCACTGTATGGCAGGATGCAAACACTGCTCCAGAAAAGTTATCGACAGACACAGGTACATATTTTAATGTTCCAAATGCAGTGAAGTGAGTGACGTCAGATTGCCATAATTCCAAGGAGGTGAGTCCCCGAGGGTTGACACCACTGGCTGTTGAAGAGAGGGAGTCCTCTGGCACTCAGGGCAAGCGGCAATGATGTCTTTAGCCTGATGCCTTGATAAAGAAAACTGGTTCTGTATTGCCCTGGCATTTTGGTGGAAAATGCATGTGAAAGCCGAGCTTGCTCAAAGACATTTGTATTAGCCATGTAACATGTGCACAGTAACCAGAACAAGGATACACACAGGTTCCTGACCAGCAAGTAATAGTAGGCGCTGCCTACCTTTCATGGTCAGTTGGGCAAACATTTCTGGTCGAGTAGTGACCGTCTTGTGCATTTGGTGTGACAAAACAAAAAACAAAACAAACAATAATCCATTCAAGAATAACAAGAGGGTCACTAAGTGTTTTATCCTACTGAAACAGCAGAGCCTAGGGCTGCCCTGGAGGGTTAAATAATACCAGTTGATACGGATGGCCGGGCACACATCGCGATGCTTGTCTTTCTGAGATGGCGTTAGCTACCCGGTGGAGATCTTGTTCCACTTTCTCTGTAAGTGCTCTGGGTGATGTCAGTGAAGGATCTCCTTGCAAAATATCAAACAAGCTATGCAGATCATCATTAGTTAGGCCCAACAACAGCCTTATCCAATTTATGGCTGTCAACAGTTTCTGTAAATCATTTAAAGACTTAACATCAGTTTTAAGTTTAACCTGTTGCAGGACAATGGTCTGTTCACAAATTCTCCACCCCAGGTACTGCCATGGTGATGATCTCTGTACCTTTTCAGGTGCTATTTGTCACCCCATTTGAGATACTGAGTCTTTGGTCAAAGCAAGAGCCTTTTCCATGATCTCCTGTGTTTCTGCTGCCATAAGGATGTCAGCCATATAATGATCTATAACAGCCTGGGGGACCTGCGTTCTAACAGGGCTCAAAGCCTTTGCAACAAACCACTGACACATCGTGGGACTATTTTGCATGCCTTGTGGCAAAACAACCCAGTGGTACCATCTTGCAGGTTCACTGACATTGATACTGGGAACAGAAAAGGCAAATTTAGGTGCATCATCGGGATGCAAGGGAATGGTAAAAAACCAATCCTTTAGATCAATTATTACAAGATGCCAGTTTGGGGGAATCATTGTTGGGGAGGGCATTCCTGGCTGTAAAGCAGCCATTTCCTCCATGGCATCACTAATGTGTCAGAGATCATGTAAAAGTCACCATTTACCACTTTTCTTTAAAATAACAAACACCAGGGAGTTCCAAGGACTGGTGGTAGGTATGAGATGTCCTGCACTTAATTGTTCCTGAATTAAATCATTAAGGTGACACAACTGTTCCATTGGCAAGGGCCACTGACCCACCCACATGGGTGATTCTGTTTTCCAGGTTAGTCTCAGGGTGGGTTTAGGGGTGGGTTGTGCTCAGTGGCGATTAAGACAAATTTGATCCAATTTGAGTTCCCCATCGAGCCGTACAGTCACGACCCCATGATGTAATAGGGGTTTCCAATATAAATGGATGAATATTTGCTACCCAGTGTTCTGGGCCCCTTACATGAATGAGATCTTTGCTTTGAAACGTTACAGCATGAGCACCAACCCCGAAAAGCACTCGCGTTACCCGAGCTAACGGCCAATCTGCTCACAGATATTACAGTCACATCCGCACCAGCATGTAAAATGCCTGTCAGTGCAACAGATTCTTCTGCTTTAGTGAGGGCACATTTTATCAGAGGTCGACTTTGTCTCCCTGTCTGAGCTCAAAATGTTTGAGGGGTACGTGCTGATCCAAATCCTGAGTCACCCCAGCTGTAGTAAAATAAAGAAGCTGAGTAAGTCTGACCTCTGGTAAAACGAACAACCCCTGTAAGGTTGTAGATGATTTTTATGACAATACCCTTCTTGGACAGATGGTACAAAGGTGCACTCTCCCCACAGAGTACGCACCTAAATTCAAGACAACAATGAACACAGAATTACTGCCTCCTGCTAGAGGAGATATTTCACCTGTGACACTTAAATCACTGAGCCCAAACAAACAGGCAGCACCGATGACCCAGCGGGTACTATGGCACTCTGGCAAAGAAGTCCACAGTCCGCAGCTGCCGCGTCTTGCACACGCAAAACAATCACACAAAGAGGCCTCTTACCCTTATTACTCACACAACATAAAATGACAAATGCTACAAACATCAAAACACTGTTAAGATATATAAAGCCATTGCTTAATGATTACGTGGTGTGTCAGCAGCTTCTGTAAAAACTTCTGCTGCTTTTGGGGCGGTGGGCGGTGACAGCGCGGTGCCGGTCTCGGCCGCAGGCGGGTAAGAGACTGAAGTCTTTCTCAGCCCACCCATCAGCACCATCATAAATAATGCTAATGAGAAAACTAAGAGAGTCCCAAACCCCCCAAGCCTCAGGATTAACATCAATAGCGGCATGTAGTCTAGCAATAAATCTTGGATAGGGCTCCGTGGGCCCCTGTCTTACTCCTGTAAATGCTGGCGCTGCTTTTTCATCATGTACGGCTAGAAGCGTTTTCGAAGCCGATTCTTGGGTTAACTGTAACACTTCTGGTGGGAATCCCACTTGCCAATCTGGGCTAGCAAAAGGGCCTGCACCCATCAGCATTTGAGCTTGCCCCCATATAGAGGATCTCTTTGCTGACGGGGTGTGGCTGCCGCAGCCTCGCAGGCCACTTGCCAACGTTGGGAAAATTGCAATTGTTGGGCAGTTGAATTACTGAACCAGTACACGGTGATTTTAGCTCATGTTCCCCATATACTAATTCCGTAACCCAGCACATCCCCATCATTTTCCAATCTCAGGCTTCCCACTCGTTGCCTTGTGAGGTTACTGTTACCGGAAACGTCATTGGTCTAAATTCGTTAAACTGCCCCTCAATTATAGCACCCGAATAACTCCCCGCCATCGGTGTGCTGGATTACCATTACCACCCGCGCGTCCCAGTGCCCCCCCTCCCAGTTGAGCCGACGATGGCAGCGACCCGAGAGCCACCGTTTCCCTCTGACCACCACCCCCCCCCCCCCCCCCCCGGGTCGCGGAAGAAGGGGTTCAAAGGAAGAGGGGGAGGCGGCGGTGCTGTTCAAGTTGCTCTAATTTTCTCGTTAGTTCTTGCAGGTGCTGATCTTGTAAATCATAACGAGATTGCTCCTGCACCGACCGGGGTGTCGGGGGCGAGGACGGGGGCAGGGCTGGGTCGGCGCCGTCCTCTAAGGAGGAAGCGGCGGCGGCGGCGGGGGGGGGTCGGGCGGGGGGTGGCGGCGGGAGCGGGGCTGGGCCGTGCGCTCCGGTGATTGATCTTTTGGGCTTGAGGGAGGGGAGTCGAGCTGGAGTAAATCTGTTGATTTTTTGCTCTTGACTTCCCTGCCGCACGGGTGCTGCGCGTGCAGCGTCCCCGTCCCTCCTTTTAGGAGCCGCCTTGGGGAACAGGGATCCCGCGAGCGTCCCAGCAGTGGCGGAATCCTGAGCGCCAGCGCGTTCGGCCTCTGCTGACCAGGCAGCGAAAGCGGAGGCGGGGGTCTGCCGTTCTGCTTTCAGTTCTGTCAGAGTGTCTAGGACCAATCTCCACACGGTGGAGAGTTTCCTACTGTCTTTAGAGCCTGAGCTAATGTTGTTCCACAGTGCCGCGCCGATCTTTTCCCAAGTAGCTGCTTCAAAGGCTGCGCTCACTGAGGGGATTAGTCCGTGCTGCCGAGCCCACAACAGCACCCTCCTCAGGTTCCCCTGATAAAATAATCCTCTCTTAGAGAGTATATGTTGGAGGAGCTTAACCACTGCCGCTTCTTCTTTACCCAGCGCGTACCCCATCTCCTCCCCAGCCGCTCACCTGATCAGGGCGAGATTCCCGACGGTTGCGCGCGCGTCTTCCCGGGCGCCGGGGCAGCGCCTGCTATGGCTGATACTGCCGCCTCTGGGCCGTCTTCTCTTGCTCGGGAGGGCACCGACGGGAGGGTCCCGATTCCCCAGGGCTTGAGTCCCGCGTATCTTCGATGAGGCTCCCTCGGGTCCCTGTTCAGGCGACAGTTGCCGACGCGGAAGTCTCGGACACAACTTAGACGACCAATGTGATCGAGTTGATGCCACTTTATTAAAGGCTACACAGCAATTTATACTCTATCACAAGCTTCACACGCCGCTATCTTATTGCTAATAGGCTAAAGCTACTTGTTCACGCGCCCTTCTGCCCCCTATGATTGGTCCCAGTGTGGTGTCCATGCGCTGCTCTCCCCCCAGGTAGACCCCATGTTTTTGACCTTCCAACATCTTTATCTCTTGGCCAGGAATGTAGTTTCTCAGGCCATCTCAGCTTTGTTTATGTCCTTGAATACAGCTGCACTTGCTGGTACAGTGAGGCCCCTTGGTCTGGATCACTCACAACATGTCTGTTGTTCTCCAGCGATGCCACAAGACTGGGGACTACTGTGTCCACTCCTGGGCTCCTCAGTACAGCAGAGACATGGTCATACCAGAGCAAATGCAATGAAGGGCTATGAAGATGAGCAAGGGAGTGTCTGATATACAAGGTGAGCATCAGAGAACTGGGTTGGTTCAGCACAGAGAAGAAAACGCCATGGGGGTGTGGCAACTGAGGCACAGATTCTGCATTGAAGTGCAGAAGGAAAATCCTTTAGTAATACAATAGTACATACTCACGCTCTCTCTACCTTAGCTCTTCCTTCATGATAAGCAAAACAGCAGCTAAACGGTCATCAACACCCTTATCCCACAAACAGTTCCATACCACACAGGCAGTCTCCGTGCTGCCATTTTCTTGACCACACTAGCACAGCTTAGGATCTCTCTTCCAAGGCCTGTTTCTCCTCCAAACCTTGCTGCTCCTCCAGGCCTGTGCAGAGCAGAGCTGACACTTCTCCAAGCCAGCACAGGACAGAGCTCCTGCCTGGCTCACCAAGGAGAGTTCTCTCAAGCAGAGCTCTGCACCTTCACCAAGCTCCCCAAACAGAGCTCTCTGGCTGAGCTGACCAGCTGATGTCCATTTGGCTCTTAAGTATTGAATCTCCCACAGCTGTGCAGGGCTGACACTGCCACAATGGGGGATTTGTCAATGTGCTGTGCAGTCTCCATTCCTGAAGATCTTCAAAACTGAACTGGACAAGGTTGTGGGCAGCCTACGGTCCCTAACCCCAGTAGGCAGCTGAGCCCCACACAGCTGCCTGCGTAGTCACCCACAATGAGATGGGGGAGGGAATCAGAAGGGTAAAAGTGAGAAGACTTGTGTGTTGAGATAAAGAGACTTTAATAGGTAAAGTCAAAGCTGCACGCACAAACCGAGCAAACAAAGGAATTCATTCTCTACTTCCCATTGGCAGGCAGATGTTTAGACATTTCCAGGCCTTCTTGAGGTGTAACAGTTACTTGGGAAAGACAAATGTCATAACTCCAAATATCACCCTTTCCTCCTTCTTTCCCCTGGATTTTATTGCTTCACATGACTTCATGCATTACAGAATCTCTCTTTGTCTAGTTGGGGTCAGCTGTACAACATGAGAAACAGAGAAGGCCCTGACACTGTGTAAATGCTGTTCAACAATAGATAAAATATCGGTGTGTTATCAACATGTTTTTGGTCAGCAAAAACCACAGCTGCCCATAGAGGCTGCTATGAAGAAAATTAACAACTACTCTCGTTGATGCTGCTTGCAGCAGGAGGGATAAACTAGACCTTTTCCAGAGGTCCATTACAGCCTCAATTCACCTTTCTGGGGAGCCTCAAAGGACAGCATCAGGCCTGATGGGCAGCCAGAGCTTTGAAGAGGCAGCTTAGGGGGCTGGAAATGCTTTGGGAGTCCTCTTGTGTCCTGCTTAGGGGGAAGACCTCTAGTCTCTCCTCCTCACCCCATGCACTGCCAACGTGTTCCATGTACCCCCTGCAATTCCCTGGCAGGGGCCTTTGGGTGGCTGTGAGGGACAAAGGGAGGGCCTCTGCCACTCATTTCCCAATGGAATTGCATCCCATCCCCTGCACTGTCTCCAGGAGCCCTGCCCCCAGCACCAGGCTGTGGCCAGCAGTTGGCCTCTCTGTCTCCAGGAAGCAGCCAGTCACCTGGGCCAATGGGGCTGCATGTTCTTGCTCATCCTTCCAAAGCCAGGCTCTGGGTTTGGCTACGGGGTTGTACAACCCTGTCACATGTGCAGGGACCTGGGTCTGCACCTTCAGAGAACAACTCTAAGACCGAACAGAAGACTAAACACCAGAAATACAGCAAACATGCCCAAGCTGAAGAGCTCTCCTGAGTCCTCTGGGTGCTACTTTTTTACCCACCCATATTACATTTGTATCACTTGTGCATTTCTCTCTTGAGTTCCAGCACTGAAACTTGTAGCCAGAAGACGACAGTGAGTTTTTCTTCAATGCTCCTGTAAGAAGCTTTGCCTGGATGTCATCAGGAGGACTAATATCCAAGTTTCATTTTTCCTCTTTGCCCTGACACATATCACCCACAAAGCCCTGAATGTGCCTCTGAGCCTTTCTCCAAATCACAGGAAGGTTGTGGTTGGAAGCCACCTCAGGAGATATCTGGCCCAAGCCCCCTGCTCAAACTGGGCCACCTGGAGCTCGTTGCCCAGCACTATTTCCAGGTAGCTTCTGAATATTTCCAAGCATGAAGACTCCGTAACCTCTCTGGACAACCTGTGCCAGTGCTTGGACACCCTTGGAGTCAAAAATGATTCCTGGTTTTCAGCAGGAGCCTCCTGTGTTTCAGTTTGAGTCCGTTGCCTCTTCACCTGTCACTGGGCACAACTAAAAAGAGCCTGGCCCCGTCTTCTTTGCACCCTCTCTTCAGGTATTTCTCTACATTGATGAGAACCCCCCAAGCCTTCACTTTTCTGCAGTAAACCATCCAACTCTTCTCTCTGCAGTCCCATAATCATCTCTGTGGCCCTTCACTGGCCTCTCCTCAGTCTGTCCCTGTCTCCCGTGTGCTGGGGGGACAGGACGTGGAGCCAGTACTACAGGTGTGAGCCCTCCAGTGCTGAACAGGGAGGGAAGGGTCACCTCCCTCCGCCTGCTGGCAACACCCCTCCTGGGGCACCTGGGACACCATTAACCACCTTTGTCCCAAGGGCACATTCCTGGGTCATGCTCAAGCTCTTGTCCACCAGAACCTTCAGCTCCTTTCTTGAGAATGTGCTTACCAGTTGAGTAGCCCCCAAGCTTCCTCGGTGCCTTGAGATGTTCCTTCTCAGGTGAAGGACTTTGTTCTTCCTCTCTTTGAACTGCACGAGGTTCCTGTCAGCCCATTTCAACAGCCTGTTGAGGTCCCTCTGCATGGCAGCGCAACCCTCTGCTATATCAGCCAATCCTCCCAGCTTGGCGTCACCTGCACATCTGGCGAGGGTGCGCGCTCTCCCATCCTCCAGATCATTAAGGGAGATGTCAAACAGTATCGGAGCTGGCACTGACCCCTGGGGCACACCGTTAGTTGCTGGCTCCAACTAGCCTGCGTGCCACTGAGCACCACCATCTGGTCCCAGGCCTGCAGACAGTTTTGGATGTGCCTCACACTTTGATCCCCCAGGCCAGACTTTATAAACTTCTCTATGAGGATCTTACAGAAGACAGTCCTGGAAGAGTTTCTGTAGTCATAGTAGCCAATATCCAGTGCTCTGCTGTTGTGGCTTAAGCCCAGGGGGCAACTGAGCACCACACAGCTGCTCAATCATTCCTTCCCCCATCTGGGAAAATAAGGAGGGCAAAATATAACAAAAGGCTCGGGAGTCAAAACAAGCACAGGGAGGGATGACTCACCCATTGTGGTCATGGGCATAAAGATTCGATTTGGAAAAAAACCCATATAAATATATTTGAATCCCAACAATTGAATCAGAGTGGATAGTGAGAAATACAACTACATCTTCAACACACCTTCCCCCACCCCTCCCTTCTTCCTCAGCTCAACTTTGATCCTGATTTCTCTCCCTCCTCCTGCCCCGCAGCAGTGTAGGGGGACATGGGATGGGGGTTGGGGTCAGTTCATCCCCCGTTGTTTCTGCCGCTCCTTCCTCCTCAGGGGAAGGACTCCTCCTAATCTTCTGCTCCAACATGGGGTCCATCCCATGGGTGACTGTCCTCCATGAACTTTTCTCACATGCATCCTTCCCAGGGCCTGCAGCTCTTCCCAAACGGCTCCAGAGTGGGTCCCTGCCGTGGGGTGCAGCCCTCCCAGTGTGGGAGAGAGGCAAGTTGACATTGGTCTATCAGCTCGCACAGCCCCTGAGGAGCAGCAAGGCTTTGATGAGAAACAGTCCTTGGGAGAAAGGTAAGAAATTGCTGAGTTGTGCCAAGGTGTCAGGGATAAACACCGGACAGCTGCAACACTGAGCTGTGGAAAAGTGCTGACCTGTGAGAAGTTACCGCCGTGTGAACAGCGCGTGAACGAGAGGGTGATTGGTCTGCACAGTGCGTGTTAGAGTGGTCTGATGCTGGTAGGAGCAAAGATTGATAGCTGTCTAATTGCTCATTTGCTAATTATGAAGTAAGAGCATTGGCGAGAGCATAAGTATGTACTATTGGAAGAATAAACGGCTTTGCTTGATATAACTCTCATAGTCCATTATTCTCCCATATCCCAGCAACAGACTGTCCCAGTGCCGGCTGCCCTCACAGTCCCGACCTTCTCCAGGCACAGCCCCTGCTCTGGCGTGGGGTCCTCTCCAGGCTGCAGGTGGCATTTCATCCCCCGGTGCCCTCCATGGGTGCAGGGCACAGCCTGCCCTCTCCCCATGGGCTGCAGCGGGGTCTCTGCTCCAGCACAGCTTCCTCCCCTCCTCCTCCTTCTTTCTTCCAGTGACCTCGGGGTTTGCTTTGGTATTTCCCTCCCAACTCCTCCTCACATCTCCCCCTCCTCCTCTCAGGTTCCCCATCTTAAATACCTTATCACAGAGGCACAGCCACCATCGCTAAGTGGCTCGGCCTTGGCCACAGATGGGCCTTACTTTGAGCTGGGGGAGCTTCAAGAAGCTTCTCACAGGAGACACAGTGGTAACCCCCTCCCCTGCTACCAAATACCCCACCACACAGAAACCCAACACACAATATCATGTCTTTCTGGTTCTGTTTATATTTAATGGCTGTTATTCTATTTTTATTAATAGTGACGCTTCTATCTTTCTCTTGTTACTACTCTTCTCTTTATAAGCCACGGTTCTCTTGTGGTCACAGCAGGTCATGGTGTGTAAGATGGGTGAAGTCCCACTCTCACAGCTACCAGTGGAATCCTGCAAGTTATTTTCCCATTTTGAGGGATGTTACTTCATCCCGTAGGACTCTTAAGGTACGTGCCTGCTGACTGGCTCAGGGTGTACCTGGCTCTTCTGTGGCACCATTTAGACACCTTGGAGCCACAGCCCATTGCGGAGACCCTTGAACGTCTAGTGCAGCGGTAGGAGCGGATGTAGAGAGGGCTGCCCGTGGAATAATTATGTATGTGCCCAAAGTAGCCTTGCCAATGTCACCTGGAGGACAATTGCTCACACGTACTGTGTGTCCATGCAGGCTTATCAGTCATCCCTTGGGCCACCCGTATTGCAGTTGTGTTGGTGGAGAGATTTGGCTTAGCAGGACTTGGCCTACAGATGTGGCCACCATTTTCCAAATCCTGGAGATACTGGGCTGTTCTCAACTCGGCCATTCTTTCAGAGGTGCCAGTTGCCTACTTTGACATAAGAAGGAGGCTGTGTCCTATTCTCTAGGCCAAGTGCTGTGGAATGAGCTGCCAAGGCAGCTGTTTGCAGTCTGACAGCTGCAGATGCCAAGGCGTAGATTTACTGTGCCACCCGCTGCCCAACCAGTTGTGAGTGGTCTGTCAGAGTCTGACTGTCCAGGCAGTCTTGGACTGTCCCTCCTACTCCTGGCACTCCAGTCAGCTCACACTTGATGCAATGTTTCACATACTCGCAGTGAAGTGCCAGCTGTCATTCTTAGCTGGTTGGAGTAGAGGAGGAATTACGGGCTCCTACACTGCAATCCCAAGGGAGCTGATATTCATTTCCTTGCCAGGACTTTTCCACGTGAACGAGGCAGCCACAGCATGAGCAGGCAGACAGATGGCATACGAGCGCTCTCGCTCTGGGGACTATGTGCACTCGCCCACATGCCCAATTGTATGCAAATTTAAGCAGCAGCTAGAAAAACTCATTGCTACCCCATGGCATCTTTCAGGTACCTCTGTCCTGAGCAGTCACACAGAAGTGCCTCGTCCTTTCTCCACACCAGTTTCAAGCTACCCCGCTTCTAGTCAGAGTGAGAGGTGGAACAGGGACACTTTGATCAGCTGCCCAACGCAGCAGCATAACAGTTACTGTGTGCCTGGAGCTGTAGCGGGAGGTAGGAACAGGCATCGGGGCTGACGCGACACGAGTAGCCACCCCAGGCTCTTCACTGTGCTTTGGCATCTGAGTTCACCCTGCGACAGGGAAACGAGCAGCACAGCGCCCTGCAGAGTGTCCTGAGCTGTGCACAGCCCCATCTAAGCCTGTGCCTCCTCAGGTCAGCTTCCTACGGGGTCACCAAGTGCTCCCTGCAGAAGAGTCTGTGGTTGGGATACGACACGCACCCAAAGCCCGCGGGGGGGAGGTGTCCGTGTTTCCCATTTCCATCCCTTCCGCTGGCCCGTGGCAAGGAGGCAGTGGGAGCAATGTGCTGGTGGAAGAGCCCTGATGGTTTCCAGGCCCGATTCCGGCTGAGAAGGCCCAAGCGCGGAGCTCTGCGGTGCAGGGACGAGCAGATGGACTGACTGTGCCGTGTCCTCGCAGGTCCATCTGCGCTCCACTGCCCTGGGCTGCGACTGCCGGGCCGGGAGTGCCCCGGGGCCACAAGGGTCCCAGCTGCGCCCGGCCGAGGCGCCGACCCCCTTGGGCAGGGCTTGGCAGGGCGAGCAGGCGGGCCAGCGCCGGAGCCGCGCTGGGAGCCAAGGGCCAGGAGCCTTCGTGTGCCGGGGCGCCGCGCTCCTGCTGTGCCGCCGGCCCTGCCCCGCGGCCCTCCCCGCGCCCCCCCTGCTCCTGCCGCGAAGGGGCCGCGGCCCCGGGGCGCCGGGGCGGGGCTGTTGTGGGCGGGCACAGGCGTCGGCGCTGCCCCGGCGAGGGGCCGAGGCGGCGGGGCGGGCAGGAGCGGGCCCGAGCGCGGCTCCGCTCGGCTCCTCGGCGGCCCCGGCCGGCCCCGGCGCGGCAGGGCATGATGGCGCCCGGGCTGGGGCCGTGGCTCCTGGCCTTGGCCTTGGCCGCGGGGCCGGCAGGTGAGCGCCGGGCGGGGAGGGCAGCGAGCCCGGGGCTGCGGAAGGAGGCGGAGGCCGAGGCGGAGGCCAGGGCGGCTTTGGGGCCGCGGCTCGGGCCGGACGGGCGGCAGCAGGCGCGGCTCAGCCCCGGGGAGGGCAGGCGGGCGTTGGCCCGGGCGCGGGGCTTGGCCGGGACAGAGGCGGGTGGCGGCTGGCGCTGTGCCGGCCCGGGGGGCTTTGCCGGGGCGGCGGGGGAACGGCCTCGGGCCGTGGGCGCGCCCTGCCCGGCTGCCTGCGCTCTCCGTCCGCAGGGGTGTGGGCGCAGCTGAGGCTGCTGGAGGCCGGCGGAGGGCTGCGAGCGCCCGGGGACTCCGTGCTCCTCTCCTGCCGCGGGGCCGGCTTCACCATCGGGAGTTACTACATTTGGTGGTACCGTCAGAGACCCGGTGACAGACTCGAGTGGGTGTCCTACATCAGCAGCCCCTCGGGTTCTACAAAGCAGTACGGGGCAGCAGTGCAGGGTCGAGCGACGGTGTCCCGGGACAATTCCCAGTCCGAGTCGTTGCTGTCGCTGCGTGCCCTGGGCCCCCGGGACTCTGCCCGCTACTTCTGTGCCGTTCGCACGGGGACAGGAAATCCAGCGGAGCTTTAACACAAACCTGCTGCCAGAGCCACTCTGTGGCATCTATTGCTCTACGTGTCCCACATCCCCAGGACTCCACCATTGGCACTTCTTTGCAGTCCCCATGGGGACAGAAATGCCGTGGTGGGGCTCAACACCCTCTCCATGCTCACTCCCACAGCACAGCAAACAGGCCAGCCTGGCCCTGGGCTGGGATACCCTCCAGCCATGGGGTGCGCTGCCAGAGAGCCCCAGGGCAAGAGCTGTGCTTCGGAGCCCCTTGGGAGGCTTTGGTTGCTCTGCTCAGGGGTGAGCCAGGCAGGCAGAGCTCTGCCTTCCCTCTGCGTATTGCCGTCTGCCTGGTGATCCCCAAGGGCACACTTGGGCATCCCTGGCTTTGCCCCAGCTATGGAGAGTACAGATACTAGATTGGTCAGGGGAAGGGATCCTCATTCCATCCCATTTTGAGTCCAGTACTGGAAATAGATACCCTGGCTCCAGGGGTCGTTCACAGGCCAGTGAGAGAGCACATGAAGTGAGAGATAATGGATTCCAGGTAGAATGTATTTCAGCCGGCAAGTTGGCTTCAATGGGGGCCCCACTTAAATGACTCTATGCAAATGCACGGAGCACGGGGACCAAGCGAGAGGAGTTAGAGATGTGTGCACATCTACAGGTTATGATGTTATAGGTATCACTGGGACGTGGTGGGATGGCTCCTATGACTGGAGCGGAGGTCTAGATGGGTATAGGCTCTTAAGGAAAGATAGACAGGGAAGAAGAGGAGGGAGTGTTGCTCTTTATGTTAATGACCAGCTGGAATCCTTGGAGCTTGACCTGGGGATGACTGAGGAACAAACTGAGAGCTTATGGGTGAAGGTTAAAGGAAAGGCAGGGGAAGGGGATATCATAGTGGGGATCTGCTAGAGGCCAGCCGACCAGGATGTCCGAGTAGATGAGGCCCTCTATAGACAGACAGGGGAGGCTTCACATTCACAAGCCCTGGTCCTTATGGGAGACTTCAATCACCCGGGTGTCTCTTGGAAGAATGGGACAGCAGGGCACCAGAAATCCAGGAGGTTCCTGGAATGCATTGATGACAAATTCCTTCTGCAGGTGGTAGAGGAGCCAACAAGAAGGGGTGCCATGCTGGACCTTGTTCTCACCAACCAGGAGGGGCTGGTGGATAATGTGAAGCTGAAGAAAGCCTTGGCTGCAGCGACCATGAAATGTTAGAATTCATGATCCTCAGGGCATCAAGGAGAGTGTGCAGTAAGCTCACCCCCCTGCACTTCAAGAGAGCTGACTTTGACCTGATGTCTCCTGTCCTGTACAAGGGTCCTGGTGCAGTCCGGGAGCAGCGGTGGAGGTGGGAGAGAAGGGAAGCCCCACAGTGTGATCCTTCAGTGAAGGTGCTTGTTTGCCATGGGGCAGCTCACAGTTCTTTGCCAGTGAGCAGCAGCCTAATGCGAGAGGTCAGGTGAGGTGGAGAGCACCTGGAGGGAGGCCACAGGTTCCCTGCTGCCATCCTCAGTCCACTGGGACTGTGTCCGTCTGTCTTTTCAGAGAGGCAGGCCCAGGTACAGCTTTTGGAGGCTGGGCAGGGCTGAAAGCAGCCTGTGGCAACACACAGCTCTCCTGCCAAGCCTCTGCTTTCAGAGTCAAGGCCTGTGACATCGTGTGTTTCTGGCAGGCTCCTGGGTGCACAATCAAGTGGGTCTCCTTTATCAGCAGCTCCTGGGACACTGCAAAGAACTATGGGGTGATAGTGGCTGAGTGAGGCAGCTCCTCCTGGGAGAACAACTCGAGCAAGATGTCTCTGGCCCTCCTGCCCTGCACCTTCAGGAAGCTGCCTGCTGCTTCTGTGCCATTCTCACAGGGCCAGGACACGCGTCTGCAGCAGCACAAACTTCCTGCCAGGGACCATCCCCTTCACCCTGTGCACTCCCACCCCAATGGAGAGGGCAGAGCTGCAGAGCTCAACCTTCTTTCCGTGTACAGGTGAGCAGGGAGGCAGAGGAGGGCCCTTTGATGGAGCAGATCCCACGCTCCCAGGACGAGCTCTGAGCAAAGCGCATGGTGTTTTGCTGATTAAGGATCCCAATGAAAGTCAGACACCAGAGTGGAAAGAGTAGGGGTATGTTACTGGGGATGACTAAATAATGTAACAGAGTAATGCAGAAAACATACAGTAGGAAAAGATGAATAATACACTTAAAGCAAACAAATAGGAAAATACAGGGTGAAATCATTACCACGAGAGAGAGAGAGAATAGTGATTAAGATAGATCCATCACCACTTGCACCCGTTACCATCACCCAGATCCTCAGTCGCTGGGCAGCCCCAGTTAGAGCGGGGATTTGTTGAGCCTTTCCTAGCAAGTGGGAAATCCTACGTGGTGTGTCTACCCGTAGGTGAGGCAGCCAAAGTCACTGAGAGCGGGTCCAGCATTATATACCAAAAATCAGCAAGCCAGAATAACTGGCACCTTTGCTTTGAGCAGAATCATCTGCTTTCACCCTCCAATTAGATTCCCCCAGGGCCTGGCCAGGGCTCAAGGAGGAAGCCAAGGGAGTTTCCCTGCTTATCTAATTTATTGATGAGCAAGGTCACACATCTGCTCCCAAGGCCAGACAGCTGGCTCCATGCCCTTGGTAACTTGCCCCTACACAAAGAAGGATGAAGATATATTCAGGATAAACATGTTTTATGATACCTCAGCTACATCTTTTAATAATGAACAGACATATGGCACTAATGACTACATACAAAGTTAGCAGCTTCGGCTCGGGGCCTGTTGTTCAGGCTTCAATACTTCAACACTTGAGCACTTTTTACATCAGCACGGGTGGTTTGTTATAACCTGGTACAACACCTACTAGCACAATGGCTATCAGTTATAAAATATACAGGAGTCATCTATAGGTCAATGCCGACGCGGAAGTCTCGGACACAACTTAGACGACCAATTTGATCAAGTTGATGCCACTGTATTAAAGGCTACACAGCAATTTATACTCTATCACAAGCTTCACGCGCTGCTATCTTATTGCTAATAGGCTAAAGCTACTTGTTCACGCGCCCTTCTGCCCTCTATGATTGGTCCCGGTGTGGTGTTCACGCGCTGCTCTCCCCCCAGGTAGACCCCCTGTTTTCGACATTCCAACATCTTTATCTCTTGGGCAGGAATGTAGTTTCTCAGGCCGTCTCGGCCTTGTTTATGTCCTTGAACACAGCTGCAGCTTGCTGGTACAGTGAGGCCCCTTGGTCTGGATCGCTCACAACATGTCCGTTGTTCTCCAGCGATGCCACAAATCCCCCTTTTTGTTTTTGAGCGATCCAGACCCCCCTGTGGTCCTGTGCTAAAAACATTGCACCGACAGTCCTCTGCAGGGCCCTTTGCAGAAGGCCGATAAGGCAAGGCAATGGTAAGAGCACAGTCACTACAATCAAAAGGACTACTCTGACAGTTCTGACTGATGTTATCAACCAACCAGATAATCCCCAACCTTTAACCATCCTTGTCAGCCAGTCCAAGCCATCATCTTCTGTTAAGCGTTTGACTCCATCCTTCAATTGCCAAATGCTTTTAAAGATAGATTCTGAACGATCGGATAGATTCATACCACACATTCCTCCAAATTCAGCACAACCGTGTCCTTGCGCTAGAAGCAAAAGCCAATCGCAGCTCTATTTTATAAGGTAACATGTCTGACACTATCAGCATCAGTTAAAAGACCACTTAAAGCCAAAGAAGTAGCATTAGTTTGTTTGCTAAGCCAAAACCGCAGTGGGTTTGGCCATGTATCCACAGGTATTTCTCCCAAGCATGTAGAGAACGGATTTTCAGGGCTTGCGGTGGTGTTTGGTTGTGAGACCACCCATCCTTCACCCTGAGGCACGTTCCCATACAGGCTGAACACACCGAGCAGGAACCCAGCGAGAGCCGGCATCTGTGAAAACACAAACGTAACCCCTGCTCCAAGTTAATACCTCATTCGGTTTCTGTTTCATCTTTCTTAACTTCCTTTTTCCAGGGTCGCACCCATCGACTCGGAACCCATCTAGTGCCGGTGTCGGTAATAACGCAGGCACAGCCTCGACCCGTCATTGTTAGTTCCACAGGTCCTTTCCTCTCTCCTATAGCAACATCCTCGTACTGAGCAAAAGCACCATCTCCACACCGGCTTATACCGGATTTCAGACCCAGACTATGTATTACTACTGGGGGTTCCTCCCTGTCACCTGTGAGCCGTCAGTAATTTAACACATACACCGCTTTTGCAAGTGGTTCTGCAGCAGCCAAGACCTCTCCCCCTTTTTGTTTTTGCAAAAGCACTTCTACAGCTTTGATGTGCTCTCTCCACTATGGCTTGTCCCGTGGGGGGATGTGGTATAGCTGTGATGTGACGTATACCCCAGAGTTGACAAAAAAGAGCAAATTTTTTGAGAGGTATAGGCTGGTCCATTATCAGTTTCACGGGTCAATTGAACTAATTTCCCATATTCCCTGGCGCATTCCGCCCTACCGCGATGGTAACTTCTCACAGGTCAGCACTTTTCCCCAGCTCAGTGTTGCAGCTGGCCGCTGGTTTTCCCTGTCACCTTGGCACAACTCAGCAGCCTCTCATCTTTCTTCCAAGGCCTGTTCTTCATCAAACCCCAGCTATGGCTCAGAGGCTGTGCAAGGCTTGTAATAAAACATATATGGTATTAGTTATTCAAATCTCCAAGGGAAAAAGAAGTTGTAGTCAGGACATCCACCTCCCCCCCAACTCCCCGGGGCTGGGGAGCTCCCCCCGCCCGGGGCACCGTTGCCTTCGGGGTGGGGGCAGCTGAACTCCTGCTGCTGGCTCCAGCTGGGACAGGGCTTGTTCCCGGGGCGCCACCGGCCCGACCCGAGCAGCGTGCCCAAGCCGAGCCCTGGAGCAGTGTCACGGAGCCTGGCCCAGCATGGGGCGGGGGGGGGGGGGGGAGATGCCCCCTCCCCAGCCATGAGGGCCTGTCCCGAGCACCCAGCTGCCCCGGAGGGGGGTTGGGGCTGGGGCAGGGGACACCGAGCGGCCCTAGTGAGGCTCCGTAATGCCAAATTAGCGTTTAGGTTTCTGCTCAGAGACAGGCGGCAGTAAACTGTCTCGAGGGGGCTCTGTGCTGAGCCCCCCCGCTTCTAACCCGCTCATACTTGTAACCACGTTCTGTTAATACCAAATTGCGTTGTACCTAAACTGTGTTGTGGCCGAACAGTTTTGTAATTCTCTTATGTAAATAAGAAATAAGATATATGTGTATAGTTTCTATTGTTAAAATCAGTTGTTAGAAGGGAGCTAAAATGGTCCCCATCTTCAAGCCCCTACAAAAACCCCTGTGCTGAGTCATCCCCCCCCTTCTCTGATGGAAACCGGAGAAAAGCCCGTGAAACTTGTTTACACCTTTGCAGACCCCTCAGGGTACGCCCAGCATGAATATGGATGAAGCTGCACTGTAAAGGGACTCAGTTCTGCCGTGTAAGGTGTGTGTCCTGGTAGAGCAGAGACTCCCGGCACACCCAGCGCTGTTTTGCTCACTCGCTGCTTGCTAATAAAATTTTATTGATCACTAAAAATTGAGAAGTGGTTATTTCCCACTAAATTGCCATTAATCAATAACAAGGCTGACAGGCCAATGCCCCCACATCTCCCCTCTCTTTGTTTTGCAGCTGCACCTGCAAGACTTGTTTCAAGGCTTTATCAATTAAGGGTTAGGCAAACTTCAAAAAACACAGCATGCTATAAAAAGTTTCACAGAATGCTAGAAATAATACAGCAGTTACTAGTTAAAAAAGAGTAGGCTAGTTTCAGTACCCATACCTAAGGGATGTGACTAAATACTACAAAAATAAGCAGTAAGGAAAACATGAAATAGCACACTTACCTAACGGGGTACTAACATTCAGATCCGCAGTTGCTGGGGAACCCTGGATGCAGCGAGAATTTAGAGTGCCCGTCCTCGCAAAGCGGAAATCCTACGCGATGCGTCCATCCGTAGGTGAGGCATCCAACATCGCTGCAGGCAGGTCCAGCCTCCAAATCAAGAAGCCAAAATAACTGGCACTTTTCTTTGAGCGGAAACATCTGATCTCATCCTCCTGTTGGGTTCCACCCAGAGCCTGGCCACCACTCAAGGGGGAAACCAAGGGAGTTTCTAATAAGGTTAAACACTTGAGTTCCTAATTCTTAATATTGCTAAACAAAGGAAGTTGAATACACACATTCTTACAGCATTTCATCCTTATTAATAACGACATTTTGTCTAAGCTACATCTTTGACAAGTGACTAGTAAGCCTGTATATCTCATCAAGGAGTTGCAATTACTGTCAGCATTTTCTCTTCAAAGAGTTCACAACCGTAGTGTGATTAAGGACAGAGACAGTGTATTTGCTCCCGTTGCAGCAGCAAGCATTACCCATCCATTCTGCTTAAATGATCAGTTGAAGAAATCACGAACTGTCGGCACAGGGGCATCCACAGCACCCACAGCCGGCTCCTGAGTGTCCACCAAAAGCTGCCTCTCACGCCTCAGGTGTGGTCACACACACCTTGCTGGTAACCACCGGGACTGTGACCTGTGAAACAGAAGCATAACCTCTTCCCCAGGTTATTAAAGGATCTGGTACTTACAAAGTAGCACTTCCTCGGTTTTTGTTAACAGTTGAGTCTTGCCCTGCACTTCTTGTTGATCTGGTGTCTGTGATGAGAAGTGCTGCAATATTGACGGCACCTATTTTAACGATCCAAATGCAGCAAAGGGAGTGACGTCAGATTGCCATAATTCTGAGGAGTGAGTCCCCGAGGGTTGACACCACTGGCTGTTGAAGAGAGAGAGTCCTTCTGGCACTCAGGGCAAGTCTCAATGATGTCTTTAGCCTGAGGCCTTGATAAAGAAAACTGGTTCTGTATTGCCCTGGCATTTTGGTGGGAAAATTGCATGTGAAAGCCGAGCTTGCTGTGTTTCTGAGATGGCGTTAGCTACACGGTGGAGCTCTTGTTCCGCTTTCTCTGTAAGTGCTCTGGGTGATGTCAGTGAAGGATCTCTTCACAGAATATCAAACAAGCTATGCAGATCATCATTGGTTAGGCCCAACAACAGCCTTATCCAATTTATGGTTCGTAACAGTTTCTGTAAATCATTTAAAGTCTTAACATCAGTTTTAAGTTTAAGGTGTTGGGGGACAATGGTCTGTTCACAAATTCTCCACCCCAGGTACTGCCATGGTGATGATCTCTGTACCTTTTCTGGTGCTATTTGTCACCCCATTTGAGATACTGAGTCTTTGGTCAAAGCAAGAGCCTTTTCCATGATCTCCTGTGTTTCTGCTGCCATAAGGATGTCAGCCATATAATGATCTATAACAGCCTGGGGGACCTGCGTTCTAACAGGGCTCAAAGCCTTTGCAACAAACCACTGACACATCGTGGGACTATTTTGCATGCCTTGTGGCAAAACAACCCAGTGGTACCGTCTTGCAGGTTCACTGACATTGATACTGGGAACAGAAAAGGCAAATTTAGATGCATCATTCGGATGCAAGGGAATGGTAAAAAAACAATCCTTTAGATCAATTATTGCAAGATGCCAGTTTGGGGGAATCATTGTTGGGGAGGGCATTCCTGGCTGTAATGTACCCATACCCTCCATGGCATCATTAATGTGTCAGAGATCATGTAAAAGTCACCATTTACCACTTTTCTTTAAAATAACAAACACCAGGGAGTTCCAAGGACTGGTGGTAGGTACGAGATGTCCTGCACTTAATTGTTCCTGAATTAAATCATTAAGGTGACACAACTGTTCCATTGGCAAGGGCCACTGACCCACCCACACGGGTGATTCTGTTTTCCAGGTTAGTCTCAGGGTGGGTTTAGGGGTGGGTTGTGCTCAGTGGCGATTAAGACAAATTTGATCCGATTTGAGTTCCCCATTGAGCCGTACAGTCACGACCCCATGATGTAATAGGGGTTTCCAATATAAATGGATGAATATTTGCTACCCAGTGTTCTGGGCCCCTTACATGGATGAGATCTTTGCTTTGAAACGTTACAGCATGAGCACCAACCCCGAAAAGCACTCGCGTTACCCGAGCTAACGGCCAATCTGCTCACAGATATTACAGTCACATCCGCACCAGCATGTAAAATGCCTGTCAGTGCAACAGATTCTTCTCCTTTAGTGAGGGCACATTTTATCAGAGGTCGACCTTGAGTCACTGTCTGAGCCCCAAATATTTGAGGAGTACCTGCTGATCCAAATCCTGAGTCACCCCGGCTTCTTGGCACACTATTAGGGGGAGCCGCAGTAAAATAAACCAGCTGAGCATTTTTTGACCCTTTTGTTACTGAACACGGGGTCCAGGGGTCCAGGCCATGATTCTGATTTCCTCTTCATAATCGGCATCTGTGACCCCGGGTAAAAGGAACAACGCCTGTAAGGTTGTTGGTGATTTTTATGACAATACCCTTCTCAGATAGATGGTACAAGGGTGCACTCTCCCTGCAGAGTATGCACCTAAATTCAAGACAACAATGAACACAGAATTACTGCCTCCTGCTAGAGGAGATATTTCACCTGTGACACTTCAAACACTGAGCCCAAACAAACAGGCAGCACCAGTGACCCAGCGGGTTCTGGTGTTCTGTTCCCTTGTCCTGCACTACCCCCCACTGGTACAGAGTCTGCCCTGCGCTTCGTTCCTCCCCGGCCGCTTCCCTCGCGGGATAACGGAACTGCGGGTCAGAGAACTCCGCACTCCGCAGCTGCAGCCAGGCTGTGCCTCACACCCGCAGAACAGTCCCACACCCACCCAAAGGGGCCCTCACACTTATTACTGACACAACATCAAATGACAAATACTACAAACATCAAAACACCATTAAGAATATATAAAGCCATTGCTTGTTGGTTATGTGGTGTTGGCAGACAAGGGACGCCGCATCCCAGTGTCAGCACCTTCTGTAAAAACTGCGAATCTGCCACTTTTGGCATTGGGGGGGGTGGGCCGAGAGCGCGGTGCCGGTCTCGGCTGCAGGCAGTTGCCCCGCAGCGGGGGGGGGGGCTCGGGGAGGCCCAGGGCAGCTGCCACCAACTCCGCACCTGCAGGTGGGGGGGTGTGTGAATGCTGGGTACAGAGATCCACACACTTGGTTTCCAGATAGAATACTGTGCCGATGTTAATATCATTTTAAAAATTGCCAGCCAATCCCACAGGACCAATTGATACCCATGAGCGATTGCCTCCAGTACACCTGTTGTAAAAGAGTTTTGAGGCCCATCCTCATTAATGCTTTTCTGTAGTTCTTTAATAACAGAAAATGCAGTCCTTCCCAACGTGGCTCACGTCCTGGCTCATAAATTACAGGAGCAACAACCTTTCTCGCCATGTCCATATCCCCTTGCGCCAAGGCTTCTTGCCTCACTTTCACCCACGGATCATCCCCAGCTAAGGGAGGACACAGGCCAGAGTCTCCTTTAGGATTTACAGTGTCAGGGTCTAAAAGATTATCACAGTCTACAGACTCAGCATATCCAGCGGCCCCAACTGGTAAAGCAACGGGTGGAGGCGATTCTGTCCGAGTAGTACCTAACTCTCTGTTCCCCAAGTCCTTCATTTCGGCAGCCGCATGAAAAATTTGAGCTACAGCAGCATCAGAAGCAGTGTCAGCTTTCATAGTTTCTAACATCTTTTTAACTATTCCCCAAGTCTGAGCTGCCTTTGGTGTTTGAGAATTTCTTATAGTGATCACTTGTCATAGCTCTCCCCCCAAAGAGTCCCAAAGTCCTAGGTCAAACATATTTCATGGTCTGAAAAAAAAAGTCCTGTCCGCTGTCCCCATTTCAATAATCTGGACAGCGCTTCTGGGTTTATTGACAAACCCTGCCGGTCCGCTAATCTCATTAAAAACCCCTGGACCGACTTTTCTTCCGCGGATACCGCGCGTCCCCTGGCTGCTCACCTTGTGCGCGCTTTCGTCTCTTTTTCTTTGTTTCTTCACCCCACAGTCATTTCTCCCCTGCCCTGTGTTTACCTTCATTAAGAAGGGTGTTGTCCCCACCATTGACTGACTCGGTAGTATATCACTTCGATCACGCTGATAGCAATCACGTCGGTCGTATATCACGTCGATCACATTGATAGCAGATCACGTCGGGGTCACCGTTTGTGGGGACGAAATCCCGTGCAGGCCACAGGAGACAAGACCACAGACAATCAATATGATTGGAAGTCAAGCTCAAAGCTTTATTAGCAAACAAGCCCTTATATACTCTTGTGCCTTCTAAAAATAGCAGCAAGCCTTTCTATATTGTTGTGCATTCTGAAATTAGCTCCCCTCGGTACTTTCCACAAACATTGCTACCCGCACACAGCCAGTAGATAAGTTCCTGCTTTTGCAATTCCAAAAGGTCCCTTCTTTATCAGTTTCTTCCTTAACGAGCACATTCTTTTCTTCTGGCCTTCTTGTAACTATTTCTTGTTTTCAGATGTCGTTAATCTTCTGACCGGAGTGCTGGCTGTACTTTTCCATTGTCAGTGTGGGCAGCAAGTTCAGTAAACCAGCATGCACACCAACAAGGGAAAATCTCCCTCCTTTGTTGGATGCAGAGGGAAACAGAGTAACAAAGGATGAGGAAAAGGCTGAGGTGCTCAACGCCTACTTTGCCTCAGTCTTTGGTAGTGGAACTGGCTGTTCCCTGGACACCCAGCCTCATGAGCTGGGAGATGGGGAGGAGAAGCAGAACAAGGCCAGCACAATTAAAGAGGAAGTGGTCAGAGACCTGCTACACCACTTGGCTGCACACAAGTCTGTGGGACCAGATGGGTCACACCCAAGGGTGCTGAAAGAGTTGGTAGATGTGCTCGCTAAGCTGATTTCCATGATTTACCTGAAGTCATGGCTAACTGGGGAGGTCCCACTGAACTGGAGGGTGGCAAATGTGACACCCATCTACAAGAGAGGCAGAAAGGAGGATCCAGGAAACTGCAGACCTGTCAGTGTGACCTCGGTGCCAGGGAAGGTCATGGAGCAGGTCATCTCGAGTGCCATTAAAAGTCACATAATGGCCAAACAAGGGATCTGGCCTAGTCAGCATGGGTTTATGAAAGGCAGGTCCTGCCTGACAAACCTGATCTCCTTTATGACAAGATGACCTGACTATTGGATGAGGGAAAAGCTGTTGGTATTGTCTACCTGGATTTTCAAAAAGCATTCAACACAGTTCCCCGTAGAATCCTCATAGAAAAACTGGCTGCTCATGGCCTGGATGAGCGAAGGGCCTGCTGGGTGAAGCACTGGCTGGATGGACGGTCCCAGAGAGTGGTGGTCAATGGAGCTAAATCCAGCTGGCGGCCGGTCACAAGTGGTGTTCCTCAGGGCTCGGTGTTAGGACAATTTCTGTTCAACATCTTTATTGACGATCTTGATAAGGACACAGAGTGTATCATCAGTAAGATCGCAGATGACACCAAGTTAAGTGGGAGTGTCGATCTGCATGAGGATAGGGATGCTCTACAGAGAGACTTGGATAGATTGGATTGGTGGGCCAATGTTAACGGGATGAGCTTCAACAAGGCCAAGTGCCAGGTCCTGCACTTGGGCCACAACATTCCCGTGCATGGCTACAGGCTTGGGGAGGTGTGGCTGGAGCTGTCTGGAAGAGAAGGATCTGGGGGTTCTAATTGACAAGCATCTGAACATGAGCCAGCAGTGTGCCCAGGTGGCCAAGAAAGCCAATGGCATCCTGACTTGTCTTAGAAATAGTGTGACCAGCAGAAGCAGGGAGGTGATAGTCCCCCTGTACTCTGCACTGGTGAGGCCACACCTGGAGTGTTGTGTCCAGTTTTGGGCACCTCAATACGAGAGAGATCTCAAGGTGCTGGAGCGAGTGCAGAGGAGGGCAACAAGGCTGGTGAAGGGCCTGGAGAATAAATCCTGTGAGGAGAGATTGAAGGAGCTGGAACTGTTCAGTTTGAGGAGGAGAAGGCTGAGGGGAGACCTCATCACTTTCTACAACTACCTGAAATGACGTTGTAGAGAGGTTGGTGCTGGTCTCTTCTCACAGGTGATCACTGACAGAACAAGAGGGAACGGCTTTAAACTGCAACAGGGGAGGTTCAGACTGGACATTAGGAAAAAATTTTTCACAAAAAGAGTGGTCAGACAATGGAATAGGCTGCCCAGGGAGGGGGTGGAGTCACCATCCCTGGATGTCTTTAAGGGTCATTTAGATGAGATGTTGGGGGATGTGGTGTAAGGGAGAACTTTGTAGAGTAGGACTGATGGTTGGACTTGGTGATCCCAAGGGTCTTTTCCAACCTGAATGATTTTGTGATTCTGAGACCATATGAGCAGCTACATCATGTTCTGGTACCAGCAGGGGCCACGTGGCTCTCTGGACTGGATTTACAGGGACGGTGATGCCTATGCAGAAGGTCTCCAGGGTGGCTTTAAGGGAACAGTGTTGAGCTCCCAGAACAGACTCACACTGCAGATGCAGGCAGCCAAGCAGGGGGATGAAGCAGTGCATTACTGTGGTGCCTGGTGCACCGTGGAGCAGCTCTGCAGCACAGTGCTCAGAGAACCCCCTGCCAGGGAATACAGATCTCTCAGCATTTCTTCCCAGCAGCTGGTCACCACAGTTTGGTGTCACACAATGGAGGGTGAAGGTGTCACATCCTGCTCAGACGAGGGAGACAAGTGGCTCAGATTCATAAATCACCAACGGAGTAAACAATAGTGAAACAAGTCTCAAAGTCCAGGTATTTATTAACTTCCCTCGATGAACTTATTGGATACATGATAATTGGCTACGTATGTAACGAGTTGTGGCAAGCAGTACAGCATGCCTTGTATTACTTCATAGTAGTGAATAAAAGGGGGAAAAGGAAAGGAGGGAGGTGGAGGGAATAGAGAAATAAAGATCTCCAGTCTGGGTTCCTGCATCGATCCTGCCAGGGAGGGTTCCAGGAGGCATCTGTCTTCTTGGCTTCCCTTCACTCTCCGGGCATCCCCGCCCCTTACCCTGCCTCAATTTACACACTTTCCTTGGGTCCATCTCCTAGGTCGACCCCCATACCTACTTATCCCATGGATGGGGAGGGGTAAGATTTCCCATTTCATGGGATGATGTAATTAGCATGATCTTGTTAGCCTTCATTAGCATAATCAGGATGTTAACTTTAACATGCATTTCTTAGATAATGAAGCAAAGGTCATTCACCAGACAGATGCCCTTGGAACTTGACCAGGTGCCCCAGAGCAGAACCATCCTGTCTCCACAGGGCTCCCCCCTCCAGCTGCATCCTGTGGTACTGGGGCAGCCTTATCAGCTTCGACCTCCACACTATCCACCCCATGACTACGAGTGTTGCAGACATTCCTCAGCTCAGAGGGCCTCCAATCCCCTCGACTACCCTTTATCTCTTTCTCAGGCTGTTTTTCTCAGTCTTTGTTTCTCACAGGCCTCTTTCTTTCAGGACTTATTTCTCTAAGTCTTCTCTCAGAGCAGAAACAGACCTTGGGTATGCTTGAAGGAAGAGGCAGTGAAGGGAGGTGTGGTTGAAGGGCTGAGACCATTTATGCTGCAGGAGGGTCTATTCTGGGAACTTCAGAGGTGTGTGGTGAAGTGCAGGTTAGTGGACATTGCCTGGGCTCCTGTCCTGCCCGGCCCAGTTTCTCCTCCATGACCTGGTTGCAGAGCTATGGGGTCAGGGAGAGGCGGTGCGGTAGCTCACAGCAGTGCTGTGGGGGATGGAGCCAGGCTTTTAGGAAAGAGAGATCAGCATGGGGGACATTGTGGTGGGTGCCTGCTGCAGATCACCTGATGAGGAAGAAGCAGCAGACCAGTGTGATGGGCTGAGCTTAGCTGGCCACCAGGTGCCCACCAAGCCACTCTGTCAGTGCCCCTCCTCAGCTGGACAGCGAGAAGAAACACACTGAAAGGCTTGTGGGTCGAGGTAAGGACAGGGAGATGAGCCAGCAATTACCGTCACAGGCCAAACAGACTCGTCTTGGGGAAATTAATTTAATGTATTGCCAATCAAATCAGAGTAGGATAATGGGAAATAAGGACAAAGCTAAAAACAACTTCCCCCCAACCCTTCCTTTTTCCTAGGGTCACCTTCACTCCCAACTTCTCTACCTTCTCCCCTGAGCAGCACAGGGGGATGGGGAATGGGGGCTGTGGTCAGTCCATAACACAGTTTGACTGCCGCTCCTTCCTCGTGCTTTTCCCCTGGTGCTCCTGAGTGGGCTCCTCTCCATGGGGCCACAGATTCTCCCAGAAAACCTGCTCCAGCTTGGGCTCCTGTCCACGGGACCACAGGTCCTGCCAGGAGCCTACTCCAATGCAGAATCTCACATGGTCACAGCTTCCTTCAGGGCACATCCACCTGCTCTGGCGTGGGGTCTCCACGGGCTGCAGGGTGGATATCTGCTCCACCATGGACCTCCATGGGCTGCACGGGGACAACCTGTGTCACCATGGTCTTCACCACGGGCTGCAGGGGAATCTCTGCTCTGGCACCTGGAGCACCTCCTCCCCTCCTTCCTCACTGACACTCAGCATGGGTTGGAGAAGTGGAAATCCTGCTTCACCAAGTTTAAAGCCTTCTGCAGTAAGCCAAAGGGTCTGGGTGGATGAGGAGAGAGGGGACGCTGTGCATTCTGAATTCAGTTACACTTTCTGCACTGACTTCCCCAGAAAGGGCAGAGACAAAGCTACTCACTGTGGACTGGAGAAGTGCTCAGTGACATGAACTGTGAAGGGTGCATCTTCCTTGCTCCAGCCTTTCCCCCTGGACTCTCAGACCTGGGATTCCTGAAGGACGGGCTTGCTGGTAAAGACCGAGGTGAATAAGGCATTCAGTACCTCCGCCCTTTTCCACGGCCTGTGTCACTGGGTCCCCCACCCCATTCAGCAGTGGGCCTGCATTTTCCCTGGCCTTGTTTGTCCATACAGGCCTCCTGGCATTTTTACCTGACTCTTTGCTCATTGGGCTGGACTGCTCTCGAGCTCAGCACTGGTGAGACTGGGGACTACTGTGTCCACTCGTGGGCTCCTCAGTACAGCAAAGACATGGTCATACCAGAGCAAATGCAATGAAGGGCCATGAAGATGAGCAAGGCAGTGTCTGACATACCAGGAGAGCATGAGGGAACTGGGTTGGTTCAGCACAGAGAAGAAAATGCCATGGGGGTGTGGCAACTGAAACATGGACTCTCCATTGAAGTGCAGAAGGAAAAGCCTTTAGTAATACAATAGTACATACTCACACTCTCTCTACCTTAGCTCTTCCTTCATGATAAGCACATCAGCAGCTAAACAGTCATCAACACCCTTATCCCACAAACAGTTCCATACCACACAGGCAGTCTCCGTGCTGCCATTTTCTTGACCACACTAGCACAGCTTAGGATCTCTCTTCCAAGGCCTGTTTCTCCTCCAAACCTTGCTGCTCCTCCAGGCCTGTGCAGAGCAGAGCTGACACTTCTCCAAGCCAGCACAGGACAGAGCTCCTGCCTGGCTCACCAAGCAGAGTTCTCTCAAGCAGAGCTCTGCACCTTCACCAAGCTCCCCAAACAGAGCTCTCTGGCTGAGCTGACCAGCTGATGTCCATTTGGCTCTTAAGTATTGAATCTCCCACAGCTGTGCAGGGCTGACAGGCTGTGGTGGTTTGACCTTGGCTAAATGCCAGGTACCCACCAAGTCGCTCTATCACTTCCCCCCCCTTTCCCCTTTTTTTCTCAATAGGCCAAAGAAGGGAAAGAAAATAAGATAGGAAAACAAAACAACCCTTGTGGGTAAAACAACAGCAGTTTTAATATAAGCAAAGCAAAGCAAAGGTCCGCGCGCGGAAGCAAAAAAAGAAAACAGATTTATTCTCTACTTCCCATTAACAGGCGATGTCGGGCCTTTTCAGGAAGCAGGGCTCCGATACATGTAGTGGTTGCCTCGGAGGACCAAGGGTGACCCCACCCCCTTCCTCCTTTCTCCCAGCTTTATACTGAGCAGACGTCATATGGTCTGGAATATCCCTTTGGTCAGTTGGGGTCAGCTGTCCTGGCTGTGTCCCCTCCCAAGATCTTGCCCACCCCGTCCCACTGTGGGGGGGAAATGTCAGAAAGAGCCTTGGTGCTGTGTAAGCACTACTCAGCAGTAGCCACACCACCAGGGTGCTATCAACACCCTGCCAGCTCCCAACATCAAACACAGCACCATGAGGGCTGCTACAGGGGAAAACCAATTCTGGCTCAGCCAGACCCGATACACAGGCCAATGCCAGCTCAGCTCTTCATTATTTACCAGTAACACATGATTTGACTCTTAACATATTGAATGTCCCACAGCTGTGCAGGGCTGACACTGCCACAGTGGGGGATTTGTCAATGTGCTGTGCAGTCTCCATTCCTGAAGATCTTCAAAACTGAACTGGACAAGGTTGTGGGCAGCCTACGGTCCCTAACCCCAGTAGGCAGCTGAGCCCCACACAGCTGCCTGCGTAGTCACCCACAATGAGATGGGGGAGGGAATCAGAAGGGTAAAAGTGAGAAGACTTGTGTGTTGAGATAAAGAGACTTTAATAGGTAAAGTCAAAGCTGCACGCACAAACCGAGCAAACAAAGGAATTCATTCTCTACTTCCCATTGGCAGGCAGATGTTTAGACATTTCCAGGCCTTCATGAGGCGTAACAGTTACTTGGGAAAGACAAATATCATAACTCCAAATATCGCCCTTTCCCCCTACTTTCCCCCAGATTTTATTGCTTCACATGACTTCAGGCAGTACGGAATATCTCTTTGTGTGGTTGGGGTCAGCTGTACAACATGAGAAACAGAGAAGGCCCTGGCGCTCTCTAAATGCTGTTCAGCAATAGATAAAATATCGATGTGTTATCAACATGTTTTTGGTCAGCAAAAACCACAGCTGCCCATAGAGGCTGCTATGAAGTAAATTAACACTTACAATTGTTGATGCTGCTTGGAACAGGAGGATTAAGCTTGACCACATCCAGAGGTCTATTACAGCTTAAACTCACCTTTCTGGGGAGCCTCAAAGGACAGCATCAGGCCTGATGGGCAGCCAGAGCTTTGAAGAGGCAGCTTTGGGGCCTGGAAATGCTTTGGGAGTCCTCTTGTGTCCTGCTTAGGGGGAAGACCTCTAGTCTCTCCTCCTCACCCCATGCACTGCCAACGTGTTCCATATATCCCCTGCAATTCCCTGTCAGGGGCCTTTGGGTGGCTGTGAGGGACAAAGGGAGGGCCTCTGCCACTCATTTCCCAATGGAATTGCATCCCATCCCTTGCACTGTCTCCAGGAGCCCTGCCCCCAGCACCAGGCTGTGGCCAGCAGTTGGCCTCTCTGTCTCCAGGAAGCAGCCAGTCACCTGGGCCAATGGGGCTGCATGTTCTTGCTCATCCTTCCAAAGCCAGGCTCTGGGTTTGGCTACGGGGTTGTACAACCCTGTCACATGTGCAGGGACCTGGGTCTGCACCTTCAGAGAACAACTCTAAGACCGAACAGAAGACTAAACACCAGAAATACAGCAAACATGCCCAAGCTGAAGAGCTCTCCTGAGTCCTCTGGGTGCTACTTTTTTACCCACCCATATTACATTTGTATCACTTGTGCATTTCTCTCTTGAGTTCCAGCACTGAAACTTGTAGCCAGAAGAGGACACTGAGTTTTCCTGAACATTCTCATAAAAAGCTGTTTCTGGAAGTCATCAGGGGAGGAGCAAAGTCTGAATTTCAGTCTTCCCCTTTGCCCTGGCCCATATCACCCACAAAGCCCTGAATGTGCCTCTGAGTCTTTCCCAGAATCACAGAAAGGTGGAGGTTGGAAGCCACCTCAGGAATTCATCTGGCCCAAGACCCTGCTCAAGCCGGGCCACCTACAGCCCGTTGCCCAGGCCCATCTCCAGACAGCTTGTCAACCCCTCCAAGCATGGCCACCCACCAAGCTCTCTGGGCAACCTGTGCCAGTGCTTGGTCACCCTGAGAGTGAAGTAGGGTCACATCAGGCTGCACATTGTCCCTTGCCCTGTCACTGGGCACCACTGAAAAGAGCTTGGCCCGGCCTTCCCTGCACCCGCCCTTCCTGTGTTTCAGCTCCTGCTGGGATGTGCCCTGAGCCTTCTCTTCTGCAGGGTAAACAGTCGCAGCTCTCTCCTGGAAGAGGTGCTCCAGCCCATGAGCCCCTTCGTGGCCTTCGCTGGCCTCTCTCCTCTTTGCCCAAGTCTCTCGTGTAGTGGGGAGCCAAGAAGTGGAGGCGGTAGTCCCGGGGTGAGCTCAGCAGTGCTGAGCAGAGGGGAAGGATCAGCTCCCTGAGCCGCTGGCCAGACTTTGCCTGATGCAGGCCAGGCCACCATGAACCTTCTGTGCCGCAGGGGCACATCGCTGCCTCCTGGACAAGTTGTTGTCCAGCAGAAGCCTCGGGGCCTTTGCTGCGAATGTGTTTTGCATGTGGGCAGCGCCCAGCCCGCCCTGGAGCACGGGCTTGTTCCTGGCCGGCGGCGGGACGTTGCTCTTCCCCTGGCTGAAGCGCAGGAGGCTCCTGTCAGGCACTTCTGCGGCTGTCGCGGTCCCTCTGGATGGCAGCACAGCCCCGGTGTGCCCCGGTGCCCGCGGGCAGGGCCGGGGGTGAGGCCAGGGCGGGCTGGGGGCACGGGGAGGGGCCTGCGAGGGGATGTGCGGGCCGACAGCCCGTCCCTGGCGCTGGGGCCGGAGCCGGCGCCGGGGCCACAAGGGTCCCAGCTGCGCCCGGCCGAGGCGCCGACCCCCTTGGGCAGGGCTCGGCAGGGCGAGCAGGCGGGCCAGCGCCGGAGCCGCGCTGGGAGCCAAGGGCCAGGAGCCTTCGTGTGCCGGGGCGCCGCGCTCCTGCTGTGCCGCCGGCCCTGCCCCGCGGCCCTCCCCGCGCCCCCCCTGCTCCTGCCGCGAAGGGGCCGCGGCCCCGGGGCGCCGGGGCGGGGCTGTTGTGGGCGGGCACAGGCGTCGGCGCTGCCCCGGCGAGGGGCCGAGGCGGCGGGGCGGGCAGGAGCGGGCCCGAGCGCGGCTCCGCTCGGCTCCTCGGCGGCCCCGGCCGGCCCCGGCGCGGCAGGGCATGATGGCGCCCGGGCTGGGGCCGTGGCTCCTGGCCTTGGCCTTGGCCGCGGGGCCGGCAGGTGAGCGCCGGGCGGGGAGGGCAGCGAGCCCGGGGCTGCGGAAGGAGGCGGAGGCCGAGGCGGAGGCCAGGGCGGCTTTGGGGCCGCGGCTCGGGCCGGACGGGCGGCAGCAGGCGCGGCTCAGCCCCGGGGAGGGCAGGCGGGCGTTGGCCCGGGCGCGGGGCTTGGCCGGGACAGAGGCGGGTGGCGGCTGGCGCTGTGCCGGCCCGGGGGGCTTTGCCGGGGCGGCGGGGGAACGGCCTCGGGCCGTGGGCGCGCCCTGCCCGGCTGCCTGCGCTCTCCGTCCGCAGGGGTGTGGGCGCAGCTGAGGCTGCTGGAGGCCGGCGGAGGGCTGCGAGCGCCCGGGGACTCCGTGCTCCTCTCCTGCCGCGGGGCCGGCTTCGCCTTCGGGACTTACAGCATTTGGTGGTACCGTCAGAGACCCGGTGACAGACTCGAGTGGGTGTCCGCTATCAGCTTTGATTCATCATACATTAAGTACGGTCATTCAGTTCAGGGTCGAGCGACCGTGTCCCGGGACAATTCCCGGTCCGAGTCGTCGCTGTCGCTGCGTTCCCTGGGCCCCCGGGACTCTGCCCGCTACTTCTGTGCCGTTCGCACGGGGACAGGAAATCCAGCGGAGCTTTAACACAAACCTGCTGCCAGAGCCACTCGCCTGCTCCGAGCGTGGCATTGCAAGAGAGAAGGGAGGAGTGGACGGCAGAGCCGTGCTCACGGCACGGTCCTTGCCCACCTTGTGGCTCGGGGTAGATGGGGACTTGGGGTCAAGGCCTCGCAGCAGCAGCGCTGTTAAGGGCAAACAGCCAGGTCAGCTGGAGCGCAGCCGGACGGGGTGTGCAGGCTCCCTGCTGAGGGGGAGTCCCCACACTTCTGTGGGTGTATCTGTGTGTCCTTGGAGGGCTGGCGGCCCAGGGCAGGCTGGGCTGAGGGGCCCTGGGGGACTGCATGTACCTCTCCTGCTGAGGATCCAGACCGATGGTCAGTTATTGTAAGATCTCGTCATACTGGCATACACACAGTTCCACGTTCAAATGGATCACCTTCAGGAACAATAATTCTTCCCATCTCTTCTGCAATGCCACGGTGGGTGGATGAGGCAGCACCTGCTGGGACAGGTCCTGCGTGGTGGCATCTGTTGCTCTACGTGTCCCACATCCCCAGGACTCCACCATCGGCACTTCTTTGCGGTCCCCATGGGGACACAAATGCCGTGGTGGGGCTCAACACCCTCTCCATGCTCACTCCCACAGCACAGCAAACAGGCCAGCCTGGCCCTGGGCTGGGATACCCTCCAGCCATGGGGTGCGCTGCCAGAGAGCCCCAGGGCAAGAGCTGTGCTTCGGAGCCTCTTGGGAGGCTTTGGTTGCTCTGCTCAGGGGTGAGCCAGGCAGGCAGAGCTCTGCCTTCCCTCTGCGTATTGCCGTCTGCCTGGTGATCCCCAAGGGCACACTTGGGCATCCCTGGCTTTGCCCCAGCTATGGAGAGTACAGATACTAGATTGGTCAGGGGAGGGGATCCTCATTCCATCCCATTTTGAGGCCAGTGCTGGAAATAGATACCCTGGCTCCCGGGGTCATTCACAGGCCAGTGAGAGAGCACATGAAGTGAGAGATAATGGATTCCAGGTAGAATGTATTTCAGCCGGCAAGTTGGCTTCAATGGGGGCCCCACTTAAATGCCTCTATGCAAATGCACGGAGCATGGGGACCAAGCGAGAGGAGTTAGAGATGTGTGCACATCTACAGGTTATGATGTTATAGGTATCACTGGGACGTGGTGGGATGGCTCCTATGACTGGAGCGGAGGTCTAGATGGGTATAGGCTCTTAAGGAAAGATAGACAGGGAAGAAGAGGAGGGAGTGTTGCTCTTTATGTTAGTGACCAGCTGGAATCCTTGGAGCTTGACCTGGGGATGAATGAGGAACAAACTGAGAGCTTATGGGTGAAGGTTAAAGGAAAGGCAGGGGAAGGAGATATCATAGTGGGGATCTGCTAGAGGCCAGCCGACCAGGATGTCCGAGTAGATGAGGCCCTCTATAGACAGATAGGGGAGGCTTCACATTCACAAGCCCTGGTCCTTATGGGAGACTTCAATCACCCGGGTGTCTGCTGGAAGAATGGGACAGCAGGGCGCCAGCAATCCAGGAGGTTCCTGGAATGCATTGATGACAAATTCCTTCTGCAGGTGGTAGAGGAGCCAACAAGAAGGGGTGCCATGCTGGACCTTGTTCTCACCAACCAGGAGGGGCTGGTGGATAATGTGAAGCTGAAGAAAGCCTTGGCTGCAGCGACCATGAAATGTTAGAATTCATGATCCTCAGGGCATCAAGGAGAGTGTGCAGTAAGCTCACCCCCCTGCACTTCAAGAGAGCAGACTTTGACCTGATGTCTCCTGTCCTGTACAGGGGTCCTGGTGCAGTCCGGGAGCAGCGGTGGAGGTGGGAGAGAAGGGAAGCCCCACAGTGTGATCCTTCAGTGAAGGTGCTTGTTTCCCATGGGGCAGCTCACAGTTCTTTGCCAGTGAGCAGCAGCCTAATGCGAGAGGTCAGGTGAGGTGGAGAGCACCTGGAGGGAGGCCACAGGTTCCCTGCTGCCATCCTTAGTCCACTGGGACTGTGTCCGTGTGTCTTTCCAGAGAGGCAGGCCCAGGTACAGCTTTTGGAGTCTGGGCAGGGCTGAAAGCAGCCTGTGGCAACACACAGCTCTCCTGCCAAGCCTCTGCTTTCAGAGTCAAGGCCTGTGACATCGTGTGTTTCTGGCAGGCACCTGGGTGCACATTCAAGTGGGTCTCCCTTATCAGCAGCTCCTGGGACACTGCAAAGAACTATGGGGTGGTAGTGGCTGAGTGAGGCAGCTCCTCCTGGGAGAACAACTCAAGCAAGATGTCTCTGGCCCTCCTGCCCTGCACCTTCAGGAAGCTGCCTGCTTCTTCTATGCCATTCTCCCTGGGCCAGGACCCGTGGTTGCAGCAGCACAACCTCCTGTCGGGGACTGTCCCCTTCACCCTGTGCACTCCCACCCCAATGGAAAGGGCAGAGCTGCAGAGCTCAACCTTCTTTCCGTGTACAGGTGAGCAGGGAGACAGAGGAGGGCCCTTTGATGGAGCAGATCCCATGCTCCCAGGAGGAGCTCTGAGCGAAGGGCACAGTCAGATGTAGGTTTGTGGGGCCGGGCTCACAGGATCCCTCCTGCCTTCTCCAGGCCCCTGTGACTGTCCATGAGCAGCTGTAGGCATGCGAGCCCTTGCGGCTGGCCCACGGCCCAGGGTGCAGGAGCTGGTGGGGAGTGTTGGCAGGCCTTGGGAGAGTGCAGCCATCACTCCCCACCACGGGCTGATCCCAGCAGTGCTGCAGACAGGTCCTGCCGCCCACCCCTCCTCCCCTCCTTAGCAGGCCCATGTACAGGCTTCACCTCTAATGGGGCTGTTTCCTGTAAGATTTCCTGGTTCCACACAAGCCCTCATGGGTTGCTGTGCTGGCTGCAGTGAAGCCCTGTGGGAGCAGCCCTGCTCTGCTTTCAGTCCTGTTTCAGGGGTTTCTCTGCTTCTCCCACTCCTCCCCCTCCTCCTTGTCATGGACACGAGTGTCACAGGCCAGTTTGGTACCAAGGGTACAACACACCAGCGAGGACAAAGACAAGGAGAAGTGCAAAGGGACGGTGCTCTGTGAGAGGTGCCCAGGTTTCCTGGAGTCAGGCAGGGCTCTGCGAGGGGCAGAAATGGGGTCTCGCCCCTCCTGGCTTGGCAGAGACAAAGGGACATTGTCCCCCATGCAAGATCTACCCTCCTCCCATGGGGAGGTGATAAAAGCTGAATATTCCTGGGGATGGAGGGAGGGAAATGGGGTTTCCCTTTCCTATGAGCCCTGCATTCTGGTGCCAGGGCTATTGCTGAGCCAGACCTGGCAATGCTTGTTTCAGAGCAGCCAGATGCATACGTTGACATAAGGAGGCTGTGTGCTGTTATTTTGGCCACGTGCTGTGGCGTGTGCCCCTGCCAGCCCAGCATCCCACGTCTACACACCGGACAGTGCTGCTAAGGCAGCTGTTTGCAGTCTGGCAGCTGCAGGTGCCAAGGTGTGGATTTGCTTTGCCAGCAGCAGAGCGACCAGTTGTGAGCGGGGCTTTCAGAGTCTGACTGTGCCGAGGATGTAGGGTTCCCCCTGCCAGCCCCAGCACTCCAGACAACTCTCACTTCACGCAATGTTCCACATACCGGCAGTGAGCTGCCAGCTGTAATTCTTACCTCTGCCCAGCTCTGCTCTTCCCTCAGCGTGGAATGGACTGGGGATGCAGCCCAGTGGCACTGGTCCCCAGCAGGACAGCCCTGCAGCCCTGCAGGAAACAAGGCCAAAAGCAGTCTGCGAGAGCTGGAGGGAACACCTGGGCTTGGGGGTGGTCGTGACAGGGAGCTGTGCGGTGCAGAAAGTAGGGGAAGGCGGTACGAGAAGGGTCGTTTCCGCACTTTGTGCCCTGTCTGTGTGGGCAGGTGGTGGGAGTTGCCAGCTTCCATTTACCCCGCTATGCCCAGGCCAGTCGTGCTGGGCGGTGTCACAGCTCCAGAGGTGTGGGATCACGTGTGCATGGGGTCATTGCCCGTCCCAGCTACGTGGATAGGGGCAGTGGAGGAGCTGGAGGGCTCCGCACGGGAGAACTTACCATGCCCATGCAGCCCTGTTTCCACAGAATGGTTGAGGCTGGAAGGCAGCTCTGGAGCTCATCTGGTCCAACTACCCCACTCAAGCAGGGCCACCTACAGCCAGTTGCCTTGGAGCATGTCCAGGTGGCTTCTGAATATCTCCAAGTGTCACCAAAATGGGATGAAAGAACTTATCAACACCAATGGGATGTAGATATGTTAATAACCTCCGGGTGCACAGGGGAGTCGTCTCACCAACAACACACACCTAACTCGTGTAGCACGCTGATTATATAGGATACAGTAATACATAGTAATCAAGTTCTCATACATAAACATGATCATTCCCATAACTCATATTCTTATTCCCACCTCCTTCCAGTCATGGGCACTTGAGTGCTAAAATGAGTCGGGGGGCTGCTTTTGCGACCACCACGGACTAGTGACCTAAAAGAAAGACCCTCCAATGCCCTTGACCCAAGGATTTTGGCTCACACAGCAATTTTAATATGCTTCGAGGCCCTTTCACAATGTAATTTTTGAACACTTGGTCTACAGGGCAATAAATTGTCCTGACTGAACAGTCTCACAATGGTACCTCATCACCAGTCTTATTCTTTGTGTAGAAATCTGGTTAATGATTATCACTAGTCTGCATGGCCTCAGCCTGGGACTTTTAAAAGAACGTTGTAGCAGCATAACTGGTTGTATAGTTACTCTAAAGTATTCCTTATTTGAATCCAAATCATCAAAATCATTAAAATCAGCTCAAATTAATAACAAATCAGTAACACAAGCATGGAGACTCCATAACCTCTCTGGGAAACCTGTGCCAGCGCTCAGTCACCCTCACAGTGAAAAAGTGTTTTCTGATGTTCAGGTGGAGCCTCCTGTGTCTCAGCCTGTTGCCATTGCCTCTTGTACTGTCACTGGGCACCACTGAAAAGAGCCTGGACCCGTCTTCTCTGCACCCTCTCTTCATCTATTTCTAGGCATTGATGAGATTCTTTTGCCCAAGGTGAACAGTCCCAGCTCTCTCAGCCTTTCCTAATGGCAGAGATGCTCTAAACCCTCAATCATCTTTGTGGGCCTTTGCTGGATTCTCCCCAGTATGTTCCTGTCTCTCTTGTAGTGGGGAGCCCAGGACTGGACTCAGTCCTGCAGGTGTGACCTCAGCAGTGCTGAGTAGGTGGGAAGGATCACCTACCTCAAACTGCTTGCAACACTCATCCCGGTGCCAGCCAGGAGACCATGAGGTGCCTCTGCCACTCTGCTGAGGTAACCTTGGGGGGCTGCCAGAGGCCCATCAACCTGCTCTCTCACCCCCTTCTGCAGTGGGACGAGGGGAGAAAATGGGATGAAAAAGCTCCTGTGTCAGAATAAAGGCAGGTAGATTGCTTCCAATCACAGGTAAAGAACAATGGGGCTGTGTGTGTGTGTGTCTGTGTGTGTCATTTACTGCATTGCCAATTACAAATATATTGGAGTAGTGAGAAATGACAACAAAATTAACACCACCCACCATCACCCACCACCCTGGGCCTCCCTCTTCTTCCCAGGCTCAACTTTCCTCCTTCCTTCCTGAGTGTTCTGCCTGCTCCCTGCCCCAAGCAGTGCAGGGAGATGAGGAAGAGGGATTGTGGTCACATCATAACACTCTGTCTCTGCGATTCCTTGCTCCTGACCCTTTCCCCCTGCTCCAGTGTGGGTCCTCTCGCCGGGGGAGAGTCCTTCAGGAGAAGGCTGCTCTAGTGTGGGTGCAACAGCTCCTGCCAGGAAACTTGCTCCTGTCTGGGCTTCTCTCCACGGGCCGCAGCTCCTGCCAGGCGCCTGCTCCAGCGTGGGATCTGCAGGGGCTGCAGGTTCCTTCAGGTCATCTCCACCTGCTGCAGCACTGGGCCGGCCCCGGGCTGCAGGGTGGGTATCTCCTGCAGCAGGCTTGTCTCTGGGCTGCACAGAGACAGCCTGCTTCCCCCCAGTATTCTCCATGCGCTGCCCACAACTGCTTGCTGCCTCCAGGCTCCTTTGTTAGGATTAGCTGGCTGAGTTCATCCTGCAACAAGGGATGTGGGCAGCCCAGCACAGGCATGAAGGTCAGGAGATATGGCCAGTGCCGTGGGGCACAAAACATGCCTACACGGCTCCAGAGCACTTGTGGTGTGGATCCCTACGTCTCTGATGGGCAAGACTCCTCCTGATAGCACCACTACACTCCTTCCCTTGACCCACACACCACTGACCTTTTCTCACAATCCTGGAATTTGCAGGTTGCATGCAGAAGCTACCAGCCCTGTGAGTGAGAAAGGGAGAGCCTCTACCAATCTGTGCCTAACTGAATCCTTTCCCCTGCACTGTCTCCAGGAGCCCTGCCCCCAGCACCAGGCTGTGGCCAGCAGTTGGCCTCTCTGTCTCCAGGAAGCAGCCAGTCACCTGGGCCAATGGGGCTGCATGTTCTTGCTCATCCTTCCAAAGCCAGGCTCTGGGTTTGGCTACGGGGTTGTACAACCCTGTCACATGTGCAGGGACCTGGGTCTGCACCTTCAGAGAACAACTCTAAGACCGAACAGAAGACTAAACACCAGAAATACAGCAAACATGCCCAAGCTGAAGAGCTCTCCTGAGTCCTCTGGGTGCTACTTTTTTACCCACCCATGTTACATTTGTATCACTTGTGCATTTCTCTCTTGAGTTCCAGCATTGAAACTTGTAGCCAGAAGAGGACACTGAGTTTTCCTCAACACTCTCATAAAAAGCTGTTTCTGGAAGTCATCAGGGGAGGAGCAAAGTCTAAATTTCAGTCTTCCCCTTTGCCCTGACCCATATCACCCACAAAGCCCTGAATGTGCCTGTGAGTCTTTCCAAGAATCACAGAAAGGTGGAGGTTGGAAGCCACCTCAGGAGGTATCTGGTCCAAGCCCCCTGCTCAAACTGGGCCACCTGGAGCTCGTTGCCCAGCACTATTTCCAGGCAGCTTCTGAATATTTCCAAGCATGAAGACTCCATAACCTCTCTGGACAACCTGTGCCAGTGCTTGGACACCCTCAGAGTCTAAAATGGTTCCTGGTTTTCAGCAGGAGCCTCCTGTGTTTCAGTTTGAGTCCGTTGCCTCTTCACCTGTCACTGGGCACAACTAAAAAGAGCCTGGCCCCGTCTTCTTTGCACCCTCTCTTCAGGTATTTCTCTGCATTGATGAGTCTCCCCCAAGCCTTCACTTTTCCATGGTAAACCATCCAACTCTTCTCTCTGCAGTCCCATAATCATCTCTGTGGCCCTTCACTGGCCTCTCCTCAGTCTGTCCCTGTCTCCTGTGTGCTGGGGAGACAGGATACGGAGCCAGTACTCCAGGTATGAGCCCTCCAGTGCTGAACAGGGGGGGAAGGGTCACCTCCCTCCGCCTGCTGGCAACACCCCTCCTGATGCACCCAGGACACCATTAACCACCTTTGTCCCAAGGGCACATTCCTGGGTCATGCTCAAGCTCTTGTCCACCAGAACCTTCAGCTCCTTTCTTGACAATGTGCTTACCAGTTGAGTAGCCCCCAAGCTTCCTCGGTGCCTTGAGATGTTCCTTCTCAGGTGAAAGACTTTGTCCTTCCTCTCTTTGAACTGCACGAGGTTCCTGTCAGCCCATTTCAACAGCCTGTTGAGGTCCCTCTGCATGGCAGCGCAACCCTCTGCTATATCAGCCAATCCTCCCAGCTTGGCGTCACCTGCACATCTGGCGAGGGTGCGCGCTCTCCCATCCTCCAGATCATTAAGGGAGATGTCAAACAGGATCGGAGCTGGCATTGACCCCTGGGGCACACCGTTAGTTGCTGGACTCCAACTAGCCTGCGTGCCACTGAGCACCACCATCTGGTCCCAGGCCTGCAGACAGTTTTGGATGTGCCTCACTCTTTGATCCTCCAGGCCAGACTTTATAAACTTCTCTATGAGGATCTTACAGAAGACAGTCCTGGAAGCATTCCTGAAGTCATAGTAGCCAATATCGAGTGCTCTGCTGTTGTGGTTTAAGCCCAGGGGGCAACTGAGCACCACACAGCTGCTCAATCACTCCTTCCCCCACCCAGGGAAAATGGGGAGAATAAAATAAAATAAAAGCCTTGGGAATCAAAACAAGCACAGGGAGGGATGACTCACCCATTGTGGTCATGGGCATAAAGATTCGATTTGGAAAACAAAACCAAATAAATATATTTGAATCCCACCAATTGAATCAGAGTGGATAGTGAGAAATACAACTACATCTTCAACACACCTTCCCCCACCCCTCCCTTCTTCCTCAGCTCAACTTTGATCCTGATTTCTCTCCCTCCTCCTGCCCCGCAGCAGTGTAGGGGGACATGGGATGGGGGTTGGGGTCAGTTCATCCCCCATTGTTTCTGCCGCTCCTTCCTCCTCAGGGGAAGGACTCCTCATATTCTTCTTCTGCTCCCACGTGGGGTCCATCCCATGGGTGACTGTCCTCCATGAACTTTTGTTACGGAGGCTTCCAAATAAGCAACCCACCACCAATTTAAAAAAATAAATAGATTTATTTTTTCCATAAAACCACCAGTCAGCTCTCCGTAGATTACAGATCCGGATGTCCACAAGAGGAGAACAGAATAACTTTCTGGGGTTTAACAATAACCTAAAATACTTTACAAAGTGCCACTCCCTGGGGGGTTTAATGACAACCCCAAACGAAAACTTCACTTCCTGGGGTTTAACGAGAACCCAAAACGAAAAACAAAGCTTCACAGCCTAGGGGTTTAACGACAACCCCAAACGAAAACAAAACTTCACTACCTAGGGTTTAACGACAACCCAAAACGCTCTATCACTCACCTAGAAAGTGAAGGCTCTCAACCTCGAGGACCTGCTCAGGGCAGCGTCCCGACCCAAAGTACCTCGAGGAGTTTCCTTGTTCCTTGGGCAGCGTCCTGACCCAAGGGGAGAGTCCTGACCGCAGCGTGCAGCTCCAGGGGACGACCTCCAAATGGCTCCCCCAGGGGACTCCATTTATACCCAGACCGAATCTGACCTGTAGTCAATAGCGGCTCCCATTGGTCAAAGGTCTCAACTACCGCGAGACCCTGAAAACAAAGACAGCCAAAAGCTGCCACGTTTCAACAACCAGGAAGCTCTGTTTTCACTGGGCGGATGCACCTGCCACAACTTTTCTCACATGCATCCTTCCCATGGGCTGCAGCTCTTCCCAAACGGCTCCAGAGTGGGTCCCTGCCGTGGGGTGCAGCCCTCCCAGTGTGGGAGAGAGGCAAGTTGACATCGGCCTGTCAGCTCGCACAGCCCCTGAGGAGCAGCAAGGCTTTGATGAGAAACAGTCCTTGGGAGAAATGTAAGAAACTGCTGAGTTGTGCCAAGGTGTCAGGGAAAAACACCGGACAGCTGCAACACTGAGCTGTGGAAAAGTGCAGACCTGTGAGAAGTTACCGCCGTGTGAACAGCGCGTGAACGAGAGGGTGATTGGTCTGCACAGTGCGTGTTAGAGTGGTCTGATGCTGGTAGGAGCAAAGATTGATAGCTGTCTAATTGGTGATTTGCTAATTATGAAGTAAGAGCATTGGCGAGAGCATAAGTATGTACTATTGGAAAAATAAACGGCTTTGCTTGATATAACTTTCATAGTCCATTATTCTCCCACATCCCAGCAACAGACTGTCCCAGCGCCGGCTGCCCTCACAGTCCCGACCTTCTCCAGGCACAGCCCCTGCTCTGGCGTGGGGTCCTCTCCAGGCTGCAGGTGGCATTTCATCCCCCGGTGCCCTCCATGGGTGCAGGGCACAGCCTGCCCTCTCCCCATGGGCTGCAGCGGGGTCTCTGCTCCAGCACAGCTTCCTCCCCTCCTCCTCCTTCTTTCTTCCAGTGACCTCGGGGTTTGCTTTGGTATTTCCCTCCCAACTCCTCCTCACATCTCCCCCTCCTCCTCTCAGGTTCCCCATCTTAAATACCTTATCACAGAGGCACAGCCACCATCGCTAAGTGGCTCGGCCTTGGCCACAGATGGGCCTTACTTTGAGCTGGGGGAGCTTCAAGAAGCTTCTCACAGGAGACACAGCGGTAACCCCCTCCCCTGCTACCAAATACCCCACCACACAGAAACCCAACACACAATATCATGTCTTTCTGGTTCTGTTTATTTTAATGGCTGTTATTCTATTTTTATTAATAGTGACGCTTCTATCTTTCTCTTGTTACTACTCTTCTCTTTATAAGCCACGGTTCTCTTGTGGTCACAGCAGGTCATGGTGTGTAAGATGGGTGAAGTCCCACTCTCACAGCTACCAGTGGAATCCTGCAAGTTATTTTCCCATTTTGAGGGATGTTACTTCATCCCGTAGGACTCTTAAGGTACGTGCCTGCTGACTGGCTCAGGGTGTACCTGGCTCTTCTGTGGCACCATTTAGACACCTTGGAGCCACAGCCCATTGCGGACACCCTTGAACGTCTAGTGCAGCGGTAGGAGCGGATGTAGAGAGGGCTGCCCGTGGAATAATTATGTATGTGCCCAAAGTAGCCTTGCCAATGTCACCTGGAGGACAATTGCTCACACGTACTGTGTGTCCATGCAGGCTTATCAGTCATCCCTTGGGCCACCCGTATTGCAGTTGTGTTGGTGGAGAGATTTGGCTTAGCAGGACTTGGCCTACAGATGTGGCCACCATTTTCCAAATCCTGGAGATACTGGGCTGTTCTCAACTCGGCCATTCTTTCAGAGGTGCCAGTTGCCTACTTTGACATAAGAAGGAGGCTGTGTCCTATTCTCTAGGCCAAGTGCTGTGGAATGAGCTGCCAAGGCAGCTGTTTGCAGTCTGACAGCTGCAGATGCCAAGGCGTGGATTTACTGTGCCACCCGCTGCCCAACCAGTTGTGAGTGGTCTGTCAGAGTCTGACTGTCCAGGCAGTCTTGGACTGTCCCTCCTACTCCTGGCACTCCAGTCAGCTCACACTTGATGCAATGTTTCACATACTCGCAGTGAAGTGCCAGCTGTCATTCTTAGCTGGTTGGAGTAGAGGAGGAATTACGGGCTCCTACACTGCAATCCCAAGGGAGCTGATATTCATTTCCTTGCCAGGACTTTTCCACGTGAACGAGGCAGCCACAGCACGAGCAGGCAGACAGATGGCATACGAGCGCTCTCGCTCTGGGGACTATGTGCACTCGCCCACATGCCCAATTGTATGCAAATTTAAGCAGCAGCTAGAAAAACTCATTGCTACCCCATGGCATCTTTCAGGTACCTCTGTCCTGAGCAGTCACACAGAAGTGCCTCGTCCTTTCTCCACACCAGTTTCAAGCTACCCCGCTTCTAGTCAGAGTGAGAGGTGGAACAGGGACACTTTGATCAGCTGCCCAACGCAGCAGCGTAACAGTTACTGTGTGCCTGGAGCTGTAGCGGGAGGTAAGAACAGGCATCGGGGCTGACGCGACACGAGTAGCCACCCCAGGCTCTTCACTGTGCTTTGGCATCTGAGTTCACCCTGCGACAGGGAAACGAGCAGCACAGCGCCCTGCAGAGTGTCCTGAGCTGTGCACAGCCCCATCTAAGCCTGTGCCTCCTCAGGTCAGCTTCCTACGGGGTCACCAAGTGCTCCCTGCAGAAGAGTCTGTGGTTGGGATACGACACGCACCCAAAGCCCGCGGGGGGGAGGTGTCCGTGTTTCCCATTTCCATCCCTTCCGCTGGCCCGTGGCAAGGAGGCAGTGGGAGCAATGTGCTGGTGGAAGAGCCCTGATGGTTTCCAGGCCCGATTCCGGCTGAGAAGGCCCAAGCGCGGAGCTCTGCGGTGCAGGGACGAGCAGATGGACTGACTGTGCCGTGTCCTCGCAGGTCCATCTGCGCTCCACTGCCCTGGGCTGCGACTGCCGGGCCGGGAGTGCCCCGGGGCCACAAGGGTCCCAGCTGCGCCCGGCCGAGGCGCCGACCCCCTTGGGCAGGGCTCGGCAGGGCGAGCAGGCGGGCCAGCGCCGGAGCCGCGCTGGGAGCCAAGGGCCAGGAGCCTTCGTGTGCCGGGGCGCCGCGCTCCTGCTGTGCCGCCGGCCCTGCCCCGCGGCCCTCCCCGCGCCCCCCCTGCTCCTGCCGCGAAGGGGCCGCGGCCCCGGGGCGCCGGGGCGGGGCTGTTGTGGGCGGGCACAGGCGTCGGCGCTGCCCCGGCGAGGGGCCGAGGCGGCGGGGCGGGCAGGAGCGGGCCCGAGCGCGGCTCCGCTCGGCTCCTCGGCGGCCCCGGCCGGCCCCGGCGCGGCAGGGCATGATGGCGCCCGGGCTGGGGCCGTGGCTCCTGGCCTTGGCCTTGGCCGCGGGGCCGGCAGGTGAGCGCCGGGCGGGGAGGGCAGCGAGCCCGGGGCTGCGGAAGGAGGCGGAGGCCGAGGCGGAGGCCAGGGCGGCTTTGGGGCCGCGGCTCGGGCCGGACGGGCGGCAGCAGGCGCGGCTCAGCCCCGGGGAGGGCAGGCGGGCGTTGGCCCGGGCGCGGGGCTTGGCCGGGACAGAGGCGGGTGGCGGCTGGCGCTGTGCCGGCCCGGGGGGCTTTGCCGGGGCGGCGGGGGAACGGCCTCGGGCCGTGGGCGCGCCCTGCCCGGCTGCCTGCGCTCTCCGTCCGCAGGGGTGTGGGCGCAGCTGAGGCTGCTGGAGGCCGGCGGAGGGCTGCGAGCGCCCGGGGACTCCGTGCTCCTCTCCTGCCGCGGGGCCGGCTTCGCCTTCCAGACTCGCGATCACTGGTGGTACCGTCAGAGACCTGGTGACAGACTCGAGTGGGTGTCCTTCATCAGAAGCTACTCGGGTCCTCCAAAGCAGTACGGGGCAGCAGTGCAGGGTCGAGCGACGGCGTCCCGGGACAATTCCCGGTCCGAGTCGTCGCTGTCGCTGCGTGCCCTGGGCCCCCGGGACTCTGCCCGCTACTTCTGTGCCGTTCGCACGGGGACAGGAAATCCAGCGGAGCTTTAACACAAACCTGCTGCCAGAGCCACTCGCCTGCTCCGAGCGTGGCATTGCAAGAGAGAAGGGAGGAGTGGACGGCAGAGCCGTGCTCACGGCACGGTCCTTGCCCACCTTGTGGCTCGGGGTAGATGGGGACAAACCTCTGACACAAACCCGCTGGGCCCAGCACAGGCTGCACAAGGTTTGCAGCCGACGAGTGCTGAGGTGGGTAAGGAGCCTTCCCAAGCAGAGAGGGGCCATCACTGGGCACCGCAGCTGGTTCTGGCCTTTCTGGGCCTTCCTGGCCATTCTTGGGCTGTGACTGAACAACATCAGCTTCCTCCTCCCCTGCTGTCCCCTGCGGCGTCTTCACAGGGGTCAGGGCCCATCTCAGTGCCGAGTCAGTGAGTGGACTGTGCCTGGGCTCAGAGGGAGGGACACCGCTCAGGGTTACTCCTCGAGGCTGAGAGAATCCTTTTCATGTCAGATACTCGGTAAGTGCATTGGGAATGAGCGTGCTGGAAGTTTGAGATCTTAGCTAAGGGATATCAAGGATGGAGTGCACACATACAGTCCTTTACAAATAAACCATTGATCAAGTCTGGGACTAGGATTGGATCCAGCCCCACCTGGACTCCTCTCTGAGAAGGGGTTTAGAAAGCAAATGGGTCCTGTCTGAATGTCATGACTCGATGGGTGGGCCTCGCTGACAGTTCTGTCTGACCATGTCCTCTACGCAGTAAAAATCGAGTGAACCTTGCCATTGAATCTTATTAAAACACTGTCGCATTTATTGTCAACCTTTGTTCAATGTCTTGTTTATATCAATAAGCATATTGTTATTTCTCTCTTATGGCTGAGGAGCATCACTCCATCTGTGACAACACATCACTGACAGCAGCCGCATCTGGGCCTGGATCCGTCAGACTCCTGGCAGAGACCTGCAGCCTGTGGTGTTGCAGTATCCTTTCCTGTGACTCCAGCACATCACTTCATCCTTCCAGACACGAGTCACCAGCTCTGCAGACCCCTCCAGGAACCAGCTCTCCCTGGAAGTGCCCTCGCCAGCAGTTGTGGTCATGGTGGCCTATTTCTGCATCACCAGAGAGCTGGAAAAGGGCCCAGTGCTTGACACACAGGGAGGGGCCAGGCTAGAACTGGAAGTAAGGGAGTTAAATCCAGCCAGGCCTTTTGTGATTGCTGCAAGGCAAGTCTCTTCCCACATTTCTCAAGCCTGGTCTGGTCTGGCTTTTCCCAGAAACAGGCACAGATGTGCAGCAGCAGCAGCATCAGCAGAGTCTCCCACAAGCACACACAAACCCATGAACATGTTAACCTTCTTCCTTCCTTCTCAGGCTCTCCCACAGGCAGGAAGCATCTGGGAAAGAGGTTTTTCTAGCAAGAAGAGTATTAAGCATGAAAGAACTAAGATTTGGACATGGAAAGCCAGATTTGAGTTAGATTTTGAGACCTCATATTGTTCAGGGAGCCCCAGAGTAGTGCAAGTGCAGAAGCTTCACTAGAGAGCAGCTTTTCCACTGGGCATGATGAATAGTCTCTGCTGTGTGCTTGGTGTTGCTCATGTGTGTACACTGAGGGCCAGCATGGCCAGAGACAGCCGGGAGTGTGCCCACAGCTTCAGCTTCTTCTGCTCCTCCAGGCCCTGCCTCTCACCTTCAGTGTTGTCACAGAGCGAAGGAGGGACTCGCAGGGACTAGGAGTGACTGCAGTGACAGAGGCAGAGGCAGGGAAGATGTGGGCAGAGCTGTTCTGCAGGCAGAGAGAAGCTGCAGAGAGGCGAGGCAGAGCGGGCCTGGCCCTGTGGCCTGCCCTGGGCGTGGGGTTATTGCCCCTCGTAGGGAAGTGAAAGGAGGGGTGCTGCTCCCCCCAGGAACTGAGCAGGCCCCTGTGCTCTGCACGGCTCTGTGGAGCTGTGCTGAGCGCTGGCAGCCTGAGTGCCTGGGGCTCGACCTCCTCACCCATCCCAGCGGGGCACAGTGGGAAGAGGCCTCCTCCTCTTGTCCCTCTGAGTTCGGCCCCTCAGCCCAGCCTGCCTCCTCTGCAGGGTGGGGACAGGCAGGGCACCCACCTGCTGCTCCCACCTCGGGGGGCCTAATGCTTTGCCCTTGGGCTGGACACTCTGCTCATGGGGCACTGCAGCCCACCTTGCCAAGGCCAGGTTTTAGCATGGCAGCACAGGGCCCAGGCCCCACTTGCCTGGGAGAGGTGCTTGTCCCTCCTGTGCTCATTCAGAGCAGGTTCAGGGACAGGAGAGTGGGTTTCTCACCATCCCAGCTTGGCAAAGCCAAAGGGATTTCTCTGCCATGGTGCAAAACTTACCTGCTTTGAATGGGAAAATCAGAAAGAGTTCCTTGCGTGACAATGAAAAGGAGGGAGGGAAACGTGGTGTCTCCTTCCTCGTCACCCCTGACTGATGGTACCAGCTCTATTCCTCTGCCCATCTTTGTCAGCTGGGTTCACAGAGAACGACTTAGTCCCCCTCCAGCTCCAGTGCCATCACAATGCCCCCACCAGCGTTGCCCTGACCCTTGCTGAATCTTGGCGTGATCATGGCTTGTTCTTCCTCACTGCAGCAGTCACTGGCCAGGTGGCCTTGGAGCAACACATCAGGGAAGTGGCCGTGCAAGAGGGAGATGGAGTCACCTTCCAGTGCAGCACGAGGGGAGACTGTATGAGCAGCTACATCATGTTCTGGTACCAGCAGGGGCCACGTGGCTCTCTGGACTGGATTTACAGGGACGGTGATGCCTATGCAGAAGGTCTCCAGGGTGGCTTTAAGGGAAGAGTGTTGAGCTCCCAGAACAGACTCACACTGCAGATGCAGGCAGCCAAGCAGGGGGATGAAGCAGTGTATTACTGTGGTGCCTGGTGCACCGTGGAGCAGCTCTGCAGCACAGTGCTCAGAGAACCCCCTGCCAGGGAATACAGATCTCTCAGCATTTCTTCCTGGCAGCTGCTAAGCAGAAGCTGGTGTCACACAATGGCAGGTACAGGGGAACTTGTGGCATCTTGTGGGTCGAGATAAGGACAGGGAAATCAGCCAGCAATTACTGCCACAGGCAAAACAGACCCTACTTGGGGAAATTAATTAATTTATTGCGAATCAAATCAGTGTAAGAAAATGAGAAACCAGAACAAATCTATAACCACCTTCCCCTTACTCCTTGCTTGTTGGGCTGGACTACTGTTAATCTCAGCACTGGTGAGACTGTAGATGACTGTGTCCACTCCTGGGCTCCTCAGTACAGCAAAGACATGGACATGAAATGAAGGGCCATGAAGATGAAGAGGGAAGTGTCTGACATACCAGGAGAGAATGAGGGAACTGGGTTGGTTCAGCACAGAGAAGAAAATGCCATGGGGGATTTGTCAATGTGCTGTGCAGTCTCCATTCCTGAAGATCTTCAAAACTGAACTGGACAAGGTTGTGGGCAGCCTACGGTCCCTAACCCCAGTAGGCAGCTGAGCCCCACACAGCTGCCTGCGTAGTCACCCACAATGAGATGGGGGAGGGAATCAGAAGGGTAAAAGTGAGAAGACTTGTGTGTTGAGATAAAGAGACTTTAATAGGTAAAGTCAAAGCTGCACGCACAAACCGAGCAAACAAAGGAATTCATTGTCTAATCCCCATTGGCAGGCAGATGTTTAGACATTTCCAGGCCTTCATGAGGCGTAACAGTTACTTGGGAAAGACAAATGTCATAACACCTCCTTCTTTCCCTGGATTTACTGCTTCACACTACTTCATACAGTACGGAATATCTCTTTGTGTGGTTGGGGTCATCTGTACAGCTGGTGGGGAATGTGACTAACAGAGAAGGCCCTCACGCTGCATAAGTGCTGTTCAGCCATAGCTAGAACAGTGGTGTCTTGTCAACATGGTTTTGGTCAGAAAAGAACTGCAGCTGCTCATACAGGCTGTTATGAATGAAATTAACTCCATCCCAAAGAGACCATTGAACCTGGTCTTGTTGATCCTGCTTGGAGCAGGAGGGTTAGGATAGACATTTTTCAGAGGTCCATTAGTCTCAACTCTTCTACCATGCTAGGAGCAACACTGGCTCCTCATGTGCTCCCCTTTCTTATGCCCTTTCTGGGGAGCCTCAAAGGACAGCATCAGGCCTGATGGGCAGCCAGAGCTTTGAAGAGGCAGCTTTGGGGCCTGGAAATGCTTTGGGAGTCCTCTTGTGTCCTGCTTAGTGGGAAGACCTCTAGTCTCTCCTCCTCACCTCATGCACTGCCAATGTGTTGCCATGTATCCCCTGCAATTCCCTGGCAGGGGCCTTTGGGTGGCTGTGAGGGACAAAGGGAGGGCCTCTGCCACTCATTTCCCAATGGAATTGCATCCCATCCCCTGCACTGTCTCCAGGAGCCCTGCCCCCAGCACCAGGCTGTGGCCAGCAGTTGGCCTCTCTGTCTCCAGGAAGCAGCCAGTCACCTGGGCCAATGGGGCTGCATGTTCTTGCTCATCCTTCCAAAGCCAGGCTCTGGGTTTGGCTACGGGGTTGTACAACCCTGTCACATGTGCAGGGACCTGGGTCTGCACCTTCAGAGAACAACTCTAAGACCGAACAGAAGACTAAACACCAGAAATACAGCAAACATGCCCAAGCTGAAGAGCTCTCCTGAGTCCTCTGTGTGCTACTTTTTTACCCACCCATGTTACATTTGTATCACTTGTGCATTTCTCTCTTGAGTTCCAGCACTGAAACTTGTAGCCAGAAGAGGACACTGAGTTTTTCTTCAATGCTCCTGTAAGAAGCTGTTTCTGGATGTCATCAGGGGAGGACTAATGTCCAATTTTCATTTTTCCTCTGTGCCCTGACACATATCACCCACAAAGCCCTGAATGTGCCTGTGAGTCTTTCACAGAATCACAGAAAGGTGGAGGTTGGAAGCCACCTCAGGAGGTATCTGGTCCAAGCCCCCTGCTCAAGCCGGGACACTGTCGTTATTTGAGCCTGGAGGGCAACTGAGCACTATGCAGCCATTTGCTCACCCCTTCCCCACCAGCACTGGGAAGGAGAAAAATTAATCAAAAGGCTCAGGAATCGAGATAAGGACAGAGAGGTGTTGCTCACCCTTTTAAGCATCACAGGGAAAAGACAGGCTCGTTAGGGGAAGAAAACAAGGACAACACTTAACAGACAGAATGGGATAGTGAGAAGTGTCACCATATCTTAAAACACCTCTACCTACCCCTCCCTTCTTCACGGGCTCAGTTTTGTTCTGGATATTTCTACTTCCTCCCCCAGCGGTGCAGGGGCAGGGGATAGGGAGTTCAGTCAGTCTGTCCCTTCTTTCTTCAAGGTGGTGGGGAAACACTTTTCTGCATTCTCCCCCCTGCTCCACGTGGTGTCCCTTTCACAGGAGACAGTTTTCCACAAACTCTCTCATGTGAGTCCTCCCCATGGGATGCTCCAGTATGAGTCATGCCCACGTGTTGCAGTCCTCCCAGTGCCGAACTCCAACAGCGGGGGCTGCTTCTTCCCACAGAGTCCGGGGTCCTCCACAGGTCACAGGCAGATCTCTGCTCCTCTGGTGACCTCCACAGGTGACAGGGGTTAGGCCCTGCCGTTTCGCCACAGGATACAGGGGGGTCTCTGCTCCTGCACACCTTCTCTCCTTCTTCCTCCTTCCTTCCACTAACCTCGGTGTTTGCATAGGTGTCCTTCTTGTAACTCATCCTCAAAGTCCCCAACCCCTGCTCAGGTTTCCTTTCTTAAATATGCTATCACAGAGGCATGGCCACCATCTCTAACTGGCTTGGCCCTGGCCAGAGGCAGGTCCAACTTGGAGCCAGGGGAGATTTCAAGAAACTTCTGATAGAAGGCCACTGCTGTAGCCCCCTCTGCCACTATGAAAAACTCTGCAACGCAAAGCCAGCATGGTCATCTAGAGCTGGTTGCCCAGGACCATCTCCAGACAGCTTGCAAATAGCTCTAAACATGGACACCCAACAAGCTCTCTGGATAACCCGTGACAGTGCTTGATCATCCTGAGTGAAAAAGTGTCATATTAGGCTGCACATTGCCTCTTGACCTGTCACTGAGCACCACAGCTGAGGCTGGTGGAGGGTTGTGGAGGGCTGCGAGTGCCCAGGGACTCCATGTTCCTCTCCTGCTGTGGATCCGGCTTCACCAGGCATTTGGATATTTGGTGGCCACCGTCAGGCACCTGGTGGCAAACTCGAGTGGATGTCCATCAGCAGCTACTCAGGTACTACAAAGAAGTATGCAGCAGCATTTCAAGGTCAAGTCATGGTGTCCCAGAACAATTCCTGGTCTGAGACACCTCTTTCTCTGCATGCCCTGCGCCCCTGGGACTCTACCTGCTCCTTCAGTGCCATTCCCATGAGGACAGGAAATATAGCTGAGCATTAACACAAACTTCCTGCCAGGGTCCCAGCTTTTGGCCTTGGAGCCAGAAAGGAGCCTATTCCCACAGCTGTTCAGTGCCACTCCCAGAGAGTTCTGGAGTTACAGCATACAGTTTTCAAATGTCTGATTCTAACACGGATGTTTTAATTGGTTCTTCCCCTTCTGCTCTACCTCTTCTGCTTACCTTCTTCCTATGTCTCATGCCAACCCTCACTCCTCTCACACTCTGAAACCGCTTCACCTTTGGAAAGAGGTTTTGCTGTTTCCTTCGGTTCCCATGAGGACAGCTTCCCAGTCATGGCCCAGCTGGTGAGGTATGTGAATTGCCCTGCTCTGGTCTTGGCCATGGCTCAGGTTGACTCAGTTCCAGAGAATTTGCTCTCTGAGAAGCGAGCAGAGGAAACAGGGAAAGTACAGAGAGTACAGTGAGAGCTCACTGGAGAAAGGGGAAGTCTGTGCTTCTCTCCCAGATCTGAGACTATAATGGGAGCAAGAGCTTGTGAGCATGTGTGTTTGCATCTGCTGGCTCCTGGAGATCACAGGCAGGTGGAGCTCAGGGAGGTGGTGGAATTGATGAATGAATTACTTGAGCTGTTCCTGCCTGTTCATCCTTGTCTCCTGGGGCCACAGGTGCCCTTTCTCAGGTGCAGACAGAGGCCTCTGGTCCCACAATGGGGAAGGTCTCAGAGTCTCTCACACTTACCCACCACATTTCTGGTGTACGCATCACCGACAGCAGCTGCAGCTGGGCCTGGATCCGTCAGACTCCTGGCAGAGACGTGCAGCCTGTGGTGTTGCAGTATCCTTTTCCGTGACTCCAGCACATCACTTCATCCTTCCAGACACGAGTCACCAGCTCTGCAGACCCCTCCAGGAACCAGCTCTCCCTGGAAGTGCTCTTGCCAGCAGCTGCAGACACGGCAGCCTATTTCTGCAGCACCAGAGCGCTGGAAAAGGGCCCGGTGCTTGACACACAGGCAAGGCCAGGGCAGAACTGGAAGGAGGAGGGTTAAATCCAAGCAGCTCTCCTTGCCAATAAAAGCCATGAACACAGCCTCTTATAAATGTACAATGAAATCAGGTGGACATGCTGGGAGCTAGGCTCAGAGCACGCTGTTCCCAAAAAAGGACATTGTGTTAAAATACAAATGGAGATTTTTGAGGGGTCAAGAAGAATTATGCTGGAAGGGCCAGCATAATTTCTTCTGGAAAGAAGCAGGATAGACCTTTCAGCAAGGGCTGAAGGAATTCAGACAACCATGCATGAACAAACCACCTGCTAGTTCCCCTCCAAAACAGATCTTCATCTGCCTAGGACACTCTTCTAGAGGAAAGGGGGGCTCCCTCCTCTTCTCATTTCCTCTGAAGAATAACTCAAGGAGAGGTCTTCAGTATCACCTCGTGGAACACAGATAGCCTAAACATTCTTTCTAACACACATCCCTGGTGGTATTGGAGCGCCTCCTACAATTTTTTGAAGGGGATGCACCAGAACAGAGGAAAAAACCACAAAGGCAGAACTCGGTTTTTAAACCAAACACATCCGAGCATGTGGCTTGCGGGAGGCTGTGAAGACAGGTGTGTTTCTGTGGCTACCCAAATAGAAAAATTCTGTTTAACTACACCTGAGATCTCAGTGACAAGCAGGATGCAGTCGCCCTGCTCTGGGAAGATTTGGCAGAAAGCAAAGGATGTGGGAGAGGCACCTGTATGTACCCAGGCCTGTTGCAGGAGATATTTAGAGCTTGTTCTCTTTGTCCCGCCAACAGTTCAAGAGACTGAAAGTATCACATCAGCCAACTCAACAGCTTTCCTGGAGGAGTGAGGCAATAAGGAAGAGAAAACAATTTGACACAATAAAGGGAATAGCCCATGAACATGCCCATGTTAACAATGGAAAATATAGCAGCACTGGTTATTAAAAACAGTGATTAAAAATGACAAATACACCTTGGTAACAACAATAATGCAAATAAACCTGTTGAGTAATACAGCATGGAACCACGCAGATTTGTGAACAGGATGAAATAATGCTATTTCATTTTGTGTCTTAGAACTGGGTTTGAGGATTCAGAAACTGCTCCACAATTCCAGATAACCATTAATCAAAATCATTAAAGTAAGATAAAAATCTAGTTAAAAGCCAACTTTAGTCACCCATAGCTAGATATTCCTCCCCTTCAAACTCAGCTAAAGGCACATATAAATAAATCAGAAGTCAGAAGCATAGCCAAGTCAGTGATCAAATAATCTAGTTCACAAGATCAAAGAAGCTGAGAAAAAAATGATGCATGTAATCAGGAAAAAACTCTCAAGACCCTTATAACAAGAATAACCCTCAAACAAGAAATATTAGAAATTAAATACCTGAGTAAATAAGCAACTTTAGCACACCAAAGCAAACAGAGTCCATTAAACCACCAGCAGCTAAACCGAAATAAGTTTTGAACAATTCATAAACATGGACTGATTTTTTATTTGGCATGAAAATAGGCTTTGAGAACATAAATAATTGAAGGTTGAGAAATAGTTAGGAAATGCAGAATGAAACTAAGATGAAAATTGATAAGACTGGGGCATCTGGTCCTCAGATATCCTTTAAAGTATTTCACCTTAACTCTCTTGATGTTTGTTAAAAGACAAATCATTAATTGGATCCTTTAGGTCAGAACAGCTCTAACAACTCAAAAGGAACAATATTCCTTTTTGACACACACAGGCAATATTTTAGTGAGAGATTAATACTACCCTATCTGCCAAAAACCCCCCAATGTTGATGATGTTATTTTTAGTGTATAGAAACCTCCCTGGAACAGTATTAGATTGTTCAGAAATAGAACAGTGTAGAGGAAGAGGAAAATAAAATCCAGCTCTTCAAACAACATGAAAGAGGAAACACCACCTGGCACTGAAAAAAGCAACGTTTTTGTAGAACTGTCTATCACGGTGTGGACTACGTACCACAGTGATTGAAAAAGACTGAACCACTATACACAAATTCTCTCACTCACTGGCTGCTCTTGAAGGTGGAAACATGGTGCCCTAGGTGGTCTCTTTTTCCTCAGACAACTGTATGAACATACACAAATTTGATTCCCAGAATGACTGAGACAGCAGAAAGACCTTTCTGTGCAAGACGGGTTTCCTCAACATTCAGCATCAGATCTTGGATCTTGCAAGCACATCATTTTAGATATCTGATTGTCAGCTCAAGTTGAACAAGTGGGGATTAACCTACTGTATTTAGATGTTTCAGTTTAAGCTTCGCATTATGTTCTTCTCTTTGCCTCAGAGCACAGAGGAGGTAAGATTTGTTCACACATCTTTGGTAAGAACAAAGATCCTTTTAACTTCATATCCAACAGTGTCCAGAGCAGATGTATGAAGAACAAGAACAGGAGACTAGAAAGGATACTTCCCACTAGTAATCTACCAGGTACTAGACATCACAACAAGGACTTTGAATCACATGTGGTCCCTTTGTATTTACCATTTATGAGTTTATTCAGGAGCCCCTTGTTCATCATCTTGGCCTTCTACCACCTTTGCTTTGACTTACTGCTTTGTCAAGATGACCCATTCCTGAGCTTGAAGGAGCTAATCTCTGAAAATCAAGCAGCTCTCCTAGATCCCTCCTCTGTCCAGGACTGCAACCCATGGGATTCTTACAAACAGATCCCTGAAGAGCCCAGATTCTGCTCTCCTGAAGCCCAGGGTTGCGGTCCTGCTTTTTGCATTGCTTCCTCCTCTCTGGATCCTGAGCTCAAACACTGCATGATCACTGCAGCCAAGGCTGCCCCTGACCTTCACATACACCACCAATTCTTCCTCATTTGCAAGTAAGATGTCCAGCTCCTCAGTCACTTGTGTCAGGAAGTTTCCATCAGTACACTCCAGAAAACTGCTTGTGCTCTGCTGTGCTGTCCCACCAACAGACATTTGACATAGTTCAAGTCCTCCATGAGGACCAGGGCCAGTGAACGTAAGGCTTCTTCAACTTGTCTGAAGAAGGCCTTATCTACTTCTTCTTCCTGATCAGGTGATCTGTAGTAGCTACCCACCACAGTGTCACCCATGCTGATCTGCTTTCTAATCCTGACCCATACATTATCAGCTGGCTGATACAAAAACATGCATTCCAGCTGCTCCCTCCCAGAAAGGGCAATCCGCCCTCCTCGCCTTCCCAGCCTGCCTTCATCCCCTGCAGTACTTCTGTAATCTGCCCCACCACATCTCCATGATCCCACAGCTCAGCAACAAGGTCACAGAGTTAAAAATGGGCCATGTTGGAGAGGAATCCAGGCCATGTGCCCTAAGCTGCACTTCACCATGCATTTCAGTTCTTGGGTCATATGAGTGATTCCACCACGTCTCTATGTTGTCAATGAATCAGAGTCCTGCAACTACTAGCCGAGCTCTGATTTCCCTTGTTTGTTCCCCATACTGCATGTGTTTGTGCACAGGCACTTTAAAGAGGCATTCAACCATGCTGATTTCCCAGAAACTGTCTGAGGGCTTTCTTTTTCCCCATAGATGCTTCCTTATGTATATACACACAGTTGAAGTGCACCCCTTTCAACATTTTTTTTTTAAATTATGAAGTTTGTCCTATTCATATCACTCCTCATACATTTTGTACCAACCCTTCCCACCACTTTCTCACTTGATTATTGAACATCCTCTTCCTCCCCTGTTGTTCCTAGGTTAAAGCTAGTTTGGCCAGCCTGTTGGCAAATATGTTTTTATCTCACTTAGTCAGGTGTATCCCATCTCTCCCAAACAGTCCTCAATCCTCAAAAAGAGTCCCATGGTTATAGAAACCAAGTCCCTTTTGCCAATACCAGCTGTGCAACCAACTGTTGACCAGCAGGATCCATCCACTCCTCCTTCTCACCACCCTCTGCCTCATCAGCAGGATCAAAGAAAAACCCATGTGGGCCCCCATGCCTTTGACCATCACCCACAGAGTCTGCTTGCTACTTTCCAGGATTCCTCTGGCAGTATTAATGAACACCCACATGGAAAAGGAGCAGGGCATAATAGTCTGTAGCTGTAATAAGTTCTGCAAGTCTTTTAACAATATCCCCATTCCTAGTCCATGGTGAGGAGTAAACCGCCTTAGGTGACAGGTCCATCTCTCAGAGGGGGCTTCTGTTCCCTGCAGCAAGGAGCCTTCCATCATTAACACTCATCACTTTTTCTGGTGCTTCTGTGTGGCTCATGGTCACAGAATCACAGAATCACAGAATCATCTAGGTTGGAAAGGACCTTGAAGATCATCTAGTCCAACCGTTAACCTAGCATTGGCAGTTTCCAACTACACCAGATCCCTCAGTGCTATGTCGACCTGACTCTTAAACACCTCCAGGGATGGGGACTCCACCACCTCCCTGGGCAGCCCATTCCACTGCCTAACAACCCGTTCTGTAATGAAAAACTTCCTAATATCCAGTCTAAACCTTCCCTGGCGCAACTTGAGGCCATTCCCTCTTGTCTTATCACTCATTACTTGGTTAAAGAGGCTCATCCCCAGCTCTCTGCAACCTCCTTTCAGGTAGCTGTAGAGGGCAATGAGGTCTCCCCTCAGCCTCCTCTTCTCCAAACTAAACGGCTCCAGTTCCCTCAGCCGCTCCCCATCAGACCTGTGCTCCAGACCCTGCACAAGCTTCGTTGCCCTTCTCTGGACACGCTCGAGCCATTCAATGGCCTTTTTGGAGTGAGGGGCCCAAAACTGAACACAGTAATTGAGGTGCGGCCTTACCAGTGCCTAGCCCAGGGGTAAGATCCCTTCCCTGGCCCTGCTGGCCACGCTAGTGCTCATTCAAGCCAGGATACCATTGGCCTTCTTGGCCATCTGGGCACACTGCTGGCTCCTGTTCAGCCGGCTGTCAATCAACACCCCCAGGTCCCTCTCTGACTGGCAGCTCTCCAGCCACACCTCCCCAAGCCTGTAACGCTGCTGGGGGTTGTTGTGGCCCAAGTGCAGCACCCGGCATTTGGCCTTGTTGAAACTCCCCCAGTTGGCCTCAGCCCATCGCTCCAGCCTGGCCAGGTCTCTCTGCAGAGCCTCCCTACCCTCGAGCTGATCAACACTCCCACCCAACTGGGTGTCATCTGCAAACTGACTGAGGGTGCACTCGATACCCTCATCTAGATCATCGATAAAGGTGTTAAACAGGAGTGGCCCCAAAACCGAGCCCTGGGGGACACCACTCGTGACCGGCCGTCAACTGGATTTAACTCCGTTCACCACAACACTTCGGGCCCGGCCATCCAGACAGTTTTCTACCCAGCGAAGCGTGTGCCCATCCAAGCTGTGAGCAGCCAGTTTTGCCAGGAGAATGCTGTGGGAAATGGTGTCAAAGGCCTTATTAAAGTCAAGGTAGACAACATGCACAGCCTTTCCCTCATCCAATAAGCAGGTCGCCCTGTTGTAGAAGGAGATCAGGTTTGTCAAGCAGGACCTGCCTTTCCTAAACCCATGCTGACTGGGCCTGATCATCTGGTTGTCCCACATGTGTTGTAAGATGGTACTCTGGATGAGCTGCTCCATCAGCTTCCCAGGCACCAAAGTCAAGCTGACAGGCCTGTAATTTCCTGGATCATCCTTCTGACCCTTCTTATAGATGGGCGTCACATTGGCCAGTTTCCAATCTGTCGGGACCTCCCCGGTCAGCCAGGACTGCTGGGAAATGATGGAAAGCGGCTTGGCGAGCACCCCAGCCAGCTCCTTCAGCACCCTCAGGTGTATCCATCAGGTCCCCTAGACTTGTGTGTGTCTACGTGATGCAGTAGGTCACTGACTGTCTCCTCGATTGTGGGTGGGTCGTTCTCCCAGTCTCTGTCTTCTGGCTGAGGGGGCTGGATTCCCTCAATACAACTAGTCTTGTTACTAAAGACTGAGGCAAAGAAGGCATTAAGCACCTCAGCCTTCTCCTCATCATTTGTTACCATGTTTCCTCCTGCATCTAGCAGGGGATGGAGTCTCTCCCTGGTCTTTCTTTTGCTGTTGACATACTTATAGAAACATTTCTTGTTGTCCTTGATTGCTGAAGCCAGGGTAATTTCCAGCTGGGCTTTAGACCTCCTGATTTCTGCTCTGCACAGACTCACAGCGTCTTTGTAATCACTGTGAGTGGTTAGTCCCTTCTTCCAAAGGCTGTAAACTTTCCTTTTCTCCCTGAGTTGCAACTAAAGCTCCCTGTTCAGCCAGGGTTGTCTTCTCTGTCGCTGGCTTCTCTTACAGCACCTGGGGACTGCCTGTTCCTGAGCCATTAACACTTCCTTCTTAAAGAGTGCCCAGCCTTCCTGGACCCCTATACCCTTCAGGACCATCTCCCAAGGGATCCTTTCAAGCAGGTGCCTACACAAGACAAAGTCAGCCCTTTTGAAGTCCAGGATGTCAGTTCTGCTTAGCCCTCTCCTGGCCTCTCTAAGAATAGAGAACTCTATTATTTCATGATCGTTGTGCCCTAGTCGTCCTCCGACTGCCACATCATCCACCAGTCCTTCTCTGTTCACAAAGAGGAGATCCAACAGGGCACCTTCTCTGGTTGGTTCTCTCACCAGCTGTGTCAGGAAGTTATCTCCCACACATTCCAGGAATCTCTGGGACTGGCCTTGCTCTGCTGTTGTATTTCCAGCAGATGTCTGGGAAGTTAAAGTCTCCCACAAGAACAAGGACAAGTGATCGTGAGATTTCTCCTAAATACCTATAGAATATTTCATCCACCTCTCTGCCCTGGGTGGGTGGCCTATAGTAGACTCCTACTACAACATCTGCCCTGTTGGCCTTCCCCCTGATTCTAACGCAAAGACACTCCACCCTGTCTTCGCTTCACTTATGCTCAAGGCAATCATAACAGTCCCTAACATACAGCGCCACCCCACCGCCTCTCCTGCCTTGTCTGTCCCTTCTAAAGAGCTTGGGCTCCAACACCTCATTTGACAGAGCTCCCAGCTCCTCATTTTCTATGAGAGCACTGAATCTATTCTGTAGTTGCAAAACCCCAGGTGAAGCAAGAGCCTTCCTTTTGGTGCCAGCAGTCACAAGCTCCCAGCCTTTGTCATTGTGGGAACCTCTATTCCCCATCCTGATGGGCACAGACTCAGCCTGCCTCTCCTGTGTTAGAAAAGGGAGCAGTGGGCTCTTGAAGCTGCAGAGTCTCAGAGACTGAGTCCATCTCTTGCCATCAGGGTCAAGATAGTGCTAATGATGCAGAAATTGATCATCATGAAGGATTTGATCAATCTGCAACAACACCTTTACATTTTAACAGTCACTTTCAGGGGTACAGTGCCTCTACCTAACAAAGAACAATAACTTTTCCTACTTTCTCATTTTATTTAAAACAGCATAAAGACTTTCTAAGACACCAAATGACCCCCAGACTCCAACTCTAAGACCCCAGATGAGATCATTTCTCATGATCCTGAGCACTGAAACTATATTCAAGGTGAAAAATTAGACAGCTTCCTGCAGCCCAGAAGAATTTTCATATATGCTTTGAAATAGAACTAGAAGTACTGATTTTTTTTTTCCTACTTTTCATCCAGCTTAACTCCATAAGACTTTTCAGAGTTTTCCTGCAATCCCTAAATTTTCACCTATAATTCAACCTTTTTGGTATTATTTTAGACCTTTCTTTGAAAGCCATATCATGTTTCTTCATGTGGTATGTTGGGTCAGAAACCACTCGAGAAGTCATGTGACTGCCTGTATAATCCAAAATTCTGTGTAGTGAAAAAGAAGGAAGAGACAGTTTTTGTAATGAAATATATCACTGTGTTTGGGGGCTGGAGTAGCACGATGATATAAACAACATAGGGTCCTGTACAAAAACCCCAAGAAGGAAAAAAAAGGAAATATATTTTGGGGAAGAAAGGAGATGAATGTCTGAAATAATTAATGAGACGAATACAACATTCTTTTTGTATTTCTATTTATCCTGGAAATATAGAGCTCACAGGATTTCTAAAAGATGGAAGAGAGGGAGAATTTGGAAATTCTGTACTCACTCAAGCTATTTGAGATCATTGAACTATTCAATTATTGTTTTTCTCTTTCCAGTTTTAGAAGAAAATGTGGCTCTAGATATCATCATGGGCTTGTACACGTGGATAATTAGGACGAATATCTGGCTTTTCCTCTCCTGTTTTTACAACATTTTTGAATACCACGAGGAAAGAGTTATTTATTGGAATAAGTATTAGCAGTGTGAGGACAGATAAGCTTACCTTTGGAAGTGGGACCACTCTCACAGTTGAACCAAGTAAGTACCATTATTTTATTTCTAAAAATTATGTTAAAATTGGGGTGGTGGAGGACAAAGAAGTCTAATGGTTTATGTTCACTGTAAGAATTTTCTGCTGCAATAATCCCTAGAGAACCAGGGTTCAGGCTGAAACCTCAGCTTGATCTGCTTAGGAAGGCTTCACAGGAACAACTGGGCTACCTCTGTATATTATCATTGCTCCATAATCCTCAAACACCTTGTGTGCACCACTTAAATTTAACATGTTATCATTTATTCCCAGTCTGGATAGCACTCTGGCCCCAATTTACTATAAAGTCTCCTATTCTTCAGTGGATTTTCACGGCCTCATTTTGAGCAGGAATGCACAGCTCAGTGAAGAGCTGAGAGTGGAGAGATGTTTTGTCTTTAGCTCTCTGGTATGAGAAGTTAATTCTTGACACTGGCACCATGCTCGTAGTGTCACCAGGTAAGTAATTCCACTGGCATGGAGGCAGGGGAGGAAGTAGGTTAAATATCCTTGGGCTTTTCACAACTGCCTCATATCCAAGATCACTTAGAATGAACCAGAATTGGCTGCCAAGTTGCCTAGGCTTTGAAAACACAGATGTGGTGAGTAAGGATTATAACAAGCCTTAGTTCCTCCTATATTTATTTAGAATTTCATGATGTACAAAAAAGGTGGACGTCATCCCAAGCTTTTCTGTGGGAATGTGAATGTTGGGTCAGCAGGGGAGTTTGTTAGGTTGATCTTTGTTATCCTAAACATCCAGGTGCATACCTTAACACTTGTTATGATACTTTCAGAGGTCTGCATGTTTTTAAACTGCTGCAAAAATGTCTCATGTAATTTTACATACCTAAAACATCCTGCCCATCCAGAAGGGCATGGGACTCCTTTAGGTGCTGTTTAATATCTGTCCAGGTCTGTAGGATATCTTGCATGGGAATAAATGTCTATTTTGGAACAATTTAAGTCCGCTTCCAATTCCAAAGGGATAAAAGAATACAAAGTTATCATTCTGAAGAAAGATCTGTTCTTTCCAACCAGTGAATCCTCAGTTATAAATGTAGAACCAGAAGAAACTGACAGATTCCATTATTTTAACATCAGTCTACATTGATTTGAAGCTTATATTTGTCAAAAAAAAAAAAAAAAAAAAAAGGTAAAGTGTCCCATAGAAAATAATAAATTTTGGCAAGAAAAAGCAACCAACAAAACACAGCTGGCAGGTGGAATATTGAGTAACTGGCAGGTGGAATATTGAGTATTGCCATTTCAGACATTTACAGAAATGCTGATATAATACTCTTGTTTCTCACATAAAAGGTCTTTTATGTCTTTTTTAAAAAAAAGTTTAGTATGTTGTTTTTTCTGCTGACAAGAAAAGCTTTGTTTCTCATCAGCTGAAGGTAGCATGTGGCTCATTGATTGCAACAAGGTGTTCTTAGTTTAAGGAAACTTTTGCAGTACATTACTCAAATTTCTAAAACATCTTCAATGAGTTTCCCACAACTTGGGTTAGAGAACAATTCATTTCAGACAAGAAGAATGTTAGCCTTGTCTTCTCCTCTACTCTGAAATGTTTTAAATCCTTCTTTCTCTGTTTTTCCTGTCTGTCTATCCTCTCTGCCATCCTGGTACAAAATTACATGAAACTTCAGTTGAGTGAAATTTCCATGCTGTTCAATGATTTCTGGTTTTCTAGCTAAGGGTAGGATGACATTTTCAAAGCTGCACAAAGTCTTTAGGATTATGTTTCACAGTAAAAGATAGTGGGCCTGAAACATCTAAGTCATTCAGTGTCTGTTGAAACACTTAATAAATTGAAGCCAAAATTTCCAGAATTTGGGCAACCTGACCCTTTTGTTGTTAAATTTGGATTTCTTTGGGAGATACTAATATACATTTTAAGATGCTAAGAACAGGCATACTTTATTACCTGAATCTTCTGAGAATCCCCCAAACCAAAATGACATGGAAAACGTGCATTAGTGGTCTATATAGTCACTAAGGGATACTCAAGGCATATTCTCTTGAAGGCTCAGTTAAGGACAGATAAGGGTTTTGTTTTGGTTTTGTTTATTCTAGATAAAACTTTCATTAAGAACACTAAGGCCCATAACATTATGGAATATATAGCTCTTAACATGACTTTGTAAGATTAAAGGGAAAAATAAGTACAACTTTTTTGTGCTAATAAAATGCCACTAACAGAATGTAATACACAAATCCCTCCAAAAAGCAAGCAGTGGCAGGAATTCAGGGCTGTATTTTCAGGTAATGTAAAACAGTGGGACTTAGTTGAGGCTTCTGGAGTCTGATAAAGAAAATTCTGCTTTATTAACTACAATTGCATTGTCTACATTTGTTCTTGCTGAATATCTTACGCAGTGAGTTATGCCAGAGAAGCAGCTTACTGGTACACTGGCTGTTTGGAAATAGCGGAGAGCAGAAAACATGAAAAGCCTTTAAAGATCTTCTCAGATAGCAAAGCATGCACATAGCTAACAGGCTCTGGCAAAAGCATGTTACAGCACCCAGAAAGGAAATGAATGTAGGACGAGTAGCAAAATGAGCCTTTTTTGATTTACGCGTTTTAACTGTGCGTAACTGCTGCTCTTGTCTTTGGGAAGGGGACTCAACTGACCGTGGAGCCAGGTAGGTATTCTTTATGTGTTAACTTTTTCTGAGTTGTTATTGTTTGGAATTTCCCTTTTTTTGCCTTTTCTTCCTCCTGAAATTCAGGCAGCCACTCCCCCATGCTTTAAAGTTGCTAATTAGACTTTAGGCTTTCTATGTATAATATTTCTATGTGCAATTAGACAATTTAAGTATAAAAAGCATGCTGATCCCACTTCTCAGGAGTTGCCAAAGAATTTGGGCTCCACAAGGGCAAGTCCTGTCTGCTATCATGCTGAATTTCTTTGGGACCTAACATTGATCCACTCACTCAGGCATCTTAATAAACTTTTCATAGTGCTTGTTAGGTTTTAAAGTCATGCTTGGGCAGTCTAAAGGGAAATAAAGTTTCTGTGAAGGTTGACATTTAAGTTCCTAAGACTTTCTATTCTGTCAGAGTTAGAAAGGCAGCACTGAGAGGAGAGAAGGATAATGTACAAAAACAATAAATGGAATCTTATACAACATTTCTGTACTAGTTTAATCTTACTAAATTGTTCAGAGTTTGGGTTAAACTGAACAGGTCAAATGAAGTCAATGAATGTTTGATTCCTGTTGGGTATATGTTTGCTGTAGGTGTTGACAAGCACGGAGTTGTGCCTGTTAGTAGAGCCAACCCATGAAATTATGGCAGAGTACTACTTGGCTTTCACCTCAGTTCCTCAGTACTGGGACATGGTTCATGGGGAAAGAGAGTAAAATCAGTGCCCCTTGATCAAACCTTGAGAAAACACCCCATGATGAACAAAATATTAGACCTTAGGGATCTCTTGACCAGATGGCAAGACTGGTCAAGACTATGCAAAATTGAAAGCCTAATGCACCTCTCTTTAGGAAAGAGACCTATCAGAATGCTCCTGTCAAATTGGACATGTCAATCTTTTATGATATGTCTGATGGCCTTTCAGAAGCTGAGCCCTTTTTGACAAGGAAGCATGCTAGGTGATTCCCTTCAGTTTCATGGTTTTATTGTAATTCATGTTGCTAACCTTGTCCTGACATTGGTATGTGGAATCACCCTAGTTTCTCCACCTATGACCTGAGGGCAAAGATACTTTATTTTTTAAAAAAATCATGATATCATAATGATTTGTTGTATACTAAATTATTTTGAGACCAACTGTTTCCTTAAAAGACATCCACTTCATGTTAAGCAATCTTATTTCATTACTGTATGTCTTACAAGAAATTCCCAGAGAATGTTGCTGCTATATATTTGAAATTCAGGCTTTTGCAGTTGTCAAGCTTTTGTCCTTCATGTATGTTGTTTGGAATTGTGTATTCAACTCTAAAATTCTTTCAAAAACTGAAAAAATATATCTAAAAGTTCCAGAGTAACTGTCCTGAAAGATGCATGAGAGATCAAGGATCCCAAATCCTGCGAAAACTTGTCAGCATCTTTTAGGTTCTTTCAAAACTCTTGTTCTAGGGCACGTTTTCCATGCTTGGTGTCTGTTGGTACCTTTAGACTAAAGGACTACAGCTGAAGTTTATTACACTTGTAAGCTTTTAAGATTGTAAGAAGATTTGTCCATGTCCATGGACATCAAGTTCATAGGCCTCGGAGTGTTCTTCCCTTCAAATCAGTTTATTATACAAGTTCTGCATTATACTTCTGTCTGCCCCTGGAGCTGTGGGACTAACAATATGGCACAGCACATGAGGAAGGTCACACTTTTTGGAAAAGGAACAGGAATTTTGTTGAACCAAGTACCAATCCTATTCTCTTTTCATTGTCTCCAGACTGGGTTGGAATGTCTTACACCATGTGCAATGTCTAGTGGGGAAACCCTCCCCCACAACTGAAAATTCTTCACCTCCTGGAGAAGTGGAGATATGTAATTCAATTGTTTCTTTCCTACTTTCCCATTTTAGAGACAGAAATCCTTCTTGCATCTGAGCATGTTGTTGTCCCCCACTCCAGCAGCAGTTCTTAATTTCTGCAAGTAATGTCATTCATTGGAGTAACTTGCACAACAGTGAAGCAACAAACTGACTTCTCTTTGCCCTACCACTCTTGCTATGGTTAGACCTTTTAGCCTCATCAGAAGATTTGGGGGAGGAGAGGGAGAGTGAAGGAAAAACAGTTATTCCCTCATGTCTCATAAATATGCAAGACAGTCCTTGATAGAAGTGTTATTTTTTGGAATTAAATCATTGGGAAAGCAGAATAATTTGATTCTTGGAGTGACAGGTGTAAAAATTATCTTCTCATTGGCAGGTCCCTTATAAGACAAAGAATTCACATATAGGCATGAGATTTGGCAAAAGGAAGTTTACAATCCTGAGTAATTAAAGCTTCTATAAAAAAATCTACTTTCACACACCCTTTCTGTCTTTGATCTGATCTTTTGGAAGCAGCAGTAAGGAATAATGACAAAAAAAAAGGCAGTTAGTAATTGATAATGCTAGGAGTATATATGAACTTTAGGTGACTTAGCACTAAGGCAAGCTTGCCATAAAATCAAATCATGCCCAAACAATGGTTTTTTTTACAGCCAGTCAAAATATTTCTGTCCCAGAAGTCATTGTGGTGAAATCAAAGAAACAGAAAGAAGATGACAACACTGGGAAAGCAGCTTGTTTGGCAAGGAATTTCTACACAAAGAACATCAGCTTGGAGATGTCCTCCAACGAGGTCGTCTATGAACAGAGTACATCCATTTTCACATCAGAGAGGTTGTACAATACTTTTAAGGTGGTCAGTGTGATGAAAGACACAGAGGTGACCTGCACGGCCAAGTTCAACGGCAAAACTATTACAGCCAACACAACATCACCAGGTACATTTTTGTTGTACAGCTGCAACTTATTTCTGGAGGCAGCGTCTTCTAGCGCTTGCTATTGCTCCTGCTAGTAAGCATTGCCCTGGGTAACCAGCAGATATGGGAAAGACATCTGGTACTTAAGCAGGTAGAGCTGAAAGATATTTAAAAATATGTAAAATAAATGGTCTTAACAACTTGACGTTACTTTTTTTTTGGGGGGAAAAAAAGACAGAATCTTTTTTTAAAATGTACATTTACTTACAACTAAATACTTCACTACACAGCAGCTCTGGAGCACAGCCTGAAATAGCCTTTCTAAAAACAACAAAAAGTGGTGCTGTGTTTTTTTTTCCTAAACCACTTTTTATATTTGAAGGGGATTGTTTTTGTCGTCATGAAGCTCATTCAAATGGTAAGAACAAAACAACTCAGGAATTCTTTTGTTTCCTGCAATTGCATGGAGAAATTTTCTCCTCAAATTAATGTTAGAAATAGTGGCTGGTCCTCTGAGCCTCAGACTGCACTGCTCACATGTTCCTATGGGAAGGGTCATATGAACATTTTGTTTAATCCTTTTTAAAATTTGGGTATAGTTTATAATGCTTTTTCTTTACCATGCTACAGAAAAGGCTGAAGAACCAGTAACAGAGAGGTCTTGCAACACCACAGACACCTCTGCACAAGGTTAGTTACCTAAACAGATTGTGAAGTTACGTCACTATGTTGGGGTTAAACGCATGGAAATTTATTTTCTCAGGGGCAGAGAAATCAGAATACAACATACTCACCAAACACAATCTGCTTTTTCAAGGTAGCTAGTTTAGTAACAGATAAGCAACAGGAAGCAAAATCTAATCTAAACAGACATCTTCCTCCCCGTTGTTGCCATGTTTCACTAACATCTTTTCCTTTGCTGCTGTTTTCCTGAAACCATTATCTGTGCTTTTTTCTACTTTCTGCCAATATCACAATATCCAGATCTCAACCATGGTCTCTCCCATTTCTCTGTCACTAAGCAGATACCGAAGTGGAGAAAACGAACATGCTGTCTATGACTGTGTTGGGTTTGAGAGTCCTGCTGGCAAAAAGTATCGCCTTCAATACACTTATGAGTGTCAAATTGTTTCTTTTCTGAGGTAAGGAAGCACATAGATTGATCTATAGAAATACTGGAAGCACGTGCCAGGAACAATCACCTGTCTTTGTGTGCTTCTCTAACCCCAGAAGCAATAACACCTGTTCATCTGCTCCTGGTTCTTTTAAATAACTCTAGTAGGTTTCTGAGTAAAAAAAAACCAATGATGACAACAACAAAAATGAGAAAACCCAAAAAATCAACCAAAACCCCCCCACCCTCCCTTCCAAACCTCAAAGAAAACAGCCCCTTTCTGTCTCCAAAGCTTAGTTCTTGGTGACTGGTCCCCAAATATTCTTTGCAGCAAACTTGTTTTGCCTGAGCAACTCAGGCATTACCGAAAGTGCCCAAGAGATATCTCATTGGCTATTTCAAGTGCCAGAGCACAAAGCGTGGAGAAAAATCAAGACAAATAAGGAGTCAAAAGCAAGGCTCCCAAAACACAAATATGTGAAGTAGTGGGAGGACAGAGAGGAGGGGGAGGAGGGTTTTTAAATTAAGGTATGCAAAGAAGTACAAGAGATAGACCAGCCTAAGTTTCATGAGACTGCCTGTCTTGATCTGACAGCTATCACACAGTGGCATGTAGGCCCAGTTACATTAAACATAGTTTAAAACACACTTTGCTCTTGCAGACAGCGGGGAAGCAAGGCAACAGCAACAGCAATCTGAAGAACAGCAGCAGAGAGTGTGCACCAGCAGCACAACAGATTGAACAGCCAATGTGGAACCTGCTGACAACAACCATCCAGAACACAACACAGCACCTTCCCCATAAGACATTTTATACTGTTGAATCTTGCCTAACTAGTTTATTTAGCTTTAAGAGTTGTAACTGCTTTTGCTATTTCTTTTTCCCTGTGAACAGAGAGTGTATTTTTCCTCATCCCCCTGCTACGTAGAAATTGTTCTCCCCACTTTTCTAGCTTTTGCATGCAAGGATCCAGTCTGCTTCAATAGTTTTGAAAAAGCCAATCCCCACTATAGATACACAACCCTCTAAAAACACCTTTTAGAGGCATCAGCATTACTGCCTGTAGAACTGATGTATTACTGCTGAAAAAATTCAGGCACAGTAGATGCTATTTATAGGTTTAATGTTTTTTAGAAAGCTTTAATAACATGAATTTTCTAGTGCAGATGAGAATACCTGTGTTGGATCCAAAGTGATTCGGTCCAACCAGATAATGTTGAACCATAGGAGCATTTCTTTATTAAACCTGTATCTCTTCTGCCAAGTGCACGGCACATGCGTTTTAGGTTACTGTAGTGACCAAAATAAAGTTTTACTAAGCCAAAATGCTGTGGTTTGTTCTCTGCTTTTTATTCTGAATTTGGGATGGAGATTGCTGAAATCCAACTGTCTAATGACCAGTAAGATTAGAAATCCAACTCTGATAACCTAGATGAAGGCTGAATTTGTCTTTTCTGGACTTTGTACAGGGAAGTGGAGATTCTCTCTGGCACATTAAAAAGCTTCAGTAGGGCCATGAATTCTCAATTTAGGGCATTTGAATGAGGTCTGGTCTTTCAGATCACTTTGAAGAGACCTCAGCAGATATTTTGCATCATAGTAACAAGAAATACACGTCTAAGGAACAATCAGTTAAGAGACTGCTTGACAGCGTGAGGAAGGAAAATACATGTATCAGAGGAGAAAAAAACATGCTGTTTTTTTCCACTCATTAATACCAGGAAGAGGCCAACAGGACATAATGTGTGGTGGTTTGATGGAGTGATAGTTTCCATAGCAACTTGGTTATTAGTCAAAAAGACCCCAACACACAGAGTCCCCAACTTATCTTTCTCTCACAAGCAACAGGCAGGATGTTGTGGTCAATGTTTATGACTAAGTTACACCATGAAATATTAACTCCCCCTTGTTTTGAAAAACAAGTTAACCACATCCTGAAGGGGAAATAAGGTTTTTCACATACTGACTGAGTTACTGCTGGCTTTAAGACAGCCTCTACAGAGTGCACAGTAAGGCCTGTTTAATTAAGCTTTGTCAGGCTAGTCCTTCAGACCCTGCAGACACTTGGAGGAAGAGCCTCATCCCATGCAGAAGACAAGTGAAATTTGCATGGCAAATCCAAAACCATTAAAATGCTTATTTGGTGCATTCTACCACCATAATGTAAATGAGGGGGAGCTGTTCACTAGTATTTTTATCCTGATTTTCTGATGACACTCTGAACCTTTTTATCTTGCACTCCACACCTTTTCCTAATCTCTCAGGCAAGACTCAGACTGGGAGCACCATTTCTGTGCCTCTCTGCCAGTCAAGGAAAGACACTTTCCTGAATAGTCCTTGGTTGTGCCTGAGAGCTTTAGCAGAATTAAAATCCTGTAACACTGCACAAGCAAAAAGAGGGATCTACAAATGTGTGACTACTGAAGGATAGCACTGACTCATACATAAATTTATCAGCCAGATAGAGACATCAGTCTCTATTGTTTCAAACACCCATCCATGTTGGCTAGGACACCAGAGCCCTCATTTACATCACAAAATTGATTCATGAGCTCGGTGATACCTCCATGGTCAGGTTTTTCAGACCTCCCTGTGTACCACTGGGAAACTGGTCAGTGTGGGAGTATCTATGCCCTCAGTCACCCTAAAATGTCAGTCACCCAAGTCTCTGTCCAGGTCTTGGTCAAAAACCCAGAAACTGATGTCTTTGAGAAGATAGTTTGAAGTGTTTCAGCTCTGTGAATCATGAGAAGCAGGGAATACGCATCCATCAGCCTCTTACCACAGTTTATCACCCACCCACAGAGAAGAGAATTAGTCCCCACTGGCATGGGCTAGCTTGGTGGCCAGGCCTGTGGCTTCCCTAAGACTTTATTTCAGGTAGAATACGTGAAATAGAAGGGCTGTGTCACAGCTGGTCAAAATTATGTTTCAGAGACATGATGCCAAGGATGACTACTGAAGATAGACCAGGCATCCTCATACTGTAGCCAAAGTGGGTGCAGGCTGTTTTCCTTCTCTGGAGAAAACTATTTGTTTGGCTGTGTCTGGCCACCTTCTGGAAGCAAAGGATTAGCTTCATGTGTCAAGAAGTAGCCTACACTGGCTTAAATTAACTGGGAATGAGAGGGGAAGAGGGAACAAACTGCATAAATGCACCCTGGGAGAGAAGAGAGGTATCTGTACCCAGTGAGGAATTTTGGCACCGAGGCAGCTGATATCTAGAGAAGGGAGGTTAATGGGAAAGCCAATGCCATGTTGGACCACAAGATCCAGCTGGAAGAAGCAGATACCTGTGCAGATACACAACCCCTTTCCAGCTCTTGAACTTCTAGACAGATTGTCTGGATTTTTTATTTCAATCATTTCTCCTGTGAGGAGCTGTATAGGTCTATTTATTTTAGTTTGAGTTCGGAAAGAGCCTGTAGCCTCTGTGTCTTATTTTCTGTCATTGTGACTTCCTGACTGCCTCCCACTAGCAGTAGCTTTTCACTTTACAGTTGCAAATCTATAATTTAGAGTCAATGCAGAACATGCAGCTTAATAAAACAGGAGGATATCATTATTTGCAGAAGAAAATCCATAACAGCGAGCTTTTGTACAGCCCAATAGTCAGATTGTGTGGGTGTGGCTAATTCCACAGAAGAGGGTAGTCTGCAGCTGTCCCAGCTGATATGAGTGAAGGGCAAGTTTCTGTAGAGAAATTGTGCTACACAGTAAAATATCCTTTGTTAAAATCAGCACCTTGGGATTTGGAATTATCCCTAAACAGGAAAAAACACGTTGTCCTGGAAGAGATCCAATGATACCAGAAAAAATGAAGGTGATGATAAGCAGAAGTCTTTAGTACCAAACATTTTAATAGTACCATCCGTATTCTCCTACAAATTTAATTGTGTCCATATTTGATTGTGTTCAGATGGCCTTTGAATATCTCCAGGGGTGGAGTTACTATCCCTGGAGGTATATTCAAAAGCCATCTGGACATGGTCCTCAGCAAACAGCTCTAGATAGTCCTGCTTGAGCAGGGGAGACCAGATGACCTCCAGAGGTTTCTTCCAACCTCAATCATTCTTATTTCTGTGATAGTTTTGTCATACACAGAATGTTTGTCTAGAAATGTCAAAGAAGAAAGCCCAGGGTAAGAGTATAATCATTTGGATGGGAGAAATATTTTGCACATTAACAGTGCAATTCAGTAAGGAAAAAAAAAGGAGATTATCTGGCCTTATAGCTGTAGATAGAGTGGTCAGGAGCACTGTCACAGCCAAATAAAACACAAGAAGATAAGTCATGAGATACTTAACAAAGGACAAAAATACAGTATAGGACTTGAGAAGACAGTGATAGCAGTAACAGCACAAGGGCTTGAATACTTTGCCATCTCTCACAATGCAAGATGGAGGAGAACTGAACCTCAAACAGTTTCAATATTGCTGGTGTGAGGCAGGCTGCAGGGCGATGAAGCCCACAGCTCATGAGTAAAGTCTGTTCTGAACAAGTCCAGGGGAGATGTTGCAGACGGCTGGCAGAAACTCAGCTAATGTGGTAATTCAAGCTTACAGGGCCTGAACAGAGTCTGAAATTTCTTGAAGACAATGTCAGGTCAGCAATGTCTTATTAGGCAGACACATAGGTGGGGTACCTTTGAAGCATACAAAAATATTCAGGCTTCAAGGTGTCTTAACATGATTACAAAAAGCAGTATGGTCACTACTACACCAAGGGCACTGTATGACACCATTTCACCTCTGTTATCTATCAACTTCATCTTCTCAGTGATGTGCATATGGGAAAATAAGATCTGCCCAGTTTAGGGCTAGTACTTGTTCAAAGGTATAAATGAGCACTTCTATAGCACAGAAAATTATTCTAAAATCACTAGTAATTACCGTGGTTTGACCTTTCCCTCCTGCCCATATGACTACACCGGTTTTGTCTAAGGCAGTATTCTTCAAACTTACGTCTGGTCTAGGGTTAAGAAACTGCTCCCAACACTGTTACTGTTTTCAGAATAAGAACAACATCCAGAGATCCATTCACCCAAAGAAGCAGCTGGCTCTTAAGTCCCTCCAAACAGTGTTCTCTCTCCACCCAGTGTCAGAGCCTGGAAACAGCTGATGTGAACACCTGTATATGCAAATGCATGTATCCAAGCTGCAGATTCTTTGGTCTTCTGTCTTTCTTTCCTTGACATTAATGCTCATGGCTCTTCACAAAGATGCATTCCTCTCCATTCTCACCTCTGGTCCTAAGGATCTATGAAGCAGGTCTGGGTCATGCTAAGTCACACAACAAATGTACCTGCCTCAGGGAGCTAGGAAATTTTCATCTTTGTAGATAAAGTTCATGCGTGTGTCAGACTAGGGGTTTGAATGTGTTGAAGCTGCTCATTGTGAGAATCTCTGCATCTTCTGTGCAATTGCTGTTGTGTTGTGCAATTTTCGTTTGTTTGTTTAAGTTTCTGATTCACACTGTTTCTCCTTTTAATGCAGACCTAAGAAACTCAAGTCATAAAAGAAATGTTCTGGTACATGCCAGTCAGCAGCATGCCCATAACCCCTAAAGCTATAACTGAAGTCTGCTAGAAGTTACAGACATTTATTGCAGTGAAAACGACAAAGAGCATGACTTCCTAGATAAGTGTAAAAGTACTTGGGAAGGAACCCACTAATATGCCATCAAAAATGATCACCCAAGCAATGAGAATCAACAAGACAAGTCCTTCACTAGTGAAATTCTGCATGATTTGCTCAGAATGACTGCTTAAAGGTGTCTTCCCTCCTTCCCTGCCATGTGTTAGCAAGGCATTTTTTCTTCCCCTCTCTGTAATATTTCTTTATGAAACATTCTGCCTGCCACCTGCAGAACAAGTTGCAGCTTTTTTTCACTAGCAAAAGGTAGGGAAAAGTCTGATATCCATGTGCTTATTATTCTTATTCAAAGCAAGCTGGTTGCCTGCACTTCTCCCTCTGCCTCCTAACTTCCAATACCAAGAGATAGGATGGCACTTTGAGAGAACAGCTGAACCGTCAGCATAGAACGTCCCCAGGAGTCCAAACCAGCTGCAAAGAGAAAACAGAGCAGATGAGTCACAGCACCTCTGCGGGACTGTGCCCTTTTAACATTGCAGCTGGTGCTGCAGGACCACTGCAGATGTCTAGAGTGGCCTACAATGATGGAAGACATACAATGTCTGTGTCTAATTTGGCATCTTGGAAGAAGACTCACCTGAAGAAAAACATTCTCCCTTCTGTGTACCTTGTTGATCCTCCATGTTCATTCATAAGATGTGGAAAGGCGTGAAGAGCTTAAAATGCCCCTGAGATCTGATATAATGGGGCACCTAAAGTTCTTGGTAGCTTTTAAGTTCAAGATCCTTCGCATCCTCAGGGAGTCCAGCATCAGAATCAGTGCAAAAACTTTTGCAAATACTTGGGTCAACATGTTGACTAATGTAGCTCTTTTCTTTAAAGGACTCCAACAAGTAAGTCAGGTGGTTCAGGGAGGAGAGCGTATAACGCACCGTTCCCTGCTAAGTGTGTGGAAGAAAATATGGCCTTCTTTACTAACACTAAATTTTATTGCTTTAGTTTTTCTGAGTATTTTTAAGTTTTACTGCATCTGCTGCAACACAATCCCATTTTGAATAAAGAGCTTCAGGAACCAATTTACTATCAACACTTTTATTTACACAAGCTGGCAATATTTATGACACAATCAAAATATGTCATATGGCAGCTTTCTGTAAATTTAAGCCATTTGGTTGCAGGTTTCGAATGGTTTTATAGGCTTATATTTATTTTTTATTATATTTCAAGGACTTTCATTTTTGTCTAGGCATCATCCTGGGCATTTCTCTGTTAGATTATTTTAACTGTAGAATAACTTCTATAGCCTAGCTGTTCAGAAAGCTACTTTGCTTTTCTGTGGAAGAGTTCATTAAAATGATGCTGATGTCTAGATTTCAAGTGAAAATCTAAACTACTTTACTAACTCCTGAAAATCTCTTCACCTGGATGATACTTAGAGCGAGTGTCATGTTTTAGCTAAGATAGCTGGTTTACATTCCTTTCCCAATAGTACTTCAATTTTGTCAACATTAGGAAATTTTAGAATTGAGTTTCTGCTTGGTGTAATTTTATGGCTGTTCTGCTCTAATCTATTTTAATTATTACTTTTTTAAAATTATTTTAACTTAGTAATATGCATATGGCATTCTTAGCCATCGTTTTACCCATTGGTAGCCCTTGGCTCACATCGTGGGTCAGGGAGGCTTCAGATCTTTTTGAACTGTATGAAACATTCAATCCCTATTGCTAACAATGTCTTGTCCCAGTTTAAGTCTGTAATTCTTTTCTGACTGCTGCTGAGGCTCAGGGGCATTCTTTGGCAAAAGTTCACAGATCGTTGTACGCAAAAGGTACATCTTCACCTTTCTATTGGGCATCTGCTGCTTGTCATTTTGACAGCTGCTCCTCCAAGTTGCAAATGCTTCTGAGAAGGCAGTTACCTTTAAGGGCATGCTGTAGGCAGAATGGGAATGCAGAGACGTTCACAGAGCCCAATAGGACTCAGAAGGGGCAACATTGCCATTTCTACTGACTAGTGATACCTGCAGCCATTCAGATACAAGGGCTTCACTCATCACTGGTAGAAAGCAGACCTCTGCCTGATAAAAGTAAGGTGCCATGCATTTTTTTCAGATTCTTCTGGTTTTACAGAGGGTGAAACTGCTGTTGCAACCAGGAACTTTGAGACCTGACTGTTAAAAGATTTCATCTCCAATCAGCTTCTCAGCCCTTCTGCTGCCAGCAGGTCATAGCACAGTACGTTTTGTGGCTTCTCATTATATAAGGACACATGCCACTCACAATGTGAACTTAAATAAAACTTTTTAAGTACTTTCAGGCAAATATTCACCCCCGGTACTTCAAGTTATTCCCCCTTGGTGGGCCTCAGAGATACAGTATGCTGTCTAACACCTGTGTGTCGCTTCTTGCCAAGCAAGTCAAAAGGGTGGTAGCTCTCTCGTGTGGCAGAGGACATTAAAACACCCTAAGTGAATAAACACCTTTCCAATAGGTTAAATGGAAAAGTGTCATGAAGAACAAGGAACACTGAGTATCATGGAGAATATTTTGCTTTTTCTCTCATATTTATATATGGGGAGTGGAGTGTTTATGCTTCCAGCCCATACATTTCTTGTTTTTGCAGAATATATGGGAACACCCCAATCAAGATTAAATATCTCTAAGGTTTCAGTGCTCAGCCTCCCACAAGACACAAAGGATGGTAAATCTTCATAGCTAGAAAAGCTCTGGCAGCACAAGGCAGGACTCCCAGTCTCATTTATTTAGTGTCTTGGCTTCCTCAGAGCCAATAAGAATGTCACAGAAAGGGAGAAATTCAGGGACGGTATCAACATCTCTTTATGTACACTGCTAGAGAAAAGTGACTACATCAGCCTCAAAGGATTCACAGGATTTTCCTCTGGCAAACTATTACAACACAAACAAATACTTAGTCCAACCATATGTGGAAAAAAAAAAAAGGAACACCTATCTGAACCCCTTTCCAACTCAGCCCCATGAACAAGCACATATCAAAGCCTCAGTCTTACCCTTGCAGAAAACCTTGTTTCTTCCTTTTTTTCATGTGCTACCCTACTGTCTCCTAGAGCTAGAACAATTTCTCAACCTCGAGCCTTTAAGATGCTTATGTGCACAGCACATCAGCCTGACCTGGGGTTTATTTAATACTTTCTTGCTAAAGGAGAGTGGGCAAGTTTGCTGCAAATTGCTCTTAAAATGGGTCTGGATGTAATGTGGTTAATAATGCTTATTTTTAACTACTGTAAAACACATTTGGGTGTAAGAGCTATGTCTGTGATTATTATTGCATGTGCTTATATCTTCTTGTGCAAGGGTTGCATTGGGAATGAAGAGCATATATATATATATGCAAAAAGATACTCAAAGCAAACCCCAAACTTTCTAGGAGTTTTTACTTGGTAAAAGTAATTAAAATACATGAAATGAGGTGAAAAAATCCTCCTTTTTTTGGGGGGGGTGTTTTGTTTGTTTGTTTGTTTTAAATTGAATTCCATCAGTATATTATTTTCAATTTAAACTTTATAATTGATCTCAATTATATCTGGTAAACCAGACTTTATTTCACTTTCTGGTCATATAACCTTTTATAGATACTTTTAAGAAGATAAACTGATTGTTTCTTGTTATACTTTAAGCAAAACCAAACTGCATAAAAATGGTAAATATTAAATAACGTTTTGTACAGCTGAATCCTTCTGTTATCATGTACACCATTACAAATATAATACAATAAAGATATTCCTGTATTCTGCTGGAATAGAAAGAACCTGTCTGTTATGTTTCCCCCAAATACTAAAAAGTTCCTGATAAAATTAGATATATTTATGTAAATGCAATCTCTTTCCTTGATCTCTCCTGCAACCTGCTGGTCAAAGTGTTTATTGTTCTCACAATATCTTGACAGGCTGGAGAGGTGGGCCCATGTGAACTTCATGAAGTTCAACAAGGCCAAGTACAAGGTTCTGCACATGAGTCAGGGCAATCTCAAGCACAAATACAGGCTGGGTGATGAGTGACTTGAGAACAGCCCTGGGGAGAAGGACTTGGGGGTGTTGAGTGATGAGAAGCTCAGCATGACCCAGTAATGTGCACTTGCAGCCCAGAAAGCCAACTGTATCCTGGGCTGCATCCAGAGCAGTGTGGCCAGCAGGTCAAGAGAAGGGATTCTCCCCCTCTACTCCAGTCTTGTGAGACCCCCTCTTGCAGTGTCCAGCTCTGGGGCCTCAGCATAAGAAAGACATGGACCTGCTCAAGCAGCTCCAGAGGAGGCCACAAAGATGATCAGGGGGCTGGAGCACCCCCCTGTGAGGACAAGCTGAGAGAGTTGGGGGTGTTCAGCTGGAGAAGAGAAGGCTCCAGGGAGACCTTAGAGTGGCCTTCCAGTACTTAAAGGGGGCTATGGAAAAGCTGGGGAGAGACTCTTTATTAGGGAATATAGTGACAGGATGAGGTGTAATGGCTTTAAACTGAAAGAGGGTAGATATAGATTAGATGTAAGGAAGATGTTCTTCACTATGAAGGTGATGAGACACTGGCACAGGTTGCCCAGAGAAGCTGTGGCTGCCCCCTCCTTGGAAGGGTTCAGAGCCAGGTTGGACGGGGCTTTGGGCAACCTGGGCTAGTGGAAGGTGTCCCTGCCTGTGGCAGGGGGGTTGGAACTGAACGGTCTTTAAGGTCCTGTCCAACCCAAACCAGTCTGTGATTCTATGATTCTATGAACATTTTCAATCTAATGAAATCCCGTAAATAGGTCAAATGGAAAAAAAAAAAACAAAACCCACAAACAAAAAACCAAATCAAATATCCAAACCCCATAATAAGTGTTGTCTTTGCACGTGCCACAAATTAAACATCTTTGCTCTTTGTTTGCGTTCTTGCCTTACCAGCAGGTGCAGATGAAAACCCTTGCTATGTGATATAAAGTCTTTAGAAAGTCCAGCGACAGAAATGCACTGCTGAAAGAAGATGAATAGCTGAACTGAGATTCAAACAAGCTTTATTCAAAGATACAAGCTAAGACAGCTGTGGAGTTGTAAATGATTTGTAACAGAAGAAATGGAGTAGAATATGGGAAATGAAGCACTGCTTCATCAGTATTTCTAAAGGGGCTTTAAACTGTAAGTGATTCAAGAAACCTCGGTGGTCAGAATGCCCTAGGCTGGAGGAAAGATGTCTTACTGGGATTAAGAGAGAAGTTTGGTCCCTGAAAAGCAGGCTAGGGTCATCCAAAGGTACAGATACCTTGTTAAACAAGGAGGAAGTCTGAAACGTTGAAGAATGCGGTACCAACTTTCTGGCTTCGGACAATGAAGAGGCTGATAAAAAATTGGATGAATACAAGTGCTAAAGTGTCTGGTGCCCTGTGATAAAGAAATTCTAGGGTGAGTTGTTGCATCTAGGAAGGCTACAGATGAGATGCACTCAGGTGCTGTGTTCTTCTGGTGAGGTTCTCTGCTCCTTTGAATTGTGAGGTTTTCTACAGAGGAGTTTCTCACTGTGGAAGGACCAAGTCACATCAGTCCCACCAATTTCTGCCTACAGACCTGTCTGGTTCTGGAAACAGGTAAGTGTGTTTGCTGTTGGGCAGGAATTTTACATGCCACAAACCTGTGTATATAATACTTCTTTGATTTCATCAAACTGGGAAGTCAGGATGCCTTACATTGGAATCATTCTCTTCCTTAGGTGTACTGCAGTGACAATAGTGACTACACTGAGGGGTGTGCTCTTGGACAGTTGTAATCGGGCTTAGCGATACAGTCAGTCGGGGGAGGGCGGATGTTAAAGGACTGGCCTTAGAGATGGTCACTTGCTATAGGACTCCAGTAAAATGATTTATCTTTTGATGTCCACTATGTGTGAAATAGGAGAGAGAAATAAAATTCTTTAAAAATTCTTATGTACCCAAATGCTGCAGGGACTCGGAGGAGGACAGAATGACTTAGAAAGACAGAATTGGTCTGTTATTGCTTTTAATTCTGTTCTGTTTACATGTGCTACAGTAGCATCAGTGGGAGAATTTCCATTTGTTGAACAAGTTTGTGTATTTGGAACTCTGGCTGAGATGTTTAAAACTGTTGAGTGATTTGATTTGCATCTTATAATGAACAAGGCAGTTTTTCCTCCCCACATCTCAGCCAGCTTTCAGTTGAAAATCTTTGACTTTAGTAGGGATTGCCCATAGCAGCTTGGAAAGCTAACAGTTTTGTATATAAATTGTTTTTGCATGCCAGACACAAAGGTTTCCCACTGTGAAAATTATCATTTGAACAATAGTAATTCCTTCCTCCCTCCCTTCCTTTATCCCTTCTTTACTTCCTTTTGTCCTTCCTCACTATGTTGTACAGTACTTCTGGAACCTGGGAATGGCACTCAAAGAAAAATTCCAAATGCAGATTGGGCTATGGCTGACTTACAGGTAAAAATTTATCTGGACGTGGTAAGAAGGGATTTTTTTGGTGGTGTTACACTGTGATGCCAGGAGTTGGAAGGGAACTTACTGCTGCAAAGGAACTACATATACTTTTCAATATTGCCACTAGAACTCTGAGTAAAAACATAATCCCTGCTGTGTTTGCTACCCAAGAAAAACTCTGATCAGCTGCTGGTTCTAATTTTTTTATTCTTTCATTTACTGGAAGTAAATATGCTTGAGAATGCTTCACTGGAGTGGAACCGATTGGCTAAGCTATTCTGGAAGAAATGCCCAGAGTTTTGTTCAGCTGATCCTGAATATCCATTCAAAATATTTTTCTTCTCTATGGGGTGTGACTCAGAAAGAAGGATTGTATTCATGAGAAAAGTAAAAGATGTAGAATATATGTTCTTTTTGCTCTAAAGAAAATCTGCATATATTCAATTATTTCAGAAGAGTTACTGTAGAATTATTTATTTCATCACAATTACATCAGTTACCTTTTCTTAGCAAAAGTATGGCTGTTTTTTGAAAAGTTGTTCATTTTAATGGATTTTTCATGGCTTTGAATATTTAATCCCTGCATATAATACTCAAGTTGTTTTCAGATAGAAAGCATCAATACTTCTCTGTGATATGGGATAGCTAAGATTCATAATGTGCAATGAAAACGTCTTAAATTTCAGGAGAGGATGGAAATCATGTTTTTGTAAAGGACTGAGCTGCTGTGGGCGCGATCATTGAGAAGTTCGTATTCATACGTGGAATACGCCTGACAGTGCTTTCAGGTAAGCTGCTCTTTTTATCTAGTGAAATATGAGATGGTATTTCCAAGGCCCTTGCTTCCATTTAAAATTCCCAAACATGAAAAAGTTGACAGGAGCACAAATAATTTCCCTGCCATCTACAGCAGCCAGTTTTGTGAAATAAAAGGAAGATAATCAGTAAAATCCTGCTCACAGGAGGTTCTTTCAAAGCATTGTCTAATATAACAATGAAGCAGCTTCCAAGAGGTGACATTCAGAACAGAAATTGCAGCCAGGTAAGAAAAATTGGGAAAAAACACTGCAAATAGATGGATATGTGCAAAATAGATCATACTATTCCCTGTGCATTTAAATGAACTTAAAATAAAATTACATTAGCCAGCTGTGTGTATTATTTTTCAAGGCCAACATGAGCTGAGATCTTTGCTACTGAATCATGTGTTATCCATTTGATGTCATTCTATAAATTCAAGCCTGCTTTCTGACACTACAAACTGATTGTGGTTGCCAGTCCAGTCTCACATTAGAAAAGGTTTGAAAGCTACTGCCTGTTTATAGACAGGAACGCAGTGTAGGATGGTTCGTCCTCTGGGGAAGGATTTGAAACTATATTTGAGAAAGGAAAAATTAGGATTAAAATCCTACAATGATTATTTTCTGTACATCAGCAATTTGAATACTAGTGCATGAAATTAAAAAATTATTAGATGCTGCTTTTTTTTTTTTTTAACTCAGATGAGTTTTTCCAAACCTTTCCATAGTAGTGAAAACACTTGTGGCAAATACCAGCTTAATTCTTGTCAAGGGGGTATATCTGACACTAAATCCCACTCAGTGTAAGAATTTCTGATATTTTTTTTCTGTTTTTATTTTTTTTGCATGAAAGATTATTTCTTCATGCACTAAGTCTACCTGCTTAAATTAATTATTCGTGAGTTAAGCAGAATTAGATTGAGAGATGAATCTTGAGAAACTATAGTTAGAGATGTGTACGCAGTCAAGAAGAATGACTCCAGTGAAGCTAAGTAGGGCCTGTCATTTAACCTACTTGAAAAGAGCCCTCAATAGTTTTGTGATGGGACACGGTCCCAGTAACTTCATGTAAAGTTCTCAGCTGCTGCGTAGTGCTGGTGTGCCAGCTCAAAGCGCGTCTTTCAGAAGGGGATATGTCTGAAATTCAATGCAAGTAGGTCTGAAAGCAGAAATGGTTATTTGCATAAATGTATGCAATGTCTCAAACTAAATTGTTTTAGAAATCTCTGCACTATAATACTAGCTTTCAAGCAGTTTGGAGCCTGCCATTAGAAATCACAAACTTGAGCAAAGTAGCGCCCAGTGACAGGATGAGAAGCAACAGGCACAAACTGAAACACAGGAGGCTCCGTCTGAACATCAGGAAACACTTTTCACTGTGAGGGTCACTGGGCGCTGGCAGGTTGCCCAGAGAGTTTGTGAAATGTCCCTTGTTGGAGATATGAAAAAGCTGTCTGGACATGTTCTTGGGCATCTGGCTCCAGACGGCCCTGCTTGAGCAAGGGGGTTGGACCAGGTGACCTCCAGAGGTGCCTTCCAACCTCAGCCATTCTGTGATTGTGTGGCTGCGTTGACTCCTTTCTGAAAGATATGGTAATGTAGTCTGAATTTTTTAACCTTAGTCTGTAAATTGAAACAGACTTTCCTTTGGAGAGGCTTTTCTCAGGTGCTATAGATTTGGGTTCAAAAACATTAAAAAGAAATTGCGTTATAATATTAATTGGAAAGATTAACTTAACAAATAATATATGTTATTTTGTATAGACATGACATTAGCTAGTGTGTGGACAAGGACAGCTGGATAATAACGCTTGGGACTGGAACTAGTCTGAAAGCAAATTCTGGTAAGAACAGAAAACGTAGGGGTAGAGGTGGATGTGAAAGGCCATTCTAACAGTTACGAAGGGAGGGCTTGAAAAGAATGAAACTGGGAGTGCAAGATCAGTTTCCCTCAGTAAAAACTCACATATTTTAGAGTAGGTCAAGCTCCTTGGTCAATACCTAATACAGACCATATGTTGCTGACAACAGTATGAAAGCTGTGCAGGTTCTGTCACACAGTGTCTGGCTTTAAGAGCGTGCACAATTACTGTAATTAAACCCTGTAAGGGCACGATTCTGTAGAATCAGTGCAGATTTATTTCAGCTTCTCTGTTCTACAGATGAAGACAAAAGTTGAAAGGAACCATAACAAGAATTTGTAGCAGTTTCCTCTCACTTCCATAACCTTGTCTAGTGTGTGGGAGAGCTGAATCCCCCTTTCAGGGATGGAAGAGGTTTGAATGAATCCTGCTGTGTACCTAGGGTCACCTGTGCTGAACTCATGATACAGGGAAGAAACCCTGTTGTAGCGGGGATCATACAACTGTCCATATATCAGGAGTGGACCTGTGATAACTGACTCCATCTGTGTCTGTAGAAAAGGGTTTTCACTCTGTAGGATGGAGAAGCCATGCACAGAATCTGGCTTGGAGGTCAACCAATCTGGGACCTGAGCCATTTCATTAGAATTATTAATAAGACACAGCTGTATAGGAAAGAAAAAAAAAGGGTACACCAAACTTCAGTCAAAGTGTAATGCTTTCAAGGTATTAAGATGAAATACTTAGCATAGGATTGCAATAAGCCTCTGGTGGACCTGAAGATGCTTCAGCAAAAATGAGGTTTGGGAATAGTATCCTTAGTGCTATAGTATCCCACAAGTAACGGAGGAGAATTTTAGACCATGTCCTGGAACCTTCTTTAGTACTGAATAGTTAAAATAGTGCATCAGGTGCAAACTGGCTGTTCTGTAAATATTTTCATGGTGGCACAACATTGAACAGTTCATATCAAGACACATATTTGGAAGTGGATAGATTTGCATATGATTTCAAGTAAGTCCAAATTGGGGAAAACATCCCCACGGAATCTGTTGTTTACGGCTGAACTAGACAAACAGGATCAAATCAGTACTTGTTCTCAGTAATTCAGCAGCTCTGATTCTGTATCCTATTAATTCAAAGTGAGCACTTAAGACCATTTTTAACATAGTGTTTTAATTCTCAACACCACTATAGCAGACTGTACAGCTCTGTAGGGTGCCCACTGCAGTAGAAAATTATGTGCTTTTCTAGTTTTACAGTGCAAGCCTAATAGAGTATTCTGAGAAAGAAAGTGGTAGGGAGAGAAGCATGTAGTTGTCTCAGACAACTTTTCTAGATTGAGATCTTGGAAGTATTACTCTGAACTTGCTTAAAGAAAAGGCCACGTTCAGCACAAGGCTGAAGCATCTGATTCTGCTTAAGTTGTGAGAACTCAGCAAGCTTCAAGTTCAGGTTTTTGTAAAGATTCTTAGGTTCTTGTAAAGTTTCTTACAGTTGTGATATACCGGTTTTGAGAAAATCATCTTTGGTCGAGGAACAGCTTAACAATAAATTCAAGTAAGTCTGAAGAACACTAAAGAACCTGATCATTCCAGAGCAACTACTGAGCAGCAGTACAAGGTTGCCTGGAATTGGGTGGCTTCCGCAGGTTTTTAAATCTGAGTTCTGAGTGGCATTTTGAGGTGGTGTGTGTTATAATTTCCATGTCAGTGAGAATGCTGGTAGTGGCAATGCTTTCAGCTTTGGGACAAGGACTCTTCTGAAGGTAAATTCAAGCAAGTATAATGGAAGAAGAAAAAAAATCCCACATGTTGGAATAAAGAATTATCTGAGTATATTCCACCACTGTGTTCGCATTAAGTTTTCAGGCTTACTGATTTGTAGCTAGACATGTGCAGACAAGAAGAGATAGTATTGAATTTTGGAGCTGCAATGCCAGTTTCTAGGAATCTCTGTTCACATACTGGAATGTAAATAGAGGCAGAAAGTGGGTCTGAGTTGCTCTGCAGAGTGTCTGTCTATAGTTTTATTTGTAAAGGAAGATTATGGAAGTGTTTGTGGTTTGCTTTTTTTTTTCTCCTGAAACTGGAAATGTGAGAGCAGAGACAAATTCATATCTTACAGAGGAATAAATCCTTAAGGCTTGGTTATAATTTTTGTGCTGTTTGGGGGATGGGAGGCATTTGAAAAAAAAAAATCCAAAGTGAAGAAATATCACTATTGTGTTTAGACTCTATTGGATATGAAGTTTAGATAGTTTTGATGTGAGATGTTTCAATGTTGCAAGTTGGTATAAGCTGGGATAAGATAAGCACTAACTGAGGTGGCCGAAGCGATACAGAAAAATTTCCACTCCTGTCTTGCATTTTCTTATCCATCTTCATGGCTACAGTTAATTATTCTGACTTCTGCAGTTGCTGTTATCATAGAAGGATGCAACTGCAATCTCCTCTGCGATAGATGTGAGCTGCGCTGGTGAGAGAGGCTCTCACAGGAGTGGGATTCACAGCAGCAAATTGTCATGAGAATTTTTACTAGGGTTTCTTCAACACCCCAGGAAATGTATATATATATACACATCAAAAAGTCAAAAGCTACTGCCACCATTTTTGGTAAAGCTCTTTGTCACAGTGAAACTCCATAGGTGCCTATGAAAAGCTGACTTTTGGAAAGGGGACAAGGCTGGCTGTTCATCCAAGTAAGTGCCAGAAATAAAGATCACAAAAACTGAGCTTGATGATGCTGTGATGAGCTTTGACGTTTAGGGATTTAAAGATAATTTCTTCCCTTAATGAGAAACTTTCCAACTACCTGTGTTTCCACAGTTGGTGGATGTGTCACCTTTCTGATAAAGAATAAGTGAATGTTCATCTTGAAATTGTTGGATTTGTGAGTCCAGGTTTACTCTGTTTAATACAAAGCATTCAAGATCAGTCTGCTAGCCCAAGGTGATTTTGCTTTTATTTTCATCACTGGTTTTTGAGGTGTTTTTTTAGAGTTAACATCTTCAAGATAAGAAGTGTGCTTGAAAAATGTCTGTGCTTTTCTACCGATTATAGAGGGACACTAGGACATCTGTACTAAGTTTAGATAACTCACATGTGTAGAAAATGTTTCTGGTCTGTCTCAAGACGTCGAATTTCCTTGAACATGTAGTTCAGAGTGTCAGTTTCTTTGCAACATGTAAAGGTTAAGTTCTTTTTTTAAAGACTTTTCAAATGAAGGCTTTTATGAGTTTTACAGTTAGAAATTGAAAGATTATTTAATAAGTGGGGGAAAAGTCTGTCATGGATCAAAACTCTCCATGCCAGGATTTTGTAAAGCTCTGCTGTGATGTAACTTTGGAGGTGGCAATCAAGAGCTTAAATGTGGAATAGGAATGCACTTAAAAGTAAAGCCATGTAAGCCTAAAAGAAATGTGAAAGGCTTTAGAAAGCAAGTGCCTGTTTCTGAGGATTACGTGCATACAGATGTGGGCCACAGATGTGCAATACTAAGTTCATTAAAGTTACTGCATACACTGAGTTCTCCCTGCAACTGGTAATTCACCTTCAGGAATGGAAATAAACTGGTGATAAAACCAGGTATTTCTTCCTAGTGAAGAATTGCCTTGTAAATGTTTTCATGGTTGAAAGTAGATGTGTAGATAAGATGGAGTGATAATTACTCCTTGGTGAAAGAAATCAGTTTCCAGTTTAAAGAGGAAAGAAAAGAAAGGGACACATACAATTATATGTAACAGGTTGAGGGTAATGTCTTTAGTTGAGCTACAAATCTCATTCAGTAATAAAATATGGATATCATCATTTAACATTCACAATTACATTTAGTTAACTTCTCTTCCCGGAAAGGAGGAATTAAGAAGACAAATATATTTCTCTGGGTAGTTTTTGTAAAGCACTTGCTGGCTGTGTGAATACAGGAAACGTTGAGAAATTAACATTTGGACAAGGAACAAAAATTGTTGTAATACCAAGTAAGTGACAAGTGAAGAATTTAATACATAAAGACTAACAACCTAACTTCTGTTCCCAAGGTTCAGCTTCTCATATCAACCCAATTTACACTTTCATGTGCTTTTTTTAAAAGCATTTAAGTTGTTTGAAGGTTTAGGAAAGTTTGTTCTGGCAAATATCCATAAGACTGAAAAACCTTTCAATATTTATCTTTCTTATGCCAACATATGGCCTTCCCAAATATACTGTGTTACAAGGGCAGTGGTGTGGAATGATTCAGGCAAATCTTTTTAATTCTTTTAAAATTAATATGTTGGCACAATAATGGTTGCAGAGAAATGTTGCAATGTTAAATACTGTCCTCTTTTTGTATTCATGCTTCATCTGAAATATCTTACATAGAAAAAACAGGGAAATGTAAAACTTGTCTGCTCTTACAGACCCAAAATATATACAGATGTGGACAGTAAAGTATTAATTGAGGCCATTTGTGATAAGGTTTGGTTTAGCAAAATTTTAACTAACAAAGGTAAATTTCTGTGGATACAGTCATCAACACAGCAAGACATTTTGCTTTATACTGGCTTCTAAAGATTTTGGAAAGGCAATGTTTATCATTCAGTGATTGGAAGTCTGTTAAATTCTTCCTGTAGTAGTTTACATAAAGCGCCTTGTCACAGTGTGACTGATGGTTATGGAAAGATCACTTTTGGTGGAGGAACTCCCCTGTTCGTGCTTCCAAGTAAGTCTTCCAGTAAAAATACTTATCTCAGATCATAGTGTTTCAGCACATCCCAATCCAGTGACAGTCCAGTCAGCGCGACTCCTGTGTCCTCAGCAGAGCCGGATGCAGAAATGTTCTTGTGCTTTGGTCATAGATATCTTCTCCCAGGGATTCAACTTGAATGATGAATTCATGTTCATCTTAGAAGTGTGCAGCAGTATAAATCAGACAGGCTAACTTCAAGTTTCTTTTAAATTCTTTCCTGCCCTTGCAATTCCAGTGAGGTACTTTTATAAAGGAGTTTGTATTCAAGCCCTTCAGAGCCAGGTTTTCATTTCCAAGCTAATATCTGATAAAGTGCATTGGCTTTTTCAGGGGCTATGAGACAAGTAGCTACTAATTTTTCTAATTTTTGAGACTTCAGCAATGCTAGTTCAAAACTGCTGCATTGTCATTGAAAGTTAAGCAATAAAGAAGTAATTGGAAGTTTAATGGTCCTCCCTTTTAGACTTAGATATTCGAGCTACTTAAAATGTTATCTTGTTCTACTGAAGTTGATTGACTTCATTGTCTATTGAAAACCCATGATAAAATGGTCATTTGTGCTGCTGTTGAGAGACAGATAGCCCGCAGAAATGGAAACCAGCAAAGTAAAGTGAACTTTCTTTTCACTTACTAGAAAGAAATCAGAACAAACTTTTGTTAATGAGAAAGAAATTTCCAGTTTGCAGTTTTAGTTTAAAGAAAATCTCTGAGGAGGAAAGGAAGGAAAACAGTCCAGACAGCATTTCCCATAAAATATTTATCTATATATGACTGGGGTTTTTTTTCCATTTTGCATTATGAAAGGCACAACTTTTTCTTTATAGTCAGGTCCTGGGACTCACCAGGATGCTTTTAGCCAAGAAATACTTAAGTTCAAACTTCAGAGTGGATTTTTGTAGAAGACTCTCAGGCAGTGCAACTGTAGGAGGGAGAAAGCGGATATTTGAACAGGAGACACAGTTAGTTGTGACACCAAGTAAGTGTAGTCTAGTTAACAACACTCAACTTTTTACCTGTTTCTCTTCACACTCTTGAAGATATGGAGATCTATCTGGCTTTGAAGGTAAAGTGGTGGGGGAGAGAAATTGAAAACTGAATGTAAATCATAAGAAAAATACTCAGTGGTATTAAGCAGTTTATTCTAATGAGTGTATGTCTTCACATAAGAAATAAAAATTCCTATGGTATTCTTCTGGAAGGTGGTCAAAGGCCGGGGGGCATAGATTAGTAAGTGATCAGTAAGTGACCAAGTTTACTGAAGGACGTGAAAATTCAGTTTGAAGCGCCAGTTTCACTTGCTCTGAATTAAAGTGAAATATACCTGAAATTCCAAAGCTATTTTGGAAATGTACCCAGCTCAAGTTATTGGTCCATAGTGCCAACGTGTAGAGTGTCATGCTGCTTCTGTTGTGACAATTTCAAATACTGCGGGAATCTTGCACTCAGTTATCCCGTCTGTGTTATGTAGGGGTCAGACTAAACAATCTTAGTAAGTCCTGATTCTTGATTTGTGATCAGAATTATATTTCTGTCAGATTTTGCCTTAGATTCATAGGTGAGAAATTGTCATTCTGATGAATTCTGTGACAAGCATTTCTCTTTTTCAAAGTGCAGAAAATACTGGGGGTGAGAGGGAATGCTGGTAATGAAAAGTGGTATGTAGAAAATCATAGGAGGAAGCCCAAGGTTTGTTAGTAAGTGGGCACCTCAATGTGTACGTTAATTCAGCTACAGACTCGATTTGATGAAGATCCTATTCAAAACGCAGTGAATGATTTATGCCCTGATGAGGTGCAAAATGGAGAACTATGTGGGGTTGCATTCATGAAGTCTCCTTTACTGCATTTCTAAAAACCATACAGAAACAAGTCATCCACTTAAATATATGTGGGACCACACAGTATATGCAATGAATAGCTGAAATGTGCATATCCACCACAGAAATTAATTAGGAGTTTGATTAATTATTTGACTTCAAGGGGAAATTCTCTTTCTCTCTCTCCCTTATATTTTAGTCTGCAGATAAGATCCAAACTCTTAGTGAGGAAGAAAGAACAAAGGTTTGTATTTAGGGTGCAAGAATTTTCTGGTCCAAGTAGCTTACACATGGAAAGGTTTTAATGAGGTTTCAAATATATGCCTAGATTTTCTTTGTTGGGTTAAGTCTGGGATGGGACCATCTTAGTTCATTCCTGTCCAGAAGTCATCACAGATCAGGTGTTTCCCTGTTTTGTGTCCAATTGCAGAGCAGGAAGTTTTTGCAAAGGAATTAAATGATGTGTGAATTCAGGAAACAGTTATAAGTTGCAGTTTGGCAAAGGAACAAGGCTCAGTGTTAAACCAAGTAAGTGCATGATCTGAAAAAAAGTATCTTGAGAAGTATTGGGGAACCTGATGCTTGGAATTGGTAGTACTTAATGATCATGGGAAGGGAATCTCCTTCCATATCTACTGCTTCTAGGGCTGAAATGATTGTGTGGCTGGAACATTCATTGTAAAGGCAGCAGCAAGAAAAAGTCTGGGGTTCTTTGTAAGGTCTGGTAGTAATAGCTTATGGAGAGTAGCTGTTATGAGAGGAGTCCTTCTTACAGTAATTACAGTGGAAAGTTTCTACTCACACAAAGGAAACAAGGACTAGATTCCCAGCAAAATTAAAACAGTGTAAATCATCCTGGGGAGTGGCAGAGAGCTGACAAATCTTTCCCCAGACTACAGAACTGTCTCATTTCTCAAGCTGCTTGAGCTTCATGGTATTCCTCGGTAGAAAGAGCCATTGTCAACAGTATAAAAGAATGCATTTTCCTTGTGCTTTTCACATCTATCCCTTTTGAAGAGCACCTCATGGGCTAATCACGTGTGGAATTGCATGAGCAAGAAACAGAGAGAGAAGAAGATGTTTTTTCAGAGAATTAGGAAGTCTCTGCTCTATAAAAGAAGGTGATTTAATATGCATTAACAGAGATAAAAGAGCCTGCAGAAGTTCTGTTCCTGTCAAATACTGGACTAGATGTCCTAGCCAGACATTCTCACTGCTCAGTTACATCTTCCTCTGCAGAACTGTTCAGGACTGGGGAATGAAGTGGTTCTGGTAATGTTTCTGTCTCTTTACCAAGGCACAGCTTTGAAAATGTTAATTGTATGATTTCTGTAGAAAGGGTCTTAATTTATTTCTGGCTATACCAAAGCACCCCATGTTCAGGCACTTAATCTTTCTTGACCTGTAAAAAGTATTGACATGAAACCTAATAGGAGATAAAGAAGAGACAACCCAGCCTTCATTTTGTGGGGATATCTAACAGGCATTTTACATGTATAATTTTATTTTGATGACTACAGCCTCCTCTCATAGAATCTGAAATGTGCAGAAAAACATGTGGGTTTTTGTAAGGGAGCTTTTGACAGTGTGTATTCAGGAAATGCAGCCAGAGTCATGTTCGGAAGAGGAACCAGGCTCCTGATAAAGCCCAGTAGGTATCTATTCACCAGTATGATTAGGAAAGACAGAGTACTCTAGGTCTCTTGTCAGACCTTCCTTAAAATACAGAGGGAAGAGCTTCTTTAAAATATGAAAGAAAGAGGGGAAGGGGAAGAAGAGCACATTCTAAACAATTCACTTTTAACTTCTGTGTCATGTTGATATGAGTGGAACAGGTCAGGAATTGCTATTGTTCTGCTAAAATAAATGAATGACCTCTGTGTTGTGCAAGCACCACATTAGTCAGGATGAACCCTACAGGGGAATATCTGAGATTAGTGTTCATGAATAACCTTTGTTTGCTCAAAAGATTAGATGAAACTGGTTTCTGGGACTTAGGTTTGGATCCCTTACTGGGTTCATTGCCAACTGAATAAACAAGAAAAATTAGGACCTTAAATTGGTTTTCTCTGGGAGTTTCCTTCTGTTTATTCTTTCTTGGTTTTTTTCTCTTACGGATCTGGTCCTTTGCTTAACTTCTGAGATTGACTAGCTGGCTGATCTGTCTAAACTCTTCCTTTAGACCATGAGAAGTTTTAGAAACAATTATGTTAGTTGTTTAAAAAAATGGTGGAAATTTCATCAAGCTTCGATATGTCTAACAGTGTGTTCTGGCTTTTAAAGGCAGAAGCTTCTCCCTTTACAATTTTTGTATAGAGGCTTATTACTGTGGGACAACTGAGTCTTCATGGAAACTCACCTTTGGGAGAGGCACAAAACTATTTATGAAATCAGGTACATCTTAAAACAAAGAGTTGTTTTGCATTATAAATATCAGGCTGAGATTCTCCTGTCCTAACTACAGCAAAAAATTGTTCTACTTAAAAACTGTTCAAGTAGCTTCAACTGTGTTATGCTAACAGGGTAATGGGCTTGATTTTCTACTTCATGAATTTCAGAATTGTTTTTATCTGCATTTGTATAGAAAGATCAGAGTCATGCAACTAAAAAGATGTACTAATTTGGAGTCAAAGGTATGTGACAAGGATGGTACCTATTTCCCCTTGATCTCTTCTGAAACATGCATATACTTGTCTGGACCAAAAGTTGTGTGTGTTTTTTGTTAATGGGTGTGTCATTGTGCTAATTCAGCATATGACTGGAAAGTCACCTTTGGAAGTGGTACACAACTGATGGTGAAACCAGGTAGGTAGAAACCCTGAAGGAGTGAGGATAGGAAAGCCTAATTCCCCTTTCTGTGAAACAGCCATTCAAATTCCATTGTTCTTTCCTGGGCAATTGAAGCTCAAGGTTGACCTTGCGTCAAGGAAAAAAAAATCATTATAAAGCTAAATGCCTGTTTGGAGGACTGGACTCTCCTGTACGTGTCACTGAGAGCTATAACATTTGTGAATGTTCAAAATTAGTTTAATGCAGGTTCTAGAGCAATGGCTGTAATAACATTTTTCTGGGCAGCCTTTATTGATATCAATTGTCCTCATGAGAGGACAGAGAGAAGCATCCATCCCAATGGACTGTATGATGGATGTTTCTTTTTCTCCAAAAAGAATAAGCAAATCACTTTCTACACCTGGAGAGAGGAGTCCTACACAAATACTCCTTTTCTTCACTGCTACATGTTCCCAGATATCTCCTAGACCTGCAGGGACATTCACTGCCCTTTTATTTCCATTGCCCAGAACCTTGTCCCCATTCATTTTCAAAAGTTGTGGTTCTTGTTTCTGCTGGGAAAACTTTTGCTCTGTTTCTCCTGCTTCTGGCTACAGACAGGTTTTCATCCAGTTTTTCAATCCTCGGCAAAAAAAACGGGGCTGTCTTGGAAAGAGATTTGAACAAGCAGAGTGTTGTTTGGGGAATCAGGAAAGGTATTTTGAAGATTTACACTATGTGCAGGAAGGTCCAGGAAAAGATCTCTGCTTTTAATGTAGATCTAATGCTGAAAGAGGAATTTTGCTGTTAATCCTTGTAGCATTTCTTCTCATGAATGAAGGACAAATCTTGCAGTCAGTGATCATCTCTGTCAAAATTGAAACAGACCAACAGCTAGGAAAATCTTTGAAGGAAATCTAAGTTAAAGTTACCAAGGAATTTACTTGAGTTGACTAAGTTAAAAGAAATGCCAAGCAGGAACTAATAAGCTACTGGAGGAGAAAAAAAAGGGGTTTTTTTGAAGACAAGTACTGTGTGAATGGCTATGGAAACAAATCCACCTTTGGAGAGAAGCTAAATCAAGTAAGTTTTAAACTTTTTTGTGTTCTATGTTTTATAAAAAAAAAAAAAAAAAAAAAAAAAAAAAGACACACAAAAAAATCGTACTAGTGATGTGTTTTATGAGTTGAAGAAAGGCCTACTAAGTATACCCTAAATTATTCAACTCAGTAAATTATTTAACTCTGTTTGAAATCTACTTCCTTCCAGATAAGCAGTGTGGGGTCCTCAGCCCATTTGCTTGGGGACAGATGTGCCATGCGAGCATGGATGCCCTTTCTCTCTAAGGATGTCCACATCCAAACTTGTGTTCTTGTTGAGCTGAAAATCACACTGCCCACACTCGGCAAAAGGATGACTTCAGTTTTGCCTAGTAAGTGTCGTCACCTTCTTATAGTCTCCTTCCATGTGGGGCAAAGCTGCCCAGTGAGCTTTCCAGCATCTCTCTTCCTGGGCTTATGGATCTGCAGCTGTGGAGTTACCTGCCGCCTGCTCTCCTCCTAGAAAGGCTTTGACTCAGGGCAGAAGCAGCAGTCCCTCAAAACAGGGTTTGTACCCACAGGTCAATTGTTGCTCTTGATCCCCCAGACAGGTCATGGGGAGTCTTCGCTTCAGGATGTAGCTGACTCCTAGTGACATTCAGCCATGTCTAGTTGGGCTGTAGATGCCCAGCTTTGCCAAGGGGTGGGGAAGGTTTTTGTTGAGAGAGGAAATGCTGTGTGACCACGGGAGCTGGTTCATATAACCTTAACTTCGGCTCTGGAACGAGACTCACTGTTAGGCCACGTAAGTCCAACACTGCTCCTATGTTTTCTGTTTTCTGTGAGGCCTTTCTTGGGGTGGTTCAGAGCAGTAGCACGGCTGGGTGTTTGGTCACTCATGGGTGAGCACAGCTAGTGAGGGACTTTGCTTTAAAGGATTGTGCCATCTTGGTCCTTCATGCTCTCAGTTTGTCTGGGATGGACAAAGTGGCCACACGCCTGCTCCCAGACGTCCCAGCTGCCCCGTGGGGAGGCTGTCCTATGCCACTGCATCCCACTGGGGTTTGTGCTGCAGTGGGCAGCACTGTCACCCTTCTGCTGCCACTTCAAGCCTTGCAAGGCTGAGCAAAGGCTTGGGGAGAGGTGCTGCTTCCGAAGTGGCTTGCTGGGCTTTTTGTTATGGAAGGAAATGCTGTGTGATATTGGCTCCAGCTATGACAAGCTGACCATTGGCTCCGGGACCAGACTGTCCGTCCAACCCAGTGAGTGAGCAGTTTGCCAGTAGTCCTACACACGCCTCTCTTGCATTCGGGGTGGTATTATATTAATCCTTTTGTTTTGCCTTTGCACGCCTGAAGTGCCTTCTCTCCCACCACAGGCTCTGAGAATGCCTTGGGTGTAGTCTTCAATGAGGTTGTGGTTGGACAGAGTAAATCTCAACTTGAGGTCTGCATGAGTTTTGGAAAAGTGTCTCCTGTGCCTTTCTGGGAAAGCACTTGTCAGCCACACTAATGACTTCCTTGCATTGGGGAGATGAGAGCGTTTGCGGAATGGTGTTTGTTGCTCTGAGTGCCGGTGGGAACAGGTACAACTTTAGAGCTGGGACAGAGCTAAGTGTGAAACCTTGTGAGTACAGACAAAGCTACATTTTAGACCTGCAGGGCAATGCAGAAATGGCCAAGGCAATAACGTCAGGCTGCAAATTTTGGGAAGCTTCCCTGTAAGCACCCACAACCCTGTGCTCTCTCTCTGGGAATGGAAAAGCTGACAGCTGCTGTGGCAGGAGGCAGGGCAGGGCAGAAGGTTTGTCTTTGGGCAGGGCAGAAAGCTCTTTACAAAGGTGTGTAAGTGCTGTGTGAGAGAGAGAGAAATGCTTATGTCTCAACAGACATGTCCTGAGCAGTGCTGGCCGCTCCTGAAGGGGCTCAAAGGCAGCACCGCGACCTTTGTGGGCAAGCGAACTGTTGGAGGAAGAGCAGCTGTGTCTTAGCTTGCTGTGCAGGGAAGGGTGCTGTTGTAGCTCAGGAATTAGTGGTTTCCCTTGTTTTTCACCATTTTTCCCATACTCCACCAGGAAAGACAACAGTCAGCCTCTTCTGCAGGTGACGGTGTTTCTTTTCTGCCAGCTGTGGGGTTGTTGTAAAGCTGGCTGTGTCTGTGGCAATCTGCAGGGGCAGGTCTTGGCAAGCTCACCTTTGGGCATGGAAGCAGACTTTCTGTGAAACCCAGTAAGTAGCTCTGTGTTATCTGGTTTGCAGTGTGCCCAAAGGAGCATCTTGGTTTCTCTCCATCTCTATGGGCAATCTCGTGCTGTGTTCTGGCATAACAGTTGTGTGTGTTTTTTTCTTAGTGCATGTGTCACTGTGTGATTTTAGCATCCACATGGAAATTTTCCTTTGGGAGCAGGACATAACTGAAGGTGAAACCTTGTAGGTAGAAACCAGGCCTGAAGGAGTAAGGATAGGAAAGTTTCATCCCTTGGAAAAAAGTCCACTGAGCTCTGTTGGAAACTGGTCTGCACAGGGATGGAGGGTGTGTGTGTGTGTCAGAGAGAGAAAGATAGCATCCAGAACCAAGAAAGACATTTTGGATATGTACAGAGTGTGCAAGGGGGCCCAGGGGAAGATCTCTGCTCTTAGGGCTGAGAGAGGAGTTCTGATCATAATGCTGCATCTTTTCTCTACATGGCACAAGGATGCACTCAGTGGTCGATCTCTCCCAGAGCTGAAAGGTCTGGCCACCTGCGACTGTTGTAAAAGATGTGCCCAGCCAGCAACACACAGCTTTGGAAGGAGTGAGCTAGTGCAGGGCACACGTGACTCACAGGGTTTTTGTTGTGAAGGCAAATACTGTGTGACTAATTATGGCAACCAAGTGATCTTTGGCGGTGGAACACACCTAAGAATAAATCCCAGTAAGTTTTAAAACCTTTTCCTTTCATAATTGAAATGGAGGGAGACTGGTTCAACTCGTGGGGCTTTTCTCTTTGCTTTCTCTGGTAGCAGCAGAGACCTTGATTCAACAAGGCTGTGAATTTCCCTCTTCTGTTTACTCCTGTCAGCTCCAGCTCCCCACCTTTCACATAAGCAGACCAGGGTCCTGAACCGTCTTGCTCAGAGATAAACATTTTGGACCATGGCCGTGCGTGCTTGTGAAAATTGGGGTGCATTGCTGATGGCTCTGCCTAGCACAGCCCTGAGGGGTTCTCCTTTGCTCTGCTGAAGAACGGCTGAATTAATAATGCTCTTGTTTGCACAAGAATATCATTTGTCATCCCTCCTGTAAATGAGATTCCCAAGTCATGTTGCATTACTGTGGTGGTAAGAGTAGAAAGTGCACAGGCTGTAACTGTTGCAGCTGAAGTGGGTGATGGCTTTCCTGCTATTCATAGGGCAGAGCCAGGTGTTCTGCTGCTCTAAATTTAGACAGAACGTTTGATTCAATCAATGGGCTCTAGATGAAGTAACCCGAAGTTTAGTTCAAGTCCAGGTTGGCAGATGTCCAGAAAACTCTCCAGCTCAGGGGACACAAACAGAATGTCCTTGGTGCTGGCAACAGCTCAGGCTGTTTGGGTGACCAGGGAACAGGTGTCCAGAAGTGACACGCTTCTCCATAGGACACAGGGTGGGAACCCAGGTGTTGCTTGTTCTCTTGCAGATCCCTCCTTGCCAAGGCTAGAGTAATTCCTGGCTTCAAAAGCCTGGTGTTGATGGGAGGGAGCTGATCTCCCAAGGACTAGTGGCAGAGTAACTGGCATGAGAGCTGATGGTTTTTGCTGGGGTGTGAAGGACTGTGTGAACACAGGGAACTACAAACTGACACTGGGGAGTGGGACACGTCTGGTTGTGAAGCCCAGTGAGTACAACAGTTGCCCAGCTGGGGGTATTTCTTGTGCTCTGTTATCCCAGTCCTCCCTTTCCACCTCCCTGATCGCTTTACCTCTATCTGATCACATCAGGCTTGCTCCTGACCCAGTGGGCAGCAGATTTTCCAACACCTCTCTTCTTGGGATTGCATCTCTTCAACTGTGGGGTTACCTGCCACCTGGTCTCCTCCAGGAGAGGCTTTGGCTCAGGGAAGAAGCGGCAGTCCTCACAAATGGGGTTTGTACCCGTAGGTGCAATGGTGATCGTGCCAGCTTGGTCCAAAATGACCCTTCGTGCTCTCAGTTTGCCTGGGAGGGACAAAGTGGCCACACACCTGCTCCCAGATGTCCCAGATGCCCTGTGGGCAAATAGTTCTTATATATGAGCCACATTACAGATGGGAAGGAGAACATGGGCACGATTTCATTTAAGGCAGAGAATGTAAGCCATCAGGGGAGTCTCTGACATAGTGGACATGCACAAAAACTCCCACTTGGATGAGCAACTTTACCTGAAAATAGATTCAGGAACAGATTTCCCCATGTTCTGTGTGGCAGCTCTGTCTTTGACCCTGAGGCATCAGAGGGCTTTGCAATAGCTTTTTGCACAAGGTCATTTCTAGGGCTGACAGGGACATTTTTGTAATGAAATGTGTCAGAATGTGCATGGTGCAGAGGAAGCCACATTTGGAAAGTGAACTGTGCTTTCAGTTGGAGCCCGTGGGTAGCCAAGTGCACTGGAAACTGGAATGGATTCATTTTTCCCTCTTACTTCTCTCTTAGCTGTGAAAAGGTTAGGAACTAAACAGTGAAACACAGGTGTTCCTTGTCTTCTTCCAGACACCTCCATGTCAAGGTTCCGGTTATTCTGTCTTTAAACAGTTGCTCATACAGCATTGAGGTGTGCACACTTCAGTGGTCACTGACCGGTTGCCTCACAGCAGCCTTTGAAACCCACAGACACCCAAACCTGATGGATTCTGTGGGTTCCCTGTACATAAAGAGGTTTTTCAGATGCTTGGTCTCCCTGGTTCTGGGCAAGTGCTACCATGGGTAGGAGTTGTCACTCGTGGGTCTTGAAAAGTAGGAAAGGCAAAGGGAAACACTTTTCTGAAACGTGCAAGTGAGCCGGGGAATAGTTTTTCCTTGTTCCAGGGAATGACACTGGACTCGAGCCTGTTGTGTCAGGGAGCTTTGCTGAGGCTGGATGCTGGTGCTTTCTGTCTGAGATCATGTGCAGGGCTGACAGAGACATTTTTGTAATGACATGGGTCAGAGTGTGAGTGTTGCAGACAAAGTCACTTTTGGAAAGGGAACGGTGCTTTCGGTCATACCAGGTAAGCAGGAGCTTGTCCTGGAAAATGGAATTGTTTCTTTTTTGTCTCACTCTTAGTTGTTTTGAGGGGAACAATTTTGAGAACTGCAGTTTTGGGACACCTGCAACTCTCCAGGTGTCTCTTGGACTTGATTTTCCTGCATGTCCCATTGCCTTGTGCTCCTGTGTGGTCTGTTACGGTGTCAAAGCTTCTTTACATGCCTGTTCCTGTTCCTCCCTTCACCCTGAGCAGAGATGGATGTGTGTGTCAGAGAGAACTGACAGTCCAGAGAACTTTGGAGAACTGGTGCCATCCATAACAACGCTGTTCCCATGGTCCTTTGGCTCTCCGATGCCACTGTATCCCAGTGGGGTTTGTGTTGCAGTGGGAAGCAGTGTGTGAGCAAAGGTGCTTATCACAAAGGCACCTTTGGGCGTGGGACAAGGCTCCTTGTGATGACCACTAAGTACTTGCTGACCAAGGCACAAGTGCCTGATGCTCTTAAATCTCTCTGAGCTCCAGGGAACATGCTCCAGCAGACTGGTTTTCTTGCACCTTGGTGGAGATCTCCCATTTGAATAGCAACCCAGGGGAGACCCTGGAGGCACTGTGGGGACAGCAGGAGGAGGAGGTTTGAGGGGTGTCCCACTGTTCTATCCCCAACCATGGCTTTATTACACACAGACGGACAGTCAACCTCCCCTCCTGCCCTGAGATCGTCCTGCCTCATGTTGCTCTTCTGCTGCCCCTCTCCTAGCCTTGGCATGGCTGGGAAAAACCTTGTGGAGAGATGTCACTTCTGCCATGGCTTGCTGGGCTTTTTGTCATGGAAGGAAATGCTGTGGTATTATGGCTCTGGCTTCAACAAGCTGACCTTTGGCTCTGGGACCAGACTCTCCATCCAACCCAGTGAGTGTGCAGCTTTCCTCTGTCCTTTGTCAAAAATCCTTGAGTGCCCACAGGAGTGCCTTGTAGATGTACCTGTTCTATCTAGGTCGCTTTTCATAGGGGAAGGAGAACATAGGCACTCTTTCATTTAAGGCAGACGATGAAGAGGAGTCTCTGAGATGGTGAACTTGCATGAAATCCCCACTCGTGTGTCCCAGGGCAGAAGCAGCAGTCCCTCAAAACAGGGTTTGTACCCACAGGTCAATTGTTGCTCTTGATCCCCCAGACAGATCGTGGGGGGTCTTCACTTCAGGATGTAGCTGACTCCTAGTGACATTTAGCTACGTCTAGTTGGGCTGTGGATGCCCAGCTTTGCCAAGGGGTGGGGAAGGTTTTTGTTGAGAGAGGAAATGCTGTGTGACCATGGGAGCTGGTTCGTATAACCTTAACTTTGGCTCTGGAACGAGACTCACTGTTAGGCCACGTAAGTCCAACACTGCTCCTATGTTTTCTGTTTTCTGTGAGGCCTTTGTTGGGGTGGTTTAGAGCAGTAGCATGGCTGGGTGTTTGGTCACTCATGGGTGAGCACAGCCAGTGAGGGACTTTGCTTTAAAGGATTGTGCCAGCTTGGTCCTTCATGCCCCTTCGTGCTCTCAGTTTGTCTGGGATGGACAAAGTGGCCACACGCCTGCTCCCAGATATTCCAGCTGCCCCGTGGGGAAGCTGTCCTATGCCACTGCATCCCACTGGGGTTTGTGTTGCAGTGGGCAGCACTGTCACCCTTCTGCTGCCGCTGCAAGCCTCAGCATGGCTGGGCAAAGGCTTGGGGAGAGGTGCTGCTTCTGAAATGGCTTGCTGGGCTTTTTGTTATGGAAGGAAATGCTGTGTGTCTTTGGCACCAGCTATGGCAAGGTGACTTTTGGCTCCGGGACCAGGCTGTCCGTCCAACCCAGTGAGTGAGCAGCGTTCCTTTGTGTCCTTTGTCAAAAGTGAGTGGGGTAATGTCTGCATGTTGCCATCTCACCTGACCACTATGTCCTAAGGCTGTGTTGTGACTTGGCAAGGAAAGCTTTGGCTAGTCAAAATGCATAGTAACAATTCAAATTCTGTAATACTTTTTGCATTGTAAAAAAAAAAAAAAAAACAACCCCACCTGTAGAGGGAAATCTGGATCGATAGGAAGGTGGACTTGATCAGGTACTCTGACCTTCAGCCATGTGTATGTTGTTATTCCCATCCCTTTTTGTCGCTGCAGCACAACAAGGCTTTGGGGTCATGTCTGCAAATGTCTCTGCAGGACCCATCACGCCAAGTTTAACTGTAAAGTCAATAGACTCATTTATTTTCTAATGAGAATTTTGAGCAGCTTCATTACCAAGGGTGCATTTGCTGAGTTCAACAAGTACAGTACTGAACCTGCATAACCACCCCTATACATGCTCATAGCCAGCAACGTGAGATTCTTTGATTTTTCCATGTTTGGAGATCTCCTTGTCCACACCCCTTGCCCAAAGCAGTGTCAACTCAAACAAGTTGCTCAGGACTTTGTCCAGTTGGATTTTGAACATCTCCAGGGACATCCCTTACAAACTAAGTGGGTGTGTGACTCTCTGGGCTAAGGTAGATTCTCACGGGTTTGCTGCAGAAGACCTTTATTAAAGCTGACATTATCAATCCTACCTAAGGTGAGGGGAAAAAAGAAAATTCTGTGTAGTCTTTAATCAGTAGCACCTAAACATGAAAATTTGCTGTGAATGGAGCGTTCACTCAGCTGGTGCCAGTGAAAACTGGCCAGGTTTGAGAAGGTTAGTGGATTGCACCCCCACCCTGTATTTTTCTTCAGAATACCAGTGTTAGGAGGCATTTGCATTTACTTAGGAAAACCCCGGACAAATTTGTCTTTGTCTTGGAGATGGAGAACGAGCTTTATATTTTGGCTTGGAAAGCAAAGATTTTTATTTTTTTTTTAGTAAGTTCTCCATCACAGTGTGAATTGTGGGTCAGTGAATAAGTTCATCTCTGGTAAAGGAACAAATCGGTCAGTAAAACTCCAGTAAGTGTTTAGGCCATTGTGTGGGAAAATGGTGAAGGCGGCATCTGAGGAATAGGGATTATTCCATTTTGTACTGAGAGAAACTTCCTTATAAAGGGAAGTTTGGAAAATGCATCTGAGCACTATTGAGGTGGTCAGTGACCCTGCAGAAACATATTTTCTTGGCTTTTGACCTGGGATTCAGTTTGTCTCAGCCCTTGTTCACAACAGGGTAATCATCATGCTGTGATGAAATCACTGAATGCTCTTCAGCAGCCAACTATCAGACAGTGAGGAAGGAAAGGAGGATTAGTGGGAAGAGCCTCGGGCTGCGAAAGCACCTGCAGTGGCTAATGGTAGGCACCATATTTTGGACACAACAACACAAGCTACATAAAGTGTTCCCGGCTAACTGAGGAGTAGGTTCTTCCTCTCTCTGATACCTGAGGTGACTGTAATCAAATCTAGTTACTGCTCTGTGGAATAACTAGAAATGTGGAAAAGGGCATTTGTCAAAGAGAAGCTAGCGGAGGTCTGTGGAAATCTGTGTGGGTATTTACAGCTTCTCTCAGAGGCAGATCCATGACTGAATGTATCCAAGGCCTCCAACACCCGCCGAGGTGGCTGAACAAAGAGGCCCATTTTGTAAAGATCTTCCTCACGGTGTTAGTACTGGAGGATGGGGAAAACTCACATGGGGGAGTGGAACCAAACTTCTCGTTGCCCCAGGTGAGCTGTCTCTTCTCTGAGTCAAGGTGGACCCAAAATAGACCATAGTGTACTCTAGATTCAAAAATAACAGTGTAGGGGCCTTGTGGAGCAATTTGGGGTGGTTTGAGTATTCCCGGGACAGAAGTGTTAGGCTTTCTATTGAAGCAACAGCAAATGCATCCATCCCAGGGAAAGGAAGCAAGAGAACAGTGAAAGGAAGTAAGTGAAATACAAGAACAGAGATGTGAAAAAAAGTCTAATGGTCTTTAGTGAGTGGTGCCGGTTTGGATTTGTCACGGGTGGAGGTGGAAAGGGAATTGCCTTGTGGCTCTTCCTTGTGGTATTAATGAGACTGTAGTGTGGGGATGAAGAAGCAACGGACACGGAGGTAAGATATAATCATTGCAAGCGTGTATGCGGGAGATTGGGGGATTTCCTTGAGGAACGTTATTCGGGTGGGCTGGGGTGGATAGGGTAGGTTTTTGCTATGGCAAACAACACTGTGTCTAGGAATACCTACCAAGTTACCTTTGGACACGGAACCAGGCTCGTGGTAAAGCCAAGTAAGATTTCTGAGATTTGGGACATTGAGTTGTTCAGTGATTAAGCAGGCATAGGACTGTGGCTGAAGGAATTATTTATTTCACTACATGTGCTGAGGAAATGGCCAATAACATTGGTCAGATTATTCCAATCAGAATCTTGCACTGTCATGTTCTCAAGTCGTAATCCAGCATGTGTGCGTACCAGCACACCATTTTGCAAAGCACAGTGTCACAGTGTAATACTGGGGGTTATGGCCAACTTACATTTGGAGCTGGAACCAAACTCACGGTTTCTCCAGGTACGTCTGAATTCTCAGATGTGATCCCTCTTGGAAGTACTTCTTCCACTTTGCACCTTATTGTTCCTATTTCATCACTCCACAACACGTTAGCAATAGGACTATAAATTTGCAACCGGTATAAGAGATTTCCATGGCTGCACGTGTATTTTCCCCTCCCTATTCCTCATGATGAACTAGCCATAGCCGAAGTTTTACACATGCAAGATGATTTTTCTTGGAAAGCCAACAGGAAGTGGGCTCCTAGATGAAAAATCTGCGTGTAGAGGAGAAGCAAAGGGACATGCTGAAAGCCAGCACGGGCCAGCAAAATGCAGAGTGGTGAGACCAGTCTCAGAAAGCTGTAGCAGGTACAAAGGACTTTCTAGGATGTGAATGCTAGTTCTTCAGTGGAAAAATTCAGTCCACCAAACCCAGTTGCTAAGAGCGTAGCAAAAGGCAGTTCAGAAGCAGCCTCCTGCCATAAAATAGTAACACTGATCTCTTGGTTACTAGAGTATCTGCTGGATACTGTAGAACAGGAGAGGTGGTCTGCAGAGCAACGATGCAAACTCCACAAGCTGTGCAGCTTTCCGGTGAGAGAACACTTAAAAACTGGCAACTTCTGTGGGTGCATGCAATGCATTCTCCCACTGTGAGTGGTTTCACCCTTCCAACATTGTCTAAGCAAGCTCTGTGTGGTGGTTTTCCTTCCAGAAGCTTTAAAAAACTCCTGTTGGTGGTCGGAACTATCCTTCTTATTTCTCCAGCTATGTGAACTTTGCAAGTTAGGTAAATGCCTAACTATAGCTTAGGTACCCTCAGGTTTGAAAATACTGACAGAAAAATCTGTAGTCTATTTCTGCCCTTCATCTGGAATAAAATTGTGAAGAAGAAATTTTCTTCTTTCAAAAAGAAGAAAAAATAGCAAAGAAAAGTAAAAGTCTCTTCGAAGACTGCCAGAACATTTTTTTTTCCCATTGGAAGAGAGTGAAAGGAGTCTTAGATGTTACCTCTGCTTTCTCAGAACTTAGATCTCCTTTTCTCTTTGGGACAGAGAGCAAACTGAATCGCAGTCCTGGTTTTGTAGGAAGAACGACAGAGAGGTGACAATGGTGCTTGGATTTTGCTTGCTCACTAGCTAATGAATTAACTATGATCTCATTCTCTGTTTAACTTACAACTCTTCAGGGTCGTCTTAAATGAAGGACTCTGGCCCTGACAGTAGCCAGTGAGTGAGGTTTTGATGCACTGTGCCCTGATACCCGTTGTTGTGTGAATGCATTTTCCCAGTTACGTATGACTTCGTTCACAGGGCTTCCAGCACACTAAGCCAGTTTTTACCATCCCCAACTAGGCAGTTGTGCAAACTGGGAGGATGGATTTGGACACTCTTGGCTAAATTAGCCCAGTTTGGCTCCAACTCGTTTCTTTTTGCAGTTTGTTGTGGGGGGTTAGTGGTGCGGGTTTTGTGGCTGTTGTTGTTGCAGTTTTTCCATTTACTAGCTTGGATGCAAACTTCTGTGAATGCACAGATGGCCTGAATTCAGGTTTTGATATTTGATATTTTTCAGGCTTTATTTCCTTTGTACAGCAAACGAACACCAAGGCATTTTAGCACTTAGGTCCAAAAAGGTCTGGTGCCAGTGAATGACTGTTATTCACACTTGAGTTTTTGTCTTACCCTACCCTCTGTGTTGCACTTCCCAAGGCAAGTGGCATCTCCTGTCCAAGGGGCTCATCCCTCCCCTTGCAAAAACAGAGAAGAGGGATAACAGAGCATGCTGAGCCTTGCGGTTCTTGTTAGAATATGTAGCACTGTGTGAACAGCAACACACGAAAACTCCAGTTTGGGTCAGGGACGAAGCTACATGTTCTGCCAAGTACGTTTTCTTCTCCTGCTTCTCCACTTTATGTTCCCTCCTCTTGCTGCATCTGCACTTTTAGCCAGCCTAAGGCCAAAAAGAGAAGCCAGAGGTGCAGCTGAAGGACACGGAGGATTTGTGTTTCCTTATCCTTGGCATGGCAGGGCAAAGGCTTGGGGAGAGGTGCTGCTTCCAAAGTGGCTTGCTGGGCTTTTTGTCATGGAAGGAAATGCTGTGTGATATTGGCTCCGGCTATGACAAGGTGACCTTTGGCTCCGGGACCAGACTGTCCATCCAACCCAGTGAGTGTGCAGTTTGACAGTAGTCTGACACAATCCTCTCTTGCATTCGGGGTGGTTTTATATTAGTCCTTTTGGTTTACCTTTGCACGCCTGAAGTGCCTTCTCTCCCATCACAGGCTCTGAGAAAGCCTTGCATGAGTTTTGGAAAAGTGTCTCCTGTGCCTTTCTGGGCACGTCTTTGTCAGCCACACTAACGGCTTCCTTGCATTGGGGAGATGAGAGCGTTTGCGGAATGGTGTTTGTTGCTCTGAGTGCCGGTGGGAACAGGTACAACTTTAGAGCTGGGACAGAGCTAAGTGTGAAGCCTTGTGAGTACAGACAAAGCTACATTTTAGACCTGCAGGGCAATGCAGAAATGGCCAAGGCAATAACGTCAGGCTGCAAATTTTGGGAAGCTTCCCTGTAAGCACCCACAACCCTGTGCTCTCTCTCTGGGAATGGAAAAGCTGACAGCTGCTGTGGCAGGAGGCAGGGCAGGGCAGAAGGTTTGTCTTTGGGCAGGGCAGAAAGCTCTTTACAAAGGTGTGTAAGTGCTGTGTGAGAGAGAGAGAAATGCTTATGTCTCAACAGACATGTCCTGAGCAGTGCTGGCCGCTCCTGAAGGGGCTCAAAGGCAGCACCGCGACCTTTGTGGGCAAGCGAACTGTTGGAGGAAGAGCAGCTGTGTCTTAGCTTGCTGTGCAGGGAAGGGTGCTGTTGTAGCTCAGGAATTAGTGGTTTCCCTTGTTTTTCACCATTTTTCCCATACTCCACCAGGAAAGACAACAGTCAGCCTCTTCTGCAGGTGACGGTGTTTCTTTTCTGCCAGCTGTGGGGTTGTTGTAAAGCTGGCTGTGTCTGTGGCAATCTGCAGGGGCAGGTCTTGGCAAGCTCACCTTTGGGCATGGAAGCAGACTTTCTGTGAAACCCAGTAAGTAGCTCTGTGTTACCTGGCTTTCAGTGTGCCCCAGAGTTTTTGTTGTGAAGGGAAACACTGTGTGACTAATTATGTCAACCAAGTTACCTTTGGAGGTGGAACGCGCCTAAGAATAAATCCAAGTAAGTTTTAAAGCCTTTTCCTGCTCCACTTGGTGGAACAGTTTTGTAGTCTGAGCTAGCATAATCAAAACAGAGGGAGACTGGTTCAAGTCGTGGGGCTTTTCACTCTGCTTTCTTTGGTAGCAGCAGAGACCAAAGACCTGGCTCAGGGACCAGACTGTCCATCCAACCCAGTGAGTGTGTAGATTTCCTGTGTCTCCTTTGCCCAAAGTCCTTGAACGTCCACCATAGTCCCCTCTTAGACATACTTGCTGTATCTGAGCCACTTTACAGATGGGAAGGAGAACATGGGCACGATTTCATTTAAGGCAGAGAATGTAAGCCATCAGGGGAGTCTCTGACATAGTGGACATGCACAAAAACTCCCACTTGGATGAGCAACTTTACCTGAAAATAGATTCAGGAACAGATTTCCCCATGTTCTGTGTGGCAGCTCTGTCTTTGACCCTGAGGCATCAGAGGGCTTTGCAATAGCTTTTTGCACAAGGTCATTTCTAGGGCTGACAGGGACATTTTTGTAATGAAATGTGTCAGAATGTGCATGGTGCAGAGGAAGCCACATTTGGAAAGTGAACTGTGCTTTCAGTTGGAGCCCGTGGGTAGCCAAGTGCACTGGAAACTGGAATGGATTCATTTTTCCCTCTTACTTCTCTCTTAGCTGTGAAAAGGTTAGGAACTAAACAGTGAAACACAGGTGTTCCTTGTCTTCTTCCAGACACCTCCATGTCAAGGTTCCGGTTATTCTGTCTTTAAACAGTTGCTCTGTGGTGGTTTGACCTTGGCTAAATGCCAGGTACCCACCAAGTCGCTCTATCACTTCCCCCCCCTTCCCCTTTTTTTCTCAATAGGGCAAAGAAGGGAAAGAAAATAAGATAGGAAAACAAAACAGCCCTTGTGGGTAAAACAACAGCAGTTTTAATATAAGCAAAGCGAAGCAAAGGTCCGCGCGCGGAAGCAAGAAAAAGAAAACAGATTTATTCTCTACTTCCCATTAACAGGCGATGTCGGGCCTTCTCAGGAAGCAGGGCTCTGATATGCGTAGCGGTTGCCTCGGAGGACCAAGGGTGACCCCACCCCCTTCCTCCTTTCTCCCAGCTTTATACTGAGCAACGTCATAGGGTATGGAATATCCCTTTGGTCAGTTCGGGTCAGCTGTCCTGGTTGTGTCCCCTCCCAAGATCTTGCCCACCCCGTCCCACTGTGGGGGGGGGGAAATGTCAGAAAGAGCCTTGGTGCTGTGTAAGCACTACTCAGCAGTAGCCACAACACCAGTGTGCTATCAACACCCTGCCAGCTCCCAGCATAAAACACAGCACCATGAGGGCTGCTACAGGGGAAAACCAATTCTGGCTCAGCCAGACCCGATACAGTCTCATACAGCATTGAGGTGTGCACACTTCAGTGGTCACTGACCGGTTGCCTCACAGCAGCCTTTGAAACCCACAGACACCCAAACATGATGGATTCTGTGGGTTCCCTGTACATAAAGAGGTTTTTCAGATGCTTGGTCTCCCTGGTTCTGGGCAAGTGCTACCATGGGTAGGAGTTGTCACTCGTGGGTCTTGAAAAGTAGGAAAGGCAAAGGGAAACACTTTTCTGAAACGTGCAAGTGAGCCGGGGAATAGTTTTTCCTTGTTCCAGGGAATGACACTGGACTCGAGCCTGTTGTGTCAGGGAGCTTTGCTGAGGCTGGATGCTGGTGCTTTCTGTCTGAGATCATGTGCAGGGCTGACAGAGACATTTTTGTAATGACATGGGTCAGAGTGTGAGTGTTGCAGACAAAGTCACTTTTGGAAAGGGAACGGTGCTTTCGGTCATACCAGGTAAGCAGGAGCTTGTCCTGGAAAATGGAATTGTTTCTTTTTTGTCTCACTCTTAGTTGTTTTGAGGGGAACAATTTTGAGAACTGCAGTTTTGGGACACCTGCAACTCTCCAGGTGTCTCTTGGACTTGATTTTCCTGCATGTCCCATTGCCTTGTGCTCCTGTGTGGTCTGTTACGGTGTCAAAGCTTCTTTACATGCCTGTTCCTGTTCCTCCCTTCACCCTGAGCAGAGATGGATGTGTGTGTCAGAGAGAACTGACAGTCCAGAGAACTTTGGAGAACTGGTGCCATCCATAACAACGCTGTTCCCATGGTCCTTTGGCTCTCCGATGCCACTGTATCCCAGTGGGGTTTGTGTTGCAGTGGGAAGCAGTGTGTGAGCAAAGGTGCTTATCACAAAGGCACCTTTGGGCGTGGGACAAGGCTCCTTGTGATGACCACTAAGTACTTGCTGACCAAGGCACAAGTGCCTGATGCTCTTAAATCTCTCTGAGCTCCAGGGAACATGCTCCAGCAGACTGGTTTTCTTGCACCTTGGTGGAGATTTCCCATTTGAATAGCAACCCAGGGGAGACCCTGGAGGCACTGTGGGGACAGCAGGAGGAGGAGGTTTGAGGGGTGTCCCATTTTTCTCTCCCGAACCATGACATTATTCACACAGACGGACAGTCAACCTCCCCTCCTGCCCTGGGATCCTCCTGCCTCATGTTGCTCTTCTGCTGCCCCTCTCCTAGCCTTGGCATGGCTGGGAAAAACTTTGTGGAGAGGTGTCACTTCTGCCATGGCTTGCTGGGCTTTTTGTCATGGAAGGAAATGCTGTGGGATTATGGCTCTGGCTTCAACAAGTTGATCTTTGGCTCTGGGACCAGACTCTCCATCCAACCCAGTGAGTGTGCAGCTTTCCTCTGTCCTTTGTCAAAAGTCCTTGAGTGCCCACAGGAGTGCCTTGTAGATGTACCTGTTCTATCTAGGTCGCTTTTCATAGGGGAAGTAGAACATAGGCACTCTTTCATTTAAGGCAGATGATGAAGAGGAGTCTCTGAGATGGTGAACTTGCATGAAATCCCCACTCGTGTGTCCCAGGGCAGAAGCAGCAGTCCCTCAAAACAGGGTTTGTACCCACAGGTCAATTGTTGCTCTTGATCCCCCAGACAGATCGTGGGGGGTCTTCACCTCACGATGTAGCTGTCACCTAGTGACATTCAGCCATGTCTAGTTGGGCTGTGGATGCCCAGCTTTGCCAAGGGGTGGGGAAGGTTTTTGTTGAGAGAGGAAATGCTGTGTGACCATGGGAGCTGGTTCATATAACCTTAACTTTGGCTCTGGAACGAGACTCACTGTTAGGCCACGTAAGTCCAACACTGCTCCTATGTTTTCTGTTTTCTGTGAGGCCTTTCTTGGGGTGGTTCAGAGCAGTAGCACGGCTGGGTGTTTGGTCACTCATGGGTGAGCACAGCTAGTGAGGGACTTTGCTTTAAAGGATTGTGCCAGCTTGGTCCTTCATGCCCCTTCGTGCTCTCAGTTTGTCTGGGATGGACAAAGTGGCCACACGCCTGCTCCCAGATATTCCAGCTGCCCCGTGGGGAAGCTGTCCTATGCCACTGCATCCCACTGGGGTTTGTGTTGCAGTGGGCAGCACTGTCACCCTTCTGCTGCCGCTGCAAGCCTCGGCATGGCTGGGCAAAGGCTTCGGGAGAGGTGCTGCTTCTGAATTGGCTTGCTGGGCTTTTTGTTATGGAAGGAAATGCTGTGTGATTCTGGCTCCAGCTATGGCAAGGTGACTTTTGGCTCCGGGACCAGACTGTCCGTCCAACCCAGTGAGTGTGCAGCTTTCCTCTGTGTCCTTTGTCAAAAGTGAGTGGGGTAATGTCTGCATGTTGCCATCTCACCTGACCACTATGTCCTAAGGCTGTGGTGTGACTTGGCAAGGAAAGCTTTGGCTAGTCAAAATGCATAGTAACAATTCAAATTCTACAATTGTGTTTGCATTGTAAAAAAAAAAACAAAACACATGTAGAGGGAAATCTGGATCGATAGGAAGGTGGACTTGATCAGGTACTCTGACCTTCAGCCATGTGTATGTTGTTATTCCCATCCCTTTTTGTCGCTGCAGCACAACAAGGCTTTGGGGTCATGTCTGCAAATGTCTCTGCAGGACCCATCACGCCAAGTTTAACTGTAAAGTCAATAGACTCATTTATTTTCTAATGAGAATTTTGAGCAGCTTCATTACCAAGGGTGCATTTGCTGAGTTCAACAAGTACAGTACTGAACCTGCATAACCACCCCTATACATGCTCATAGCCAGCAACGTGAGATTCTTTGATTTTTCCATGTTTGGAGATCTCCTTGTCCACACCCCTTGCCCAAAGCAGTGTCAACTCAAACAAGTTGCTCAGGACTTTGTCCAGTTGGATTTTGAACATCTCCAGGGACATCCCTTACAAACTAAGTGGGTGTGTGACTCTCTGGGCTAAGGTAGATTCTCACGGGTTTGCTGCAGAAGACCTTTATTAAAGCTGACATTATCAATCCTACCTAAGGTGAGGGGAAAAAAGAAAATTCTGTGTAGTCTTTAATCAGTAGCACCTAAACATGAAAATTTGCTGTGAATGGAGCGTTCACTCAGCTGGTGCCAGTGAAAACTGGCCAGGTTTGAGAAGGTTAGTGGATTGCACCCCCACCCTGTATTTTTCTTCAGAATACCAGTGTTAGGAGGCATTTGCATTTACTTAGGAAAACCCCGGACAAAATTGTCTTTGTCTTGGAGATGGAGAACGAGCTTTATATTTTGGCTTGGAAAGCAAAGATTTTTATTTTTTTTTTAGTAAGTTCTCCATCACAGTGTGAATTGTGGGTCAGTGAATAAGTTCATCTCTGGTAAAGGAACAAATCGGTCAGTAAAACTCCAGTAAGTGTTTAGGCCATTGTGTGGGAAAATGGTGAAGGCGGCATCTGAGGAATAGGGATTATTCCATTTTGTACTGAGAGAAACTTCCTTATAAAGGGAAGTTTGGAAAATGCATCTGAGCACTATTGAGGTGGTCAGTGACCCTGCAGAAACATATTTTCTTGGCTTTTGACCTGGGATTCAGTTTGTCTCAGCCCTTGTTCACAACAGGGTAATCATCATGCTGTGATGAAATCACTGAATGCTCTTCAGCAGCCAACTATCAGACAGTGAGGAAGGAAAGGAGGATTAGTGGGAAGAGCCTCGGGCTGCGAAAGCACCTGCAGTGGCTAATGGTAGGCACCATATTTTGGACACAACAACACAAGCTACATAAAGTGTTCCCGGCTAACTGAGGAGTAGGTTCTTCCTCTCTCTGATACCTGAGGTGACTGTAATCAAATCTAGTTACTGCTCTGTGGAATAACTAGAAATGTGGAAAAGGGCATTTGTCAAAGAGAAGCTAGCGGAGGTCTGTGGAAATCTGTGTGGGTATTTACAGCTTCTCTCAGAGGCAGATCCATGACTGAATGTATCCAAGGCCTCCAACACCCGCCGAGGTGGCTGAACAAAGAGGCCCATTTTGTAAAGATCTTCCTCACGGTGTTAGTACTGGAGGATGGGGAAAACTCACATGGGGGAGTGGAACCAAACTTCTCGTTGCCCCAGGTGAGCTGTCTCTTCTCTGAGTCAAGGTGGACCCAAAATAGACCATAGTGTACTCTAGCTTCAAAAATAACAGTGTAGTGGCCTTGTGGAGCAATTTGGGGTGGTTTGAGTATTCCCGGGACAGAAGTGTTAGGCTTTCTATTGAAGCAACAGCAAATGCATCCATCCCAGGGAAAGGAAGCAAGAGAACAGTGAAAGGAAGTAAGTGAAATACAAGAACAGAGATGTGAAAAAAAGTCTAATGGTCTTTAGTGAGTGGTGCCGGTTTGGATTTGTCACGGGTGGAGGTGGAAAGGGAATTGCCTTGTGGCTCTTCCTTGTGGTATTAATGAGACTGTAGTGTGGGGACGAAGACACAACGGACACGGAGGTAAGATATAATCATTGCAAGCGTGTATGCGGGAGATTGGGGGATTTCCTTGAGGAACGTTATTCGGGTGGGCTGGGGTGGATAGGGTAGGTTTTTGCTATGGCAAACAACACTGTGTCTAGGAATACCTACCAAGTTACCTTTGGACACGGAACCAGGCTCGTGGTAAAGCCAAGTAAGATTTCTGAGATTTGGGACATTGAGTTGTTCAGTGATTAAGCAGGCATAGGACTGTGGCTGAAGGAATTATTTATTTCACTACATGTGCTGAGGAAATGGCCAATAACATTGGTCAGATTATTCCAATCAGAATCTTGCACTGTCATGTTCTCAAGTCGTAATCCAGCATGTGTGCGTACCAGCACACCATTTTGCAAAGCACAGTGTCACAGTGTAATACTGGGGGTTATGGCCAACTTACATTTGGAGCTGGAACCAAACTCACGGTTTCTCCAGGTACGTCTGAATTCTCAGATGTGATCCCTCTTGGAAGTACTTCTTCCACTTTGCACCTTATTGTTCCTATTTCATCACTCCACAACACGTTAGCAATAGGACTATAAATTTGCAACCGGTATAAGAGATTTCCATGGCTGCACGTGTATTTTCCCCTCCCTATTCCTCATGATGAACTAGCCATAGCCGAAGTTTTACACATGCAAGATGATTTTTCTTGGAAAGCCAACAGGAAGTGGGCTCCTAGATGAAAAATCTGCGTGTAGAGGAGAAGCAAAGGGACATGCTGAAAGCCAGCACGGGCCAGCAAAATGCAGAGTGGTGAGACCAGTCTCAGAAAGCTGTAGCAGGTACAAAGGACTTTCTAGGATGTGAATGCTAGTTCTTCAGTGGAAAAATTCAGTCCACCAAACCCAGTTGCTAAGAGCGTAGCAAAAGGCAGTTCAGAAGCAGCCTCCTGCCATAAAATAGTAACACTGATCTCTTGGTTACTAGAGTATCTGCTGGATACTGTAGAACAGGAGAGGTGGTCTGCAGAGCAACGATGCAAACTCCACAAGCTGTGCAGCTTTCCGGTGAGAGAACACTTAAAAACTGGCAACTTCTGTGGGTGCATGCAATGCATTCTCCCACTGTGAGTGGTTTCACCCTTCCAACATTGTCTAAGCAAGCTCTGTGTGGTGGTTTTCCTTCCAGAAGCTTTAAAAAACTCCTGTTGGTGGTCGGAACTATCCTTCTTATTTCTCCAGCTATGTGAACTTTGCAAGTTAGGTAAATGCCTAACTATAGCTTAGGTACCCTCAGGTTTGAAAATACTGACAGAAAAATCTGTAGTCTATTTCTGCCCTTCATCTGGAATAAAATTGTGAAGAAGAAATTTTCTTCTTTCAAAAAGAAGAAAAAATAGCAAAGAAAAGTAAAAGTCTCTTCGAAGACTGCCAGAACATTTTTTTTTCCCATTGGAAGAGAGTGAAAGGAGTCTTAGATGTTACCTCTGCTTTCTCAGAACTTAGATCTCCTTTTCTCTTTGGGACAGAGAGCAAACTGAATCGCAGTCCTGGTTTTGTAGGAAGAACGACAGAGAGGTGACAATGGTGCTTGGATTTTGCTTGCTCACTAGCTAATGAATTAACTATGATCTCATTCTCTGTTTAACTTACAACTCTTCAGGGTCGTCTTAAATGAAGGACTCTGGCCCTGACAGTAGCCAGTGAGTGAGGTTTTGATGCACTGTGCCCTGATACCCGTTGTTGTGTGAATGCATTTTCCCAGTTACGTATGACTTCGTTCACAGGGCTTCCAGCACACTAAGCCAGTTTTTACCATCCCCAACTAGGCAGTTGTGCAAACTGGGAGGATGGATTTGGACACTCTTGGCTAAATTAGCCCAGTTTGGCTCCAACTCGTTTCTTTTTGCAGTTTGTTGTGGGGGGTTAGTGGTGCAGGTTTTGTGGCTGTTGTTGTTGCAGTTTTTCCATTTACTAGCTTGGATGCAAACTTCTGTGAATGCACAGATGGCCTGAATTCAGGTTTTGATATTTGATATTTTTCAGGCTTTATTTCCTTTGTACAGCAAACGAACACCAAGGCATTTTAGCACTTAGGTCCAAAAAGGTCTGGTGCCAGTGAATGACTGTTATTCACACTTGAGTTTTTGTCTTACCCTACCCTCTGTGTTGCACTTCCCAAGGCAAGTGGCATCTCCTGTCCAAGGGGCTCATCCCTCCCCTTGCAAAAACAGAGAAGAGGGATAACAGAGCATGCTGAGCCTTGCGGTTCTTGTTAGAATATGTAGCACTGTGTGAACAGCAACACACGAAAACTCCAGTTTGGGTCAGGGACGAAGCTACATGTTCTGCCAAGTACGTTTTCTTCTCCTGCTTCTCCACTTTATGTTCCCTCCTCTTGCTGCATCTGCACTTTTAGCCAGCCTAAGGCCAAAAAGAGAAGCCAGAGGTGCAGCTGAAGGACACGGAGGATTTGTGTTTCCTTATCCTTGGCATGGCAGGGCAAAGGCTTGGGGAGAGGTGCTGCTTCCAAAGTGGCTTGCTGGGCTTTTTGTCATGGAAGGAAATGCTGTGTGATATTGGCTCCGGCTATGACAAGGTGACCTTTGGCTCCGGGACCAGACTGTCCATCCAACCCAGTGAGTGTGCAGTTTGACAGTAGTCTGACACAATCCTCTCTTGCATTCGGGGTGGTTTTATATTAGTCCTTTTGGTTTACCTTTGCACGCCTGAAGTGCCTTCTCTCCCATCACAGGCTCTGAGAAAGCCTTGCATGAGTTTTGGAAAAGTGTCTCCTGTGCCTTTCTGGGCACGTCTTTGTCAGCCACACTAACGGCTTCCTTGCATTGGGGAGATGAGAGCGTTTGCGGAATGGTGTTTGTTGCTCTGAGTGCCGGTGGGAACAGGTACAACTTTAGAGCTGGGACAGAGCTAAGTGTGAAGCCTTGTGAGTACAGACAAAGCTACATTTTAGACCTGCAGGGCAATGCAGAAATGGCCAAGGCAATAACGTCAGGCTGCAAATTTTGGGAAGCTTCCCTGTAAGCACCCACAACCCTGTGCTCTCTCTCTGGGAATGGAAAAGCTGACAGCTGCTGTGGCAGGAGGCAGGGCAGGGCAGAAGGTTTGTCTTTGGGCAGGGCAGAAAGCTCTTTACAAAGGTGTGTAAGTGCTGTGTGAGAGAGAGAGAAATGCTTATGTCTCAACAGACATGTCCTGAGCAGTGCTGGCCGCTCCTGAAGGGGCTCAAAGGCAGCACCGCGACCTTTGTGGGCAAGCGAACTGTTGGAGGAAGAGCAGCTGTGTCTTAGCTTGCTGTGCAGGGAAGGGTGCTGTTGTAGCTCAGGAATTAGTGGTTTCCCTTGTTTTTCACCATTTTTCCCATACTCCACCAGGAAAGACAACAGTCAGCCTCTTCTGCAGGTGACGGTGTTTCTTTTCTGCCAGCTGTGGGGTTGTTGTAAAGCTGGCTGTGTCTGTGGCAATCTGCAGGGGCAGGTCTTGGCAAGCTCACCTTTGGGCATGGAAGCAGACTTTCTGTGAAACCCAGTAAGTAGCTCTGTGTTACCTGGCTTTCAGTGTGCCCCAGAGTTCTTGTTGTGAAGGGAAACACTGTGTGACTAATTATGTCAACCAAGTTACCTTTGGAGGTGGAACGCGCCTAAGAATAAATCCAAGTAAGTTTTAAAGCCTTTTCCTGCTCCACTTGGTGGAACAGTTTTGTAGTCTGAGCTAGCATAATCAAAACAGAGGGAGACTGGTCCAAGTCGTGGGGCTTTTCACTCTGCTTTCTTTGGTAGCAGCAGAGACCAAAGACCTGGCTCAGGGACCAGACTGTCCATCCAACCCAGTGAGTGTGTAGATTTCCTGTGTCTCCTTTGCCCAAAGTCCTTGAACGTCCACCATAGTCCCCTCTTAGACATACTTGCTGTATCTGAGCCACTTTACAGATGGGAACGAGAACATGGGCACGATTTCATTTAAGGCAGAGAATGTAAGCCATCAGGGGAGTCTCTGACATAGTGGACATGCACAAAAACTCCCACTTGGATGAGCAACTTTACCTGAAATTAGCTTCCGGAACAGATTTCCCCATGTTCTGTGTGGCAGCTCTGTCTTTGAGCCTGAGGCATCAGAGAGCTTTGCAATAGTTTTTTGCACAAGGTCATTTCTAGGGCTGACAGGGACATTTTTGTAATGAAATGTGTCAGAATGTGCATGGTGCAGAGGAAGCCACTTTTCGAGAGGGAACTGTGCTTTCAGTTGGAGTCCGTAGGTAGCCAATTGCACTGGAAATCGGAATGGATTATTTTTTCTCTTTTCCCTTATTGTTTAGTAGTGAAAAGCTTGGGAACTGAATGATGAAATTCTCCAGAACCCCCAAGGTGTTGTCTTAGGTGTGTCCCCTTGCTTTGGCTTCCTCTGACATATTTTATAGTGCCTAGATTAATCTAAATGAGGGATTCTCCCTCCATTCTACACTTAGATGCGGTGGTGTGCTGCAGGCAATGACAATCCAGACCAATTTACAAACCTCCTTTTGTCTCTGTTTAAGCATCTGTGGAAGCTGCAGTGATGCTATGGGTTGACATACTCAAAATGGGTCTGGGATAGCTAGGTGCCTACATCTGCAACTTCTCAAAAATTCTTCACTATCTGCCTTCTGTTAAGTAGTGAATGGGCTTCTTGCATTCAAATTCAATGGTTGCAATCTGCAATTCTTTTCCTTCTCTTGATACCTCTGGTGTTTTAGATGCCTAAATATTTTAAACATCATTTTCCAAAGGCTCAAAAGCACTCCATTTCTTTGGAGACAATGTGTCTTCCTTAGTATCCTTGGTGCCACTTCTGCAGGCCTTGCTGCAGCCACTGCTGCCCATCTCTCTGGATAAACGCCTTACCAGTACTGACCCCTCACATTCCAGGGTCACCAACACGGTGGCTGCTGTCCCAGAGTCCAGCGAGTTACTGGGAAAGGGAGGAAGGGCTGCTAGCTTTGCTGCCTCCTAGATCCCTGTGCAGATGCTGGTGTAGGGAAGGAGATGTTTGGCAGGGGACCATTTTAACTGTAAGACCTGATGAGTGGCATGGCATATTTAAGATGAGCGTGACTGGTAGTCAACATCTGCAGTCCTGAGCTGGGCACTCACTTCTGTGGACCAACATGACTGAGAATGCTGAAGTGTTTGGAAATGTCGAAGGGCCTCAACTCCACCACAACACTCCAGGAGCCTATAAGGCACCTAAACAAAGCTGGTAGCCAAGCCCTTCGGTGTGTAGGTATCCTGAGTCTCCAGATGATCTGGCTGTTTGACTGCATGAGTGCACTTTTTCTGAGAGATGTTCATGGTACTAGTGTAGGTCAGAGCTGAAGGTAGATGAGGCATCATGCTTAGGTCTCAGGGTGCAAGTAGGAGCATTTCAGGGGCAAAATACATTTAACCAGATCCCAAATGGTCAAGGATTGAGGGGAGTCTTTCCTCCCTCTCTGTGGATGAATCTCAGGAGTTGTAGAGGGGATGACTGCATCTGTGCTTAGTGAGTTTTTGACAGGGTTTGTTGCACTGGGTGTATGATGCTGGACAAAAGGTTCTCTTTGGGACTGGAACAAGGTTGTCAGTTCTACCCTGTAAGTACACAATGCTGTCTTTGGGGAAGAGGGTCATGAATGAACCTGAAGGACAAAATGCGCTAATTAATTGAAGTATAGGGATGCAGATAGTTTCTGCTTGGTATATGAAATGTTCTTTGTCATGATATGTAAAATGTATGACCGTGAGTTCCATCTTTAAGCTTAGCCTATACTCTTCTTATATCCAAACGTGTTCTGGTAAACCCAACAGTCCTGTAAAATTTGGGTGTGTATCAACATCCTTTTCATGCTTTCTTGTCAATGTACTTTTAGTTTCTGTTTTCAGGAGGTCTCCCACTGATCAACCTGGAGAAAAGTCAAGGGTCTGTTTTCTTTTGAGTAGGGGAAAGTAGAAATAAAGCCCAGATTTTAAAAGGCCAGTATGAGTTTTCACTATCCTAATCTAGCCTATACTTGTAAAAGCCAGCAATCTCCCTGTCCTTAAATGTATTATTTTGCCCGTATTTTGTGTAAGATCTCCCAGGTTATTCAGATAGGACATTTTGGTGACATGGCCAGTCACTGCATGACGTACGAGGTTCTGGTGCCAACATGTTCTTTGTAAGTGGAGCTAAACTGAAAGTTGGTCTAGTAAGTAGACACAAACCTTTAATTGGACCCTGTATGAGTCTGAAATGACCAGGAAACAGTATACTTTGGCAATGAATTAAGTAGCTTCAGTTTCAGTTTATCCTGGATCGCACTCACATTGCGTGTGACCCATCCAGTTGGGAAAAATCAAAATGTCTGTGTAAAAAGAAGTCCAAAGAAAGTTGTCAAATTATTGCTGAATTTTGTTGGTGATCAACATAAATTTACAGATGCAGAAACAGATAAATTATTCAAACATGGAGTGGGGAAGGATAGGAGGGAGTAAGGAGGAGGTAGGTCCACATATCAATCCATGAAACAAACAGCTGATTTGATAAAATATCTTAACTGTATTGAAAAAATGGGCATAATTTTTTACATGATATGCAGCAGTAAATTGAAAGCATCAAGGACCAGAAGTTTAGACTTGGAGATTCAAACAAAAGATGATGTTAGCTAAAGACATTTAAAATGGGATGAAATCTCAGAAGTAGCATACGTGTGCTTTATGCTTTAAACGTATGCCCATGATTGGGCAAGCCTAGAGGAAACTGAACGTAGTTTCTGTGCTTTAAAAGCTGGGTAATTTACTCACCCCCCACCTCCCTTTTTTTTTTTTTTTTCTTTTCTTTTTAATCCTTTAATGACTTTAGGTCATTATTACATGAGAGTGGTGTTGTGGTGTAAAGACTTGTAGATAGGTTTGAAACATTGCCTTGCTTCTCTTAGCTTCCTTTGAAAATCTCAGGCTGCAGAGCATCCCATGGAAGAGTGGAAGCTGGTTTAGGTATTTAAGTTCCTATAGCCCCATCTTTCCATGAAGAAAGAGATGTATTTTTTGTTAAACTTTCAGTGATTGGACAACCTCTATTTGTGGATGTGTAAGTGATGGCTTCAAGGATGGTTTTTGTTGCCTTGTTTCTCACTGTGTGAACGCTGCGTATAAAGTCTTCCTTGGAAAAGGGACAAAGCTTCTTGTGACACCGAGTAAGAAACATATGTATTTGCCTCATTTATTGTGGATATAGATTTGAACGGCAGAGGGGCTTTTAGCACCATGACTTGGTAATAGAAGGACTTGGCTAGTTGAAATGCATAGTACTGATTGAAATTACTGTAATTGTTCTTGGATTGTCTGCCCATCTGGCATATAGTGGAAAAAAAACCCACCTGTAGATGGAAAACCGGGCCAACTGGCAGTTGGACTTCATCTGACCCTAGACCATGTTCATGTTGTTGTTCCCCTCCCTTTTTGCCATTCCAGCACAATAAGGTTTTGGGGCAGGGATCACACCTGCAAATGGCTTTGCAGGACCTGTTGTGCCAGGTATAACTGAAAAATCAACAGAGTAATTTTTCTTCTAATGAGGACCTTAAGCAGCTTCAATACTAAAGGGTTCATTTGCATAGTTTCATTTAATGTAGACAGCGTAAGCCATCAGAGGAGTCTCTGAAATGGCAAACTTCCATAAAATCCCCACACAAGTGAGCGATCACTGCTGAAAGATGATGTTGTGCTTAGAAAGGTTGGAGGACTTCTGCTATTTAGTGAATACAATGCTCCTGGCTACTGATAGTCCATCAATGAGCAGGAACAGAGGCGTATGTGGTAGAGATGTGTGTGGTTTTTGTAAGTGGATGTGTCACAGTGTGACTTCAGCATACAACCAGAAAGTTGCCTTTGGAAGCGGGACACAACTGACCGTGCATCCTGGTAGGTATAAACCCAGCCTCAAGGAGTAAAGATAGGAAAGTCACATCCCCTACTCTGATAAATCCTGCTGAGCTGTAATGGAAACTGATTTGCACAGGGATGGCGTGCATGCGTGTGTGCATGTGTGTGTTTGTGCATGCGTCTGTGTGTGAGAGAGAGAGAGAGGCGGGGGGAGGCGTGGAGAAAGAGATAGCAGACAGAACCAAGACAAATATTTTGAAGGTGTGCCTGGTGTGTAGGAGGGTCCTTTTCATGCTGATCTATGGCTGGAAGGAGAGTTGTGATCAGAAATCTGTGGTCACAAACTAGCAAAACTACAATGGAGGGAGACTGGTTCAACCTGTGGAGCTATCGTTCTGATTTCTCTGGTAGCAGATTCAACAAGGCCGCGAATTTATTCCTTCAGCTTAGCAGCTGAAGTAACCCGAAGTTTAGTTCAAGTCCAGGTTGGCAGATGTCCAGAAAACTCTCCAGCTCAGGGGACACAAACAGAATGTCCTTGGTGCTGGCAACAGCTCAGGTTGTTTGGGTGACCAGGGAACAGGTGTCCAGAAGTGACACGCTTCTCCATAGGACACAGGGTGGGAACCCTGGTGTTGCTTGTTCTCTTGCAGATCCCTCCTTGCCAAGGCTAGAGTAATTCCTGGCTTCAAAAGCCTGGTGTTGATGGGAGGGAGCTGATCTCCCAAGGACTAGTGGCAGAGTAACTGGCATGAGAGCTGATGGTTTTTGCTGGGGTGTGAAGGACTGTGTGAACACAGGGAACTACAAACTGACACTGGGGAGTGGGACACGTCTGGTTGTGAAGCCCAGTGAGTACAACTGCTGCCCAGCTGGGGGTATTTCTTGTGCTCTGTTATCCCAGTCCTCCCTTTCCACCTCCCTGATCGCTTTACCTCTATCTGATCACATCAGGTTTCCTCCTGACCCAGTGGGCAGCAGATTTTCCAACACCTCTCTTCTTGGGATTGCATCTCTTCAGCTGTGGGGTTACCTGCAGCCTGCTCTCCTCCAGGAGAGGCTTTGGCTCAGGGAAGAAGCGGCAGTCCTCACAAATGGGGTTTGTACCCGTAGGTGCAATGGTGATCGTGCCAGCTTGGTCCAAAATGACCCTTCGTGCTCTCAGTTTGCCTGGGAGGGACAAAGTGGCCACACACCTGCTCCCAGATGTCCCAGCTGTCTTGCGGGCAAATAGTTCTTATATCTGAGCCACATTACAGATGGGAAGGAGAACATGGGCACAATTTCATTTAAGGCAGAGAATGTAAGCCATCAGGGGAGTCTCTGACATAGTGGACATGCACAAAAACTCCCACTTGGATGAGCAACTTTACCTGAAAATAGATTCAGGAACAGATTGTTCTGTGTGAACACAGAACATGTTCTGTGTAGCAGCTCTTTGAACGTGATGCATCAGAGAGCTTTGCAATAGCTTTTTGCACAAGGTCATTTCCAGGGCTGACAGGGACATTTTTGTAATGAAATGTGTCAGAGTGTGAGTGTTGCAGGCAAAGTCACTTTTGGAAAGGGAACGGTGCTTTCGGTCATACCAGGTAAGCAGGAGCTTGTCCTGGAAAATGGAATTGTTTCTTTTTTGTCTCACTCTTAGTTGTTTTGAGGGGAACAATTTTGAGAACTGCAGTTTTGGGACACCTGCAACTCTCCAGGTGTCTCTTGGACTTGGTTTTCCTGCATGTCCCATTGCCTTGTGCTCCTGTGTGGTCTGTTACGGTGTCAAAGCTTCTTTACATGCCTGTTCCTGTTCCTCCCTTCACCCTGAGCAGAGATGGATGTGTGTGTCAGAGAGAACTGACAGTCCAGAGAACTTTGGAGAACTGGTGCCATCCATAACAACGCTGTTCCCATGGTCCTTTGGCTCTCCGATGCCACTGTATCCCAGTGGGGTTTGTGTTGCAGTGGGAAGCAGTGTGTGAGCAAAGGTGCTTATCACAAAGGCACCTTTGGGCGTGGGACAAGGCTCCTTGTGATGGCCACTAAGTACTTGCTGACCAAGGCACAAGTGCCTGATGCTCTTAAATCCGTCTGAGCTCCAGGGAACATGCTCCAGCAGACTGGTTTTCTTGCACCTTGGTGGAGATTTCCCATTTGAATAGCAACCCAGGGGAGACCCTGGAGGCACTGTGGGGACAGCAGGAGGAGGAGGTTTGAGGGGTGTCCCATTTTTCTCTCCCGAACCATGACATTATTACACACAGACGGACAGTCAACCTCCCCTCCTGCCCTGAGATCGTCCTGCCTCATGTTGCTCTTCTGCTGCCCCTCTCCTAGCCTTGGCATGGCTGGGAAAAACCTTGTGGAGAGGTGTCACTTCTGCCATGGCTTGCTGGGCTTTTTGTCATGGAAGGAAATGCTGTGGGATTATGGCTCTGGCTTCAACAAGCTGATCTTTGGCTCTGGGACCAGACTCTCCATCCAACCCAGTGAGTGTGCAGCTTTCCTCTGTCCTTTGTCAAAAGTCCTTGAGTGCCCACAGGAGTGCCTTGTAGATGTACCTGTTCTATCTAGGTCGCTTTTCATAGGGGAAGGAGAACATAGGCACTCTTTCATTTAAGGCAGATGATGAAGAGGAGTCTCTGAGATGGTGAACTTGCATGAAATCCCCACTCGTGTGTCCCAGGGCAGAAGCATCATTCTATCAAAACAGGGTTTGTACCCACAGGTCAATTGGTGCTCTTGACCCTCCAGACAGTTCGTGGGGGGTCTTCACCTCACGATGTAGCTGACTCCTAGTGACATTCAGCCATGTCTAGCTGGGCTGTGGATGCCCAGCTTTGCCAAGGGGTGGGGAAGGTTTATGTTGAGAGAGGAAATGCTGTGTGACCATGGGAGCTGGTTCATATAACCTTAACTTTGCCTCTGGAACGAGACTCACTGTTAGGCCACGTAAGTCCAACACTGCTCCTATGTTTTCTGTTTTCTGTGAGGCCTTTCTTGGGGTGGTTCAGAGCAGTAGCATGGCTGGGTGTTTGGTCACTCATGGGTGAGCACAGCCAGTGAGGGACTTTGCTTTAAAGGATTGTGCCAGCTTGGTCCTTCATGCCCCTTCGTGCTCTCAGTTTGTCTGGGATGGACAAAGTGGCCACACGCCTGCTCCCAGATATTCCAGCTGCCCCGTGGGGAAGCTGTCCTATGCCACTGCATCCCACTGGGGTTTGTGTTGCAGTGGGCAGCACTGTCACCCTTCTGCTGCCGCTGCAAGCCTCGGCATGGCTGGGCAAAGGCTTCGGGAGAGGTGCTGCTTCTGAATTGGCTTGCTGGGCTTTTTGTTATGGAAGGAAATGCTGTGTGATTCTGGCTCCAGCTATGGCAAGGTGACTTTTGGCTCCGGGACCAGACTGTCCGTCCAACCCAGTGAGTGTGCAGCTTTCCTCTGTGTCCTTTGTCAAAAGTGTGTGGGGTAATGTCTGCATGTTGCCATCTCACCTGACCACTATGTCCTAAGGCTGTGGTGTGACTTGGCAAGGAAAGCTTTGGCTAGTCAAAATGCATAGTAACAATTCAAATTCTACAATTGTGTTTGCATTGTAAAAAAAAAAAAAACCAACCCCACCTGTAGAGGGAAATCTGGATCGATAGGAAGGTGGACTTGATCAGGTACTCTGACCTTCAGCCATGTGTATGTTGTTATTCCCATCCCTTTTTGTCGCTGCAGCACAACAAGGCTTTGGGGTCATGTCTGCAAATGTCTCTGCAGGACCCATCACGCCAAGTTTAACTGTAAAGTCAATAGACTCATTTATTTTCTAATGAGAATTTTGAGCAGCTTCATTACCAAGGGTGCATTTGCTGAGTTCAACAAGTACAGTACTGAACCTGCATAACCACCCCTATACATGCTCATAGCCAGCAACGTGAGATTCTTTGATTTTTCTATGTTTGGAAATCTCCTTGTCCACACCCCTTGCCCAAAGCAGTGTCAACTCAAACAAGTTGCTCAGGACTTTGTCCCGTTGGATTTTGAACATCTCCAGGGACATCCCTTACAAACTAAGTGGGTGTGTGACTCTCTGGGCTAAGGTAGATTCTCATGGGTTTGCTGCAGAAGACCTTTATTAAAGCTGACATTATCAATCCTACCTAAGGTGAGGGGAAAAAAGAAAATTCTGTGTAGTCTTTAATCAGTAGCACCTAAACATGAAAATTTGCTGTGAATGGAGCGTTCACTCAGCTGGTGCCAGTGAAAACTGGCCAGGTTTGAGAAGGTTAGTGGATTGCACCCCCACCCTGTATTTTTCTTCAGAATACCAGTGTTAGGAGGCATTTGCATTTACTTAGGAAAACCCCGGACAAAATTGTCTTTGTCTTGGAGATGGAGAACGAGCTTTATATTTTGGCTTGGAAAGCAAAGATTTTTATTTTTTTTTTAGTAAGTTCTCCATCACAGTGTGAATTGTGGGTCAGTGAATAAGTTCATCTCTGGTAAAGGAACAAATTGGTCAGTAAAACTCCAGTAAGTGTTTAGGCCATTGTGTGGGAAAATGGTGAAGGCGGCATCTGAGGAATAGGGATTATTCCATTTTGTACTGAGAGAAACTTCCTTATAAAGGGAAGTTTGGAAAATGCATCTGAGCACTATTGAGGTGGTCAGTGACCCTGCAGAAACATATTTTCTTGGCTTTCTACCTGGGATTCAGTTTGTCTCAGCCCTTGTTCACAACAGGGTAATCATCATGCTGTGATGAAATCACTGAATGCTCTTCAGCAGCCAACTATCAGACAGTGAGGAAGGAAAGGAGGATTAGTGGGAAGAGCCTCGGGCTGCGAAAGCACCTGCAGTGGCTAATGGTAGGCACCATATTTTGGACACAACAACACAAGCTACATAAAGTGTTCCCGGCTAACTGAGGAGTAGGTTCTTCCTCTCTCTGATACCTGAGGTGACTGTAATCAAATCTAGTTACTGCTCTGTGGAATAACTAGAAATGTGGAAAAGGGCATTTGTCAAAGAGAAGCTAGCGGAGGTCTGTGGAAATCTGTGTGGGTATTTACAGCTTCTCTCAGAGGCAGATCCATGACTGAATGTATCCAAGGCCTCCAACACCCGCCGAGGTGGCTGAACAAAGAGGCCCATTTTGTAAAGATCTTCCTCACGGTGTTAGTACTGGAGGATGGGGAAAACTCACATGGGGGAGTGGAACCAAACTTCTCGTTGCCCCAGGTGAGCTGTCTCTTCTCTGAGTCAAGGTGGACTCAAAATAGACCATAGTGTACTCTAGCTTCAAAAATAACAGTGTAGTGGCCTTGTGGAGCAATTTGGGGTGGTTTGAGTATTCCCGGGACAGAAGTGTTAGGCTTTCTATTGAAGCAACAGCAAATGCATCCATCCCAGGGAAAGGAAGCAAGAGAACAGTGAAAGGAAGTAAGTGAAATACAAGAACAGAGATGTGAAAAAGTGTCTAATGGTCTTTAGTGAGTGGTGCCGGTTTGGATTTGTCACGGGTGGAGGTGGAAAGGGAATTGCCTTGTGGCTCTTCCTTGTGGTATTAATGAGACTGTAGTGTGGGGACGAAGACACAACGGACACGGAGGTAAGATATAATCATTGCAAGCGTGTATGCGGGAGATTGGGGGATTTCCTTGAGGAACGTTATTCGGGTGGGCTGGGGTGGATAGGGTAGGTTTTTGCTATGGCAAACAACACTGTGTCTAGGAATACCTACCAAGTTACCTTTGGACACGGAACCAGGCTCGTGGTAAAGCCAAGTAAGATTTCTGAGATTTGGGACATTGAGTTGTTCAGTGATTAAGCAGGCATAGGACTGTGGCTGAAGGAATTATTTATTTCACTACATGTGCTGAGGAAATGGCCAATAACATTGGTCAGATTATTCCAATCAGAATCTTGCACTGTCATGTTCTCAAGTCGTAATCCAGCATGTGTGCGTACCAGCACACCATTTTGCAAAGCACAGTGTCACAGTGTAATACTGGGGGTTATGGCCAACTTACATTTGGAGCTGGAACCAAACTCACGGTTTCTTCAGGTATGTCTGAATTCTCAGATGTGATCCCTCTTGGAAGTACTTCTTCCACTTTGCACCTTATTGTTCCTATTTCATCACTCCACAACACGTTAGCAATAGGACTATAAATTTGCAACCGGTATAAGAGATTTCCATGGCTGCACGTGTATTTTCCCCTCCCTATTCCTCATGATGAACTAGCCATAGCCGAAGTTTTACACATGCAAGATGATTTTTCTTGGAAAGCCAACAGGAAGTGGGCTCCTAGATGAAAAATCCGCGTGTAGAGGAGAAGCAAAGGGACATGCTGAAAGCCAGCACGGGCCAGCAAAATGCAGAGTGGTGAGACCAGTCTCAGAAAGCTGTAGCAGGTACAAAGGACTTTCTAGGATGTGAATGCTAGTTTTTCAGTGGAAAAATTCAGTCCACCAAACCCAAGGTTAATGTTTGCTAAGAGCGTAGCAAAAGGCAGTTCAGAAGCAGCCTCCTGCCATAAAATAGTAACACTGATCTCTTGGTTACTAGAGTATCTGCTGGATACTGTAGAACAGGAGAGGTGGTCTGCAGAGCAACGATGCAAACTCCACAAGCTGTGCAGCTTTCCGGTGAGAGAACACTTAAAAACTGGCAACTTCTGTGGGTGCATGCAATGCATTCTCCCACTGTGAGTGGTTTCACCCTTCCAACATTGTCTAAGCAAGCTCTGTGTGGTGGTTTTCCTTCCAGAAGCTTTAAAAAACTCCTGTTGGTGGTCGGAACTATCCTTCTTATTTCTCCAGCTATGTGAACTTTGCAAGTTAGGTAAATGCCTAACTATAGCTTAGGTACCCTCAGGTTTGAAAATACTGACAGAAAAATCTGTAGTCTATTTCTGCCCTTCATCTGGAATAAAATTGTGAAGAAGAAATTTTCTTCTTTCAAAAAGAAGAAAAAATAGCAAAGAAAAGTAAAAGTCTCTTCGAAGACTGCCAGAACATTTTTTTTTCCCATTGGAAGAGAGTGAAAGGAGTCTTAGATGTTACCTCTGCTTTCTCAGAACTTAGATCTCCTTTTCTCTTTGGGACAGAGAGCAAACTGAATCGCAGTCCTGGTTTTGTAGGAAGAGCGACAGAGAGGTGACAATGGTGCTTGGATTTTGCTTGCTCACTAGCTAATGAATTAACTATGATCTCATTCTCCATTTAACTTACAACTCTTCAGGGTCATCTTAAATGAAGGACTCTGGCCCTGACAGTAGCCAGTGAGTGAGGTTTTGATGCACTGTGCCCTGATACCCGTTGTTGTGTGAATGCATTTTCCCAGTTACGTATGACTTTGTTCACAGGGCTTCCAGCACACTAAGCCAGTTTTTACCATCCCCAACTAGGCAGTTGTGCAAACTGGGAGGATGGATTTGGACACTCTTGGCTAAATTAGCCCAGTTTGGCTCCAACTCGTTTCTTTTTGCAGTTTGTTGTGGGGGGTTAGTGGTGCGGGTTTTGTGGCTGTTGTTGTTGCAGTTTTTCCATTTACTAGCTTGGATGCAAACTTCTGTGAATGCACAGATGGCCTGAATTCAGGTTTTGATATTTGATATTTTTCGGGCTTTATTTCCTTTGTACAGCAAACGAACACCAAGGCATTTTAGCACTTAGGTCCAAAAAGGTCTGGTGCCAGTGAATGACTGTTATTCACACTTGAGTTTTTGTCTTACCCTACCCTCTGTGTTGCACTTCCCAAGGCAAGTGGCATCTCCTGTCCAAGGGGCTCGTCCCTCCCCTTGCAAAAACAGAGAAGAGGGATAACAGAGCATGCTGAGCCTTGCGGTTCTTGTTAGAATATGTAGCACTGTGTGAACAGCAACACACGAAAACTCCAGTTTGGGTCAGGGACGAAGCTACAGGTTCTGCCAAGTACGTTTTCTTCTCCTGCTTCTCCACTTTATGTTCCCTCCTCTTGCTGCATCTGCACTTTTAGCCAGCCTAAGGCCAAAAAGAGAAGCCAGAGGTGCAGCTGAAGGACACGGAGGATTTGTGTTTCCTTATCCTTGGCATGGCAGGGCAAAGGCTTGGGGAGAGGTGCTGCTTCCAAAGTGGCTTGCTGGGCTTTTTGTCATGGAAGGAAATGCTGTGTGATATTGGCTCCGGCTATGACAAGGTGACCTTTGGCTCCGGGACCAGACTGTCCATCCAACCCAGTGAGTGTGCAGTTTGACAGTAGTCTGACACAATCCTCTCTTGCATTCGGGGTGGTTTTATATTAGTCCTTTTGGTTTACCTTTGCACGCCTGAAGTGCCTTCTCTCCCATCACAGGCTCTGAGAAAGCCTTGCATGAGTTTTGGAAAAGTGTCTCCTGTGCCTTTCTGGGCACGTCTTTGTCAGCCACACTAACGGCTTCCTTGCATTGGGGAGATGAGAGCGTCTGCGGAATGGTGTTTGTTGCTCTGAGTGCCGGTGGGAACAGGTACAACTTTAGAGCTGGGACAGAGCTAAGTGTGAAGCCTTGTGAGTACAGACAAAGCTACATTTTAGACCTGCAGGGCAATGCAGAAATGGCCAAGGCAATAACGTCAGGCTGCAAATTTTGGGAAGCTTCCCTGTAAGCACCCACAACCCTGTGCTCTTCTCTCTGGGAATGGAAAAGCTGACAGCTGCTGTGGCAGGAGGCAGGGCAGGGCAGAAGGTTTGTCTTTGGGCAGGGCAGAAAGCTCTTTACAAAGGTGTGTAAGTGCTGTGTGAGAGAGAGAGAAATGCTTATGTCTCAACAGACATGTCCTGAGCAGTGCTGGCCGCTCCTGAAGGGGCTCAAAGGCAGCACCGCGACCTTTGTGGGCAAGCGAACTGTTGGAGGAAGAGCAGCTGTGTCTTAGCTTGCTGTGCAGGGAAGGGTGCTGTTGTAGCTCAGGAATTAGTGGTTTCCCTTGTTTTTCACCATTTTTCCCATACTCCACCAGGAAAGACAACAGTCAGCCTCTTCTGCAGGTGACGGTGTTTCTTTTCTGCCAGCTGTGGGGTTGTTGTTAAGCTGGCTGTGTCTGTGGCAATCTGCAGGGGCAGGTCTTGGCAAGCTCACCTTTGGGCATGGAAGCAGACTTTCTGTGAAACCCAGTAAGTAGCTCTGTGTTACCTGGCTTTCAGTGTGCCCCAGAGTTTTTGTTGTGAAGGGAAACACTGTGTGACTAATTATGTCAACCAAGTTACCTTTGGAGGTGGAACGCGCCTAAGAATAAATCCAAGTAAGTTTTAAAGCCTTTTCCTGCTCCACTTGGTGGAACAGTTTTGTAGTCTGAGCTAGCATAATCAAAACAGAGGGAGACTGGTTCAAGTCGTGGGGCTTTTCACTCTGCTTTCTTTGGTAGCAGCAGAGACCAAAGACCTGGCTCAGGGACCAGACTGTCCATCCAACCCAGTGAGTGTGTAGATTTCCTGTGTCTCCTTTGCCCAAAGTCCTTGAACGTCCATCATAGTCCCCTCTTAGACATACTTGCTGTATCTGAGCCACATTACAGATGGGAACGAGAACATGGGCACGATTTCATTTAAGGCAGAGAATGTAAGCCATCAGGGGAGTCTCTGACATAGTGGACATGCACAAAAACTCCCACTTGGATGAGCAACTTTACCTGAAAATAGATTCAGGAACAGATTTCCCCATGTTCTGTGTGGCAGCTCTGTCTTTGACCCTGAGGCATCAGAGAGCTTTGCAATAGCTTTTTGCACAAGGTCATTTCTAGGGCTGACAGGGACATTTTTGTAATGAAATGTGTCAGAATGTGCATGGTGCAGAGGAAGCCACATTTGGAAAGTGAACTGTGCTTTCAGTTGGAGCCCGTGGGTAGCCAAGTGCACTGGAAACTGGAATGGATTCATTTTTCCCTCTTACTTCTCTCTTAGCTGTGAAAAGGTTAGGAACTAAACAGTGAAACACAGGTGTTCCTTGTCTTCTTCCAGACACCTCCATGTCAAGGTTCCGGTTATTCTGTCTTTAAACAGTTGCTCATACAGCATTGAGGTGTGCACACTTCAGTGGTCACTGACCGGTTGCCTCACAGCAGCCTTTGAAACCCACAGACACCCAAACCTGATGGATTCTGTGGGTTCCCTGTACATAAAGAGGTTTTTCAGATGCTTGGTCTCCCTGGTTCTGGGCAAGTGCTACCATGGGTAGGAGTTGTCACTCGTGGGTCTTGAAAAGTAGGAAAGGCAAAGGGAAACACTTTTCTGAAACGTGCAAGTGAGCCGGGGAATAGTTTTTCCTTGTTCCAGGGAATGACACTGGACTCGAGCCTGTTGTGTCAGGGAGCTTTGCTGAGGCTGGATGCTGGTGCTTTCTGTCTGAGATCATGTGCAGGGCTGACAGAGACATTTTTGTAATGACATGGGTCAGAGTGTGAGTGTTGCAGACAAAGTCACTTTTGGAAAGGGAACGGTGCTTTCGGTCATACCAGGTAAGCAGGAGCTTGTCCTGGAAAATGGAATTGTTTCTTTTTTGTCTCACTCTTAGTTGTTTTGAGGGGAACAATTTTGAGAACTGCAGTTTTGGGACACCTGCAACTCTCCAGGTGTCTCTTGGACTTGGTTTTCCTGCATGTCCCATTGCCTTGTGCTCCTGTGTGGTCTGTTACGGTGTCAAAGCTTCTTTACATGCCTGTTCCTGTTCCTCCCTTCACCCTGAGCAGAGATGGATGTGTGTGTCAGAGAGAACTGACAGTCCAGAGAACTTTGGAGAACTGGTGCCATCCATAACAACGCTGTTCCCATGGTCCTTTGGCTCTCCGATGCCACTGTATCCCAGTGGGGTTTGTGTTGCAGTGGGAAGCAGTGTGTGAGCAAAGGTGCTTATCACAAAGGCACCTTTGGGCGTGGGACAAGGCTCCTTGTGATGGCCACTAAGTACTTGCTGACCAAGGCACAAGTGCCTGATGCTCTTAAATCCGTCTGAGCTCCAGGGAACATGCTCCAGCAGACTGGTTTTCTTGCACCTTGGTGGAGATTTCCCATTTGAATAGCAACCCAGGGGAGACCCTGGAGGCACTGTGGGGACAGCAGGAGGAGGAGGTTTGAGGGGTGTCCCATTTTTCTCTCCCGAACCATGACATTATTACACACAGACGGACAGTCAACCTCCCCTCCTGCCCTGAGATCGTCCTGCCTCATGTTGCTCTTCTGCTGCCCCTCTCCTAGCCTTGGCATGGCTGGGAAAAACCTTGTGGAGAGGTGTCACTTCTGCCATGGCTTGCTGGGCTTTTTGTCATGGAAGGAAATGCTGTGGGATTATGGCTCTGGCTTCAACAAGCTGATCTTTGGCTCTGGGACCAGACTCTCCATCCAACCCAGTGAGTGTGCAGCTTTCCTCTGTCCTTTGTCAAAAGTCCTTGAGTGCCCACAGGAGTGCCTTGTAGATGTACCTGTTCTATCTAGGTCGCTTTTCATAGGGGAAGGAGAACATAGGCACTCTTTCATTTAAGGCAGATGATGAAGAGGAGTCTCTGAGATGGTGAACTTGCATGAAATCCCCACTCGTGTGTCCCAGGGCAGAAGCATCATTCTATCAAAACAGGGTTTGTACCCACAGGTCAATTGGTGCTCTTGACCCTCCAGACAGTTCGTGGGGGGTCTTCACCTCACGATGTAGCTGACTCCTAGTGACATTCAGCCATGTCTAGCTGGGCTGTGGATGCCCAGCTTTGCCAAGGGGTGGGGAAGGTTTATGTTGAGAGAGGAAATGCTGTGTGACCATGGGAGCTGGTTCATATAACCTTAACTTTGCCTCTGGAACGAGACTCACTGTTAGGCCACGTAAGTCCAACACTGCTCCTATGTTTTCTGTTTTCTGTGAGGCCTTTCTTGGGGTGGTTCAGAGCAGTAGCATGGCTGGGTGTTTGGTCACTCATGGGTGAGCACAGCCAGTGAGGGACTTTGCTTTAAAGGATTGTGCCAGCTTGGTCCTTCATGCCCCTTCGTGCTCTCAGTTTGTCTGGGATGGACAAAGTGGCCACACGCCTGCTCCCAGATATTCCAGCTGCCCCGTGGGGAAGCTGTCCTATGCCACTGCATCCCACTGGGGTTTGTGTTGCAGTGGGCAGCACTGTCACCCTTCTGCTGCCGCTGCAAGCCTCGGCATGGCTGGGCAAAGGCTTCGGGAGAGGTGCTGCTTCTGAATTGGCTTGCTGGGCTTTTTGTTATGGAAGGAAATGCTGTGTGATTCTGGCTCCAGCTATGGCAAGGTGACTTTTGGCTCCGGGACCAGACTGTCCGTCCAACCCAGTGAGTGTGCAGCTTTCCTCTGTGTCCTTTGTCAAAAGTGTGTGGGGTAATGTCTGCATGTTGCCATCTCACCTGACCACTATGTCCTAAGGCTGTGGTGTGACTTGGCAAGGAAAGCTTTGGCTAGTCAAAATGCATAGTAACAATTCAAATTCTACAATTGTGTTTGCATTGTAAAAAAAAAAAAAACCAACCCCACCTGTAGAGGGAAATCTGGATCGATAGGAAGGTGGACTTGATCAGGTACTCTGACCTTCAGCCATGTGTATGTTGTTATTCCCATCCCTTTTTGTCGCTGCAGCACAACAAGGCTTTGGGGTCATGTCTGCAAATGTCTCTGCAGGACCCATCACGCCAAGTTTAACTGTAAAGTCAATAGACTCATTTATTTTCTAATGAGAATTTTGAGCAGCTTCATTACCAAGGGTGCATTTGCTGAGTTCAACAAGTACAGTACTGAACCTGCATAACCACCCCTATACATGCTCATAGCCAGCAACGTGAGATTCTTTGATTTTTCTATGTTTGGAAATCTCCTTGTCCACACCCCTTGCCCAAAGCAGTGTCAACTCAAACAAGTTGCTCAGGACTTTGTCCCGTTGGATTTTGAACATCTCCAGGGACATCCCTTACAAACTAAGTGGGTGTGTGACTCTCTGGGCTAAGGTAGATTCTCATGGGTTTGCTGCAGAAGACCTTTATTAAAGCTGACATTATCAATCCTACCTAAGGTGAGGGGAAAAAAGAAAATTCTGTGTAGTCTTTAATCAGTAGCACCTAAACATGAAAATTTGCTGTGAATGGAGCGTTCACTCAGCTGGTGCCAGTGAAAACTGGCCAGGTTTGAGAAGGTTAGTGGATTGCACCCCCACCCTGTATTTTTCTTCAGAATACCAGTGTTAGGAGGCATTTGCATTTACTTAGGAAAACCCCGGACAAAATTGTCTTTGTCTTGGAGATGGAGAACGAGCTTTATATTTTGGCTTGGAAAGCAAAGATTTTTATTTTTTTTTTAGTAAGTTCTCCATCACAGTGTGAATTGTGGGTCAGTGAATAAGTTCATCTCTGGTAAAGGAACAAATTGGTCAGTAAAACTCCAGTAAGTGTTTAGGCCATTGTGTGGGAAAATGGTGAAGGTGGCATCTGAGGAATAGGGATTATTCCATTTTGTACTGAGAGAAACTTCCTTATAAAGGGAAGTTTGGAAAATGCATCTGAGCACTATTGAGGTGGTCAGTGACCCTGCAGAAACATATTTTCTTGGCTTTCTACCTGGGATTCAGTTTGTCTCAGCCCTTGTTCACAACAGGGTAATCATCATGCTGTGATGAAATCACTGAATGCTCTTCAGCAGCCAACTATCAGACAGTGAGGAAGGAAAGGAGGATTAGTGGGAAGAGCCTCGGGCTGCGAAAGCACCTGCAGTGGCTAATGGTAGGCACCATATTTTGGACACAACAACACAAGCTACATAAAGTGTTCCCGGCTAACTGAGGAGTAGGTTCTTCCTCTCTCTGATACCTGAGGTGACTGTAATCAAATCTAGTTACTGCTCTGTGGAATAACTAGAAATGTGGAAAAGGGCATTTGTCAAAGAGAAGCTAGCGGAGGTCTGTGGAAATCTGTGTGGGTATTTACAGCTTCTCTCAGAGGCAGATCCATGACTGAATGTATCCAAGGCCTCCAACACCCGCCGAGGTGGCTGAACAAAGAGGCCCATTTTGTAAAGATCTTCCTCACGGTGTTAGTACTGGAGGATGGGGAAAACTCACATGGGGGAGTGGAACCAAACTTCTCGTTGCCCCAGGTGAGCTGTCTCTTCTCTGAGTCAAGGTGGACTCAAAATAGACCATAGTGTACTCTAGCTTCAAAAATAACAGTGTAGTGGCCTTGTGGAGCAATTTGGGGTGGTTTGAGTATTCCCGGGACAGAAGTGTTAGGCTTTCTATTGAAGCAACAGCAAATGCATCCATCCCAGGGAAAGGAAGCAAGAGAACAGTGAAAGGAAGTAAGTGAAATACAAGAACAGAGATGTGAAAAAGTGTCTAATGGTCTTTAGTGAGTGGTGCCGGTTTGGATTTGTCACGGGTGGAGGTGGAAAGGGAATTGCCTTGTGGCTCTTCCTTGTGGTATTAATGAGACTGTAGTGTGGGGACGAAGACACAACGGACACGGAGGTAAGATATAATCATTGCAAGCGTGTATGCGGGAGATTGGGGGATTTCCTTGAGGAACGTTATTCGGGTGGGCTGGGGTGGATAGGGTAGGTTTTTGCTATGGCAAACAACACTGTGTCTAGGAATACCTACCAAGTTACCTTTGGACACGGAACCAGGCTCGTGGTAAAGCCAAGTAAGATTTCTGAGATTTGGGACATTGAGTTGTTCAGTGATTAAGCAGGCATAGGACTGTGGCTGAAGGAATTATTTATTTCACTACATGTGCTGAGGAAATGGCCAATAACATTGGTCAGATTATTCCAATCAGAATCTTGCACTGTCATGTTCTCAAGTCGTAATCCAGCATGTGTGCGTACCAGCACACCATTTTGCAAAGCACAGTGTCACAGTGTAATACTGGGGGTTATGGCCAACTTACATTTGGAGCTGGAACCAAACTCACGGTTTCTCCAGGTACGTCTGAATTCTCAGATGTGATCCCTCTTGGAAGTACTTCTTCCACTTTGCACCTTATTGTTCCTATTTCATCACTCCACAACACGTTAGCAATAGGACTATAAATTTGCAACCGGTATAAGAGATTTCCATGGCTGCACGTGTATTTTCCCCTCCCTATTCCTCATGATGAACTAGCCATAGCCGAAGTTTTACACATGCAAGATGATTTTTCTTGGAAAGCCAACAGGAAGTGGGCTCCTAGATGAAAAATCCGCGTGTAGAGGAGAAGCAAAGGGACATGCTGAAAGCCAGCACGGGCCAGCAAAATGCAGAGTGGTGAGACCAGTCTCAGAAAGCTGTAGCAGGTACAAAGGACTTTCTAGGATGTGAATGCTAGTTTTTCAGTGGAAAAATTCAGTCCACCAAACCCAAGGTTAATGTTTGCTAAGAGCGTAGCAAAAGGCAGTTCAGAAGCAGCCTCCTGCCATAAAATAGTAACACTGATCTCTTGGTTACTAGAGTATCTGCTGGATACTGTAGAACAGGAGAGGTGGTCTGCAGAGCAACGATGCAAACTCCACAAGCTGTGCAGCTTTCCGGTGAGAGAACACTTAAAAACTGGCAACTTCTGTGGGTGCATGCAATGCATTCTCCCACTGTGAGTGGTTTCACCCTTCCAACATTGTCTAAGCAAGCTCTGTGTGGTGGTTTTCCTTCCAGAAGCTTTAAAAAACTCCTGTTGGTGGTCGGAACTATCCTTCTTATTTCTCCAGCTATGTGAACTTTGCAAGTTAGGTAAATGCCTAACTATAGCTTAGGTACCCTCAGGTTTGAAAATACTGACAGAAAAATCTGTAGTCTATTTCTGCCCTTCATCTGGAATAAAATTGTGAAGAAGAAATTTTCTTCTTTCAAAAAGAAGAAAAAATAGCAAAGAAAAGTAAAAGTCTCTTCGAAGACTGCCAGAACATTTTTTTTTCCCATTGGAAGAGAGTGAAAGGAGTCTTAGATGTTACCTCTGCTTTCTCAGAACTTAGATCTCCTTTTCTCTTTGGGACAGAGAGCAAACTGAATCGCAGTCCTGGTTTTGTAGGAAGAGCGACAGAGAGGTGACAATGGTGCTTGGATTTTGCTTGCTCACTAGCTAATGAATTAACTATGATCTCATTCTCCATTTAACTTACAACTCTTCAGGGTCATCTTAAATGAAGGACTCTGGCCCTGACAGTAGCCAGTGAGTGAGGTTTTGATGCACTGTGCCCTGATACCCGTTGTTGTGTGAATGCATTTTCCCAGTTACGTATGACTTTGTTCACAGGGCTTCCAGCACACTAAGCCAGTTTTTACCATCCCCAACTAGGCAGTTGTGCAAACTGGGAGGATGGATTTGGACACTCTTGGCTAAATTAGCCCAGTTTGGCTCCAACTCGTTTCTTTTTGCAGTTTGTTGTGGGGGGTTAGTGGTGCGGGTTTTGTGGCTGTTGTTGTTGCAGTTTTTCCATTTACTAGCTTGGATGCAAACTTCTGTGAATGCACAGATGGCCTGAATTCAGGTTTTGATATTTGATATTTTTCGGGCTTTATTTCCTTTGTACAGCAAACGAACACCAAGGCATTTTAGCACTTAGGTCCAAAAAGGTCTGGTGCCAGTGAATGACTGTTATTCACACTTGAGTTTTTGTCTTACCCTACCCTCTGTGTTGCACTTCCCAAGGCAAGTGGCATCTCCTGTCCAAGGGGCTCGTCCCTCCCCTTGCAAAAACAGAGAAGAGGGATAACAGAGCATGCTGAGCCTTGCGGTTCTTGTTAGAATATGTAGCACTGTGTGAACAGCAACACACGAAAACTCCAGTTTGGGTCAGGGACGAAGCTACAGGTTCTGCCAAGTACGTTTTCTTCTCCTGCTTCTCCACTTTATGTTCCCTCCTCTTGCTGCATCTGCACTTTTAGCCAGCCTAAGGCCAAAAAGAGAAGCCAGAGGTGCAGCTGAAGGACACGGAGGATTTGTGTTTCCTTATCCTTGGCATGGCAGGGCAAAGGCTTGGGGAGAGGTGCTGCTTCCAAAGTGGCTTGCTGGGCTTTTTGTCATGGAAGGAAATGCTGTGTGATATTGGCTCCGGCTATGACAAGGTGACCTTTGGCTCCGGGACCAGACTGTCCATCCAACCCAGTGAGTGTGCAGTTTGACAGTAGTCTGACACAATCCTCTCTTGCATTCGGGGTGGTTTTATATTAGTCCTTTTGGTTTACCTTTGCACGCCTGAAGTGCCTTCTCTCCCATCACAGGCTCTGAGAAAGCCTTGCATGAGTTTTGGAAAAGTGTCTCCTGTGCCTTTCTGGGCACGTCTTTGTCAGCCACACTAACGGCTTCCTTGCATTGGGGAGATGAGAGCGTCTGCGGAATGGTGTTTGTTGCTCTGAGTGCCGGTGGGAACAGGTACAACTTTAGAGCTGGGACAGAGCTAAGTGTGAAGCCTTGTGAGTACAGACAAAGCTACATTTTAGACCTGCAGGGCAATGCAGAAATGGCCAAGGCAATAATGTCAGGCTGCAAATTTTGGGAAGCTTCCCTGTAAGCACCCACAACCCTGTGCTCTCTCTCTGGGAATGGAAAAGCTGACAGCTGCTGTGGCAGGAGGCAGGGCAGGGCAGAAGGTTTGTCTTTGGGCAGGGCAGAAAGCTCTTTACAAAGGTGTGTAAGTGCTGTGTGAGAGAGAGAGAAATGCTTATGTCTCAACAGACATGTCCTGAGCAGTGCTGGCCGCTCCTGAAGGGGCTCAAAGGCAGCACCGCGACCTTTGTGGGCAAGCGAACTGTTGGAGGAAGAGCAGCTGTGTCTTAGCTTGCTGTGCAGGGAAGGGTGCTGTTGTAGCTCAGGAATTAGTGGTTTCCCTTGTTTTTCACCATTTTTCCCATACTCCACCAGGAAAGACAACAGTCAGCCTCTTCTGCAGGTGACGGTGTTTCTTTTCTGCCAGCTGTGGGGTTGTTGTAAAGCTGGCTGTGTCTGTGGCAATCTGCAGGGGCAGGTCTTGGCAAGCTCACCTTTGGGCATGGAAGCAGACTTTCTGTGAAACCCAGTAAGTAGCTCTGTGTTACCTGGCTTTCAGTGTGCCCCAGAGTTTTTGTTGTGAAGGGAAACACTGTGTGACTAATTATGTCAACCAAGTTACCTTTGGAGGTGGAACGCGCCTAAGAATAAATCCAAGTAAGTTTTAAAGCCTTTTCCTGCTCCACTTGGTGGAACAGTTTTGTAGTCTGAGCTAGCATAATCAAAACAGAGGGAGACTGGTTCAAGTCGTGGGGCTTTTCACTCTGCTTTCTTTGGTAGCAGCAGAGACCAAAGACCTGGCTCAGGGACCAGACTGTCCATCCAACCCAGTGAGTGTGTAGATTTCCTGTGTCTCCTTTGCCCAAAGTCCTTGAACGTCCACCATAGTCCCCTCTTAGACATACTTGCTGTATCTGAGCCACATTACAGATGGGAACGAGAACATGGGCACGATTTCATTTAAGGCAGAGAATGTAAGCCATCAGGGGAGTCTCTGACATAGTGGACATGCACAAAAACTCCCACTTGGATGAGCAACTTTACCTGAAACTAGCTTCCGGAACAGATTTCCCCATGTTCTGTGTGGCAGCTCTGTCTTTGACCCTGAGGCATCAGAGAGCTTTGCAATAGCTTTTTGCACAAGGTCATTTCTAGGGCTGACAGGGACATTTTTGTAATGAAATGTGTCAGAATGTGCATGGTGCAGAGGAAGCCACATTTGGAAAGTGAACTGTGCTTTCAGTTGGAGCCCGTGGGTAGCCAAGTGCACTGGAAACTGGAATGGATTCATTTTTCCCTCTTACTTCTCTCTTAGCTGTGAAAAGGTTAGGAACTAAACAGTGAAACACAGGTGTTCCTTGTCTTCTTCCAGACACCTCCATGTCAAGGTTCCGGTTATTCTGTCTTTAAACAGTTGCTCATACAGCATTGAGGTGTGCACACTTCAGTGGTCACTGACCGGTTGCCTCACAGCAGCCTTTGAAACCCACAGACACCCAAACCTGATGGATTCTGTGGGTTCCCTGTACATAAAGAGGTTTTTCAGATGCTTGGTCTCCCTGGTTCTGGGCAAGTGCTACCATGGGTAGGAGTTGTCACTCGTGGGTCTTGAAAAGTAGGAAAGGCAAAGGGAAACACTTTTCTGAAACGTGCAAGTGAGCCGGGGAATAGTTTTTCCTTGTTCCAGGGAATGACACTGGACTCGAGCCTGTTGTGTCAGGGAGCTTTGCTGAGGCTGGATGCTGGTGCTTTCTGTCTGAGATCATGTGCAGGGCTGACAGAGACATTTTTGTAATGACATGGGTCAGAGTGTGAGTGTTGCAGACAAAGTCACTTTTGGAAAGGGAACGGTGCTTTCGGTCATACCAGGTAAGCAGGAGCTTGTCCTGGAAAATGGAATTGTTTCTTTTTTGTCTCACTCTTAGTTGTTTTGAGGGGAACAATTTTGAGAACTGCAGTTTTGGGACACCTGCAACTCTCCAGGTGTCTCTTGGACTTGGTTTTCCTGCATGTCCCATTGCCTTGTGCTCCTGTGTGGTCTGTTACGGTGTCAAAGCTTCTTTACATGCCTGTTCCTGTTCCTCCCTTCACCCTGAGCAGAGATGGATGTGTGTGTCAGAGAGAACTGACAGTCCAGAGAACTTTGGAGAACTGGTGCCATCCATAACAACGCTGTTCCCATGGTCCTTTGGCTCTCCGATGCCACTGTATCCCAGTGGGGTTTGTGTTGCAGTGGGAAGCAGTGTGTGAGCAAAGGTGCTTATCACAAAGGCACCTTTGGGCGTGGGACAAGGCTCCTTGTGATGGCCACTAAGTACTTGCTGACCAAGGCACAAGTGCCTGATGCTCTTAAATCCGTCTGAGCTCCAGGGAACATGCTCCAGCAGACTGGTTTTCTTGCACCTTGGTGGAGATTTCCCATTTGAATAGCAACCCAGGGGAGACCCTGGAGGCACTGTGGGGACAGCAGGAGGAGGAGGTTTGAGGGGTGTCCCATTTTTCTCTCCCGAACCATGACATTATTACACACAGACGGACAGTCAACCTCCCCTCCTGCCCTGGGATCCTCCTGCCTCATGTTGCTCTTCTGCTGCCCCTCTCCTAGCCTTGGCATGGCTGGGAAAAACCTTGTGGAGAGGTGTCACTTCTGCCATGGCTTGCTGGGCTTTTTGTCATGGAAGGAAATGCTGTGGGATTATGGCTCTGGCTTCAACAAGTTGACCTTTGGCTCTGGGACCAGACTCTCCATCCAACCCAGTGAGTGTGCAGCTTTCCTCTGTCCTTTGTCAAAAGTCCTTGAGTGCCCACAGGAGTGCCTTGTAGATGTACCTGTTCTATCTAGGTCGCTTTTCATAGGGGAAGGAGAACATAGGCACTCTTTCATTTAAGGCAGATGATGAAGAGGAGTCTCTGAGATGGTGAACTTGCATGAAATCCCCACTCGTGTGTCCCAGGGCAGAAGCAGCAGTCCCTCAAAACAGGGTTTGTACCCACAGGTCAATTGTTGCTCTTGATCCCCCAGACAGATCGTTGGGGGTCTTCACTTTAGGATGTAGCTGACACCTAGTGACATTCAGCCATGTCTAGTTGGGCTGTGGATGCCCAGCTTTGCCAAGGGGTGGGGAAGGTTTTTGTTGAGAGAGGAAATGCTGTGTGACCATGGGAGCTGGTTCATATAACCTTAACTTTGGCTCTGGAACGAGACTCACTGTTAGGCCACGTAAGTCCAACACTGCTCCTATGTTTTCTGTTTTCTGTGAGGCCTTTCTTGGGGTGGTTCAGAGCAGTAGCATGGCTGGGTGTTTGGTCACTCATGGGTGAGCACAGCCAGTGAGGGACTTTGCTTTAAAGGATTGTGCCATCTTGGTCCTTCATGCCCCTTCGTGATTTCAGTTTGTCTGGGATGGACAAAGTGGCCACACGCCTGCTCCCAGATATTCCAGCTGCCCCGTGGGGAAGCTGTCCTATGCCACTGCATCCCACTGGGGTTTGTGTTGCAGTGGGCAGCACTGTCACCCTTCTGCTGCCACTGCAAGCCTCGGCATGGCTGGGCAAAGGCTTGGGGAGAGGTGCTGCTTCTGAATTGGCTTGCTGGGCTTTTTGTTATGGAAGGAAATGCTGTGTGATTCTGGCTCCAGCTATGGCAAGGTGACTTTTGGCTCCGGGACCAGACTGTCCGTCCAACCCAGTGAGTGTGCAGCTTTCCTCTGTGTCCTTTGTCAAAAGTGACTGGGGTAATGTCTGCATGTTGCCATCTCACCTGACCACTATGTCCTAAGGCTGTGGTGTGACTTGGCAAGGAAAGCTTTGGCTAGTCAAAATGCATAGTACCGATTCAAATTCTACAATTGTGTTTGCATTGTAAAAAGAAAAAAAACCATATGTAGAGGGAAATCTGGATCGATAGGAAGGTGGACTTGATCAGGTACTCTGACCTTCAGCCATGTGTATGTTGTTATTCCCATCCCTTTTTGCCGCTGCAGCACAACAAGGCTTTGGGGTCATGTCTGCAAACGTCTCTGCAGGACCCATCACGCCAAGTTTAACTGTAAAGTCAATAGACTCATTTATTTTCTAATGAGAATTTTGAGCAGCTTCATTACCAAGGGTGCATTTGCTGAGTTCAACAAGTACAGTACCGAACCTGCATAACCACCCCTATACATGCTCATAGCCAGCAACGTGAGATTCTTTGATTTTTCCATGTTTGGAAATCTCCTTGTCCACACCCCTTGCCCAAAGCAGTGTCAACTCAAACAAGTTGCTCAGGACTTTGTCCAGTTGGATTTTGAACATCTCCAGGGACATCCCTTACAAACTAAGTGGGTGTGTGACTCTCTGGGCTAAGGTAGATTCTCACGGGTTTGCTGCAGAAGACCTTTATTAAAGCTGACATTATCAATCCTACCTAAGGTGAGGGGAAAAAAGAAAATTCTGTGTAGTCTTTAATCAGTAGCACCTAAACATGAAAATTTGCTGTGAATGGACAACCCAGTGAGTGTGTAGATTTCCTGTGTCTCCTTTGCCCAAAGTCCTTGAACGTCCACCATAGTCCCCTCTTAGACATACTTGCTGTATCTGAGCCACATTACAGATGGGAACGAGAACATGGGCACGATTTCATTTAAGGCAGAGAATGTAAGTCATCAGGGGAGTCTCTGACATAGTGGACATGCACAAAAACTCCCACTTGGATGAGCAACTTTACCTGAAATTAGCTTCCGGAACAGATTTCCCCATGTTCTGTGTGGCAGCTCTGTCTTTGACCCTGAGGCATCAGAGAGCTTTGCAATAGTTTTTTGCACAAGGTCATTACCAGGGCTGACAGGGACATTTTTGTAATTAAGTGTGTCAGAATGTGCATGGTGCAGAGGAAGCCACTTTTCGAGAGGGAACTGTGCTTTCAGTTGGAGTCCGTAGGTAGCCAATTGCACTGGAAATCGGAATGGATTATTTTTTCTCTTTTCCCTTATTGTTTAGTAGTGAAAAGCTTGGGAACTGAATGATGAAATTCTCCAGAACCCCCAAGGTGTTGTCTTAGGTGTATCCCCTTGCTTTGTCTTCCTCTGACATATTTTATAGTGCCTAGATTAATCTAAATGAGGGATTCTCCCTCCATTCTACACTTAGATGCGGTGGTGTGCTGCAGGCAATGACAATCCAGACCAATTTACAAACCTCCTTTTGTCTCTGTTTAAGCATCTGTGGAAGCTGCAGTGATGCTATGGGTTGACATACTCAAAATGGGTCTGGGATAGCTAGGTGCCTACATCTGCAACTTCTCAAAAATTCTTCACTATCTGCCTTCTGTTAAGTAGTGAATAGGCTTCTTGCATTCAAATTCAATGGTTGCAATCTGCAATTCTTTTCCTTCTCTTGATACCTCTGGTGTTTTAGATGCCTAAATATTTTAAACATCATTTTCCAAAGGCTCAAAAGCACTCCATTTCTTTGGAGACAATGTGTCTTCCTTAGTATCCTTGGTGCCACTTCTGCAGGCCTTGCTGCAGCCACTGCTGCCCATCTCTCTGGATAAACGCCTTACCAGTACTGACCCCTCACATTCCAGGGTCACCAACACGGTGGCTGCTGTCCCAGAGTCCAGCGAGTTACTGGGAAAGGGAGGAAGGGCTGCTAGCTTTGCTGCCTCCTAGATCCCTGTGCAGATGCTGGTGTAGGGAAGGAGATGTTTGGCAGGGGACCATTTTAACTGTGAGACCTGATGAGTGGCATGGCATATTTAAGATGAGCGTGACTGGTAGTCAACATCTGCAGTCCTGAGCTGGGCACTCACTTCTGTGGACCAACATGACTGAGAATGCTGAAGTGTTTGGAAATGTCGAAGGGCCTCAACTCCACCACAACACTCCAGGAGCCTATAAGGCACCTAAACAAAGCTGGTAGCCAAGCCCTTCGGTGTGTAGGTATCCTGAGTCTCCAGATGATCTGGCTGTTTGACTGCATGAGTGCACTTTTTCTGAGAGATGTTCATGGTACTAGTGTAGGTCAGAGCTGAAGGTAGATGAGGCATCATGCTTAGGTCTCAGGGTGCAAGTAGGAGCATTTCAGGGGCAAAATACATTTAACCAGATCCCAAATGGTCAAGGATTGAGGGGAGTCTTTCCTCCCTCTCTGTGGATGAATCTCAGGAGTTGTAGAGGGGACGACTGCATCTGTGCTTAGTGAGTTTTTGACAGGGTTTGTTGCACTGGGTGTATGATGCTGGACAAAAGGTTCTCTTTGGGACTGGAACAAGGTTGTCAGTTCTACCCTGTAAGTACACAATGCTGTCTTTGGGGAAGAGGGTCATGAATGAACCTGAAGGACAAAATGCGCTAATTAATTGAAGTATAGGGATGCAGATAGTTTCTGCTTGGTATATGAAATGTTCTTTGTCATGATATGTGAAATGTATGACCGTGAGTTCCATCTTTAAGCTTAGCCTATACTCTTCTTATATCCAAACGTGTTCTGGTAAACCCAACAGTCCTGTAAAATTTGGGTGTGTATCAACATCCTTTTCATGCTTTCTTGTCAATATACTTTTAGTTTCTGTTTTCAGGAGGTCTCCCACTGATCAACCTGGAGAAAAGTCAAGGGTCTGTTTTCTTTTGAGTAGGGGAAAGTAGAAATAAAGCCCAGATTTTAAAAGGCCAGTATGAGTTTTCACTATCCTAATCTAGCCTATACTTGTAAAAGCCAGCAATCTCCCTGTCCTTAAATGTATTATTTTGCCCGTATTTTGTGTAAGATCTCCCAGGTTATTCAAATAGGACATTTTGGTGACATGGCCAGTCACTGCATGACGTACGAGGTTCTGGTGCCAACATGTTCTTTGTAAGTGGAGCTAAACTGAAAGTTGGTCTAGTAAGTAGACACAAACCTTTAATTGGACCCTGTATGAGTCTGAAATGACCAGGAAACAGTATACTTTGGCAATGAATTAAGTAGCTTCAGTTTCAGTTTATCCTGGATCGCACTCACATTGCATGTGACCCATCCAGTTGGGAAAAATCAAAATGTCTGTGTAAAAAGAAGTCCAAAGAAAGTTGTCAAATTATTGCTGAATTTTGTTGGTGATCAACATAAATTTACAGATGCAGAAACAGATAAATTATTCAAACATGGAGTGGGGAAGGATAGGAGGGAGTAAGGAGGAGGTAGGTCCACATATCAATCCATGAAACAAACAGCTGATTTGATAAAATATCTTAACTGTATTGAAAAAATGGGCATAATTTTTTACATGATATGCAGCAGTAAATTGAAAGCATCAAGGACCAGAAGTTTAGACTTGGAGATTCAAACAAAAGATGACGTTAGCTAAAGACATTTAAAATGGGATGAAATCTCAGAAGTAGCATACGTGTGCTTTATGCTTTAAACGTATGCCCATGATTGGGCAAGCCTAGAGGAAACTGAACGTAGTTTCTGTGCTTTAAAAGCTGGGTAATTTACTCACCCCCCACCTCCCTTTTTTTTTTTTTTTTTCTTTTCTTTTTAATCCTTTAATGACTTTAGGTCATTATTACATGAGAGTGGTGTTGTGGTGTAAAGACTTGTAGATAGGTTTGAAACATTGCCTTGCTTCTCTTAGCTTCCTTTGAAAATCTCAGGCTGCAGAGCATCCCATGGAAGAGTGGAAGCTGGTTTAGGTATTTAAGTTCCTATAGCCCCATCTTTCCATGAAGAAAGAGATGTATTTTTTGTTAAACTTTCAGTGATTGGACAACCTCTATTTGTGGATGTGTAAGTGATGGCTTCAAGGATGGTTTTTGTTGCCTTGTTTCTCACTGTGTGAACGCTGCGTATAAAGTCTTCCTTGGAAAAGGGACAAAGCTTCTTGTGACACCGAGTAAGAAACATATGTATTTGCCTCATTTATTGTGGATATAGATTTGAACGGCAGAGGGGCTTTTAGCACCATGACTTGGTAATAGAAGGACTTGGCTAGTTGAAATGCATAGTACTGATTGAAATTACTGTAATTGTTCTTGGATTGTCTGCCCATCTGGCATATAGTGGAAAAAAAACCCACCTGTAGATGGAAAACCGGGCCAACTGGCAGTTGGACTTCATCTGACCCTAGACCATGTTCATGTTGTTGTTCCCCTCCCTTTTTGCCATTCCAGCACAATAAGGTTTTGGGGCAGGGATCACACCTGCAAATGGCTTTGCAGGACCTGTTGTGCCAGGTATAACTGAAAAATCAACAGAGTAATTTTTCTTCTAATGAGGACCTTAAGCAGCTTCAATACTAAAGGGTTCATTTGCATAGTTTCATTTAATGTAGACAGCGTAAGCCATCAGAGGAATCTCTGAAATGGCAAACTTCCATAAAATCCCCACACAAGTGAGCGATCACTGCTGAAAGATGATGTTGTGCTTAGAAAGGTTGGAGGACTTCTGCTATTTAGTGAATACAATGCTCCTGGCTACTGATAGTCCATCAATGAGCAGGAACAGAGGCGTATGTGGTAGAGATGTGTGTGGTTTTTGTAAGTGGATGTGTCACAGTGTGACTTCAGCATACAACCAGAAAGTTGCCTTTGGAAGCGGGACACAACTGACCGTGCATCCTGGTAGGTATAAACCCAGCCTCAAGGAGTAAAGATAGGAAAGTCACATCCCCTACTCTGATAAATCCTGCTGAGCTGTAATGGAAACTGATTTGCACAGGGATGGCGTGCATGCGTGTGTGCATGTGTGTGTTTGTGCATGCGTCTGTGTGTGAGAGAGAGAGAGAGGCGGGGGGAGGCGTGGAGAAAGAGATAGCAGACAGAACCAAGACAAATATTTTGAAGGTGTGCCTGGTGTGTAGGAGGGTCCTTTTCATGCTGATCTATGGCTGGAAGGAGAGTTGTGATCAGAAATCTGTGGTCACAAACTAGCAAAACTACAATGGAGGGAGACTGGTTCAACATGTGGAGCTATCGTTCTGATTTCTCTGGTAGCAGATTCAACAAGGCCGTGAATTTATTCCTTCAGCTTAGCAGCTGAAGTAACCCGAAGTTTAGTTCAAGTCCAGGTTGGCAGATGTCCAGAAAACTCTCCAGCTCAGGGGACACAAACAGAATGTCCTTGGTGCTGGCAACAGCTCAGGTTGTTTGGGTGACCAGGGAACAGGTGTCCAGAAGTGACACGCTTCTCCATAGGACACAGGGTGGGAACCCTGGTGTTGCTTGTTCTCTTGCAGATCCCTCCTTGCCAAGGCTAGAGTAATTCCTGGCTTCAAAAGCCTGGTGTTGATGGGAGGGAGCTGATCTCCCAAGGACTAGTGGCAGAATAACTGGCATGAGAGCTGATGGTTTTTGCTGGGGTGTGAAGGACTGTGTGAACACAGGGAACTACAAACTGACACTGGGGAGTGGGACACGTCTGGTTGTGAAGCCCAGTGAGTACAACAGTTGCCCAGCTGGGGGTATTTCTTGTGCTCTGTTATCCCAGTCCTCCCTTTCCACCTCCCTGATCGCTTTACCTCTATCTGATCACATCAGGTTTCCTCCTGACCCAGTGGGCAGCAGATTTTCCAACACCTCTCTTCTTGGGATTGCATCTCTTCAGCTGTGGGGTTACCTGCAGCCTGCTCTCCTCCAGGAGAGGCTTTGGCTCAGGGAAGAAGCGGCAGTCCTCACAAATGGGGTTTGTACCCGTAGGTGCAATGGTGATCGTGCCAGCTTGGTCCAAAATGACCCTTCGTGCTCTCAGTTTGCCTGGGAGGGACAAAGTGGCCACACACCTGCTCCCAGATGTCCCAGATGCCCTGTGGGCAAATAGTTCTTATATATGAGCCACATTACAGATGGGAAGGAGAACATGGGCACGATTTCATTTAAGGCAGAGAATGTAAGCCATCAGGGGAGTCTCTGACATAGTGGACATGCACAAAAACTCCCACTTGGATGAGCAACTTTACCTGAAAATAGATTCAGGAACAGATTGTTCTGTGTGAACACAGAACATGTTCTGTGTAGCAGCTCTTTGAACGTGATGCATCAGAGAGCTTTGCAATAGCTTTTTGCACAAGGTCATTTCCAGGGCTGACAGGGACATTTTTGTAATGAAATGTGTCAGAGTGTGAGTGTTGCAGGCAAAGTCACTTTTGGAAAGGGAACGGTGCTTTCGGTCATACCAGGTAAGCAGGAGTTTGTCCTGGAAAATGGAATTGCTTCATTTTTGTCTCACTCTTAGTTGTTTTGAGGGGAACAATTTTGAGAACTGCAGTTTTGGGACACCTGCAACTCTCCAGGTGTCTCTTGGACTTGGTTTTCCTGCATGTCCCATTGCCTTGTGCTCCTGTGTGGTCTGTTACGGTGTCAAAGCTTCTTTACATGCCTGTTCCTGTTCCTCCCTTCACCCTGAGCAGAGATGGATGTGTGTGTCAGAGAGAACTGACAGTCCAGAGAACTTTGGAGAACTGGTGCCATCCATAACAACGCTGTTCCCATGGTCCTTTGGCTCTCCGATGCCACTGTATCCCAGTGGGGTTTGTGTTGCAGTGGGAAGCAGTGTGTGAGCAAAGGTGCTTATCACAAAGGCACCTTTGGGCGTGGGACAAGGCTCCTTGTGATGGCCACTAAGTACTTGCTGACCAAGGCACAAGTGCCTGATGCTCTTAAATCTCTCTGAGCTCCAGGGAACATGCTCCAGCAGACTGGTTTGCTCTCACCTTGGTGGAGATTTTGCATTCAAACAGCAATCCAAGGGAGACCCTGGAGGCACTGTGGGGACAGGAGGAGGTGGAGAAGGTTTGAGGGGTGTCCCATTGTTCTGTCCCCAGCCCTGGCCTCATCCCACACAGACGGACAGTCAACCTCCCCTCCTGCCCTGGGATCCTCCTGCCTCATGTTGCTCTTCTGCTGCCCCTCTCCTAGCCTTGGCATGGCTGGGAAAAACCTTGTGGAGAGGTGTCACTTCTGCCATGGCTTGCTGGGCTTTTTGTCATGGAAGGAAATGCTGTGGGATTATGGCTCTGGCTTCAACAAGCTGATCTTTGGCTCTGGGACCAGACTCTCCATCCAACCCAGTGAGTGTGCAGCTTTCCTCTGTCCTTTGTCAAAAATCCTTGAGTGCCCACAGGAGTGCCTTGTAGATGTACCTGTTCTATCTAGGTCACTTTTCATAGGGGAAGGAGAACATAGGCACTCTTTCATTTAAGGCAGATGATGAAGAGGAGTCTCTGAGATGGTGAACTTGCATGAAATCCCCACTCGTGTGTCCCAGGGCAGAAGCATCATTCTATCAAAACAGGGTTTGTACCCACAGGTCAATTGGTGCTCTTGACCCTCCAGACAGTTCGTGGGGGGTCTTCACCTCACGATGTAGCTGTCACCTAGTGACATTTAGCCATGTCTAGCTGGGCTGTGGATGCCCAGCTTTGCCAAGGGGTGGGGAAGGTTTTTGTTGAGAGAGGAAATGCTGTGTGACCAGTGGAGCTGGTTCGTATAAAACTGTCTTTGCCTCTGGAACGAGACTCACTGTTAGGCCACGTAAGTCCAACGCTGCTCCTATGTTTTCTCTTTTCTGTGAGGCCTTTGGTGGGGTGGTTGAGAGCAGCAGCATGGCTGGGTGTTTGGTCACTCATGGGTGAGAACAGCTAGTGAGGGACTTTGCTTTAAAGGATTGTGCCAGCTTGGTCCTTCGTGATTTCAGTCTGTCTGGGATGGACAAAGTGGCCACACGCCTGCTCCCAGATGTCCCAGCTGCCCCGTGGGGAAGCTGTCCTATGCCACTGCATCCCACTGGGGTTTGTGTTGCAGTGGGCAGCACTGTCACCCTTCTGCTGCCGCTGCAAGCCTCGGCATGGCTGGGCAAAGGCTTGGGGAGAGGTGCTGCTTCTGAAATGGCTTGCTGGGCTTTTTGTTATGGAAGGAAATGCTGTGTGATTCTGGCTCCAGCTATGGCAAGGTGACTTTTGGCTCCGGGACCAGACTGTCCGTCCAACCCAGTGAGTGTGCAGCTTTCCTCTGTGTCCTTTGTCAAAAGTGTGTGGGGTAATGTCTGCATGTTGCCATCTCACCTGACCACTATGTCCTAAGGCTGTGTTGTGACTTGGCAAGGAAAGCTTTGGCTAGTCAAAATGCATAGTAACAATTCAAATTCTGTAATACTTTTTGCATTGTAAAAAAAAAAAAAAAACCAACCCCACCTGTAGAGGGAAATCTGGATCGATAGGAAGGTGGACTTGATCAGGTACTCTGACCTTCAGCCATGTGTATGTTGTTATTCCCATCCCTTTTTGCCGCTGCAGCACAACAAGGCTTTGGGGTCATGTCTGCAAACGTCTCTGCAGGACCCATCACGCCAAGTTTAACTGTAAAGTCAATAGACTCATTTTTTTTTCTAATGAGAATTTTGAGCAGCTTCATTACCAAGGGTGCATTTGCTGAGTTCAACAAGTACAGTACTGAACCTGCATAACCACCCCTATACATGCTCACAGCCAGCAACGTGAGATTCTTTGATTTTTCTATGTTTAGAGATCACGTCATCCAAACCGCTTGCCCAAAGCAGTGTCAACTCAAACAAGTTGCTCAGGACTTTGTCCAGTTGGATTTTGAACATCTCCAGGGACATCCCTTACAAACTAAGTGGGTGTGTGACTCTCTGGGCTAAGGTAGATTCTCACGGGTTTGCTGCAGAAGACCTTTATTAAAGCTGACATTATCAATCCTACCTAAGGTGAGGGGAAAAAAGAAAATTCTGTGTAGTCTTTAATCAGTAGCACCTAAACATGAAAATTTGCTGTGAATGGAGCGTTCACTCAGCTGGTGCCAGTGAAAACTGGCCAGGTTTGAGAAGGTTAGTGGATTGCACCCCCACCCTGTATTTTTCTTCAGAATACCAGTGTTAGGAGGCATTTGCATTTACTTAGGAAAACCCCGGACAAAATTGTCTTTGTCTTGGAGATGGAGAACGAGCTTTATATTTTGGCTTGGAAAGCAAAGATTTTTATTTTTTTTTTAGTAAGTTCTCCATCACAGTGTGAATTGTGGGTCAGTGAATAAGTTCATCTCTGGTAAAGGAACAAATCGGTCAGTAAAACTCCAGTAAGTGTTTAGGCCATTGTGTGGGAAAATGGTGAAGGCGGCATCTGAGGAATAGGGATTATTCCATTTTGTACTGAGAGAAACTTCCTTATAAAGGGAAGTTTGGAAAATGCATCTGAGCACTATTGAGGTGGTCAGTGACCCTGCAGAAACATATTTTCTTGGCTTTTGACCTGGGATTCAGTTTGTCTCAGCCCTTGTTCACAACAGGGTAATCATCATGCTGTGATGAAATCACTGAATGCTCTTCAGCAGCCAACTATCAGACAGTGAGGAAGGAAAGGAGGATTAGTGGGAAGAGCCTCGGGCTGCGAAAGCACCTGCAGTGGCTAATGGTAGGCACCATATTTTGGACACAACAACACAAGCTACATAAAGTGTTCCCGGCTAACTGAGGAGTAGGTTCTTCCTCTCTCTGATACCTGAGGTGACTGTAATCAAATCTAGTTACTGCTCTGTGGAATAACTAGAAATGTGGAAAAGGGCATTTGTCAAAGAGAAGCTAGCGGAGGTCTGTGGAAATCTGTGTGGGTATTTACAGCTTCTCTCAGAGGCAGATCCATGACTGAATGTATCCAAGGCCTCCAACACCCGCCGAGGTGGCTGAACAAAGAGGCCCATTTTGTAAAGATCTTCCTCACGGTGTTAGTACTGGAGGATGGGGAAAACTCACATGGGGGAGTGGAACCAAACTTCTCGTTGCCCCAGGTGAGCTGTCTCTTCTCTGAGTCAAGGTGGACCCAAAATAGACCATAGTGTACTCTAGCTTCAAAAATAACAGTGTAGTGGCCTTGTGGAGCAATTTGGGGTGGTTTGAGTATTCCCGGGACAGAAGTGTTAGGCTTTCTATTGAAGCAACAGCAAATGCATCCATCCCAGGGAAAGGAAGCAAGAGAACAGTGAAAGGAAGTAAGTGAAATACAAGAACAGAGATGTGAAAAAAAGTCTAATGGTCTTTAGTGAGTGGTGCCGGTTTGGATTTGTCACGGGTGGAGGTGGAAAGGGAATTGCCTTGTGGCTCTTCCTTGTGGTATTAATGAGACTGTAGTGTGGGGATGAAGAAGCAACGGACACGGAGGTAAGATATAATCATTGCAAGCGTGTATGCGGGAGATTGGGGGATTTCCTTGAGGAACGTTATTCGGGTGGGCTGGGGTGGATAGGGTAGGTTTTTGCTATGGCAAACAACACTGTGTCTAGGAATACCTACCAAGTTACCTTTGGACACGGAACCAGGCTCGTGGTAAAGCCAAGTAAGATTTCTGAGATTTGGGACATTGAGTTGTTCAGTGATTAAGCAGGCATAGGACTGTGGCTGAAGGAATTATTTATTTCACTACATGTGCTGAGGAAATGGCCAATAACATTGGTCAGATTATTCCAATCAGAATCTTGCACTGTCATGTTCTCAAGTCGTAATCCAGCATGTGTGCGTACCAGCACACCATTTTGCAAAGCACAGTGTCACAGTGTAATACTGGGGGTTATGGCCAACTTACATTTGGAGCTGGAACCAAACTCACGGTTTCTCCAGGTACGTCTGAATTCTCAGATGTGATCCCTCTTGGAAGTACTTCTTCCACTTTGCACCTTATTGTTCCTATTTCATCACTCCACAACACGTTAGCAATAGGACTATAAATTTGCAACCGGTATAAGAGATTTCCATGGCTGCACGTGTATTTTCCCCTCCCTATTCCTCATGATGAACTAGCCATAGCCGAAGTTTTACACATGCAAGATGATTTTTCTTGGAAAGCCAACAGGAAGTGGGCTCCTAGATGAAAAATCCGCGTGTAGAGGAGAAGCAAAGGGACATGCTGAAAGCCAGCACGGGCCAGCAAAATGCAGAGTGGTGAGACCAGTCTCAGAAAGCTGTAGCAGGTACAAAGGACTTTTCTAATATGTGAATTCTAAGATTCATAATTTTTTGTGGATGCAAAATACAAGTGTATATTGGGTCCTTGGTTGGAGATCCTCAATAAAAATGTAATGATAGGGGTTGGGTTTCCGCCATATTGTGAAGCATTATATAAATACTGGAAGTTCAGGAAGCAAGCTTGTCCTTGAAAATATCAAGTTTGTAATCACAGCCAACTAGTGTTGTGTACTGTCTTAAATCTGGGGGTGCAATAGATACCCAGATAGAGGAGAAAGAGGTCAAGAAGCATAGTTCATTACTGAATGGCTGTTGTGGGACAATGGAAATGTTCCCTGACCAGGAAATATTTTTCTCTGAACAAAAAAGCACCAAAAAAAATGTGCTTTGACAGTTGCTGCCACAAGTGGCTGAAAAAAAATCCCTCAGAAATCCCATATTTCTTCTCTTGTCTGAAACTCTTTGGAAAAGGGAAAGAAAATAAAACAGATGCTGAGACACCAATATTTTTTTGCAAATGTATCAATTTTTCCAAATTTCTTAACAATACTTTTAAGAGCATTTGCTATCTAAATGCTTTGGGATTACTCTTGAAAAGTAATGTCTCCGTTTCTTAAATTGGTAGTGATTGTTAAGATAATTTCAAAATAACTTTGTTCTGAAAGTTAAAAAACACAGTAATACAAAGAAACTATTCATTCTGAAAACCTCTGAGGAATTTCCTCATATTTCAAATGACCCTCCTGACCCTGTTCAAAATTACCTGAGAAAAATAAAAATCTCACGTTTATATGGAGCTATCAGCAAGCTAAAGGAGCTATAAATCAAGGCTTTGCCTGAGTTCATTTCATGTCCCCAAATTTACCATTATGGTCAAGTCTGTATGCAACTGCTCCAGATCTCGCTCTGATCATGCTGCAGAACCTAAGAGCTTCCCGAACACGCACTGAAAACTCAGTGTTTAATGGCACACTAAGCAATAGTCTCCCTGCCACAAAGAAACTGCAGACCAAAACGTTTGTTTTCTACTTAAAAGCTAAATGGCAAATTTGCTCTGGAATTACGCTTGACTAATTCAGATGGCAAATCCAAGAGGGTGGGATGATGGAGTTTGTACTGCGCCATCCATCACTGGGTGAGCTGTGAAGTAACTAATTTTTGAGAGAGGAATCTGACTGGCAGACTAAATAAATGAGGAATGAGATAATGAATAGAACTTGTGATGCAGGTGACTTTCTGGAAGCAACAGAATAAATATGATGGAGGGGAATATTAAGGAACATTTGCAAGTTTGAAAGACGCAAAACACCACATGAAAAGAAAGTCAGCAGGTAGAAAAGCCCTAGGTAGATGGATCTGTCTAATCATAGAGGTAAATGGGATTTCTTTTGGTGGAGTATTTAATTGTTGAAGGTTTCATTCAATACCACTCTGGATATTGTAGAGGCCTGTGCTATTGTGTGACTATGAAAGTAGTTACAAACTCACATTTGGATCTGGGACAAGACTTCTGGTTTCACCAGGTACATTTATTCTGATTTTTTGTCTAATTTGCAAGCCTGCTGTGGATGCACACCAAGATCTGGGAAATGGTAGCTGTCAAAGGCACAGTAGCCTGAGGTCTCACCTTAAGCAGTGAAATTCATTCCACAGCAGCTGTCCAAGCAGTCTTCCTTGAGGCAGCTGCAGGCAGGCATGTGCTTTCAGTGCTCTTCCATCAATTGCATTCCTGTGATAAGCTGAGACAAGGCCTGGTTCTGCTCTTCTGTCAAGTAGCCATGTGGATTTGTTCTCTCCTAAGGGTAAATCCATGCCACTTCCATTGGCCTTAATCAAAGTCATGGATGATATAAGTCACATGAAAGTGCACTGAAATGCAAGAATGGCTATAACATCTGTATTGCTGGACATGAGCCAGCAATGTGCACTTGCAGCCCAGAAAGCCAACCGTATCCTGGGCTGCATCAAAAGAAGCGTGGCCAGCAGGTTGAGGGAGGTGATTCTGCCCTTCTATTCTGCTCTGCTGAGACCCCACCTCCAGTGCTGTGTCCAGCTCTGGAGTCCTCAGAGCAGGAAAAGACATGGATTTGTTGGAGTAGGTCCAGAGGAGGGCCACAAAAATGATCAGATGGATGGAACACCTCTCCTGTGAGGAAAAGCTGAGAGAGTTGGGGTTGTTTAGCCTGGAGAAAGCTGTGGGAAGATCTTATTGTGGCCTTTCAGTATTTAAAGGGGGCTTATAAGAAAGATGGGGACAGACTTTTTAGGAGAGCCTGTAGCGATAGGACAAGCAGTAATGATTTTAAATTAAAAGAGGGCAGAGTCAGACTAGATGTAAATAAGAAATTGTTTCAGTGAAGGTTGTGAGACACTGAAACAGGTTTCCAAGAGAGGTGGTAGGTGCCCCATCTCTGGGAACATTCAAGGTCAGGTTGGTCTGGGTCTTAGCTTGTAGCAGAATCCCACCAAGGAAGAGCATACTTAAAACATTTTTCATATTAGTGTTGGAATGGGAATTGGACTGCCTTTTACCTTGTTTGTCTGATGTACAGATACTGTATTATCCACAAATATTGCAAGTGGATTCTGTTTGCAACTGGGACTTGAATCCAGATTTGCTGGGCTGTTGCAGCTACAAGGCCGTGCTTAATGCCTACTCCTGCTACCGCATGTGTAAGTGAGAGTATATGAATCCTGAAGTAATAGAGTTAGAAGGCTCAGATTGCCTTTGCAACTGCCTGTGAAGTTCTGAGATCTAGACAGGGTCACAAAGTGGCACTGAAACCCGTAAGGAGATAACTGTAACCAAGGTCAAAGGAGTTCTTGTAAAGGTTTCCTGGGTCATGTGAATTATGGGGGTGGAGAAGGATACAAGCTGACACTAGCTAAAGGAACCTTGGTGGTGATCAAGCCAGGTGGGTACTAAAAGGTGAAACCTTCTGGAGAAAACTTGGACTGAAAGGCAGTGGCCCTAACTACATGGCACAGTGAACAGGAATTTTAGGTGATATTACAGATGGAAAAACAGATTGTTCCTAGTATTGTCCTGAAAGCTGATTGCAACCAGTCAATGAATTAACATTTTTAAATTTTATCTCCTTGTTTCTGATCCTGATAATTTTCTAGTAGATTTCTTCGGTACTTTGATGGTGACTTAAATCAATGTGTTTCATCATTACTCCATTAAGTTATTCTCTGCTCTGAAATGTCTGTTGACCTGGTTGTTACTATGTGTGGGAAAAACCTGTCTACATTTTTGTAGAGGTTGACAACAATGTGCCAATCAGGGATATGTGAAACTTACATTTGGAACTGGGACTCAACTTCTTGTTACCCCAAGTAAGTTTGAGCTTTCTGTTTCATATTAACCCCAGGATTGGCAAATCATTTGTTCATTGGGTAGATGGACTAGGACTTACGTGGAAGCATGTTCCGACTTCTTTTCATCTTCCCTTGACAAAAATAGTTGCAATAGAGATGCTGTCTTGGAATCTAAGGAGTGCTTGGCTCTGGTATGGCAGTGACCCACTGCAGGAAAGAACAGCTAGAGAAGATGGTAATGTTCACACAGGTTTAATAGTCATGGCATGGTGTAGTCACACGTAGAATGATGCAAGCTGTTCACACATGGCTGAAAGCTACATAGAAAGTTTAGCAGTTTTATGCAGTTCCTGGCTATTAAAGTTTTCCGACTTGATTTTTTCATCTTTAAAATAATATCTGGAGGTTATTCTGACTAATGGCTTAGACATTGGATTTTCTAACTCTTAGCCTAAGAGAATATGTCATGATTTTTTGGTTTTAAAATGCAGAAGTCCCCTTCCATAGTTGTAAAGCCCGATGTTACAGTGTGAGCAGTCAGGATCAAGAAAAACTGTATTTGGAAGGGGAACCAAACTCGTTGTGATGCATGGTAACTCTCTTTCCTTTCCTCAGTTATATTTTTAAATGCTTTAGAAACCTGAGAAGATGGAATGAAATTTCAAATATCTTTGTGTGTCACCCTCTGGTAGACAGCTTTCCCACAGGTTTTGGATGAGGAGCCATTGGAATATGTAGCTGGTAGGCAGGTATTCATTGCAAAGGCTTCTTGTTGAGTGGGAAACTGAAAGATACAGTAAATTTGTGTTTGGAATAGAGACTAGATTTAAAATCAACCCTGGTGAGTAAGATTTGGAGAAGGACAGGCTATGAAGGTATGAAGGCAGGAGCAGTGTCCACGGGTTAGTGTTTCTGAACAGGTCTACCTTCATGGATAATGAACATAAACTCTAGATGAGGAGTGGAGGGAGGAGTGAAGGCTGAAAGAAAATGAATCCAGGATTGTTTCTCAACAGGGTGCTTGTGACGATGGAGCAGGGAGACTGGGAATAGTGGGAAATGAGACAGCATCATCAATGTCTTAGATTAACGATATTGGCATATCATTAACATTAACTTCAGAATCCTGTCAGACAGTAATAGTGTTTTGCCTTAAATTGAGGGGAAAAAAATCAGAGATACCTCTGGGTTCATGTCTTGGTTTCACACCATATTGTGAAGACATTTCCCAGGTGACTTAGACTACAGTTATTTACAATGATTCAAACTGGGGTGCATGGGATACTGGAGCTAGGGGAGTAATTTTTGGAAATGGCACAAGGCTATGATCCCATATAAGTTATCTAATTAAATGTACCCACTAAATAGACTGATCGGGAAAGGATATCATTTTGGTGTGAAATAGAGATCTACCTCTGAGGCAATTCCACAAGTGTAAGATCAAAAGTTCTTCTGGCTTTTTGATATCAACATAAAATGATCTTCCACTTGTTTTTAGAAAGGGATTTTAGGTGGATTCTTTCAAATATTTTTCTTACTCATTAAACAAATGTGATTTATTTGGCTGGCACTACATGAATAGTTATTCTCTAATTCAGAAAGTTTATCTTTTTTGGGTTGAAATTACTTGAATTGAGGGTTGGACTAGATGACCTTTAAAGGTCCCTTCCAACCCAAACCATTCCATGATTCTTTTTTTTTTTTTTTTTTCCTAGAAACTATATCTCTGGCATATAAAATTGAAAACTTGTTCTGGCAATTAAACCCACTCTGATTTTGGAAGAAAAAACATGCAAAAGTATTTTGTGAAAATGACTGAGGTTCTCAGAGAGTTCATGAGCAGCCAGTTCAAGTCTTTTGTTTCTAGACAATTGTTACACAGACAGGTTAAGCCATCTCATTCACCTGTGAGCTTTAAAGAGTGGATTTGATAAGCAGAATTTCTTCTTCTGACCCCAAAAAACTTTCCTTAACATTGTCGAAAGGAGCAGCTGGGGAGATCACAGTAAATCTCTCCCACAGTTTAGGTGATGCATGAATAAATCTATACATGAACACAAGTAGGGTATTCCTTCCCAATATGAAATTTAAGAAATCTTTGTCTCATCTTTTCCTTAATGTGAACACATGCTATAAACCCAGGATTTATCTAGATTTTGTACTAGAGAACTATTTAGTCCATTGAACACTGATTTCTCCTGACATACTGGGTGTCTTCCTCTATTAATTCAGCTTTAGTTTTGGTTCAGCTAGAAATCTTCCCCTTTAAAGGTTTGTGAGAAAGGTCTTGGATGGTTTTGGTGTAACTACAGAGGCAACGACAAACATATTTTTGGGATGGAGACCAGAATTATGCCTGAACCCTGTGAGTGAAGCAGCATGTTCACATTTGAAAATACTGAATCTTTGCACAGAGTCTTTGTACTTTGGATGACTTGGCTGATGCTGGACTAGGACCTGTCGTCTTTCATCTGAGTGCCTCCAGACACTGGAAGCCTAGAGAAGGGTTCAGGTACTAAATGTGGACACCTAGTCCTGCTGTAGACATCCTAGCATCCATGCAGGGCTGGCAGATTTCACAAAGGGCCTCTGATAGACCTTTTGGAACCTCCACTGCAGGACAGCCAGCAAACATCAGTAAAGTGCTTGTTAAGTCACTGGAGTTGCTCCTCTGGGGTCAAGATTAGCCTGTGTGAGGGTGTGAGGGGGTATATATTTCCTCTGAGTCTGGCAATAGCTCCAGGTTGACTCTAGTTGTGGAATATAATTTCTCAGTCTGAGGAATGGCAAGAGGATCAAAAACCTCTCTCACACCAATTCCAGTCTGACCAGAGATTCAGAGACTTTGCTTTGGAGGGAATGGAGAATGAGGTAACTGTCTAATACAAGCTGTGTGTTAAACCAGTTCAGGATTTCTACGGCAGCTTGTTTGGAAAAAAAGGCATAGGTCTCGGTCTGGTGTTGGAACAGGCTTCTACTGCTCTCTCCCTGAAACCAGCCTCTGGCGTTGGCTTTCTCGGTAGGCTGGTCGGGAATAGCATTCCAGCAGCTCCTGTTCTTTCACCTGTAGGGTATCCTTCAGTAAAGATGAAATTTGGCAGGATGGACAGCTCAGAGTATCATCATTTATTTCTCAATCTTTCCTGCAAATACAGGTCATAAATATCAATACAGCACCTCCAACACATCCACCAACTCATTAAGACAGAATAACAGGAAACATAGGTCACAGTGCTGTGGTTATAATAGCTGATATTTACCCAGACTATCTGCAGACTTTCACAGCAGTGTGCAAATACGTAAAGGAACTTATCGGAAAAAGACGCTATACCAGAACAAAGTCAGCAGGCACTCTGAGCAAGAATGAGAAATAAGTGTTCTGCAAAACAGGTGCTGCTGAAGCTGCCTGCAAAAAACAGACCTTATTTTTTTATCTGCTCAAGATAAAAGCACAGATTGAAAAGGAGAAAAACACCCTAATTTGGTGAGAGGTGGATATGTAGCTCTTCAGAAAGCATGGTATTCATTATGAGAGAGAAGCAGAACAGCTTGATCAATTCCGCCTCTTCTCTTCTGTATGCATGACAATAATGTACGCTGGTTCATCTGTATTTTATGCAGGGATCTACCATCAAGCTTTTTACCCGCTCCTGTCTTCCTCTCCCTAACAAATGATCACTGAAATCTATTTCCAAAACAATAACTGGGAGTATGGGAGGTGGGGAGTGGGGTGGAGGGAGTCAGAACGTGTATTAGACCACATTCTGTGTAGCTGGGAAAAAGAAAGTCTCATCAGGTTTTTCAAAGCCAGAGATAGATGAACTGCAATTCGGGAGAAGGGACAGAGAATGAATCGTTAGGCTTTGTGGATTATTTTTTTTCTGAGATCGTATTAATAAAGAAATATGACTATTTCTCTAAGGTGCTGAATTGAATAGATTATCTCAGTGATTCAACTAGGGTCTGCACTTGCATAAGATTTTGAGACAGTTTCTAAAAACCAAGGTTTAGTCCAAACTTCCCTCAAGGGAAGAAATTAAAACTTCTTCATCTGGGAGCTAAGCTGTCTTTAGTACTTCTACAATATTTATCAGTGTGGTGTGTGAACAGGGATGAAGCAAATATCAATCTAAACTCTCAATCCTACATAACACTTTGTCAGGTTATAAATGTGAACTGAAGCTCTGGTTCAAACCTGTGATTGTGAAGTTCAACGGAAAATTCAGCCAGAGGGCTGCTGAGAGCCACAAATCTGCATCTTGGCTACAGTATGTCTGTAATGATATTTCAACTGTTCATCATTACAGTACTGCAGTGCCCATAACATTTCACTATTACGCATGAACAAAGATTTAGGAAAGCACCTTCTCAAAGATTCAGACTTCAAGAGCAGTACAAGATGAAATATATGCTTAGAGTACAAGTTTACAAAGTTAAATGTGCAAAAAAGAGTTTAACCACAGGTAGTGTTTTGATATGAGTGGAAAATCCTATTCTAACTGACTTGCTAGCAGAATTTGAAGCAAGAAAACAGAAATAAACCCAGGTGTCTTATATCTGCAGCCTTTAGTTCTCCAAACCCCTCGTTTGCAGGGTAAAATTTAGTAAAAATATCTTGCACTGTACTGTCAGGTGATGGAACATAACAAAACATTCGTTTCATCTTTCTCTCCCTGAATGCAACCATGTGTTCCTACTTCGCAGTGGCTTTCCCAGCTTTCTCCTGTAGGAACACAATTAGCAGGGCTGGTTGTAAATGTGGACACCCTCAAGACTTGGTAGTTTATCCACTGTCCCTCAGGACAGGTGGAGGAGCTGGGATTTTGGATGTCAGTGGTGGATTTGCAGAAAAGGCAGAATGCCCCTGGGCTGCTCAGTTCTCTCCAGACACAGGACGTCTCTAGCAGTGAAGCAAGAAGCAAGTGCTCTCTCCTCTGCCTGTTATACACATTCCTGAATGCACCCAGGCCAAGATCCAAAAGGAAGCCCAGGCTGCAGAGCAGAGTTGAATGAGTTGTCATGGAGAGGAATGTCTAGGCTGGATATGGATATCTAGGGTGTGGATGCCCACATGAGTATCATTGGAGATGCTCTAGGGATCCTGCCTGGCCACTCTCTGTGTCTCCCACACAACATAAGTCAACATAAATGGAAAAACCTCCATACTTACGTATCTGTATGTTAAGATTGAAGGAACTACGACTGTGTACTCTCATCTAATGTCTTCCTCTTTCCGTTTTCAGATGTTACTCCATCTCCTTCGGTCTACAGGCTGATCTCTAAAGATGATGAGGATTTGGAAATGTGCCTGATCACAGATTACTCCCCTAAAAAGCTCACTCTTAACTCGCCTGAGAAGGAGACAAGTGCTATTGTGGAGGTGGCAACATCTGAGAACAAACAGGAATCGAGCTATCTGTCAACCTACTGGGCCAAGAAAGATGAACTGCAGTGTGGTGCCGATCATGAGGGCTTTGGAAAACTGGAGAGCGAGGATCCTGAAAGTGGTAATGGCATTTTTGGATGTGTGTTCAGGGCTAGAGGTACTCTAGTGTCTGTGCTATTAGTATGTGCAGGACTTGTTCACATCTCCCAGCCCTGCAAGCAACTGAATTATGCTCCCTCACTCCAGAGGAATGTTGGCTTGTTGACTCTGTTTTCCCAATATAAGAAGGACATAGACCTGCTCAAGCGGGTCCAGAGGAGGACCCCAAAGATGACCAGGGGATTGGAGCACCTCCCTTATGAGGACAGGCTGAGAGAGTTGGGGGGGTTCAGCTGGAGAAGAGATGGCTCCAGGGAGACCTTACAGCAGCCTTCCAGGACTGAAAGGGGCTGCAGGAAAGGGGGGAGGGACTTTTTACAAGGGCATGTAGGTATAGGACCAGGGGTAATGGCCTTAAACTCAAAAAGGGTAGATTTAGGTTAGATCTAAGGAAGAAATTCTTCCCTGTGAGGGTGGTGAGGCCCTGGCACAGGTTGCCCAGAGAAGCTGAGGCTGCCCCCTCCCTGGAAGGGTTCAAAGCCAGGTTGGACGGGGCTTTGGGCAACCTGGGCTAGTGGAAGGTGTCCCTGCCTGTGGCAGGGGGTTTGGGACTAGATGATCTTTAAGGTCCCTTCCAACCCAAGGCATTCTATGATTCTATAATTCTTTTGCCTTCCCCTTGGTGGAAACAAGATTAAGGGTCAGTAGACAGGTACAATCATAGCAGAGAGATCTTAAAATCACCCGGGGGGGGGGGGGGGGGGGGGGGGATATAAAGCTTGAAATTCCTTTGTCCAATGGGATACTAAAGTTTAATTAGATTGATTAACTTGCCCTGAAAATATCAGAAGTGAGTGTTTATGGGAGGTTTTACTGGCCAGAAACTCTAATCCAGCCCTTCCAAGTAGAGATATCTTTATGAACTTCTGAAGAAGTACACTTCTGTTATTAATTAAATTTATTGTTACTGTCTGCAGGTGCCAGCACTATCTGTGTTACAGGCATGTCTCTACACTTCAAGACAGGTGTGTACACAGCATTTTAGGGGTAAAGCTTGCTGTGATTAAAGAAAATGTCTTTCCAAGCTTTTGCTAATGTTCCATGTTTGCAGAATTCCTGTTGGAGCAAAAAGCTCAGACTGGAAATTTCCAAAAGGGCCCCACAGGCTTTAAACATCAAGGCTGGAAGTCACTGGGTTAAGGTAGCCTTCCAGATCTGAGCTGGTAATTCTGTGTGACCAGTGTAGCCAGTGCCTACATGCTCTTGCTAGGACTATCCAAACAACTGCTCCCCACCACATAGTGATTGAAGGTACTGGTATGAGTCAGCCTTACTGGATGTCTGTCTGCATTGCAGACTTCAAAAGAGTTGTTTTTATTTTTGGGTGCACAAACACCTAATAAACCGAAAGATAAGCAAGTGGTTTCTGCAGTGTGTGCTCAGCTGCAGGGTTGCACTGAAGATACAGTGCATCTGAGCAAGCTTTGCTTTGGCTCGTGGCTGTGGGAGTACACCAGCCAGTGCTGGAGCCCAGGCAATCGCTGCTCCTGCTGGTTCAAAGGAGCTGAGCCTGCCTCTGCGCTTGCCCTGTTGCACAATAGCTGTACTTTCGCAAACATGAAACCTTGCTGAAAAGAAAACAGTTAGCCAAATGTTTCCAAAACACCACTTCAGAAAAACACTTACCAGTAAACTGGGCTGATTTGATCAGTCATTTCAGAGAGAGGTTTTCAAAGATAAACATAAGGTTTTGATGACAGGGTCCCTGCTTCACCAATATAGATCAATGTATTTCAAATGAAAATGGCTTTGTAACTTAAGATTAATAGAAAATCCAAATAGACTTTGTGTTCTTTCAATAAAATTTAACTTGTTTTCCTCCTGCCCATCTTAAAAAAGATTAGGGAGAGGAAGAAGGGATGCCTCCAGCATCCTGGGTTCATAACACGTATTTAAAAACAGCTAGGTGGTTGGCAGACTTGCATACGGGATAATTAAGTGGTTATTGAAGGAAAACACAGTCCTTGAAACACCAGCTGGAAGAAGTGAAAGCCTCTCAGTGAGACAGCCTTGCTCACTGTCTCGTTACTGCCCTACTAGCTGACTCAGTCACACGAAGTGGAACGGCTCCATTAAGTGTCTGGAAGCACGGATGTCTCAGTGCTCTTGTGACTTTCCTTCTCTGTTACTTTCACAGATGAAAACCTGAACATGCTGTCTTTATCACAGCTGGGCCTGAAAATAATTTTAATGAAAGGAATCATTTTTAATGTGCTGATGACAATGCTGATGTGGAAAAAAAAGTGAGTATGCATGGGAGGGTGGGAAGGCCTCTGACAGAACCCATCTGCATCAGTTCATTAGCTATGAATGTGCCTCTCTCTGTAATAACTGCTTATGCGGTCTGTCCACACACCTTTTGTCTAGCAACAGTAAAATCCTTCCACTCCTTTGGCCATATTACTGTTTCGCCCACCCCTCAAGTCTACTTACTTTTACTTATCCATGTGCAAATTTAACTTTTTTCTTCTTTCTAGACATCCCTCCCTTCTATTTACATCCCTCCCTTTCCTTATCTGCATTTATCCATCAGATTCATCCCCTGACCAGTCTCCAGCTGGAAAAGTTTGATGCTTATTGACTTTAAGACCTCAGACCTCACACACTAGTTTTGGCCCAGAGTCTCTTTCTCTTCTTTCTAAGCCGTAGACACTTCAGGTCTACAATTGTGTAGCTGCGACTGTATCCCAAATAATGATTTAACATAACTTTATTTTTGCTACAGGAATTAAAGTAACCAGATGGTGGGGTCTTGAAGTTCCAAAAAAGTCCGCTGAGGAATCTTTACCAGAGCATCATGTGCAAGAGGGAACACAGGCATTCCTGTCGCAAGGGATATCACTTGTTTCTGTGTATCACACCAGCTGTTATAGCCTAAATTGCTTTATTTGCATTGTTACAAAGCCACTCAAAAATAAGCTTAACATTTTCAGCATTCTGCTCCCCCAGATGCCTGATCCATTTAGCACAACAATGCCTCTTTTTGCATGAAGCATAGTTTGCTGTAACTATAAATTGCCAAATATCGCTATTACTCGTGTTAAAATGACACACAATTTCTGCTTGGGGCAGTGTTGTTTGTTGCAAACTGCAAGCTAGATATCACTTGAATGTGAATTTTTCATACTTTGGTAGCTTTCAAGTATGCACACCATAAAGTGCACCCCCACAGACACCATTTCAGTTGCAAATTAAACATTCTGAAAACCAGAGAGATTTATTCAGGGTGCTATGCATCATGTTCCGCTATCTTTTGCTAGATCAGAGTAAGGTATCTTTTTTTTTTTTTTTCCCTAAAAGATATGCTGCTAGGGCTCCCAGAAGTCCTGAATTCAGTAAAATTCTCACTTCATTATCACAGGACAAAAGAATGTTTATTATTTTTTTAAAGTCTATCTGGCCTTAACATTTTCTGAATTTAAACCTGCTTAAGATTTGGCTTTGCATTTACCAAAAATACAAACTACTTTTGTTCTTTTTGTTTAGTTCTAAAACAACCTTGGATTTCCCAATTTCTTTTTATAATCACTGCATAAAACTACACTGAAATATTTGCCTGTCCGTGTGTGCACTCCTTAGAAACAGTGCATGCATGTGAACTTTGCACGCTGCTAATTCTTGAATTGTACTGGCAACCACACTGATATCTCGGCATTTCTTTGGGTCTTTGGCTGCTATTAAACAATTCTTATCAAAAGTAAGAAACTTGTTTGTCCTTTGTATCTGTAGTTTGAGGAACTTGTTTTACCCTTCAGATGAGCTCATCTCTAGAAATGAGCCTGGCCTTTGGGGTGAAGGAGGGAAGGGGCATCCGGACTCTCCTCCTCAGCCTGACTTGGCCACCATGAGCTGTTTGCAATAACTGGCTGGATCCACCGTGGTGGGGGGAATAGAATCCAGGACATCCTTGCTGTGTCTGGGTGAGAATAGCACGGCTGGCTTGGAGGGAGGGCAATGGAGGGGAGCACCCCTCCTCCAAGAGTAGACTCTGTGCTACGTGAAGACGACGGTAAAATATGCCCTGCTCACAGTGGGAGGACTAGTAAGCGGTCCAGGTTCCTGAAGGCAGATGTCTACTGCTATGGGGAACACAGGACCTGAAGTGTCCTACGTCTAAATGCCCCCCACTCCCAAGTGTCACTGGAGAACAAGGTACCTGCTTTCAATTAATGACACCAACCACCTGGCCTGTGTCTCCAGGTTCCGTCTGTCACTGGCAAGACTGGAAATTTTCTCCTTTTGTGACATCGATATCTCCGTCTTCTGGAGCACTAGAGACTCCTCTGGAGGGAGAACTGAGAAGGGTGCTCAGAAAGAAACACACTCTCCCTGCAAAGCTTAAACTTTGCTTCTACCTCACACTACTGCCCAAACTGGGTGGCAGGGAAAGCCTCGACAGGCTGGTGGGGGTGATTCCCCCTCTCGGGATGTTTCCCACCCTGCTGGATTCACAGCCATTGCAAGGAACTCGGATTTTGGAAAGGCTCATGTTTGAGATGCTTTTAGCCAAAAGCCCCGGTGCTGCATGTGGGAGAGGGTCCCTGCGTGAAGACCATGTCAGCATCCCTGCAGAGGATCTGACCCCACAGCGCTGAGCAGCGACACAGCAGTGTCTCCCCGCTCTCCTGCCATGGTGCTGCCACCTGACCATTTAGCAAGTGGCCTGTCACAGGGTGACAGTTAGTGGCTCTTTCTGCCAAGGAACAACTTTAAACTTTCTGGGTGTGTTACCCTGATTATTTTATAGCACAGATGTTCAGGGACTCATTGTCCTGTCTCTCCCATGATACAACAGTCACTCTCATTTCTCTCCAGCCGTAAGAGCCCATGGCTCTTTAAATGCTAGATTCCAGGCAGCTCTTGACACTTACATTTTGCTCATGATGACATACGAGGTGTCACAGGGAAACAGCTTGATGAAGCTGCCTAAACCCATATTTGAATTACAAAGTAAGTCATTGCATTTCACAGATTTCCAGCTGATTAATCTCACCCAAGAAACCCTCAGGGACTGGAAGAAAAGTTTGCATGCTCATTTACCTTTAGCATGACTTTTAAAAATTAATATAATTTTTAATTTTTTTGTGTTGCACTTCACCCCCCTCCTAGCTGTATGGTCAAGGAGGAAGGACAGTGTGCTGTCTCTGTTTCCACATCTCAGTCTTTTCTCTTCCAGGTTAAATGACCCCAGTGATAAGATTTGCTGAGTGAGGGGCTGAGTGTACAGATAAAGTTAAATGTTTTCACTAAAGTGACTCTTAGCACTGCAAAAATTTCTAGGTCTAGTTCAAGATATCAGGCTTTCAATCTCCCACCACCACAATGTGCCCCCCCATCACCACTTTGCACTTTCTTGTTTATTTCGAGAAAGAAAAACCACAGTGCAAAGCAAAGGCAGGAAACAACACAGTAAGACAGGATGTGGAAGGGGTCTCACGGCCCAGGTGGGGCAGGAAGAGGACGGCACCACCAGTTCCATGACGTCACAGTTGAGATCTGGGTCACCTTTTGATGCTCCTCTACGCCCTACCACAGAAACCGCTTCCTCTGGAAAGTGGAGTGCAAAACAGGGGGTGGGGGGAGCAGGGCTGGTGTGGCACGTGGCAGGGAGGAGGAGAAGCATGTGGAAAAAGCACAGCAGCCGTTAGACCACAAGCCAAAGTTGAATGAGGTTAAGGCACCCTCCCTTCCTGCCCCCTCCCCACCTCTTGGGTCTGGGGGGGGGGGAGTTGTTTTGTGTGCAGCAGGAAAGATTGAGCTATGCAGTGTGAGCAGGGGGAAGGAGGGGAGAAAATACATTGTACAGTGTGATGGGTGGCTGGGAGAAATCTTAGAAGCGTGTAAGATTTCTGAGTTTGCTGATAGCCCTCTGCACCCTGTTACACGGGTAGTGAATCTGTGCAGAAAAATCCTACTTCTCCTGACCCAAAGAGAAGGGAGGAAGACGGGGCAAGCCAGAGAGTTCTCTCACATCAGCAGGGAAGGAGATGTTGCCATGGTCCAGCTCTAGCACCCTCACCCCTATGCCAGCTCCTGCCCCCTAACACCTACCTATGGGGAGGAGATGAATTTGCATCTTTTCTAGGGGTTTGTTGGAGAAAACACCCTGCCTGGCATATGTCATCTCTCATTAAACATGACCCTGTACACAACACAACCTCTCTTCTTGCCCCCTTCTACGGTGTGAACAGGGACCCAAGCATGGTCCTTATAAGGAGCAGAACTTGTCTACAGACTTGTTGAAGCTTATTCAGATGTGGGATTAACTCCAATAGGACCTGAATTCTAGTGCTGAGTTTATGGCAACTAGAGGCATTGCAAGCCAGTAAAAATCAGGGGAAAAAAAAAAAAAAGAAACCCCATAGAAAAGCTACGGCTCTTGCTTTTCCACAGGCTCCCATGCAGTTCTCAGAAGCGGCCACAGGAGGGTCCCAGCCTGGAGCTCTCCCTAAAGCCAAACCGGGGGGAGACCGAGTCACAGAGACCCGCAGGGGGGCACCCGCAGCTTGCAAACAGCAGCAGCTGCAGCGGCAAAGGGGAGACCCTGAATTGTTCCTCCTCCTGTGAACGTGCTGGCTGAGCCACGGGCCCGGCTCAGAGAGGGCCCTTCTTATGGGCAAGAAGAGCTCGGTGGCTCATTTCCCACCCCTGCATGCTGCCGAGTCCCCTGCCTCCAGCAGGACGAACCGGGTACCATTTTAAACAAACCCAGTCAATGCCCGGGGCTGGAGGGGGTGGTAGCATCAGAGCTGGCAGGAATTCTCTGTTCCTACCACAGACCCAGGCAGCATCCTTTGAGACAGTAAAACCCCTGCTCCCTCATACCTCGCTCTTCAGAGGCTATGTGAGGCGACTTAGGAGCCCCAGGTTTCACACTTTTAGGGGTTTAATGGCTGCAGCACAGCTGGAAATGCTAAAAAGACAAAGGTGGTAAACAGAAGCCATAATGCAGTGCTGAGGTTGAAGCTACCAGACCCCATGTTTTATCTCCTGAGCACCAGCAAACAAGCATTTCTGTGTCACGTATCCTCAACCCACGTTTCACCCATTCAGTGTTTCATCTGCAGAATAAACCAGACAAGTGTGAAGCAGGATCAGGACAAGGATGGAGCCTCGTGCCTGAAGGTAACCCACGTAATTTCTGCAGCCACAGGTGTGGAGGGGCTAGCTGGGCTTAATATCTCAACCTGTGCCCATAGTTGGATTACCACAGGGCTCTGATTTTCCACCAGGACAAAGAACCATTTGGCCTCAGTGCAGGAGGTTAGCTTGGGCTTGAGGAGGCAACGGCCAAGGGCCAAAGTTATTGAGTTTAAGCATTTCACAACGCTTTAGAGGGGGGAGGATTGTCAGTGAGGTTAAGTCTGAGGGGTGTCCTCCTCCACGGACCCAGAACAGCTCAACTGCAGCTCTGCCCGAGGCACTGACACAGCACTGCAGCCCCTTCCAGCATCCTTGGGTTTATCAGCACACCAGACTGAACTGCTAACACTACCAGGCCTTAGGGAGCCTTAAGACCAGCTGGGACATCCAGCTGTGCCCCACATGCCTCTGAGGGATACAGGAGGGCCTGCGGGAAGCCGGGTACACCTGGGGATGTGCTGGAGGACACCCTCCGCTTCCTTCTGTTCACGACCACTAACCACAGCCTAACCCAAACCTTCCCCAGCTTTGAAGCCCGGGGGCACGCTGGCAATACACTCTCCATGAGATAAAGAGGCAGGAAACAGGAAGATGAAAAGGGTGGATGACAACTCAGTTTCCATGACTTGCTTCCTGCTTCTCTCTGAAACTGGGGCATGGAAAAACAGCCTGCTGGTAGTGAGGGAGGGTGGTAAAACAGGGAGTCATGCCTGAGCGGGAACTTGGGTGTCAGAAGCAGCTCAGGGAAAAGACTGCAGTATTATAAAGGATTTTATTGATGGAAAGGATTACAGTAACTGTAATGAGGCAGCAGACCCCTCCATAGAACTGTCTGTGGGGAAAAATCTTGAGTCCTGCATTCCCTTCCTCCACCAAGGAAGTAAGTAAGAGTCTGCTGGGGAAGAGCACTTCCCAATGCCAGGCTTTGGCATCACAGCTCGAGAGCAACTCAAGACCTAGAAAGAGAGGAAGGCAACATTAGCAATGTTTCTGCAAAGGGAGAGGAAATACCCCGAAAGCTCCGATGATCTTCTGTCCCCCTGCAACAGCAACAACAGGGCACGTCCTCCACTTTTCAGCACGAAACTCTCCCAGTCCCAAACTCCCTCCTCTCAGCTGCTGAGAAACTCCAGACTTGGCCATCTGCCATACCACAGCCTCCAACGAGGACCAGCCTCACAAACAGAGCCCAGGCGTTCCAGCTCCCAAAGCCCCTCTTGCAAAGAAGAAAGAGGTATTTCTCTCATAAAGAGAGAAACATGGGTAGGTGTCTGTAACACTCCTAGTTGAAGTGCCTTTTAAATTATAAAAACCAAAAAATACATGCACAAAACCAGGAAGCCGTAAATCCTAACCCTGTATCAACCTAGAGGACAACAGCTTAACTGCACTCGGCCAAGACGAAGCTGGGAGCTAGGACTCCTGAATTCACTCTTCCTAGTTCTCTCCCAACTCTACAAAAGTACTGAATTCATAGGAGCTTTGACTGCCCCTTTTGTGACCCCACAGATCAGTACCTCACAGTCTCTTCTAAAGCTCAGCCAACAAAATTGATGACGACAAGATGGAGGATGGTGTTGGCAAAAAGGAAATCGGCAAATGCCCGCTCCGGTGAGATGCCTTGGAACTCGCCTTTGTTCTGGGGGTTGATTTGGATCCGGAGGCAAACTGCATGGCAGAGAAAGAATGAGACATTAGTGATCACAAAAAGAAGTCTTGGTGGGAAGCAGTCCACCCGTCTGGGTCACTGTTCCACCAGGGTACCATAAGAAAAGGTAACTCTGTCTTTATTAGAAGATGAGCAGGGCGCTGGCAGGTGATTTGCACAGGGCTTTTATGCAATCAGCTCTTTCACAGCACTACGCTGTCGGGGTAGCCAAGTGAGTCCTAAGGGGAACAGGCTTATAACAGAATGTGACTCGCATAGAAATGGGGACGTTTCTATGTCCTGCAGAGCACATAGGTGTGTTGGGGAGGGACGCACAAGAACAAGGTGGTTTTGGGGGGTATTATGGGAGAGCAACAGCCTGAAGCAGTCATTGCTACAGTTTGGATTTCACCCCGGCATGGCTGCTAAAGAACACCAATACCAGCCAGAGAAGCAAGGACACCCTGGGGCTGACAAGGAGCCAGGCTCTACGGTGCCCACGGGCAGGACCCCCGCAGGTTCACAGCCACTGTGGAGCATCCTGCAGGGCAGGCTGGGCTGCGCACCGGGGTGTTTCTGGGAGCAGAACTGGGAGTTGTGGGAGAAGAGCGGGGGTGTGGGATGATGCTACGGGGACTCCCTGGCTGCCGGGGTAGGTTTGAGAGCTGCTGGGGGTGACTCCCTTGGGCCGTTGGGGAGCGCCTGTGGTTGCTGAGGGAATCCTGCGGTTCCTACATGAGATCTGAGCACTTCTACGGCAACTTTCGGATGTCCGGGGGCCGCCAGGGGAGGCTCAGCCTTTGCTACGCTGCGTGCGCGGCTGCGAAGGGGATTCCAGGGAAAACCGCGCGGAGCCGCGGCGGGGCACTGACCGCCGAGGATGAAGCTGCCGACGGCGGAGATGAAGCCGCTGAGGAAGGAGTTGAAAGGGAAGGTGCCGACGCCCAGGCAGTAGCCGAACTGCAGCGCCCCGGTGAGCAGCACGTACAGCAGGTAGGCGTCCAGCACCTTGAGGCGGCTCGGCGTGCCGCTGCCGTACTCCACCAGGAAGCGCCGCACCACCGAGCCCACCGAGCCCGCGGCCCCCGCGCCGGAGCCCGCCGCGCCCGACATAGTCCCCGCGGCCCGGCTGAGGTGGCCGGAAGCGGCCGGGACGAGCGAGCGCTTCCGGGGCACCGCGGGGCAGCGCATGCGCACGCCCCGCTCACCGCGCGCCCAGCGGATACTGCGCAGGCGCAGGTCTCTGCCCGCGATAGGGCGGAATCGGGGGGCGCCGCCGGCCGCTATACGCATGCGCGAGCGGACGGGTCGTGGGGGCGGAACGCCTTGTCAGACACGCGCCAAAGTCTTTATTGAGTCTGCGCCCCCGAAGCTTTCCAAGAGCCAAGAAGAGCCAAGAAGCGGCTGTTGCTAGGCAGATTAGAGAGCCCGCGCCTTCCAAAAGCCAATGAAAGGCAGGCGGCCGCTGTTGCTAGGCAGATTAGAGAGCCGGCACCTTCCAAAAGCCAATGAAAGGCAGGCGGCCGCTGTTGCTAGGCAGATTAGAGAGCCGGCACCTTCCAAAAGCCAATGAAAGGCAGGCGGCCGCTGTTGCTAGGCAGATTAGAGAGCCGGCACCTTCCAAAAGCCAATGAAAGGCAGGCGGCCGCTGTTGCTAGGCTGATTAGAGCGCGGCTCCTTGAGGCCGCGCCTCTGTCCCCGTCCCCCGCCGCGCTCCCACCTGGGGCCCCCGCGGGACAGGCGTGGCCGCGGCCGCAGCGCGGGGTCTCTGCCCGGGGCGGTGCTCGCGGCGTTGGCTGCGGCCCCGGCCCGGAGTTTCACCGCGCCCCGCGGGCACAGTGCGGGCGGGCCGGGGCAGCGCTGGCTGCGGGCGGCAGGGCCCGGCGCGGGGCCGCCCGCAAAGGGCCCGTGTGGGGACAAGCAGCGCTGCTGGCTCCGGCGGGGACAGGCCGCGGGCTGGGGTGGCCGCCGCTGAGTGGCGGGGCGGGGCTGGGGGTGCGGGCGGGCCCGTGTGTCTCAAGGGAGACTCCAGATTCTTCACCGAGGGGGACGGAAGCCTGAGTTTTGTGGCCCCTTCTCAGCGCTAACGGCAAACCGTTGTTTTTCTTGCTTTTGATTAAAAACTCTCATGACAGTGAGCGTGAAGTGAGGGCAAAATGACTCTGCTTCTTTTAGTTGGGGTTTTTTTTTTTTTTGGGGGGGGGGGGGGGGAGACTTTTCAAGAGACCAGAAGCAGAGATTTTCCTTTTCTACCCAAATCTTCCCTCTGTTTAAATCATTCCAGCCTTCCTGTATCTCCCAAACCAGGGATGTTCTGGATGCGGACAGCAGATACTCCGGAACAGGCTCTGAAAGGAAGGGGGGGCATTGTCCTGTCACCGGCCGTCTGGCAGAAGTGATGTTTTGTGTGTGATTTTTAATACATCACAGCATCAGTCCTGTAGCCTGAATCTTTGGAGACCTTGTCCCTCATAACTTGTGTGCGTGCTCCTCGTGCTCTCGTCACCTGTGCTTGGGATAGAAACAGCCCCAAGAAACACCACTTGCATTTACGTCGTAGGGAATGTACCTGTCTGGGGCTTGGACAGAGCAAGTGTGTGCGCAGTCCCTCCTTCGGTTTCAACTTGTGCAGAGTTTCCCCTTTGAGGTCCGTGTCTGTAAGTGGTAGGGCTGAGCTGGGGTATTTACAGGTGTCCCATCCTCTGATCATGCCTCCAGTGCCTCCTGAAGGACCCTCGTCCTGTAGAAGAGATCTTCTGCATTTCTGAGCTCAGTTTCCGTGGCTAGGAGACAGGATGAACAGCATGATTGTGCTAGGACCCAGTCTGGGAGGTTACCTGTCCTCCTTCTACAGCCTCTGGTATCCTGATGTGTTAAAGTCTCACCAGCTGAGGAGGAAATTTGGATCTGAGCATGCATATTCCCCTAGGGTTTCTCTGCAGTGCCCATAAGGGGACTGGGAACTTTTTCTCATGGTCATTGTCCATTTTTGTTGTATCTCCGAGAATAATCATTTGCCTGTGTCCCCCTCTTCTCCAGCACAGGAACAAAGGCGTGTGTGGGAATGGGTTCCACAGCCATGTCCCTTGCTTCTTCCCCCAAATTCTAGCAACTGCTGCTCCTGCAGAGGTCCTCTGCATATTCATGTCTACGGAGAAACATCAGAAACTGTAGGGTTTCCTCTTCACCTTGCCAAACCCAGACAGCTCTATGACACCATGTCCTGGGTGAAGATGGTGGCTGCAGTCTTGGGGCACTCCAAAAATGTTGGTGGTGCTCAGGATGGCTGGGACCTGTGGGAACTTGCCATGCTGGTGAGTGAAAAAAGACAGGCTGGAAGTCACCTCCTTTCATCAGAGAATGCCTGCATTTGATGTTCTCTCCATGGCCCTGAAGAACAATGTTTGGGAAGGGAGATAACAATTGCTACCTCAGAGCTAGGCTGGACATAAAATACTGGTGAGCTGTGGAATGGAGATGTGATTATAAAGTGGTGGACCTCCAAGTTCAAAAGGTGATGATCATGATCAATACTGCAAAGTCCAACTGGCTGATGGTTATTAGTGGAATCCTTCAAGGATCAACACTATCTTTTTAACAGCCCGGATGATGCGACAGTTCACTCTCAGCTAGTTTGTGGACGATGCCAAGTTGGAAGGAGGAATCGGGCGATCAGTAGGGCAAGACTGCTATTGAGACTGACCTTGACAGGCCAAGTAATGTATCAGAAGAAACACCACCCACTTCAATGAAGTTTAGAGCAAAGTCCTGATCCTAATGTGGCATAACCTCATGGAACAGAAGTCTTGGGGCTGATTGGCTGGAAAGCAGCTTTGCAGAAAGAGGCCTGGAGTTACAGTGAGCAAGTGAACATGAGTCAGTAAAATTCTGGGCCGTCTTAAAAATAACATCAGTAGCAGGTCAAGGAAGGTGATTCTTCCCCTCTGTTCAACACTTGTGAAACCCCTCCTGCAGTCCTGGGTCTAGTCTGGGACTCCCCAGGACATGGTAGACTTTGGTATACTGGAGCAAGTCTGGAGAGGTAGAGGCTGGAGCACAAGACATGGTGCTGAGACAACCGGATTTGTTCTGTCTCGAGAAGAGAAGGCTCAGGTGGGATCTTACTGTGACATTCAGCTACCTTTTGGTGGGGCATATAAAAGGCGGAACTGGGTTCTTCTTGCAGGTGCACAGAGGTAGGGTGAGAACCGATGGACACAACATGAGAAATTTATAAGATATTCAGAAAAGATTTTTCACGATGTAGTTAAATACTGGAACAGGGACCCTGAAAAGTTCTTGAATATCCTGTAGATTTTGGGAACTGAACTGGACAAGGCCTTGAGAAGCTGCTGCAGTTTGGGCCCACTTTGGGTAGGAATTGAACCAGAGATCTCCAGAGGTCTCTCAAACTCTGTAATTTATGCTCATCTAATGATTCTACAAATTATGATTTTAAAAACACCCTACAAGGAGCTTGTAGTCAGGTATTCCCATTTTCTACATTTCTAACACCCTCACAACTCCCACACAGATTGTCTGCCCATTTTTCTGTAGCACCACTTCCTTTTGCTTCCTTTAAACATCTCCTTGGTCTTTGCCTCTGTCCTGTATTGTTCTTCTCTGTCTAGAACCAACTTGAGACTTAATATCTAATATACTTTTAATTCCTCATGACTGAGTCAACCAATCTGGCAGCTGAAAAAAAAAAACCCAGACCACCCCACAATGAATTCTGTTCATATGGCCTTTGAGAAGAAAGCAATGGCCATTACTCCACCTAAAAACCTGGGATGAATGCTTAAGGTTTATTTGTTGTATGAGATTTCTTTTTGGACTGACAAGTGGAAGTTCTTAGGCTTTTGCTAACCCAGTGTTACGGAGGCTTCCAAATAAGCAACCCACCACCAATTTAAAAAAATAAATAGATTTATTTTTTCCATAAAACCACCAGTCAGCTCTCCGTAGATTACAGATCCGGATGTCCACAAGAGGAGAACAGAATAACTTTCTGGGGTTTAACAATAACCCGAAATACTTTACAAAGCCCCACTCCCCGGGGGTTTAACGACAACCCCAAACGAAAACTTCACTTCCTAGGGTTTAACGGGAACCCGAAACGTAAGACAAAGCCTCACACCCCAGGGGTTTAACGACAACCCCAAACGAAAACTTCACTTCGTGGGTTTAACGAGAACCCAAAACGTAAAACAAAGCTTCACAGCCTAGGGGTTTAACGACAACCCCAAATGTAAACAAAACTTCACTACCTAGGGTTTAACGACAACCCAAAATGCTCTATCACTCACCTAGAAAGTGAGGGCTCTCAACCTCGAGGACCTGCTCAGGGCAGCGTCCCGACCCAAAGTACCTCGAGGAGTTTCCTTGGGCAGCGTCCTGACCCAAGGGGAGAGTCCTCTGACCGCAGCGTGCAGCTCCAGGGGACGAGCTCCAAATGGCTCCCCCAGGGGACTCCATTTATACCCAGACCGAATCTGACCTGTAGTCAATAGCGGCTCCCATTGGTCAAAGGTCTCAGCTACCGCGAGACCCTGAAAACAAAGACAGCCAAAAGCTGCCACGTTTCAACAACCAGGAAGCTCTGTTTTCACTGGGCGGATGCACCTGCCACACCCAGTGCTATCCAAAATCCATCTCATCTGCTGCAGCCACGCTAATTTGAAAACATGTGAAACATTTTACTTGGGCTGATCCTTTCCCCAGTGTAGAAGTAAAATAGCTAACACCTCATAGGTGGAGGTTTGCAGACTTCTCTAGTTAAGAGGTATCTGCAGTGTGACTTGATAGCTTCACCAAGCCAGCATGACCCAACTGTTGGAGGAATTAATTGTTTGTGAAAGGATGGACTGTCTAGACATTCCTTATCTGAAGTAATCCACTCTCTGTTGTCATTTACCATGTCCTGCTTATCTGACATGGCTTGTTGAAGAATAAGTCGTATAACCCAAAGGTGTATAAACTCTGTAACTGCCCCATTTGGGCAGAGTTCATATCAGCAGAGTCTGTCACTGCTGCTCTATGTGTTGACCTGATCTCAGTTGTGTCCTGGTTATCTGTGACACCAGGCAAAGTGCAAGTTGCAGGTCTGGTAGAGACACTGTTCAGTGTTGCACTAAACTCTGGGGGAAATCTGGATTGTAGAGGCAGCACATGAAAGTGCCATGGTTTACAGTCGAAGGTATAGTTGCTCCCATCTCTCTACTGTAAGTTAGTATCAGCTGTAGGGTCATTCTGTTTTATTTTCTTAAGTCCATTTTCTCTTGGAGTTATGCTAGCCTTACACCTCTCTGTCCTCCTGCTAATATCAATGTGTTTCCCTTACTGCATTTTTGCCACTGTAACTTTTCTTGTCCTCCATGCTGGGAGGGTGAGGAAATATGCACAACTCAAAAAGGTCTCCCTCTGCAGGGAACTACAACAGACACTTGATTGTGCTGGTAGTCTGTGTCGTTTCAGAATTCTGGATGGGGTGGCAGTCACCCACTGTGGGTGTAGTTGGGTGTATGTCCCATGAGTATCACCCCCTTGCCTTGATCACAAGTTGAATAGCTGAGTGTAGTGAGACATGGTCAGCAGGACAATGTAAATAAGAACTGTGTGTGATAAGCCTTCGCAGAGGCCACCAATGAACAAGTGACAGAAGAACAATACCTAAAACTGCTCGAAAAGTATACCATGTTGTCTCTGGGGACTGACTGGATTGACAACTTGTGCTGATGTTTGTCTGTAAAAGCACCACTAATAGAGATATGGGGGGAACACTTGTATGCAGACACTGTAGACACAGAGAACATGAGGTGGAAAGGCTCCATGTTGGTGCCAAGCTGTTAATACCCCAAAAGCCAAAAGCAAGAAGTAAGAGCAGCTGTCACAACAGCATGGCCCTTCCAGAGTTCGTCATTCCAGTGTGCCTTAGGCTGATGGATGCCGGGCATCTGTGATATGACTGCTGCACGCTCAGCAGTAGATGTAACTGCAAGAAGTGGGAAATACCTATAAAGTTTGAGTTACATATTGAAACTCCCCAGCTGGTGTCCGCATAGAAGAAACAGAAAACAACTTTGCAGTTAGCACAATGTGAATAAAGAAAGTTGCTTTCATAAGGGTTAAGATTACTAGGACCTGATGGCCATTGATTAGCTTGCACCATACTAGTTCTTACCATGTTTTTTGTGTACTGAGTGTATACACCTGTGAAAACTTAAGCTATTTGTCACTAATGATGTGTAATGCAAGTTAAAGTATAATTGGATCTATATTGATGTGGTCTGAGCCCAGAGGGCGACTGAGCACCACGCAGCCACTTGCTCACTCCTTCTCCCTCAGGGATGGGGAAGAGAAAATACAACAAAAGTCTCAGGGATTGAGACAAGAACAGGGATGGATGATTCACCCATTATAGTCATGGGCAAAAGACATACGTGATTGCAGAAGAAAAAAAACCAAAACATCAATTTAATTTGAACATCACCACCAATTAATTTTCCAATCAGAGTAGGACAGTGAGAAATACAAACACATCTTAAAAACACCATCCCCCACCCCCTCCCTTCTTCCCAGGCCCAGCTGCTCCCAGTTACTCCTCCTCCTCCCCTGCAGTGGTTCAGGGGGGCAGGGGATGGGGGTTGGGGTCAGTTCATCACCTGTTGTCTCTGCCGCTCCTTCCTCCTCAGGGGAAGGACTCCTCCCATTCCTCCCTTGCTCCGGTGCGGGGTCTCTCTCTTGGCAGACAGTCCTCCATGAAATCCTCCCATGTCAGTCCTTCCCACAGACTGCAGCTCTTCCCAACTGCTCCAACGTGGGTCCCTCACACGTGTTGCGATCCTCGCAGCTGCGGACTACAACAGTTGGGGCTTCCCACAGAGTCCCGGCCTTCTCCAGGCACAGCCCCTGCTCTGGCGTGGGGTCCTCCCCGGGCTGCAGGTGGCATCTGCTCCCCCGGTGCCCTCCATGGGTGCAGGGCACAGCCTGCCCTCTCCCCACGGGCTGCAGGGGGGGCTCCGCTCCAGCACACCTCCCTCTGTTTATCCTCCTCCTCTTCCACTGACCTTGGTGTTTGCATAGGGTCCTCCTCGCAACCCCAACTCCTCCTCCCAGGTTTCACTTCTTAAATACGTTATCACAGAGGTGCAGCACCGTCACTAATTGGCTTGGCCTTGGCCAGAGACGGGTCTGACTTGGAGCTGGGGGAGCTTCCAGAAGGGGCTGTAGCCCTTCCCTGCTACCAAAACCCCACCACAAACACACAAACCCAACACTGCATTGCATGCATTTGTCAGATGACGATAAGGCAAAGGGGTAGAACAGAGTGGGAGTAGCACAACTTTACCTCAATCAAGAGCTGAGTAACAGAGTGTAATGAGCCATGACAGACAGGACAGTGCAAATGAGCTGAGTGTGATGAGCACTGGTCCAGACCATGGATTAGGAAGTGGCAGAACAATACCTGCACCTGCTGGAAGGATATATCACTACATCATGGATGGTTCCCACTCTTAAATCAGAACGTCTGCATTGCCAAACTTCCTATGCTGATGATTTATTACTAGCTCTAGGATCATCATCCAAGTAGAGAAAAATGTTACAGATAAACAGATGGGCTATAGCTCGGAGTTCCCCTCTTTCCTCCTGTACTAAATGGTTAATGGTAATTTTGTTTATTTCTTCTTTGTATGTGGTGAAGAATTTCAACCCAAGCTGTGAATTGCCTCCATCAGGAAGAGGGAAAACATTAACAGTCAAGTAGAGTTTTGACTCCTACAGAACTGAGATCTGCAGTAATGTCTGTTTGTCCGTTCCTCCTCTCTACAGCTACAAAACGGGCTGACTGAGATGAGTGAATCCTAATTTAAGAAAGGATCTGGGATACTCCTTCTCACGGACTTAGAAACTGATTTGGTTTACAAGGGTGTGTTTTCTCCACTGGCTTTAAATTTCTGCTTTAGGAGTCCATGTTAGTCACTTTACTCCTAGTAGTGAATAAAGAAAGACATGTGGCGCCAAGGAGTGATTTAATACTCTGGTTCCTGTCTGATGTTGGCACTTTGAACTTAGCTCCTGGTAGTAACCACAGTAGCTAGAGAGCTAGCTACTACTTAGTTCATATAGTAAGTGAGCTGGAGAGGGATCCCTTCAGTTGTCCTGCACGTGGGATTGGATAACGCCCTCCATAGGTGTAGGCTGGAAGCTGGCTGGCTGTGGAGCAGCTCTGCAGACAGGCATGTGGGCTCTTGGTGGATGTCACGCTGAACACGTCAGCGGTGTGTCTCTGACAGTGGCGGCTCACTGCATGCTGGGCTATGTTCGCCAGAGTTTAGGCAGCTGTTCAGGATAGGGGCGAATTTTTTGTTGCTTGGCACTTGTGAGACTGCATCTGGGGAACTGTGTACAGTATAGCTCCAGTAAAAATCAACAAAGATGTCATCAAAATGGTTTGAGTCCAATGGAGAATGAGAAAATTGTTCAGAGAACTGGGGGTCATGACACATGAAGAGAAGCAGAGGGAGAAGACAAAGCTGAGAGGAGAGATCTAGCTGTAGTGTCCATTGAAGGGGATTTACGGAGAAGTCAGAGCCAGACTTCTCAGAAGTGCACAGTGAATGGACAAGAGGTATGGATCATGGCTTAAACAAGTACATTTCCACTGGACACAAGAAATTACTCTTCACAATGAAAATGGTGAAGCAGCAGGTGGTGCCCAGGGAAGCTGTGGAATCCTCATGCTTGGAGATATCCACACTTACCTAGAAAAGGTTATGAGCAAAATTGTCCAGCTGTGAAGTTAGCCTTACAAGGGATTCGACCTCCAGAGGTCCTTTCCAATCTCATTTTCTCTATGGTTTGATTATATACTTGCTGTTCTTCAAACTTTCACAAATGTTTTCCCAGAAGGTGTTTGGCAGATTTCAATACTTAATTGGTCCCTGAGGTTTGACTCAGTGAGGAAGTACAAGAATGTAATATGCTACCACTATTATAAAAAGGGATTGAAAGAGAGGAAATTTATTTGAGAAAAATCAAATGTCAAACTAAATGAAGGAGAAACATCAGACTCAGAATCCTTTTTTGAAGCATCCTGGATTGTTATGGATATACTGGTAACTATTTGTACCCTATCTTAGAGTTTGGGAGTGATTTTTCAAAGACAGGGGAAGATAAAAGGGGCAGTGGCTTGGAAAACTGAACTTTTAGTCTTCAGACTAAAGTAAAAGCTTTTAGTTGTTACTGAGGGAGTTTCTTGTTTTAAGGGACCGCTCTCAGCTTCCAGATAATACCTGGAATTAAAAATATGTTCTATATTGTATATGTTTTGTGAGAAGGGAGTTGTTTTGTTTTGGTATTTTTTGAGAAACAGCCATGAGATGATGCTAATAAAACCCTATGTTTTACTGGAAAAAGGGCACTAAAGGGGAAAGATTTGATGGAAATAGTGTAATAAGAAGGGTTGTAGCATCCTACTTGTATCTACCCTTTTGTTGAGCTTTTTTTAAGGAGCGTTTTAAGAAGGAAAACTGAGTGGCAAGTTTGGTGTGAGCTATGAGCTAAGATGTGCTTGATTTCCCTGGAAACTCATTGTGTTGGTGTTTATTTCAGTCATTCAGAAATATCTGAAATGGGTCTGAAACCAGATTCAGAGATCCAGACACAATAGATAAAACCTGGGAGATCTTAATGCAAAACGAGATGTATGTCTCTTTTTAGGGCAAGGAGGGCTGGTGTCTGGGAGAAGGAGGAGGAAGAATGCTGTTGAAACCCCATAGATGGGACCTGCAAGCCTGCAAGCCAAGAATGTGATTGAAGAGCATCAGCTGGAGTTTTCAGGTTCCACTTCACTTCCACAAGGTAGTGGCAACCACAGTGGTGACTGTTGTAGTAGTGTCGTACAGTAGTGCAGCAGACACAGTGCACTGGACAATGTGTGTCTGAGCTTGGGGTAGGATGTTGGAAGGTGAAGGGCTACTTGGAGACAGGTGCTCTGAAGAAGAAAGAATGACCATCAGCATCAGAGTTGATCCACTGGAGCTGTAGGGCTGAGGGTAAATGAAAAATAAACAGAAAATTTTCCCATACTTTTCCCCCTTCCCCCTCATATTCCTGCTTATGTAGCATCCGTTCATTTCCCTGTGCATTTTGCCTTCTCTCAGTGGTAACCAGCCATCTTTCTCTTTGTAGCATTGCTATATTTCTCTCTGGCCTTTCTTCTGTAAAGTTTCTCCCTCTCTCCGTCCTTTTCTTTTTCTCTCCTTTTAACTGCAGTTTCTCTTTTGCAATTCTAATGTATCCATCAACTAGTCCAACCTGCTGCAGTCAGTCTACAGTGTGATCGCATTCCTCTGCTGTACTGCTTTTGAATTAATTTCAACTAGTAGGTCTTTGGGCACTTAGTCAAAGTACTGACTGCGTGTATTTGGCTTTTTGCTATATTTGATGGAGGATGAATGTTGTCAGACTGTTCAGAGATTCATTTGTCCGAGGGTCTATAACAGTTTCTGTGTGTGCACCTCTCAGCTGTACTGAGAGGGAAGTATGAATCATTTTAACTGGACTGCTCGCCTTGCTCCTTCGGGCAGGCTGGGGTGGGAGTGAAACCACCTGGTGAAGAGAATGGATAAATGTTGGGCGGAGAGAGCAGAGGTGCCCTGAAGATGTGCAGGGTGGGGTTTGCTTGGGCTGGGTTTGATGCATTGATTCCTACTGTACAGCAACCCATCTCACCTCGATGAGTGGGTTCAGTTTTGGGCCCCTCACTCCAAAAAGGCCATTGAATGACTCGAGCGTGTCCAGAGAAGGGCAACGGAGTTGGTGCAGGGTCTGGAGCACAGGTCTGATGGGGAGCGGCTGAGGGAACTGGGGGGGTTTAGTCTGGAGAAGAGGAGGCTGAGGGGAGACCTCATGGCCCTCTCCAACTCCCTGAAAGGAGGGTGCAGAGAGGGGGGAGGAGTCTCTTGAGCCAAGGAACAAGCGCCAGGACAAGAGGGAATGGCCTCAAGCTGCGCCAGGGCAGGGTCAGACTGGCTCTTAGGAAGGATTTCTTTGCAGAAGGGGCTGTTGGGTGTTGGAATGGGCTGCCCAGGGCAGGGGGGGAGTCCCCATCCCTGGAGGGGTTGAAGAGTCGGGTTGACCCAGCGCTGAGGGATATGGTGGAGTTGGGAACGGTCAGGGTGAGGTTCATGGTTGGACTGGAGGATCTTCAAGGTCTTTTCCAACTGCGATGATTCTGTGATTCTGTGAGGAAGGACCTGATGTTACAAATGGAGCTTGAGTCTCCATTTATGTGAATAAGATTGTTGATACGTGGTTACTGTGGCTGTTCCAGTCTTTTACAAGGGGTTCATTACTGGTATTGTCCTTTAATGTTAGCAAAGCCAAATTGACTTGTACTCTGTTGTTTTCCAGCAGTTCTCAAAACGGGCCCTTTTTTCTTTTTCTGCTAGCAATGAAGCCTCAATGAACCACACAACTGTAGTGGAATTTGTGCTCTTGGGGCTGACTGACAGCCGCCATTTGGAGATCATCCTCTTTCTGTTTCTTGTGATTGCCTACTTCTTGATCCTGCTTGGAAATATTACCGTCATCAGCATCACTTCTGTGAATCATTTCCTTCAGACCCCGATGTACTACTTTCTCAAAAATTTTGCCCTTTTGGAAATCACTTTCACCTCCACATTCATTCCCAGCACCCTCTACAGCCAGACAGAGAGGAAGATGATTTCCGTGCCGGGCTGTTTCCTTCAGATGCTGCTTTTCTTTTACTTGGGTACCTGCACATTTTTCCATGTGGCAACAATGTCCTTTGATCGGTATGTTGCCATTTGCCGCCCTTTGCATTACACAACAATTATGAACAACAGATTTTGCCGACAGCTGGTCCTGGCTTGCTGGACAGTGAGTTTCCTCCTGATGTTTCCTCCCACATTTATGATTGTCCAGTTGCCATTCTGTGGTCCCAATGTCATGAACCACTTTTACTGTGATACTTCCCTGTTGTTGCAGTTGTCCTGCACAGACACAGGCTTCATCGAAGGACTGATGCTTATCATACTAATTATCATCATACCTGGTACCTTAATGATAACTGCTGTTTCTTATGGCTGCATTATTATCACCATCTTGCATATACCATCTTCCACAGGTAGGAAGAAGGCATTTTCCACTTGCTCTGCTCACCTCATGGTGGTGATGATATTTTACAGCACATGTATTTACAGGTATATCCGCCCAGCACAGCGAGGTGGGCGGGACTCTGACAAAGTTCTTTCTTTCTTTTTCTCTGTGGTGACTCAGATGCTTAACCCATACATCTACTCACTCAGGAACAATCAAGTCAAACAGGCCTTAAAGGAGAGCATGCTGAAGGCATTTTGTAGCTCCCTAAGGCAGCTGTGAATGCTGGAGTAACCCATCCAAGTGACTGAATTGTTTCCCAGATGCAACATCATCATTGTGTAACTGAATTAAAGATGCTGATTTCAAAGGGTTTATGCTTTTTATATGTTATGTCATTCCTTCTTCTGTTAGCAACCAAAATATGCCAACACAGAAAGGATCTTCTAGTCCTCCGGTACCTAGACTCAGCTTTGCCTGTGTATTTTTCCCCCTTGCTGTGGTGGGTTAGCCTTGGCTAAAAACCAACCAACCAAATTCCCACTCAGCTGCTCACTCACCCCTTCCCCCCCATAGTGGGACAGAGCAGAGGCAGAAACCAGGAAAAACAGAAACAAGAAATCTTGTCAGTTGAGCTAAAGACAGAGAGATGGTTTACCAATTGTTGCTGGGAGTTAAACAGGTTGGATTTGGGAAAATTAATTTAATTTATTGCAAATTAAAATAGTTCTAGTTTGTGAGAAACAAAGTCAAACACTAAACCAACACTTTTACTTCCCCCTTTTCCGTGTTCAATTTTATTCATTCATTCCGAACTCCTCTACTGCTGCCTCAGGCAGTGCAGGGCGGGTGGGGAGGGTTATGGTCAATACACAGTGATTTCCCTCTGCTTCTCCTTTCCTCTCACACTTTTCATCTGCTCTGGCGTGGGTTCTCCACAGGTTGCAGTAGATATCTGCTCCACCACGAATCATTTCCTCCTCCTTCTCTGATCTTGATGTTCCCTCTGTTGTTTCTCACTTTTTTTTTGTTCCCTCCTTCTCTAGCTAGCTGGCAGTTTCTGCCCTTTCTTAAAGGTGTTTTCCCAGAGGTGCCACCAGCTTCACTCATGGGCTCAGCTTTGGCCTGTGATGGGTCCATTTTGGAGCTGGCTGGAAGTGGCTGTGTCTGGCACGGAGCAGCCCCTTGTCTGTTCTCACAGAGGCCACACCTGCAGGCCTTGTTACCGAAATCTTGCCATGTACACCTGTGATGGGTTAACCTTGTCCGGCTGCCAGATGCCTACCAAGCAGCTCTCTCACTGCCCCTCCTCAACAGGACAGGAGGACAAAATAAGACGATAAAGCTCATGGATTGAGTTAAAGACAGGGAGATCACTTACCAGTCACTGTCACAGGTAATGACTGAACAGGGAAAAGAAATTGTACAGTCTCTGGAAGCAAGGTCAGGCTTCACAGGAAGATTACAGAGCTATGATTCATATATGCAGGGAGAACACACAAGAGGCCAAATCTCAATTAGAGTTGAAACTGGCCAGTGTCGTATCTGACAAGAAGAGCTGTAAGTACATCAATAGCAAAAGGAGGTCTAAAGAAAATATTGGACTGATACTTGTTGAATACTGTCACCTGACAATAGGGATGAAGGTAAAGCAGAGGCATAGAATCCTTTAAGCTGGAAAAGACCCTTAAAATCATCAAGTCCAACCATAATACACTGCCAAGTCCACCACTAAACCATGTCCCTAAGTGCCATGTCTACACATCTTTTAAATGCCTACAGGGATGGTGACTCAACCACTTCCCTGGGCAGCCTGTTCCAATGCTTTGACAACCCTGTTGGTGAAGAAATTTTTCCTAATATCCAATCTAACCTCCACTGATGCAACTTGAGGCCATTTCCTTTTCTCCTATCACTTGTTACTTGGGAAAAGAGACCAACACCCAACTGGGTACAACCTCCTTTCCGGTAGTTGTAGAGAGCAATAAGGTCTCCCCTCAGCCTCCTTTTCTCCACACTGAGCAACTCCAGTTCCCTCAGCTGCTCCTCCTAAGACTTGTTCTCTAGACCCTTCATCATCGTCGTTGTCCTTCTTTGGACACGCTCCAGCACCTCAGTGTCTTCCTTGTAGGAAGGGCACAAAACTGAACACAGTATTCAAGGTATAGCCTCACCCGTGCTGAGTACAAAGGGATTATCACTTCCTTTGTGCTGCAGGCCACACTATTTCTGATGCAAGCTAGGGTGCTATTTGCCTTCTTGGCCACCTGGGCACGCTGCTGGCTCACATTCAGCCAGTTGTCGACCAACACCCCCAGGTCCTTTTACACCAGGCAGTTTTCACAGAATCATCTAGGTTGGAAAGGACCTTGAAGATCATCTAGTCCAACCGTTAACCTGGCACTGACAGTTCCCAACTACACCATATCCCTAAGCGCTATGTCAACCCGCCTCTTGAACACCCCCAGGGATGGGGACTCCACCACCTCCCTGGGCAGTCCATTCCAACGCCCAACCCCTTCGGGAAAGAAATACTTCCTAAGAGCCAGTCTGACCCTGCCCTGGCACAGCTTGAGGCCATTCCCTCTTGTCCTGGTGCTTGTTCCTTGGCTCAAGAGACTCATCCCCCCTCTCTGCACCCTCCTGTCAGGGAGTTGGAGAGGGCCATGAGGTCTCCCCTCAGCCTCCTCTTCTCCAGACTAAACCCCCCCAGTTCCCTCAGCCGCTCCCCATCAGACCTGTGCTCCAGACCCTGCACCAGCTCCGTTGTCCTTCTCTGGACACGCTCGAGTCATTCAATGGCCTTTTTGGAGTGAGGGGCCCAAAACTGAACCCAGGAATCGAGGTGCGGCTTCACCAGTGCCGAGTCCAGGGGTAAGATCCCTTCCCTGTCCCTGCTGGCCACGCTATTGCTGATACAAGCCAGGATGCCATTGGCCTTCTTGGCCACCTGGGCACACTGCTGGCTCATGTTCAGGCGGCTGTCAATCAACACCCCCAGGTCCCTCTCTGACTGGCAGGTGTCCAGCCACTCCTCCCCATGCCTGTAGAGTTGCATGGGGTTGTTGTGACCCAAGTGCAGGACCCGGCACTGAGCCTTGTTCAATCTCTGTCTGTTCCCAGAGCTCTTCGAGGAAACCTGCAAGGTCATGAAGTGTTGAGACCCTCTTATTTTTAGAAAAAGAGCATAATCTCAATCATTAAAAGATCAAAATAATCAAAACTGCTATGTTAGGTTTGCCCAGTTTCACCCCCTGGCAAGAGACCCCGCAAAGGAAGTGCCCTGCCCTCTCTATGTCGTTAACTTTGACTAACTTCATTGCTTGTTCCTTGTCTAGGGTCTAATGAAGAAACTAACTATATGTGGCCAGTTTGGTTTATTGGAACCTTCATAACGAATTTTTCCAGCTACCAACACCTGCAGCCAAATTGCCTTCAGGCAAATTACCTGATGATCCTTTAATTCCGATATAGTTTTTGCCCTAGTAATATTGGTTAGTAGATTAAGAAACTGAATTGTGGACAAGAGCTTTTTTTTGGGGTACCACAGAAAACAAGGAACAGCACTTGGGCCATGCAAGTGTAAGGCCCAATGTCTGCTCCTAACCCACCACTAGGAAGGAGTTTTGGGGGTGATCACAGCAGTATGATATCACAGTGCTGTAACGTATATACAAGTTGGCACAGTGTGTGGCTTGTATGGGTTTTTAATGTTTTTGTGGTTTTCTACCTTTCTGGATCTTTAAATACAGTTGGGTTAGAAGACAGATTTATGGTTGCCCCAACAAGACACCGATCCCTTTGAACTGGTAACATACAACTTTCTGCTTTAAAGCCTGTTTATTGTCTTTACATTTCCTGTTCAATGGACTTGGTCATGCTTAGTCACTTCTGATATCTCTTATTTCTCTTTGAATATAACTTCTTATTGCAGAGGACAAATGTCAGCACTTGCATCTAGTTTTCAGTTACAATAGCAACTTTATTTGTATTTGGATCAGCAGCACTTTTGGACTTTATGTATTTAGATCAGCAGTAAATTTATTTTCAACAAACTTTATTATTACATTCCTGTCATAACAAGAGGTGATGAAACAGGAGCCAGACTGCTAGGAAATACTTTCTTTAAAAACTACAGTTTGCAGTTCATGGTACAGAAAACCAAAGAAAATAATCCAAAGTAATAACTAAACTAAAACATAGACAGTGACTTGAGTCAGTGCTTGTGACATCGCTTGTGGCTAAGTGACAGGGCAGGAGCAGGCCCATGGCTTGTGCAGGTGCTTGTGAGGTCGGTGGAGCCTGAGCAGCTGATAGAGCAGGAGATGGCACATGGCTGGTGTCTGTGCTTGTGATGTCACTGGTAGCACAGGCTGCACAAGTGGTGGCGTTAGCTCCTGCTGGTGTTCCTGCTCACTCCTATCATGTTTCCAGTCCTTCAAGAGGTTTGGTGTTGAAGCACTTGGAATAAGGAAACAGACAGTCTTCTTATCAGAGCGATTAATGAGAAGAAGGGGGAGTCTTGGGAGAAAGGGGGATGAAAAGGCTTTAACATGGTCATTTAAGGTTATAACAAACATATAAAAAAGATTCTAATCTCTGAACTTTTACTTCCCTGTATAAGGTTCAGCTCTGGGTCAAGTGCTTCTTTAAGCAGACATTTTCCCTCTGTTCCATCCAGTAACGTCTGGGTATTCTTAGCCTGTCCTTAATGCTGTAGATGAAATGGTTGAACAGGAGATAAAAACCAAAGCTGTAAACAGAGACTGCTTTGCTGAGGTGCTCTTCTGCTGTGGGCGGGTTTAGGTCACATGAAGAGGTAGCTATCACAGGATATGGAGATCACAGTGAGCTAAGAAGTGCAGATGCAGAAGGTGTTTTGCCTTTCCTGAAGCTGAATATGTTACAGTAATGATGATGTTAATGTAAACCACAAAAGTGATGGTGAGTGTATCCAGAAGAATAAAAACCACATGTGTCAAGAAACTCAGGTAGTTCAGGAGCTCTGTGTCCCTGCAGGGAAGTCTGAATAATAGCAAGTTCTCATCATTGGTTAATGGCTAGAAAAAGTTTATGGCATTTGGGCTGCAGCAGGACATCTGGAAAAGTACAGTCCCTGGGCCAAAGGTAAGGAGGAAGTGCCCTGGCCAAGACAAGATAAGCAGAGCGCATGCTTCCGTGTTTGTTGGGCTTATGTGGTGTGGTGGCCTACAGATGGTCACATATCTGTTTTTCTGAAGATATATGTATCATTTTGGATAGCCAGCATTGGTGCCTGTTAAATTCTCTCAAGCAATATAGGTCTACTTTCCACCCAGCTCTCCAAGTATGAGACATTTTAGCCCTCGGTGATCAATTCAACCAATTATTTGCCTTGATTTCTTTCTAGTCCTCTCCTTATTGCAGCAATATTTGAGGTGCCCTCCTTAGTGGTTATTAGGCAAAAGTGAGATATTAACCTCTATGTTTCTTAGTTTGTATACTAATTGTCATAAAATTTGTATCAGAGAAGGAACATAATCAGTGTAGAGGTAGTCAGTAAAGCTGACATTTTATTTTTATATATATGTCTTTTTAATTTGGATCTACAAGATGCAGAGTTTTAACTGAAACCAAATTTTCTCTTAATTCTGCGAGTTATGGTGTCTCATATATTGAGTGAATAGAGACATTCCTTGTGTCCCTGTGACTTGGCTTGTTTCTACCTTCTTTGAATACTTAGAGTTATTTAGAGTTATTTATCTTTCTTCTTGTCCTTCATCTCTCCTGCTTCTCTCTATTTCTTGTAAGGACCCATCTGCTCTCCTGGAGTTTTAAAAAGATATGACCAGCCTTTCTATAATGCAGAATAATTAACTGTTACATGCCTTGAGAACAGTTTATAGACAATGTGAAATGCCAGATTTCTAAATTGCTGATCTGTGTAGGCAGCTATCCCCTGGTGAGGATGTCTCTTCATCCCAGCAGTGGTGTATAGCATGTGAACATCAACTTTGTTGCCTGCTCTTTTTGGCACTTGAAAAGGGGAGCAAGGAGTATGACTACAAGTCTCAGTGTGGAGATAAGGTGCTGATGGGTCACTTCTTGCATATTTTTGTCAGTCCCTCTTCTTAGATTGCATTTGAATAGTATTTTCAGTTCTGAGGTACTTTTATACCACTAGCACTACATGTGCAAATAATCAGTCTTTTGTGTCCTTTGTCTTTTAAAAAACATACCATTGTTTATCCATGGACATTGAAAACAGCTGGTATAATGAGTTTCTCACTGAAAGAAGTTACTGAAGACTGGGTTTGGAATTTTGTATTTTAATAACGCTAAACTTTACCACTTGATTGTTTCTAGGTAAAAGAAGTCTTCAAGGACTCTCATATGAATATATTTTTTAATAGCAGAATCATTTATACTACTAAACAGTTCTAATTTAATTGAACAGATCTAATATTTTACTATGTCTTTGGCATGTACAAAGTATCCTGTGTGAAACATGCACCATATCTGAGTTTAAACATTTATTTATTCACTGGAAGGAATTTACTATAAGAATGGAACATGTGGAGAGAAATCACGCACACAAGAATACTGCTTCTTGCAAACTTCCTTACAGAGCCTGTCTGAGATGAGCTGCAGTTTATGTACAAAGTCAGGAATGTCGAGAGCTTGAGGATGCCCTTATTGTTCACTCAATTTACAGTTCACTCTGAAAGCTTTTGTACTACTTAGGATGTGGGAGACAGTGTCCTTCAGAGCATCCCTGACCTGCTGGTTTCTCAAGGTGTAGATGAAAGGATTAAGCAAATGAGAGAAAACAGCCGTCTGCAGGGTGACTGCCTTCTTGAGGGAGAAGGAAAACTCTTTGTTTGGCACTATGTACATGAAGATGGCACTGCCATAGAATATGGAAGCCACGGTGATGTGGGAGGCACAAGTGGAGAAGGCCTTCTTCCAGCCAGAGGATGAAGGGATATGGAGAATAGTGATGATGATGTACAGATATGATAGAATGGTACATAGCAGAGAGCACAGGAGCACCACAGTAGACAATACAAACTTCAGCACTTCCAGGAGATGGGTATCTCCACAAGAGAACTTGATCAATGGCTCAATATCACAAAAAACGTGATCAATAACATTTGGCCCACAGAAGGGGAGCCAGGAGATAATGATCATGGGAGAGAGGACAGAGAAGAAGCCCCCAGCCCAAGATGCCAACCCTAGTTGGAAGGACATCTGGGTGCTCATGATGGTGGAGTATCTGAGTGGGATGCAGATGGCGACATAGCGATCAAGTGACATGACAGCCAAGAGAATGACTTCGGTAGTGCCAAAAAAAAAAAGTAGAAATAACATTGTGAGATGCATGCAGGCACAGAGACAGTCTTTTCCAAAGAGATGAAATCTTGCATCATTTTTGGGACAATGGCTGTTGTCACCATGATATCCAGGAAAGAGAGATTACAAAGGAAGATATACATGGGGCTGTGGAGTCGACGATCAGCCAGTGTGACTGAGATGATGGTCACATTCCCAGAGACTGTCAATACATAGATTATGAGAAACACGATGAAGAAAAGGACATCCAGTTCCCAGACCATGGGAAAACCCAGAAGTATGAACTCAGTCACCACGGAGCTCTGGTTAAACATCAGCTTGGCAGATGTCTGTGACTTCAGCCTGGCAGGAGGGTCTTAATAATCAAACAGAAAAATGTATTTCAATGCAAATTCTTATTCCTGGTAGGTATCATTAATTGAACTCTGGGAGGGGGGGCTTCTAACACAGAATGTCTCCTAAATGTAGATTTTATTGACAGGATGATTTGCACTGTCTCATTAATACAGGGTAGAAGCTTGTACCTGGAATCTAAAAACTGTCATAACTTAGTGTGGAAGGAACTTTTGGAGGTCTTGTCCTGCTTGTTGCTGTGATTAGGGATAACTTCAAAATTAGATCACATTATTTAGGGTCTTGCCTACTAAATTTGTGACCATGTCAAAGGATGGAGATCCCACAACTTCTGTGGGTTCCTGGTCCAGTCTTAACAATGCTCAGAGGAATTTATTTTCCTCCTATCCAGTTAGAGTTTCCCATGCTGCAATTTTGTCAGATTGCCTCGCTGTCTCTCTCCTTATATACTCAGTCTTTCAGCACCATAACTTTCTGGTGGTTTTTTCTGATGTTCCTCCAATTTCCTCCACATTAATCTTGTATTGGGCAGCATGAGGGCAAATCAAACATTGTTTTCCCATTTCTGTCCTCACTACTGTCAGTTAGAGGGGAACAACAATTTCCATTTACCCACTAGATACACTCTTGCTAATGCAGCCTGGTGGGCTGCCAGCCTTCATCAATGCAAGAGCACAGTGCTGACTCTTGATCAACTTACTGTCTACTAGGACTCCCACATCATTTTCTGGACAGCTATTCCTTAGTCAGCCAGTCTACTGTTACTCATCCATTTTTTCAGTACATAAACTACCCAAATCCAGTTTGCATACACAAATCTCCCCCAGAATGCTTTACCATCTCCATTACTGTGTACGCAGTGCCTGACAAATGCTGCTTGAATGGACACTGGAGCAGGCAAGTAAAATACCAAGAAAGAACAGAGTTCCAGGAGTGCAAATAATAGAGGTTTACAATCTTTATGGTAACCTTAATGGTTATCGTCTGAATTAAGAAATGGTCATTGTGCTGCCACTGCCTTTCCTGTAGCTGTTTAGGTAGACTCACATTTGTGATAATAAGCATACATGATGACAGAGAAACAACTGCCAGAATCAACTGTATGTGAAAAATGTACAGTTCTGAGAAACAACTCTGTGTTCATACAGAGAAACATCACGTGAGAAGACATTCTTCACATCCAATGTAGTTTCCTCTGCCTCTCTTTACAGTAAATACAGACTACACAAATTGTAAGCCTACAAATTAGTGTCCTAGAAGTGGTTTACATAATGTATTTTTGTTGACCAGGCAAAGATAAATTACACCCTGGTCTCTACTGCCTCTATCTGAATATTTTAAGATTTGGGAGTGATGAGTGTATGTCAGGTACCTCCATGTAGTCAGATGAGTCCAACCTGTAAGCTTCTACTTCTGAGAAGAGAGATGAGATGGGAGAAGCCAGGAAAGAAAAAAAATTACCCCAAGGAAAAAAGTTTTGTAATCAAATCTTGTACATACCTTTGGAGCAATTTCTTCTAGCCTGTTTTGCAGAGAGAATAGAACTCAGCTGGTTGAATACTTCATTTCATTTAGGATAGCGACTGCTATTATGACTGTCTAGTGGTTTTCAAATAACACTGGAATGATGGATATGTCTAATGATTTCCTTGTAATCTAGAACAGAGGAGTCAAAGCAAAGGACTTACTCGATGGGTGAATGAATAGGTGGAATAAAAGTATGGTATGGAGGAAGGAAAGAGGTGGAGTCTCTCTTTAAGCATCATTAATGCATTTATTAAGAACAGTAGGTAATGGCTTTACTTTTATTCCTTGGAACAAAAGGAGGAGGAGCTGGAGAAACCAACTTAGTGCTTTCAGCTAACAATACCCCATAGACCCATCTATGAACATGCCAGAGAAAGCATCCCAAGTGACCATGGTAAAACAAAAAGTACAGGGTTTGTCTTGTGCTCCCCAGGTGGACACATTAAAATTGAAGTAATGGATTTAACAGGCCATTTCATGGCATTCAGGATCAATAAAGTACAGAAGTGAGGAAAGCTCTGGAATGCTGTCAACATCTACATTCAATGAAAATTTCTATAGGATTTCTGTTAGCTGTGTTGTGCTTCATTAGACCTTACCCCCTCAGTGTGCATATGTACCATGCATTGTAGGTTTATGTGGTTTATACTCAACATAAAGGGCAACATATCAGCATGGTGAACTTCAGTTTCAGACAATGATACGTATGCATGCTGCAGTGCTAAGTACTACAGCGCCAAAGTGCTTTTTTACAAGGTCCAGTAATGTTTCTCTCTAACTTTGCCAGAAATCAATAGGGATCAGTCTAGGCCTTACACCTCTATGCAGTAGAAGACATCTGTGGATCACGCTCTCCTTTAACTATAAAGGATAACTGTATTGTTGGTGGCTGAAACTAGCTGTCATTTAGGACCTTGCCGCACAAGTCACGCAGAAGGAGCATCGTGGTTTCGGAACAATGAAGGGCCCACCCAGAAAGAATTGTAGACTTAGTACATACCATAGAATAACTAACTGAGCAATCATTGTGGCATTCATGTGTGATGAGAGATAGCATGAGCCTTGCTGTTCTGCATCTCAGGAAAGTTTACACTAGATTACACTTGTCTCTCCGCTCCTCCCATCTCTCTGAATGTTTACCAATTTACACAATGTAGGAAGATTCTTGCAGGAAAGTTTTAGAACAATACAAAAGCCCAAATGTTTATTTGAATGGAATGGCAATCAGCTGTAAGATATTGTTTCCAACTAGGCAGGAAAGGATTTGCACCTCTTTACAGGAGTTCAGTAAACATTGGGCATCTAGCTCTCTGAAGGTGGGCCTGGTAACTCTGTTTTATTATTTTTGAGGTCCTGATGTTGTTCTCATGTAAGGGGAATTCTTGAAACTTCAAATATACTTGTGGAACAGCAATATTTGCTTTGGTTTGTTTCTTGTAAAACAGGAAAAAAATCTACAAGATTATTATTATTGCTATTTATCTGTGACTAGTTAGAAATTTAGACAAATAAAAGTTTCAATCAGTTGGACACGTACTCCAGTGTAACTGCAATTGGATGCAAAAATTGTCCACTTGTAAATGTGGGAGTTTGCTTTCATAAAAGTAAATGATTCATGGTAAACTGTCCATCTCTACAATAATAGTATACTGTAATAGTGTATTACTAATGATCAATAGTAACTTTGGAGTTACTGTTTCATTGGGCTTGGCACTGCATATATGTAGAACAAACCCATTTTTAATTGACTGCACAAAACACTCACAGTCTAAATATATGGCGACAAACAAACTTTTTCTTTGAATAGAGAAGTACAAAGAGTGGTTGGTTGGTCTCAATATGCCAACAGTTTAGTGATCCAGATTAACAAAGGCATTTGAAATCAGAGGGTTGCAGATTTCTAATGTTTTTGTAGATCTGGGCCACAGGGACCTAACTCCTTTATGAATTCTTTTAAGAAGAAACTTTTGTCTCCAGCCTAAAACCAAAAGTTTTTCCTTTGCCCTCATTCCATATGAAAAAAATCTGTCTTTGATGTCATAGACCTGGGCTCAAGGGACTAACCAGATCAGTGTGCAACTCGTTTGAATTTGCATCATATAGCCACCATCTCACCTGGAGTTTCTGGGGAACCAATGCCTAACCTTTCTTTTAGAGGAGGCCTCATGACAGAAGTACACATGGGTCTAATGCCACAGCTCCCTGTCGCTGTGCACCAAGGGCAGTAGGTGAGACATGTATGAATACAGCAGCCACTCCAGTCCTGCTGTTTGTTGGTATCCAAAGGTAGAAATGAGCCCAGAGGCCTTGAGTTGTGTGTATCTCAGCTGGGCTGAAGAATGAGTTGCATTGCCACTTGTGCCTAATCAGGCTCCACAGAACTGCCTGTGTAATCCAGGAAAGTGATTTGGCTTGTTTGCAGAATTCTGTATGTTAGATGTAAGCTACTGTACAATCAATATGTACAGTCAATCAGCACCTCCTGAGAATGGTGCAACTTCTTAATGCAGCTGTCTGAGCTATCTGGGCTGAGCTGCCACCTGGAGGGGCTCCGTTACCTGTGAACTGCTACATGCAGACAGATTTCTGGTGTCCTGGAAGTCTTCCTGTTAGAAGGTAATAAGAGATTGTGTCACTAATGTAATCTGCTCCTGTGATTTGCAGTGAAGAAACCAGAGTTTCTGAAGACTCAGGCAACTGCTTTCACTGAACAGACTTAATGGGCAATACTAGGATTGTCTGGTATTGACTTTTATGATGTTCTGTGGAACTGGTTTAACAGGGAGAAGAACAATTAAAATACAGATGGTGAAGATTGTAAAGATATTTTACAGAGGACAGAACAGAGGAGGAAAGAGTTCCTGGATATTTGAAAGAGCTATGGTTGCCTGAAAAGATTTTTTACAGTGTGACTAAGTTTGATAAGAGATCAATCTGGGGAGCAAGCTCCACATTGTTTGTTGTTCACTCAGTCAATGTGATAAAGTGAGTCACCATTATCAGTAAAGTTTGTTGCAAGAAGTCTTCTCCTCCCTCCTTTTCCAATATTTTTTTTCATTTTTATTCTTTATCATCTTTAACTCAAAACCACCTATTTCTCTTTTAAATAATTAATGAGGAATTATATTGCAAGAATGATGATAATAAAACATATAACATATTTATTTAGCTGCTATCAAGAGGTTCAGATTGGTGTTAGTAAAACTAGTCAGAATTTAGCTAGCTAGCGCCTGTGAACTAGCACTGAGTAACAAGGTCCCACATGTATTGGTTTCTGAAGAAAGGGAACCAGTCTGCTAACTCAAATTTTTCTATGTTCCCATTCACCAGAGAATGAAACCATGCTTTTAGAAAGACTGCTGTTCATCCTCATGCATGAATACATGGACAGTAATCACAGTCTAGAAAGAACAGTAGAGAATTTAACACGCTAATCCAGTGGTGGTGTTTACATTTACCAGACTGTGCTGTCACAGGGTAGATATCTTCACCCCCCCTTATTCTTTGTCAGTTACTTAAAAGCTTTAGTCATTTGGTGTTGGAGAATCTGTCAGTCTCGGTCCGGCCGGGATCGGGGCGACGCGCAGAAGAAAGACAAACTCACACCAGTTTGTTGAAGGGGGGACATTGCCGAGAGCAGGTGCCGCTGCACTGTCTGCCAGCTCCCAATTTATTCCCACCTGTTTACATGGGTTTGTTTTTACTTCTCCATCCTGCTGACCTTCAGGTTTTATCTGTTTACTGCTCACACGCTCACCATGCATTCTGCAGCCGGTGTTCCTGCTCTTTCTGACGCTCCAACACGGTGTTCCGAAGGTTGCCTCAGTTTCCCACAATCATTCTTCTAACCTCAAGGTCAGTTTACATTTTGCTAACCACCAGTTCTTAGTTCCCACAGAATATACCTGGAGAAGAGAGACAGAGCTCAACCTTAACTAGTGCATTAGAACGGCACGAGTATGAAACATCTTAGACTTAAACCCTGACTTTCATCTTGTTATAAAGGTAACTAACTCACTATTCATGTGAAAATTTTTGAAAACAGACTCCTAGGAAAGTGGATTGATTTTCTTGCAACACATGTAGTTTCAAATACATCATGGAGTTTAGAAGCCTCAACAAAAATAGGATCTCTTCTTGTCCCTTAAACTTCGTCATGATTGTCTTATATTGGAAAGAAATTGGAAGAGATTAGTAAAAACTGACTTCAGTGACATGTTTTTCTTTTGCAATCATATTTTAGTCCTCCTAGCGTTCTTTCTGAAGATTGGATTTAGCTGTACAGTGGTATTATGAACTACAGCAGCTGTATAATTTTCCATCTTTTGAAATTGGGAATAAACAAAAAGCTAGTACCGATCAAAAAGAAAAGTATTAATTAGTTCATTGATAGTATGCCTTCATGTCATTTCCCTTTCAATTCTCTGATGATTCATATTTCATATACATTTAAATGTAAAATACAGCATTGACTCCTCCCTCTCCCCCACAGTTTTTCACAGCACAGGAGACATAAGTAAATGTTGCGATGGAAAACCAAACCATGGTCAAACATTTCATCCTTGTGGGTTTCACAGCTGGCAGGAAGTTGCAGATCTTTATGTTTGTGGTTCTCCTCATCATCTACATCTCAATTATAATTGGAAACTTAGTGATTGTCACCATCAGCATCATGGACCGTGGGCTCCATGTGCCCATGTATTACTTTATTTGGAACTTTTCACTCTTGGAAATGGGTTTCGCTTCCTCTGTTACTCCTAAGGTCTTGTTCAACATAGCATCAGGAGAAAAGACAATTTCTATGATTGGTTGCTTTGTTCAATTTTTTTTATATTTCATCTTTGGCATGACAGAGGTTCTTCCCTTGGCAGCAATGTCATTTGACAGGTATGTGACCATCTGCTACCCCTTGTCTTACGCCACCATAATGAACAATGGGCTTTGTTGCTTATTAGTGCTTGGTTCATGGGGCTGAGTTTTGCACTTCTAATTGGCCCATCAATTGTTTTCTTCCAGTTACCCTTTTGTAAACAAAACGTTAACCATTTCTTCTGTGACAGTGCACCTTTGCTAAAACTTTCCTTCACAGAATCACGTGTTCTAGATCTTGTTAATTTCCCAATAGCTGTTTTTTCTCTCCCAAGCACTCTCATTATCACAGTCCTGTCTTATGCCAATATAATTTCCACTATATTGCACATTTCATTTGCTTCAGGGTGGCAGAAAGCCTTTTCCACTTGTGCATGTCACCTTATCGTCGTCTTCATGTCTTACAGGAGTTGCATTTTTATGATAAACCTATACACAAGGGTGGGCTTGACATCAGCAAAGGGGTAGCTATTCTCAACACAATGGTATGTCTTCTGCCTAACCCACTCATCTTCAGTCTGAGGAACAGGCAGGTTCAAAAAGCCTTGCAAAAGTATTTCTCCATGTGCAGTTCTTACAGAACAATTCTGAGTCTGATGAGAAGTGAAAAGTAAAGAAACTTCAGAGAACCACCTTAAAGGCTGAAGGAGTATAAATATTCCAAGTACATATTTGTGCAGTGAATATCAGAAGCTTTGTTATTGTCTCTGATCTGTTGTGGAATTTTTCTTTCAGTTTAGAAGAAACAGAACCATTGTTATTCCATCAGGGACCCTAATGGGTGGTGGGGTATTTTAAGGCATATATATTTGCCTACTGCCTGAAACCTTGCCTTGTAAGGGTTGTGTCGTGTAATAGTTTTGCCTTCTGTGGGAAGTATGGCCTTTGAATACTAATTAGTTAAGAGCTTCTGAAAATCTGTCAGTGCATAGTAAGATCCACCTTCCAGAAGAGCACTGAGAGTCTAGGGGTTGAGATGGTATTTTTACTTTTGGGGGCCTTGGGTGGAGATATATTAACTTAATTTGATGGGAAAACCCTTGAACTTTAGACATACAAGAAAATGAAAAATTCCAAACTTGTTCTGGAACACTTTGCGATTCCAAAGCTCTTAGGAAGACTTTCAGGGTGGCCACTTTTAAAATCTGAAACCAGAGTTCAGAAGAAGAAAAACTCACGCTTTTCAAGTTCCTGTTTGTTCTTAACCATCATCACCTGCAGCTGAGGCCGTAGCTGGTTGGGCTTGGCTAAAAAGATTTTGGACACGAAGGTCATGTTGACCATCTTATGACCAGCTCTTTCCAGATGAATTTTCTTTCCTAGCCTCGCTGTTCTACTTGACCTCTGTAGTGGACTCTGTTAATTGTGAGTATTGTTTATAGTGCCTTCATTTTTGAGTCTGAATTGAAAAGACTATTTTATTTTAAGAATAAAGAGAAAATATTATTTTATACTAAAATCAGGTATTTTGTTTATTTGTTTTTACTCATGAAAATAACTCTTTGGCCTTTGCCCAAAAGACAGATGCCTTTTCTGGTTTCTCAAAATGGCTATGTAAAAATACATTTGTCATTTTAGGCCTGTCATAATCATTTAAGTCCAAAAGCAAAATAACAGAGGATCATTTCAACATATCACCTGTTTCTTATCTAATGCTAATTATGAAAACTATGAAAGTTTTCATTACTGTGGGATCATAAGTTTTCTTTAGAGCTGCCAGACTTCGGAAAAGCTAGGAAAGGGTGTGAATTAAATGGTCTGGAACTAGTAAATCCTGAAAAATTTCTCCAGTTATTCTTCAAAATTATTTTTCTTAAATGAAAGTGAAGCATTTAGTGTGTCTAGTGAAAGGAGAAAAAAAGAATCCCTTGAAGCTCTTTTGGTGTTAGATGCAGGTCAGGATTTTAGCAAACACTTGAAACCATGAGCTCAGTCATTTGCTGGTGTCTCGACGAACACACCTTTAGCTTATAGAGTAAACTGCAAATCAGTCTAAGAGTGTGTCTTATGTGTGCAAATTAAGCATTAAAATGCTGTTGTTACACTCTAAAATGAGCAGTTCACATCTACACATCAGTACAGTTAAGAAAACCACAAGACCAAACATTCCCTTTTTCCCTTTAACTGTTGCTAGTTAAAGCTTGGGTGTGGTTGGAAATATTTATTTATGTATTCATTGGTCCATTTATTTATTTATTTATTTATTTATTTCCTAGAAGGAAATTAGAAATATTTGTAGATTTACAAAGTGTCTGTCTGTTCTAGACTTCAGCATAATACCTGCAATGGTATTAATTTATCTGATTGCTACTTTAAATAGAGCACTTTCAGAGCTTTGTAAAACATAACGGGATGTCTGTTCCTGAACCTGCAGGATGAGGTGAAATCAAAGATGATCTTTGGACGATCTTAGCTGACAGTATTAGTGAAGGCCACAGAAGGGATTTTCAGTAAGTCTGGGCTTGCTTAATGAAGCCTTTGTAATGTAGATTTAAAAACTCACCAGTCTTCCTGTTGTTACTGCTCTATCAGGGACCCAGTCTTACTGCGGGAGGCATGGAGGTTGTAAAATGTACGAGAAGGGTGGCCAAGCAGTGTAGTGTTACTATAGTAGGTAGGGGAGGATGTAAATCAGGCCATCCCTGTACAAAGTAGTAGGTTCAGAAGGGAAGTCCTGTGTTATTGAACCCAGCTGCTCTTTTGTGTAATTTTGTCACATGGATCAAGCTTAGTCTTGAACCTATTTATGTTGCTTGCCAACCCAAGACAGCTTGGGATGTTGCATCTCAGTGGGTATCACATGTTGGCAATGCCTCTGAACAAGTGTGAGTGGGCACGGCTTTGCCCATCACAGATGTGTCTCCTGATCACAGAAAGGCTGGAAATATAGTAAAGGGCATTAACTGTTTGTCTGAACACATTGCTTCACAGAAGCGGGAGAAGATACCGGACTATTATGTCTGTCATGCTGGTACACTGTGAGTCTAACCGTTGAAACTGGAGTCCTACTTTGCAGGGGTAAGGTCCGTGTATAAATTAATGGGATCGTTTTAAGCATTTCTGAATCCTGATTCTGCAGAAGACATAATGGGTAATTCAGATATTTCTGTCCAAAACACAACAGAGTTCCACTTCTGTACCAGTGCTTCACTAGCCCCACAGCCATACTGAGGTGGGAGAAGAGTTAATAACTCTTCCTAGTTTTCTCCTGAGGGAAATTAACCCAGAGTACTGCCAAAATTGATTAACTGTGGGAGACAGGCAAATCAACATCGGCCTGTCAGCTCTGCGCAGCCCCTGAGGAGCAGCAAGGCTTTGATGAAAAACAGTCCTTGGGAGAAGGATAAGAAACTGTTGAGTTGTGCCAAGGTGTCAGGGAAAAACACCGGACAGCTGCAACACTGAGCTGTGGAAAAGTACTGACCTGTGAGAAGTTACCACCGCGTGAACAGCGCGTGAACGAGAGGGTGATTGGTCTGCACAGTGCGTGTTAGAGTGGTCTGATGCTGGTAGGAGCAAAGATTGATAGATGTCTAATTGCTGATTTGCTAATTATGAAGTAAGAGCTTTAACGATAGTATAAGTATGTACTACTGTAATAATAAAGGCTCTTTCCTTTTGCACTTCATGGAGAGTCCATGCCTCAATTGCCACAATTAACCCCATCTGGACATAGGCAGCATGAACTACCCCTTACCACAGGCAGAACATAGGACAGTTAGATGGGAAAAATTATCAAATGTTATTGTTTAAACAGAGATCAAATGTATATCACCATCTGCATATAAAAAGCCCTCCTAAGTCTGTCCTGGATGTAGCTTTAAGTAAGAATTCACTCTCTTTCCAAGGAATTATTTCATGGTAGAAAACAGACTATGTAGACAATATTTCAGATCCCTGATTTATGAAGATTTATGTCACCTTTTTTTTGTTACCTTGGTCTTTTTCATCTTCACAGGTTGTTTTCGAGCAGTTCTAAACAAAAGAAAGAGCATATGAGTCATATCTTAAACCTATTAATTACTCATGCATTTAGTTTTTGAGTCTGAATTGACAAGACTACAAAAAAAAGTACAAATGTTGGGGCTGTCTTGATATAGTATACTCCACATTTGCTAGTGGCCATGGTTAATAATTATGCCAGAAGCTATAGTTACCATATGGGAACAATTGCAAGACCTTGAAGCTTGGTCGAGCAAGAAGAACAAGCTTTGATCTCCAAACCCTAGAAAATAGTAGAACGTCCTGGATCATACCATACCATAATGGCAGCTTCTTTGCTGAATCAACTCAACAAACTTCAGGCTGTTACTATCTCAAATGAAGCTCTTTGTCCCACACGCCTCCCTATCGCACCTTAACTCTGGCAGAGGAAGCCCTTTGACAAGGAGGGAGCCCATCCCCTTGATCTGAGTGGGAGAGCATGGGTGATGGGCTCTGTAAATGTTCTGAAATGTCTTTGACACCAAAGTTGAAAGCTTCCACTGGGAGTTTAAAAATTATATTCCTTAACAGCTAAGAGAAAAAAAGAATGAAGATATTTTCACTGGGGAAAAGTGGAGGTTGATGGGTGTTTATAAACAGACACCACAGCTGAGGAGCAGACAGGATGGGCCAGGAGTGTATTTTCTGTATATAACTGCACCGATATGCAGAAACAGAGGGAGATGTCTGCATATACACATATGCAAAGGAAGGGAGTATTAATGATTTGATAAAGATTGAATTAGTCCTCGGGTGCTTAATAAGCAATCCACTCACGTTCACAACAAAAGGCAGGGGCTTGTTTTGATTCAGCATAGAACTAGGGATTTTTGTTACAGCAGAATGATCCTGGTTCAAACTGAAATCAGAGCTTTCATGCAGAAGTTTTTCTCATTTTGTTTTTTTAGCTCAGCTACAGCAGCTTCCATCTGAAGTTCCAAACATTTCCATCTGCAAGAACATAACACCAAAGAGTTTTGGCCCCTGCAGGTTTTTCCTTCCCACCCCCAACCCTGCTCCCATTAATTTTGTTGTCAAAGAGTTTCACAAACCATTAATCAGGTTTTTCTCACCTATTTGGCTCATTGCTCCGGAGTCATATGCTTGAAATCCTTTTTTCCTATTGCAAACACCCAGGGATTCAAAGCAGCACAGCGGCTGCCTTCTTTACAGGGGAGAAAGCTCCCAGCTCTGACCCCAGTCAGCCCCCAGCAGAGAGACAGCCCTCAAAAACAACAACAGAGACTCAACATTTGCCTCAGACCCAGACAAAGGGTTGGATCATGAACCAGAGGCATTTATGTTAAGGATGCTGCTTTTCCTCTCCTCCTGATATGCAAGATGCACAAATGCAATCACAGCCTAACAGACATTTTTTACAAGTATTGTTATTAGTACCAGGAAAAATGACCAGCGGATATTTGGATTGCCAGCAGAACACTTAAGCACTCTGGGAGGGTTAATCAGCTTTTTTGTTCCTCCCTGTTGCTCCCACTAACGATTTAGTTATGGTCGGGTTGTTACTAGTTTGTTATTAATTTGAGCTGATTTTAATGATTTTTGATGATTTGGATTTAAATAAGGAATGATTTAGAGTAACTATACAACCAGTTATGCTGCTACAACGTTCTTTTAAAAGTCCCAGGCTGAGGCCATGCAGACTAGTGATAATCATTAACCAGATTTCTATACAAAGAATAAGACTGGTGATGAGGTACCATTGTGAGACTGTTCAGTCAGGACAATTTATTGCCCTGTAGACGAGGTATTGTAAAATTTACATTGTGAAAGGGATCGAAGCATATTAAAATTGCTGTGTGAGCCAAAATCCTTGGGTCAAGGGCATTGGAGGGTCTTTCTTTTAGGTCACTAGTCCGTGGTGGTCGCAAAAGCAGCCCCTCAACTCATTTCAGGACTCAAGTGCCCATGACTGGAAGGAGGTGGGAATAAGAATATGAGTTATGGGAATGATCATGTTTATGTATGAGAACTTGATTACTATGTATTACTGTATCCTATATAATCAGCGTGCTACACGAGTTAGGTGTGTGTTGTTGGTGAGACGACTCCCCTGTGCACCCGGAGGTTAATAAAGGAATGTCTGATATCTAAATCACATTGGTGTCGATAAGTTCTTTTATCCTGTTTTGGTGACAGGGTCGCAGACTGATCTGTTCTATTATCAGCAATTTTCCCAACCATGAGAACACGTCAGTAAAACAAGGAGTGTGTGAGACAACAGAACAGCGGGCAATACTGCATCTCCTTCCCACCTCAAGGGCCTTTAACAGCCCTTCGTTATCTGTACGCAAATGACATGTGTCCTTCCAGTACTTGGTTCTCCTGAAAGTACAACAGGCTGGACAGGGAGTTGGCGTTTGACTTGGTGAATTGGTGAGAACTGGTGAGACCCATCACCAATTCTGTCTCCAGCTTTGTCTTCCTGTGAGCCAGCTCAGAGGGACATTCTTGTTACCTTGGGTATCAGTTTTCTTCAGTGCATCTCAGAACACCTCGGTCTCCTGGAAGGTGACCCGTGTCCCATTTCTCTGGGCCCTTAGGGCATTCAGTTTTTCAGCAGGAATATGATCTGAAATCTCGTGTGTCCCGTCTGAAGTGGAAGCAAAGAGGCCCACGCATTAATTATCCCGTGGTACTGGGAATCAGCTGCAGTGGACTGCATGCATCGTGGTGCATAATTTTAAAAGATTCTGCCCTGAAAGTCTTAAAAGGAGGATCACAGTGAGCACCTGAATAACCTGAGGCCAGAAGAAAGTGTCACGCATCACTTCACCAGACACTTGAGAAACCTGCTGTTCACTGCTTCCATAAACCTTCTGGCAGTGAATCAGACCTTGCTCACACGGAAAAGCCAGAGCTCCCGAGATATCTCCCTGCAGCCAGAGCTCCCTGCAGGTTCTGACTCGGACAGTCACACAAGCAGGTACCTGTCCTTAGCTGAATAGGCTGCTTTTCAAAGAAAGGTGTCAGACACCCAGAAGACACAAATTTGCAAATAGATGTGGTTGTTTTGCAAATGCATAAGCAAACAAGAACAGTAAAGATTAATGCCTGTAAAAACAAAACAAAACAAAACAAAAAACCTCAAACCAAACAACAGAACCAAGCAAATCAAAAAACAGATGAGATGAAGAAGTTTTAGCAACTAAACTGAGAACTTCTACTTGGGGGAGGGTGAAACCTTCACCAAATATCCTTTTCTTTTTCTAACTCCTTGTTCTCAGGTCTAGCTCATTTTTCATGGCTACCCCCACCACAGCCAGCGCAATCCCAAAACCTGCAACTCACAGCACACATCTGGAGCAGCCTCTACAAACAGCACTGCCAGGTTGCTGAAACTGCTGGTTTTCAAGATGCGCATCCCTGATTACCCCCAGTAGCTTTCTGGATGGTCTTTCCTGGTATTGTAGGCAGGAAGATTATAGTTTGTGTATACAGTTCCCACATGCAAGAACGTTCTCTTTACCTCAAAGGAATAAGGCAAAGACATTTTCTTCCACTACCTTTTAGTGAAGACTCATGTTTCTGAAAAGAATTCTTCCCTCTCCCCCAGGCCTTTCTAAAAGTGTTCTGAAAGCCAGACACCTCCAGAGATATGCCTGGTACATAACATATTCCCTCCACATCATCCCTACAGTTTTGAGGAGAAATAGGAGTGTTTTGTAGCCATTGGTGCACAGCCAGTGTGCACTCTCAGTGCAGGCCACAGCTTTCCTGACAGCTTTTCCCAGGGCTTGCCTGACCTCTCTGCTCCTCAGGCTACAGGGGGTTGACCAGGGCTGTGAGGATGGTGTGGAAATGTTGTTCAGGTTTCTCAGCGGTGGTGTCCCCGGCAGCAAATAGGCAGTAAGAACTGTCCCTTAGAAAATGCTGACCACAGTGGTGTGTGCGTGGCTTTCACTCCTCACACATGGTGAAGAAGGTCTCCTGCCTCCCCACGCTCGATGGCTTCCTCAGGGTGGCATCTGTTATGCAGACATGAGCTGCCAGAGTGAACAAAACCAGCGAGACTACAGCTCAGATAGACATGACAGCGGCCTGTCACTGCAGGAGAGGTCCAGCAAAGACATCACATCACAGAAGTGGTCAGCTGGGCCACAACACTTCAATTGGCTTGAGAAGTCTGTGATGATTGTGAAACTAGTCAGTGCCCCAAGCCAAGAGCCAGCTGCCAGCTGGAAAAACACCTTCCAGTTCATCATCCTGTACAGAGCACGGGGTGACATATGGCCAGGGAGTGATTGTAGGACATGGTGGCCAGCGGGTAACACTCGGAGACTGCACGAGATCCAAAGAAATGGAGCTGAGCCGTGCAGTCCTGAGCAGAGGTGGTCCTTCCCCTGTCAGGAAGTTGGCCAGCAGCCCGGGCAGGTTGATGGAAGTACAGCACATCTCTGAGCTGCTTAAATTCACCAGAAAGAAATACATCGGGCTGTGGAAATGCTGGTGTCACCACCAACACAGTGATGCCGTTCCCAAGCACAACCTCTGCACAGACAACGAGAGAGAGGAGGAAGAGGCACCTGGAATCAGGCGCTTTCCCGAACCCCAGCAGCAGAAACTCTCCTGGTGACGTCTGTTTTTCCCATTCCCCTTTCTCCATGCAGTATTCTTGATCTTTCTTTTCCCCTCTTGTCAGAAAGGGCACCTCTGAGAGAGGGAATATTTGTGACAGAAAGTGTTACCAGAGGGAAAGCAGTGTTTTGTACAAATCAGGCTGTACTGGTTACCCGGAACAAGAGGTCTTGTTCAGAGTTGCTTAAATATTATGTGCTTGCTACCCATGGGAAAGAATGTATTGTTTACTGGGAATCATCGGCTGCAAAACTGCTTCTCATGGCACATTGCAGGCCCCACAAATGCTTCTCATCGCACCCAAGGACACATAGTATGTATTACTGTCCATACAAATGTTTCTCCTCAAATACAAGGACAAATTGGATACATCAGATAGGTCAGTCTGTTCTTCAGTCAACAATAATTAGTAAGGAACTTCTAATCAGGAGCTACCGTCCTTGAAGAGGAGAAACATCCTGGAACATGGAAGCTTGTTAAAATTGTTTTATGTAAACCAGTTTAAGAACCTGCCCAAATACAGACCCTCACCCTTTGAGCTTGTGCAGAAAATTAAAACCCCACTGTAACTTTGAATCAGAGCGAGCACGTAACTAACCAATGAGGGATAGAAGTGATAAGTAATTAACCAATAATCATTATAGTAAATATGTAATCATGTAGTTTGGAGTGTATAAATACTTCAAAGTTCTTTTGTGTGGGTGCTTGATTTGTGGACTCTTTCCATCTAGCACCCTGCACAGAATAAAGCAATATCTCCTCCCTAAACTAATCTTGGTTTCAAGAGTCGTTATTTCAGGTATCATATTCACGTTTAGGGGCTCCACACAGTGCAAGAAGAAGAGTGGGTTGCTGGAGAGGGCTCGTCCTAGGAGTGCACCTTTCCACCAAGCAGATGAGTCGCCCCATGAAGGTCCTTGTTACTGCCTGTGGAATAAAAAGGGAATGGGCATTTGCTCAGACTTCAGCAGCGCAGTTGCTGTGCCTGAAGTTATTCCCAGGACGCTCTTCACAGGTGTAAAAGGTTTCTCCTTCTACTGTCAGCAGGAGAAAGACACCTCAGTGTGAGAGAGATTTATATCTCAGATCCATGGTAAGAGAAAGAGGGAGCAGCACAAGTACACTCAGCTTTGTGTATGGCGAGGCAGAAGCTCCCAGCCCTTGCTGAATTGCTGCGTGGGTGTATCCAGCTCATTATTGCGTCGCGGGATGGACACTGCAATAACGGCACTGACAGAACAACGGCAGAACAAGGGCAAAGCGGCCGAGTGCCTCTGGGTCAGTCTCGGAGCCGACTCTTCAGGAAACAGAGCTGACCCAACAGGGACAAACAGCAACCACCTGCCTGGAGACACTGAGGGAGTGCAGAGAGCCAGCGGGCAATGAAATCGGAGGGGATGGAAGGCCAGCTCGAGTTAGTGGTTCACGTACCCGTTAACCCGAGGAGGCTCAGGCCCGAGCAGGGCTGGGCCGTCCTTGCTTGAAAGTGCGGCGGGAAGTTCTCGTGTGAACACGTGAACATCCTTTCTGTCTGACAGCAGAAATGATGAATACAGTTGTTTTCCTGTAGGAAAATCCTCCAGGAGCTCGAGTGACCCTTCCATGCACGGGATCTGTGCTGGGGGCTGCACCCTGGCTGGAGACCCCACTGGTGCTTTACAGCTTGGTGTTTCCAACATCCGAAGGGAAATGACATTTTTTGTATCATCCCCTCTTTCTTTACAGAGTTAGTTTGGCAGTTTACAGGGTCTGAGGACTTTTCTTACTGGGATTGGAGCAAAGCAGCACCTCCCAATGCACAACAGGAGGCAAAGGTCTTCTCCAGGCCACCTCAACATGCCGGGTGGGATGATCTTGAAACCCCTGTGGCCCGAGTGTGGACGCTAAGGGCCAGTACGGAGGTCTTGTGGACCTCAGCAGGTTGGCAGCTCTCAGGGATCTGAGAGTGCTTGTCCTAAGGCATCTGCAGGTGCCTGCGTAACTGGAGCCCTGTACCGCTAGTAGTGACCGTGACTCCATGACGAGTCTCCACTGCCAACTGTCAGAGTTAATCACATCACGGCTGTACTGTAGACGCATACTGGCAAGTTTAAACAAACAACTGACATAAATGCACCTGCTATTGCTGTGATTATCATGACCACATGCCAGTCTGTGTGAGGTATTACAGATACGCTTCTTACAGCCACAATTCCTTTCCTCACTGGCTAATACTGCTTTACACTTTCCTCCCCAAAAACCGAGGAAAACGCACAACTGGTGACATATCATACCAGATGCCCTTTCTCCTGTAGAAGAATCAGCACTGCAGGTATTGAGTACCTCTGAGTTTTCCACTGTGGTTTTGGGGCTCTCTGCTCCGTAGTGCCAGTAAGAGGCTGAGCAAACAGAGGGTGAAGTGGGGCAGGAGCATCCTCTAGTGCATGCTTGTGGTCAATACCCATTACACACCCGAGTCCACGCCTGAGGAACAGAAACCTCTACCCAGACTCCATCCTAGGGTTTTCCCAACGTTGTGGATAAGCACAATGATGTCCCTGCTGATTTTCTCCCACACCTTTTGAGCCTTTAGAGGGACACACAGATGGTGAAGGAAAACACCTAGGTGGTCCATAGAAATCCATAGGTCCACAGGATAGGCTGCTCAAAAAATGTAATGCACCAAAAACTCTTAATACAGCTTTCCCCTAGGCGGGGATGAATTGTGTCTGGAGATGGTGATGACAAGTGCAATTAGGAGAGATTCCCCCAATGAACACTGAGTGAAGAGTGTGAGGACCTTTCCTGTGATGGTGCCGGGAACAAAGACTCAGGTCTGGGTGTCACCTGTTCTGCCCCATATGGCTTCCCTCCCTGTTTGCTCTGAAAACCCTTATCTCACAGGAAGGCCAAAAGAAAGTTCATCTCTTTCACTCTTCCTTCCACAGATGGAGCTCTGGGCCCAAAGCACCTCAATGCCATTTCCTAGTGTTATGGAAATAATCAGTGTCCTGGAGGGTGTCTCCCTTGGGATTTCAGGGAGGGAGCACTGCGTAAGTGTATCTATCCCTGCCAAGGGTGAAAACTATTTCAACACTTTGGGTAACAGCTGTCCCTTCCTAGGCCTCCAAAGCATTTCAGCCTGCTCTGAGAAAAAGAGAAACTGAGGTGGTGCAACAAGCACAGGCTTTTCCAAACAGATGCAGCAGAGCCTGGTGGGGCTCTGGAAAGGGGATTCAGCTCACATCCTGCAGAAGACTATAATGGGGTTGACTCCTTCAGAATTAGGCAGCTGAGGTGACCGAGGTTGCCTTTTCAGCCTCTGCCAGTGGTCAACAGGGAGGAAAGAAGCAGAGTCTGGTATTTCCTCCAGGCTATGGAGACCAACAAAGTACAATCTGATGAGTCACCCTTGGGAGTCTCTTGGAGGGAAGAAGCCAAAACCTCTCCCTGGAGCAACAGTACATCTGTTGGTGGCTGAAGTAAGCTGAGGTACCAGTATTTCCTCACAGTCAGGATTCACCTCGCCAAAATGTGAGGTCCTCAATGCCCCTCTTTCCTCCTTCTACACCCCAAGGAGCATGGGAGGGCACATTCCTCTCAGCCCAGTCCCATTTGCATCTCTGGGGAAGGTGACTCCTCTGTCTCCCCACTGACCTCCAGGGCAGGAGGGAGTTCCCAGTGCACAATGGGCTGCATCTGCTCCAGACAGCAGAGGCAAAGCTTAAAGGGAGAGCAGCATTTCTTTTTGGAGTCGCATGCTCCGACGGAGTCAAAAAGTTAAAGCTAAAACCAAGTTGGACATTAATCACCTGACAACTTTTCTCTTACAGCTAGGGTAAGTTAGACATCAGTCACTTGTCTGCTGGGCAAAGGGTTGCTACAGCTGCAACCACTAAGATCAAGCTCAAATAAGTTCAAGCTAAAAGTAGTCTAGAAAAAGCCTGGCAAGTCCTCAGCTCTTGTCTTGCTAACCTAGAACAGGTCTGTGCTCTTCCAAGAGCAATGGCAGCACCTTATTTAGTGTATTACAATACACAGCTCTCTGGGAAGCAACATCCTTTCATGCCCCTCCTGGTGACTTATAGATGGCCCCTGGAAGGAAGGATCATAGGCCCAACTGAAATAAAGGCTATGTCACACCTTTTGTCTTGCAGAATATTCAATATTTATTGGAAAATGAATCAGAGACTTTGCCAACATGGAGTGAGACCCATGAATTCAGGGCCCTGGGGCAGGAGAGAGTACACTGCATGACTGGTTTGGTAAGGAAAAGCTCCTGCAGTTCCACCTCCAACGTGCTGATAGTTTTCAAAGCAATCCTGCCCCACATGAGTTCTCCTGGACGTGATGGGCTGGGTCTGGTGTAGATGAGAGTTTTACTTCCAAAACGATTGGTTTACATGGCAATGCAGGTATGGGAGTTCCTAACACAGCCTGGACTTTTGGGGTAAAGTGAAGAGGTCAGCAAGTGGGATGCAAGAGGAGTCCTTCATTGGGAGCCACTGCTATTGCACCTGCTGTTGACACCTCTAAAGACTCATTTTTCTAGTGTGCACAGCGCTCTCTTGTCAAGATGGAAACCATAGAATCATAGGATGGTTTAAGTTGGAAAAGCCCCCTAAGATCATCAAGGCCAACTGTTAACCTAACACTACCAAGTCCACCACTAAACTGTGTCCCTAAGCGCCATCTTTGTGGGGGCCCGTAGCCCATTTTGCCAAAGCTGAATTTGGGAAGGGCAACCGCTGGGGAATGTGATATTTCCTTCCCACTCCCACCTCCACCCAAACCAAACACACTGGAGGCTCTGAACTAGAGCTTTTGTCTTGAGGAGTTCAGCATGATACAGGTTCAGCCCCACCAGTATAAGACAGAAGCAGTGAGAATTCATCTGTAATGTAGGACCCCAGCTGGTAACAACACTGGTATCCCAGCACAGTAGGTGAATTTAGGCTGTACTTTCTGGCACCTGCAGGTGCTGCCTGTCTGTAGCACAAGGCACGTGTTGAGCTCAGAGCCTGAAGACACTTGGCTTCACGCTGCTCCCAAGGAGGGTGTTGGCAGCCTCCAGGCACTTGTCCAGCTGGGACACTGCAGTCAGGGAGAGACAGAGGCACTGAGCGAGTCAGGCAGGAGGGGGAGTCCGCAGATGGGAAGGAGAAAGGGGACACAGGACTCCTTCACCTGCCCCCAGGAAACTGTGGTCCTGCGAAGGGGTGAGGCAGGTCCCACTGGAGACAGAAGGGAGGAGGCTGTGCTGTGGGGATCAGCAGGGAAAGGACCCTCAAGACTCACCAGCTCGGCTGCACAGCCAAGTCACAGCCTTGGCCTCCAGCAGCTCACAGAGGTCCTGGTAACACTTGTTGTTTCTGTGCAGCCAGGTCACAGCCAGCATTGTGGCCCAGATGCTTGGCTCCGTGGCCTGTAGGAGAACAATGAGTCAGGCCAGCACGCAGTGCTGAGCATCCTCCCTGCCCCTTCACTGCTTCCCACCCCTTCCTTTGCGGCTTCTGGTTTCTGATTCCTTCATTCGCTCTCTGGCTGCCCCTGGGATGCCAGTGTTGCCACCAGTCAAGGGCTTCCCACTGTCCCAGGATGACACGCTACCACCATAAGCAGTTTTCCTCTTACCTCACCAGGCATCTTTCCCTTGATTTCAGCCTCATCAATTTCCAGAACAGAGGCCAGTCCTGAGCTGAGGGCCCAGGAACCATCTACGTTCTGCAGAGCCACCAGCTCCTGGCACTCAGCAAAGGTTTTGGTGAACCAACGCCCAAAAATTGGAGAGCACCAAAAAACGTCCCTGTAATCCACATTCTTGAGAGAAGAAACAGGTGGTGGTGGTGGTTTACATGCTGTGGGAGATGTGAACAGGAGGGTTGGGAGAATGACAGGAAGCTGACCCCTCTACTCCTCTGTGCAATGCCCCAGAACATTATCTCTGCTCTTCTTTAGGCAGTTACCTGCAGTCTAAGCTCCTTCCTGCCTGTCCCCAAAGCACTCCCATCCACAGCCCTTCTGGACACCACTAACTCACCCCCACCATTGACCGTTGCCTCTTCTCCCGGCATTCCTGCTCAGCCATGTCCCAAGACCTCTCTTGATAGCCCTCCAACGCATCTCATCCAAATGTGTATTTATGATCTAGCACCATCCCTGTCCCCTCCCTGGGTGTCCCTGAGCTGGGTATCATACTTGCTGAAGGACTTTCACGTTTAATGGTAACTAAGGGAAAGGTTAAAGGCAAAAGTCATTGGTTTCCATGCCATGGTCAAGACATGGCAGCATAACCCTCCTATAAGAGATTAGATTATCCCATATTAGATTATCCCATACCTTTTGAGGAAGCCCCCTGCTGGGTCAGGGCAGCAATGCCATGAGTGAGTCGCCGGAGGGCAAGCCGTGACTGACGCACTGCTGTCAGCCAGCCAGGTGGGACCCAGATGGTCACAGGATAGCAGGAAGAGGCGTTACAGGGGCCACGAAGCTTAATGATCTGGCAGGTGACGAGTGACTGGCGGGGTGGCAACAGTGCCAGGGGCCCTTTGAGGGCAAACAGGGAAGAGAACTGAATTAAGCACATGGGGAAGAAGCACCTGGTGGTGATGGGGCCTACCCCGTGAGACTGGGGGTGCCCTGTGGCTGGGGTTCTAGTTCCAGTGGAATGAGAACATCCCATGGAGCTGCCTCACCAGCTCTTTCCTGCAAGTGTCTTTCCTTACCTCGGTACCAGGTGACCCTGTCTGATGTGCGAACCCCCACATAGCTGGTAAAGGGGCAGATGATCCCCGAAGTGAGGCTGATCTCAACTGCACGATGCCTGGGTTCATCGCTTGACCCACTCGCAGCCTCTGGCAACAACCTCTCCAGCAAGCATCTCGCAGCCAGACGGTGCCCAGCCAGCCTGGGGACAGAGGCGGGTGAGGCCCGGCCACCTGGCTCATCTCCATGCTGGGGAAAGGTGGACAGGGAGAGCCTGGACCCTGGGTCTCTCCCTTCAGGGATGAGGGTGGGCAGAGGGAAAACCTGCATGCCTGGGTCCTCGTCTCTCTGGAGGGAAGTGATGCCCAGGTTCCTGGGTCCTACCCCTGTGGGGTCAAAGCAGGGAAGGAGGGCATGCTTGGACACCTGGGTTCTCTGCCAGTTTAGGATTGTGTGTGGAAGATGGGAATGCACAAGCTATCTGGGCCCCCTCTCAGCTGGAGTCCATGTCAGCAATGAGGGGGATGCATGCATCTTCCCTTAGGGCAGGGTCTCACCGGCCGTCTCCCTGTGGGCACAGTGGGAATTCAATCGTGTGAGTGACATCCTGGCCGTCCAAGCTGTACTGCAAGGTCATGACCCCCTTGGCCAGCGTTGCATCCTGGGAACACATAGGAAGCTACTGGAAGATACTGGGGACATAAGATGGTTACTGGGGAATATTGGGAAGTTACTGAAAGATTGCTGGTGGTTACTGGGAGGCTACTGGGAGGTAGCTGGGGATGTCTGTGGTCCCAGCCCTCACCTGTGCGTGTCCATGGATCTGGGCATAGAGGAGGCTGTGCTGACCCTGAAAGATGGAGTGAGGGGTGCCACCCAGCACCTCAACCTCCAGGCCACGGGGCAGGGTCCAGCTCAGAGACACTTCCGCAGCTGCTGGCTTGAGAGCCTGCTTCAGGAACTTCAGCACCTGGGGACAGACAACAGGACACCCTAGTTCACAGATCCACCAGCCCACGGCCTCCGGTGCTGGAGTTCCCTGGGAGACACTGAGGTGTGTGGGGTAGCCTGCACCAGCTGGGTTCCCTGGGCACAGTCAGTCTGTGGGTTATAGCGGGGCAGAAGCCCGGGCACCTCGGTCCTCAGTGGGGTGGGTGGTGGGGTAGAGTCAGGGGAAGCTTGAGTGCCTGGGTTCCTCGGGCAGCTGTGTGAGGGCAGTTCAGGTGCTGGGGGGCTTCAAAGTCCGTGTGTCTGTGGACTAGAGGGGGACCTGCCAGGGCTCCTAGGTTCCTACCACAGATGCCACAGTGTTGTCAGAGGAGACGTAGGTAGCTTCACCCCCTGTTTCCCTGGCCAGGGCTGTAGCCAGGGCAGCACTTTCCTCAGAAAAGCAGAAGGAGAAACACCTATGGGGAGGCAGAGAAAAGTGTGAGAAATGAGAGCCGTAAGTGAGTGCAAGGATGCTGGGCTAGAGCTGGAGAACACAGGCTGGAGTTAAAGCTGGGGGAACAAAGCTGGGGTGCAGAACAAGGGGGCAGGAAGAAGAGCAGGGAGTAGAGTGAGGGACTGGGGTTGGATCTGGGGTTAGACAGGGAGCTGGCAGAGGAGAGCTGGGACTTGCGGCAGAGCTAGGGTCAGTCTAGTGGGGCTGGGGTAGAGTTTGGGGGCACATCAGGGTGTACAAACCCTGTGCCTGAGTTTTTCTGCTCTGTGAAGGGTGCCTTGGTTGTGGGAGTAGTAAGCGAAGAGTCTCACATGGGGGCTTGGCACAGGAGAGCTGTGCAGGGCGGGAAGGGTCTTTGGGACACTGGAGGGGCCCAAGGATTGGGGCGGGCACTGGTGAACATGGGCCCTCATCAGGGATAGAAATGACTGGACAACCAAAGTGTGACTGGAGGACTGGGGGCAGAGAGTCCCCGTTACCGGTGGCTGTCGCGGTGACGGCAGACCTCAGCGACGATGGCTTCTTTGTCAAGGGGTAGCCTGGCCATGAAGATGAAGAGCTGAGAGACAGGGGACATGAGTGGTGGGGTCCTGCACAGGAACCCCAAAATGTGGAGAGCAGGCCCCTGAAATGGAGAGAGGGGCCCAGGAGAGAGATACCCTGTAGCGAGACGACCCCAGGGAGAGAGATCCACTCAGGGACAGAAACCCTCACAGATATAGACCCACTTCTCCATTCCCCCACACCCCATGGTATCCTTCTTGTTCCCTTGTGACCACCACATACCTTGGGTGGCTCCTTCCATCCCTATTCCCACCCCCTCTCCCCCTGGGACACCTATCCCACCCCTCCATGCCCCTGCACCCAGACCTGGCGTGTATGCCCGCGGGGGCGGGGGGTATTGTAGACTGAGCGGAGGGTTTCCAGCAGATCGGTGTCACCCAGGCTGGAGCCGGTCGGGGGGATGCGCCGCATGGCCTCGGTCAGGTTGTCCTGAGTATATTCAACACTTTGCCTGTGGGGGGCACGGCATGTTTGGAGAGCACATTGCTCTGTGCCAGCCCTAGTGCTCCCTGAGATCCTGCCCCACAGCGCTTCCCACAGCTATGCCCTAGGGTCCTCTGCAAGTCCCTGCCCCACAGTAGTTCTTGAAGAGACATGGCTTCATAGTTTCTACAAGATTCAGCTCAACATCACCCCAAGAGGTGCTATCCCACAGTGCCACAAAGATCCCATCCCCAGAATCCATCCCTGCCCTACAGTAGTCAGTCATGCCCTCTGGCACCCAACATTGCCCTGTACCAGCCAGCCGATTTCAGAGCATGCACACCTGCCCTCCAGCATCTAACCCTGCCCCATAGCACCCATTCCAGCCCCACAGCACCCAGCCATGCCCCACAGTATCCAGCCCTACCAACCAGCACCTATTCCAGCCCCATAGCACCCAGCCTGCTCATGTTTGCTCACGGGTAGATGCCCACAGATGTTGTTCCATAGCAGTAGATGTTGAAGTAGCAGCCCAGGGGCAGGCTTTTGAGAAGGAAGAGCAGGGAGTCCTGTGGAAAGACACAGCAGGCAGGACTTGGGAGGTACTGGTGTGGGGTACAGATGCCTTTGCCCATAGTCTGGTCCTCCTAAAGCCTCTGGACTCCCCTGTATGACCTGAGCCAGTGTCCTGAAGTTCCCTGGGCTCCCCAGATACTTCAGGACCATTTCAGGCCCCACCAGTCCCCCCTCACATCTCTGTCCCTCTGTAAATGCCTGCCCTGGCCTGCTCCCCCTCAACCTGCTCCTCCACCCCATCCTGGTCCCTGTTCTGCAGGGGTACCTGAGCATGCTCAAGAAAAGTGGTGTCCAGGAGGAAGATGAACTCTCCAGACTGGCGCTGCCCAGGCACTGTCTCAGGGATGCTGGGTGACAGCGTCACCAACACCATGGGGTCACCAAGCAGAGAACCTGGAGGAGGTATGGGATCGGATGAAGGCCAGACAGGCACCCCCCTCCTCATGCTGGTTCTGATTCTCATCGTGCTTTCAGCTTCCACCATCCCAGAGCCCGTGATGCCCCACACTGGTACCTCAATACCCTACTGTACTGTTCACCAACTGCACAGCCCAGTGCCCCACGTATTCCAACCCAGTGCCTCCAACAGAGCTACCCAGTGAGCCCTAACTCAGAACTCCCTGCACGCATCCTGCTGTATCTGACACCCCACCACAGTGTCCCTAACACCCCACCCTGGAACCCCAGGACCCAGACTATCCCATCTGAATGCCTCCCATTCCTATCCCAGTGTCCAATGACATCTCGCCCCCCAGAACCCCCAGTGTGTCCCCGTGCCCCAATGCCTCCTGCAACCCAGAGGTGCCCTCATGTTCCCTCTGCAGCTGCACTCACCTGGAGGGGCTGTGGGGTCTCCCTTCTCTACCACAGCACTGACTGCCGTGGGTTCTCCAAAATACACCAGCAGCTCCAAATCCTGATGATCTGGGGGGCTGCCAGACAGTGAGACCTGGAGAAGAGGTGCCTGACCAGACATGGGAGGAGGGGACCCGACCCAGCACCGGGCCAGGCGCAGAGGCACTGATCTCAGTGCATCCCCTTTTTCTCAGTGATGACAGCCCTCCCCAGCTCCCCCCGGGGTCCTGGCACCCAGGAGGGCATACCTGTGCTGTGCTGCGGTCCTGGGCAGTGTAGAGCAAAGGGGTGAGGGAGAAGTTGGCCTGGACATTGGCCACTCCACGGGGGGACTGCAGGCTAGCGGTGAGCAGCAGGCTGTAGGGCAGCTTGCTAGTGAGACAATTCCAGGCTGCAGGGAGAAACATGGCACTGGGGTAGGGAGAAACATGGCACTGGGGTGGGCAAAGGCTCTCCCTGCAGGGGTGGGGGGTGGGAGGGGCAGGATTTGGCATCCATATATAGGCCATATGGAGAGATTTGGGGCTTGTCAATAAGGTGTATGGAGGTGTCCATGAGTCTGTTTACGGGGAATGGGTGTGGGAGGTGTGGATCCCCTCATGGAGCACAAGGAGGAATATGTGGATCTGTCCAGGGGCTGCATGGGGGCAAAATGTGGGTCCCCCTGTGGGCGCGAAGGGAAGTTGCATTGTGTCTGTTCGTAAAGTACACGGGGAGTCTGTGGCCCTTGTGTGGGGTGTGTGACTGGGAGGGCAGGTTCCTTGTGGGGTCACTCACCATATTGTTTTGTGTGGGGATGCAGTGTGGGTGCCAGCACAAAATGGGCTGCTCCATCTGGCTTCCGTGGCAGCTCTTGGACATAGCGCAAGGTCACGACCACCTCCCTGCCAGCGGACAGGGTGCCCAGGCAGCAGGCAAACACCTCACCTGGGCAACTAGACTGATTCTGAAGGTATTCCAGATTCTCCCAGCCCCCTGTAGCCTCATGCAGCTGCTGGGCCTGGGTGGGAAGGGGAAGGACAGACAGTTGATCACCAGGCAGGCCATGGGCTGCTCATGCCATGCCCTGTGGTGGTTCGCCCATTTGTCCCTGGACTCTGGTACCTCATCCCGCAGCATGGCCTGGACCTTGGCATCCTCACTGCAGGCCTGGAAGGAGTAGATGGCCATGTGGGAGCCCAGGGGGAAGACAAAAATGACTTCTGTGGAGATCTGATTCTTGTTCTGGTAGATGAGTTCGGCAGTCACGTCAGCCACATAATCCTGGATAGCAACATCCACCACAGCACTACGCAGAGGCACCAAGTACAGGGGTACGTGGAACCACTTCCCCAGCAAAAAGGATCCTGTTGAGAGAGATGCAACCTGTCCATCAGCACACATGAACGACACAAGGAGGTGACTGGGGCTGCTTCAAGTATGTGGCTGTTCCCACCCTGGAAACCAAGACTAGGTGACCAACGTTATTGAGGGTCTAGTGTGAGCCTGACGTGGAACAGTATCTGCCTCCCACCCCTCCAATTTCCCTTTTTCCCATTCCTCTGTTCCCCACCCATTTCCTGTAGAGCTCTTGCCCATTCCCATCCTTGTTTCACTCTGGGAAGATCCCATCCAGATTATTTCCCCTGTGGCTGCCTATCCTTCTCCTTTCTTTGTCCCCCTTTGGGAGCACTCCCCATTCCCCAGATGTCCCTCAGCTGTCTGATCCCCAGCTCACCGTCATGGGTGTAGGATTTTCCTAGAAGTCCAAAGCTCTGACGCCACATTTCTGGAGACCTACAGACAAGTCTCCTGTAAGAGGAGAGATCCACAGAAACCACCAGGCAGCCCCTATTCGATGACAATTCCTTGTCATTTCTCTTACATACATAGCTGGAAGCCCCAACCCACCATGTAGAGCCAGAGCAAACTCAAGGATTCAGAAACCCGTGTTCAGGAGCACTGGGATGTCACCAGGAGTATCTCTGCATTGAGGAGGTCTGCACCCCCCACCCCCACCCTGGGGGGATCTTGAAGAGAACTAAGGGATAACAAAGGGAGATGGGGGGAAGAAGGTGTAAAAGCAAGAGTGGATGGATGGATGGATGGATGGATGGATGGATGGATGGATGGACGGATGGGTGGATGGATGGGTGGGTGGGTGGGTGGGTGGGTGGATGGACGGATGGGTGGGACTGTACTGGGATGAACAATGCATGGCTATCCACCCATGGCTGGATGGATAGATTGGCAGACGAGGTCCATTTTGGGACAGATGGACACATAAGTAAACAAAGAGAGAGACACCAGAATTTTTGTTGAAAGCGATGGGTGGACAGGTGGAGGGGTCCATTTTAGAAGAGATGAGCAGGTGCCCATCACCAACAGTATTGTGTGAATGGAGCTGCACAAGAGAGAGCACCTGTGAGGGCAGGTTGAAAGTCCAGATGATAAGGGGGAACACGATGGAGAGAGAAATGAGGCCAGGGACAGCTATTCCATGACTGCAGAGCAAACCCCAGAGAGTGTTTTGCTGATCAGGGATATCAATTAAACTCAGACACCAGAGTGAAAAGAGCAGGTGTATTTACTAGAAATAACTAAATAATATAACAGAATAATATAGAAAACATACAGTAAGAAAAGACAAAGTAGCGCACTTAAACAAATAGGAAAATACAGGGTAATGCATCAAATCATTACTGCCTGAGAGAGAGAATAGTGATTAAGAAAGATCCATCACCACTTGCATACGTTACCATCATCCAGATCCGCAGTCGCTGGGCAGCCCCGGTTACAGCGAGGATTTGGAGAGCCTTTCCCTGCAAGTGGGAAATCCTACGCGGTGCGTCCACCCGTAGGTGAGGCTTCCAAAATCGCTGTGAGCGGGCCCAGCCTTATATACCTAAAAATCAGTAAGCCAAAATAGCTGACACCTTTGTTTTAAGCGGAAATATCTGGTTTTCATCTCAGTTAGGTTCCCCCCAGAGCCTGGCCAGGGCTTAAGAGAGAAGCTAAGGGAGTTTCCCTGCTTATCTAGTTAATTTATGAGCAAGGTCACAAGGCCAGACAACTGTTTCCGTGGCCTTGTTATCTTGCTCACACATAAAGAAATATAAGGATACATTCAGGATAGACATGTTTTATGCTGTTTAAACTACATCTTCTATGCATATTTCACTAATGACTACATACGGAGTTAGCAGTTTCAGTTCAGGGCCTGTTGCTCAGGCTTCAGTATTTCCACCTTTTACATCAAAATAGGTGGTTTGCTATAACTTAGTATAATACCTATTAGTACAATGATTATTGGTTATAAAATGTACAGGATTCATCTATAGGTCAACTCTGGCTTGGGCTTATTGTCCAAGCCTTAGCACTTCAGAGAGGCACTGGGGGAGGGTGTAGTTCAGGTGACACCTGGGCGTCTTCTGGCCACGTGCCAGGAGGTGAAGGGGCCTGCCCTCCCCCCCAAACCCATCCACATCAATCTCTCTGGTTCAGACACATTTGCCTCAATCTCCCCAGTTCCCGCTCTGGGGTGAGAGGGTGGGGAGCACCAGGAAAGTCCCCACCCCCCCATCATGCTGACAGGGTGGGCAGACAGAGCAAATAGGGTGTAAGTCCTCGCGGGAGTAGGGGTGAAGGATGGACAGAGGGATGGATTGAACAGGGGCGGGCTCCCCCCGTGACCAGAGAGAAGGAACAGAGAGTAAGGGCAGAATAACGAGGGGAAGCACAAAGAAGCCGACACTCACCAGGATCAAGGCCAGCAGGGCGGACTGGCACTCCGATGGCCGGAGGGAGAGAGGGAAGAGGAAGGGGGAGAGAGAGGAAGGGGCAGAGCGGGGAGGCCCAGGGACAGGAGGGAGGGATGGAGGGACAGAGCAAGAGGCGTTCGGGCGGACAGGGAGGCGCCGGGCTGCGGCTGCAGAGGGGTGGCCGGGATGGCGAGAGAGGAGGAGGGGCCGGCGGACAGACGGACGGGCGGGGGGGGCAGCGCCGGGGGGGCGGGGACACATCGCTGCAAACCCCCTCCCGAGCAGCCGGGCGGCTGGTTCCGCGGGGGCTGCGCGGGCAGCGGCGGTCCTGGGTGCCGGGGAGGCGGGGGGATGGAGGGGAGAGGGGCCACCCCCGGGGGAGGGGATCTGAGCGGGGTCCCTGCACCCCCCCGCCCCCTCGGCAGCGTCGGCAGGCTGGGCTGCGGGGGCCGCCCCGCATGAGCTGCCGCCCCGCGGGTCCCGCGAAGAGGGTTCGCTCCCGGGGTGCGAAAGCCAATCTCCGAGACAGCGCCGGGGCACCCGTTCATGCCGCACTGGCGCAGGGGGGTGCGAGGGGGGGATTCCACCCAGCCGGCACCACACAGGGGGTCTGCAGGGTATTTCCACGCTGCAGCCTACACGAACACACATTTCCCGTAACGCCCATTGCTCAGTTTCTGACCGCTTCATCCCTCGCTGGTCAGTACCAGCCTCCTCTCGATTTAACGTTACAGCCCGTTTTAATTGTTCTGCGCAAGCTCAAAGGCTGAGGGTCTTTCTTCGGGCAGGGGTCTTCCGAGCAGGGGGCGGGAGTTGTACTGTTGTAATGAGGATAGTTCCTCACAAGGACACTCTAATCTCTAATTAAGCTGATTTACGATACACAATTTGAATGAGCTTCCATATTTCAGGTTCTTCTTCCAGCACAGTAGCTCCTGATTAGAAGTTCCTCACTAAATCACTGCTGACAGTTTAAAGAACAGGCTGACCTAACTGATACGCCCTATACGTCCCTGTATTGGATGAGAAACATTTGCACGGACTACAATATGTCCTATATGTCCTTGTACTCGATGAGAAACATTTGTTCAGGCTACAACGGGAGCGTCTGTGCCCCCAGCCCCGCCAGCGCCCGGCTGGGGTGGGGTCCCGGGTGCCGCAGGGTGCTCCAGGCAGAGCCGAGGAAGGGGCTGCCGACCCCTCAGCGGGGCTGCTCCTGGCCAAGCAGAGTCTGCCGAACCTCCCCCGCCGCCCAGGCCTTCCGCTCTCTCCTCACGTCTGATGCGAATGGCAGCAGCTGCCAGGGGCTCCCTGCAACCAGGGCGGTGTCTTCTGTGTGCCTGAGGAGGTGGCGCTCGTCCCTCCAGGAGCCTGTCCCCTGCCAGGCCTGCAGCACTGGCTGCAGATTTGGAGGCTGGGCTCAGTCCACACGCTGATTAGTGCCAGGCTGGCGTCTGGGTGGTGGACTGCGTGTTGGCCTCGGTCCGGCCGGGATCGGGGCGACGCGCAGAAGAAAGACAAACTCACACCAGTTTGTTGAAGGGGGGACATTGCCGAGAGCAGGTGCCGCTGCACTGTCTGCCAGCTCCCAATTTATTCCCACCTGTTTACATGGGTTTGTTTTTACTTCTCCATCCTGCTGACCTTCAGGTTTTATCTGTTTACTGCTCACACGCTCACCATGCATTCTGCAGCCGGTGTTCCTGCTCTTTCTGACGCTCCAACACGGTGTTCCGAAGGTTGCCTCGGTTTCCCACAATCATTCTTCTAACCTCAAGGTCAGTTTACATTTTGTTAACCACCAGTGCTTAACTCCCACACTGCGAAGCAGCAAAACCAACATACTGGCCAGCTGAGGAATGGGAAGGGCTGGCAGACAAGCTCAAACTCATAAACCTCCTTTTGACATGGGTGTTTCCTCTCATCTGCTGGATTGGGATGCTCTGTCTCCACCTTCCTCCCGTGTGCCAGCCACGCTCATGCCTCCCTGGCAGCCAGGCCCCGGTTGAGACAACTCACCTCACTGGTGGCCTCTGGACACTCAAGGGGCCAAATCGCGTTTGACTTCAGATGTGTTGCTCCCAGAGCACAGCCTGGCTGTCTCTCCCTGGGAGTGTGCGTAGCGCTGAACTCTCACTCCTCCAGCAAACCTGTGCAGCTTCCTGCAGTCTGCCTCTCAGGACTGCTGTGATTCTCAGACAAGGCCACTCCCAGGCTGTCCTGACAGTGTGACAGCCTCGATCAGCACGGACAGTTCTAGCTGCCTTTGTTCGAATTCTGCCACGGTGTGTCCAGTCTCATTACACCCGTGGGATCGAGTTCTTTGAGGAAGTGGGTGAACTGACATTCACATGCTGCTGGTAGATGTGGCCCATGACTACTTTTAGGAACTGGTGGAACACCTCACGTTGTCTCCAATAGTTCTGATGCTTATGAACAGACAAATGAGCCACAGGTGTAGATGTACATGCTGCATCTGAGCAGCTAGGGAACACTTCCCTGCCTCTTGGATCTTCCTTTCCTCACCCCAGGTGATGAGTCACGCTTGGTCAAAAAGTGCCACAAATACTGAACTGCTGACCCCTTAACCCAGCTTCACCTTCCCAAGCTTCTGTCCAGCTGGGATGCTGAAGGTTCTCACTGACTCTTGATGGAGACCACTTGGTGGCTGTGAATGGTTTTGGGGTGCTGGACCTCCAGTATCTTCTGAGCATCTCTGGAGGATGTCAACCCCCTCACGTCTGGGCCTCTTGAAGTGCAAAGCAATAACACTTGGTCTTAGTGCAGCATAAAGGTAGTCTGCCCAGATGCTCACATATTTTCTGTCCAGACAAAACGGCAGAGCCTGGGGCATCCAGAATAGGAAGCAGCCGGGTGAACAACCCAACTGGTGACAGTGGTACAAGAAGTTGCCACAGGGCTGGAGGGCAGCTGTGTGCTGCTGCGGAGGGGATTACTGTAGCCACCCCTCCATCTCTCACACGCACACACATGCTCTTTTGGTGCTGCGGTATGTTCAAGTCACCTGTATAGGACTGATGTATGCAACTGCAGGAATCTTGCACCCTTTGTGACAGGGGCTGGAGGCCAGCTGGGGCACCTAAGGATGTCTCAGATGTCTCTAGGTCCCATTGCACAGACAACTGAATCACCCTGTCTACGTGAAGTAAAGGGTTGAGAGTTGTCAGGGAGCCCGGATGGCAAGCAGAATAAACTACCCATCAGGAGAAAATAAAAAGGAGGGATGTCATTATGAGTTGAGGCCTCTGGAGCTTCTGACCACAGACAGCATGCAGAGGAAAACACATTTCACTCTGCAGTGGCCTTTATTCCCAGATCTGTGTAAAGGTGAGAACAAACAGGAAGCCCAATTTTCAAGTTCTTTTCATTTTATCGTTTGAACAAACCTTTCCATAATTTGGGGCACTAGTGTGTATTTGAACCATGTGGATCTGAGAAGAGATCTCTGGACAAGTCCTACGTGTGTGGATATGGCCAATGCTCTCCAAAGTATGTCATCAGTGTGAACGCATGGTCATCCATGCCCAGAGAACTGTTCTCAGAGGGCAGGATTAACTTCTGGGTGTAGATCAAAAGACCATATGGAGTCTTGTTTAGCTTGTAAATAAGGGATGTAAATTTTTTAAGGACATGTGAAGCCCCAAACATGATTTCCTAGTAATCACAGGCCAAATAAATGTCTCAGACTATTTCTGGAGATAACAAGTGGGCTTTGAAAATTTATTCAGAATCTCTGATTCTAATCTAGCTAGTCCCAGAGCTAGATTAGACTACAGCCATGCCAAGGACTAGCCAGGCCAGGGTAGAGCACCAAAGGCTAAGGGGAGGCTTAAACACTGCAACAAAACTGAAGCCTGGCCACAGATGAGTTACCTGCGTAAGGTAGACAGCAAATATTGCAACTTAAATATTGCATCAAATACTGGGGATGGGCTTCTGTTTGAGATAAAGGTTGGGACATGCAGTTCCCTCAACGTAGGTGCTTTTTACCACCTGGAATGCCCCAGCTGTCCAGATAAGCTTGGCAGATAGCAAAGCCTTCTGCAGCATCAGCTGAAGGTTGTGTGAAATACCCTGTAGTGCCAAGTATGGTGTTAGAAAATCATATTAGATGACTAAATGCCTGCCTAAGGCAGCTGAGACATTCAAACCCCAGAGCTGTGAATGGAAAGACAAAAAGCAGGAGAAGCAGGATAACGGGTAAGAAAAGCATCCCTGCAGTTCAGAGAATATCTAATGGCACAGTGTGCAATTTCTTCTAACAACTCAGCGTCAGCACCAGACCTGGACAAGGAAAACCAAAGTAAACACTGGTTGGGACTCATCACTCCAACTGGCATTCCAGAGTCCATCTCAACTAATCATCTTGAGTCACTGGTCAGAAACAGGAGTGCCTCTGGCAACAAATCTTTCAACAACTCTACCTCAACACATGACTCCACCCTTCGGTCTGTAACTGCACTTGAGCACTACTTCAGCTGTACTCCTTGTACTCCTTCCAGGGCCCTCTTACAGTTCACAGGCCCAACAGGTCTTTTGAGATGGATGGGATTACAAGAACTACAGTGTCCTCGGGAGTACTTGAGCACTAAAGGTTGTTTCCTTCAGCAAACTTTGAGGAACTTGTAATGTCAAAACTTGGTCCCCCTTTTTTTTTGCAATGTGCAGAAACATTTCCATACATTTGGTTTCAAAAAGGTTCTTGTTATAATGGTTATAATGTTATTTCATCCATGACCATTCTTATTTTTTCTGCTTTCAATGACAATGCACACAAATGTTCGTGAAGTAAGGGCACATGTGGAATTTCAGTAATTAACTGAAATTTAAACATGATTGATGTGAGTTTGAAGGCTCTGGCCTGTTCCAATCTGGTTTAAGATGTAAGATGCAGTTGCCAATGTGTAAAATACATGTGTATACACAGTCAAAACATAGACATCTGTAGAACACAGTTTAGGAAAGCCAAATAGTTTTAATGTCAATAATAGTCACAGAAAAACAAGCAGCTTCTTGCCATTTTGACTGATAATGGGAAACAAAATAACAGAGAAAATAAATTATAAAGATGAATAGGAAAATTACTATGTGAAGATCTTATTTCAGATGGAAAATTCTGTTTTCACCCTGTTCTAGTTGTGTCATAGTCTGAAAATTCTGCAAAACATATGAGGTGTTGTGTGTCGTTAATGGTAAATTCCCAAATGCACTAATGCCAATGGACACTTGCTATTCCAGCAGGAAAAATAAACAGTGGGACAACTGACCGATCTTGAACCAGTTCCAGATGGAGGTTCATCCTTCAGCAGTGCACAGACAGGCAGAGCAGAGTCCCAGCCATCTGGAGAAGGTTTCTGCACTGGAAGACCTGATTCAGCTACAGAGCGAAAGCGCTTCAGGTGGGGGTGCATCATATTGAGAAATTGTTATGGTACCCTTCGAGGTGAATTAAACACATGTTTGTGCTTAAATATAAAATAAAAAGTTAATGAACAATGCATTGGGCAGAGTCCTACTGCAATATGCAGTTCTACATGGAGTCTGCCAAGCTGTGTCAGAAGCAGGTTCCTTACATCCATTTGCACCAGCAGCGCTCCTGTGGGCGGGTGCATGGGGCATCTCAGCCTGGCCATGGGTCCATCCCCCAGCCCCGCTCTGCTGCCCAAAGGTGGCCCCTGAGCTTGGGCCCCTCAGTGCTCCCATTCTAGGATGGCTACAAGACAATGCTGAGGCTGTTTCTTACCTCACCACCAAGGGAAACTGCACTCCCCTGGAAGGAGTCTGCTTTGTCTCTGGCGTTCCTGCTTCCAGCCTTCTTGTGGTTGGGCCTTCTTGCCCTCCATGCCAGATCACTCCTTGGTCACAAGTTACTGCTGCTGAGCAGTTAAAATTAGAATTTCCCCTTTAATATCAGGCAAGGCGGAAATCACATTTCTAACAGGTAAATGAGATTAATTTTGTTCAAATTAGAAAAGGTTATTTTATAACTCTCTTCTATCCTCTAAGTCTGGTTCAGGGTGAAAATATTAGGGTGGACATTAATGCACAACTATGAAGAAAATTACAGCAGGAAGGATGAATAGAAAAACAAGCATGCTGTCAATCTGTTAGATATTCACTGTAGTGTAATTGAATACCAAATCACCTTAGATATTTTTTTTACTTTCCATTTGCACAGTGTATTTTGGGATAAGAAGGGAAGAAATTCCACTGATAGCCTTAGCAGTCTGCCTGTGAGAATTACAAATGCAAACTGTCCTGCAGCAAGGTAGGTGGGAAATTTTCCTCTGATTTTTTCTACTAAAATATGGTGAAACAAGAATAATTTTAATTCTATTTTGAATGTTACTCTTTTGGATATTCTATCTGAATGAAATAAAGATATTTCAATATGATTGTCCAGAACTAAGACAGTAGTCTGTGGTCAATAATGAGAGAGAAAAAAAATCCTCTAACAGTGTAGTTCATCTCAATTACTTCGAACTCTGACGGTGGGATTAGTATGTCCAGATATGTCTGTCTGCACTGAGGTTAATTGTGTGTGCCACAAGATTTAGTCTAACAAGTAACACCAGTTCCCTGGCAGATTTCTTGTGAGTGAGGAACACTTTCTTGTTCCTCAGCCTTGTGTTCTTTTAGCTTCTGGAGGAATGCTTTAACAGAAAGAACCTGAAAAAAACAAACAACAAAAAAGATCAAAACCAATCCCCAACACTTAGAAATAAAGGAAAAAAGGAGATAAGGGAGGGAGAGAAAGAAGATAAATTCACCGTTTTAATAACTGTCAGTGCATTAAAATCAAAAATCCATTTCTTCTCGTGATTTCCTTCAGTATCTATTTCCTACGTTGGTATTTGTCATCTTAGGTGATGAAATGGTCACCCACCCAAGAATGCCTCTTTTCCTTTCTTCATCTGGCTGAAGGTTTCTAAATCATAGCTCGTTTCTGTTGGCTGGTGTCGTGGTTTGAACTCGACCAGTAGCCAATCACCACGTGGCCAGTCATTTGCTTCCCCCCTCCTCCCCCCCCCAGTGAAATAGGGGAGGGACAAAAAAATGAAATTTGTAGGTTAAATAAAAAAAAAATAATTTAGTAATAGTGACGAAACAACTGTAACAATAGTAAGTCCAAATGGGTAAAATACAGCAGTGGCTCACCGACCGGCGACTGGTACACAACCCGCCCCCCGCAGCGATCCGACCGCACCAGAAATCCCGCCACCGACCGGGAAACCAAAACCAAAATGGAAAACGAGAGAGCACCGTCTGCCTGTATACTGAGCATGACGTCACATGATATGGAATGCTCCAATGATCGATGTGGCCCGGCCCTCCAGCTGTGCTCCCTCCCAGCCCAAGGAAAGTTAACTCTATCCTGGCTGAAACCAGGACAGATGGAATATCACTTTCTGACCCCGCAGGTTTCAAAAAATATTGCCAAGTGAGATAAACGATACCTTTCAATATTTTCCTCAACATTTTTCTGCATATTTCAGTTTTTTGTCAAGTTCAGTATCCACAAACACTCATCAGTCTGTCCGGTTCCTTGAAAATGCATCTTACTGGTTGTACTGGTCTGGTGTAGTGTAAGTTATCAAAACATCCCAATGTAGTTCTGTGTGATGGTTTGCAAAGCCGAGGAAACCATTTTGTTAAAAAATTTGCATAAAAGAAAATTAAAAAAACCCCACAATAATCTCTCCCTGTGTTTAAAATGCTCCAAGAAGCTCCATAATTCAGTGTTCCCTATTGTTGTGGTTTAACTTCAGCCAGCAACTAAGCCCCACACAGCCACTCCCTCACCTCCCCTCAGTGGGATGGGGGGGACAATCAGTGGAGTAAAAGTGAGAAAACCTGTGGGTTGAGATAAAGACAGTTTAACAGGTAAAGGAAAAGCTGCTCATGCAAGCAAAAGCAACACAGAGTATTTATTCACCACTTCCCATGGGCATGCAGGCGTTCAGCCATCTCCATGAGAGCAGGGCTCCATCATGTTACTTGGGAAGACAAATGCCATCACTCCAAACATGCCCCCTTCCTTCCTCTTCCCCCCAGCTTTATATGCTGAGCATGACATCGTGCGATATGGAATATCCCTTTGGTCACTTGTGTCCCAGCTGTGTCCCCTCCCAGCTTCTTGTGTACCTCCACCCTACTCGCTGGTGGGGTGGTGTGAGAAGCAGAGAAGGCCTTGACTCTGTGTAAGCCCTGCTCAGCAGTAACTGAAGTATCCCTGTGTTATCAACACTGTTTTCAGCACAAATCCGAAACATAGACCCATATACTAGCTACTATGGAGAAAATTAACTCTAACCCAGCCAAAACCAGCACACCTGTCCACACCTGTCATTGGGAGTGTCAAAACTAGTGACAGCAAATCAAAAAATGACAGTGCAATTGGAATGGACTACTCATCAGAAAGGTGTTCTCTACCCAATCCTATAACTAGGGACACATAGGACCATTGGGGGATACCCAGAGTTCCAGAAGGACTTTGGGAAGGAACCATACAACCTTGCATCAAGAATCAGGACCATCTCTACAACACCCAGAGAACCTAAGAGTACCGGAGGGAACCCAGTTGCCCTCAGCAGGAAACCTTTTCCATCTCATAGCTATTGAGTGAGTCACAATCCCAAGGTTCATTCCAACAAAGACACTTTGGTAGCGTTTAGCACTGGATGAGGACATCCAAATGTGCACATTTCATGAGAGAATCTCCATGGCAGCCATGGAATCTGAATTCACAGTGTCATCAGTGGGGATTTAGTCACTGCCATGGCTGGATTCAAAGGATGGTTCATCCAGCCAGACATTGTCTGCTAGGGCAGTGCTGAACAACTCACTGCAGTGACTGTGTTTTGAAGTTCCCCATGGCCAGGAAGAGAGTTTAGGCACCCACACCACATTAGGCATACCTAGAGTGCCACTCTAGTCCCTAAACATCGGTCTTGAACAAGATTTTAGGCTATTGAAGACATCTGCATGGGACTGGAAGCTATGAGATATGATCTAGAGGAAATGTGCCCTTCTGGAGTGGTAGCTGTAGGCCACATGAGCGCTGCCTGAATTCTTTGCTTTTTCTCTTGCTTTCCTGTCTTTCCCACTGCATATTTAAGACCCAGATTTTCACTGGTGTTAATAGAAGTAATTCAGGCAAGGTCTTAATGCTAGCCCTAGGACCAGGGTGAAAAAGAACTCTGCTTGGAAGTTGCTGCTGCAGTAGTAATTCCACACCCGCAGGCACTGGCACACAAGGGTCTGCACTCCTAAACTGTCAGCATGTTCCTGGGACTGGTAATCAGTCCAGGGAAACCCCCAGGAATGAGTCAGGATTTAGCACCTGCAAAAGTGTACTCCCAGCAGGCAATTTGGGTGGGGCATCTCAATTTTGGCAGCTAGAAGAGTTTGATCAAATGGGTGTGGCCAGCAGGAACAGACTACGAAATAAGATTTAGAAACATTGCCAGGGCATGTAGGCACAGTGTTAGGAAAGCCCGTGCTCACCTCAAGTTCATCTTTGCAAGGAATGTCAAGGGCACAAGAAGAACTTCTATTGCTACATTAGTTGTAAAAGGATGAACAAGGAAAATGTGAGGAACTGTTTTAACAATTATGGTATGTGTAAAGGCAACCAGCAGTGTATGGATTTGCAAGACTTTCTGCAGTACTGATAGAGAACTGTAGAGGGAGCCAAGTGACTCGGTTGTGTTCCTGTTGTCTGTGGTCCCTGGAACAAGCTGGAGCGTCCCACCACAACACAGAGGGAATTTGTGGATTTATTGGATCCCAGGACTGAATGAAGTTTGCCTCGTTGTGGACAGTCTGAACTTGGAATTCAGGTATGGAGTGAAAACTTACGTGATTCACACCCTGGTTGAGCCCCGTGCATCTAGAGGGACCCTGTAACGTGACAAGTAAAGGTCAGCCACAGTACAGCTAAAAAATAACAATACATCAAATCTAGACATGGAGCAGAGAAAAGGGTGCCCGATGAGTATAGTGGCAGGGGATGTCTCAAGGACACGTGGAAAGAGCTGTCTTCTGGAGATGTTCCTCTCTCTCTAGCTAGAGCCAACATGACTACTCCAGACTCATATATCACCTTTGCTATATCATAGATTGAAAAGATAATTCTCAGGCCGGTTCTGGTGATCTAGTTGTGACCATTACAGCAGCCAGGATGGAAAGAACTCTGTTTAGCTTCTGAAATTCATGCAAATCATTCCACCCATCTTTGGGTTGCCTAAGCAAGCTGTACAGAGCTCAGTTCACCTGTCCAAACATTTGAGGTGCCCTGGGGTACCTGGTCATTCTCATCAATCCACTAAATGTGATGTAGAAACCATAAGAAAACCACACTCTTCTGAATGGGCAGTTGGATGTTAGGTGGGGTACTCCAGGGCGTCTCAAACTATTTGCAAGGCCATATTCTGCTTTTGTTGTGAGGCAGACTTGAGGTTTACTGCAAAGGAGCAAACAAATGCTGATTCAGCGATGGTGACAGGTGACGATCATGTGTGGGTGTATTCCGTGAGCGTCAGGGAGCAGAACTTGGGAAGCAGTGGGGCAGTGCCAAGGGGTCCTTTGTTCAGTCTGTTTTATCTCCATTGTAACAAGGAGATAATGGACATTGCTGGGATCTGTTCTTACATCAGTCATAGGGTAGACTATTGTAGTTCCTTACTTGGAGCATTACCAGAGCTCTGGCAAGAGGTAGTGGGATACATGGACATCAAGAGAAGCCGTTAAGCTCATGGTTTTGATCTCAGGGAGCAGAGAAGGAGGTGTTCAAGGCCTAATGTAACAGAGGATGGGGGCTGAGGTGCAACATTTAGGCCTGTGTGTGTTTGAATCCAGAGATGACCCAGATCGGGGTGGAAGGAGGGAGCTGTGAGTTGGGATGGCTTGTGGTTCATGCAGGTGTCAGCGGTGAGTGTTGCAGTCACAGTGTCTTGGCTGATCACTGTAACTGAAGCCTGGAGAGCAGGACCTGTGCATCTGCCAGTGTCCTGGAAGAGCGGGTGTGGAGAGGTGGGTCCATGGCATTTCCTTTCCACGCGCTGTGTGTGCAGATTGCTGGCTGAAAGGACCACCTTCCCGGCACTGGGGATTGCTGTTTGCCTTCTGCAAGGGAAGTTTGATGCGGGAGAAGTCTATGGCTTTGTCTGCGGCCTGCAATCAAAGTCTGTGAGTTTCTGCTCTAATGAGCCCTGGTGGGAACACATTGTCCAACTAAGTTTCTGGTCTCACAGCTCATGCTGGGCTCCATTAAAACTCCAAGTAACTTTTCTTTCTGCTTCTGCCTGTCATTTCCTCGGGGCAGCTTGCCAGATTTTGCCACAGCCACAAAGCAGCAGGGAGGTAGCCTCAAGGGGCTCATTAAAATGCTGACAGCCATAATGAGCTCTGTGTTTGGTTTTCTGCAACTCCCCATAGAGCTGTAAGCATTGTGCTAATTAGGGAGCTCCCAGATGTGTTTCAGTGAATACCTACAGCATAATTTTCGTTTGTCATTTGTTTTAATTATGTATAACAAGAAGAATGGAAACGAAGAAATTCTCAAAGGAAATCAGTCCAGCTTATACCCTGATGGGGATCAGGCAGAGAGAGGGAAAGTATCTTTGTGATCAAGCAACAAGTGGCCAGAGTCAAACTTTGATTCGTGTGCTGGGAGTAAGACAGTCCTTGTTACAGTCTGTTCTCCTGTCACTGCAGCCCACGGCAGTGTCAAGGGCTTTATTTGCAAAGCCTTGGTCTGCTCTAATAGCAGTGTCTTTACCTGTTGTACTCACCATGCACAGAAACACGAGGAATATTCATCACCATCGCAAAAGAATTTCAAGGCCTTTTTGAATGAAAGAAAGGAAAAATCTTAATTTAAAAAAAGTCATATCTTTTACTCTGGTCCCCCTGAACTCCAGTTTCCTCAGGACATGAACCCTGAAAAGAGCTGGCTCAGTGGAGAGATGGACAGGTGATAGAAATTTGCAGAGTTAATCAGACTAAGGAATTTTTAAACAGTGGAATAAAGAGAAGTAAATTAAGAAAAACTGAATGCACATACAGAAGAGAATGTCACTGACTTGTCAGATAATTTAGCAGATGTGCAGGACAACTGGTTATCTATTGACTTGACTGGTTCAGGAATTACAGAGTTAATGAGGCAGAGCTACAGATAGAAGCACTCACTTGGGATGGATTTTTTTTCTCTAAAGTTAACATCATTTTGTAACATTTCCATGATAGGACCATGGGAAGTTATAACAAAGAAATTTCAGATGTGAACAGTGGATTCATCTGGAACAGAGGGATGCATTTTTTTTAAATGTCAAAGTAATTGTTGGAACCGTTCATTTAAAATTCATATACTATTTATAGCCACAAGAACCACTGTCAGCAAAGCAAAACAAAAATACAATTATGAGCAAAAGAATAGACAGATGGGAAAGAGGAAAATAGCAACATTTTCTACAGTTAAAAATGTATGGATTGTAGAAGAAATCTTGTGAAGTAGTATTTCCTTCTGAAATTGTTTCTTTCTTGCTTTTGTTATTAAAGTGTTCATAACATTTTGCTTTTGTGTATCAGTACTTATTTCAGGGATGGACTGAAGCAGCTTTCTTCTCCATGCCTTGCATGTTCTGACCTTTCTAGAAAAGTGCACAAGGCTGCAGTTGATGTTGTCAGCACTGACTTTTGAGACAGCCCACAGAGGCAGCTTGGACTTGAGGGTGTATTTTGAGTGAACTTAGTGGATTTAGCCAAAATCCACCAAAAGCCTTTCTTACAGTGTTTACATAATAGAAGAGCCTGTGGTAATTTCAGCCACTTGCAAAGTCTCGCACCTGGGACAAAATAAGCCCCCTCCAGAGGACAGGCTGGAGGCTGGTGAGCAGGGTGTTGAACCTGTCTCAGCAGTCTGCCCTGCAGATGATGAAGGCCGACTGCATATTGTACAAAATAATTAGAAACTGCTGGCTTTGTGCTGAAATGCCTCCTGTGGATTGTTTGGGGAGAAGCAGGGAAGTTGTTTTTCCCATTTTCTGGGCTTCTGTTTTGGACCCACTGCTCGTTTCTTAGGGCCTATGCTGGTGTCTTTGACAGGCACAATGTTGAAACTGCACTTGGGGACCTACAGCATGTTTTGAAGTTCAGAAGGGGTGGAATTCATCAGGTTAGAACTTCATGGGCAGGATTTAAGAAATCTGCATTAAGGCATTTATAGGCACATTTCCCGATAGTGGTTGGAGGTCCAGCCAATGCAGCCATCTGAGTTCCAGGCATGGTTTGTCTGACTGGCAGAAAGATTTCTACTTCAGAGACAGCTCTCTGGGTTCTACATGAGGTTTCGGTTTCCTACAGTGAGATGTCTGATGCCCTTTGCGATGTCTCAGGATAGCTGAAGACAGCCCAGTGGGGCTGGGCAAGAAGGAGCAGAAAGAGGACTTTTGTCCTTCTGGAGTGATGTGTAGAGGCCCACTTGGCTATCCCAAGGCAAGTCCAGTGGCCCTAGATACCTAAATTTTGTCACCTGACTCATTCTCCTACTGCAACCCAGATTCCTATCTTGTCAATGGCCAGAATGGTTAATAACTGTCCTTTTCTTGTTGTGCAGGAAACCGTGTTGTGTTTATACAGCTGAAGAAGCAGAGAAACTTCAGCTCCAAAACCTCTGTTGCACTCACTTATTCCAGTGCTCTCACGGCCTTATTTCTATCTTTATAAATAGAAAAGATGCTTGGACTTTGGAAGAAGGGGCTAGCCACTCACAGTGATTACAAAGAGGCTGTGAGGCTATGCAGGGCAGAAATCAGGAGGTCTAAAGCCCAGCTAGAAATTAATCTGGCTTCAGCAATCAAGGACAACAAGAAATGTTTCTATAAGTATGTCGATAGCAAAAGAAAGACCAGGGAGAGTCTCCATCCCATGCTAGATGCAGGAGGAAACATGGTAACAAGTGATGAGGAGAAGGCTGAGGTGCTTAATGCCTTCTTTGCCTCAGTCTTTAATAACAAGACTAGTTGTATTGAGGGAATCCAGCCTCCTCAACCACAAGACAGAGACTGGGAGAATGACTCCCCCGCAATCCAGGAGGAGACAGTCAGTGACCTGCTGCATCACATAGACACACACAAGTCTATGGGACCAGATGAGATACACCCGAGGGTGCTGAAGGAGCTGGCTGGGGTGCTCACCAAGCCGCTTTCCATCATTTCCCAGCAGTCCTGGCTGACCAGGGAGGTCCCAACAGATTGGAAACTGGCCAATGTGACGCCCATCTATAAGAAGGGTTGGAAGGATGATCCGGGAAATTACAGGCCTGTCAACCTGATGTCAGTGCCTGGGAAGCTGATGGAGCAGCTCATCCTGAGCACCATCACACAACACATGTGGGACAACCAGATGATCAGGCCCAGTCAGCATGGGTTTAGGAAAGGCAGGTCCTGCTTGACAAACCTGATCTCCTTCTACAACAGGGCGACCTGCTTATTGGATGAGGGAAAGGCTGTGGATGTTGTTTACCTTGCCTTTAGTAAGGCCTTTGACACCATTTCCCACAGCATTCTCCTGGTAAAACTGTCTGCTCACGGCTTGGATGGGCACATGCTTTGCTGGGTAAAAAACTGGCTGGATGGCTGGGCCCAGAGAGTTGTGGTGAACGGAGTTAAATCCAGTTGGCGGCCGGTCACGAGTGGTGTCCCCTAGGGCTTGGTTTTGGGGCCACTCCTGTTTAACATCTTTATTGATGATCTAGATGAGGGGATCGAGTGCGCCCTCAGTAAGTTTGCAGATGACACCAAGTTGGGTGGGAGTGTTGATCTGCTCGAGGGTAGGGAGGCTCTGCAGAGAGACCTGGCCAGGCTGGAGCGATGGGCTGAGGCCAACTGGAGGAGCTTCAATAAGGCCAAATGCTGGGTTCTGCACTTGGGCCACAACAACCCCCAGCAGCGCTACAGGCTTGGGGAGGAGTGGCTGGAGAGCTGCCAGTCAGAGAGGGACCTGGGGGTGTTGGTTGCCATCCGGCTGAACAGGTGCCAGCAGTGTGCCCAGGTGGCCAAGAAGGCCAATGGCATCCTGGCTTGTATTAGCAATAGTGTGGCCAGCAGGGACAGGGAAGGGATCTTACCCCTGTGCTTGGCACTGGTGAGGCTACACCTCGATGACTGGGTTCAGTTTTGGGCCCCTCACTCCAAAAAGGCCATTGAATGACTCGAGCGTGTCCAGAGAAGGGCAACGGAGCTGGTGCAGGGTCTGGAGCACAGGTCTGATGGGGAGCGGCTGAGGGAACTGAGGTTGTTTAGTCTGGAGAAGAGGAGGCTGAGGGGAGTCCTCATGGCCCTCTACTACTCCCTGAAAGGAGGGTGCAGAAAGGGGGGATGAGTCTCTTGAACCAAGCGATAGGTCAAGAGGGAATGGCCTCAAGCTGCGCCAGGGCAGGGTCAGACTGGCTCTTAGGAAGGATTTCTTTGCAGAAGGGGTTGTTGGGCATTGGAATGGGCTGCCCGGGGCAGTGGTGGAGTCCCCATCCCTGGAGGGGTTTAAGAGTCGCGTTGAAATAACGCTGAGGGATATGGTGGATTTGAGAATGGTCAGTGTGAGGTTAATGGTTGGACTAGATGATCTTCAAGGTCTTTTCCAACTGAGATGATTCTGTGATTCAGTGATACTGCACCAGTTTCTGGAGACTAGCAAAATATTCTGTAGCCCTAGCAGTATACGCTGAGTTATTCTTCTGGTGAATTGAGTTACTGAGCAAGGCGAGGCTTCAGCCTGACCTTATGTGGGTGTTCTTGGGTGGGACTCCTCCTAGCTGACCCAAGGAGACATTAATAGACCTGCGTCTGGGCTCCCAAATCCTGGTATTTATTTGTGAGTCAGGCATCTGATGGTCAGAACAATCAGTGGAGCCAGATAAATGCTTCACCTGTCAAATACAGGTTTTCTTGCTATGGGAATCTGAATGTTTCTCTCAAGTCCTTTCATTTTCTTGTTATCCAGTGAGTATATTTGAAGCGTAGAGGCATAACTCACATGGAGACAGCAATATTACAAAACCCAGCCGTAAGTGAGATGCATCCTTAAAGTCATGAAATTATTTCCACACGTGAAATTAATGAACAAAATCATAATGTGGCCTTGCAACGAAGGCAGCTAATGGTGTCCTGGGCTGCATTAGGAGGAGTTCCATAGAGCACAAGAGCTCTCAGTCCCCAGGTGTAAGAAATCAGGAAAGGAAGGCAAGAGACCAGCATGGATGAATCAAGATCTCGTAGTCACACTAAAGGACAAGAAGGAAATGCACAGGCAGTAGAAGGAGGGACGAGTATAGGGACCTTTCCTGGTTGTATAGGGATGGGGTCAGGAAGACCAAGGAGAGGCTGGAGCTGAACTTGGCAAGGGACACAGAGAATAAGGGCTTCTACAGGTATGTCAGCCAGAAAAAGAAGGTCAAGGAAAGTGTATCCCCCCGATGAACTTGGCTGGTAAACTGGTAACAACAGCTGAGGAAAAGGCCTTTTGCCTCAGTCTTCATTGGCAGCCTCTCCTCCCACACCTCTTGAGTGAATGGACTGCAAGACAGGGACTGGGGGAACAAAGTCCCTCCCCCTGTAAGAGAAGATGAGGCTTGAGACCACCTGAGGAACCTGAACATGTGTAAGTCTATGGGACCTGCTGAGATACATCCCAGAACCCTGAGGGAATTGGCTGATGTAGTTGCCAAGCCACTCTCCATGATATTGGAAAAGTCATGGCAGTCAGGTGAAGTCCTCAGTGACTGGAAAAAGGGAAACATTGCACCCATTTTTAAGAAGGGTAGAAAGGAGGACTCTGGGAACTACTGACCTGTCAGCCTCACAACTGTACCTGGGAAGATCATGGAACGTATCCTCCTAGAAGCTGTGTCTGGGCACATGGAGGTGATTTGAACAGCCAGCATGGCTTCACCAAGGGCAAGTCTTGCCTGGCCAAGCTAGTGGCCTCCTATGAGGGAGTGACTACATCAGTGGACAAGGAAGAGCTATGGATGTCATCTATCTGGACTTCCGTGAGGCCTTTGACAGGGTCCCTCACAACATCCCTCTCTCTAAATTGGAGAGATATGGATTTGATGGGTGGACTATTTGGTGGATAAGGAATTGGCTGGATGGTCACATCCAGAGGTAGTGGTCAACAGCTCAGTGTCCAGATGGAGATCAGTGACAAATAGTGTCCCTAAGGGGTCTGTACTGGGACCAGTACTTTTAATATATTAATCAATGACAAAGACAGTGGGATCGAGTGCACCCTCAGCAAATTTGATGATGACGGCAAGTTGAGTGGTGCGGTTGACACACCTGAGGGGCAGGATGCCATTCAGAGGGACCTGGACAAGCTCAAGAAGTGAGCCTAAATGAATCTCATGAGGTTCAGCAAGGCCAAGTGCAAGGTCCTGCCCATGGGTCAGAGCAACCCCCAGTAGTAATACAGGGTGGGGGCTGAAGGGATTGAGAGCAGCCCTGTGGGGAAGGACTTGGGAATACTCGTGGATGAAAAATTGGACATGAGCTGGCAATGTGCGCTTGCAGCCCAGAAAGCCAACCGTGTCCTGGGCTGCATTAAAAGAAGCGTGTCCAGCAGGTCAAGGAGGTGATTCTGCCCTTCTACTCTGGTCTGGTGAGACCCCACCTGGAATACTGATCTGGAGTCCTCAGTACAGGAAAGACACAGACCTGTTGAGGTGAGTCCAGAGGAGGGCCACAAAGATGATCAGAGGGATGGAACACCTCTGCTTGAGGAAAGGTGTTACGGATGCTCTCAAATAAACAACCAACCACCAAAAATTAAAAAAATTAATTATTAACACAGTTAACTAGCTCTCCGTAAATTACAGGTTCGAATGTCTGTGAGAGGAGAACAGAACAACTTTTTAGGGTTTAACGGCAACCCAAAACGCATAACAAAGAACTCTGTGGGGTTTAACGGCAACCCAAACCACTTTATCACTCACCTGACAAGTGAGGGCTGTCAACATCGAGGACCTGCTCAAGGCAGCGTCCCAACCCAAGGCACCTTGAGGAGTTTCCTTAGGCAGCGTCCTGACCCAAGGGGAGAGTCCTCGACCGCAGCGTGCTCCTCCAGGGGACGAGCTCAAAATGGCTCCCCCAGGGGACTCCACTTATACCCAGGCCGAACCTTACCTGTAGTCAATAGCGGCTCCCATTGGCCAGAGGCCCCAATTACCGCGAAGTCCTGAGAACAAAGGCAGTCAGGAGCTGCTACACTTCAGCAGCCAAGAAGCTCTGCTTTCATTGGGCGGATGCACCTGCCACAAAAGGCTGAGAGATTTGGCATTGCTTAGCCTGGAGAAAAGAAGGTTCAGGGAAGACCTTATTGCAGCCTCCCAGTGCTTAAAGGGGGCTTATAAGAAAGATGGGGACAGACTTTTTAGTAGGGCCTGTAGCAATAGGATAAGCAGTAATGTTTTAAACTAAAAGAGGGTGGATTTAGACTAGATAAAAGGAAGAAATTTTTTACGATGACGTGGTGAAACCAGAGAGAGGTGGTAGATGCCCCATTCCTGGAAACATTCAAGGTTAGGTTGGACGGGATTCTGAGGAACCTGATCTAGTTGAAGATGTCCCTGCTCATTGCAGAGGGGGTTGGACTAGATGACGTTTATAGGTCCCTTCCAACACAAACTATTCTATGATTCTATGAGTGTTTCCAGCAGGTTGAGGGAGGTGATCCTTCCTCTCTACTCAGCCCCGGTGAGGCCACACCTGGAGTACTGTGAGCCGTTATGGGCTCCCCAGTAAAAGAGACTCATAGACGTAGTGGGAAGAGTCCCTCAAAGTGGCATAGAGGTGATGAAGGGACTGGAACATGTCCCATGTGAGGAATGGCTGAGAGTTGTGACTGTTTACCCTGGAGAAGAGAAGGCTTTGGTGGGATCTTATCCATGTATATAAATACCTGAAGGTCGGTTGTAAAGGGGACAGAGCCAGGTTCTTTTCAGTGGTGTGCAGTGAGATGACAAGAGGCAATGGGCACAAACTGAAACATGAGAGGGTCTGTCTGAACATCAGGAAACTTGTTTTACTGTGAGGGTGACCGAGCACTGGTACAGGTTGTCCAGAGACATTGTGTAGTCTTGATGCCTGGAGATATTCAAAAAAACTATCTGGAATCGGTCCTGAGCAACTGGCTGTAGGTGGCCCTGCTTGAGCAGGGGGGTTGGATGAGATGACCACTGGAGGTCCCTTCCCACCTCAACCATTCTGTGATTCTGTGATTCTAGGGTATTGTCAGTGTGCAACACAGAGTAGAAAACAGCTGTAATCCATGCTCTGGTGACCATCTATCTGCATGCAAGCTTTCCTGTTCATGACTCATAGTTCAGTGGTTTGCAGATAGTGACCTAACAGTCATAGGTCATCATGGTGAGAAAGGCTAAGCTGGTTGCGGCACAGAAAACAAAGGTTTGGGTCATACAACCAGGGTAGGAAATGGAAGTGGTGTTCAGCAGGGAGGTGGTGTTCAGCAGGGTGGCCTCCATGAGAAGAGACCAGGGGCTGCCTTCGTGCTGCCCTCATGTTAGACACAGACAGCTCCAGCCAGCTTGACAGTGGACTCACCTCAGACCAGGGTCAAGCCAATCAGCAAAAGTGGTGGCATGTCCCTGAAAAAATATTTCTAAAAGGGCAAAATGCTGCATGCCAGTGAGGAGTGAGGAAAAACAAATTGTGAGAAACAATCTTGTGAACACCAAGGTGTCGTGGATGAAAGTATTAACATGGTAATGATTTAGCAGCAAATCAGTATTTATTATTGACTAGCAGCACTTAATCATTAACTAATTTAAAGATTTACAAAATAATTCAGTAAAATATGCTATGATTAAAATAGCGATTTAACTACGGATTCCAAGATGACAAGATTCGCACTAACTTATTATATGGTACGTTAAATCTGTACATATATACATGCACATTCACAAATACAAAATGTACAAACACACAGACAGACAAAATTATCTTGATCCAGTAAACTTTGCATGTCCCTACACTCATGAAAACACCTGTGAATACCCAGACACATCGGTAAGCAGAGAGTGGGTAAAAGAGAAGCTAGCTCAAAGTTAAAATTTGCCTCTTCTTGAGTTTAGTAAATACTCCCAATGCATCAGTTTTCCTCAGCGGGTGATAATTGAGAGTCAGGAAGAAGTCCAACTTCACTGTGGCCTTCCATCAGCTTTGTGGGCAGACAGTCGTCAAACTTTGAGAAGTCTGAGCCTGAGGGGTGTCCCAACTCAGGGGAGATGCTGGTCACAGCCTGCTGTGATCTCTAGGGTCCAAGATAACTGATTTTCATCAAGTAATTTCCCATTTCATCTCTGTAAGCCCCTACCCTTGCCAGGATTCAGCTACCTGTGTACCAAGGATCTAAGGCATGGCTGTGCTACGGCTCAGCTGTGTAGTCATCACTCAGACAGCTACAAAGAATCTGTGAGGAAGTCTGTAGAGAAGAAAGGAGTACTGTGTGATTATGGACAGAAGTGGAATCCTGGAGATGTGATCATTGCTAACCGAAGGATTCAAAACAACACAAAAACTGCACAGAAGATCTAAAATCTAAAAAAAAAGAAGGAGGCATGCAAGTCAAACTCATCAGGGGGTCAGGAATCACCAGTCCATTTGGTCCATCACCAGTGTGTGATAGAATGACCTTGGCTAGCTGCCAGGTACCCAACAAGCCACTGTATCACTCTCCTTTCTCAACTGGACAGAGAGAAAAAATATAACAAAAGGCTCATGGATTGAGGTAAGGACAGGGAGATCACTCAGCAGTTACCATCATGGGCAAAACAGACTCGGCTTGGGGAAATTAATTTCATTTATTGCCAATCAAATCAAAGTAGGATAATGAGAAATAAGAACAAGTTTAAAAACACCTTCCCCCCACCCCTCCTTTCTTCCCAGGCTCAACTTCATTCCTGAATTCTCTACCTCTTCCCCCTGAGCAGTGCAAGGGGACAGGGAATGGGGGTTGTGGTCAGTTCATAACACATTGTCTCTGCCACTGCTTCCTCCTCACACTCTTCCCCTGCTCAAGCATGGAGTCCCACTCACTAGAGAGAGTCCTTCTCTTTAATTCTTCTCCCATCCAGCTTAATCAGAAAAACCTGCGGTGACTAATTGAAAACTTGCACATGTTTTAGGCCCCTCATTTAGGGTATTTAACAGCATTAAATGCTTGATTTGGTTGCATATATACAGGTGTCTAATTTCTTTTGAAATGTCTCAGGGTTACCTGACCAGCCTTCAGTTGTGTCCCCCAGGGACAATGGTCCTCCACAGGGTCTGCCACTCCTCTGCAGATGTCTCATCAGTCTAGGAATTCAAATGGATCCTTCTGACAATGTGTAAAAGTCAGCAGAGTAACTCAGTAGCATTTTACATGCCTTATGATGTCCCATTTCATCTCCAGGTTGCAGAACGCAATAAATAAATATCTAATCTGCCAGCACTGTATCGATGTTCTGAATGCTCAGTGGTACTTAAGATGTTATTAGACATCTATGTTTAAGCAGCTGAGTTCCATTCCAGTTGCCCAGGTGCAAGTTACTCACCACAGGTGGGATTTTTCTCACTTCAACTGAAATCTACATCTCTGCCTTTTTTGGTTAAGGGACAGTTACAGGCAATCCAGGAAACCAATTCTTCTCATGTAACCTGATACCGAAAAAGCCAGTTGAACTACGCTCTCTAAGGCTTAGTTTAAATTTTGGAAAGCAGGCATTCTTTATTGCAGCACTGGGTGCACGGGGATCGCTCCACCTATCGTGCACAGCCAAGCTCTAAAGGTTACATCTTAAATGCAGGTACTTGTCCATATTCATAAACACGTTAACTTTTTCCAGGAATAGTGGTGCTTTCCGAGGACTGATTATCATAGTGTCCACTCCTCCTTACGCAGGCGCAGTTTTATCTGGTGGGCTTCTTCTGGATGAAGGCTGGCAGTCTTCCTCGTCGTCAACTTTTCACCTTTCCCCCAGTTACATCATTGCCAAACCACAAAAACAGTTTCTTCCTGTTGGCTTGCTTGTTAGCCCCCTTATCTAAGTTATGTTGCACATCCTTTGGCCTCAGCTTAGTCATTTGGGCAATAAATTGTCCCTTATCTTCTGTTACCATGGTTCCAGTTCCTCCTGTCCTTGGGCCTCAGTCTTTGTTCTCGTAGCTCAGCAATTCCTTAAGAATATATATCTTCAGCCAGATATACAGTCCATACAGACTCCTAATTTTTAACTTTATTGTTCATTTTATTCCTAAGTCATAGGTATTATCCATTTTCTAAAATACCCTCTATCAAACTAAGGTATCTACATTAGTGAGATAAAGAATTTCTACAAATGCCTTTTATATCCATTGTTCAAAAAGGGTTTATAGATGATTTTATCATGTAGCTCTCTACAAGAAAGATGCTTGAAGGTGGATGAGCAGACTCTTGCCTTCTGTTTGTTTGGTTTTTTTGTGGTGTTTGTTTGGGTTTTTTTTTTTTTTCTCTAGCGAAAGACTCCTGTTCTTTGAATCACTCCTCAGCAAATCCAGGGGCTAATAATCATGTTCACTTCATCGGGGAACAAATTCATCTCTGAAAGTACTGGATACTAGGAGTATTATAGCCTACTTAGATTTATCACCTTATCTTTAGTAAGGCAGAGTTGTGCAAGATGAATTTAACTAAGAATCTGACACCAAGGGCAAGGAGTATTGTTGGAAGGTTCAGTTAAACCTTGGTAGTGGAAGTGTTTATAAAGGCTACGTTCAATCAGTGATGCTCCTTTTAAGAGCTCCCCTTGGGTATGCCTATGCTTACATGGTATATCAGGGTCACCTACCATAAAGCTCCAGTCCTTCAACTGTCCACTCCCACTCCACATGTCCCATTTTTGTTTAACTATCTCTTTAGGCTCTGAAGATCAGACACAGAAGGAGAAGAAGGAAGGATCACTGCTTCATACTCCAGAGTTTCTGCTACAGCGTGGATTCATTTGCCTTTACATGCTTAGCACTGAATTTGAGTATTGCTCAGAAAGGCAGTGTAGACGTCATCTTAGAAACCAGTGAGGAGGAGTAGCAGGCAATGCAGAAGGGAGATATTACTGAGCCTTGATGAATCCTGTTCTTTGGAAGAACACCCAGTAAAAAGGAAACACTGACTGATCTCAGGAACAAGGTTCTGGAGACTCTCACTATTTGTTTTTTGTGCACTTCCCTCAAAACATTTTTATCCATTTAAATCCAAAGCACAGCACTACACCAGTTACTAGGAAGAAAATTAACTTTATTGCAGCTGGAACCAGGACACTCATCTGCTCAATTCATTCATCCATAGCTTGAGGAACACACAGTTTCAGGAGGCCTTAAGGGAGAGCATCAGAGTATAGTAATTTCTAAACACCCAGAAATCTCAGGTGGTGATGAATGTGGATGCAATGGAGAATGTGCAAGAAAATAATTTAATAACATTTCTGTCTCTCCTTAGACATCCATCCATTCACTGACATACCTATTCCTACACATCCATGCACCCATGCATTCATCCATTCATCAATCCATCCACAAACAATTGTCAATAATCTTGTAAATTATTGAAACCTGTTCTTTCAGTTCTTTCTCCTCCCTTTTTCTTCCCACAAGCTTTCTTGATTTTCTTTTCTCCATGTTGAATGATTTAGGACAGTGGTGGCTAGTCCACAAATCACTCTCTTACCAGATAGTCCAAGTCCCCATGAAGAACAAAGAGAAGGGCTTTATGTGAACAACATCACTGTGTCATTTAAGGAGCCATTTGTACACACAGAACAGTTTCTTCCTTCCATGGAATGGAATCAGAGAGTATGGAAAGGGATGGGACAGTGGGAAAAACATGTCATCAGCTATCAGTGAATAAATGCCTGACCCTTCCATTCTCACGAGCCTCAGTGGTATGTGATAGACCTTTCTCTGATGTATACATAGTTCAGTTTGAGCCTCAGCAGATAAAGTGTCAGCTACCTCTATAATCCAGTGAGTGAAGGTGGGAAACATGCTGTCAAAGAAGCCTTTAAATGTAGAAAAACTGGGCCAATGAGGAAGGGGTAAGCAGGGGTGGGCTTTTTATTTGGGAGAGGTAGCTAGTGGTAAAGGGGAAGAACGTGGGAGGGGAGATGAATATCAGGTGAAACAACTCATGTGTTGGGGGTTGTTCAGCACACCTGTCAAACAACCCTGCTCCTGATCAGTGGAGTTTGGAACAGGAGAAGAAACCTGTTGCTGTCATAATCATACTTGTGTCTGACACCTTCATGGTTGAGAGACCTGGTGTCTTTTCCTTGGATTTGTTGAGGGAACACCTAGGGGACCGGAAAGGCATTCTGACTTCCTAGTGAAGAACTCTCTTCTGCTGGCATCCTGTGGTACCTGAGATGCTCTGGACTACAACATGAACAGGGCTAGTAGATATGGTTTAGGGGCTCCACAAGATGCAGCTTCTGTACAGTAGGTGCTGCAAGCCAAGCTGAACATACCAGAACATCTCATGGAATTGTCCTTCTGAGTTTCAAAAATGGCTGAAATAGAAGTGTTTTAGGCTATCAGAGTCATTGTCATGGTTTGGGTGATACAACACAGGATGTACCATAGACCTTCAGGAGCAGCAGCTGCAGACAAGATGGAATAGCCTGGGACATGTAACAAGACCCTAAATTCCCAGGAAACATTATTGCCCCAATATACTTTCTGAGTAATAAGGAGAAGTAAGCATGCTCAAGGCATTTTTCATCTGAAAGATATTCTGCTTAGCATGTAGGGATTCATGTCATAGAATTGGCAACAGGATGTCAGAAATGTCTGCATCTCCCCCTTTTGGTGTCCCTGTGATGCCAAAGACAGCTTAGACCACTTGTCTAGAACTGGCAAAATTAATTCCTCTCTCCCTTCTGTTCAGTAACTTTCAGTGGACTCTTGTCCCTTGGATTTACTGATTATACTTTCTGTCATTAACAGCAGCTAAGGGAAATAACACAGAATAGCTTTCTTTTGTTTGGCATTCTGTACATTAAAGAACATAATATCCTCCTGGTATCGGCTCACTACCAGTCGTAACACATTGCATTGAGCCTCCTCATTCTCACCCTCAGGAGTTCCATCTGTTCCCAAGAAGGCTGCACACACAAGCAGGTGTGAACATGCTTTTATTGGTGGCCAGAAAGCAAAGCAGGAGGTAGCACTGTTGCGCAGCAGTGGGAGGAGGGGTAATGTGAAACTGTGTGTACTTGGGATCTGTGTTTTTACCTTGCCATGGAGACATTCCTTAGAGCAGAAGCCTGTGCATATGCCATGAGAGCATCCCTGACTTCATTTCAGCTGCCCCTGGAAGCCTCTGAGCATCAGCAGATGTTTGATGCATTGTGGAAATGGGACACTGAGCATTTTAGTCGGAGGAGGTAGAGTCAGGTAGGTCTTGGAGCGCAAACTTTCTCAGCTCTTTACGTATCCAGGGCTCAAAATAGAGGACTCTGGTAAATACTTTAGGGAAGATGCAGCTTTTCCGTCCATAAGAAACAATGCCGTGAGCCTTGCCATTGCAGACTAATGGGCCTCCAGAATCACCCTGTGAGGTAGAAGGAGTGGGAGGGGTCAGACATGTCAGAGCACAGCTCCCCCTGCCCTGAGGGAGAAACTGGCCCTCTTGTCTCCCTCTGTGTGAAGAACCTCCTCTTTCAACCATCTCCCTCCAGGCCCAGCTCCGCAGGGCTTGTAGCTGCCTTACTACTCCTCTAAGCCAATCTGTGAAGCAATTCAGGCCTGGAGGCCATCTGAGATTCAAAAACTGCCTTCACATCCCTGAAAAGAAGAATCTAGTCCTACTTTAGACACATGGGAATATCTGAGCCATCCCACTGTGTTGGGAGGAAATGACAAAGGGTTTGCACGAGATCTGCAGCCTGCGGGAGCAGTGGCTAGGATGGATAGAATATTGCCAGATAGGTGAAAAGGAACATGATGCTGACAGTTGGGGCAACTGCATGCCGGATCAATCAGCACGTCAGGTTCGGACCTCCTGTGAGGAGCCTCAGCACATCATCCTGAAGCATCTACTGCATTGTAATCCCCTGCATCCCTCACCTGAGAACCAATCTGACTGTCTAGTCCCAACCTCATCCCAGGCTTGGAGCCCAAATTAACACTTACTTTCCAAGTTGATTTTTTGCAATCGGCATCACCAACACAGACCATAGACTGATGGTCGTAGCTGCTTTTAAAATATTTCTCACACTCTTCATTACTCTGCACCTTCAGGTTCACCTCCATCAGCACACTAGTCTTATTCTTTGTCTGTGATGTCCTGCCCCAGCCAGCCACTTCGCATGTAGTTCCTGGACCCACACGCTCCTTGTGACTGGGCAAAAGGATATAACTCACTTCCTTAGTGAGCTTGGCCCTTGGCTTCAGCTGCCAAGTAGAGAGAACACAGGGTTAGAGCAGGGAAAGGAATGGGAACAAGTTCATGGAGCTGGGGAAGTGAGCAGGCGGAGATCTCTCAGGCAGCAAGGATGTGTGTGGGTATACCTTCAGCAGCATGATGTCATTTTCAAGGGTTTTTTTTGAATAGTTGGGATGGATGACCCAGTGGTCAACGTGGAATTTCTGCTGGCTCCGTTCATTCTTACTTATGTTGTGAGCTCCCAGGGTCACGGTGATATTCACTTTCCTGCCAGGAAACACCAACATATTCCAGCGACACTGACCACAGCGACACAGCCCCCATGGCAGGTGGTTTGAGGGAGGTGGCGGTGGGATATGCCTCCCCAGAAATTAGTTCTCAGCAAGTTGCCCTCTGGAGCCTGGGCTCCTTCCACATTCAGCTGAAGGTTCCTTACCCCATGCTGACATAGCTCTGAGGTGTCCCATTCTGAAGACAAAAGGGGAGGAGGGAATGAGAGACACCAGCCTCTCTTCTCCAACAGCAGCTCTGACCCATGGGAGGAACCACAGATCAGGAGACCACTGCGGAGGTGTCCTGTTCCCAGGGGAACACTGCCCCTGGCAGACAATTCCTGCAACTCACAGGGCATGGCTCAGCTCACAGAGAGCCCTGCTGTGCCTGAGGAGACACAGAGTACTCTTTCAGCACAGACCAGGACTGCGGCTCTTTGTGAATGTGTGAGACTCAAAAAAATCACATGTACAAGAAAGACAGAGCCTTACATTTCACCAGGCACACAGTGAGCTGCTGAGAGCACTGCATCTGGGCGAATCAGGAACCCTCCACACCAATGCATTCTTGAAACATTTCTAATTGATAAATAAGCCATGTACGGCCTGGAGTGGGGCTTAGCTTCCCATCCGCCAATGATCCTTCCTGGAAGAGAGATGAGAAGTGTTAATATCGCACATGCCACTATTTCCCATCAAATTTGGAGCTGCACGAGGAGAGAGGGTCATCCTCCGGCATCATAGGCCAGTGATGCCAATAACTCTCCTTCCCTGGGCTGTCCAAAGCATTGCTTATGCCCAATGGAGAGAAAAGCGCACAACACTTCCTGGGGATGGCTGACCACACCTCCTCTGGATGTCTAAAATGCTCTCAAAGGGCACTACACTAGTACCTTTAATGCATCACTGGTTTCAGGCAGTCTGAGCTGAGAGATATGAGTAGAGCAGAGAGTAGAGATATGAGTAGGCAAGGCAGATTGCCTACTCAGTGCCCATTTCTGCCCTTGCCTGTCCTTGTCTAAATCCCATCTCTCTGTACTCACCAGCCCCAGCCCATGGGAGAAGGAGAAAAGCACTTGCAAGCAGAAGGAGAAGCAGCATCTTCCACCACTGCCCTGGAGAGCCAAAACCGTTGTGATGGCCGGGCAGGAGACAGGTACAGAATGGCAATCTATATATATGAAGTTTTGGGCTGAAACAGGAAACCTCATCAGCTTGTGTCATCTGCTGCTTCTATTCTTGCAAACCCCAGACTGTGGTTTGGTGAGGGGTTCATGTCACATTCTCTGGTTTTTGTCACCATCTCCTCCAAAAGACGGATAGCCCTAGGCTTGTACAGAGTACCCAGAGTACTCAGTACCCAGGCAGCAGTGAGAGGAGTGGGAAATCTCCTGTTGAGTGCATATCTCATTGGAGACCCTTGGCAAGAGCCTCCTTGGATCCTAGATGTGGGTTGTTTTGGTTTGTGAGAGCTGAAGAGGGTCAGGCAGAGGTCCTGGTTCTTATCAGAGGGGCTGACGTGATCAGAGGTGCCCTTGGGATATCAGAAATCACCTGTCGGAGTAGCTAAGACATATGACCCGCTGTAACATCACCCGCTGTAACATAACCTCTGTTTATACCCATCCAGTTGTCCACCCACTCAGATCGTAACATCCTAAGCTAGACCGAAGAATATCCTGGGAGAGAGTGTCAAAAGCCTTGCTAAAGTCAGGGTAAATGACATCCACTGCTCTCCCCCATCCATAATGCCATAATTAGAGAAGGCAATCGTGTTGGTCAGGCCTGTTTTACCCTTGGTAAATGCTTATTAACTGTTCAGTCCCCTTCCTCTCCCCCATATGCCCTAACGTGCATTATAAGAAGAAGACTTGCTCCAAGACGTGCTTCAAGACTTTTTCCAGACTTCTTAGGAAAGGTCTGCTTCTCCTGTTGCCAGCTTTCACTTCCACCTTTTCATTCTTCCAGAACGTGCCAGCATGACATCTAATTGGGGTTAATCTGTTTCCTGGAAACTTTTTAACAGTCCAGTTTCCGTCCCATCGAGAGATAAAGCAGAAAGCTGCAAACCACTTTGGTTTCTGTGATGTGTGAGATTGTGTTATCAGATGAGCACAGACCCAAACTGAGGAGACATTCCAGACAAGACCAAGCTGCAGCACTGAATGATAAGAAACACTTGAGCAAACTCATACCCTCTTCAGTATTCTGACATTTCCAGCAAAGTGCTGATGTTCTCCGCAATTCCTCTCTTGGCTGGTAACTCAAACAACTGTAAAGTAAGAGATTGTCTTCCCAAGCAGGAAGATATGCTGCAAGGCTTGTGACCTCTTGAATGGGCCTGTGCAACCACACTACTGAGCACATGGGCTGGGGCGTGTCCGGGCCCTGCACGGTGGTGCCATTATACAAGTATATTTCTGTGCACCCAAGAATTTTTCTGTTCAAAATATCAGAAGGGTCAGAGTGGACATGTTTGTGTTGCAGCTTACCAGGGAAATGTTTCTGAAGGTGAACACTGAGCATGCGTACTGCCCCTCTTGGGATGTGTCAGGAGGCATATGGGAGGTGATTGAGACCTCAGTACCTGCTCAGACACTCACAGAGGACTGAGAGACACAAACCTGAGCTGCTCCATTTGCACCAACTACCTGGAGGCATCCCTGGAGCTGACTGTTCCAAGAATCACAGGGAAATCCCAGCTTGGAGGTACCTGGTTGAGTTGCTGTAAAGCACAGGCTGAGCATGCACCCATGCTTTGTGGGTGCTCAGAGGACCAGAACCTGGGCATGAAGTGGAAGTTAACTTTCATGAAAATGAAGACAAATCCTCTCTCCTTTGCCGTGAATGGAGTAGAGTGTACCAGAGGTAGATGGCGTTTAAAAGACTGAAGTTCAGCAAGGCGAATCCAGGCACATCCTTCCACTGCTGCAAATGAAATGAAAGGCAAGTGGTCATTGGAAGTACTGACTGAGGACAAGGCACCTTCAAAGCACTGCAGCTGATACACAGCAGAGGCAGAGGCGTCCTCCCCTGGTTGTGATCGGAAGGGAAAGTCTCACTCCTAATGCCTGAGTGGTGGAGCAGTCAGTAGCTTTGGCAGAGGGTGGAGGTGAGAGGCTGAGAAGACAGAGCTCTGAATGGGATTCCTGGTCCTGCTTCTCTTGGGCAAGTAGCCCTCCTGGCTTTTCACATACCGTTTTACCCTCTCCTGGCTGCAGCACAGTGCCTTTTAATCACTGAAACTCTACCAGTTTGTTCACAATTCTAAATTGTCCAGGCCTCTGCCCTTCCAGGGGCTGCAAGGGGTCTGGCTGCCCTACTCAGGACGAGGATGTGCATCCAGTTGTGCCCACAACAAACCCTTCACTGGAACATTGAATTCAAACTTCAGAGTCACAGAGCTGCAGCGATACCTTCATTTAAGGAAACCACAGGAGCCAGAAAATTAGGACACGTGTTCGACTCTCATTCCTTCTACAATGTGAGAGCTTGGCCAGGTGGCCTCCCAGGTTTCCACACCACACTAACTGGTAGGATTGGGGCTACATGGAGGAGAGAGAAGGGTCCCTCCACTATGTCTCTGTGCTTGGCTTTGCACTCTGTCTGAGAAGGGGGAGACTCTGTCTTTCAGCAGCAACACAACCAATGGCTAAGCTGAGAAGCCAGCTCTGACCTGTGGTTTGTCTCACATGACTTTCTCTTTAATTTAGGCCCCTTGAAGGCTGAGGAACCTTACTGCCTGCAGGCTGAAGGGACCTGCTATGGGATGCCAGGAGCAGAATTTTGGAATTGTAGAAAAGATACTATGGGATGTTTAAAGCAATGGTCAAAGGTGGGCAAAGGGATGGGACTACGATGGCCTAAGGAGAAACATTTGTGGGAAAGGGGGATAAAAGGAGCTGGTTGTGTATAAACAGGTGGCTGTCAGTGCAACTGTCTGGCTATGTCTTCTCATGAAACTCCATCTCTAATGATTTTAAGAATGAGTTGTCTAAGCCCCAAGCCCATGAGAAGAACAGGAACCGTGCTTCTGTCACAGCGCTGTGGGAACTGACAGAGCACATATACGTGCTACATGAGACTTTCTTCTGCCCCTCCCTTCCCCATCACTAGACCACAAGGTTTATTCAGACAGGCATCTTCTTCACCTCAGACATATTTACTTTTCCTGAAAGAATGTCAGCCTCTTCCTTTCATCATTTGCAATGATTTCCACAGCTTTTCACACTCTTATGGTGTTTGAACCCAAAGTGAGAGATCAAGCTCTATGTTGATTTTAACGTTTTTATGATTTCTGCCTGGATAAGAAAACAAGAAGGCACAAATTCAGTGTGAAACTTGAAGCACAATCATTCCTACAGGGCACAAGGGGAAGAACATGCTGATTCAATCTCTACAACCAAAAGAAGGCTGAAAGGATAGAAAAGACATGGAAAGGCTGGATCAACCTGAAGAGGGTGGAAAAAACACCTTTCACAGAATCACAGAATCACAGAGTCATCTCCCCTAATTTTGGACTTCTGCCACTTTTCTACAATCTACAGCTCCTTCCAGGAAAGACACGAGGGATGTTTGAGAATTTCATTTCCTGGTCACAAAATGTAAATCCTGAGAACGCCTCCAGACACAACTTAACATGAGAATAGGAATACCTGCCTTATCTTGAAGATAAACCTTGTCAACTGGGCATGGGTCTTTCACAGGAAGGTGTTTGGTTTGCCAGTGCCTTTTTACCATTGCCTGGCTGCAGCAGGGTGTGCTTTAATTATTGAAACCCTACAGGAAGACCCGACTGCTCAGAGGTGGAAGATTGGTTGAAGATTGGTTAAAGATTAAAGTCTTGTCTGAGTGGCAGCAATGAAAGTGGGGACCATGAGTCCCAGTCCCCCTGTGACTGGTGTGCCAGGAACTGGAGAGGCCAGCCAGCCAACCTGAGTAGGGTAAGAGACTTGTAAACCAGGTGTTGAAGTGGTCATAAGTTTGGGCTGGGTACCAGACATACCCAGAGTTCAAGAGCTGGCTACTGGAGGGACCAGCAGGACCAAGCCAACCACTGCAGAGACCACGAGGTCTGGCCGTCACCTGAGAGACCCGTCTGTGTGTGTGACTGCATGTGTGAGACAAGTGGAGATGGGAGGATCCAAGGGCCATCTGCTGTGTACGCTGAGTGTCTAAGGCTGGTTACTGGGGGGACACATCACACGTGAATGTCTGTCGATGTGTCTGTCTGTGCAAGTGGGTCTGTGTCCCAACAGCTGGCGTGGGGTTGGGGGCCTCAGGGACTTGCCTGCACAGATGCCAGCAACTGGGAGACCTGGGATCCAGGGTGGCTCCTGGGTCGACAGAGTGTCTAAGGCTGAGTGTCTTAGTGCTGCTGGGGGACCCCTGTGCCTAGGTGTGGGTGCTGGTGTGCGTGCAGGGTGTTTCTATCTATCTGCCTTCATCCATGTCCCTGGTGTGTATGTGCAGTTGTGCCTGGGGTGCACATTTGTGTGTGCCTGGAAGGTCTCAGCCACACCAGGGAGATCTGGTGGGAGCTGCTGTAGCTGCTTCCCATAGAGCCCAGTTCAGACCTTACAGCAAGGTACCCTCTGGGTCACCAGCCCTTCAGACACTGCCACCTCCAGAAGCTCCCTCTGCTTTGGCATGAGAGGAAACAAACTTTGGGCATCCATTCAGAAGTGACAGTAAATTGGGCATTGCATGAAGTCTTCCATTTACTCCTCCCCTCATCTCACCTTAGCTGTCATCACTGACTTTTCATGGATTACTACTTGATCTGCTTTGCTCCTGCTTCAGATTCCTTTCACCAGCGCTCCCCGGTGAATTCCCTGTCCAGAGCAGCTGGGCAGGGTATTCCCCAGTTTCATCTGGGACACTTGTAGGCCAATGCAGTGCAACTTCATTACATCAGGCTTGCAGGCTCTCTGTGGTGGTTTAGGCTCTGCCGGGTCCCGAGACCACGTTGCCGCTGCCCCTCCCCCACCCTCGGACCGTATAGGGCAGGGAGTGAAATACAAACCCCGGGGTTGAGATAAGGAAAGTTTTAATACAACAGTGTAACAGCAACAAACCAAACAACAACGCTAACACTAACAGTAACACTAACACTAATGATAACAGTAACAATAACAGAAATAACAATGAACAGAACAAGAGACATACCGCACGGATACAGCAGTGAGGGTACCAACCGGACTAAAGCCGTCTCTGGTTTTCCCGTGCTTGGGCGCACAGACTTGACGTCAGCGTGGTATCAAATAACCCATCTAGAGCTTCCCTCCCCACTGCTGGGGAAACTTAACCCTATCCTAGCTGAACCAAGACATAATCCACCCCTTTATTCTCTACCATATGCGTCATGCCCAACTGCCATTTAGCAATCAACAATAACAAAAAAACAATTAACAAAAGCACAATATAATTCATGGTGTGTTGTCATCCAAAAGCAAATCCCCTTGTGGTACACATCGGACCTCTCCATCCTCCTGCATCATCCACCAGGTGCACCCAGGTTCTTGAACAAAAGCAATCCTGTGGATGGATTTGCCTTTGCCTGGCGCAGGACTAACCCAGACCATTTTTCCCAGCAGATCCCTCATGCGCACCACAGGGACTTTATCCCCGTCTACAGCATGTGGAAGTTTTGACTGAGCCGGGCCAGCTCGATTGGCAGATCCTCTTGTGTTGACTAACCAAGTGTTCTTTGTCAGATGTGTGTCCCAGTGTTTGAAGGTTCCACCCCCCCATTGCTCTCAATGTAGTTTTTAACAGTCCATTGTAGCGCTCGATCTTCCCAGAGGCTGGTGCGTGGTATGGGATGTGGTAGACCCACTCGATGCCGTGTTCTTCTGCCCAGGCATCTATGAGGTTATTTCGGAAGTGAGTCCCATTGTCTGGCTCAATTCTCTCTGGGGTGCCGTGTCACCACAGGACTCGGTCTTCAAGGCCCAGGATGGTGTTCCGGGCAGTGGCGTGGGACACTGGATAAGTTTTGAGTCATCTGGTGGTTGCTTCCACCATTGTGAGCACGTGGCGCTTGCCTTGGCGGGTCTGTGGCAGTGTGATGTAGTCTATCTGCCAGGCCTCTCCATATTTATATTTCATCCATCGATCTTCATTCCGCTGGGGCTTCACCCGCTTGTCTTGTTTGATTGCAGCACACGTCTCACATCCGCGGATGATATCTGCGATGGTGTCAATGGTGAGGTCCACCCCTCGATCTCGAGCCCACCTGTATGTTGCATCTCTGCCTTGGTGGCACAAGGTCTCATGGGCCCACCGGGCTATGAACAGTTCACCTTTATGCTGCCAGTCCAAGTCCACCTGAGCCACTCCAATCTTAGCAGCCTGGTCCGCCACCTGGTTGTGTTGATGTTCATCAGTGGCTCGACTCTTGGGTATATGGGCGTCCACATGGCGCACCTTCACAATGAGGTTCTCCACCCGGGCTGCAATATCCTACCATACTTCAGCGGCCCAGACGGGTCTGCCCTTGCATTGCCAGTTGCTCTGTTTCCATCGCTGCAACGACTCCCACAGGGCACTTGCCACCACCCACAAGTCAGTGTAGAGATAGAGCCTTGGCCACTTTTATCGCTCAGCAATCTCCAAAGCCAATTGGGTGGCTTTCACCTCTGCGAACTGGCTCGATTCACCTTGTCCCTCAAAAGCTTCAGTGGTTCATCATGTGGTACTCCACACAGCAGCCTTCCATTATCGATGTTTTCCCACAATGCAACAAGACCCATCAGTGAACAGGGCATATCGCTTTTCCTCTGGCAGCTCGTTATATGGTGGGGTCTCCTCAGCACATGTCACCTCCTGCTCTGGTGACATCACAGAATCTTTGCTCTCTGGCCAGTTTGTGATCACCTCCAATATTCCTGGGGGGTCAAGGTTCCCTATTCAAGCCCGTTGTGTTATCAACGCAACCCATTTACTCCACGTGGCATCTGTTGCATGATGTGTGGAGGAAACCTCTCCTTTGAACATCCATCCCAGCACCGGCAGTCGGGGTGCCAGGAGGAGCTGTGTCTCAGTGCCGACCACTTCTGAGGCAGCTCGAATTCCTTCATACGCTGCCAGTATCTCCTTCTCAGTCAGGGTATAGTTAGCTTCAGAGCCTTTGTATCCCCGGCTCCAAAAGCCTAGAGGTCGGCCTCGGGATTCCCCAGGTGCTCTCTGCCAGAGGCTCCAGGAAGGGCCATTCTCCCTGGCTGCGGTGTAGAGCATGTCCTTAATCTCCTGCCCTGCCCGGACTGGCCCGAGGGCTACTGCCTGGCCAATCTCCCGCTTAATTTTTTCAAAGGCTTGTTGTTGCTCTGGGCCCCATTCAAAATCATTCTTCTTGGGGGTTAAATGGTAGAGAGGGCTCATAATCAGGCTGTAGTTTGGGATGTGCATCCTCCAGAACCCCACAGTGCCCAGGAAAGACTGAGTCTCCTTTTTAGTGGTTGGTGGGGCCATGGCTGTTATCTTGTTTATCACCTCCATTGGGATGTGGCGACATTCACCTTGCCATTTCATTCCTGGGACCTGAATCTCCCTTCCAGGCCCCTTCACATTCTTTCGCTTGATGGCAAAACCAGCCTTCAGGAGGATTTCAATTATCTTCTTTCCTTTCACAAAGACTTCCTCAGCTGTGTCCCCCCATACAATGATATCATCAATGAACTGCAGGTGTTCTGGAGCCCCACCTTTCTCCAGTGCAGTATGGACCAGTCTATGGCAAATGGTGGAGCTGTGTTTCCACCCCTGGGGCAATCGATTCCAGGTGTACTGGATACCCCTACAAGTGAACGCAAAGTGTGGCCTGCACTCTGGTGCTATTGGAATGGAGAAGAATGCGTTAGCAATGTCAGTTGTGGCGTACCACTTGGCTGCCTCCGACTCCAGCTCATACTGGAGCTCTAGCATGTCCGGCACTGCAGCACTTATCGCTGGCGTAACTTCATTCGGGCCATGGTAGTCCACGGTCAGTCTCCATTCGCCATTAGACTTTCTCACTGGCCATATAGGGCTGTTGAAAGGTGAATGAGTTTTGCTGATCACATCCTGGCTTTCTAGTCGACGGATCAGCTGATGGATGGGGACCAGGGAACCTCGGTTAGTACGGTACTGCCGCCGGTGCATCGTCTTGGTAGCAGTTGGCACTCGCTGCTCTTCAACCTTAAGCACCCCCACCACTGAGGGATCCTCTGAGAGGCCAGATAAGGTTGACAATTGTTCAACCTCCTCCAGGGCAGCTATACCAAAGGCCCACTGGTACCCTTTTGGGTCTTTAAAGTACCCTCTCCTGAGGTAGTCTATACCTAGGATGCACGGGGCATCTGGGCCAGTCACAATGGGGTGCTTATGCCAGTCCTTCCAGTTAGGCTTACTTCAGCTTCTAATAGGGTCAGCTGTTGGGACCCCCCTGTCACTCCGGAGATGCAGATGGGTTCAACCCCACTGTGGCTTGATGGCATCAAGGTGCACTGTGCGCCAGTGGCTACCAAGGCCTTCTATTCTTGTGGTTCTGATGTGCCAGGCCATTGGATCCACACCATCCAGTAAATCCGATTATCCCTTTCCTCCATCCAGCTGGAGGCAGGGCCCCTCTAATCCTGCTCACCATCACTCACTTGATCTAAGAGTGACTCCTGCAAGAATGACTTCCTGGTCCCCTCAAGAGGGTCAGGCATAACGTTGGCCATTCTATTCTGTCTGGGGGATTTCCGACTGTACACTGGAGCCGCGTTTCTCTTGGAAGACTCCCCTTTCATGGTGGTCTTCCCTTTCAGCTGCTGTACTCGTGCAGCTAGGGTGGAAGTGGGCTGTCCATCCCACCTCCTCATGTTTTCTCCATGGTCGCGGAGGAAGAACCACAGCGTGCCCCGTGGTGTGTACCTTCCACTGCCCTTCTCTTGGGTGGGGAAACGCCTGCTTCCAATGGCTGAGACATCGGCCCGTGCAGGTGGAATGTAGGAAATGTCCTCTTCCACTTTCTGGAGCCTCTGAGACAGTTCCCTTACAGCTGAAACCCAGCCATGTTGAGAGGAAGGGAGATTTCCCCCATATTGCCGGAGTTGGCCAGCCACTTCATCCACTGTCTGAGTCTGTGTGTCTCGCCACCAGGACGCTACTGCTAATGCTTTGGAATGTGCCTCTGGTGCACTTTGCAGGAACTTCCGCCACATCAATTGTGTGCAAGGGGCCTGATCTGGATCCATGGGTGACCGCACGTCATTCAGATCACCGTAAAGCATGTCAAACACAGCCAATTCCCTGAGGTTCTGAATGCCTTTCTCCATGTTGGTCCACTTGCCTAACCGACACAGAGCATCATCCTTGTAGGGGTACCCCTCCCTACACTGAGCAGGAGTCGCATCCAAAGGCTGAGGGTTTGAGTCTGTTTCCCTATTGCCTTGTCAGTGCCAGCCTCCCTGGACAAAGATCCCAGCTGCTTGGCCTCTCTCCCCTCCAATTCCAAAACACCAGCTCCACTATTCCAGCATCGGAGCAGCCAGGTGAAAATCTGCTCGCCTGGAAGGCGGTGTGTTGCTGTTAGCTCTGCCTCTTTGAACCTGCCTCTCCACATGTCAGTGGCGCTCAGGTTGCAGAGACTAATACTGCAACACCGCAATTAGCCTGCCTCATTAAACCTGCCAATCCACATGTCAGTGGCGCTCAGATCGCAGACTAATGCTGCAGGAGGTTAAGACCTTCACGGGGACATCAGTACAAACACCAATATGATGGATACAAAATGTCCGTTTATTAAACTGTGTATCTTACCTATATACATTCACTAAGTACCTCCTTCGTGGGTGTGTCCTTAACATTACAAGCCTATCCATCACCTTACCTCGTAACAAGGGGGGCTACAGCTATTCCTTCTGTACATCGCGAGATCTTCCGAACGCCACTCCCTACAGTGGTGGAAATCTTTCCACATATCTCTCAACTCAGGAATAGAGATCGGATGATTACCTCTGGTTCTTTCCCCTGTTCTCATGCTGGGCCTGGCTCATCTCCATCAAGTACTATATGATCTGACTTTTTAGTATATTTGGTTTTCCGTATCGGGGCGACTGATATTGGCACTGCTTGTCCCTCTGGCCCAACTGCTGTGCTGGTGTGTAGGGAGTGGCGTTCGGAAGATCTCGCGATGTACGGAAGGAATAGGTGTAGCCCCCCCTTGTTACGAGGTAAGGTGATGGATAGGCTTGTAACGCTAAGGGCACACCCACGAAGGAGGTACTTGGCGAACGTATATAGGTAAGATACGCAGTTTAATAAACGGACATTTTGTAACCACCACATTGGTGTTTGTACTGATGTCTCCGAGAAGGTTTTAACCTCCCGCAGTATTAGTCCCTGCGACCTGAGCACCACCGACATGTGGGTCGGCAGGTTTAAAGAAGCAGAGCTAATTACGACAAATGGTGACCCCAAGCGATCCAGCGAGAGATGAGCTGTGACAGTCGGCGGTGCACAGCAGGAGGTGAAGGAGCTCCACGCAGGATGGGAGACTCCGCGGTGTGCCATGGATGCCACAGTTAAGGCACTGAAAAGATGTGGTAAACAACATAAGACTTCTATGAAGTCGAGGACATTGAAAGCGATGCTGCAAAGATTGATAAGGCTCGGCATTTTGGCAGAGCCGATTGACTGTGTGAAGCCAGAGCTCTGGCCACATATAGAGGCAGAGTTAGCAGAACAAGCGAAATTAGGAAAGCCAGAGCATTTAATGGCTTGGGGGAAAGCGAACGTGATGATGATGAAAGCTACCCAAGAGGAGCAACAGGCGTGGCGGGATGCAAAGAAGGGTTTGCAGGGTCTCGCAGAGGAGACCACCCAGACGGAGGAGCTCACAGCGAGCTCTGACGATGAGGAGAGGGAGAACAGGGAAGGAGAGACACGATCCTGTCTGCGCCCCCTGCGTCTCCTCCTGTGTACCCTTGTGGGGAGATGCAGGGAGTGGAAACTGAGGTGCGTAGGGGAGATGTGGGAGGCATTGGCCTGTCAGCCTTGGACAGCCTCTGAGAAAGTGCTAGGCTTTGATGAAAAACAGGCCTTGGAAGAAAGATAAGAGGCTGTTGAGTTGTGCCAAGGTGGCAGGAAAAACAACAGACAGCTGCAACACTAAACTGTGGAAAAGTACTGAACTGCGAGAAGATGCTACCGCGAGAACAGCGCGTGATCAAGAGGGTGATTGGCCTGCAAATGCGGAGCTGGCAGTGACGGCCCTGGGCCTTCCTGAGCCCCGCCCTGCCACGGAGCGACCGCCTGCGGCCAAGCCCAGCACCGCGCTCTCGGCCCGCGCCCCCTCCAACGCCAGAAGCGGCAGTTTTTACAGAAGGTGCTGACACTGGGATGCGGCGTCTCTTGTCTGCCAAGACCACATAATCAATAAGCAATGGCTTTATATATTCTTAGTGGTGTTTTGATGTTTGTAGAATTTGTCATTTTATGTTGTGTCAGTAATAAGTGTGAGGGGCCTCTTTGTGTGGTTGTGTGACTGTTTTGCGTGCATGAGACGCAGCCCAGCTGCAGCTGCGGAGTGCGGAGTTCTCTGACAGAGCACCTTAGTGCCCACCTGCTGGGTCACTGGTGCTGCCTGTTTGTTCGGGCTCAGTGTTTGAAGTGTCATAGGTGAAATATCTCCTCTAGCGGGAGGCAGTAATTCTGTGTTAATTGTTGTCTTGAATTGTTGTAATATTTCAAAGCAAAGATCTCATTCATGTAAGGGGCCCAGTAAACTGGGTAGCAACTATTTGTCCATTTATATTAGAAACCCCTATTACCTTATGGGGTCATGACTGTATGGCTCAATGGGGAACTCAAATTGGATTAAATTTGTCTTAATCGCCACTGCAGCACAACCCACCCCTAAACCCACCCTGAGACTAACCTGGAAAACAGAATCACCCGTGTGGGTGGGTCAGTGGCCCTTGCCAATGGAAAAGTTGTGAGGCTATGGGTACGTTACAGCCAGGCCTGCCCTCCCCAACAATGATTCCCCCAAACTGGCATCTTGCAATAATTGATCTAAAGGATTGGTATTTACCATTCCCTTGCATCCAGATGATGCAGCTAAATTTACCTTTTCTGTTCCCAGTATCAATGTCAGTGAACCTGCAAGATGGTACCACTGGGTTGTTTTGCCACAAGGCATGAAAAATAGTCCCACGATGTGTCAGCGGTTTGTTGCAAAGGCTTTGAGCCCTATTAGAATACAGGACCCCCAGACTGTTTTATGCATCATTATATGGATGACATCCTTATAGCAGCAGAAACACAGGAGATCATGGAAAAGGCTCTTGCTTTACCCAAAGACTCAGTATCTCAAATGGGGTGACAATTAGCACCTGAAAAGGTACAGAGATCATCACCATGGCAGTACCTGGAGTGGAGAATTTGTGAACAGACTCTTGTCCCACAACAGGTTGAACTTAAAACTGATGTTAAGACTTTAAATGATTTACAGAAACTGTTACAAGCTAAAAATTGGATACAGCTGTTGTTGGGCCTAACTAATGATGATCTGCACAGCTTGTTTGATATTTTGCAAGGAGATCCTTCACTCACATCACCCAGAGCACTTACAGAGAAAGTGAAACAAGATCTCCACCGGGTAGCTAATGCCATCTCAGAAAGACAAGCATCGCGATGTGTGCCCGGCCATTCGTATCAACTGATATTATTTAATCCTTCAGGGCAGCCCTATGCTCTGCTGTTCAACGGGATGAAACACTTAGTGACCCTCTTGTTATTATTGAATGGATTTTTTTGTCACACCAAATGCTCAAGATGGTCACTACTCGTCCAGAAATGTTTGCCCAACTGACCATGAAAGGTGCCACCGATATTGCGTCACTTCTCGTCGCAGATACCAGATCAACAAGAAGTCCAGGGCAGGCTTCAAGTCCTGGAAAGTGGTAATTGGGAAGGACCATATCCTTTAATAACCTGGGGAAGAGGTTATGCTTGTATTTTCACAGGTCACAGTCCCGGTGGTTACCAGCAAGCTGTGTGTGACCACACCTGAGGTGTGAGAGGCAGCTTTTGGTGGACACTCAGGAGCCGGCTGTGGGTGCTGTGGATGCCCCTGTGCCAACAGTTCGTGATCTCTTCAACTGATCATTTAAGCAGAATGGATGGGTAATGCTTGCTGCTGCAACGGGAGCAAATACACTGTCTCTGTCCTTAATCACACTACGGTTGCCAACTTGTTTAAGAGAAAATGCTAACAGTAATTGCAACTCCTTGATGAGATATATAGGCTTACTAGTCACTAGTGAAAGATGTAGCTTAGACAAAATGTAGTTATTAATAAGGATGAAATGCTGTAAGAATGTGTGTATTCAACTTCCTTTGTTTAACCATATTAAGAATTAGGAACTCAAGTGTTTAACCTTATTAGAAACTCCCTTGGTTTTCCCCCTTGAGTGGTGACCAGGCTCTGGGTGGAACCCAACAGGAGGATGAAATCAGATGTTTCCGCTCAAAGAAAATTGCCAGTTATTTTGGCCTGCTGATTTAGATATATGAGGCTAGACCTGCTTGCAGCGATGTTGGATGCCTCACCTACGGATGGACGCATCGCGTAGGATTTCTGGTTTACGAGGACGGGCACTCTAAATTCTCGCTGCATCCAGGGTTCCCCAGCAACTGCGGATCTGAATGTTAGTACCCCATTAAAACAGATAACGGCCCTTGTTTTGTTGCTAGATGCACAAAAGAATGGTGTGCACTGTGGGACATCAAATTAGTACACGACCTTCCTTATAACAGTCAAGGACAAGCGATAGTGGAACGTGCACATCGCACCCTGAAAGCAAAGCTCCAACAGCTTGGGGAGGGGGAAGTCATAGAGGGACAATACCCATAGACCGCCAACAGGCTCTTTTGTCACGCGCTTTGTATACCTTAAATCATTTTGTTCGAGGCGATGAGTCTACACCTCCCCTGTGGAAACAATTTATGCCAGCCCAGGCGACGAAAAACTATCCTTTGGTCCAGATCAGGGAACCGGGTGCAATAGCTGGGGAGTCGGGGTGGTCACTGAGGGTGTTTGGGCGTGGGTACACAGCAGTGGAAAAGGACGGCCTAATCAAATGGATACCCACACGGTGTGTAAAACCTGATCTAACATAAGATGGAGTTTGTGTTACAGCGTTGGTGGTGGATCACCCTCCTTGGTTGCGTGTTGCCAACTCACGCAGGATATTGGAGAGAGTGGGCACGAGAACATCACCGCGAAGATGTCTGTTTTCCTCTGGATACAGGGGCAGAATCTTGCTATGTCTTCATCACAGCCACCTTTGTAAAACCACAATGGTTTGGGTGACTTGACAACGTGTGGACTTAGATTACTAGTTAGCTTAATTGGGATTGGCTCATTTCGGGAATTATTAGACTATGTGGTGTGCTTCTCGCTGTCTGTATCACCTTTACATGTATTAGTGTCGTAGTTTGTAGATTGTTTAAGTAGGTTAATGTTTTGTTCTTACATCGACATATGGGTCTTGCTCATCACTGCTTGGAACAGCGCAATAATGACAATCAATCAGGAATAACGATGTTATAAAGCATGGGGAGGGGGAAGTGTAGGGAGTGGCGTTCGGAAGATCTCGCGATGTACGGAAGGAATAGGTGTAGCCCTCCCTTGTTACGAGGTAAGGTGATGGATAGGCTTGTAATGTTAAGGGCACACCCACGAAGGAGGTACTTGGTGAATGTATATAGGTAAGATACACAGTTTAATAAATGGACATTTTGTATCCATCATATTGGTGTTTGTACTGATGTCCCCGTGAAGGTCTTAACCTCCTGCAGCATTAGTCTGCGATCTGAGTGCCACTAACACGTGGAGAGGCAGGTTTAAAGAGGCAGGCTAATTGCGGCGATGCAGTATTAGTCTCTGCGACCTGAGTGCCACTGACACGTGGAGAGGCAGGTTTCATGAGGCAGAGCTAACTGCAACACAAGATAACTGATTTTCATCAAGTAATTTCCCATTTCATCTCCGTAAGCCCCTACCCTTGCCAGGATTCAGCTACCTGTGTACCAAGGATCTAAGGCATGGCTGTGCTACGGCTCAGCTGTGTAGTCATCACTCAGACAGCTACAAAGAATCTGTGAGGAAGTCTGTAGAGAAGAAAGGAGTACTGTGTGATTATGGACAGAAGTGGAATCCTGGAGATGTGATCATTGCTAACCGAAGGATTCAAAACAACACAAAAACTGCACAGAAGATCTAAAATCTAAAAAAAAAGAAGGAGGCATGCAAGTCAAACTCATCAGGGGGTCAGGAATCACCAGTCCATTTGGTCCATCACCAGTGTGTGATAGAATGACCTTGGCTAGCTGCCAGGTACCCAACAAGCCACTGTATCACTCTCCTTTCTCAACTGGACAGAGAGAAAAAATATAACAAAAGGCTCATGGATTGAGGTAAGGACAGGGAGATCACTCAGCAGTTACCATCATGGGCAAAACAGACTCGGCTTGGGGAAATTAATTTCATTTATTGCCAATCAAATCAAAGTAGGATAATGAGAAATAAGAACAAGTTTAAAAACACCTTCCCCCCACCCCTCCTTTCTTCCCAGGCTCAACTTCATTCCTGAATTCTCTACCTCTTCCCCCTGAGCAGTGCAAGGGGACAGGGAATGGGGGTTGTGGTCAGTTCATAACACATTGTCTCTGCCACTGCTTCCTCCTCACACTCTTCCCCTGCTCAAGCATGGAGTCCCACTCACTAGAGAGAGTCCTTCTCTTTAATTCTTCTCCCATCCAGCTTAATCAGAAAAACCTGCGGTGACTAATTGAAAACTTGCACACGTTTTAGGCCCCTCATTTAGGGTATTTGACAGCATTAAATGCTTGATTTGGTTGCATATATACAGGTGTCTAATTTCTTTTGAAATGTCTCAGGGTTACCTGACCAGCCTTCAGTTGTGTCCCCCAGGGACAATGGTCCTCCACAGGGTCTGCCACTCCTCTGCAGATGTCTCATCAGTCTAGGAATTCAAATGGATCCTTCTGACAATGTGTAAAAGTCAGCAGAGTAACTCAGTAGCATTTTACATGCCTTATGATGTCCCATTTCATCTCCAGGTTGCAGAAACCAATAAATAAATATCTAATCTGCCAGCACTGTATCGATGTTCTGAATGCTCAGTGGTACTTAAGATGTAATTAGACATCTATGTTTAAGCAGCTGAGTTCCATTCCAGTTGCCCAGGTGCAAGTTACTCACCACAGGTGGGATTTTTCTCACTTCAACTGAAATCTACATCTCTGCCTTTTTTGGTTAAGGGACAGTTACAGGCAATCCAGGAAACCAATTCTTCTCATGTAACCTGATACCGAAAAAGCCAGTTGAACTACGCTCTCTAAGGCTTAGTTTAAATTTTGGAAAGCAGGCATTCTTTATTGCAGCACTGGGTGCACGGGGATCGCTCCACCTATCGTGCACAGCCAAGCTCTAAAGGTTACATCTTAAATGCAGGTACTTGTCCATATTCATAAACACGTTAACTTTTTCCAGGAATAGTGGTGCTTTCCGAGGACTGATTATCATAGTGTCCACTCCTCCTTACGCAGGCGCAGTTTTATCTGGTGGGCTTCTTCTGGATGAAGGCTGGCAGTCTTCCTCGTCGTCAACTTTTCACCTTTCCCCCAGTTACATCATTGCCAAACCACAAAAACAGTTTCTTCCTGTTGGCTTGCTTGTTAGCCCCCTTATCTAAGTTATGTTGCACATCCTTTGGCCTCAGCTTAGTCATTTGGGCAATAAATTGTCCCTTATCTTCTGTTACCATGGTTCCAGTTCCTCCTGTCCTTGGGCCTCAGTCTTTGTTCTCGTAGCTCAGCAATTCCTTAAGAATATATATCTTCAGCCAGATATACAGTCCATACAGACTCCTAATTTTTAACTTTATTGTTCATTTTATTCCTAAGTCATAGGTATTATCCATTTTCTAAAATACCCTCTATCAAACTAAGGTATCTACATTAGTGAGATAAAGAATTTCTACAAATGCCTTTTATATCCATTGTTCAAAAAGGGTTTATAGATGATTTTATCATGTAGCTCTCTACAAGAAAGATGCTTGAAGGTGGATGAGCAGACTCTTGCCTTCTGTTTGTTTGGTTTTTTTGTGGTGTTTGTTTGGGTTTTTTTTTTTTTTCTCTAGCGAAAGACTCCTGTTCTTTGAATCACTCCTCAGCAAATCCAGGGGCTAATAATCATGTTCACTTCATCGGGGAACAAATTCATCTCTGAAAGTACTGGATACTAGGAGTATTATAGCCTACTTAGATTTATCACCTTATCTTTAGTAAGGCAGAGTTGTGCAAGATGAATTTAACTAAGAATCTGACACCAAGGGCAAGGAGTATTGTTGGAAGGTTCAGTTAAACCTTGGTAGTGGAAGTGTTTATAAAGGCTACGTTCAATCAGTGATGCTCCTTTTAAGAGCTCCCCTTGGGTATGCCTATGCTTACATGGTATATCAGGGTCACCTACCATAAAGCTCCAGTCCTTCAACTGTCCACTCCCACTCCACATGTCCCATTTTTGTTTAACTATCTCTTTAGGCTCTGAAGATCAGACACAGAAGGAGAAGAAGGAAGGATCACTGCTTCATACTCCAGAGTTTCTGCTACAGCGTGGATTCATTTGCCTTTACATGCTTAGCACTGAATTTGAGTATTGCTCAGAAAGGCAGTGTAGACGTCATCTTAGAAACCAGTGAGGAGGAGTAGCAGGCAATGCAGAAGGGAGATATTACTGAGCCTTGATGAATCCTGTTCTTTGGAAGAACACCCAGTAAAAAGGAAACACTGACTGATCTCAGGAACAAGGTTCTGGAGACTCTCACTATTTGTTTTTTGTGCACTTCCCTCAAAACATTTTTATCCATTTAAATCCAAAGCACAGCACTACACCAGTTACTAGGAAGAAAATTAACTTTATTGCAGCTGGAACCAGGACACTCATCTGCTCAATTCATTCATCCATAGCTTGAGGAACACACAGTTTCAGGAGGCCTTAAGGGAGAGCATCAGAGTATAGTAATTTCTAAACACCCAGAAATCTCAGGTGGTGATGAATGTGGATGCAATGGAGAATGTGCAAGAAAATAATTTAATAACATTTCTGTCTCTCCTTAGACATCCATCCATTCACTGACATACCTATTCCTACACATCCATGCACCCATGCATTCATCCATTCATCAATCCATCCACAAACAATTGTCAATAATCTTGTAAATTATTGAAACCTGTTCTTTCAGTTCTTTCTCCTCCCTTTTTCTTCCCACAAGCTTTCTTGATTTTCTTTTCTCCATGTTGAATGATTTAGGACAGTGGTGGCTAGTCCACAAATCACTCTCTTACCAGATAGTCCAAGTCCCCATGAAGAACAAAGAGAAGGGCTTTATGTGAACAACATCACTGTGTCATTTAAGGAGCCATTTGTACACACAGAACAGTTTCTTCCTTCCATGGAATGGAATCAGAGAGTATGGAAAGGGATGGGACAGTGGGAAAAACATGTCATCAGCTATCAGTGAATAAATGCCTGACCCTTCCATTCTCACGAGCCTCAGTGGTATGTGATAGACCTTTCTCTGATGTATACATAGTTCAGTTTGAGCCTCAGCAGATAAAGTGTCAGCTACCTCTATAATCCAGTGAGTGAAGGTGGGAAACATGCTGTCAAAGAAGCCTTTAAATGTAGAAAAACTGGGCCAATGAGGAAGGGGTAAGCAGGGGTGGGCTTTTTATTTGGGAGAGGTAGCTAGTGGTAAAGGGGAAGAACGTGGGAGGGGAGATGAATATCAGGTGAAACAACTCATGTGTTGGGGGTTGTTCAGCACACCTGTCAAACAACCCTGCTCCTGATCAGTGGAGTTTGGAACAGGAGAAGAAACCTGTTGCTGTCATAATCATACTTGTGTCTGACACCTTCATGGTTGAGAGACCTGGTGTCTTTTCCTTGGATTTGTTGAGGGAACACCTAGGGGACCGGAAAGGCATTCTGACTTCCTAGTGAAGAACTCTCTTCTGCTGGCATCCTGTGGTACCTGAGATGCTCTGGACTACAACATGAACAGGGCTAGTAGATATGGTTTAGGGGCTCCACAAGATGCAGCTTCTGTACAGTAGGTGCTGCAAGCCAAGCTGAACATACCAGAACATCTCATGGAATTGTCCTTCTGAGTTTCAAAAATGGCTGAAATAGAAGTGTTTTAGGCTATCAGAGTCATTGTCATGGTTTGGGTGATACAACACAGGATGTACCATAGACCTTCAGGAGCAGCAGCTGCAGACAAGATGGAATAGCCTGGGACATGTAACAAGACCCTAAATTCCCAGGAAACATTATTGCCCCAATATACTTTCTGAGTAATAAGGAGAAGTAAGCATGCTCAAGGCATTTTTCATCTGAAAGATATTCTGCTTAGCATGTAGGGATTCATGTCATAGAATTGGCAACAGGATGTCAGAAATGTCTGCATCTCCCCCTTTTGGTGTCCCTGTGATGCCAAAGACAGCTTAGACCACTTGTCTAGAACTGGCAAAATTAATTCCTCTCTCCCTTCTGTTCAGTAACTTTCAGTGGACTCTTGTCCCTTGGATTTACTGATTATACTTTCTGTCATTAACAGCAGCTAAGGGAAATAACACAGAATAGCTTTCTTTTGTTTGGCATTCTGTACATTAAAGAACATAATATCCTCCTGGTATCGGCTCACTACCAGTCGTAACACATTGCATTGAGCCTCCTCATTCTCACCCTCAGGAGTTCCATCTGTTCCCAAGAAGGCTGCACACACAAGCAGGTGTGAACATGCTTTTATTGGTGGCCAGAAAGCAAAGCAGGAGGTAGCACTGTTGCGCAGCAGTGGGAGGAGGGGTAATGTGAAACTGTGTGTACTTGGGATCTGTGTTTTTACCTTGCCATGGAGACATTCCTTAGAGCAGAAGCCTGTGCATATGCCATGAGAGCATCCCTGACTTCATTTCAGCTGCCCCTGGAAGCCTCTGAGCATCAGCAGATGTTTGATGCATTGTGGAAATGGGACACTGAGCATTTTAGTCGGAGGAGGTAGAGTCAGGTAGGTCTTGGAGCGCAAACTTTCTCAGCTCTTTACGTATCCAGGGCTCAAAATAGAGGACTCTGGTAAATACTTTAGGGAAGATGCAGCTTTTCCGTCCATAAGAAACAATGCCGTGAGCCTTGCCATTGCAGACTAATGGGCCTCCAGAATCACCCTGTGAGGTAGAAGGAGTGGGAGGGGTCAGACATGTCAGAGCACAGCTCCCCCTGCCCTGAGGGAGAAACTGGCCCTCTTGTCTCCCTCTGTGTGAAGAACCTCCTCTTTCAACCATCTCCCTCCAGGCCCAGCTCCGCAGGGCTTGTAGCTGCCTTACTACTCCTCTAAGCCAATCTGTGAAGCAATTCAGGCCTGGAGGCCATCTGAGATTCAAAAACTGCCTTCACATCCCTGAAAAGAAGAATCTAGTCCTATTTTAGACACGTGGGAATATCTGAGCCATCCCACTGTGTTGGGAGGAAATGACAAAGGGTTTGCACGAGATCTGCAGCCTGTGGGAGCAGTGGCTAGGATGGATAGAATATTGCCAGATAGGTGAAAAGGAACATGATGCTGACAGTTGGGGCAAGGTTGGTTCAGTCAGCACGTCAGCTTTGGACCTCCTGTGAGGAGCCTCAGCACATCATCCTGAAGCATCTACTGCATTGTAATCCCCTGCATCCCCCAGCTGAGAAGCAACCTGACTGTCTAGTCCCAACCTCATCCCAGGCTTGGAGCCCAAATTAACACTTACCTTCCAAGTTGATTTTTTGTGATTGGCATCACCAACACAGACCATAGACTGATGCAAGTAGTTTTTAAAATACTTGTCACACACTTCATTACTCTGCACCTTCAGGTTCACCTCCATCAGCACACTAGTCTTATTCTTTGTCTGTGATGTCCTGCCCCAGCCAGCCACTTCGCATGTAGTTCCTGGACCCACACGCTCCTTGTGACTGGGCAAAAGGATATAACTCACTTCCTTAGTGAGTTTGGCCCTTGGCTTCAGCTGCCAAGTAGAGAGAACACAGGGTTAGAGCAGGGAAAGGAATGGGAACAAGTTCATGGAGCTGGGGAAGTGAGCAGGCGGAGATCTCTCAGGCAGCAAGGATATGTGTGTGGGTATACCTTCAGCAGCATGATGTCATTTACATGGTGGTTTTTCGTATAGTTGGGATGGATGACCCAGTGGTCAACGTGGAATTTCTGCTGGCTCCGTTCATTCTTACTTATGTTGTGAGCTCCCAGGGTCACGGTGATATTCACTTTCCTGCCAGGAAACACCAACATATTCCAGCGACACTGACCACAGCGACACAGCCCCCATGGCAGGTGGTTTGAGGGAGGTGGTGGTGGGATATGCCTCCCCAGAAATTAGTTCTCAGCAAGTTGCCCTCTGTAGCCTGGGTTCCTTCCACATTCAGCTGAGGGTTCCTTACCCCATGCTGACATAGCTCTGAGGTGTCCCATTCTGAAGACAAAAGGGGAGGAGGGAATGAGAGACACCAGCCTCTCTTCTCCAACAGCAGCAATGACCCATGGGAGGAACCACAGATCAGGAGACCACTGCGGAGGTGTCCTGTTCCCAGGGGAACACTGCCCCTGGCAGACAATTCCTGCAACCCACAGGGCATGGCTCAGCTCACAGAGAGCCCTGCTGTGCCTGAGGAGACACAGAGTACTCTTTCAGCACAGACCAGGACTGCAGCTCTTCGTGACCGTGTGAGACTCAAAAAAATCACATGTACAAGAAAGACAGAGCCTTACCTTTTACCAGCCACACAGTGAGCTGCTGAGAGCACTGCATCTGGGCGAATCAGGAACCCTCCACACCGAGAGTTGCCTGACACATTTCTAATTGATAAATGAGCCATGTAGGGCCTGGAGTGGGGCTTAGCTTCCCATCCGCCAATGATCCTTCCTGGAAGAGAGATGAGAAGTGTTAATATCGCACATGCCACTATTTCCCATCAAATTTGGAGCTGCATGAGGAGAGAGGGTTATCCTCCGGCATCATAGGCCAGTGATGCCAATAACTCTCCTTCCCTGGGCTGTCCAAAGCATTGCTTATGCCCAATGGAGAGAAAAGCGCACAACACTTCCTGGGGATGGCTGACCACACCTCCTCTGGATGTCTAAAATGCTCTCAAAGGGCACTACACTAGTACCTTTAATGCGTCACTGGTTTCAGGCAGTCTGAGCTGAGAGATATGAGTAGAGCAGAGAGTAGAGATATGAGTAGGCAAGGCAGATTGCCTACTCAGTGCCCATTTCTGCCCTTGCCTGTCCTTGTCTAAATCCCATCTCTCCGTACTCACCAGCCCCAGCCCATGGGAGAAGGAGAAAAGCACTTGCAAGCAGAAGGAGAAGCAGCATCTTCCACCACTGCCCTGAAGAGCCAAAACAGTTGTGATGGCCAGGCAGGAGACAGGTACAGAATGGCAATCTATATATATGAAGTTTTGAAACAGGAAACCTCATCAGCTTGTGTCATCTGCTGCTTCTATTCTTGCAAACCCCAGACTGTGGTTTGGTGAGGGGTTCATGTCACATTCTCTGGTTTTTGTCACCATCTCCTCCAAAAGCTGATATCCCTAGGCTTGTACAGAGTACCCAGAGTACTTGGTACACAGGCAGCAGTGAGAGGAGTGGGAAATCTCCTGTTGAGTGCATATCTCATTGGAGACCCTTGGCAAGAGCCTCCTTGGATCCTAGATGTGGGTTGTTTTGGTTTGTGAGAGCTGAAGAGGGTCAGGCAGAGGTCCTGGTTCTTATCAGAGGGGCTGACGTGATCAGAGGTGCCCTTGGGATATCAGAAATCACCTGTCGGGGTAGCTAAGGCGCATGACCTACTGGAGACTCACAGCCTCGCACCAGTGTTCTAGATGATCAGACAAGTCCATGGTGATGAGGGAAGTCTGAGGTCATGCTGGGAAGTCAGTCCATGGGCCCAGGTCCAGGTCAGCAGGTTACATGGCCGGGCACAGGCACGGCTGAGACACAGCTGGAGCTGGAGCTCAGGTGGGGACCAGAGTCAGAGTCTCCTCTTCAAAGCAGATCCCATGCGAAGGGGAGCAGCCCTGGCTGAGGCCTCTCTGAAGTCCCCCCTGGGACGCTGGCCCCAGTGTTACCAGGGGGAAGGGACACAGCCCTCAGTTGCCCTGGCTCTAGGTTGACCATGAGCCCAGCCAGTCAAACCTCCAGGATGGGGAATGCACTTAAGGCACTGACACTGAGGATGGAGACTGGACAGCCTCTCTGGGCCACTGACTCCTTTGCTTCACAGTTCTCATGGTGAAAATGTTTTTTCTTACACACAGCCTGAACCTCTTTTATTTCATTATTTAGTTATTAATGCCTACCTGTTATCTTCCTGTCTCATGCTCCCACCATTTGCTGCTGAGAAAAGCCAGGTTCCATCTTCCTGGTGGTTGCTTGCAGATATCAGAAAGCTGCTCTTAGGTCCCCCACAAGCCCTCCCCTTCTGTCTGAACAAGTCCAGGTCCCTCAACCTCTCCTCACTGTGGACCCCTAAGGTACTGCACTTCTTACAGGCGTCCAGGGAGAGTATGGCCTATTAAGCACCACCACCACTCCCTCAGCGCGATCATCCAATCTGTTTATACCCATCCAGTTGTCCACCCACTCAGATCGTAACATCCTAAGCTAGACCGAAGAATATCCTGGGAGAGAGTGTCAAAAGCCTTGCTAAAGTCAGGGTAAATGACATCCACTGCTCTCCCCCATCCATAATGCCATAATTAGAGAAGGCAATCGTGTTGGTCAGGCCTGTTTTACCCTTGGTAAATGCTTATTAACTGTTCAGTCCCCTTCCTCTCCCCCATATGCCCTAACGTGCATTATAAGAAGAAGACTTGCTCCAAGACGTGCTTCAAGACTTTTTCCAGACTTCTTAGGAAAGGTCTGCTTCTCCTGTTGCCAGCTTTCACTTCCACCTTTTCATTCTTCCAGAACGTGCCAGCATGACATCTAATCGGGGTTAATCTGTTTCCTGGAAACTTTTTAACAGTCCAGTTTCCGTCCCATCGAGAGATAAAGCAGAAAGCTGCAAACCACTTTGGTTTCTGTGATGTGTGAGATTGTGTTATCAGATGAGCACAGACCCAAACTGAGGAGACATTCCAGACAAGACCAAGCTGCAGCACTGAATGATAAGAAACACTTGAGCAAACTCATACCCTCTTCAGTATTCTGACATTTCCAGCAAAGTGCTGATGTTCTCCGCAATTCCTCTCTTGGCTGGTAACTCAAACAACTGTAAAGTAAGAGATTGTCTTCCCAAGCAGGAAGATATGCTGCAAGGCTTGTGACCTCTTGAATGGGCCTGTGCAACCACACTACTGAGCACATGGGCTGGGGCGTGTCCGGGCCCTGCACGGTGGTGCCATTATACAAGTATATTTCTGTGCACCCAAGAATTTTTCTGTTCAAAATATCAGAAGGGTCAGAGTGGACATGTTTGTGTTGCAGCTTACCAGGGAAATGTTTCTGAAGGTGAACACTGAGCATGCGTACTGCCCCTCTTGGGATGTGTCAGGAGGCATATGGGAGGTGATTGAGACCTCAGTACCTGCTCAGACACTCACAGAGGACTGAGAGACACAAACCTGAGCTGCTCCATTTGCACCAACTACCTGGAGGCATCCCTGGAGCTGACTGTTCCAAGAATCACAGGGAAATCCCAGCTTGGAGGTACCTGGTTGAGTTGCTGTAAAGCACAGGCTGAGCATGCACCCATGCTTTGTGGGTGCTCAGAGGACCAGAACCTGGGCATGAAGTGGAAGTTAACTTTCATGAAAATGAAGACAAATCCTCTCTCCTTTGCCGTGAATGGAGTAGAGTGTACCAGAGGTAGATGGCGTTTAAAAGACTGAAGTTCAGCAAGGCGAATCCAGGCACATCCTTCCACTGCTGCAAATGAAATGAAAGGCAAGTGGTCATTGGAAGTACTGACTGAGGACAAGGCACCTTCAAAGCACTGCAGCTGATACACAGCAGAGGCAGAGGCGTCCTCCCCTGGTTGTGATCGGAAGGGAAAGTCTCACTCCTAATGCCTGAGTGGTGGAGCAGTCAGTAGCTTTGGCAGAGGGTGGAGGTGAGAGGCTGAGAAGACAGAGCTCTGAATGGGATTCCTGGTCCTGCTTCTCTTGGGCAAGTAGCCCTCCTGGCTTTTCACATACCGTTTTACCCTCTCCTGGCTGCAGCACAGTGCCTTTTAATCACTGAAACTCTACCAGTTTGTTCACAATTCTAAATTGTCCAGGCCTCTGCCCTTCCAGGGGCTGCAAGGGGTCTGGCTGCCCTACTCAGGACGAGGATGTGCATCCAGTTGTGCCCACAACAAACCCTTCACTGGAACATTGAATTCAAACTTCAGAGTCACAGAGCTGCAGCGATACCTTCATTTAAGGAAACCACAGGAGCCAGAAAATTAGGACACGTGTTCGACTCTCATTCCTTCTACAATGTGAGAGCTTGGCCAGGTGGCCTCCCAGGTTTCCACACCACACTAACTGGTAGGATTGGGGCTACATGGAGGAGAGAGAAGGGTCCCTCCACTATGTCTCTGTGCTTGGCTTTGCACTCTGTCTGAGAAGGGGGAGACTCTGTCTTTCAGCAGCAACACAACCAATGGCTAAGCTGAGAAGCCAGCTCTGACCTGTGGTTTGTCTCACATGACTTTCTCTTTAATTTAGGCCCCTTGAAGGCTGAGGAACCTTACTGCCTGCAGGCTGAAGGGACCTGCTATGGGATGCCAGGAGCAGAATTTTGGAATTGTAGAAAAGATACTATGGGATGTTTAAAGCAATGGTCAAAGGTGGGCAAAGGGATGGGACTACGATGGCCTAAGGAGAAACATTTGTGGGAAAGGGGGATAAAAGGAGCTGGTTGTGTATAAACAGGTGGCTGTCAGTGCAACTGTCTGGCTATGTCTTCTCATGAAACTCCATCTCTAATGATTTTAAGAATGAGTTGTCTAAGCCCCAAGCCCATGAGAAGAACAGGAACCGTGCTTCTGTCACAGCGCTGTGGGAACTGACAGAGCACATATACGTGCTACATGAGACTTTCTTCTGCCCCTCCCTTCCCCATCACTAGACCACAAGGTTTATTCAGACAGGCATCTTCTTCACCTCAGACATATTTACTTTTCCTGAAAGAATGTCAGCCTCTTCCTTTCATCATTTGCAATGATTTCCACAGCTTTTCACACTCTTATGGTGTTTGAACCCAAAGTGAGAGATCAAGCTCTATGTTGATTTTAACGTTTTTATGATTTCTGCCTGGATAAGAAAACAAGAAGGCACAAATTCAGTGTGAAACTTGAAGCACAATCATTCCTACAGGGCACAAGGGGAAGAACATGCTGATTCAATCTCTACAACCAAAAGAAGGCTGAAAGGATAGAAAAGACATGGAAAGGCTGGATCAACCTGAAGAGGGTGGAAAAAACACCTTTCACAGAATCACAGAATCACAGAGTCATCTCCCCTAATTTTGGACTTCTGCCACTTTTCTACAATCTACAGCTCCTTCCAGGAAAGACACGAGGGATGTTTGAGAATTTCATTTCCTGGTCACAAAATGTAAATCCTGAGAACGCCTCCAGACACAACTTAACATGAGAATAGGAATACCTGCCTTATCTTGAAGATAAACCTTGTCAACTGGGCATGGGTCTTTCACAGGAAGGTGTTTGGTTTGCCAGTGCCTTTTTACCATTGCCTGGCTGCAGCAGGGTGTGCTTTAATTATTGAAACCCTACAGGAAGACCCGACTGCTCAGAGGTGGAAGATTGGTTGAAGATTGGTTAAAGATTAAAGTCTTGTCTGAGTGGCAGCAATGAAAGTGGGGACCGTGAGTCCCAGTCCCCCTGTGACTGGTGTGCCAGGAACTGGAGAGGCCAGCCAGCCAACCTGAGTAGGGTAAGAGACTTGTAAACCAGGTGTTGAAGTGGTCATAAGTTTGGGCTGGGTACCAGACATACCCAGAGTTCAAGAGCTGGCTACTGGAGGGACCAGCAGGACCAAGCCAACCACTGCAGAGACCACGAGGTCTGGCCGTCACCTGAGAGACCCGTCTGTGTGTGTGACTGCATGTGTGAGACAAGTGGAGATGGGAGGATCCAAGGGCCATCTGCTGTGTACGCTGAGTGTCTAAGGCTGGTTACTGGGGGGACACATCACACGTGAATGTCTGTCGATGTGTCTGTCTGTGCAAGTGGGTCTGTGTCCCAACAGCTGGCGTGGGGTTGGGGGCCTCAGGGACTTGCCTGCACAGATGCCAGCAACTGGGAGACCTGGGATCCAGGGTGGCTCCTGGGTCGACAGAGTGTCTAAGGCTGAGTGTCTTAGTGCTGCTGGGGGACCCCTGTGCCTAGGTGTGGGTGCTGGTGTGCGTGCAGGGTGTTTCTATCTATCTGCCTTCATCCATGTCCCTGGTGTGTATGTGCAGTTGTGCCTGGGGTGCACATTTGTGTGTGCCTGGAAGGTCTCAGCCACACCAGGGAGATCTGGTGGGAGCTGCTGTAGCTGCTTCCCATAGAGCCCAGTTCAGACCTTACAGCAAGGTACCCTCTGGGTCACCAGCCCTTCAGACACTGCCACCTCCAGAAGCTCCCTCTGCTTTGGCATGAGAGGAAACAAACTTTGGGCATCCATTCAGAAGTGACAGTAAATTGGGCATTGCATGAAGTCTTCCATTTACTCCTCCCCTCATCTCACCTTAGCTGTCATCACTGACTTTTCATGGATTACTACTTGATCTGCTTTGCTCCTGCTTCAGATTCCTTCCACCAGCGCTCCCCAGTGAATTCCCTGTCCAGAGCAGCTGGGCAGGGTATTCCCCAGTTTCATCTGGGATACTTGTAGGCCAGTGCAGTGCAACTTCATTACATCAGGCTTTCTCAGACCTGGGAATTGTGGTTCCAAGATCAGCACCACAGGGAGTGGTGCCATGCATGGATGCATCCCTGACCTTACAATGCTGCTGCCTTCTCCCAGCATTGTGGGAGATTTCGCCTGGGCATATTACCAGAATATAGGTGGAATAGTGGTCCAGGCCCTACTGAGGTTATGGACATCACCAGTCTGCCAGTCAGTCAGTCTGAGAGACTGGTTTACACATGCTGAGCTGCGTGTATTTATCGGTACTTCAGCTAGGTGTGTTTAATCTGCATTGTCCTTAAAAATAAAGCTCTTCATCCAAGTCTGAGCTCCTAATATCATTTTAGACACTCCCAATTGAGTTGTCCACCTACCCCTGTGCTGCCATCACAGGGGAAGAGAGATGAACTGGATCACAGGAATAACCCTGGAAATAATAATTTGTTTATTTTTCATTCTGAGTAGATATGAAGGAAAAAAATCTTGGTGATGATAGTTCAAAACCAGCCTGTCTGATCAAAGCCATGAACAACCTGTTGGATATTTGAAGTTGGCCCAGCCATGAGTGGGAGCTAGACCTTCAGAGGTCTGTTCCATCCATGGTTTGAAGCCATCATTCCAGTTTAAGCATCCTGTACCTTCACCTTCTACACGATGTCCTAGAGCAGAGTGCAACAGTATTGCAGCAGAGGCGGGATTTAAAGTTTCTTCCCATTAAACATCTTGTTCACTTGTGGTTAAGCTCAAGATCAGTGAGGATGGTTAGGGAGAGGAGTATTTTGCAGTATGGGTGAGGTCAGAAGTTTATGGTTAGGTCTGTCTTGAGTCACAGATATTATCTGCATTATTTCTAGCTACTGAAGTCAAATGTAGATGAGGGAACTGAGCAAGTTACAGTTTCAGCTTTCTTTAGTGTTTCTTCATCAGAACCCTTTAATATGTGCTGCAAAAGACAGTGTTTCACCCAGCAAGTGAAATGCATTGAAAAGGAGATGAAATCACACACAAGCACCTCATGTCTCTTTAGAGTGGGCAATCTGACTTGGCTCGTGGAGAGCACTTTTATTTCCAAATGCCTTTTCTTTCCTGAGAGTTGAAATCAAGTGTAAGGTTTCAGGAAATCCACAGAATTTTAGTTGCTCTTTAATTAAATATATAAGCACAGATGAATGAGGACTTAATAGGAAGATAGGCAGCTCTGGTCCAAGGCTGAACTTAACTAATGCAATAAAAAACCAAGGAGAAACTCCTGGACATAACTCATTTGTTACATAACTAAACAACTCATCTATTACTGTGCCAGGCTCACCAGTCAAAAAATCTCTAATTTTTGATCCTTGAGAAGTTCAGACATAAACACAAACCAATCTTTCCAGATGGCATGAAGTAAAAAGTTCTCAGCTTTTGTACCAGAGATGATATTATAAAAAACTCTAACAATATGGGTGGAACAAAGAAATAAAGTCTACTCATCTTTTGTAATACCTAGTTCGGACTCTAAATAGAAGGCAACTGGAATAGGAATAATTCCCAAGAGGAAAAGGAGAAGTTCCCATAAAAAAATTCAGAAGGGTTAGTTTGTGGGCTTTCTCACTTTTCATAGACATTGCCACCCCATCCCCTGCCCTGACATAAGCATTGCGAACTATGCAGTCTTCTGCAAAGCCTGTATTCACATTAAATAAGAGAGAAAAAGAGGTTTCACAATGATTCCTTTGACCACAAATGAAACACAAAACTTTCATTGCAATGGTTTGAAATCAAGCTTTTTTCTTCAAAAAGAAAGGTGAGAAATGTGGCCTTTGCTTGTTGTGAGGTGCCCACATGTCACAGATGAAAGTATTGACATGGTAATATTTAGTAAGAAATCTAGGTTTATTAATAACTAACAGCAATTTATTATTGTAAAATAATTCAGAGATACTAAAAGAAAGAAAAGCAACTTATTCAGATTCTAAAATGACAAGATTCACACTAACTTACTTAACGGTACCTATATATACACATGCATGCACATAACAAAACAGACAAACATACAGAAACAAAGGTGTTTGGATTCAGTAGAACAAACACAGAACAGACATACACACACAGAAACAAGGGTACGTGCCCACACACACACACACACACACACACAGAGTAAAGAGAAGCTAGCTCAAAGAAAATTTCCCTCTCAACTTTAGAGCAAATACTCCCAATGCCTTGGCATTCCTCAACGGGTGATAATTGAGACTCGAGCGGGGGACTTCTCCCTAGCCTTCCGTCTGGAGCAGACAACACCTTAAGGGTTTGGTACCTGAGAGGCGTCCCAGCTCAGGGGAGATGCTGGTCACAGACCCACTGCAATCCAGGAGAGCTCAAAGGGTCTCCCTGGTGGTCGCCATTTATAGGGTCCAAGATAATTGACTTTTGTCAAATACCTTCTGGTGCCTTCCAGCAGTTACAAAAGAATTTGATTAATGTGCGACTCTGTTATTGTTCCCATTTGACCACATCCCAGGCACAGGTGTGCCAGGCCCTTAGGAGTTGATGGGCCATTTTAACTGTTTCCGAGCAATCGGGAGGGGCAGGAGCCAGGCTCGTTAACACTATCAGTCCTTATCTCCACAGATTAGTGTATAGCTCAGGGGATGTGGGTGGAATCGCACCTAGCACCAAGCAGCCCAACAAAGAGGGGTGGCGGGGGGGAGGGGGGGAGGTGTTAAGAATTGCACCACCACACCACCAAGTTCACTGCTTTCCAGTTCTCTTTGACAACCCTTTCACTTCTTGTTTCAGTTCTCCCTTTCCACTGCTGTGAGTGACGCCTCTCAAGTGTGGTGGGAAAAGGAGCCCATCTGCTGTTCATCCTTGGGTCCTTTGGGGTACCGTTCAGCAGCTATGGAGAGATGCTGACTTGAGGCACTTCAGTGCTTTGAATCTGCCTCACTGAGACAGGGATGAGGGCTGGGAGAACCTGTGTGCTCAGGATCCCACAGACTTTCTCCAGGAGCACTGCAGAGTTCAGCTGCGCTGATGAGGAGAACATGAGTAGCAGGTGGATCCCATTGCTCCAGAGCCAGGCTGTGACTGCCCACAATAAGAGGTGATTGCCTATCCTGATAACTGTCTGTAATTAACACCTTCAGTTTTGCAGTGAGGCTGACCTCAGATCTGTGTATAACTAGAAAAGCTAAAAATATTATTTCTAAATGCCAGTAGTCAACCTGGAACCTTTCCTCCCTGATGTGCAGCGTAGAGAAATGGACATCCGGAGAGAATTGTTTCCTTTCTCTAACACTTCTGTCCAGAAATGTTGGTGTTATGTGACTGCCAAGTGGATGGACCCTGCCTGCCTTGCTGCCCTGGCTCAAGTGAGAGTATAAGTGCTCTAGGTTGACTTCGTTTTGTAGTCCTTAGAATCATAAAGCTGGGTGAGTTAATTATTCCCTCTCTTTAGGTTTGGGCTGAATTGCTTAAATACGAGCATCTTGTGTCATTGGATGAGACATGGTCACATGGGAGCTGGCAGGTAAGGTACAGGAGACTGATGTCCTACAGGAGTGTTAGCAGTAGAGAATACTTCAGGTCCTCCAAAATATTATCAGAAGCTTATTTTTAGGTAACTCAGTTGTGCCCGAAAAGTAGCTGAGAAGAATCCCAGCCCTAGATCCCAGGCAGCATCAGAGGTGGTGAGCTAGCTCACCTCTTCTCATTGAACTGGATAGAGGACGATCTCCGTACAGAACTGTGGATAGAATAGAATCATGGAATCACTTAGGTTGGAAAAGTCCTTTAAGATCATTGAGTCCAACCATAAGCCTAACACTGACAAGTCCACCACTTCCCTGGGCAGCCTGTTCCAATGCTTGATAATCCTTTCAGTGAAGAAATTTTTCCTAATATCCAATCTAAACCTCCCCTAGTGCATCTCGAGGACATTTCCTCTCACCCATTGGTGTCAGATACTGATGCTGATAGAAATCACAGAGCTGGATCTACGCAGAGGCGAGATCAGAGTGTTATAGATCCCAGGTTTTCAGTCCTGAAGGGACTGGAAAAAAACTTACATTCTTTGTCTGACTTCTTTCTGCAGTGCCATGAAAGATGAGCAAGTGGGTCTGTCCTCTGACAGTGGCAGGTCCCTTCCTCCTATGATGTCATCTTTCCCATCATCCCATTGATGGTGTTAGGGGAGACATTTCCTTTAGGTTCAGCCAGCCCTTTTCTTCAGCATCATGGGTTCCCTGGAGAAGAGAGCTTTATTCAAAGAAAGAAAAGATAAAGTGGGAGGAAACAATGAGGCAGAACCAGGAGAGGTTGTCCCAGTGAGTGGAAGGACCAGTGTATCTGTGGAAGAAAAGCTTGGAGAATCTAGCATAAAGGATGTGGCAAGTGTGATCTCAGCTGCAGGGCAGCAGGTGGAACTGGACAGAAAGGAGTTTTGGGGTGACATTTTGGGTCCTTGTATGAACAGTAGGCTCTGTCACAGGTCCCTAACATGGTTGGCATGGCATTGCTCTGTGGAGTCTTTCTCTGCACGGCTTCAACAGAGAGCCCCAGGTCAGGAGCAGGGATGTGAAAATGTTCAATATTTAAGGTGAGAACATGGGCATACAACATTCCTCTTACCCGCAAGAAACAGAGACTCTGCTGATCAAAATCAGCATGCCATTTGAAATAAAGTTACTTATTTACTTTAGGATTGGGTATGTATTCAGTGAGAAATATCTGTAAGAACAGGGACAAACCCTACAGGCTCTGAGGAAATGACAGCTGGGTGTCTCCTAACCTTCCTTAATGTGGCTGATTCTGAACTGAATTTCCTTCATCTGGCTGTGTCTGGGATTGTTTCTTGTTGGAACCAAGAGAGTAGATGATAAGGTCAGAGGAATCTCTCTTCACTGGTGGTTCCTAAAGATTGGTGAGGTCTGTGCCTTCCTCACAGCAGGTAAAGTTATTTCTTCTTTTACCAGATGATTCTGATTCTGTAAGAAAAATGATCAAAATCGTCCAAAAAGTGTTGTACAAGCCCTAGAAGATAAACTGTCTGAAACCTTAAGCAAAATGCAAAAGCAATAAGAAGATCTTTTGCTTGTTTGTTTTATTTTAGATGGTTAAATCCCTCAATCTTCTTTCCTTCCCTCCTTCCTTCCTTCTATCCGTAAAAGGTAAAGCAACCAATAAAGCAGTGAAAGTAATAATCAATTTCCCCATTGAACCCACTTCATCTAAAATTTATTTCCCAAAGCATTAAGTAATTTTGTTAAGACTTTTTTCATTTTGTCCAACAAGTTAGAGGTCCACTAACTGTGAGGAGGATTTGTAGGTCCGTCTCAGGTGGACAAATATCTGCTACCACCTGAGGACAGGAGTGTATTCTGAGGCATACAGTATATCCTTCAGAAAACAGTTATGCACAGGATTGTACACACAATCTAAAAATCCAAGAGCACACAAATACTGGTAGAGGAATATCTTAAAAATAATATATTTCTAGCACATTATTGTTATGTACTTAGGCTTTTACTTTTTGTTGTTTTCTTTTTCAGATTCTTAAAAAAAGTAAATCTTGGGAAGAATGAGGGAAAGTCATGACCAAGAGCCTGAGACTGAGCACATAATCATGGTGATTAATTTCTCACAGTGTTAAATGATGATTTGATTCATGATTTCTATGTTCTTCAGTAAAGATCTGATTTTATATTAAAAAGCTTTAAGAACATAAATATTGGATAGTTTATCAATAGGCAGGCTGAGTTAACTGTAGGAGGCCGTTCTCCTTCAAAACAGGGAGAAACAGACCTTTAAGGTACAATTTCAGGAGCAGAGGAAGGTCTGAAAAATTCAGATGAATTCCATCCTTAAAGTGCCTTTGCCTCTCTGCTGACCAAAAAGGGAGATTGACTCAAGAGCTGACCAGTATTTGCATTCCATCAGATGACTAAAGAAAAGAAATCTAGGGTTGTTAATGAACTCTAGTCTCAGCTGATAGAAATAAGTATGAACACTTGATCAAAGCTACCGTGTAGTCATCTCCATCGAGTTTGTGCTCTTGCTTCCCTTTCTAGAGGATCCAGAGTAACAAACACTTCTAAGGTACGCTTCACCTCACCCTGCTCTGGGTATCCTCAGTTTAGATAATTTCTCTTTAAGAAGTAACGTTGTTGCAACATATGAACTTCAGTGAAAGCAATGTCACTCTTATTGGCAGCAAAGGTTGACACAACTCTGCAGCTACCCATGGCTGTGGGCCGTGCAGAACAGGGCTGAAAAGTACGGGCATGTAGCTACGTGTATTAATATGTCTTGTGAAATGGTACAATTTTCCAGAACGCCACTTTGATCACTTTGTTGCGCAGGCTGTAGATCAGAGGGTTCAGTGTGGGAGTCACCAGAGCGTACATAATGCTCACTGTTTTGTTTTTCTTTAATGGAGCCCTAGTTGGCTGGATATAGGTGTAGATGATGGTGGAGTAGAACAAGCCAACAATAGCAAGGTGTGAGGAGCAGGTGGAGAAGGCTTTCCACTTCCCTGCAGAGCCCTGGATTTTCAGGATGGTCATGATGATGAGGCAATAGGAGAGGATGAGCAGCAGGAAGTTTCCCATGCCTAAGATGATGTCTGCCATGTAAACCATGATTTCACTGAGATAGGTTGAGCTGCAGGACAGGGCAAGGAGCGGGGGTATCTCACACAAGAAATTTTGGACTAAATTTGGCCCACAGAAGTCCAGCTGTGCTACAAGAAGAGTGTTTATGAGGGAATTAACGGTACTGATTCCCCAGACGCCAGCCATTAAAGAGATGCAGGTCCCCTTGCTCATCATGGCTACGTAGTGAAGGGGCTGGCAAATGGCCAGGTACCGGTCATAAGACATGACTGTTAACAGTATAAGCTCTGTTGAGCCTGAGAAAGTGAAGGTGTAGAGCTGTGCTACACAGCCCTCAAAGGAGATGGTGTTCTTGCTCAGGATCAGGTTCTCCAACATCTTGGGCAGAACTGAGGAGATGCCTACCAAGTCAAGGATGGCCAGGTTGGAGATGAAAAAGTACATAGGGGTGTGAAGTGGTGGGTGGGCAAGGGTAGCTATAATGACAAAGGAGTTGCTGAGGATAGCAGCGAGGTAGAGACACAAAGATATTGCAATATAGAGACCCTGAAGGTGAGGGTTGTCAAAAACACCCTCAAGGATGAATTCAGAGACCTTGGTGAGATTCCGTGGATGCATTTGCCTTGGTGTCCCCTATGTAGGAATAAAAAGAAAGACATTACTGCATCATGGCCAGAACATATTCAACCCAATGTAAAAAACAGAGAAAGTCACAGAGAGAGACAGATGTGTCTCCAAAGAGAAAAGAACCCCAAACCAAACCAAAACCCCCACATCACAGAAAATAAGGGAGAAAATATGTCAGTGTTCAAGGAAGTCACATCAGTACTTGAATAGAATGATAGATACGACAATAATAATAATAATAGATAAATAAGATAAAGTAATTTTTGAGTGCAGGTCTTCAAAGGATTAACAGGACTTTTTTTTTTTCTTTTTTTTTTTTTTTTTCCTGAAATAGTATCAGAGACATTTAAAGCAATCCCATGGCATAGTGGATCTTCCCTGGCTGTGGTACAGACTTTGACTTCTTCACATGAATCCCAAAACATAGATGCTGAGACCTGATTTCCACCAGGTCTGTTTGGGTACAGAATGAATCTGCACTGGGCTAAAAGCAAGACCTTTCAGAAGTGAAAGCAAGGAGAGGAAGAGAGAATAGTGTATTGTACCACAGGGTGATAAGTAGACAGAAGAGAACAGAGATGTTAATTTGCTAATTTATAAACAAATATGCAATTTAAATAATTAATTTTCTAAAATAATTTTAATGTTACCTGAGGAATAGAGAAACAATGTTTACCAGCTGTGCATCATGCACGCTTCATACTTTATCTATGACTGATCAGGCCTGTGAGGGGATCTCAGCGACTGAAGGCGCAAAGCTGTTAATTGCAAACAGAAGGGTGACATTTCTGTCCATTTCTGGTGATTGTCTTCAGGGAGATCAGAGACTCTCTGCCTGACGATTTACTCAACAGTGTAAGGCTGAAGCTGTTTCTGGGCTTGTGTTTCACCAAGCTAGAGTGCTGCAAGCTGCAGCTGGAGATCTTCCCAAATAAGATCCACCCAATTGTGCCTGGAATTCCATTCCAAATGACTGAGAAGAGGCTCTGATACTCAGGTACAACAGAGTTATAATTTCTGCCTTGGAGTCTAAGGGCACAGAATTAGATTTTCAGTAGCATTCACCTCATCTCATTGCACTTCGAGGCAATCTTCAAACAGACTCTGCTGGTGGTTTCCCCTTCCACTAGTGTCAATGGAGAGAGACAGACCCTTCTATAGCATCACTCATCTCTTGATGAAGATACAAGTCTAACATGGTTTGCCTGAATCGGCCTTTCCTCTCCTGTGTTGATTAAAACTTAGCTCAGAATTAGGTCACTAACTTGGGGTTGAATGAACCTCCAATTCTCAGGTTTTTCATACAATATGAAGGCATTACTGGGATGAACAGGTGTGGAGGAGGTTTCAGTTAATTTTCCATGGAATTAAAGATGGTGATATAAACATTCATGACACTAAAATATTAATTTAAAACTGTAACATTTAGTTACACTGGAAGAGTCAGACAACTATAGAACTTGGAATATAACTCACTATTGCATTATTAGACCCAGTGAAGAATATACGAAAGAGAAAACAGCAAAGAAAATAGAAAAGGAGCCAGCAACAAAGGATTAATATTCTCACCTTTCATCAGAGGCACAAACTGTGTTCACAAACACAGCTTTCTGAAGCAGCATCTTAAAATACACCCCATCTATCAAGACAGTTTCCTCTGGGGATTTCTCCTCCCATGTGAATGTAGCCTAGAATGAGCTCGAAAGCATGCTCCAAGAGGAGGAGCCTGGTAGTGGTAACTTAGTTCACCACTGAAGTCATGACCTGCATTAGCTGAAGAGAATGCCCAGTGGAGTGGGGCCCAGATGGGTTGTAGCTAATTTGCCTCTATGGGAGAAGTTTCTCCTCATTTTCCCTCCTTGACAACACTGATATCAGCAAAGCTGATTTCTGCTCAAAACTTCTGTTTGTGGTTCTTGGGCTTGAAAACTAACAATGTACTGAGCCATATCATGAGGAGCATAGCCAGCAGGCTACAGAGGGAAGCGTTTATTCCCTTTTACTCAGCATTGGTTAGACAGACTCTGTAATAGTGTATCCAGTCTGGGGTCCTCCAATATAAGGGAGATGTTTATAAGCTTGGGTGATTCTGGTGGAGATGGCCAAGGTGCTGGAACACACTGTATTTGGTGAGACTCAGGGAACTGAGTTTCTTGATGCTGGAGAACAGAAGGCTTAGTGTGACCTTATGAGAGCTTTCCACTACCAAAGGAGAGGCTACTGAGAAGACAAACACTGTTCTTTATAGAGGTACATGACAGGAGGACAAGACAATGAACACAGATTGAAGACGTGGAGGGTCTAAGTGAATTTAGTGAAAAAAAAATGCTCTGACAATAGCTGTCCATTGAAAGTGGTCCGTGGAATTCCGTCTTTGGAGGCTTGCAAGATGTGACCAGGCTAAGCCCTGAGCAACCTGAGCTGAACTGAGTGTTGATCCTGAATTGAGCATGAGATTGTAATAATTGACTGCGAAGGCCCCTTCATGCCTGGATGATTCTAGAATCCCATGGTTTCTCTGACCTTTTTCAGAGAAGTCTTTTAAAGAGCAATGTCACATGCACCAGGCTCCCATGAAAAGAAGCTTCCTGGCTGTAATGAGTGCTCAGGTGTCTGGCTCATCTGATGTGGAAGATGGTTGAAGCCCAGTCTATACTACCTTTGTGAACCACTCCAGGGATTACTCTTCCACTTTGTCTGAGAAAAGTAGGCATCCACGCTGCTTTCCTTACAGCAGTGTGGCACATAAACCCTGCAGAGCACTACGTGGTTCAATGCAGCTCCATCTTGCTTGGACAGTGAATCCTCAGGAGTGTTCTCTGGTCCCCAGAGTAAGTGTTAGAGAATGGCATGTGCCTGATCTTTCCAGGGAGCTCTCCTTCAGCTACACTGGGCTTGAGCTCTAAGGCAGCTTGGTGCTTTTTCTGGTATTGTTTCAATGGAAAGTGCCTGAAGAGGCATGCGGGCTGTGTCGTTGCTCAAGGATGCTGTTTGTTGAATGTTGAATGTGCTGCATCTTGTCATGAGGATGGAATGGAGTGTTCAAGACAGTCCCATGACCATGTCTGTTCCAGTACTTCCAGTACTTGAAGGGTGCCTACAGGAAAGATGGGGAGGGACCCTTTATCAGGGATTGTAGTGATAGGAAGTGGGGTAATGGCTTTAAACTGAAAGAGGGTAGATTTAGATTAGATGTAAGGAAGAAATTCTTCCCTGTGAGGGTGGTGAGACACTGGCACAGGTTGCCCAGAGAAGCTGTGGCTGCCCCCTCCCTGGAAGTGGCTAAGCCCAGGTTGGACGGGGCTTTGAGTAACCTGATCTAGCGAAAGGTGTCCCTGCCCATGGCAGGGGAGTTGGAACTAGATGATCTTTAAGGTCCCTTCCAACCCAAACCATTTTATGATTCTATGTTTCATCCAAACTTACTCAAGATCTGATGCTCTTTGATTATATGTACTGAACTGAACTTTTAGAAACTTTCTGTGAAGAAAACTGGTATGATAGGTGTTCAGTTCCTTTGCTGGATTGGACCCACTGTTTACGTAGACACTATGTTGGAGAAGTTTTCTAATTATAGAAGTATCTCAGTGGATATTATTGTGTATAATAAGGTGATTGCATGGTTGCTGCCATGTAGCTTTCTCCTTTCAGGAGGCCTTGAAACAAGTCAGGAACAGCAGGGGACAGGGCTTAGCATAGGCTTACCTATGACACAGCTCAGGCAAGTGTGTGTGTGGCGGTGGGGACATGTCCAGGCCTGAGCTTATTTGGAGATGGTAGGCCTGTGGACAGAGGGTGCCTGGGTGGAGAGCCCAGATGACACCAATGAGGACAATTAGAGCACCACTGTGTCCCCAGTGTCCTGGTGAATATGTCTTCCAAGAAGAACGTGTGGACAGTTCCTGTTTGATCTCTGCATCTCTAGAACTAATCTCAGCAGACAAGTACATGGAGGAACACTAACCTCTTCTGTGAACTCATCTAGTTCTGTCTATAAAATTGATATTTTTTCCAGGGCCTTCTTTGGGGGCTTTTTAAAATCTTCATACAAGACATAAATCAAAATAATGTCTCTCTCTAGCTTGCTTCTCTCTCAATCCCATTTATGATTTCATGCAAAAGGAATGAAGGCTTAGGAAATTTGAGTTGTTTTGCTGAAATGTCATTTTATAGATCTGAAGACTTCTGTTGATGCACAGATCTAGTAAATAAATGTCTTTACGTCATTGTGAACATGTTCTAGAAAAGTCCATTTCTTGCCTGTGATGATGGGAAGAGTGTAGAGACCTGTTCCCTTTTGGAGGTACAGCTGGATGCCAGAGGAAACATCCTAGGACGTATCAGGTGGCAACATATAGGTACATCTGAGTGATTGAATTTTGCCCTTAGTCAATACATTCAGCCATGTATAAAGATAACCTCAGCTGACCAAGTGAGGGTCCACCTCTGAGTGAGCTGGTTTACTCTCCAGACTCCACTGGCTGCATCAATTAATGCTCTGTGGGGGTTGACTCAGCCAGCAAACACCTGCGCAGCCCCTCTCTCATTCCCTTCTCCTGTGGGATGGTGAAAAAATGGAAGGAAAGAGAGAAGATTCATGGACTGAGATAATGAGAGTTTGATAGGAAAACCACAAGGTGTGTGTGCAAGCAAAACAATATTCATTTATTATCTCCCATCAGCAGGCAGATGTCCAGCCAATGCCTGGAAATCAGGGCACCAGCACATGTAACAGTTGCTTGGGAACACAAATGCCATAACCAAATATGTTCCCCCTTCCTCCTGCTTTCCCTGAGCTTTTATTGCTGAGCATGATGTCACAGGGCATGGAAAATCCCTTTGGTCACTTCGGGTCAGCTGTCCCGGCTATGTGCCCTCCCAGCCTATTGCCTACCTCCAGCCTACTCTCTGTGTGCGTATGGCAGTGGGGGGAAAGCGCGAAAGCCTTGGTGCTGTGCCAGTGTTGTTCATTAAGAGCCAGAAGTTGGTGTGTCATTGTGGTCCGTTCATGTTGGCTAAGAGCCAAACTCCCACCCAGTTGCTCTCTCATCCAGGGAGATCACTTACCTTATTGCCATCATGGGCAAAACATACTTCACTTGGGGAAAAACTAATTTTGTTTACTGACAAATAAAATAGATTTGGGTAGTAAGAAACAAAGATAAAAATTAGAACAACATATTCCCTCTCCCCTTGTTCCAGACTCACTGTCTTTTTTCCCCTCCTCCTCTGCCTGTCTGAGGTTTTCTGCTCTTACATGTGTTTTCCCAGGGGAACCACCAGCTTGGCTGATGGGCTCAGATGTGCCCTGCCATGGGTCTGTTTTGGAGCTGGCTGGAGTGTCTTCGTGCCCAGCACAGGGGCAGCACCTGACCTCTTCTCACAGAGGCCAGTTCTGCAGCCTCACCTAACCCCTTGCCCCCAGCCTTGCAGCATAAACCTAACACACAGTTATCAACACTGGTTTGGTCACAAATACAAAGCACAGCGCTGTATGGGCTGCTCTGAAGAAAGTTAACTCCATCCCAGCCAGACCCAGGACACCCTCCGTTGACTACATTGCACAGATGGTCACAGAGGGTTTATTAAATGTAACAGTAACTTTTTGGGTTCTTTGCAAAAGTAATGCTCAGAAGGTGAATCAAAATCTCCCAGAGAGGATGCTTGGTCCCTGTCCAGGGGGTGATGGGACTCTGTTGAAAAAGTCTTTGCAGCAGCATCTTCAGGTGGATAGGATGAGACTCCTCGGAATGTTTCTCTCCTGAATTCTTCTATCAATCTGGTCTGTGGCCCTCTTTGACCAGTCCAGCACATGCATGATGCCCTGCTATTTTTCATCCTAACTGTGCAGAAAACATTTCCTGTCCTATGTTTAAATCCCTGTACTTTGGGATCATTCCTTCCTCTGTGATTTCCAGGTGTCTTATCTATGTAGAAGCCCATCTGTTCTTTGGTAGGAACTGCTGGGAGAAGTCTCTGGGACAGAGAGACTCTCAGTCCAGGATGTGAACCAACACATTGACGTATACAAATAGAGCCTATTGATTGGTCTAGGTTTAGCACCGTGTCCCAGGTCAGGCCACTGACTCATCTATGCTGAGAGCAGGGCAGTTCCTGAACCACCTAGGGAATTAATGACTAAGTAGAATGTGTTTGCACAAAGCTACACCACAGTTATAACTAAAAGACAAATTATTTTCATCCTTCTATCGGACAGTTACATTTCCTTAGCTCTTGTCACAACTGTAATAAAAGCCTAGGAAATGGTTCACATGAAACCACACCAGTGCATATTTTGGATTCTCAGACTACAGGAATCAAATAATTTGCCCACTGACAGTGCTGTTGAGATGCTCTTCAGGAGCTCATCTGGTCTGCTGGTTCAAAAAGGCACATACTTCATAGGTTCAGTGTCATTGTACTTCTTTGATCAGTAGAGATTACATTTATAGCTTCTGTATTTGGAAGCTGGGCCTGTATTGTCAGTAAGGGTAAAGTTAAAAGTATTCATAGCCCTCCTCTCACTCTGAGATCATTTTTTCTGCTTCTAGACCTTATCAAAAACCCTGTATTTGCTCACGGCTGCTCTCAAAGCCTTCTTTATGTTGTTATTTCTTAAGCCATAGATGAGGGGATTGACCAGTGGAGTCAGAACTGTGTGCAAACAGAAAACACTTTGTGGAGGTTTCCCAGGGTGTTTGGTTTTGGTACCAAGTACACAACAATCAAGATCCCATAGAAAAGTGTCACCACAGTAAGGGGGAAGAACAGGCTGAAAAAGCCTTATGCCTTCCTATGGAGGATGGGATCCTGAGGACAGTGTTGCTGATGTACACATAAGATAGGAGTGTCAAGAGAAACAGGGGTAGTGTTAAAAGGGAGGCCAAGATGAACGTTACAATCTCAGTCCAGTGGGTATCACTGCAGGAGAGCTTTACCACCGGTGTGAAGCCACAGAAGAAATGATCAGTTTCATTTGGGCCACAGAAAGTTAGCTGTGGCATCAGAGAGGTGACTATGGCACTAGCCAACAATCCATTTACCCGGGATCCACCTGCTAACTGGAGGCAGCACCTGCCATTCATTATGGTTCTGTAATGCAATGGTTTGCATATGGCAGTGTACCTGTCATAAGACATCACAGACAGGAGGCAACACTCTGCGCCTGCTAGCCCAGTGAAGAAAATTAGTGCAGAAAGCAACCATTAAGTGAAATCACATATTTGCTTGTTAGGAAACTTGCCAGCATCTGGGTGGAATTGTAACAGGTCTCCAAGAATGACAGATTCCCCAGGAAAAAGAACATGGGGTTATGAAGGTGATGATCAGTCACAACCAGCACCATGATCAGGAGGTTCCCCAACACAGTTGTAATGTAGGTCACTAGAAACATCAGGAAGAAGAAAAACTGTACTTCTGGAATACTTTGGAAACCAAGGATGATGAATTTCATGACAGCTGTTTCATTCCCCTGCTCTGCTTTTCTCCTGACTGTAACTGTTATAGTAAAGTCCATGAAAATATTTTGATTTTTTGAGAAGAGTCTGCTGACTTTTAGTACAGGTATGTTAATTAACACAGAAAGAGGAATCTTCCAAACAAAATTCTTCCCCCTTACAAAAATCCTGGTTTCCCAAGAGGGTATTTATGCTAGCTAACTTAATGTCTGTGAGGCTAATCTCCACCACCTTCCCTGTCAGAGTCAAGATTCACCCGTCCCCCTTCCAGAAGTTGCCAAGATCACACAAAATACATGACTAACATCAGAAGGATCATACGGAGTTCCATGCTTTGAACATAAAGACTTGGCCTACTTTTAGACTATTATTCAGATGTCAAAAAATAAAATTAAAAAAAAAAAAAAAGCTGGGTTACAGTCCTTATGTTAGATAAGAAAAATCTGTGCTTGGTACTACAGACTCTCAGTGAACGTCGGGGACCTAACTTTCTTTGATGCTTTGGAAAATTCAAGTTACAGTGGTTGTGCAGAGAACATAAATTCTTCAGTCACAGGTATTTATTTTGAAGTTCAACCAAAGATTTCACTATGTGCAATGAAAATATATCATTTTCTTGTGCTTTTCAGTTCCATCTCTTGAGGTATCATTTTCCTGTAAGAGTCAAATATTGATTTACTCCAGCTTATCATAACTTTCTGAGCATCAAGCAGCCATGTTAGATGGCCAAGTAGCTAGTAGCAAAGGTAAAGTCATTTCTCCTGCTATCAGCTTGGAAAGATAAGGGCATTTAATGTTCAGCTTTTACCTTATTTTCTGGTATATAAAGCTATTTTTAAAGATGTTCAGTGGGCAGAGTTAAGTCCTGCTAACTGTCTACTTAAACAAAATGCCTTTTCTGTTCAGAGGTCCTCAGAGAGAGTACCTGTGTTTAAGAAAAAAAAAAATCACATAATTTACAATGATTGTTATTTTCAGCTGAAGTCAGAAACTAACTGAAAAACTTCAAGAGCTTTTTAAAATAGAAGCTTGATCTACTTGGATGTCATGCTTTTGGTATCTGGACATACACTAGTGACTGGGAACCATAAAATTAGGGCACTTAGCAGTCAGAAAGTCAGTCCGTCTTCTTGAAGCCTTTTCCATACTCCCAGTGAAACTGTCACTGCCTCCAGGATTAATTTTATCTAACTTAAGACATTGGCAATGTAGATATTTACATGAGAATAAATATTCAAAATTTCCTTTCATGTTGGAAATAGACTGTCAGCAGTGATTAGTCTGACTTAGTTTACATGTCTCTTGCCATAAAAGTCCAGTGACTCTATTGGCTCAGTCTCTCCTAACTGTAAGAGAACAAGTAATAACTAGCTCAAAGGTAGATGATTAGTTGCAGAGGTCTATGGTTAGTCTTCTTTATTCAACTTGTCCAGCAAACTTAGATTTTAGATTACTAGCTAAGGTCCAGAGGAATCAGACAACTCACTTCTGAATAGAAAACACTAAAATCTGAGCATAAATTTGGAATTACAGTCCTTCTAAGCACAAAAACCATCTGTGATTTAGACTTCTGAGTCAGAGAGGTTGGCCTTAGGCTGCCTGCATAATCAATGGGCAGAAGCAGGCAAGATAATTCTCCCTCTGTGCTAGATGGGTGGGCAGCTGAGTATCTTCAGATGATCTGGATTAAATCAGTCAGTGTCATGGTTTAACCCCAGCTGGCAACTAGATACCACATGACTGCTTGCTCACTTCCAGCCAGTGGGATGGGAAAAGATTCGAAAGGGTGACAGTGAGAAAACTCATGGGTTGAGATAAAGATAGTTTAATAGCTAAAGCAAAAGCCATACATGCAAGGAAAGCAAAATACGGAATTCATTCACTACTTCCCATGAGCAGGCAGGTGTTCAGCCATCTCCAGGAAAGCAGGGCTCCATCACACATAACAGTTACTTGGGGAGACAAACACCATCCCTCTGAATGTCCTCCCTTTCCTTCTTCTTCTCCCTGATTTTATTGCTGAACATGACGTTGTATGGTTATGGAATATCCCTTTGGTCATTTGGGGTCAGCTGTCCCAGATGTGTCCTCTCACAGCTCCCTGTGCACCCCCAGCCTGCTTGCTGGCAGGGTGGTGTGAGAAGCAGAAAAGGCCTCGATGCTGTGTAAGCCCTGCTCAGCAAGAACGAAAACATCCCCGTGTTATCAACACTGTTTTCAGCACAAATCCAAAACATAGCCCCATATGAGGTACTATGAAGACATTTAAGTCTATTCCAGCTAAAACCAGCACAGCCAGATAACTAAGCATGATATTATTAGTGTATGGTCACTGATTCGTGGAAACAGACTCTACAGCTCAAAGAGTTATACAGCAGGTATGTTGGTATGTTTACTCCGGCACTGGGGTGCAAGGGGATTTCTCCACAAAGCTTGCACACCCACCGCACATTTTACCAAAAACTTATCGAGTGTGGATATACATATTCATTGGATTACATAACACAAACATCCATATGCATGAGTGAGGCTGCGTTGGTTCTAGAGGCTGGTGTCAGCAGTTTATGTTCTCTCTGCGCCTGCCCATTGCCTCCTGGGGGGCGTCTTCGGGGGTCTGTTGGAGGAAGGCTCACAGTCCTCCTCACCTTGTACTTTTCCTCGGAGCATGTGCAGTTTCTCTTAGCCAATTTGTTGAACAACAAGAGTGGTTCCAGCCAGTTTGCTTTTTCTGTCTTATCTAAAAGCACTAGCATACTAGTTTCTACTGTCCATATATGGCTATCTATACTCTACAAAGACTCAACTTGTTAGAACCCATCTGCTTTCCAAGGACATATCTCTTATTTTTGCTGAACACAGTAGTCCTTGGTAAGCTTCCACAGAACAGTCAGGGCAAGCAGGATTATTAAGCAATATTCAAAAATCATTATAAGTTGCAATAAGTTGCTATAAGTAAATAAGTTGCAAAGCAGGTGATCATTTCCTTGTATCAGTCACTGGATGTTTTTGAGTACCCAAGACATGTACATGTGGCTGACAGATGTGACACAGGTGTGCTATAGAAGTCAGTCTTGAGGAAGTCAGTCTTAAGCAAAGCACCTGGATTGCAGGTAAATAATTTCTGATCACCCCAAGTGACCCTAGGTTCCTCTGTTTCAGCACTTCAGCTTCTCCAGGATTGTCTTCTGGAGGTCCATGTCTCACTGAGGGAACTGTTGACAGCTTGCTCAGACTTTTACACCTATCTTTTAGATGGCTAAATGGAATGAGATGAGTCTTAACCCAAGGTATTCACAATACTTTAACTTCTAAAATTCTAGAGACCCCCATTCTGGTTTACACATGGAAGCTTCCTTCAGTGTTTGACAGACCACTTAGATGGAGGGTAGGATTCATTGCACCAAGCTTTTGTATGATTTTGCATGTTAAAAACTAAGGGTAGGATTCAGTGCAGATTGTTTTTAAAATATGTACTGTTGTGTGAGGTACTTGTCTAAGTTCTTATCATCATCGCTGGAGATGTTTTTAATCCCATTCTTAGACTATGGAGAGCAGGTCACCTGCCTAGGATTGTTACTTTTCAGATGCAGCACTTCTAAATTGTCTTTATCAAATTCCACCTGCCATCTTAGCAAACTTAGTGACTCAAGCAATCCAGCCTTTCTGGAGGTCTCCACAGCTGAGTTCACTCATTCATTTTCCAGATCGTTTAGGAATATTTACGAGTATCTTGAATACAATGGATTTGAACATAAGGGTCTGTGAATTTGTCTGGTGAATTCTTTCTCCTGTGATGAGTATTCATTTACTGCTGTTTCACGTTTGTTGGGTTTTTTTCTTAAATGAAATTAAGGCTTTTTCCTTTTGTTACAGGGTGGCTTCATTTCTGTGAAAAACTCTGGGGAAATCCAAATAAAATGTAATAAGCAGGTTTGCTTTGTCTACCTGTTTGTTAATAACGTCAAGAAACTCAAGGCTGTAGAAAATCCATATTGATTTCTCCCAATGTATCATACTTACCTGTGTGTCTCAGGAATGCTCTTCTTTGTTAAGACAGACTTGTTAGCATGTTCTTCCCTGGTTTCCCATCAAATGTTTTTTTCAGTTGAAAAATGCCATCACAGTTGCTGCCCTTCTGTTCTCTACATATACTTCTCTGAAGTCTAAGACTATGTAAAGGAAAGAAAGGTGAATCCCATTCCTAGTGGCTGCAGGCAATGAAACAAGCCAACCAGGAAGTGAAAGGCATGCTTGCCTTATGACAATTTCAGGGTAAGCTTCACCGTTTCCTTTCTCCTCCCCGTTTAGTGTCACAGTCAGAAATGCAGTCTCTTCTGACCTGTCTTCTCTTCCCAAATGCTTTACGTACCCTCCAGTTCTTAGTAAAACTCCCTGCATGCTTCTGACTGGATGCTCTGGGGCTAACGATCCCTTTGCTGTGTTTGACTTTATGGTCTCCCTTGTTTCGTCATTTATGCCATACACAAGCACATAGACTCCCACTTGGCATCTGTTAACGAGCATTTCTAGTGATGCTGCGAGTAGGTAATGCTTTGACTCTGCTGCTTGGCAATACCAAAGCAACAGCAACGGTGCAAAAAAATCAAGGCGAGTCTGAAGAAAGGAACAATTAACCTCCAAAGGCTTCTTTAGCCGTTTTTATGGGCCTAAGGGTGTACATCACTAGACACTTCACAAGACGCTGCATGAAGCAGAGAAATGTCATCATCCTAGTCCATCTTCCAGTGACAGGATGGATACTGCCTCACTTTTCCTAATTCCGAAGCAGATGCATTTGTCTTTCTCCGTAGTTAATGGAGAGAAAACAGCATACCCAAAAGATGATCTATTCCCTAGTTTTAGGTACCTTTTTGAAAGGAAAATGGATTTCTTAGGGTGCTGATCTCACTTCTCTGACTACAGAGGGAGTCTAGATGACTACCTTCACCAGCTAACTTCTCAACCTCCAGTTAGCATGAATTCGGCTCCCAACAACTAAATGCAACAAGAAGTGAAACGCACTAAACATAACACCTTTCAGATGGGCAGCAAAAGAGAACTTGAAAAAATCAGTGCAAAGATTTTTGGTTTTATTTGAGAAAACCCAGCAAAATCAAATTAAAAACTCAACTAGATGAAAGCATGTATGCTTGTAACTGCAGTCACTTATGAAGCATTTTGGACCCATTCTAAATACGCCCCAAACCCGTGTTATTGGGACTCAAAGATCAAGGTACTAGCATTTAGCCATCTAAATATAGGTGTCTGCAGGTAAATGCAAAATGGGATCAAGAGGCCAAAACACAGACATCAAACATCCTTTTAGATGTCCTTAGATACCAGAGACAACTTTGCAGTCATGCAGATGTAGCACAGAACCTGCTGGAGACTTGTGCATTTTCAGAATGGCAGCGGGACATCAGACAGAATGCTGTAAGTCATCTCAGCCCACATGTATGTATGTATGTATGTATGTATGTATGTATCTATGTATGTATGTATGTATGTATGTATCTATGTATGTATGTATGTATGTATGTATCTATCTATCTATGTATCTATGTATCTATGTATGTATGTATGTATCTATCTATGTATGTATGTATCTATCTATCTATGTATCTATGTATGTATGTATGTATGTATGTATCTATGTATGTATGTATGTATGTATGTATGTATGTATCTATCTATCTATCTATCTATCTATCTATCTATCTATCTATCTATCTATCCTCCCACTAGAGTCAGGGGTATACACCTTAGTTCAGTTGCCCACACCGAGGTGCCATGTCGTTTGGGATGCCTTATGCACCCTACCTGCCCAATACAGGTGATGGAGTCTCGAGGGCAATTCAGTGCCTGAGGGTGTCCAAAATACGGAAGTTTCCTTTCTGGATGATGTCAGTGGGCCAGACAGGATATACTAGAACAAATCAAGTGGTGCTCAGTCGGTGTCTGGACAAGTGAATCAATCCTGCCTGGTCTCCTAGTGAGGCTACCGAAGAGAAACAGGTTTACCATGTACCCTCTGCCAGATCTTCCCCCGTGGGGAGACATCAGACGCCTCAGCATTTCCCAGTTGAAAATCAAAGTCTTATATAGGAGCACCCACCTATTACAGAAGTTAAAGTTCACATCTAAGTACATATATAGATGCTTAAGCTTAGATCTCAGCCACAGCTTAAGTGACCTTTTTTTTTTCTTTCTGAAAATCCATTTGAACTTCCCTATGTTTTTTTAAAGCCTGTTTCACTGTAAAGGTGCTGAAAATAGTTATTTTAAATAAAACATCTCATTCTGAGAGCATCAGAGTACAATTTATAACAATGAGTAAAATATCTTTCATCATTACCCACCCTCTTACCTTTTTTCCCCCAAACTGTGTACTATTTTCAAGTTGAATTCATGGTCACTTGAGTTTTCTTGAAATTCTCATTTTGTCTGTACTTGTTAATGAGCGCTCACACCCCCCAGCCATTCCTCCCTCAGGAAACAAAAATTACTTCACCTGCAACAAGGGGTTATTCAGTGTTTACATGTTTCATTTTCATCTGCCTTGTCACAGCACTACCGAGAGCAGCAGGAATGATGCTTCTCCACGAGAGAGGACTAATCGGGAGACAAGGGTGTCCAAAACACAGGCAGAGGCAGTGACCCCACCAACAGGGTGCAATCCTGCAGCACACACAAAAAGGTGAGCAGAACAGAGCCTTTGAGGGCCGTTGATCATCTGATAAACACAAGGTGGCAAGTCAGAACCAAGGTCAAACCAGGAAGCCTAGAAACATGTCAGGAAGAGCAGGTGATGGGGCACAGGGCTGCTTACACAGGTGGGAGGGGAGGTAGGGGAAGAGCATCCAGGCCTGAGCTTATGTGGAGCTGCTGGAGCTATGGGCAGAGGATGGAGGTCCCAGATGATGCTGGCCATGGCATCTCTGCTCGCTTGAGGCACTGATAAATTCCAGCTTTCCATTTCTGAAGGAATTCAACTGGCTTAATGTAGGGTAGGATTCAGTCTGAAATCAGATGTTTACATTTAGGCATCTAAACTCAAAAGGTAAGATACTTTCACAATATTTGATGTTTAGATTGTCAATGAATTGTGGCAACTGAGACATGGACTCCTGATGAAATCCATAAAGAAAGAGAGTTTATTGTTACAATGGTACATACTTATGCTCTCGGATGCTGTCGGTAAAGCTCTTACTTCATAGTTAACAAATCAGCAATTAGACAGATATCAACCTTTGCTCCTATCACCATCAGACCACTCTAACATGCGCTGTGCAGACCAATCACCTTCTTATTCACGCACTGTTCTTGCGGCAGTAACTTCTCACAGTTCAGTACTTTTCCACAGTTCAGTGTTGCAGCTGTCCGTTGTTTTTCCCTGCCACCTTGGCATAGCTCAGCAGCCTCTTATCTTTCTTCCAAGGCCTGTTTTTCATCAAAGCCTAGCTCTTTCTCACAGGCTGTGCAAGGCTGACAGGCCAATGCCTCCCACAATGAATAGAATGTATGAAGTGTGTTTTTTTCTGCTGGAGATCATTTCTCACACTGCATGGATCTGGCTGAATCCAGGGCTGCTCATGGGTAGCCTGAACCCCCCTTACACAATGCCGAGCCTCTCAGGTAATGTCCCTTTCCCAGTTCCTTGCTCCTGCCATGACTTTCTGTTCAAATTACCACAAGTGGAAAATGTAAATAAGGCCTAAATCTAGAAACACCCATCTCATCTCCTGTTACCATGGACTGTGTCACAAGCATATACAGGATATACAGTTCTTTTCTAATGTATCGTTTAAGGATTTGTCTTCAATAAAGTTGTCCCAGTGAATAAATGCGGGGAGAGTGAGAACCGTGTAAACCACAGGGAAAAGCCTCTGCAGAGAAATTAAAGAGAGTCTGAACTGGCCACAAAGAAAGAGCCTAAGCATTTGAAATATTATTTGTCCTTTACTTCATCAGGGGAACAACATCATGTCTCAATCTGCTCAAAGGGTTGAGAAGCAGGAGAGCAGTCTATTTACAACAATATCACCAATGAAACATATGGAAGGGCTGTAGCTGTACAGGGAGCTGTAGCTATTTCTATTTAGCTTTATAAATGCTAAATAGCTATACATAAACATATAGCACATTTATATATATGCTTTCAGGTTTTATTCAAATATAACATGAGCTTCTATTTGCATTTGGTTTTCCCCACCCTGAACTTGTAGAAGCATCTTAAAAAAAGAATTTCAAGTAAAACTCCTGATTTATATAAAGCTGCATGCTGTGGTAATAGCAGGGAAAAAATATTAGGAAGGAGATACCCACAGGTGAAAGGTGTGATGATATGGTGCAGATTAGCATCTAGTTGTCTTGCAAGAAGGGTGGGTAGACAGCACAACAAGATACAAACAAAAGAGCCCAACATTCCAGGTCCAGAAAGCAAGGAAAGGCAAGGTGTTGTGCTTCTTTTATCCTACACAGCAGAAACACTGTTCTGCGACAGAGCTGAATAAAATGTTACTGAGAAAATACTGAAGAAGAGTTCACAGTTTGGATGGGAGATAGGCAAGGTGGTCCCTTCAAATAATCAACTAGGGAGTCCAGTGGATTTACACATGTGAAAATGGTGCATTCATAGGCAAGTCTTTGAAACATTTCCCTCTCACATCCCCAAGCTGTATTTTTGTAATGCAAAGAACAAGGGAGCAGCACTGTCCATCAGCTCCTAGCCAGGAATGAAAGACACACCCGTGTTTAACTCCTCCTTCAGGGGTTGAGGAAGCAGGAAAAGGGTTAAGGGGTAACCTGCTAGCCTAAGGAGCAATCCAGTTCTTAAATCTTTGTCAATGGGGATGAGTCTATTTCTCTGTGCTTTCTGTAAAAATGCCTGGAGTAGAAAGTTGATCTAGTTTGTGAGGATATGTGGTTAGCAGCTATTCAGCATTAAAAAGAGGGAAGGGGAGATAAGGACAGATAAGAGAAAATTAAAGAAACTTAATAAATAAACACTCAGACACAGAAACCCTAATGAGGAGGATATAGCTGAGAACCTGAGCACTGGCATAGGATGGTATCAGAGGGCTCAGAGGTGTAAGTACAATTACCAGTGATCAATCATCCGCATAGCTGCTGCACAAAGAATGCTGAGACAGTCCCACATGAACAACTTTTTACTGATGGCTCACGTCCTGCTTGCTGCACAGGAGCTCTAAACCTCCTGCCTCTTGCCCCCTTCTCCACTTTCAGCTGCTGGAAGGAGTGCTACTGGGGTCCTAGCACTAGTTTTCAGAAAGAAAGGCACATCATTTCTTAAACACGCTTCTCAAAGCACTTAAACCAATTGTCTTTGCAAGCACTGGACATCAGTGTCATAACTTCCAGGGATCAGTAGCTGGTAGCTATTTTGCACTCAGTTATCTATTGGCACTCAGATTACCAGTCAGTGGCCAGCCTGTGCTTAGCAATCAGTCAGTACTCTATTGCTCATATTCTACTTCGAGGGGAAAAAATAGAAGTAGAAAGATACCCTCTGTTGCAGACTAATTTTTACTTTTTGTTTCTAAAAAAAACCCCAAACCAGTGAAAAGGTTTTTTCTTGTGCATGTATATTACTGGGCAATGCTTATTGTGAATTTAAATGACTGATCTTCTTTGCCATGCAGTAAATTTTGGTTTTGCCAATCTAAACTAGAAGTTACAAAATAATGTGAGGAAAGAAGGAGGGATTCTTATGTTGATGTTTTTTGCTTCCTCTGACAAACCATCATAAAAACACCTTCTGGGCTTGTGTGTCCAAGACCACGAAGATAACACGACAAGATTAAGAACATGGTAGAATAAGTAAAAGGATGCTCAAACGGAGCCTTTCGAGGAGTATTGATGCAGTAACAAGTTGAAAGGTTACGGACCTGCAAGGGAAAGGCAAACTACAGAACTGCAAATGACAGTTCCTTAGCATTACAAAGGTCATGGAATTTAAGGCACTGTGCGGCAGAGCCAAAAACCAGAGCCCCTTCATGTCTGAAAAGGAGGGACACCACAACCTTCAGAAAAGAGGCACATGAAAACTTCCAAGAGAAGGAAGGGTAGAAGCTTGTCACTTCCAGCATTTCAAGAGAGCCTTCTCTTCTCTAGGTTGAACAACCCCAACTCTCTCAGCCTTTCTTCACAGGAGAGGTGTTTCACCCCTCAGATAATTTTTGTAGCCTTCCTCGGGACCCACTCAAACAGGTCCATGTCTGTCTTTTACTGGAGACCTCAAAGCTAGATGCAGTAGTCCAGGTGGGGTCTCATGAGAGCAGAGTTGAAGGGGAGAAACACCTCCCTTGACCTGCTGGCCACATTTCTTTTGAAGCAGCCCAGGATATGCTTGGCTTTCTGGGCTGTGAGTGCACATTACCAGCTCATGTCCAATTTGTCATCCATCAGTATCCCTAAATCCTTCTCCACATGGCTTTTCTGAATCCATTCATCCCCAGTTTGTGATGATTCTGGTCATTGCCCCAACCCAGGTGCAGGACCTTGCACTTGGCCTTGTTGAACTTGATGAGCTTCACACAAACCCACTCCTCAAGCCTGTCAAGGTCCCTCTGGATGGCATCCCTTTCCTCTAGCAAATCAGCTGAACCACTCAGCTTGGTGTCATCTGCAAACTTGATGAAGATGCACTCAACCCTACTCTCTGTGTCATTAATGAAGATATTAAATAGTATTGGTCCCCGTACGGACCCTTGAGGGACAGCCCTTGCTACTGGTTTCCACTTGGACATTGAGCCATTGACTGTAACTCTGGACACAGCCATCAAGCCAATACCTTATCCACCTGACAGTTAAATCCATACGTCTCCAACTTAGTGGCAAGTATGTTGTTGGGGACCGTACCAAAGGTCTTACAGAGATCCAGGTAGGTGACATCACTAGCACTTCCCTTTTCCACTGATGCAGTCACTCCATCATAGAAGGCCACTAGATTAGTCAAGCATGACTTGCCCTTAGTGAAGCTGTAAGAATCAGCACAAGTTTCTCACATAAGTCTGGGGTCTGAGCAGAACAAAATGAGAAAAGTCAAAGAAAAAAAGAAAGGAATAAAAGTCAGCAGGTCCAAACCCAACACCAGGGATTTGGACTTCACTCACCACCAAACATAAGGACAGTTATAATTCTCCTCACTTTACTCATATGAGAAAGTGAAGCACTCTCTCTCTCTCTCTCTCTTTATTCCCCACCGCACTTCTTTCTCTCTCTCTGGTGCTCTCAGAGACTTCTATCTTTAGTCAGCCACCCTTGCTGTCAGTTTCTTTAAACTGTACTTGGAAAAAATTCTGATTTCTAGGGGAGGAATTCCTGGGGAGATAGCTCCTATTTGATGAAACGGAGAGTTACTAATTTGGTACAAGACTAAAGATACGATTTTTTGTTTCTAGTAGAAATTCTGGAATGTCAGGAACTGCTGGCAAAGGACCAAGTAACAAAATTCATGTGCTTGCACATCCATGTTCCTTCCTCTATTTAATTTTCTGTCAGGTAAGAGATGGAATTTACAACTATCATGACCTCTATGTGTGCCTCATTGTGACTTTGGACCATATTATCTCAACATCATTAGTGGCTCAGAGAAGACCTTGGCAGTGAGCTATGTAGGATATGTAGTGCATGTAGGCTGGCCCGCAACAGGGACTGCAAGCTCTGGACAAAAGCCTGTCCATACGCCTGCCTCTGGTGCCCTGAAAACTCTGCCTGATGTCTTCCACAAAGACAGGAAAGATAAAACCTCAATTTTTTTGTATTCCCATGAAAGTGTGAAACCAATTTATAGCATACATGCAGCTGAGCAAAAGGACTGGAGGGAACAGAATGCATTTCCTTTGTAACTATATTTAGAGAGAAAATAATAGGTGGCCACTAATATTCATGAAAGCCTTTGGGTTTAAATGGCAGGGGGAAAGAAGAGAAGCTATTGATTCACAGAAAAAAGACTCTACATCTCCAATAGAGTTATACAGCAGGTATGTTTACTCCAGCGCTGGGGTGCAAGGGGATTTCTCCACAAAGCTTGCACACCCACCGCACATTTTACCAAAAACTTATCGAGTGTGGATATACATATTCATTGGATCACATAGCACAAACATCCATATGCATGAGTGAGGCTGGGTTGGTTCTAGAGGCTGGTGTCAGCAGTTTATGTTCTCTCTGCACCTGCCCATTGCCTCCTGGGGGGCGTCTTTGGGGGCCTTTGGGAGGAAGGCTCACAGTCCTCCTCACCTTGTACTTTTCCAAGCGCAGATTCTCTTGGCCAATTTCTTGAATAATAAGAGTGTTTTCAGCCAGTTTACTGTTTCTATCTTATCTAAAAGTACCAGTGGAACTTCCAGCATCCATATATGGCTATCTTTATTCATAACCAAGACTAGACTAGTTAGAGCACATCTGTTTCCCAAGGACAAAAACTTAATATTTTGCTGAACACTGCAGTTCTTGGTAGATTTTCACAGTAAACTGCTTTGTTTTGATGAGCACAGTAGTCCCTGGTAAAATGCCACAGAACCGTCTGGGCAAACAGGATTATTAGCAATATTCAAAAATACTATAACTAATACTATAAATTGCTATAAGTAAGTAAATAAGTTGCTAAGCAGTTTGTTATAAATAAATAAGTAAATAAGCCTCAAAACAAGTAATCATTTCTCTGTATCACTATAAATGTATTTAACCTTATGGATGCTGGTGTCAATGGGTGGGATTAGTGGGTGAAACGCACCTCCCTTATATCAGGGAGAGATTCCCATCCCATCGGTTGAGGTGCCTGCTGTGTAGGTATCTGCAAGCAAGCTGGGTTTCTGGGTTTCCACTGTCGGCAGAGGAGATCTAACTGATACCTCGGTGAAGTCCAGAGGACTGTTTGTCTCACCTTGTGGTCAGCAATGACTCACTTGTCAAGATGTCCCTGAGTCCATGGAACCTCACACAACCAGCTGTTGCGTTAAGAGCTCCATGAGAAGCCATCTGCATGGGAGGCAACACAAGTCCTATTAGCTGGTGTCCTTTCACAGGTGACAGAGATCTATGCAGCAGTCCAGGGTAAAAGTGTCTCACCCTGAAGCAGACAACAACTTTTGGCCTGAGCAATCAGGCCCTACATGTGCCAGGTTCTCGTTGCTGAGCAGAGAGGGTCTCAGGAGACCATCAGGGCTGTAGGCATCTGCACTACAGAGTTTAACTTCAGACAGGTGGAGTCTGAGCTTAACAGCAGAGCTTGGCTTTGTGCCGTAGTGAAACAATGCTCTTTAGTCTTCTGGTTACAGAAGGATTCGCTTTACCAGCAGAGGAACAGTGGAAATATTAATTATAGGTGAAGCTGGAAAAACTGAAGTGGCATGTGATAATCAGAATTATGGTGAATGATCTCATTGGTGACCTTCAATAATGTGTTGACCTTGGCTGGCTGCCAGGTGCCCACCAAGCTGCTCTATCACTCCCCTCCCTCAGCAGGATGGGGGGAGAAAATAAGGACAGGGAGATGACTCACCACATACCGTCATGGGACAAAGAGACTCTTCTTGGGAAAAATAATTTAATTTATTGCCAATTAATAACAGACTAGGATACTGAGAAATAAAAAACAAAGCCAAAATCACCTTCCCACCACCTCTCTTCTTTCTAGGCTCAACTTCACTCCCGACTCCAAGATGTTTGTGGGTGCTGTTCTATATGAAGTGCTTAGTTCTTCCTGGAAACAGGGAATGAGCATTAGTTGCTCTTCCTTTCCTTTGCCTTCCCCACACCTTCAATAAAAAATTGAGTCTCTTCAAGAAGTGAAGTGATTTCTTTAACACTTTCATCCAGTGGATCTCTTTTCTGCTGGAAGGAATGGAAATCATAACAAGGAAAAAAAGTCAAATCAACACACCTATTCACTATCCATTTGTGTATGCTTAGTCTGAAAAGGTGACTGTAAAAGAATGTTTCTGAAGTGAGAGGGGCAGCTGAGCTCCTGCAGTGAAAGTGATGACTTCCAACCTGAGTACCTGCAGAAGATGTAGGCAGTGGGATGGGTTTTGGCTCTCTGTTTTAGAAGAAATGCCTGGTATAATTTTCGTACTCCTAGAGGAAGAAACGGAAATGGAAATTCTAAATATTTTGCTTCTGAAGCAAAGAACAAGGACAAAATACTCTCAAGTATGAAATATCTCTTTCTTTCTATTGTTTCCAGTGAGCTAGTAAAACTTACACACCTACCAAAAATGGAGATAACATTTTTAAACTACATATTCATGGACAAGTAAAGATTTACTTCTTCATCAGCTCAGCCACCGTTCCAATTAGCACCTCTTTCACATCTTTATTCCTCAGGCTGTAAATCAGGGGGTTTAACATAGGAGTTATGGCTGTGTATATGAGAGGCAGAAATTTCTTAACGTCTTGTGAATAACTGGCTTTAGGCTGTAAGTAAATTAAAGTCCCACTTCCACAGTACATTGTTACAACAATGAGATGTGAGGAACAGGTGGAGAAGGTCTTGTGTCTGCCCTCAGTAGAGGAAATCTTCAGGATGCTGGAGATGATGCAGGCATAGGATACCAGGATGAGACAAAATGGTGCAAAGATGACCAGCACTGTGGCTGTAATGATCTGCTTTTCATAGAAAGATGTGTCAGTGCAGGAGAGCATAATGAGGGGGGGAATATCACAGAAGAAGTAGTTAATCTTCTTGGGCCCACAAAATGTCAGTGTGAACACCCAAGATGTGTGCACCACAGACACAACATTACCACTGCAGAACGACAGCAGGACCAAGGAATGACAAACTCTGCTGTTCATGATGACTGAATATCTAAGGGGTTTGCATATGGCCATGTAACGGTCATAAGCCATGGCTGCCAAAAGGTACCATTCTGTGGCTCCTGAGAAAATCACACAGTAGAGCTGTGTGGCACAGCCAGTGTAGGAAATGCTCCTGTCCTCTGACAGGAAGTTTACCAGCATCTTGGGGACAACGGTTGATGCTGTGGAAATATCCAGGAAGGACAAGACCCGGAGGAAGAAGTACATGGGCGTGCGGAGGGTAGGGTGCACTGTGACCATGAAGATGAGAAGATTCCCAATGATGGTGAAGGTGTACATTAAGCAGAATGTGAAGAACAGCAAGTGCTGCAGTTCTGGGTGGTTGGACAATCCAGAGAGGACAAATGCCGTCAGCAGGGTGTGGTTTCCTGGTTCTGGTCCCTCTGTTGGCTTCATCTGGGAGGAATCAAATGGACAGACTGTCAGCGGGGTAGTCGCTGTACCAGATCATGGTGCTTCAGCCAGTTACAGAAGTGAGGAGTCTCTTGGGAATCCCCGGAGAGCCACTGGATCAAAGGGTGCAACTCTAGAGCTGGCTTAGCTGAACAGAGTAAGACAGCAATGGCTGTGTGTGCTGAAAGCACATGATGTTAGTGCTCTCTAAGTTTCATAGTCTGGGATAGTGACCAAGGAGGCAGCAATGAAGAGTCGGTATTAAAGGCTTGGCTCCATCATGGGTGTAGGGTTAATTTCTGGAAACACATGCTCCCCCAAAATGTCAGGTCTGTTGTCCCAGCTGATTCCATAGGCACCTTCTGCACTGATGGAAAGCCCAGCTGACAACCAAAAAACCAACAGTCCAAGGAAAGCAAAAGCATTTTGCTGCCCTGGGGGTGCAGTGGGCACTGCTCCACTTAGGAGCACCTGCTTGCACTCTGCTGGGACCTAGTTTTTTCTACTGAGTGGGGTAGACCTGCAGGGCAGGCAGCCTTCCTCCAAGACATGTGACGTAGCTTAGAGGAGCCCAACCTTAGATGAAAGCCAGGGAAGCTCAGTCTGTGGGAGGCTTTGGCTCATATTCACAGCCTTCCCCAGCTGTCAGTGAGACAGAAAGACTTCTGAGCTCAGCTCCAGGGAAAGCACCCCAAAATGGAGCAAGTAGAAGCCGTGAGGGAAGACCTAAACCAACTCCTGTCGCTGGAGGAAAGCCCAGTTGACAACAAAAAACACCCATAGTTCAGAAAAAAGCAAAACCAAAAAAAGCAAAACCAAATACCCTTTGTCTAGAGACAGGCAAAGGAAGAAGGAATAATTAGGGGGAAAGATGCCCATAGAGAACACTAAGGACGTGCAAAGGCTGAAGCTCACTACTGTCTATCAGCTTCATTAGTCACACTGCCTCATTACCTGATGAGTGTTGCCGTGTGTGTGATGCTGATAGGATATTCCTGCAGCGCTGTGCCGGCCGTGGTAGCTTTGTCTTTTCTCACTGCCCAGAATGGGAAACTGATGCACAGAAAGAGAGAAGAAATCAGCCACCCACAGAGGAGAAAGTGGTCATTAATTCTTGTCATCTCTTATCAAAGGGGCAACCAACCACTGGGCTACACCAGTAAATCTCAAGGCACAGAATGCATTTTGGCAGCAGAAATGTATCCATATATGGGGACAGAGGGGGGAAGAAGCTTTCCACTGTACACACATGGACCTGGTCAACGCATCACAGCACACAGAGAAGGTCCCATCACGAAAGCAAGAGCAGTGCCTACAGCCCTGTCATGATTCAGTCCCTCCTCGTACTGGCTCCATCTAATTTCTCTTTCTGCTATAACGTAACTCACACAATATGCCTTTTTGTCCGTGGGTTTTTCTAACATGAACGTGAAAGCGAAAGCTGTGGAACTGGGAGCCACAGATGATTTTGACTTACAAGCACAATAAAGAGACTATTAACGTTCCCAGGCATTTAAAGGTCTCATGTATTTAAAAGGAATCTTTCTGGTTTTGACTGTTTCCATTCACATAGAAATAACAGAACACTGTGTTATCTGAAGCTCCAAATTCTGAGAGATCCCTCAATATAACCTGTGCATAACAGAATAGAGAATGACCTTAAAAATTCCCTGCAGTTTGTAATGGCACACACTCATGCGAGTTTTCTTAACCTGCTGGATCCATGTAGCTGAAGAAGAATCTAATTCTGCTCTTTGATCCCTTGTGAAAGTTTTGGACTGTTGCTTTGGTCATTAGCTGTGAATTAAAGTCAATAAAATGCACAGCAGTCATTGTTTTACTGATAGGTTAGCATTTTATTCCCTAATGCAGAAGACCTCTCAGAAACAACTCTCACTTTGTGTAATTCTTGTTCAGTGGCTATGAGGGCCTTGAAGTGTTGGTCTTAGTTCTTCCTTCGATTTGCTTTATGTATTCACAATAAGCATTCTGAAGTAAGTGTCCTACCTTCAGCAGCTCTGCCATCCAGTGCCTCCAAAATGGATCATGCAAATCTCACTAGAAGAATTTCCTCTGTTTTCTTACATTAGGGACAGCGTTGGCCGATCGATGACTCCTACAGTCAGCTTACGTTGCAGATTTTAAATTGCATTTCAAATGCAGATGCCCTCCTGCCACAGCTTGAATAATCTGTGACATTAGCACATGATATATTCCATGGAACGTCAGGCATGTTTTCTCCAAAGCACCATAAATAGAATTTACTTGTCCTTCACACAGATATCATAAATGACAGTTGCCAAAGACTAGCCTTACAGAGAAGAAGAAGAGGAATTTGCTAAAATTGTTTCAACTTAGTAGACTTGGATGCAACTGAAAAGTTAAAGATCTCAGTGCATCTTTTTCTTTTTCTTTCTTTTTTTTTTTTTTTTTTTCTTTTTTTTGCCAAGAAGAGAACAGCTGGGCTACATCAGAGACATGGCTTACTCCAGGTTTAAGTAGAGTCTCTTGAAATCCCTATTTCCCCTATGGGTGGGATTGATTTCAGCTGATTTTAGAAATGTCATAACTGGTTGTTCAACCCTCTATGGGCAATGGGAGGTAACAAGCCAATTATATACTTACAATAGCAGATGAAATGCTGTTTGGAATGGCACCTTTCCCTCCATTGTCTGTGAAGTGGGACCAGAGTGACTCCTTCAGACTTAGGCATATCATGTCTTACGTGTCTAACACTATGAATTGTGCGTCCTCAGCCAGCTGATGATCAATTGTTAACCAAGAATGTCTGAAAAATAGCTGAAAACATCAAGGGGTGTGTGATTCAAAGGACAGCATTAGCCTGATCGAGCCTACTGCCTTTGTCTAATTGGACTGGATGCCTTTACGGGCAGTGCTGTCTCTTGTAGCAGAGGTTTCATTCAGTTCTCCCTACTCACATTCAAATCTTCAGTCTTAACTGACTTTCACCCCTTCCCTTCCCTTCCCTTCCCTTCCCTTCCCTTCCCTTCCCTTCCCTTCCCTTCCCTTCCCTTCCCTTCCCTTCCCTTCCCTTCCCTTCCCTTCCCTTCCCTTCCCTTCCCTTCCCTTCCCTTCCCTTCCCTTCCCTTCCCTTCCCTTCCCTTCCCTTCCCTTCCCTTCCCTTTTCTCCTTTTCCCCCCTCCTTTTCCTCCCCTTCCTTCCTTCTTTGCTTCCTTCCTGTCATAAAATAAAAAAATCAAAAAATCAATGCCATCACTGGCCATATCATATCAATTACAGTGGGAAAAATCAAACAACCAAACAAAAATCAGATTTGACTGAAATTACTGGAATTAAACGTGTACCTAGTACCAACCTAAAAAAAGTTCTGAGTATCTATTCCGTAGTTATGTTTCACTTAAATTTAGTCAATCTCTCTTTTATGGATGAGAAGCAAATTCCATGAAATTAAAAGATTTGGTCATTGAGTACAAAAGCTTCATTTCTTCCCCATTTGAACTGCTTTCATTTCACTTTTTTTTGCCTTGTACCTTATTTTCAGTTAAAAGTTCTAGTTTTCCATTTTTGGCATTGATTATTTCACATGACCTTTCCTGTCCATCTCCATTAAGAAGATACCAGCTTCAACCAATCATTGATGGTCCCTTTAGAACAGACTGAGAACCGGAAATATTTAGGTATAAACAACTCAAATTTTGCTGTCTTAAGGCAAGTTTTGCTTTGAAATGTCCCCTGCTTGTAATGCATGTTCTTTCTCAGTAATCCAGTCACCAAGGAAGACCAGCCAAAATTTGTTATTCTCCAAGTCCTCTAAATGCTGTTTCTTCAGCATGAGTATATGCTTCAGGTGTGCTCTTACATCTCTTAGAAACACACAACCAACATTATCATCAATACTGGCACCCCGTACCTAGAAGACAGAAGAGATCAGAAGGCCACACACATCAGAAGGCTTAAACATTTTACTAAGTGTCCAGTGTCTGCTTCTCGATGCAGAATAGAAGACAATGACTGCTTTTATCACAGTTATTTTGCCATCTCAGTGTTTTTGTGTCCCACACGGCAGTTCAAAACACTGGCAGAAATAATCATGATGACCAAAAATGTCCAAATGATCAACAAATTACTGCAATCCACTAGCAAAATGAAGAGGGGTGAAAAAACATGGAAGCATCTAGAGAGCAAGGCAGCAGCAAGAATTTGGGTATGATTCTCCTTGAGACTGTTAAATAACCCCTACGATGGGCACCATCTTCACGTCAGCTTTCAGATGGGGATTTAGAAAGATGGATACACAGACTGTATTGACTAGAGCAGGACTCGGACATCTATGAGAAGGCATCTAGTGTTATTTGGATGCTCTAAGGACTATGAGATATGAGTGTAGGAGAAATTGATATGTCTATGTTATTGCTCAGTAGGGATGTCTCGGGCCAATGCTTTGAGCAGCCAGATTTGACTCTGAATCTATTTGCTGTATTATATACCTCAGCCTTCCTCCAACACACGACCACCGTGCATTCTGTTCTCACTGCCTCTGGATCATAGATAAATGGTGTGAGTCAGCACATGTCATGGGCCTAGAAGATGAGAAGAAGGAGGGAAGGGAAGGGAAGGGAAGGGAAGGGAAGGGAAGGGAAGGGAAGGGAAGGGAAGGGAAGGGAAGGGAAGGGAAGGGAAGGGAAGGGAAGGGAAGGGAAGGGAAGGGAAGGGAAGGGAAGGGAAGGGAAGGGAAGGGAAGGGAAGGGAAGGGAAGGGAAGGGAAGGGAAGGGAAGGGAAGGGAAGGGAAGGGAAGGGAAGGGAAGGGAAGGGAAGGGAAGGGAAGGGAAGGGAAGGGAAGGGGTGAAAGTCAGTTAAGACTGAAGATTTGAATGTGAGTAGGGAGAACTGAATGAAACCTCTGCTACAAGAGACAGCACTGCCCGTAAAGGCATCCAGTCCAATTAGACAAAGGCAGTAGGCTCGATCAGGCTAATGCTGTCCTTTGAATCACACACCCCTTGATGTTTTCAGCTATTTTTCAGACATTCTTGGTTAACAATTGATCATCAGCTGGCTGAGGACGCACAATTCATAGTGTTAGACACGTAAGACATGATATGCCTAAGTCTGAAGGAGTCACTCTGGTCCCACTTCACAGACAATGGAGGGAAAGGTGCCATTCCAAACAGCATTTCATCTGCTATTGTAAGTATATAATTGGCTTGTTACCTCCCATTGCCCATAGAGGGTTGAACAACCAGTTATGACATTTCTAAAATCAGCTGAAATCAATCCCACCCATAGGGGAAATAGGGATTTCAAGAGACTCTACTTAAACCTGGAGTAAGCCATGTCTCTGATGTAGCCCAGCTGTTCTCTTCTTGGCAAAAAAAAGAAAAAAAAAAAAAAAGAAAGAAAAAGAAAAAGATGCACTGAGATCTTTAACTTTTCAGTTGCATCCAAGTCTACTAAGTTGAAACAATTTTAGCAAATTCCTCTTCTTCTTCTCTGTAAGGCTAGTCTTACTGTCATTTATGATATCTGTGTGAAGGACAAGTAAATTCTATTTATGGTGCTTTGGAGAAAACATGCCTGACGTTCCATGGAATATATCATGTGCTAATGTCACAGATTATTCAAGCTGTGGCAGGAGGGCATCTGCATTTGAAATGCAATTTAAAATCTGCAACGTAAGCTGACTGTAGGAGTCATCGATCGGCCAACGCTGTCCCTAATGTAAGAAAACAGAGGAAATTCTTCTAGTGAGATTTGCATGATCCATTTTGGAGGCACTGGATGGCAGAGCTGCTGAAGGTAGGACACTTACTTCAGAATGCTTATTGTGAATACATAAAGCAAATCGAAGGAAGAACTAAGACCAACACTTCAAGGCCCTCATAGCCACTGAACAAGAATTACACAAAGTGAGAGTTGTTTCTGAGAGGTCTTCTGCATTAGGGAATAAAATGCTAACCTATCAGTAAAACAATGACTGCTGTGCATTTTATTGACTTTAATTCACAGCTAATGACCAAAGCAACAGTCCAAAACTTTCACAAGGGATCAAAGAGCAGAATTAGATTCTTCTTCAGCTACATGGATCCAGCAGGTTAAGAAAACTCGCATGAGTGTGTGCCATTACAAACTGCAGGGAATTTTTAAGGTCATTCTCTATTCTGTTATGCACAGGTTATATTGAGGGATCTCTCAGAATTTGGAGCTTCAGATAACACAGTGTTCTGTCATTTCTATGTGAATGGAAACAGTCAAAACCAGAAAGATTCCTTTTAAATACATGAGACCTTTAAATGCCTGGGAACGTTAATAGTCTCTTTATTGTGCTTGTAAGTCAAAATCATCTGTGGCTCCCAGTTCCACAGCTTTCGCTTTCACGTTCATGTTAGAAAAACCCACGGACAAAAAGGCATATTGTGTGAGTTACGTTATAGCAGAAAGAGAAATTAGATGGAGCCAGTACGAGGAGGGACTGAATCATGACAGGGCTGTAGGCACTGCTCTTGCTTTCGTGATGGGACCTTCTCTGTGTGCTGTGATGTGTTGACCAGGTCCATGTGTGTACAGTGGAAAGCTTCTTCCCCCCTCTGTCCCCATATATGGATACATTTCTGCTGCCAAAATGCATTCTGTGCCTTGAGATTTACTGGTGTAGCCCAGTGGTTGGTTGCCCCTTTGATAAGAGATGACAAGAATTAATGACCACTTTCTCCTCTGTGGGCGGCTGATTTCTTCTCTCTTTCTGTGCATCAGTTTCCCATTCTGGGCAGTGAGAAAAGACAAAGCTACCACGGCCGGCACAGCGCTGCAGGAATATCCTATCAGCATCACACACACGGCAACACTCATCAGGTAATGAGGCAGTGTGACTAATGAAGCTGATAGACAGTAGTGAGCTTCAGCCTTTGCACGTCCTTAGTGTTCTCTATGGGCATCTTTCCCCCTAATTATTCCTTCTTCCTTTGCCTGTCTCTAGACAAAGGGTATTTGGTTTTGCTTTTTTTGGTTTTGCTTTTTTCTGAACTATGGGTGTTTTTTGTTGTCAACTGGGCTTTCCTCCAGCGACAGGAGTTGGTTTAGGTCTTCCCTCACGGCTTCTACTTGCTCCATTTGGGGGTGCTTTCCCTGGAGCTGAGCTCAGAAGTCTTTCTGTCTCACTGACAGCTGGGGAAGGCTGTGAATATGAGCCAAAGCCTCCCACAGACTGAGCTTCCCTGGCTTTCATCTAAGGTTGGGCTCCTCTAAGCTACGTCACATGTCTTGGAGGAAGGCTGCCTGCCCTGCAGGTCTACCCCACTCAGTAGAAAAAACTAGGTCCCAGCAGAGTGCAAGCAGGTGCTCCTAAGTGGAGCAGTGCCCACTGCACCCCCAGGGCAGCAAAATGCTTTTGCTTTCCTTGGACTGTTGGTTTTTTGGTTGTCAGCTGGGCTTTCCATCAGTGCAGAAGGTGCCTATGGAATCAGCTGGGACAACAGACCTGACATTTTGGGGGAGCATGTGTTTCCAGAAATTAACCCTACACCCATGATGGAGCCAAGCCTTTAATACCGACTCTTCATTGCTGCCTCCTTGGTCACTATCCCAGACTATGAAACTTAGAGAGCACTAACATCATGTGCTTTCAGCACACACAGCCATTGCTGTCTTACTCTGTTCAGCTAAGCCAGCTCTAGAGTTGCACCCTTTGATCCAGTGGCTCTCCGGGGATTCCCAAGAGACTCCTCACTTCTGTAACTGGCTGAAGCACCATGATCTGGTACAGCGACTACCCCGCTGACAGTCTGTCCATTTGATTCCTCCCAGATGAAGCCAACAGAGGGACCAGAACCAGGAAACCACACCCTGCTGACGGCATTTGTCCTCTCTGGATTGTCCAACCACCCAGAACTGCAGCACTTGCTGTTCTTCACATTCTGCTTAATGTACACCTTCACCATCATTGGGAATCTTCTCATCTTCATGGTCACAGTGCACCCTACCCTCCGCACGCCCATGTACTTCTTCCTCCGGGTCTTGTCCTTCCTGGATATTTCCACAGCATCAACCGTTGTCCCCAAGATGCTGGTAAACTTCCTGTCAGAGGACAGGAGCATTTCCTACACTGGCTGTGCCACACAGCTCTACTGTGTGATTTTCTCAGGAGCCACAGAATGGTACCTTTTGGCAGCCATGGCTTATGACCGTTACGTGGCCATATGCAAACCCCTTAGATATTCAGTCATCATGAACAGCAGAGTTTGTCATTCCTTGGTCCTGCTGTCGTTCTGCAGTGGTAATGTTGTGTCTGTGGTGCACACATCTTGGGTGTTCACACTGACATTTTGTGGGCCCAAGAAGATTAACTACTTCTTCTGTGATATTCCCCCCCTCATTATGCTCTCCTGCACTGACACATCTTTCTATGAAAAGCAGATCATTACAGCCACAGTGCTGGTCATCTTTGCACCATTTTGTCTCATCCTGGTATCCTATGCCTGCATCATCTCCAGCATCCTGAAGATTTCCTCTACTGAGGGCAGACACAAGACCTTCTCCACCTGTTCCTCACATCTCATTGTTGTAACAATGTACTGTGGAAGTGGGACTTTAATTTACTTACAGCCTAAAGCCAGTTATTCACAAGACGTTAAGAAATTTCTGCCTCTCATATACACAGCCATAACTCCTATGTTAAACCCCCTGATTTACAGCCTGAGGAATAAAGATGTGAAAGAGGTGCTAATTGGAACGGTGGCTGAGCTGATGAAGAAGTAAATCTTTACTTGTCCATGAATATGTAGTTTAAAAATGTTATCTCCATTTTTGGTAGGTGTGTAAGTTTTACTAGCTCACTGGAAACAATAGAAAGAAAGAGATATTTCATACTTGAGAGTATTTTGTCCTTGTTCTTTGCTTCAGAAGCAAAATATTTAGAATTTCCATTTCCGTTTCTTCCTCTAGGAGTACGAAAATTATACCAGGCATTTCTTCTAAAACAGAGAGCCAAAACCCATCCCACTGCCTACATCTTCTGCAGGTACTCAGGTTGGAAGTCATCACTTTCACTGCAGGAGCTCAGCTGCCCCTCTCACTTCAGAAACATTCTTTTACAGTCACCTTTTCAGACTAAGCATACACAAATGGATAGTGAATAGGTGTGTTGATTTGACTTTTTTTCCTTGTTATGATTTCCATTCCTTCCAGCAGAAAAGAGATCCACTGGATGAAAGTGTTAAAGAAATCACTTCACTTCTTGAAGAGACTCAATTTTTTATTGAAGGTGTGGGGAAGGCAAAGGAAAGGAAGAGCAACTAATGCTCATTCCCTGTTTCCAGGAAGAACTAAGCACTTCATATAGAACAGCACCCACAAACATCTTGGAGTCGGGAGTGAAGTTGAGCCTAGAAAGAAGAGAGGTGGTGGGAAGGTGATTTTGGCTTTGTTTTTTATTTCTCAGTATCCTAGTCTGTTATTAATTGGCAATAAATTAAATTATTTTTCCCAAGAAGAGTCTCTTTGTCCCATGACGGTATGTGGTGAGTCATCTCCCTGTCCTTATTTTCTCCCCCCATCCTGCTGAGGGAGGGGAGTGATAGAGCAGCTTGGTGGGCACCTGGCAGCCAGCCAAGGTCAACACATTATTGAAGGTCACCAATGAGATCATTCACCATAATTCTGATTATCACATGCCACTTCAGTTTTTCCAGCTTCACCTATAATTAATATTTCCACTGTTCCTCTGCTGGTAAAGCGAATCCTTCTGTAACCAGAAGACTAAAGAGCATTGTTTCACTACGGCACAAAGCCAAGCTCTGCTGTTAAGCTCAGACTCCACCTGTCTGAAGTTAAACTCTGTAGTGCAGATGCCTACAGCCCTGATGGTCTCCTGAGACCCTCTCTGCTCAGCAACGAGAACCTGGCACATGTAGGGCCTGATTGCTCAGGCCAAAAGTTGTTGTCTGCTTCAGGGTGAGACACTTTTACCCTGGACTGCTGCATAGATCTCTGTCACCTGTGAAAGGACACCAGCTAATAGGACTTGTGTTGCCTCCCATGCAGATGGCTTCTCATGGAGCTCTTAACGCAACAGCTGGTTGTGTGAGGTTCCATGGACTCAGGGACATCTTGACAAGTGAGTCATTGCTGACCACAAGGTGAGACAAACAGTCCTCTGGACTTCACCGAGGTATCAGTTAGATCTCCTCTGCCGACAGTGGAAACCCAGAAACCCAGCTTGCTTGCAGATACCTACACAGCAGGCACCTCAACCGATGGGATGGGAATCTCTCCCTGATATAAGGGAGGTGCGTTTCACCCACTAATCCCACCCATTGACACCAGCATCCATAAGGTTAAATACATTTATAGTGATACAGAGAAATGATTACTTGTTTTGAGGCTTATTTACTTATTTATTTATAACAAACTGCTTAGCAACTTATTTACTTACTTATAGCAATTTATAGTATTAGTTATAGTATTTTTGAATATTGCTAATAATCCTGTTTGCCCAGACGGTTCTGTGGCATTTTACCAGGGACTACTGTGCTCATCAAAACAAAGCAGTTTACTGTGAAAATCTACCAAGAACTGCAGTGTTCAGCAAAATATTAAGTTTTTGTCCTTGGGAAACAGATGTGCTCTAACTAGTCTAGTCTTGGTTATGAATAAAGATAGCCATATATGGATGCTGGAAGTTCCACTGGTACTTTTAGATAAGATAGAAACAGTAAACTGGCTGAAAACACTCTTATTATTCAAGAAATTGGCCAAGAGAATCTGCGCATGCTCCGGGGAAAAGTACAAGGTGAGGAGGACTGTGAGCCTTCCTCCCAAAGGCCCCCGAAGACGCCCCCCAGGAGGCAATGGGCAGGCGCAGAGAGAACATAAACTGCTGACACCAGCCTCTAGAACCAACCCAGCCTCACTCATGCATATGGATGTTTGTGCTATGTGATCCAATGGATATGTATATCCACACTCGATAAGTTTTTGGTAAAATGTGCGGTGGGTGTGCAAGCTTTGTGGAGAAATCCCCTTGCACCCCAGCGCCGGAGCAAAACATACTTGCTTTATAACTCTATTGGAGATGTAGAGTCTTTTTTCCGTGAATCAATAGCTTCTCTTCTTTCCCCCTGCCATTTAAACCCAAAGGCTTTCATGAATATTAGTGGCCACCTATTATTTTCTCTCTAAATATAGTTACAAAGGAAATGCATTCTGTTCCCTCCAGTCCTTTTGCTCAGCTGCATGTATGCTATAAATTGGTCTCACACTCTCATGGGAATATGGGATACCTCTGTGAGAATGATAAACTGTGTACTTTTCCATTGGACTAGATTGTGATTGTCCCAACAAGGCCAGCTAGGGAAATTACAAAACACCTTACAGCTCTCTGGGGTTTGGAATGACCATATACCGAATCAAATACTGGTATTGAGAGGAATATCAGTGCAGCTGTTGAAAAAATCCATTCTGTTCATTAGGATTAAATAATATCCATTAAGAGTAAATAAAATCTGAGTATTCAGATGGACCACTTTTGTGCTTGAAGATTTCCCTTGAAGATTTGTGAGTTCCCTTGAGCTCTTTTGCCCTTTACAGCTGCTGCATATGGGATCCCACCTACTATTTCCTTGGTAGCAAGAATCCGCAATGGCAGGATGGGAAGCTGACAGCTCTTATCAGCAGGAGTGCAAACAGGAAATCTGGGGAAGTGATTAGTCCACCTTACACAGTACTCATCTGACCGCATCTAGAATACTGTATCCAGTTTTCCACAAGAGAAGGAAAATGTTGATACACTGGACTGAGGCCAGTGGCGTGCCAAGAAAGCGGTTGGGGCTGGAGGACATAGCCTACGGTATGAATCTTTCCCACGCGTTTCAGATGGCCCACTGCCCACCTGTGGAATTGTTGCTCCTTCACGTGACAGGAAACCTCCTCCACTTTGTCCATGCCTGTCCTTCCCATATAGCCTTCGCGTGGCACAATATCAGTCAAATAAGAGCTCAGTTACTCCAGTGACATCACAGTTGTGCGTTGGCTTGCAGGGCTCTAACCACTTCTCCATGTGCATAGCCACTTGCAGAGAGCCCAGTTTTATGCTGTTTCATTTTTCCTGAGGGCTCTCCCACGCTCATTACCCTGCCCCATGGATTTACCAGACACTCCTCCGTTCCTGTCCTCAGCTGTAGGCTGTCACCCCCAACCTCCAGTGCACCTTGTTTAAAGCTTTGCCTCATCAGCCTTGACAGATTTCTCATTACACTTCCTTATGCTCCTGGACAAGTGAGTGGGTCACACATGATGTGTGGGTTTTCTTATTTGTATGTTTCAGGCTGAGAAATGGAGATATATCTGTGTAGTACGAAACTGGTGAAAAACCTGGGCTCGCTTAACAGACAGAAATCAGATAATAAGAACTGGCCACCAGCATGCCCCAGAGGCAAAGCAAGCTAACAGCAAATCGGGCTGTCTTAGCAGGAGCATGGCCAGTAGCCTGAGGGAAGGGATTATCTCCCTTTGCTCAGTACTTGTTAGATGACCTCTAGAATTCTGTGTCCAGTTTTGAGACCCAAACACAAGGAAGACATTGACAAATGAACCCAGGGGAAGGTAAATATGAACCCAGAGGAAGGTCAATGAACCCAGGGGAAGGTCAATGAACCCAGCCCAGAGCTGGGTCAACACAGCCAGAAAACCTAGATGTGTGATTTGCCACCATTTCCTTGTACTCCGAGCTTCTGTAGTGCACGACTGTGAGGTCAGTTTCAAGCTGTTCTTCGGAACAAAATAGCCAATTCCATGTGAAATTGAACTCAGCAAGAATGGTAACAGTTCAGACTACAATTTCTCCCAAAGGCTGCATGGAGGAAATCAGGCTTGAGTCCCGTTCTCTACATAACTTTCTGACACTTCCATCTCTGTGCCAGCACGCATTACAACCCCCAAAATACCCGCACCACCCATGTGAGACTCTGCTTGCACATGATACGCAGCCTCATCATCATGCAGAACAAATCCTACCTTTGCTGCCTGCACCACAGTCTTCTTATTTCAAGCACTTTGAAATGAAAACAAAGTCATTGTGTCTAAAAGTTATGGATGAGAGGGTCACTGTATGGCTCCTACAGGAGACCCTGGCAAAATATTACCGAGGGTGGCCATGGTGATCTCTGTGGGTTGCTAGGCCAGAGTATGGAGCAAAGTTGCTTTGCACCCCCTTGCCCTGAGCGTCAGGGATCACTTACTGTAACAGATTCTTTTAGAACTGTGGATATAGCGCACATCTTCATTTCTAGTCAGAGAACAAGGCAACTTTCCTTTATAAATCCCTTAGCTAGTGAGCCAAAATTGAGGTTTTAACTTTCCCGTCTTTGTGGGAGACCTCAGGAAGAGTTTTCAGGCCGACAGAGGCAGGTGTATGGACAGGCCTTAGTTCAGAGCTTGCAGTCCCTGTTGCGGGCCAGCCTGCATGCACTGTGCATAGCTCACTGCCAAGGTCTTCTCTGAGCCACTAATGATGTTGAGATAAAATGGTGTTTTGTCTTGAAAGAAATGTCCAGTTTAAAGAAGCTGGAATCAAGACACAGTCATGTTGCAAGATACCAGAGGGTTTACTTTTGTCTTTTTTTTCACACACTGAGGGTGTGTGCTGCAGGATTGGAGGGACACTGTGAATGAACATTTTAAAATGCAGGGATGGTGGGGCACGGATGGAAACATACTCAGTGCAGTGTCCATACTGATGAATGGAATAAAGTGGTTCAGTTCAGTGGGGAGCCCAGGGTTGAATTCATCCGTTCATCCATTCAAGCACTGAACACTGTTTATATCCAGAAGCAGACCACCAAGCTCTCAGCATTTAGCAGAAATCTCAGCAATGCTTTCTAAGAATTCTGAGAGTTTTTCAAGGCACATTTTTAATAATCAACATTGGAAAAGAAAATTCCTGAAAAACAACACTGATGAAACCCAGCTTACTGAAATGTTGCAGGGTAAGGAAAAGAAATTTCACTGTTCCAGAAGCAAATCAGGATTTGACTGTATCTATTACTCCACAGTCACGCACGTGGACGTCAGGCTACCTTGTAGCTGCTCCTCTGACAAGATTGCACACAATGTCCCTAGTGCACTTAGGTGACTCCAGCTCTCAACCTAAATAGTCCGTCCTCTGGTGAACAAGGAGGTCTTGGTGTCCCGCAAGATGTGGGCTTCCAGAGGTCACCCGTAGCAGCACCCCTCCCAGGTCTGGAGCATTCACTTTTCTGCAGGTGTATGACTCCAAGCAAGTTCAGCAACGTCTAGAATAAAGACCCAAGATGACCATCTCTTCTACCAAGGTTTTCTCACTGGTCCAAAACTCACTTCCTACCTGTATCCTCCCGGACCCGATGAGGCCCACTGGAAAAGGAGAAGTCAGGGGAGAGTGTCAGGAAGGCAGGCTGAAGTGCCTGTGTTGGTGCACTTTGGCTGCAGGAATGGGATGGCTCCCTGCCCAGCAGCCACTTGAGCTTCTGGTGCGGGGGAACACGGGAGCCTTCCCCCACTTTCCTCCCCCGCCTCCAACCCCCCCGCGGGGCAGGCGGTACCGGGCAGCACCCTCTTCCCACCACAGGCAACACTGCTGCAGTTCACTCTCCGAGCAGCCCCTGCCACACACAAGAGGCCTTTCCCAGGCGGTATCCCCAGCTCGGAGCCCCCAGGACAGGACCAACCCACAGCATCTTCTCGATTAGTGCTGCTCCTCCCAGCCTGGCTCCCCAGTCCTGGTCCAAAAAGCACCCTCTGTGTGGGTTCTCCATCACTCCTGCTTCCCATGGCTCCACTGACCTCCCGGAGCTGCCCAGACATCTGGAGCAACCCCACACCCAGTGCCTCCCACCCCCCAGCAGGCAGGGCTGACAGCATCTCCAGTGCCCCCAGCTCATCCCAGCAGGCAGGGCTGACAGCATCTCCAGTGCCCCCAGCTCATCCCAGCAGGCAGGGCTGGCAGCACCCCTGGTTCCCAACCGTATATCCCAGAGTGCACATTTGGCAGCATTCCTTTTCCTGGAACCTGCCCAGGCACTGCGGCACTGACCGCATCTCCCATCTGTCCCTGCGGCTTCTTGCAAAGACCAGTCCTCCTCCTCCTCCTCCTTCTCCTCCTCCTCCTCCTCCTCCTCCTCCTCCTCCTCCGAGCACGGCTGTGAACACCCCTTCATGCTGCAGCTGACGGGTGTCAGTCCCGGGGCCCTCCCTGTGTCTGTCTGCTCGCTGCTCCTGTTTCAGTCTGCTGTTGCATGGTGAGTGCGTTTGTCTGTGCATCCATCCTTCCTTCCTTCCCTCCTCGAGGAAGGATTGCCGACCTGCTCTGCGTGCGTGTGTGCAGTTGTCTGTCTGTGCTTGCCATACCCTGGCAAAGGCTTGGAGGCTTCTGTGTGTCTGTCTGTTTGCTGCCCCATCCTGCCAGGCCACCTAATTCGACTGGTACCTGCACGTTCGGGATCTTTGAGGTGGAGGATAGCAGGCTAAGGTCCAAATTCACAATGAGGCACACGTACAGTTCATGCTATTGGTAAACTCAGTCTCTTACCTGACAGACAATAAAATACAGGAACATGGATGTGCAAGCATCTAAACCAGGGTTTCTACTATGAAATACATCTTTAGTCTCTTATCAATTTAGAAACTTCCAGTCTCATCACATAGGTGCTATTTGCCCAGGAATTCCTCTGACGAAGGGGTCCTCCAGAACCCGGAGGATTATTGAAGCACAGGTTAAAGAAACTGGCAGCAAGGATGGCTGACCAAAGATAGAAGGTCTGAGAGCAGCAGAGAGAGCGCGTGTGCTTTCTCGTACGAGTAAAGCGAGGAGAATGATACCTGTCCTTAACGTCTGGTGGTGAGTGAAGTCCAAATCCCTGGTGTCGGGTTTGGATCTGCTGACTTTCCTTCCTTTCTTTTCTTCTTCGACTTTTCTCGCTCTCTGCTTTTGCTCTGCACAGATCCCAGACTTACACGAAAAATTTACGTTGATTCTTGTGGAGTCGTTTGAGATTTACATGTGCTAAGAAAAAGGGAGCATTAACTCGGGCCTGTCTGGGGCAGCGCTGGCATGGAAGAGCTGTCAGTGCTGGGCTGAGTCAGGGGAACCGCGGATGGTTCTTTGCCTGGGGACAAAAGGGAGGTTCCTGAGAGCCATTCCCTTGGAAATCCCACCCCGCGCAGGATCATCAAGAGCTGACAGCTCCTCCCAGCTCCCTGGGTGCTGTGTTATCATACGTGGGAGGGACCGGCATAACCGCGCATCGCACAGTCCCGGCCGCAAGGTTAGAAAACCTTTTGGAGACTGTTCCTCCGCCCCCCACCCCGATTTTGGTAACAGTTACCGCTTCAATCCTGGGGCGGATTTCCACCAGTTAGGGTTACATCTGCCCCGGTATCCGGCAGACCCGTAACCCGCTGTCACCACGCCGGCTCCATCCACAGCGTTATAAGCGGAGCGAGAGGGCGACGGTGGCTTCCCCCGCGCCGTCCCCTTCCCCCCGCCTCCCCGCTGAGCCGCGCTGGAGGGGGCCCGCCCCTTCCCTGGGCTCGTTTCCAGGGGGGGACACCCCGTTACGGCAGGCGGCTCTTCCCGTGCCCGAGGCAGGGGCGGCCGGGCCGATGCCCCCGGGCTCCGCGCTGCCCCTCCCGCCCCGTCCCTCGCCGCCTCCACGGCCGGCGGCCGCAGGGAGATGCTGTCGCTGCGCTCCTGCCCCGTCCCCGCCGGGGTCCCCGAGGTCTCCCGGCCCCGCCCTCCCCTCCCAAGCGGCTCGTGTCTCAGCGGTGCCCGGGACGGGCCGCCCCTGCCCCCGCCCCGTCCCCCCCGGGACCCCCTTGCGCTGCTGCGCCTGCAGCTCACCCGGGGCTGCAGCTTCAGCTCCAAACGTGCCCGTGTCCGCTCCGAGCCCGTTAGCAACAACCAAGCACAGCACATGTTCTCCTTGCCCTACCCCGCGCTTCTTGAGGCACTTTAGTACTTCAGCTGGGCTGGGACATTCAGATAATTCCTCCTCACTTTCCCGATTCACCAGGAAAACCACCTGGGCCAAGTTTGTTGTGACTGCCCTCCGCGGCTGTGTGCGGGGACCAGCCAGGCTCTCAGGCTGCATCTTCCTCATTATCCTTTCTCCAGAAAAGTATTTCTTACTGGGACCCACGGACTGTGCCAAAGGCTTTGCCCCAGGCGGTAGGTGCTGCTTCGCCATGATCCCAGTAGGAAAGACATTCAGATTCTGCAAAGCATACTTTGAAATGTCATTTCTTAGAGCTGACACTAGAAAGGAAGAGAGAACAGCATAGATAATTTTACGCCCCCTCAGATGCTGGGAAACTCGGGTTGTGCAGCATCGAACAGGCCTCTAATCAGCACAGAGCACATTACAATGCGCATGTTCCAGAGCCGGCTCTGTTCCAATGAGCTGCCCGGGGTTATCCTGCGGCCGTGGGATTATGTGCAGCGCAGCACAGGCCTGAAGGTCAAGCTGTTATGTGCAGCGCGGTGCAGTCCTGTCCCGTGCCTCCTTGGGTTAACTGCTACGTGGACCACTAACTCTTCAGCGTACAATGGTCCCCCCATCAGGATCGCTACAGCAGAGAATGCACATCCCTCCTTCCTTTCCTCGTTCGGTCTCAGCTCACATGCCCCTCACCCCTCATTCATTCCTCTGCCCCATTCTCACCCCCTCTTTCTGTGCGCACTGGCAAAACCCCTGCAGAAGTTTAGAAGTTAATCTGAATGTATCTGTTTTAAATACCTACAATACCATAATAATCTTGAACTGAATCCTACTGTTGTGCTAAGAGGAAGAGGCCCTTCCTCATATTTAAATTGAGGGCTGAGATTTAATTGTTGAAACACAGGTGGCTAGTATCATTTCAAATGTCCTGTCATTTCTAAGATAGATACGTGACGCCAATGCGTACAGCACAGCTACAGGAGACAGCTAGATTGGGTTTCTTCACCTTTGTAAGGACCACTCACCTGTGCTAGGGCTCCTCACTGCAAATGACCCTCCTGTCCAATGTTTTGACAACTGAGGTAAGGCTCTACTCAGTGTTGGAAGAGTTCAGACCACTGACCTGTACACAGACCTGATGGTTTTAGGTGCCTATTGACAGATGAGTCACAAACCAGGCACATTCCACGCAGCCGCATTTGCTCATCAATTCCTCCAACACCCTCCCGCCCCCCACTTCCCTGGATGTGCATCCATGCATCCCAACTGTAAATTCATTCATCCATTCCCCTCCCCAAATCCCCATATGGTCGTTTTTTTTCTGCCATTCACTCACTCTTACTGCCACAAAATACAGCCCTCTCCGACTCTCCAGCTACACCACTCTCCTCACACAAATCCATGCGTTTCTCCACCCATTCTCCCAGACCATGCTTTCCCTGCTCTGTCCAACCTTCTGCCCATTTCTTCCTCTGTCAGCACTGGTACCGGTGTCCTCCAGGTGCAGCTATCACTGCTCAGGCCCAAACTCATGCTGTGCCTTGTGTCTCAGTCTGTGACCCACCATTGCTCCCGCCTTCCCTGTGCTCTAATCTGAATTAAGCACCACCACCCCGTTGAACCAGTCAGCATTTTTGACACCTGCAATTCCCATTCCCGGCTGTCTCCTACTAATCTGCTCTGAGGCTGGTGAGAGAGGGGCAAAAAGGATCCTGACGTGGGATGTGAAGAAGCAAAGAGTCATCCTGGCCCATGTTGGGGGGAGTGTGTGTCCATATCTTGGAGGAAGGGAAGATGGAGGTGCCCAGTTTTTTTTTCACGAGGTCCTCATAGCTCACTTTATGCTCTTTTGCACACAGAAGCTGTCTTCAACCACAGAGTCAAGATGAGGAGAAGTGGCATCCTGAGAAAACAGTGTATCGCTAGGGGTGAGTTGGGGCCAGAAGGGTGGCATCTGTGAGCAGTGGGGAAGATTTTAGCTGGGGGAATAGTGTGGGAAGAAACTGATCTCTTGGGTGATCAGCCAGGGAGGCACATCTCACCATGTTCTGGGATCTCAGGGACATGGCCTGTAGTCAGCCTTCACTTTTTCTGGCTGGAGTAGCAGAAGGTATTTTTGTGTGATCCATCTCGGGAATAGGGCTGACGGCTTTCCAGGGAAACCATCACAAAGCGGGAGGATAATGCAGAAGAGATGTCTGCTACTGTGGGATGGGGGGCAACACTCCTCAGTGCCATGATATTGTATCATCACTTAGTGTGTTGTGTTACCTAGGCACATCACTTGATTGGTGAGCTGCATCGTCCCCTCCAGGTACCATCTTCTGTACACCATCCCCATCCAAGACATTACAGCAACCCCTACGAAGGTCTTACACCTTCCTTTGCTAAGTGTAACTCTATTCCTACTACAGTGTTACACCATTCTTTACTAAGACACTACTCCAACCCATTTTACCATCAAGTTTGATGCCCCACTGATGCCAAACCTTGCCCTAAAATGAGATGCTCTTCATCTCAAACCAAGGGCAAAGGTATGGAGAAGGTTGCCTTTCCATGGGCAGCTGTCATAGCAGGCAGAGAGGTCACCAAAGCCATCTTCCAACCAAATTCACATTTACACATTGTTGGCCTTAGATAAACCAAACCCTACAAGTATGACAGGTGAGAAAGGGAGGTCAGCAAGAAACATCTCTGCTGCTGACAATGAAAAGGAGATGAGGTGACTTCCTGTGACTCTACCTTTGATGCCATGCGAAATGCCCTTTGTACGGTCCCCCTTCCCTTCCAGTAGTCCAAAATGAGCAGTATATCTGCTTGAGTTGAAAATCAAGCTCAACTCTTTGGAGCATTAGTCTCAAAGCAGATGGCGGGACCAGCTCCTATCTCTGAGATACGGTCTGAGGGTTTGAGGAGCTGCAGGGCACCTCCTGCCATTTCCATGAAGCTCTATTGTGGGACCGTCTTATGCTATATGCTGTGGGACAGACAGACCCCTCTTAATGCCATGGTAGGCCTGAACTAACATGTAGCATGGCACAGTTGTGTGATCTGAGGGCACAGCTGCCACGTGCATTGAGCAGAAAGGGACTTAGAGCGCTGAGGAACTGTGGTCTAAGGGAAACATGTTGGCAGCCTCCGGGACCTTTCATTGCTATTTGTCAGCTTCTGCAACTGGCATTTCTGTGACAGGTTGGGGCACGCAACTGTTTCCCACTACAAGTAGATGCCCCAAATTTAAAGTTTCCTATGGGCAACCAGGGAGTCTGACAGCTGCTGTGTCTTCCTCAGGCTTCTTCAAGAGGAGAATATGGTTCTTTTCTTCCTATTCTGATGTGGAGCTGGAAACTGTGACAGTAAATGTAACCATCCAGGACTTTGTGGCTGATGTGGTGTCTGAGCTGTTTTTCCGCAATGTTCAGCAAGTCTCTAAGGAGACCATGTTCATCTTTCCTGTGAACTCTGACACTGTTGTACACACCTTCTATGCTACCATGGGGGACACTCGTATTGAAGCAATGCTCTGGGAGAAGGAGGAGGTACTGGGATTGCCGTGGGAAGGGGTGGTCCACGGGTTGGGATGAGGGGTGGAGGTGAGAGAATGAAATCCGCTGGAGACCTCAGTGACACACTTCTCTCCCTTTGTGACAGGCCCAGCAGCTGTGCAAAGCCACTTTAGGCATGGAGAATTTAAGATACTTGCAGGATCAGTGCGATCTTTGGGGCCCTGTGTTTGCTTGTTTCTTGGGGACCCTGCCTCCTAATGCGGAGGTGGCCATCAGCTTGTGCTATGTCCAGGAGCTGCCACTGCAGCCTGATGGAGCTGCCAAGTTTTTCTGGCCAAATGAGCTGTTTCCCCGGAGCAACTGCCTCAGTGAGTGATCCCCCAGGTGTATCCCCCAGGGAGGAACACACTGCTCCCCAGTATCCCTCCAGGGGGGACCCCTGTATCTGCACAAGTGCTTCAGTGAGAGAATCTGAATATTCCCCCTTGCACCTCACAGTCAGGAACCCCACAAGTGTCCTTATATATCCTACAGCAAGCGATGCCCCCACATCCCTACACAAACCACAGTGTGAGTCTACGGATTCACCACCCCCCACCCCCCCACCCCCCCCCCCCCCAAGCACCACAGAGAGGACATCTCAGATGTCACATTTCCCCTCTACCAACAAGACACAGTGCCCCACCACAGCTGTCTGCTGCTCTAGGGTCTCTTCTTTCACTTTCTCACATCTCTTTATCCCTTCAGGCTGGATCTCTGGGGAAAAGATGTCCGAAAATCTGCACTTCAGCATCTGTCTGAAGTCAGCCCATGGTGTGTCCCATATAGCCATTAACACCAGCTACACCCCTCTGCAATACACGGCTCCAGATCAGACATCTGCTGAGGTATGGCCCTGCCAGATGCGAGAGTCCCAAAGTGGGAGGGAAGGGAAGGGTCTGCAGCCTGATGATGCTCGTTAGGACTCCTCAATCCTTTTATTTGCTTCTCTTTTCTCTCCACACCCTACTTGTCCTCAGTTCTCCTTGAAATCATCACCCTGGATGAAGGGTAATCTGAACTTGCTGGTGTATTACAGAGGGCCTCCCACTCTCAGAGCTGTGGTGGAGAGGCAAGATCCCAAAGCCCCACCTGGTGAGTGAGGATGGTGGAAGTGAGCATTAGGGAGAGGGTATCAGAGAGACTGGGGGGATCTGCGGGGCTTTTCAGGCAATAGGTCAGAGATGAGGACAAAAGCAAACAGACAGGGAAGGGGGCTCTAATCTAAAGATCCTCCTTGTTTCTCCCCACGCACTGCAGGGTCTCTGCTGGGAGACCCTGTCGTGATGGTGACACTGATACCCAACATTCCTGAGACGGCGCCCAATCCAGGCCAGCTTGGGGAATTCCTCTTTCTGATGGACCGCAGCCTCTTCCAGGATGCACAGGTACCACTGGAGGAGGTCTTCAGGGGGGATTTTCCATAGCACTTATGCCCAGTTGGTGGGGATAGAGGCAAATTGCTTCATGTGGGCAGATGTTCTGCTTAGCTTCCCGATCTGAGCTCTGCCCATCCCTTCATCTGTCCCCAGAACACACTGCTTTTCCTCCTCAAGAGTTTGCCTCTGGGCTGTTACTTCAACATCTACAGTTTTGGGGCCACTTTCAAAGCCTTCTATCCGTGAGTTGGGGGTGATTATGGAGGGGTAAGTAGAGTATGACTTTTGCAAGTGGAACTATGGGACAAGCTCTTGCTAGAGGGCAGCTATGGGGCAGGATCTGTTGGGGGCAGTGAGAGGGTAAGTCAGTCGTCTTTTCAAGGTGCTTCTGTAGCACTTGTAGTGAGGTAGGGCTTTGCAATGGAGTGACCATGTGAGGGTAGCTGTGGGCCACGTTTTCCCTCCTCTGACACTCTGGGTGCCCTCCCACAGGCAGAGTGTGGAATACACGCAGGAAAGCATGGACAATGCAGTGGGGCGCATCTCCTCCATCTGCCCTGATCTGGGGGGCTGTGACCTGCTGGGCCTCCTAAGGTCTATCTACAGCACTCCTCTCCTTCATGGGCATCCCCGCCAGGTATCAGGGGCCAAAGGGTTATGGGGAGGGGAATGGGTGCAAACAGTGGAGTAGAGTTCAGGGCTCAGGATGAGATATTCTGCTGCTGCTTACACCAGGAGTTGGCATGTGGGGGGCATCCTGATGGCAGAAAGTGACACCATCTTTGGGGTGGGCAGCTTAGGAGAGCTGCTGTGGAATTTGCCTGCACTTGGGGAAGGCACAACTACCCTGTGGAGTGCCTCTGTGCTAAGAGGTGTCCTGGTGTTAATGAAAGGAGGCACACAATCTCTTTTCCTGTTTCAAGGCCAGCGGGCATGAGAGGGTAAGGGAGCAAAGTGGAGAGGCTGCCTGCATCTTAGGAGGGTGTCTTTCCTCTACGGGGGTGCCCAGCCTTCTCAATCTTTGATTCCTCTCCTCTCTCCCTCAGCTTTTCATCTTCATCCAAAGGAAGATCTCCAATGAAGAGGAAGCTGTCATGGCTGAGGTCTACCGTTATCGGGACCACCACCGGTAATGAGGGAGTCCTGTGTCTGTCCCCCAACATGCTAACTCACAGCCTTCCTCTCCCCTTGACTGTCGGAGTCCTTCAAACATTCTTCCAGATCCTAGTCTTCCTCAGATCTTCTCTTTACATCGATGGAACTTCAGCAACAACCCCCCCACATGCTTGCCTTACTTCATTAAGACTAATACTCTTCATCTAGTGGACTTCCTCTCTGAACCTTCCTCTGCTCTTCTCAGCACTTTTCCTCTTCATCCTCACCATGCAATACCTCAATGCACTCTGCAGGCCCAAAACCCATTCTCACGGTCTCATCAGGCAACATGTCTCACCCCGGAGGGAACAGGAAAACTCTGAGACACAGTTTCATTTCTATGATTAGAAGCATCCTTACCTCTCCAGACGTTGTCATTTGTACTACTCTTGTCCTTCGTGCCTCTCACCTTTGCCCCATTTCTAACCTCCCCCTCTTTTCCTGTACAGGTGTTTCTGTTTTCCTACTAACAGTTGTGACAGCTTCAACCTTTCCCAGGCCATGGCCCTGGAGACAAAAGGTGAATGTGTGTGCATCCACTCTAGGATGAGCATGACATCTGAGGTAATGACCCACGTGCCTGGGCTTCCAGCACCCCCCCTGCTCTATTCAATGCCTCCCACGGCTCTCCTAAACATGCAAGGCAATCCAAATCCACCACCCACTCCAACTCGGAGATGCCCTCCAACTTCCCCGCACCCAGAAGTGGGAGAGAACCCAAGTGGTCTGTGCTCTCTGTTTCCCCCTCACCAGGCAGTGAAATGTCTGCAGCGGGCTCTGCAGCCTAGAGCTAGTGGGATCTCACTACAGTGGGACCTTCCACCTGGCCTGGAGGTGTCAACAATCAGAAAAGCTCCTGAGGTGATATTCCAGGGACATCAGAGCTCCATCTATGCCCAGATCCATGGGCAAGCACAGGTGAGAGTGATCCAGGAACCATATGCACTGGGGCAGGGCTTTCTGGAAGGTAAGGGGCTCACTCCCTGTTTCACCTTCCCAGCACTGGAAGTCCTTCACCTCTGTTAGATCTTGGAGAGACCACTATCATCAAGGCTCTGTGAACCCTATCCTTTCCCCCAGAGACACCACTGCCTCTGCTCCAACCATGGGCATCTGCTACCTTAGTAGAGCAGGGATGGAATCTAAGTAGCCAGGCTGCCTGTGCCCAGCAGATAAACTTTTCTGTCTGACTCCTTCCCTTGTGTCACCAGGATGCAGAGGTGGATGAGGGAGCCGTGACGCTTCAGTACCACGTGGGCAGCCAGTCCTTCAGTTACACACTGAGGTTCTCCCTGTCCCCATCATCAGATGACAGGTGAGACGGTAACACACTTGCCCATGAGCCAGAGCGGCATTGGCAAGGTCTGGAGGAGGGACAGCAGGTGTCCTTCACTTGCATCCTTCGCACTGTAGCCTGAGGTGGGAAGAGAATCTCGTCCCCTCTGCCCTGATCTTGGGAGAGGACCTGGGTGACCATTACCCCACTGCCCCCTCCTCTTTACTCCATGTATCCCATGTCCCTTCCAGAGGTGGAACCAAGGACTAACTCCCTGTCCCTGCAGGCTGCCTGTGCACCGCATGGCCATGATGCACCTGCTGTGGAAACTGGACTGGGAGGCGACAAGCAGGGCAGAGGACATCTTGCACAGCGCAGTTAAGTCCAGCCTCAGCCTGGGGGTTCCGTCCCCCTTCACATCCAGTGTGGCAGTACGCATGAAACAGAGGGGTGCCTGGCACCATGGTAAGGCCGGAAACGGTGGGGGTAGGACTGGGAGGAGAAAGCGGGACTAGTTGGTCTGATGCCTCCTCACCATCTGCAGCCTCCTATCCTGTGGGCCTGACCACCCTTTTGCCTGTCTCTAAGACCCATGAGTCTAACCCCCACCTCCCTGTCTCTATCCCCAGATTCTTTGCCTCCAGACTCCTCCATGTTGTTCTCTCCCTCTTGCAACCTGGTTCCCTGCCAGCTGCTCTGGTTGCGTGGCTTCATGCCTGTGTGGTTCAAGTCCACCAAGCTTTGGATGGTCCAGAAGTGCCAGTTCTGCCTTGAGATGCTTGGTCACAAAGCCCCTGACACTGAGGCACTCACTCTGCTTTCAGCATCCTGTAAAGGTAAGGAGAAACTTCTTAGCTGAGCATTCTCAAACTGTGTTGGACTAGGGCTGAACTCTCCTTTCAGCATTTATCTTCTCACCAGACTTCCTGATTATCATTGTGCTGGGGATGGATGGAATGACAAAGCAAACTCCTGCATCTCAGCTCTGGGCTGGAAACTAGGAATCAAATGCCTTAATACGTCCCTGAAGTAACCTTATCCTTGTCTTTAACAATCCTTGACTCCATACTCAAACACTAAGTTTGTCACAAAATATCTTCACGAATCTTTAGCTTTATCCTCATATAGTTCAGCAAAAAAGAGCCAGCTAGCAGAGGCATAGCCATTCGCACAGCAGTTTCCAGGCTTCCTCTCCTTCCAGCCTTCTGCCTCTACAGGTCTGATGATAAGGAGAATTTGGGAGATTGTCAAAGACCATGTTAAATTCGGGGTATACAGAATCCGCTGCCCTTCTCTTGTCCACAGTGCCAGTGACGTCATCTGAGAAGGCAGTGAGGTTGGTCAGGCAAGATTTACTTTTGATAAACCCATACAGGATGGTCCTTCTAAGAGGATTTGCTTCATATTCTTCCTAGGGACTCAGGGGAGGCTGACCAACCTGTAGGTCCCCGAACAATTTTTTCCCTTCTTGAAGATGGGTGAGATGTCTCACTCTTTTCCAGTCATCAGGATCCTCTCACAGTTGCCATGATATTTTGAAGATGATAAAGTCACTACCTTGCAGTGGCATCAGCCAACTCCTTTGGCACTCTTGGATGCACCTGATCCCATGGACTTGTGTAGGTCTAACCGACCTACATGCTTCCTCACTATCTTCTTCTGCTGTGGGTACTGCTTCACTCATACAGCATCTGCTGGGAGACTCAGAGACATGGTAGACCTGAGGGAAAACATTACCAGTAAAAATTGAGCCCAAAAAGTTTGAGACTATGACTGCCTTTTCCACATCCTTTGTCACAGAGTCCCCTGCACCACTGAGCAAGATGTCCACGCTTGCCCTAGGCTTCCTTTTGCTGTCAATGTGCTTAGAGATGCCTTTCCTGTGGTCCCCCACCTCCCTTACAAATTTCAACTCCAGCGGCACTTTCGTGTTCATAACTCCATTTCTGCATGTCTGGGCAATGTCTCTGTATTGCTTTCAAGTAGTCTGTCTCCACTTCCACCTTTGCATACCTGCTTTTTGTGTTTGATCTGACTAAGGAACTAAGGAACTAAGGAACTCTCTGTCCATCTATGCTGGCCTTCTAGCACACTTCCTTGAATTTCTGCCACTGGACTGGACCATCTTTGATCTCGGAGGATTGGATGCTGGAAGATCAAGCTGTGTTGGACCCTTTGGCCTCCACAAATTTCCCGCAGAATCCTGAACAAGGCAAAATCCATTCTTCTGAAGTTCAGGAGTTGTAATTCTGATGTTTGCCTTGCTTACTCCTCTCAGGATCGTAAACTCCAGTCTCATGATTGCTTCAGCGAATGCTGCCCTTGACCTTCACATCTTCAACCAAGTTCCTCCCTGTTTGTGAATAGCAGGTCTCTCCTGGCTGGTTCATCAAGCACCTGCATCACAAAATATGCTTCAGTACATAACAGCAGCCTCCTGGATTTCTTGCAGTGTCACGGTCCACTCGGTGGACTCGTGATGGTTCGTTTGCTACAATCTCGAAAGTGCAAAATTAAGGTGACCAACACCAAAGGGGATAGCAGTAGTCAAAGAGTGAAACTTTATTGTGTTGCCCGTGAAGCAGCACGCGATAGTTAGAGATGGGTGAAAGAAAGGAGGAAAGTAAAGTTAAGTTTAGAGAGAGGAGGGAGAGACGTTATAGCTACCAACACTGATCTCACGACGTCCTAACGGTCCCGGGTCCAGCTGATGCTGCGTCGTCGATCGTCGTGGTCCTTGATGGGGAAGCTTCCGATTTTTGTTGTCCAGAAGTCATCTTTTATGCTCAGTAACACAGCTTGCTCCTCCTCTGCCTCAGGGGTCTCCGCCCTTCTCAGAATTCAAAAATCATGAAGATAATAAAAAATTATTGGAATGTCCATTCTTAGAGCTATTCAAGTTTGACTACACAGGTTCCTGAGCAAGCTGTTCTAATAAGATTTTCTTTGAGTAGGGATTTGGATGAACTGACTTCCAGAGGTCCTTTCCAACCTCTGTATACCTTTAGGCCAGCCCTAGTGGCCCCTAGTTCTGGTCCAACTACTCTGTGCCCAAGTGCTTCTTTTTCTGCCCATAAAATCTCTTAAATCTGCTCCAGAACTGAGCCATGCCTGGGACTATAATGCCCATGTGCTGTCATGGAACATGGAAAGGAAGAGCTCATGCTGAGGCTGGTGAGTTTAAGAGTGGATGATGGAGAAGGACCCCTGTGGGGCCCTCAATGGTGAACATGAGCCATGAAGTGGCAGGAAAGAGTAATATTAATGATAATCATGGGAGGAATTAAAGGTATTCAGAGAGAATTATGTTGGGTAAACTAGAGCATATAGGACAGATTTTAGGATACTTACAAGGGACTGGGAAGATCTGAGGATGCTCTGGGAGGTCTGGAAAAAGGTCAGGATGCTTGTGGAGGACTGGAAAAAAAAATGGAAAGTCCAGAGAGGATGGAGGACCATTAACTATATCTGGAGAAGGCAGAATTTAAGGTTAATAGCCGTTGCCTGTCTCATGAGCTGTGTGACTGTTTCTGTCTTCCAGAGCAGGACCCTCCTCCTGAAGAGCAGCTGATGGAAGAACTGCCAGCATCTAACATCAGTTGGGACTGGACAATTTCACCACTGTCGACAAGACTGTGTGACTTCTCTGGGCTCAGGGTAGTGGTGGCACTCCAGAAAGCAAATGGCTCCTGGGCCCTCACCGCAGCCCTGGCTTCTGCCTTGGGGCTCAGCAAGGATGATGTTGAGGGACGAAGGCCCAGTGAAGTAAGCAGATCAGGGGCAGGAGCGGGGCATTGTCATGAGCTGAACCTTCCTCTGCTCCAAGTTTCCAGTCTGAGCTGAACTGAGAGGAAGAGATCAAAGCAGTTGAGATATAGAGCCTTGTGGAAGGGGGGTGTGGAGGATGTGGGATGGAATCAGCAGAGGTACCTGGGAACTTTCCAATTTTGAGCATTTCAGAAGCTTAGAGAGTTTGTGTGTATGTGTGGCGATCTTACTTTTTCCACATGCTGGTTTAGGTCTGATCTGTCTTTTTATTTCTTCTCCTTGATTGTTCTGTTTTCCCCCACAGGATATGCAGCCAACTGCCTGGGCCACCATTTTGGCTTTAGTCTGGTTGCACCAGTATAAATGGAAGGTACCTTGGTCAGAGCTTCTGGAGGGCAAAGCTTGTAGGTGGCTGCAGAACCAGGCTGGTAAGAAGATTCTGGTGGGAGGAGTTGCTTTGGGTCTTTCTCACCCAAATCCGCAGCTGACACCCTTTGACCTTTGTTCCTCTTTCCCAGTGCTCCTGTAAGGCAGACTGTATATGCACACACTGTATTCCCTTACTGAGTTGTGGTCCCCCTGTACTTTTTCTCTCTGCTTGCAGAGGTCCAGCTGGATGAATGTCTGGAGGCAGCAAATTCCCTGTTAGGCTGCTTTGTGGAGCCCACCATCTTCAGGATTTGAACTTACTCTGCTACTGGGGGTGGGCAAGAAGCTGCATGGGAACACAGCCAGGACAGCTGACCCAAACTGGCCAAAGGAATATATCACACACCATTAACATCGTGCCTTTGTGGGACTGAGTGAGTGAGTGAGTGAGTGGCTGGGTGGGTGTTTAGTTGCTGTCCAGGGCCAGCCCACTGCAGCTGGCTTGTTCACACATTTGCTGTTTACCAAAATATAAGAGTTTCCACTGCATTCTGAAAAATAACCCTAAATGCATATACTAAACTTTGCTTCATTTTTCCACATTCTGCTTTTGTCTGAGGTACCCAAATAGTCATCTGCTCAAAATACCAGACCGCAGGGAGAAAATTCCTGTTCAGATACTACACAAAAACATCTATCTGTCTGTGTCTGTCTATGCCTACCTACCTACTCTGTACCTTTCTTATGTTTTCCGTAGAAATGTAAGACCAATGTTATTTGGTTTTGCAGGCATTAATTCACTCATCCTCACAACCTAGATGACTTTTTTGTGGTTGTTTTTAAAGAAGGGTTTGTCAAATAAAGGGTGGATTTCATTGTATCACTGCAGTGCCTATGATAGGCACCCAGTGCCATTTCAGCTGTTCTGGGGTATCTGAAACACCTTCCAGGTAGGAGGCAGGATATAAAGGACTGATTTTCTGCAGTGACAGCTGGAGTGTGAATGGAATACCATGTGGCATGGGATTCAGGTGCCTAAATATGGATGTCTAGTGCTGTTTATGATGTTCTAGGCTTTTCAAGTGTATTGGGTTTACATGGCAATGTTTTGATAGTGGGGAGGCTCAGGGGTGACCTCTGTGTGAAAAGATTGCCCTGTGCCAGTCACAGATGGTTCCAAAACAGACCCACTGCTGGCCAAAGCTGAGCCAATCAGCAAAGCTGGTGGCATCCCTGTAAAAATGTATTTAAGAAAAGGTAAAAATTGCCACACAGGCAGAGCAGGAGGGGAAAAAAGAGTGAGAACAGCAGTACAAACAGCAAGGTAAGAGGGAAAGGAGAAGGTATTTCCTTGCAGCCCATGGTGGAGCAGATATTCATGCTGCAGCCCCTGGAGGATCCTATGCTGGAGCAGATGCATATTTGCTAAAGGAATTGCATCCCATGGAGAGGACCCACTCTGGAGCAGAACAAAATTGTGAGGAGGAAGAATCACCAGAGAGAAACTGCTATGTATTGATCATAGCCCTCTATGTTCCATCCCCCCTGTACAGATGGTGAGGGTGGAGGGTAGAGGAAGAGTCAGGAGTGAAGGAGTGAAGCTGAGCCTGGGATAAGGATACATGTGTGGAGGGTGTTTTAGTTTTTGACTTTGTTTCTCACCATCCTGCTCTATTTCTAATTGTCAATAAATTATATTAATCTTCCCCAAGTTGAGTCTGGTTTCCCGTGATGGTAATTTCTAAGGTCTCTCCCTGTCTTTTTCTTGACCCACAAGCGTTTTCACTTATTTTTCTCCCCCTGTCCTATTGAGGAAGAGGAGTGAGAGAGGAGCTGCATGGGCATCTGGCAGCTAACTGAGGTCAAACTCTAAGAAAAAATCATCATATTTTCGTAGTGGTTACTTTTCTACATCTACACTTTTAATGGTGAATTTTTGGGCAGTTGAATCTCACACTTAAGATTAGGTCAAATTAACCCCATCTTCAAGGATGGTTACAGCATCCAGAAATCCCCCCAAATATTAACACAAAGTTGATTTCCTACCGCAGAACTTCTTAACGGCTTCCGGGACCTCCTTGTTTCTGAGTCTGTATATGAGGAGATTTACCATTGGGATCACAATTATATAGTAGGTGGACAATGCTTTATTCAGATTTAGGGAATTATTGGCAGGTGGTAATATATACATGACAGCAAGGATCCCATAGAAAATAGAGGTCACGATGAAGGGAGATGAATGAGTAGAAATGGTATTCTGCAGCCCCATTGGGGCCACAGAAATTCAAATTGGCATCAATACAATGATCACCAAGGTGACTGCAAAGCCAGTAATTCAGAAAAAAAGCTGCTAGCTGTGGAAAAATATTCTGGTTCATTACAGCTGCATAATGAAGAGGATTGCAGACAGCTAAATAGCGATCACAGGGCATCATGGCTAATAGAAGACGTTCGGTTCCTCCCAAGGAGCCAAACATACAACTATGCAGCACAGTCCCTGAAACAGAGGTTTTTTTCTCTGTGAGGAAATTGGTTAGCATCCTAGGAAAAATATTGGTGTAGCAGACCTCAAGGAAGGAAATATTACCCAAGAAAAAATAAATAGGGATGTGGAGGCTTCAGTCCACACATATGGTAACAAGAAGAGTGTTCCCGGAAACAACTACAAGATTAAGGAGCAAATTCAACACAGGGAGCCATCTCTGATGAAAATCCCAGTGCACTGAATTCGGTCACAGAAGTTCTGTTCCTAGGGTCAGCATGCAGAATGGATCTAGAGGACACACAGTCATATAAATGAAAACTCTAGGAACACAGGAAGAATTACTACACTGCTTTCAGTCCAACCTTGACAGAAGTTTGACTGTAAGAAAACTAGATTTATCTTCTTCACCAAGACAGCATTACCATAGATGATCTATCCTCCTTCATGGACAGGTTCTCATCATTCAAGTCAGAACTGACCTTTGACTGGTAGTGCCTGGACTTTTATATAGACAAACTGCACTAGAGTAAATTTCCACTATTCAGTTATGTTTACTCATTTAAGTAATTTTCCAAAAATGTCACAGAATTGCATAATAATTAGGTTGGAAGGGAACTCTTGAGGTCATCTAGTCCAAGCAGGGTCAGGTAGAACAGGTTCCAAGACTGCATCCAGTCGGGCTTTGAATATCTCCACAGATAGCACCTCCACAACATCCTTGGGCAACCCATTCCGTTGTTCAACCACTTGTACAGTAAAAATAGTTTTGTTGTGTTCAGCAACACTAACTGTAATACAACTGCAACACAACTGTAAGAAAGGCAGTACTCTATTTTAATGTTATTTTTGTAAGAATACCACTAAACTCAAAGGTCGTATTTCTGAAACTGCCCTTATTGATGTTTGTTTTCATTTCATTTGCCCTTTCTCCCTCCTTTTGATATCAAGCAAACTAACCAGGGGCTTGTCTCAGGATGGACATCAACATCTGTTTTACCACCTCTATAGACTTTTTAGGGTTTAGAAATACGGCTTAAAGAAGTTCAAATGCAACGATCCTGACTGTAAATACTGGTGTTTCATTTGCAACCACACAGAGTTATCAGAACTGCTGAAAAATTTTAAAACTTTTTTTTTTTCCTATACCATTCAGAACAAAATCTCTGTATAGTTTGAGAATGTTTTGCTAAAGAAGAAAGCAATCACTCTGAAAGTGATGCTGGAAGTCAAACCCACAGGCTTTTTTATTTGCCTGTAGAATTAACAATATATAATATACCTAGATTCATGTCTAAGGTGGTGAACAGAGACAGAGTTCACAGTAAGTACTTTTTTCATTCATTTTATCATTTTTGTATGATGAGTGTAGCATACCAAAAAGACTTGAAGAAAAAAAAAAGATGTATCCCTCACCACTCTATAGGTTAACCAGGTTTCACTTGTCTCTATTTGAGAACATTACATTTTAATTCAGATCATTGTATGTCTTTTACTTCAAAAGGACAGCATTCCTTCAAAGTCCCACCCTAGCAACATTAGAATGGTGTGGTCATGTGCATGCTAGGAGCACCCATCTCCATCTGCAGTTTCCTTCTGAACAGTAGAAAGCATTGGAGATGGGAATTGGGATGTCACAGCTACCAGAACCTGATGAAGAGAATATGACTAGAAAATAAGCCTCCACACCTGGTTAGGGGGGGCGATGGTGTCAGGGGAGACACGAAGGCTACAAGAGGCATCTCATGTCACCGGGAAGTCCTTTGAACTTTGAGAAAAAAATAACCAAAACCTACTTGAGCATGTGATTGCCAGTCCTAGAGCCCACATGGAAGTATATGGGGTGTTTTTACAGCATATAGAAATCAAAAATTAGAAGTGTGCAGGGAAGGTAGCGTTGATGGAGTTGACCTGTGACTTGTCCTGCAGTCTTTCCGCAGCTGGTGCTCTTCTTGACATTCAGCAGAGATTTCTTGGGCTCCCTTGTAAAACCCTTTGTTTCTGAAAGATCCCGGCTTCTTTTTATTCCAGATTTTGAAAGAAGATGGGGCTCAGAAGTCCTCATCAGAGAAGTAGACACATCTTCAATAAAACTGGAAGCAGTTGAGCTACTGAGGAATCTTTCTTGCTTTCCTCCTTCCCTCCTCTCAATGCACATTTCACATCCAAAATCCTGGTTCAGCCTATGGCAAAAACACCACAAGGGAATGAAGGAGTTCTACATTCAAGATTAAAAGCAAAGATGTTTGGTGATAATTGAAAGTATTTCTGGTTCATTCTTACTGCCGAGATAAGACTGGTATCAAAAACAGAGTGCAGAAATCAACCCAATATCATGGAGCCTATCCTCCTTGCACTGGAGTATCTTTCTGAACAACAGATTTCCTTTTCCTGTTTTTTGTTGTCATTTACCAGGTTACTGTGAGTGCAAACATCCTTATACCTGCTCTGGTTGCAACTGATCAACACCTTTATGCACTGATGTACTATTTCTAGGGATGCTGTTGTCCTTGGGGACTGATTATGCCTCCACCATACTGCTTAGGATGCTGGCCAGTCTCCTGACAGGGGCAGGAGAATGTCTGCTAGCGCCTGCCTTACACAAATGTTCTTCTTTGGTTCCTTGGGAGCTCTTGAATGGCAGCCATGTCCTGTGATTGATATTTGGCAAGAGGTAAGCCATGATATTATACAGACCAGGTGAACCACAAGTCCTGTCTCTGGCTTGAATCCATTTCCTGGAGAAAATTTTTATAGCTATTGCTATAATAACATCATTGGTGTCTGCACTAGCTCTAGTCTCGTGAAACTCCACCTCGAGTACTGCATACAGCTTCGAGGTCCCCAGTAAAACAAACCCATGAACCTGTTAGAGCAGTCCAGAAGAGGGCCAGAAAAATGATCTGAAGGGCTGGAACACTCCTTCTATGAAGAAAGGCTGAGACAGTTCAGGTTGTTCAGCCTGGAGAAAAGAATGCTCCAGGGAGACCTTATGTCAGCCATTCAGTATAAAAAAGGCGGCTTATAAAAGAGATGGAGAGCAACTTTTTTCCAGGGCCTGTAGCAACAGGACAAGGGACAAGAGTTTTAAACTGAAAGAGCGTAGATTAAATTGGATATAAGGAAGACATCTTTTACAGTGAAGGTGGTGAGACACTGGCACAGGTTGCCCAGAGAAGCTGTGGATGCCCCATCATCGGAAGTGTTCAAGGTCACATTAGACAGGGCTTTGAGCAACCTGGCCTAGTGAAAGATGTCCCTGCCCATGGCAGGGAGTGTTGGACCAGATGGTCTTTCAAGGTCCCTTCCAACCCAAACCATTCTATGATTCTATGAACCTTCTGTGGTCCCAATGAAAGAGAAGACTTCTCTGATTTCAGCCCTGTAGCAAAACCTTCCTGCAGTGACACCTGGCTAGTTCAGCTTTATCTTCACTAGTGAAGAGTCACTTACACACCCACACTTCAGGTTGCTGGCACCACAGACTGCTGTACACACATGTACACACAGAATAAAGAGTTTCTTAATGTAAAATAGTGGAAGGTGGATTTTATGAAGGAAACAAGACAGGCTGCAGTGATCAGGGGCAGGGCATGATCAGACAAATGTACAAGGCAAACAGCCACTGCTTACCTGTGAAAGGACCCTTTTATTCCCTTATGCATTTACTTCCCACACTTGTTGCTCCCCAAGTCACTAAATCCCCCCCTTTTCCCACCTTTGATCCCTCCCCTAAACATCCCACAGTAAATCCTGTCTAATCCCAAAATGCTCTTCCCCTGTGGAGGGGATGTCCTTCTCCCTTAATGTGTCCCACATACCTTTGCACCACCCCCCCTTAGTCGCAAAAGTGATCTGGAGAGCTCCTCCTGGTGACTCATCTTGATGAGTTTCATGCCTGGATAATGAGGCTGATGGCTCTTCTGGGACAGACCTGGGAGGAACCTGGACAAGGTTCTGTTTGAGTTCCCCTGCCTGTCATTGTGCCTCTGTGCTCTTCTGGGTTTTTGGAGATGGACCCTTGATGGGCTGGTGGCTCTCCTGTGATGGGCCTGGGAGTAGCCAGGGGAGGTTATTAATCAAGTTACTCCTTCTGATACTGTTTCTCTGTGCCTTCTTTGTGTGTGCAGATGAGTCTCTTATCACTTTACCTAACATAGACACGAACTTCTGAGACAGAATCCTGAAATTACTTTTTTTGTTAATGGTGTTAACAAAGGGGATAAAAGAACTTATCGACACCAATGTGATGCAGATAAGCAGACATTCCTTTATTAATGGCCGGGTGCACAGGGGAGTTGTCTCACCAACAACGCACACCTAACTCGTGTGACATGCTGATTATATAGGATACAGTAATACATAGTAATCAAGTTCTCATACATAAATATGTTAATTCCCATAACTCATTTTCTTATTCCCAGCTCTTTCTGGTCACGCACACTTGAGTCCTGAAATGAGTCAGGGGCTGCTTTTCTGACCACCATGGACCACTGACTCGAAAGAAAGACCCTCCAATGTCCTTGACTCAAGGATTTCAGCTCACACTGCAATTTTAACATGCTTTGAGGCCCTTTCACAATGTATCCTTTAGAACACCTGTTCTACAGGGCAATAAACCATCCTTACCTGAACAGCCTAACAAGAGTACCTGGTCATGAGTCTTATTCTTTGAATAGAAATCTGGTTAATGATTATTACCAGCCTACACGGCCTTAGCCTGGGACTTTACAAAGGACTTTGTAGCAGCATAACTGGTTCTATGGTTAGTCTAAATATTCCCTTATTTAAATCCAAATCACCAAAAATCATTAAAATCAGTTCAAATTAATAACAAATCAGTAACAAAGGCAAGCAGCAGGCATTCAAGAGGGAAATACATCTCACATGTCTGAACTGGAATGAAATGCCCCACACTCTGGAAGTTCCTGTTTCCTTCTGTTGATTCTAAATTAGACCTCAGGAACTGTCTTTAGAATTGCCTAAGTACAGTTCATTTCAGCTAACTTCAGTCTTCTGCAAGGTAGATATTTGCACCTAAACTAGTCATAGAATTATAGAATTATTGAATATCCTGAGTTGGAAGGGACCTACAAGGATCATTGAGTCCAAGTGCTGACTCTGCACAGGGCAACCTAAAAATTAAACCATGTATCTAAGAGCATTGTCCAAGTGCTTCTTAAACACTGACAGGCTTGGGGACATGACCACTTCCCTGGGGAACTTGTGTCACTGCTTGGACACCCTCTCAGTGAAGAACTTGTTCCTAATATCGAATCTGAACTTCCTCTGGTGCAGCTTTAAGCCATTCCCTCACATCCTATCCCCAGACACCAGAGAAAAAAGATCACCACTAACCTCTCTGCTCCTCTTCATGAGGAAGTTATAGACAGCAACGAGGTCACCAGCCACCTCTTCTCTAAGTTCAACAAACCTAGTATCCCCAGCTGCTCCTCATAATCCTGTCCTCTCTTCCCTTCATTATCTTTGTGCCCTCCTACGGACATATTGTAAGATTTGTATATCCTTCTTGTATTGTGGAACCCAAAGATTCACACAGTACTTGAGTTTCTTGTATCAGAAGTAGTGTGGGCAGCAGGACTAGGGAAGCGATGGTCCCCCTGACCTTGGCACTGGTGAGGCCACACCTTGAATACTGTGTTCAGTTTTCAGGTCCTCACTACAAGAAAGACATTGAGATGCTGAAGCATGTCCAAAGAAGGGCAACGAAGCTGATGAAGGGTCTAGAGCACAATTTTTAGGAGGAGCGGCTGAGGAAACTGGCGTTGTTTAGTCTGGAAAAAAGGAGGCTGAGGGGAGACCTTACCACTCTCTACAACTACCTGAAAGGAGGTCATACCAAGGTGGGTGTTGGTCTCTTTTCCCAAGTAAGAAGAGATAGGACAAGAGGAAATAGCCTCAAGTTGCACCAGTGGAGGTTTAGATTGGATATTAGGAAAAATTTCTTCACTGAAAGAATTGTCAAACACTGGAACAGGCTGCCCAGCAAAGTGGTTGAATCACCATTTCTAAGAGGCATTTGAAAGATGTGTAGACATGGGGCCTAGGGTCATGGTTTAGTGGTGGACTTGACAGTGCTACATTAACGGTTGGACTCGATGATCTTAAAGATCTTTTCCAACCTAAATGTTTCTATGATTCTATGAGGTGAGGCCACCCCAAGGCTGAGTAGAGTCAAGTCACTCCTGCACCTGCAGGACATAACAGAAAGCCAACAGGAGAACCATGCTTTTCAGAAACAGCAACTGCAAGCCTAATACAGCACCCTGCAGAGTTTAAAACATAGCTGCTTAGTCACTTGAATCACTCCTCCACACTCCCTGCATAGTCAAAGGCAATAAACAGTACTTCTTCTTACAGGGTTATCTGATCTGAAAGCAAAAGTAAGATCTGGTGTTTAAACTCACTCACAAAACTTTTGTGATTTCCAACAAATGGAAATGATTCAGCTGCTCAGAATTAGGTCACAATGATTCCATTCTGTGTGGGTTTGGGGGTGAGAGTGGGAGCAGATAGAAGAGAGTAAAAATTTACTTTGAGAAAAGAAGATGTGCAATTATTTAGGTTGTTTGGGTGAGTTACAGAGCAGATCTTATGAACAGTCATTTATTTAGATTTAAAGTGATGATAAAAAAGATGCACATCTTGCACTCTCATCACAGTAGTACTTGATGTACCTGTCATAATAAAGAAACAACAAACATTCCAGTGGTGACATAACCAAATGGACACCACCAGAACACCTCTCTGGGTTTCTCATCATGTTTGCAAATAAATGTCCTGACCTCTTGGATGGTGTCTCACACACACACACTGAGATACGTCCCTTTTCCATAACAGCCCCATTATAAATTATGCTCCATATGCATACACAAAGCAGAGGGAAAGTGAGATAGAGACATAGGCAGGCAGGCATATGTAAAACGTTTGTGAGCATTACTGAGGATTTGTTCCATTACTGATATAACATTCTGCAAAAGTTTCTGCCATCAGCAAGTCAAAATTACCTGTACAACAACTCTTTAAAAAATCTTCTCCAAAAAAAGGTCAATAATCTCCTCTGATACCAATGATATAAAGGGTCTGTTACTGGAAAATGAAGTGCTCATTACCAAGAACACAGAGGAAGTCTAATGAAGAAAGACTGATCATTTATTTCTGCATAGTAATCTGTGGTCAGTTAATTTTCACATGGCAGCTTTGATGTCATTGTTTCTCATGGTGTAGATGACTGGATTTATCACTGGTGGCAGCACAGAATAGAGAAGAGAAGCTGTTGAGGATTTGGAGCTGATGAGGATTTGGAGACAGGCTTAAGATAAGCAAAAGAACCAGTGCTAACAAACACGGAGACCACGATTGGATGAGGGATGCAGGTTGAAAAAGCTTTTTGCTGTTTTTTCTTGACAGGAATTCTCAAGACCACACTGAAAATCTGAATATAGGACATACTTATAAAAGCAAAACAGATAATGGCTACAAGGAAACTAAATGTAAGAACCCCAACTACACTAAAGTATGAATCAGAGCGGGAAAGCTTGAGAAGCTGTGGAACTTCATAAAAGAACTGGTTAATGATGTTGAACTTGCAGAAGGATAAATGAAAGATGCTCCCAGTGAGGAGAGCAGAATAAGGGATGCAGCTGAGCCATGCACTGGCTGCCATGTGGATGCAAGTAGACCCCTTCATGATTATCTTGTAGTAAAGAGGTTTGCAGATGGCAATATAATGGTCATATGCCATGACGGTGAGTAAAGCAAGATCAGCAGCACCAAAGACATGGAAGAAAAAGACCTGGGCAGCACAGCTGGGATAGAAGATGACTCTGGTATTCAAGAAAATTGGCCATGGATCTAGGGAGGGTTACAGAGATGGCTGAAAGGTCTAAGACAGACAAATTCATCAAGAAGAAGTACATGGGGGTGTGAAGGTGATTACTGACAGCTATGATGACAATGATGAGAAAGTTTCCCACCACAGCAGCCAGATAAATCCCCAGAAAAAACATAAAGTGGAATATCTGCAGTTCTTGAGTATCAGAGAATCCCAGGAGAAGCAACTCTGCCACAGTGCTTTTCTTGGGCATTTTCTTTCCAGACTGTTGGTGAAGGGAAAGTCAAGGATTTTGGTTGAGACTTCATGGTCGGCTCCATAGTCTCTCCACTGCCTGAATTTCACAGTTGCCCTAAACATATTTTGCTCACTGAAGACAAAATGCGTGAATTTCACATGATGGACCAAACTATACCTCAGAAACAAATCCCCCAGTAATCATAGTTCCACATGTTCTGGAGAACATGTCGTACGAGGAGTGGCTGAGGGAACTGGGGTTGTTTAGTCTGGAGAAGAGAAGGCTGAGGGGAGACCTCATCGCCTTCTACAACTCCCTGAAAGGAGGGTGCAGAGAGGGGGGATGAGTCTCTTGAGCCAAGGAACCAGCGCCAGGACAAGAGGGAATGGCCTCAAGTTGCGCCAGGGCAGGGTCAGACTGTCTCTTAGGAAGGATTTCTTTCCAGAAGGGGTTGTTGGGCGTTGGAATGGGCTGCCCAGGGCAGTGGTGGAGTCCCCATCCCTGGAGGGGTTGAAGAGTCGGATTGACCCAGCACTTAGGGATCTGGTGGAGTTGGGAACTGTCATTGTTAGGTTAATGGTTGAACTGGAGGATCTTCAGTCTTTTCCAACCGAGACAATTTAGAGATTCTGTGATTCTGTGATCTTCCTGAAATTTAAATCTGCTATATTGGTATAAGCTAGTTATTTCAGGTACCAGGATCAGGCAACCAACTTCACCCAAAACAGCTCAGCTTCATCTTGGCCCGTCCTGTCTCTTCTACAATCTATGTTGGTCTCTCACGACACACTTCTCAAGTTTCTGTTACTGCCTGTCATGACCAGTCCTATCCCTTCCTTATAACATCACTTCTACCCTTTCTTTTGTTTTCCCGTGGACCCACTTCTCCACATCCCCATAGCCTAGATGGCTCTCTGTGATGCAGACATCATAACTGCAGTTGTATAAATGTGAGGAAACTGGTCCCACTGGAGTGTTTTGTTGAAAAGGAATGAAAAAGTGAAAATGGGACTTGATATGAGTATTATGAACAATATTATTCACACAAAATGCATTCTTGTGTAGAGAAAGCATATCTCTACCTTGTAGGCAGGTATTGGTTGTAAGCCTTGTATTGATCCTTATTGGGAGACCGTTGCACATTTAGGAGTTAGTGATCCACACAACAGTTCACCTGAGGAGGGTCTGTGCTGCCTTTCAGGGCTGTGTGTGATGCACAAATCCTTTGCCCACAGGATGAACTCAGGAGCTCACTGCAGCGGAGGCAGGCAGCTCCCACTTGGTACCGGCCATTGTGCCACCTGCACCTCCTTGCCTGTATCTGCCAGAGCAGCAAGAAGTTCTCACGTGAGCAGCCCTTACGAATAGAGCTTCTTCTTGTGGGGGAGGGAATGATATAATAGCTTGAATGACCAAAGGGGAGAGCTTCTCCCTATGGACGAGATCATTGTGGGAAAATCCATCCGATCTGATGCTGCATGAAGGCAGGTGCCCAGCTTCTGAAGGGACATCAGATTTACTCACTATCTGTACTCCTCTTCTTATTTTGCCTTATTAAAGCAGTTATCTTATTAGTCCATTTCTTGTTGGGCTCTGTCTCTCTGTCTCACCTCACCCCCAACCCCCAGTACAGAACAGCCATCCAGGCCCCAAAGGTGACATTTATATCAGCTTTGTGATCTGTTTAGCAATCAGTTGCTGTGTATTTACTAACTTATTCACCATGATATGTACCTAAGTTGCTCTTAAGCATTTTGTGATAGCCCTGTACCCACTCTGGGTACCACATGGAACAAAGAAGTGTTAAGACTTACCTAGACCAACGCTACCAAGGATAACCAGGCATTCCTGATACAAGAGATTGGAATGGATGATTTCATGTAATTCCTTGCAGCTCCTACACATTGAGGTCGTTCTCCAAGCATACCTTTTTGTGCGGCTTAAGGCAAGAGGGAACTAAGGTGATCTAATACAGGTAGAAATGGAACAATGGAACAATTAATGTAAAACAAGTTAGTAAGAGTTTACTGATAAGAAATTATTTTCAAGTAGTCTGAGACTGTAGCAATAAAGGGTAGTTTCCAGAACTGAGCAATTTTTCCTTCCTTTTTTAGTCAAGTCATGCATGGATTTCCATTCATGGAAGAAGTGTTGGACCCTCAGCAGTCACCTGCAGCATCTTTTGTCTTTAGAACCTACTGCTGATAGTAGATAACTCCATTTGAACGAGTCTTTGACATCAGTCTTAACAGACTTAATTTTAATAAGTCCCTTCCTTGACTCATCTGGAGGTGCCAGGTTTTCTGTAGTAGCTCAAGGGAACTAAAATACTGGCTTATTTAAATTATGGCCACGTTGCTCTTTTATTCTGTGGCTTATGCTCAGACTGAAAACACATACTCATTCTTCCAATCTGCCTGTTGCATCACATGTCCTTTCACATGGTGTTCCTTCTTAAAGCAGAGATAGGTGATCTTCAGCCCAAATCCTCCCACCTAAATTGTTCTATGATTCTCTGCTTTTGTGATTCTAAATGTCTCCCAAGTGAGAAAATAGAGGCCAGTGTTTTATAGTTTGATATCAGTCTTATATTTTAACTTTGCCACAGTAAGTTGCATGGAAAAACTGAGATCACACAGTTTAGATAAAAGAGCTTAAGAACAAATTTGATCAAAACTTCCATAGGTAAATATAAATGCTAGTTTATGACAACTATATTTTAGGTCAGTAAAAGCAGTGAAATTGGTCCTACTCAAAAGGCAAAGCACATAGCAGTCTGAGTCTGGCACATCTTGCAAGATGCCCACACCATGAGGGCAAACACTGTGTATTTGGAAAAGACGGGAAGAGGTATTTAAATCCCCAGAAGAAATATAAAACTTGATGAGTGGATGTGTGACTATGGTAGATGAGACACCCACTCTTTGCTACTCCTTTTAAACCACATTCATTTGCACTTGATTTAGCTATGAAGAAGGCAAACACTCTAGTCAGGGAAAGTGCATAAGTCAGTGAATTCATCAGCTTATCATCCTCACTGGCAAATATTTTTTCTCTGATTAATTGTTTGCTGTGACCAATTCATGTAAAGGTACACTACAGTGTGTGGACACATGCACTGAGAGTGTGGTTGCCTTGAATTGTGGCTGTAGGTAAAAACAAATTAAAGGAGGCATTTTTCTTTGCAGGTTTGTGTGACAGAAGTACAAGTTTGTTTTGTTCTTGGCCCAGCAAAATCAGTGAACATGTAGTGATATGCAGTTCCTTTGGAAAACAGCACAGGTTATATTTAGCACGTTAGTTACAAAATACAAAAACATTTATCTGCAAAATATTTCTATCTACTTGTGGCAAACCGCACAACTCTGAGAGTTTCTGCATGTAATGACAGCTCTTTGCCAAGAAAACATCTTTTTTCATGGTGCTTTGTCACTCCACACCACAGATACGGCAAAAGTGCTAGAGCCAGGGTCCATGAAGTAATAGCTTCAGCACATCCACTGCCCACAGCCAAGGTCCCTGAATTCCAGATGGAATTCCAACATGAGTATCAGCATTCAAAAGGCATTATTCGGGGTTTAAGGAAATAACATTTTCCACATAATGCTACTGCTGAGTTAGCAGTTTTGTAGTACATAATCACACAGAATTATTTGAAGGGACCTCTTGCAATCATCTAGTCCAACCTCCCCCACTCAGGAAGGGTCTTGTGGATTAACCCCAACAGGCAGCTAAGCACCACACAGCTGCTTGCTCACTTGCCCTCCTCAGCAGAATAGGGGAGAGAATTGGGAAAGTGAGAAAACTCATGGGTTGAGATAAACAGAGTGTAATAGGTAAAGCAAAAGGTTCCTGTGCAAGTAAAGCAAAATAAGGAATTCTGTCACTACTTCCCTTTGGCAGGCATATGTTTATACCTTTCCAGAAAAGCAGGTCTTCATTATGCATAACGGTTACTTGGGAATACAAACACCGTAACTCCAAACATCCTCCCCTTCCTGCTTCTTTCCCCCAGCTTTTATTGCTGAGCACGACATCATATGGTATGGTTGGTCAGTTGGGGTCAGCACTCCTGGCCCTGTCCCCTCACAGCTTCTTGTGCACCCCCAGCTTACTCACTGGCAGTGCAGTGTGAGAAGCAGAAAAGGCCTTGATACTGTGAAAGAACTGTTCAGCAATAGCTAAAACATTGGTGTGTTATCCATGCTGTTTTTGTCACAAAAGGCAGCACCATACAAACTGCTATGAAAAAAATTAACTCCAACCCATCCAGACCAACTACAGCCTCCACCCCTTATTCCATACCATTTACATCATACTCAGGACCCACTTTATCCAATACACTTTCATTAATCACCATTCCCCTTTCCTGTCTTTTGATTTTATACATGGATATCATTCCTTTAGTCTATGAACATCCCTGTAAAATGTCCATAACATGTCCATAAGTTGGCCACTGAGTTCATTTAGTCCACAACTTGGGTTCTGTCTCTTATGACAGATGCTCAGTTCAGGAGAGGTGGTGGTGTTATTAGGCACCATAGACAGCTCAGCTTGGGTCACTGCTACACTTGCACAGCTTCTTGTGAGGCCCAACATCTCTCGGTTTGGGCGGTTCCTTCTATAGTACTTCCTATAACATGCAACTCAAATTGTGGGTTATACCAATTTAAAGGTATATCTGTTACAATCTCCACCCCAGCTCCCTTTGGATCAGGCCACAGGGTTTAACATTGCAATGAACTCCTCCCCTTGCCCTTGCTCTGGCGTGGGTTTATTCATAGAACACAGTTCCTTAGGGGACCTTCTCCAGTGCGGCCTTTTACATGGGTCACAGTCTCTTCAGTGGCATACCTGCTGCAGCTTGGACTTAGCCACGGCCACAGAGGCTTTGAGGTATACTTGCTCTGGCACAGACTTACCCATGACCATAGACGCTTCAAGGTGTACTGGCTCCAACGTGAACTTAGCCACAGGTCACAGTCCCTTTGACTCGGGTTCACACTGGAGTTACAGCCTGTCCAGTACAGCAGCACAGGAACAGCAGCAATGCCCTGGCTATCTGCCATTCCAGATGCATAGCTGTTGTTTTTAGCAAAATGTTCCCAGCACAGACAAGTAAGAAGATTAGCAGTACGGCAAACAGCAAAAGAATCCACTAACAAGCACTGGCCTGTAATATACATTCAGGCAAGCAAGCCCCGTGGCATGACTGGGAGCCTGCCAATTAATAGCTGAACAACTGTAACAGGTATAAATTTGGTCTAGCACACTCCAATCAGCTCCAATGTTGTCTTGAACCCTTTGAGCTCAACAGTGGGCAGCAAAAAGAATTTTTGTGAGTTAACCCCGGTAGGCAGCTAAGCACGACACAACACTCGCTCACTTCCCCCCCAGTGGGATGGAGGAGAGAATCAGAAGGGTAAAACAAAAGTTGAGCACACACGCAAAGTAAAATAAGGAATTCTTGATGCTGTGCAAGTACTGTTCAGTGATAATTAAACCGTTGTGTTCCCAACAGTTTTGGTCACAAATCCACAACAACACCATGCAAGCTACTATGAAGAAAATTAATTCTCTTCTAGACAAAAGCAGTGCACAGGTTCAGCTCAAACAACTTGCCTAGGACCTTGTCCAAGTGAGATTGAATATCTTCACAGATGGAGACTCCAGAGCTCCTCTGAGTGACCTGTTCTAGTGCCTGACCACCATCACAGTAAAAACAGTAACTGTTTTCCTCTGTTTACATTACCTACTGCATCACATAGACACACACAAGTCTATGGGACCGGATGGGATACACCCGAGGGTGCTGAAGGAGCTGGCTGGGTGCTCACCAAGTCACTTTCCATCATTTCCCAGCAGTCCTGGCTGACCGGGCAGGTCCCGACAGATTGGAAATTAGCCAATGTGACGCCCATCTATAAGAAGGGTCGGAAGGATGATCCGCGAAATTACAGGCCTGTCAGCTTAACGTCAGTGCCTGGGAAGCTGATGGAGCAGCTCATCCTGAGCACCATCACACAACACGTGCGGGACAACCAGATGATCAGGCCCAGTCAGCATGGGTTTATGAAAGGCAGGTCCTGCTTGACAAACCTGATCTCCTTCTATGACAGGGCAACCTGCTTTTTGGATGAGGGAAAGGCTGTGCATGTTGTCTACCTTGACTTTAGTAAGGCCTTTGACACTGTTTCCCACAGCATTCTCCTGGCAAAACTGGCTGCTCGTGGCTTGGATGGGCACATGTTTTGCTGGGTAAAAAACTGGCTGGATGGCCGGGCCCAGAGAGTTGTGGTGAATGGAGTTAAAACCACTTGGCGGCCAGTCACAGGTGGTGTCCCACAGGGCTGGGTTTTGGGGCCACTCTTGTTGAACATTGTGGTGGTTTAGCCCCTGCTGGGGTCTGAGACCACGCGGCCGCTGCCCCTCCCCCACAAAGGGAGTGAAATACAAAGCCCCAAGACTGAAATAAGGAAAGGTTTAATACAACAGTGCAATAGCAACACAACAAGCAACAGCAATAACAATAACAGTAATAGTGATAGCAATGAACAGAGCAAAATAGCTACCAAATACAGCAGTTTGAAGCACGATGTACAAGACCACGAGTGCACCGCGCTCCCGTGCCAGGAAAAAATGTGACCTGCCAGGATGTGAGGTCGGCATGGTATCTGAATAACCCGGCTAGAGCTCCCCCGCCACTGCTGGGGAAACTTAACCCTATCCTGGTTAAACCAGGACATACATCTTTATTGGTGATCTAGACAAGGGGATCGAGTGCACCCTCAGTAAGTTTGCAGATGACACCCAGTTGGGTGGGTGTGTTGATCTGCTTGAGGGTAGGGAGGCTCTGCAGAGAGACCTGGCCAGGCTGGAGCGATGGGCTAAAGCCAACTGGAGGAGTTTCAATAAGGCCAAATGCCAGGTGCTGCACTTGGGCCACAACAACCCCCAGCAGCGCTACAGGCTTGGGGAGGAGTGGCTGGAGAGCTGCCAGTCAGAGAGGGACCTGGCGGTGTTGGTTGCCAGCCGGCTGAACATGAGCCAGCAGTGTGCCCAGGTGGCCAAGAAGGCCAGTGGTATCCTGGCTTGTATCAGCAATAGTGTGGCCAGCAGGGACAGGGAAGGGATCTTACCCCTGTGTTCAGCACTGGTGAGACCGCACCTTGATGAGTGGGTTCAGTTTTGGGCCCCTCACTCCAAAAAGGCCATTGAATGACTCGAGCGTGTCCAGAGAAGGGCAACGGAGCTGGTGGAGGGTCTGGAGCACAGGTCTGATGGGGAGCGCCTGAGGGAACTGGGGGGGTTTAGTCTGGAGAAGAGGAGGCTGAGGGGAGACCTCATCGCCCTCTACAACTCCCTGAAAGGAGGTTGAAGAAAACTGGGGATGAGTCTCTTGAGCCAAGGAACCAGAGCCAGGACAAGAGGGAATGGCCTCAAGCTGCGCCAGGGCAGGGTCAGACTGGCTCTTAGGAAGGATTTCTTTGCAGAAGGGGTTGTTGGGCGTTGGAATGGGCTGCCCAGGGCAGGGGGGGAGTCCCCATCCCTGGAGGGGTTGAAGAGTCGGGTTGACCCAGCGCTGAGGGATCTGGTGGAGTTGGGAACGGTCAGGGTGAGGTTAATGGTTGGACTGGAGGAGCTTCAAGGGCTTTTCCAACTGAGATGTTTCTATGTATCTGTGAATTTCCTGGGTTTTTATTTAGTCTGAATACAAGAAAACACTTGTAATTTAAAGATTTCCAGGCTACCTCAGAGCAGGCTGTTTTGGTTTTTGTTTGTTTGTTTGTTTTTTTAAATCACAGGTATACTTGTTCAGTGCCAGCTTATTTACAGACACATTCTTTGACTGGGATTTTGCAGTACACTGTAGGTCAAAGCCAAATATGGCTGCCATTAGGAACAGGCTATAGCTCATATATTTAATAAACAATTAGGTTTAAATATGATACACAGAAAAATGAAGAAGCAAGAAATACAGAAAAAGAAAGAAGTTAGAAAAGTCAGTATCATGAGCAAGCCAGAGCCCAGCATTAGTTCACATTTATTTCGTACAGACATATCCTCCCCTCGTGCAGAGACAGTCCAGCTTTACCAGCATTCTTTGTAAGCCTCCGACCATCAGATTTTTCTTCATCTCATTTCATGGTTCCTCCATTATTTGTCTTCCATTGTCAAAAGCAAAAATTATAGCAGGTTTTTTTTCCCTTTTAATGTGTCTATTCAGTATTTACCTAATTCTTTATCATCTGTCATGCTGCCTGCTTAGCTATTCTTCTGTGGAAAGACACTCTCTCTCTTTCTCCTTCAGCCCTTATTCTTCCTCTTCATTATTTTTAGATTTTTTTGTTATTTTTAGAATTTCTTTGTAAACAGCAATGCCTCCATCTCAGCCAATTTTAAAGGGAGCCTCTTCAGCACTTCAGAAACTCAGGCGTCTTATTCTCACAAATATGTTTAAAATCTGCCAAATGATTCAGTCTCTAAGAGCATCTTTTTGGTTCTTTTAACTATAGAGGAACTTAGATAGGTAGCTGAGATGGAGAAATCTACATTACAGCTTTCCAGAGCACAGTATGAAGACCAACACCAAATGGCCAAAATGAAAATTGCAGTGGGGCAAAGTATACCATTTATAGCGATTCATAAACTCATTGTCTTGTACTGAAGGAAAAAAACCCCTCACATTCAGAACTCCTTTGTATGAAAGGACGACACAAGACATTTTATCTCATCCAGAATTTTCCCACTATTGTTGGATACATTCAACCTTGCTTTCTCAAGGAGATCTTTGATGTCTCCCTCTGGGAAAAACATGTGAAAGGTGGAAAACCTTTTTTTGTATTCTTCTATTTTATCTAGAAAAAAGATAGACAAAATATGTAAGTAAATGCCAAACAGAAAACTACAAGATCATTCAAGAAAAGCATAGACTTGAGAAAAACATTAATCCCTGATGATCTGCAAGTTCCACACAGAAGTTCTTTATCACACTAAGATCCTGCTGCCCCAAGTGAAGAGAGAGGAGATCACCCAGAGTCTGGAGGTGCCTCTTCTATCACTTGTTTCATCAGCTCTCTGAGAGAGGGAGGTAAATCCCTCCGGACCTGCCTGTTCCTCTCCAGTAAGTATAAAGGAAAGCAGTGGTAAATATCCCAGACTTGGTAATATTCTAGATTCTAAATATGATGCCTCCCCAACTTCTTTTTAATAGGACTACATTTAATTACACTGATTTACAGAACAGACCAAGAAGAGTGTAAAATCCTTATAGCTCAGGACATACGTCTGAGAGGGTAAGTATGTTAATATGTGTGCAAGCCTCTATCCATTATACACAGAGCCTGCCCTGTTCTTTTTCTTCTGTGCCCATTTACATCAGCAGCGCTGAGTAAAGAAAGACTCTGAAATGTGTGGCACTGGGACTTGAGAATATGAAATGCAAATATACAAAGTTGCATAGAGTATGTGTTACCAGAACAATTCACGTTGTTGAAGAGTGGGAAGTGCATGACTGTAGGGCATGACTTGTCTCCTCGGAAGACATAGCAATCAGAAGGGTTGTTCTCATCCATTTCCTGATCCTCTATCTTGGGAAATGGGATACTGTTCTTCCTGCAGTATGTAGCTGTTTTCTTGATAGTCTGAGACCCAGAAAAATCATATGCATTTTTTACTTTGCTTGTTTTTGAACTCCTAAAATAAATCAGTCTTATCTCCAGTAATAAAATTAATTGTTACAAAACAACAATGGTTACTTTCTTAGACTATAGTTAACTATAACGTATAATATATTTAAACCCCTAAGTTTTCCTCAATTATTCTCTGAGGAACAGATTAAGTCCAGAATATAAATGAAAATCAAGCACTAGCTTCTGGGGTGACTTCTAGCAAGAATCTTTATTTAACAAATGACAGCTACCCAGAAAGGCAGTGTGGCTGATGCTGAAAGATGTCAAAATTAAAGGGATTTGGCATCTGTAAAACAGTCTGAAGACCACTATGTTCATAGACTTTCAGAACAAATTTTATTTTCCAAAGCAACCTCTCCTGTTGCTCTACCACACTAACAAAGTTAAAAACTCCCTATGTGTTGCTTATGTGGCTCTGGCCATCAAAGGGAGACAATAACCCTCTTGATTTGAGGCATACATCAACTTTAATGTTGGCTTGATTTTGCACGAAAGCATTGACTGAGGTAGAGGTTTTGTTGGGAGCTTACACAAACTGAGATTTTCTGTGGTCTCCCTGAGAAATAATATTACTCCCAACAGTTCAGCAGTTGAGGAAAAGAAACAAACTTTGAGTCTTTTTTCACTCTTCTCTGAATCAATTTGTAGTATTCTCTTCTAGAAGGGACAAGGGTTGTGAACAGCAGCCACTTTATGTAAGCTTCCCAGAGATAATGGCATCTTACATGATTCGTTCCCACAACCCCTCCACAAAGAATGCACTTCACTACCGGAGACTAAGAACACTACTGGCCTCTCCCACAGACAGGCGCTTACTGATGCCTTGGTATTTCTGTCATCCCACCAAATTGCCTCAGGGGTTAGATTCCACAGATTTATCCCTTTATCCTTAATCACTAATGGCAAACGGTGGAGTTGTAACTAAAGACATGATGACTCTTGTAGTCACAAAAGACAATCAAACTTCTCACAATATCTTCATGGAATGATATGAAATAGTAAGAACATTTTGAAAGCCTAGTAAGTTCTTTTTTAACTCAAGCTCCCCAAATTCATCCCGTAGGCATATATGTTTAAATGGAAGCAATTACAGAAACAGTATTGCATATTTACCCTCATTTGTAATGAAATTTGTTTATAAAAGGAGAAAGGAAATGGAGTATACTAGGAGGAAAAAGCTCACACAAAGGGAAAAAGCAAAATTCTTACATACCAATATGAGATATCCTCAAAGGTAAAAGAGGTATTTTGCTGTAAATATTGTCTGTCAGAAAAGTTTTCTGACATCTGATAGGGGGTTCTCTTACCTTTAATAAGGGTTTCTGCTCTTCTTGCCTAAGGAATTACATTTTCCAAACCCCTTTTCTTTTATTCTTGTTGAGGTGTGAGTTGATAAGGACCAGATCCTTCCCATGGGCCTATGAATTCCATTTAATCCCAGGCCTTCGCCTTCAACCCCTACATGACCTATGTCCTAGGTGCACTGGTCTCCTGCTCAGCCACAGTCACGTTTGTGCCTTAGCCCTCTTGATCTGGGTCCTGACCCAAAGGCTGACTTCCCAGCTTGACCTTGGAATGGTGGCATCACTATGGACCTGCCCAGAGATCACTAGACTGGTTACCCTCAGCAGACCTGAGCCTTACCTGCAACCAGTCCTGATCCATATTGCCTTCCTGAATTGACCTTGGACATGCCTCATCACAGCAAACTTGCCTGATGATTCCAACCTTTGGTTGAACCTGACTGCCATCTCCCAGCCTGCCCTGTTTGACTTGCTTGGATGCTGTGAAACTGGGCACTGGCTGGCAAGGGCCTGCTCTTCCTGCTCTGTTATCACTGCTGGTTCCCTTTCCCTTAGGAGCAGCTGGCCCTTGGCAGTTAGCTCAGATGTTCCTGAGCCCTGTGCCAAGCACCATGGAGCCTGGACTACACACATGTGCAGGACTTTGCCACTGTGACTCCTCTTGAGGGCTGAGCCTGGTCCTGGGCTCTGATATCTCCACGCTGACTACCTCCTACCAATTCCCAGGCTCCTGAGTGATGGCCTTCCTCAAGCCTGCCAAATCTCCAAGGCTTGCCAGAGGCAACTCAGAGAACCCCCTGCCCCACCCTCTTCATTCTAAATCCATCCTGAACCCCATCCTGAGCATCCCTGTCCAACCCCAAATCTCTTGTGCCATGTGTCCTTCCCAGTTGCCAGTCCCTGCTCTGGCTCTGTGTCCCCTGAAGTAGCCCACTGACGATAGCAGTGAAATCACTCTACAGTAAGGCTCTTCTGAACCCAGACATCCCATGCATGAGGACACACTTTGCTGGGATGGAAGGCTACTGTCAGGATCCTGAAGGCACTAATGATCCTAATGCCTTAATGGTCCTGGGGCCTCCACACATACCCTTGCCATTGGCCCAGGGACCTCATTGAACAAGTAGCACTGTTCAGCTCAGGCACAGATGTTCCTGGCCATGGACTCCATTGATCCACACCTCAACACATGGACTGACTTCCCAGCTTGACTGTGGACCTGTTTTTTCATCATGGCCTTGCCCGATAATCTGAACTCTTGATCGACCCTGTCTGCCACCTTTGAATGTGCCCTGCTTGTCTCCCTCAGGTGTTGCAGGGATGGACCCTGGCTGGTGAGGCCCCTGCCCTGCTGGTCATGTTATCAAATTTGACTCCCTCTCCCTTAGGGAGGAACTGGCCCATGCTGCTCCCTGACAATCTTACTTATAGTCAAATGGAAATGAGCGCTTGAAAAGATCAGTTAATCTATTTTCAATCCCTATTGTAAGATGCCCAAAGGAGCCAGAGCCTCTGGATGCAGCTGCCTCCACTCTACCTAAAATGACCACACTGAAAATACCCAGAGAAGCAGCAATTTGAGGTATTCCAGCACATTTTAAATTCTTATTGGACACTAAACTTCATCAACTTGAATCAACCTCCAAAAGAAATTCCAAATAAAACACTAGGTTTGGAAGGAACATAAATTACAGCAAGGTGATAGTTTTATATACTGTCCTTCCCCCACCTATTTCCCCCAGAAATCCGGAAGAATTCAGTGTCAACACCATGTTTTCTCATCCTGCTCACCAGGATGAGGTTCTCTGATGAATGTCATCAACTGCCCTTAAGGAAGGAGTAATATCACTTACAGGCAGAAAAATTCTTAGCCCTAAGACAAAAAGGGAGGATAAGAAATTTGTGAGCTTTCCCCCTGATGCACCCTTGATAGCTTGACAGCTTGGTAGGTTACCATACAATACCTGTGAACAAGACAGACAAAATGGCTTACATTCTACAAGTATCTGTTTCTGCCAACTGCCTAGAAAAGAAGCCCAATGTGATGATCAGCATACCAACCTGTCAGAATCTGTTCAGACATTTCTTTGAAAATTGCTTTGACAATGATTGTAATGCATTTCTGCAGTCCCCAACCCAATGACCTCCAAAGCCATAGCCACACATGTACCTCAAAAGGATCTCCAGAGCTGAAATCAAAGGAAATGATCAGATCTGTTCGCCGCTGTGCTCGAAGGACCAGAGGATAGGCAGAATTTATTGCCAGGCCAGCATCAATCAAAGACATTACTTTGTTTTTGACCAGGTAAGAGGGCTGGATGTTAGCTAATCAAATGAAAAAAAGCAATGAGATTTCATAAATATATATGTATACATGACCAGCCCCCAAAGAGTCCATTGGTCTTCATTGATGACGCACCTCAAAAATGTATTGAAACCTACCTCTCTCTGTCTCTCCTGCCCAACCAGATGTCCAGATGTATTCTGACAAGAGGAATCCACATCCCTCTGACCTACTTCTCTCTCTGACTGTGGTCAGTTGCAGACCAGAATTCCTGATGGGTTTTTCAAAAGTCACCCTAGAACTATGCACCCATAGTTTTAAAATAAGAAGATCTTTGAGCAGAAAATGAGTGTATGAGCCAGCTAGAGATCATGCCACTTAACTGCAGTTGTCTAAATGCAGGTTTGTTAGGTGCCAAAGCTTCCATTATCATAAGTGAACATCCAGCTAGGGCAGATCTAGAGATCAATGTTACTGCTCATACATCAGGAACACAACGCAATTTCATAAACTTAGCTGTCCAGTTCTAACTCCTTAGATCACTTCTTGTGTCCTTCAGGTTCTTCTCCAAAGTGGTACAAAGTGGTACTTGGTCTTACAGGTTTTATTTTGTGTCTTCCAACTTAATGCTGTTGTCCTTGTATGCAAGGGCAGTTTGTGTGACATTAGACACCTGTGTTTATGTGACACAATTGAGCTTATATATCTGCAATGATGTTGCAGATTTGGATTCAAGCAGTGTGAAATAATTCTGTGAGAAATAATATGCTGCCCATAATGGGAGGCTGTTAAGAGAGGGTGGATCCTGGAAAGGAAACCTAACTTGTTGATTTAAGAAGGTAAATGGCAAAGACACTTTTCTTGGTTTAATATCACACAAAAAATGCTCTGTTAAACCCCATGCATTCTGCCCCATAGATTGGGTTGAATAGCACAACCACTCTGTATTTTCTGAATATAAACAAATCATGATTTCATCGGGTTTTCTTACAGCAGTTGTAAAGGAAGTTATTAGCCGTTCCCCATTTCCAGGTCATTGCACATCGGACTGTTTTAAACACCATCCTAATGACATTCCACACTGGGCCTGAGAAGAGACAATAAATTCAGAACATAGTTGAATCTAGAGAACTTCACTTTTCAACTGATGTGACAAAATCTGGGGGAGATGCATGGTGGTAGAAGAAATATGTGCAGATAGTGTACAGACAGCCTGAGATCCAAGGCCTGAGTGCTTCAGAAGGGAAAGAATCATGCTTTTCACTAGTTCAAATAATTAACATTAAGCAATGAAATCTTAGCATAGCTGAAACACATTTGAATAAGCCACTAAAAACACAAATGATACAGGACTTGAGCTCTAGGCCAGCTGGCACATTCACCATGCTTGAGGCTCACAGGCCTGGGCTACATCAGTGCTGTACAGGAGGGAGACCTGATCTTTTCTGAGCCTCTTAGAGCATTCTTGTGGTTCAAAGGGATTGTTACTTCTCTTCATCTTCTTTCCAGCTGAAAGTGCCCTGAGTAAAGTGAGAGCCATGCTACAGACCAGTAGAATGACCTGTACGAGGCGGGGGATATTAGCTGAAAGCCATGAGAGCATCAAGAGATCATGTGAAAGAACATGAGAAAACCAGCCCTGTGAAAGGGTTTGGAGGAGTGTACTGTGCAGATAAACACAGTCCAGGCCTTATCTGTGAACACACTACTTGGAACAGGCATTGGAGAGAAAAAAGACCTGTATGCAATGTCCAGATCTAATCTCAGAGTACCAGTCAGTTCACTCGAGAAGAAACTGGCCAAATACTGCCCCACAGACTGTGGCCAATGGAACTAGCAGGGCCCTGGATCTAAAAAGGTAATGTACCAGCTGAACATTGCAAATGTATTTGAGGAATTTCAGTGTGAAAATTTACTTTGCAATTTATTTCTGTCTTGCTTAGACCTACTTCTGCTCTCTGATGAAAATCCAAATAATCCTCATTTCACCCACTACTGAGTCTATTAAATATTGCAGATATAAGCTAAATGAGCTCAGTTCATTGAAAACAAGCTTAGGTTTATATAAAAGGACAGAAATGCTGATTAGCCGCCAAAAAAACCCCACCACCCAGTAAGAACGTAGTTGCCTATTAAAGAAAATCCAGTTTTGCTTTAGGATGTCTTGGCTCATGACTTTTTATTTCAAAATTTCTCTAGCGATGGAAGTTCCAAACGACACTTGAGATCAGGGCACTCTAGGTGTCCAACAGCAATCCACTCAGTATTCCACTACCTGCAGCTGCCAAGATCCTATTCTTCATCAGTTTGGCATGTCTGAGAAGTCTTCCTGACAACACAGGCTCAGCCAGGAGCAAAGATAGATGGAAAACAGTGATTGTTCGGGATTAGGTCTCTTACTCTATTTACTTAGGTAGACAGATTCTAAGTGCTTTCATGACACCTGAAAACTTTGTGAATATTGGAAACTAGTCCCTGGATGAGACTGTCACTGGCGTGATTCTGCAATATAGTTTTCATCAGATCTTCCTACAGTGGCTGTACCCAAGATTTACACTGGAATTCAAGTTCACAAAACTCCAAAGCTGGAATTTTTCAAAGCACATACAATACAAAGAGTAATAAAAGATGCTAAAAATTATTACAAATGACAACTTGCCTGGAAGGTATTCAAGGGATGAATGAAACAGTCTTCCTACAATACCTTCTTCTCCAGGATACCCTGAGGAAGATCAAGTGGAGAAAAAGCACAAAAACCAGTCACAATAAAGAAACAGATAAATGGCAACCTACAGGGCAAATTTTTACTACAGATTCAGGTGGGCATTTCTACCTGGGATGGAGAGGGCATCATCGTTATGATAAGCATTTATGTACAATACTTGCCTAAAAATTCCTTTTCTATCTCTTCGATCAGTGCAGCACAGCTCTCCATTCTTTCCTCCTTTGTTTTCGTCGCCCAATCATTTCGCATTTCAACACACAGTTGGTAAGATGCACTTTTTCCCTTGGCTTGTTAAAAAGAGAGAAAGGAAGAAAAGGAAAATATAAGAATGCATAACAAAGGAATCACCATTTGTAAAACCATGTTACTGAGAATGCAAGTGCTTAGAAATCTCAGCATCATTCACTTGCCTGACAATATATTCAACAGTTTCCCGAAGACTTCGTTAGGCTCACTCCCACTTAGGGCACAGATCTGAAGGTCTAGTAGAAGAAGACCAGGCTGATAAGCCATGAAGTTTTCTGAAATACTCTCTAAGAAAGATAAGAATAAAGTTACATCAGAGTGGGGTTTATCTTACCAAACATCTGATTAGACAGTAACTGACACATGAATTAATGAAGATGCAGTCCCTGCATTCAGTGGAATCTGTAAAAAGGCTGACCTCTTCTCTCTTATCCTAAATAAGTTGTTTAAGCTGGTGAGAGGAATCATGTGCCAAAGTGAGTATTTCTCTCTGTTAACAATAAAACCACTTAACACTGAACATTCACGTCTGGACAGCTGCCCAGCCATACCAGGATTCAGATGGCCTTTGTGTTAATCTTGGGAAAAAAGTTCCATGAAACAAAGTAGCAGGAGGAGGAACAGAAATAAAGTTTGGAGTAAATGGGGATTTACTAATACGACTCAGATATTTAATTCCTATTTTGATTAAAAAAAAAAAAAAAGTAAATACATAAAGGAATAAGAAATGCAATGATGTTTTGAGTGAAGCCTGATGTGATTTGTTCCAGTATTACCAAGAGAGTACTGTGGGAATGCATTTTGTGTTTCACGGTCATTAAAATCTAAATTTTTCAGGTGAACATTTCAATATGGAAGAAGAACAAAAAAAAAAAATATTCCTGTGGGAAATTTGAATTTTACAAAAGGAGAAAGAGAACAGAATAACAGCTCCATGAAAGGTGACGTATTTACTTTATTTTCCTTGAAGTGTATTGTCAACCAGCAATGATGGTTTGTACAATATGATCCATCTGCTGTTAAATTTATGTTTGGAAGAACATGTGTCCTGACTTACACTTATTTCAGGAACTGGAGCTGAGCCGTTCCTGATCTGGATTTTTATGTCTAAATTTTAGGTCTAAGTTCTCACACCAAAAGAGCCACAGACACTGGCATATTGACTGCCTGTAGCAGCAGACATGAGGGTGATCCAGATCTGCTCTTTCACATGCTCTGCCATTCCTGCTGTCCCCGAGTTTCCCGGGGGAAAGTTCAGCTGGTGTATTGCAATCTAGAGGCAGCACCAACTCACAAGCAGTGCGGACAAGCAGGAAGTTTGGACCCAAATGTGACGTGAGCCTTGAATCTCCATGGTGCAGACTTTGCTTGTACTCTCTGGCCACAGCAGCTATACAAGAGTGCAGTAACACCACCTTCGCAGAAGCCTGTTAGTAAAGTGCAATCTGACATGAGTGAATCCCTCCAAAATGTCAGGGTGGTTATTATAGTTACATATTCAAGATCTCACAAATCATTACATATATGAGAGATGGAGGCCTGGATTTGCTTGTGTCTGGCTTATATTCCTGTCAGTCCCCTAAGGAAAACATGGGGCAAGCAGAAAAGAGTGTTAAATTTAAAAAATAATAAAATAAAATAAATTTAAAAAACAAACAAAGAATCACAATAACTCACCAAGTCCATACCCGGACATGCATTCAAATGGGAAAACTGTTCTTTGTAGGAACAAGGCGAGACTGTCTTGGAAGAAATAAAAGGATAATTAAAATAAGATTACCCCATCCAATAAAATAGTCATTGCCTGCCCATGAAAGACATCAGGAAAGCTCGCCATGCACCTAAACACAGATGTACAGTGATATTTCAGATTCCTTGCAGGATCTCACCTGCCTTGTGACTGACACTCCAGAAGAATACTAATCTCCTGTTGGTTCTGTTCATCACTCATACCTCTGCGTTCGATGTCTCAGATATCTGATGGCATCTCAGCCATCTCTATTATTCCCTCAGCAGTTTTGATAGCCTCCTACCTCAGAGTTTAAGATATCATCTCTGATGCTTCCACATCACAAGGAATCTAATGTGGAGATCAGTCCACATTCACTGATGTGATACTTAAACTTCCCCCTGTGGTACTGGCAGAGATTCACCTGACAATAACTGGACTTCTACAGTCCACACTTATGCTGCCATCGATATATATTCATTCGTGAGGCATTTCTAGAAAAAGTTTCATCACTCCTTTAAGCAGGCATCTAAATGTATCAGTGAAGAGCAGCTGTGAAGTTCATCTTTCTCACTTATGAAGAGAACTTAAGGTGAACAACTCAAATGTTCATAACAATGTTGTAAACGTGTAAAATGACATGCAAGAAACAGTGGTTTATTTTGGCCATTTTCAGAGAAATTCAGTTGAGGTTGGAAGGGACCTCTGGAAATCATCTAGTCTACCTCCTGTGCTCAAAGCAGGGTTAGGTACAGAAAATTGCTCAGGGTCATATCCAACTGGGTTGTTAAATAGTCCAAGAATGCAGACTCCATAGTCTCTCTGAGAAACCTGTTCCAGCGTTCAACCATCCTCACAGTAAAAATTATTTTTCTTATGTTTAAATTGAAATTCTTGTATTTGAATTTGTGTTCATTGCCTCTTGTCCTTTCAGTAGATATTACTGAGAAGTGTCTGATTCCATCTTCTTTGAATCCTCCCATCAGGTATCTATACAAATTGACAGGATCCCCCTGAGCCTTCTCTTCTCCAGGCTGAACAGTCCCAGCTCTCTCAGTCTCTCCTCATACGAAAGATGCTCCAGTCCCTGAATCATCTTTGTGGCCCCTTTCCGGACTCCTTCAAGTATGCTCACATCTTTCCTATACTGGGGAGCCCAGAACCCAGCACAGTATCCCGGTTGTGGCATCACCAGTGCTGAGTAGAAGGGAAGGATCACCTCCCTCAACCTGTTGGTGGTGCTCCTCCTGATGCAGCCCAGGATACTGTTAGCCTTCTTTGCCACAAGGGAACACTGCTGGCTCATGCTCGACTTGGTGTTCACCAGGACCCCCAGGTCTTGACTGAAAAGCTGCTTTCCAACTGGTCAGTCCCCAGCCTGTCCTGGTGCCTGGGGTTATTCCTCCCCACATGCAGGACTTGCATTTTCTTTTGTTGAACTTCATTAGGTTCCTGTTGGTCCATTTCTCCAGCCTGACAAGACTTCTCTGGATTACCCAACCAGTCCTCCCAGTTTCGTATTATCTGCAAACTTGCTGAGGGTGCACTTGGTCCCATCATCTGTGTTGTTAATGATGATGTTAAAAGTATCAGACCTAGAATTCAGTCCTGTAATACACTGCTAGTGCCTGGCCTCCAGCTGAATTTCATACCACTGAACACAACTCTCTGGGCCCATAAGTTTAGACAGTTTTCACTGTCCACTTAGTTAGACCATAATTCCTCAGTTTGTCCATGAGGATGTGATAACAGACAGTGTAAAATGCCTTACTAAGAGTACAGTAAACAGCATCTGATGCTCTCTGTTCATCTACCAAGACAGTTATCTCGTTGTAGAAGGCTTTCACGTGGGCTAAGCATGATTTGCTCTCCATAAATCCATGCTGACTAGACCTCGTTGGCTTCTTATCCTTAATGTGTTTGGAAAGCTCTTCCAGGAGGATTTGCTCAATTACCTTCCCTGGGACTGAGGTGTGGCTGGCTGACCTTCCTGCTCTTTCTGAAGACAGGAATGGCATCTTTCTTCCAGTCATCAGAAAACTCCCTCTATTGCCATGAATTTTCAAAGATGATTGAGAGTGACCTTGCAATGACATTAGCCAGCTCCACCAGCAATTGTGGGTGTATCCCATCAGGTCCCATGGACTCGCATGTGTCCGATTTGTTTGCATGTTCCTTAACCTGATGCAATTTGTTTACATGTTCCCAAGGATAAGAACTTTCTTGCTCCAGTCTTCCCCACTGAAGGGTTCCTCTGAAGGCCAGTCAAAGAGTGAGGCAAAATTGGCACTTAGTACCTCAGCCTTTTCATGTCCTTTGTCACCAGGACTCCTGTCGCATTCAGCAGCAGGCCCACATTTTACCTAGTCTTCCTTTTGCTGCTGATATACCTATGGAAGCCCTTCTTGTTGCCCTTCACATCCCTCACCAGATGTAGTCATGCCTGACAATTCAGGTCTCACTTGGGAAGTTTCCTTAGTGCCCTTGATGAGGAGCAGTGTGGAGTGATAACCTGAGGGCCACACAAGCCATGGGTCCACAAGGTCTCTCAAATTCAAATCCCCAACAAGCAGCAAATCCCCCTAGACAAAAGATCAGATTGGCAGATGGGGGCATCTGTGTCTGTCCACTGTAGCATGGAGCATCTCACTCTTACAACTCATCACTTCTAATGGTGGTCAGGCTCATCTGACTCTCATGCTTCATTTGATGGAGCTCTCAGACCCTCATGTTTGCAGTCCCTCATCTTTTCTGAGCATACTAAATGTATTCCATAACTGCAAATCTTCAGGTGGAGCAGGAGCATTCCTCCGGTGTCAGAAGTCACCAGGTTCCAGCTTTTTCAATTCGGAGTCTCCACTTCCCAATTGGATACCCACAGAGAGCTTCTGCTTTGACACAGTTGAAATTTTGACTCTTCAAACTGAACAGTCTTGGATAAAATCTGGACAATCTCTGTCTTGTCATCTCTGATGATGACAAATGGAGTGCCAGTGGGGCTTCTGTTAGGCATAGCTGTATTTCTGTTTGGAACTTGTAATGGTTTAGCCCCTGCCGGGGTCTGAGACCACACGGCCGCTGCCCCTCCCCCACAAAGGGAGTGAAATACAAAGCCCCAAGACTGAAATAAGGAAAGGTTTAATACAACAGTGCAATAGCAACACAACAAACAACAATAACAATAACAGTTATAGTGATAGCAATGAACAGAGCAAAATAGCTACCAAATACAGCAGTGGGAAGCACGATGTACAAAACCACGAGTGCCCCGTGCTCCCGTGCCAAGAAAATGTGACCTGCCAGGATGTGATGTCCGCATGGTATCTGAATAACCCGGCTAGAGCTTCCCCCCCACTGCTGGGGAAACTTAACCCTATCCTGGTTAAACCAGGACAGAACTAGAGGACTTCAGGGATTACTCAAGAGTAATGTGAAGTATGTGCTCAATTTCAGCAACAACTGCTTTGATCATACCGGCAACAGAAAAAATGTAGTACCTTGTATAAACTTCAGATTTTCTTCCAAGCTTCCAAAAGCACTCCCCCATAAGCCTGAAACAAAAAAAAAAAAAAAAAGAAAATGTGCTTTATAATAGTCTCGCTAGGAATTCAATCCAAGTTTCCCCTTTAGTAGTACACTTCTCCTACTTAACTTTCAAAATCTGCAAGACAGATGTCTAAATCAAAACTCCTTGCCTAGTCTTCCCTTACTGTCTACTGAAAGGATTATACACCTCCTGAGATTATCCACGCCCTCTTCCTCCTGCTAGGAATACACTTTTGTGTGGACCAGCTTTTTATGTTACTTAAGGCCAGAATCCCATGGAAAATCTTGGGTACACTCACACTGCAGAACTCTTGGTCGAGCACTTCCCTGGGCCAGCCTCACACATGAGCCTGGAGGCATAAGTATTCTGCACAGATGTGTTGTGTTTATTTGTTTTTCCTCCTGAGTGAATTAAATAATAAGTAGAATGCTTTTTTTTTTCCTCTTTTTTTTTCCTTTTTCTTTCCGCCTATAGCATGATGTCAAGGGTTTTGAGGAGACTGGGGCATGAAATAATTAAACACAAAATGTGTTTAAAGCTGCCAGATATGTTTAGTTGTGTCAGAGACAAGTGAGATGAGATTTGCAGATATACCATTTAGGTAGGGGATGAAAAACTTTGGACCTGGGCTGAAACAGCATGAAACAAAATAGCAAAATAGGAGCTACCCGTTCTCACAGTAGGATGTCTCTAATGTGGGAAGAATCTCTCCTTGTAAAGGGAACATACTGGGATTATAGAACATTTAGACATCCAGGTTGGGATTAAATATAATAATATTAACATCAGTAATCTACAGTGTAGGTCTCTAACTTCCCATAACAACCATAGAAAATTGGTCCATGTAGACAGTGGAGTGTAGAGAGGCATTCAGATGTTCCAGTTTGAATGTTTGAAGTGAGACAAACTGCTCTTCAGAATTCATATACTATTATGCATGCATTCATGGAATGATAGAAGTATCCCTGTTATTTACAGAAAGATACAGAATAGCTAAACCTGTACTATTTTCTACAAAGCAGAATTAGGAAGATTCACCTTGCATGTAACAAATGTGTTTCTTCGTGCCCTTTTTCTTCAGTTTACCATTCTCAAATTCACTTCCAAAGTGTTTGGTACTCACAAAAGCACCCAAGGTAGTATATCCAGCCTCATGTGGAGTGAATTCAAACCAGGTCCCTGGGAAAAATCAAAGTTTTGTCACTCAATATTTGGAAGCATAGCTGACCTTACTGTCCCAAAGTAGCATTTTGGTTGTTTTTCTCTTCCTTTCCAAAATCACCTGATACTAGCTGACAAAGATGAATTGGCATATGGAGAACAAAGTAAGTAGTAAGCATGCTACCACCTGCTCTTTGATATACTCTGGCTATCCCTCCTACTCTAGCCTCCAGCTGCCACACCAGAAATGTCTTGGTTTCTCACAGACCATGTGTCATTGTACAGATCTGTGCAGATCTCAGATATCTCAAGGGCCTCTCAACACTTATGTGTAAGTGACAGAGCCTGCCTGCCGTAACATTCTTTAGAGTCAAGGAAGAGAAGAGACTTCACTTGATTCAAGTGCCCACAGATACATAACTAGGAACCCCTGGTACCTAGGGACCTATGGTGAACTGAGTCATCTACATGGGGCCAACAGTTATGACAGAGGACTGAAATAACACTCGTACTCTTTTAGAAAGGTAGGTGAAGCAGGCAGAGTATGGTAAGACATCTCAAATGGAACCACAGGCCTCTGTGTGGACAACTGAATGAAGCCTATTTGCTCCAGAGAGAAATCAATTATTTTAACAGGTATGGAAGATAAAATTTGATAGCAACGGTGAAACTTTTTGTTGGTTGTGACTATTATCCCACACTCACCTGCCTAAGCTGAAAAGCCACCTACTCTTTATTTCATAATCCCTTCCTTTATCACATTTCCTTTCCAGAATGAAGTTCCCAGTTCTCACTCAAACCTTCTGGGATTATCGCAATTCCAGGCCAGTTTGTGCTTTTTAAATCAAGTCCCATCACCCTAAATCAGAGCCTACTATTGGCAAGCGGAAGGAGCAGTAGGAGAGACAGAGTTTTAAATTACAGTGAGGGAAAAGTTGGTTTAATGGGACAGGGTAAAAGTAGTTGTCTGAAAGTAAACTTCTCCATGTGAAGGCCTTCTCCCTAACTACTGAAAAAGAATATAGTTGCCTTGTTCAGTTTTAGAAACACTGGATTATTTTGGAGCTCCACATAGGGTTGATGGATATGATATAGCATTTACAAGAGATCTGCACCTTCCTGAAAAATCAGATGGAGGCCAAGGAGATCTATGATGGCACTAAATGATGGCACTACTGAGGCGTCTACATTTTGAAGATCTATTTTATTGACATTTTATATAATCTATTTAACCCATTCTATTCTAGGGATGCTTCACCTTATCCTATCATGAAAGTCACTTTTACAGAACATGATTCAGCCCCTGGAAGTGCAAGTTTTTCTCCATTGTCTATGAACAAAGTCATAGGCTGACAAACTGCAATTGGATGTCAGCAAGTTAATGCCTGCCATGAAGTTAAAGGAACTTAATGCCTGGTATTTAACATACAGTTAGACTAGAAACCCATATTTTACCTGGAGAGTTTTCACCTTCTTGCCTCAGTGTTTCCTTATCCACTGCTGCATAAATTGGGTAAGGGTTTATTCCAGTCTCTGAGGCATCCTTGTGGTCAGCCAGCTCATTCTCATCAAACTGAAAGAGAATTAAGACTTCTGAAGAAATATAAAATGCCCCTCCCCTCTGCTATAGCACTGAGGACAACCCATTTAGGAGACTGGATTAACCAAGGAGTTGGATTAATTGCTTCTACCTTTCCATATCTAGAGATAAAATATCATGCTCTAAAATATTGCTTCAATTTATACAACTCCTCAAAAAAACACCTACTGAGGTCAAATTTAGTTGCAATTACTCTGAGATCTTCAAAACACTCTCAAGGTGTTTGCAATTACTTTCTTACCTGCTGTAGTATTTTGTACACAAAACAGGAGGCCCAGAAGTCAGTGAGTGAGTAATGTTCATCTTTTGATGACTCCACCAAGGATTCTTCTGCTTTTGCAATATTCCAGGAGACAGTACTGAGGTTTTTGCAGAGTTCCTTTTCCAAGGACATCAAATTTTCTGACCATTTCCCATCTCCATACAGGAGTGACATGCACCTTTTAAAGAGAAAGAAAAGTCCTATCTCTAGCATAGGGGAAAGTGAATGGGGCTTCGCTTTTTTTTTTTTTTGTCTGAATCTGCATGCAGATACAAGGAGTGTCTTTAAAAATGTATGAGGGGAAGAATAAATTCCAGGCTTCTGCAAAAGCAAGGCATTTTAACTCATAGAAAGGTGTCATTATTCCCTGATCACTTACTTGCCAGCTGCATAGTGATAATATGATTTAATTAGTTAGATGACCTGAAGCTGGATATCAGTAGGGTATGTACCATATATTAATGGTAAATCGCTGCAGGAATACAGATTTTGCAGATAGCATTTGTGGGAAAGATGTGAAATCTGCCAAGACACAGATAATCCAGCTTGGAACAAACTTAAATGTGTAGAATGGTTTACATCATGTCATCATCTTGCATTAGAGACTTGTGACATTTTTTTTGCTGTTATTAGGACCAATAAAGCTGGTACACTTGCAGAGTGATATCATCTCCTACTAAATTTACAGCTCTCAGCTCGTGCTAGCTACTTGCAGAGATGGAAGTGCTCACTCTGTTCCAAGACCCTCTCCACAGCCTAATTCAGGAATAAATTAAGGTGTACAACATTACCTTCTTCATCTAGAGCATCATGTGTCTTGACTCTGTGCAAGGAAGCAGATGTTGTGGATTACTGCAGACACCATGTATGGTACATACCCATAGACAGTGACAGTTAAGATGGACTAAGGTGTCCAAGATTTCCACCCTCTTTTGACAGACAATAACACAAGATCTGTGGAAGACCTGTGCCCTCTTGAATCAGCTGCTGAAAACCAGATAGGATTTCCTCCTAGGGCATCTGAACTGTCACTGAAAGTCTGTCTTTAGAGAACATAAACCTATCCCCTTAAGTAAAATAGAAGGAGAGGTGTGTATGTCACATAGAGATACACATACTGCCATTTAAATTTAGGACTGCTAGTCTCAGAGTTCTGTCCCTACAGGGCAGATGTCTATATATGACATATAAGCTAGACTCCCTTCACAGACATTTCAGTGTAACAAACAATCCTGGATGTCATTGACATGCTGCACATGGGCCTTAAGGTAAAATGGCTCATGTTCCAGAATGTCATTTCTTTTCATTGCATATAAGGGAAGCCTAAAAAAGTAAATGAGGTATAAATATTCAAGACCACAACATACATATGTAATGCTATTTAACCTGCCACAAGGATGAGTCACATCACCACAGATTTGGTAGATTTGATGCAGTATGTGCAGGAGACCCAGTGCTCTTCCAAACTGGTAGTGGGCTGGCAAAGTATCTGAAATGGCACTGGGTTTTTACATTTGGGCACCTGACTCATTCCCATACACTTGAGAGGTGTAGCTTAGTGGCATGGAACCCTCTTAAATATACCACAGCCTCTATTTAAACAAGCCCTTGTGCTTCTGAGTAGTATGTTACCTAGAAGTTTTCCTGGCTGCTCCTCATGGCCTGTGAACAGGGGGAATTGCCTCTTCTAAAAGGTAAGACTGAGTGACCAAGTGAGGTCTTTATTTGAATCACCACTGAGAAATGCTAATTTCTTCCTCTCTGGGGATGAAAGATCAGTCTTGCTGGACTGTAGTTAATGTTATGAATATTCCCTGTGCCTCCCACCATTGTACAGGCAAATATCTTACCTACCACATGGTTCATCCATTGTGAGCTCAAAAGAGATTTATGAACAGTGACGAAAGTGTCAATTTGTTATTGAATCTATGGAGCAGGAAAAACATTCACAATCACACCAGATAACAGGCACCTACCAAGTAGATCCCGATACCCCACACAGATACATGACGGCATCCAAGAAATTCTGTTTCTTCAGCTCAACCAAGGTTCCTAGCAAAGCTATCAAGGCACGCAAGCCTCCGCCTGATCCCAGAACAACAATATTAGGCACATTATCCTGGTGAGTGGAAGACAGAAAACACATTTCTTTTAGAGCAAAGGCTTAACAAATGAACAGGGATAAAGGCTATTGCAGTTCTCACCTGACCTGCTTCCTTGTTTTAAGACATACTCCATAATCTGCCTCTTTCCTCCTATTTTTCTTTTTCCTTTACATTACAGTCACAGAATGGGTTCTCCTTTGTATTGTGCTATCACTTGTCTCCCTGGTACTGAAATTTGTTGTGGTTGTGTTTCTGTGCCTCAGCTTCAAAATATAAATAAACCTTGAGCAGTACTCATTGTGTTTCTTTAGATGTCACCTCTATTTCCTTTTTATCACCAAGAACTTTTTTTTTTTTTCTCCCAAAAGGGTAAAGTAAAACTATTATAGCCAACCACATCAATTTCTCAAGAAACATGTTGTACTGGATCTGGCTGGAACAGAGTCAACTTTCTTCATAGCAGCCCATATGGTGCTGTGATTTGGATTTGTGGCTAAAAAGCTATTGATAACACACTGATGTTTTGACTTGCTGAACAGTCTCTCACAATATCAAGGTTCTTTCGCTTTCTCACTTTGCACTCCACCCCTGGTAAGTAGGCATGGGGTGGGCAGGAGGTTGGGAAAGGACATAGTTGTAATGGGACAGCTGACCCAAACTGACTAAAGGGATATTCCATACCATATAACATCATGCTCAGTAGTAAAATCTTAGGGAAATTAATAAATGGGGATGTTTTTGGTTACAGTATTTGTCTTCCCAAGTAGCGTTACGTGTGCTGAGGCCCTGCTTTCCATGAAGTGGCCAACATTTCCCTAACGATGGGAAACACTGAATAAATCCCCTTGCCTGTGCACACATCTTTGTAGCTTTTCTTTTCCATGTTAAACTGTCTTTATTTTGATCCATGACTTCTCACCCTCCTTGTATTTTCTCCCTAGCCCAGGGGAGAGGGGAGTAAGCAAGGAGCTCTCTGGGTGTTTTCCTGTCAGCCAGAGTCATGCATGCCACCATGCATGCCATGAGGATAAAATGAGCACAGAGTCAAAGACGTGTGCAGAGTTATAATGTATGTCTGTGTTCACAGCATGTGAAAAAGCATAGGGACCAGTGTTCCTGTATCATTGTACGTGTGCATCTGAGGATGAAAGGGTTCAAAGGTAGAAATGAATGTGTGCACAAGAATGCACAGAGATTAGAGAGATGTATGTGTTCGTGCTTATTAGGATACAAACACAATAATGTGGTTAACCGTGTGTATCTTCCAAATGGTGTATATATATCCATATATGCACATATATATGCATTTATAAAAATATACGTATATATAAATACATGTAAGGGCAAGTTGATTAATTAATTATATGATAGATATAGGAATCGCAGCTGGGAATTCCACTGAAAATTCAGTGTCCTGCTCTCCTTTTTCTCCTTGGAAATTCCAAGCCTGAATCCCTTTCCCAGCAGTGGACATAAAGCCTGCACTGGAAAACTTGTGATGAGAGATGATGCTTCCTAGGGACTGGCAGTCTGGGATATTCACATCACTGGAGTGTTATCCTTCTTTCCTTAATAGGACTGTCAGTGCTTACCTGGTCACAGTGAATCCCAAGGTTCTTCAGACACATGAGTACATTTTCTTTTCTCTTCTGAGTGGCTTTTATCTCACCTTCTGAGAGATCGTGAGACAGACGAACTTCATTGTCATCCTGGCATACAAACACATTCAGGGTAAGCATATTTCTCACTGCAAGAAAATCAATATATGGGATCCATACAGATGACCCAGCTTCCTACAGACTAGCCAGTGTTCACTCTGAGTCAACACCTAACAACATCGTAAAGAAGATCAGGGAACTCATTTTTGTATTATGCTTTAAAAACAGAATGAAAGAGGCAGTATTTATGAACCTGATAAACAAAGTGAAGAGGAAGGAACATAATAAAAAATTTCAGTTCTTCCAGATTAAAAAGTCCTCAACCTTCTGACTGAGCAAAATAGTCCATTTTCTAAAAAGAAACATTGTTTAGCTTGGTAACATTTTTTCTCAATAGTAACCACAAATCTGAAATATTTTTTCTTGTTGAAGCAATTTATCAAATTCAATGAAATTCACCAGTTGGTTTCCTTGAGCCAATAGTGAATTTTTCAGTTAAGAACAAATGTCTAACTTGATCTAATGTTCACAGTATCCTAAAGAAATACAACTTTCTTAGGTTTGTATTATAGAACAGGCATATACCTGTGGCAGCATTCATCTCGCTTAACCTTCAATTTCAGACTAAAATCTTCAGTCCCCTGAACATCCTTAAACATCAGTGGAAAGCAAGAAGCACTTCTAGAGTACCACTCTTAAACCATATTTCAGACACCCCAGAGCTTCCTGTTTAACTCCACTATGAAATGCATTCACGATTAACTCATATGTAAAAATCTATAATGCAGATGTTTAAATTCAGGTGAGATGAATCCTATCCTTGTTCCAATTCATGTCCTGGAGAGGAAGTCTCAAAAAACTGAAGTTAGTCCTTATGAATACTTTGCAGAGTAATATTAACATGAAGTACATAGAACATCCATCTTAAAAAACAATCATGACACAAGTGTCATATAATGTGGACAACGAAGCAGCCAGAAGAGGGATTAGGAAATAGAGGGGAAACCCAGGGTAGAAAGAGCATACCTTGGTAGCCATTGAGATGTCTGTCTTTGTTTCCTGGAGACCTAGTGAGAAGGGAATGCACAGCAATGTCTTAGCTCAGAATAACTTTCAAACTGCAAATGAGCTGAATTTATTCTCCTACTACCCTCTTTCAAGGTAAAAACCCCTCAAATAAATAAATGTTTAAAAGAAGGACTAATTATCATATTGCATAATACCAGTCATCACCTAGGATTAATGATTCACAGCCTGAGGGCTTTGACTGCTCCACCTTGTCAATATTGCAATATTGAGCAATTTCCACGGAATGTTAGCGTATGAATATGAGGTGTTTGATGCCAAAAGAATTAATAAATATTATGTATATTCAAAAGCAATCAAACAACCATCATTAGCCTAAACAGTTACACTACCTTTGGCTGTTACTGCTTACTTGACTCTGTCTACTGTCTAATTAATAACATATATGAAAAAGCTGTTTCAAATTTCCAGCATTTTGCTTCCCACGGGGACAATAGAAGCTTCTCTTTGGCCTGACACCCAACTGTTAACAACCTAACCTTGAGAAAAAGATAAAGATTAGCTTTATGGGTGTGTGTTTGTGTATATAAAACAAATGGCAATATTCTAGTTCCTTGTAAGTGCTGAATGCTAACTGCAATATTCATTATGTGCCTGCTCAGTTCCTAACGTCTCCATCAGAATTTAATAGGCCACTACTGCTATTCAATAGAGGTTTAGTCCCAGTATGGCCATACTCCGATATTCATTTTTTTCCTGGTATCATGACTCATTTCCTGCAGTGCAAGTATGGGCGTTCCTTAATAACAAAGATTGAATACTTTGCCAACCAGTATATATCATAGTCTATTGATCACAGACAACTGCTGGGATGGCAGCTGTGTAAAACAACCTCCACCTTCCACCACTAGAGATGAGCTTAGGACACAAGTAAACTGCTTCTCAGCTCTATAGTCTAAAGCACTAGACATTTATGTAAGTGTCTCCTGTTTTATGCCCATAGTCTCAGAAAATCACTATGCAGACTGAATCCTGAGTGCCCAGCACAGTGCTTAGTACAGTCAATAGCTATAATAAGTGGAAAACAACAGATGCATAAAGCAGATAAAGTGAGTTTTCCTTTGGGAGATCTTAAATTAAAAACATGCTTGGTTTTGTCCTTTGATTATGTAAGAAACATAAATATCTCAAGGATTCTATGTGAAAAAAATCATTTTCTTGGAGTCAGGCATTTAGTGAAAAAGTAACCAAAATGGATATATAGGAAGGACAATTAGATGGCAGAGTCAACGGTTATGTGAATTTGTGTCTTATTTATTTGTACTAAAAATTCTCCCTAAGATGAAGTCTAGTTATTTCATCTTTACTATTCTTTCAAACTTTTCCCAGTTTTAACTACTGTGATATAAACTTTAAATGTGGTGATGAAAATCACCCTCTTTATCAGATTCATGTTGGTTTTCAAAGTTTTTCACCATTTCCAGAACCTACAGTGGTGAGAAATAAGTCAAATGGACAACACAGAACATTTTCCAGTAGGAGGTGGGAGGCTACCCTAGAGCTAGCTAAGAACACAAATACGTGGTATAACCTCTCCTGAGCAGAAGCTTTTCTCCACGTTCTAGGATGTGGCAAATAATATTTATGTCACCTCAACAGAGTGCCCTTGATGCTCTTAATTAATTGCATGTATTTCAAAGAATGTTGGCTGAATTATCTAATGAGATTCCCTTGGAACTGTCCCTGTTCAGCTGGAAGGAAAGAAATCAGTTATATAGCATTGCTTTTTCCATCATATCATATATGAAACAGATTTTTCTCATTAACATGTACATGCTTACCAGACTATTAACTGGTGAACAGAGGTGCATATCCTACCTTTTGAGTATTATATTACTGCTAATTCTTCCACATTGGAATAGTAAAAATTCATCAGAAGGGTTAGTGTGTACTTAAATCTTTGTGGATTTTTTCTCCTGCCTACATGAGTTTCTTCAACAAAGTATCTTGCATCTCACAAGAAATAATTTTCCTCAAAAATCACTCTGAACATTTACAAAACGTATTACTGAACAAGGCCTCAGATGTCAGTTGTTAAAAAAGGTCATGCGTCCACTTCTCTATTTCACACAATCAGGTTCTACTGAATAACACAAACCATTTGTACCACTGTAACATGGACCTTGGACCTTATGCCAGTTTGTACCAGCTGGGATCTGGTCAGGAAGGGGAGCCCTGCTTTTGCCAGGCCATGGAATGGACAGTGCCTGAAGCAGAATCTCTGGCCAACAAGGATTATAACCAGAGAACATCATGTTCAACCTGCCTGCCATTCCGTAATTCAGCGAGACACCGGTGTGGGGACTGAATGACCCCAGGATTTTTCTAGGTCTGCCTGAAAGAAACCTTCTCAAGAAGCTCACTCCAATTCTCTCAGGCAGAATGCCAAGCAAGTGATAAGGTGCTCACCTCCCTCCTTTAAATACACGTTAACCTAGCAGTCCCAAGCAAGCTAGTATAATTAGAAAACCATATTGCATAGAGATTCTAGGTGGACCTTGTAAGTGACAAAGATACCTCACTGAGACTACTCAAGGACCAGTAGAGAAGAACAAGGATATGGCTAATACCGAAACATAAACAATGATACATTGAGGTATTGTTGGTTTTACATTGAGTATTTAAGAGAGAACAATTATAAACTTGTTGCAGAAAGTATAAGGAAACTCACCAAGAAAATGCAAAAAAACCCAGGGAAGTCACCATGTATCAATAAATACAAAGCTCCTGCCCAATCTCAGTTTGACTTTTGTTAATGAAGAGCAACATCATGACATTGAGTTGCTACCATTTGATTCATGACAGCAGCCCTCTGGTAGGTGCCCATTTTTATTAATTATTTGCAAAGCAAGTGGCTGCAATACAGAGAACTGTGAATAGTCAGAGGAGAATAGGGAAAATGAATCCTAACCCCAGTGCTCTCACAACATTATCCTGCCACGGCTTGTTGAGTCAGGACTCCTCCCTCATTTCATGTGTCTTCCAAACAGATACCTGCACAAGAGCTGGAAAGGCTCCCCTCCTAGTCAATGGAGAGATTTAGGCATTTCAGTGCAATTAATTGGAGCTAATTCCAGTTTCACCTGAGAGTAATCATTCTGCCACTGCAGTGCCCTTGGAGCAAGCTTCCAGCTGCAATGCCAGAGAGGAGTGAATCTGATCCATGGCATGTATCAACCACACATGAATGGCTCAGATTACCTTCGGGTTCTTAGAATGACACCATGCACTTGACATGCACCCTTAACATTTAGCCAGAAGAACCTTAAACTTCATGCAAGCATCAGTAAAATAAATGAGAAGCAACTGCTTTTGTCTGCATTGCCAGGGAGATGTTTTAATTGCAGGGATTCTTCATCTGCACATTCTGGTGTATATGCTACCAACCACAAAGGTTGTACTGTTATCTTCGTACAGTACAGATACTTGAAACATGAACAGTTTTTTTCCCCCTTTCCCTTTGAAGATTGCTGTCAGTCCACAGAGAAAGACAAGACCTCAAAATTATTTTGATAATACAGGGTATTATTATTCATCGCAGTCACTGCAACTGCTTTCTACAGTGTGATGAATCCTAAACCCAATATTCCTAAATGTGCCACCTGTTAGGTCACGTATGGTGCTCACTGTCACTTGTAGGTTCATTACCCACAAGCCAAACAAAACCACATTCAAATGAAGAAAGTTGTGCCTTCCTATGATCAGCAGGGTTGATACTTGTGTGTCTTAGGAAGACAGGAGCTTTTTCCTCTCCTTCATAAGCTTCTGTTTTTTTTCCTGATGTGTTAATCTTTCATATATTGCTCTGAGCAGCGCACATTTAAGAGAGAATATTTTTGTCTGTTTTCAGCTATTTCATGCACAAAATTATGAAAAAAAATATATATTCATTCACAAATAAAAATACTCATTCAATGAAGGATGGTAAATGAGAGAAATTGTGGAGACAGAAGAAAGGCAGATAAGCTATGGCAGATGGACACTAAATTTATTTGCCTAACGTTTAAAATAGCCACAATAAGTTTCTCCTCTAGACAGCACAGCTATATTATATGTTGACTTCAGGAGGAAGAGCAGCTCACTCTGGATCTCTCTATTCCTCTCCACTGCCCATAAAAGAACCCCTGCAGGCAAGGTTCACCTCACTGTTTAGATACCAGGTTAAGATCCCTGGAGTTCTTTCCAGCCAACATTTCATTTTCTTTATCTCTCCATGTATAAAAAGATTGGTGCAGATATGATACTCTCTTCTTTTCCTTTCTATGGCCACAATCTTCTGGACTAAAACATTCATTCTTCTCATGCTCAATCAGATGGGGTTTCTTGCCCCTTTTTCCTCTCAAAATCTGCAATATATTACTTTCTACAGATGTGCTTTCCAAGTTAAATTTAGGAACATATCTCGGGAACACCAATGGCTTTTCCAGAGGTTTAGAAATCCCAATATGTTCTTGCTGTGACATATTATTTGAATGTCTAATTGCAGAAACTTAGCAAGATGATAGAGAAAGGCTCGTGATGCCAAGTTATGCCTAAAAATAGAGCTGTTTGGCTAGGTCTCTGTCATTTACCCTTCAGGGATGGTAATCCCCTCACCTTCCAGATGGACAGTGATGTGATAATGCGTTCTTTGGATCTTATTGGAGGAATCCCCTTCAATTCAAATGTCATCTGTATATTGATATACTATAACCCCTGGTTCCAGTGGGATCTGTTCTAACTCCTGAGCTAAACCCTAATTTGATAATACAGGGCTATGTATGAATTCATGAGGTAACTGGGTAAAAGTGTACTGAATACCAGCCCAAGCAAACCACTCTTGACCCTCAGGTTTTAAGGGGTCCATGAAAATCATATCTTTTATATCCACAGCAGCCATCTAAGGATGGGTTGTTTGCTCTATAGTAAAACAAGGCATGTGATAGATGAGGTGGCAGTGTGTAGGGGTCCACTATTTTTATTCAGTTTACCATCTAAAGCCAGGTGCCATTAGGTTTGCTAACAGGCCACAGAGGAGAATTATGCAGGAAAAGAGTTCTTTGAGTAATACCCTGACATTCTAAATCCTGAATAAGAGTAGTTATGCCTAGTGTGTCTTCAGGGTTAATACAATATTGTCATACATGAATCAAGGCACTTTGGGGTAATTTTCATGTGGCCTGTAATAAACAGTAGACCCCTGATCTGGTATTTTCTATACAGAGACTGCAGAGTTTTTGAATCCGAGGGTTTGGCACTCACTGTCTAATGCAGTACTTATGGTCTGGAATTTTAATATATCCATACTTAATATATTTAAGGTTCCTACCATCACTATAGGTCTCAGCATTCTTCCATTTGGCAGGGTCAACTTTATCATAGCTACTGGGAGCTTCTGTCTTTCCCAGAGATCCATGTTATATAAATCATTTCTTGAGTTATCTGGATCAATCCAGGGCTGTCCCTAGATTTAATGATGGGTATTGAGGCTCCTGTGTCCATGAGAAAAGGGACAGAATATTTATCATTTACCATCAAAGGTATACAAAGGACTTTTACTAATGTTAAGTCCAAAAATTTCAGCCACTGACAGGTCATCAGGGGCTGGAAGTTGGGAGTTCCTCCATTACTTTCCAGAAGGTGGGGATGGAGCAGCACACGCAGCAATTTCCCCTAGCACCTTCCCAACATTCAGGCTGCAGGTGCAGTCCCTCTCACAATTATCCTGTAGTTTCTGTAAAGTGGGTATAAATAATCTGTCTAAGTGGCCTGTCATAAACTTTATTCCTTGGGGGAAGGCCCATAAATATCTCTGTTCTGGATCTCACTCCTGTCTGTCAGGGTGTGTTTTTGTGTGAGATTGATTCCCTTTACAGGGTCTTAGAATATTTTGTCCCCATTCATATTATTCTGACCTCCCATGGACATTTGGACCATCCTTACCTGCCCTTCCTTTTGACATGCCACCTTCTCAGGGATTCCCATAAAGGCTGTCCAATACTGCAGTCTTTGAGCCATCATGGTGTTCCAGTCATCAGCTCCCAGTGCATAGATATTTTGAATAATCTCACTTTCTGAGACTGGGCAAAAGCTCTTTCTAGCTCTTGCAAAGCCAGAGTTTCTGGCTTGGGTCTACTCAGAAGCTAGAAACACTAGTTTTTAACCACTGAAGTTGTTGGGTCTTTCCATGACTACAAGATTCAAAGCTTATGTCTCTGCATCCTTAGCTCACTGTTCAGTGTCTTGAACTCACTGCTCAGCACCTTTTAGCAAAACACCTGTGGCCATTAATATCTCTGTGAGAAGCCCGGTGAAGGGTCCCTTGTCTTTCTTTGCTTTATGTTTGGAAGTTCCTGCCACTTCTGAAATTCTGTTCAGTGTCTCCCAGCCAAGACAATTTTCATCAATCCCTTTCCTGAATCACCTCAGTGTTTTCCATCCCTTATTCTCTTGCATTTTAACTCTTCTTCTACAGCCTTCTCCATGACCTGTGTATTTATAGAATCCCTCTTCTGACATTAGTTAGTGTCACAGTTACAACCTATGAGGGTTACCTGACCTGCAGGGGTGTAAAGATTGCGACCGTGGGTTCGTAGGATTCCTTAATACACAAGGACGTGGAAACTTTGTTTCCATTAATTACTTTACTACAAATTATCACCAGTAAAACAAGTATATGTTGTAAGTTACTGCAAAATTACCACTAGTAAAGCAAGTAAAAATTTACGATCATTTACCTATATGCGCATGTACACATATATTGTTTGAGGTGTTACAGGTATGGCACTCGCCAAACAACTCCCAGGAGTGGAGCCAATTGACAGAAAAGTCTCACTTCGAAGATGATCCATGTCACGGAGTCCAGAGTCAGCCAAGCATCCCAGACAAGGGTCTGGTCTGTCTGGGAGATCTCACACAGAGAAGCTCGCTTTGGGTAGATAGTGAGCTGCTTTTATACCTTTGGTGTAGATACATAAATAGGCATAAGGGATGTAGATACATAATTGGGACACCAGTTTGTGCAACACTTGTTGCTGACTTCTCCTTTCCTAGAAGGTCAGGTTTTTATTGAGGTTTCTTTGTTCTGTGCTTATCTCGGGCTCCAAGCTGTGCATATCAAGGATGTCCTGACCTCTCAGCCAAGCACATACTCTTCTCTGTCAGTATTTTTCCATTATCACTGGTTGCCTTTATGGCTGTTCCATCACTGGGTTTGTTCAGTCCTAAGGAAAGAAGGCTCAAGAGTACTTTATTGCTTTCTACAAGTACCTAACAGATAAGTATGAAGAAAGTAGAACCAAATCTTTCATTAAAACCAGAATAAGATACAGTACTATAAGTTACTACTTCAAGAACACTTCCAGTAAGTTATCACTGTAAACTGAAATGACTTCTAGTGGATTTCATATCCTTAAACTTGACTCTATTATTCTCTTTTGTCTTTCACTCTGCATGGGCTGAGCACTCAGACCAGCAATTGTATAACTTTTCATAACTTTTCATTGCTGTTGAAATTATCATCTCAGTTGTTTTTCTTTTTTTTTTTTTTTTTTTTTTTTTTGTAGCAGAAAGTATAAGTCAAATATTTGCTCATTTTACTAATCAGGTTCATACATCATCTGTGAGTTTGTTCACTGATGCTGGCTCATATTTCTTCTGGCTTGCCTAGTCAGTTCTGGTGCTGCTGATTATGAAATAAATACACAATAAATTAACTAAAATCACTTTGTTCTTTGTATATTTTATTAAAGCTTGTGGCAAGCAGAACACTTTTTTTGTCTTTTGAGGAAAATGTTTCTGAATAACTTACAATAATTTAAAGCTATAAGAACCGTATGATATAGTTGCTGTCAGGCTTAGCATTTTTTTCTCCTTACCTTAGAGGAACAAGCCAGGTGTCTAGAAATCAGTGTACAGTGTCTTCTTATTTGACCTTGGGTGTCTGACACATCTGCAAGAGACTATCAGATATTACACAGGGATTATAGGAAACCATCCTCTGGAGAAGCTGAAATATTCTGAGTCACATCAATCATTCCACAGAATCAGAAGTGTCATTAAAACCTTATGTTTAGTCAACTGAATCCAACGTGAGAACACCAATGACAATAACAGGACCTTCAACATCTATCCTACACATGGACACCAACATACAGGTCCTGACATGGGTCCCTTAACCTACAGATATTTTTTTCTCCAGTCTGTATTTCATTTTATCACATAGATCAGTTTAGCAGTCCAAAGTTAGCAGATATGATGATAGAATCTTCATGATTGGAGATAATCAAAGCTTGCTTGAATAAGGTCTTAAACAATCTGTTCTAAATTGGCCATGCTCCAAGTGGGAATGAATCAGAAAACATCAGAGATCCTCTCCAACTTGATTTGTCATACATAGGACTTACAGAAGAACCACATCTTCTGGAACAGCAGCTGGAAGCCAAAGGATACATTAAAGGTCATTTAAAGGTATCAGGCTGTCAAGGTACATAAATTCCTCCTGAAGGTAAAGAGTCAATGGAGTCTAGAAAGTTGCTGAAATGACCATACACAGACTTTACTGGGGTGATTCCTTGCCTCTACATGCCATATCTTCCTATGTACAACCAGAAAATCAGTCATCCTGTAGCAGATAATTCAATGTGAACATATGCTCTGTTAATATGATGGATCTCACTCTGTCTCTCATGTGGATTTAATAAAATAATTCTCAAAGCAAAGGAGTTCTCAGAACTTGTCCAAACTGCCAGTTGTTTTGGTTGAGGGCACTGCTCCTCTGATCATCTGAACTGTTATATTGTTTTTGGCTGGGATAGAGTTAATTTTCTTCATAACAGCTCATATGATGCTCTGTTTTGAATTTTTGACCAAAAGAGTGTTCATGACACATTGATGTTTTAGTTATTGCTGAGCAGTGCATCAAGGCCTTTTCTGCTCCTCACACTGCACTGACAGTGAGTAAGCTGGGGGTGCACAAGAAGCTGTGAGGGGACAGCCAGGACTGCTGACCGACCCCAACTGACCAAAGGGATATTTCGTATCATATCTTGCTCAGTGATAAAAGCTGGGGGAAAGAAGGAGGAAGAGGGGGATGTTCAGAGTTATGTTGTTTGACTCATGAACAACAACAGTTTGTAACTGTTATGCGTGATGGAGCCCTGCTTTCTTGGAAATGGCTAAACACCTGCCTGCCCATGGGAAGTAGTGAATGGATTCATTACTTTGCTTTACTTGCACAGGAAACCTTTTCTTTAACTATTAAACTTCATGCCTTTATCTCAACCCATGAGTTTTCTCACTTTTACTCTTCCAATTCTCTCCCATATTCTGCTGAGGAGGGAAAGTGAGTGAGCAACTGTGTGGTGCTTAGCTGCTTATTCAGGTTAGCTGTCTAGATGCTGTTTCTATCGTGGTTTTCCATTTGGAGAGAGCTAAATAACTGTCACTTAAGGAAACAGATACATGGAGAAGACATCAGTTTACTCTCTAATCCTCATGGTATGGGTAGGATGGATTTGAGCCATTCTGGACAAGAAACTGTGCCCTGTTTCTGTATGAGGGTCACAAAGAAGCCATAGGTTTTCTTTTCGTTTAGTTTTGTTGGGTTTGGGATTTTGGGTTTTTTGGTGGGATTTTTTGATTTTTAAAACAAAATGGCTAATTTAAGAAATTCCAGTCTTTTCTTAGCAAACCAGGATATTCATGATTTTCCCTTGAGTGATCCATGCTGACTGTTCTCAATCACTTTCTTGTCATTTCTGTGCCTGGACAGGGCTTCCAGGAATATTTGCTCCGTAATCTTGCTGGAGAATGAGATAGTTTCCTGTATTATTCTTCTTGCTCATCTGGAAAATTGGGTGTGAAATTTTTCTTTTTCCAGTCATTTGGGAATTCTGCTCATTGCCACTGTCTTTCAAAGATGGTATTATTCTTGTAAAGACATCACTTAACACCCTTGAAAAGAGGGATGAGGGTACTATGGTTTTCTTACAAGCCTATGTTTCTGGGTGATATTGGGGTCATTGGACTTTGCTGCTGTCACCTTCCCCCAAGACAAGATGTTGTCCCTGGTTCCTGGTGTAAGTGTTGAGTGTAAACAAAGAGTGATTGCATAGAAGCATTGCTCTTCCCTAGCTGAGAGGTTCAGGACATCCCTAATGCTCCTGGGAATGCCGAGGAAGGAAACTAAACGACATTCCCAAACTTCTGTAATAGCCATGTCCCTTGCCTTGTCTAGACTAAAAAACTAACAAAGAGTAAGGGAGGATGGTGATGTGCAGTCATGGCTCCCCCTGACATTTCTCCCTATAGCCTTCCATTTACTGCTCTTCTCTTTCTCTTCTCCACTTCTTCTTACCTTCTCTTTCCTGCTTTATCTTGTGGCAGGTCAAATCCTGCTTGTTCTATGGTGGCATGTCTTCACAAGGAGGGTTTGTTAGTCAGGGAATCACCACATTCAGTGAGGCCATGTGTAGCTGTCTGGTCCTAGAGAGCAGGCTCATCCTCATATTATGTCTTGCACACTGACTTGTGTGGAGTTGTTCTGTTCCTGAAAGAACACTTTATGCTAACCATGAGGACCTGAAACACTCCTCAAGAAGTCTAAAGGAGAGTTCTCAGAGCTACATGTACCAGCATAGATACCTACAGTATACAGAAAATAGGTAACGAGGCATTTTCTATGGAGGTGAATCACACAGAGAGATCTACTTTGAGTAGTGCCTATAGGATGTATTTGTATGTTTGTTCAGTCAATCAAGAAATTGTGTCCTGTATTGTGACTCTGTTGCCTATAAATAGGATCTAGATACGTACAGCAAGTTTCATTTTCCTAACAAAAAGCATCTGTTGTCACCTTAGACTCATTATGACATCTGGGACAATTTAACAGATTTGGTAGATAAGACACAGGACCTATACAAGATGCTTACCATTTCAGAGTGGCAAATAACTGGTAAAAAATTAGAAGTTAGATGCGTTTTCTCTCCTTATATTCTACTCTCAAGATATTCTACCCTCAAGAAAGATACAACTTTCTTATTGTCTAAAAATAAACCTTACTCTTAAGATCCTCCCACAATCACAATTTTAAATGCATCTAGGAAAAGTGCAGGGGAGTTATTTTGCAAATGACTAAGAGCAGCTAGATGAAGGCAGATACCAGGTTTTTTCCCAGGAGACAAATTACATGAATCATAAGACAATCTAGAGCTTTTCAGGTGTAGTCAGGGTTATTTACTGAAAAGGCAAGAAATGCAAGAACAAGGGATGTATAAAAGATGAACAGGGAATCTCTCATAAAATTTCATAAAAGTCTTTGACACAACGGAAGTCTGATGATGTTCTACACTAGCTACACTCATCTGACAAGAAATGTTAATCGAATTAATGTGGTAAGTTCTTTCAAGACCAAAAATAAATGAGGAAAAGCTGTGTTATGTTCTTCTTGGAAAATAGATAGCAGTGTAAAATGTCATTTTACATTTCTGCATTTACATTTGTCTACATAGTTTTGGCCTTTTCTTAGTTTCCTTCTTTTATGAAAGCATTCTGTTTTAAAACATAAAAACAACTTTCATTTTCAACTGTCTTACGCGAAGAAAAAATGATATTTAAATTTTTCCCCTTCTCTCATACAACTTATGGGAAAGAAAAAAAGAGTAAAAAGACATTTTAAACCATTTTCAAGTAACTGAAAATCCTTTTCTTTTTTATTTTAAAAATAAGTATTTAAAAAATCCAAAAAATACCCAGTCAAGTTTAGTGGCAGTGGAAATTAAAAAAAGGAATCATTATCTTGATGCTAATAAAATATTGGGGGGGGGGAAGTTTTGTGGTAAAGATTAGCATATCCTCACCATGTGGCTTAAATCAAGGTGTCATTCAGATATTGGCTTCCTCCTCAACCTCATAGCTCAAAACATCCTTTGATTTCATTGCGAGGTTCAGAACTTTATCTGAAAAACATTATTTATCACTGTCATCTTCAGCATAATGAAACATGGGATGTTGTTTTGGGCTAAAGTAAGGTGGAAGTGAAAGACAAGTTAGAGCTTTTCTTCCCACATCTTACACAGATTGCAACCAAGCTATCTTCATTGGGACTACTTAAGGGGAAAGCTATTGCTCATGCTGAGCAATAGTATAACTTTGGTTGTTTCTATAGATATGAACATAAAGGGGTTTTGTATTTGCTTCTCTAATTCTTGAGAGTGAGTGCGCTGATGGACACTAGATGTAAGCATGACGGGGATGGAAGGGGGAGTGGGGATTCTGCATCTAGATGCATAAACACGCTTGTGTTTCTGTGTGATTGTGTGTGTACATATAACTGCATGCAAGTGTCTCTGAGTGATTGTTTATGTGAGTGGTTTAAATATGGAAGGATATTTGCGGGTGTGCTTCTGAATATATTTATGTGTCAGGTTGTAGATGAGTATCCAGACCTTCAAAGTGAAAAATTTTGATATTTCCATAAGTCTGTTCAGGTGGCTCATAAAGCTATTTGATCTACAACCAGCCCATCTTATTTTATCATTCCATTGTCACTTCCTACAGACACTCATCTGCAGCATCATCACAGGGGATTAAACTGCTGGATTTATTTTTTCTTCACATGGAGAATGAGGAAGATCAGAATTTGGGAAACATCACAAGAATAACTCATTTCATCCTGCTAGGTTTCACTCATCTTGTCCAACGCCAGCTCTTACTCTTTGTGCTAGTTCTCTTGGTCTTCACGGTCACTATGATGGGAAGCATTCTCATTGTCCTCATTGCAGCTGTTGACCCTGCCCTTCATACGCCCATGTACTTTTTTCTTAAGAATTTGTCTTTGATTGAGATCTGCTACAGATTAGATATTGTGCCAAAAATGTTGATAAATTTGTTGTCAGAAAGGACGACGTCTTCTTTCACAGCTTGTGCTTTGCAATTAAACTTGATCATTCTCTGCATCACATCTGAGTGTTTCCTGTTAGCGATCATGGCTTATCACAGAATCACAGAGTCATCAAGGTTGGAAAAGACTTTGAAGATCATCCAGTAAAACCATTAACCTCACACTGACCGTTCTCAACTCCACCAGATCCCTAAGTGCTGGGTCAATCCGACTCTTCAACCCCTCCAGGGATGGGGACTCCACCACTGCCCTGGGCAGCCCATTCCAACGCCCAACAACCCCTTCTGGAAAGAAATCCTTCCTAAGAGACAGTCTGACCCTGCCCTGGCGCAACTTGAGGCCATTCCCTCTTGTCCTGGCGCTGGTTCCTTGGCTCAAGAGACTCATCCCCCCTCTCTGCACCCTCCTTTCAGGGAGTTGTAGAAGGCGATGAGGTCTCCCCTCAGCCTTCTCTTCTCCAGACTAAACAACCCCAGTTCCCTCAGCCACTCCTCGTACGACATGTTCTCCAGAACATGTGGAACTATGATTACTGGGGGATTTGTTTCTGAGGTATAGTTTGGTCCATCATGTGAAATTCACGCATTTTGTCTTCAGTGAGCAAAATATGTTTAGGGCAACTGTGAAATTCAGGCAGTGGAGAGACTATGGAGCCGACCATGAAGTCTCAACCAAAATCCTTGACTTTCCCTTCACCAACAGTCTGGAAAGAAAATGCCCAAGAAAAGCACTGTGGCAGAGTTGCTTCTCCTGGGATTCTCTGATACTCAAGAACTGCAGATATTCCACTTTATGTTTTTTCTGGGGATTTATCTGGCTGCTGTGGTGGGAAACTTTCTCATCATTGTCATCATAGCTGTCAGTAATCACCTTCACACCCCCATGTACTTCTTCTTGATGAATTTGTCTGTCTTAGACCTTTCAGCCATCTCTGTAACCCTCCCTAGATCCATGGCCAATTTTCTTGAATACCAGAGTCATCTTCTATCCCAGCTGTGCTGCCCAGGTCTTTTTCTTCCATGTCTTTGGTGCTGCTGATCTTGCTTTACTCACCGTCATGGCATATGACCATTATATTGCCATCTGCAAACCTCTTTACTACAAGATAATCATGAAGGGGTCTACTTGCATCCACATGGCAGCCAGTGCATGGCTCAGCTGCATCCCTTATTCTGCTCTCCTCACTGGGAGCATCTTTCATTTATCCTTCTGCAAGTTCAACATCATTAACCAGTTCTTTTATGAAGTTCCACAGCTTCTCAAGCTTTCCCGCTCTGATTCATACTTTAGTGTAGTTGGGGTTCTTACATTTAGTTTCCTTGTAGCCATTATCTGTTTTGCTTTTATAAGTATGTCCTATATTCAGATTTTCAGTGTGGTCTTGAGAATTCCTGTCAAGAAAAAACAGCAAAAAGCTTTTTCAACCTGCATCCCTCATCCAATCGTGGTCTCCGTGTTTGTTAGCACTGGTTCTTTTGCTTATCTTAAGCCTGTCTCCAAATCCTCATCAGCTCCAAATCCTCAACAGCTTCTCTTCTCTATTCTGTGCTGCCACCAGTGATAAATCCAGTCATCTACACCATGAGAAACAATGACATCAAAGCTGCCATGTGAAAATTAACTGACCACAGATTACTATGCAGAAATAAATGATCAGTCTTTCTTCATTAGACTTCCTCTGTGTTCTTGGTAATGAGCACTTCATTTTCCAGTAACAGACCCTTTATATCATTGGTATCAGAGGAGATTATTGACCTTTTTTTGGAGAAGATTTTTTAAAGAGTTGTTGTACAGGTAATTTTGACTTGCTGATGGCAGAAACTTTTGCAGAATGTTATATCAGTAATGGAACAAATCCTCAGTAATGCTCACAAACGTTTTACATATGCCTGCCTGCCTATGTCTCTATCTCACTTTCCCTCTGCTTTGTGTATGCATATGGAGCATAATTTATAATGGGGCTGTTATGGAAAAGGGACGTATCTCAGTGTGTGTGTGTGAGACACCATCCAAGAGGTCAGGACATTTATTTGCAAACATGATGAGAAACCCAGAGAGGTGTTCTGGTGGTGTCCATTTGGTTATGTCACCACTGGAATGTTTGTTGTTTCTTTATTATGACAGGTACATCAAGTACTACTGTGATGAGAGTGCAAGATGTGCATCTTTTTTATCATCACTTTAAATCTAAATAAATGACTGTTCATAAGATCTGCTCTGTAACTCACCCAAACAACCTAAATAATTGCACATCTTCTTTTCTCAAAGTAAATTTTTACTCTCTTCTATCTGCTCCCACTCTCACCCCCAAACCCACACAGAATGGAATCATTGTGACCTAATTCTGAGCAGCTGAATCATTTCCATTTGTTGGAAATCACAAAAGTTTTGTGAGTGAGTTTAAACACCAGATCTTACTTTTGCTTTCAGATCAGATAACCCTGTAAGAAGAAGTACTGTTTATTGCCTTTGACTATGCAGGGAGTGTGGAGGAGTGATTCAAGTGACTAAGCAGCTATGTTTTAAACTCTGCAGGGTGCTGTATTAGGCTTGCAGTTGCTGTTTCTGAAAAGCATGGTTCTCCTGTTGGCTTTCTGTTATGTCCTGCAGGTGCAGGAGTGACTTGACTCTACTCAGCCTTGGGGTGGCCTCACCTCATAGAATCATAGAAACATTTAGGTTGGAAAAGATCTTTAAGATCATCGAGTCCAACCGTTAATGTAGCACTGTCAAGTCCACCACTAAACCATGACCCTAGGCCCCATGTCTACACATCTTTCAAATGCCTCTTAGAAATGGTGATTCAACCACTTTGCTGGGCAGCCTGTTCCAGTGTTTGACAATTCTTTCAGTGAAGAAATTTTTCCTAATATCCAATCTAAACCTCCACTGGTGCAACTTGAGGCTATTTCCTCTTGTCCTATCTCTTCTTACTTGGGAAAAGAGACCAACACCCACCTTGGTATGACCTCCTTTCAGGTAGTTGTAGAGAGTGGTAAGGTCTCCCCTCAGCCTCCTTTTTTCCAGACTAAACAACGCCAGTTTCCTCAGCCGCTCCTCCTAAAAATTGTGCTCTAGACCCTTCATCAGCTTCGTTGCCCTTCTTTGGACATGCTTCAGCATCTCAATGTCTTTCTTGTAGTGAGGACCTGAAAACTGAACACAGTATTCAAGGTGTGGCCTCACCAGTGCCAAGGTCAGGGGGACCATCGCTTCCCTAGTCCTGCTGCCCACACTACTTCTGATACAAGAAACTCAAGTACTGTGTGAATCTTTGGGTTCCACAATATAAGAAGGATATACAAATCTTACAATATGTCCGTAGGAGGGCACAAAGATGATGAAGGGAAGAGAGGACAGTATTATGAGGAGCAGCTGGGGATACTAGGTTTGTTGAACTTAGAGAAGAGGTGGCTGGTGACCTCGTTGCTGTCTATAACTTCCTCATAAAGAGGAGCAGAGAGGTTAGTGGTGATCTTTTTTCTCTGGTGTCTGGGGATAGGATGTGAGGGAATGGCTTAAAGCTGCACCAGAGGAAGTTCAGATTCGATATTAGGAACAAGTTCTTCACTGAGAGGGTGTCCAAGCAGTGACACAAGTTCCCCAGGGAAGTGGTCATGTCCCCAAGCCTGTCAGTGTTTAAGAAGCACTTGGACAATGCTCTTAGATACATGGTTTAATTTTTAGGTTGCCCTGTGCAGAGTCAGCACTTGGACTCAATGATCCTTGTAGGTCCCTTCCAACTCAGGATATTCAATAATTCTATAATTCTATGACTAGTTTAGGTGCAAATATCTACCTTGCAGAAGACTGAAGTTAGCTGAAATGAACTGTACTTAGGCAATTCTAAAGACAGTTCCTGAGGTCTAATTTAGAATCAACAGAAGGAAACAGGAACTTCCAGAGTGTGGGGCATTTCATTCCAGTTCAGACATGTGAGATGTATTTCCCTCTTGAATGCCTGCTGCTTGCCTTTGTTACTGATTTGTTATTAATTTGAACTGATTTTAATGATTTTTGGTGATTTGGATTTAAATAAGGGAATATTTAGACTAACCATAGAACCAGTTATGCTGCTACAAAGTCCTTTGTAAAGTCCCAGGCTAAGGCCGTGTAGGCTGGTAATAATCATTAACCAGATTTCTATTCAAAGAATAAGACTCATGACCAGGTACTCTTGTTAGGCTGTTCAAGTAAGGACGGTTTATTGCCCTGTAGAACAGGTGTTCTAAAGGATACATTGTGAAAGGGCCTCAAAGCATGTTAAAATTGCAGTGTGAGCTGAAATCCTTGAGTCAAGGACATTGGAGGGTCTTTCTTTCGAGTCAGTGGTCCATGGTGGTCAGAAAAGCAGCCCCTGACTCATTTCAGGACTCAAGTGTGCGTGACCAGAAAGAGCTGGGAATAAGAAAATGAGTTATGGGAATTAACATATTTATGTATGAGAACTTGATTACTATGTATTACTGTATCCTATATAATCAGCATGTCACACGAGTTAGGTGTGCGTTGTTGGTGAGACAACTCCCCTGTGCACCCGGCCATTAATAAAGGAATCTCTGCTTATCTGCATCACATTGGTGTCGATAAGTTCTTTTATCCCCTTTGTTAACACCATTAACAAAAAAAGTAATTTCAGGATTCTGTCTCAGAAGTTCGTGTCTATGTTAGGTAAAGTGATAAGAGACTCATCTGCACACACAAAGAAGGCACAGAGAAACAGTATCAGAAGGAGTAACTTGATTAATAACCTCCCCTGGCTACTCCCAGGCCCATCACAGGAGAGCCACCAGCCCATCAAGGGTCCATCTCCAAAAACCCAGAAGAGCACAGAGGCACAATGACAGGCAGGGGAACTCAAACAGAACCTTGTCCAGGTTCCTCCCAGGTCTGTCCCAGAAGAGCCATCAGCCTCATTATCCAGGCATGAAACTCATCAAGATGAGTCACCAGGAGGAGCTCTCCAGATCACTTTTGCGACTAAGGGGGGGTGGTGCAAAGGTATGTGGGACACATTAAGGGAGAAGGACATCCCCTCCACAGGGGAAGAGCATTTTGGGATTAGACAGGATTTACTGTGGGATGTTTAGGGGAGGGATCAAAGGTGGGAAAAGGGGGGGATTTAGTGACTTGGGGAGCAACAAGTGTGGGAAGTAAATGCATAAGGGAATAAAAGGGTCCTTTCACAGGTAAGCAGTGGCTGTTTGCCTTGTACATTTGTCTGATCATGCCCTGCCCCTGATCACTGCAGCCTGTCTTGTTTCCTTCATAAAATCCACCTTCCACTATTTTACATTAAGAAACTCTTTATTCTGTGTGTACATGTGTGTACAGCAGTCTGTGGTGCCAGCAACCTGAAGTGTGGGTGTGTAAGTGACTCTTCACTAGTGAAGATAAAGCTGAACTAGCCAGGTGTCACCGCAGGAAGGTTTTGCTACAGGGCTGAAATCAGAGAAGTCTTCTCCTTCATTGGGACCACAGAAGGTTCATAGAATCATAGAATGGTTTGGGTTGGAAGGGACCTTGAAAGACCATCTGGTCCAACACTCCCTGCCATGGGCAGGGACATCTTTCACTAGGCCAGGTTGCTCAAAGCCCTGTCTAATGTGACCTTGAACACTTCCGATGATGGGGCATCCACAGCTTCTCTGGGCAACCTGTGCCAGTGTCTCACCACCTTCACTGTAAAAGATGTCTTCCTTATATCCAATTTAATCTACGCTCTTTCAGTTTAAAACTCTTGTCCCTTGTCCTGTTGCTACAGGCCCTGGAAAAAAGTTGCTCTCCATCTCTTTTATAAGCCGCCTTTTTTATACTGAATGGCTGACATAAGGTCTCCCTGGAGCATTCTTTTCTCCAGGCTGAACAACCTGAACTGTCTCAGCCTTTCTTCATAGAAGGAGTGTTCCAGCCCTTCAGATCATTTTTCTGGCCCTCTTCTGGACTGCTCTAACAGGTTCATGGGTTTGTTTTACTGGGGACCTCGAAGCTGTATGCAGTACTCGAGGTGGAGTTTCACGAGACTAGAGCTAGTGCAGACACCAATGATGTTATTATAGCAATAGCTATAAAAATTTTCTCCAGGAAATGGATTCAAGCCAGAGACAGGACTTGTGGTTCACCTGGTCTGTATAATATCATGGCTTACCTCTTGCCAAATATCAATCACAGGACATGGCTGCCATTCAAGAGCTCCCAAGGAACCAAAGAAGAACATTTGTGTAAGGCAGGCGCTAGCAGACATTCTCCTGCCCCTGTCAGGAGACTGGCCAGCATCCTAAGCAGTATGGTGGAGGCATAATCAGTCCCCAAGGACAACAGCATCCCTAGAAATAGTACATCAGTGCATAAAGGTGTTGATCAGTTGCAACCAGAGCAGGTATAAGGATGTTTGCACTCACAGTAACCTGGTAAATGACAACAAAAAACAGGAAAAGGAAATCTGTTGTTCAGAAAGATACTCCAGTGCAAGGAGGATAGGCTCCATGATATTGGGTTGATTTCTGCACTCTGTTTTTGATACCAGTCTTATCTCGGCAGTAAGAATGAACCAGAAATACTTTCAATTATCACCAAACATCTTTGCTTTTAATCTTGAATGTAGAACTCCTTCATTCCCTTGTGGTGTTTTTGCCATAGGCTGAACCAGGATTTTGGATGTGAAATGTGCATTGAGAGGAGGGAAGGAGTGTGATAGACAGTAAACTGTTTGTTCATCAAATTCCATAGAAGATACTGGGAGCTCGTGACATGTTATTCCATAAACTATGTAGGCCTAAGCTTAATCTTAACTATTACACTGTGTAACGACTAACAGACTGTAAGTGCTTATCTAAGTTGAAATGCTGAAGCAAGGACTCCTACTAGGCAAAAGACTGAAAAGAGGGAGAAAGGGGAGAAGGACAAAGGGGAGAACAAGAAAAAAAAAAAAAAAAAAAAGAGAGGGGTAGTGCTTATATTCTGTAAGATATAAACAAAAACTTTGTGAGCCACTCTCAGGAAAGCAGGAAATACGAGGAGTTGGTGACGCGAGGAAGACCCGGATGGAGCGACCCCCTAGCTGCAAAGTGCGCAGACGCAGAGTACACCTCTCAGAGAGACCCGATAACGGAAGGCGGAGGATATAAAAAAGACGGACCCTCGGGGAGTGATTGCGTGCCGTTAGTGAAGCAGGGACTCCCCGGCCGCCCAGCGCTGTTTTGCTTATTGCCGCTTGCTAAATAAACAATTTAAATTTAATTAGTCCTAACTTGCATAATTTTGGCAAGATAGTCTATAACAAAATTGGTGCCGTGACTCGGATAGAGGCAATCTGGTGGGAAGCCCCATACGGGGAGGCGCGCCCCGCTGAGTTCAGCGGCCCCGGCTGAGTGCTATCACATCACGCCCTCTACCGACGAACTCCAAAACTCGGCAACAAGCAAAAGAATACCGGTAACCCCGTAATCTTTGTGCACGAAGCCCCGGACGAAGACGCAGGGTTGCGTGAGTATAGGCCGGTTACCGTTCGGTTGGGGTTGGGTTTCCCGGAGCGTGGTGTGTGAGACGCCCAGCAGGGCGAAGCGAGTGCGGACCCCTCGGTAGTGCAGTTCCCATATCCCGCGAGGGACTGGGTCACGAAAAGGGGGAAGCGAATTGTGTGAGTGTGTGAAGGCGCTCCGGAAGATGGGACAGAAGAAGAGCAAGCTTTCTGATCCCATGGGTGATTTGGGACCCGAGGTGAGGTACCCCCAAATACCACCAGATAGCCCTTTAGGCTTGATGTTAAACCATTGGGAAGATTACCCCTCTAGGCGGGGTAAGGACAAAGCAAAAATGATTTATTATTGTATGGAAGTTTGGGGAGGGAAACAAATCAGAGGCGACCATCTCTATTGGCCTGTTTTTGGGTCCTTTGAAGAAAGGGTCTGCCAAGCCCTAAACATTTATGTCAACTCAAGGGAACCCTTTAATTTAGAGGAGAGTGAATATGCACAGGTATGGATAACATCAGATACCCGAATAAATCTATATCCTCTAAAAGAAAAAGTTAAGAAAAAGAAGGTACGTGATGAGGACGAACCTCCCACCTCTCCTCCTCCTTACATACCTCCACCCCCACCTCCGGCACCTTCACCTCCTCCGACTGCGCCGGAGGACCCAGAGAATTCAGACTCCCCACCTGAATCCCCGAAAGAACCAAGACGAATAACCCGTAGTCAAACTAGAATGGGGGGGGGGTGACAGTAGCTTGTACCCCCTAAGGGAGGTTGCGATGGGAGGACCCGAGCCTGGCATGGGATATGTGACTGTCCCTCTTAATTCAGGGGACGTCAGAGAATTTAAAAAAGAGATGTGGAATTTATTGGAGGATCCTTTGGGTGTGGCAGAGCGGGTGGATCAATTTTTAGGACCAAACATCTATACCTGGGATGAAATACAAGCCATAATGACTATACTATTCACTGTTGAAGAAAGGGATATGATCAGGAGAGCAGGAATGAGAATTTGGGATCAACAGCATCAGCAAGGTCCGGCAGCAGATGTAAAATGACCTCTAAATCGACCTAATTAGAATAATCAAAATGAAATCGATAGAGGTCATATGCAAGACCTGAGGACGATTGTAATCCAGGGTATAAGAGAATCAGTCCCTAGAGGACAAAATATAAACAAAGCTTTTAGTGAACATCAGAAAAAAAATGAAACCCCTACCAAGTGGTTAGAGAGACTGAGGAAAAATCTTCAACTTTACTCAAGACTGGACCCTAATACCCCAGTGGGACAGGCATTGTTAAAGACACAATTTGTGGCAAAAGCATGGATAGATATTAGAAAGAAGATAGAAAAAATAGAAGATTGGCAGGATCGGGGGTTGGATGAATTACTGAGGGAAGCACAGAAAGTCTATGTCCGAAGGGAGGACGAGACTCAAAAGAAACATACCAGAATGATGGTAGCTGCGATAAGGGAAGGACAGAGAGTGAGCGGTGCTGGGAGAAAACAAGAAGGCCAAAGAACAGGCTATAGATCAAAGGAACCGGAGAGAGAGAGAGAAAAAGGGAGTATTGTCTGCTTTTATTGCAGAAGAAAAGGTCACACAAAGAAAAGCTGCAGAAGGAGGATGATGGATGAGAGAATGTTTAAAGAAGATTAGGGGTGTCAGGGGCTCTATTTGCTGGGGACCCGAGAACGAACTGAGCCCTTGATAAAGTTAAAAGTAGGTCCTCAGCAACAGGAGGTAGAATTTTTAGTAGATTCAGGAGCGGAGAGATCTACCGTTCAATCATTGCCCCAAGGGTGTAAGATTTCATCAGAAAAAGTACAAGTAGTCGGGGCAAAAGAAGAACCATTCGGAGTACCGGTAATTAAAGATGTACTCCTTGAAACAGATTCTAAAGTGGGGGTGGGATCCTTATTGTTAGTACCTGAGGCAGATTATAACCTACTGGGGAGAGATCTAATGATTGAATTAGGAATTAGTTTGGAAGTAACAGAACACAAACTTGAAATCAAACTATGCCCCTTACGGGTTGAAGATGAGGCTAAAATCAACCCTGAAGTATGGTACACTCCAGATACGGTGGGAAAACTGAATGTTGAACCTTTTATGGTAACCATCCGGGATCCTGAGGTACCGGTGAGGATTAAGCAATATCCCATACCTCTGGAGGGAAGGCAAGGATTAAAACCAGAAATTCAGAAATTAATAAAGCAGGGATTATTGGAACCCTGCATGTCCCCTTTTAACACTCCCATTTTACCTGTCAAGAAGGCAGATGGGGGGTATAGATTAGTCCATGACCTAAGGGAAATTAACAAAAGGACTGTAACTAGATTCCCTGTAGTAGCTAACCCACACACTCTCTTAAGTCAGTTAGGCCCGAATGACCGGTGGTACAGTGTAATAGACTTGAAGGACACTTTCTGGGCCTGTCCCTTAAAAGAGGAATGCAGAAACTATTTTGCTTTTGAGTGGGAGGACCCAGATACCCACAAGAAAACTCAACTCCGGTGGACAGTCCTACCCCAAGGTTTCACTGAATCCCCAAACTTGTTTGGACAAGCCTTAGAACAAATTTTACAGGATTACCAGATAGGAGATACCCTTACCCTAGTCCAGTATGTAGATGATCTTTTAATAGCAGGGGAGGATGAGGAAAGGGTTCAGGAAGAAAGTATCAAATTGTTAAATTTCCTGAGCTTAAAGGGACTGAAGGTGTCAAAATCCAAATTGCAATTTGTTGAAAAGGAAGTTAAATACCTAGGGCATCGATTAAGTCAAGGAACTAAGAAATTAGATCCAGAAAGAGTTAAAGGGATACTTTCCCTACCAAGTCCAAAAACTAAAAAACAAGTCCGACAGCTATTAGGGCTATTTGGATACTGTAAGCAGTGGATCGAAGGGTATAGTGAAAAGGTGAAGTTTTTATACACCAAAATAACTAAAAATGGATTATTAAAATGGACTCAGGAAGATGATCAACGGTTAAAAGAATTAAAAACTGAATTGATAAATACTCCTGTTCTGAGCTTGCCCGACCTAAAAAGACCATTTTTCTTATTTGTCAACACAGAGGAAGGAACTGCATTTGAAGTATTAGCCCAGGAATGGGCAGAAAAAAAGAAACCAGTAGCATATATCTCAAAATTACTGGACCCCGTAAGTCGGGGATGGCCTACATGCCTACAAGTTGTGGTGGCAGCTGCTTTGTTAGTTGAGGAAGCGCATAAAATAACTTTTGGTAGTGAATTAAGGGTACTATCACCCCATAATATTAGAGGTGTGTTACAGCAAAAAGCAGAAAAATGGATAACCGATGCTAGACTGGTAAAATATGAGGCAATCCTCATTACATCCCCCTACCTGACCCTTGAAACAACATCGTTACAAAATCCAGCCCAATTTTTGTATGGAGAACCTAGTCAAGATCTTTTTCATGATTGCCTCCGTAACATCGAGGAGCAGACTAAGATAAGACCAGATTTGGAAGAAGAGGAATTAGGGAAAGGAGAAAAATTATTTGTAGATGGATCCTCTCAAGTGGTAGAAGGAAAAAGAAAATCAGGGTGTGCCATAATTGATGGAAAAACTTTTAAGGTAATAGAATCAGGACCCTTGAATCCCAGCTGGTCAACACAGGCATGTGAATTATATGCAGTATTAAAGGCTTTACAATTACTAAATGGAAAAGTGGGAACTATATACACTGATTCTAGATATGCCTTTGGAGTAGTACATACCTTTGGAAAAATATGGGAAGAAAGAGGCTTAATCAATTCTCGGGGGAAAGGCCTAGTACATCAGGAATTAATATCACAAATTTTGCAAGCTATACGAGGGCCCAGTGAAATTGCAGTAGTACACTTAAAGGGACACCAGAGGGGGCTAAATCCTTTAGTACGGGGGAATAACCTTGCTGATCAAGAGGCAAAGAGAGCAGCGCTATCAGCACTGCACTTGGATGATCCGATAGAGGACAGAAAGCGGTGTGTTAATTGTGGAGATAATTACCTCCCCTGTTATGGTTGCTGGAAAGAATACGGAGTAGATGGCATAGAATGTGTATGTGAAAGACCAGGGTTTAAGTGGTGCTTTTTTCATGGAAAATCCTATGAACTTTTAAGTTTTACTGTTCAAGAACAAGCAAAATTAAATCAAATGGGGATTAAACAGAAAACTAATGGAAAATGGGAACTCCCGGACGGCCGAGAAATTCTCCCAAAACCCATAGCTACCAAAATAATGCAACAATTCCATAAAAACACTCATTGAGGAACCCAGGCATTAGTGGATCAATTTGCAACTAAATACATGTGCATTGGGATATATAATATAGCCGAACGAGTGATAGGAGAATGTCTTGTTTGTCAAAAAGTAAATAAACATCAAATAAAAAAACGAGTATATGGGGGACGAGAATTGGCTCATAGACCTTTTGCAAGAATACAAACAGACTTCACTGAATTACCAAAGGTGGGGAGGTATAAATACTTATTAGTAATTATAGATCATTTAACCCAATTCGTAGAAACCTTTCCCACAACCCGAGCCACAGCTCACACAGTAACAAGGATATTACTTGAAGAAATTATACCTCGGTATGGAGCAATAGAAGCAATAGACTCAGATAGAGGTCCACACTTTGTATCCAGAGTAGCCAAAGACACTTTGGCTGCGCTGGGTACACAGTGGCAGTACCACACTCCGTGACACCCGCAGAGCTCAGGGAAAGTTGAACGTATGAACGGAGAAATAAAAAAACAACTTACCAAACTAATGTTAGAAACTAAAATGTCATGGATAAAGTGTCTCCCTTTAGCCTTGTTAAATATCAGAACTCAGCCCCGAACTGATGTAGGCATTTCTCCCTTTGAAATGCTATATGGGATGCCTTATGATTTAGAAATGCCACCGGATCACCCCCAACTTGAAGAATTAAAGATAAAATCCTACCTAATACAGCTAATGGCAAAGAGAAAACAACTGCAGGCCCGGGGGATGGTAGTACAAAGACCTCCATTGGATGTGGCCATGCATCAAATCCAACCAGGAGATAAAGTACTAATCAAATCATGGAAAGAATCTTCTTTGACACCCCCGTTGGGGAGGACCCTATGTTGCTCTTATCACTACAGAAACTGCTGTTCGGACTGCTGAGAAGGGGTGGACACACACAAGCCGAGTAAAGGGACCTATACAGGATCCGGCCTGGAAAGTGACCAGCCCTCCTGGGGATCTACGAGTCACCCTTCAGAAAACCTGAAAGAGCTCTCTACACATTGTGAGAAAAGAACCTTCAAAGGACTCGATGAGTGAGACCCTGATATTTTGTCCAATTGAAACTTGTATTTGTTTTTCTTTTATATGCATAAAGTGTAATGTATGTAAAGAAGGCTGGGAGATTCATAATGCACATGGAATAAATCTTCGGTCTAGTTGTAATTAGTGTTATTAACGAGAACGGAGATTAACTAATCAGACCCTAAAAATTGGAGTAAAAACAGGAAAATAATTGAAGATTCTAAAATTTGATGGAAAATATTTACTAAAGGGATAAATCTTGAAAGAGAGTGCACTCACCCTAATTGGCCTACTGAATAACACCCTCAGAACCTAAGGGTGATCTGTAGAAAGCAGATCTCCTGGGTCCGGTCCCCTATCGTGAACCCGAGGTCAAAGATAAAACTTGGGAAACCTATGTGTCCCGGAGTAGAGGCAAACGTACCCCTGAAGAATACGGCTGCTGCCGAGAAGATGGAACACCCTGCTGCTCTAAGCAACAGAGTAGGCAGAGGAGGCAGAGACGTACCAAAGTGGGGAAAAACTTACTGCCCTACTCTGAAAAAAAAAAAAAAGGCCTCTGAGGGAAAAGGGTCAGACGAGAGTGCCAGACACCCTGATACAAAAGAGACTAAGAAAAAATATGCTAATTTATAGAATCCCGCCAGTCTTCTGTTGGAACTATTGGATAGTTTGGCTAGGTGTATTAACTACAATGAATACACTACCAGGATGGGCTAGAACGACTAACCAATCCCACCAATCTTTTGAACATACCCTAACTAACCAAATCATATGGCCTTGGACAGATGCTTATTATGGACATACAGGAAGTATGGATGCAGATTTGTATGAGACAGAGTTAGCAACTACCATACTAAACAATAACCTAACACTCCAAACATATAAATGGGAGAATTCATCCCATACCTGGACAGCTAAAAAAGGAGATGAGATACAGATAGGCTGCAGAGTATTCAATGTAAATGTGATAATAAGTCGACACCCTTTAATTCAAACCGTCCGTCAGCCCCCTTTTACTCAAATCGTTATCAGAGACAAAACGGAATCTAAAATAACTCAAACCCATTGTGAGTCAGAGGCCTGTTGGTATGCATTTACTACAACCCCACCGGTGTCCATAGTTTGTTTGGGAGGGACCAGGTCAAGAGATCAAGCTATATCTTTCCGATTTCCATTGAATATACAGGAAAAAATTACAACAACTACAACCCACGCTTCCAAAGAGACTACTCAGACTACTCATACTGTTCCAACACAACCAGCAGTCGTGCTTAGCCCAAGAATTTTTGAAATTAAACCATATGCAATTAGAAATACAGGTCAACAACAAATGCTGTTTAACCCGGCGTGGTCTCTCAAACAGGTTAAATTGCTGATGCAAAATAATGTTTCAAATATTCAACCAGCCTGTTCACCTTTCCTAAAGACTTCTTACGAAGGATGGACAACCTGACTGCAAAAACAAATTCCTCACGCAAAAAGAACGTAGAGAGACTTAACGGGTACTTTGGGAACAGGATTGGGAGTTTTAAATAGTATTGATTCGGAGGTGATAATGAACAAATTAGCTACCTCAATTAGTGATTTAACTAATATACAAAGGCCTTTGCGATCTTCCTTATTGGCTTTGGGGGCTAACCAGTGGCTGTTATCAAATATATTACAAAAAGGGGAAAAGGTAAATATAAAGGATCATGAATTGATTACAGATGCACTCAGTGTGCTCCAAAATAACCTATCTTTAGCTCTCAGCTGCATCCAGGCTCAAATATGGATGCAGTCGATAGCTACCTCAATTATAAAAGAAGGTGAAGAAGGTATTCTTCCTACTGAAATTCGGAAAATAATTTGGGACAGTGCTACTAATTTTGAAAAGAAACTCCAATCCTGGTGGAACCTGGTAAACTTTACCTATGACCCCATCACAAACACAGCTACTACCTTTATACTCACTATTTACAATGCCACCATATACCAAATTTACCCTATCATTGCCTTAGGTCTGAATCACAACGGGACCATACTCTACTTTTTGAGCATAGAGCATGGGCCCGAAAGGTAAACGAAAAATGGCAAACTGTCAATCTAGAGTCTTGCATTGTACGGGAACAACAAGGATTCATTTGTGAAGGCAATGCAATTGAGGCACAAGATATTTGTCTAGATACCGAACAAAATATTTGTCACTTTGAGGTCCATCCCAATGAAAATCCTAAAACAGTACTTATATATATTGGCGAAGGTTGTGTATGTTTGAGGACGGTTTGTGAATTCTTAACCGTAAACAAGATCATAATAGAAACAAAAAATTATTCAAATCTCTGTGTTTACAATTTCACAAAGATAATTGGATGTGACTTTTCCTATTTAGCCCCGGTCATGTCTTACGAATTCCTGCAATCCAATTATACATTAATACATAATTTACAACCTACACCCATTGGAATGAATCTCACTTTGGTTAGGCAGTTACTTCAACACAAAGACTTAATTAGAATTTTAGAGAAAATTAGAGAAAACGGACAAAAAACCTTAATAACTGTTCATCACAATGTGGAAGAAATACACCGAGTCTTGGAAAGAGCAAAAAAGAATGCAGAACATAACTGGTGGGACACCCTTTTTGGATGGTCACCTACTGCTACAGGCATCTTGAACAAGTTGTATCACCCCATTGTGGTTCTCTTGATATTAATCTTAATCAGTTTGACTTTGTCAATAATATTATATGTCATAACTTGGAAAATGATACAACGGGTAACATATCTGATGTCTGTCACCTGTCCAATACTCATTAAAGCCAAAAACGACCAATTAGATGATGACTTTAGATTGAAAAAAACTCTCCTGTTAAGTCAACAAGAATTGCAACGATTTGATGAACAAAATGATAAAAAGAAAAAGGGGGGATTGTGATAGACAGTAAACTGTTTGTTCATCAAATTCCATAGAAGATACTGGGAGCTCGTGACATGTTATTCCATAAACTATGTAGGCCTAAGCTTAATCTTAACTATTACACTGTGTAACGACTAACTGACTGTAAGTGCTTATCTCAGTTGAAATGCTGAAGCAAGGACTCCTACTAGGCAAAAGACTGAAAAGAGGGAGAAAGGGGAGAAGGACAAAGGGGAGAACAAGAAAAAAAAAAAAAGAGAGGGGTAGTGCTTATATTCTATAAGATATAAACAAAAACTTTGTGAGCCACTCTCAGGAAAGCAGGAAATACGAGGAGTTGGTGACGCGAGGAAGACCCGGATGGAGCGACCCCCTAGCTGCAAAGTGTGCAGACGCAGGATACACCTCTCAGAGAGACCCGATAACGGAAGGCGGAGGATATAAAAAAGACGGACCCTCGGGGAGTGATTGCGTGCCGTTAGTGAAGCAGGGACTCCCCGGCCGCCCAGCGCTGTTTTGCTTATTGCCGCTTGCTAAATAAACAATTTAAATTTAATTAGTCCTAACTTGCATAATTTTGGCAAGATAGTCTATAACAAGGAGGAAAGCAAGAAAGATTCCTCAGTAGCTCAACTGCTTCCAGTTTTATTGAAGATGTGTCTACTTCTCTGATGAGGACTTCTGAGCCCCATCTTCTTTCAAAATCTGGAATAAAAAGAAGCCGGGATCTTTCAGAAACAAAGGGTTTTACAAGGGAGCCCAAGAAATCTCTGCTGAATGTCAAGAAGAGCACCAGCTGCGGAAAGACTGCAGGACAAGTCACAGGTCAACTCCATCAACGCTACCTTCCCTGCACACTTCTAATTTTTGATTTCTATATGCTGTAAAAACACCCCATATACTTCCATGTGGGCTCTAGGACTGGCAATCACATGCTCAAGTAGGTTTTGGTTATTTTTTTCTCAAAGTTCAAAGGACTTCCCGGTGACATGAGATGCCTCTTGTAGCCTTCGTGTCTCCCCTGACACCATCGCCCCCCCTAACCAGGTGTGGAGGCTTATTTTCTAGTCATATTCTCTTCATCAGGTTCTGGTAGCTGTGACATCCCAATTCCCATCTCCAATGCTTTCTACTGTTCAGAAGGAAACTGCAGATGGAGATGGGTGCTCCTAGCATGCACATGACCACACCATTCTAATGTTGCTAGGGTGGGACTTTGAAGGAATGCTGTCCTTTTGAAGTAAAAGACATACAATGATCTGAATTAAAATGTAATGTTCTCAAATAGAGACAAGTGAAACCTGGTTAACCTATAGAGTGGTGAGGGATACATCTTTTTTTTTTCTTCAAGTCTTTTTGGTATGCTACACTCATCATACAAAAATGATAAAATGAATGAAAAAAGTACTTACTGTGAACTCTGTCTCTGTTCACCACCTTAGACATGAATCTAGGTATATTATATATTGTTAATTCTACAGGCAAATAAAAAAGCCTGTGGGTTTGACTTCCAGCATCACTTTCAGAGTGATTGCTTTCTTCTTTAGCAAAACATTCTCAAACTATACAGAGATTTTGTTCTGAATGGTATAGGAAAAAAAAAAAGTTTTAAAATTTTTCAGCAGTTCTGATAACTCTGTGTGGTTGCAAATGAAACACCAGTATTTACAGTCAGGATCGTTGCATTTGAACTTCTTTAAGCCATATTTCTAAACCCTAAAAAGTCTATAGAGGTGGTAAAACAGATGTTGATGTCCATCCTGAGACAAGCCCCTGGTTAGTTTGCTTGATATCAAAAGGAGGGAGAAAGGGCAAATGAAATGAAAACAAACATCAATAAGGGCAGTTTCAGAAATACGACCTTTGAGTTTAGTGGTATTCTTACAAAAATAACATTAAAATAGAGTACTGCCTTTCTTACAGTTGTGTTGCAGTTGTATTACAGTTAGTGTTGCTGAACACAACAAAACTATTTTTACTGTACAAGTGGTTGAACAACGGAATGGGTTGCCCAAGGATGTTGTGGAGGTGCTATCTGTGGAGATATTCAAAGCCCGACTGGATGCAGTCTTGGAACCTGTTCTACCTGACCCTGCTTGGACTAGATGACCTCAAGAGTTCCCTTCCAACCTAATTATTATGCAATTCTGTGACATTTTTGGAAAATTACTTAAATGAGTAAACATAACTGAATAGTGGAAATTTACTCTAGTGCAGTTTGTCTATATAAAAGTCCAGGCACTACCAGTCAAAGGTCAGTTCTGACTTGAATGATGAGAACCTGTCCATGAAGGAGGATAGATCATCTATGGTAATGCTGTCTTGGTGAAGAAGATAAATCTAGTTTTCTTACAGTCAAACTTCTGTCAAGGTTGGACTGAAAGCAGTGTAGTAATTCTTCCTGTGTTCCTAGAGTTTTCATTTATATGACTGTGTGTCCTCTAGATCCATTCTGCATGCTGACCCTAGGAACAGAACTTCTGTGACCGAATTCAGTGCACTGGGATTTTCATCAGAGATGGCTCCCTGTGTTGAATTTGCTCCTTAATCTTGTAGTTGTTTCCGGGAACACTCTTCTTGTTACCATATGTGTGGACTGAAGCCTCCACATCCCTATTTATTTTTTCTTGGGTAATATTTCCTTCCTTGAGGTCTGCTACACCAATATTTTTCCTAGGATGCTAACCAATTTCCTCACAGAGAAAAAAACCTCTGTTTCAGGGACTGTGCTGCATAGTTGTATGTTTGGCTCCTTGGGAGGAACCGAACGTCTTCTATTAGCCATGATGCCCTGTGATCGCTATTTAGCTGTCTGCAATCCTCTTCATTATGCAGCTGTAATGAACCAGAATATTTTTCCACAGCTAGCAGCTTTTTTTCTGAATTACTGGCTTTGCAGTCACCTTGGTGATCATTGTATTGATGCCAATTTGACTTTCTGTGGCCCCAATGGGGCTGCAGAATACCATTTCTACTCATTCATCTCCCTTCATCGTGACCTCTATTTTCTATGGGATCCTTGCTGTCATGTATATATTACCACCTGCCAATAATTCCCTAAATCTGAATAAAGCATTGTCCACCTACTATATAATTGTGATCCCAATGGTAAATCTCCTCATATACAGACTCAGAAACAAGGAGGTCCCGGAAGCCGTTAAGAAGTTCTGCGGTAGGAAATCAACTTTGTGTTAATATTTGGGGGGATTTCTGGATGCTGTAACCATCCTTGAAGATGGGGTTAATTTGACCTAATCTTAAGTGTGAGATTCAACTGCCCAAAAATTCACCATTAAAAGTGTAGATGTAGAAAAGTAACCACTACGAAAATATGATGATTTTTTCTTAGAGTTTGACCTCAGTTAGCTGCCAGATGCCCATGCAGCTCCTCTCTCACTCCTCTTCCTCAATAGGACAGGGGGAGAAAAATAAGTGAAAACGCTTGTGGGTCAAGAAAAAGACAGGGAGAGACCTTAGAAATTACCATCACGGGAAACCAGACTCAACTTGGGGAAGATTAATATAATTTATTGACAATTAGAAATAGAGCAGGATGGTGAGAAACAAAGTCAAAAACTAAAACACCCTCCACACATGTATCCTTATCCCAGGCTCAGCTTCACTCCTTCACTCCTGACTCTTCCTCTACCCTCCACCCTCACCATCTGTACAGGGGGGATGGAACATAGAGGGCTATGATCAATACATAGCAGTTTCTCTCTGGTGATTCTTCCTCCTCACAATTTTGTTCTGCTCCAGAGTGGGTCCTCTCCATGGGATGCAATTCCTTTAGCAAATATGCATCTGCTCCAGCATAGGATCCTCCAGGGGCTGCAGCATGAATATCTGCTCCACCATGGGCTGCAAGGAAATACCTTCTCCTTTCCCTCTTACCTTGCTGTTTGTACTGCTGTTCTCACTCTTTTTTCCCCTCCTGCTCTGCCTGTGTGGCAATTTTTACCTTTTCTTAAATACATTTTTACAGGGATGCCACCAGCTTTGCTGATTGGCTCAGCTTTGGCCAGCAGTGGGTCTGTTTTGGAACCATCTGTGACTGGCACAGGGCAATCTTTTCACACAGAGGTCACCCCTGAGCCTCCCCACTATCAAAACATTGCCATGTAAACCCAATACACTTGAAAAGCCTAGAACATCATAAACAGCACTAGACATCCATATTTAGGCACCTGAATCCCATGCCACATGGTATTCCATTCACACTCCAGCTGTCACTGCAGAAAATCAGTCCTTTATATCCTGCCTCCTACCTGGAAGGTGTTTCAGATACCCCAGAACAGCTGAAATGGCACTGGGTGCCTATCATAGGCACTGCAGTGATACAATGAAATCCACCCTTTATTTGACAAACCCTTCTTTAAAAACAACCACAAAAAAGTCATCTAGGTTGTGAGGATGAGTGAATTAATGCCTGCAAAACCAAATAACATTGGTCTTACATTTCTACGGAAAACATAAGAAAGGTACAGAGTAGGTAGGTAGGCATAGACAGACACAGACAGATAGATGTTTTTGTGTAGTATCTGAACAGGAATTTTCTCCCTGCGGTCTGGTATTTTGAGCAGATGACTATTTGGGTACCTCAGACAAAAGCAGAATGTGGAAAAATGAAGCAAAGTTTAGTATATGCATTTAGGGTTATTTTTCAGAATGCAGTGGAAACTCTTATATTTTGGTAAACAGCAAATGTGTGAACAAGCCAGCTGCAGTGGGCTGGCCCTGGACAGCAACTAAACACCCACCCAGCCACTCACTCACTCACTCACTCAGTCCCACAAAGGCACGATGTTAATGGTGTGTGATATATTCCTTTGGCCAGTTTGGGTCAGCTGTCCTGGCTGTGTTCCCATGCAGCTTCTTGCCCACCCCCAGTAGCAGAGTAAGTTCAAATCCTGAAGATGGTGGGCTCCACAAAGCAGCCTAACAGGGAATTTGCTGCCTCCAGACATTCATCCAGCTGGACCTCTGCAAGCAGAGAGAAAAAGTACAGGGGGACCACAACTCAGTAAGGGAATACAGTGTGTGCATATACAGTCTGCCTTACAGGAGCACTGGGAAAGAGGAACAAAGGTCAAAGGGTGTCAGCTGCGGATTTGGGTGAGAAAGACCCAAAGCAACTCCTCCCACCAGAATCTTCTTACCAGCCTGGTCCTGCAGCCACCTACAAGCTTTGCCCTCCAGAAGCTCTGACCAAGGTACCTTCCATTTATACTGGTGCAACCAGACTAAAGCCAAAATGGTGGCCCAGGCAGTTGGCTGCATATCCTGTGGGGGAAAACAGAACAATCAAGGAGAAGAAATAAAAAGACAGATCAGACCTAAACCAGCATGTGGAAAAAGTAAGATCGCCACACATACACACAAACTCTCTAAGCTTCTGAAATGCTCAAAATTGGAAAGTTCCCAGGTACCTCTGCTGATTCCATCCCACATCCTCCACACCCCCCTTCCACAAGGCTCTATATCTCAACTGCTTTGATCTCTTCCTCTCAGTTCAGCTCAGACTGGAAACTTGGAGCAGAGGAAGGTTCAGCTCATGACAATGCCCCGCTCCTGCCCCTGATCTGCTTACTTCACTGGGCCTTCGTCCCTCAACATCATCCTTGCTGAGCCCCAAGGCAGAAGCCAGGGCTGCGGTGAGGGCCCAGGAGCCATTTGCTTTCTGGAGTGCCACCACTACCCTGAGCCCAGAGAAGTCACACAGTCTTGTCGACAGTGGTGAAATTGTCCAGTCCCAACTGATGTTAGATGCTGGCAGTTCTTCCATCAGCTGCTCTTCAGGAGGAGGGTCCTGCTCTGGAAGACAGAAACAGTCACACAGCTCATGAGACAGGCAACGGCTATTAACCTTAAATTCTGCCTTCTCCAGATATAGTTAATGGTCCTCCATCCTCTCTGGACTTTCCATTTTTTTTTCCAGTCCTCCACAAGCATCCTGACCTTTTTCCAGACCTCCCAGAGCATCCTCAGATCTTCCCAGTCCCTTGTAAGTATCCTAAAATCTGTCCTATATGCTCTAGTTTACCCAACATAATTCTCTCTGAATACCTTTAATTCCTCCCATGATTATCATTAATATTACTCTTTCCTGCCACTTCATGGCTCATGTTCACCATTGAGGGCCCCACAGGGGTCCTTCTCCATCATCCACTCTTAAACTCACCAGCCTCAGCATGAGCTCTTCCTTTCCATGTTCCATGACAGCACATGGGCATTATAGTCCCAGGCATGGCTCAGTTCTGGAGCAGATTTAAGAGATTTTATGGGCAGAAAAAGAAGCACTTGGGCACAGAGTAGTTGGACCAGAACTAGGGGCCACTAGGGCTGGCCTAAAGGTATACAGAGGTTGGAAAGGACCTCTGGAAGTCAGTTCATCCAAATCCCTACTCAAAGAAAATCTTATTAGAACAGCTTGCTCAGGAACCTGTGTAGTCAAACTTGAATAGCTCTAAGAATGGACATTCCAATAATTTTTTATTATCTTCATGATTTTTGAATTCTGAGAAGGGCGGAGACCCCTGAGGCAGAGGAGGAGCAAGCTGTGTTACTGAGCATAAAAGATGACTTCTGGACAACAAAAATCGGAAGCTTCCCCATCAAGGACCACGACGATCGACGACGCAGCATCAGCTGGACCCGGGACCGTTAGGACGTCGTGAGATCAGTGTTGGTAGCTATAACGTCTCTCCCTCCTCTCTCTAAACTTAACTTTACTTTCCTCCTTTCTTTCACCCATCTCTAACTATCGCGTGCTGCTTCACGGGCAACACAATAAAGTTTCACTCTTTGACTACTGCTATCCCCTTTGGTGTTGGTCACCTTAATTTTGCACTTTCGAGATTGTAGCAAACGAACCATCACGAGTCCACCGAGTGGACCGTGACACTGCAAGAAATCCAGGAGGCTGCTGTTATGTACTGAAGCATATTTTGTGATGCAGGTGCTTGATGAACCAGCCAGGAGAGACCTGCTATTCACAAACAGGGAGGAACTTGGTTGAAGATGTGAAGGTCAAGGGCAGCATTCGCTGAAGCAATCATGAGACTGGAGTTTACGATCCTGAGAGGAGTAAGCAAGGCAAACATCAGAATTACAACTCCTGAACTTCAGAAGAATGGATTTTGCCTTGTTCAGGATTCTGCGGGAAATTTGTGGAGGCCAAAGGGTCCAACACAGCTTGATCTTCCAGCATCCAATCCTCCGAGATCAAAGATGGTCCAGTCCAGTGGCAGAAATTCAAGGAAGTGTGCTAGAAGGCCAGCATAGATGGACAGAGAGTTCCTTAGTTCCTTAGTTCCTTAGTCAGATCAAACACAAAAAGCAGGTATGCAAAGGTGGAAGTGGAGACAGACTACTTGAAAGCAATACAGAGACATTGCCCAGACATGCAGAAATGGAGTTATGAACACGAAAGTGCCGCTGGAGTTGAAATTTGTAAGGGAGGTGGGGGACCACAGGAAAGGCATCTCTAAGCACATTGACAGCAAAAGGAAGCCTAGGGCAAGCGTGGACATCTTGCTCAGTGGTGCAGGGGACTCTGTGACAAAGGATGTGGAAAAGGCAGTCATAGTCTCAAACTTTTTGGGCTCAATTTTTACTGGTAATGTTTTCCCTCAGGTCTACCATGTCTCTGAGTCTCCCAGCAGATGCTGTATGAGTGAAGCAGTACCCACAGCAGAAGAAGATAGTGAGGAAGCATGTAGGTCGGTTAGACCTACACAAGTCCATGGGATCAGGTGCATCCAAGAGTGCCAAAGGAGTTGGCTGATGCCACTGCAAGGTAGTGACTTTATCATCTTCAAAATATCATGGCAACTGTGAGAGGATCCTGATGACTGGAAAAGAGTGAGACATCTCACCCATCTTCAAGAAGGGAAAAAATTGTTCGGGGACCTACAGGTTGGTCAGCCTCCCCTGAGTCCCTAGGAAGAATATGAAGCAAATCCTCTTAGAAGGACCATCCTGTATGGGTTTATCAAAAGTAAATCTTGCCTGACCAACCTCACTGCCTTCTCAGATGACGTCACTGGCACTGTGGACAGGAGAAGGGCAGCGGATTCTGTATACCCCGAATTTAACATGGTCTTTGACAATCTCCCAAATTCTCCTTATCATCAGACCTGTAGAGGCAGAAGGCTGGAAGGAGAGGAAGCCTGGAAACTGCTGTGCGAATGGCTATGCCTCTGCTAGCTGGCTCTTTTTTGCTGAACTATATGAGGATAAAGCTAAAGATTCGTGAAGATATTTTGTGACAAACTTAGTGTTTGAGTATGGAGTCAAGGATTGTTAAAGACAAGGATAAGGTTACTTCAGGGACGTATTAAGGCATTTGATTCCTAGTTTCCAGCCCAGAGCTGAGATGCAGGAGTTTGCTTTGTCATTCCATCCATCCCCAGCACAATGATAATCAGGAAGTCTGGTGAGAAGATAAATGCTGAAAGGAGAGTTCAGCCCTAGTCCAACACAGTTTGAGAATGCTCAGCTAAGAAGTTTCTCCTTACCTTTACAGGATGCTGAAAGCAGAGTGAGTGCCTCAGTGTCAGGGGCTTTGTGACCAAGCATCTCAAGGCAGAACTGGCACTTCTGGACTATCCAAAGCTTGGTGGACTTGAACCACACAGGCATGAAGCCACGCAACCAGAGCAGCTGGCAGGGAACCAGGTTGCAAGAGGGAGAGAACAACATGGAGGAGTCTGGAGGCAAAGAATCTGGGGATAGAGACAGGGAGGTGGGGGTTAGACTCATGGGTCTTAGAGACAGGCAAAAGGGTGGTCAGGCCCACAGGATAGGAGGCTGCAGATGGTGAGGAGGCATCAGACCAACTAGTCCCGCTTTCTCCTCCCAGTCCTACCCCCACCGTTTCCGGCCTTACCATGGTGCCAGGCACCCCTCTGTTTCATGCGTACTGCCACACTGGATGTGAAGGGGGACGGAACCCCCAGGCTGAGGCTGGACTTAACTGCGCTGTGCAAGATGTCCTCTGCCCTGCTTGTCGCCTCCCAGTCCAGTTTCCACAGCAGGTGCATCATGGCCATGCGGTGCACAGGCAGCCTGCAGGGACAGGGAGTTAGTCCTTGGTTCCACCTCTGGAAGGGACATGGGATACATGGAGTAAAGAGGAGGGGGCAGTGGGGTAATGGTCACCCAGGTCCTCTCCCAAGATCAGGGCAGAGGGGACGAGATTCTCTTCCCACCTCAGGCTACAGTGCGAAGGATGCAAGTGAAGGACACCTGCTGTCCCTCCTCCAGACCTTGCCAATGCCGCTCTGGCTCATGGGCAAGTGTGTTACCGTCTCACCTGTCATCTGATGATGGGGACAGGGAGAACCTCAGTGTGTAACTGAAGGACTGGCTGCCCACGTGGTACTGAAGCGTCACGGCTCCCTCATCCACCTCTGCATCCTGGTGACACAAGGGAAGGAGTCAGACAGAAAAGTTTATCTGCTGGGCACAGGCAGCCTGGCTACTTAGATTCCATCCCTGCTCTACTAAGGTAGCAGATGCCCATGGTTGGAGCAGAGGCAGTGGTGTCTCTGGGGGAAAGGATAGGGTTCACAGAGCCTTGATGATAGTGGTCTCTCCAAGATCTAACAGAGGTGAAGGACTTCCAGTGCTGGGAAGGTGAAACAGGGAGTGAGCCCCTTACCTTCCAGAAAGCCCTGCCCCAGTGCATATGGTTCCTGGATCACTCTCACCTGTGCTTGCCCATGGATCTGGGCATAGATGGAGCTCTGATGTCCCTGGAATATCACCTCAGGAGCTTTTCTGATTGTTGACACCTCCAGGCCAGGTGGAAGGTCCCACTGTAGTGAGATCCCACTAGCTCTAGGCTGCAGAGCCCGCTGCAGACATTTCACTGCCTGGTGAGGGGGAAACAGAGAGCACAGACCACTTGGGTTCTCTCCCACTTCTGGGTGCGGGGAAGTTGGAGGGCATCTCCGAGTTGGAGTGGGTGGTGGATTTGGATTGCCTTGCATGTTTAGGAGAGCCGTGGGAGGCATTGAATAGAGCAGGGGGGGTGCTGGAAGCCCAGGCACGTGGGTCATTACCTCAGATGTCATGCTCATCCTAGAGTGGATGCACACACATTCACCTTTTGTCTCCAGGGCCATGGCCTGGGAAAGGTTGAAGCTGTCACAACTGTTAGTAGGAAAACAGAAACACCTGTACAGGAAAAGAGGGGGAGGTTAGAAATGGGGCAAAGGTGAGAGGCACGAAGGACAAGAGTAGTACAAATGACAACGTCTGGAGAGGTAAGGATGCTTCTAATCATAGAAATGAAACTGTGTCTCAGAGTTTTCCTGTTCCCTCCGGGGTGAGACATGTTGCCTGATGAGACCGTGAGAATGGGTTTTGGGCCTGCAGAGTGCATTGAGGTATTGCATGGTGAGGATGAAGAGGAAAAGTGCTGAGAAGAGCAGAGGAAGGTTCAGAGAGGAAGTCCACTAGATGAAGAGTATTAGTCTTAATGAAGTAAGGCAAGCATGTGGGGGGGTTGTTGCTGAAGTTCCATCGATGTAAAGAGAAGATCTGAGGAAGACTAGGATCTGGAAGAATGTTTGAAGGACTCCGACAGTCAAGGGGAGAGGAAGGCTGTGAGTTAGCATGTTGGGGGACAGACACAGGACTCCCTCATTACCGGTGGTGGTCCCGATAACGGTAGACCTCAGCCATGACAGCTTCCTCTTCATTGGAGATCTTCCTTTGGATGAAGATGAAAAGCTGAGGGAGAGAGGAGAGGAATCAAAGATTGAGAAGGCTGGGCACCCCCGTAGAGGAAAGACACCCTCCTAAGATGCAGGCAGCCTCTCCACTTTGCTCCCTTACCCTCTCATGCCCGCTGGCCTTGAAACAGGAAAAGAGATTGTGTGCCTCCTTTCATTAACACCAGGACACCTCTTAGCACAGAGGCACTCCACAGGGTAGTTGTGCCTTCCCCAAGTGCAGGCAAATTCCACAGCAGCTCTCCTAAGCTGCCCACCCCAAAGATGGTGTCACTTTCTGCCATCAGGATGCCCCCCACATGCCAACTCCTGGTGTAAGCAGCAGCAGAATATCTCATCCTGAGCCCTGAACTCTACTCCACTGTTTGCACCCATTCCCCTCCCCATAACCCTTTGGCCCCTGATACCTGGCGGGGATGCCCATGAAGGAGAGGAGTGCTGTAGATAGACCTTAGGAGGCCCAGCAGGTCACAGCCCCCCAGATCAGGGCAGATGGAGGAGATGCGCCCCACTGCATTGTCCATGCTTTCCTGCGTGTATTCCACACTCTGCCTGTGGGAGGGCACCCAGAGTGTCAGAGGAGGGAAAACGTGGCCCACAGCTACCCTCACATGGTCACTCCATTGCAAAGCCCTACCTCACTACAAGTGCTACAGAAGCACCTTGAAAAGACGACTGACTTACCCTCTCACTGCCCCCAACAGATCCTGCCCCATAGCTGCCCTCTAGCAAGAGCTTGTCCCATAGTTCCACTTGCAAAAGTCATACTCTACTTACCCCTCCATAATCACCCCCAACTCACGGATAGAAGGCTTTGAAAGTGGCCCCAAAACTGTAGATGTTGAAGTAACAGCCCAGAGGCAAACTCTTGAGGAGGAAAAGCAGTGTGTTCTGGGGACAGATGAAGGGATGGGCAGAGCTCAGATCGGGAAGCTAAGCAGAACATCTGCCCACATGAAGCAATTTGCCTCTATCCCCACCAACTGGGCATAAGTGCTATGGAAAATCCCCCCTGAAGACCTCCTCCAGTGGTACCTGTGCATCCTGGAAGAGGCTGCGGTCCATCAGAAAGAGGAATTCCCCAAGCTGGCCTGGATTGGGCGCCGTCTCAGGAATGTTGGGTATCAGTGTCACCATCACGACAGGGTCTCCCAGCAGAGACCCTGCAGTGCGTGGGGAGAAACAAGGAGGATCTTTAGATTAGAGCCCCCTTCCCTGTCTGTTTGCTTTTGTCCTCATCTCTGACCTATTGCCTGAAAAGCCCCGCAGATCCCCCCAGTCTCTCTGATACCCTCTCCCTAATGCTCACTTCCACCATCCTCACTCACCAGGTGGGGCTTTGGGATCTTGCCTCTCCACCACAGCTCTGAGAGTGGGAGGCCCTCTGTAATACACCAGCAAGTTCAGATTACCCTTCATCCAGGGTGATGATTTCAAGGAGAACTGAGGACAAGTAGGGTGTGGAGAGAAAAGAGAAGCAAATAAAAGGATTGAGGAGTCCTAACGAGCATCATCAGGCTGCAGACCCTTCCCTTCCCTCCCACTTTGGGACTCTCGCATCTGGCAGGGCCATACCTCAGCAGATGTCTGATCTGGAGCCGTGTATTGCAGAGGGGTGTAGCTGGTGTTAATGGCTATATGGGACACACCATGGGCTGACTTCAGACAGATGCTGAAGTGCAGATTTTCGGACATCTTTTCCCCAGAGATCCAGCCTGAAGGGATAAAGAGATGTGAGAAAGTGAAAGAAGAGACCCTAGAGCAGCAGACAGCTGTGGTGGGGCACTGTGTCTTGTTGGTAGAGGGGAAATGTGACATCTGAGATGTCCTCTCTGTGGTGCTTGGGGGGGGGGGGGTGGGGGGGTGGGGGGGGGTGAATCCGTAGACTCACACTGTGGTTTGTGTAGGGATGTGGGGGCATCGCTTGCTGTAGGATATATAAGGACACTTGTGGGGTTCCTGACTGTGAGGTGCAAGGGGGAATATTCAGATTCTCTCACTGAAGCACTTGTGCAGATACAGGGGTCCCCCCTGGAGGGATACTGGGGAGCAGTGTGTTCCTCCCTGGGGGATACACCTGGGAGATCACTCACTGAGGCAGTTGCTCCGGGGAAACAGCTCATTTGGCCAGAAAAACTTGGCAGCTCCATCAGGCTGCAGTGGCAGCTCCTGGACATAGCACAAGCTGATGGCCACCTCCGCATTAGGAGGCAGGGTCCCCAAGAAACAAGCAAACACAGGGCCCCAAAGATCGCACTGATCCTGCAAGTATCTTAAATTCTCCATGCCTAAAGTGGCTTTGCACAGCTGCTGGGCCTGTCACAAAGGGAGAGAAGTGTGTCACTGAGGTCTCCAGCGGATTTCATTCTCTCACCTCCACCCCTCATCCCAACCCGTGGACCACCCCTTCCCACGGCAATCCCAGTACCTCCTCCTTCTCCCAGAGCATTGCTTCAATACGAGTGTCCCCCATGGTAGCATAGAAGGTGTGTACAACAGTGTCAGAGTTCACAGGAAAGATGAACATGGTCTCCTTAGAGACTTGCTGAACATTGCGGAAAAACAGCTCAGACACCACATCAGCCACAAAGTCCTGGATGGTTACATTTACTGTCACAGTTTCCAGCTCCACATCAGAATAGGAAGAAAAGAACCATATTCTCCTCTTGAAGAAGCCTGAGGAAGACACAGCAGCTGTCAGACTCCCTGGTTGCCCATAGGAAACTTTAAATTTGGGGCATCTACTTGTAGTGGGAAACAGTTGCGTGCCCCAACCTGTCACAGAAATGCCAGTTGCAGAAGCTGACAAATAGCAATGAAAGGTCCCGGAGGCTGCCAACATGTTTCCCTTAGACCACAGTTCCTCAGCGCTCTAAGTCCCTTTCTGCTCAATGCACGTGGCAGCTGTGCCCTCAGATCACACAACTGTGCCATGCTACATGTTAGTTCAGGCCTACCATGGCATTAAGAGGGGTCTGTCTGTCCCACAGCATATAGCATAAGACGGTCCCACAATAGAGCTTCATGGAAATGGCAGGAGGTGCCCTGCAGCTCCTCAAACCCTCAGACCGTATCTCAGAGATAGGAGCTGGTCCCGCCATCTGCTTTGAGACTAATGCTCCAAAGAGTTGAGCTTGATTTTCAACTCAAGCAGATATACTGCTCATTTTGGACTACTGGAAGGGAAGGGGGACCGTACAAAGGGCATTTCGCATGGCATCAAAGGTAGAGTCACAGGAAGTCACCTCATCTCCTTTTCATTGTCAGCAGCAGAGATGTTTCTTGCTGACCTCCCTTTCTCACCTGTCATACTTGTAGGGTTTGGTTTATCTAAGGCCAACAATGTGTAAATGTGAATTTGGTTGGAAGATGGCTTTGGTGACCTCTCTGCCTGCTATGACAGCTGCCCATGGAAAGGCAACCTTCTCCATACCTTTGCCCTTGGTTTGAGATGAAGAGCATCTCATTTTAGGGCAAGGTTTGGCATCAGTGGGGCATCAAACTTGATGGTAAAATGGGTTGGAGTAGTGTCTTAGTAAAGAATGGTGTAACACTGTAGTAGGAATAGAGTTACACTTAGCAAAGGAAGGTGTAAGACCTTCGTAGGGGTTGCTGTAATGTCTTGGATGGGGATGGTGTACAGAAGATGGTACCTGGAGGGGACGATGCAGCTCACCAATCAAGTGATGTGCCTAGGTAACACAACACACTAAGTGATGATACAATATCATGGCACTGAGGAGTGTTGCCCCCCATCCCACAGTAGCAGACATCTCTTCTGCATTATCCTCCCACTTTGTGATGGTTTCCCTGGAAAGCCGTCAGCCCTATTCCCGAGATGGATCACACAAAAATACCTTCTGCTACTCCAGCCAGAAAAAGTGAAGGCTGACTACAGGCCATGTCCCTGAGATCCCAGAACATGGTGAGATGTGCCTCCCTGGCTGATCACCCAAGAGATCAGTTTCTTCCCACACTATTCCCCCAGCTAAAATCTTCCCCACTGCTCACAGATGCCACCCTTCTGGCCCCAACTCACCCCTAGCGATACACTGTTTTCTCAGGATGCCACTTCTCCTCATCTTGACTCTGTGGTTGAAGACAGCTTCTGTGTGCAAAAGAGCATAAAGTGAGCTATGAGGACCTCGTGAAAAAAAAACTGGGCACCTCCATCTTCCCTTCCTCCAAGATATGGACACACACTCCCCCCAACATGGGCCAGGATGACTCTTTGCTTCTTCACATCCCACGTCAGGATCCTTTTTGCCCCTCTCTCACCAGCCTCAGAGCAGATTAGTAGGAGACAGCCGGGAATGGGAATTGCAGGTGTCAAAAATGCTGACTGGTTCAACGGGGTGGTGGTGCTTAATTCAGATTAGAGCACAGGGAAGGCGGGAGCAATGGTGGGTCACAGACTGAGACACAAGGCACAGCATGAGTTTGGGCCTGAGCAGTGATAGCTGCACCTGGAGGACACCGGTACCAGTGCTGACAGAGGAAGAAATGGGCAGAAGGTTGGACAGAGCAGGGAAAGCATGGTCTGGGAGAATGGGTGGAGAAACGCATGGATTTGTGTGAGGAGAGTGGTGTAGCTGGAGAGTCGGAGAGGGCTGTATTTTGTGGCAGTAAGAGTGAGTGAATGGCAGAAAAAAAACGACCATATGGGGATTTGGGGAGGGGAATGGATGAATGAATTTACAGTTGGGATGCATGGATGCACATCCAGGGAAGTGGGGGGCGGGAGGGTGTTGGAGGAATTGATGAGCAAATGCGGCTGCGTGGAATGTGCCTGGTTTGTGACTCATCTGTCAATAGGCACCTAAAACCATCAGGTCTGTGTACAGGTCAGTGGTCTGAACTCTTCCAACACTGAGTAGAGCCTTACCTCAGTTGTCAAAACATTGGACAGGAGGGTCATTTGCAGTGAGGAGCCCTAGCACAGGTGAGTGGTCCTTACAAAGGTGAAGAAACCCAATCTAGCTGTCTCCTGTAGCTGTGCTGTACGCATTGGCGTCACGTATCTATCTTAGAAATGACAGGACATTTGAAATGATACTAGCCACCTGTGTTTCAACAATTAAATCTCAGCCCTCAATTTAAATATGAGGAAGGGCCTCTTCCTCTTAGCACAACAGTAGGATTCAGTTCAAGATTATTATGGTATTGTAGGTATTTAAAACAGATACATTCAGATTAACTTCTAAACTTCTGCAGGGGTTTTGCCAGTGCGCACAGAAAGAGGGGGTGAGAATGGGGCAGAGGAATGAATGAGGGGTGAGGGGCATGTGAGCTGAGACCGAACGAGGAAAGGAAGGAGGGATGTGCATTCTCTGCTGTAGCGATCCTGATGGGGGGACCATTGTACGCTGAAGAGTTAGTGGTCCACGTAGCAGTTAACCCAAGGAGGCACGGGACAGGACTGCACCGCGCTGCACATAACAGCTTGACCTTCAGGCCTGTGCTGCGCTGCACATAATCCCACGGCCGCAGGATAACCCCGGGCAGCTCATTGGAACAGAGCCGGCTCTGGAACATGCGCATTGTAATGTGCTCTGTGCTGATTAGAGGCCTGTTCGATGCTGCACAACCCGAGTTTCCCAGCATCTGAGGGGGCGTAAAATTATCTATGCTGTTCTCTCTTCCTTTCTAGTGTCAGCTCTAAGAAATGACATTTCAAAGTATGCTTTGCAGAATCTGAATGTCTTTCCTACTGGGATCATGGCGAAGCAGCACCTACCGCCTGGGGCAAAGCCTTTGGCACAGTCCGTGGGTCCCAGTAAGAAATACTTTTCTGGAGAAAGGATAATGAGGAAGATGCAGCCTGAGAGCCTGGCTGGTCCCCGCACACAGCCGCGGAGGGCAGTCACAACAAACTTGGCCCAGGTGGTTTTCCTGGTGAATCGGGAAAGTGAGGAGGAATTATCTGAATGTCCCAGCCCAGCTGAAGTACTAAAGTGCCTCAAGAAGCGCGGGGTAGGGCAAGGAGAACATGTGCTGTGCTTGGCTGTTGCTAACGGGCTCGGAGCGGACACGGGCACGTTTGGAGCTGAAGCTGCAGCCCCGGGTGAGCTGCAGGCGCAGCAGCGCAAGGGGGTCCCGGGGGGGACGGGGCGGGGGCAGGGGCGGCCCGTCCCGGGCACCGCTGAGACACGAGCCGCTTGGGAGGGGAGGGCGGGGCCGGGAGACCTCGGGGACCCCGGCGGGGACGGGGCAGGAGCGCAGCGACAGCATCTCCCTGCGGCCGCCGGCCGTGGAGGCGGCGAGGGACGGGGCGGGAGGGGCAGCGCGGAGCCCGGGGGCATCGGCCCGGCCGCCCCTGCCTCGGGCACGGGAAGAGCCGCCTGCCGTAACGGGGTGTCCCCCCCTGGAAACGAGCCCAGGGAAGGGGCGGGCCCCCTCCAGCGCGGCTCAGCGGGGAGGCGGGGGGAAGGGGACGGCGCGGGGGAAGCCACCGTCGCCCTCTCGCTCCGCTTATAACGCTGTGGATGGAGCCGGCGTGGTGACAGCGGGTTACGGGTCTGCCGGATACCGGGGCAGATGTAACCCTAACTGGTGGAAATCCGCCCCAGGATTGAAGCGGTAACTGTTACCAAAATCGGGGTGGGGGGCGGAGGAACAGTCTCCAAAAGGTTTTCTAACCTTGCGGCCGGGACTGTGCGATGCGCGGTTATGCCGGTCCCTCCCACGTATGATAACACAGCACCCAGGGAGCTGGGAGGAGCTGTCAGCTCTTGATGATCCTGCGCGGGGTGGGATTTCCAAGGGAATGGCTCTCAGGAACCTCCCTTTTGTCCCCAGGCAAAGAACCATCCGCGGTTCCCCTGACTCAGCCCAGCACTGACAGCTCTTCCATGCCAGCGCTGCCCCAGACAGGCCCGAGTTAATGCTCCCTTTTTCTTAGCACATGTAAATCTCAAACGACTCCACAAGAATCAACGTAAATTTTTCGTGTAAGTCTGGGATCTGTGCAGAGCAAAAGCAGAGAGCGAGAAAAGTCGAAGAAGAAAAGAAAGGAAGGAAAGTCAGCAGATCCAAACCCGGCACCAGGGATTTGGACTTCACTCACCACCAGACGTTAAGGACAGGTATCATTCTCCTCGCTTTACTCGTACGAGAAAGCACACGCGCTCTCTCTGCTGCTCTCAGACCTTCTATCTTTGGTCAGCCATCCTTGCTGCCAGTTTCTTTAACCTGTGCTTCAATAATCCTCCGGGCTCTGGAGGACCCCTTCGTCAGAGGAATTCCTGGGCAAATAGCACCTATGTGATGAGACTGGAAGTTTCTAAATTGATAAGAGACTAAAGATGTATTTCATAGTAGAAACCCTGGTTTAGATGCTTGCACATCCATGTTCCTGTATTTTATTGTCTGTCAGGTAAGAGACTGAGTTTACCAATAGCATGACCTGTACGTGTGCCTCATTGTGAATTTGGACCTTAGCCTGCTATCCTCCACCTCAAAGATCCCGAACGTGCAGGTACCAGTCGAATTAGGTGGCCTGGCAGGATGGGGCAGCAAACAGACAGACACACAGAAGCCTCCAAGCCTTTGCCAGGGTATGGCAAGCACAGACAGACAACTGCACACACGCACGCAGAGCAGGTCGGCAATCCTTCCTCGAGGAGGGAAGGAAGGAAGGATGGATGCACAGACAAACGCACTCACCATGCAACAGCAGACTGAAACAGGAGCAGCGAGCAGACAGACACAGGGAGGGCCCCGGGACTGACACCCGTCAGCTGCAGCATGAAGGGGTGTTCACAGCCGTGCTCGGAGGAGGAGGAGGAGGAGGAGGAGGAGGAGAAGGAGGAGGAGGAGGAGGACTGGTCTTTGCAAGAAGCCGCAGGGACAGATGGGAGATGCGGTCAGTGCCGCAGTGCCTGGGCAGGTTCCAGGAAAAGGAATGCTGCCAAATGTGCACTCTGGGATATACGGTTGGGAACCAGGGGTGCTGCCAGCCCTGCCTGCTGGGATGAGCTGGGGGCACTGGAGATGCTGTCAGCCCTGCCTGCTGGGATGAGCTGGGGGCACTGGAGATGCTGTCAGCCCTGCCTGCTGGGGGGTGGGAGGCACTGGGTGTGGGGTTGCTCCAGATGTCTGGGCAGCTCCGGGAGGTCAGTGGAGCCATGGGAAGCAGGAGTGATGGAGAACCCACACAGAGGGTGCTTTTTGGACCAGGACTGGGGAGCCAGGCTGGGAGGAGCAGCACTAATCGAGAAGATGCTGTGGGTTGGTCCTGTCCTGGGGGCTCCGAGCTGGGGATACCGCCTGGGAAAGGCCTCTTGTGTGTGGCAGGGGCTGCTCGGAGAGTGAACTGCAGCAGTGTTGCCTGTGGTGGGAAGAGGGTGCTGCCCGGTACCGCCTGCCCCGCGGGGGGGTTGGAGGCGGGGGAGGAAAGTGGGGGAAGGCTCCCGTGTTCCCCCGCACCAGAAGCTCAAGTGGCTGCTGGGCAGGGAGCCATCCCATTCCTGCAGCCAAAGTGCACCAACACAGGCACTTCAGCCTGCCTTCCTGACACTCTCCCCTGACTTCTCCTTTTCCAGTGGGCCTCATCGGGTCCGGGAGGATACAGGTAGGAAGTGAGTTTTGGACCAGTGAGAAAACCTTGGTAGAAGAGATGGTCATCTTGGGTCTTTATTCTAGACGTTGCTGAACTTGCTTGGAGTCATACACCTGCAGAAAAGTGAATGCTCCAGACCTGGGAGGGGTGCTGCTACGGGTGACCTCTGGAAGCCCACATCTTGCGGGACACCAAGACCTCCTTGTTCACCAGAGGACGGACTATTTAGGTTGAGAGCTGGAGTCACCTAAGTGCACTAGGGACATTGTGTGCAATCTTGTCAGAGGAGCAGCTACAAGGTAGCCTGATGTCCACGTGCGTGACTGTGGAGTAATAGATACAGTCAAATCCTGATTTGCTTCTGGAACAGTGAAATTTCTTTTCCTTACCCTGCAACATTTCAGTAAGCTGGGTTTCATCAGTGTTGTTTTTCAGGAATTTTCTTTTCCAATGTTGATTATTAAAAATGTGCCTTGAAAAACTCTCAGAATTCTTAGAAAGCATTGCTGAGATTTCTGCTAAATGCTGAGAGCTTGGTGGTCTGCTTCTGGATATAAACAGTGTTCAGTGCTTGAATGGATGAACGGATGAATTCAACCCTGGGCTCCCCACTGAACTGAACCACTTTATTCCATTCATCAGTATGGACACTGCACTGAGTATGTTTCCATCCGTGCCCCACCATCCCTGCATTTTAAAATGTTCATTCACAGTGTCCCTCCAATCCTGCAGCACACACCCTCAGTGTGTGAAAAAAAAGACAAAAGTAAACCCTCTGGTATCTTGCAACATGACTGTGTCTTGATTCCAGCTTCTTTAAACTGGACATTTCTTTCAAGACAAAACACCATTTTATCTCAACATCATTAGTGGCTCAGAGAAGACCTTGGCAGTGAGCTATGCACAGTGCATGCAGGCTGGCCCGCAACAGGGACTGCAAGCTCTGAACTAAGGCCTGTCCATACACCTGCCTCTGGCGGCCTGAAAACTCTTCCTGAGGTCTCCCACAAAGACGGGAAAGTTAAAACCTCAATTTTGGCTCACTAGCTAAGGGATTTATAAAGGAAAGTTGCCTTGTTCTCTGACTAGAAATGAAGATGTGCGCTATATCCACAGTTCTAAAAGAATCTGTTACAGTAAGTGATCCCTGACGCTCAGGGCAAGGGGGTGCAAAGCAACTTTGCTCCATACTCTGGCCTAGCAACCCACAGAGATCACCATGGCCACCCTCGGTAATATTTTGCCAGGGTCTCCTGTAGGAGCCATACAGTGACCCTCTCATCCATAACTTTTAGACACAATGACTTTGTTTTCATTTCAAAGTGCTTGAAATAAGAAGACTGTGGTGCAGGCAGCAAAGGTAGGATTTGTTCTGCATGATGATGAGGCTGCGTATCATGTGCAAGCAGAGTCTCACATGGGTGGTGCGGGTATTTTGGGGGTTGTAATGCGTGCTGGCACAGAGATGGAAGTGTCAGAAAGTTATGTAGAGAACGGGACTCAAGCCTGATTTCCTCCATGCAGCCTTTGGGAGAAATTGTAGTCTGAACTGTTACCATTCTTGCTGAGTTCAATTTCACATGGAATTGGCTATTTTGTTCCGAAGAACAGCTTGAAACTGACCTCACAGTCGTGCACTACAGAAGCTCGGAGTACAAGGAAATGGTGGCAAATCACACATCTAGGTTTTCTGGCTGTGTTGACCCAGCTCTGGGCTGGGTTCATTGACCTTCCCCTGGGTTCATTGACCTTCCTCTGGGTTCATATTTACCTTCCCCTGGGTTCATTTGTCAATGTCTTCCTTGTGTTTGGGTCTCAAAACTGGACACAGAATTCTAGAGGTCATCTAACAAGTACTGAGCAAAGGGAGATAATCCCTTCCCTCAGGCTACTGGCCATGCTCCTGCTAAGACAGCCCGATTTGCTGTTAGCTTGCTTTGCCTCTGGGGCATGCTGGTGGCCAGTTCTTATTATCTGATTTCTGTCTGTTAAGCGAGCCCAGGTTTTTCACCAGTTTCGTACTACACAGATATATCTCCATTTCTCAGCCTGAAACATACAAATAAGAAAACCCACACATCATGTGTGACCCACTCACTTGTCCAGGAGCATAAGGAAGTGTAATGAGAAATCTGTCAAGGCTGATGAGGCAAAGCTTTAAACAAGGTGCACTGGAGGTTGGGGGTGACAGCCTACAGCTGAGGACAGGAACGGAGGAGTGTCTGGTAAATCCATGGGGCAGGGTAATGAGCGTGGGAGAGCCCTCAGGAAAAATGAAACAGCATAAAACTGGGCTCTCTGCAAGTGGCTATGCACATGGAGAAGTGGTTAGAGCCCTGCAAGCCAACACACAACTGTGATGTCACTGGAGTAACTGAGCTCTTATTTGACTGATATTGTGCCACGCGAAGGCTATATGGGAAGGACAGGCATGGACAAAGTGGAGGAGGTTTCCTGTCACGTGAAGGAGCAACAATTCCACAGGTGGGCAGTGGGCCATCTGAAACGCGTGGGAAAGATTCATACCGTAGGCTATGTCCTCCAGCCCCAACCGCTTTCTTGGCACGCCACTGGCCTCAGTCCAGTGTATCAACATTTTCCTTCTCTTGTGGAAAACTGGATACAGTATTCTAGATGCGGTCAGATGAGTACTGTGTAAGGTGGACTAATCACTTCCCCAGATTTCCTGTTTGCACTCCTGCTGATAAGAGCTGTCAGCTTCCCATCCTGCCATTGCGGATTCTTGCTACCAAGGAAATAGTAGGTGGGATCCCATATGCAGCAGCTGTAAAGGGCAAAAGAGCTCAAGGGAACTCACAAATCTTCAAGGGAAATCTTCAAGCACAAAAGTGGTCCATCTGAATACTCAGATTTTATTTACTCTTAATGGATATTATTTAATCCTAATGAACAGAATGGATTTTTTCAACAGCTGCACTGATATTCCTCTCAATACCAGTATTTGATTCGGTATATGGTCATTCCAAACCCCAGAGAGCTGTAAGGTGTTTTGTAATTTCCCTAGCTGGCATTGTTGGGACAATCACAATCTAGTCCAATGGAAAGGTACACAGTTTATCATTCTCACAGAGGTATCCCATATTCCCATGAGAGTGTGAGACCAATTTATAGCATACATGCAGCTGAGCAAAAGGACTGGAGGGAACAGAATGCATTTCCTTTGTAACTATATTTAGAGAGAAAATAATAGGTGGCCACTAATATTCATGAAAGCCTTTGGGTTTAAATGGCAGGGGGAAAGAAGAGAAGCTATTGATTCACGGAAAAAAGACTCTACATCTCCAATAGAGTTATAAAGCAAGTATGTTTTGCTCCGGCGCCGAGGTGCAAGGGGATTTCTCCACAAAGCTTGCACACCCACCGCACATTTTACCAAAAACTTATCGAGTGTGGATATACATATCCATTGGATCACATAGCACAAACATCCATATGCATGAGTGAGGCTGGGTTGGTTCTAGAGGCTGGTGTCAGCAGTTTATGTTCTCTCTGCGCCTGCCCATTGCCTCCTGGGGGGCGTCTTTGGGGGCCTTTGGGAGGAAGGCTCACAGTCCTCCTCACCTTGTACTTTTCCCCGGAGCATGCGCAGATTCTCTTGGCCAATTTCTTGAATAATAAGAGTGTTTTCAGCCAGTTTACTGTTTCTATCTTATCTAAAAGTACCAGTGGAACTTCCAGCATCCATATATGGCTATCTTTATTCATAACCAAGACTAGACTAGTTAGAGCACATCTGTTTCCCAAGGACAAAAACATAATATTTTGCTGAACACTGCAGTTCTTGGTAGATTTTCACAGTAAACTGCTTTGTTTTGATGAGCACAGTAGTCCCTGGTAAAATGCCACAGAACCGTCTGGGCAAACAGGATTATTAGCAATATTCAAAAATACTATAACTAATACTATAAATTGCTATAAGTAAGTAAATAAGTTGCTAAGCAGTTTGTTATAAATAAATAAGTAAATAAGCCTCAAAACAAGTAATCATTTCTCTGTATCACTATAAATGTATTTAACCTTATGGATGCTGGTGTCAATGGGTGGGATTAGTGGGTGAAACGCACCTCCCTTATATCAGGGAGAGATTCCCATCCCATCGGTTGAGGTGCCTGCTGTGTAGGTATCTGCAAGCAAGCTGGGTTTCTGGGTTTCCACTGTCGGCAGAGGAGATCTAACTGATACCTCGGTGAAGTCCAGAGGACTGTTTGTCTCACCTTGTGGTCAGCAATGACTCACTTGTCAAGATGTCCCTGAGTCCATGGAACCTCACACAACCAGCTGTTGCGTTAAGAGCTCCATGAGAAGCCATCTGCATGGGAGGCAACACAAGTCCTATTAGCTGGTGTCCTTTCACAGGTGACAGAGATCTATGCAGCAGTCCAGGGTAAAAGTGTCTCACCCTGAAGCAGACAACAACTTTTGGCCTGAGCAATCAGGCCCTACACGTGCCAGGTTCTCGTTGCTGAGCAGAGAGGGTCTCAGGAGACCATCAGGGCTGTAGGCATCTGCACTACAGAGTTTAACTTCAGACAGGTGGAGTCTGAGCTTAACAGCAGAGCTTGGCTTTGTGCCGTAGTGAAACAATGCTCTTTAGTCTTCTGGTTACAGAAGGATTCGCTTTACCAGCAGAGGAACAGTGGAAATATTAATTATAGGTGAAGCTGGAAAAACTGAAGTGGCATGTGATAATCAGAATTATGGTGAATGATCCCATTGGTGACCTTCAATAATGTGTTGACCTTGGCTGGCTGCCAGGTGCCCACCAAGCTGCTCTATCACTCCCCTCCCTCAGCAGGATGGGGGGAGAAAATAAGGACAGGGAGATGACTCACCACATACCGTCATGGGACAAAGAGACTCTTCTTGGGAAAAATAATTTAATTTATTGCCAATTAATAACAGACTAGGATACTGAGAAATAAAAAACAAAGCCAAAATCACCTTCCCACCACCTCTCTTCTTTCTAGGCTCAACTTCACTCCCGACTCCAAGATGTTTGTGGGTGCTGTTCTATATGAAGTGCTTAGTTCTTCCTGGAAACAGGGAATGAGCATTAGTTGCTCTTCCTTTCCTTTGCCTTCCCCACACCTTCAATAAAAAATTGAGTCTCTTCAAGAAGTGAAGTGATTTCTTTAACACTTTCATCCAGTGGATCTCTTTTCTGCTGGAAGGAATGGAAATCATAACAAGGAAAAAAAGTCAAATCAACACACCTATTCACTATCCATTTGTGTATGCTTAGTCTGAAAAGGTGACTGTAAAAGAATGTTTCTGAAGTGAGAGGGGCAGCTGAGCTCCTGCAGTGAAAGTGATGACTTCCAACCTGAGTACCTGCAGAAGATGTAGGCAGTGGGATGGGTTTTGGCTCTTTGTTTTAGAAGAAATGCCTGGTATAATTTTCGTACTCCTAGAGGAAGAAACGGAAATGGAAATTCTAAATATTTTGCTTCTGAAGCAAAGAACAAGGACAAAATACTCTCAAGTATGAAATATCTCTTTCTTTCTATTGTTTCCAGTGAGCTAGTAAAACTTACACACCTACCAAAAATGGAGATAACATTTTTAAACTACATATTCATGGACAAGTAAAGATTTACTTCTTCATCAGCTCAGCCACCGTTCCAATTAGCACCTCTTTCACATCTTTATTCCTCAGGCTGTAAATAAGTGGGTTTAATGTGGGAATTATGGTTGTGTATATGAGAGCTACGACCTTCTTAGTGTCTTGTGAATTACTGGATTTCGGCCGTAAATAAATTAAAGTCCCACTTCCACAGTACATTGTTACAACAATGAGATGTGAGGAACAGGTGGAGAAGGTCTTGTGTCTGCCCTCAGTAGAGGAAATCTTCAGGATGCTGGAGATGATGCAGGCATAGGATACCAGGATGAGACAAAATGGTGCAAAGATGACCAGCACTGTGGCTGTAATGATCTGCTTTTCATAGAAAGATGTGTCAGTGCAGGAGAGCATAATGAGGGGGGGAATATCACAGAAGAAGTAGTTAATCTTCTTGGGCCCACAAAATGTCAGTGTGAACACCCAAGATGTGTGCACCACAGACACAACATTACCACTGCAGAACGACAGCAGGACCAAGGAATGACAAACTCTGCTGTTCATGATGACTGAATATCTAAGGGGTTTGCATATGGCCACGTAACGGTCATAAGCCATGGCTGCCAAAAGATACCATTCTGTAGATGCTAAGCAAACCACAAAGTAGAGCTGTGTGGCACAGCCCGTGTAGGAAATGCTCCTGTCCTCTGACAGGAAGTTTACCAGCATCTTGGGGACAACGGTTGATGCTGTGGAAATATCCAGGAAGGACAAGACCCGGAGGAAGAAGTACATGGGCGTGCGGAGGGTGGGGTGCACTGTGACCATGAAGATGAGAAGATTCCCAATGATGGTGAAGGTGTACATTAAGCAGAATGTGAAGAACAGCAAGTGCTGCAGTTCTGCGTGGTTGGACAATCCAGAGAGGACAAATGCCGTCAGCAGGGTGTGGTTTCCTGGTTCTGGTCCCTCTGTTGGCTTCATCTGGGAGGAATCAAATGGACAGACTGTCAGCGGGGTAGTCGCTGTACCAGATCACGGTGCTTCAGCCAGTTACAGAAGTGAGGAGTCTCTTGGGAATCCCCGGAGAGCCACTGGATCAAAGGGTGCAACTCTAGAGCTGGCTTAGCTGAACAGAGTAAGACAGCAATGGCTGTGTGTGCTGAAAGCACATGATGTTAGTGCTCTCTAAGTTTCATAGTCTGGGATAGTGACCAAGGAGGCAGCAATGAAGAGTCGGTATTAAAGGCTTGGCTCCATCATGGGTGTAGGGTTAATTGCTGGAAACACATGCTCCCCCAAAATGTCAGGTCTGTTGTCCCAGCTGATTCCATAGGCACCTTCTGCACTGATGGAAAGCCCAGCTGACAACCAAAAAACCAACAGTCCAAGGAAAGCAAAAGCATTTTGCTGCCCTGGGGGTGCAGTGGGCACTGCTCCACTTAGGAGCACCTGCTTGCACTCTGCTGGGACCTAGTTTTTTCTACTGAGTGGGGTAGACCTGCAGGGCAGGCAGCCTTCCTCCAAGACATGTGACGTAGCTTAGAGGAGCCCAACCTTAGATGAAAGCCAGGGAAGCTCAGTCTGTGGGAGGCTTTGGCTCATATTCACAGCCTTCCCCAGCTGTCAGTGAGACAGAAAGACTTCTGAGCTCAGCTCCAGGGAAAGCACCCCCAAATGGAGCAAGTAGAAGCCGTGAGGGAAGACCTAAACCAACTCCTGTCGCTGGAGGAAAGCCCAGTTGACAACAAAAAACACCCATAGTTCAGAAAAAAGCAAAACCAAAAAAAGCAAAACCAAATACCCTTTGTCTAGAGACAGGCAAAGGAAGAAGGAATAATTAGGGGGAAAGATGCCCATAGAGAACACTAAGGACGTGCAAAGGCTGAAGCTCACTACTGTCTATCAGCTTCATTAGTCACACTGCCTCATTACCTGATGAGTGTTGCCGTGTGTGTGATGCTGATAGGATATTCCTGCAGCGCTGTGCCGGCCGTGGTAGCTTTGTCTTTTCTCACTGCCCAGAATGGGAAACTGATGCACAGAAAGAGAGAAGAAATCAGCCACCCACAGAGGAGAAAGTGGTCATTAATTCTTGTCATCTCTTATCAAAGGGGCAACCAACCACTGGGCTACACCAGTAAATCTCAAGGCACAGAATGCATTTTGGCAGCAGAAATGTATCCATATATGGGGACAGAGGGGGGAAGAAGCTTTCCACTGTACACACATGGACCTGGTCAACACATCACAGCACACAGAGAAGGTCCCATCACGAAAGCAAGAGCAGTGCCTACAGCCCTGTCATGATTCAGTCCCTCCTCGTACTGGCTCCATCTAATTTCTCTTTCTGCTATAACGTAACTCACACAATATGCCTTTTTGTCCGTGGGTTTTTCTAACATGAACGTGAAAGCGAAAGCTGTGGAACTGGGAGCCACAGATGATTTTGACTTACAAGCACAATAAAGAGACTATTAACGTTCCCAGGCATTTAAAGGTCTCATGTATTTAAAAGGAATCTTTCTGGTTTTGACTGTTTCCATTCACATAGAAATAACAGAACACTGTGTTATCTGAAGCTCCAAATTCTGAGAGATCCCTCAATATAACCTGTGCATAACAGAATAGAGAATGACCTTAAAAATTCCCTGCAGTTTGTAATGGCACACACTCATGCGAGTTTTCTTAACCTGCTGGATCCATGTAGCTGAAGAAGAATCTAATTCTGCTCTTTGATCCCTTGTGAAAGTTTTGGACTGTTGCTTTGGTCATTAGCTGTGAATTAAAGTCAATAAAATGCACAGCAGTCATTGTTTTACTGATAGGTTAGCATTTTATTCCCTAATGCAGAAGACCTCTCAGAAACAACTCTCACTTTGTGTAATTCTTGTTCAGTGGCTATGAGGGCCTTGAAGTGTGGGTCTTAGTTCTTCCTTCGATTTGCTTTATGTATTCACAATAAGCATTCTGAAGTAAGTGTCCTACCTTCAGCAGCTCTGCCATCCAGTGCCTCCAAAATGGATCATGCAAATCTCACTAGAAGAATTTCCTCTGTTTTCTTACATTAGGGACAGCGTTGGCCGATCGATGACTCCTACAGTCAGCTTACGTTGCAGATTTTAAATTGCATTTCAAATGCAGATGCCCTCCTGCCACAGCTTGAATAATCTGTGACATTAGCACATGATATATTCCATGGAACGTCAGGCATGTTTTCTCCAAAGCACCATAAATAGAATTTACTTGTCCTTCACACAGATATCATAAATGACAGTTGCCAAAGACTAGCCTTACAGAGAAGAAGAAGAGGAATTTGCTAAAATTGTTTCAACTTAGTAGACTTGGATGCAACTGAAAAGTTAAAGATCTCAGTGCATCTTTTTCTTTTTCTTTCTTTTTTTTTTTTTTTTTTTTTCTTTTTTTTGCCAAGAAGAGAACAGCTGGGCTACATCAGAGACATGGCTTACTCCAGGTTTAAGTAGAGTCTCTTGAAATCCCTATTTCCCCTATGGGTGGGATTGATTTCAGCTGATTTTAGAAATGTCATAACTGGTTGTTCAACCCTCTATGGGCAATGGGAGGTAACAAGCCAATTATATACTTACAATAGCAGATGAAATGCTGTTTGGAATGGCACCTTTCCCTCCATTGTCTGTGAAGTGGGACCAGAGTGACTCCTTCAGACTTAGGCATATCATGTCTTACGTGTCTAACACTATGAATTGTGCGTCCTCAGCCAGCTGATGATCAATTGTTAACCAAGAATGTCTGAAAAATAGCTGAAAACATCAAGGGGTGTGTGATTCAAAGGACAGCATTAGCCTGATCGAGCCTACTGCCTTTGTCTAATTGGACTGGATGCCTTTACGGGCAGTGCTGTCTCTTGTAGCAGAGGTTTCATTCAGTTCTCCCTACTCACATTCAAATCTTCAGTCTTAACTGACTTTCACCCCTTCCCTTCCCTTCCCTTCCCTTCCCTTCCCTTCCCTTCCCTTCCCTTCCCTTCCCTTCCCTTCCCTTCCCTTCCCTTCCCTTCCCTTCCCTTCCCTTCCCTTCCCTTCCCTTCCCTTCCCTTCCCTTCCCTTCCCTTCCCTTCCCTTCCCTTCCCTTCCCTTCCCTTCCCTTCCCTTCCCTTCCCTTCCCTTCCCTTCCCTTCCCTTTTCTCCTTTTCCCCCCTCCTTTTCCTCCCCTTCCTTCCTTCTTTGCTTCCTTCCTGTCATAAAATAAAAAAATCAAAAAATCAATGCCATCACTGGCCATATCATATCAATTACAGTGGGAAAAATCAAACAACCAAACAAAAATCAGATTTGACTGAAATTACTGGAATTAAACGTGTACCTAGTACCAACCTAAAAAAAGTTCTGAGTATCTATTCCGTAGTTATGTTTCACTTAAATTTAGTCAATCTCTCTTTTATGGATGAGAAGCAAATTCCATGAAATTAAAAGATTTGGTCATTGAGTACAAAAGCTTCATTTCTTCCCCATTTGAACTGCTTTCATTTCACTTTTTTTTGCCTTGTACCTTATTTTCAGTTAAAAGTTCTAGTTTTCCATTTTTGGCATTGATTATTTCACATGACCTTTCCTGTCCATCTCCATTAAGAAGATACCAGCTTCAACCAATCATTGATGGTCCCTTTAGAACAGACTGAGAACCGGAAATATTTAGGTATAAACAACTCAAATTTTGCTGTCTTAAGGCAAGTTTTGCTTTGAAATGTCCCCTGCTTGTAATGCATGTTCTTTCTCAGTAATCCAGTCACCAAGGAAGACCAGCCAAAATTTGTTATTCTCCAAGTCCTCTAAATGCTGTTTCTTCAGCATGAGTATATGCTTCAGGTGTGCTCTTACATCTCTTAGAAACACACAACCAACATTATCATCAATACTGGCACCCCGTACCTAGAAGACAGAAGAGATCAGAAGGCCACACACATCAGAAGGCTTAAACATTTTACTAAGTGTCCAGTGTCTGCTTCTCGATGCAGAATAGAAGACAATGACTGCTTTTATCACAGTTATTTTGCCATCTCAGTGTTTTTGTGTCCCACACGGCAGTTCAAAACACTGGCAGAAATAATCATGATGACCAAAAATGTCCAAATGATCAACAAATTACTGCAATCCACTAGCAAAATGAAGAGGGGTGAAAAAACATGGAAGCATCTAGAGAGCAAGGCAGCAGCAAGAATTTGGGTATGATTCTCCTTGAGACTGTTAAATAACCCCTACGATGGGCACCATCTTCACCTCAGCTTTCAGATGGGGATTTAGAAAGATGGATACACAGACTGTATTGACTAGAGCAGGACTCGGACATCTATGAGAAGGCATCTAGTGTTATTTGGATGCTCTAAGGACTATGAGATATGAGTGTAGGAGAAATTGATATGTCTATGTTATTGCTCAGTAGGGATGTCTCGGGCCAATGCTTTGAGCAGCCAGATTTGACTCTGAATCTATTTGCTGTATTATATACCTCAGCCTTCCTCCAACACACGACCACCGTGCATTCTGTTCTCACTGCCTCTGGATCATAGATAAATGGTGTGAGTCAGCACATGTCATGGGCCTAGAAGATGAGAAGAAGGAGGGAAGGGAAGGGAAGGGAAGGGAAGGGAAGGGAAGGGAAGGGAAGGGAAGGGAAGGGAAGGGAAGGGAAGGGAAGGGAAGGGAAGGGAAGGGAAGGGAAGGGAAGGGAAGGGAAGGGAAGGGAAGGGAAGGGAAGGGAAGGGAAGGGAAGGGAAGGGAAGGGAAGGGAAGGGAAGGGAAGGGAAGGGAAGGGAAGGGAAGGGAAGGGAAGGGAAGGGAAGGGAAGGGAAGGGAAGGGAAGGGAAGGGAAGGGAAGGGAAGGGAAGGGAAGGGAAGGGAAGGGAAGGGAAGGGGTGAAAGTCAGTTAAGACTGAAGATTTGAATGTGAGTAGGGAGAACTGAATGAAACCTCTGCTACAAGAGACAGCACTGCCCGTAAAGGCATCCAGTCCAATTAGACAAAGGCAGTAGGCTCGATCAGGCTAATGCTGTCCTTTGAATCACACACCCCTTGATGTTTTCAGCTATTTTTCAGACATTCTTGGTTAACAATTGATCATCAGCTGGCTGAGGACGCACAATTCATAGTGTTAGACACGTAAGACATGATATGCCTAAGTCTGAAGGAGTCACTCTGGTCCCACTTCACAGACAATGGAGGGAAAGGTGCCATTCCAAACAGCATTTCATCTGCTATTGTAAGTATATAATTGGCTTGTTACCTCCCATTGCCCATAGAGGGAGCAGTCAGTTCTGAACAACCAGTTATGACATTTCTAAAGTCAGCTGAAATCAATCCCACCCATAGGGGAAATAGGGATTTCAAGAGACTCTACTTAAACCTGGAGTAAGTCATGTCTCCGATGTAGCCCAGCTATTCTCTTCTTGGGGAAAAAAAAAAAAAAAAAGAAAGAAAGAAAAAGAAAAAGATGCACTGAGATCTTTAACTTTTCAGTTGCATCCAAGTCTACTAAGTTGAAACAATTTTAGCAAATTCCTCTTCTTCTTCTCTGTAAGGCTAGTCTTTGGCAACTGTCATTTATGATATCTGTGTGAAGGACAAGTAAATTCTATTTATGGTGCTTTGGAGAAAACATGCCTGACGTTCCATGGAATATATCATGTGCTAATGTCACAGATTATTCAAGCTGTGGCAGGAGGGCATCTGCATTTGAAATGCAATTTAAAATCTGCAACGTAAGCTGACTGTAGGAGTCATCGATCGGCCAACGCTGTCCCTAATGTAAGAAAACAGAGGAAATTCTTCTAGTGAGATTTGCATGATCCATTTTGGAGGCACTGGATGGCAGAGCTGCTGAAGGTAGGACACTTACTTCAGAATGCTTATTGTGAATACATAAAGCAAATCGAAGGAAGAACTAAGACCAACACTTCAAGGCCCTCATAGCCACTGAACAAGAATTACACAAAGTGAGAGTTGTTTCTGAGAGGTCTTCTGCATTAGGGAATAAAATGCTAACCTATCAGTAAAACAATGACTGCTGTGCATTTTATTGACTTTAATTCACAGCTAATGACCAAAGCAACAGTCCAAAACTTTCACAAGGGATCAAAGAGCAGAATTAGATTCTTCTTCAGCTACATGGATCCAGCAGGTTAAGAAAACTCGCATGAGTGTGTGCCATTACAAACTGCAGGGAATTTTTAAGGTCATTCTCTATTCTGTTATGCACAGGTTATATTGAGGGATCTCTCAGAATTTGGAGCTTCAGATAACACAGTGTTCTGTCATTTCTATGTGAATGGAAACAGTCAAAACCAGAAAGATTCCTTTTAAATACATGAGACCTTTAAATGCCTGGGAACGTTAATAGTCTCTTTATTGTGCTTGTAAGTCAAAATCATCTGTGGCTCCCAGTTCCACAGCTTTCGCTTTCACGTTCATGTTAGAAAAACCCACGGACAAAAAGGCATATTGTGTGAGTTACGTTATAGCAGAAAGAGAAATTAGATGGAGCCAGTACGAGGAGGGACTGAATCATGACAGGGCTGTAGGCACTGCTCTTGCTTTCGTGATGGGACCTTCTCTGTGTGCTGTGATGCGTTGACCAGGTCCATGTGTGTACAGTGGAAAGCTTCTTCCCCCCTCTGTCCCCATATATGGATACATTTCTGCTGCCAAAATGCATTCTGTGCCTTGAGATTTACTGGTGTAGCCCAGTGGTTGGTTGCCCCTTTGATAAGAGATGACAAGAATTAATGACCACTTTCTCCTCTGTGGGCGGCTGATTTCTTCTCTCTTTCTGTGCATCAGTTTCCCATTCTGGGCAGTGAGAAAAGACAAAGCTACCACGGCCGGCACAGCGCTGCAGGAATATCCTATCAGCATCACACACACGGCAACACTCATCAGGTAATGAGGCAGTGTGACTAATGAAGCTGATAGACAGTAGTGAGCTTCAGCCTTTGCACGTCCTTAGTGTTCTCTATGGGCATCTTTCCCCCTAATTATTCCTTCTTCCTTTGCCTGTCTCTAGACAAAGGGTATTTGGTTTTGCTTTTTTTGGTTTTGCTTTTTTCTGAACTATGGGTGTTTTTTGTTGTCAACTGGGCTTTCCTCCAGCGACAGGAGTTGGTTTAGGTCTTCCCTCACGGCTTCTACTTGCTCCATTTGGGGGTGCTTTCCCTGGAGCTGAGCTCAGAAGTCTTTCTGTCTCACTGACAGCTGGGGAAGGCTGTGAATATGAGCCAAAGCCTCCCACAGACTGAGCTTCCCTGGCTTTCATCTAAGGTTGGGCTCCTCTAAGCTACGTCACATGTCTTGGAGGAAGGCTGCCTGCCCTGCAGGTCTACCCCACTCAGTAGAAAAAACTAGGTCCCAGCAGAGTGCAAGCAGGTGCTCCTAAGTGGAGCAGTGCCCACTGCACCCCCAGGGCAGCAAAATGCTTTTGCTTTCCTTGGACTGTTGGTTTTTTGGTTGTCAGCTGGGCTTTCCATCAGTGCAGAAGGTGCCTATGGAATCAGCTGGGACAACAGACCTGACATTTTGGGGGAGCATGTGTTTCCAGCAATTAACCCTACACCCATGATGGAGCCAAGCCTTTAATACCGACTCTTCATTGCTGCCTCCTTGGTCACTATCCCAGACTATGAAACTTAGAGAGCACTAACATCATGTGCTTTCAGCACACACAGCCATTGCTGTCTTACTCTGTTCAGCTAAGCCAGCTCTAGAGTTGCACCCTTTGATCCAGTGGCTCTCCGGGGATTCCCAAGAGACTCCTCACTTCTGTAACTGGCTGAAGCACCGTGATCTGGTACAGCGACTACCCCGCTGACAGTCTGTCCATTTGATTCCTCCCAGATGAAGCCAACAGAGGGACCAGAACCAGGAAACCACACCCTGCTGACGGCATTTGTCCTCTCTGGATTGTCCAACCACGCAGAACTGCAGCACTTGCTGTTCTTCACATTCTGCTTAATGTACACCTTCACCATCATTGGGAATCTTCTCATCTTCATGGTCACAGTGCACCCCACCCTCCGCACGCCCATGTACTTCTTCCTCCGGGTCTTGTCCTTCCTGGATATTTCCACAGCATCAACCGTTGTCCCCAAGATGCTGGTAAACTTCCTGTCAGAGGACAGGAGCATTTCCTACACGGGCTGTGCCACACAGCTCTACTTTGTGGTTTGCTTAGCATCTACAGAATGGTATCTTTTGGCAGCCATGGCTTATGACCGTTACGTGGCCATATGCAAACCCCTTAGATATTCAGTCATCATGAACAGCAGAGTTTGTCATTCCTTGGTCCTGCTGTCGTTCTGCAGTGGTAATGTTGTGTCTGTGGTGCACACATCTTGGGTGTTCACACTGACATTTTGTGGGCCCAAGAAGATTAACTACTTCTTCTGTGATATTCCCCCCCTCATTATGCTCTCCTGCACTGACACATCTTTCTATGAAAAGCAGATCATTACAGCCACAGTGCTGGTCATCTTTGCACCATTTTGTCTCATCCTGGTATCCTATGCCTGCATCATCTCCAGCATCCTGAAGATTTCCTCTACTGAGGGCAGACACAAGACCTTCTCCACCTGTTCCTCACATCTCATTGTTGTAACAATGTACTGTGGAAGTGGGACTTTAATTTATTTACGGCCGAAATCCAGTAATTCACAAGACACTAAGAAGGTCGTAGCTCTCATATACACAACCATAATTCCCACATTAAACCCACTTATTTACAGCCTGAGGAATAAAGATGTGAAAGAGGTGCTAATTGGAACGGTGGCTGAGCTGATGAAGAAGTAAATCTTTACTTGTCCATGAATATGTAGTTTAAAAATGTTATCTCCATTTTTGGTAGGTGTGTAAGTTTTACTAGCTCACTGGAAACAATAGAAAGAAAGAGATATTTCATACTTGAGAGTATTTTGTCCTTGTTCTTTGCTTCAGAAGCAAAATATTTAGAATTTCCATTTCCGTTTCTTCCTCTAGGAGTACGAAAATTATACCAGGCATTTCTTCTAAAACAGAGAGCCAAAACCCATCCCACTGCCTACATCTTCTGCAGGTACTCAGGTTGGAAGTCATCACTTTCACTGCAGGAGCTCAGCTGCCCCTCTCACTTCAGAAACATTCTTTTACAGTCACCTTTTCAGACTAAGCATACACAAATGGATAGTGAATAGGTGTGTTGATTTGACTTTTTTTCCTTGTTATGATTTCCATTCCTTCCAGCAGAAAAGAGATCCACTGGATGAAAGTGTTAAAGAAATCACTTCACTTCTTGAAGAGACTCAATTTTTTATTGAAGGTGTGGGGAAGGCAAAGGAAAGGAAGAGCAACTAATGCTCATTCCCTGTTTCCAGGAAGAACTAAGCACTTCATATAGAACAGCACCCACAAACATCTTGGAGTCGGGAGTGAAGTTGAGCCTAGAAAGAAGAGAGGTGGTGGGAAGGTGATTTTGGCTTTGTTTTTTATTTCTCAGTATCCTAGTCTGTTATTAATTGGCAATAAATTAAATTATTTTTCCCAAGAAGAGTCTCTTTGTCCCATGACGGTATGTGGTGAGTCATCTCCCTGTCCTTATTTTCTCCCCCCATCCTGCTGAGGGAGGGGAGTGATAGAGCAGCTTGGTGGGCACCTGGCAGCCAGCCAAGGTCAACACATTATTGAAGGTCACCAATGGGATCATTCACCATAATTCTGATTATCACATGCCACTTCAGTTTTTCCAGCTTCACCTATAATTAATATTTCCACTGTTCCTCTGCTGGTAAAGCGAATCCTTCTGTAACCAGAAGACTAAAGAGCATTGTTTCACTACGGCACAAAGCCAAGCTCTGCTGTTAAGCTCAGACTCCACCTGTCTGAAGTTAAACTCTGTAGTGCAGATGCCTACAGCCCTGATGGTCTCCTGAGACCCTCTCTGCTCAGCAACGAGAACCTGGCACGTGTAGGGCCTGATTGCTCAGGCCAAAAGTTGTTGTCTGCTTCAGGGTGAGACACTTTTACCCTGGACTGCTGCATAGATCTCTGTCACCTGTGAAAGGACACCAGCTAATAGGACTTGTGTTGCCTCCCATGCAGATGGCTTCTCATGGAGCTCTTAACGCAACAGCTGGTTGTGTGAGGTTCCATGGACTCAGGGACATCTTGACAAGTGAGTCATTGCTGACCACAAGGTGAGACAAACAGTCCTCTGGACTTCACCGAGGTATCAGTTAGATCTCCTCTGCCGACAGTGGAAACCCAGAAACCCAGCTTGCTTGCAGATACCTACACAGCAGGCACCTCAACCGATGGGATGGGAATCTCTCCCTGATATAAGGGAGGTGCGTTTCACCCACTAATCCCACCCATTGACACCAGCATCCATAAGGTTAAATACATTTATAGTGATACAGAGAAATGATTACTTGTTTTGAGGCTTATTTACTTATTTATTTATAACAAACTGCTTAGCAACTTATTTACTTACTTATAGCAATTTATAGTATTAGTTATAGTATTTTTGAATATTGCTAATAATCCTGTTTGCCCAGACGGTTCTGTGGCGTTTTACCAGGGACTACTGTGCTCATCAAAACAAAGCAGTTTACTGTGAAAATCTACCAAGAACTGCAGTGTTCAGCAAAATATTATGTTTTTGTCCTTGGGAAACAGATGTGCTCTAACTAGTCTAGTCTTGGTAATGAATAAAGATAGCCATATATGGATGCTGGAAGTTCCACTGGTACTTTTAGATAAGATAGAAACAGTAAACTGGCTGAAAACACTCTTATTATTCAAGAAATTGGCCAAGAGAATCTGCGCATGCTCCGGGGAAAAGTACAAGGTGAGGAGGACTGTGAGCCTTCCTCCCAAAGGCCCCCGAAGACGCCCCCCAGGAGGCAATGGGCAGGCGCAGAGAGAACATAAACTGCTGACACCAGCCTCTAGAACCAACCCAGCCTCACTCATGCATATGGATGTTTGTGCTATGTGATCCAATGGATATGTATATCCACACTCGATAAGTTTTTGGTAAAATGTGCGGTGGGTGTGCAAGCTTTGTGGAGAAATCCCCTTGCACCCCGGCGCTGGAGTAAACATACCTGCTGTATAACTCTATTGGAGATGTAGAGTCTTTTTTCCGTGAATCAATAGCTTCTCTTCTTTCCCCCTGCCATTTAAACCCTTTTATGGTTTAAAACCATAAAGGCTTTTATGAATATTAGTGGCCACCTATTATTTTCTCTCTAAATATAGTTACAAAGGAAATGCATTCTGTTCCCTCCAGTCCTTTTGCTCAGCTGCATGTATGCTATAAATTGGTTTCACACTTTCATGGGAATACAAAAAAATTGAGGTTTTATCTTTCCTGTCTTTGTGGAAGACATCAGGCAGAGTTTTCAGGGCACCAGAGGCAGGCGTATGGACAGGCTTTTGTCCAGAGCTTGCAGTCCCTGTTGCGGGCCAGCCTACATGCACTACATATCCTACATAGCTCACTGCCAAGGTCTTCTCTGAGCCACTAATGATGTTGAGATAATATGGTCCAAAGTCACAATGAGGCACACATAGAGGTCATGATAGTTGTAAATTCCATCTCTTACCTGACAGAAAATTAAATAGAGGAAGGAACATGGATGTGCAAGCACATGAATTTTGTTACTTGGTCCTTTGCCAGCAGTTCCTGACATTCCAGAATTTCTACTAGAAACAAAAAATCGTATCTTTAGTCTTGTACCAAATTAGCAACTCTCCGTTTCATCAAATAGGAGCTATCTCCCCAGGAATTCCTCCCCTAGAAATCAGAATTTTTTCCAAGTACAGTTTAAAGAAACTGACAGCAAGGGTGGCTGACTAAAGATAGAAGTCTCTGAGAGCACCAGAGAGAGAGAAAGAAGTGCAGTGGGGAATAAAGAGAGAGAGAGAGAGAGAGTGCTTCACTTTCTCATATGAGTAAAGTGAGGAGAATTATAACTGTCCTTATGTTTGGTGGTGAGTGAAGTCCAAATCCCTGGTGTTGGGTTTGGACCTGCTGACTTTTATTCCTTTCTTTTTTTCTTTGACTTTTCTCGTTTTGTTCTGCTCAGACCCCAGACTTATGTGAGAAACTTGTGCTGATTCTTACAGCTTCACTAAGGGCAAGTCATGCTTGACTAATCTAGTGGCCTTCTACTATGGAGTGACTGCATCAGTGGAAAAGGGAAGTGCTAGTGATGTCACCTACCTGGATCTCTGTAAGACCTTTGGTACGGTCCCCAACAACATACTTGCCACTAAGTTGGAGACGTATGGATTTAACTGTCAGGTGGATAAGGTATTGGCTTGATGGCTGTGTCCAGAGTTACAGTCAATGGCTCAATGTCCAAGTGGAAACCAGTAGCAAGGGCTGTCCCTCAAGGGTCCGTACGGGGACCAATACTATTTAATATCTTCATTAATGACGCAGAGAGTAGGGTTGAGTGCATCTTCATCAAGTTTGCAGATGACACCAAGCTGAGTGGTGCAGCTGATTTGCTAGAGGAAAGGGATGCCATCCAGAGGGACCTTGACAGGCTTGAGGAGTGGGTTTGTGTGAAGCTCATCAAGTTCAACAAGGCCAAGTGCAAGGTCCTGCACCTGGGTTGGGGCAATGACCAGAATCATCAGAAACTGGGGATGAATGGATTCAGAAAAGCCATGTGGAGAAGGATTTAGGGATACTGATGGATGACAAATTGGACATGAGCTGGTAATGTGCACTCACAGCCCAGAAAGCCAAGCATATCCTGGGCTGCTTCAAAAGAAATGTGGCCAGCAGGTCAAGGGAGGTGTTTCTCCCCTTCAACTCTGCTCTCATGAGACCCCACCTGGACTACTGCTTTGAGGTCTCCAGTAAAAGACAGACATGGACCTGTTCGAGTGGGTCCCGAGGAAGGCTACAAAAATTATCTGAGGGGTGAAACACCTCTCCTGTGAAGAAAGGTTGAGACTACCAGCTACTGTTCCCTGGAAGTTATGACACTGATGTCCAGTGCTTGTAAAGACAAGTGCTTTGAGAAGCGTGCTTAAGAAATGATGTGCCTTTCTGAAAAATAGTGCTAGGACCCCAGTAGCTGAAAGTGGAGAAGGGGACAAGAGGCAGGAGGTTTAGAGCTCCTGTGCAGCAAGCAGGACGTGAGCCATCAGTAAAAAGCTGTTCATGTGGGACTGTCTCAGCATTCTTTGTGCAGCAGCTATGCAGATGATTGATCGCTGGTAATTGTACTTACACCTCTGAGCCCTCTGATACCATCCTATGCCAGTGCTCAGGTTCTCAGCTATATCCTCCTCATTAGGGTTTCTGTGTCTGAGTGTTTATTTATTAAGTTTCTTTAATTTTCTCTTATCTGTCCTTATCTCCCCTTCCCTCTTTTTAATGCTGAATAGCTGCTAACCACATATCCTCACAAACTAGATCAACTTTCTACTCCAGGCATTTTTACAGAAAGCACAGAGAAATAGACTCATCCCCATTGACAGAGATTTAAGAACTGGATTGCTCCTTAGGCTAGCAGGTTACCCTTTTCCTGCTTCCTCAACCCCTGAAGGAGGAGTTAAACACGGGTGTGTCTTTCATTCCTGGCTAGGAGCTGATGGACAGTGCTGCTCCCTTGTTCTTCTTTGCATTACAAAAATACAGCTTGGGGATGTGAGAGGGAAATGTTTCAAAGACTTGCCTATGAATGCACCATTTTCACATGTGTAAATCCACTGGACTCCCTAGTTGATTATTTGAAGGGACCACCTTGCCTATCTCCCACCCAAACTGTGAACTCTTCTTCAGTATTTTCTCAGTAACATTTTATTCAGCTCTGTCGCAGAACAGTGTTTCTGCTGTGTAGGATAAAAGAAGCACAACACCTTGCCTTTCCTTGCTTTCTGGACCTGGAATGTTGGGCTCTTTTGTTTGTATCTTGTTGTGCTGTCTACCCACCCTTCTTGCAAGACAACTAGATGCTAATCTGCACCATATCATCACACCTTTTACCTGTGGGTATCTCCTTCCTAATATTTTTTCCCTGCTATTACCACAGCATGCAGCTTTATATAAATCAGGAGTTTTACTTGAAATTCTTTTTTTAAGATGCTTCTACAAGTTCAGGGTGGGGAAAACCAAATGCAAATAGAAGCTCATGTTATATTTGAATAAAACCTGAAAGCATATATATAAATGTGCTATATGTTTATGTATAGCTATTTAGCATTTATAAAGCTAAATAGAAATAGCTACAGCTCCCTGTACAGCTACAGCCCTTCCATATGTTTCATTGGTGATATTGTTGTAAATAGACTGCTCTCCTGCTTCTCAACCCTTTGAGCAGATTGAGACATGATGTTGTTCCCCTGATGAAGTAAAGGACAAATAATATTTCAAATGCTTAGGCTCTTTCTTTGTGGCCAGTTCAGACTCTCTTTAATTTCTCTGCAGAGGCTTTTCCCTGTGGTTTACACGGTTCTCACTCTCCCCGCATTTATTCACTGGGACAACTTTATTGAAGACAAATCCTTAAACGATACATTAGAAAAGAACTGTATATCCTGTATATGCTTGTGACACAGTCCATGGTAACAGGAGATGAGATGGGTGTTTCTAGATTTAGGCCTTATTTACATTTTCCACTTGTGGTAATTTGAACAGAAAGTCATGGCAGGAGCAAGGAACTGGGAAAGGGACATTACCTGAGAGGCTCGGCATTGTGTAAGGGGGGTTCAGGCTACCCATGAGCAGCCCTGGATTCAGCCAGATCCATGCAGTGTGAGAAATGATCTCCAGCAGAAAAAAACACACTTCATACATTCTATTCATTGTGGGAGGCATTGGCCTGTCAGCCTTGCACAGCCTGTGAGAAAGAGCTAGGCTTTGATGAAAAACAGGCCTTGGAAGAAAGATAAGAGGCTGCTGAGCTATGCCAAGGTGGCAGGGAAAAACAACGGACAGCTGCAACACTGAACTGTGGAAAAGTACTGAACTGTGAGAAGTTACTGCCGCAAGAACAGTGCGTGAATAAGAAGGTGATTGGTCTGCACAGCGCATGTTAGAGTGGTCTGATGGTGATAGGAGCAAAGGTTGATATCTGTCTAATTGCTGATTTGTTAACTATGAAGTAAGAGCTTTACTGACAGCATCCGAGAGCATAAGTATGTACCATTGTAACAATAAACTCTCTTTCTTTATGGATTTCATCAGGAGTCCATGTCTCAGTTGCCACAATTCATTGACAATCTAAACATCAAATATTGTGAAAGTATCTTACCTTTTGAGTTTAGATGCCTAAATGTAAACATCTGATTTCAGACTGAATCCTACCCTACATTAAGCCAGTTGAATTCCTTCAGAAATGGAAAGCTGGAATTTATCAGTGCCTCAAGCGAGCAGAGATGCCATGGCCAGCATCATCTGGGACCTCCATCCTCTGCCCATAGCTCCAGCAGCTCCACATAAGCTCAGGCCTGGATGCTCTTCCCCTACCTCCCCTCCCACCTGTGTAAGCAGCCCTGTGCCCCATCACCTGCTCTTCCTGACATGTTTCTAGGCTTCCTGGTTTGACCTTGGTTCTGACTTGCCACCTTGTGTTTATCAGATGATCAACGGCCCTCAAAGGCTCTGTTCTGCTCACCTTTTTGTGTGTGCTGCAGGATTGCACCCTGTTGGTGGGGTCACTGCCTCTGCCTGTGTTTTGGACACCCTTGTCTCCCGATTAGTCCTCTCTCGTGGAGAAGCATCATTCCTGCTGCTCTCGGTAGTGCTGTGACAAGGCAGATGAAAATGAAACATGTAAACACTGAATAACCCCTTGTTGCAGGTGAAGTAATTTTTGTTTCCTGAGGGAGGAATGGCTGGGGGGTGTGAGCGCTCATTAACAAGTACAGACAAAATGAGAATTTCAAGAAAACTCAAGTGACCGTGAATTCAACTTGAAAATAGTACACAGTTTGGGGGAAAAAAGGTAAGAGGGTGGGTAATGATGAAAGATATTTTACTCATTGTTATAAATTGTACTCTGATGCTCTCAGAATGAGATGTTTTATTTAAAATAACTATTTTCAGCACCTTTACAGTGAAACAGGCTTTAAAAAAACATAGGGAAGTTCAAATGGATTTTCAGAAAGAAAAAAAAAAAAGGTCACTTAAGCTGTGGCTGAGATCTAAGCTTAAGCATCTATATATGTACTTAGATGTGAACTTTAACTTCTGTAATAGGCGGGTGCTCCTATATAAGACTTTGATTTTCAACTGGGAAATGCTGAGGCATCTGATGTCTCCCCACGGGGGAAGATCTGGCAGAGGGTACATGGTAAACCTGTTTCTCTTCGGTAGCCTCACTAGGAGACCAGGCAGGATTGATTCACTTGTCCAGACACCGACTGAGCACCACTTGATTTGTTCTAGTATATCCTGTCTGGCCCACTGACATCATCCAGAAAGGAAACTTCCGTATTTTGGACACCCTCAGGCACTGAATTGCCCTCGAGACTCCATCACCTGTATTGGGCAGGTAGGGTGCATAAGGCATCCCAAATGACATGGCACCTCGGTGTGGGCAACTGAACTAAGGTGTATACCCCTGACTCTAGTGGGAGGATAGATAGATAGATAGATAGATAGATAGATAGATAGATACATACATACATACATACATACATACATACATACATAGATACATAGATAGATAGATACATACATACATACATACATACATACATAGATACATACATACATAGATAGATAGATACATACATACATACATACATAGATACATAGATACATAGATACATACATACATACATACATACATACATACATACATACATGTGGGCTGAGATGACTTACAGCATTCTGTCTGATGTCCCGCTGCCATTCTGAAAATGCACAAGTCTCCAGCAGGTTCTGTGCTACATCTGCATGACTGCAAAGTTGTCTCTGGTATCTAAGGACATCTAAAAGGATGTTTGATGTCTGTGTTTTGGCCTCTTGATCCCATTTTGCATTTACCTGCAGACACCTATATTTAGATGGCTAAATGCTAGTACCTTGATCTTTGAGTCCCAATAACACGGGTTTGGGGCGTATTTAGAATGGGTCCAAAATGCTTCATAAGTGACTGCAGTTACAAGCATACATGCTTTCATCTAGTTGAGTTTTTAATTTGATTTTGCTGGGTTTTCTCAAATAAAACCAAAAATCTTTGCACTGATTTTTTCAAGTTCTCTTTTGCTGCCCATCTGAAAGGTGTTATGTTTAGTGCGTTTCACTTCTTGTTGCATTTAGTTGTTGGGAGCCGAATTCATGCTAACTGGAGGTTGAGAAGTTAGCTGGTGAAGGTAGTCATCTAGACTCCCTCTGTAGTCAGAGAAGTGAGATCAGCACCCTAAGAAATCCATTTTCCTTTCAAAAAGGTACCTAAAACTAGGGAATAGATCATCTTTTGGGTATGCTGTTTTCTCTCCATTAACTACGGAGAAAGACAAATGCATCTGCTTCGGAATTAGGAAAAGTGAGGCAGTATCCATCCTGTCACTGGAAGATGGACTAGGATGATGACATTTCTCTGCTTCATGCAGCGTCTTGTGAAGTGTCTAGTGATGTACACCCTTAGGCCCATAAAAACGGCTAAAGAAGCCTTTGGAGGTTAATTGTTCCTTTCTTCAGACTCGCCTTGATTTTTTTGCACCGTTGCTGTTGCTTTGGTATTGCCAAGCAGCAGAGTCAAAGCATTACCTACTCGCAGCATCACTAGAAATGCTCGTTAACAGATGCCAAGTGGGAGTCTATGTGCTTGTGTATGGCATAAATGACGAAACAAGGGAGACCATAAAGTCAAACACAGCAAAGGGATCGTTAGCCCCAGAGCATCCAGTCAGAAGCATGCAGGGAGTTTTACTAAGAACTGGAGGGTACGTAAAGCATTTGGGAAGAGAAGACAGGTCAGAAGAGACTGCATTTCTGACTGTGACACTAAACGGGGAGGAGAAAGGAAACGGTGAAGCTTACCCTGAAATTGTCATAAGGCAAGCATGCCTTTCACTTCCTGGTTGGCTTGTTTCATTGCCTGCAGCCACTAGGAATGGGATTCACCTTTCTTTCCTTTACATAGTCTTAGACTTCAGAGAAGTATATGTAGAGAACAGAAGGGCAGCAACTGTGATGGCATTTTTCAACTGAAAAAAACATTTGATGGGAAACCAGGGAAGAACATGCTAACAAGTCTGTCTTAACAAAGAAGAGCATTCCTGAGACACACAGGTAAGTATGATACATTGGGAGAAATCAATATGGATTTTCTACAGCCTTGAGTTTCTTGACGTTATTAACAAACAGGTAGACAAAGCAAACCTGCTTATTACATTTTATTTGGATTTCCCCAGAGTTTTTCACAGAAATGAAGCCACCCTGTAACAAAAGGAAAAAGCCTTAATTTCATTTAAGAAAAAAACCCAACAAACGTGAAACAGCAGTAAATGAATACTCATCACAGGAGAAAGAATTCACCAGACAAATTCACAGACCCTTATGTTCAAATCCATTGTATTCAAGATACTCGTAAATATTCCTAAACGATCTGGAAAATGAATGAGTGAACTCAGCTGTGGAGACCTCCAGAAAGGCTGGATTGCTTGAGTCACTAAGTTTGCTAAGATGGCAGGTGGAATTTGATAAAGACAATTTAGAAGTGCTGCATCTGAAAAGTAACAATCCTAGGCAGGTGACCTGCTCTCCATAGTCTAAGAATGGGATTAAAAACATCTCCAGCGATGATGATAAGAACTTAGACAAGTACCTCACACAACAGTACATATTTTAAAAACAATCTGCACTGAATCCTACCCTTAGTTTTTAACATGCAAAATCATACAAAAGCTTGGTGCAATGAATCCTACCCTCCATCTAAGTGGTCTGTCAAACACTGAAGGAAGCTTCCATGTGTAAACCAGAATGGGGGTCTCTAGAATTTTAGAAGTTAAAGTATTGTGAATACCTTGGGTTAAGACTCATCTCATTCCATTTAGCCATCTAAAAGATAGGTGTAAAAGTCTGAGCAAGCTGTCAACAGTTCCCTCAGTGAGACATGGACCTCCAGAAGACAATCCTGGAGAAGCTGAAGTGCTGAAACAGAGGAACCTAGGGTCACTTGGGGTGATCAGAAATTATTTACCTGCAATCCAGGTGCTTTGCTTAAGACTGACTTCCTCAAGACTGACTTCTATAGCACACCTGTGTCACATCTGTCAGCCACATGTACATGTCTTGGGTACTCAAAAACATCCAGTGACTGATACAAGGAAATGATCACCTGCTTTGCAACTTATTTACTTATAGCAACTTATTGCAACTTATAATGATTTTTGAATATTGCTTAATAATCCTGCTTGCCCTGACTGTTCTGTGGAAGCTTACCAAGGACTACTGTGTTCAGCAAAAATAAGAGATATGTCCTTGGAAAGCAGATGGGTTCTAACAAGTTGAGTCTTTGTAGAGTATAGATAGCCATATATGGACAGTAGAAACTAGTATGCTAGTGCTTTTAGATAAGACAGAAAAAGCAAACTGGCTGGAACCACTCTTGTTGTTCAACAAATTGGCTAAGAGAAACTGCACATGCTCCGAGGAAAAGTACAAGGTGAGGAGGACTGTGAGCCTTCCTCCAACAGACCCCCAAAGACGCCCCCCAGGAGGCAATGGGCAGGCGCAGAGAGAACATAAACTGCTGACACCAGCCTCTGGAACCAACGCAGCCTCACTCATGCATATGGATGTTTGTGTTATGTAATCCAATGAATATGTATATCCACACTCGATAAGTTTTTGGTAAAATGTGCGGTGGGTGTGCAAGCTTTGTGGAGAAATCCCCTTGCACCCCAGTGCCGGAGTAAACATACCAACATACCTGCTGGATAACTCTTTGAGCTGTAGAGTCTGTTTCCACGAATCAGTGACCATACACTAATAATATCATGCTTAGTTATCTGGCTGTGCTGGTTTTAGCTGGAATAGACTTAAATGTCTTCATAGTACCTCATATGGGGCTATGTTTTGGATTTGTGCTGAAAACAGTGTTGATAACACGGGGATGTTTTCGTTCTTGCTGAGCAGGGCTTACACAGCATCGAGGCCTTTTCTGCTTCTCACACCACCCTGCCAGCAAGCAGGCTGGGGGTGCACAGGGAGCTGTGAGAGGACACATCTGGGACAGCTGACCCCAAATGACCAAAGGGATATTCCATAACCATACAACGTCATGCTCAGCAACAAAATCAGGGAGAAGAAGAAGGAAAGGGAGGACATTCAGAGGGATGGTGTTTGTCTCCCCAAGTAACTGTTATGTGTGATGGAGCCCTGCTTTCCTGGAGATGGCTGAACACCTGCCTGCTCATGGGAAGTAGTGAATGAATTCCGTATTTTGCTTTCCTTGCATGTATGGCTTTTGCTTTAGCTATTAAACTATCTTTATCTCAACCCATGAGTTTTCTCACTGTCACCCTTTCGAATCTTTTCCCATCCCACTGGCTGGAAGTGAGCAAGCAGTCATGTGGTATCTAGTTGCCAGCTGGGGTTAAACCATGACACTGACTGATTTAATCCAGATCATCTGAAGATACTCAGCTGCCCACCCATCTAGCACAGAGGGAGAATTATCTTGCCTGCTTCTGCCCATTGATTATGCAGGCAGCCTAAGGCCAACCTCTCTGACTCAGAAGTCTAAATCACAGATGGTTTTTGTGCTTAGAAGGACTGTAATTCCAAATTTATGCTCAGATTTTAGTGTTTTCTATTCAGAAGTGAGTTGTCTGATTCCTCTGGACCTTAGCTAGTAATCTAAAATCTAAGTTTGCTGGACAAGTTGAATAAAGAAGACTAACCATAGACCTCTGCAACTAATCATCTACCTTTGAGCTAGTTATTACTTGTTCTCTTACAGTTAGGAGAGACTGAGCCAATAGAGTCACTGGACTTTTATGGCAAGAGACATGTAAACTAAGTCAGACTAATCACTGCTGACAGTCTATTTCCAACATGAAAGGAAATTTTGAATATTTATTCTCATGTAAATATCTACATTGCCAATGTCTTAAGTTAGATAAAATTAATCCTGGAGGCAGTGACAGTTTCACTGGGAGTATGGAAAAGGCTTCAAGAAGACGGACTGACTTTCTGACTGCTAAGTGCCCTAATTTTATGGTTCCCAGTCACTAGTGTATGTCCAGATACCAAAAGCATGACATCCAAGTAGATCAAGCTTCTATTTTAAAAAGCTCTTGAAGTTTTTCAGTTAGTTTCTGACTTCAGCTGAAAATAACAATCATTGTAAATTATGTGATTTTTTTTTTTCTTAAACACAGGTACTCTCTCTGAGGACCTCTGAACAGAAAAGGCATTTTGTTTAAGTAGACAGTTAGCAGGACTTAACTCTGCCCACTGAACATCTTTAAAAATAGCTTTATATACCAGAAAATAAGGTAAAAGCTGAACATTAAATGCCCTTATCTTTCCAAGCTGATAGCAGGAGAAATGACTTTACCTTTGCTACTAGCTACTTGGCCATCTAACATGGCTGCTTGATGCTCAGAAAGTTATGATAAGCTGGAGTAAATCAATATTTGACTCTTACAGGAAAATGATACCTCAAGAGATGGAACTGAAAAGCACAAGAAAATGATATATTTTCATTGCACATAGTGAAATCTTTGGTTGAACTTCAAAATAAATACCTGTGACTGAAGAATTTATGTTCTCCGCACAACCACTGTAACTTGAATTTTCCAAAGCATCAAAGAAAGTTAGGTCCCCGACGTTCACTGAGAGTCTGTAGTACCAAGCACAGATTTTTCTTATCTAACATAAGGACTGTAACCCAGCTTTTTTTTTTTTTTTAATTTTATTTTTTGACATCTGAATAATAGTCTAAAAGTAGGCCAAGTCTTTATGTTCAAAGCATGGAACTCCGTATGATCCTTCTGATGTTAGTCATGTATTTTGTGTGATCTTGGCAACTTCTGGAAGGGGGACGGGTGAATCTTGACTCTGACAGGGAAGGTGGTGGAGATTAGCCTCACAGACATTAAGTTAGCTAGCATAAATACCCTCTTGGGAAACCAGGATTTTTGTAAGGGGGAAGAATTTTGTTTGGAAGATTCCTCTTTCTGTGTTAATTAACATACCTGTACTAAAAGTCAGCAGACTCTTCTCAAAAAATCAAAATATTTTCATGGACTTTACTATAACAGTTACAGTCAGGAGAAAAGCAGAGCAGGGGAATGAAACAGCTGTCATGAAATTCATCATCCTTGGTTTCCAAAGTATTCCAGAAGTACAGTTTATCTTCTTCCTGATGTTTCTAGTGACCTACATTACAACTGTGTTGGGGAACCTCCTGATCATGGTGCTGGTTGTGACTGATCATCACCTTCATAACCCCATGTTCTTTTTCCTGGGGAATCTGTCATTCTTGGAGACCTGTTACGATTCCACCCAGATGCTGGCAAGTTTCCTAACAAGCAAATATGTGATTTCACTTAATGGTTGCTTTCTGCACTAATTTTCTTCACTGGGCTAGCAGGCGCAGAGTGTTGCCTCCTGTCTGTGATGTCTTATGACAGGTACACTGCCATATGCAAACCATTGCATTACAGAACCATAATGAATGGCAGGTGCTGCCTCCAGTTAGCAGGTGGATCCCGGGTAAATGGATTGTTGGCTAGTGCCATAGTCACCTCTCTGATGCCACAGCTAACTTTCTGTGGCCCAAATGAAACTGATCATTTCTTCTGTGGCTTCACACCGGTGGTAAAGCTCTCCTGCAGTGATACCCACTGGACTGAGATTGTAACGTTCATCTTGGCCTCCCTTTTAACACTACCCCTGTTTCTCTTGACACTCCTATCTTATGTGTACATCAGCAACACTGTCCTCAGGATCCCATCCTCCATAGGAAGGCATAAGGCTTTTTCAGCCTGTTCTTCCCCCTTACTGTGGTGACACTTTTCTATGGGATCTTGATTGTTGTGTACTTGGTACCAAAACCAAACACCCTGGGAAACCTCCACAAAGTGTTTTCTGTTTGCACACAGTTCTGACTCCACTGGTCAATCCCCTCATCTATGGCTTAAGAAATAACAACATAAAGAAGGCTTTGAGAGCAGCCGTGAGCAAATACAGGGTTTTTGATAAGGTCTAGAAGCAGAAAAAATGATCTCAGAGTGAGAGGAGGGCTATGAATACTTTTAACTTTACCCTTACTGACAATACAGGCCCAGCTTCCAAATACAGAAGCTATAAATGTAATCTCTACTGATCAAAGAAGTACAATGACACTGAACCTATGAAGTATGTGCCTTTTTGAACCAGCAGACCAGATGAGCTCCTGAAGAGCATCTCAACAGCACTGTCAGTGGGCAAATTATTTGATTCCTGTAGTCTGAGAATCCAAAATATGCACTGGTGTGGTTTCATGTGAACCATTTCCTAGGCTTTTATTACAGTTGTGACAAGAGCTAAGGAAATGTAACTGTCCGATAGAAGGATGAAAATAATTTGTCTTTTAGTTATAACTGTGGTGTAGCTTTGTGCAAACACATTCTACTTAGTCATTAATTCCCTAGGTGGTTCAGGAACTGCCCTGCTCTCAGCATAGATGAGTCAGTGGCCTGACCTGGGACACGGTGCTAAACCTAGACCAATCAATAGGCTCTATTTGTATACGTCAATGTGTTGGTTCACATCCTGGACTGAGAGTCTCTCTGTCCCAGAGACTTCTCCCAGCAGTTCCTACCAAAGAACAGATGGGCTTCTACATAGATAAGACACCTGGAAATCACAGAGGAAGGAATGATCCCAAAGTACAGGGATTTAAACATAGGACAGGAAATGTTTTCTGCACAGTTAGGATGAAAAATAGCAGGGCATCATGCATGTGCTGGACTGGTCAAAGAGGGCCACAGACCAGATTGATAGAAGAATTCAGGAGAGAAACATTCCAAGGAGTCTCATCCTATCCACCTGAAGATGCTGCTGCAAAGACTTTTTCAACAGAGTCCCATCACCCCCTGGACAGGGACCAAGCATCCTCTCTGGGAGATTTTGATTCACCTTCTGAGCATTACTTTTGCAAAGAACCCAAAAAGTTACTGTTACATTTAATAAACCCTCTGTGACCATCTGTGCAATGTAGTCAACGGAGGGTGTCCTGGGTCTGGCTGGGATGGAGTTAACTTTCTTCAGAGCAGCCCATACAGCGCTGTGCTTTGTATTTGTGACCAAACCAGTGTTGATAACTGTGTGTTAGGTTTATGCTGCAAGGCTGGGGGCAAGGGGTTAGGTGAGGCTGCAGAACTGGCCTCTGTGAGAAGAGGTCAGGTGCTGCCCCTGTGCTGGGCACGAAGACATTCCAGCCAGCTCCAAAACAGACCCATGGCAGGGCACATCTGAGCCCATCAGCCAAGCTGGTGGTTCCCCTGGGAAAACACATGTAAGAGCAGAAAACCTCAGACAGGCAGAGGAGGAGGGGAAAAAAGACAGTGAGTCTGGAACAAGGGGAGAGGGAATATGTTGTTCTAATTTTTATCTTTGTTTCTTACTACCCAAATCTATTTTATTTGTCAGTAAACAAAATTAGTTTTTCCCCAAGTGAAGTATGTTTTGCCCATGATGGCAATAAGGTAAGTGATCTCCCTGGATGAGAGAGCAACTGGGTGGGAGTTTGGCTCTTAGCCAACATGAACGGACCACAATGACACACCAACTTCTGGCTCTTAATGAACAACACTGGCACAGCACCAAGGCTTTCGCGCTTTCCCCCCACTGCCATACGCACACAGAGAGTAGGCTGGAGGTAGGCAATAGGCTGGGAGGGCACATAGCCGGGACAGCTGACCCGAAGTGACCAAAGGGATTTTCCATGCCCTGTGACATCATGCTCAGCAATAAAAGCTCAGGGAAAGCAGGAGGAAGGGGGAACATATTTGGTTATGGCATTTGTGTTCCCAAGCAACTGTTACATGTGCTGGTGCCCTGATTTCCAGGCATTGGCTGGACATCTGCCTGCTGATGGGAGATAATAAATGAATATTGTTTTGCTTGCACACACACCTTGTGGTTTTCCTATCAAACTCTCATTATCTCAGTCCATGAATCTTCTCTCTTTCCTTCCATTTTTTCACCATCCCACAGGAGAAGGGAATGAGAGAGGGGCTGCGCAGGTGTTTGCTGGCTGAGTCAACCCCCACAGAGCATTAATTGATGCAGCCAGTGGAGTCTGGAGAGTAAACCAGCTCACTCAGAGGTGGACCCTCACTTGGTCAGCTGAGGTTATCTTTATACATGGCTGAATGTATTGACTAAGGGCAAAATTCAATCACTCAGATGTACCTATATGTTGCCACCTGATACGTCCTAGGATGTTTCCTCTGGCATCCAGCTGTACCTCCAAAAGGGAACAGGTCTCTACACTCTTCCCATCATCACAGGCAAGAAATGGACTTTTCTAGAACATGTTCACAATGACGTAAAGACATTTATTTACTAGATCTGTGCATCAACAGAAGTCTTCAGATCTATAAAATGACATTTCAGCAAAACAACTCAAATTTCCTAAGCCTTCATTCCTTTTGCATGAAATCATAAATGGGATTGAGAGAGAAGCAAGCTAGAGAGAGACATTATTTTGATTTATGTCTTGTATGAAGATTTTAAAAAGCCCCCAAAGAAGGCCCTGGAAAAAATATCAATTTTATAGACAGAACTAGATGAGTTCACAGAAGAGGTTAGTGTTCCTCCATGTACTTGTCTGCTGAGATTAGTTCTAGAGATGCAGAGATCAAACAGGAACTGTCCACACGTTCTTCTTGGAAGACATATTCACCAGGACACTGGGGACACAGTGGTGCTCTAATTGTCCTCATTGGTGTCATCTGGGCTCTCCACCCAGACACCCTCTGTCCATAGGCCTACCATCTCCAAATAAGCTCAGGCCTGGACATGTCCCCACCGCCACACACACACTTGCCTGAGCTGTGTCATAGGTAAGCCTATGCTAAGCCCTGTCCCCTGCTGTTCCTGACTTGTTTCAAGGCCTCCTGAAAGGAGAAAGCTACATGGCAGCAACCATGCAATCACCTTATTATACACAATAATATCCACTGAGATACTTCTATAATTAGAAAACTTCTCCAACATAGTGTCTACGTAAACAGTGGGTCCAATCCAGCAAAGGAACTGAACACCTATCATACCAGTTTTCTTCACAGAAAGTTTCTAAAAGTTCAGTTCAGTACATATAATCAAAGAGCATCAGATCTTGAGTAAGTTTGGATGAAACATAGAATCATAAAATGGTTTGGGTTGGAAGGGACCTTAAAGATCATCTAGTTCCAACTCCCCTGCCATGGGCAGGGACACCTTTCGCTAGATCAGGTTACTCAAAGCCCCGTCCAACCTGGGCTTAGCCACTTCCAGGGAGGGGGCAGCCACAGCTTCTCTGGGCAACCTGTGCCAGTGTCTCACCACCCTCACAGGGAAGAATTTCTTCCTTACATCTAATCTAAATCTACCCTCTTTCAGTTTAAAGCCATTACCCCACTTCCTATCACTACAATCCCTGATAAAGGGTCCCTCCCCATCTTTCCTGTAGGCACCCTTCAAGTACTGGAAGTACTGGAACAGACATGGTCATGGGACTGTCTTGAACACTCCATTCCATCCTCATGACAAGATGCAGCACATTCAACATTCAACAAACAGCATCCTTGAGCAACGACACAGCCCGCATGCCTCTTCAGGCACTTTCCATTGAAACAATACCAGAAAAAGCACCAAGCTGCCTTAGAGCTCAAGCCCAGTGTAGCTGAAGGAGAGCTCCCTGGAAAGATCAGGCACATGCCATTCTCTAACACTTACTCTGGGGACCAGAGAACACTCCTGAGGATTCACTGTCCAAGCAAGATGGAGCTGCATTGAACCACGTAGTGCTCTGCAGGGTTTATGTGCCACACTGCTGTAAGGAAAGCAGCGTGGATGCCTACTTTTCTCAGACAAAGTGGAAGAGTAATCCCTGGAGTGGTTCACAAAGGTAGTATAGACTGGGCTTCAACCATCTTCCACATCAGATGAGCCAGACACCTGAGCACTCATTACAGCCAGGAAGCTTCTTTTCATGGGAGCCTGGTGCATGTGACATTGCTCTTTAAAAGACTTCTCTGAAAAAGGTCAGAGAAACCATGGGATTCTAGAATCATCCAGGCATGAAGGGGCCTTCACAGTCAATTATTACAATCTCATGCTCAATTCAGGATCAACACTCAGTTCAGCTCAGGTTGCTCAGGGCTTAGCCTGGTCACATCTTGCAAGCCTCCAAAGACGGAATTCCACGGACCACTTTCAATGGACAGCTATTGTCAGAGCATTTTTTTTTCACTAAATTCACTTAGACCCTCCACGTCTTCAATCTGTGTTCATTGTCTTGTCCTCCTGTCATGTACCTCTATAAAGAACAGTGTTTGTCTTCTCAGTAGCCTCTCCTTTGGTAGTGGAAAGCTCTCATAAGGTCACACTAAGCCTTCTGTTCTCCAGCATCAAGAAACTCAGTTCCCTGACTCTCACCAAATACAGTGTGTTCCAGCACCTTGGCCATCTTGGTCATCTCCACCAGAATCACCCAAGCTTATAAACATCTCCCTTATATTGGAGGACCCCAAACTGGATACACTATTACAGAGTCTGTCTAACCAGTGCTGAGTAAAAGGGAATAAACGCTTCCCTCTGTAGCCTGCTGGCTATGCTCCTCACGATATGGCTCAGTACATTGTTAGTTTTCAAGCCCAAGAACCACAAACAGAAGTTTTGAGCAGAAATCAGCTTTGCTGATATCAGTGTTGTCAAGGAGGGAAAATGAGGAGAAACTTCTCCCATAGAGGCAAATTAGCTACAACCCATCTGGGCCCCACTCCACTGGGCATTCTCTTCAGCTAATGCAGGTCATGACTTCAGCGGTGAACTAAGTTACCACTACCAGGCTCCTCCTCTTGGAGCATGCTTTCGAGCTCATTCTAGGCTACATTCACATGGGAGGAGAAATCCCCAGAGGAAACTGTCTTGATAGATGGGGTGTATTTTAAGATGCTGCTTCAGAAAGCTGTGTTTGTGAACACAGTTTGTGCCTCTGATGAAAGGTGAGAATATTAATCCTTTGTTGCTGGCTCCTTTTCTATTTTCTTTGCTGTTTTCTCTTTCGTATATTCTTCACTGGGTCTAATAATGCAATAGTGAGTTATATTCCAAGTTCTATAGTTGTCTGACTCTTCCAGTGTAACTAAATGTTACAGTTTTAAATTAATATTTTAGTGTCATGAATGTTTATATCACCATCTTTAATTCCATGGAAAATTAACTGAAACCTCCTCCACACCTGTTCATCCCAGTAATGCCTTCATATTGTATGAAAAACCTGAGAATTGGAGGTTCATTCAACCCCAAGTTAGGGACCTAATTCTGAGCTAAGTTTTAATCAACACAGGAGAGGAAAGGCCGATTCAGGCAAACCATGTTAGACTTGTATCTTCATCAAGAGATGAGTGATGCTATAGAAGGGTCTGTCTCTCTCCATTGACACTAGTGGAAGGGGAAACCACCAGCAGAGTCTGTTTGAAGATTGCCTCGAAGTGCAATGAGATGAGGTGAATGCTACTGAAAATCTAATTCTGTGCCCTTAGACTCCAAGGCAGAAATTATAACTCTGTTGTACCTGAGTATCAGAGCCTCTTCTCAGTCATTTGGAATGGAATTCCAGGCACAATTGGGTGGATCTTATTTGGGAAGATCTCCAGCTGCAGCTTGCAGCACTCTAGCTTGGTGAAACACAAGCCCAGAAACAGCTTCAGCCTTACACTGTTGAGTAAATCGTCAGGCAGAGAGTCTCTGATCTCCCTGAAGACAATCACCAGAAATGGACAGAAATGTCACCCTTCTGTTTGCAATTAACAGCTTTGCGCCTTCAGTCGCTGAGATCCCCTCACAGGCCTGATCAGTCATAGATAAAGTATGAAGCGTGCATGATGCACAGCTGGTAAACATTGTTTCTCTATTCCTCAGGTAACATTAAAATTATTTTAGAAAATTAATTATTTAAATTGCATATTTGTTTATAAATTAGCAAATTAACATCTCTGTTCTCTTCTGTCTACTTATCACCCTGTGGTACAATACACTATTCTCTCTTCCTCTCCTTGCTTTCACTTCTGAAAGGTCTTGCTTTTAGCCCAGTGCAGATTCATTCTGTACCCAAACAGACCTGGTGGAAATCAGGTCTCAGCATCTATGTTTTGGGATTCATGTGAAGAAGTCAAAGTCTGTACCACAGCCAGGGAAGATCCACTATGCCATGGGATTGCTTTAAATGTCTCTGATACTATTTCAGGAAAAAAAAAAAAAAAAAGAAAAAAAAAAAGTCCTGTTAATCCTTTGAAGACCTGCACTCAAAAATTACTTTATCTTATTTATCTATTATTATTATTATTGTCGTATCTATCATTCTATTCAAGTACTGATGTGACTTCCTTGAACACTGACATATTTTCTCCCTTATTTTCTGTGATGTGGGGGTTTTGGTTTGGTTTGGGGTTCTTTTCTCTTTGGAGACACATCTGTCTCTCTCTGTGACTTTCTCTGTTTTTTACATTGGGTTGAATATGTTCTGGCCATGATGCAGTAATGTCTTTCTTTTTATTCCTACATAGGGGACACCAAGGCAAATGCATCCACGGAATCTCACCAAGGTCTCTGAATTCATCCTTGAGGGTGTTTTTGACAACCCTCACCTTCAGGGTCTCTATATTGCAATATCTTTGTGTCTCTACCTCGCTGCTATCCTCAGCAACTCCTTTGTCATTATAGCTACCCTTGCCCACCCACCACTTCACACCCCTATGTACTTTTTCATCTCCAACCTGGCCATCCTTGACTTGGTAGGCATCTCCTCAGTTCTGCCCAAGATGTTGGAGAACCTGATCCTGAGCAAGAACACCATCTCCTTTGAGGGCTGTGTAGCACAGCTCTACACCTTCACTTTCTCAGGCTCAACAGAGCTTATACTGTTAACAGTCATGTCTTATGACCGGTACCTGGCCATTTGCCAGCCCCTTCACTACGTAGCCATGATGAGCAAGGGGACCTGCATCTCTTTAATGGCTGGCGTCTGGGGAATCGGTACCGTTAATTCCCTCATAAACACTCTTCTTGTAGCACAGCTGGACTTCTGTGGGCCAAATTTAGTCCAAAATTTCTTGTGTGAGATACCCCCGCTCCTTGCCCTGTCCTGCAGCTCAACCTATCTCAGTGAAATCATGGTTTACATGGCAGACATCATCTTAGGCATGGGAAACTTCCTGCTGCTCATCCTCTCCTATTGCCTCATCATCATGACCATCCTGAAAATCCAGGGCTCTGCAGGGAAGTGGAAAGCCTTCTCCACCTGCTCCTCACACCTTGCTATTGTTGGCTTGTTCTACTCCACCATCATCTACACCTATATCCAGCCAACTAGGGCTCCATTAAAGAAAAACAAAACAGTGAGCATTATGTACGCTCTGGTGACTCCCACACTGAACCCTCTGATCTACAGCCTGCGCAACAAAGTGATCAAAGTGGCGTTCTGGAAAATTGTACCATTTCACAAGACATATTAATACACGTAGCTACATGCCCGTACTTTTCAGCCCTGTTCTGCACGGCCCACAGCCATGGGTAGCTGCAGAGTTGTGTCAACCTTTGCTGCCAATAAGAGTGACATTGCTTTCACTGAAGTTCATATGTTGCAACAACGTTACTTCTTAAAGAGAAATTATCTAAACTGAGGATACCCAGAGCAGGGTGAGGTGAAGCGTACCTTAGAAGTGTTTGTTACTCTGGATCCTCTAGAAAGGGAAGCAAGAGCACAAACTCGATGGAGATGACTACATGGTAGCTTTGATCAAGTGTTCATACTTATTTCTATCAGCTGAGACTAGAGTTCATTAACAACCCTAGATTTCTTTTCTTTAGTCATCTGATGGAATGCAAATACTGGTCAGCTCTTGAGTCAATCTCCCTTTTTGGTCAGCAGAGAGGCAAAGGCACTTTAAGGATGGAATTCATCTGAATTTTTCAGACCTTCCTCTGCTCCTGAAATTGTACCTTAAAGGTCTGTTTCTCCCTGTTTTGAAGGAGAACGGCCTCCTACAGTTAACTCAGCCTGCCTATTGATAAACTATCCAATATTTATGTTCTTAAAGCTTTTTAATATAAAATCAGATCTTTACTGAAGAACATAGAAATCATGAATCAAATCATCATTTAACACTGTGAGAAATTAATCACCATGATTATGTGCTCAGTCTCAGGCTCTTGGTCATGACTTTCCCTCATTCTTCCCAAGATTTACTTTTTTTAAGAATCTGAAAAAGAAAACAACAAAAAGTAAAAGCCTAAGTACATAACAATAATGTGCTAGAAATATATTATTTTTAAGATATTCCTCTACCAGTATTTGTGTGCTCTTGGATTTTTAGATTGTGTGTACAATCCTGTGCATAACTGTTTTCTGAAGGATATACTGTATGCCTCAGAATACACTCCTGTCCTCAGGTGGTAGCAGATATTTGTCCACCTGAGACGGACCTACAAATCCTCCTCACAGTTAGTGGACCTCTAACTTGTTGGACAAAATGAAAAAAGTCTTAACAAAATTACTTAATGCTTTGGGAAATAAATTTTAGATGAAGTGGGTTCAATGGGGAAATTGATTATTACTTTCACTGCTTTATTGGTTGCTTTACCTTTTACGGATAGAAGGAAGGAAGGAGGGAAGGAAAGAAGATTGAGGGATTTAACCATCTAAAATAAAACAAACAAGCAAAAGATCTTCTTATTGCTTTTGCATTTTGCTTAAGGTTTCAGACAGTTTATCTTCTAGGGCTTGTACAACACTTTTTGGACGATTTTGATCATTTTTCTTACAGAATCAGAATCATCTGGTAAAAGAAGAAATAACTTTACCTGCTGTGAGGAAGGCACAGACCTCACCAATCTTTAGGAACCACCAGTGAAGAGAGATTCCTCTGACCTTATCATCTACTCTCTTGGTTCCAACAGGAAACAATCCCAGACACAGCCAGATGAAGGAAATTCAGTTCAGAATCAGCCACATTAAGGAAGGTTAGGAGACACCCAGCTGTCATTTCCTCAGAGCCTGTAGGGTTTGTCCCTGTTCTTACAGATATTTCTCACTGAATACATACCCAATCCTAAAGTAAATAAGTAACTTTATTTCAAATGGCATGCTGATTTTGATCAGCAGAGTCTCTGTTTCTTGCGGGTAAGAGGAATGTCGTATGCCCATGTTCTCACCTTAAATATTGAACATTTTCACATCCCTGCTCCTGACCTGGGGCTCTCTGTTGAAGCCGTGCAGAGAAAGACTCCACAGAGCAATGCCATGCCAACCATGTTAGGGACCTGTGACAGAGCCTACTGTTCATACAAGGACCCAAAATGTCACCCCAAAACTCCTTTCTGTCCAGTTCCACCTGCTGCCCTGCAGCTGAGATCACACTTGCCACATCCTTTATGCTAGATTCTCCAAGCTTTTCTTCCACAGATACACTGGTCCTTCCACTCACTGGGACAACCTCTCCTGGTTCTGCCTCATTGTTTCTTCCCACTTTATCTTTTCTTTCTTTGAATAAAGCTCTCTTCTCCAGGGAATCCATGATGCTGAAGAAAAGGGCTGGCTGAACCTAAAGGAAATGTCTCCCCTAACACCATCAATGGGATGATGGGAAAGATGACATCATAGGAGGAAGGGACCTGCCACTGTCAGAGGACAGACCCACTTGCTCATCTTTCATGGCACTGCAGAAAGAAGTCAGACAAAGAATGTAAGTTTTTTTCCAGTCCCTTCAGGCCTGAAAACCTGGGATCTATAACACTCTGATCTCGCCTCTGCGTAGATCCAGCTCTGTGATTTCTATCAGCATCAGTATCTGACACCAATGGGTGAGAGGAAATGTCCTCGAGATGCACTAGGGGAGGTTTAGATTGGATATTAGGAAAAATTTCTTCACTGAAAGGATTATCAAGCATTGGAACAGGCTGCCCAGGGAAGTGGTGGACTTGTCAGTGTTAGGCTTATGGTTGGACTCAATGATCTTAAAGGACTTTTCCAACCTAAGTGATTCCATGATTCTATTCTATCCACAGTTCTGTACGGAGATCGTCCTCTATCCAGTTCAATGAGAAGAGGTGAGCTAGCTCACCACCTCTGATGCTGCCTGGGATCTAGGGCTGGGATTCTTCTCAGCTACTTTTCGGGCACAACTGAGTTACCTAAAAATAAGCTTCTGATAATATTTTGGAGGACCTGAAGTATTCTCTACTGCTAACACTCCTGTAGGACATCAGTCTCCTGTACCTTACCTGCCAGCTCCCATGTGACCATGTCTCATCCAATGACACAAGATGCTCGTATTTAAGCAATTCAGCCCAAACCTAAAGAGAGGGAATAATTAACTCACCCAGCTTTATGATTCTAAGGACTACAAAACGAAGTCAACCTAGAGCACTTATACTCTCACTTGAGCCAGGGCAGCAAGGCAGGCAGGGTCCATCCACTTGGCAGTCACATAACACCAACATTTCTGGACAGAAGTGTTAGAGAAAGGAAACAATTCTCTCCGGATGTCCATTTCTCTACGCTGCACATCAGGGAGGAAAGGTTCCAGGTTGACTACTGGCATTTAGAAATAATATTTTTAGCTTTTCTAGTTATACACAGATCTGAGGTCAGCCTCACTGCAAAACTGAAGGTGTTAATTACAGACAGTTATCAGGATAGGCAATCACCTCTTATTGTGGGCAGTCACAGCCTGGCTCTGGAGCAATGGGATCCACCTGCTACTCATGTTCTCCTCATCAGCGCAGCTGAACTCTGCAGTGCTCCTGGAGAAAGTCTGTGGGATCCTGAGCACACAGGTTCTCCCAGCCCTCATCCCTGTCTCAGTGAGGCAGATTCAAAGCACTGAAGTGCCTCAAGTCAGCATCTCTCCATAGCTGCTGAACGGTACCCCAAAGGACCCAAGGATGAACAGCAGATGGGCTCCTTTTCCCACCACACTTGAGAGGCGTCACTCACAGCAGTGGAAAGGGAGAACTGAAACAAGAAGTGAAAGGGTTGTCAAAGAGAACTGGAAAGCAGTGAACTTGGTGGGCACCTCACAACAAGCAAAGGCCACATTTCTCACCTTTCTTTTTGAAGAAAAAGGCTCAATTTCATCCCATTGCAGTGGAAGTTTTGTGTTTCATTCATCGTCAAAGGAATCATTGTGAAACCTCTTTTTCTCTCTTATTTAATGTGAATACAGGCTTTGCAGAAGACTGCATATTTCGCAATGCTTACCACCTTCTCAGGTCAGGGGACAGGGTGGCAATGTCTATGAAACAAATGAGAAAGCCCACAAACTAACCCTTCTGAATTTTTTTATGGGAACTCCTCCTTTTCCTCTTGGGAATTATTCCTATTCCAGTCTCCTTCTCTTTTAGAGTCCGAACTAGGTATTACAAAAGATGAGTAGACTTTATTTCTTTGTTCCACCCATATTGTTAGAGTTTTTTATAATATCATCTCTGGTACATAAGCTGAGAACTTTTTACTTCATACCATCTGGAACAATTGCTTTGTGTTTATGTCTGAACTTCTCAAGGATCAAAAATTAGAGACTTTTTGACTGGTGAGCCTGGCACAGTAATAGACAAGTTGTTTAGTTATATAACAAATGAGTTATGCCCAGGAATTTCTCCTTGGTTTTTTATTGCATTAGTTAAGTTCAGCCTTGGACCAGAGCTGCCTATCTTCCTATTCAGTCCTCATTCACCTGTGTTGATGTATTTAATTAAAGAACAACTAAAATTTTGTGAATTACCTGAAACCTTACTCTTGATTTCAACTTTTAGGAAAGAAAGAGCATTTGGAAATAAAAGTGCTCTCCACGAGCCAAGTCAGATTGCCCACTCTAAAGAATCACAGAATCATTCAGGTTGGAAAAGACCCTTGGGATGATCGACTCCAACCATGAGCCCTACTCTACAAAGTTCTCCCCTACACCATATCCCCCAACATCTCATCTAAATGACCCTTAAACACATCCAGGGATGGTGAGTCCACCACCTCCCTGGGCAGCCTATTCCACTCTCTGACCACTCTTTCTGTGAAAAACTTTTTCCTAATGTCCAGTCTAAACCTCCCCTGTCTCAGTTTAAAGCCATTCCCTCTTGTTCTGTCACTAATCTCCTGTGAGAAGAGACCAGCACCAACCTCTCTACAATGTCCTTTCAGGTAGTTGTAGAGAGTGATGAGGTCTCCCCTCAGCCTTCTCCTCCTCAAACTAAACAGTCCCAGCTCCTTCAATCTCTCCTCACAGGATTTATTCTCCAGGCCCTTCATCAGCTTCGTTGCCCTCCTCTGCACTCACTCAGCACCTCGAGATCTCTCTTGTATTGAGGTGCCCAAAACTGGACACAACACTCCAGGTGTGGCCTCACCAGTGCAGAGTATAGGGGGACTATCACCTCCCTACTCCTGCTGGTCACACTATTTCTAATACAAGCCAGGATGCTGTTGGCTTTCTTGGCCACCCGGGCACACTGCCAGCTCATGTTCAGATGCTTGTGAATTAGAACCCCCAGATCCTTCTCTTCCAGACAGCTCCAGCCACACCTCCCCAAGCCTGTAGCCATGCAGGGGGTTGTTGTGGCCCAAGGGCGGGACCTGGCACTTGGCCTTGTTGAAGCTCATCCCGTTCACGTTGGTCCATCGATCCAAGTCTCTCTGTAGAGCCTCCCTATCCTCATGCAGATCGACAGTCCCGCTTAACTTGGTGTCATCTGTGAACTTACTGATGATACACTCTATGTCCTTATCAAGATCATCATTAAAATGCTGAACAGAAATGGTCCCAACACTGAGCCCTGAGGAACACCACTTGTGACTGGCCACCAGCTGGATTTAGCTCCACTGACCACCATTCTCTGGGACCATCCATCCTGCTTGACCCAGCAGACCATTCACTCATCCAGGCCATGGGCAGCCAGTTTTTCTATGAGAATTCTATGGGGAACTGTGTCAAATGGTTTTTGAAAATCCAGGTAGACAATATCCACAGCTTTTCCCTCATCCAATAGTCCGGTCATCTTGTCATAGAAGGAGATCAGCTTTGTCAGGCAGGACCTGCCTTTCATTAACCCATGCTGACTAGGCCTGATCCCCTGGTTGTCCCTTATATGACTTGTAAAGGCACTCGAGATGACCTGCTCCATGACCTTCCCTGGCACCGAGGTCACACTGACAGGTCTGTAGTTTCCTGGATCTCCTTTCTGCCTTTCTTGTACATGGGTGTCATATTTGCCACCCTCCAGTCCAATGGGACTCCCCAGTTAGCCATGACTTCAGGTAAATCATGGAAAGTGACTTGGCGAGCACATCTGCCAACTCCCTCAGCACCCTTGGGTGTAACCCATCCGGTCCCACAGACTTGTGTGCAGCCAAGTGGTGTAGCAGGTCTCTGACCACTTCCTCTGTAATTGTGATGACCTCATTCTGCTTCCCCTCCCCATCCTCTAGCTCATGAGGCTGGGTGTCCAGGGAACAGCCAGTTCCACTGCTAAAGACTGAGGCAAAGTAGGCATTGAGCACCTCAGCCTTTTCCTCATTCTTAGTTACCATGTTTCCCTCTGCATCCAGTAAAGGAGGGAGATTTTCCCTAATCCTCCTTTTGCTGTTAATGAATTTATAGAAACATTTTTTATTATCTTTAACAGCTGCAGGCAGGTTGAGCTCTAGCTGCGCTTTGGCTCTCCTAATGCTCTCCCTGCATAACTTCACTTCATCTTTATAGTCTTCATGAAAGACCTGCCCCCTCTTCAAAAGGTCAAAGATTTTCCTTTTGTTCTTGAGATCCAGCCAAAGGTCCCTGTTTAGCCAGGCCGGTCTCCTTCCCCGCCTCCTTGTTTTCCGGCACACGGGAACAGCCCGCTCCTGTGCCTTTAAGACTTCTCTCTTGAAGTATGTCCAGCCTTCCTGGACTCCCATTTCCTTCAGGGCAGCCTCCCAAGGGATTTTGTTAATCAGTCTTTTGAACAGGTCAAAGTCTGTCCTGCAGAAGTCTAAGGTGGCAGTTTTACTAACCCCTCTCTTTGTTTCTCCAAGGATCCAAAACTCAATCATCTCATGATCACTGCACCCCAGACGGCCTCCGACCTTTACCTCCCCCACAAGCTCTTCCCTGTTCACAAGAAGCAGGTCCAGGAGGGCACCTTCCCTGCTCGGCTCACTCACCAGCTGTGTGAGGAAGTTATCCTCCACACATTCCAGGAACCTCCTGGATTGTTGCCTCTCTGCTGTGTTGTGATCCCAGCAGATACCCAGGAGGTTAAAGTCCCCCACAAGAACAATGGCAGGTGACCGCAAGATTTCTCCCAACTGTTTATAGAAAGCTTCATCCCCCTCACTGCTTTGGTTGGGGGGTCTATAGCAGACTCCCGCCGCAAGATCTGCTTTACTGGCCCTTAACCTAATCCAAACACTCTCAACCCCGTTATCACTATACTTGATTTCTGAGCTCTCATAGCATTCTCTAACATGCAGGGCCACACCACCACCTCTCCTTCCCTGTCTATCCCTCCTGAAGAGCTTGTAACCATCGATTGCAGCACTCCAGTTGTGTGAGGCATCCCACCACGTTTCTGTGGTAGCTACGATGTCATAGTTCTCGTGCTGTATCATGGCTTCAGGGTCCCCCTGTTTGTTGCTCATACTGCGTGCATGAAAGAGACACAAGATGCTCGTGTGTGATTTTGTCTCCTTTTCATTTCATTTCATTTGCTGGGTGAAACACTGTCTTTTGCAGCACATATTAAAGGGTTCTGATGAAGAAACACTAAAGAAAGCTGAAACTGTAACTTGCTCAGTTCCCTCATCTACATTTGACTTCAGTAGCTAGAAATAATGCAGATAATATCTGTGACTCAAGACAGACCTAACCATAAACTTCTGACCTCACCCATACTGCAAAATACTCCTCTCCCTAACCATCCTCACTGATCTTGAGCTTAACCACAATTGAACAAGATGTTTAATGGGAAGAAACTGTAAAGCCCACTTCTGCTGCAATACTGTTGCACTCTGCTCTAGGACATCGTGTAGAAGGTGAAGGTATAGGATGCTTAAACTGGAATGATGGCTTCAAACCATGGATGGAACAGACCTCTGAAGGTCTAGCTCCCACTCATGGCTGGGCCAACTTCAAATATCCAACAGGTTGTTCATGGCTTTGATCAGACAGGCTGGTTTTGAACTATCATCACCAAGATTTTTTTTCCTCATATCTACTCAGAATGAAAAATAAACAAATTATTATTTCCAGGGTGATTCCTGTGATCCAGATCATCTCCCACTGTGATGCCAGTTCATCTCTCTTCCCCTGTGATGGCAGCACAGGGGTAGGTGGACAACTCAGTTTGAAGTGTCTAAAATGATATTAGGAGCTCAGACTTGGATGAAGAGCTTTATTTTTAAGGACAATGCAGATTAAACACACCTAGCTGAAGTACCGATAAACACACGCAGCTCAGCATGTGTAAACCAGTCTCTCAGACTGACTGACTGGCAGACTGGTGATGTCCATAACCTCAGTAGGGCCTGGACCACTATTCCACCTATATTCTGATAATATGCCCAGGCGAATTCTCCCACAATGCTGGGAGCAGGCAGCAGCATTGTAAGGTCAGGGATGCATCCATGCATGGCACCACTCCCTGTGGTGCTGATTTTGGATCCAAAATTCCCAGGTCTGAGAGAGCCTGCAAGCCTGATGTAATGAAGTTGCACTGCACTGGCCTACAAGTGTCCCAGATGAAACTGGGGAATACCCTGCCCAGCTGCTCTGGACAGGGAATTCACTGGGGAGCGCTGGTGGAAGGAATCTGAAGCAGGAGCAAAGCAGATCAAGTAGTAATCCATGAAAAGTCAGTGATGACAGCTAAGGTGAGATGAGGGGAGGAGTAAATGGAAGACTTCATGCAATGCCCAATTTACTGTCACTTCTGAATGGATGCCCAAAGTTTGTTTCCTCTCATGCCAAAGCAGAGGGAGCTTCTGGAGGTGGCAGTGTCTGAAGGGCTGGTGACCCAGAGGGTACCTTGCTGTAAGGTCTGAACTGGGCTCTATGGGAAGCAGCTACAGCAGCTCCCACCAGATCTCCCTGGTGTGGCTGAGACCTTCCAGGCACACACAAATGTGCACCCCAGGCACAACTGCATATACACACCAGGGACATGGATGAAGGCAGATAGATAGAAACACCCTGCACGCACACCAGCACCCACACCTAGGCACAGGGGTCCCCCAGCAGCACTAAGACACTCAGCCTTAGACACTCTGTCGACTCAGGAGTCACCCTGGATCCCAGGTCTCCCAGTTGCTGGCATCTGTGCAGGCAAGTCCCTGAGGCCCCCAACTCCACGCCAGCTGTTGGGACACAGACCCACTTGCACAGACAGACACATCAACAGACATTCATGTGTGATGTGTCCCCCCAGTAACCAGCCTTAGACACTCAGCGTACACAACAGATGGCCCTTGGATCCTCCCATCTCCACTTGTCTCACACATGCAGTCACACACACAGACGGGTCTCTCAGGTGACGGCCAGACCTCGTGGTCTCTGCAGTGGTTGGCTTGGTCCTGCTGGTCCCTCCAGTAGCCAGCTCTTGAACTCTGGGTATGTCTGGTACCCAGCCCAAACTTATGACCACTTCAACACCTGGTTTACAAGTCTCTTACCCTACTCAGGTTGGCTGGCTGGCCTCTCCAGTTCCTGGCACACCAGCCACAGGGGGACTGGGACTCACGGTCCCCACTTTCAGACAAGACTTTAATCTTTTTAATCTTCCCCACTCAGACAAGACTTTAATCTTTAACCAATCTTTAACCAATCTTCCACCTCTGAGCAGTCAGGTCTTCCTGTAGGGTTTCAATAATTAAAGCACACCCTGCTGCAGCCAGGCAATGGTAAAAAGGCACTGGCAAACCAAACAGCTTCCTGTGAAAGACCCATGCTCAGTTGACAAGGTTGGGCTTTATCTTCAAGATAAGGCAGGTATTTCTATTCTCATGCTAAGTTGTGTCTGGAGGAGTTCTCAAGTTTTACATTTTGTGACCAGGACAAACAACCCTTGTGTCTTTCCTGGATGGAGCCATACGTTGTAAGAAAGTGGCACAAACCCAAAATGGCATTTTTTCCACCTTCAGGTTGATCCAGCCTTTCCATATTTTTTCTATCCTTTCAGCCTTCTTTTGGTTGTAGAGATTGAATCAGCATGTTCTTCCCCTTGTGCCCTGTAGGAATGATTGTGCTTCAAGTTTCACACTGAATTTGTGCCTTCTTGTTTTCTTATCCAGGCAGAAATCATAAAAACGTTAAAATCAACATAGAGCTTGATCTCTCACTTTGGGTTCAAACACCATAAGAGTGTGAAAAGCTGTGGAAATCATTGCAAATGATGAAAGGAAGAGGCTGACATTCTTTCAGGAAAAGTAAATATGTCTGAGGTGAAGAAGATGCCTGTCTGAATAAACCTTGTGGTCTAGTGATGGGGAAGGGAGGGGCAGAAGAAAGTCTCATGTAGCACGTATATGTGCTCTGTCAGTTCCCACAGCGCTGTGACAGAAGCACGGTTCCTGTTCTTCTCATGGGCTTGGGGCTTAGACAACTCATTCTTAAAATCATTAGAGATGGAGTTTCATGAGAAGACATAGCCAGACAGTTGCACTGACAGCCACCTGTTTATACACAACCAGCTCCTTTTATCCCCCTTTCCCACAAATGTTTCTCCTTAGGCCATCGTAGTCCCATCCCTTTGCCCACCTTTGACCATTGCTTTAAACATCCCATAGTATCTTTTCTACAATTCCAAAATTCTGCTCCTGGCATCCCATAGCAGGTCCCTTCAGCCTGCAGGCAGTAAGGTTCCTCAGCCTTCAAGGGGCCTAAATTAAAGAGAAAGTCATGTGAGACAAACCACAGGTCAGAGCTGGCTTCTCAGCTTAGCCATTGGTTGTGTTGCTGCTGAAAGACAGAGTCTCCCCCTTCTCAGACAGAGTGCAAAGCCAAGCACAGAGACATAGTGGAGGGACCCTTCTCTCTCCTCCATGTAGCCCCAATCCTACCAGTTAGTGTGGTGTGGAAACCTGGGAGGCCACCTGGCCAAGCTCTCACATTGTAGAAGGAATGAGAGTCGAACACGTGTCCTAATTTTCTGGCTCCTGTGGTTTCCTTAAATGAAGGTATCGCTGCAGCTCTGTGACTCTGAAGTTTGAATTCAATGTTCCAGTGAAGGGTTTGTTGTGGGCACAACTGGATGCACATCCTCGTCCTGAGTAGGGCAGCCAGACCCCTTGCAGCCCCTGGAAAGGCAGAGGCCTGGACAATTTAGAATTGTGAACAAACTGGTAGAGTTTCAGTGATTAAAAGGCACTGTGCTGCAGCCAGGAGAGGGTAAAACGGTATGTGAAAAGCCAGGAGGGCTACTTGCCCAAGAGAAGCAGGACCAGGAATCCCATTCAGAGCTCTGTCTTCTCAGCCTCTCACCTCCACCCTCTGCCAAAGCTACTGACTGCTCCACCACTCAGGCATTAGGAGTGAGACTTTCCCTTCCGATCACAACCAGGGGAGGACGCCTCTGCCTCTGCTGTGTATCAGCTGCAGTGCTTTGAAGGTGCCTTGTCCTCAGTCAGTACTTCCAATGACCACTTGCCTTTCATTTCATTTGCAGCAGTGGAAGGATGTGCCTGGATTCGCCTTGCTGAACTTCAGTCTTTTAAACGCCATCTACCTCTGGTACACTCTACTCCATTCACGGCAAAGGAGAGAGGATTTGTCTTCATTTTCATGAAAGTTAACTTCCACTTCATGCCCAGGTTCTGGTCCTCTGAGCACCCACAAAGCATGGGTGCATGCTCAGCCTGTGCTTTACAGCAACTCAACCAGGTACCTCCAAGCTGGGATTTCCCTGTGATTCTTGGAACAGTCAGCTCCAGGGATGCCTCCAGGTAGTTGGTGCAAATGGAGCAGCTCAGGTTTGTGTCTCTCAGTCCTCTGTGAGTGTCTGAGCAGGTACTGAGGTCTCAATCACCTCCCATATGCCTCCTGACACATCCCAAGAGGGGCAGTACGCATGCTCAGTGTTCACCTTCAGAAACATTTCCCTGGTAAGCTGCAACACAAACATGTCCACTCTGACCCTTCTGATATTTTGAACAGAAAAATTCTTGGGTGCACAGAAATATACTTGTATAATGGCACCACCGTGCAGGGCCCGGACACGCCCCAGCCCATGTGCTCAGTAGTGTGGTTGCACAGGCCCATTCAAGAGGTCACAAGCCTTGCAGCATATCTTCCTGCTTGGGAAGACAATCTCTTACTTTACAGTTGTTTGAGTTACCAGCCAAGAGAGGAATTGCGGAGAACATCAGCACTTTGCTGGAAATGTCAGAATACTGAAGAGGGTATGAGTTTGCTCAAGTGTTTCTTATCATTCAGTGCTGCAGCTTGGTCTTGTCTGGAATGTCTCCTCAGTTTGGGTCTGTGCTCATCTGATAACACAATCTCACACATCACAGAAACCAAAGTGGTTTGCAGCTTTCTGCTTTATCTCTCGATGGGACGGAAACTGGACTGTTAAAAAGTTTCCAGGAAACAGATTAACCCCGATTAGATGTCATGCTGGCACGTTCTGGAAGAATGAAAAGGTGGAAGTGAAAGCTGGCAACAGGAGAAGCAGACCTTTCCTAAGAAGTCTGGAAAAAGTCTTGAAGCACGTCTTGGAGCAAGTCTTCTTCTTATAATGCACGTTAGGGCATATGGGGGAGAGGAAGGGGACTGAACAGTTAATAAGCATTTACCAAGGGTAAAACAGGCCTGACCAACACGATTGCCTTCTCTAATTATGGCATTATGGATGGGGGAGAGCAGTGGATGTCATTTACCCTGACTTTAGCAAGGCTTTTGACACTCTCTCCCAGGATATTCTTCGGTCTAGCTTAGGATGTTACGATCTGAGTGGGTGGACAACTGGATGGGTATAAACAGATTGGATGATCGCGCTGAGAGAGTGGTGGTGGTGCTTAATAGGCCATACTCTCCCTGGACGCCTGTAAGAAGTGCAGTACCTTAGGGGTCCACAGTGAGGAGAGGTTGAGGGACCTGGACTTGTTCAGACAGAAGGGGAGGGCTTGTGGGGGACCTAAGAGCAGCTTTCTGATATCTGCAAGCAACCACCAGGAAGATGGAACCTGGCTTTTCTCAGCAGCAAATGGTGGGAGCATGAGACAGGAAGATAACAGGTAGGCATTAATAACTAAATAATGAAATAAAAGAGGTTCAGGCTGTGTGTAAGAAAAAACATTTTCACCATGAGAACTGTGAAGCAAAGGAGTCAGTGGCCCAGAGAGGCTGTCCAGTCTCCATCCTCAGTGTCAGTGCCTTAAGTGCATTCCCCATCCTGGAGGTTTGACTGGCTGGGCTCATGGTCAACCTAGAGCCAGGGCAACTGAGGGCTGTGTCCCTTCCCCCTGGTAACACTGGGGCCAGCGTCCCAGGGGGGACTTCAGAGAGGCCTCAGCCAGGGCTGCTCCCCTTCGCATGGGATCTGCTTTGAAGAGGAGACTCTGACTCTGGTCCCCACCTGAGCTCCAGCTCCAGCTGTGTCTCAGCCGTGCCTGTGCCCGGCCATGTAACCTGCTGACCTGGACCTGGGCCCATGGACTGACTTCCCAGCATGACCTCAGACTTCCCTCATCACCATGGACTTGTCTGATGATCTAGAACACTGGTGCGAGGCTGTGAGTCTCCAGTAGGTCATGCGCCTTAGCTACTCCGACAGGTGATTTCTGATATCCCAAGGGCACCTCTGATGGTGTCAGCTGCTCTGATAAGAACCAGGACCTCTGCCTGACCCTGTTCAGCTCTCACTGTTCCTATCAGGGGACAGGGAAAAAAAGAAAAAAAATCCAAACAAAAACAACCCACATCTAGGATCCAAGGAGGCTCTTGCCAAGGGTCTCCAATGAGATATGCACTCAACAGGAGATTTCCCACTCCTCTCACTGCTGCCTGGGTACTGAGTACTCTGGGTACTCTGTACAAGCCTAGGGCTATCCAGATTTTGGAGGAGATGGTGACAAAAAACAGAGAATGTGACATGAACCCCTCACCAAACCACAGTCTGAGGTTTCCAAGAATAGAAGCAGCAGATGACACAAGCTGATGAGGTTTCCTGTTTCAGCCCAAAACTTCATATATATAGATTGCCATTCTGTACCTGTCTCCTGCCTGGCCATCACAACGGTTTTGGCTCTCCAGGGCAGTGGTGGAAGATGCTGCTTCTCCTTCTGCTCGCAAGTGCTTCTCTCCTTCTCCCATGGGCTGGGGCTGGTGAGTACAGAGAGATGGGATTTAGACAAAGACAGGCAAGGGCAGAAATGGGCACTGAGTAGGCAATCTGCCTTGCCTACTCATATCTCTACTCTCTGCTCTACTCATATCTCTCAGCTCAGACTGCCTGAAACCAGTGATGCATTAAAGGTACTAGTGTAGTGCCCTTTGAGAGCATTTTAGACATCCAGAGGAGGTGTGGTCAGCCATCCCCAGGAAGTGTTGTGCGCTTTTCTCTCCATTGGGCATAAGCAATGCTTTGGACAGCCCAGGGAAGGAGAGTTATTGGCATCACTGGCCTATGATGCCGGAGGATGACCCTCTCTCCTCATGCAGCTCCAAATTTGATGGGAAATAGTGGCATGTGCGATATTAACACTTCTCATCTCTCTTCCAGGAAGGATCATTGGCGGATGGGAAGCTAAGCCCCACTCCAGGCCCTACATGGCTTATTTATCAATTAGAAGTGTGTCAGGGAACTATCAGTGTGGAGGGTTCCTGATTCGCCCAGATGCAGTGCTCTCAGCAGCTCACTGTGTGGCTGGTGAAACGTAAGGCTCTGTCTTTCTTGTACATGTGATTTTTTTGAGTCTCACACATTCACAAAGAGCCGCAGTCCTGGTCTGTGCTGAAAGAGTACTCTGTGTCTCCTCAGGCACAGCAGGGCTCTCTGTGAGCTGAGCCATGCCCTGTGAGTTGCAGGAATTGTCTGCCAGGGGCAGTGTTCCCCTGGGAACAGGACACCTCCGCAGTGGTCTCCTGATCTGTGGTTCCTCCCATGGGTCAGAGCTGCTGTTGGAGAAGAGAGGCTGGTGTCTCTCATTCCCTCCTCCCCTTTTGTCTGCAGAATGGGACACCTCAGAGCTATGTCAGCATGGGGTAAGGAACCCTCAGCTGAATGTGGAAGGAGCCCAGGCTCCAGAGGGCAACTTGCTGAGAACTAATTTCTGGGGAGGCATATCCCACCACCACCTCCCTCAAACCACCTGCCATGGGGGCTGTGTTGCTGTGGTCAGTGTTGCTGGAATATGTTGGTGTTTCCTGGCAGGAAAGTGAATATCGCTGTGACCCTGGGAGCTCACAACATAAGTCAGAATGAACGGAGCCAGCAGAAATTCCACGTTGACCACTGGGTCATCCATCCCAACTATTCAAAAAACCACCATGTAAATGACATCATGCTGCTGAAGGTATACCCACACATATCCTTGCTGCCTGAGAGATCTCCCCCTGCTCACTTCCCCAGCTCCATGAACTTGTTCCCATTCCTTTCCCTGCTCTAACCCTGTGTTCTCTCTACTTGGCAGCTGAACCCAAGGGCCAAGCTCACTAAGGAAGTGAGTTATATCCCTTTGCCCAGTCACAATGAGAGTGTGGGTCCAGGAACTACATGCGAAGTGGCTGGCTGGGGCTGGACATCACAGACACAGAATGAGACTAGTGTGCTGATGGAGGTGAACCTGAAGGTGCAGAGTAATGAAGAGTGTGAGAAATATTTTAAAAGCAGCTACGACCATCAGTCTATGGTCTGTGTTGGTGATGATGATCGCAAAAAATCAACTTGGAAGGTAAGTGTTAATTTGGGCTCCAAGCTTGGGATGAGGTTGGGACTAGACAGACAGGTTGCTTCTCAGCTGGGGGATGCAGGGGATTACAATGTAGCAGATGCTTCAGGATGATGTGCTGAGGCTCCTCACAGGAGGTCTGAAGCTGACGTGCTGACCACCATGCAGTTGCCCCAACTGTCAGCATCATGTTCCTTTTCACCTATCTGGCAATATTCTATCCATCCTAGCCACTGCTCCCACAGGCTGCAGATCTCGTGCAAACCCTTTGTTATTTCCTCCCAACACAGTGGGATGGTTCAGATATTCCCACGTGTCTAAAGTAGGACTAGATTCTTCTTTTCAGGGATGTGAAGGCAGTTTTTGAATCTCAGATGGCCTCCAGGCCTGAATTGCTTCACAGATTGGCTTAGAGGAGTAGTAAGGCAGCTACAAGCCCTGCGGAGCTGGGCCTGGAGGGAGATGGTCCAAAGAGGAGGTTCTTCACACAGAGGGAGACAAGAGGGCCAGTTTCTCCCTCAGGGCAGGGGGAGCTGTGCTCTGACATGTCTGACCCCTCCCACTCCTTTTACCTCACAGGGTGATTCTGGAGGCCCATTAGTCTGCAATGGCAAGGCTCATGGCATTGTTTCTTATGGACGGAAATGCTGCATCTTCCCTACAGTATTTACCAGAGTCCTCTATTTTGGGCCCTGGATACATGAAGAGCTGAGAAAGTTTGCGCTTCAAGACCTACCTGACTCTACCTCCTCCGACTAAAATGCTCAGTGTCCCATTTCCACAATGTATCAAACATCTGCTGATGCTCAGAGGCTTCCAGGGGCAGCTGAAATGAAGTCAGGGATGCTCTCATGGCATATGCACAGGCTTCTGCCCTAAGGAATGTCTCCATGGCAAGGTAAAAACACAGATCCCAAGTACACACAGTTTCACATTACCCCTCCTCCCACTGCTGCGTGCTACCTCCTGCTTTGCTTTCTGGCCACCAATAAAAGCATGTTCACACCTGCTTGTGTGTGCAGCCTTCTTGGGAACAGATGGAACTCCTGAGGGTGAGAATGAGGAGGCTCAATGCAATGTGTTATGGTAGTGAGCCGATACCAGGAGGATATTGTGTTCTTTAATGTACAGAATGCCAAACAAAAGAAAGCTATTCTGTGTTATTTCCCTTAGCTGCTGTTAATGACAGAAAGTATAATCAGTAAATCCAAGGGACAAGAGTCCACTGAAAGTTACTGAACAGAAGGGAGAGAGGAATTAATTTTGCCAGTTCTAGACAAGTGGTCTAAGCTGTCTTTGGCATCACAGGGACACCAAAAGGGGGAGATGCAGACATTTCTGACATCCTGTTGCCAATTCTATGACATGAATCCCTACATGCTAAGCAGAATATCTTTCAGATGAAAAATGCCTTGAGCATGCTTACTTCTCCTTATTACTCAGAAAGTATATTGGGGCAATAATGTTTCCTGGGAATTTAGGGTCTTGTTACATGTCCCAGGCTATTCCATCTTGTCTGCAGCTGCTGCTCCTGAAGGTCTATGGTACATCCTGTGTTGTATCACCCAAACCATGACAATGACTCTGATAGCCTAAAACACTTCTATTTCAGCCATTTTTGAAACTCAGAAGGACAATTCCATGAGATGTTCTGGTATGTTCAGCTTGGCTTGCAGCACCTACTGTACAGAAGCTGCATCTTGTGGAGCCCCTAAACCATATCTACTAGCCCTGTTCATGTTGTAGTCCAGAGCATCTCAGGTACCACAGGATGCCAGCAGAAGAGAGTTCTTCACTAGGAAGTCAGAATGCCTTTCCTGTCCCCTAGGTGTTCCCTCAACAAATCCAAGGAAAAGACACCAGGTCTCTCAACCATGAAGGTGTCAGACACAAGTATGATTATGACAGCAACAGGTTTCTTCTCCTGTTCCAAACTCCACTGATCAGGAGCAGGGTTGTTTGACAGGTGTGCTGAACAACCCCCAACACATGAGTTGTTTCACCTGATATTCATCTCCCCTCCCACGTTCTTCCCCTTTACCACTAGCTACCTCTCCCAAATAAAAAGCCCACCCCTGCTTACCCCTTCCTCATTGGCCCAGTTTTTCTACATTTAAAGGCTTCTTTGACAGCATGTTTCCCACCTTCACTCACTGGATTATAGAGGTAGCTGACACTTTATCTGCTGAGGCTCAAACTGAACTATGTATACATCAGAGAAAGGTCTATCACATACCACTGAGGCTCGTGAGAATGGAAGGGTCAGGCATTTATTCACTGATAGCTGATGACATGTTTTTCCCACTGTCCCATCCCTTTCCATACTCTCTGATTCCATTCCATGGAAGGAAGAAACTGTTCTGTGTGTACAAATGGCTCCTTAAATGACACAGTGATGTTGTTCACATAAAGCCCTTCTCTTTGTTCTTCATGGGGACTTGGACTATCTGGTAAGAGAGTGATTTGTGGACTAGCCACCACTGTCCTAAATCATTCAACATGGAGAAAAGAAAATCAAGAAAGCTTGTGGGAAGAAAAAGGGAGGAGAAAGAACTGAAAGAACAGGTTTCAATAATTTACAAGATTATTGACAATTGTTTGTGGATGGATTGATGAATGGATGAATGCATGGGTGCATGGATGTGTAGGAATAGGTATGTCAGTGAATGGATGGATGTCTAAGGAGAGACAGAAATGTTATTAAATTATTTTCTTGCACATTCTCCATTGCATCCACATTCATCACCACCTGAGATTTCTGGGTGTTTAGAAATTACTATACTCTGATGCTCTCCCTTAAGGCCTCCTGAAACTGTGTGTTCCTCAAGCTATGGATGAATGAATTGAGCAGATGAGTGTCCTGGTTCCAGCTGCAATAAAGTTAATTTTCTTCCTAGTAACTGGTGTAGTGCTGTGCTTTGGATTTAAATGGATAAAAATGTTTTGAGGGAAGTGCACAAAAAACAAATAGTGAGAGTCTCCAGAACCTTGTTCCTGAGATCAGTCAGTGTTTCCTTTTTACTGGGTGTTCTTCCAAAGAACAGGATTCATCAAGGCTCAGTAATATCTCCCTTCTGCATTGCCTGCTACTCCTCCTCACTGGTTTCTAAGATGACGTCTACACTGCCTTTCTGAGCAATACTCAAATTCAGTGCTAAGCATGTAAAGGCAAATGAATCCACGCTGTAGAAGAAACTCTGGAGTATAAGCAGTGATCCTTCCTTCTTCTCCTTCTGTGTCTGATCTTCAGAGCCTAAAGAGATAGTTAAACAAAAATGGGACATGTGGAGTGGGAGTGGACAGTTGAAGGACTGGAGCTTTATGGTAGGTGACCCTGATATACCATGTAAGCATAGGCATACCCAAGGGGAGCTCTTAAAAGGAGCATCACTGATTGAACGTAGCCTTTATAAACACTTCCACTACCAAGGTTTAACTGAACCTTCCAACAATACTCCTTGCCCTTGTTGTCAGATTCTTAGTTAAATTCATCTTGCACAACTCTGCCTTACTAAAGATAAGGTGATAAATCTAAGTAGGCTATAATACTCCTAGTATCCAGTACTTTCAGAGATGAATTTGTTCCCCGATGAAGTGAACATGATTATTAGCCCCTGGATTTGCTGAGGAGTGATTCAAAGAACAGAGGAGTCTTTCACCAGAAAAAAAACCAACCAAACAAACAAACAAAAAAACCCCCAACCTAAAAACAATAGAAGGCAAGAGTCTGCTCATCCACCTTCAAGCATCTTTCCTTGTAGAGAGCTACATGATAAATTCATCTATAAACCCTTTTTGAACAATGGATATAAAAGGCATTTGTAGGAAATTATTTATCTCACACTAATGTAGATACGTTATTTACATGAGCAGAATTGGTTTCCTGGATTGCCTGTAACTATCCCTTAACCAAAAAAGGCAGAGATGTAGATTTCAGTTGAAGTGAGAAAAATCCCACCTGTGGTGAGTAACTTGCACCTGGGCAACTGGAATGGAACTCAGCTGCTTAAACATAGATGTCTAATAACATCTTAAGTACCACTGAGCATTCAGAACATCGATACAGTGCTGGCAGATTAGATATTTATTTATTGCGTTCTGCAACCTGGAGATGAAATGGGACATCATAAGGCACGTAAAATGCTACTGAGTTACTCTGCTGACTTTTACACATTGTCAGAAGGATCCATTTGAATTCCTAGACTAATGAGACATCTGCAGAGGAGTGGCAGACCCTGTGGAGGACCATTGTCCCTGGGGGACACAACTGAAGGCTGGTCAGGTAACCCTGAGACATTTCAAAAGAAATTAGACACCTGTATATATGCAACCAAATCAAGCATTTAATGCTGTCAAATACCCTAAATGAGGGGCCTAAAACATGTGCAAGTTTTGAGTCAGTCGCCGCAGGTTTTTCTAATTAAGCTGGATGGGAGAAGAATTAAAGAGAAGGACTCTCTCTAGTGAGTGGGACTCCATGCTTGAGCAGGGGAAGAGTGTGAGGAGGAAGCAGTGGCAGAGACAATGTGTTATGAACTGACCACAACCCCCATTCCCTGTCCCCTTGCACTGCTCAGGGGGAAGAGGTAGAGAATTCAGGAATGAAGTTGAGCCTGGGAAGAAAGGAGGGGTGGGGGGAAGGTGTTTTTAAACTTGTTCTTATTTCTCATTATCCTACTTTGATTTGATTGGCAATAAATGAAATTAATTTCCCCAAGCTGAGTCTGTTTTGCCCATGATGGTAACTGCTGAGTGATCTCCCTGTCCTTACCTCAATCCATGAGCCTTTTGTTATATTTTTTCTCTCTGTCCAGTTGAGAAAGGGGAGTGTTACAGTGGCGGCTTGTTGGGTACCTGGCAGCTAGCCAAGGTCATTCTATCACACACTGGTGATGGACCAAATGGACTGGTGATTCCTGACCCCCTGATGAGTTTGACTTGCATGCCTCCTTCTTTTTTTTTTTAGATTTTAGATCTTCTGTGCAGTTTTTGTGTTGTTTTGAATCCTTCGGTTAGCAATGATCACATCTCCAGGATTCCACTTCTGTCCATAATCACACAGTACTCCTTTCTTCTCTACAGACTTCCTCACAGATCCTTTGTAGCTGTCTGAGTGATGACTACACAGCTGAGCCGTAGCACAGCCATGCCTTAGATCCTTGGTACACAGGTAGCTGAATCCTGGCAAGGGTAGGGGCTTACAGAGATGAAATGGGAAATTACTTGATGAAAATCAGTTATCTTGGACCCTAGAGATCACAGCAGGCTGTGACCAGCATCTCCCCTGAGTTGGGACACCCCTCAGGCTCAGACTTCTCAAAGTTTGACGACTGTCTGCCCACAAAGCTGATGGAAGGCCACAGTGAAGTTGGACTTCTTCCTGACTCTCAATTATCACCCGCTGAGGAAAACTGATGCATTGGGAGTATTTACTAAACTCAAGAAGAGGCAAATTTTAACTTTGAGCTAGCTTCTCTTTTACCCACTCTCTGCTTACCGATGTGTCTGGGTATTCACAGGTGTTTTCACGAGTGTAGGGACATGCAAATTTTACTGGATCGAAATAATTTTGTCTGTCTGTGTGTTTGTACATTTTGTATTTGTGAATGTGCATGTATATATGTACAGATTTAACGTACCATATAATAAGTTAGTGCGAATCTTGTCATCTTGGAATCCGTAGTTAAATCGCTATTTTAATCATAGCATATTTTACTGAATTATTTTGTAAATCTTTAAATTAGTTAATGATTAAGTGCTGCTAGTCAATAATAAATACTGATTTGCTGCTAAATCATTACCATGTTAATACTTTCATCCACGACACCTTGGTGTTCACAAGATTGTTTCTCACAATTTGTTTTTCCTCACTCCTCACTGGCATGCAGGATTTTGCCCTTTTAGAAATATTTTTTCAGGGACATGCCACCACTTTTGCTGATTGGCTTGACCCTGGTCTGAGGTGAGTCCACTGTCAAGCTGGCTGGAGCTGTCTGTGTCTAACATGAGGGCAGCACGAAGGCAGCCCCTGGTCTCTTCTCATGGAGGCCACCCTGCTGAACACCACCTGCCTGCTGAACACCACTTCCATTTCCTACCCTGGTTGTATGACCCAAACCTTTGTTTTCTGTGCCACAACCAGCTTAGCCTTTCTCACCATGATGACCTATGACTGTTAGGTCACTATCTGCAAACCACTGAACTATGAGTCATGAACAGGAAAGCTTGCATGCAGATAGATGGTCACCAGAGCATGGATTACAGCTGTTTTCTACTCTGTGTTGCACACTGACAATACCCTAGAATCACAGAATCACAGAATGGTTGAGGTGGGAAGGGACCTCCAGTGGTCATCTCATCCAACCCCCCTGCTCAAGCAGGGCCACCTACAGCCAGTTGCTCAGGACCGATTCCAGATAGTTTTTTTGAATATCTCCAGGCATCAAGACTACACAATGTCTCTGGACAACCTGTACCAGTGCTCGGTCACCCTCACAGTAAAACAAGTTTCCTGATGTTCAGACAGACCCTCTCATGTTTCAGTTTGTGCCCATTGCCTCTTGTCATCTCACTGCACACCACTGAAAAGAACCTAGCTCTGTCCCCTTTACAACCGACCTTCAGGTATTTATATACATGGATAAGATCCCACCAAAGCCTTCTCTTCTCCAGGGTAAACAGTCACAACTCTCAGCCATTCCTCACATGGGACATGTTCCAGTCCCTTCATCACCTCTATGCCACTTTGAGGGACTCTTCCCACTACGTCTATGAGTCTCTTTTACTGGGGAGCCCATAACGGCTCACAGTACTCCAGGTGTGGCCTCACCGGGGCTGAGTAGAGAGGAAGGATCACCTCCCTCAACCTGCTGGAAACACTCATAGAATCATAGAATAGTTTGTGTTGGAAGGGACCTATAAACGTCATCTAGTCCAACCCCCTCTGCAATGAGCAGGGACATCTTCAACTAGATCAGGTTCCTCAGAACCCCGTCCAACCTAACCTTGAATGTTTCCAGGAATGGGGCATCTACCACCTCTCTCTGGTTCCACCACGTCATCATAAAAAATTTCTTCCTTTTATCTAGTCTAAATCCATCCTCTTTTAGTTTAAAACATTACTGCTTATCCTATTGCTACAGGCCCTACTAAAAAGTCTGTCCCCATCTTTCTTATAAGCCCCCTTTAAGCACTGGGAGGCTGCAATAAGGTCTTCCCTGAATCTTCTTTTCTCCAGGCTGAGCAATGCCAACTCTCTCAGCCTTTCCTCAAGCAGAGGTGTTCCATCCCTCTGATCATCTTTGTGGCCCTCCTCTGGACTCACCTCAACAGGTCTGTGTCTTTCCTGTACTGAGGACTCCAGATCAGTATTCCAGGTGGGGTCTCACCAGACCAGAGTAGAAGGGCAGAATCACCTCCTTGACCTGCTGGACACGCTTCTTTTAATGCAGCCCAGGACACGGTTGGCTTTCTGGGCTGCAAGCGCACATTGCCAGCTCATGTCCAGTTTTTTATCCACGAGTATTCCCAAGTCCTTCCCCACCGGGCTGCTCTCAATCCCTTCAGCCCCCACCCTGTATTACTACTGGGGGTTGCTCTGACCCATGGGCAGGACCTTGCACTTGGCCTTGCTGAACCTCATGAGATTCATTTAGGCTCACTTCTTGAGCTTGCCCAGGTCCCTCTGAATGGCATCCTGCCCCTCAGGTGTGTCAACCGTACCACTCAACTAGCTGTCATCATCAAATTTGCTGAGGGTGCGCTCGATCCCACTGTCTTTGTCATTGATTAATATATTAAAAGTACTGGTCCCAGTACAGACCCCTTAGGGACACCATTTGTCACTGATCTCCAGCTGGACACTGAGCCGTTGACCACTACCCTCTGGATGTGACCATCCAGCCAATTCCTTATCGACCAAATAGTCCACCCATCAAATCCATATCTCTCCAATTTAGAGAGAGGGATGTTGTGAGGGACCCTGTCAAAGGCCTCACGGAAGTCCAGATAGATGACATCCATAGCTCTTCCTTGTCCACTGATGTAGTCACTCCCTCATAGGAGGCCACTAGCTTGGCCAGGCAAGACTTGCCCTTGGTGAAGCCATGCTGGCTGTCCAAATCACCTCCCTGTCCTTCATGTGCCCAAATACAGCTTCTAGGAGGATCCGTTCCATGATCTTCCCAGGTACAGAGGTGAGGCTGACAGGTCAGTAGTTCCCAGAGCCCTCCTTTCTACCCTTCTTAAAAATGGGTGCAATGTTTCCCTTTTTCCAGTCACTGAGGACTTCACCTGACTGCCATGACTTTTCCAATATCATGGAAAGTGGCTTGGCAACTACATCAGCCAATTCCCTCAGGGTTCTGGGATGTATCTCAGCAGGTCCCATAGACTTACACATGTTCAGGTTCCTCAGGTGGTCTTGAGTCTCATCTTCTCTTACAGGGGGAGGGACTTTGTTCTCCCAGTCCCTGTCTTGCAGTCCATTCACTCAAGAGGTGTGGGAGGAGAGGTTGCCAGTGAAGACTGAGGCAAAAGGCCTTTTCCTTGGCTGTTGTTACCAGTTTACCAGCCAAGTTCATCGGGGGGATACACTTTCCTTGACCTTCTTTTTCTGGCTGACATACCTGTAGAAGCCCTTATTCTCTGTGTCCCTTGCCAAGTTCAGCTCCAGCCTCTCCTTGGTCTTCCTGACCCCATTCAACACAAGTCGGAAGTGTCCCTATACTTGTCCCTCCTTCTACTGCCTGTGCGTTTCCTTCTTGTCCTTTAGTGTGACTACGAGATCTTGACTCATCCATGCTGGTCTCTTGCCTTCCTTTCCTGATTTCTTACACCTGGGGACTGAGAGCTCTTGTGCTCTATGGAACTCCTCCTAATGCAGCCCAGGACACCATTAGCTGCCTTCGTTGCAAGGCCACATTATGATTTTGTTCATTAATTTCACGTGTGGAAATAATTTCATGACTTTAAGGATGCATCTCACTTATGGCTGGGTTTTGTAATATTGCTGTCTCCATGTGAGTTATGCCTCTACGCTTCAAATATACTCACTGGATAACAAGAAAATGAAAGGACTTGAGAGAAACATTCAGATTCCCATAGCAAGAAAACCTGTATTTGACAGGTGAAGCATTTATCTGGCTCCACTGATTGTTCTGACCATCAGATGCCTGACTCACAAATAAATACCAGGATTTGGGAGCCCAGACGCAGGTCTATTAATGTCTCCTTGGGTCAGCTAGGAGGAGTCCCACCCAAGAACACCCACATAAGGTCAGGCTGAAGCCTCGCCTTGCTCAGTAACTCAATTCACCAGAAGAATAACTCAGTGTATACTGCTAGGGCTACAGAATATTTTGCTAGTCTCCAGAAACTGGTGCAGTATCACTGAATCACAGAATCCTCTCGGTTGGAAAAGGCCTTGAAGATCATCTAGTTCAACCATTAACCTCACACCAGATCCCTCAGTGTTATTTCAACACGAGTCTTAAACCCCTCTAGGGATGGGGACTCCCCGCCCTGCCCTGGGCAGACCATTCCAACGCCCAACAACCCCTTCTGGAAAGAAATACTTCCTAAGAGACAGTCTGACCCTGCCCTGGCGCAGCTTAAGGCCATTCCCTCTTTTCCTGTTGTTTGTTACTTGGTTAAAGAGGCTCATCCCCAGCTCTCTGCAACCTCCTTTCAGGTAGCTGTAGAGGGCCAGGAGGTCTCCCCTCAGCCTCCTCTTCTCCAGACTAAACCCCGCCAGTTCCCTCAGCCGCTCCCCATCAAACCTGTGCTCCAGACCCTGCACCAGCTCCGTTGCCCTTCTCTGGACACGCACGAGTCATTCAATGGCCTTTTTGGAGTGAGGGGCACAAAACTGAACACAATCATCGAGGTGCGGCCTCACCAGAGCTGAACACAGGGGTAAGATCCCTTCCCTGTCCCTGCTGGCCACGCTATTGCTGATACAAGCCAGGATGCCATTGGCCTTCTTGGCAACCTGGGCACACTGCTGGCTCATGTTCAGCCGGCTGACAATCAACCCCCCCAGGTCCCTCTCTGACTGGCAGCTCTCCAGCCACTCCTCCCCAAGCCTGTAGCGCTGCTGGGGGTTGTTGTGGCCCAAGTGCAGCACCTGGCATTTGGCCTTATTGAAGCTCCTCCAGTTGGCCTCAGCCCATCGCTCCAGCCTGGCCAGGTCTCTCTGCAGAGCCTCCCTACCCTCGAGCAGATCAACACTCCCACCCATCTTGGTGTCGTCTGCAAACTGACTGAGGGTGCACTCGATCCCCTCGTCTAGATCATCAATAAAGATGTTAAACAGGAGTGGCCCCAAAACTGAGCCCTGGGGGACTTGTGACCAGCCGCCAACTGGATTTAACTCCATTCACCACAACTCTTTGGGCCCGGCCATCCAGCCAGTTTTTTACCCAACGAAGCGTGTGCCCATCCAAGCCACGAGCAGCCAGTATCACCAGGAGAATGCTGTGGGAAACAGTGTCAAAGGCCTTACTGAAGTCGAGGTAAACTACATCCACAGCCTTTCCCTCATCCAATAAGCAGGTCGCCCTGTCATAGAAGGAGATCAGGTTTGTCAAGCAGGACCTGCCTTTCATAAACCCATGCTGACTGGGCCTGATCATCTGGTTGTCCCACATGTGTTGTGTGATGGTGCTCAGGATGAGCTGCTCCATCAGCTTCCCAGGCACTGACGTTAAGCTGACAGGCCTGTAATTTCCTGGATCATCCTTCCAACCCTTCTTATAGATGGGCGTCACATTGGCCAGTTTCCAATCTGTTGGGACCTCCCTGGTCAGCCAGGACTGCTGGGAAATGATGGAAAGTGGCTTGGTGAGCACCCCAGCCAGCTCCTCCAGCACCCTTGTGTGTATCCCATCCAGTCCCATAGACTTGTGTGTGTCTATCTGATGCTGTAGGTCACTGACTAATTCCTCCTGGGGGGTGGTGGGGTCATTCTCCCAGTCTCTGTCTTCTGGCTGAGGAGGTTGGATTCCCTCAATACAACTAGTCTTGTTATTAAAGACTGAGGCAAAGAAGGCATTAAGCACCTCAGCCTTCTCCTCATCACTTGTTACCATGTTTCCTCCTGCATCTAGCAGGGGATGGAGGCTCTCCCTGGTCGTTCTTTTGCTGTTGACATACTTATAGAAACATTTCTTGTTGTCCTTGATTGCTGAAGCCAGATTAATTTCTAGCTGGGCTTTAGACCTCCTGATTTCTGCCCTGCACAGCCTCATAGCATCTTTGTAATCATTGTGAGTGGCTAGCCCCTTCTTCCAAAGTCCAAGCATCTTTTCTGTGTACAAAGATAGAAATAAAGTTGTGAGAGCACTGAAATAAGTGAGTGCAACAGAGGTTTTGGAGCTGAAGTTTATCCGCTTCTTCAGCTGTATAAACACAACACGGTTTCCTGCACAACAAGAAAAGGACAGTTATTAACCATTCTGGCCATTGACAAGATAGGAATCTGGGTTGCAGTAGGAGAATGAGTCAGGTGACAAAATTTAGGTATCTAGGGCCACTGGACTTGCCTTGGGATAGCCAAGTGGGCCTCTACACATCACTCCAGAAGGACAAAAGTCCTCTTTCTGCTCCTTCTTGCCCAGCCCCACTGGGCTGTCTTCAGCTATCCTGAGACATCGCAAAGGGCATCAGACATCTCACTGTAGGAAACCGAAACCTCATGTAGAACCCAGAGAGCTGTCTCTGAAGTAGAAATCTTTCTGCCAGTCAGACAAACCATGCCTGGAACTCAGATGGCTGCATTGGCTGGACCTCCAACCACTATCGGGAAATGTGCCTATAAATGCCTTAATGCAGATTTCTTAAATCCTGCCCATGAAGTTCTAACCTGATGAATTCCACCCCTTCTGAACTTCAAAACATGCTGTAGGTCCCCAAGTGCAGTTTCAACATTGTGCCTGTCAAAGACACCAGCATAGGCCCTAAGAAACGAGCAGTGGGTCCAAAACAGAAGCCCAGAAAATGGGAAAAACAACTTCCCTGCTTCTCCCCAAACAATCCACAGGAGGCATTTCAGCACAAAGCCAGCAGTTTCTAATTATTTTGTACAATATGCAGTCGGCCTTCATCATCTGCAGGGCAGACTGCTGAGACAGGTTCAACACCCTGCTCACCAGCCTCCAGCCTGTCCTCTGGAGGGGGCTTATTTTGTCCCAGGTGCGAGACTTTGCAAGTGGCTGAAATTACCACAGGCTCTTCTATTATGTAAACACTGTAAGAAAGGCTTTTGGTGGATTTTGGCTAAATCCACTAAGTTCACTCAAAATACACCCTCAAGTCCAAGCTGCCTCTGTGGGCTGTCTCAAAAGTCAGTGCTGACAACATCAACTGCAGCCTTGTGCACTTTTCTAGAAAGGTCAGAACATGCAAGGCATGGAGAAGAAAGCTGCTTCAGTCCATCCCTGAAATAAGTACTGATACACAAAAGCAAAATGTTATGAACACTTTAATAACAAAAGCAAGAAAGAAACAATTTCAGAAGGAAATACTACTTCACAAGATTTCTTCTACAATCCATACATTTTTAACTGTAGAAAATGTTGCTATTTTCCTCTTTCCCATCTGTCTATTCTTTTGCTCATAATTGTATTTTTGTTTTGCTTTGCTGACAGTGGTTCTTGTGGCTATAAATAGTATATGAATTTTAAATGAACGGTTCCAACAATTACTTTGACATTTAAAAAAAATGCATCCCTCTGTTCCAGATGAATCCACTGTTCACATCTGAAATTTCTTTGTTATAACTTCCCATGGTCCTATCATGGAAATGTTACAAAATGATGTTAACTTTAGAGAAAAAAAATCCATCCCAAGTGAGTGCTTCTATCTGTAGCTCTGCCTCATTAACTCTGTAATTCCTGAACCAGTCAAGTCAATAGATACCCAGTTGTCCTGCACATCTGCTAAATTATCTGACAAGTCAGTGACATTCTCTTCTGTATGTGCATTCAGTTTTTCTTAATTTACTTCTCTTTATTCCACTGTTTAAAAATTCCTTAGTCTGATTAACTCTGCAAATTTCTATCACCTGTCCATCTCTCCACTGAGCCAGCTCTTTTCAGGGTTCATGTCCTGAGGAAACTGGAGTTCAGGGGGACCAGAGTAAAAGATATGACTTTTTTTAAATTAAGATTTTTCCTTTCTTTCATTCAAAAAGGCCTTGAAATTCTTTTGCGATGGTGATGAATATTCCTCGTGTTTCTGTGCATGGTGAGTACAACAGGTAAAGACACTGCTATTAGAGCAGACCAAGGCTTTGCAAATAAAGCCCTTGACACTGCCGTGGGCTGCAGTGACAGGAGAACAGACTGTAACAAGGACTGTCTTACTCCCAGCACACGAATCAAAGTTTGACTCTGGCCACTTGTTGCTTGATCACAAAGATACTTTCCCTCTCTCTGCCTGATCCCCATCAGGGTATAAGCTGGACTGATTTCCTTTGAGAATTTCTTCGTTTCCATTCTTCTTGTTATACATAATTAAAACAAATGACAAATGAAAATTATGGTGTAGGTATTCACTGAAACACATCTGGGAGCTCCCTAATTAGCACAATGCTTACAGCTCTATGGGGAGTTGCAGAAAACCAAACACAGAGCTCATTATGGCTGTCAGCATTTTAATGAGCCCCTTGAGGCTACCTCCCTGCTGCTTTGTGGCTGTGGCAAAATCTGGCAAGCTGCCCCGAGGAAATGACAGGCAGAAGCAGAAAGAAAAGTTACTTGGAGTTTTAATGGAGCCCAGCATGAGCTGTGAGACCAGAAACTTAGTTGGACAATGTGTTCCCACCAGGGCTCATTAGAGCAGAAACTCACAGACTTTGATTGCAGGCCGCAGACAAAGCCATAGACTTCTCCCGCATCAAACTTCCCTTGCAGAAGGCAAACAGCAATCCCCAGTGCTGGGAAGGTGGTCCTTTCAGCCAGCAATCTGCACACACAGCGCGTGGAAAGGAAATGCCATGGACCCACCTCTCCACACCCGCTCTTCCAGGACACTGGCAGATGCACAGGTCCTGCTCTCCAGGCTTCAGTTACAGTGATCAGCCAAGACACTGTGACTGCAACACTCACCGCTGACACCTGCATGAACCACAAGCCATCCCAACTCACAGCTCCCTCCTTCCACCCCGATCTGGGTCATCTCTGGATTCAAACACACACAGGCCTAAATGTTGCACCTCAGCCCCCATCCTCTGTTACATTAGGCCTTGAACACCTCCTTCTCTGCTCCCTGAGATCAAAACCATGAGCTTAACGGCTTCTCTTGATGTCCATGTATCCCACTACCTCTTGCCAGAGCTCTGGTAATGCTCCAAGTAAGGAACTACAATAGTCTACCCTATGACTGATGTAAGAACAGATCCCAGCAATGTCCATTATCTCCTTGTTACAATGGAGATAAAACAGACTGAACAAAGGACCCCTTGGCACTGCCCCACTGCTTCCCAAGTTCTGCTCCCTGACGCTCACGGAATACACCCACACATGATCGTCACCTGTCACCATCGCTGAATCAGCATTTGTTTGCTCCTTTGCAGTAAACCTCAAGTCTGCCTCACAACAAAAGCAGAATATGGCCTTGCAAATAGTTTGAGACGCCCTGGAGTACCCCACCTAACATCCAACTGCCCATTCAGAAGAGTGTGGTTTTCTTATGGTTTCTACATCACATTTAGTGGATTGATGAGAATGACCAGGTACCCCAGGGCACCTCAAATGTTTGGACAGGTGAACTGAGCTCTGTACAGCTTGCTTAGGCAACCCAAAGATGGGTGGAATGATTTGCATGAATTTCAGAAGCTAAACAGAGTTCTTTCCATCCTGGCTGCTGTAATGGTCACAACTAGATCACCAGAACCGGCCTGAGAATTATCTTTTCAATTTATGATATAGCAAAGGTGATATATGAGTCTGGAGTAGTCATGTTGGCTCTAGCTAGAGAGAGAGGAACATCTCCAGAAGACAGCTCTTTCCACGTGTCCTTGAGACATCCCCTGCCACTATACTCATCGGGCACCCTTTTCTCTGCTCCATGTCTAGATTTGATGCATTGTTATTTTTTAGCTGTACTGTGGCTGACCTTTACTTGTCACGTTACAGGGTCCCTCTAGATGCACGGGGCGCAACCAGGGTGTGAATCACGTAAGTTTTCACTCCATACCTGAATTCCAAGTTCAGACTGTCCACAACGAGGCAAACTTCATTCAGTCCTGGGATCCAATAAATCCACAAATTCCCTCTGTGTTGTGGTGGGACGCTCCAGCTTGTTCCAGGGACCACAGACAACAGGAACACAACCGAGTCACTTGGCTCCCTCTACAGTTCTCTATCAGTACTGCAGAAAGTCTTGCAAATCCATACACTGCTGGTTGCCTTTACACATACCATAATTGTTAAAACAGTTCCTCACATTTTCCTTGTTCATCCTTTTACAACTAATGTAGCAATAGAAGTTCTTCTTGTGCCCTTGACATTCCTTGCAAAGATGAACTTGAGGTGAGCACGGGCTTTCCTAACACTGTGCCTACATGCCCTGGCAATGTTTCTAAATCTTATTTCGTAGTCTGTTCCTGCTGGCCACACCCATTTGATCAAACTCTTCTAGCTGCCAAAATTGAGATGCCCCACCCAAATTGCCTGCTGGGAGTACACTTTTGCAGGTGCTAAATCCTGACTCATTCCTGGGGGTTTCCCTGGACTGATTACCAGTCCCAGGAACATGCTGACAGTTTAGGAGTGCAGACCCTTGTGTGCCAGTGCCTGCGGGTGTGGAATTACTACTGCAGCAGCAACTTCCAAGCAGAGTTCTTTTTCACCCTGGTCCTAGGGCTAGCATTAAGACCTTGCCTGAATTACTTCTATTAACACCAGTGAAAATCTGGGTCTTAAATATGCAGTGGGAAAGACAGGAAAGCAAGAGAAAAAGCAAAGAATTCAGGCAGCGCTCATGTGGCCTACAGCTACCACTCCAGAAGGGCACATTTCCTCTAGATCATATCTCATAGCTTCCAGTCCCATGCAGATGTCTTCAATAGCCTAAAATCTTGTTCAAGACCGATGTTTAGGGACTAGAGTGGCACTCTAGGTATGCCTAATGTGGTGTGGGTGCCTAAACTCTCTTCCTGGCCATGGGGAACTTCAAAACACAGTCACTGCAGTGAGTTGTTCAGCACTGCCCTAGCAGACAATGTCTGGCTGGATGAACCATCCTTTGAATCCAGCCATGGCAGTGACTAAATCCCCACTGATGACACTGTGAATTCAGATTCCGTGGCTGCCATGGAGATTCTCTCATGAAATGTGCACATTTGGATGTCCTCATCCAGTGCTAAACGCTACCAAAGTGTCTTTGTTGGAATGAACCTTGGGATTGTGACTCACTCAATAGCTATGAGATGGAAAAGGTTTCCTGCTGAGGGCAACTGGGTTCCCTCCGGTACTCTTAGGTTCTCTGGGTGTTGTAGAGATGGTCCTGATTCTTGATGCAAGGTTGTATGGTTCCTTCCCAAAGTCCTTCTGGAACTCTGGGTATCCCCCAATGGTCCTATGTGTCCCTAGTTATACGATTGGGTAGAGAACACCTTTCTGATGAGTAGTCCATTCCAATTGCACTGTCATTTTTTGATTTGCTGTCACTAGTTTTGACACTCCCAATGACAGGTGTGGACAGGTGTGCTGGTTTTGGCTGGGTTAGAGTTAATTTTCTCCATAGTAGCTAGTATATGGGTCTATGTTTCGGATTTGTGCTGAAAACAGTGTTGATAACACAGGGATACTTCAGTTACTGCTGAGCAGGGCTTACACAGAGTCAAGGCCTTCTCTGCTTCTCACACCACCCCACCAGCGAGTAGGGTGGAGGTACACAAGAAGCTGGGAGGGGACACAGCTGGGACACAAGTGACCAAAGGGATATTCCATATCGCACGATGTCATGCTCAGCATATAAAGCTGGGGGGAAGAGGAAGGAAGGGGGCATGTTTGGAGTGATGGCATTTGTCTTCCCAAGTAACATGATGGAGCCCTGCTCTCATGGAGATGGCTGAACGCCTGCATGCCCATGGGAAGTGGTGAATAAATACTCTGTGTTGCTTTTGCTTGCATGAGCAGCTTTTCCTTTACCTGTTAAACTGTCTTTATCTCAACCCACAGGTTTTCTCACTTTTACTCCACTGATTGTCCCCCCCATCCCACTGAGGGGAGGTGAGGGAGTGGCTGTGTGGGGCTTAGTTGCTGGCTGGGGTTAAACCACAACAATAGGGAACACTGAATTATGGAGCTTCTTGGGGCATTTTAGACACAGGGAGAGATTATTGTGGGGTTTTTTTAATTTTCTTTTATGCAAATTTTTTAACAAAATGGTTTCCTTGGCTTTGCAAACCATCACACAGAACTACATTGGGATGTTTTGATAACTTACACTACACCAGACCAGTACAACCAGTAAGATGCATTTTCAAGGAACCGGACAGACTGATGAGTGTTTGTGGATACTGAACTTGACAAAAAACTGAAATATGCAGAAAAATGTTGAGGAAAATATTGAAAGGTATCGTTTATCTCACTTGGCAATATTTTTTGAAACCTGCGGGGTCAGAAAGTGATATTCCATCTGTCCTGGTTTCAGCCAGGATAGAGTTAACTTTCCTTGGGCTGGGAGGGAGCACAGCTGGAGGGCCGGGCCACATCGATCATTGGAGCATTCCATATCATGTGACGTCATGCTCAGTATACAGGCAGACGGTGCTCTCTCGTTTTCCATTTTGGTTTTGGTTTCCCGGTCGGTGGCGGGATTTCTGGTGCGGTCGGATCGCTGCGGGGGGCGGGTTGTGTACCAGTCGCCGGTCGGTGAGCCACTGCTGTATTTTACCCATTTGGACTTACTATTGTTACAGTTGTTTCGTCACTATTACTAAATTATTTTTTTTTTATTTAACCTACAAATTTCATTTTTTTGTCCCTCCCCTATTTCACTGGGGGGGGGAGGAGGGGGGAAGCAAATGACTGGCCACGTGGTGATTGGCTACTGGTCGAGTTCAAACCACGACACCAGCCAACAGAAACGAGCTATGATTTAGAAACCTTCAGCCAGATGAAGAAAGGAAAAGAGGCATTCTTGGGTGGGTGACCATTTCATCACCTAAGATGACAAATACCAACGTAGGAAATAGATACTGAAGGAAATCACGAGAAGAAATGGATTTTTGATTTTAATGCACTGACAGTTATTAAAACGGTGAATTTATCTTCTTTCTCTCCCTCCCTTATCTCCTTTTTTCCTTTATTTCTAAGTGTTGGGGATTGGTTTTGATCTTTTTTGTTGTTTGTTTTTTTCAGGTTCTTTCTGTTAAAGCATTCCTCCAGAAGCTAAAAGAACACAAGGCTGAGGAACAAGAAAGTGTTCCTCACTCACAAGAAATCTGCCAGGGAACTGGTGTTACTTGTTAAACTAAATCTTGTGGCACACACAATTAACCTCAGTGCAGACAGACATATCTGGACATACTAATCCCACCGTCAGAGTTCGAAGTAATTGAGATGAACTACACTGTTAGAGGATTTTTTTTCTCTCTCATTATTGACCACAGACTACTGTCTTAGTTCTGGACAATCATATTGAAATATCTTTATTTCATTCAGATAGAATATCCAAAAGAGTAACATTCAAAATAGAATTAAAATTATTCTTGTTTCACCATATTTTAGTAGAAAAAATCAGAGGAAAATTTCCCACCTACCTTGCTGCAGGACAGTTTGCATTTGTAATTCTTACAGGCAGACTGCTAAGGCTATCAGTGGAATTTCTTCCCTTCTTATCCCAAAATACACTGTGCAAATGGAAAGTAAAAAAAATATCTAAGGTGATTTGGTATTCAATTACACTACAGTGAATATCTAACAGATTGACAGCATGCTTGTTTTTCTATTCATCCTTCCTGCTGTAATTTTCTTCATAGTTGTGCATTAATGTCCACCCTAATATTTTCACCCTGGACCAGACTTAGAGGATAGAAGAGAGTTATAAAATAACCTTTTCTAATTTGAACAAAATTAATCTCATTTACCTGTTAGAAATGTGATTTCCGCCTTGCCTGATATTAAAGGGGAAATTCTAATTTTAACTGCTCAGCAGTAGTAACTTGTGACCAAGGAGTGATCTGGCATGGAGGGCAAGAAGGCCCAACCACAAGAAGGCTGGAAGCAGGAACGCCAGAGACAAAGCAGACTCCTTCCAGGGGAGTGCAGTTTCCCTTGGTGGTGAGGCAATAAACAGCCTCAGCATTGTCTTGTAGCCATCCTAGAATGGGAGCACTGAGGGGCCCAAGCTCAGGGGCCACCTTTGGGCAGCAGAGCGGGGCTGGGGGATGGACCCATGGCCAGGCTGAGATGCCCCATGCACCCGCCCACAGGAGCGCTGCTGGTGCAAATGGATGTAAGGAACCTGCTTCTGACACAGCTTGGCAGACTCCATGTAGAACTGCATATTGCAGTAGGACTCTGCCCAATGCATTGTTCATTAACTTTTTATTTTATATTTAAGCACAAACATGTGTTTAATTCACCTCGAAGGGTACCATAACAATTTCTCAATATGATGCACCCCCACCTGAAGCGCTTTCGCTCTGTAGCTGAATCAGGTCTTCCAGTGCAGAAACCTTCTCCAGATGGCTGGGACTCTGCTCTGCCTGTCTGTGCACTGCTGAAGGATGAACCTCCATCTGGAACTGGTTCAAGATCGGTCAGTTGTCCCACTGTTTATTTTTCCTGCTGGAATAGCAAGTGTCCATTGGCATTAGTGCATTTGGGAATTTACCATTAACGACACACAACACCTCATATGTTTTGCAGAATTTTCAGACTATGACACAACTAGAACAGGGTGAAAACAGAATTTTCCATCTGAAATAAGATCTTCACATAGTAATTTTCCTATTCATCTTTATAATTTATTTTCTCTGTTATTTTGTTTCCCATTATCAGTCAAAATGGCAAGAAGCTGCTTGTTTTTCTGTGACTATTATTGACATTAAAACTATTTGGCTTTCCTAAACTGTGTTCTACAGATGTCTATGTTTTGACTGTGTATACACATGTATTTTACACATTGGCAACTGCATCTTACATCTTAAACCAGATTGGAACAGGCCAGAGCCTTCAAACTCACATCAATCATGTTTAAATTTCAGTTAATTACTGAAATTCCACATGTGCCCTTACTTCACGAACATTTGTGTGCATTGTCATTGAAAGCAGAAAAAATAAGAATGGTCATGGATGAAATAACATTATAACCATTATAACAAGAACCTTTTTGAAACCAAATGTATGGAAATGTTTCTGCACATTGCAAAAAAAAAAGGGGACCAAGTTTTGACATTACAAGTTCCTCAAAGTTTGCTGAAGGAAACAACCTTTAGTGCTCAAGTACTCCCGAGGACACTGTAGTTCTTGTAATCCCATCCATCTCAAAAGACCTGTTGGGCCTGTGAACTGTAAGAGGGCCCTGGAAGGAGTACAAGGAGTACAGCTGAAGTAGTGCTCAAGTGCAGTTACAGACCGAAGGGTGGAGTCATGTGTTGAGGTAGAGTTGTTGAAAGATTTGTTGCCAGAGGCACTCCTGTTTCTGACCAGTGACTCAAGATGATTAGTTGAGATGGACTCTGGAATGCCAGTTGGAGTGATGAGTCCCAACCAGTGTTTACTTTGGTTTTCCTTGTCCAGGTCTGGTGCTGACGCTGAGTTGTTAGAAGAAATTGCACACTGTGCCATTAGATATTCTCTGAACTGCAGGGATGCTTTTCTTACCCGTTATCCTGCTTCTCCTGCTTTTTGTCTTTCCATTCACAGCTCTGGGGTTTGAATGTCTCAGCTGCCTTAGGCAGGCATTTAGTCATCTAATATGATTTTCTAACACCATACTTGGCACTACAGGGTATTTCACACAACCTTCAGCTGATGCTGCAGAAGGCTTTGCTATCTGCCAAGCTTATCTGGACAGCTGGGGCATTCCAGGTGGTAAAAAGCACCTACGTTGAGGGAACTGCATGTCCCAACCTTTATCTCAAACAGAAGCCCATCCCCAGTATTTGATGCAATATTTAAGTTGCAATATTTGCTGTCTACCTTACGCAGGTAACTCATCTGTGGCCAGGCTTCAGTTTTGTTGCAGTGTTTAAGCCTCCCCTTAGCCTTTGGTGCTCTACCCTGGCCTGGCTAGTCCTTGGCATGGCTGTAGTCTAATCTAGCTCTGGGACTAGCTAGATTAGAATCAGAGATTCTGAATAAATTTTCAAAGCCCACTTGTTATCTCCAGAAATAGTCTGAGACATTTATTTGGCCTGTGATTACTAGGAAATCATGTTTGGGGCTTCACATGTCCTTAAAAAATTTACATCCCTTATTTACAAGCTAAACAAGACTCCATATGGTCTTTTGATCTACACCCAGAAGTTAATCCTGCCCTCTGAGAACAGTTCTCTGGGCATGGATGACCATGCGTTCACACTGATGACATACTTTGGAGAGCATTGGCCATATCCACACACGTAGGACTTGTCCAGAGATCTCTTCTCAGATCCACATGGTTCAAATACACACTAGTGCCCCAAATTATGGAAAGGTTTGTTCAAACGATAAAATGAAAAGAACTTGAAAATTGGGCTTCCTGTTTGTTCTCACCTTTACACAGATCTGGGAATAAAGGCCACTGCAGAGTGAAATGTGTTTTCCTCTGCATGCTGTCTGTGGTCAGAAGCTCCAGAGGCCTCAACTCATAACGACATCCCTCCTTTTTATTTTCTCCTGATGGGTAGTTTATTCTGCTTGCCATCCGGGCTCCCTGACAACTCTCAACCCTTTACTTCACGTAGACAGGGTGATTCAGTTGTCTGTGCAATGGGACCTAGAGACATCTGAGACATCCTTAGGTGCCCCAGCTGGCCTCCAGCCCCTGTCACAAAGGGTGCAAGATTCCTGCAGTTGCATACATCAGTCCTATACAGGTGACTTGAACATACCGCAGCACCAAAAGAGCATGTGTGTGCGTGTGAGAGATGGAGGGGTGGCTACAGTAATCCCCTCCGCAGCAGCACACAGCTGCCCTCCAGCCCTGTGGCAACTTCTTGTACCACTGTCACCAGTTGGGTTGTTCACCCGGCTGCTTCCTATTCTGGATGCCCCAGGCTCTGCCGTTTTGTCTGGACAGAAAGTATGTGAGCATCTGGGCAGACTACCTTTATGCTGCACTAAGACCAAGTGTTATTGCTTTGCACTTCAAGAGGCCCAGACGTGAGGGCGTTGACATCCTCCAGAGATGCTCAGAAGATACTGGAGGTCCAGCACCCCAAAACCATTCACAGCCACCAAGTGGTCTCCATCAAGAGTCAGTGAGAACCTTCAGCATCCCAGCTGGACAGAAGCTTGGGAAGGTGAAGCTGGGTTAAGGGGTCAGCAGTTCAGTATTTGTGGCACTTTTTGACCAAGCGTGACTCATCACCTGGGGTGAGGAAAGGAAGATCCAAGAGGCAGGGAAGTGTTCCCTAGCTGCTCAGATGCAGCATGTACATCTACACCTGTGGCTCATTTGTCTGTTCATAAGCATCAGAACTATTGGAGACAACGTGAGGTGTTCCACCAGTTCCTAAAAGTAGTCATGGGCCACATCTACCAGCAGCATGTGAATGTCAGTTCACCCACTTCCTCAAAGAACTCGATCCCACGGGTGTAATGAGACTGGACACACCGTGGCAGAATTCGAACAAAGGCAGCTAGAACTGTCCGTGCTGATCGAGGCTGTCACACTGTCAGGACAGCCTGGGAGTGGCCTTGTCTGAGAATCACAGCAGTCCTGAGAGGCAGACTGCAGGAAGCTGCACAGGTTTGCTGGAGGAGTGAGAGTTCAGCGCTACGCACACTCCCAGGGAGAGACAGCCAGGCTGTGCTCTGGGAGCAACACATCTGAAGTCAAACGCGATTTGGCCCCTTGAGTGTCCAGAGGCCACCAGTGAGGTGAGTTGTCTCAACCGGGGCCTGGCTGCCAGGGAGGCATGAGCGTGGCTGGCACACGGGAGGAAGGTGGAGACAGAGCATCCCAATCCAGCAGATGAGAGGAAACACCCATGTCAAAAGGAGGTTTATGAGTTTGAGCTTGTCTGCCAGCCCTTCCCATTCCTCAGCTGGCCAGTATGTTGGTTTTGCTGCTTCACAGTGTGGGAGTTAAGCACTGGTGGTTAGCAAAATGTAAACTGACCTTGAGGTTAGAAGAATGATTGTGGGAAACCGAGGCAACCTTCGGAACACTGTGTTGGAGCGTCAGAAAGAGCAGGAACACCGGCTGCAGAATGCATGGTGAGCGTGTGAGCAGTAAACAGATAAAACCTGAAGGTCAGCAGGATGGAGAAGTAAAAACAAACCCATGTAAACAGGTGGGAATAAATTGGGAGCTGGCAGACAGTGCAGTGGCACCTGCTCTCGGCAATGTCCCCCCTTCAACAAACTGGTGTGAGTTTGTCTTTCTTCTGCGCGTCGCCCCGATCCCGGCCGGACCGAGGCCAACACGCAGTCCACCACCCAGACGCCAGCCTGGCACTAATCAGCGTGTGGACTGAGCCCAGCCTCCAAATCTGCAGCCAGTGCTGCAGGCCTGGCAGGGGACAGGCTCCTGGAGGGACGAGCGCCACCTCCTCAGGCACACAGAAGACACCGCCCTGGTTGCAGGGAGCCCCTGGCAGCTGCTGCCATTCGCATCAGACGTGAGGAGAGAGCGGAAGGCCTGGGCGGCGGGGGAGGTTCGGCAGACTCTGCTTGGCCAGGAGCAGCCCCGCTGAGGGGTCGGCAGCCCCTTCCTCGGCTCTGCCTGGAGCACCCTGCGGCACCCGGGACCCCACCCCAGCCGGGCGCTGGCGGGGCTGGGGGCACAGACGCTCCCGTTGTAGCCTGAACAAATGTTTCTCATCGAGTACAAGGACATATAGGACATATTGTAGTCCGTGCAAATGTTTCTCATCCAATACAGGGACGTATAGGGCGTATCAGTTAGGTCAGCCTGTTCTTTAAACTGTCAGCAGTGATTTAGTGAGGAACTTCTAATCAGGAGCTACTGTGCTGGAAGAAGAACCTGAAATATGGAAGCTCATTCAAATTGTGTATCGTAAATCAGCTTAATTAGAGATTAGAGTGTCCTTGTGAGGAACTATCCTCATTACAACAGTACAACTCCCGCCCCCTGCTCGGAAGACCCCTGCCCGAAGAAAGACCCTCAGCCTTTGAGCTTGCGCAGAACAATTAAAACGGGCTGTAACGTTAAATCGAGAGGAGGCTGGTACTGACCAGCGAGGGATGAAGCGGTCAGAAACTGAGCAATGGGCGTTACGGGAAATGTGTGTTCGTGTAGGCTGCAGCGTGGAAATACCCTGCAGACCCCCTGTGTGGTGCCGGCTGGGTGGAATCCCCCCCTCGCACCCCCCTGCGCCAGTGCGGCATGAACGGGTGCCCCGGCGCTGTCTCGGAGATTGGCTTTCGCACCCCGGGAGCGAACCCTCTTCGCGGGACCCGCGGGGCGGCAGCTCATGCGGGGCGGCCCCCGCAGCCCAGCCTGCCGACGCTGCCGAGGGGGCGGGGGGGTGCAGGGACCCCGCTCAGATCCCCTCCCCCGGGGGTGGCCCCTCTCCCCTCCATCCCCCCGCCTCCCCGGCACCCAGGACCGCCGCTGCCCGCGCAGCCCCCGCGGAACCAGCCGCCCGGCTGCTCGGGAGGGGGTTTGCAGCGATGTGTCCCCGCCCCCCCGGCGCTGCCCCCCCCGCCCGTCCGTCTGTCCGCCGGCCCCTCCTCCTCTCTCGCCATCCCGGCCACCCCTCTGCAGCCGCAGCCCGGCGCCTCCCTGTCCGCCCGAACGCCTCTTGCTCTGTCTCTCCATCCCTCCCTCCTGTCCCTGGGCCTCCCCGCTCTGCCCCTTCCTCTCTCTCCCCCTTCCTCTTCCCTCTCTCCCTCCGGCCATCGGAGTGCCAGTCCGCCCTGCTGGCCTTGATCCTGGTGAGTGTCGGCTTCTTTGTGCTTCCCCTCGTTATTCTGCCCTTACTCTCTGTTCCTTCTCTCTGGTCACGGGGGGAGCCCGCCCCTGTTCAATCCATCCCTCTGTCCATCCTTCACCCCTACTCCCGCGAGGACTTACACCCTATTTGCTCTGTCTGCCCACCCTGTCAGCATGATGGGGGGGTGGGGACTTTCCTGGTGCTCCCCACCCTCTCACCCCAGAGCGGGAACTGGGGAGATTGAGGCAAATGTGTCTGAACCAGAGAGATTGATGTGGATGGGTTTGGGGGGGAGGGCAGGCCCCTTCACCTCCTGGCACGTGGCCAGAAGACGCCCAGGTGTCACCTGAACTACACCCTCCCCCAGTGCCTCTCTGAAGTGCTAAGGCTTGGACAATAAGCCCAAGCCAGAGTTGACCTATAGATGAATCCTGTACATTTTATAACCAATAATCATTGTACTAATAGGTATTATACTAAGTTATAGCAAACCACCTATTTTGATGTAAAAGGTGGAAATACTGAAGCCTGAGCAACAGGCCCTGAACTGAAACTGCTAACTCCGTATGTAGTCATTAGTGAAATATGCATAGAAGATGTAGTTTAAACAGCATAAAACATGTCTATCCTGAATGTATCCTTATATTTCTTTATGTGTGAGCAAGATAACAAGGCCACGGAAACAGTTGTCTGGCCTTGTGACCTTGCTCATAAATTAACTAGATAAGCAGGGAAACTCCCTTAGCTTCTCTCTTAAGCCCTGGCCAGGCTCTGGGGGGAACCTAACTGAGATGAAAACCAGATATTTCCGCTTAAAACAAAGGTGTCAGCTATTTTGGCTTACTGATTTTTAGGTATATAAGGCTGGGCCCGCTCACAGCGATTTTGGAAGCCTCACCTACGGGTGGACGCACCGCGTAGGATTTCCCACTTGCAGGGAAAGGCTCTCCAAATCCTCGCTGTAACCGGGGCTGCCCAGCGACTGCGGATCTGGATGATGGTAACGTATGCAAGTGGTGATGGATCTTTCTTAATCACTATTCTCTCTCTCAGGCAGTAATGATTTGATGCATTACCCTGTATTTTCCTATTTGTTTAAGTGCGCTACTTTGTCTTTTCTTACTGTATGTTTTCTATATTATTCTGTTATATTATTTAGTTATTTCTAGTAAATACACCTGCTCTTTTCACTCTGGTGTCTGAGTTTAATTGATATCCCTGATCAGCAAAACACTCTCTGGGGTTTGCTCTGCAGTCATGGAATAGCTGTCCCTGGCCTCATTTCTCTCTCCATCGTGTTCCCCCTTATCATCTGGACTTTCAACCTGCCCTCACAGGTGCTCTCTCTTGTGCAGCTCCATTCACACAATACTGTTGGTGATGGGCACCTGCTCATCTCTTCTAAAATGGACCCCTCCACCTGTCCACCCATCGCTTTCAACAAAAATTCTGGTGTCTCTCTCTTTGTTTACTTATGTGTCCATCTGTCCCAAAATGGACCTCGTCTGCCAATCTATCCATCCAGCCATGGGTGGATAGCCATGCATTGTTCATCCCAGTACAGTCCCACCCATCCGTCCATCCACCCACCCACCCACCCATCCATCCACCCATCCGTCCATCCATCCATCCATCCATCCATCCATCCATCCATCCATCCATCCACTCTTGCTTTCTCACCTTCTTCCCCCCATCTCCCTTTGTTATCCCTTAGTTCTCTTCAAGATCCCCCCAGGGTGGGGGTGGGGGGTGCAGACCTCCTCAATGCAGAGATACTCCTGGTGACATCCCAGTGCTCCTGAACATGGGTTTCTGAATCCTTGAGTTTGCTCTGGCTCTACATGGTGGGTTGGGGCTTCCAGCTATGTATGTAGGAGAAATGTCAAGGAATTGTCATCGAATAGGGGCTGCCTGGTGGTTTCTGTGGATCTCTCCTCTTACAGGAGACTTGTCTGTAGGTCTCCAGAAATGTGGCGTCAGAGCTTTGGACTTCTAGGAAAATCCTACACCCATGACGGTGAGCTGGGGATCAGACAGCTGAGGGACATCTGGGGAATGGGGAGTGCTCCCAAAGGGGGACAAAGAAAGGAGAAGGATAGGCAGCCACAGGGGAAATAATCTGGATGGGATCTTCCCAGAGTGAAACAAGGATGGGAATGGGCAAGAGCTCTACAGGAAATGGGTGGGGAACAGAGGAATGGGAAAAAGGGAAATTGGAGGGGTGGGAGGCAGATACTGTTCCACATCAGGCTCACACTAGACCCTCAGTAACGTTGGTCACCTAGTCTTGGTTTCCAGGGTGGGAACAGCCACATACTTGAAGCAGCCCCAGTCACCTCCTTGTGTCGTTCATGTGTGCTGATGGACAGGTTGCATCTCTCTCAACAGCAACAGGATCCTTTTTGCTGGGGAAGTGGCTCCACGTACCCCTGTACTCGGTGCCTCTGTGTAGTGCTGTGGTGGATGTTGCTATCCAGGATTATGTGGCTGACGTGACTGCCGAACTCATCTACCAGAACAAGAGTCAGATCTCCACAGAAGTCATTTTTGTCTTCCCCCTGGGCTCCCACATGGCCATCTACTCCTTCCAGGCCTGCAGTGAGGATGCCAAGGTCCAGGCCGTGCTGCGGGATGAGGTACCAGAGTCCAGGGACAAATGGGCGAACCACCACAGGGCATGGCATGAGCAGCCCATGGCCTGCCTGGTGATCAACTGTCTGTCCTTCCCCTTCCCACCCAGGCCCAGCAGCTGCACGAAGCTACAGGGGGCTGGGAGAATCTGGAATACCTTCAGAATCAGTCTAGTTGCCCAGGTGAGGTGTTTGCCTGCTTCCTGGGCACCCTGTCCGCTGGCAGGGAGGTGGTCGTGACCTTGCGCTATGTCCAAGAGCTGCCACGGAAGCCAGATGGAGCAGCCCATTTTGTGCTGGCACCCACACTGCATCCCCACACAAAACACTATGGTGAGTGACCCCACAAGGAACCTGCCCTCCCAGTCACACACCCCACACAAGGGCCACAGACTCCCCGTGTACTTTACGAACAGACACAATGCAACTTCCCTTCGCGCCCACAGGGGGACCCACATTTTGCCCCCATGCAGCCCCTGGACAGATCCACATATTCCTCCTTGTGCTCCATGAGGGGATCCACACCTCCCACACCCATTCCCCGTAAACAGACTCATGGACACCTCCATACACCTTATTGACAAGCCCCAAATCTCTCCATATGGCCTATATATGGATGCCAAATCCTGCCCCTCCCACCCCCCACCCCTGCAGGGAGAGCCTTTGCCCACCCCAGTGCCATGTTTCTCCCTACCCCAGTGCCATGTTTCTCCCTGCAGCCTGGAATTGTCTCACTAGCAAGCTGCCCTACAGCCTGCTGCTCACCGCTAGCCTGCAGTCCCCCCATGGAGTGGCCAATGTCCAGGCCAACTTCTCCCTCACCCCTTTGCTCTACACTGCCCAGGACCGCAGCACAGCACAGGTATGCCCTCCTGGGTGCCAGGACCCCGGGGGGAGCTGGGGAGGGCTGTCATCACTGAGAAAAAGGGGATGCACTGAGATCAGTGCCTCTGCGCCTGGCCCGGTGCTGGGTCGGGTCCCCTCCTCCCATGTCTGGTCAGGCACCTCTTCTCCAGGTCTCACTGTCTGGCAGCCCCCCAGATCATCTGGATTTGGAGCTGCTGGTATATTTTGGAGAACCCACGGCAGTCAGTGCTGTGGTAGAGAAGGGAGACCCCACAGCCCCTCCAGGTGAGTGCAGCTGCAGAGGGAACATGAGGGCACCTCTGGGTTGCAGGAGGCATTGGGGCACAGGGACACACTGGGGGTTCTGGGGGGCGAGATGTCATTGGACACTGGGATAGGAATGGGAGGCATTCAGATGGGATAGTCTGGGTCCTGGGGTTCCAGGGTGGGGTGTTAGGGACACTGTGGTGGGGTGTCAGATACAGCAGGATGCGTGCAGGGAGTTCTGAGTTACGGCTCACTGGGTAGCTCTGTTGGAGGCACTGGGTTGGAATACGTGGGGCACTGGGCTGTGCAGTTGGTGAACAGTACAGTAGGGTATTGAGGTACCAGTGTGGGGCATCACGGGCTCTGGGATGGTGGAAGCTGAAAGCACAATGAGAATCAGAACCAGGATGAGGAGGGGGGTGCCTGTCTGGCCTTCATCCAATCCCATACCTCCTCCAGGTTCTCTGCTTGGTGACCCCATGGTGTTGGTGACGCTGGCACCCAGCATCCCTGAGACAGTGCCTGGGCAGCGCCAGTCTGGAGAGTTCATCTTCCTCCTGGACACCACTTTTCTTGAGCATGCTCAGGTATCCCTGCAGAACAGGGACCAGGATGGGGTGGAGGAGCAGGTTGAGGGGGAGCAGGCCAGGGCAGGCATTTACAGAGGGACAGAGATGTGAGGGGGGACTGGTGGGGCCTGAAATGGTCCTGAAGTATCTGGGGAGCCCAGGGAACTTCAGGACACTGGCTCAGGTCATACAGGGGAGTCCAGAGGCTTTAGGAGGACCAGACTATGGGCAAAGGCATCTGTACCCCACACCAGTGCCTCCCAAGTCCTGCCTGCTGTGTCTTTCCACAGGACTCCCTGCTCTTCCTTCTCAAAAGCCTGCCCCTGGGCTGCTACTTCAACATCTACTGCTATGGAACAACATCTGTGGGCATCTACCCGTGAGCAAACATGAGCAGGCTGGGTGCTATGGGGCTGGAATAGGTGCTGGTTGGTAGGGCTGGATACTGCGGGGCATGGCTGGGTGCTGTGGGGCTGGAATGGGTGCTATGGGGCAGGGTTAGATGCTGGAGGGCAGGTGTGCATGCTCTGAAATCGGCTGGCTGGTACAGGGCAATGTTGGGTGCCAGAGGGCATGACTGACTACTGTAGGGCAGGGATGGATTCTGGGGATGGGATCTTTGTGGCACTGTGGGATAGCACCTCTTGGGGTGATGTTGAGCTGAATCTTGTAGGAACTATGAAGCCATGTCTCTTCAAGAACTACTGTGGGGCAGGGACTTGCAGAGGACCCTAGGGCATAGCTGTGGGAAGCGCTGTGGGGCAGGATCTCAGGGAGCACTAGGGCTGGCACAGAGCAATGTGCTCTCCAAACATGCCGTGCCCCCCACAGGCAAAGTGTTGAATATACTCAGGACAACCTGACCGAGGCCATGCGGCGCATCCCCCCGACCGGCTCCAGCCTGGGTGACACCGATCTGCTGGAAACCCTCCGCTCAGTCTACAATACCCCCCGCCCCCGCGGGCATACACGCCAGGTCTGGGTGCAGGGGCATGGAGGGGTGGGATAGGTGTCCCAGGGGGAGAGGGGGTGGGAATAGGGATGGAAGGAGCCACCCAAGGTATGTGGTGGTCACAAGGGAACAAGAAGGATACCATGGGGTGTGGGGGAATGGAGAAGTGGGTCTATATCTGTGAGGGTTTCTGTCCCTGAGTGGATCTCTCTCCCTGGGGTCGTCTCGCTACAGGGTATCTCTCTCCTGGGCCCCTCTCTCCATTTCAGGGGCCTGCTCTCCACATTTTGGGGTTCCTGTGCAGGACCCCACCACTCATGTCCCCTGTCTCTCAGCTCTTCATCTTCATGGCCAGGCTACCCCTTGACAAAGAAGCCATCGTCGCTGAGGTCTGCCGTCACCACGACAGCCACCGGTAACGGGGACTCTCTGCCCCCAGTCCTCCAGTCACACTTTGGTTGTCCAGTCATTTCTATCCCTGATGAGGGCCCGTGTTCACCAGTGCCCGCCCCAATCCTTGGGCCCCTCCAGTGTCCCAAAGACCCTTCCCGCCCTGCACAGCTCTCCTGTGCCAAGCCCCCATGTGAGACTCTTCGCTTACTACTCCCACAACCAAGGCACCCTTCACAGAGCAGGAAAACTCAGGCACAGGGTTTGTACACCCTGATGTGCCCCCAAACTCTACCCCAGCCCCACTAGACTGACCCTAGCTCTGCCGCAAGTCCCAGCTCTCCTCTGCCAGCTCCCTGTCTAACCCCAGATCCAACCCCAGTCCCTCACTCTACTCCCTGCTCTTCTTCCTGCCCCCTTGTTCTGCACCCCAGCTTTGTTCCCCCAGCTTTAACTCCAGCCTGTGTTCTCCAGCTCTAGCCCAGCATCCTTGCACTCACTTACGGCTCTCATTTCTCACACCTTTCTCTGCCTCCCCATAGGTGTTTCTCCTTCTGCTTTTCTGAGGAAAGTGCTGCCCTGGCTACAGCCCTGGCCAGGGAAACAGGGGGTGAAGCTACCTACGTCTCCTCTGACAACACTGTGGCATCTGTGGTAGGAACCTAGGAGCCCTGGCAGGTCCCCCTCTAGTCCACAGACACACGGACTTTGAAGCCCCCCAGCACCTGAACTGCCCTCACACAGCTGCCCGAGGAACCCAGGCACTCAAGCTTCCCCTGACTCTACCCCACCACCCACCCCACTGAGGACCGAGGTGCCTGGGCTTCTGCCCCGCTATAACCCACAGACTGACTGTGCCCAGGGAACCCAGCTGGTGCAGGCTACCCCACACACCTCAGTGTCCCCCAGGGAACTCCAGCACCGGAGGCCGTGGGCTGGTGGATCTGTGAACTAGGGTGTCCTGTTGTCTGTCCCCAGGTGCTGAAGTTCCTGAAGCAGGCTCTCAAGCCAGCAGCTGCGGAAGTGTCTCTGAGCTGGACCCTGCCCCGTGGCCTGGAGGTTGAGGTGCTGCGTGGCACCCCTCAGTCCATCTTTCAGGGTCAGCACAGCCTCCTCTATGCCCAGATCCATGGACAGGCACAGGTGAGGGCTGGGACCACAGACATCCCCAGCTACCTCCCAGTAGCCTCCCAGTAACCACCAGCAATCTTTCAGTAACTTCCCAATATTCCCCAGTAACCATCTTATGTCCCCAGTATCTTCCAGTAGCTTCCTATGTGTTCCCAGGATGCAACGCTGGCCAAGGGGGTCATGACCTTGCAGTACAGCTTGGACGGCCAGGATGTCACTCACACGATTGAATTCCCACTGTGCCCACAGGGAGACGGCCGGTGAGACCCTGCCCTAAGGGAAGATGCATGCATCCCCCTCATTGCTGACATGGACTCCAGCTGAGAGGGGGCCCAGATAGCTTGTGCATTCCCATCTTCCACACACAATCCTAAACTGGCAGAGAACCCAGGTGTCCAAGCATGCCCTCCTTCCCTGCTTTGACCCCACAGGGGTAGGACCCAGGAACCTGGGCATCACTTCCCTCCAGAGAGACGAGGACCCAGGCATGCAGGTTTTCCCTCTGCCCACCCTCATCCCTGAAGGGAGAGACCCAGGGTCCAGGCTCTCCCTGTCCACCTTTCCCCATCATGGAGATGAGCCAGGTGGCCGGGCCTCACCCGCCTCTGTCCCCAGGCTGGCTGGGCACCGTCTGGCTGCGAGATGCTTGCTGGAGAGGTTGTTGCCAGAGGCTGCGAGTGGGTCAAGCGATGAACCCAGGCATCGTGCAGTTGAGATCAGCCTCACTTCGGGGATCATCTGCCCCTTTACCAGCTATGTGGGGGTTCGCACATCAGACAGGGTCACCTGGTACCGAGGTAAGGAAAGACACTTGCAGGAAAGAGCTGGTGAGGCAGCTCCATGGGATGTTCTCATTCCACTGGAACTAGAACCCCAGCCACAGGGCACCCCCAGTCTCACGGGGTAGGCCCCATCACCACCAGGTGCTTCTTTCCCATGTGCTTAATTCAGTTCTTTTCCCTGTTTGCCCTCAAAGGGCCCCTGGCACTGTTGCCACCCCGCCAGTCACTCATCACCTGCCAGATCATTAAGCTTTGTGGCCGTGGTAACACCTCTTCCTGCTATCCTGTGACCATCTGGGTCCCACCTGGCTGGCTGACAGCAGTGCGTCAGTCACGGCTTGCCCTCCGGCGACTCACTCATGGCATTGCTGCCCTGACCCAGCAGGGGGCTTCCTCAAAAGGTATGGGATAATCTAATATGGGATAATCTAATCTCTTATAGGAGGGTTATGCTGCCATGTCTTGACCATGGCATGGAAACCAATGACTTTTGCCTTTAACCTTTCCCTTAGTTACCATTAAACGTGAAAGTCCTTCAGCAAGTATGATACCCAGCTCAGGGACACCCAGGGAGGGGACAGGGATGGTGCTAGATCATAAATACACATTTGGATGAGATGCGTTGGAGGGCTATCAAGAGAGGTCTTGGGACATGGCTGAGCAGGAATGCCGGGAGAAGAGGCAACGGTCAATGGTGGGGGTGAGTTAGTGGTGTCCAGAAGGGCTGTGGATGGGAGTGCTTTGGGGACAGGCAGGAAGGAGCTTAGACTGCAGGTAACTGCCTAAAGAAGAGCAGAGATAATGTTCTGGGGCATTGCACAGAGGAGTAGAGGGGTCAGCTTCCTGTCATTCTCCCAACCCTCCTGTTCACATCTCCCACAGCATGTAAACCACCACCACCACCTGTTTCTTCTCTCAAGAATGTGGATCACAGGGAAGTTTTTTGGTGCTCTCCAATTTTTGGGCCTTGGTTCACCAAAGCCTTTGCTGAGTGCCAGGAGCTGGTGGCTCTGCAGAACGTAGATGGTTCCTGGGCCCTCAGCTCAGGACTGGCCTCTGTTCTGGAAATTGATGAGGCTGAAATCAAGGGAAAGATGCCTGGTGAGGTAAGAGGAAAACTGCTTATGGTGGTAGCGTGTCATCCTGGGACAGTGGGAAGCCCTTGGCTGGTGGCAACACTGGCATCCCAGGGGCAGCCAGAGAGCGAATGAAGGAATCAGAAACCAGAAGCCACAAAGGAAGGGGTGGGAAGCAGTGAGGGGGCAGGGAGGATGCTCAGCACTGCGTGCTGGCCTGACTCATTGTTCTCCTACAGGCCACGGAGCCAAGCATCTGGGCCACAATGCTGGCTGTGACCTGGCTGCACAGAAACAACAAGTGTTACCAGGACCTCTGTGAGCTGCTGGAGGCCAAGGCTGTGACTTGGCTGTGCAGCCGAGCTGGTGAGTCTTGAGGGTCCTTTCCCTGCTGATCCCCACAGCACAGCCTCCTCCCTTCTGTCTCCAGTGGGACCTGCCTCACCCCTTCGCAGGACCACAGTTTCCTGGGTGCAGGTGAAGGAGTCCTGTGTCCCCTTTCTCCTTTCCATCTGTGGACTCCCCCTCCTGCCTGACTCGCTCAGTGCCTCTGTCTCTCCCTGACTGCAGTGTCCCAGCTGGACAAGTGCCTGGAGGCTGCCAACACCCTCCTTGGGAGCAACGTGAAGCCAAGTGTCTTCAGGCTCTGAGCTCAACACGTGCCTTGTGCTACAGACAGGCAGCACCTGCAGGTGCCAGAAAGTACAGCCTAAATTCACCTACTGTGCTGGGATACCAGTGTTGTTACCAGCTGGGGTCCTACATTACAGATGAATTCTCACTGCTTCTGTCTTATACTGGTGGGGCTGAACCTGTATCATGCTGAACTCCTCAAGAGAAAAGCTCTAGTTCAGAGCCTCCAGCGTGTTTGGTTTGGGTGGAGGTGGGAGAGGGAAGGAAATATCACATTCCCCAGCGGTTGCCCTTCCCAAATTCAGCTTTGGCAAAATGGGCTACGGGCCCCCACAAAGATGGCGCTTAGGGACACAGTTTAGTGGTGGACTTGGTAGTGGTAGGTTAACAGTTGGCCTCGATGATCTTAGGGGGCTTTTCCAACCTAAACCATCCTATGATTCTATGGTTTCCGTCTTGACAAGAGAGCGCTGTGCACACTAGAAAAATGAGTCTTTAGAGGTGTCAACAGCAGGTGCAATAGCAGTGGCTCCCAATGAAGGACTCCTCTTGCATCCCACTTGCTGACCTCTTCACTGAACAAAAGTCCAGGCTGTGTTAGGAACTCCCATACCTGCATTGCCATGTAAACCAATCGTTTTGGAAGTAAAACTCTCATCTACACCAGACCCAGCCCATCACGTCCAGGAGAACTCATGTGGGGCAGGATTGCTTTGAAAACTATCAGCACGTTGGAGGTGGAACTGCAGGAGCTTTTCCTTACCAAACCAGTCATGCAGTGTACTCTCTCCTGCCCCAGGGCCCTGAATTCATGGGTCTCACCCCATGTTGGCAAAGTCTCTGATTCATTTTCCAATAAATATTGAATATTCTGCAAGACAAAAGGTGTGACATAGCCTTTATTTCACTTGGGCCTATGATCCTTCCTTCCAGGGGCCATCTATAAGTCACCAGGAGGGGCATGAAAGGATGTTGCTTCCCAGAGAGCTGTGTATTGTAATACACTAAATAAGGTGCTGCCATTGCTCTTGGAAGAGCACAGACCTGTTCTACGTTAGCAAGACAAGAGCTGAGGACTTGCCAGGCTTTTTCTAGGCTACTTTTAGCTTGAACTTATTTGAGCTTGATCTTAGTGGTAGCAGCTGTAGCAACCCTTTGCCCAGCAGACAAGTGACTGATGTCTAACTTACCCTAGCTGTAAGAGAAAAGTTGTCAGGTGATTAATGTCCAATTTGGTTTTAGCTTTAACTTTTTGACTCCGTCGGAGCATGCGACTCCAAAAAGAAATGCTGCTCTCCCTTTAAGCTTTGCCTCTGCTGTCTGGAGCAGATGCAGCCCATTGTGCACTGGGAACTCCCTCCTGCCCTGGAGGTCAGTGGGGAGAGAGAGGAGTCACCTTCCCCAGAGATGCAAATGGGACTGGGCTGAGAGGAATGTGCCCTCCCATGCTCCTTGGGGTGTAGAAGGAGGAAAGAGGGGCATTGAGGACCTCACATTTCGGCGAGGTGAATCCTGACTGTGAGGAAATACTGGTACCTCAGCTTACTTCAGCCACCAACAGATGTACTGTTGCTCCAGGGAGAGGTTTTGGCTTCTTCCCTCCAAGAGACTCCCAAGGGTGACTCATCTGATCATACTTTGTTGGTCTCCATAGCCTGGAGGAAATACCAGACTCTGCTTCTTTCCTCCCTGTTGACCACTGGCAGAGGCTGAAAAGGCAACCTCGGTCACCTCAGCTGCCTAATTCTGAAGGAGTCAACCCCATTATAGTCTTCTGCAGGATGTGAGCTGAATCCCCTTTCCAGAGCCCCACCAGGCTCTGCTGCATCTGTTTGGAAAAGCCTGTGCTTGTTGCACCACCTCAGTTTCTCTTTTTCTCAGAGCAGGCTGAAATGCTTTGGAGGCCTAGGAAGGGACAGCTGTTACCCAAAGTGTTGAAATAGTTTTCACCCTTGGCAGGGATAGATACACTTACGCAGTGCTCCCTCCCTGAAATCCCAAGGGAGACACCCTCCAGGACACTGATTATTTCCATAACACTAGGAAATGGCATTGAGGTGCTTTGGGCCCAGAGCTCCATCTGTGGAAGGAAGAGTGAAAGAGATGAACTTTCTTTTGGCCTTCCTGTGAGATAAGGGTTTTCAGAGCAAATAGGGAGGGAAGCCATATGGGGCAGAACAGGTGACACCCAGACCTGAGTCTTTGTTCCCGGCACCATCACAGGAAAGGTCCTCACACTCTTCATTCAGTGTTCATTGGGGGAATCTCTCCTAATTGCACTTGTCATCACCATCTCCAGACACAATTCATCCCCGCCTAGGGGAAAGCTGTATTAAGAGTTTTTGGTGCATTACATTTTTTGAGCAGCCTATCCTGTGGACCTATGGATTTCTATGGACCACCTAGGTGTTTTCCTTCACCATCTGTGTGTCCCTCTAAAGGCTCAAAAGGTGTGGGAGAAAATCAGCAGGGACATCATTGTGCTTATCCACAACGTTGGGAAAACCCTAGGATGGAGTCTGGGTAGAGGTTTCTGTTCCTCAGGCGTGGACTCGGGTGTGTAATGGGTATTGACCACAAGCATGCACTAGAGGATGCTCCTGCCCCACTTCACCCTCTGTTTGCTCAGCCTCTTACTGGCACTACGGAGCAGAGAGCCCCAAAACCACAGTGGAAAACTCAGAGGTACTCAATACCTGCAGTGCTGATTCTTCTACAGGAGAAAGGGCATCTGGTATGATATGTCACCAGTTGTGCGTTTTCCTCGGTTTTTGGGGAGGAAAGTGTAAAGCAGTATTAGCCAGTGAGGAAAAGAATTGTGGCTGTAAGAAGCGTATCTGTAATACCTCACACAGACTGGCATGTGGTCATGATAATCACAGCAATAGCAGGTGCATTTATGTCAGTTCTGTTTGTTTAAACTTGCCAGTATGCGTCTACAGTACAGCCGTGATGTGATTAACTCTGACAGTTGGCAGTGGAGACTCGTCATGGAGTCACGGTCACTACTAGCGGTACAGGGCTCCAGTTACGCAGGCACCTGCAGATGCCTTAGGACAAGCACTCTCAGATCCCTGAGAGCTGCCAACCTGCTGAGGTCCACAAGACCTGCGTACTGGCCCTTAGCGTCCACACTCGGGCCACGGGGGTTTCAAGATCATCCCACCCGGCATGTTGAGGTGGCCTGGAGAAGACCTTTGCCTCCTGTTGTGCATTGGGAGGTGCTGCTTTGCTCCAATCCCAGTAAGAAAAGTCCTCAGACCCTGTAAACTGCCAAACTAACTCTGTAAAGAAAGAGGGGATGATACAGAAAATGTCATTTCCCTTCGGATGTTGGAAACACCAAGCTGTAAAGCACCAGTGGGGTCTCCAGCCAGGGTGCAGCCCCCAGCACAGATCCCGTGCATGGAAGGGTCACTCGAGCTCCTGGAGGATTTTCCTACAGGAAAACAACTGTATTCATCATTTCTGCTGTCAGACAGAAAGGATGTTCACGTGTTCACACGAGAACTTCCCACCGCACTTTCAAGCAAGGACGGCCCAGCCCTGCCCGGGCCTGAGCCTCCTCGGGTTAACGGGTACGTGAACCACTAACTCGAGCTGGCCTTCCATCCCCTCCGATTTCATTGCCCGCTGGCTCTCTGCACTCCCTCAGTGTCTCCAGGCAGGTGGTTGCTGTTTGTCCCTGTTGGGTCAGCTCTGTTTCCTGAAGAGTCGGCTCCGAGACTGACCCAGAGGCACTCGGCCGCTTTGCCCTTGTTCTGCCGTTGTTCTGTCAGTGCCGTTATTGCAGTGTCCATCCCGCGACGCAATAATGAGCTGGATACACCCACGCAGCAATTCAGCAAGGGCTGGGAGCTTCTGCCTCACCATACACAAAGCTGAGTGTACTTGTGCTGCTCCCTCTTTCTCTTACCATGGATCTGAGATATAAATCTCTCTCACACTGAGGTGTCTTTCTCCTGCTGACAGTAGAAGGAGAAACCTTTTACACCTGTGAAGAGCGTCCTGGGAATAACTTCAGGCACAGCAACTGCGCTGCTGAAGTCTGAGCAAATGCCCATTCCCTTTTTATTCCACAGGCAGTAACAGGGACCTTCATGGGGCGACTCATCTGCTTGGTGGAAAGGTGCACTCCTAGGACGAGCCCTCTCCAGCAACCCACTCTTCTTCTTGCACTGTGTGGAGCCCCTAAACGTGAATATGATACCTGAAATAACGACTCTTGAAACCAAGATTAGTTTAGGGAGGAGATATTGCTTTATTCTGTGCAGGGTGCTAGATGGAAAGAGTCCACAAATCAAGCACCCACAAAAGAACTTCGAAGTATTTATACACTCCAAACTACATGATTACATATTTACTATAATGATTATTGGTTAATTACTTATCACTTCTATCCCTCATTGGTTAGTTACATGCTCGCTCTGATTCAAAGTTACAGTGGGGTTTTAATTTTCTGCACAAGCTCAAAGGGTGAGGGTCTGTATTTGGGCAGGTTCTTAAACTGGTTTACATAAAACAATTTTAACAAGCTTCCATGTTCCAGGATGTTTCTCCTCTTCAAGGACGGTAGCTCCTGATTAGAAGTTCCTTACTAATTATTGTTGACTGAAGAACAGACTGACCTATCTGATGTATCCAATTTGTCCTTGTATTTGAGGAGAAACATTTGTATGGACAGTAATACATACTATGTGTCCTTGGGTGCGATGAGAAGCATTTGTGGGGCCTGCAATGTGCCATGAGAAGCAGTTTTGCGGCCGATGATTCCCAGTAAACAATACATTCTTTCCCATGGGTAGCAAGCACATAATATTTAAGCAACTCTGAACAAGACCTCTTGTTCCGGGTAACCAGTACAGCCTGATTTGTACAAAACACTGCTTTCCCTCTGGTAACACTTTCTGTCACAAATATTCCCTCTCTCAGAGGTGCCCTTTCTGACAAGAGGGGAAAAGAAAGATCAAGAATACTGCATGGAGAAAGGGGAATGGGAAAAACAGACGTCACCAGGAGAGTTTCTGCTGCTGGGGTTCGGGAAAGCGCCTGATTCCAGGTGCCTCTTCCTCCTCTCTCCCGTTGTCTGTGCAGAGGTTGTGCTTGGGAACGGCGTCACCGTGTTGGTGGTGACACCAGCATTTCCACAGCCCGATGTATTTCTTTCTGGTGAATTTGAGCAGCTCAGAGATGTGCTGTACTTCCATCAACCTGCCCGGGCTGCTGGCCAACTTCCTGACAGGGGAAGGACCACCTCTGCTCAGGACTGCACGGCTCAGCTCCATTTCTTTGGATCTCGTGCAGTCTCCGAGTGTTACCCGCTGGCCACCATGTCCTACAATCACTCCCTGGCCATATGTCACCCCGTGCTCTGTACAGGATGATGAACTGGAAGGTGTTTTTCCAGCTGGCAGCTGGCTCTTGGCTTGGGGCACTGACTAGTTTCACAATCATCACAGACTTCTCAAGCCAATTGAAGTGTTGTGGCCCAGCTGACCACTTCTGTGATGTGATGTCTTTGCTGGACCTCTCCTGCAGTGACAGGCCGCTGTCATGTCTATCTGAGCTGTAGTCTTGCTGGTTTTGTTCACTCTGGCAGCTCATGTCTGCATAACAGATGCCACCCTGAGGAAGCCATCGAGCGTGGGGAGGCAGGAGACCTTCTTCACCATGTGTGAGGAGTGAAAGCCACGCACACACCACTGTGGTCAGCATTTTCTAAGGGACAGTTCTTACTGCCTATTTGCTGCCGGGGACACCACCGCTGAGAAACCTGAACAACATTTCCACACCATCCTCACAGCCCTGGTCAACCCCCTGTAGCCTGAGGAGCAGAGAGGTCAGGCAAGCCCTGGGAAAAGCTGTCAGGAAAGCTGTGGCCTGCACTGAGAGTGCACACTGGCTGTGCACCAATGGCTACAAAACACTCCTATTTCTCCTCAAAACTGTAGGGATGATGTGGAGGGAATATGTTATGTACCAGGCATATCTCTGGAGGTGTCTGGCTTTCAGAACACTTTTAGAAAGGCCTGGGGGAGAGGGAAGAATTCTTTTCAGAAACATGAGTCTTCACTAAAAGGTAGTGGAAGAAAATGTCTTTGCCTTATTCCTTTGAGGTAAAGAGAACGTTCTTGCATGTGGGAACTGTATACACAAACTATAATCTTCCTGCATACAATACCAGGAAAGACCATCCAGAAAGCTACTGGGGGTAATCAGGGATGCGCATCTTGAAAACCAGCAGTTTCAGCAACCTGGCAGTGCTGTTTGTAGAGGCTGCTCCAGATGTGTGCTGTGAGTTGCAGGTTTTGGGATTGCGCTGGCTGTGGTGGGGGTAGCCATGAAAAATGAGCTAGACCTGAGAACAAGGAGTTAGAAAAAGAAAAGGATATTTGGTGAAGGTTTCACCCTCCCCCAAGTAGAAGTTCTCAGTTTAGTTGCTAAAACTTCTTCATCTCATCTGTTTTTTGATTTGCTTGGTTCTGTTGTTTGGTTTGAGGTTTTTTGTTTTGTTTTGTTTTGTTTTTACAGGCATTAATCTTTACTGTTCTTGTTTGCTTATGCATTTGCAAAACAACCACATCTATTTGCAAATTTGTGTCTTCTGGGTGTCTGACACCTTTCTTTGAAAAGCAGCCTATTCAGCTAAGGACAGGTACCTGCTTGTGTGACTGTCCGAGTCAGAACCTGCAGGGAGCTCTGGCTGCAGGGAGATATCTCGGGAGCTCTGGCTTTTCCGTGTGAGCAAGGTCTGATTCACTGCCAGAAGGTTTATGGAAGCAGTGAACAGCAGGTTTCTCAAGTGTCTGGTGAAGTGATGCGTGACACTTTCTTCTGGCCTCAGGTTATTCAGGTGCAAATAGAATGTGCTGATAAGACCATTGGTGCTCACTGTGATCCTCCTTTTAAGACTTTCAGGGCAGAATCTTTTTAAATTATGCACCACGATGCATGCAGTCCACTGCAGCTGATTCCCAGTACCACGGGATAATTAATGCGTGGGCCTCTTTGCTTCCACTTCAGACGGGACACACGAGATTTCAGATCATGTTCCTGCTGAAAAACTGAATGCCCTAAGGGCCCAGAGAAATGGGACACGGGTCACCTTCCAGGAGACCGAGGTGTTCTGAGATGCACTGAAGAAAACTGATACCCAAGGTAACAAGAATGTCCCTCTGAGCTGGCTCACAGGAAGACAAAGCTGGAGACAGAATTGGTGATGGGTCTCACCAGTTCTCACCAATTCACCAAAACGCCAACTCCCTGTCCAGCCTGTTGTACTTTCAGGAGAACCAAGTACTGGAAGGACACATGTCATTTGCGTACAGATAACGAAGGGCTGTTAAAGGCCCTTGAGGTGGGAAGGAGATGAAGTATTGCCCGCTGTTCTGTTGTCTCACACACTCCTTGTTTTACTGACGTGTTCTCATGGTTGGGAAAATTGCTGATAATAGAACAGACCAGTCTGCGACCCAACCGAAACTAAATCATTAGTGGGAGCAACAGGGAGGAACAAAAAACATGATTAATCCTCCCAGAGTGCTTAAGTGTTCTGCTGGCAATCCAAATATCCGCTGGTCATTTTTCCCAGTACTAATAACAATACATGTAAAAAATGTCTGTTAGGCTGTGATTGCATTTGCGCATCTTGCATATCAGGAGGAGAGGAAAAGCAGCATCCTTAACATAAATGCCTCTGGTAGGAGTAAGGGCTCATGATCCAACCCTTTGTCTGGGTCTGAGGTAAATGTTGAGTCTCTGATGGTGTTCTTGAGGGCTGTCTCTCTGCTGGGGACTGACTGGGGTCTGTGATCTAATGATCTGTTACTTATTGAAGGTCTTGTGCATACTTTGATAAGCATCTCTTTTCACCCTCCAAACTACAAAGCCCGATCACTAGTCCTGCTGTTAGAGCCATTTACACCCCTTATTATCCTTCTATCATTCTGTTAAGATCTTTGCAATCCTATTGATCCAATTTAGACAAGGATTTACTAGCACAAGCCCCAATTTGATGTCCACATAGTAAGAAGTCTGGTTACAGAAGTCTTTAGAAGTCTGGTTACAACTTAATCACTGTGTGCTTATTAACAAAGGATCACTCCCCCATAACATGAGGATTATATACATGTACTCTCAGGAATACTGACACCTCAACTAAATCATGCTGATTATGAAACTGTTAAAGTATGTCAGAAGTGGCTTCCATCTCCAGCATCCTCCACCCAGAACCCTCCTGCCTGGCTGCTGGATCCCAGCCCAGTGCCCCCATTCCAGAGATGTCTGCCCAGGATGAAGGATGCAGCTGCTACTTTTTCATCTGCAGGTTCAACTGGTAGCAAAGCTGAGCACATGTCCCATACACACACATGCACAGACATAAAAGGACATTGGCAGAAAAAGTGCTACCCTCAAACAAGTTTGCCATTTACAGCACCTACATACAGGACTTGAATAACACATGACCTCATCAATTAGTGTAACTGACCAGGTTTGGTTCAAATCACTGCCTCCCTTATCATTTGTCAGTCATGTTTGTGTCCCTGCATGTTATTGTTTATGGCTTCCTCATATTATTCTCTTTTTGTGTTGGTCCCCCCTGTATGGGTATGTGGAAGGACAATGACTTCTCCCTTAAGGGTGTCAGTGCAGTGCTGTTCTTCGGTACCTGAGCTGTGTGGTACAGAGTGCTGTGCTATTGTTTGGTACCTGAGCCTCACCAGAGCCATTAGAGATAACCACATAGCTACTGTCAGAAAAGATGGATGGCAACTGTTGCCATAACATCGATGAAGAAATCATGAACTTTAGACGAACTTTGCTTCATTATAATACCAAAACACACTTCCTGGTTGAAGGCTACCTGCCTCCAAGACTGACCACGCCTCGGATGCTCCTCCTCGTGCAGGCACGATAGCCTCACTCAAGAAGGGCGGAGATCCCTGAGGCAGAGGAGGAGCAAGGTGTGTCACTAAGCATAAAAGATGAGTTCTGAAAAACAAAAATCCGAAGCTTCCCCACCAAGGATCACGACGATTGATGATGGAGCATTAGCTGGACCCAGGACTGTTAAGACGTCTTGAGATCAGCGGTGGTAGCTATAACCTCTCCTTCTCTTTCTCTAAACTTAACTTTACTTTTCCCCTTTCTTTCACCCTTCTCTAACTATTGCATGCCGCTTCATGGGCAACACAATAAAGTTTCAGTGTTTGATTGATGCTATCCCCTTTGGTGTTGGTCACCTTAATTTTGCACTTTCAAGACCATAGCAAACAAACCATCACAAGTCCACCAAGTAGACCGTGACACCAGGTCAGCTATGGCCCTTGCACACCCAGACCTGTAAGAATGTTGCTGGTTCTGAACCCCAGCGCTGAATTTCACTCACTTGTTTATCTGCAGGAACATGTTTTGCCTAAGCCAGTCACCTGGGAGGAATTCCTCTCCTCTGTTTTCATATATCTACAAAACATTTGTCTACATCTGAGCTTGCCAGCACAATGCCTTTAAATCAGGCTGGAGAAATAAGGCCTCTGGGGATCTTCCACCTCTGACCCTCTGTTAAACCATTACTTCAGGAAGAGAGGACTCCTGCCTGCTACTCCCGTGATGAGATCTCCTCTGTCTGTAGTGCAGTGCCAAGGGATGAGCTTAAGAATACAATTCAGCATCCTCAGCCTAGGCAGCTACTGCCTTACTTGTGTTCTGGGACACAGACCTGGCCACCAACTGTGGCCCCAGCTGGTTGTGTGTCTCTGGGTGTCCCTGTGCCGTGTCTGCCAGCCCAGTGCAGTCATCTGGGATACCCTAGAGAGCAGCAACCCTTGAGGCACTCCTGAAGTGGGACAGGCACCTCACAAATGTAGGTTTGTCTCAAGTGAACTGCCCACAAGTGTTGTCCGCTTCTCTCCATTGACCACAGAGCAAACTAACTAGTTAAGACCTGACTGAATATTACCTGCCTCAAGTCGTGGGGCTGTGCTGTGCTTACAATATATACAGTCTCAGCTACTGCACAGAAAATGCCCACCTTAGTTCTGCTCCGCTTACCACAAGGTTCTTGCATCTGCACGTAGTCCTGATCCACACGAACAAAGTGAGCACTCCAAGAACTGCAAGAACTTTTTAATTAGCTCCATGGTGACAGAATCTCAAATCTGCTAATTATTGTTATTCTTTTTTCAATGACCAGAAGCTCAGAGTGGTTTGAGATTTTGTTTTCTTCTTGAATCCCAGCACTTGGCTTAACACAGGCACCTGGAATCCTATGAGGGAAGGTTGCTGGAGTCTTCTGTTGGAGGTGGGTTTGCATCCCCTGCTCCTCTGAGTAGGGCTATGCTGCATTATCTTGTAACTTGACCATGACATCTAGGAGCTTCTCTGAAGTTGGATCACAGAAACAGCAGGTTGCTGGAGGTATTTACTCTTTCTGACAGAAATACTGAAAAGACAACTAATTCCACACACTGCCCATGACAGTGTATATACAGAGGAAAGAGTATCACTAGGAAAGAGAAAATCACCTGAAAATGCTTGCTTACCACTTGTAATCTATCTTACTTAACGCTGAAAGCTTCAGAGGCGCTACCCACGTGTTGGGACAGGTCTGAAGGAAGACAGTCTATGCTGCACCGTTGATAGCTGCCTTACAGCATTTCTGTCTGTCAGATTTTTACCAGAGCTCGATCTAAGTCTTATGTAGGGAGATTTCTCAGACAAAAGAGAAAGTTTGGGTTTGAATTGAAAGCAGATTGCCTTCTCTTCTCTCCCCCAATACTTCTGCAAAAATACTCTGTTCTCACAGAAAATGAAAACAAAGAAATCTCTATACAGTACTATCTGTGGATTGTTACAAAACAGGTTTTCACACCAAAAGTGGGTTTCCTTTTTGGACCTGTGGAAAAAACTGCACTTTGCAAGCAGAAAAGAGGAGTATGTTTATAAGGATTTAGAATGCAATTCTTCACTGACACTGAGGAGCTGTTTCCCATCACCGACACTGTGATGGGAAACAAAGTACAGAATCCTTGCAGAGCATTCACCAAAGGCAATGGAAATGTGCAGAAAATTCTGGTCTCTACAGTTCTCTGCATTTCTGTTTTGAGAATAAATTACCAGTTTGTAGGGGAAAATAGAAAAGTCCTGGTTTGTTCTGCATATGTCTTTTCCTTGTAAGAAATTCCTTTTCTTTTTCAACTGAATCAAAGGCAGTAACTTCCCATCAGGGCAATGTTGCAGATAGGTTTGCATCTCCTGCTGCTTGGAGTAGAGCTATGCTATATTATTGTGACATCTAGGCTCAGAGGTGATCTCATCAATGTACATAAATATCTGAAGGGAGGGTGCAAAGGGGACAGAGCCAGGCATTTCTCAGTGGTGCCTAGTGACATGACCAAAGGTAATGAGCACAAGCAGAAACACAAGAAAATATGTCTGAACATAAGAACCGTTTTTATTCTGAGGGTGACTTGATCACTGGAACAGGTTTCCAACAGGGACTGTAGAGTGGCTCTCCTTGGAGACATTCAAAACCCAAGTGGACATGGTCCTACGCAACATGCTCTAGGTGACCTGCTTGATTAGAGGGGTTGGATCAGATGACCTCTAGTGGTCCCTTCCAACCTCAAGTGTTCTGTGACTCATTCCATGATTCTGCAAACCAGCTGTCCCCAAAACCTACCCACAAAAGTGATGTGTCACAAGCAGTGTCATCAGGAAATTTCAGTGCCTAATTATTCCCTAAGCTGGAAGACAGAAGAGAAATGTAGGACTACTGGGAAGAATAAAATGTGGATCTAGAGAAAGAAGGCTCAACTGATGTACTCCATGTCAGAAAGAGGTAAATGTGAGACACAATATAATCTGTAGGACAGGTGGCTGTGCTTCAGTTATTGGTGTTCCTCTGGGATGACTGAAGACAAGAGAGACATCATCAATGGGCAGGTGACCTTTCCAGTTAATGGAGTGAACTTCCAGTGCAGGGTTCATCTCATGCTAAAATAAAGCCCTAAAACAGTTCAGAAGGCACGCATAGTGATTGTGAAACAGTGGCTATGAGCATGCTAATGGGAGTTTGAAGGCTTGAGATCACATTAAACTGAAATGATTTGCAGGCTGCTTATGAAATCCTTGCTATCTCCTCAACAGATCATTGTTACTTTTTTTTGCTTTTTTTTTCCCTTTTATTTTTTTCCCTAGGAGTATTTATTAAGGGGAATTAATGAACAAAAAAAAATTAAATAAAATAATTTATTAATATTTTTTCAGGGAATGCCATTTGTGCACAAGAGTTATTCTGTTTTTCATTGTATTTCTAAAATGTGATGAAGAGACCTTGCCACCTCACTGCCACCTGGAAACTGATACAGACTGGTAACCCACAGGAATTTGGGGAGCTATTGTTTTTATGTTACCATAAATATGGGGAAATGTGATTAAAAAGTAGAGCACTAAAACTGGTATTTGTCTGCTAAATCAGGAAGTCAGCCTGGAAAATAGAAATTAGTCAGAAATGTTAAAGAATGCTTGCAGATCCTGACCTGTGGTACCACAAATAAGACAAGGGAGGATTTAAATCTCTTCTTATCATCTAGGGTCAGTATCTTCAAGAGTGAACACATGCCAGTACTTCAGACACTCAGCTTAAGATCTACAGAAAATCTCTCTGGAGGTATTGAATCTCTGCCTTTGACAACGCAGCAGATACTGAGGAATATACAGGTACTTAGGCAAGTATCAATCTACAGACAGGTGACATGAATCACATTCAAGATTTCTATGGAAAAGGGTGTGCTGTCTCATTTGGAATCTGTCCTCAAAGGTACTATAATGCATGGGCTCTGGGGTTTGTAATGGATACTAGTAAGAAAGGTACTCAGATTCTGTAAGGTATGAATTAAAATACCATTTTTTGAAGCTAATATGAAAAGGGAAAGAGAATAGTATAGATAATCTTATGACTCTTAAGATGCTGGGAACGCACAGTTGTGAAATATTGGATGGATTACTAGCCAAGGCACAGACCATTGCACTGATCCTGTCTGTGGAGTAATTCCCACACATTATGGTATTTAAAGGTCTTACCAGATTTTCTTAAGAATTATAAAATGCTATTCATGATTTCTACTGTCCAGCAAAAGGATGTCCACATGAGAACATGCTGCTTCACTTTAAGATGAGGACAAGAACATGCTGGTGGTGTCATCACTGGTCCCAAGTGGGAGCTGCCTAAAGGCTGCTTACTTATGATTTGCCAGCTAAGTTTGTCCTGTGGCCAAGTGATATGTGCAGCACAGCCAGGTACCTACTCAGGTCAACCGTTATGAAGATCACTCACTATTTGGCTTACAATAGTCTTCCAGTTAGGACCACCACATGCACCACCTGATTAGGATTTCATTTCTTCTTCTTGGAACATCTTTAACATCTTCTTTTTAACTATTTTACAGCTTTCAGATATGAATCAGACAACAGTGGAGTTCATTCTCTTAGGACTCACTAGCAATCACTTTTTGGAGACCATCCTATTTGCCACTCTCTTTGTTGCCTTCCTCCTGATCCTCCTTGGAAACATCGTTGTCATCACCATCACACTGGTGGACCAACGCCTTCACATCCCCATGTATTTCTTTCTCAGGAATTTCTCCCTCGTGGAAATCTGCTTCACTTCTACCTTCATGCCAAGAACACTCTACAGCCTCCTCACAGGAGTAAAAACAATTTCCCACTCTGGATGTTTCCTACAGTTATCCCTCTTCTTCATCCTGGGTATCTGCACTTTCCTCCATGTAGCTCTTATGTCCTTTGACCGCTACGTGGCCATCTGCCGTCCTTTGCATTATGCTACCTTCATGAACAATAGGTTTTGTCTCCAGCTGGTGCTGGGCTGCTGGGTGGCAAGTTTTTTCTTGATGTTCTCCCCACTCACAATTATATTCCATTTGCCATTCTGTGGGTCCAACATCATCAACCACTTCTACTGCGATATAGCGCCATTGCTCCAGCTGTCCTGCACGGACACAGGCCTCATTGAGAAACTAATGCTAGTGACAAGTGTTCTAGTATTACCTGGCACCTTATCAGTAACTGCTTTTTCCTACGCCTACATCATCCATACTGTCACACACATCCAGTCTTCAGCAAGCAGGAAAAAAGCCTTTTCCACATGCTCTGCTCATCTCATTGTGGTCACTATTCTGTACAGCAGCTCCATCTTCAGGTACATCCGACCAAGCCAGCGGGGTGGAAGGGATTTTGACAAAGTTGTGTCTTTCCTCTACTGTGTGATTACTCAGCTATGTAACCCTTACATCTACACTCTCCAAAATGAACAAGTCAAACAGGCCTTGAAAGATCTGGTAGCAAGGTGTTTTGTAGGCTCTGATGATATTTTGATATCCAGAGCCACAAAGCAGTGAGTTCATGTGAATGACTTCCTAGCAGAGTTCCCAGTACCCTGGGGGGAAGGGGGGTGGGAATAAAGATAATGTGTGGGGATTAATTAGGTGGAATTCACCTCACCTGAGTGTATAAAGACTATGACGATGCCTGCTTCTCTGCCCTGGCTACATATAGCATCTCTTTGACTTAATCAGTAGCAAGTAGCCACATTTGATCCATTTGAACTGAGTTGTGATGAAATCCAAGCCAGACAACACTGATGTGTTAATAAACTCTTTAGACTTCTATAGGAAATTAAAATAAATACTGTTTATACCTCAGACAGAGATGCTTAACCTTCAAAACAGATGACACATCATCACACAGAAAGTTCCTGTCATAATGCCATTTACAGACAGGTACGTGGAGGTGAGTGACTGATTCCTCTCTGATTTCTGCAAGTAGATGTTTTGCATGCTGAAAGCTGGAAGTTCATGCCTCACTAAACTATCTTCCAATGCAAAGGTCATTTTAATGTGTAAGTTAACAAACTGTCAGGACCCTAATCACGCTAGTAGGCCCTTATGTCCATCACCAGTCTCACCTGGGGCCTCCACTCACACCCTTTGCACATGGATGCAGGGGTCTCATTTAAGCACAGGCCTGGGCATTCAGTCCCTACCTGACCTATGCTGTAGCAGTCACAGTCATGCTCATGTCCCAAAGTCCACACAAACAACCCTTCATTATTATCAAGTTCTTCCAATAAATTGTTTCTGTCTCCATGTCTGCTTCAGTAGAATAGAGCTTAGGGGTTCTCAGGATGGCCTGGGGGTGGTTTTGATCTCCTTGTGTTGTTCCATACATCAACATCCCCTGCCTTTGGTTTTCTACTCAGCTGCTTGGGAAAGAAACTTTATTTCTCTTTTCTGCTTGCAGAGGGCTGACCAGAGTGAAGGGCTGATCAAAGGGAAGTACTTTGATCTTTAGGCATTTCCACAACATAAAAGTATATTACTGTAACAGGAAAAAAAGTAAGCAAGGACTTTGGCACTGACAGCAGTGTTTTATATTTTCATGCTACTATTTGAGTTCATACTCTTTTTCAGAATTGCATATAACCTTAGGAAACAACTCTTTAGGTCTGATCACTCCTCCCATGGATGTGCTCTGTGCAGGAACCCCTGGGATTCATTCAGAGTTCAGGGTATGGGTACAGGAATAATGCCACCTAGGTAAGCCATATAAAATTAAGAAAGTCTCAGCCAGCAGAAGGAAGGAGGGAAGGAAGGAAGGAAGGAAGGAAGGAAGGAAGGAAGGAAGGAAGGAAGGAAGGAAGGAAGGAAGGAAGGAAGGAAGGAAGGAAGGAAGGAAGGAAGGAAGGAAGGAAGGAAGGAAGGAAGGAAGGAAGGAAGGAAGGAAGGAAGGAAGGAAGGAAGGAAGGAAGGAAGATTGTGGTGTGGGATGGGGACAGAAAGCCAGGCCTGAACCAATATGTGAACATGTGCACATGGCTCTGTGGCTCTGCTACTGGATGAAGTAGATCATGGGTAGACTAGGAATGATGTTGTTTGTCACTGAGGCCTAGCAGTTAATGGCTGCTCACTGTTGCTTCTCACGTCTTTCCTTCTGCCTCTCCCTAACATTTTGTCTACCAGGAATTGTATGACAGAGAGGACCACCTAAAAGCTGTTTCACTTCCTTTACCTGACTTGTGACATATATTTGACACAAGACCTGTTCGTCCTGTTCCCATGAATTACTGAATTTCTGAATAATTACCTTCACTGGGATAACTGCTTAAGTCTGTATTTCCTGCCTATTTCCCATTGTAGTAACTCATGATGAGATCAATTTATACTAAAAGTCATGTGCTTCTGCTGTTATCCTTAATCCATTGGGCAGTTTGTCAGTTCTCCCACGGATTTTCCGGTCTTGGTGAGTCATCACCAGTTCTTTGAGTGGTTGTAGAACCACAGGGAGTCAAAATCAGTTTTCCATAATTCTCCATAGAACTGCAGATATTAAATGGACAGTTGAACATTTCATTTTATGGCAGGCAATTTTTTGTCTTTAATACTTGCTTCTTTAAACAAGTGTGGTTTACTATGTCATATGTCATGAAGCAGAGATCCTTTTAATGAACACAGAACAAGGCAGGGTTTTTTAATGGTTCCTTTAAAAAAACAATTTTGCAGATATCAGAACAGACATAGGGAAGAAACCCAACCAACCAAATGAAAAGAACTGAGAGAGAAGAAGAAAGGGATAAAGACAGAGGAAGCAAGTAATAGAAAACACATACAAGCCATCTATAGAAATGGTTTATGCCTGATAAAAACTCCTCTAATAACAAAGGATGTTTGCAATAATAGTAGGTCGCATAACCCAATGCTATGACAGGGATCTTTCTAACAATTCTGCAACATAGAAAATCATGTTCCTGTGCCCAGGGCTATTCCCTGGCACTATTTAATTACATAGTATGGGTATATCCTCAGAAGCCCAAGGAAATTTTAAATGAAAACAATATATTCGATGTCCAGGTAGAATGAATCCCCATATCTGGAATAAAAGTGGATATGAAGGCCCGGATGTAGTCTTTGTAGAAACATCAAAGTAGACACATCAAAATTAGTATCTTGGTTATGTGGGTGCTGTCCAAGGGTCCACCTCTAAGGTGAATGAACTCTTAAGTCTCAAATAGGTTTTTGGAGGTGCCTGTCACTTACTCATGACTATTAAAGGAGACCCAGGTGATGAAAATCCTCATACAGATTTCTGAAATTGGCTGAAACAAATAATAATTCCAAGGGATTAGCTATATATTTTTACACCTAATTATCAGAGAACCAGTCCACAGTGTTTTGTGTGATGTCCAGATTTTACAAATGCAGGAAGTGGAAGTGCAAGGCAAGAAAGTCTATGATACAGCTGGAGATGAAATCCATGACTCCCAGGTCCACACTTTGTCCACAAAATTTTCTGTAATATGTGCTCCAACCTCACTCATATCTCCAAGATAAACTCAGTATTTAAAGTAACAAAAAAATCCCTGAAACATAATATCATCTTTTGAGTGACAATCCCAGCTCAAGCCCAGGCCTTAAACTGCACTGTTCTTTTCAAAGCTTTTTTCACCTCTTTGTTCCTCAGAGAATAAATGAAAGGATTCAGCAAAGGTGTGACAATAGTGTTAAGTACATGGACAGTTTTAGTCAAATCTAGTGAGTCCTTTATGGAAGGTTTGACATGGAGAAAAATGGTAGAACCATACCAAATAATCACAACAATGAGATGGGAAGAGCAAGTGGAAAAGGCCCTTTGTTGGTCTATAGCTGATGGGATTCTCAGGATGGTAGAGATGATGTAAATATAGGACACCAGGGTTATAGTGCATGAGCCAAGGATGACAATGAATGAGATTATGAAGGCCGCTAACTCAACCAGGCTGGTATCTGTGCAAGAGAGAACTATCCATGGGGCTATGTCACAGAAAAAATGATTAATAACATTAGAGCCACAGAAAGACAATGTGCTAATCATATATGTAGGTATGGTTATGGACAAGAAACCACAAAACCATGATCCAAAGACAAGTTGGATTAAAAGGGTGCAATTCATGATGGAATTATAATGTAAGGGGAAACAGATTGCCAGACAACGGTCATATGCCATGGCAGCCAGGAGAAAATACTCTGTGCAGCCCAAAGAGAAAACAAAGTACATCTGTAGAAGGCAATTTTCAAAGGAAATGGTTGGGTCTCCACCCGAGAGGACTGCTAGAGCTTTGGGGACACAAGCTGTGGTGTACCAGATCTCCAGGAAGGAGAGATTGCAGAGGAAAAAGTACATGGGGGTATGAAGTTGTGGATGGCTTCTCACTAAGACCACGATGGAAAAGTTTCCCAAGAGTGCCAAGATGTACATGATGAAAAAAAGCACGAACAAAGACATTTTCAGATACTGATGGCCAGAAAAACCCAGGAGGATGAATACAGGTGTGTCACTATGGTTTCCTCTTTGAACATCAGACAAAAGACTCATCTAAACAACACAAGACAATAAAAAAACAGAACATTGTTTACTGTATTGCTACTTATTTTCTGCCTTACATATTAGAATTCATAACCCAGATGACCCAAAAATGTACTGAAAAAAAAATATTTCTTTAAAATGTGCAAGGAAGTCAAAGCTTTTTTCTTCTTTTTTCAGTTTGTTTTTTTTTTTTTTTCTAAAAAGTAGTTTTTAAAAAGTAGTTTTTCCCTCTCATAGGCTGCTATGAGCATGGTCACCAGTACTCATAGTACTAAAAAGGAAGAGAAGTCCAAAAGAAATGAAAGGTCCCCCCTGTTACTTCATTCTTTGAGACAATTAACTTGATATGTATTAAAAAAAGTCTGATTTTTGAAAAATGTTCAATATTTTAACTGGGATTCATCCGCATCCACTTTAGACACCTGAAAATAAGGCATATGGTGTTTTATTCAGTTGTCTACACATAGATAACTTCCCCCCCCCCCTCTTTTTAAGTCTGGCATATTTCAATATGACACAGAAAACAATCAGGATATGAATGTTTCTGACAGATGGAGGCTGGACTGGACAGATGAATCCCACCATGAGTCTTTGGACAGGCAAGGCAAGGAAGACTGACAGAAAGACTGACATATAGAAATTGAGTCAATCAACTGAGTGGAGAATCATATGGTAATGAACTATATACAGAAGAGGGAAGAAGAAAGAGAGGTGCTGCAGCATACACAGGAGTAGATGAATAGTTATACAGACAGAATGGATGCATAAGCTCAGAAATGGAGAACAAAGAACAAAGATAGGTGTAATGCACACACACCCACACACAACCCCTTGCATCAATATGAAAGGATAGATGGAAAGGTAAAGAGGCAATATATGCATATAAAATCAGAATAATTCCGATTGGAAGAGATCTCAGAAGGACCTCCTGGTCAGCTACAATTTCAGGGCTTTATATGCACAGGGATGGATAAAGGAAGAGAAAAATAAATGTATATACAGTGACAGAGAGACAAAGCAGAGGCAAACAGAATTAAAGAGAATTTATCTTTCATTTTCATAATATTTAAAAGCTCTACTGTCGGATATGACTTGAAGGACTCAGACAGAACGGCCTGTACTGCTCCGTTGTTAGAGGGGGATGTACTGGAACTTGTAGGCTACAAACCTTGGGAGGCCTGATAAAGGGAAGAGAAAAACACTGGGAAAAGTGCTGATATGGTGAAGAATTGCTAACCTGTGAGTCATGCTTGATAAATGGCCGAAGACGGTGCAGACAGCAAGGAATTTAGAGTTTTTTATAGGAGCGGCTTAGTTGCTATTAGTCCAATTGCTAAATGTTAAGTAGCTACCAATTAGCGCGCACTGATAAGAATTCTGAAGCATAGCAACCAATCAATTTAACACACGCATCTTCTGATTTTCTATAAAAATGAGTGTTACATGTAATAAAGTGGAGAACTTTGCTTGCATCAAGCCTGCCTCCCGTCTCTCAATCGCGGCACTCTACATCAGAACTCACCAGAAGATTAATGTCTTAGATATTTGTGGAGTACTTCTCATTATGTCCTTTGTCCTCTTCTCTGATAATTTCTAGCATGCATCACTGTGTAATTATTTTTATATAAACTCCACAGAAATGTTTTCACAATATTCAGAGAATAATGTGAGTTTCATCTTACCACAGGTAAACACCTGCAAAGTACAGAGCTATTTCTGTATGGGTGGACAGACCATAAAAGATATGGTAGCTGCAATTCACTTGATCTGTATGCCAAACCTACCTTAAAATTACATGACAAACATTCTGAGAAATACCTCTAAAAAAAAAAAAAAAAAAAAAGAAAAAGAAAAAAAAGGATGGAATTATCTGGAGGATTGACTCAGACCTGAAAGATAGATACGAATTTTTGGGTAAGTGATAAGAAGTCATATTGGCCTTCCAGTAACACACACAATATCAAAGCTACTGCTAGATTTCATTTAATATAATTCATAAACTTTTCAAATATTTATATTTTTGGCTATCAGTCTTTTCAAGGCTTGTTTCACCTCTCTGTTCCTCAAGCTGTAAACCAAGGGGTTCATCATTGGAGGCATCAGTATGTAAGAGAGAGAAAACAGTCTGTTACTGCTGCTTGAATAGAAAGCTTTGAGTCTCAGGTAGGTCACAATGGCAGATCCATAAAACAGAGTGACCACAACCAGGTGATATGAGCAGGTAGACAATGTTTTCCTCTTGCCCCCAGATGGTGTAGTCTTGAAGATGGTGTGGAGAATCCAGGCATATGACACAACTGTGACACAGAGGATTGCTATTTTGTAGGTGGTGATTTCATTCTTGTAGGTGTCCACACTAGCCAGCTTCAGCAGAGGCGGCAGGTCACAGAAGAAGTGATTGATCCTGTTGGGCCCACAATATGGAAGGGTAAAGATGAAAGTTGTCTGCCCTAAGGCCACCAAGACCCCAATAAGCTAAGATACAGCTGTAAGCAGGAAGCACATGTTCCAGCTCATCATGGTCATGTAGCGCAGGGGACGGCATATGGCCACATAACGATCAAAGGCCATGGCAGCCAGCAGACAACATTCTGTGATCCCTAAGAGGCACAGCCCAGAAAGGATATGCCTTTCCTTTTTGTGAGGAAGTTCACTAACATCTTGGGGATTGTGGATGTAGTGTAGCCAATCTCCAGGAAGGACAAGTTCTTGAGATAAAAATACATGGGGGAGTGAAGGGCAACATCTACCATAGTGATCAGAGTGGTGAGAATGTTTCCCAGCAAAGTACTGACGTACATGAGCAATACCAGACAAAAGAGAGAGACTTGGATTTCTGGAATGCTGGAGAAAGGTAAAAATTGGAAATAGGTCACCACTGTGTGGTTCATGCTGGTCATGTCCCTCAGGTGTTTTTTTTTAACTGCAGAAGTCATAGCATACATGTTTTCTAGTTAACTTAGAGAAATGCAAAATAGTAAATTAAGTATTTATATAGATTACTTTGTAATAGGACAATATCCCAGAAGAGGAAATGATATTTTACTGTTGTGTTCAGGTATTTCTAGAGCTAAAGATTGTTTAGAGGGGGGAGGGAAGGTGGTTCCCTTCACATAGCCTTTGATAAGTAAGAACAACTTTTCCAAATGAGTGTACTTCACTTCCAGTGATATGTCTTCTTCATGATGGCAGAATATTTTACTCTTCCTGCCTTTCAGGATGAGGATTGTACTCTAGCACTGACATAGCGCTGAGGGTCCTGGTGGAGTTGAGAACGGTCAGTGTTAGGTTAATGGTTGGACTAGATGATCTTCAAGGTCTTTTCCAAGCTAGATGATTCTGTGATTCTGTGATTCTACTGTCCCAGTCTCTGAAATGGACTTTTCTCCCATTATCCAGCTGAGCTCTGCTATGCTAACACTTGCTTCTAAGCAAAGAAGATGGTCCTTAAAACACAGAAATGGTTAATTTATTGATAGAGCGGGTTTTTTGGCAGTGAGTCCCTCTTGCTATCCTTATGTGGATGTGATTCATTCTAGAAAAGAATCATCAACTGCACACGGATAATCCTGTATACGCTCCACAGTACCACACATGATTACTGTATTCAGTGTGTGTGTTCACGTCTATCCCACCTGCACACTATATAAAAACAAAAGCAGTACAAGTCCACAAAAAAAAGTACAACTGAGAGCACATGCTAACCTTTTGTTTCTCCACTCAGGGTTAGCTCAAGTTCAGCGTAGTATGAACAGACAAGAGGCAATAGGCACAAAGAGAAATACAGAAAATTCTATTTAAAAATAGGAGTTTTTCGGTTTGGTTGGTTGGTTGTTGTTGTATGTTGAGTTTGGTCAAACGCTGGAACAGGTTACCCAGAAAGACTGAAGAATCTCCATCATTGAAGATACTCAAAATCTGATGGGACATGACCATGTGCTCTAGCTGACTCTGCTTGAGTGGGGGGTTTTACTGGATGATCTCCACAAGTCCCTGCCAATCTCAACTGCTCCATAGTTCTGTGAAATGAAACTTTTTACACAACTGTACACATGCTATTTTCCTCTCATAATTTATTCAAACACGAGAGGGAAGTTTTTTGAAGGTTTTGTTTTTCTTTTACACATACATTAAAGAGAACAGGGAAGACTTTAAAATAGCTCCTCTCATTTCATTCATATATTTTGAACGGGATGGAGGACATAACATTCAGTGAATAAGAAAAAAGCCAGACTCAAAGCACACACGTGCATGCGCACAGAAGACACAGACACACAGAGAAACCCCCAACCATTATAACCCCTTCCTCTTAATAATTAGAACAAAAAAGTACTAAAGAAATTACCAGGCACTCTTCAGGAGGAGCAGTCCTTTTCAAGAATAAAAAAGGTCTTGGAATTTTTTTTCTATTCCAGCAATCCAGTCCCTTCATAGATAGATGAGCCTCCCTTAAAGAGAATCCCTGTGTAGGTGGCAGAAGGACAATAACATACTGAAGAAGAGAATGGAGACTGAAGTAAAATAAGGTAGCTCACCTGCCATTAGGAGAAGGCTGCGGTAAATATTTTTGGAACAGCCACATCTCGAACCTTGAGTATTTCACGGTGTTTGTGTTCCCAGTGGAAAACAGTCTGCTGGGTAATGATTACCTGCAATTGTAGGAGTCCATTATTTTTTCCTCAGTGTTTAGGGACAACAAAACACTCTCTCTGGTTCTCCTGTTAGCTCCTGGAACTCACCGTAAAGACAGACCTTTAGAGCACTTGCATATCTATTTTAACCTGTTATTTTTTACCCAATCATGTTCTTGGGGCTGATCCCACCTGACTGTAGGGATGAAAATTTGGTATGGAAAAAAATTACACAAACTAGGCACAGGTAAAAGGCTCTGCAGGAGGAGAGAACATGTGCATAACTCGTATCTAACTCTGGCTCTCTAATTAATGGTGAGGGACAGGCCCCTCCATGGGAGAACGCATCAAGCCATCTCAGATAGGCCCTTCAGATTGTTCAAAAATTGCCCACTATGGATAATAATTTCTGTCTTTATTTGGGTGAATCATACTATGCTTTTGTTTAATTAAACAAAGATACAGCACTTCCAACCAGTCATCTACCTTATCACCCAGAAGACACCTACATCACATTAGGTGATTCTTCCCTACAGAATCACTTGCGCTCTGCTGTTCACAGAAGATGACTACAATGCAGAGGTCACTCTACAGTTGATGACTGAAAATAAGAGTGAGGAAAGACAGTCCTAAGGCCAGGTGAAAGAAATTCAGACTGAATGAGATTTCTTAACACTGGCAGTGTGGATATCAGCCAGCAATTCCAGTTTTAATCAAATATAACCCCCAGATTTCTGTAATAAATTCCTCTTCTCTCTGTCTGCACTTTGGTCAAAATCCCCAGAACGCTACAAGTGGAATTTTTCTGTATTGATTCAAATAACCAACATCTAGTAAGAAAAATCTAAGTCCATTATCTGGGCCCTGGTCTGATCAGTGGGGCTGGGGAGGGGTCAGGAGGAGCTGGGGGAGTGATTCTCCATTGTATGATTTATCTGAAGAGCTGCAGAACATGCCTGTCAAAGTCAGGTCTGGAGATACTCAAGTCTGGATGCAGATTTAGGCTCAACTGAGTTTAACTGGCATCTGTTTCAATGCTTAATGTCCAATTGAAATGATGTCATGACAGTTAATAGTTTAAACAGTACATTGCGTTCCTTCTGACTGTGGAATATGGGTGTCATCTCTTCTGCATTTGGAGGGGCACTGAGGTGAGCGAGATGATGAAGGGTTCGTTCTGGATCTCAGTAAGAAAGGCCCAACAGCAAAGGGCTAAATGAAAGAGCTGTTTTAATAGAATACAACAAAAATGATTATGGGTAGTGAGCAAATCTGATGTCCCCTCTGATGCTTGGAAACCTGCATTCATACAGAAAGAGACTGATTTTCCCATGGCGTGCTGAGCAGATCCTGTCCATGGAGGTTGCTCTCCCTCTTGGTCATTTGATCTATTATATAATTCCCTCACAAGAAAGGAACTCTGTTTCTAAAGGATGTTCTCATGAGAACTTCTTGCTTGACTTTTAGACACAGGCAAGGCCATGCAGGTGGTGGTGGTGCTGGTACTGAGTGGGAGCTGCCTCTCACCTGCCGTGAGCTGCTGAGTTTATCCTGCATCCATGTTGGATGTTCAGCACAGCACAGGCCTGGACCTCCTCAGGTGAACTGTTACATGCATCACTAACTCCTAAACGTGCAATGGTCTCCTGATCAGGATTAATACAAGGCTCAGCTTAAGTGATCTTAATTGTAGACCCTGGGCCCAAGGGCAGAGGGTGTGGGTGGAGGCCATAGGAGAGTCTGGGAAGGGGCATTTGTGCACTCAGGACCTTTATGAGTTGGTTTGCAGTTTGTCATCTCGTTGCAGATACCTACAGGGTTGTAGTAAGATACAGGTGATCTAAGTTTAGATGTCAAAGTACCAGCTTTTGTTTATCTTTTAAACTGTCTTTATCTTAACCCACAACTTTTCTCACTCTTACTGGTGGGGGGGTGAGTGAGCAGCTGTGTGGTGCTTAGCTGCTGGTGGGGGCTAAACCAGAACACGTATCCATGATCTGACTTATAGAAGAAGACTCATGTTCTCATGACTACAGAAAGGTATCTGTACAAGCACCTCCATCTGCATAACAGATTGTGAAAAACGAGCAAATCATGCATCTGCCATTAGATGTCCCAAGCACACATCCCAGATGATGATGGTCTAGTATCAATATGGCTTGTAGTTAGTCATTTACTGGGTTGTGGCCATTCTCCTTACAAGAAAACACATAGCGACAATACCGAAGTGGGAAAAACTTCTGGGAACCCCATCACTGAATACAATTATTTAGTACTAAGACAGGAGACCTGAAACATTGTGGGAGCATCAACTGATGAGTCATTGGCATCCAGCAAAGACAAGCCAGCCAGTCTGTGGTACATGTATGCAGGTAGGGAACTGATGCTCGTTACCATTGTGTGATGGTTAAGATTCCCAGGCAGATATCAAATAAATCAGGAAAGTCCTATAATTTTTGTGCAAGACCCAAAAGAACATTCTGGCATTGTGGCCTGGTTCCATTTTGCATCTGAAGAAAGTAATAAACCTCTCCATTGGTTCTCTCTACAGAGTTAATATTACTATTACACAGAACAAAAAAAAAAAAAAAAAACAAAACAAACTTTGTGTTATTTTCTAAGTTTGATTGGGAGTCTCCAGCAGTTTGTGTTCCTTCCCACCATGATCCTCTAGGTGGGTATAGGAACGTATCTATTCTTAGTGATCAGGGATCTGTTCACTGAAAAAGTGCTGTCCCAGCACAGATTTCAATGATCACTTTGCAGGTCTCCCAATTTCCATTAGTGGCTATTAGTTCAGGATACATGGTAAAATGCTTTCCTGGGAGCAAATTGGGACAATGGTCATAGAATCGTAATAGAATCATAGAACTACAGAATCATAGAATCATAGAATGTTTTGGGTTGGAAGGGACCTTTAAAGAGCATCTAGTCCAACTCTCCTGCAATGAGCATGGACATCTTTCACTAGATCAGGTTGTTCAAAGCCCCATCGAACATCAGTTTGAACACTTCCACGCATGGGGCATCTACAGCCTCTTGGGGCAACCTGTTCCAGTGGCTCACCACCCTCACCATAAAAAATTTCTTCCTTATGGCCAACTGAAATCTACCTTATTTCAGTATCAAACCATTTCCCTTTGTTCTGTCACTGTATCCCCAAGTTCTTCTCCACCAGGCTGTTCTCAATCCCTTCATCCCCCAGTCTGTATTGGTAGTGGAGATTGCCCTGGCACAGGTGCAGGACTTGGCCTTGTTGAACATTCATGAGCCCACTTCTCAAGCCTGTCAAGGTCCCTCTGGATGTCATCCCTTCCCTCTAATGAATCAACTGCACCACTCAGCTTGTTGTCATCCACAAACTTGCTAAGGGTGCACTCAATCCTACTGTCTGGGTTGCTGATGAAGGTATTAAATGCTACTTGTCCTGGTACAGAGCCTTGAGGGACATTCCACTGGGCCTTCTCTACCTGTTCCTTGTACCTGAGTGTAGTGACTTTATTCTATGGCTCTGCTCTCTGTGTAGTTAAAACCCAGGCCTGCAGAGGATTCTGATCTGAAACATCAGGCAGCTGTATCTAGAGGAGTAGACAAAAATGAGAGTCCACAATCCACATTTGCAGGCTGGATCTACCCAATCAAAACTATGCAATTGTGTGTGATTTGCTTTCCTTTTCTTGATGAGAAAACAGGAATAATGATTTTGATGTTCTGCTATCTTCCCCCAACTCCTCTTTTTCCCCAAAACCAGTCATAAAAATAACATGGAAAATGTTGTGACCAAATCCACTGTGTCCAAAAAAAATATATTTTGACCCAACATCATGCTTCTGAGAACTGCCAAAATCATAAGACTTACAGTAGAGACAACCATAATACTGATCTCCTGTTACTGAGAGATGTTAAGAGGATAGCTCTTTGGTATCCATATCGAGTGCAAGGATGTTTATTTTCCAATCAGATTTTCTGACTAAGGACCTTGCCAAATTGGAATGATAACAAAAGGGAGGGAGTCAAAAACAGAGACATAAAACCTGACCAGTTAGCACTAAGAGACAATACCCAGGAATAAACATCACCAGCTGATGAGCTCTCAAGACACTGCAGGTGACTGGGACTTTGCAACTAGTAAGGATGCAAACACGAGGGTCGAATATGTTGAACGGGGTCAGTGGGACTGCGACAGCTGTTGAGGGGATGTTCAGGTGAAGGGGAGCCAGGAGGAACAAAGAGGGGGATAGAAAGGAAAGGGGTCTAAAAGGGTCTGATTGTGCGTAAACCGGGGCTGGTCACTGCTGGTGTGGCTGAACCCTGTGCCTGATCACTGCAGTCTGTCTTGTCTTATTAAATCTTTTCAGATCTCTCTGCATATTATTGCTCTCTCCCATGTGCACATGTGCTGCAAGGACCAAGTACTGGCTACTGGGGAGATCAGTGTGAGTGGCTTTGGTGCCAGCTGCTGGAGCCAGTAGGTTCTCAGCCTAGAGCCACTGGGATAAGAACAGCATGTGGTCCCCAAAACCAGTTACTGAGGGGACTGGCGCGAGTGAGGTGGGTGAGTGGCTCAGCACTGGCAGCTGGAGCAGGACCCTGGGTCACCACTCTTGTGCCTTGTGCTGGCTGTTGAGGGCAGGAGGGAGTGTCTATACCTCCCCCATACTAGGTGTGCAGGGGCTGTGCATGTATATTCATCAGCAAACTCAAAGCTGGACCAGCCAGTGAGTAGGGGACCTGTGGGGTGGGTCAGAGGGCGAGGGGATGTTATGTGTGAGCCTGCTCTAGCAACCTCCTGTCTCTGCCAGCGCCAGAGGAGGAGGGGACATGGCTGTGATGTGAGTCCTGTATGTATTGTCTGTGACAGTCTGTGTGGCTGGCCATGTCAAAGTCCTTTGCATGTCTGTGTGTGTCTTTGCGTGTCTGTGTCCTGTGAGTCTCCAGGATACGTGCTTAACTTTACTATTGGTTGAACCTGCAAATGAGATAGCAGCAGCTGCGTCCCTGAGATCCCAAGTCCCTAGGCACTGGGCTGGGCTCCAGTGGCTGGTCAGGAGCGTCCTGGGAAAGGGCTGCTAGAGCCTGCAGCTGCTGTTGACATCCTTTAATAATGCTGAAGGTGTTTGAGACTCCAAGGTATCCTGGGATAGTGATAAAGCCAGCTTGTAGCTCTCTACATCCTCAATTACTAGAGAAATTTCTGAAGGAAACTATTTTCTTTTTTGCTCCTGTGATTGTTGTTATAAGGCACTACATAAACTTGCTGCAGAAGCAATCTCATAATTGAACTAGCGTGCAGATGCTCATGTAGGTTCTCATGGACTTGCAAGTCAAAGTGCTTGTGCGTGATGTAGTTTCATTGTCCCTGTTCCATGAAACTACTGATTCTGCTACTACTTCAACTAAGTTGAAACAACTTTAACAAATTCCTCGACTTCTTCGCTGTGAGGCTAGTCTTTGGCAACTGACAGTTATGGTACCTGTGTGAAAGGCAGGTAAATTACATTATTCATGCTCCTGACATTCCATGGAATATATCATGTGCTAATGTCACAGATTATTCAAGCTGTGGCAGGAGGGCATCTGCATTTGAAATACAATTTAAAATCTGTTGGAGGCATTGAACGACCCAACACTGTCCCTAATGTAAGAAAACAGAGGAAATTCTTCTAGTGAGATTTGCATGATCCATTTTGGAGGCACTGGATGGCAGAGCTGTTGAAGGTAGGACACTTACTTCAGAATGCTTATTGTGAATATATAAAGCAAATCCAAAGAAGAACTAAGACCAACACTTTAAGGTCCTCATAGTCACTGAACAAGAATTACACAAAGTGAGAGTTGTTTCTGAGAGGTGTTCTGCATTAGGGAATAAAATGCTAACCTATCAGTAAAACAATGACTGCTGTGCATTTTATTGACTTTAATTCACAGCTAATGACCAAAGCAACAGTCCAAAACTTTCACAAGGGGTCAAAGAGCAGAATTAGGTAGATTCATACTTCTGAACAAGTTAAGAAAACTCGCATGAGTGTGTGCCATTACAAACTGCAGGGAAATTTTAAGGTCATTCTCTATTCTGTTATGCACAGGTTATATTGAGGGATCTCTCAGAATTTGGAGCTTCAGATAACACAGTGTTCTTTTATTTCTGTGTGAATGGAAACAGTCAAAACCAGAAAGATTCCTTTTAAATACATGAGACCTTTAAATGCCTGGGAACGTTAATAGTCTCTTTATTGTGCTTGTAAGTCAAAATCATCTGTGGCTCCCAGTTCCACAGCTTTCACTTTCACGTTCATGTTAGAAAAACCCACGGACAAAAAGGCATATTGTGTGAGTTACGTTATAGCAGAAAGAGAAATTAGATGGAGCCAGTACGAGGAGGGACTGAATCATGACAGGGCTGTAGGCACTGCTCTTGCTTTCATGATGGGACCTTCTCTGTGTGCTGTGATGCGTTGACCAGGTCCATGTGTGTACAGTGGAAAGCTTCTTCCCCCCTCTGTCCCCATATATGGATACATTTCTGCTGCCAAAATGCATTCTGTGCCTTGAGATTTACTGGTGTAGCCCAGTGGTTGGTTGCCCCTTTGATAAGAGATGACAAGAATTAATGACCACTTTCTCCTCTGTGGGCGGCTGATTTCTTCTCTCTTTCTGTGCATCAGTTTCTCATTCTGGGCAGTGAGAAAAGACAAAGCTACCACGGCCGGCACAGCGCTGCAGGAATATCCTATCAGCATCACACACACGGCAACACTCATCAGGTAATGAGGCAGTGTGACTAATGAAGCTGATAGACAGTAGTGAGCTTCAGCCTTTGCATGTCCTTAGTGTTCTCTATGGGCATCTTTCCCCCTAATTATTCCTTCTCCCTTTGCCTGTCTCTAGACAAAGGTTATTTGGTTTTGCTTTCTTTTGGCTTTGCTTTTTTTTTGGACTGTGGAGGTTTTTGTTGTCAACGGGGCTTTTCCTTCAGTGCAGAAAGCACCTGTGGAACCAGTTGGGACCACAGAGCTGATGTTTGGGGGGAACACAATTAACCCTACACCCATGATGGAGCCAAGCCTTAAATGTCAACTCCTCATCACTGTATGCTTGGTCACTATCCCAAACTATGAAACTTAGAGAGCACTAACATCATGTGCTTTCAGCACACACAGCCATTGCTGTCTTACTCTGTTCAGCTAAGCCAGCTCTAGAGTTGCACCCTTTGATCCAGTGGCTCTCCAGGGATTCCCAAGAGACTCCTCACTTCAGTAACTGGATGAAGCACCGTGATCTCGGTGCAGCGACTACCCCGCTGACAGTCTGTCCATTTGATTCCTCCCAGATGAAGCCAACAGAGGGACCAGAACCAGGAAACCACACCCTGCTGACAGCATTTGTCCTCTCTGGATTGTCCAACCACCCAGAACTGCAGCACTTGCTGTTCTTCACATTCTGCTTAATGTACACCTTCACCATCATTGGGAATCTTCTCATCTTCATGGTCACAGTGCACCCCACCCTCCGCATGCCCATGTACTTCTTCCTCCGGGTCTTGTCCTTCCTGGATATTTCCACAGCATCGGCCATTGTCCCCAAGATGCTGGTAAACTTCCTGTCAGAGGACAGGAGCATTTCCTACACGGGTTGTGCCACACAGCTCTACTGTGTGGTTTTCTTTGGAACTACAGAATGGTACCTTTTGACAGCCATGGCTTATGACCGTTACGTGGCCATATGCAAACCCCTTAGATATTCAGTCATCATGAACAGCAGAGTTTGTCATTCCTTGGTCCTGCTGTCGTTCTGCAGTGGTATTGTTGTGTCTGTGGTGCAGACAGCTTGGGTGTTCACACTGACATTTTGTGAGCCCAAGAAGATTAACTACTTCTTCTGTGATATTCCCCCCCTCATTATGCTCTCCTGCACTGACACATCTTTCTATGAAAAGCAGATCATTACAGCCACAGTGCTGGTCATCTTTGCACCATTTTGTCTCATCCTGGTATCCTATGCCTGCATCATCTCCAGCATCCTGAAGATTTCCTCTACTGAGGGCAGACACAAGACCTTCTCCACCTGTTCCTCACATTTCATTGTTGTAACAATGTACTGTGTAAGTGGGACCTTGAATTATTTACGGCCAAAATCCAGTAATTCAGAAGACACTAAGAAATTCCTAGCTCTCATATACACAACCATAATTCCCACATTAAACCCCCTGATTTACAGCCTGAGGAATAAAGAAATGAAAGGAGTACTAATAAAAATTATAGCTGAGCTGAGAAAGAGATGAACTGATTCTGCTTGAAAGGAATCTTTCTTCTCCTCTGTATACGTGGATTTTTTGTTGCTTTTACGCTTGACTTTTTTTAAACACCCTGATAACTTGGAACACTTGGAAAATGGATGTATCTCAAACTCTAATTAGAGATTTTGTGTTTCTTCTGTCCAATATGCGTGTATATGAATCTTGCTACTTCTTATTCATGATATACAACCTTGCATCTTTTTAATATTTCATACAGTATAATCATTGTAGCATAATGTGTCTTGGACAGGTATCTTGTCACCTGGGCCTTAGTGTCATTTGTATTTTGCATCTCTCTGTTACTAGTTCTTTATGTCATGAACAAAAATTTTTGGAGATGTGCCTGAGAGCCTCATACAAACACTCACAGATAAATGACTCAAGGACCTTGGAGTCATTTATCTTCTGTCATTTGGAGGGGGGAATAAAATCATCTCTAGCTTTGTCTGAGAGAATGGGAAACTGACTGCAGTCTCCTACATGACCCATGAACGCTCTAGGTCCATAAGTGCCTGTATGAAAGTGTGGCATCAGCCTGTACGTGCCATTTCACCTGGTAATGCAGAGAACTTGGGCCAGAGTTCCCAGGGTTCTTCTCTCTCATGTTTTATTACTCCACGTGGACATCTTCTCTTTCAGCAGACTCCAGAGACCAAGGCTCATCATTTAGTCTTCCAAAGGTGAGTAGGAGCAAAATGTGCTATTTGGTGAATTTGCTTAAACAGAAAAATTATCACAGAATCACCTAGGTTGGAAAAGACCTTGAATATCACCTAGTTAAATAATGAACCTCACACTGACAGTTCTCAACGCCACCAGATCCCTCAGCACTATGTCAACCCCACTCTTAAACACCTCCAGGGACGGGGGCCTCCACCCCTGCCCTGGGCAGCCCATTCCAACCCACAACAACCCCTTCTGGAAAGAAATACTTACTAATATCTAGTCTAAACCTTCCCTGGTGCAACTTGAGGCCATTCCCTCTTGTCCTATCGCTTGTTACTTGGTTAAAGAGACTCATCCCCACATCTCTGCACCCTCCTTCCAGGGACTTATAGAGGGCGATGAGGTCTCCCCTCAGCCTCCTCATCTCCACACTAAACAACCCCAGTTCCCTCAGTCACTCCTTGTAAGACCTGTGCTCCAGACCCTGCACCAGCTTCATTGCCCTTCTCTGGCCACCCTCGAGTCATTCAATGTCCCTTTTGTAGTGAGGGGCCCAAAACTGAACACAGTAATTGAGGTGCGGCCTCACCAGTGCCGAGTACAGGGGTAAGATCACTTCCCTTTCCCTGCTGGCCACGCTATTGCTGATGCAAGCCAGGATGCCATTGGCTTCTTGGCCACCTGGGCACACTGCTGGCTCATGTTCAGCCGGCTGACAATCAACACGCCCAGGTCCCTCTCTGACTGGCAGCTCTCCAGCCACTCCTCCCCAAGCCTGTAGCGCTGCTGCGGGTTGCTGTGGCCCAAGTGCAGAACCCGGCATTTGGCCTTATTGAAACTCCTCCAGTTGGCCTTAGTCCATCGCTATCATATCGTAATGAGCAAGAAAAAAACTTCTCGTGGGTGTCATCTCACAAGTTGTCAACAGTTTTGCCTGTTGACAAATACTAGAGACAAGCATGAGTGCAGTTCTATGAACTGCCTTCTTTTGCAGTCCAGATGGTACAACCACCATCTTATAATGATGGACTCTGTCAGTCATCGCCATGCCAGCCTGTAGTGCTGGGGCCTGAATAATAGGCCCCGAAACAAAGTTGACCTCTAGATGAACCTCACAACCAAACATTATCCATTATTAGTATCTGCTAATTAGTAAAATCTGTATTATCATTACTGTGAATTATTAGTATCTGATCATTAACAAAGTATGTACGCTCACTAGTGAAAGATGTAGCTTGGACAGAATATAATCAGTAGTGAGGATGAAATGCTGTGAGAATGTGTATCCAACTTCCGTTGTTTAGCCTTGTTCAAGGCTGAGAACCCAAGTGTTTGGCCTTGTTAGAGACTCCCTTGGATCTCCCGCCCAAGCCCTGGCCAGGCTTTGGGTGGAATCCAACAGGAGGATGAAACCAGATGTTTCCACTCAAAACAAAGGTGCCAGTTATTCTGACTTGCTGAATTTTGGTATATAAGGCTGGACCCACTTGCTGTGACTTTGGATGCCTCACCTATGGATGGAATCATCACCTAGGACTTCCCACTTGCCGGGACAAGCTCTCCAAATCCTCACTGCAACTGGGCCTGCCCAGATCTGGATGTTGGTAATGTATGCAAGTGGTGATGGATCTTTCTTAATCACTGTTCTCCCCGTTGTGTAGTAATGATTACGTGCACCGCCTTGCTTAACTGTATGTAGTAATAAGTAAGTGTACTATTCTGTTTTTTTCCTACTGCTTATTTTCTCTAGTACACTTTGATTATTAACAGTAAAATCAGCCTACTCTTTTCACTCTGGTGTCTGAGTTTAATTGGCATCCTCGGTCAGCAGAACACAGCCTTCTGCCAGGACATCCTGAAGACCAAGAAGCTCGTCAGAACAACCAGATCTCCAACAGCCTCTGAGTGGTCATGTGTGCACATTTGTGTGTATGCATGTACATGTACGCTTGTGTGCATATGTGTGTGGGAGAACTTGTTCAGACCATATTGAGAACTTCTTGCATAGCTGGGTCGGTGGCAGAGGTGCCTGCAGTGTGCTGGATGTTGGTCTTAGTCTGCGCTCACTGGAAACGGGTTGCCCTTGCCCTTGTCAGCCGGTGCAGGGATGACCAACCTTCTGTTACACCATTTGTCGCAGGAGGAGTAGGCCTCATGAATCTTTGTGATCTTCCTCCTGCCCTGACTGACGTCTGTGGAGGAGACCGCTCCGTGCTCTCCTCATCTCTCATACTGCTCTCATTCAAGGCATTCTGCACCTTTATAACACTTCTAATTTTAGAAAAATGCAGTAAAGACATCTGCATTTTAGCTAGCTATCCTTTTTCTCTAGATAATGAAGAGAAACAGGCACTTCTTGAGAACAGGTCATCTGTCCTACTTTAAATTCCTAATTTAGGATCAACAGAATACTGTGTCCTTTTCTCTCTGGTCATATTCCCTAATAAAAAGGCCATGGAACAGCCAGTCTAAACTACATCCGTAGAATATGACAGAAACATATAAAAAAGCTTTACAGAAAAAAACCTACAGAAAATGCAGTTGTTAAAACCGCAGTTAGACATTAGAAGGAGAGGGAGTTGTAGCCATGACCTTAGTCAAGTAGCACTTTGGAAAAAGTCAAGACTGCAAGAGAGATGAGTTCTCAACATTTTCAAGCTGAGGGGACTGAAACCTGTAGTGCCCTTACAGTTATGGTAGAGTGTACAGGTGGCAGTTGGGGTATGGTGTTCTCTAGGCATCCTGCTAAAGCTGAGCTGCAGTGCAGAAAAGACTGAAAAACTAATTTTAACTGCATATTTTTACTTTTCTTAAAGGGGGAACTGAAGGAATAACCTACCTTCTTCTCTGCTAGTAAGTGTAAATGCAGTTTGTTTTGTTTGTTTGTGTGTTTGTTTTCTTCAGCACTTGGCACTAACAGACCTCAGTAAAGCATACATTATTACAGGTAGCCTTATTTCCTGGGAAAGACTGGTTGTCATTGGTTATGGACTATTCAGAAGGATAAACAGCATGTTCCAAGCCTCCACAAGAGATGGAAAGTTGCATTAGGCATCCTGCTGGTAGGACCTAACTATATTATACCAACTGAAAGCAGGACTCTCCACATAAGAATGCAGCAGCAGAGATCCTCAATTAGGTGTTCCAACGCACTTTTATATTTAAAAGACTGAATTTCAGTAAGCCTCTGTATGCATCTAAGAGTAATTAGGCTTATTATCACCCCCTTTTTTGGGACTCCAGTTTATTCATTGTCTTTCTAAAATATGGAAGCTACTTCAAGGAGTCTGAGCCCAATATTTCTGAGAAAACTGAACACTCCAACCTATCAAGTCAGAGATGGGGTGGGGAATGACAGAAGGATAAAGATGGGCTTGTTCTGGGTTGGGTTTTTTTGTTTGGGGTTTTTTTGTGTTTTTATCTTGTAGATCATATTTCATTTCATGGGGGAGAGGAGAGGAGAGGAGAGGAGAGGAGAGGAGAGGAGAGGAGAGGAGAGGAGAGGAGAGGAGAGGAGAGGAGAGGAGAGGAGAGGAGAGGAGAGGAGAGGAGAGGAGAGGAGAGGAGAGGAGAGGAGAGGAGAGGAGAGGAGAGGAGAGGAGAGGAGAGGAGAGGAGAGGAGAGGAGAGGAGAGGAGAGGAGAGGAGAGGAGAGGAGAGGAGAGGAGAGGAGAGGAGAGGAGAGGAGAGGAGAGGAGAGGAGAGGAGAGGAGAGGAGAGGAGAGGAGAGGAGAGGAGAGGAGAGGAGAGGAGAGGAGAGGAGAGGAGAGGAGAGGGTGTCTTCTGCCACTGTTGAGCCATTCAGATGATGTGAGGATATGTGGAAACTGATTCCATGAAGATTTGTCAGTGCTTTAGCAGAGAGGCAATGGAACTTTTGGAATAGAACATACGAGTCTCTAAGAGATCTTCCAAAACCATGAACTAAACTCTAAATGTGTGTAGAAGGAGCTAAGGTGACAACCTGGGAAACAGACAAGTTGTAGGTATCTGGAGATGGCAGGAAGTGAGGAATTCATCTTCCCTACCTTTGGTGTTTAATTATCCACACATAGGCATGAAGTACAATTTCAGAGCCCCAGGCATATCCTACTTGACCACCAGCAGCCAGTTCAGGAATTTTGGGGTTTCACTTATGTCCAGTGCATATCTACCAGCTCCATGGTAGATATGGCATCACTCTATGGCGTCTCAAGCAGCACTGATCAGCTGTGTTGGGGTACTTGAATGCCACACCAAGAAACTTAATGGGGCCTAGAGAGAATTTCAGATCATTACATACATTGTTTGGGCAACTGAATTGTTCCTGAAATTAGAATGGCTCCAGCTAGTGGCTAAAGCATCTAAAGGCGTTCCATATAGATGTCTGTCTGTCTGGTTGTTACCTCATGATGTTCAAAGGAAGGCTCTTGAATACAGTCAGCAGAGTCTTCATGGTGCTGGTTGATATGATATGGTACATAATGGAAACCTCATTCTGCTGCAGCTGGTTGTCCTTGAATGTTAGAAAAGGGAACTCCAGGACTGAAAACACCCCTTTAAAGCCATATATGTGATGCTATTTGAGAATCCATTAGATCTCTACTTAGACACTGAAAGGGAATGAAAGGGCTCAGACAAATGAATTTCTGACAGTTATGGAGACTAAACTGTGATGTATGAAAGCTTTGCTTGTGTTTTGCTTTGTTTGTTTCAAAGCTTTGCTTGTGTTTTGCTTGTTTCTCAGGGGCTCCTGACTCCTCAGCTGTTTCATTAGGTCTCTTTGTCTGTTTAGGTAAGATTAATACGCTCATTAGACTCCCTAAGTAAATCACTGATTGCAGACTCAAGGCCTTCAACGGACAATTGGGCAGCTCCTTGAATGGGTAAACTAAGGTAAGGGGGGGCTTGAACAAAGAGACACAGAGACCCTATTATAGGGCGGATGATTCTGCTGATTTAGGACGAAGGCACCTGGACTTTACTTCACAGCGCCTGCTCTGGAAAGAAGGACAACAAGCGAACACTGTGAAGAAGACTACTTCTTTCTTCCGTCGACCACCGAAGTCCCTCACCCTACTTTCACTATGCACGCTTGGACTATGTAAACAAATTCCAGGAACTCATTATCATAAGACACCCCTTTCCAGGAAATCTAATGAATATATATGATTTCTGTGTATGTAAACCGATGTCCCTTACTAATTCTTGGAAGCCCTTATGGTGGAGAATCCCCAAGGCCACCCCAACGCTGCTAACAAAAATACCTGCTTAACAGTAAAACTTTACTGTTGAGTCAGTTTCTTTGTTTCAACACTCTCAAAAACTTTCCTGTGCTGCAGAGAAATACTTTGAAGTCCTGGTAGACACCAAGTTGAAGAGTCACATGGGTTGCATCAGGCAAAGCCTTGTCAGCAAGTTCAGGGAGTTGATCCTTCCACTTTATTCAGTGATGGTGAGGCCACACCTGGAGTAATGTCTCCAGTCCTGGGCTCCCCTGTACAAGAGAAACATAGACATACTGGGGAGAGTCCAGTGAAGAGTCATGAAGACAATTAAGAGACCAGAGCATCTCTCCTGTGACAAAAGGCTGAGAGCTGGGATTGTGTAGACTGGAGAAGAGAAAGCTCAGAGGGAATCTTATAAATGTGTATGAACAGCTGGTGGGAGAGAATGTAAAAGACAGAGTGAGATTGTTGTCAGTGGTGCCCAGTGACAGGACAAGAGGTAATGGGCACAAATTAAAAACCATGAAATTCCTTACGAACAGAAGAACAAACTTTTTTCCTCTGAGGGTGCTCAAATAAAGGAACAAGTTTTCCACAGAGGCTGTGGTGCCTCCCCCTGCAGAGCTATTCAAAACAGGACTGGACAGAATCCTGGGCAACCGCATCTGGTGAAACCTACTAAGTCACAAAGACCCCAAGAGTCTTCTCTGAAGCCAGTTGTTCCCAGCCTGTACTGGGGCATGTGGTTATTCCAGGTGCAGAACTTGTCATTGCCCTTTGCTGAACTTCATGATGTTCCTCTGCCCATATCTCAAGACTCTTGAGGTCTCCCTGAATGACAGCATACCCATCTGGTCTCCCAACAATCCTCCCAGCTTTTTGCCATCTGCAAACTTGCTTAGGATGTACTCTGTCCTATAATCCAGGTCATTAATGAAGAGGTTAAATAGTACTACTGTACCTAATATTGACTCTTGGAGTACTCCACTAATGACTGGCCTGCAGCTGATCACAATCCTCTGAGCACAGCAGTTCAGCAAGTTTTCAGTCCATCCCACTGTCCGGTTAGCTAGCCCATACCTTGTCAGCTTGTCTATTAGTCTGTTACAGGACAAAGTGTGAAAAGCCTTACTGAATTCTTCCCTTATTCATTAAGCCAGTCATCTCCTTGTAGAAAGCTATCAAGTCGGTTAAGCATGATTTCCCCTTCATAAATCCATGCTGACCTCTGGAGCAGCTCAAACTCCCTCATATGCTTCTAGTATCTCCTTTTCATTCAGGATGTAGTGACTTCCTCTATACCCCCAGCTATAAAACTCTGGAGGTCAAACTTGGGTGTCTCTGAATGTTTTCTGACAAAGGCTCCAGGTGAGATCACACTCCCCAGGTGTGGTGCAGAGTACACTCCTCACAGCTGGTCCTCTCTGGTCTGTCCCAAGGGCTGCTGCATGAACTATCTCGTTTGCTTTGTTCAAAGGCTCATTGTAGCGTAGGGTCCCAATTGAAAGAGTTGTTCTTTCAGGTCACTCAGTAGAGAGGACTCACAAACTCACTGCAAGAGGGTGTCACGGTCCACTCGGTGGACTCGTGATGATTCGTTTGCTACGATCTCGAAAGTGCAAAATTAAGGTGACCAACACCAAAGGGGATAACAGTAATCAAACAGTGAAACTTTATTGGGTTGCCTGTGAAGAGGCACGCGATAGTTAGAGATGGGTGAAAGAAAGGAGAAAAGTAAAGTTAAGTTTTAGAGAGAAGAGGGAGAGAGGTTATAGCTACCACCGCTGATCTCACGACGTCCTAACGGTCCCGGGTCCAGCTGATGCTGCGTTGTCAATCGTCGTGGTCCTTGGTGGGGAAGCTTCCAATTTTCGTTGTCCAGAAGTAATCTTTTATGCTTAGTAACACACCTTGCTCCACCTCTGCCTCAGGGGTCTCTGCCCTTCTCAGAATTAAATTATCATATCTCCACCCCTCTCGAGCAAGGCCATCGCGCGTGCGCGGGGGGGAGTGTCCGAGGTGTGGTCAGTCTCAGAGGCGGGTAACCTTCAACCAGGAGGTGTGTTTTGGTATTATAATGAAGCAAAGTTCATCTGAGGTTCATGATTTCTTCATCGGTGTTATGGCAACAGTCACGATCCATCTTTTTGACAATGGCTATGCAATTACCACTAACTGCTCTGGCTAGGCCCAGGTACCGAACAATAGCACAACACTCTTTGTACTGCACGGCTCAGGCACCAAAGAACAGCACTGCACTGCCTGCACCACACGGTTCAGTACTCAGGAGAACAGCACAGCACTGGCTGTGCCACACAGTTCTGCATTCAGGAGCCTTTGCACCACATTCCATTCCAGGGGTCGGCAGCTGCGCTCCAAACAGGCCGTTGTCGGGTACCTCACTGTCCATGTCCCTGATGACAATGTTGAGACAATGCTGATCTTCTGACCGACTCTTACAGAGGGAATATGCATTCTCCAGAAACTCACAATGCTTAGGAAAGCTTGTGTTTCCTTTTTGCTAGCTGGTGGGGACATGGTTGTTACCTTATTGAACACATTCATTGGGATGTGACAACACACATTTTGCTATTTTATTCCCAGAAACTGTCTGTCTTGTACAGGTCCTTTGATCTTGCTTTATTTTATGGCAAAACCAGTTTTCAGAAGGAGGAGGACTTCTACCTTTCATCATTAGAAGTCACTGTCTCTTTTTGGTATAAAAAAGGCATCCTTCTTTCAGATGATCTGCCATTTCAGCAAGATTACATGTCTGTTCAGGAGTCAATGCTCAGGCCATTGGAAGTGAAAACTGGTCTAGACACCTGTCCAAATTTTCCCACACACCTTGCCATCCAGGCATTGGCTGACTCAGGTCACATATCTATGTGTCTTCCCCTGCCAGTTGATTACCAAAGGTTCCACTGTGTGGTGGGTGGACCCTGGCCACCTGTTAAGCACCCTATCTACCTCTTGCTCACTCCCCTCTCCCATGAAATGGGGAGAAAATAGAGGGAAGGCAAAAAGACTCATGGATCAAGATAACGACAGCTTAATAAGGGAAACAACAGCTGTGTGCTCGGGCAAAGCAAAAAGTGAACATCAGTCACTACTTCCTATTGACAGGCAGACGTCTGTTTTGCTGATTAAGGATACCAATTAAACTCGGACACCAGAGTGAAAAGAGTAGGCGTATTTTACTGGTGATAACCAAATAATGTAACACAGAAAACATGCAGTAAGAAAAGAGAGAATAGTGCACTTAAAGCAACAAACAGGAAAATACAGGGTAATGCATCAAAGCATTACTACATGAGAGAGACAATAGTGATTAAGAAAGATACATCACCATTTGCATACGTTACCATCATCCAGACCCGCAGACGCTGGGGAGCCCCGGTTACAGCGAGGATTTGGAGAGCCTGTCCCGGCAAGTGGGAAATCCTACGCGGTGCGTCCACCCGTAGGTGAGGCAGCCAAAGTCACTGAGAGCGGGTCCAGCCTTATATACCAGCGATCGACAAGCCAGAATAGCTGGCACCTTTGTTTTGAGTAGAAAATTTCTGGTTTCATTCTCCTGTTGGATTCCACCCAAAGCTTGGCCAGGGCTCGGGGGGGGGAACCAAGGGAGTTTCTAACAAGGCCAAATACGTGGGTTCTCAGCCTTGAACAAGGCTAAACAAGGGAAGTTGGATATATTCTCTCAGCATTTCATCCTCACTACTGATTATATTCTAAGCTGCATCTTTCACTAGTGAGCTTGCATACTTTGTTAATGACTACATGCTACGTTAGTAGCTTCGGCTTGAGACCTGTTTTTCAGGCTTCAGTATTTCAATGCTTTAGAACTTTTTACACCAGCATAAGTGGGTTGTTATAACTTAGTACAACCTACTACCACAATGGTTATCAGTTATAAAATATACAGGATTCATCTATAGGTCAACTCTGGCTTGGGCCTGTTGTCCAAGCCTTAGCACTTCAGCTCGGCCCTTCAAGACATTTGAACTGGACAAAGTGGCCTCCATCTTCTTCACTGTGTTTGTTCCAGTGCTGAATCCCATGGTCTACACCCTGAGAAATACTGAAATGAAAAAGGCCATCAGGAGACTTGTTTCTAGGGTTCTGTTCTCAGGAGAAAGGGAATAGTTTAACTCCTTGCTGAAAGGACACCCTTTTCCTTTGTAACTATTGTAACTTATCATTATTGAAATACCTGAGCTTCCAGCAAAGACATTTGCAGATGAGAAATCCTTTCTGAAGAACTAAGTCAGAGGAAATTCAGCTTAGGTGCCTTTACATTAAGTGCAGTTCTCATCAATAGAGTCTGTAGAGCCTAGGGCAGGTTGCATCTTGTTAATACTAAATACAGTATGTGGAATCTTCCCCTGAAATAAAATTTTTGTTATCTCTAGGAGTAAAGGGATCTTGCTGGCTTTTCACTGACATAATTTCTTTTCCTGTTACCATGTCTAATGCTGAGTGACTTGTCTTTTTTGAAAACCATTCACCTTATATCCTTGACAGATAAAAATCAATCTATGCTACAGAATGTTTCTTCTTCAGGTCATTTAGTACGTATTAACACAATTCTAAGTTGTATGAGCAGTCTATCTTTGATCCTCTGGAATATAGTATTCATAGCTTCACTGAGAAGTCTAATGTCATATAAGATTCTCCCAGGTTTAAAAATTCATCATCCTATGCTTTCTGCCTTACCTATGAGAAGTTTGTTCTTTCTGCCTTATTTGTTTTTCTTCTTTTCATTTTTTCCCCAGTAAGATATTAGTAGTGTGTGATGACAGTGTTTCCTAAAGAATGTCTATGCCTGTAACTTGTGCCATTAATAACCACTCGAAATCCTTCCTTCGTATATTGAATAATACTTCTGCATTTGGACAACTTTATTAAGATACCTAGGAATTTTTTGATTCTCATGAGTATATCATGACATCGTCTACTAATTTTTTGTTTACGCTGTACAGTTATATTCTAAAGGAGCAATTAATCCAATTTGACAGACAATATCTGTCTTGTTTGTTCACACTTTGATTGTTATACTTCTTTAAACTGGGATTGTCTGTATCACATGAACCACTATGGAAGAAGATAAGATCAGTTTTCTTAAAGTAAATGAGCTTGCTATGCGGAGACATGCTTATGGTCTACAGGTTAAGTAATGTGAGAGTTTTAGGGTCACAGAAACAATCTGAAAGCCTGCAGCTCCCTGAGATACTGTCAGACTGCTGGGATGAGTCAGTATGAGACAGCTATCACAGAGAGATAAATCTAACAGTCACCGAGATCGCCAAAACCAACCCTGGAATCAAGAGGTACAATGAGAAGAACAGACTTTTTTTGTAAAAAAATATTTTTTGATCATTGCTTTTCTACCTTAGGTAAACATTCTCAGGCATCTTTAGTTTAAAAGTTAGTTCTTCTAATTTATTTTTCAGTAAAAATGAACTCTGGAAATTTTAAAGATTTTGGTCTTTAGAGAGTAACCACAAGTAACATGTTTGGGCATATCCACAAAAAAAAAAAAAAAAACAAAAAAAAACCCCAAAAAAACCAAAACCAAAACCAAAACCAAAACAAAAAACAACAACAAAAAAAAAAAGAAAAAAAAAAAAGAGAGCTTTTATTTTCTTTAGGTTCCACCGCATCAACTAGATTGACCAAGAAATTTTGGGTGAATATATTTTATTTATGCTCTCTGTGCTATGGCCAGGGTACTTCTAGCAATAAGGACACATGAAGATGTCTCCTTGTGAGTTAACTCCCTACATGCCATCATAGTCAAGGACACTACTGAGTTTTCCTTCAGTAGCTTTAAGATAAGCATTTAGTGTCACCTGAGGTACTCCAAAGTCTGTGAGAAGTCCAGGTGTGAGACAACACTTTAAAGGAGATCTGCATCCTCCTGAGCTAGCAGTTGGAGACTAGGCTGAAGGTTTATGAGCTGGCAAATGAATCAAGCCAATGAGTGCCACTAAATGTGACCACTGCATTTGATTTCCCAATTTTTACTGTAAAATTACAGTTGTTTCTCTTTTGTATTAGAAAAGAATGTTCAAAAATATGTACAAACAATGAGCTCTGCAAGAGGCAGTGTTTCAAAATATTGAAAACCATAAATACAGTGGAAATCTAGTTCATTAAAGAAGATAAAATACTACAGTGTTATTGAAAAAGAACAGTGTTCACAAATACATCATTGAGCAAAGTCAAGAATCATCACTGAATCACTGAGGACCTATGGTTTGGTATTTGATTTATCTGATTTTGAAGGTCCAAATTGTAGACATCTCCACTAGTCATAGAGACTCCCTTTAAAATCGATGTAATGACATAAGCATTTCTAGGGTAAGCATCCCAAGGCAAATGTTTGAAATGCCTAGAGAAATCCCTTCCAAAAAGTGCCTATTTGTCTGCCTTGACTCAGAAAAGAGATACAGAATGACTAGTTCAGCACAGACATATTAAACTACAGTGGTTTTGAAATTCAGAATACATACTCCCCAAACCACAGAATCACAGAAGCACAGAAATATTGGTGAGACAGTATCTCTGGAGGTCTCTCATCCAAATCTCCCCCTCAGAGGAATATTGACCATTGACATTAGATTAGGTCAGCCATGGCCTGTTTAGATGAGTCTTGGAACCTCCATGGATGGATATCTGAAAAAATCCTTGGCAATCTTTTCCAGTGCCATACCACTCTGCTACTGAAGAATTTTTTCATAATGTCTAGGCTAAATCTCCCAAGCCACATCCTGTGCCCATTGTCCCCCATTGTCTACCACTAACAAGAAGAGTTTGATTCTATCATCTTTGTAACACTTCAAGAAGTTGAAGACTGCTGTTAGATCTTTCTTTGTTGACAAACCCAAGTCCTTCACCCTCTCCTCAGCAGTCATGTGATCTAGAACTGTGACAATCTCAGTAGACCTTTGCTGTTATTTACTAGATATCCTTTGATTAAATGGCAGGTTAGACGCATACTTCATGTATAAATATCCACCTTTAAGCACAGAAATTAAAGTCGATTCAGTTGTGCAAGCATAGATATCACAGTTTCATTTCAGAGCCATCAAGGTATCCAAGACATCCACACAGCATTGTCAGATCTGATACGAAGTCCACTAGAGATTCACTTTTATCTGTAGAGTCTGCTGAAGATTAGGAAAGCTAATCTGCAGTGGCTAAAATGACATGCTAAGTCATGCTAAAACATTATCTCACTCATCTGACATTTCAGACACTGTTGAGTGCTCTATCTGTCCTCAAGCTGTCAGTCTGTTTGAACAAGAGGACTCTCACAGGTCTTCTGCTACATCAGCCAGGGCCAGTTGGACTATTCTGATATTCCAGAGGTATCTCAGAGACATTAAGGCACTTATGTGTAGGCAGTCAAGTCCCATCCTAAATGTTTGAATCTACAGATAAAATACAGATAATTTAAAGTGATCTCCTGCTGTCCTCCACCTTGGGCTGAGTCTGTTTGGGATGGAGTTGATTTTTTTCATAGCAGCTTGTATGGTAGTGTGTTCTGGTAGGGCAAAAATGAGGAAAAACTCTTGAATTGAGATAAGTACAGTTTAATAAATGAAGAAAAAAATTTTTAAAAAGTTATGCAAAAGTGGGCTCTCACCACCAGCAGGCCAATGCCCAGCCACTCGCAGACCAGTGGCTACTTTTGTAAAACTCAGTCCAGTTTTATTGCTGAGAATGATGTCATATTGTATGGGGTATCCCTCTGGACAATTTGGGTCACCTGTCCTGGCTGTGTCTCTTCCCAGTCTCTTGTCCAACCCAAGCCTACCCCTGGGAAGGAGGGCAGGAGGCAGCAGGAGAAACAGAAAGAGCCTTGACATGGTGTAAGCTCTGTTCAGCATTAACTATAACATAGGTGTGCTATGAATGATGTTTTTGGTCACCAGCCTAAAACACAGCATAGGGCTTACTATGAAGAAAGTTAACTCCATCCCACCCAGATCCAATAAATGTCTGCAGTCTTAACTCTTGAAAAGAATTCTATGTTTTGAAGTAATAATTATATTTTTATATTATATTGGTAAATTGAAATTCGGTAAAAATACTGAAAGGAAGGGAGGGAGGGAGGGAGGGAGGGAGGGAGGGAGGGAGGGAGGAAGGAAGGAAGGAAGGAAGGAAGGAAGGAAGGAAGGAAGGAAGGAAGGAAGGAAGGAAGGAAGGAAGGAAGGAAGGAAGGAAGGAAGGAAGGAAGGAAGGAAGGAAGGAAGGAAGGAAGGAAGGAAGGAAGGAAGGAAGGAAGGAAGGAAGGAAGGAAGGAAGGAAGGAAGGAAGGAAGGAAGATACAGGACATCTCTATGGAAATTCCAGTTGAATCCGTTCCACAGACTAAATATTTGCTACAACACAGACAACTGAGACAGCATGGTTTATTTTAGGGAGATCATTATCATGATCTAGTCTTTTGGAATCAGCTGACTAAACACAGATGTGTAATGTCATATGAGATTTTGTGGTGACACATGACAACTGTGCCCAGCTGCTCCTCCAGAAGAGCATGATAAAAAGGTTTTCCATAAATGCTGTGTCACATCTCTCAGCTCTGTGACTGTAGATGGATTATGCATGGACATGTAAAATGGTACTGGACACATACATTTAGTCAAATTATGCTTACCTGTTTTGACCTGTTTTTGTCTGCTAGCAACAAATGAGACAGGTGGGATGCAGCTGTCCCTGAGGGGGGAAAGGATTCTGGGGCAGGAGTTGGCAGGGCTTATTGACAGGACTTTAAACTAGATATGAGGGGGGAGGGGGAGATAACTGAGCCTGTTAGGAATAAGCTCAAGGGAAGCATGCCAAGACTTGAAGGATGGTGGACTGGTGAGGGCTCTCCCTCTGCCATTTCATTTGAGAGAAGGGATAGATGTTTAGAAATCATGGAAGCACCTGAGTAGGGTCTGGTAGGAAATGGGGCCCACACTCACAAAAAGGTGTTGGATTGATTAGCTCATCTCAAGTGCATCTATACCAATGCACGCAGTATGAGCAACAAACAGGGGGAGCTTGAAGCCATGATGCAGCACGAGAACTATGACATCGTAGCTATAACAGAAATGTGGTGGGATGCCTCACACAACTGGAGTGCCGCAATCGATGGCTGCAAGCTCTTCAGGAGGGATAGACAGGGAAGGAGAGGCGGTGGAGTGGCCTGGTATGTTAGAGAATGCTATGAGAGCTCAGAAATCAAGTATAGTGATAACGGGGTTGAGAGTGTTTGGATTAGGTTAAGGGCCAATAAAGCAGATCTTGCGGCGGGAGTCTGCTATAGACCCCCCAACCAAAGCAGTGAGGGGGATGAAGCTTTCTATAAACAGTTGGGAGAAATCTCGCCGTCACCTGCTGTTGTTCTTGGGGGGGACTTTAACCTCCTGGGTATCTGCTGGGATCACAACACAGCAGAGAGGCAACAATCCAGGAGGTTCCTGGAATGTGTGGAGGATAACTTCCTCACACAGCTGGTGAGTGAGCCGAGCAGGGAAGGTGCCCTCCTGGACCTGCTTCTTGTGAACAGGGAAGAGCTTGTGGGGGAGGTAAAGGTTGGAGGCCGTCTGGGGTGCAGTGATCATGAGATGATTGAGTTTTGGATCCTTGGAGAAACAAAGAGAGGGGTTAGTAAAACTGCCACCTTAGACTTCTGCAGGACAGACTTTGACCTGTTCAAAAGACTGATTAACAAAATCCCTTGGGAGGCTGCCCTGAAGGAAATGGGAGTCCAGGAAGGCTGGACATACTTCAAGAGAGAAGTCTTAAAGGCACAGGAGTGGGCTGTTCCCGTGTGCCGGAAAACAAGGAGGCGGGGAAGGAGACCGGCCTGGCTAAACAGGGACCTTTGGCTGGATCTCAAGAACAAAAGGAAAATCTGTGACCTTTGGAAGAGGTCTCTCATGAAGACTATAAAGATGTCGAAAAAATACAGAACATACAACTTCACAATATACATGAAAATATTTTTGGTTGTTAAAGAAGAATGTAAGTACATGTTCTATATAAATTTTCCTCACTTTCTTATAAGAAATACTTTTTGTTCAGATAAATGCATTGCAATGAAATACTGATCATTTATCATTATCAAAATAAAACAGTTTTCCAAGAAATCAAGCAGCAGTGGATAAAGAGCAAGTCCATTGCACAAAACCAGTAGTCATATTCATTTAATTTCTTAGCTGATGCAAACATAACCCAAGGTAGGAAAGACAAAGGTTCATCGCTGACTTACTCAGAATTCAGCATTCCTCATTAAGTATATGGACACCTGGACTGCCTATTCTTTCAATTTCATCACCACATTCATATTTTTAAGGTAAATGGGCTAGGTATGGGGTGGGAATTCAGCCAGAAAACACATTTTTATTTTGTTTTATTTCTACTGAGAGAAAGAATTCTCCTTCCTTCCCTCCTTCCTTCCTTCCCTCCCTCCTTCCTTCCTTCCTTCCTTCCTTCCTTCCTTCCTTCCTTCCTTCCTTCCTTCCTTCCTTCCTTCCTTCCTTCCTTCCTTCCTTCCTTCCTTCCTTCCTTCCTCATTTATTCATTCATTCTAATGATTCTCTGTGCAACTGCAGACCTACTCAATTTATTCCCCATCTTGTGACATAGCTACCTTTTTAATCACACCAAGAAGTCCTCAGGAGGACTAGAGAACTATTTTGATTCTTCCATTTATATCAGTAGAAAGGCTAAAATGACTTACCTAGCAGATCCTGGAGTTTCTTCTTCTCTGAAACTGGCCTGGCTCCTTACCTGTGATATGAATGATGAAGAGCTGTGATTGGAAACCTTCTCTTGGGAAATCTAGCTTTGAAATCAGTAAGGATGATGTGAGGTTCTTCAGGTACAAAAGAGTCTTTTGTATTCTAGAGATGTTTTTTATTCCTTGCAGAATTTTTGGGAATTTTGGCTCAAATTTCCTGCTGATTGCTAAAAACATTGATAACATTCCAATAATACTTTTATGTAATGCATTAGACTTTACAATCAACAATGGTTTATCTTCAGGGACTGTATAAATATTGTGGAAGCTGCAAGGTGTCTGTCCTCAATGTTACTTGTTCTTTTTAGAAAACCAAAACTGATTCTTCAGCCTCCATGCTCAATATAAATATGCTGACACTCGCCTTTTTACCCCCGTCTTTAATGATGCAATTTGCCTGTCAATATTTTGATATTTGCAGTGTACAAGCCTCAGCTTAGCTAGCTGCCTAAGCTGCTTTCATACTGAACACAAAGAAACAATTATTTTCACAGAACAATGTTTTAAATATCTTTTGGGGGTTTAGCCCAGAGTAATATGAAACCAAGCTCAATAAGTATTGATCTCTCCTCAGACTGAATATTCCCACCTAAGGACTTGTCAAACATTGCAGAGGTGCAACAGGTAGCTGTCTTGCTTAGTAAAACTCTCAGAATTGAATATGTGATTGGTTGATTTAAGGTGACAGGGAAGGGGGTACATGCCATGTCACTTTAAGCCCATAGCCACTTTGATTAGGAGTGTAGAGGGTGAGCAAGTGAGCAAGTACACTGGCAAGGAAGTAAGCAAGAAAAGTTGTTCACGGATTTTTTTTTCAGGCAATGAGATCTGCTAGATAGCATATTTGAATGTAGAGAGATAATATTCATCTCACTTACTAAAACATAGCTGCCTAAAATTTAGCTGATGATGTCTACCCACATTGTCCAGACCCTAGCTGTACTCAGTGGGAGAAGAGGGAGAAGGTAGTCATCTGCAAGGAGAATTTACTTCATGACAGTTGTCAAGACAGGTCAGATGAATCACCACAGCTGCTGATATAATTTCAAAAATGGGAGTAACATCCATTTATCACAGAATGAGTAAGAGGGCTGGAGCTCCTATTTCTCTAGACCTGGTCTAGGAGATGAGCTATTATTTATATAGCGCACAGGACAGAAAATACTGGATTTACTTCACTGCCTTGAGGTGTTTTAACGTTTGTCATCTTAGGCAGTATCTACAGTTTGCCAACTAAAGTACCTGTGTGATTTGCCTCCAATGCTCCTTCCCTGGGATTAGTCACGCTTCATGATCCAAATCCCTTCTCAAGTGGAATGCTCTGAAGCCTGGTGCAGTTCTGAGGCAAGTTCATTCCATTTTCAGTTTTGTACTGGCAGTAAAGTTGACACTCCACAAGCTTTGACGATTTTCCACAGAAACTATCCTGCAAAGATCTCCCAGCTTTTACTGCACTTGTAAACACTCTTAGATGCTTTTTCAATATGTCTTGGACAATGGCACATTTGTATTCAGCATCATGTCTGAAACATATTTCTGGGTTGTAGTTCCATGCACTCTGAACTAAAAAAAATCCCCAAATGAAAAACAAACTAAATTTGAGCATATAACAACAATTATTGTGCTTGCAGATGCTATATAGGGCTCAGAGGACAATTTAACTTAACTGGACATAAAATGAAGACAGAGCAGTGAGCATGAGCTGCACTGCCACATTTGTTCAGAGGGAAAAAAATAACTCCCTAGGACAGATCTTTAAGTCAGAGGTAAATACATCAGGCTGGGTCTGACAGCCCAAGTGAGGTGAGGTTGATGCAGCTCCATGTCCCCAGGTCCAACCAGTAACAAGGCTGAAAATGTATATCCAGTAGGCACACACACACACAGAGCACACGTATACACCATATGTATACACGGCCAGCATGCAGAGCACTCATATGAACACAAAAAGTGCCAACAGCCTCATCCTACTCCACTCTCCACGTGGACAGGATGGAAGTCCACTGATGAGAATATATATATACATACATAGGTACAAGACAAATGAATCCTCCAGCAGCTTGGCTCAGACACTCAGTCTGCCCAGTAGTTGACTCCTGGATCCCAATCTCCCCAGTTGCTGGCATCTAATACAGTGCTAGTTGCATTCTAAGTGTAATAAAAAAGAAATTTAAAAGAAAATTAAATAATTAAATAAATAAAAAAGATAAAAGAAAACACAAGATTTGAAGAAATTGCTTGTCTATATCTCATAGACTTTTAACTATATCTGTACAATTATAAATATACAATATGATCTTAATTTCTTATCTATATTTTATACAACCTGCTAAAACAAAGTAGTATAACAATGGCTCCTTTGAAAGGAATATATTGACTAGGATGGGGCAGTTGACAGGTAGAACTTGCAGGTGTTATTTTGGCTCTGAGAAGCTAAGAAACTAAGGTCACATTATTGAAAAAGGTAGAGACTGGTCATCCAAAGTCTGGTGTAATGAACCAACCTACAGACTGGGATTGCTGTGATGAAATGCAGACTCGCATAGTTGAGACTTGTCTAGTGTAGACGTCCAGTGATAAACTAGTTACTTTAGGCATTTTTAGCACCCAGTAGAAATGCAACCTGCCCCGTATCCAAACACTAAGTGAATACAGTCCTAAGCCTATCACTCACTTGAGCAATAACCCAATAGAACTGTAACCTTAAATTACATCTTAAATCCTGGTTGTTATCCTGTTTTAACTAATCGTAGCTCCAAACTTAATCTTCACTTTCATAGTACTCCAGTCTTATTTTATCCCTTGTCCTGGTCTTACTCTAGTTTTAGCCTTAACTTGGTGAAAACTTTGACCTCAAAGGGAACTTTAATTCTACCTTCCCATCCTATTATAAACTTCTGAGTTTAGAGAAAATAAAGCTTTGACTTTCACAATACAATAGTGTGAGTTTCAAAAGCTAGGTAATTTTAAAACAAATTATATTACAGTTGCCTTCCCTCTATGGAACAGTTACCCCAACAAATATTTTATCCCTCAATGAAGTAAAATGTTCCTCCAATCTGGAAAAAAAAAAAAAAAACAAACAAAAAAAACCCAACCAAACCAAAACAGGACGTTAAAAAAGAAGTACATTTGTTAATAAAAGGCGAACAAACCAAACAAACCTCAAAGGTAAAAATACACAAAGCAGCCACAAGGATTTTGGTTCTTAAATCAGCTGCGTGTCAACAGACATAATCTGAAGAAAATATCAAGTTCAGTGCAATGACAATGTAGTAGTGTAGCAGCTGTGAAACAAAGAGCAACTAGTAAAGAGTTTTAGTGAAAGGTAGATAACAGACATCCATTATAAAAGAGACAAAGTTCATTTCATGCCTCAACACAGCTGACTGCCAAACGATTCGATGTGGTCTTTCTTCTTTTTGGTACCAATACAAAGAGACCCAGGAATGAGAAATTTGCCCTATAGAATTTTGTAACAGAAATATTAAATTTGATGTGAATGAAGTATGAATGGAGATGTGTTTTTGAAAGCCTCAGGAAAATCTGTAGAAAAAGGGTTAAAAGAATATTGTGTTTTAATTGCTATGTTACATTGCATATGATTTCATTCAAACAACCATAGAGCATGAAGCAAAAAAAGAAACTGAGTCAAAAAACATAAAAACAAGATGAAGAACAGGACCAGACCTATGAAATAGCTATGTAAGAAGTAGAAGGACAGTGAAACTAAGGGATTTTGCACACCTCTGGGTTGCATACTGGTGATAATGACCACACCATTTGGACACAAGCATCTTAATAGTTATGGGTGTGTAGAAACAGCAATGAGCGAAACCTTTGTGAGAATGAGTGTGAATGAATGAAACCAGGTGTTTAAAATTATCCCCTTCCCTTTCCAGAAGATTTCAACTTGTGGAGTGCTGCATTAATTGCATATATCCCAAGGTCACCTACATGCACCTCCCCACATATCAGTGAAATTTCCACACAAAGAAAATTTACTCCAAACCACCAAATGTAGGAAGGGTTTTAAAGCTTGTTCCAAATGGAACAGGTACTTCAGCTTGGCTAATAGCCTGGGCCCAATCCTGCAGCATTCAAACTACAGTTTCCATATTGAGGTCAAGCAAAAGAAATCTCCACTACCAGTGTGGTTATGCTGATCTCTGAAGGCTGTCTCTGCTAGGAAACAGTACGGATTTCAGCTGACTTAGTGAAATGACAGTAAAGGCAATAAAGGGGGTCTGAGATTTTTCAGTTTTTCAGTATAATGTTCTTTTTTTTTAGTTTGCTTGTTAAAAAGAAAGTCAATGTAAGTCATCTCAGGATAAATTAATTGCCTGACTTCAGAAACTTCACAACAACTAGCTAATGGCAAAGCGGTTAATTACATTTTTCAATGTTGTGTTTCTTTAAACCCCTCCAGGGAACTTAATTTGCCTATGTATCATTGGAACACTTTTTTCTTCGTAATTAAAACACTGGAGAACCAGAGTTAAGGAAACTTCATTTAAGCTTCTACTGACTTTGCTTCTGGGACCTGATTACTTTTACCTCTGTGAAAAGAGCTAGGGAATTAATTTTTTCTTGTTTTATTCCTTGAAAAGTCAAGACTGAAAGAAGCCTTTCCTTACAAAAAAGCTTAATTGCTCTAATACTATAACACTGATGTGATTAGCCTGAATCACTTTAAGGGACAACACATTTCAAATGGTTAAAGCTTTTAAATTCATGCCTCTTTTAAAGATGTTTCAGACTATTTCCAAGAAGAAAGACATATCCAAAATCATTCATCCATTTAGAATAAAGCTTTATAGCTGCTGTAGGGCCCTTCCATCAAACACTATCAGCAACATACTGTGTCCCCGGAATTCACCCCTTCTGCTCCCTGTTTCCATATGCCACATGTGCGTGAATGATACTCCAGAGGAAGAGCTGGCACAAAGAGAAACTGGTGCAGTAGACAGTGAGACAGGTCTTCAGCTAGTGTAAATCAGAATTTCACCTCTAGGAAGGAGCACTGCTTTTTGGTATCTAAGACACACAACCATTGATTTTGCTAGAGCCTAGCTCACTTACACTTATGCCATCCTGTCTCCTCTATAAAAAAGGGAGTTATGGTTAAATTATGCCATTTAGTGGATCACAGCTCCACAGGCTGTAGCCAAAATAAACCAAGGCAACAGTTTGTGGTTGGATTCATCTTCCCAACCCCAATATGTGAACTACTGTTTCTAATATACCTAACCTGATTTCAATCTAGTATTAATTTTATATGCTTTTCCTGTGCCTCAAAGAGAAAGGCACGGGACTCTATAGGGAAGATTCCCTTCATACATGTAAGGTTGATCCATACCCCAGCATACAGTATTGAGATTACATGGGGAAGACAGAGAGACTTTAGTGAATATGTCACAGAACGTAATACAGGCATTACCCGTAGGTATCCTTCCACAGAACCCCCATGGTGTGGATCTTTAAAAGGCAGGTATTTTTCATCAGCTGCTGCTGTCCCACAGATAAATTCAGGCCTCTCTTGAACTGAGACAGTGCCCATATACGGTTCCTTAGATGTCTATCAGAAATTAATTTAAACCATTAGTTTCGTTCAGAGTTCATAATAAGCCATAACAGAGCCAAACTCATGCTATGGACAAGAATAAAGAAGGAACAGGAGTTGCAAAGGCATTTTGTTGTCTCTTTCCCACCTTTTAAATATTAACACATATGTATGTGTTATACATATTCATGTATGTATGTGCATACACACAAAACCAAACACAGCACCTTACCTAAAGGAAATAAATGGACTGTATTTGTGATGTGTTATATAATGCTCGTAATTAATAGAGTACCAGGTTTGGTTTTAAAGGGAATGTGGAGGTGCATGTTTCTCTCCACTGAGGTTCTGACTACTCTGCTGGGATCCAGTTGAAGTTAGTAGGATTTTAAGTATTTATGGAAGAGACGGGTGTCTGTGGTCCAGATTAAAACCATATTTAAGAGGTCTTATCCCACCAATTCCCAATGCCTTTCTTGATCTGGGCTGCCAAGATCCTGACATGCTGACACAGTTTATGATTCTGGCAAGATCCCCTCCTTGTACCCTTCCATTGGAGTAGAAAGTTTGTCTGCTCTTACATGCTTAAACCATAAACAGTTCCGAGTAAACTACACTTGTGTATACACAACCTATGCCAAATACAATGAGATCCTGTTCCAACGATTATTTTTAAATATTAGTACTACTGTTGGCACTATAATATGGGTCAGTAATAATACACCGGTAATCATTTACATTAATAAGGAAAATGTGTGTCTTTATAAATAGATAGCAATGTTGGGCATCTAATCTTAATTGTAGTGGGATATCTGACTAGATGATTTAAGCTTCTTTTCCATGTCTGCTGAACAAGTCCTAATGTGTTTGTGGGAAGGCTTAAAAGAGGTGGGTGAGTGGGGGTACATGAAAAAGACTGAACATGTCTGCAGGGCAGGAGACCAACCCTCTGAGGATAATCAAGACACCTCACCTCACACAAGGAAGAGATGAGTCCTGAGTCAGATCAAGAGGCTCCCTGACATGGCCTCAGAGCAACAGGAGGACCATACAGTATAACTGAGGCAACCCTTCATCTTTGTGCTGTGCTGCAAGGTACAAGCACCACTGCCCACCCAAATGGAGGGCCAGAACAAAAAGTGAACTTCACAGGAACATGTACATGGGGACAGGAAGGCGTGTTATTCTACTCTAGGGAATACCAGGTGCCCACAAGGGCTCTTCCTTCACCATTGCAGGTGCAGAGGGCCTGGCAGGTTTCAGCAAAAGTGCAGCAAAAGGGAAGGATAGGGGGAAAGTGCTTGAGAGAAGTACGCTTTTATTTTGACCATGCCAAAATAGGCCATCAGGCCATCAAAATTCTCAAAAATTTGGGGTGTCCAAGAGGGCATTGGATTTTTTTTTTTTTTTTTTTTTTTTGTAGATAAAGGGATAGAGACTAGTAAAATCACAGTAATGTACCTTTTCAGTGAATGGTGTTAGTCATATAAATAAATGACATAGAACCTGCTGACAAAAAGAGCACATCTGGGTAACAGAAGCATGTACTGTTCCTCACTAGGAACTGTGAGCTCTCCATCTGAGAGCTTTTTATATATATAGACCTGATATTAAACCCTGCTGTTGTCATGCGGTCTATCATTTGCTGTGTCATGTAATAAAAATAACCAAAGTCTGCCCCAGTCAGAGGGTTCCTCCTTTTTTTCTGATAACATTTGCCCATTTGAGAGTCACTGTCTTATAACTCATGAGGGAGTTGAATATTTTCCTTTTCAGCTGTGTGTGTAATCCACTGAGAGAAGGGTGTCAAAGATCTTTTTTTCCTCTAGTGATGACGATTTCGGCAAGTGTTATAGTGTTACACTTCAGAAACACCAACTGCTGTGTGGCCATGCAGGTAGAGGTCAGCACACTATGCTGAAAGGGGTCTAAATTACACACCTTCATATTTTCATCACCCTGTTTCTCATCGAATGTGAGATAAGTCATCACCATAATATCATTCATAGAATCACAGAATCATAAAATATCTCAAGTTGGAAGGGCCCCATAAGGATCGTCAAGTCCAACTCCCTGCTTCTCCTGTGATATGCAAGGCTCCCTCAAAGTTTTGGCCATAGTAAAAGACAAAAATCTTCCAATTGATTGCATGTCATAGAAAAAATTTATCCTTATGCCATTCACCATGTAATATTCTGGTTTTGTATAAGGTTCTACATAATTTTGATTTTCAGCAGTGTTGAAAAAAAATGGGAGAAATAATTTTTGCAACCCTCAAATCCCAGTGCTTGGGGAAAGCTGCTTACTTTCATGGGAAAAAGAAAATTTAAAGCATCTATGAAACATATATTTAGGCTGGGAACTTGAACAAATGCACTTTCCATCTTTGGTAACTCATAGTTTGTCCACTCTTTCATTCGGAAGCTATGCAGTAGCCATCATAGCCTTTGCCATTATCACAGTAATGTCAGCCAGGAGGAAAGTCTGATCAGAACACAGGTGAACTACTTTTTAGGAGATAAATGACCCATTCTAAGTGTTTCCCTATATTCATATTGCTTACATTAACAGTGGGACAATATAAGAAGTCGTGCATGCTGACAGCTTCAAGAATAATCTGAGAACAATCACCATGTCCAAACAGCTGGTGTATATGGTAAAAAAATCCATCTACACTCCAAACAAAAGTTTTATGTAATGGTACCTGATCTAAATTAACAAATCTATACTCTTCTACATATCTCTTAACCCCAGACCTCTGGATCTTCCACTCCAACACATGTACATGTGTTTTCTTATTATTCACATTTAAACTTTAATTCCTTATCTTTTCTAAGCAATGACATTATTCACACCCTTTTGTGAATATACATATTTAGTTTTAAATATACATGTGTAAACATACTTGAACAAAGATGTAAATGTATGAGCATGTGTATGTATATCCTGGCCCTAAGAAAATAAGCAACCAATCACAGGGCATTATTTTAAAATCATATGGGGTATAATAGCAGCAAAATCAGCAGCCCCAGAAGCAAGGAGCAGCAGGGTTACTCAGCCATGTGATTGGAAGAGGGGCAGGACCTCTGCATCAGGTGGGACATGTGACTGTGAGTGTGGGGTGGGGATTCCACTGCCATGAGGTGTCCTGGCACCTGCCACTTCTTGTCCTGGCTCAAGGTTGTGTTTTGGTTAATCATTCAGACAGGGCAACTTGTACTGAATTGCCCTTTGTCTTAAAGGAAGCCTCGGAAACCCTAGAAAACAGATAAATTAATCATTTGACATGTTGCTGGTGCAATATTTGATGCTTCACTATTGAATCACAAAATGAATCTTTGGCACTGTTGGATTCTGCTGCTTCTTTAATTTAGCTTCTAACATTGTCTTTTTAAAAGTCTGTGGTGAGTTTAATTTTTTGTTAACATTGCAAAGGGTTTTAATTAATATAAAGGTATATAAGGACTATATAATGTATGCTATGCGTTAAATATTAATGTATAAATACATAGTGGAATTAATTGCACTTAACTGTAGCCATGTAGATGGTATATCTTTAAGTCTGAGCTACCCATTCTTTGTAGGCAGTGAAAAGAAATAAGGACCTCCCAGTCCTGATTCATCTGACCCCTTGATATACTGCCAACACAAATTAAAAGAAACATTTTGGAGAGAGAGAGAAAGTGAGAGAGAAAGTGAGAAAGCGAGAGAGAAAGCGAGAGAGAAAGCAAGAGAGAAGAGAGAAGAGAGAGAGAGAGAGAAAGAGAGAAGAGAGAGAAGAGAGAAGAAGAGAGAAAGAGAGAAAGAGAGAAAGAGAGAAAGAGAGAAAGAGAAAGAGAGAAAGAGAGAAAGAGAGAGAAGAGAGAAAGAGAGAAAGAGAGAAAGAGAGAAAGAGAGAAAGAGAGAAAGAGAGAAAGAGAGAAAGAGAGAGAAGAGAGAAGAGAGAGAAAGAGAGAAAGAGAGAAAGAGAGAAAGAGAGAAAGAGAGAAGAGAAGAAAGAGAGAAAGAAAGAAAGAAAGAAAGAAAGAAAGAAAGAAAGAAAGAAAGAAAGAAAGAAAGAAAGAAAGAAAGAAAGAAAGAAAGAAAGAAAGAAAGAAAGAAAGAAAGAAAGAAAGAAAGAAAGAAAGAAAGAAAGAAAGAAAGAGGGATAGGGAGGAAGAGAAATGGGGAGAGAGGGGCAGGGTGCGGGGGAAGTTGTTGAAATTATTTGTTTTACAGTTCCTGTAAGTATGTGTCTTTGTCAGTGGACTATAGAAAACTCCTCCTGAATACTTATAAAAACGGAAAATTAAGTGATCTGGGGAATTGTAGGTGATGGCTTTCCATCCTGTGCATTTCCAGATGAGAATGTCTACAGAATATGGGAAGTCAGAGTTTGTGGGTTCATTTGTTTCCCAGAAGCAAAGATTACCAGTCATTTAAATGCAGAATTACTCATGACATCATAAAAAAGTGAGTTGTAAGGTACCTCTAGAGTTCACTGGTTCCAGGAATAATATGTTAAAATAAATAGTTAATCAATATTAATAAATAATTGTAAAGACATACACCTTAGAGTTTTATTAAGACCCCTGGGCATCTGAGACAGCGCTCCAGAACCACAGCTGCTGACACAGTTATGTAACCTTCACCCTTGAAACCCGAAACAACCTGCACACTCTGAAGAGACGAAGAAAGCGTTACCTAGAGAATGCAAAGAGACAAAATCTTCTCCATCTTCTGGCACATAATGTTTGCCCTCTGTCATCAGGTGGTGAGTGAAGCAGCTAAGGCCACAGGCAGTCTGGCTGCAGTCTCTGGTGCTAGTTCTGACAATCAGGCAGGGAGACAAATCGCTATGAGTGGGGCTGGTATTTAAAAGAGCTGAACCTCTGGTGCATGCACAGCAGTACTAAATACATGGGTGTGTGGGAGAGGATTCATGGCCAGAAGAGCAAGACTTCAGGTCAGAATGATGGAGTACCAACAGAGCTCCTGAAAGGGAGCATATTGAAGCTGTTAGGTGTTTGTAGGATTTTAAAGCTGGGATTGCAATAAGACGAGTGTCACGGGCAATACTGTGCTTGTCCCAGTACAAGGTCTTGAGATGCTGACTGCTCACTTTTCCTGAGGATGAAGGATGCTTGACCTTGAACTATGGATACCAAGAAGGCTGAGATCTTAACTTCAAAGAAAAGGGACAGATACTTGTTGCTACTGAGTTTATCAGTAAAGATCTTAAACAGAAATTGGGTGAAAGTTAGAATTACTGTGATTGGACTAGTAGTGAGTGATTGTTGTATTTTGCTTAGATTGTCAAAACATTAATAAGACTAACAATGAAGTTTCCTGGATCAGCATGTATTCCTTGATGCCCATGACCAAATTTTGTAGGTAATAGTAGTTAAAATCTCAGAATCTCACCTCACTTGGATCCACAGGTAGACAGTATTGCCCTGATAAATAATGATATGCCACCCTCTGATGATGACGTTAGCAGATCCGGGAAGGGTTTGATCATCATCCTTGTAACAGCAGATGCAATTTGTTTCCTTAGTAATTACACAATCATTTAGACTCAGGAGTTACCTATCAGTCAGAAATAACCAGGGCATAAATTCAGAGGTTATGGGTACAATTCATCTATCCAGAGATAAAGATACAATTAAAAGTCTGAGCTAGACATGTAGAGCAGAATTCAAATAGTCAACCTTAGTCTGAACCACTCTGATGGCACTGGATGTTATCTCAGACATCTCCACCAGATCAGATGGTGAGACACAGGATCCATCCTTCTAGACCAGACAGTGGAGACCAAGCAGGTTATTCTGGAGCATGTAAAATCACACTCAACATCTGTGTTTAGGACCTGGTTTCCATTCCTACACTTCCAAAGAGGAATTGTATCTTTTTCCTTCCACGCTGTCTCTCAGGTCACTATGTTGACTTATTCAGATGTAGATATCTACATCAGCTGCACTGTAAATTATACAGTATGAACATCCCCATAAATAACTCATTAAAAGATAGCTTCACTGTAGAAAAGACCAGAATGAGTCAACACACTCATAGATTCTGGTTCTCGGGTCTCCTGCAACGTGTTTCTTTTTGAACTAAACCATTTAAAGGACTGAAAAGAGACAAATGAAGGAGTTCATTATGTAGCTTTCCTGGTAAATTCCAGTAGTGAAGACAAAATGCAGCAGTGAAAACGGGAAGAACGAATAGACCTGAGTTCAGAGCAGCCAGTCTTTTTCACTGTGGAAGGAAGTCTGAGTAAATCACAATTTGCACCTAAAGAGCAGAGGGGAGGCTGGTGAAGAGTCTGGAGCACAGGTCTTATGAGGAGGAGCTGAGGGAACTGGGGTTGTTTAGTCTGGAGAAAAGGAGGCTGAGGGGAGACCTCATCGCCCTCTACAACTACCTGAAAGGAGGTTGTAGCAAGGTGGGTGTTGGTCTCTTTCCCAGGTAACAAGTGATAGGACAAGAGGAAATGGCCTCAAGTTTCACCAGGGGAGGTTTAGATTGGATATTAGGAAAAATTTCTTCACTGAAAGGGTTGTCAAGCATTGAAGCAGGCTGCCCAGGGAAGCAGTTGAGTAACCATCCCTGGAGTCATTTAAAAGATGTGTAATGTGGCTCTTAGGGACATGGTTTAGTGGTAGACTTGGCAGTGTTAGGTTTATGGTTGGACTTGATGATCTTAAAGGTCTTTTCCAATCTAAACAATTCTATGATTCTATAAGCAGACTGATAACATCAGGGAAGTAGGTAGAAAACTGGGAAATATTTACCACCTATCTAAAGTGGTGCAGCAGAAAACAGCAAAGAGGGAGCAACCTCGATCACTTCTTTGCTGATTAGGGCTGAAGAAGCCAGAGAGTAGTAGATACTGAGCTGTGTGGGAGACTTGTAGATATAAAGCCAGGGAAGCCAAGTGCATCCATATATGTCTCTATAACCAAGTAGAGGTGAGGGGAGAGCGTTGTTTCTGCATTAGCTGGATGTGTAGGTTACGATATGGTACAGGACAGCAGAGTGGAGCGATAGGTTCCTGCAGGAAACTTTCTGTCATGTGATGAGATGGGAAGAGACTGGAGCTGATCAAACCCCTTAGAGGGAATTCAAAGTGAGGCAAAGAGAAACTCAGATCAGATGGCGAAGGATTCGCAGACAGCTGAGAAATTAAATATCGGTTAATTTATACACACATCCAGCACAACGAGCCCTTCAGCTGTCCATGAACGAAAGGAAGAGATGGAGAAAACAAAGAATGTAAAGATTTTTTTTTTTTTAATTTCTAGGCATAACATGAAATTTTAATTTTTGACAAAAACATCAAGAAATGATGTAAGGAGTATTTTTTCTCTCTTACTTTTATTCCTTTCTTACTTTCCTTTTTTCCCCCCTTTATTCTGAATTTTCCTCCTTTTTGCCACTTTCTCTTCCTCTGTCAACATTTAATTTCTCATTGGTCCCAGCAATGGAACAAAACTAAAACTATACTTAAACCTCATAATCCATACTGGTCTGAACATTTTCTCCTACTAAAGCATTTTCAGTATGCTTTATTCTCTACCTCAACATTGCTGGTGAAGTTACTAATGCAGTAATGTGCAGATGCCATCATGCAGACAGACTTACCGTCTTTGTAGCAAAATGGAACAAAAGTGTTTAAAAAAATGTAGGCAAAACCTCATAACTTTCTCCTGACACAAAAGAAGAAAAAGACGTGGGAGGAATAAAAGAACTTAGATAAATGGAAAGACTTTTAAAAGAAATCTGACCAATTTTTATGGTTTTCTTCATGAGGGAGGTGTCAAAATCCACAGTTCCATTCAAAATATATTTAAATTAAATTACTTGATACATTCTATGAAAAAATGTCAATTTGTTTTCCAGACTGCCATCACACTGATTCATGGTGGAGTAATTTCATAGACATATTTAGATAATTGCATTTTCTTTATGTTTCCAGTGTTCTGTTGACTTATTGGAAAATCAGTCACCGCTGTGGGATTTCTCTGGAGAAGGGTGGAAGTCTGAACGTGATCTAGACATCCTCAGCTCCCTTGAAAGACAACAGGGAAAAATGAAATATTTTGGAAAATACTTGAACTGGTATATGCCAGACAAAACTTAGGATGGAGTTAGTCATTCTCTGGGCTGGCTATACTGACATAATTAAGTATAAAGGAATTTTAAATTGTTTAATTGCAAACAACTTTGAAGCTGTTAGATGAATTCACCTGAGAGATTCATAAAACTTCCTTCAGATGTGAGTGATATATACGTAGTTTACTTTTCTAATCAGTGGATGTGATTGAGGCTAATTATGTAATTTTAGAGTGCCCTTCATTTAGCTTTGTTTAGCGGTCTACTCTAGAAGTAAATCTGCCCATGTACTCTAGAATTAAATCTGCCCACCCTAGAAGGACCTCCTTTTGTCAACTAGAGAAGGAGTAGACATGATTAGCTCAAGTAAAGCCATCTACACTGTAAAACACAAAAGTTAGCCTTCCCATGGAAGAGTGGACTGATACTTTATGAACTATATTCCATCCAGGTGCCAGTTCCCAGGGAAAAGAACATCTGATAAAATGTGGACTTTTCCAGCTTAAATTTTCAGTAAAATGACCAAGTTAGTGGGAATCTAAAATACTGGCTTCCAAGTATTTCACCATTATGAGTTCCCTAAAACTAGGAAATGGGAAAAGGTCATGCATTTTAGGCAATCTAAATACGCCCCAGGTTGTTCAAACATTTCTGTAGATTGACACTGGTGTTTGGGTTTTTTTCCATGATTATTGTCTGTTTTTCAGGGTTCTGCAGAGTGGAAATGGAACATGAGAACTATACAGTAGTTACAGAGTTTGTTCTGTTGGGATTGTCTCAAAACCATGAAGTCCAGATGATTCTCTTCTTCTTCTTCCTGCTCTTCTACATGATCATTCTGCCAGGCAACATCCTTATCATTCTCACAATTAGGGGGGATTCTCAACTGGGATCACCCATGTATTTTTTCCTGGCCAATTTGGCATTCTTGGACATCTGCTACTGTTCTGTGACCCCACCCAAAATGTTGGCTGACTTTTTCTCACACCAGAAGACCATCTCCTACAGTGCCTGTATGGCCCAGCTTTTCTTCCTCCACTTCTTGGGAGCAGCTGAAGCTTTCATGCTCATGGTCATGGCCTATGACCGTTACGTAGCCATTTGCAAACCTCTTCACTACACCAGGCTTGTGAAGAGAGGGGTATGCTGTGTCCTGGTTGGAGCTACATGGGCTGGGGGCTTCATCCATGGCATCATTCTATTTGCTCTCAGTATCCACCTACCCTTATGTGGTCCCAACATCCTGGACAACTTCTTCTGTGATGTCCATCAGCTGGTCAAGTTAGCTTGTGACAACATTTTCATTGTGGAGCTTTTGATGTTCCTCAACAATGGAGTTGTTATCATTATGTGCTTTACACTTCTCCTAATCTCCTACATTGTCCTGCTGCTGAAGCTCCGGACACAGTCCTTCAAGGCAAAGAACAAAGTAGCCTCCACCTGTGTTTCCCACATGATTGTGGTTTTTGTCATGTGTGGCCCAGCGATGTATATCTATGGCTTACCCTTCCAAGCTGTCCCAATGGAAAAAGTTGTTGCTGTTTTCCATACAGTCATCTTCCCCTTGACTAATCCCATGATCTATACCTTGCGTAACAAGGAGATCAAAGGCTCAATGTGGAAACTGGTCAGCAAATACATACTTTGGTGTGGGAAATTAAAAAAAAAATTTTGAAGTAAATAAGTGAAAGTTTTTTTATTTTTGTTTTGTTTGTTAATACAATTTTCTTAGGAACAACTCCATAATGTACATTGTGTAGCAACATAATATATATTAAGTAAGCTTCAAATACTTTTCTTCTCATTATCAAAAAGCCTTAGGGTGACACTAAAACCTATATGGAATAATTTAGAGGAGTACTGTACCAGGTAAAGGAATTAACACAGTTGTGCTATGAAGTTTTACTGTTAAAATTCTGTATCCCTACAGAAATTAACTGGCAGGTGTGAAGCATTTCAGAATCATTACTGAACTTCTAGTCCAGATGCAGATAGATAAACTCAGGTACCAACCATGTTAGTTCAAGATTTCAGCTTATACTTGAATCTCTGGCTGTTGACACTGCCTGCTGTTTGACTCTCATATGACTCTGCTCCTCAATGAGTCGATTGCTTCTCCACAAAGGAGAATGTGCAAGTCACTGGATGATCTAGACTGTAGTCAAGCTTTGTCTTTTCTTACAGCATAGGCAGGCCACTGAAATCTGAAATCAGAAGTCAGCTATCAAGTAAAAATCAAAGGCAATATGGACATAACCTTATGGTAGGCACTAGTGACAGGATTTGCCTATCCAGGTTTAGACATCTACAGCATCAGAATTAGTCAACTAAAGATTCTTGCATAATCAATGGGTGTTTCTAGCAAGCAATTCAGCTAACCCATTTTTATTGCCTACTTGCATAGAATCACAGAATGCTTTGGGTTGGAAGGGACCTTAAAGAACACCTAGGTCCAACTCCCCTGCCCCGGGCAGGGCCACCTTCCACTAGCCCAGGTTGCCCAAAGCCCCGTCCAACCTGGCCTTGAACCCTTCCAGGGAGGGGGCAGCCACAGCTTCTCTGGGCAACCTGTGCCAGGGCCTCAACACCCTCACAGGGAAGAATTTCTTCCCTATATCTAATCTAAACCTACCCTCCTTCAGTTAAAAACCATTACCCCTCATCCTATCACTGCACTCTCCGATAGAGTCCTTCCCCATCTTTCCTGTAGCCCCTTTAAGTACTGCAAGGTTGCTATAAGGTCTCCCTGGAGCCTTCTCTTCTCTGGGCTGAACAAAGCCAACTCTCTCAGCCTGTTCTCACAGGGGAGGTGCTCCAGCCCCCCTATCATTTCCGCAGCCTCCTCTGGACCTGCTCAAGTAGGTCCATGTCCTTCTTAAGTTGGTACCCCCAGAGCTGGACACAGCACTGCAGGTAGGGTGTCACGAGAGCGGAGCAGAGGAAGAGAATCCCCTCTCTCGACCTGCTGGCCACACTGCTCTTGTTGTACCCCAGGATATGATTGGCTTTCTGGGCTGCAAATGCACACTGCTGGCTCATACTCAGTTTTTCATCCACCAAGTCCTTCTCTGCAGGGCTGCTCTCAATCCACTCATCGCCCAGTCTGGATTTGTGCTTGGGATTGCCTTGACACATGTATAGGACCTTGCACTTGGCCTTGTTGAACTTCATGAGGTTTGCACAGGCTCACCTCTCCAACCTGTTGAGGTCTCTCTGGATGGCACACCCCTTCCCTTTAGAGTATTAACGACACCACTCATCTTGTAAAGCAACACCTCTGCCTGGAATGTACCTCACCTAGAGCAATTACTTGCAAGTTAAGCTGAGCTGAAGCTTATCCATGGAGCTCCAGGGTTTCTCTGTCTAGATATAGACAAATGAGTCACCCACACAGGACCTGCTTTCCCTAAGCTTCCACTATTACCATTTGGGCTACCCTGACATATAAATCCAAATCAGGCTAGGTGGCCTGTGAGCTAACAAATAAGTAAGGACAAGTGAGGTGCCCGTGTCAGCTCCCATTAGTGTGAAGAAGTCTGGAGAGGGAATGTGCTCACCCTAAAGGTGACATCACTGTGGTCATGCTACTCCTTGTTAGACTCCACGGACAGTATGGTTTAGCTCAGTCTCAACCCCAATCCTTTTCCAAGTACTCGTGTTTCCTTACATTAAATGATTACAAAGATCTCTGCATCATAGTCCTTTTTCAAGCTTCTTTTCCATCAAATAAATACATGAATTAAAATCACAGAGACAGTGCTTTAGGTTTTAGAAAAACAATGTTATAATATCCAGTCAGTTTGGAGAAACTGTGAAGTTTTAAGAGAAGATGGTGGATGCCCACCTGCCCACTCTGACCCAACAAGACTGAAGGCAATTCCCTGATGGGAAGCTACTGCCTTGATTTGATTCAGTTGAAAAAAAAAAAAAAAAAAAAAAGGAATTTCTTACAAGGAAAAGACATATGCAGAACAAACCAGGACTTTTCTATTTTCCCCTACAAACTGGTAATTTATTCTCAAAACAGAAATGCAGAGAACTGTAGAGACCAGAATTTTCTGCACATTTCCATTGCCTTTGGTGAATGCTCTGCAAGGATTCTGTACTTTGTTTCCCATCACAGTGTCGGTGATGGGAAACAGCTCCTCAGTGTCAGTGAAGAATTGCATTCTAAATCCTTATAAACATACTCCTCTTTTCTGCTTGCAAAGTGCAGTTTTTTCCACAGGTCCAAAAAGGAAACCCACTTTTGGTGTGAAAACCTGTTTTGTAACAATCCACAGATAGTACTGTATAGAGATTTCTTTGTTTTCATTTTCTGTGAGAACAGAGTATTTTTGCAGAAGTATTGGGGGAGAGAAGAGAAGGCAATCTGCTTTCAATTCAAACCCAAACTTTCTCTTTTGTCTGAGAAATCTCCCTACATAAGACTTAGATCGAGCTCTGGTAAAAATCTGACAGACAGAAATGCTGTAAGGCAGCTATCAACGGTGCAGCATAGACTGTCTTCCTTCAGACCTGTCCCAACACGTGGGTAGCGCCTCTGAAGCTTTCAGCGTTAAGTAAGATAGATTACAAGTGGTAAGCAAGCATTTTCAGGTGATTTTCTCTTTCCTAGTGATACTCTTTCCTCTGTATATACACTGTCATGGGCAGTGTGTGGAATTAGTTGTCTTTTCAGTATTTCTGTCAGAAAGAGTAAATACCTCCAGCAACCTGCTGTTTCTGTGATCCAACTTCAGAGAAGCTCCTAGATGTCATGGTCAAGTTACAAGATAATGCAGCATAGCCCTACTCAGAGGAGCAGGGGATGCAAACCCACCTCCAACAGAAGACTCCAGCAACCTTCCCTCATAGGATTCCAGGTGCCTGTGTTAAGCCAAGTGCTGGGATTCAAGAAGAAAACAAAATCTCAAACCACTCTGAGCTTCTGGTCATTGAAAAAAGAATAACAATAATTAGCAGATTTGAGATTCTGTCACCATGGAGCTAATTAAAAAGTTCTTGCAGTTCTTGGAGTGCTCACTTTGTTCGTGTGGATCAGGACTACGTGCAGATGCAAGAACCTTGTGGTAAGCGGAGCAGAACTAAGGTGGGCATTTTCTGTGCAGTAGCTGAGACTGTATATATTGTAAGCACAGCACAGCCCCACGACTTGAGGCAGGTAATATTCAGTCAGGTCTTAACTAGTTAGTTTGCTCTGTGGTCAATGGAGAGAAGCGGACAACACTTGTGGGCAGTTCACTTGAGACAAACCTACATTTGTGAGGTGCCTGTCCCACTTCAGGAGTGCCTCAAGGGTTGCTGCTCTCTAGGGTATCCCAGATGACTGCACTGGGCTGGCAGACACGGCACAGGGACACCCAGAGACACACAACCAGCTGGGGCCACAGTTGGTGGCCAGGTCTGTGTCCCGGAACACAAGTAAGGCAGTAGCTGCCTAGGCTGAGGATGCTGAATTGTATTCTTAAGCTCATCCCTTGGCACTGCACTACAGACAGAGGAGATCTCATCACGGGAGTAGCAGGCAGGAGTCCTCTCTTCCTGAAGCAATGGTCTAACGGAGGGTCAGAGGTGGAAGATCCCCAGAGGCCTTATTTCTCCAGCCTGATTTAAAGGCATTGTGCTGGCAAGCTCAGATGTAGACAAATGTTTTGTAGATATATGAAAACAGAGGAGAGGAATTCCTCCCAGGTGACTGGCTTAGGCAAAACATGTTCCTGCAGATAAACAAGTGAGTGAAATTCAGCGCTGGGGTTCAGAACCAGCAACATTCTTACAGGTCTGGGTGTGCAAGGGCCATAGCTGACCTGGGGTATTTGGAGGAGGAATGTGTTCCTTTAAAACAAATGAGTTGCACCGCTGCTCCCCATTTGTCTAAGGGTCCATGATGTGGGGTCCCAGAATACCCTCTCTTCTTTGGCATAGAGTCTGGAATTCAGGGAAGTGCTTACATCATTGATCTGTGAGAGGGTCTGGCCTCTGGGCTGTCTCTGATGGCTGCTCTGTATCTAGATACCTCCACTCCCCCAACCCACCTGCCTCCACCACTGACCCAGTGACCAGAATGAAGCTGGGAGTTGTTACAGGCTATTTATTAGCAGAGTTTCTCAAACCACAGCCACAGCTTGTGGGAAGGAACACCACGACCGGGATGACAAAATGTGAGAGAAAGCAGCCTGAAACCAGTAGTGGTCAACATGCTGAGGGAGAAAGAGTGAAAGAGGCTGGAACACACCTCCCTTAGGAGATGTCACATGTACAACAGGGACAAATAGACCTCTGCTCATATCTACAGTCCCTGTCCTGGCAAAGGAGAGAAATCAGGATGTCTTCAGACATACTGTGGGTGTTTATCTCGGAGGCAAGGTGTACCACCGCTGCAGCTGGTGCTGCAGATACTTACTCAGCAAGTGACAATCAAGACCTTGATTGGGAACCAACAGCTCAGTTCTTCCAGGGAGTGGGAGACACCATTTGCATCTTCCTCAAGCAATGTCATATTCAGTCACATAACTCTCTTCCAGCCATTGGCACTGTGGTAGAGAGCCCCTTTACTGATACCTCAGAGCACAGCCTCTGCACTGTGTCTGCACATACGCAGGCCTGTGTAACCATTGACTTGTAGATCCGTTTCCCTCCAGGCTCCCATTATAGTCAACAGAAACAGGCAGAATTATTTGTTGTCTCAGATGACTCAAGCTGCTTAGACTTGTCCAAAAATGGGATGAATTGCCCCCAGGAAGTGCCCAGCTGTCTTTCCTGGCCGCAAAGGGAGTCTAAGCACCCAGCTCACATGTGAACTTCTGCAGTGTCTGCAGCCTGACTGAGGACAGATAAGTGGCAGCAATTAGGAATGCCTGCACAAGTGCCCACCTTTCCTCTGCAAATCCTCTCTGGCTGATCACCCACACTGCATGCTCAGTGGCATGCATGTAGGCAATTGGAGTGTTTTAGCAGCCAAAATCCCTGAGCACACCGAGTGGTTATGGGTTAGCTCCTCTGGGATTAGGGGTATGGTAACACCAGCTCTCTTTGCCTCATTCTGGTCATTGAGTTGGCCAGCAGCCTTCTACGCTCCTTCTCTTCTCACCCCGCTCCTCACTTCATTCCTACAGGAACTGCCCTTGGCTTCAAGCTCTGAAAGCAAAAGTAAGCTTTTGAGTCTCCAAGCTTCAGACTCATAGGTACTGGAGACAATGCTGTTTAACCTCATCATTAATGACCTGGATGATGGGATAGAGTGCATCCTGTGCAAGTTTGTAGCTGATACAAAGCTGTGAGGAGGGGGGTGATAAACCACGTGGTTATGCCACCATCCTGAGGGCAGGCTGGAGAAATAGGCTGACAGCAACCTTATGAAGTACAGCAAAGGAAATTGCGAATTGTTGCACTGGGAAGGAATACCTGAAGTACAATACAGGCTGGGGGCCACCCAGCTGGACAGCAGCTTTGCAAAGAAGGACCTGGTGTTCCTGGTGGACAAGCTGAATGTGCTCCAGCAATGTGCCTTCTCAATAAAGACGGGAAACAGCATCTTGGGTTGTGTGAGCAGAAGCACTGTCAGCAGGTCAAGGGAGGTGATCGTTCCCCTCTACTCAGCACTGGTGAGGCCACCCCTGGAATGCTGTGTCCGGTTCTGGGCTCCCCAGTACAGGAGAGACATGAACACACTGGAGAGAGTCCAGTGAAGTGTCATAAAGATGATTAAGGGACTAGAGCATCCCTCATATGAGGAAAGGCTGAGAGGGCTGAAACAGTTCAGCTTAGAAAAGAGAAGGCTCAGGGTTATACCAATGTGCATAAATTTCTGATTGGAAGGAGTGAAGGGATGGAGCAAAACACATCTGGAAACAGACCTGAGCAACCTCCTCTAGTTGATTCTGCTTTGACCCTGCTTTGCGGTTGTCCTCAGCTCCCCATTCACCTTTTCTGGGCAAACAGCCTGTCCTTGCTACTCGCTGAGGGGTAGTCAGCTGGAACTTTGGGAAGGGGAGCATACTGCAAGAAACTTCACAAGGGAAAAATGAGCATCACAGCCAGGAACTGGCTAAAGTGGGGTGGGGGACTTAGGCTAGAGTGGAAAGGCTCTGAGCAATACAGATAGCAATCTCAGTGGGAAGCCTTCAGAAAAAAACCCTTGTTGACCTTCTGTCCTCCCCTCAATTAAAAAAAATCTTTGAATCATTGAATGGGAAGTCTTCATTATTTTTTTCTTCAAGACTGAAAAGGAAAAAACATTTTTAGTATTTTTATTTAATATATATACATTATACATACATATAAATACTATACATTAAATCATATATTGATATATAATACACACTTAAAATACAGTGTGTATGTAATATAATATTTCTTTTATATACATATATTTGAAATGTTTTTCATTTTTATGCTGTTCCCCAAAACGGAAAGGTAGGGGTTTAAGATTCATTACAGAATAAATACAATTTTTAGCAAGAGAAAATATTTTAAATGCAGTTTTACTATTTGCAATGAATTTGAGTGAATATTTGTCTGCAGTTTGGGTTAAGGGAGTGGTATCCTCATACCTACATATCCTGTTCAACAATACCAATGCTGGTAATAATAAAAACAATGTACAGAGGAGAAGTCACTTCCCTGTGAAAAGAATTTTTTCAAATACAGGATGAAAATATGCTTGTTTTTTCTCTCTTTTTCTCCAGGAAATTATTGCCACGGGACATTTCAGGGAATTTTAACATGGAGAAAACTTATTTTCTCTTAGAAAAAGTTCTTGTGGTTGAATCATCCAATTTCACTGCAGCAGTAAGCCTCCAAATGTATTTCTGACCTTTTTCAGTTTGTCAGTGAGGTTGTTTCAATAAAGAGAATTTGTTTAATTCTTCTCATGATTGAATATACTGAATAATTTGTTAGGCCATAGAAATTGCTAGTGTAAAATCTGGAGTTTTTCTTAATGGCCTGTCATTCTGTTTCTAGGTGGTTAAAATCCCATAGTATCACAACAAATTTCCCAGCAGCACCTATATAAGCAGGAGCTGGAAGTCTCCTAAGGAGCAGCAACAGAGAACTACACCTCACAGAACTCATGCCCCTGGAGAATGGGGCACAGTGGCGTGTGACAAAACGTGCCGTGGGAAATCCAGTGAAGCTAGGTCTTCATTAGGCAATGGAAGCCCTAAGTACATCTTCCCCAACACCTCAAGAAAGTCAGGTTTAATCCTGAATAATTCTTCTGCAAAGCAAAATGAAGAATTTCAATGACTCAGTGATAGCAGTGTAGAAAAAGGTCATTTTGCTAATTACAGTCATGATCAGACATTTTTGGCGATAATCAGAGTCTTTGATATACTGGAGAGAAAAGTTTAGACCATTTCAAGTGGGCATTTAATTTCAGAGCAAAATCAAATATCACTCTTCCATGTAAATTTAGAATAGAATAGAATAGAATAGAATAGAATAGAATAGAATAGAATAGAATAGAATAGAATAGAATAGAATAGAATAGAATAGAATAGAATAGAATAGAATAGAATAGAATAGAATAGAATAGAATAGAATAGAATAGAATAGAATAGAATAGAATAGTTCAGTTGGAAGGGACCTACAACGATCACCTAGTCAAACTGCCTGACCACTTTCAGGGCTGACCAAAAATCAAACCATGTTATTAAGGGTATTGTCCAAATGCCTCTTAAACACTGTCAGGCATGGGGCATTGACACCTCTCCAGGAAGCCTGATCCAGTGTTTGACCAGCCTCCTGGTACAGAAATGTTTCCAAATGTCAAGTCTGAACCTCTCCTGGTGCAGTTTTGAACTATTCCCAGGCATCCTGTCCTTGGATCCCAGGGAGAAAATATCACCACCTCCCTCTCCATGTCCCCTCCTCAGGAAGCTGTAGAGATCAGTGAGGTCACCCTCAGCCTCCTTTTCTCCAAACTAGACAAACCCAGAGTCCTTAGCCACTCATCAAAGGACATTTCTTCCAGCCCTTTCACCAGCTTTGTTGCCCTCCTCTGGACCCATTCAAGGACCTTTACATCCTTCTTAAATTTCACAGAATCATCTAGGTTGGAAAGGACCTTGAAGATCATCCAGTCCAACCATTAACCTAGTACTGACAGTTCCCAACTACACCAGATCCCTAAGTGCTATGTCAACCCGCCTCTTGAACACCTCCACCACCTCCCTGGGCAGCCCATTCCAATGCCCAACAAGCCCTTCTGGAAAGAAATACTTCCTAATATCCAGTCTAAACCTTCCCTGGCGCAGCTTGAGGCCATTCCCTCTTGTCCTATCTCTTATTACTTGGTTAAAGAGGCTCATCCCCAGCTCTCTGCACCCTCCTTTAAGGGAGTTGTAGAGGGCCATGAGGTCTCCCCTCAACCTCCTCTTCTCCAGACTAAACCCCCCCAGTTCCCTCAGCCTGTGCTTCAGACCCTGTGCTCCAGACCCTGCACCAGCTTCGTTGCCCTTCTCTGGACACGCTCGAGTCATTCAATGGCCTTTTTGGAGTGAGGGGCCCAAAACTGAACACAGTAATCGAGGTGCAGCCTCACCAGTGCCAAGTACAGGGGTAAGATCCCTTCCCTGTCCCTGCTGGCCACGCTATTGCTGATACAAGCCAGGATGCCATTGGCCTTCTTGGCCACCTGGGCACACTGCTGGCTCATGTTCAGCCGGCTGTCATTCAACACCCCCCAAATTGTGGGGCCCAGAACTGCCACAGCACTCAAGGTGAGGCCGCACCAAATCTCCTTCTGTTACTAGGTGTAACATCTACTAAATCCTTCAGTACTCTGTGATGAATTCCATCAGGCCCCATGGACTTACGGGCATTCAACAGATACAACTGTGTGGTCCTCCAACTCAGAGGATGGGGCAGCCCCAAGTCTATCATTAGTATTAAAGACAGCCTGCTGAACAGCATACAGCCCTCCACACTGGCAGCCTGTAGCCCTCCATCCCAGCACTCCTGGGTCATGGGACTCCTTCCACCAAGTCTCACTAATACCAATGACATCATATCTCTGGGAATGGACCAGTGCTTCCAGTTCATTCCATTTGTTTCTCATACTGCGTGTGTTGGTGTACAAGCATTTCAGATGTGCTCCTAAACCCTCAGTATGCCTGCAAGCAGTCTAAATGCTGTCATTAGCATAGCCACCCTCAGGCAGTGCCATGTCAACCCTTGGCTTACCTTCAGCTCTCCTCACGGTATCCCCTTCCCCCATCGATTCTAGTTTAAAGCCATCTCAATCAGTCCTGCCGCGTATGAGCAAAGAAGCATTCTCCCCATTAGGACAGGTGGATCCCATCAGGCCCCAGCATACCTTGTGTCTCAGAAACTCTTCCATGGTTATAAAAGCCAAAGTTCTGGTGGAGGCACCAGTCTTGAGCCAGGTATTGATGTCTTAGGCATGCTTGTTTCTTCCAGCATTACTGGCAGGATTGAGGAAAATACTGCCTGTGCTCCTGAATCCTTTAGCATTCTTTCCAGGGCCCTGAAATCTCTTTTAATTGACATGGACTTCTTGTGATATCACTAGTACCCAAGTGAAAGAGCAGGAGTAGGTAATAATCTGAAGGCTATACTAAGCTCATCACTTGTCCGTTGACATCACTGATTCAGGCCCCAGGGAGGCAGCAAACTTCCCTGAAAAGTGGGTCTGGTCTGTAGATGGGTTACTCCATTCTGCCCATGAGGGTATCACCTATGACCATAACTCACTGCTGTTTCTTCTCAGCACTGGTCTTAATACAGCTCTGATGTGAGGAGTTGGTTGATCTGAACTTGGTGAGAGTACTTGCAGATTCCTCCTCTTCTTTGTGATCATTTCCATTGTCTACCATACTCAGAGCCTCATACCTATTCTGTAAAGGTAGCTGAGAGGGTAAGGAGGGGTTCCTCTTACAGCTCCCTGCAGCAACTTGCTTCCACTCCTCCCTATCCCTCATAACACTGCCTTCATCCTGGCACAAAATAGATACTGGACATCCCTCAGTAGTGGCCATGCTGAGCTGGCTTGTGCGTACCAGAGATCGCAGAGCACAGCTCCACTGGTCTGTATCTCCTTCTCAGACTCTCAACTGCTCCTCAGTCTGCCCACCTCCTCCTGAAGCTCAGCCACCAGGCAGAGCAGTTGTCTACCTGGGCACACCTCCTCCAAGCATGCTTGTTACTGCCCTCCATCTCCCAGGGAAGACCCAGACACCAAGCCTGGGTGGTCGCATGCTCTGACAAGAGCTCTGTCTGTGAGGGTGCACAGGTTCTATCAGGTGCTAGAATGGCTTTTTCACGGAGGGTCACCATTCTGCCATAGACCTGCCCACTGTATCATTTCCCAGAAATCAGCCAGATTATAACATCATTACGAACTCCAGTCCGCCATAACTAACTTCAGCCTTTAGCTGATCACTGCAAATGATGATGCAAGGATTCTCATCTCTTCTCAGGAACAGTATTGCCCTACAATTATTAGAGATTAAAACAGCACCAGGCATTACACTCATTCACAGGACAGGCTGCTCAGAAGACTGTCACTCCTAGCCAGCAATAAAGGTGCAGCCAATGGCAGTATCTCCAGAAGTGGCCTAGAAGTGGCTCATACATTTATCCTGAACTGCACCCACATTCATACATACTCTTTTTTTTTTTTTTTAAAGGGGTGGGGTTAGGCACATAAGCGATCCAATGCATTCATTTATTGCAGCAAAGTGTGACTGCTGGCTAACTGGGCATTTCCTTGCACGCAGTCCTTCCCTGCCAAACAGCTGTCTTTGTTTTCCCTTATATATTCGCTCAACAGGTTTTCTAGAGGACTAAAACCAGTCTTCTTTGCTTAGAAGCTGAATGAATTAAGACTGAATTAAGTGTTTTGTCTTTCAATCTTTCTGTTGAATGCATTTTAAATACATGTTTGAAGAAATTAAAAGTAATGTTCCCAAGTAATAATAGTAATGGTTGCTGCCATCTGAGTTATGTGAGTTGCGGGTCCCTTGAGCACTGGCAAAACCCCTCTGTCTGCCCAGCATCCCTACCTGGACCCAAGCCCCCGACCCCCTTCCCCGACGGGTTCCCTACTCACCGGTTGGTCCAGCTTGATACACCAAACATGCAGCACTCACACACTTGTCCCACAGGCACTCCACACTCACAGGTATCCCGGATACCAGCAGGGACCCCTGCCTCCCTGATACCCCTGACCGGACTCAGGGCCTCCTACTCAACGCTGGTCTAGCTTGAAGTTCACTGGTGAACACACACGCACACCCCATGCACACCCAGTTTGTGGGGGATACAGACACTCACCCCCCCAGCAACTGGCACCAGGCACACAGGCTGTGACCAGCGGTCCTGCTCCAACTGCCAGCAGTGAGCCCCTCACTTGCCTCACACTGGTCCCTTCTGTAAGGCTATGTGGAAGGATATTATCTGCTGCTTTAAGCGTATCTAGTCAAGGACTTTCTCAATGCAAAAAAAGGGATAATAAGAAACGGAGAAAGCCATAAACAAGAACATACAGGCACACAAACCTGACTGACAAAGGAGGCAGTGATGAGAAGCAAACCTGGTCAGTCACACTAACTGATGAGGGCATGTGAGAGTGTGAGAATTAGTCCAGTGAGTTTATCTGATCGGTGGCCTCCTCAGATGGGATGATAAGAAAGATGGAGACAATAAACCAAAATACAGACACAAACCTGACAAAACAAACATGGAGACAATGACAAGAAACAAACCTCACCACTCACATTAATTCATGGGCTATCAAGAAACCACAGATGCCATTTCCAGGAAGATCAGCAGGGGCTTTGCAATTGAAACAGTGAAACAGGGAGACCCTGGATGCAGACAGGGGCTGGAAGGGGTGTGGGAACAGCTAGAGCTGTACAAACCCATGAGGGATGTACAGGGGAAGAGGAGATGGGGTCTTTACAGAAAGGGGTATAAAAGGGGACAGTCAGGTGTAAATTGCAGGTAAAATGCCTTTGGGAGTACAGAAAGGAACAACACACACCTGTCCACGCTAACCTTCATCAAATACCCATGAACCACGGGGGCAGACGAACATGTTACCAAGTATGAAAAACCAGTATCCTGAAATATCATAACTAATGGTCTTGTTAGATCCTTTCAATTTGTCTTACAAGTAATCCTTTGAAGAACCAGAACCTGAAAAGGAAATAACTAGATTGAGTGACAGCTGTCCTTGACAGCAGCTTTTCTTTCCCTTCCCAGCCCGCGCCCCCAATACATAGTCTGGCAATTTCAGTTGGGAGCGATGTGCATGTCTCTGTCCGTGTGTTTCTGTGAACATCTGTGTGTATGTCCTGAACCAACGCATGCTCCCTACATGCAGGTCGGGGGGAGGAGGGTATGTGTATGTGACTGGACACTACATTGGGGAATTTGGAAGGTACAAGCTTGCCTTGGATTCCAGCTTCTCATTTACAATTCTTCCTGCTTTAAGAAGGGACATTGGGTTAGCCTGGGAAATCTATAGGAGCGGTAGTCACCATATGCTCCTAAAATCTCAGAAAATTGTCCCAGTCAAGTCTGAGCCAAGGTTCACCAGAATTGAAGGGGTACAGAAAGAGAAATGCCAACCTTAATTAGGAAAACAGCAATGTCTTACAATTTTTGAAAGAATGTGCAACGTGGACTAACATTACAAATGGTGCAGAACTACCACTCGTTCCAAAATCTAAGAATTAAGCCTAGCTGTCTTTGATACTGAGATGCGACTCGACAGTGAGGACAGAGCTAACCCCGAAGCAGGTCAACAGTGCAGATCACTCAGCTCTGCCGGATGAAACCAAACCTGCAGGATCTACCTGGCCACAGACATGCCATGACCCAGTGCCTGGGGAGGTGCAGCTATCGAAGCCAAACAACTGGACTTACCTATGTGAACTGTTACGCTTAGAGAAGTGTTACTGATCTTAAGTGCCTCAGTATGTTCATGTCTATTGCTTCTGATGGAGTGGCCAGCAGCTGCAGCCCTTGCACCCTCCCTCCTCCACTGTTAATGCCCAGAGGAGTCAGACTCCTGCCCCTAATGTGTGCAGCCCATAAGGAGACCCACTGAGGCTCTATGGGAGTGAGGAGTGGTGCAGCTGCTTCTGCTACTACCAGTCAGTGGGGTGGTGTCAGGGGATGTGGAAGGAGCATGTCTGCTCTTTTAAAGATATCTGGTCAAAGGAGCCATAAACAAGAACATACAGAGATAAACCTAATATATGATAAGGGAGGTTGTGATGAGAAAAATCCTGGTCACCCTAACTGGGAAGGATGTGCGGAATGAGTCTGAGAACATTTATTTTTACAGTTAGGAAGTTAAGGAAAGGGAGGGATACAGTCAGTCACAAAACCTGACCAATTAGCATTAACAAAGACAATAAGCAGAAACAAACATCATCACACTAACTGATGAGATCTCAAGAAGCTATAGGCAACCAGGACTTTGCACCTGGTAAGGATGCAAACCTGTGTCTGGTATTTTGTATGGAGTCAGTGGGACCATGTCAGCTGTTGAGGGAATGTGCAGGGGAGGGGGAGATGGGAGGAACAAAGAGGGCAGTCGACAGAAAAGGGGTGTAAAAGAGGCTGGTCAGGTGTAAACCTGGGCCAGTCAGTGCTGGTCTCGCTGAGCTCTACACCTCACCACCACATCCTGTCCTGTCCTCTTACTAAACATTTTCATAACTTTGTGTAATCTCACTCTACCCCGTGTATGTGTGCTGCAAGGACTCAACGCCAGCTACTGAGGGATCCACATGAGTGGATTTGGTGCCAGGTACTGAAGTCAGACTGGGGGAGCAGACACCGCTGGCCAGTGGTGTCAGCTCCTGGAGCCAGTGGGCCCTCACCCTACAACCATTGTTGAATGTCCACAAGACCAGTTACTGGGGGGAGCATGAGTGAGGGGCCTGAAGGGCTCTGCACCAGTGGCTGGAGTGGGACAGCAGCTCACAGCTTGTGTGCCTGCTGCTGGATTCTGGGGGAGGAGTGTCTGTGTCCCCCATAAACTGGGGGTGCGTGTGCATCCACCGGTGAACTTCAGGCTGGAACAGCTGGCAAGTAGCAGGCCTTGGGTCCAGGCAGGGGTATCAGGCGGGCAGGGGATCCATGCTGGTATCTGGGGGTACCTGTCAGTGTGGGGTGCCTGCAGGACAAGTGTGTGAATGTTGCGTATTTGGTGTATGAAGCTGGGCCAGCCAGTAAGGGACTGTGGGGGGGTCAGAGGGTTTGGGTCCAGGTAGGGGTACCAGGCAGACAGAGGAGTCATGATGGTGCTTGAGGGACTCATGAGTGCGCACGTGCTTGTGAACCCTGAGGGTGTCACATGAGTTTGCCAGCCCCAGAGTGGGAACGGACACAGCTGGTTGTGCTTGTCATGTGGGTCCCATGTGTGGGAGCTGCTCACAGCAGCATCTTGGCTGGGGCAGTCTGCGTGACCAGTGATGTCAGTGCCATCTGCCCGAGTGCCACTTGTCTGCATGTGCATGCACACGCCTCTGATGGGTTACTCAGCTTCCAGCTTGACCAAACCTGCAAACAGGAAAGCAGCAGCTGTGTCCCTTTGCTTGGGCAGAGACCCTGGCTACCTGGGCACCAGGATGGGAGGCCAGTGCCCAGGCAGGAGGACCCTGGGCTGGGGCTGCTGGAGGCAGCTGCTGCTCTTGACACATCTTAACAATCATAAGCATTCACCTCTAAAAGGGCAGAGACTTGTCCCAGATCAGAGTAAATCTCCAGAGCGCATCTGGGGCACTGCAGTTGGCTCAGACATGCTTGCAGAAACACTCTGCTAGCACCGAGCATTACAGGATGGGCTGTGCCAGCATTACAATAGCCTAAGACCTGTACTTTGGATCACAAACTCTTGCAGCCTCTGGGACAGGGTTTCCTTATGGTCATCAAAAATAGACACTGGTCCAAAATCTCAGCTTGCTGTCACCCTAATACACATTTTCTGACTCCACAGTAGACAAAGGGGTAATGGTGTGTGTCTGTGAATTTATCATGATGGAAAGTCCTTACCAGACCCAGCAGCCAGTGTTTTCAGATCCCACACTGGGATGTGCAGGTGTCAGAAGCTCCTTTAAGTCCTGTGACATGTGTTTAAGCAAACATGCTGAAACAACCCTTCAAAATCCTGAGCGAGTTACACATCCAGGCAGGCAGTCTGAGGCCTGGGAACTCTGCTCAGTAGCAGCCTTTCATGGGATATGTAACTATCTTTCAGAAGAGCTGTGGGTTGCCAGTGCTTCTCCAGTTGTACTTGTCTTTATTTCCAACCACAACCTGAAGCTGTTGCAATCAAGGTACATACAGATACAGAAACAACCTAACTGGGCCTAACAACCTAGGCAGCCTGCCTGATAGACGGATGCTGTAGCCCACAGCATCTGGGGAAGCAGCCTGAAGTCCGATGCTCTAAAAAGGCAGCTGGAGTAACTAAAGACGAAGCACTGCTGATTGTCCCCATTGTATTGCCCCACAACGAACTGGGCCTGTAACCCAGAGCAGGTCAGCCCACTCTCGAGGACAGGAAACTGAGGCACATGGGAAGAGGAGGGAATCTGTACCTAACTTACAGGCAGCACAGACGCAATCCAAGCAAGTGATGTTGCTTTCATAGCTCTTCCCAAAGCCTCAGCTCACCTGGCTGTGCTCACGCTGACTGCAAGGACTATCTCCAGTTCCAGCTGGACAGTCCCACTCTCATTTTCCTGCTCAGGAAGTCAGCAAACTGCCATTCTGTCTCCAGTAGGGCCTAAGCAAAGAGGCAGGTGAGTGGGAAGTCTAGACTCCACCAACATTGACCCTTCAACTACATTAACCTGACATAAACCAGAAACATATGGACTGCTCTTGCTGTGGAAGGTTTTTTATTTCAGGAATGGAGCAGGTCTTTTTAACTGCCTGAAGTGCTTTTTAATATATTTTTCTAGCCCCAAATTACATCATATTACAAATATTTCTCCAGAAGCAGTGCTATAATGAACTTAGCCGCTCTCTAGATTTCATGCCCCGCAACCTTTGGCCTGTGAAAATGGATGGGTTAAAGGAAGCACGTGGACACATTTTCTTACAGTATGAGATGATGAAATTGCAATGTTCTGCACAAGAGAAGTGGTACCGCTTCCCAAGGCAGCCCAGGCAGCCTGGATATTCTCACCTCCCAATCAGTGGGAACCCCCTGAACACAAATACCACCTCATGGGACAAATAAGGGAAAACCACCCTGTCTGGGATTAGGTAACTACAACAAAGGCAACAGCTGAAGTGCTCCCTTTAGACTAAAGCGGTGCCTTGCACTACCTCACACCAAGATGAACCAACCACCCAGTTTCTCCCCAGCACAGGCTCAGATGTAGTTGACATTTACCCAAGGCCTCAAGAGCAGTCCAGGGGCAACAGCCCCACTGCCACCCTTGTCCCTACACACTGGCAAAGCAGTGTTCTCTTTCATCAGTGTTATGCAACCCTGGAAGGGTGTGACTCTTGGGCCTAGACTCAACTGGAGGTTCTGACACTGTAAGTTGGTACCAGCACAGAGCCACCACAAGAAAGGAGATGACAAAGTCTCCAAGCTATCCGTATCCAGCACCCTTTGCACCCCCTCAAGATGGATCTTCTCCCATGGCCACAACTCCATTCCCTATGAGACTGAGACAGGCAAAGCAGAAGAGTGTTAACTAGGTCTCTGTGTGACCATGGGGGAAAGACATGGGGAGAAACAGATAGAGGGACTTCCAGTAACATGGAGGAGAATTACAACACCTGAACACCTCCTTCCTGCTGTCACCCCTGTCTCTCATGGGAGGAGACGTTACACGCCCCCAGTTGCTCTGCAAGCAGCTCACATGCACACTGTGGAAAAGGGAAGATGGCAGATTCAGAAATCACAGTTCTTAGAGGGGCTTGTGACCTTCCCCAAAAGCAGGTAATGTGGAGATTGCAGATGGCAGTAAGAGGGATGACTCTGAAACTCGGGATGTACAAAGGGACACAGAAGGTGAAAAGAAAGCTCACTCTCTCTGTATGGGGATGGGGAAGCGCCAAGAAAGGCCAGGGCCACCCTCTTTCACCCAGGGGATGGCATGTAAGCCAGGGAGCTCACAAAAACAGGGCCCAACCCAGCCCAGCCAAGGAGTCCTCAAGCCAGAATGTCCTTCAGAGCTCCAGACAGGTCAGGGAAGATGAAATGGTAGCCGCTCTCCAGGGTGTGTTTTGGCACCACCCTCTGTCCCTCCAACAGCATGATGGCCCGCTCTGCCCCGAAGACAGCCCGCACAGCCCAAGCAGGTACTGGCAGCAGGGCTGGGCGCCCCAGGGCTGCAGCAAGCTCCTGAGCAAAGGTGCCATTGGAGGTGGCAGGGGAGGATGGGGAGACACCATTAAGGACGCCTTGCACACACTCACTCTCCAGGGCATGACAGACAATCCCAGCCAGGTCCCGAATGTGGATCCATGGGAAGGGCTGGAGCCCAGAGCCCAAGGGGCCTCCTAGTCCCAGACGAAAAGGCCAGAGCATTTGAGAGATTGCACCACCACCTCGGCCCAGCACTACCCCTGTGGGGAGAACAGAGTGAGACCAGGAACCCCTCCCCAAAGGAAGAAAAGCCCCAGACCTACAACCAGGAGACAATCCTTAGAGGGCTGGACTGGAACAGCACCCCAAAAAGGAGAGGCACAAGACCTGATGTCCTTCTCCCTCCTCTCCCCCCTCTTGCCCCAGCACCAAAGCAGAGCCACCCCGAACAGGCATGATGCCCCATCTCACCAGATCTCACCACAACACCACGAGCTGGGCTCCCAGGGATGAGAGCTGCAGCCTCCCAGGAGCTCACCAGGCACGAGAAGAAGTCAAAATCCCCCCCAGGACTGTCCTCAGTATACTCAGCTGTGGGGCTAGGGCGGTAATAGCCTGTGGGTGTAACAGCAGAAAGGGTGTCAGAGTTGAATCACAACACCAACCCCCCCCCCACCCCACCCACCCCCCACAAAATGGGCCACCACCCCCCTCTTTCCTGCATCCAGGCACCCAGAACTCAAACACTCCATCAGGGACATCCTCAAATGAACAGCACAGGATCTCTCTGATGGCAATGCAGACAAGTTTTTGAACTACCAATGCACTCTGCAAGTTCAGCAAGATGCACCAATACTCAGGTTGAGCTGGCAGCCCCAAGAACCAAATATAGCAGCACCAACACACTGATCTGGCTGCAGAGAAAGGTGCTTGCTCTAAAATTGGTCATCACAGATCCTAAACTGTGGCAGCTTTAAAGACTGTAGCAAGCAGCAAAGTGCAGGGGGATTCAGCTGAAGCCCTGCTTAGACAAACTGGTTCTACAGGATGCCTAAAGGCTTTCAAAAGAAAATGGAGAAAAGGTCCTGTCCTAATGACACCAGGGGAAAGCACAGGGACTCGAATTCCTCTCCAGCAGTACAAAAAAGCTGATCAACGCTTGCCTAAACACAGTGACATTGATAGCAATAAAGCTGGCACTTCAAGGCAAGACGTGTGTCCCTCCAGAAGCATGTTTCTGTCTGGAGGTACACCTCTCCAGGTCAGCATACATCATGCCTTGGCCGGGTCCAACCAATACCTACGCCGGTGACGACGACCCAAGCACGGGGCGGCTGTTCAGCATCAGCAATGGCTTTGGCCAAGGTCTTGGTGGTCTCAACCCGGCTGCTGATGACTTCCCTGCAGAAGGCATCACCCCATCTGGGAAAAGGAGAGCCACTGATTATACTCCCCACAAGGACATCTCAGAAAACAACAGCACCAAAGGGGGCTTCAGCAGACACCCGCTCACAAGCACAGGAGAGGTCCCCAGAGCAAGGGGATGACATGGGATCTTACTACCTAAGTGCATGGGGACTTTGGGAGATGGTGGCTCTCCACTTCCCACAAAAGGCTTGGCTTTTGGACTGCCTTATGACAAAGGTAGCAGAGGAGCTGGGTGCAGTGAACTCTTCCCAAACACCTGGTGAAGGCATTTCCAAAAACACCCTCACAGAAATCAAATTTGGTTCTGATTTTGCATTACCTGAATGTAGGCATCCAGTGTCATTTTGGAAATGTGGAACTTCTTTGCCTGGCCTCTGTCTGACAATCCAGAAGGGAACCTGCCTTCCAAAAGTCTTTCAGAACTTAACAGGCCCAAAGAAATATTTTGGATACTTGAGGATCCAGACAGTAACAGTTAGGCAACCCAAGTGCTTCCTGGACACTCTGTTTCCTCCCCAGATCCCTTTCACAATCTCTGACACAGTAGGCTGTCTTGCCTTCACCTTGTCCCATGAGCACTATAGGAGATCAAGTTACCTGCGGAAAGGGTTGAGGACATTTTCACCAGCCAAGTTCACCACGGCGTCGCACAGGGGCAGTCCAGAGTGGGACAACTCTTCCTAGGCAGGGATAACAGAGACATCACACACTGAGCCTCCCCTTTGCTCAAGCCTTTCCAACAGCCAGCAGTGTGGGCTCCTATGAACTCCAGCCAGTTCCTTCTCAACTCTGCCTGGAGCACAAGCATGAATGGAGAAGGTTTTTCTCCTTGGAGCTACAGCAGTACCCATCCCAATGACTAAGACCCACGGAGCACCCAGGAGCCCAAGAGTTGAGGGAAGTTGCTACAAATATACTTGAAATTGCTAATTTACAGGGGCCTGTAAAATAAAACATTTAGTTTTAACGTTAGACATCACTTGTGTTCTACTAGCTTTTATTTTTCCTGTATTTTACTGTAATGTATGTAATTTCATTTATACTTTTTCCTAACTACCCTCTGTAGTCATTACCCACTTGTAAGATGTTTTGAAACCTTTAACTCCTTGTCTAGTGAACGTAAGATAGACCTTGGACAGTCTGAAAAACTCCCTGAGTACATCCCTAATAGCAGGAACCTAAAGAAAACAAGTGCCTAAGACGACACCAGTGTCAAGATAAGTGACTGAAAGCTGGAACAAACAGGAGCTGAAGGACAGATGAGGTCACTCTGTGACCAGATATGGACACAAGAAACCTAAAGTTCACTAACGGACAGTGTGAGAAAGGCTGTGGGGACCCCTAAGGAGGGGAGAAGACCCTCACTCTATTTTTACTACGCATGCTCAGACTATGTAAATGAATTCTAAGAACCCATTAGCATAAAACTGCCTTTTCTAAGAAATCTGATGCATATGTATGCTTTTTGTGTATATTAGTCAGAGTGTTGTTAGTAAGTGTGGCACTTGTGGTGGAGCGATCCCCAGTGCTGCCCAGCGCTGTGAATAAAGAATCCCTGCTGAGCAGTTATACTCAGTTCTGGCTGTTGAGTGAAGCTCTTTGTTTCAAGAGTACATCCACTCCCCACCGCAGACTCCCTGTATGCCGTGGCAGGCCAGGGTAAGCAGGCTTGTTCCTCAGCCCTGACACGTTCTCCCTCCTGCGACCGCTCTCGTCCCGTACCCAGCTGATCCGGTCCTTGCCGCCTTGTCGAGAGACGTGGGTCACTTCATGTCCCCGGCTCCGCAGCAGCTGGGTCAGGGCTCTGCCCACAAAGCCAGTCCCACCGCCTGGGGGAAAGACAGGACGTTACGGATCTGCCACCCGGCCCGGCAGCCCAAGGCCTGCACAGGCGGCCCCATGACCGTGCCCAGCTTCCCGCGGGGCGCCACTCCGGGCCCAGACACCCCCCCAGCGGCCCTGGGGAACACCCAGCCCCGAGGGCCTGCGGGCCCGTGTCCGGGCGCCGCGCACCACGGCCCATCCCCAGCCGCAGGAAGCGGGGGGCTGTCCCCGACCTCTGTCCGCAGCACCCTCAGCGCAGGCCCGGCCCCGGCGCCAGAGCCGCGGCCCCATCCCGGAGGCGCCGCCCCGGGGCCCCGCTCAGGACCAGCCGCGCCCGCCCCCGCCGGCAGCTGCCGGCCTGAAGTCCGCACCCGCACAGCGCCCCTGGGCCACAGCGCGCACGGCCACGGCCGCGGCCACCGAGTAGCCACCGAGCGGCCACTGCGCACCGGCCCCTCGCGCCGCGGCCGCGCTCCCTCACTCCCTCCCTCACTCACCCACCAGCACCCGCATCGCTGCGCCGCGCGCGCTGACCCGCCGGGTGCGCATGCGCCGCCCCGCCCCGCCCCCCCGGCCGCTGCCGCCAGCGCGCCCAGAGCAGGAGCCGGTCCCGCCCCAGCGCGGGGGGACGGGGCGGACGGCGGGGGAAAGTGGCTCCGGTGCCGCTTAGAAACGTGCCGGTAAACCGGCCGGAACGGAGCAGGGGCAGCGGAGGAACGAGCAAAGCCCGAGGAGGCGCCCAGGGGAGCGGGAACCCCCGCGGTGGGCAGAGTCTGATCCGACACCGAACGAGACACAGGTTGTGCCCGTTACACCGGGCGGTGAGAAAGCAACTCAGGAATCTGTTAATCCGTTAGTTAAGAGTTAAATGCCAGTGAAACGTTTTTGAATGTTTCTAATCGAGAATGAAGAACTGTGCAGTTGGGAATAGCCCGGGGTCGTTGTCGCTGACCCTGACCCTCCCTTCCCGCTGGACACCTTCTGGCTCCTCAGGGTCATGGAAAAAGAAATTATTTCAAGGATGTAATTCTGCCACTGGACTTTAGATGTCTCTTCTGAGATGTTGTGAGAGACGAGAAACCAGGCCTGTGAGAAACTAAGAAAAACATCCTGAGAAAGCAAAACTTGAGGCTGATTGAAGAAATGCCTCAAACACTCGCAAGACAAAACTCTGAGTCCCAGGGTGGATGCTGTGGAGGTCGAAGCTGATAAGGCTGCCCTGATAACACAAGGTGCAGCTGGAGGAGGGAGCCCTGTGGAGACAGGACAGCTCTGCTCTGGGGCACCGGGACAAATTTCAAGGGCCATCTGTCTGGTGAATGACCTTTGCTTCATTATCCACGAAATGCATGTTAAAGTTCACACCCCTCAATATGCTAACAAGGGCTAACATGATCATGCTAATTACATCATCCCATGAAACACCTCACCCCTCCCCGCACATGGGATACGTGGGTGTGTGGGTCGACCTAGGGGATGGACCCAAGGAAAGTGGGTATAAATCAAGGGGGGGGGGGGAGAGGAAGGGGGGGGGCGGGGGCAGGCCTGGAGAGTGCAGTGAAGCAAAAAAGACGGCTGCCTCCTGGAACCCTCACCGGCGGGATCAGCACAGAAACCCAGACGGGTGATCTGTATTTCCCTATTTCCTCTATCTCTCACTTTTCCCTTTCCCATTAAGCAATGCAAGGCATATTGTATTGCTTGCCACAACTTGCTATATACTTAGCCAATTATTGTGTGTTCAATTAGCACATTGTGGGTAGTTAATAAATGTTTGGACTTGGAGACTCGTTGTCCGCTCCGTTGGGGATTTGCAAATCTGAGTCACTTGTCTCCCTCGTCTGAGCAGGACGTGACAGATGTGATGAAGCGCACATTGAAAGACAAGACTTTCCACCTGCAGGCAGCTGGGGCAGCCTTTGCTTCACAAAGCTGCCTGCATTGTCAGCCTCTGTTATTTTGTGTCCTGTAAAGAGCAGAGGGTGATACCGAAATGTAGGCAGGATCTCTACACATTGGTGGCTGTTCTGAAGCAGGGATAAATGCTGGCGTTATTTCTATGCACTTGTCTACAGTTAGTCCATCCTTCTCTGCACACACACCCATAGCCACTGCTCCACCCATCCATCCATCCATCCATCCATCCATCCATCCATCCATCCATCCATCCATCCATCCTCCTTCCCTCACACCCCGCTCTGGGTGTTCTTATCCTCCCTGCCACCAGCCCTGTAAAAGTGTTTGACAAGTCCTGTGGCTAAGCAAAGAAGGAACTGGGTTTCTAGGAGGAGCCAGCTGGAAATCTAAGAGACTGGGAATTATTTGCACAGGAAGAGACATCCCCGTGGTTCACAGGGTGAAGGGTGGAGCTGAACAGCTGGTTTCTGTGTGGCATGTGCTGGCAGGCGAGCAGTGTCCTGGAGCTCCATATGCATTGCGGTCTCCTCAGCCTCTGTCTGCTGGATGGGTCACGGTGGTGATGTCAGCTCGAGGTGCTGTACACGCACTCTTTTCACTCCTCCGTAAAGGGCAGATGGCTGCACCTGGTCCTTCATTGCAAACTGTGAAAAAAAGACAGTTATAAGGGACCTTTGGATATGTCTTGAACTTGTGTTTTCTTCACACCTCCGTCTGTCTCATGGTGTTTCACTGGATAGAACTTCCTAGAAAGACAAAATCCAGCATGCCCTGTCTCACTTCCTCCTCCTAACCACACTGTATCCTTCTAACAAGATGTGATGGGGAAAAAAACATGCCAGCAATCAGTCCCAAGCTATAACAGAGCCCCAGCGCCAGCACCTGAGGAAGCCCCACACTTCTGCTTCCATCACAGGGCAAAGCCTGCCCAAAACTGCTGTCTAGATAGGTGAGAATCATAGAATCGGAGAACAGTTTGGATTGGAAGGGACCTTCAAAGACCACCTTGTCCAGCCCCCCTGCCTTAGACAGGGGCACCTTCCACTAGCCCAGGTTTCTCAAAGCCCCGTCCAACCTGGCCTTGAACCTTTCCAGTGGTGGGGCATCCACAACTTCTCTAGGCAACCTGTTCCAGTGTCTCACCACCCTCATTGTAAAAAATTTCTTCTTTATATCTAATCTAAATCTACCTTCTTTCAGTTTAAAAGTGTTGCCCCTTGTCCTGTCACTACAGGCCCTGTTAAGCAGTCTTTCTGTCTTGCTCATAAGCCCCCTGTATATGTTGAAAGACTGCAATAAGGTCTCCCCAGAGCCTTCTCTTCTCCAGATTAAACAACCCCAACTCTCTCAGCCTCTAGATATGTGCATATATACACATTATATACACTTCTCCTGACTTTTTTTAGAGTCTTGTTCTCCCATTATGGGGAGAAAGGGCATCCTTTATTAGAAGGGGTTGAGTGTTGATGACCATTATAAGAAGAAGATTAGTCTAGACACCAAGGTTTCTATGAATGCGAATGCTATGAATGTAAATTTCAGCTTCCCTTTCATAAGCATACTTTTCCCCTACTGCAAAAGTGCCTCAACCACAAGGAAGGTCAATGCATGTGAACACCTCTAGAAAATTTGCTTACACAACATTTTAAATCCCAAAGGAAGATGTGAGGCAGCTGTCTGAAATTCTTTTTGTTTCTGCCTTCTCTTTCACGTATCCTGAATGTTCTGGATTTGTAGGGTTAGCCAGATGTTTCTATGATGTTGGTGTTTCTCTTAACTGATTGTTTTCCTTTTCATAAATGTTATTGCAAGAAGTTGGCAAATTCTGTATGACCAGCTTTCAGTTTGTTAATGAGTCTTCATGTGAATAATTAGTATTTGGGGAAGGTTTTGGAGAAAGCAATGCACCTTTTATCACTTTCATTGGCACTGTTACAGGAAGGGCAGGAAGGAAAGACAAGGAGAGGGAGTTGCCCTTTATGTGAGAGAGCAGCTGGAGTGCATGGGGCTCTGCCTGGGATAGAAGAGGAGCTGAGAGTTTATGGGTTATGATTAAAGAGAGGACAGGTAAAGGTGACATTGTACTGAGTGTCTGCTATAGGCCACCTGACCAGGAAGAACAAGTGGATGACAACAGACAAATAGGAACAGCCTCACGTTCACAGGCCCTCATCCTTATGGGGAACTTCAATGACCCCAAGGGACAACACAGCAGCACATAAGAAATCCAGGAGGTTCCTGGAGGGCATTGATGATAGCTTCCTCTTCTAAGTGACTGAGAATTCTACAAGGAGAGGTGCTCTGCTGGACCTTGCCATCACCAAGAAAGAGGGGGATGTGACGATCAAGCAGCCTTGGCTGCAGTGACCCCAAGCTGGTGGAGTTCAGGATCCTGAGGGCAGGGAGAAAGGTGGAAAGCAAGCTCACAACCTTGGACTTCAGGATAGCAGACTACAGCCTCTTCAAAGATCTGCTAGGAAGAGTCTCACAGGGTAAGGGTCTAGAGGGAAGAGGGGCCCAAGAACACTGGTTCATATTCAAGGATCACCTCCTCCAAGCTCAAGAGCCATCCACCCCAACAATAAGTCAGGCAAAAATACCAGGAGAGCTGCATAGATAAACAAATTATTCCTGGCCAAACCCAAACACAGAAAGGAAGCATAAAGAAGGTGGAAGCAAGGACCTGGGAGTAATACAGAAATATTATCCAAGCATCCAGAGATGAAGTTAGGAAAGCCAAAGCCCAAATGCGATTGAATTGGGCCAGGGATGTCAAAGAAAACAAGGAGGGCTTCTATAAGTACATAGGAGACAAAAGGAAGCTTAGGGAAAATATGGGCTCATTGATGAATGAAATGGGGGACAGGACATGGAAAAGATAGAAGTACTGCTTTCTTTGCCTCAGTCTTTATTAGCAAGACTCACCTTCAAGAGGCCCACATCCTAGAGAACGGGGAGAAAGACTGCAGCAAGGAATACGTACCCTGGCTGGAAGAGGATCAGATCAGGTAACAAAGTAAACTGCACATATGTAAGTCTGTAGGACCTCATGGGATGCACCACAAGTGCTGATGGAGCCAGCAGATGTCACTGCAATCTTTAATTGATCATGGAGACTGGGAGAAGTGCCCTAAGACTGGAGAAAAGCAAAGTCAAGAAGGAGGATCCAGGAACTACAGGCCAGGCAGCTTCCCAGTCCCTAGGAAGGTGATGGAGCAGCTAATCCTAGAAACAATTTTCAGGCTTGTGAACGACAAGAAAATTATCAGGTGTAGTCAGCATGGCTTCACTAAGTTGAAGTCATGCTTAACAAACTTGTTAACCAGTTTCTGTGATGAAATGACTGGCCTGATAGATCTGGGGAGAGCAGTGGATGTTGTCTACCTGGACTTCAGTAAGGCTTTCAACACTGTCTCCCAAAAGATCCTCATAGAGAAGTAGATGATGTATGGCCTAGATGAGCAGACAGTGAGGTAAATTGAAAACTGGCTAAATGGCCAGGCCCAGAGAGTGGTGATCAGTGGTATGAAGTCAAGTTGGAGCCCAGAAACCCTGGAGTACCCCAGGGATTAATACTGGGTCCATTTCTGTTCAACATCTTCATTAATGATCTGGATGATGGGGCAGAGTGTACACTCAGCAAGTTTGCAGATGACACCAAACTGGGAGGAGCGGCTGATACACCAGGCGGTTGTCCTGCCACCCAGAAGGAACTTGACAGGCTGAAAAAATGGGCTGACAGGAACCTTATGCAGTTCAACAAGAAGTTCAAAGTCCTGCACCTGGGGAAGAACAACTCCAAGCACCAGGGCAGCCTGGGGACTCTCCAGATGGAAAGCAGCTTTGCAGAAAAGGACCTGGGGGTCCTGATGGACACCAGGTTGAACAGGAGTCAGAAATGTGCCCTTGCTACAAAGAAGGTGATTGGAATCCTTGGCTGCATTGGGCAGTGTTGCCAGCAGATCAAGGGAGGTGATCCTTCCCCTTTATTCAGCACTGGTGAAGCCATACCTGTAGTATTTCGTCCAGTTCTGGACTACACAGTACACATTTCTGCACATCCCATAAATGTCTGCAATACAGTGATTCAGTGTTTCTAGTTCATGGAGAGGCATGCAACACGTCCGCAAGTTCACTCAATAGCTTTGGGATCCTTGTACGTGCTAGCATAGACGTAGTCAGCATAGATACGTGATGTACGTGGAAGGGTTTCTGTCTTGGAAATTTATCTCTCTATGCTCTTTACCCAGTGTAATAGCAACTGGAGATAGAATTAGTTTGATATCAGCTAAAAATTTCATGAGTTTGTTAGGTGTTCCCACCGATCTGGAATGACTTAGTCACAAGTAGAAGTTTCTGAGTTGTCTTCTCTTTAACATCTTCCTCATTTTCTTCAGGTAAGATAAATACAGGAGCAGGACAGCAATGTTGCATATTATTTCAGGTTCTCTTGGTACAGAGGTGCATAACTATATTGCAGCATTGCCTCTTTGACACGCTTCTGATTAATAATATGGTAAATAACTGATACTTCTGGAAAAAAGGGGATAATAATACATCAGCTGGATAACCATTACTTTTGGCAGAAAAAACATTTACAGAAACAAAGGAAGGACAGTGTCTTGTCATTATCAGAAAGTGCTGTAACAGATAAAATAGAAGTAGTTTGAGGAAATTAGATTCTATTTAACTTTTTCTAAAACATTAATTCAGTAACAAGATGAAGTTCAAAATGAAATTCAACCTCAGCCCTGGGTCCTAACTCTACACTTGGTTTCAAAGGCCACTGAAGGCTTTCAGTTCCCTTGGGATTCCAAGAGAATACTGCCTGTATTATGAAGCCCCATTCACCATCAATATCTTTTTTATGTTGCTAAAAAGGGAGTAAAGTGTTGTGAAGGCCTGTTTCTTCTTGAAGCCTGAGATATTATAACATTACCGGCATACCAGTTTCTTACCAATATTAATAAACTGTTTCATAATGTAAGTTTACAAAAAGATTGCCATTATATGATCTCTTTACTTTTAGAAATACAATTAAAGAATTTCTTGCATGTGTATTATGTTTACTCCCCTCACCTTTCCCAATTTATTTTAAGTGTGTATGACCAGTGACTCATATCTCAGATGTATTTGGGATGTTACAAAGCTGGACTCCATCATTAAACAGAGCAAATGCTGATGATTGGAAACATTTAACTGTATGAGTGTACAACAGCTTTAGCTGTGCCGTTCTTCTGTCTGCAGACACTTAAACACTGTTAGCAGCTGCAGAAGGTCGTTACAGCAGAGAACGCTTTGGCCCTTTGGGGCTCATTACAAGCAATGGGGACTCCAAGTGCAAATGTGAGAATCCTTGATGCAGTTGTAACTGCAGTCACTGATACTCCCCAGGCTGGTCCTTTTAGATGCAGTCACTTCATAAGGGTCTTGATCTGGCCAGAGCCTATAATAGAATTAAGTGTCAAATGATATTCTCCCTGGCACATTTCTTGTTCTATGAGTGATGCTCAGTCATTTACAAAGCTTTCAATTCACATCTCTAGCCAGGAAGCTTTGAGGTTGAGGTAGACTCTCCAGTTCCACATTTAAAATTCTTAACTATTCCAAACATAGCAAGAGGTGGAATTTCTGATCATAGTATGAATAATAAAAAAATAATCATAATTGTTCTGGATTCCTTCTACTTCACTTAATTGAAGTGGCTATATTAGTCACATTTAGAAACCCGAGTCCTTCTGTCATTAATGTGATGAGACATAAATGTCCCAAAGACTCTTCTCATAGAAGTTAAAGCTGCAGTAGCTGCAGATTTCAGATACACATGGGGACACCCCCCCCAGTCATGTAATAGCCCTTGTCAAGCGCTAGCGCACGTTGCAGCTTTTGGTCTTTTGTTCAGCGGTGTGTGTATTCTCTGTACCGTGGTCTCAGAGCTGCCAGTTTCAGTCAGGGGACAACAGTACTATTCTTCTCATAAAAAAACGGATGCAGGATTAGTTTGGTGGCAAGGATTCAGCATGAAATGGCCTTCATACATTCTTTCTAATGTTCCCAATAAGGCAATGGCATAGATTTGTGTCCTCTAGGCCAATTCAAAGACTACATGATGATTTTCTATTTATAAGAGATCAAGACAGTTACCTGTTGGACTCTACTTTTATCTATTATGTCTAATTGTTGCTGTTTACATCCTTATCGCCCTTGTACTCGTATCACTGGCATACCCACGGAAGCCATTTTGTACTTGATAAACAAAGACTTGTCATTCATTTTTGACAGAACAGTGCATCTGTTAACCCCTCTCCCCAACACACTTAATCTGATATAAAGAAGAAAATTTAAATCCTAACTTGTACAAAGCTCATTTTTACAAATGATTTAGCAGAGTCTTCATTCATTTATCCAAATGAGGAATGTTCCAGTGAGTCTTACATAAGGTTTGCTAGAAACTGAAGCTAATGACATTTTCCCAGCAGCATCAAAGTTTAAAAGTACACTGACTAGGTCTGCACAGGTGTTAGGAGCCTCTTTAAGTGTAAGAGGTAAGTGCTTCAAATGCTTACCTATTAGGTGTGCTGAGATTTATTTTATTTTCATGTAAGTTAGTGCCCTACATACACTTCAAAACTGACGCAAAAAAAGATGCCTTTTGGAGTGCAAATAAGCTGACAGTTTTTAGATGGCTACCTTAACAAAGAGGAATCCAGGCATAGAAATGCTTAATTTCACTCTCCTAACAGGGTGATAGTGTTGTTATCCTTTTCTGTGCTGTGACTGTCCTAAACCAAATCAGATGGATTGCATGCTGGGAAAGAAGTGATGTGATTTGATGCCTGACTCCTACTCCAGTGTAATACTCCAGTGTATTGTTTTCCTAAAAGCATTTCTGAATTCCTCATTCCTCAGGCAATAGATGATGGGGTTGACGAGGGGTGTCAGGACAGTGTATACCACAGAAACCAGTTTGTAGGAGCTGAGGGAATCAATAGGCTGGGGCCTGGCATAGATAAACAGGGAGGCTGTGTAGAACACTGTGACCACTAAAAGGTGAGAGGCACATGTAGAGAAGGCCTTGTGACGCCCCTGGGCTGAGCGGATGTCCAAGACAGCAGAGATGATGCACACATAGGAGGCCATAATCACAATGAGTGGTACAAGAAGGATTAACAGGGCCAATAAGAAATCCATAAGCTCAGCTACTGACATGTTGGTGCAGGCTAGCTTCAGTAAGGGGGAGACATCACAAAAGAAGTGGTTGATGATGTTGGGCCCACAGTAGGTCTGACGTGATATAAAGTAAACCTTCCCCGTGGAAATCAGGAAGCCACTCATCCAGGAGCCAATGACCAGACGGGTGCAAAGAGTGTGATCCATGATAATTGGGTAATGCAATGGGTTGGAGATGGCCACATAGCGATCGTAGGCCATGACAGCCATGAGAGTGCACTCACTGCAGGCCAATGCCAGGAAGAAGAATAGCTGAGCCATGCAGCCTGTGAAGGAGATGCCTTGTCTCTTTGTCACCAAGCTCACAAGTACTTTGGGCACTGTGACAGAGACATACCAGATCTCCAGAAAGGAAAGATTGCCCAGGAAAACATACATTGGCTTGTGAAGCTGGAGATTTGTCCAAACAAGCACAACAATTATTGCATTTTCTGTCACTGTCAGTACATAAGCCAAGAAGAATATAAAAAAGAGCAAAAGCTTGATTTCCTGTTTACCTGGAAAACCAACCAGAATGAATTCAACCACATGGGTCAGGTTATCTGAGGGCATGCTGAGAATCATACGAAGCTGCTATAGACTTTGCAGGAGAAGCAGATGTAGCAGCAGTTTGAACATCCACTCAAGCTAGCTTGAATGCACAGACTGTGACTTGAAAATCTGTGTCTGTAATTAGGGCTGTCTGGATTGAGAAAAAAAAAAAAAAAAAAGTTGCAATGAGTGATTCATAATGAAAAAAAAACAGTCAATGGAAACAACATAGCAACTTCACAAAGTACTACTGGGACACAAGGGGGATTTTCTGAAGTAGAGTGCAGAATTTTTCTAGGACCATTTCTGTAAATAGTTAGGATCAGGCTCACAAAACTGTGAGTTATATTTCTGATCCAGATCTCAAGCATCTCCTGACACTAACACAGCATAATCTGAAATGTGCCAGGTACATGAAAGTGTGCAATGCTTAGGATATTATTTTTTTTCCATACTCTATGGTTTCATGAGTTTTTCACCCAACCTCCACAGTTCTTCTCACCCAGGACTCAACCAGCTACTCTTATAACACTATTCTGGACACTGATCTTTAGTGCCTCTGATAATTAGTTAGGGGACACAATTAATTAAGTCATCTCACTAGATCTTGTTAGTCATCCTTGTGTAAATTAGCATCTTCACAGTGATTAATGCATTTCCTCTAAATACCTGTGATATCATTTCTAGATGTACTTCCATCTCTCATACTGTTAGTCTTTAAGATTGAGACAGGCACCTGTCTGCTTAAATATGTTAGATGGATCTTCTTGCGGATAATCTTGTTACAATGTAGTGAATATGCAAAAATTAATGGAGAGACACAAACATTGTTAAGAAGTGAGAATATCTCATAAAGCACAATAGAATGAACGAATCCACATTCTCGAAGTGCTGGTCTTTCTCCTTTGACTGAAAAAGGACATTCAGATATGAAGTTAACCTGTTCTAATTAAACAGTGTGGAATTAATCACACTGTGGGTGGCTAAATTGTATGCTAGTGATTCAGGTACCTAAACATAAGCATGTTTTGAGATGCTGTACATATTCTGGCCTTCCACCTCTCAGTCTACAAGATTATGAGATTTCCATAAGTTCTGTGTCATATCTTGCAGGAATTTGTGAAACACTCTAGGATATCTCAAATGCTTTCCTATGTCTGTGTTTAGGTTCCTGAATCTCATCTTCAGTGTCCATATATGAGCTTGTGGACATGTGTAATGCCTTTTGCATGCTGTAGTTATTTGGGTCATTCATACAGAGAAAAAATTAGGACACAAAAACTACAGGACATTCAGAACTTTCTGGAGAGAAATCTGCCAGGTGGGGAAAAGGGCCTCTCAAAACATCAGATGGACAAGCAAATCAAATCCCTAATTAATACAATCTGTGACTCTAAACAGTGATTCATCTGGCCTCATATAGGGTTCTAGTTACGAATGGGTTAAATATTTCTGGACACTGTTATCTATATGGGTTACACTTCCACTTTATTATGTATAATTATGTGACTATGATCAGAGCTTAGACAGCTAGCATGGCGTGTGGGTTACTCCAGGCACTCATGAAGATATTCAGGCACCTCTATACTGTGAGATAGATGTGTGCAATTTTAGCTGCCAGCGATATCTTAGACACTCATCTGGAGTTGGCAGATATAACATGGGACCTGCAGAAGATCTGTGTCCTTGCAGGGTACCACAAAATAACACTAGAGATGCCTGTGTTTAAGTACCTGAATTCCTCTTTGGTTGCTAGGTATGATTAAGAAGTGAAATAGCAGGGATTGCCTAAAAATATGTTTTTGTTGCCATAAGGGATGATGAAGATTATGCCACCCACCTTTCAGCTCTTGCTTCTGAAGGATGTAGAAACTGAAGGGTATAAGAAACTTATAGGCACTGTGCAGATGTCTTGGATAACCTGCAAAAGGCATTTATTTTTAGTAACTGTATTGAGCCACTAAGATTAGCTACAGTGAATCTGACCTGTCTTCTGGATGGTTTAAATGAGGTGACAGAAATCCCATGGTTAGACACAACCAACATAAATGCACAAACTCGCAGTTTCACCTGCAGATAGCTTGTTAAATCTTACATGCACCTATTATGATATATTTGTAGTAAACTGTGAGGTTAATCCCTTTCACAAATGTGCTATGAGAGCACATACCCACACACACATTTACCCACCCATTCATCTATGCTTACACCAACATATCAACACTGTCTAGCTGATAATAATCTTTCTATATATGTATTATATATATGTTTCTAATATCAGATTTGGGCAGACAGGAAGGGATATGCTGTGCTAACAGACTGTAGGCTGAACATATCTACATTTCCATGGTGGGAAGGCTGGTTTTTCCCATGACTTCTTAATTATCCACTTTAATATTTTACTGTTCCTCCATATCTCTATCTGTCTATCTATATGCATAGCTGTGAAAAGAAATGAAAGCAATAGTATTTCATACCTTACATGTGAATATAGATATGTGTATGTGTAAGTGTGTATGTTCTAGAATTAAATATTTGTGTGCAATATTTCTTTAACAATGTCTTTTTTTTTTACTTCTCAATTGAAGACACTTTAAGGAAATGTGATTGTCAAAAAATGACAAGTGATTCTCATAGATTAGTACCATTTCAGATCAGAAGGTCTGATTCCATCCCTTAATTAGGCAAAACTTTGCCCACTGTACTCAAAATCATTACAGTGTCAATGAACCATGAACCTCTACACAGGGGAAACTGTCAGAGAGATTTGATAACAGCCTGCTCTATTGTAAGTCAGAGGCAGGGAAAATCTCATGTGAAGTCAATTTCAAGATGGATAAACTTTACTCATAAGAGGAGTCTCACCAATCCAAATATTAACTGCAGATTTTAATCAATGAATTCTACAGAAGATTCTTCTCTTCAGCATGAAGTGCCTGAAGTAGACTTTAAAATAATCCAGGTGAATTGTATTCAAAGAGCACTTGACAACAGAGACATTGACAATAGAGATGAACTATTGAAAGGGGATGTGTTGTGGTATTTATATACACTTAGGGGTATTTACATACACTTAGGGGAAATTAATCTCATAGTACCCAACTCTGAGGAATAAGGAAGAAAGGAAAGAAGGGAAACGATAAAAAAATGAAAAATTAAAAAATGGGAAGGCAGGAAGGAGGGGAGGAGGGAAGGAGGGGAGGAAGAAAAGAAGGTTGGAAGGACAAAGAGTGAGAAAAGCTATTTCTGTAATAAATGTGCATTAACATAAATGATAAAACACAAACCGATACTTACTTGAGAGAAGAGGATGAAGATGAACATACCAGCCTAGTTTTTTCTTGATGCTTCTATTCTTTACAAATGTGTAAAAGACATTTGAAAAATATTATTTAAAGCATGAAAATAGAAATTTGCAGGAAAAAAAATGAAGTTTCATGTAAAAAAAATCTGAAATAGTTTTCTATGGAAATTAGAGATCAAGAATTAGACAAGGCTAGGAGAGCATTGTTTTCTCTTCTGTTGCATGGAAAAAATGAAGCTCTGTCTTTTAGGGACCAATCTGAGTTCTGTATGGTTGAGTTGCTCCTCATTCTCCAACATGAGAGCATAAAAAATCATTCCTCCTGTGGTTAGTGACACTGCTTTCATTGTTTTCAACTAGACCAAAGTTGCGGTACAAGAACTTTTACTTTGAGAACTCATAAGCAAATCAGATCCACACAGAATCTGTACCAAGGGGAAAACACTAGCTTATACTTACAACAGGCAGGATTTGGCTCCTCTGTTTGTGTATTTACATGACCTAGTAACCAAGAATTCCCTTTATCTGTTCTGTTTTGAATAGGTGCATTACAATGAATTTGACTACTTCTTAGAATCCATGGACTGTAGTGACTGTCCCTTGACTAGAAAGCAAACTACCATGATTAGCCAGGTATATACTAAAGGAGCAAGCGAGATGTCTAAACACAGGCATACAGTAATATTTTCTATGTCTTAGGATATTTGACACTTTTGTACAAGACATATATTAAATTAAACCCTTCCTTAGTGGGAGCAAGAGCCACGTGTGATGCTCTGGGGCACCTAAGATGTCAGTACCTAATGTCATATAGGCATATGAACCCTATCCTTACCTTCTATAGAGTAATTTATGCTGGATGGGACCTCAGGAGATCTGAAGTACACCTTCTTGATCAAAGCAGGTACAGTCTAATGAATGCTAAGTTGAGGGGGATAAACACTTCCCTTGATTTACTGGCTATGGTGCTGTTTAAACAGCCCAGAATACAGTTCAGCTGCTTTGCTGCCAGGGCACCCTGATGACTGATGTTCAGCTTGTTGTCTACCAAGACTCCTGGAGCCTCTTCTGCAGAGCTTCTACCTAGCGGTCAGTCCCCTGCTTGTGTCATTGACAGGAGTTATTCCTCGCCACATGCAGGGATTTGCATTTGTTTGGATCCTTGTTAAATTTCATGCAGTTCCTATTGGCCAAATCTTCCAGCCAATCTATGCCGTTGAGTGCCATTCCCCTCTCCCTCCCACAGTTTGGTGTCATCTGTAAACCTGATGGGTAAGCACTCCTTCACCTCCTGCTGCAGTATTTCAGGGTAGAGTAGACCCATTGACAACTCCAGGTAGAGTATGACCCATTGATCACGACTCTCTGAGCCTGATAATCCAACCAGCCTTTTGACCCACCTAGCTGTCCATCCATCCACACTGTAAAGTCATAACTTGGCTACGATATGATGGAAGACAGTGTTAAAAGTCTTGCTAAAGTTCATGTAAATAGCACCTGCTTCTCTTCCTTCACTGGACAAATCCAGTGATTTTATGACAGATATAGGCTGGCCAGGAATGATTTACTTTTCATAAATCTATGCTGTCTGCTCCCAGTCACCTTATTCTTCTTCATGTGACCAAAAGTGTGTTCTAAGAAGAATTACTCCATGATTTTCCCAGGAACAGAAGGGAGGAGCTTGAATGGTCTGTAGTTTCTCACATTGTCCTTTGAAGATGTTCACATTACACCCAAAATATATTGTAGCAAAGGAAGCACGTCTGGTTTTTGTTCACCTCATCTGGTAGCCAGAGTTGCACTTGCTTGCTATAGAACCTGAAATTTTATCCTGCAATAAGTGTATGTATACAAAGGTAATTTTAAACAAGTTCAGACAGAGATGTCTGTATTATAAATACCCACACTGAGATAGACAAGCCCCAGCTGATGGGTCTTTCCTGACTTGCTGCCCATTTTACTCAGACTTATCTCAGAGTTTAGGGTAGTGGAGATAACTTATGTGTATGAGGTGATTATCACTGCCATGCTGATGGACACAATTAAATTGCCTTTAAGTGCAGAAATCATAACAGCTGGGACATGACAAAAGAAGTGATTCTTTAAGCTGCCCATACAGAACTGCAGTCTGTAGGGTGTAGGATGCCAACACAAGCTGATGGCATCTCTTTTGACATCTTGGTGAGGTAGAACAGTGGATGTATATCCACTTAATGTATATTTTGTATTGTTAACATTCATATCTTGGGCAACTGTCTGGCTTCCCTGTATGGCTATTAGAGAGAAACAGGCAATTCCAGAGAAGTTATGTAAATATCTGATTTATTAGAAGTGTAGTGATTTTAAGAAATGTCAAATTTATTGTAGAAGTACATGAAAGCTTCAGATGTAATCTTATGGTATCTAGATGTAAACAGATAATACCAATTTGAATTTTATATTTCTCAGAATTAATTTGCATTTGCCTACCTTTAGTTACTTAAAAGGGGCCAATAGAGGTGGCAAAATACAAAGGTGTAATAGCATTTTACGGCTGTATGGTAGTCTGTCTGACTCCTGCTGCTGTTCAAGAATACTAGATCCTGTGTCATAGCTTAGCCTGTGCAATTTTCTTGGGTTTGTTTCTTCCTAGAAATATATTTTTGGGGGAAAATTAATAAATCATTAAGTAAATATAAAAATAAATATCCACTTTTTCAGCAGCTCATATGGAGAATATTCCAATGACTCCATGCAATGGTGATTGTGTGATTCCTATTGCAAATGCAGGAGAACATTACCCCCATAAATTTCAGCAATTTATTTTTGGCTTAGTTTCATCCCCACCAAGTGTTTAATGCTCAGATTTTGTTTGCTTAGGAATGATGAACTGGTGAAACTCGATTTGGTGGAAGATTTATAAGCAAAGGGTGAGACCATTTGTACCAAACCTTAAAATCAGTACAGTATTTAGTGTACTTCCTATTGTGTCATCTCCAAAAGAACAATCAAAGAAAGAATACCTTTTTTTTGTAAAAGTACTTGTGGTGTTCAGCAATTACATTCTTTTACCTAGGTTTATAATTATGCTTGGTTTACGAATATAATCTCACTTCATGTACAGTGGTAACTGACAGACACTTCCAGGTTATGAGTCACCTTTCTGGCAACAGAAACAGTTTTGGGAAATTTCTTTCTCTTTCAGTTATGTATTTATAATTTTTGCTACTTTTTCTCTCTTCTGCAAGCTCACTTTTCCAGACCCAAATGGATTAAACTCGCTGCAGTCAGTCTGCACAGCTTGAAGCTTTACTGGTCTATCTTAGGCCTCATTTTCCTTTTCTGTGGACCAAATTCTCTCTGAAGCTTGAAGGAACAGTGTAAGCCTAGCATGTGAGCAGCAGGACTTAACTGAAGGGAGATTACTTTTGTTGACTTAGAAAACCAGATGGTAGTTTGACTCCCAGCTTAAACATACCAAATGTTCCAAACAGAAATCTCGATAAATCAAAGATTTTCAGTAAAGTTACAATCTCAGACACTGATATTGTACAACCAGGGAATAATTAAAGAGTAGGAGATATACAAGTGGAGACAAATCCTTGCACTGGTTCTGCAATTATCAATAAACCCCAAAAATTGTTGTTACATCCTTGGAAAAACAAAATAGTGGAATATTTTTCTGCTGTTGGTCATGAAGAAGAGAGAAATGGTAGATATAGCCACTCTCAAAAAAACCCCAGCTGTTGTCTGTAACTGTTTTTGTCTTTCCATCAAAACCACTGAAGTTCAGAAGTTTTCTCTCCCATCGACCTCCCTTTTTCATCTCCTGCACCCAGAGGCACCATATTAGGTGCCATAAAAGAGATATGGAGGCATATAGCAGCAATTGCCCCCTTCTCCTATGTTTCCACATCAAATGAACTGAAAGAAATTGTTGACTAACGACTCTTCAGGCTGCAAGCTTCTCAAAATCATTACAAAATGATACTTCATTACAAAGTATCAGCAACCTTTTAGTTGTACTGAAGCACTTCTAGTAGTGGCTAAACCTACTTTACTTCAAGGAAATATGCAGCAGTATTTTGCAAACTAATTTTGAAGAAAATATGCTTGAAATTGTGATGAAAATTTTCAAAATGAGATGAACAGAGAACTTGAGTTTTGATTAGAAAAATCCATTGTGAGACTTTTACTTTGTTCCTCTTTGTTCCTCTCTGCTTCTGAAAATGCTTTCTTTGAAAGCATGTGACTTCATAGGTGTAATTCCTTAGAATAATTTTCTTTCTAGTGTTTTCTTCAGAAAATCCTTCACATCTTTGTTCCTCAGGCTAGAGATGATGGCATTTAATATGAGGAGAAAAAGACAGTGGACAATAATTTGATCTGGTCTGGTGAAGAAGAGTCAGAAGAAATGGCATACATTTCAAATGTTGTGTGAAAATACATTGCTACTACCGTAAAGTGGGAAGCACAAGTAGAGAGGTTTTTCTCCAGCCTGCCTGAGAAGTGATCCTCAGGATGGTGGAAGTAGTGTTGCAGTAGAATACCAGGATCACACAGCATAAAGTGATAATAAAGAAAGAGAAAGGAGAACAGCACAAACTTATTGACATAATTTTCACTGCAAGATGCCTTTTGGAGTGATAGGAGCTCAGAAAAGTAGTGATCAATCTCATTGGGCCCACAGAAATTCAGCTGAAAGATTAAACTCGTGTGTACTGCAGTGTTTAAACTGCCACAAAGGTAGGAAACCAGAACCAGCAGGAAACACCCTCTGAGAGATGATAATCCGGTAGAGCAGAGGATTGCAGATGGTGGTGAAGCAGTCATAAGGCATTGTCACAAGAAGAAAGCATTCAGTGGAAACAATGAATCTTCCAAAGAAAAACTGAGTTGCACAGCCATTATAGGAAATGCCTTTGTGGTCTGACCAGGACTTTAGGGGCAACACTGCTGCCATAACAGACATGTATGAAGGCAATATTACCAAAGAAGAAGTACATCAGCGCAGTGTGGAGTTGTGGATTGATGATGATTGTGGTCAAGCCCATATTCCCCACCATGGCTGCAGTATAGATTACCAAGATAAACAAGAAAGTAAGAACTTGCATGCAGGGGTAGTCCCAGACGTACAAATTCTTCTGGAGTAGTGTGATTCTCCACAGTGAGCAGGTTTACAGCAGAAAATCCAGAGAAGAGGAGAAGTGAAATTGTTACAGGCTGAAGGTGACATGCACAACTATTCTAATTCCAAGATGGGCTAGGAATGCAGAAAGAAACATAAATATGGAGATCTGAGTTGATGACCCTCTTCAGATCTAGCCCTATACACCTGTATTTCTTGGAAAGGAGGACTTCTAGAAGTGCTTGCCTAGAGAAACCTTGAGTCAGCAAGGCTCCATACTACCTTTAAACCAAAGAGAAAAAAGGATTTCTTAGCTGTGGCCCATCTTCCTCTCAGGAAGAGGGTATAGCAATATCTGCTTCTCTTTTGATCTGAGCATACTGGGGTTTTTTTGAGCAGAATGCACTGTTTGCTCCCATTCACCTCCCTTCACGTCAAAGAAGGGATTGCCTATGCACAACCATTTTAGTTATCTTGACCACCTAAGAAAAGAAACAAACACCTCCAGAATGTATTGGGGTTGGACTGGATCATCTCCAACTTCAATTTAAAGACAGACTTTGGAGGGATGGAAAAATAATTTGTAGAAGCCCACTTGAAAACACCCACTTTCCCTTCTTAAATAGTTGGGAGAAGCAGTGTGCTAGATCCTTTACTAATGTCAGATGATTTTTGCTGCTAAAAATGGACATCACAATTCTCTTTGTTCCCTTGGACAGGACAAAATCCTTCACACTATCATTACAGGGAAGAAATTACAGTAAAACTGGGGAAAAGTTGTTCTTGCCATGAATGCAGGTGTCTAAGAACAGCTTAAAAAAATTATGAGCTCAGACAGGACATGGCAATGGCCTTAAAGCAGATGTCTGTGACAGTCAGATTCTCTTGTAGTGTGATTTTCTATTTGATTCTAAGTTTAGACAGACAGACTAACAGAGAAAGACATCTATCTAGTTAGAGAACTGGATGAACTGTGTTTTGGTATGAGTGTGTGAGAGAGAGATGTAGATAAATTAATTTTAAGCACAAAGAGATGATCCAAGATGACATTGTTACTGAAGGAAAAGCTAATCTAAGGTGTCCTTGAAGTGGAGGTTGCACATTAAGCAACAGTGTAACTCATTTGAACTTTCCAGAATGAGTGAATGTAAACTTCCTGAAAGTTCCTTTGAGAACACAAATCCCTGATTCAATGCAGCTCAATAATCTGCTGACAGAAGTTGAATCAAAGCAGTGCTACAGAACCATGGATGTTCTTGGGTGGAGCATGGAGACATGGGGACTTTAGAGCTGATGTCTATCAAAAAGTTCTTTTCAACAGATTGATCTACCTTCTTCACAGGAGAGGAGCAGGTACATTACTGAGCATGAATTATTTTATCATTTGTAGAAGCCATTTTAGGATCAAATGAATGACCCTCAAGGAGTGCCCGTTTCTTATTTTAGATAACAAAACAAGACCTAAGTCTCAGCTGAGGATGTTCACATTGCAAACCACTCAGATTGGTGAATCCCGCCACACTAACCCTTTGTCAATACATATCTCAGACACAAGCCAAGTGAACCGAGTAATTGTTCGGTCCCTGTGCTCCCACATACAGAGTTTTTCTTTTCCTTCCACTCTTTCCTTGTCTTTTCTTCTGTCCCTTAGAGTCTGGTTTCTCAATATTCTGTCTGTCCAGTTATTGGATTGTTTCTTTTTGGTTTGCTTGTTTGGTGAAGGGAGCACTTCCACTTAAAAAGAAATAAACCAAAACAAATAAATACAGAAACAGCATTTCAAGAAATGTTTCACAGGAATAAAATCTTCAGGAATGTTTTGGAGAATTCTGTCTCTGCTTTTAACTGAAAAGGACTCCCCTGTGCAGCTCTTAAAGACATAATAAATGTTAAGCAGAGACAGCACAGCATTACTCCAACATACAGCAGAGAAAGTTAGAACTGTACAGAATCCATGGAAAATGCCTTACACAGTTAAGTCCAGAGTCCTGTCATCCATCCCTTCACTGGGCACACCTACCTATGTGAAAGGAAAGAAAAGGTAAGATCTTGACACTGGGAGATGAGGGAAAGACAGGATTCTTGCTGAGCATCTAGTGGAAGAAAGAGAGGCGTTGCCCTAGCACACCTTCTCTTTGATCAGAAATAGAAAATAGTTTTCTGTCCATATCACTACCACTGCTAGACTACTTGAAAAGCTCTAGTGCCTAGACCTTTCCTCCTGTAGTGAGAAGTGTTATTTCTGCTTCCTCTGCTTTCAACTAAGAGGCGAGAATTCCTTGGAGAAATTGACAAGTTGCCTCTAGGGGAGGAAACAGACTTGTTCCTTAAAGATGTTCTCTCAGGGAATTACCTTCACAGGGAACAGGTGATCATGGTCTATGCAAAGGCTTGCATGGAAATGCAGGAAACTAAGGATGAGATTAAGTTGGAGGACTGAGACTGTATCAAAGCTTCAGTCATTCCTGCAGTAATGTAGGCTCTGCCTAGCACATCTTACTTTAGGGTGGAAGCCAGGAGCAGTTCATGTGACATCCAGGAAGTTATCACAGGTTAAATCCTTCTCAAGGACATGGCTATCTCCTGAGTGCTGCAGCTGCACAGATATCTTAGCTGTGGACTGAGAATTGGGAGTGGGCAGATGGGGGAAGGGAATTACATTGACTTAACTGACTTATAGAGACATTTGATAATAAGGCACCTAACTTAACAAATCTGAGGATGAGACTTGCTCCAGTTACCTAGGCGTCGGTTCTCAGTGATCTTTCAAGTACCTTGGATATCTTAACTGGTCTCCATCTGTCATTGCAGAAAGGTACAGGACTCCTATCACATCCAGCAATGCCATCTTGATGTCCCATATTCCCTAAGGCATGCCAAAGTGAATGTGGCATCTACGTGTGGAAGCTGTTCTGAGCACCTAACCTGTCATATCTAGTCCATACGGTCAGTTTAATTCTGGGAGAAATTTATCAGCTTATAAGCATTTCCTTCAAAGTGAGCTGAGTTCACCTTCACTGAGGTAAATTGGATCTCTGTTCTTTGAAATGTCTCTCTTGATGTTCATATAGCATGTACGTAACTACATTCTTTTTTCTTAATTCAGTTGTCTTAATTTTACACCAACTTACTCTCCATCTTTTTAAATGTTGGTTTTATAGTCTGAGCTTCTTTTAATAGGCAATGAAAAGGGCAATGATCACAGGGCTTGAAAACGTGCCCCCTGAGGAAAGACTGAAGGAGTTAGACCTTTTCTCCCTGGAGAAAAGAAGGCTCAGGAAGGACCTCATCACAGTATTTAAAAGGCAAAAAAGAGGATGGAGGCTCTCTCTTCACAAGGAGTCACATGGAGAAGACAAAAGGCAATTGACACAAGTTGCACTGGGAGAGGTTTTATCTTGACATAAAGACGAAATTTTTTGCAGTAAGAACAATCATTCACTGGAACAACCTCCCCAGGGACATGGTAGAGTCCCCATTGTTGTAGGTTTTCAAGATGTGATTGAACAGAATGCCAGATAATCTCATCTAGGCTCCCTTTCCCATGAAAGGCTGGACCAGATCTTTTGCGATCCCTTCCAACTTGGGCTATTCTATGATTCTAAAACTACATTCACAGCAGAAATCAATCCATCAGAAAAGCTGACTCTAAATTATGTGCTATATATGTATTACTGGCCATGCTTATGTCTTTCCTTTAACTATTAGTGAAAGCTGTATGGTTACATTAGGGAAAGTACATAACTTTTTAATGTATTTTAAAAAAAAAAAAACAAAACAAAAAAAACCCAACCAAACCAAACCAAACCAAACCAAGTGAATCATACACTTCTACTTTAAGCATTTTTAGTAAGTCCTTGAATTTAAAGAGACTGAAGTCTCCCCTCACTGTTTTGACTGAACTTGGAGCTTTGATGTGGTTTTATTCTTTTATTCTCTAACTTCTTATATCTTAGTTACTTCATGAGAAAACATCACTATAATGCATTTGCACTGGGATGTTATCTAAACACAAGATGAATCCTGTGCCTAAACCTCCTGGCCTTGACAAACTCTAGAGTAATATCCGAGTTTTAGTTTTTTTAATGAAAGTTCTACATAGGGACTATAAGAGTGTCTTGAAAGAAAGTTCTGGTCAGTATTATAAGGTTTATATGTTCAGATCTGAGGGGAAAAAAAAAAAGTCCTCTAGAGTCTAGCAACTGTTTCCAGATACATTTGATGATAGAAGTGATTCACTCTTATGAGAAACTGTCTCTCTCCATTCACTGTGAAAAGAGTCCTAATGATGAGGTTGGATTCATGTATCATTTAGATAACCAGAGGCGGGGCAGCTGTTTGATGGCCACACAGGAGGAACCTGACTTTGTCAAACAGACTTCTGATCGATCAAAAGGTGAAGGCCTTCTGAGTCTTAGTGGAATAATCTGTGACATTTCTTTGATACATGACTCCTTTTTTTAGAGAAGTGTCCCTGGTTCATATAATTGTAATATGCAGCATGTTAAACTCCATCATTCAGCTGCACTAAAGCCCCTTTAGAAATTTTAACTGCCCTTTTCTTCTGAAATTTCAATATATATATTTCCCAGTTAGGATCCTACATCCTCATCAGCATCCTTCTCCTTCACAGTACTATGATTTGAAATGGCTTAGATACTATTAAAAACTATTCAGTTTAGACCAACAGCTTACTATTTGGCAAAGGATCAGTCAAAAATCAGATTTCTGAAAATACCAACCTCATATTTTTGACTGAAGTAGCATTTAGGATTTGTGTGCACAGGCTCTATTTGTATTATTAAATTAAACAACACCAGGAGTGTTTGTGGTGCCTAAGTCAAATGGCATGAACTGTGCATACCACTTCATGGTTTTTAGCTATGAAATGTAGGGGTAACTAGAAAAGATCCCTGGCTGAGGCTTGTCTATAGCAGCGTGAGCCAAATAGCTTCTAGAAAATACTAACCTTCAGGTGCAGAGACCTCCATTGTACCTGAACATAGATACCTGAAAGTGGAGCTGCATTCCACCCTAATGCCTTTAAATACACAGTTTACAGATGCTTTCTACTAGTTGAGATCCTTTGGAAGGCTGGTGGTCACTGAAGTTAAAATAGTGACCAGTAGGAAACGCTCATAGAAATACCTATGGTACATGGTCTACACAGAGGGATATTGCTCTGGTATTTTCTCCATCAGTTTAGGATGGTTCTGCATGCATGGGAATATAAGCGTCTGCATTTGAGCTTATAGTATACCTTCTGTATCAAAAGAGAGAAAGAGGTAACTATGGATAGTGATTCATTTATTTTAAAATGATATAATTTCTTTTGAGTAGGAAGTGAGCAAGTAATTCATTTAAAGAATTAGTTTCTCTGAGAGGTAATTTCTGATTTCTAGTCAGCCCTGGCATTTATCTTATGTTGTAATATAATGAGAACTGAGCAATCTTCTGGTAGGATAGTTCTTCCATGATAACTCAAGAAGTCATGCTTCAGACACTTGATGCAAAAGTTTCAAGTTGGTATTTTTTGAAATGTGCATTTTTTTACCAGAATTTTGAACCACTGCAAGCAACTGTGAAGTTGAACTTAAACATATTATCTTCATACTATGTCAGATTGTATTGTTAAGCTTATCTATCACAGAGAAATAGCTCCTATCCTGTTATAAACACTCATGAAAAGATGCACACAAACACATGAAACCAGTATTCAGATATATATTACAAAAAATGAGGAGTTCAGGACAAATAAATAATTCAGTTCACTCTTTATTGACCTAATTTATCTTTGGATGTTTACAGTGAGAATGTCTCCACCTGAACTGGCTGTGTTCCAGTGCATAGAAATAAGGCACTGCCAGAGTCCAATTTTTATGTCCTATTTTAGCTGTCTACTACACAGTTGGATTAATTATGGCTTTAAAATGCTTGTGCCTTTTGAATGGTTGTCTTACAGCTCAGATAGATTGTAAATGTCTAAATCTCATTAAGTGAATCCACACCTTCATCTGATCTAACTCTCCTAGATTTCTTTTATACCTCCTGCTTTCATCCATGACACTGACCATTTATAATCCCAAAAGTCTCTTGAAAGCAAGCCCTGATGTCCCTTGATATCTGTTGTTTTACATTCTAAATATCTGTAGCAAATCGGACACCATGGTCATTCTCATCCTTCGCAAAGGTATTTTAAAAAAGCCTTTTCTTTTTAAGTGTTTTTTCAGACACCCTTTTACCTCCTTGTTTCACAGGGTTCACAGGGTGTAGATAAAAGGATTTAGCATGGGAATAACAATAGTGTAGAAGATAGAGAGGGTGTTGCTTTTGTGAGGTGATGTGTTCCCAGGCTGAGCATACATGAAGAAAACAGTCCTGAAGAACAAGCTGATGGCCACCATGTGAGAAGAGCAAGTGGAGAAGGCCTTGCATCTGCTCTTGACTGAAGGCATTTGGACAGTAGTGATGACTGCATAACCATAGGAGATAAAAGGCACAAAGGCAGTGCCCACAATAATTGATCCACATAGATCCAGCATTACTATTTCACTGAAAAGTGTGTCTGAGCAGAAGGCATTCATCACTGCAGGAACATCACAGAAGTGGTTTATTTTTTTGAGCCCACAAAAGGACAAAGCCTTTCTGGATGGTGCAATTGATGCAGCCTGACAGTTAAGAGCCCACCACTGTGAAAACATGAAGTATTTTATTCATAACGACTTTTACAGCAGTGGATTGCAGATGGCAGTGAATCAGTCATAACCCATCTCAGCAAGGAAGAAGACTTCCGTTGTGCCAAAAATAGAGAAGAACATTTGAGAAACACAGCCATTGTAGGAAATGATTCTTCTGCCCAATGAGAATGTCAGTGCTGCTTTGAGAGTGATGACAGAGGAATAGCAGATGTCCAAGATAGAAGTTCTCTAGGAAAAAGTACATCGGAGTGTACAGCTTGGAGCCCATTCTAACGATGAGGATCATGCAGGCATTTCCTACCACAGGGACAACGTACATTACTAGGAACAGAAGAGAGAAGGAGTTGTGATCCTGGATGAGATTTGAACCCAACCAGAATGAACTCAATTACCTCAGTGTGGTTTTCCATGTTTCCTTTCAGATGATGTTTAAATAAGAAAGTAGGACTTAATACTTTGTCTGGAGAAGCAATTAGAAGAATAAGATAAGCAATAAGATATATGAAACATAAGAACAATGAAAAATAAAGACAGATGGAAAAAAACAGAAAAGGGATTCATCTGACATATCTGAAGATTCTTCTAATGTATTAGTTTGCAGATGAACCAATTACCCTGTTATACTCTCTTCAGTGTAAAGGAACATTGCATGCAGCTCATCCAGACTAGTTTAAAGGTCTACTTTACAATCAATCGGGAACCAGGCATTTAATTCTAAAGTTAGTCTAAACAACTAGTTCAGATGTAACTGGGGAGCAAAATCTCACCCTAAGACTGCAGCTAACCTACAAAAGGCTGCCATCCCCTCAACAAAAGAACAAATGAATATGCTTCTTCAGCTGATACAAAACAATTAAAAAACCATATGAGCCAAGAAATGCACAAAAGAAGCATGGATAATTGTGAAAAAATAAAAGCACCTATTATTAAGAAAAAAGGAAACACTTCTTTATGTGAGAAACTGAGGGGTTTTTTATTTTTTAAAAGTACTGGGAACAAAACCCTCAAATGTTGAGATTTTTACTTAAATGTTCTCTATTAAAATGTTTACTTTACACAGTATGTTGAAAATAATATTAATTGACATAACATTTCAAGTGACTCCTTATCAATTACATTTAGTCATTTTGTTTCCATAAATTAGGTGTCATCTCACCGAGGCTTGGATATATACAGTGGGTTGATGCTTATATTACAACTAATAATTTAGATTACCTTTAAATTCAGTGGATAGAAATAAACAATCCCACTTCAGAATATTTACCATAGAAAGTATGAATAACATTCTAGGATTTTCTGTTTCTCTCCACTGACCTAAAGGGACGTCCACCTCGGTCATAGCTGTCTATTCTGTATGTATAAAGATGTATATAGATGTATAAAGCTGAGTGATACAAATATCCATCCAGTTACTGGTATTTTCTTTGCTCTGTTTCATTTCCATTAGACACCCTCATTATAACCCTCATGTACCTAATATTTTTAAAACAGTGAATGAATTTTTAACACTTTACTTCAGCCGTCTCTTTATAATCCTTGAAATGTACCCTCAGAAGCACAATTTACCTCTTCTTTGTTCTTATTCTGTTCAATTATCTTAGAAAAGGAAATAACTTCAAAGAACTTCTCTTTGCATAACCTTGCTCATAAAATATTTTGTCTAGTTTCCTTTAGGATTTAGGTACAGAGAACCTAAGTTTAGACAGTCAAGGTCTCATCCAGTCTAGGCCTATTGTCTATCGCTTCTTCTATTGTCAAATCTTCCTCTGTCGTCAAAAGAGAGAAATAGCTGCATCCACAGTGTTATTCTTCTAGTACTAACATACCTGTTTAAAACAGGGTGCGGGAAAAGTCCCTTAGAGATATCTATCTTCATTAGAAAAGGAATCAAGCTAGCAAGAAAACAAGAAGAAAAAAGAGATACCTTTATGCATAACAATGTAAAGGAAAATGTCAAAACTGTGTCAGTATGGCCAACCATTTCATGGATGTGTAGTCTTTGACCTAATTGTCCTTATTTTTAAATCTTTATTTTTACTCTGGTTTTATGTGGAACCATCAATGATTTAAATGTAACAGAGACAAACATGAAAAACTTCATCATAATAAAACACCTTTGCAGTGGAAAGGTAACCTATATCCTATTAAAAATCATTTTGTTGAAATAACAATTACTACTCATTTAATTAAATGGCTTTTTTAAACAGGTTAACAGAAAACTAAGCTGTAGCAGCCAAAATAAAGAGCCACAGTGTTCTCTTGGTCAGTATTTTGCTATTTTGGCCACAATTCTTGTCAGGTAATTCTGGTATCTTCCAAAGTGGGCTATGATCTAGACAACAGGAGTTTTAGATAAAGTTTCCAGGCAACAGGAGCTTCAGAGACAGTTAGTGAGCTCCTAATCGTCCTAACTCACTGTCAGACAGCAGGAGTTTCAGATTCTTAAAATGTGCTTAAGTCTTCAAAAGATCTTGTTTGAAGCAGTTGTACCCATGGCAGCAGTATACACAGAACAAGTTATTCCAGCAAGTGTCTTAAGGTTTCCTCCCTGGAAAGCTAGGTGTTTCATTAACTGCAAGATCTGAAAAGGCTGTCTGCTCGTACAGGGTATAGAATGTACCACATACCATGGTCTCAATTATAAACTCAAACCCATATTTAACATGGTCATATAGATATGCACTCAGCTGACAGTTTTTTACCTTTTTTATTTTTTTGTTACAGAGTATTAAACATTTTGAATCACTGTGATATTCTGAGCATGGAGTAGATTTCTTAGAGGCACCTTTTATGCAGGCAGGCTTTTAACTAATAATCAGATTTTCTCACAGATATTAAATATTTAACTCAGATGCATCAGGTGTGTCTCTAGACTCCTTCATAGTCAATGGGAAGACTTGGACCGTAGTCTGTGAGTCAGAGTTTAAGTCCTGCTGGTATACTGTTGGATCCAAAACTCATGCAGCCTGAAGGAAACATCGAAGTGATCTATCCTGTGGATTGTGTCTGAATTTCTTCTTGGAGTGAGTTGTTTGGTGTGCCCTGGGCACAATAAAGTTATTCAGGGTACCAGGGTCCTGGTGTGAAGCAGACTGAGTCGAAGTTACACTGTAATTACACCACAGCATGCACTACTCACATTATACTCCCTCTATTGTTATATTAGAAAAGTCGTCTCCTTCAGAGGATGTTTCATTTTATCCTAAATTAGGTATCTAAGACAGTTAAGATTACTCATCCTTTTCTGCTGCCTATTTCTTTCCAGGGACAATAACAAAATCCCAGGGTAAATAAATCAGATGTAGATATCTGAATTTTACATGGCTTTTACAATCCCACCCAATGTTTTCTGGACCTAGTAATCTATCTAAGGCAAACAAAATCTGGGGTGTAGTTTCTAGCATTGCCAAACATTCTCTAAAACTGGAGCAGTCATTCAGCTGAAGACTTCTAAGAAAGGTAGACAGCATAGAATCACAAGCAAAAAAATCCTCCCAACCCAAACCCATAGTATATACATAGATCAAACTGAGATTTATCAAGGTCTAGTTCAATAAATATGATTACTGGGTACATGAATAGGAGCGTTTCACTTCAGCATGGAATAAGGTCTGGACTCCTGACTTTAGTTCATCAGCACTGCCAATTGATATTCATGAGCAAAGCCCATTCTTAGGTGTGTCTTGTGCAAGTAAAGGTCTTCCTCAGGGCAAACCTGACTTCTTTGTTTCTAAGACAATATATGAGAGGATTCAGAAGTGGCACAACTACTGTGTACAAGAGTGATACCAACTTGTTAGCACTGTAGGTATACATGACCTTAGGGTGGGCATAAGTGAAAAGAGTGGTGGAGTAGAACAATATCACTACAGTTAAGTGGGAGCTGCAGGTGGAAAAGACCTTTTGCCTCCCCTGAGAAGAAGGGATCTTCAACACGGTGAATAAGATGCAAATATAGGAGGTGACCACAGTACACAGAGGCACCATGATGACAATCAGAGCCAAGATGAAGTCCACTAGCTCAGCCAAAGAGGAATCGCTGCAGGACATATTCAGTAGAGGTGAAATATCACAGAAATAGTGATTGATTTTGTCTACATCACAGAACGAGAGCTGGGCTATAAAGCTCAGCTTGATGGAAGAAGTAATCAAACCACACATCCAACAGCCAGCTGTCAGCTGAGCACAGAACTGATGATTCATGATGAGTGAATATCGGAGAGGTTTGCATATGGCCAAGAAACGGTCACAGGCCATAACAGCTAACAGAATATACTCAGTACAAACAAAAGTCACGAAGAGATACAACTGTGTCATGCACCCCTGGAATGAGATATGTTTGTCCTGAGAAAGGAAATCTATGAGCATCTTTGGTTCAATGACAGAAACATACCAGATCTCTAAGAAAGACAGATTTCCTAGGAAGAAATACATGGGGTTTTGCAGACTGTGGTTAGTTTGGATGATGAGAATGATAAGGAAGTTTTCCAACACAGTTAATAAATAAACCAAAAGTAAAACAGAGAAGAGGAGCAGCTGCAGTTCAGCAGTGGTGGGAAAACCCAGGAGAATGAAATACATGACACTGGTTTCATTCCTCCCACCCATTCTGTAGGGGAAAGATGAACCTTATCCACCTACAATAAACTAATACAATGAAACCTATCCAGACAGGCTTAAATTCATAGCAATGGGTTACACCACCATTTAAGACATTCTAAAAGTCCAGATGCTTTGTTGCTGGGTTTCTAGAAATTAGTTTTGTGAAATTCATCTAATCAATTCAGAATTTTTCATTGTAAAAAGGTAAATGTTTTTTACTTTATACTTCATGGAGATAAATAGGCACTAGCAGTCCTATCTCATCTAAGACACAGGCTTAAAATAAGCCAGATGAATCATACTATCATATTGTCCATCAGTATAAAGAAATGCTGGATTATGAGCTAATACATAGACATTTACATCACCAAACTTTTAGTTTCTACATCTATACATTTCTAAAGTTATATCACGTATATCCCAAGAACTGTGAGGGAAATGCAATGTAACATAAGGATATATACAATCTGATTTTAAAAACCTCCAAACAGATCTGAAGGACCCCATCAGAGGTTTCTATGGCTAGCTCTGAAGAGACTTACATCTACATAAACCTTATTGAGGTACAAAGGTACACATAGCATTCCGGTTATGGTGTAATTGCAGCTAATTATAGTTCTGGGTCTTGTTTGTCTGTCACTAACTCAGATTGTTCCTTCAATAATAAGAATACTTCAGCCTGTAGTATGAAAAACAAAATTGTTCTCAACCTTCTGTAGTGGGAATTCAGAGTGGAATCCACTGCCTTAGTTGATCCTGGAGAATATGATCAATAAGGAACAGATGAAGTGTAGACTGCTGTGTCAGATGCATGATTTATACCAGCATAGATGAATGAACCACTTTATTTACCTTCAGTGTCTCATGGGATTTGACCTAGAAATTATAGATAGCCTCCCAGTGGAAGCAATCACGGAAAGAGGGATGCTATTGTTTCCTCTGTGATTCCATACAGTGTAGAAGTAAGAAACTGACAATGTCTGATATTTTCTGAGACACTGGACAATGAAATAACACCAGCTGATAGCTACTCATTTTTATAGGGCAGAGGAAAAAAAAAAAAAAAACACCAAAAAAACCCAAAACCAAAAAGACCTGAAGCAGAGATATGGCAGTCATTTACCAAAGACTAAACTAGAAAAAGGTTTCAGTGCCCTAAATCTAAATCCAGAACCTGAACTGGCAATCAGTTTTGGAGTAAGTAGTTTCTCTTACACTGGAGTTATGAAAAGCCATGCTATGTATTTTCAAAATAGCACAGTAGAAATATTATGTTGAAATGATTCCTCCAATAGTGTGAAATGCCTCTGTTAGATAGACTGAACCAGTTTCTCAAGTTGCCTCATCTGTCTATCTTGACTGATGACATTGACATACAGAAATTCTGTTCAGTACCCGCATGCCTGATTTAAGTACTCACAGTCATGTACAATAATTATCAACTAAAGCCTCAGCTTCAAAATGGAGTTTTATACATATATTTACATTTAGGTTTATGTTAGATATAGGATTACTTTGTCCCAATTTAAACACCTAATATGTAAATATTTAAGATGGAGTTCAGCTGCCTAAACACAGCAGTCTAGTGACATTTGGGATGTTCTCTATTCTTACTGGCTTCCACTTACAGAAGTCCCAAAGAATAGAGACAAAGGAGTCCAGAAAGCAGTTTCAGTAGGCAGTTAATTTATTTGTTCAGCTAGGTATCTATTTCAACTCTCTTCATTGTACTGAGTTGGATTGTGCTCATATAACTGCAACCAAAACCCTCAGCACACACGTAAACATGCACATTCATGTATCTGCATCTGCACTGTAGAGCCCTCAAATTAGGTTAGACTAATCCTGCTCCTAACATCTAAGGTACAGTGAAAGCGCTGGATCGGGTAAGTATATGTTGCTGTCTACTGGCATACTGGATGTTCTATGGTATCCAAATCATCTCCAGTCAGCCAGAAAATACTCTGCAAGACCTACAGAAGACAGATGCAGCTGCAGCTGGAAACCAGAAAGGATGCTATAAAGCATGTAGCATATATGCAGGACTGGAGCAAAGGAAACCTCATATGGAAATACAGAGTTTTCAGAGTGGAAAATACAAAGTTCTGTACCTAAGCCAGAATAACGACATACTTCAGTTAGGCTGAGAATCCATTGTGGCACCCTTGATAAAAAAGACCTGAGAGTTATGATGGATGCCAAACAGAACAACAAGCAGCAGTCAAATGGTTCTAGATCCTTATACATGGGTGAAAGAGTTGAAGCCAGAATCCCTACACACATGCAGTTCAAATTAATTGATCTACAAATTATCAGTTACGCTCTCTGCAACCTGAGATTTTCATAGGATTGATCTCACCTGATTTTATCTGTCTGCAATATAGACAACTCATAAAAGCAGCATGCCTGCCTGGTTTTATTTTACAGTCAGTGAGGGCAACTCAGCACTTCTGGAAAATAAACTGCTTTTAAAGCAGATGCTTGCCTCATGATGAGAGGAATTTCCCTCTATAAGTACCTATTTATGACCTGGACTATAAAGGGATTGGAGGGCAGCTGATTTTGACTCAGCTTATTAAATATTTGCCTTCTACACAGCAATAACTGTCTATGTTGAGATAAACTCATCTGCTCCTTTTATGTCAGAACTACTTCTCATCTGTGTTTGAGCTACCTATCTGAATTCTTATAATAGGCAAAAGGCATGTATACAGCAGATCTAGACAGTAATTCAGCTTCTGAGTACAGTTCTACAGTTTGTGATGTCTGTCTAGGACACTAGCATTGCATGATGGTGTGGCAGATCAAAGACCTGCTGGGATAATGATGTAAGATATGTGGCTGAGCATTAATGCTGTTGCTTATATCATCATAACCAGAACATCTTTTAAGTGAGAATAGTCAGTCAGACCTGGAATAAAGAACATTATGCAAACCATGTAAATAATTCCTACTTCTTCTTTACATTTTCATCTAATATGAAATAAATAATTAAATAAATATATAATCTCTACCCTGATACCATGTCTGTTGATCAGTTTCACACAGAACATGTAGTAAACCACATAAGTATCCATGGTAAAATCAATAAGGACTGAGATGAAAAATGAGATTTTTCCCCTCCACATTGTTTTAGATGCCTACTAAGACTGACAGAAGGAGGACCTTCTGCAGAAATGCACCTTCCCAGTCAAGGAGCTGAGGTTGGGCATCTCAGCTAGATACCTCTGTTGATGTGCTTGTACCACACTGTTAAGGTTTCAGTTTCAGATGTCTACCATAAAGAAAGGATTAAGTGCACCATAGAAGTTCCCCTCACTTCTCTCCATTGACAAAAAAAAAAAAAAAGACCACCACCAAAAACTATATGTAGACTTCTACACTGTAGATTCAATTGCCTACATGTAAGTGTCTAAGCTTAGGTGTAGACTTCTATACTGGAGAACTCTGATCTAGCTAGGTAAATATAAAGTACTAAAAGGGAGATGTTTATCTCTCAATTAATCATTCTAGAGTTCTTTTCGATCTTCAGAGGGAAAAAATAGAAGATAAAGATAGAAGGAAAAAAGTAGTCCTATGATGTAATTTGTCTTACCTTTATTTCACATCTACCATATGATGAGAACAATAACTTCCTAGCTCTCAGCTAGCCATACCCCATAGGTGTCTGCTGTAGTGGAGGAAATGAGCAGCTGAGAAGCTATGGATATTTCATGCCACCTCTCAAAGGAGGTGTCTCACCTGAGTTGCTTTAGTGACTGTAAAGGAAGTGTGGGTATTCAGACGAAATATCAAAAGTTGAAGAGAAACATGAAGGAACTTAATCTTAGCACCATCACTTATCTGGTGACTTTGGCATTCTGATTTAATAAATTACATTTATTTTCTTTACTTATTGCTAATTATGTTGTGTTTATTTAAGTAAGGACTGTTGTTTAAGAAAAGCTCTCTGACAGACAGTATGTTGGGGAGGATTCCTCTTGACATGGAATTCAGGTGAGGACAGTAAAGAGAGAGGTTTCCACACAGCTAAATGACCCATAGAGAAGAAAGGAAAAGGGGACATGAAACAAAAAACATAGGGACACCTTGCAGCGTAACAAAGATTGTGAAATTGCAGAGAAGAGCAAGGAGTAAACACACAGTCTAACCTCTGATGCCAGGGACAGAAGGACTTCCTATGAAGAAAGATGGGACAATGACCTGAAACAAACACTAGGACAGAGATGGTCCCACAAACATAGTCTCCTACAGTGAAAGGACTTGTTTATAAACACATTGTACTTCTATTTAATGCAGATCATTTTGAGACTTTCTCTGCTAAGAAAAGCTTATAGATATTATATATTTTGCAACAAAGTCTGTCATTTAAGTTTAAAGAGCCTGTTCTTCTTTTGGAGTGCTTAGTAAGCCCAGACAACAGAATAATGATGGGGGAAGACACCTGATTCTAAGGCAGTAAAAAGGTAGTACTGGAACTTCCCTAGGTGAAAGATATTAAAAGATACTGAGAGAGGGCTGCTGGCTTACAGGGTGTCACGTACTAAGGATGTAGCTACCATATAAATTTGACAAATCAGCAAAACCAAAGCTAATGTTGAAAAAAATAAATAAGGCTGACTTGTTTATTTGGAGGAAGGAAAGGGAGTAAAAAGGATTATGAGGGGTAGCAATCAATATCATTAGGGCTGTTCTGGGATCTATGCTGAGCAGCCCTGTACTTAACCAGTACAGCCTAGTGTAGGACAATAAACCTGTTATTCTGATCATATCATGTGTGTTGGCTTGCTTTCACTGTCAGAGGTCTCTAGTGCTGATGAGAGAACTCCCAAAAGGAACAGAGAACAAACTGAACTTCCTAACAGACTGCCTCTGGTTTAGACGGGCCATGTGAGGTTAGAATTAGAACTACAAGCTTTCATCCATATTGTGTTCTATGACCTTCTCTAGTCCCAGGATAGGCAGAAGATGAGGATTTTAAGTGCAGGAAGCTTTGTGACCACCTGTATAGACAAAGCAGAGCAGCTTCATCTCTTGTGGCTGGAGTACACCTGTCATTTAAAAAGCAGAATTGGAAATGAACACTAATATGCTCACAGTGACCACTAATGTGGTGAAATTACAAGTGTGGAGCAGCCAAATGATGTGTGTGGCATGCAGCTGTCTTCTTAGGAGATAGATCAGTGAGTAGTTAAAAGCTTGAGGAATTAATTGATCCCAAGCCTGTAACTCCTGTAATGCAATGCAGACAGAGCTTGACCGTTCTAAAAAAATGATGAGTGATGAACAGTATAAAATTTGAGCATTCCGGGCCATCTAGCAAGAACAGAATTGCCATCTACAATATTTAAGTCAAATGTTTTCAAATAGTTAAAATAAAGATGAACTTTTTATTAAAAGAATTTCAAAATAAATTTTGACTTCACTTAAAGAGAGGAGCGTATCTGAGGCTGCAGAATCACAGCATCATAGAACTGTTGAGTTGGAAGGGCTGGGCAAGCTTGGCAGTTGTATTGGGTCTACATAGCAAAGTTTTGGTAGCCGGGGGTCCTGCAGGGTGGCCTCTGTGAGAAGAGACCAGGGTCTGCCCCCAGGTCAAACAGAGCCAGTTTCAGCCATCTCCAAAACAGACCCACTGCTGCCCAAAACTGAGCCCATCACCAAAGCTGGTGGCACCTCTGTGATAATATATTTAAGAAAGGGTAAAAACACTGTGTGGCAATTTGAGAGAGAGAGTAAGAAAAAGGTGAGAGAAACAGCCCTGCAGACACCAAGGTCAGTGAAGAAGAACGAGGAGGAGGTGCTCCATGCACAATAGCAGAGATTCCCCTGAAACACTTGGCGAAGACCATGGTGAAGTGTGTTGTCCCTCTGCAGTCCATGGAGGACCACTTTGGAGCAGATATCCACACTGCAGCTCATGGAGGACCCCAGGCTGCAGCAGGTGGAGTTGCACTGAAGAAGGATGCAGCCCATGGAGATCCCATGCTGGAGATGGCTTCTAGCAGGAACTGCAGTCAGTGGAGGACCCATGTTGGAGAAGTATGTTCCTGATGGACTGTACACTGTGCAGAAAACCCTTGCTGGAGCAGTTTGTGAAGAACTGTATGCAGTGAGAGGGACCCCATGATAGAGCATGGGAAAAGTATGAGGAAGGAGTGTTATGAACTGACTGCAACCCCATTCTCCATCCCACTGCACCACTTGGAAGGCAGGATGTAGAAGAGTCAGAAATTAAGAAGTAAAGTTGAGCCTGGAAGAGGGGCAGAGGGAAGGTGTTTTTAGTTTTGTATTTTTTTTCCTCACTATCCTATTCTATTTTTAATTGGCAATAAATCAGATTAATTTTCCCTAAGTCAAATCTGATGTGCCCATGAGGGTAACTGGTAAATGATCTCCCGGTCCTTTTATCTCAGTCCATAAGCTTTCTCATCTTATTTTCTCCCCCTGTAATGCTGAGGCATCCAGCAGCCAACGAAGCCACCACAGCAGTCTCTCCAAATCATCCTCTGAACTGAGCCACTGGCAAGCATCAAATCTTTCTAGATAGCTCCTCGGGTTGACAGGTCAGGCCTCTGTGCCCCACGGAGTGGACTTCCCCTATTACTGTGACTTGCCACATCCTTCTGGTACTGCTGTGTGGTTCAGGCTCAGATGGCACTGATTCTTCTTTGGATAGAGCATTCAGCCACCTATCTACTTTGAGGGCATTGAAACCATTCTGTAGCTGTAGATCTGCAAGGAGAAGAACAGCCCTCTTCCTCTTGACAGAAGTCAGAAGGTTACAGTCGTTATTGTCATGATGCTCCCATTACCCATGTTTCCATTACACAACCTGACATGGACTCACTATGGCTCTCCCTCCTTCTGTACAGGTTCATGTTCTTGTAGCTGCAGGTTCTCAGAACATCCTTTCAATCGATTTTATCATCATCTCTGATATCATACAGTCTTCTGACCTCTTCCTACAGATCCTTAATGTGCTGACAAAGATCCTCAACCAGCATATGCCTCTGACAGGCACAAACATCATCTTCCAGCTTCAGCAAGAGACAATAGGAATTGCCTGAAACCTGAAGTGCTTCATCCTCTCTTTGAATCTCAAATCTGAGCTAAGACCTCTTTTCCCAGAGGTGATTGCTTCAGGCTGGGCTAGAGAGACATAATTTCGACAGCATATTCATATATTTATAGCTATCTGGCCTTGTTCCTTCTGTCTTCATGTAGATAACTCTACTCCTAAAGTTAGGGTAGCTCTCACCCTCAGCTAGACAAAATGGGAATGGTTTCCTCATGTATTCAGTGAAAAAATGCAAGGTCCTCCAGAGAAAAGTTCAGATAATCTTGCCTAAATTTGTCTTTCTGTATAAACTTTTATCTATGATTATATAGGAGATCTGACTGTTAAAGCAAAACTAAGGGCACTTAAAACAACATTTAATTTTTTCTTTCCTTAAAACAAGTCTCTGGTGGGACTCAAAAGGACAGAAGGTCATGTATGTCTATTTCATTCATATCAATCAGTTCCCTGTAATTTCCAAATTTCAAGAAAATAATACTTGGACTGTCTTGCTTCAGCTTCTGAAGTACAAACCAGAGCTTTTCACGAAGTGACTTAATCATAAAATCCAATTATTTCTGTGTGGTTTTCTTGCTTATATAATCTCTTAATTTCTGTCATTAAATCTGCTAATGTTTCTGCAAGGAAACTATTTTTCTGAACAAGACCTTTTGGAGAGCATCCTTGATTTCCTGGTTCCTCAGGCAGTAAATGATGGGATTGAAGAGAGGAACAACAACAGCATAGAGAGCAGACACAATTTTGTTTGTGTCATGAACTGGAAATGTTTTGGGCCTCACATAGATGAAAATGCTTGTCGAATAGAAGACAATGACCACTATAAGGTGGGAGGCACAGGTGGAGAAGGCTTTTTGGCAACCTTGTACAGATGAAATGTGAAGGACAGTGAAAATAATATAGGTATAGGATATGATTACTATAGAGAGAGGCATCAGAAGAATAAATAAGGCAGCCACAAAATCCATAAGAACAGCTCTTTCCATATCTGTGCAGGCTAAGTTCAAGAGAGGAGAAACATCACAGAAGAAATGGTTGATTATATTGGGTCCACAGTATGTTAGCTGAGAGATAAAAAATACTTTGCATCCAGAAACTAAGAAACCAGTCATCCAAGACCCCATAGTAAGGTAGACACAGACAGTGTGTCTCATGATATTAGAGTAATGGAAAGGCTTGCAAATGGCAACATAGCGATCATATGCCATGACAGCCAGGAGGAGGCACTCAGTGTTACCCAGGCTGAGGAAGAAGTACAGCTGTGTCATGCAACCCATGAAGGAGATTTGCTTTGTCACTGACACGAAGCTCAGCATTGTCTTGGGGAGTGTGACTGTCACATACCAGATCTCCAGGAAGGACAAATTACTCAGAAAGAAATACATAGGGGAGTGGAGGTTATAGTTTGTCCAGACAGTCAGGATGATGATAATATTTTCTGCTAAAACTAAGAGATATGCAGTGAGAAATATTGCAAATAGGAGAATCTGCAAGCGAGGAGCAATGGGAAATCCAAGGAGAATGAATTCTTTGACCATGCTGTGATTGCTCATGTCCATGTCTCCAGTCTAACTCTGTAAAGACAATGACATCAATGACTTACTATTAGTGATTATAATACATTAGAATACCTTTCTCTCTTTCTCTTGTTCTACAGTTGTTTAACATTTCTTTCACACTGCAGTCAATATTAGCATTGATAGTGCTATAATTACTAGTTTTATTAACTATTAAGTCATGGTATTTACACCAAAATAATGATAATTCTGAATTCTCTCAGTGACATGTCTAACGTCTTCTAGAGGGCATTATCTGTTATTATGTCTAGTAATTTTCTAAACTGTACCATGAACTTATTTGTGAATTTGCAAACAGTTGCCAGAAAATCTGTCACCATAGATACTTCTTAAAATAATAAAATATTATCAACAGCAATAGCAGTATTTACATAATCATCATTAATGCATTATTATTTTGTAAAGTTGAAACTTTAATAAAGGTCAGAATTCAAACTGTAACTTTAACAACATTTAAATAATAAGCATAAATAAAGCTTTTCTACTCTATAGCCCATGTGTCCAGAAATTGTGGTCTTGATCCAAAATCCAATTTGAAAATTCCCTACATTGTCTCACATTTTTCAGAAATTTTGAGAAATTTGCCAGTTTGTTTCCATTTTGTATAATATATTTCAGTTCTTGTGTAAGCAGGGTTTAAGCCTGAATAACTAATAAGTGTTGGAGTCCTCTTTCCTGTGATAAGGGCAAGATTCAGCTGGATACCCCAGTCTATCTGAGCTGTCCAAATACGTATGTCATATACACAAGATGTACAGTAGCCCTGTGCACTTCTGGAATAGCAGTTAGAAACCAAGTGGGATAGCTAAGATCTAAGTCTTGTTTCAGGCAATTGAATTGTGTGTTAAGATATTGACTCACTTGCCCATAAATAGTTGCCTACTAGAAGCTGACATACCATGTGGTACTTGAATTATCAATTAATTCCAGGTAGACATAACACAGGATCTATAGAGGACCTCTGTCCTTCTGAAATGACAGCTGGAGGCTGGGAAAGGTATTTTTTCGCATCTCAAAAGTAGATGACTTATTCAAGTCCATTTTGTTACATTAAATTGGTATCTTGACTTGTGAACCGATGTAATCCCGTTCACTAACAGTACAAGTTCAGAGACTAACAGACTGATTCGGTCTAAATATAGTTATTTATTGTTATTTGAGATAGCCTAGGCTATCCAATATATAGCTCATCAGCTGGTAGATGACCTTCTGAAACAATATTTGGAGGATATCATCTAGGATATCTCAAGGAGTACTAGACACTTACATGTAGGTAATTGAATCTTAACTCCTATCTCACACTTCTACATGGAGACACAAAAACTAAGAACCCTTAATCTGTCAGCTGAATCACATCACTGCTATCTAATCGCTGGGGAAAACGAGACACCAGTGAAGTGAAATTCCAATGACACATATATCTGGATGAACAACCCTGAGGTTCTTTTGTGTTTTCTTTGTTAACTATGACAAAGCCAGGGTTGGATTTCCCAAACTTTGATGTTTAATTTCTAAAGGCTTTGAAGCACAAATTTTTTGTTAATGAAGTAAAATCATGCAAGTAATACCATGAATAATTTATTGAAAAAGTTTCAAAACTACCTATTCTTTTAGTCTACTATGCTAACATCAACAATGCATTTAGTTCTCGAGTGCCTAACTATAGAGACCTACAATAATGTCTTTTGTAACTGTAGGTCCTTTTTCTAAGAGTTATTTGAACAAAACGTTATATTAGGGAAGGGAAGGGAAGGGAAGGGAAGGGAAGGGAAGGGAAGGGAAGGGAAGGGAAGGGAAGGGAAGGGAAGGGAAGGGAAGGGAAGGGAAGGGAAGGGAAGGGAAGGGAAGGGAAGGGAAGGGAAGGGAAGGGAAGGGAAGGGAAGGGAAGGGAAGGGAAGGGAAGGGAAGGGAAGGGAAGGGAAGGGAAGGGAAGGGACTGACAAAAAGATACTGCTGAAAGATACTGCTTCCCTTTTTTTCTTTTTGTTGCATGAAAATTCACAGTTGTTTTGTGAGAAATAAGATCTATTATGTGGCTTCTCACTAAAAAGATTTAATTAAAAACCTGTATTTTCTGTCTTTTTTTTTTTTTTTTGCTAGCTTCATTAGCCAATGTACTACTTAGCAGACTTAAAAAACATGTTATTAATATTTATGATAAGAAATACTAGATTAGTAAATATTTCTATTTCACTTACAAATTTGAGTCCTAGTACCAACGTTGAATGGACTGTTTGAAGTTCAGAGAGACTGTGCCATGACATCTGTTTATTATTTCTTCACTTTCCTGAAGACTTCATCTGTGCATTTGACTTGTTCTTCCAAAGGGACCAATTAAAGAAACAAATTATTTCTTCTCTCTCCCTTAGCTTGGCAATAGTATTTGTCATTGAGCTTAAAAAAAATAACCACCTGAACTCTGAAAACAGAAGGTCTGGTAATCTTCCAGTAGCCAGAAGCATATTAGGCAAATAAGCAGCATTCTTATTTTGGTGAGTTCTTTTTTCAGAGGTTTTTGACTAAAACTGTTGATTAAATTGCTGAACAAGTTGTACAGCTGCTCATTAAACAGATCCTTTCAAAGGCTTCTCCTCTAATCAATGTGAGGCATGTAACAAAAAAGTTTATCTTACTCAGCAGAGAAAAAGGGATTTGGGCCTTCATACTCTATAGGGTTTGTCTTTCCCTGACACTGCAGATATGACAAGGAAAATATTATTATCCCACATTTAAAGACCTGTCATGAGGTTGTACTTGTATAAGCTGGTTGTCTTAACTTAAACAGTGGAGATAAATGAACATTGGGTAGGATTTATCTTATCCCAAAGAAAACAGTTAAGACAAAATTACTTGAATTGTGCTCTAGAAGGGATTGAGCCATTACAAAATAATCTTGTACAATTAGCTCAAATGAAGGTAATTGTTAGGTGCTGTTAGGGTTGGATGAGATGAATCCCAATCATGACTATATATTTTCCTAAATTCAGAAGCTTAGCTGAGCTGCTAAGTCACTTATCTTCTTATGTGTCAACAATGAGATATTGACATCTTCATAGTGATCTGTTCTGCTCATTATTAGCTACTTCTATACTGCTAAAGGGATTGATTCCCAAAAAACAGGCCAAGGGGTGCAGAGGGATTACATTCATTTTGCTCAAGACTAGTTCCCCTTAGAATAAAATGTCCAGGACAATTCTGCACAGCATTTTTTCTAGATCTTCTCTTAAGCCTCTCTGATGACCTGAGGATCTCAGAAGAAGTCCTTCCTTATTATTACCATTCTTTTCTCCCACCTCAAGTTGCCTGGAATAATTACAGAATTGTGTTTCATCCGACCAGTATACTGTTTCTTATTGCATGATGTGAGTGTTATGCATTGTATATAGGGATATTTGAGAGTATCAATTCTGCTGGAATAGGGCTAGAATTCAGTCTAGTATAATGGAAAACAAATCAGCACATTTTCATCTATACTGCCTAAAAGGAGGGAGCCTTTACATATATAATCCCTAGATCTGGAAATGGTTATATCACTCCAAAAGATTGTTCAGATATGAATAAACATTCGCAGTGACTTGGCATCACAGTTGGGAATCACAATTTGGGAATGAAGTGGTGGTAAAGTTATTGATAATGTAGAGTCATCCTTAAATACTTCTGTTAGAATAACATGTATCATTTCAGAGGAGAGTGTTTTTCTCCCACAAGCACTCCAGAGACAGCCCACAGATGAGTGACTTCACTGTCTGTGAGGAACTTTTCCTGATTTTTTCATATTCTGATGACTCACATCCTTTGTTGTCGTTGTTGTTGTTACTTTATCTGAGTACATGTGATTAGGATATTATTTTTTTCAATGCTTTCTATATACATGTATTCGTGCTATTCTATGACTTACAAAATTGAGAAAAAATCTACATTGTTAATATCTGACTATATTCTTTTATTTATTCAAGAAATTTGGAAAATAAATCTAGATTCCTATTTAATTTACAGTACACATTTTGCAGTACAAGTTGGTTGGTGATGCCTCATATTCTACTCAGCTGTTTAGTATTAACTGCTTAGCTCATGAGTTTAATTGAAGTTTAAGGCATAGTGGGAAAATTGCTATTTTATTCATCGGAAAGAGTAATCCAAAAAAGCAGAAGTTGTCAAATAACTGTGAAAACTGAGTCAACAAGTAAGGTTAAAGTGAAAATAAACTAGTCTTCTGAAAAAAAAAAAAAAAAGCTGGTTCATGATTTTTTTTCTGCTGGATGGAGTGGACTGAAATGGAGCAGAGGTACCTTCCCTCCTCTAAAACAAATAATGATAACCATTCGACCTAGTACAGAGTCTGACATTGTTCACTACTTTCAGAGGAATTTTACTCTATTATAATAGAGACTTATGAGAGGTATTTGAGACTTCCAAGCTTACTGGGGGTACATGGATACCAGTTGCTGTATATAAAACAGTGTCAAATGAAGTGGAATTCATTTCATCTGGATTTAGATATCTAAAAGGTAGTTGTCTGAACTGATAAGCTATGTTTCCTATCTGGTAACAGGAAGGTAAATTCATCTAATTTATCTTAAATACCTGTTGAAGGATGGGGTAAATCGCACATGAGAGCTGACTATTTTTCTTCATTAATGCTGTAGAGTTTGTAGATGATTAGCATAGACTTTAGGTAATCCTTAGACATCTGAAGCAAGGTAAGATAAATCCCATCTACAGGCTGCATTTATCATAACTAAAATTGCACAGTATAGGTATCTCTTTGAAATCAAGTGGTCTAGTCTGCTCTAACATTCAATAGAGAGAAATTTACACTTCCACGGTATGCTCCATCTGGCATTATTTTCAGATCTGTAGCCCTGGGAGGTCTCATTTGCTGTCAATGACTTCAAAGACAGTCTAGACCTACATATTATGTATACACATTTCACTTCTGTATGCATAAATACAGCAAAGATAAACCTCACTCTTCTAGCCCAAAAGAGAGTGGCTCAAGGTAATTCCATGTCATGTAATCTCATAGTTGGGGAAAGAATTAGGAGCGTAATTGTCCTTAGCATCGCAGTATAGGCAATGAACAGACATAAACAGTTCCAGGAAATGACTGTGTAAAATATTAAAACAGTATATCTTGTAGAAGAAATTGGGAGAGGTTATGCAATAGAAAATTTTTACCCACTAACTCATTTTATCTCAGGTGATAAAGTCAGTTGCATAGTCATCTAGTGTCATCTGTTCTGTTCTGTCTTGTTTATATTATATAACTACTTTAGGATGAGATGGAATATTTCCTGAAAATAAGTATTCATCTTCACTAGACACAAAGTAAACCTAGAATCAGTAGTTCAGACTAAGACAGTGAGAATTCATCACGTTTAATTTTAGTGGTTAAATACTTAAAATTAAATGCCTGGGGCCCAAAGCAACCAAGTTTATATGAGACATTTGTGTGAGGCTGCCATATAATACAAGAACTTTAGAAGACACATATTTTCCTAGCTTGACACTTACAGGCCAACAAATTACCCAAGATCATCCAAAGCTACACCAGTCACTTGAGTCCCATTCCAGTTCTACAGTAGAAGTGGACATGTCGTAGTCTCAACTGTTATAGTCATCTGAAACCTGGTCAATGCCATCAGTGGAGTCTATAGAGTCATTCATGTCATCAAAAAGTAGACAACTATCTTGGACTCATTTCAGTTTCCCAAACTGGTAGTGTTTGGGATTCCTGGTAATACCTGGGACTTCTTTATGAAATTGGAAGTTTTGATACTCAACCTAGATGATGCCTATACCCTTGTGGAGTGTATCTGGATGATCTACTGCATCTCAAATGACATTAAATTCCTATTTGCCAGCAACTGAATTAGCTACCACATTTGTTCAGATGAACCATTCTTTAAACTTCATTGACTATTGATCGTATCTCCACTGACTATAATGAAAATTTAGACTTGTAGTTGTGATGATGACAGAAAAATATGCTAACATCTAGTGCAAGATTTAGTATAAATGTTGCTTTCTAGTGTCTTATATGTCTCTGTCTCAAAACATTTTCATAAGGTTCACAGGTATCACCACGCCTTTCTTACAACCAGAGCTGGAGTTATCTCTGAGTTGACACTAGATGACTATGCAACAGAGTCCTGTCCCTGTCACGTCCCACTCAGATGAGGGAGGCAAGTGACTCAGATTCGCAAATCCCCAGTGGAGCGGACAACAAGTCTCCAAGTCTTCTTCGCTTCACTGCACTCTCCAGGGCCCCCCCTTTCTTTCCCCGCCCTTGATTTATACCCACTTTCCTTGGGTCCATCCCCTAGGTCGACCCACACACCCACGTATCCCATGTACGGGGAGGGGTAAGGTGTTTCATGGGATGATGTAATTAGCATGATCATGTTAGCCCTCGTTAGCATATTGAGGGGTGTTAACTTTAATATGCATTTCATGGATAATGAAGCAAAGGTCATTCACCGGACAGATGGCCCTTGAAATTTGTCCCGGTGCCCCAGAGCAGAGCTGTCCTGTCTCCACAGGGCTCCCTCCTCCAGCTGCACCTTGTGTTATCAGGGCAGCCTTATCAGCTTCGACCTCCACAGCATCCACCTGTGACTCATAGTTTTGTCTTGCGAGTGTTTGAGGCATTTCTTCAATCAGCCTCAACTTTTGCTTTCTCAGGATGTTTTTCTTAGTTTCTCACAGGCCTGGTTTCTTGTCTCTCACAGTCCCTAAATTTAGGTAGATGAATCCCACAAAGGAAATCTGAGCGCTTTTCATGGCTCTAGCCACATGTTAATTTCAGTCATGACTGATATTCACTATACATCTGGTATCTAATACTGTATTACCTAACATACTAAATTTAGGGAAAAACAAATATCAAGACACATGAAAGATCCTTCACACAACTATTGTGCCATATAGTAAAGCTGAAATTTGTGGAATTTGTGGAATTCTCTTCAAATAACTTTAGCAATCCAAAAGTTTATGAGTCAAGTCAAAGCTAGTTGTCCCTCCTTTCATAATTATTGAAAAAACAGAATTACCTCCAAAAGATGTGTTCCCCAAATTATCTAAACATCTGAAACATTTTGCTTAAGAAATGAGCTGTCCTTCATATTTGGCTATTTGTATCCTCTGATTACTAGTGGCTTCTGGTGAAACAACTAATTTTAAATGGCTAAAACTGAGTGAGAAGAATCTCATGTCATAAGTTGACAGTCTAAGAGAAGGATAAAAGTGACGCTAATGTCCCTGCTTTCCTTTCATTTTCCAATGTCTGTTGATTTCAAACACAATTTAGTGCCTAACTCTTCTCTTGAAAGTCTCCATCCAACATTCACATTAAGGTGGCATTAACCTCCGTCTGGCATCCTGTATCTTGAACAGCTTGATGTTGCCTGCAGACTCTTTGATTCCATCACACTAGGTAAAAAGCTTCATTAATAAACAATCATGGTAGTACTGAGAAGATATTGCCTTTTGAAAAATTCATGAGAGTTTTGTATGAATATGCATGTGACTCCTATCCTTCTCCAGAAGGAATGAGACCAGATCACAGTATGTTTGCAGTTTTAATTTCAAATCACACCAGGAAGTGTCTTGCACTTTTTAAGATCTCAGTCAGAAATTTGAGATATGATCCAGAGACTAAAAGAGGACATGAAACAGACAATCTCAAATTCTAATCACAAGTCCAGTGTGGGCTCCACTGATAGACTTCTGTGTACATTAAAACCCTCATAGTGTTCTTACCTCAGTTGGATTGAGCTGATGGCTAGTGTTTATAGAGTTCTTTGATCTGGAAAAATAAGATGAGTTATAATTAAGAAACTACTTCCATGTGAAAAATTATGCTTACTGATAAAATCTGTGTTTTTCAGAGGGGTCTTGGGATGAGTGATTCTAACACTTAAATAGCCTAATGACATTTTAAAGAAAAATGCAAAATCCTGCATCTGGACAAAAAAGGCCCCTCATGCAACAAGACAGACTGGTGCCTGACTGACTATGAAATAACCTTGCAGAAAACTTCTGGGAATCCTGGTTGACAGCAAACTGAACAGGAGTCAGTAGTGTGCCCTTACAGCAAAGACAAACAACTTCATCATGGGCTGTATTTCTAAAACTGTAGCCAGTGCAATGGTGGAAGACATTTGTCTCCTCTATTAAACACTTGCAAGACCCCAGTCTTGCACAATACTGCAGTATTGTGTCCAGTCTAAGGTTCCCCAGAATAAAAAAGACAGTGACATATAGAGTGGAGTGAGTCTAGTGAAAGACCAGCAAGCTGGTTGAGGGTCTGGAGAACAAGACATACGGGGAGAGGCTGAGAGAGCAGAGCTTGTTTATCCTTAAGAGGTCAAGGCCCAGGGAAGTTCTCACTGTTTACAGGTCCCTAGGTGGGAGGAGGGGGTGGGATTAGAGAAGTTGGAGACAGCCTCTTCTTGGAGGTACCCAGTGGCAGGAGTAGAGGCAATAGAGAATGAATTGGAACACCAGAAATTCCTATTAGATATAAGGAGATTATATTTTCACAGAAAGGATGGAACTTATGCCCACATTGGTGGTGGAATCTCCTTGGAGACAATAAAAATTCAACCTCATAGTTGAGCAAGCTGAATTGTCTGCACATTTGGCACTCCTCTGAGAAGGATGTTGGAATTCCAGAGATCCTTTTGAACCTAAATTGTTTTATGATTCTGTGATTCTGAAGTTAGCAAACATTAACATACACATGCAGACATGCTTGACTCTTATTTATGAAGTGGGACAGTAAGAATGAGGAGACCAGGTATGACAGAATGCATGCTGGGAAATTTTGAGAATAATTTAATAGAGCCAATGCAAATTAGCACAATTAAGCAATAGCACAGGAGATTAGGGAGAGTTTCAATAAAGGAATAAGTACAGTTTGGGTAGTTAGGTGTAGATCTAAATCTCTGAGAAGAAACTCCAGTTCTCCTCTGAACTCTGAAGATAGTGATATTTTACATTTTTCCTCAATGCGCTTAGTTGAAAGTGTTTGAAAAAACATGAAGGCTTTACTACAACCTACCAAAATGGTGTTTCATGGTATGAAATTGAGAGCGTGTCATACCCAGAAACTCTTGAAAAAATCCACAGTTTTTCCACAGAGGAAGGAGGCAAAATTAAAATAGTTTTATCTATTCTATGAGGAGCAGACCCTAATAAGTTTTGGCTGAGAGAGAATTATTTAGTTCCAAAAGGCACCTTGCAAATGAATTTACATTCTTAAGGTATGTGTGATACAGGAACAAACCCATGTTATTTGACATAAGCATTCTAAATCATTAATATATGTTTGTAATGCTTCTTAAGCACTTTTGACCTGTCTTGGGGATTAATCTCTATTCCCCTGAACAAATGGACTAGAATGGTATATGTCCACATGGCTCTTAGTGGATCCTTTAGAGTAAATTTCCATCCTAAGTATCTAAGATGTGATAATAGTCAGTGAAGCCCTGGGCAATACAGTCTCTGTAAACTGTGGCCAAGGTGAGATACACAAATTCTACTGAAATGGCTCCTGATGGTTATGTTTAGGAAACTGGATGCTTGCTTTTATATTTAATCATCTCAACAGATCTCTAGACAGTGTTTTTATATTGCTTAGAGACCTATTCAGTGTCCAGGATAGATGTCTACTATTATTTTGAACCCCCCAGGGTATCCAGGGCACCTTATAGCACTGGTAGATATGGCACAGTTTCTGTGTAAGGCCAGTGTCCTTCCAAAACAGCAACTAGAGGACAGCCAGGGTATGAAAGGTCATTCCAAGAGGCACGAAACACCCATGACTGTCCAATTAATTCAAGTCCTAGAATATCCTTGATAATGCTGAAAGCTGAGTCATCTTCTGCTCCCACTTATATGTTTAAACCTGGAGTCAAACCCCATTCATACAGTTAGGTGAGATGAATAGCAACCAGCTATACTGAGTTGCAGCCCATCTAGGTTGGAAAAAACCTTGAAGATCCTCCAGTCCAACCCTTAACCTAACATTGACAGTTTCCAACTACACCAGATCCCTCAGCGCTATGTCGACTCTACTCTTAAACACCTCCAGGGATGGGGACTCCACCACTGCCCTGGGCAGCCCATTCCAACACCCAGCAACCCCTTCTGTAAAGAAATACTTCCTAAGAGCCAGTCTAAACCTTCTCTGGTGCAACTTGAGGCCATTACGTCTTGTCCTATCACTTGTTACTTCGTTAAAGAGACTCATCCCCCCCTCTCTACACCCTCCTTTCAGGCAGTTGTAGAGGGCCAGGAGGTCTCCCCTCAGCCTCCTCTTCTCCAGACTAAACCCCCCAGTTCCCTCAGCCGCTCCCCATCAGACCTGTGCTCCAGACCCTTCACCAGCTTTGTTGCCCTTCTCTGGACACGCTTGAGTCATTCAATGGCCTTTTTGGAGTGAGGGGCCCAAACCTGAACACAGTAATCGAGGTGCAGCCTCACCAGTGCTGAGTAGAGGGGCAAGATCCCTTCCCTGTCCCTGCTGGCCACGCTATTGCTGATACAAGCCAGGATGACATTGGCCTTCCTTGCCACCTGGGCACACTGCTGGCTCATGTTCAGCTGACTGTCAACAAAGCCCACAGGTCCATCTTTGACTGGCAGCTCTCCAGCCACTCCTTCCCAAGCCTGTAACGCTGCTGGGGGTTGTTGTGGCCAAAGTGCAGAACCCAGCATTTGGCCTTATTGAAACTCCTCCAGTTGGCCTCAGCCCATCGCTCCAGCCTGGCCAGGTCTCTCTGCAGACCCTCCCTACCCTCAAGCAGATCAACACTCCCACCCAACTTGGTGTCGTCTGCAAACTGACTGAGGGTGCACTCGATCCCCTCGTCTAGATCATCAATAAAGATGTTAAACAGGAGTGGCCCCAAAACCCAGCCCTGGGGGACACCACTCGTGACTGGCCACCAACTGGATTTAACTCCGTTCACCACAACTCTTTGGGCCTGAACATCCAGCCAGTTTTTTACCCAGCGAAGCGTGTGCCCATCCAAGCCACAAGCAGCCAGTTTTGCCGGGAGAATACTGTGGGAAACGGTGTCAAAGGCCTTACTAAAGTCAAGGTAGACAACATCCACAGCCTTTCCCTCATCAAATAAGCCCTGTCGTAGAAGGAGATCAGGTTCGTCAAGCAGGAATATTGTTCAGCCCAGAGAAATGGAGACATTATAGTGTCTTTCCAGTACTTAAAGGGGGCTACAGGAAAGGTGGGAAGGGACTCTTTATCAGGGAGTGTAGTGATAAGACGAGGGGTAATAGTTTTAACCTGAAAGAGGGTAGATTTATATTTGTTATAAGGAAGAAATTTTTTTCTGTGAGGGTAGTGAGACACTGGAACAGGTTGCCCAGAGAAGCTCTAGCTGCCATGTCCCTGGAAGGGTTCAAGGCCAGGTTGGATGGGGTTTTGAGCAATCTGGTCTAGTGGAGTATGTCCCTGCTCATGGCAGGGGGGCTTGGAATCTTTAAGGTCCCTTCCAACCCAAACCATTCTATGATTCTATGATTCTAGGGCTGGTCAGGCTCCACTTGGACTACCGTGTCCAGTTTTGGGATTCCCCCAGTTCAAGGAAAATGTGGAGAAACTAGAGAGTTCTTACTAAGCCCTACTAAGAAGTTAAGTTGTGTCCTAGTGCACATGTACTATGAAAAGAAGGTGAGATACGTAGATTTGTTTAATGTCATGAACAGGAGACTATGATGTGGTCTAACAGAAGCCTACAGTTACAAAGACAATGGGGCCAAACAGTTCTTCATCATGACAGATACTATAAAAAGAAGTGAAGATAATGACTTGCAAGTCAGTAGTTGCAAATAGGCCATTGGGAGGAGCTTCTTCATTAGGAGGTCAGAACAGTACTGAAACAAGTTGTCCAGAGAGATTACAGTATCTGCCTTTGAAGGTTTTCAACTCTCAGCTAGACCAAGCCACAACTGGCATAATATAGAGATGGTGAGTGTTGTGCTACAAAAGGGAAGTCAAATTATGGATCTACTCACACCTGGAGTACTGCACCCAGTTCTGGGCTTCTCAGAACAAGAGCAATGTGGATATACTGGAAAGAGTCCAGTGAAGGGCCATTAAGATTATTAAGGGGCTGCAGCTTGTTTACTATGAGGAAAGGCTGAGACAGCTGGGACTGTTCAGCCTGGAGAAAGGAAGGCTCAGGCAGGTTCTGATCAACGTATACGACTCTTTCTGAAGGGAGAGTGTAAAGAAGATGTAGTCAGCCTCTTCTGTGGTGTCCACTGACAGGACATGAGGTAATGGGCACAAACAGGAGGTTCTCTCTGAACATGAGGAAACACTTTTTTACTGTGAGGGTGACCAAACACTGGCACAGGTTGCCCACAGAGGTTGTGGAGTTTCCATCCTTGGTGATATCCAAAGTTGTCTGGACATGTCCTAGGCAACCAGCTCTAGGTTTTCCTTGCTTGAGTATGAGGTTTGGACTGGGTGACCTCCAGAGGTCCCTTCCAACTTCAACTATTCTGTGATTTTGTGATATTCAAAGGTCCCTAAAAAACATTTCTGAGTCGATGATTCTATGTGTCAAATGGCACTAGACACTTCTGAGTGGAGAACAGAACTGAGCTCCATTTGTCTATATAAATTTGAATGGGTGTCTATAAACCATTGAACGTATTGCCTAGATTGTATTGAATGTATTGCTCAGTCATATGTTGAAACCTATTCAGTAGGTAGCTACAGTGAGATTCAGTTGCCTAAACATCAATTTATATTGCTATTTGAGATGCCACAGGATTTTCCACCTGACATCCAGATCAAAGAATCATACAAAAACCTAGATTGGAAGGGTTCCACTTCTGGAAGTTTTATCTCATTTTGCTGTCAAAAGCATATTTCAGTTAGGTCAGGTTTTTCAGGGATTTGTCTAGTCAGGCTTTGAAAAACTCAAAGATGGAGATTTCACAACCTCTCTGGGACTCTGTTGCAGTGCTTAATCACTCTCTTTCTTTCTTTCTTTCTTTCTTTTTTGTACTATCTAATCTGAATTTAATTGGTTGCAACTGTCCTCCTGGCTCTTGTCTTTTCAGGTATACACAACTAAGAATTGCCTCTATTTTTTCTATAATACCCTTCAAGTAGTGGCAGACTCCAAATAAATACCTCCTTAACGTTCTCTTTTCCACACTTAAAAATTATTTCTATCTGTCTCTCTTTGTATGCCATGTGGTCCATTATTAATAACTCTCTACTACACTCTGTCCATGTGGGTTTTTTTGTGGTGGGAAGCCCCAAACTGGACATAGCACTGCAGATGTAATCTCACAAATATATGCAGTCTCAGGTGACAAATAGAGGGGAAGGATCACTTCCTTTGGCCTACTGGCTAGATTACTGTTAATACAGCCCAGGAGGCAGTTGATTTTCATCACTGCAGCGGCACACTGCTGACTCATGTTAATTTGTCTGCCAGGACCTCCAGGTCCTTTTCTGTAGAGCTGTTGCCTAGTCAGTGAATGCCCAACTTATACTGAAGTACTGGGTAATTATTTCCCAGGTGCAGGATTTTGCATATGTCTTTGTTGAATTGCTTAAAGTTCTTCTTGTCCGTCTCCTTCTGAATGTTTAGACAATTGATTCTTTTCTTAGTGCTTATATCTCCTCATGCAATACAGAAGGAGCAGAGGAAAATTACACTTGAAAATCAGGAGGCTCATTTAGCATTTAAAATAGAAGTTAAACTATGTAAATTAGCCCTCTTCACCAAACGTAAATGTTTGTTCTGTAAATCTCAGCTAGTTCCCAAAGTTCTATTTGAAGTTAATGAAAAGAAGCAGGAACTTCTCAGTGGTGGTTCATGTTCCTCTATAAAAACTACCTAAAATTACTGGTATTATCTGAATTACTGAAGTTCCCATCCTAATACCTGTGAAGAAATTTGACATAACTGTTCTTTGAATCCAAGTTTCATATTAAGTTCGATCAAGGTCAGAATGCAATTGTGTTCTTTGGTACAGACCAAAAACATACATTAAGAGAAGGCAATGGTTATTGCCTTCTCTACTGGTCAGGAATAGTGTGTGATATGTTTAGTAGAAACACCTTCTTTTACACAGTGTTATCATTCATTGATTTTAGCTTAACATGCAGATTGACTCAGGTAAAGTAATCCTTAACAACTGATGTCTAAACAAAACCATAATTTTAATTTCTATGAAAGTAAAAGTCTTGTTAGATATTCATAAGACTCAGACAAATTCAGCTGGAAGATTATCTTCAAAGTACTATATTAGTGATCGGACCCAGAAACTCTGGAGACAGCACCCACGCCACACAAGGTATTCCATAAAGTGTCTTTTACTTCCTGGTTCCTCAGGCAGTAAATGAATGGATTTAACATTGGAGTGGCTACAGCATAAATTATGGAAACCAGTTTGTTGAGGTCCAAGGAATGTACACTCCTGGGTCGGGCATACATGTAGAGGGTGGCTGAGAAGAAGATGATGACAACAGTCAGGTGAGAAACACAGGTGGAGAAGGCTTTCTTCCTGTTCTGGGCCATGGGAATGCACAAAATTGTGCTGATTATGCACATGTAAGAAATTATGATGACAGAGAGGGGGATCAGCAAAATAAGCAAGGCAAAGACAAAGTCCACCATCTCTGCAACTAACCGCTCAGTGCAAGAGAGGTTGAGCAAAGGGCTGATGTCACAGTAGAAGTGGTTGATGACACTGGGGCCACAGAAAGAGAGCTGGGAAATGAAGACGACCTTTAGCACAGATATCAGAAAACCAACCAGCCAAGAGCCCATGGCCAGCTGCATGCAGACCCTGTGGTTCATGATGACTGGGTAGCGCAGGGGGTTGCAGATAGCCACATAGCGGTCATAGGCCATGACAGCCAGGAGAACACATTCAGTACAGACCAGGGCAATGAAGAAGTAGAGCTGGGCCATACAACCTGTGAAGGAGATGCTCTTATTCTTCACCAGAAAGTTTACCAGCAATTTGGGAACAGTGACTGAGATGTACCAGGCCTCTAGGAAAGACAGATGGCCTAAGAAAAAATACATGGGCTTGTGAAGTTGGTGATTTCTTCTGATTAAAGTGATGATGACTATGTTTTCAAGGACAGTCAACAAATACACAGTGAGGAAAATTACAAACAGTAGAGCCTGCAGCTCTATGACAGTAGGGAATCCCAACAGGATGAACTCATGGATGTGGGTATCATTTTCCTGCATCATGATGACCCTGAAGACCTGGAATGTGTAAGGAGGAAAAAGTAAGGAAATAAGAGTCACCTTGTATTATCTCCTCCAAGCATCCTCTCCATACTAGACTTGTAAATACCAAATATAAACAGACATTTCACACTGGGTATTTAATTTACATTCTTATTTAACCACTCCTGAAAATTTTTGAGTCCTGCAGCGTTATAGGATTAGTGATTCAGATCCTGGCTCCAAAAAAATGGTCAGGTTTCACCAATTTCCTCATAGGCCTTCTTACCCCTAACTTCACTTAAAAGACAGTCAAAGGGTAGAGGAAACATTATTAAATGTGCTTTTCATTTCAGACCCGAGCTACTCCCCAGATGACCACTAATGCCAAAAGACAGCTAGATAAAAAGCACAGTCTTGCTAAATGGCTGAACTCATGTAAGGGAAATTTGGCTTGAGCAGTTTTTCTCTATCCCTTTCTCTTGACTATATGCATAAGGAAATATGTATTTGTTCTCTCAAATATAGCACTTTAATTAAGTTTGCTAGGGTTATGGTATTTGCATTTATTATTTTCTTTCAGAATTGGGAAGGACCTGTACACCTGAAAATTTCTCTCATTTCCAATATATTGATGATTGACTAAAACAGGTGACTTCTCACAAATAAGAGCTTTCATACAGTCTCATAGACTACAGTAATTACAGTACCCATCCATCATTTTTCTTCTGCATTGCTTGATAGAATTAGTCTTGATTTACTACAATATACCTGAAGTTTGATGTTTATTCTTACTCTTTTTCACTTCTTAGTGAAGATTTCAAACAAGCTTTTTTAACTTATTCTTCCACATTCATATTCAATAATCAACTGCCTTTCTAGAATGATGTTCATGCTTTGTCCTTCAGAATATATTGTTTGTATGAAACATTAAGAAAAAAATTACACTGATGTTATGAAATGTTACAAAAAAATCCACAGAAAAAGAAATATGTATTTTACTGATCTCATTATTTATTTGTCTTAGAGTTTTAAAATATCTATTTCAAATTTGAGTCCTTTTTTTCTTGCATATGGATTCTCTATGGAGAATTAGTTTAATTACATAACTTACATGTTTCATTACAAGCACCTAACTGCTGCCAAAAAATAAAGCGACAGAATATAAAATATAATTTTATCTCTAAGTCTTTCACATTTCCTAGCTTGTACTGTACGTGGCACTCCTCAACCCTGTTTTAGCAACTTCCATGAGATTTGTGGCATTTAGTTTAAGCTGCGGTAAATGCTGACAAATAAGTGAGGTAACTTGGTTTCCAGTATAGCCAATGGAGATCTAAGCAGTACAAGAAAAAACCCTAACCTATGTGATTTTAACAAGCTATAGAATATAAACTGTAATTGAAAAGTGCATGAATGAAAAGCATCTCAAAAAGAGAAAATAAAAATTATGTTTACATTTTCCAATATAGACTTTAAAAATTCCAAAACTACTTTATAGTACCCTATAATATCGACTGACAATAATTTAATAAAAAAGGGTGATTAATTAGAGTATTTCAGCTAGCTGCCTTCAAATAATGGATCACTCTCAGGTGACATATAAAGATAGCTTCCAGGTTTAATTTTGGGAATCATTAATGTCACATGAATTTTCTCTGGGTAAAAATTATGCTGAATATTTTTTATATTCTAGTCCACTGAAAGTGGAATATAAACAAATTTTTACCACATAAATACCTTCACTATCTTCAGAAGAAATTCAGTTGCATATAATACAGAGAGGGGGTGACAGGAAGTTTAGCTCACACTAGAATACTCCTTAAATTTAAGGGGAAAAACAATTTAAAAATTTAATATTAATGTCAAAATACATTGAAATATATTATTGCTTCTGCTACTGTCACCATCTCTCAACAGAGGTCATAGGATTTTAAAAGCACATTAAGTACAGTAAGAAACTTCCATCTTTCTAACCTTTTGACCCTCATTATATCCACCTCTGTTTTCCTTCCTGAACAACCCTTCTTTCTTCTCTCTCACACTTTGTTTCTCTTGGAAACTACTAACTTCGAAGACTCTCCCAACTTATGCTGGTAATTTCAGAGTGTAGATGAGATAAGACAACAAGAAAGACCTCTTAAAAAAACTAGAGAAAAAGAAATTAAACATTCTTTGTCTGAACAAGAGATCAGCATCTATGCCTATGTTTCTCTTTTTTGTTTAGCTAGAACCTTACCTCTTCTCTTTTCTCTGAATGGTTGAAAGCATGCTGGATTGTAAAATGCTGTGAGCACACACAGTTCCTGCAGACTTTCTGCAGCTTCCGTTGAGTGAAAGATTTCCCAGGATGGAAAATATCACTCCGTATATAATCCTTCAAAGCCCAAGAGAACTAAGAACAAAATTAGAGGAAATAAATTCACCTTCTCTTTCTAAACCTTATGGAAGAGGTTGATCATCTGGGGATTTTTTATTTTCATGTTTACCTTTTATTTTTTATGTGCTAACCAGCTATGGTAGAACTATTAATACTTGTTTTTCTTTCTCCAAAGTCAATGCTGTTTATGTGATAAGACATTGGACTGGAACTCAGGGCATTTCTACTCTGCTGTTGGCTCATAATCATAATTTGTAGCTTTGACCAATAGATCTCTCCACTTTCCAGTGCCTTGGTTTCTGCATACATAAAACAATGATTATACTGGCCTTGAAAACAGCTTGAGGTTCCACAGAGAAAGTGATGCCCAAATATTAAGTATTGATAATATTGTAGATGTAAGACACCATTCAGAAGAGAAATCCAGCTCCCACCACGTGCCTACAAACTCAAGAGTGAGATTCAACTTGAAGACTAAGATACCTAAATGCAGGTGGCAATACTGCAAGTATCCATATGTGAACTACATGGCTGAACTCCCATTACAGTCAATGGGGAAAGAATTAATATAAAAGAGTCTGGATAGCGCTTCACCTCACTCAAAAGTAGACAAATGGTTTGGGATTCATTTTCTGAAATGTGTGTCTTTTCAAACACTGTTAGATGTTCTTCTTAGCCTTCAGCTGATGGTCTGTATTTTCTGAGTTGTATCTGCCAGACCTGTGCAGATGTCTTGGATACCCAAGGCACTAACCATCTGTTCCGTTCTTCAGTGGCTAAAGTACAGCAGATGTATCCCAGACTCCTCTGTCTGTTTGTGCCCACACATTCAATTCAGTTTTGTGCTGCTGGAAAACCCACTGGTTTGAGAAGGTAAGTCTTCATCTCTGGATATCTGATTCTCATTAAAAATAGAGTACAAATAAGCATAAGCCAGGCAGGCAGTCAGAAAGTTTGGGCCCAAGTAGAAGCTAAAGTTCAAAGTTGCCACAAATAAATTTTTTAAATGGGACAAAGTTCCTTTAGAGACCAGAATTCTGAGACTAGTCCAACTTTTCTTTCAAAGAATGGGCAAAGAAAAGTAACAAAGGAACAGTGAAGCACTCCAAAAGAGACCACAGTTAAGTTTTTAGGCAGGCCTGTATCTACATTGGCAAATAACTTCAATTTCTGACTTAGTCCAAGGAAACCTTGTGTTGTCCATTAAACACACCTGTATGCTCCATGCAGAGTTACAGAACACAGAACTCACACTCTGTTTCATGCAAGTGAAACAACACTTTTCTGGACTGTAACACAACTTAGAGTTACTTCAAATAGAAATCTCAAAGAGCCACAAGGACACCAGACAGAGCCCAGGGAAGACCTGGGTGAAGTGCTATGATGTGATGTGTACGTAGCAATCAACTTTATATGGGTTTAATCCTGTCCAGTGCAGATCCAAGTAACTTTGTACCACTTGATCTGGGGGACGTGGATCAGGGTGGGGTGTTATTAATAACATACTTGTAGACAGACTTTGTGTTTGTTGTGTTTATTGATGCACTGGTGGCATACATGCCCATAGCTGGAATGATAGTAAGACATCTAGAGTTGTACCAAACAGGATTAAAGTCATAAATAATCAACTTCCAACTCAGTACTTTTGGATGACTGGAGACCAAAGCGGGAAGATAAAATTCAGGAAAGGTGGGTATTTGTAAGTCTGATTGTCACCTGCTAGTTCTCATTCTCTCTTCCTGCTTCCCAGTGTACTGTTTAATTAATGGACCTTCAGGGGTATAATAGTAACGGTACAGATGCAAGAGAACTCTGCAAGACATTAAGTCATTTTGCATATGTGATCACTTCACTTTTATGCCTTATTTTCTTGTTACTATTCCCCTACCATTTCTTTAGACTACACTTTTCATTATTTCTCTTACACCTTTCAGGAATTTAAATTAGGGGTGAGATTCATCTCACTTCATTTTAAGCATGTAGGGCATAGAAACCTCTACCTAACCTCACAGCCTGATTCTTTTAATAGTTAAGGGTGAGGATCACAGTCACATCATTTTCAGATAGATGAATAGGTCACATGAAGACTCCCTAAAATGGTGTCATTATCTCCATTGATGATAAACAAACTGTAGTCTGGTTGAATAGCTCATCATGTAAAGTTAGACATAAGGAACTTTACTTCAAGTTACTGACTGATCCTGAGTTACTAGTCTGAACCTACCTGCAAATATGAGAAACAGCAGGTGACTCACAGATATATTTCTCAATCCAACCTTCCCTGCAATATTTGTGGTTCACTCAAAAAACCCTGGCTGTTGCATCCAGCTACTGTAATGCTATTCACAGCTGCATGTTTTCTATACGGTCACTGGAATTGAACAGACTGGCACCAACAGAACAGACTCATCTTATGTAGGACTTGAATCATTCTTTGTAGGCAACTGTCCTTTCCTCCAGTAAATGAACAAAAAGACTCAGACTTTCTTAGGCATCCACTAGCTCTGGTGAATCTAGGCTACTGACTCTAATGGTCCCCCTTAAGATTAAATTAATTATGTCCTGAAAATGTTTATTTCTCTCCTGTGACTACAAAAATTATCTTAAATTCAGTGCAGTTGGAAATGTCTACATTACAAATATTTGCAGCTAGGACAAATAATTCTTGACAAAAATGCCCACATTCTAAAGAAAAAAACTCCATATTGGAAGTCTAAGGGGGCATCTCCTTGCTCATCAGAAATCCCAGTGTTGCTGTGTTAGGGAATAACTGATTGTTGCAAGGTTCTTCTTGTTTCCCCATTACTCAGGAGGCATTAGGTAAAGAACTGGGTGGAGGCCCATCGTTTGGCCCTGAGCCCAGCTGCTGATACATGGTTGACGTACAGAAAGGAATTGCTGTGATGATACTGGTTCAGCAGGTATGTGAGGAGAGATGAAGCAGAAGAGGAAGAGAACAGACACTGCTGAAGTGGAGGCACTGAAAGCACCATAGGTGAGTACTGTGGTTGGAGGGTAATGGGCTGGGGCTAGGGCATGGTGTCTAACAAAGGTGGTTACAGGTGGAAGGGATACTTGAGAGCTGCTGAGAGCAGAGGGAGGTAATATGGACAAACAAAGAATGCTACAAACAGTCTTTTCAGAAGGCTGGCACAAAGTAAGATTTGACTGAACCACAGCTGTGAACAGCCACAGAATGGATGGGGAAGAGAATCTGACCTAGAGAAAGGGATTGCGACCTTCAATTTAGAAAGACAGAGAACTGCACAGATAAGAGACATAGTAGAAAACCCAAGGAATTCAGGTCAAAAAGGAGAGCTAGACAGAAAGAAAGGATGAATGAGAGATTGGAACAGAGAAGATAAAGAACAGAGTGGACAGAAAAAGAAGAAAATCTGATCCAGAGAAAATCTGAACTGAGAGTTATTTGTTTGCACATTAATAAAATGTTACACTGTACCACCACTTTCAAATGAGAGCTCAGTCTGTAGAATATCTCTTGTAAATACCTAGTATCTATAAATCTCTAGATGTAAAACATTCCCTCTAGGAAGAATAATTTTTCTCTGTATTATGTCCAGACTTGCTGTCCAAAACAGGATGCTTTTTTAAGATTTAATAACTACAGTATTTTCTGTGTGTTTTTGTCACTTTACTGTCAATCCAGGACTCATAATCTTTTTTTCAACACCAACAACATGGGAATCACTAAATTACATGGACTGGCTGTTCTAGTGACAGCAGGAATCACTGGAGTGATCTGGTGGGTGTTTAACCTTTGGTAACGATTCTCAACTAGCATATATTTCTGTTGCCCAGCTTGGGTGATGTTTCTTCTAGCTATACTTAGACAGGTACAAAGTAAGCATTTGCACAAAACTAAATTCCTAATCCCCTTTTATATTCAAAAGATAAATATAAGGAAGTGTGGACACTTTTCATCTCTTCTGTGGAATTCTAAAAATCTGATTAATTGCACTCTGTATATTCCTGTGAGACCAAGTGTGTATTTTCATGTTTTCATACCATGGTGACATCTCTGGACTCCAGACCAAGAGAAGGACTCTGTGAAGTGTGTGTGTCCCCATAGCAGCCTACTACAGTATGCTTCCGTAGTATGTGCTCAGTGCCCTGGAACGGGGCATGAGATAAAGTGGGGATATTTGGGAATGCAGAGTTTGCTGGAATAATCTTTGAGGACTATTCCAAATGGAGGAACTAGGACAAGCTTTTCATCCATATACTCTGCCTGAGGCAGAGCATCCATCAGAAGTGCTTACATTTTTGCTGACGATACAATTTGGCTCACATCAGAGAAGATCCCACATACTGGCCAGAGCATAGTCAAAGTGATGGTGTAGACACCTCGCTCCAAAAGGGGACTACCCAATCAGTTTCTAGCAGGAGCTGAGAACAAGCTCTGCTGTAAAGCAGACACATTTCCTTTGGCACGAGTGGTCTTGGGCCTCATGAAATGCACATTAAATCATCCACAGATCTTCAGAGATCTGCAGATAACACCAAGCTAGACAGTTCTCTTGAAACAACTGAGCTTTGCACATCCTCATCACCAGTTTGGCCACACAAATATGTATTCTGTTAGCTTTGTTTTACAGTTTCAGTCATAAAGGGGGTGGAGGAGGGGTTGATTTATTGTTTTAATCATTGACGCATTGTTTCCTTATTTCATCCAAGGTACCATCACCCTTTCTCCCCAGCCAGTGACCAGGAACCCACAGCCTCCTCTGAGGAGAATATATTGCTGTAAGGGTCTGAGTTTCATTCTGCATGCCTTGCAAGATCCAGCATTGTCATTCTAGGCCACTAGGATAAGACTCATCTGATGAAACTAACTCTTAAGCAGAAGAGCCATGCCGTAGAAGTGCTTGTTTCCTTTTTGGGATAAGCCATCCTGCGGTGACCAGTAAGATGCAGACATCTGTGAATGCCTTGAGCTGGATTCCAGAGATTTAAGTTGGGGACTATGAAGAGGGAAATGTAAATAAATTGATCCAGCTCCCCCAAAATCATGTCATAAAAAGACAGCTTGATCCCAACTGCTTTAGACATCCATTTCTAAGGAAGTCATCTAGGCTTCCTCAGTAATCTTTAGAAAGAAGTGGCCCCTGCCAAAATCTGTTAATCCCATACTTGGCGATCTTGACATGGTTAGTCTCTGTCATGTTCTTACACAAATAACACTCTGGACAACTAATTATATTTCTAGATCTGGGGCTGCTGTTATAACATAATGCAAATACAAAGACAGGACCACTAGGATCTTTTATTTTCCTCTAAGCCAGAAGTAAATCCTTTGAAATCAGTACAGTTGCATTTTGAATTATTTAAAGTGTGTGTATATGTGCATGCACGTGTGCATGTGTTAGGAGGAACTTAAGTTAAAGGAATTACAGTTAAAATAGGTTTGAGTTGTAGCCAATTATAGGGAAAAAAACTACTTTAATTTGGTCAGATGTCTGTCTTCAATGACCTTAATTCCAAACCATAGCCTTGAGTAGTGAAACCTGGGATGTACACCACTATATAAGAAAGTAAGACTTGCCTTATGTCCCTGATATTCTTTTTGTTAACCACAAGTTCTTTTTTGTGTTTTTGTTTTGGTTTTAGTATGACCAACATGAATCAGAGCTTGTGTCAGCTTTCACAGTAAGGACCTCTTACCTCTGCTCTCCCACAGCTCCAACCTATGAATATGTATGGATATCTTGCTAAACATCAGTCCTCTTCATTTATCCATGTTGAATAACACTGAGTGACAAATCGGGGTCTTCTATCCTATAAGAACAGCTAGCTTGTTAAATAATGTAATGCCTGAGTTTTATCCTTAATGATAATTTCAGGTTATTACCATATTTACTATAATTCTGAGAGAGTTGGGGTTGTTCAGCCTAGAGAAGAGAAGGCTCTGGGGAGACATTATAGCAGCCTTCCAGTACTTAAAGGGGGCTACAGGAAAGATGGGGAGGCACTCTTTGTCAGGGAGTATAGTGATAAAATGAGAGGTAATGGTTTTTAACTGAAGGAGGGTAGATTTAGTTTAGATATAAGGAATAAATTCTTTACTGTGAGGGTGATGAGGCCCTGGAACAGGTTCCCCAGAGAATCTGTGGCTGCCCCCTCCCTGGAAGGGTTCAAGGCCAGGTTGGACGGGGCTTTGGGCAACCTGGGCTAGTGGAAGATGTCCCTGCCCATGGCAGAGGGGTTTGAACTACATGATCTTTATGGTCCCTTCCAACCCAAACCATACTGTGATTCTATGATTGTTCACCATAAGAATATGTTGAATCCTGGGCTGTCTTTTTATGGGAGGCAAAAATATGGGTTCAATATAGGGGACAGTTCACTGCATTAACTCATTCCTCTAGAAAATACAGCACCGACCACATTAGGATTATATTTCTTCACTTTTATTAGGGCTTCTCTAAAGATATTCAGAATACCTACACATGTTCTTGACAGAAGAGGATAGGATTCATCCACAAGGAGGAAATGCAGCAGATACCCTTGAGTGTTAAACAATGAAGATAACACTCTTCTGGTCTGTGACATAGGTCCCATTTTTTTAATGAATTTTGAACCTGAATAGTCTCAAAAGTCAAAATTATGTCTTGGTAACAAGGAAACTATGTCAGACTCAGTGGAGATCTGGGTTATATGCCATTCACACTAGACACACTTGATTAAGCAAGAAAGGATAAAAACTTAGCAGATAATATGTGAGGAAGTGATGGGTAGTTCCTAGAACTGTTGGTCCCGAAATAAGAGTGGGCACGATAATACCAGAATGCTCAGTCCATCTGTGCTGGGTCTTCCCCTCTTAGGTGTGGGAGGTACCTCTCTCCCACAGTGGTTCTACTGACCATGGAAGCATATCTGGCTCCTGTGTATCATCAGAAAAACAGGTTTGGTTTATTGTCCAGATATACCCTGCTGTGATGAAAACAGGTTTACCCAACAAGTACCCTTAGACAGCCCTGATTACATGATTTGCTTTATTATCACTTTCCCACTTCTTGACTCTTCTTGACTTTCCCAGTTCTTGACATGGCATTTCTTGCCAACTGTGTACCTCCACTTCTCTACCCCAGTCCCCTCCCAAGTGTCAAAGAGAGGGGAAGAATCTCTCCTGTTTACTAATGGCTACACTCTTACTAATATAGGCCATGATGCAGTTACTTTTCTTTGCTGTAAGTACACACTGCTCTCTCCTGTTTAACTTCTTGTCCACCAGGACTCCTTTTTAGTCAGTCAGCCCCCAGCCTGTCCTGTTCCATTGGGTTACTCTGGACCAGGTTGCATTTGCCTTTGCTGAACTTCATGTGGTTCCTGTCAGCCCATTTCTCCAGCCTTTCCAGGTCCTCTGAATGGCAGCCCTGCTCTTTGGCATATTGTCCATTCCCTCCAATTTGGTGAGGTCCACAAACTCACTAAGAAGTGACAGATTCTGAATATAGAAGCAAGAAAGAGTTTCATGTGGTAGTATACCAGAATGAAACCTTACATATTTTTAAACAAAAAACTGTTTTATTTCATTTAACTGAGCCATACTTCATCAGTTTCTTTTATTGTTTTATGAATTATGCATTTCTGATCCACACTGCTTTTTTGACTTAGGCTTCCCCTCCTTATCACCTCTCAAAATACACAGTCATGTTACTCTCTAGAAATGCTGCTCTAAATACATTCACAGTGGCACACACTATTCTTTAAGGAGTATAGCATATGTGACTGAAGGACTAAACTTTAACTCCAATAAAACAATATAACAAAGAGAATTCATTATTTTTGTAACTGATTTGAAATTTAAAAGGATCCAATATGAGACAGTATTTTCACACCCCCCAACCCCCCCCCAAAAAAAAGTTAATATGGCTAGATGTATCTTTCTGTGTCTGTGTGTGTGTGATTCTTTTTCTCTCTCTCTCTTAGCCTGCTTAATCTATTACTTTTAGTGTTTCCACCTTATGGAACCTGTTTTTCCTACTGGAAAATCTAGGAATCAAGATTGGCAGGTTCCCGTTTGGTGACATGTCTACAGGAACCTGCATAAACAATGAGAATGGACAGCAGTGTCATCTTCTCTGTGACATGTCCTGTCTACTCTAGAGTGCAGGCATGGAGACATATATCCATGAGTAAACTACAAACTGTGCTGAAGAGGGTTGGCCTTATTGGACCAGACGCTTACCATGTAGAAGTAAAATCAAATTTTCTGAAGATACACTACAGGAGCAGAACTGCTGGAAATAATCTTAAAATAGATTATTTTGCATTCAACCCTAGTTAGACCAGCTGAATGTCTGAGGAACATTATTTAAATGTAGTTAACATTTTATATGGAGGTGAAGTAATATAAATCATCTCATGATATTTGTGATGGAGCCTAACTGACTGGATACCCATTGGCACTGAATCACGGGGGAGTACTGCTGAAACACATAAGGATCTCTTGTGGGGCTCATCCCTCCTGAAATGAAAAAGAAAATCTGAAACTGCTGTGCCATCAGTTATTTATGTGTCTTTTATTTCTCTCTCATTTACAGCCAAACAGACTTAAATGAAACATCTCCAATGCTTCCACGGTAAGGACAAGTTCTCTGACTTCATTAACATGATATTATGTTGTTCGCACGATTGCATTTCTGGCACATACAAGTCAGGACAGCTGACAACAAGGCTGAATGAATAGGAAAGCATGCCTATTTAGAGAAGGTACTCTTCCAGAAACCATTAAAAATAGATGCAGAATTGTTTGTTTGCTTTCAGAAAGGAAACTGGAAAATCATGGTGAATGCTGAAAGTTTTTTGGTTTACTTAGAGCTTAATTAATTTTTTCCCTTTTCGGTCACCACCCATCTCAGAAGCTAAAACAGAAGAGTCCTTGTCTGATGCTATTTTTATTGGTAACAGTTAGCATTCCAGATGACTGTAAATGTCTGTGAAAGGGACATTTTAGGTCAGTGGGATGAATTATTTTCTGGAATTGCCTATTCTAAAGCCAATGGCTCTAAAAAAAACAGTAGAAGAGAGATGGACATACTGGAGAGCGTTCAACAAAGGGCCACAAGGATGAAGGGATTGGAGTATCTCTCCTATGAGGTAAGGCTGAGTGAGTCAGGACTGTTCAGCCTGGAGAATACAAGGGTCAGGGGGTAATTTATCAATGTATATAAATAACTGAAAGGAGGTTGCAAAGAAGACAGAGCCAGGCTCTTTTCAGTAGTGTCAAGTGACAGGACAAGAGGCCATGGACACAAACCGAAACACAGGAAGTTCTGTCTGAACAGCGGGGAAGACTTTTTTACTGTTGGGGTGGGTAAGCAGTGGAACAAGTTAGCCAGGGAAGTTGTGGAGTCTCCCTCCTTGGAGATACTCAGAAGCTGTCTAGACATGCTCCTGGTCAACTGGCTCCAGATATTCCTTCTTGAGCATGAAGGTTGGACCAGATTACCTCCAAGGGTCTCTTCCAACCTCAGCCGTTCTGTGATTCTGTGAAAAATCACAGATGATAAATTAATATTTAGATGACTGAAATCTGGTACTTATTAAACTCAGATGTATAAATTTAAATATATATATTCCACATTAATGTTTCTTTAATTATTTTCCTCCTAGATTTTAAAATTCATCACTATAAAACTAAAAGGAGTGAATTCATTTTTTTCTCCTGGGAGTTTTTGAGGAATTTTGTTCTTTGTTTTGTTGTTTGTTCTGTTCTTGGCATTATCTAGTCATAGTCAGGAAGATCCTTCTAAACTGAAATCTTCACTTGACTCTCTAACTACTGATAGTGGTTTTGGCAATCCACATTATGAAGAAAGTCATACACACTTAGGCACACACCTTCCCACTATTGACACAAGGGATGTCTTGGAGCTGTTCAGGTGCAAAATGATCTCATATTATCCTTTACATGGTCTCAAATTATCGTTTTGCATGTAGTGATCCACAGGACCTGTGGATTATATGGATTGCTTTCAAATAGTGTCTGCGTAAAGTAATTCAGAAACACATTCCTGTAACTGGGAGGTTATACAGGAGTCAGTGTAGTGAAACAAAAGCCTAAGAACATCCTGCAAGGGATTACCCTGAAGTATTTCTCCCTTGGCCTCTTATGTCATCTTATGGTCTGTGTGAAGAATAGCTTCTTCGCTTCAAATACAATATAACACAGCTGCCCTTTTCCAAAGTTTACAGAGAACTGCCATGGTCTCTTTAGTGCAAAACATAGGCCTGTGTAATTATTCTTGTTAAAGGAAGTTGAATTTCATCATCTTTAAGACTCAAGGATTTCTCCTTCTGAGTCTGTATCTCCAGCCTATGGTGAAACTGAACACAAATATGAAAGATGCAAGCACACAGTGGCCACCAAGATTGACCAGGACAGACCAGAGAGACACGATTTTACATAAGCAGGACTCACACAGACAATTCAGACTCCCTGATCCTATTCCTCTTCTCTGCCCACCAGAGCTATAGTTCACAAGTGGACAAACACACCCCTTCATTCTGTTGTTCCACAGGGATGCACGTTCCTGTGAGCTCCTCAAAGCCTAGACTAGGCAGTAGCTCTGTCCAGACTCAATGCCCAGACCTTGGGTCTCATTTATTCAGTCTCCAGCTCTGACGGCAAGTCTCTCCAGATTCTGGTCTCCTCCTGCTCACAGGCTTGATCAGTTTGATATTTGCTGCCATATTCATCTGCATGCACAGACTAGAGAGCAAGGTCACATGGAAAATAAATAAGGATAGAGTCCAAAAAAAGATAGGACAGACTGCAGTGAACAGGCTCAGGGCTTAACCAGACAGCCTGTTTATATAAGACTGGACCCTATTATCCACCACCTTCTCTCTATTTTCACACATTTGTTCTCCCCAATCTATCTCTATTCCTCCCTTTCTCTGCTTCGGCTCTTCCTCTAAACATAAATACTGCAAATTCCCACAATTTTCCTCAGCCCATGAGTCACTGACTTCAGAGTTCCTTTTTGTTATTGTTTTAACAATCTACTGATCATGAAAGTTTGTGTGTCTGAGTTTTAATTATGTCCTTTGTTTCTTGTCTTTACCTTTGATGTTGAATAGCCATTAAGCAGAACCCTCTCAAACCAGAAATCTTTACACTCCTTACATATCCTTACAATCCTTGCTATTCTTGTTATTACTATTATTGGATTATAGCGATAGTGAATGACCATGTACATTATTCCACGTTAATATATATTCTTTTTTGCAGCATGTTATATCCTCAGCCGCTTCTGACAAAACCACAGTAAGTTTGATTCTTTAAACCTGCAATTATTGAAAAGAAAAAGAAGATGTACCAAGGATGATTCTTCTCAGATAACTTTAGAGATTTGCCGTATAGATACTTTTTACGCTATGTGATAAAAGATTCATCTGTACACAACACAAAGGAGCACAAAGAGACAATGGGAGGCAGGGAACCCCAGTAGGCTAATAAGAGAAACAAACAGTGTAAAGGCCTACCAAGGCTGTAACAGGAGAGAATTGGACTCACTGTCCAGGGATGGAATCTATTAAGATGAGTCAAAGGGAGAGGCTCTCCAGAGCAACTTTCAGACTGAGAGGAATTACTGCCTACAAGGGCATGAGATGGCAGGAAAGCACATTTTGGGATTATGCAGGACTGATTATGAGATGTTGAGAGGAGGATCCACAAGTGGAGAAAGAGAGGCATCAAGATGGTTTCAGGAGGAACAAGCATGGGAAAATAAAGGGATAATGTTATGTAAGGAGGCGGTTGCATGTAAGGTCATGCTGGTCAGGATGCTTGTGTAGCAATGCCCTGTACCTGGTCAGCACAGTCTGCTCTGTCTTCTCACTAAGCTCTATTTCCACCTGTCTTCCTAGGTAAGAGGTTCTTCTGTGTGCATGTATTTGTATGGAGGCTGAAATACCAGCAACTGTAGTCAGGCCACAGGCTGGGGAGCTGTGTGCCTGCAGTGACTGCAGTTGGAGAGACCAGAGCAAGTGAACATTTAAGTGCTAGTAACTCTAGTTGGACCACAGGTCATAGGGGCCTGTGAATCTGTGATCCCAACAACTGGAGTGAGTGAGAATGTAAGTACTAACAACTGGACTGGGGACCACAGGTCATGGAGGCCCGCACATCTGGGGATGCCAGCAACTGGAGAGACTGGAGTGCATGCATATTGTGTGGGTACATATGTTAGGGTGCAATAGCTAGCAAATGCCTAGCTGTACTTGCTGACAATAAAATAAGTAGTTTGTGAGGTAGGTATCAAAGTAGCCACAAGCCTGCTTCAGATACTGAAGAGATCAGATGGTCTGAGATTTGGTTACTGGAGGGACCAGGAGGCCCAAGCCAACTACTGGAGAGACTGTAAGGTCTGGGGGTTGCCTGAGAGACCCATTTGCATGTGTGTGTCTGTGTATGAGCCAACTGGAGATGAGAACATCCACATTCCAGCTGCTGAAAAGACTGAGTGTCTAAGGCCGGTTAATAGATCCACTGTGATTGTGTTTGTGTGTGTGTGAGCGTGGGGGATCAATACTGCACGTGTCAGTGCCAGTGAGCTCATGGTCTTGTGAGGTAACTGGGAGGCTAGGGGTTCAGGGTCAATTACTGCATAAATTCTACAAGGCCAGCTGCTGGAGGGATATATGTTATATATACATATGTATATATCTGTGTGTAATATATATGTTTATATATTTTTTTTTCTAAAGGCTAAAATGTTTGACACTGTTGCTGTTGTTTGTGTTTGCATGAGTGCTGTGTTTTCTGCCTGTGTTATAGAATCACTGAATGCTTTGGGTTGGATGGGACCTTAAAGTTCATCTAGTTCCAACCCCCCTCCCCGGGCAGGGACACCTTCCACTAGACCAGGTTGCTCAAAGCCCCGTCCAACCTGGCCTTAAACACTTCCAGAGAAGGGGCATCCACAACTTCTCTGGGAAACCTGTTCCAGAGTCTCATCATCCTCACAGTAAAGAATTTCTTCCTTACAGCAAATGTAAATCTATCCTCTTTCAGGTTAAAACCGTTACCCCTCATCTTATCACTACACTCCCTGATAAAGAGTACCTCCCCATGTTTCCTGTAGCCCCCTTTAAGTACTGGAAGGCCACTATAAGGTCTCCCCAGAGCCATCTCTTCTCCAGGCTGAACACCCCCAACTCTCTCAGACTGTCCTCACAGGGGAGGTGCTCCAGCCCCCTGATCTTCCTCATGGCCTCCTCTGGACCCACCTGAGCAGGTCCATGTCCTTCTTATGCTGGGGGCCCTAGAGCTGGACACAGCACTGCAGGTGGGCTCTCACAAGAGTAGAGTAGAGGAGGAGAATCCCCTCCCTCGACCTGCTGGCCACACTTCTCTTGATGCAGCCCAGGACACGGTTGGCTTTCTGGACTGTGAGCTCACATTGCTGGCTCATAGTCAGTTTTCCATTCACTAATACCCCCAAGTCCTTCTCTGCAGGGCTGCTCTCAATCCACTCATCACCCAGCATGGGATTGCCCTGACCCATGTGCAGGACTTTGCACAGGCCCACCTCTCCAGCCTGTCCAGGTCCCTCCAGATGGCACATCCTTTCCCTCCAGTGTGTCGACTGCACCACACGGCTTGGTGTCATCACCAAACTTGCTGAGGGTGCACTCAATCCTACGGTCCATGTCGCCAACAAAGATGTTAAACAGTGCTGGTCCCAACACTGACCCCTGAGAACGCCACTCGTCACTGCTCTCCAGTTGGACATCGAGTCACTGACCACAACTCTTTCAGTGTGACCATTCAGTCAATTCCTTATCTACCGAGTGGTCCATCTGTCAAATCCACGTCTCTCCAATTTAGAGACAAGGTTGTTGTGCAGGACAGTGTCAAATGCTTTGCACAAGTCCAGGTAGATGATGTCATTTGCTCTTCCCCTTTCCACCAACACTGTGACCCCTTTATAGAAGGCTACCAAATTTGTCGGGTATAATTCGCCCTTAGTGCATAAATGTTGGCTGTCACCAATCACTTCCTTATCTCCTCACCTTATCTGTGTGTCCAGACATATATAAGTGTAGGTAATATATATGTGCCTCTGTGTGTGTTTATTGGGAATAGATTTTCTGCCTGGCTACTGGTTGGACCAGGACACATTGAGCTGCAGCAGCCTTGCCTCTACTGGGCTATCAGATTCAACAACTCCCTTAACAATATCTACCTTTAACTAATGATGCTAGATTTCCCCTTTATACTTTGCAAGTATAAATAGGCAATTCTTAGGTATAGTTCATCCAAATATTTAAAATAATTTGGAGGAGTTTCTGTGGAAGTGCCTATTTCTTGTGACTGACTATGAATGTGTCCTGAATTGCTCATATGCAGATGTCTGCACTGTGAATATTAGAAGTTATCAGGTCTCCCATGCGGTACAAGAGTTGTATATGTTCACACCAAGTCTCTTAGTCTCTCTTTACAGTAAATTGGGAAATGTAAATACATCTGTGGCATAAACATATTCTGTATACTTGTATTATGAGAGGATTAATTATACCATAGAAGTGCTTGTTTCTCTTCACTTACAATAATGGATCCCTGACAATATTAGATGTGCAACATAGACACCTACATTTAGGCAGAAAAATGCCTTGAGAAATATATTGGTTCAATTTTACAAAATCTGAATAATCATACAGATAAAATTAATAAGTATAGGGGCTAAGGAGCTCAATAGTCAGTGACACCTCCAAAAGGTGATCAAAACCATCTCAGCAGTAAATGACATTCTGCTGATTTTGGTTTTCTCCATGCTTTCAAATTAACTCAGGGCTCAAGACCGTAACTTGTACCTAAATCACCTCATTGTGTGTGTTGTTTACACTCCTGCACTCTGGATATATGCTGGATTGAGCTAGTACACTCTGGGTGTTAAAATTGGATGAAAGAATGAAACGCTGTGTGGACACAAATGGTTCGGTTTACACAGTTCTGTGAAGCTGAGCTAGCAGTCAGGTATGGTTATGTACAGTCAGGTGTAGCTACAACCTTCCTGTCACCAAAGGCTGAATTGGGAACACAGGTTCTAAACGTACTCCAGCTCTTTTGCAGTTAGATACTTTGTAGAGAAGCAAATATTTTAGAAACATCAGGCTTTTAGGTGTCTATCCAGGATAAGATCACTCATATCTCAGATTTCACAGACAGGACTTTCTTGATCCCTAGTGATTTCAAAGGTAGTTTGGGATGCTTATCTCAAAGGTAGACATCTGTGCTGAAGAAATTTGTGTTTGTCTTTATGAATTCTACAGGTCATTTAAAGACTACCTTCACTCTCATATTCCTTGCAGGAGGCGGGATGTACTGGTGTTGACACCCTGGTTGGCTCCAATTGTCTGGGAAGGCACATTCAATAGAGACATCCTTAATGCCCAATATATGCAGAAGAAACTGGTCACTGGAGTGGTCACTTTTGCTGACAAAAAGTATTGGTTTGTCATTTATTTCTTGTCAAATACTTAAATCTCTCACCTGCCAGCTATGCTGCAATACTGCTGGTGGAGCAGGAGTGAGAAAGGTTCCAAAGACAGAATATGAACAGATTTAGACTGAGAGAAATATGACATGTGAGTGTCAGCTTCCCAAGTAAAGCAACTAGCTGTGAAACAACAGGAGACGTTGCCTTGCAAAGGGCAAAAAATATCCTTCGAAATATAACTAGGATTTTGATGCCTTGAGAATAAAACTCCAACTCCTGCTACGTTTCTAACAAGCTTTGTCTCTAACCTGGGGTAAAAAATTACAAAGATTCTGCAAAGCTGAGATTTTTAATGGGTACCTATTAGAGTTTAAAGTTAAAACATTATCTCCAGTAACCATGCCATTATAGCTTGTAAGTTCTGCGGGAGGTTCTTCTTCGAGTTTCTGAGTGAGTAAAGAACTATATTCCCTCTATCTCCACTAAGTAGCCCAGATTTAGAGACTTCAGGTATCTCAAGGCAATCAAAATTATTTCACTGATAATTGTGATCCTCTCTAGAACAGTGAGGTCACTACAGAAAGAGTGCCAGCAAGCCAGGGAACATGTAAGTGTGAAAGGTGAGGAGAAGTATTTATACTATGCAATGATATTAAGGAGCAGCATGGGGTAAAAGGTATGTGTTCTGTACAGTGACCAATGGAGTAGAGAATAGTGAAAACTGAAAAATGGTATGATGTGCAGCAACATGGAGAAGTGTTGAAAGGGAAGCAGTCATGTTCAATAAAGGACAGTAACATAGTAAGGGAACAATGGATAGAAAAGGAGAAATAAAATGAATTTGAAAAGCTGCCATTCTTCATCAAGAGGAACCTCTCTCCATTCTTTTCCCTTCCTGTCTCTCAGATATGTCCAGTTCATAGAAGGGTTCATGAGCTCTGCCAACAAGTACTTCCTTGCTGGACATCAAGTGATTTTCTACTTGTTCACAGACAACCCTGAGCAGATCCCTCACATTCAGATGGCCCCTGAGAATCGTCTCTTTGTCATCCCTGTCCAGAATCACTCACGGTGGCAGGATATCTCCATGAGCCGTATGGATATCATCAGCAGATATATCCGCAGCCAATTCCAATACGAGGTCCACTATCTCTACTCCATAGACGTTGATGTCCAGCTGTTTGAACACATTGGTGTGGAGATCATTGATGCACTGGTGGGGACCATCAGTTCCTGGCAGTACACTGCACGTCGTGAGAGCAAATCATATGAGACACGTACTGAGTCACAAGCTGCTATACCTAAGGGAGAAGGGGACTTCTATTATACAGCAAGCTTCTATGGGGGAAGTGTGGCTGAGGTCTACAAACTAACCAGAGCTTGTTTTAAAGGGGTCATGAAGGACAGAGAAAATGGCATTGAAGCTAGGTGGCATGATGAGAGTCACCTCAACAAATATCTCCTCTATCACAAGCCCACACGCCTGCTTTCCCCAGAGTACTATTGGGATGCAGAGCTAAGCCGACCCCGCATCATCCAGGTGAAGAGGATGTGCTCTGTGCACAAGAACAGCAAGAAGTAAGCTTCTAAAATAAAGCAAGAAAGAAGACAGGTCATCAATGTCAAGGCAGTAAAACACATGTGGCAGTTATAAAGCCATTAATATACCTGTCTGTCTTTCTGTAATTCTGATGCTAATAGGAAAGGCCAAATTATGACATTTATTGAGATTTTCTCTATTAACCTAATTTTTAGTGCACGGTACAGGTGATAAGGAAGCAATGATCTGTATGCCTATTTCTCTCTTCACTCATCCTTGCTTTGTAGTCATGATACTACTGTCATGAGTGCTCAGAACTCCTGGGATCCCAGGATCAACCATGTGGGCCATGTTGTCCTGTCATGTGTTCTTGCCTCTAGATTTTACCATCATTTAGAGTCATTAGTCCAAGCAATTCTTCCTTTTCTTCTCACGTATCCTCTAATATATTCAGCATTACTGTTCAGTGGGACATTTCAGGTCAAGCTCTGTACAAATTTTTGCCAATTTCTTTAAAATCAGAATTTTTCCTCTCAACAGCCCCATTGGATTGGGAGTGATGGGCAAAATAATACTTTTGTTCTATTTGTAGGGCTTCACAAATTTTCTATGTTACTTATTCAGTAAAGTTGGTCACACTAGCTAGTGTTAGTGTTATACTAACCCCAGAAATTCTCTCAGGAACTTTTTTCTAACAGTAGTTTCATCTGCATGTTTACAAGCACAGGCTTCTACCTATCCCGAGATGTGAGATCTAAAGTGACAAGGTCATACTCAAAATGACAGCATTTAGGCATCTGAATAAAGTCAATTTGCAAATTTACAAATGGTCCCCACAGTTTAGGGTGTGCAGTTATACTTGTCTTCTCCTACTATCATATATTATTTTGTTGAAAAGGTGTCCTAACAAAATGAAGATATAAGAATTTGAACAATGCTTTGCTAGCAAGCTTCAATCATTTACACCTTAATTTTTGACAAAATGAAAGCCCCTTCCTGATCATTCACATTATAGAACTATTTGATTAACTAAAAATATGTATGAATTTACAAAGCCTAAATGTATGTGGACTATAAAAGAAAATTAAATAATATTTAAAGTTCTTCAATTTTCCCTTTTCAGTATTAGCTGTATCTTCAGATATACCAAGATTTTAATGATGTAGTCATAAGCTCAGTAACTTCATTAAAGTTTTGTATTGCTCTCATCCCATTCCAAAAAAATGTTGAAAATAGACAAATAACTGAAAAATACGTGCACAAGAAAAATCTGGGGCAAACCAATCTCATCACATAGCTGCAATCACCCCCTCTTTGCTGCTGTGGGCCACTGATTGGGCCATGTGATCAAGAGTAAGTATATCTGCTATTCTTCTTGCAGTACTCCTGTCACGAATAGGTGATTCAGACTGCGTAAAGAACCACTGTCAAAGGTATCAGCAAAATGACTTTATTGAAATATGTTGTTGGAAAAGTGCAATTTAACAAAGTTCAATGTCAAGGTTCACTCTGCTACTTACTGCACAAAGGATATAAGAATGATTCAAAACTACTGTGGTGGTTTAGCCCCTGCCAGGGTCTGAGACCATGCGACCGCTGCCCCTCCCCCACAAAGGGAGTGAAAATACAAAGCTCCGAGGCTGAGATAAGGAAAGGTTTAATACAACAGTGCAACAGCAACAAAACAAACAGCAACAATAACAATAAGAATAACAATAATAACAATGAACAGAGCAAAATATCTACCAATACAGCAGTGAGAATAGAGCAAATCCCACAGTACACGCGGTAACCCCTTGTCCCGCTTCGGCGCCAGGATGTGACGTCTGCATGTTATCTGAATAACCTGGCTAGAGCTTCCCCCCCACTGCTGGGGAAACTTAACCCTATCCTGGCTAAACCAGGACAACTACAAAGACAGAATCAAAGTCACCAAGACACAAATCATAGTTACCCTAATACAGGGCTATGCACAGTATTGGTCACTTACCAAAGATCTGCTGTTGGTGAAAGGTCTCTCTTCCTCGAGGAGCAACCTTGAGAGGTGTCCTATCTTGAGGCAAGAGCACCACCAGATTAAGAAGTATTAGGGAGTGAGAAAGGGAAATTGATTGGTGGAGTAGCACCTTAGCACCCCTGAAGCAACAGGAGCAAATGGAGGCTCCAAAAGAGGCAGGCGATCCCTCACCCTCTTGCTACCAGGCAGGAGGGGACCTAAGAGGTGGGGGAAACTGGAAACAGGTCCCTGCTCAGGGAGGCAGGAAAATCCCCTCCTGACCTCCTTCACCTTCCATGGTGTCCCTTCACAACAGATACAGGGCCCTGGAACTTGTGAATGAAGCAGAGAAGGATGAAGAAAATGAGCCAAATAAGGAGGAAGATGAAGGTCCACCAAGGCCGGGTCTTCCTAGACCATGTATTAAAACCAATTCTAAAAAGAACCCCAGAAGGGTCATTGTAGTGGGCGACTCCATTCTGAGGGGTGTCGAAGGCCCCATACGCAGACCAGACCCGCTTCATAGGGAAGTCTGCTGCCTCCCTGGGGCCCAGGTAAAAGATCTCACAGTAAAACTCCCCACTCTAGTGAGACCCAAGGACTACTACCCTCTCGTGGTTTTTGAGGTGGGTAGTGATGATATTACCAGGAGAAGTCCAAAATCAATGAAGAGAGATTTCAGGTCCCTGGGGAAACTGGTTAAGAGATTGGGGGCAAAAACAGTGTTCTCTTCCATCCCCTCAGTTGCAGGGACAGATGAGGAAGATTACAGAAGTCAGCAGATGAACTTGTGGCTCCAAGACTGGACTTACCAGCAGGGCTTTGGAGTTTTCAATCACGGGTTAGTATAGAGGACAACACACCTTTTGGCATCAGATGGGATGCACCTGTCCCAGAGGGGGGAAAGGATCATGGGGCAGGAGTTAGCTGGGCTCATTGAGAGAGCTTTAAATTATATTTGAAGGGGGAAGGGGACAAACCTGAAACTCCCAGACATAAGGCCCAGGGTAGATCACCAGAGTTTGTGGGCTGTTGTGGCAGTGACTACCCTCAACCTGCCATCTCAGCAGAGGCAAGGGATGGAGATATGCAGCACAACAAAGATGCAAGGGATATGGATGGATCAGTAACTACGGTAACACCTGTGAAAGGTCAGGCTGGAATTAGGACCTCTAAATGCGAAAAGGTGCTGGGGACATCAGCCCATCTGAAGTGCATGTATACCAATGCTCACAGCATGGGTAACAAACAGGAGGAGCTTGAAGCCATGATGCAGCAGGAAAATTATGATGCTATGGCTATCACAGAAACATGGTGGGATGTCTTCCATGACTGAAGTGCACCAATTGATGGCTACAAGATCTTTAGAAGGGACAGACAAGGCAGGAGAGGTGGTGGGGGTGGCGCTGTATGTTAGGGACTGTTATGATTGCTTTGAGTACAAGTATAGCGAAGACAGGGTGGAGTGTCTTTGTGTTAGAATCAGGGGGAAGGCCAACAGGACAGATGCTGTAGTAGGAGTCTACTATAGGCCACCCACCCAGGACAGAGAGATGGATGAAATATTCCATAGGCATTTAGGAGAAATCTCACAATTGCTTGCCCTTGTTCTTGTGGGAGACTTTAACTTCCCAGACATCTGCTGGAAATACAACACAACAGAGTGGGACCAGTCCCGGGGATTCCTGGAATGTGTGGCAGATAACTTTCTGATGTAGCTGCTGAGTGAACTGACCAGAGAAGGTGCCTTGCTGGATCTCCTTTTTGTGAACAAAGAAGGACTGGTGGAGGATGTGGCGGTTGGAGGCCAACTTGAGCACAGCGATCATGAAATAACAGAGTTCTCTATTCTTAGAGAGGCCAGGAGAGGGGGTAGCAGAACTGCCATCCTCGACTTCCAAAAGGCTGACTTTGACTTGTTTAGGCACCTGCTTGACAGAATCCCTTGGGAGATGGTCCTGAAGGGTATAGGGGTTCAGGAAGGCTGGGCACTCTTTAAGAAGGAAGTCTTAATGGCACAGGAGCAGGCTGTCCCCAGGTGCTGTAAGAGAAGCTGGCGGTAGAGAAGACTCCCCTGACTGAACAGGGAGCTTTGGCTGCAACTCAGGGAGAAAAGGAGAGTTTACAGCCTTTGGAAGAAGGGACTATCCACTCACAGTGATTACAAAGAAAACTATGAGGCTATGCAGGGCAGAAATCAGGAGGTCTAAAGCCCAGCTAGAAATTAATCTGCCTTCAGCAGTCAAAGATAACAAGAAATGCTTCTATAAGTACTTCAACAGCAAAAGAAAGACCTCAGCCAGAAGATAGACACTGGTAGAATGACCCCCCCACAATCCAGGAGGAGATAGTCAGTGACCTACTGCATCGCATAGACATACACCAGTCTATGGGACCAGATGGGATACACCCGAGGGTGCTGAAGGAGCTGGCTGGGGTGCTCACCAAGCTGCTTTCCATCATTTCCCAGCAGTCCTGGCTGACCGGGGAGGTCCCGACAGATTGGAAATCAGCCAATGTGATGCCCATATATAAGAAGGGTCAGAAGGATGATCCAGGAAATTACAGGCCTGTCAACTTGACTTCGGTGCCCGGGAAGCTGATGGAGCAGCTCATCCTGAGCACCATCACTCAACACATGTGGGACAACCAGATGATCAGGCCAGTCAGCATGGGTTTATGAAAGGCAGGTCCTGCTTGACAAACCTGATCTCCTTCTATGACAGGGCGACCCATGTATTGGGTGAGGGAAAGGCTGTGGATGTTGTCTACCTTGACTTTAGTAAGGCCTTTGACACCGTTTCCCACAGCATTCTCCTGGCAAAACTGGCTGCTCGTGGCTTAGATGGGCACATGCTTCGCTGGGTAAAAATCTGGCTGGATGGCCGGGCCCAGAGAGTTGTGCTGAACGGAGTTAAATCCCGTTGGTGGCCGGTCACGAGTTGGTGTCCCCCAGGGCTCGGTTTTGGGGCCACTCCTGTTTAACATCTTTATTGATGATCTGGACGAGGGGATCGAGTTCACCCTCAGTCAGTTTGCAGATGACACCAAGTTGGATGGGAGTGTTGATCTGCTCGAGGGTAGGGAGGCTCTGCAGAGAGACCTGGCCAGGCTGGAGCGATGGGCTGAGGCCAACTGGAGGAGTTTCAATAAGGCCAAATGCCGGGTTCTGCACTTGGGCCACAACAACCCCCAGCAGCACTACAGGCTTGGGGAGGAGTGGCTGGAGAGCTGCCAGTCAGAGAGGGACCTGGGGGTGTTGATTGATAATGAGCCAGCAGTGTGCCCAGGTGGCCATGAAGGCCAATGTCATCCTGACTTGTATCAGCAATAGCGTGGCCAGCAGGGACAGGGAAGGGATCTTGCCCCTCTACTCAGCACTGGTGAGGCTGCACCTCGATTACTGTGTTCAGGTTTGGGCCCCTCACTCCAAAAAGGACATTGAATGACTCAAGCGTGTCCAGAAAAGGGCAACGGAGCTGGTGCAGGGTCTGGAGCACAGGTCTGATGGGGAGCGGCTGAGGGAACTGGGGGGGTTTAGTGTGGAGAAGAGGAGGCTGAGGGGAGACCTCATGGCCCTCTCCAACTCCCTGACAGGAGGGTGCAGAGAGGGGGGATGAGTCTCTTGAGCCAAGGAACCAGCGCCAGGACAAGAGGGAATGGCCTCAAGCTGCGCCAGGGCAGGGTCAGACTGGCTCTTAGGAAGGATTTCTTTGCAGAAGGGGCTGTTGGGCGTTGGAATGGGCTGCCCAGGGCAGGGGGGGAGTCCCCATCCCTGGAGGGGTTGAAGAGTCGGGTTGACCCAGCGCTGAGGCATCTGGTGGAGCGGAGAACATTCAGTGTTAGCTTAATGGTTGGACTAGATCATCTTCAAGCTCTTTTCCAACTGAGATGATTCTGTGATTCTGTAATCAAATCATTTAAGCTGAATCAGTCTCAGTATGAACCAACCATTTTGTGTCACTTTAGAAAGCATAGACCAGGATGGTGCAATGAAACAATAATGTTGAACTAGGTGAGGGGAGTGATGCAAGATACTTTTTGCAGCATTTCCCCTCTGGAAGACTTAATACTGTGTTGCTGTCTGATTTCTCAGCCATATTCTGTGCTACTGCCAAACCGGTTTTACATGTGAAATTTAACACCTTGGAAGGCATGACACTGCAAGTCCCACTTTTCAGCAAAGAACAAATCCTCACAGGTTCTGCAGTCCCAGTCTCTTGGAACATCCTGTGTGTGTTGGAAGATCCCTCTTATCCATGCCTGCTCTGGACACTGGAGACAAGTTTTCCACCACCCTCAGAGGCAGGATTGAACCCACAATGCACAGAGAACAGCTGAGTTGGTAACTATGAATAAGGACTACCAAATGCTTTGCCAGAACAGCCTGCATCATATTAAGGTAAGAAAATTTGGCTGACCTTTAAAAATCAGAGCTCCATCCTAATTAATTCCTTGTGCTAGTGATAAACCTGGCCAGGATAGAGGGTTAATGGGGGTGGGTCATGGCAAAATGGACTGTGTCTATATGTACTTCATCATTATTGCAGTGTGACTGAATCAGTCTTAGGCATCAGATCAGCATGAATAGAGAATGCTGGGATACAGTATAAACTCAGACAGAGCAGGCAGGATTGGTAAATTAAGGTGGATTTAGAGGCTGGCATAGTAGGATAGTTTGGATGGTATCAGCCAGGCAAGAGAAAAAGCAGGATAGGATAGCTCAGGCACTGAGCCAGGGCAGATGTCACATGGGCTTGATGCTGGTCATCATGACGGACATGAGATTAGATTTAGCTAAGTAAGAAGGGGTTTAATATGGGTGAACCACACCAGGACAGTGGAATAAGATGATCTTAACTTTTGCCATTACTCATTGCCAAATATCTTCAAGATTCAGACCCACCTTCAGGCATGTTTAGCTCATGACATCCAGACAAAAGAAAGCTTGGACCTTTGACTCATTTCTAGAACCTAGCAGGGGCTCTGTGTAGGCCATGTGTATTTGTCTAAATTCTCTGTCCTGTAGTGGCAGGCCTCCTTCTTCACAGTAAGTCTGTAGCACATTTTGGGGTCTGAAACTCAAGATTGAGCTGAATGGGCATGGGCTAAAGTAAGGGTAATGAGATCAGGTTAATTTTACAGCTTCTGCTACCTGCAGGACTCTTTCAATCCTTGATGTCTGAACTCCTGGTCATACCCTGCACCGCCTACAAATCTGGTAGCTTTTAATATCTGTTATTATATGAGGTTCATCACAGCCAGACATTCTCCTCTGGTGTTTAACAGAGGGAACTAAGTTTTGTGATCTGCATTTAATTCCATAGGTAAGACAATATGAGAGCTGCCAGCAGTAACGAAAACTCCAGTACTCTGACTGAAATCTCAGCTCATACCTTTGAAACGATGTTCTCAGGCTAGCTGCTCTGAACCATTTACACTAACCTACTTTCCTGAAATAGTCTGCCCATGGGGGAATCACATCTTGCTTGTTTCTTTCAGAAGGCTGAGAGAGATTGTCAAAGCGATGTAGCAGAACCAGCCTGAAGCAAATACAAAGAGATGAGAAATAATGATAATACTGCAGCAAAATTGAATGGTTTAACAGATATGGAACAGTGATGTTCATGGGTCAGCACTGGCAAACTGGCAACACACAGTAGGCAAACATGCCTGTACTACAAGAGAGTAATAACAAAGGATGACTTGTATGGCATCTCCTTCCTGCAGTACTCAGGCCATTGCTGCCATTTGAACTTCCAGTCATTCGACTGCACCAAATTCAGTCCCAGCTTATGACACCCACCACAGGACCACAGCAGTGGGAGTTTCTCATCCTGCTGTTGAGAATTGAACTTTATTGCAGAAGAGCCATACAACTCAGTTTTCACTTTGCCCACCACCCCCTCCTCTGCCAAACTAGAGCAGCTGCTCTGGATCTTCTCCCTGCTCTACCTGTAGTTAGTATCTTCAGCTGTTATCTGGCAGCTAAAGGTAAAATTTCTTCCCATAATGGGAGATGGATTGGACAGAATATGGACAATATGGTACTGTAGATGGGCAAGAAGTCTTCAGCAGTTCTCCCCATGACCCATGTTAGTTATCTGGGATCACAGCAAAATAAAGATTTCCAGCTGTTAAAAGGGAACTAAAATAAGCACTAATTCTCTGCTTGTTTGATTTAATTTGCTCACAGTGGTGAATAGAGAGCATGTATGAGTTGATTAGACCAAACCCCTCTCCATGTCACTGTGCAGGCTAAATGATATTGGTGTGAGAGTGAAACCAAACTGACTTCAGGTATAGTCTTAGCATGGCTAAAATAGGCCAGAAAAATGTGTCATAAAAAATGTAATAAAAAGAGGAATTAATAATCAGGTGGACTAGGGTGAGGCAGGAAAAAGGGATGTGTTTGAACTGCCACCTAGGCTGAGACTTAATGGAAATATAGGGACTGGGGTACAGCTAAAATGGATGGATAGTCTGAGTGAGGTCCATCACATCCACAAATGTGATTTTAACAGGAAAAAAAGCAGGAAATGCTGTGTGAATGAAACAGTTCAGGTGATTGAGTGTAGCACTCCCAAAGCTGTGGGAGCCACAAAAGGGCAGTGAGCAGCAAGCAGACTTTGGTGAAGAGGCATAGAGCGGTGCATTGGGTAGGAATGAACAGTGAGGGCCATGAGCTGGCCATGCCATCGCAGTGCGATGAGGGATCCAGCCTCTGCTTTCTCCTGCTGACCATATGGTTTCAAGTCACATTCAAAGCTGTTTAGACTATGAAAGCTGATACAAGAGGAGCCTTAGTATCAGAAGTCATACACTCCTGCAGTTTAACAGGAGATTTTGGTGGACAATGATCCTTCTCTCACTGCACACCCCTGCTCTATTAAGCATATTCTTATCTGGTGGATTGAAGGACTCACAGAAATCCTCTTATGTCATCCTGCTTGAAGGAAGACTGCTTCTTTACCCCATTCACAGATCCAGCCAGTAGCAATAGAGCACATATGGCAAACGTGAGCATTGGCACAGGAAACCAAGCACAGTCATGGCTCCATATTGATTAAAACAGTGAGGACTCTACTGGCACCCACACAAACACAGGCAGCACTCTCATAAACATAAACAACAGAGAAAGCCTAATCTTCTTCCTGCTAATCAAGCTGAGAATATGCTATTGGACTATACATACACCCTAATTCACTTCACTTACACATACCCTTTGTGGGTATCTCTTGATCTCTAGACGAGACTTCAAGTCACACATTTTCTCCTGTATTCACCTCAACTTGGCCTCTCCCTACCTTTGATAATTCCCAGGAACATCCTATGATGAATCTCATGCATTCCCACAATCCTCGAAACTATCCCATAACTTTTAAACATTCCATACTAAATTGTCATTTACCAGTGAGACCCATTCTAATCCTGTGATAATCTTATTTCTTTTTTAACAATTATGAAGTTACTCTTTGAACATCTTCAAGGCTACATTTGAATTATTACTATAAACTTTTGGGCTTTGTTACTATACCCATCATCTGCTATTTATTACAGTATGCATATGTCCATGTTTAATTTATTACTTCTTTTATTTATTGTGTTGTCTTTTAAGTTGAATAGCCTGTAAATGGATGTCCCTGCACACACACACATTCTCCCCCCCACTCCCACACCTCTCCTCCCTAGGCTCTCCAATATGAAGTGGCATTTCTCACAGCTGCAATATCTTCCATTTAATCTTCACAGAAGGAGCAATCACAGACTGTCTCCTGGGCTCCTTTCCTCTGGGGACTACAGATGAACACTGTGTGGAAGCAAAAGAAGCTGATCAAAGCTGTAAACAAAGTAAATGCCATATGGTCTTTCCTCAACTAGCAGGCAGGACTGACCTAGACAAGACAGCTCAAGTAGAATTTTCAGAAAAATCTCAAGGAAATAGGCTGAAACGTTGTTTCCATCTCCCTTGGATACATTCAGTAATCCTTGTTTTCTGATACAACTAATTACTTTCTTGCCTCAGAATGAACTGATATTAACAAACTAAATATAAGTTGTGAGAGCGCAATACCAAATCTGAATGCTTAATCAGGATTTTTGGGGCCCCATTACTAGCTAGATAAATCTATATTACTCCTTTGGCATTTCTGCCACCACAATGTCCCATGGTGCAATTTACTATTTTTCAACTAGAGCTAACTAGAAATTTGTCTTATTTTTATTGGTGGGTGTTGTGGGTTAACTGTGGTGGGTAGGTAGGCACCACACACTCACTCATTTCCCCTCCACCACACCCATTGGGAAGAGGGAAGAGGAAAGGAAGAATAAAACCTAGAAAACTTGAGGGTCAAGATAAAACAAACAAACAAACAAGATAATAATTAATAAGTGAAGAAAGAAGACAAATAAGTGAAGGAAGAAAACAAAATAAAACAAGTGTTGTAAAGGCAATCACTCACCACCTCCTTTGGGTAGACTGATGCCCAGCCAATTCCTGAGCAAAAGATGTCTAACACCCCCTAAAACGCCTCCCTTTTCCCTTTTAAGTCTGAGCATGACACTGTATGGTGTGGAATATCTCTTTGGTTACTTCAGGTTGTCTGCTCAGTTGTGTCCCCTCCCAGCCTATCTCATACACTCAGGGGGAGCAGGCAGAGTGAGAAATGGAGAAGGCCTTGAGGCTCTTCAAACACTGTTCAGCAAGAGCTAGAACATTAATATATTAGCAGTACTGTTTTGGTAAAAAATCTAAACATAGCACCGTATGAGCTCCTATGAAGAAAATTAATTCTATCCTCGCCAGGCCCAGTACAATGGGGTAAGTCCTTCATAGCTTTCACTGGAATGAAGGCCCTGACTGTTGCAAATCTGTCACTGTGATCCTGTGACAGTGGAGCCACAGTGTATGCTGAAGTGTAGGCAGTAAACTCAATCTGCTGTAAGACCCCAAGCAGTGTAACTTGGAAGAGAAAACCTCCTTCCTGCTGTGCACAGTTCACAATTATCTCCTGTTCCAGAGTGGTTTTCTATCCTTTGGTCAGTGGTTCCACACAATATCCTGGGCTAGAACAACCTGTGCCACCAGATGAGGTCAGCGGAAGTGGTTTATCACAGAGTGAGAAATTAAATTCTTGATTTAGGGGACATGGTAGATACTGATGGAGGTACTGTGGAAAGACCTAAATATTGTTACGATGTTCAAGGAGGTGGACGCACAGATCCAAGTAGAAAGCATGTTCTCATTCCCCTAGTGTCTCTTAGAAATCCCTGCCTTCCTGTACAAATACACAGTTCTGTGTATCAGTGTTCTGGATGGTTTTTATTCCCATGACAACTAATATGAGGAACATGTTATCAGGTATGAGGTGCATTCCCTCTCTTTTCTGGTAAATATAATGACTGCTAATTTTCAAAGAACTCTATCCTGGTTAGCAAATCAGTGTTGTTTTGACCTATACCACCTTCAAACATGTAGTTTGTTTTTCTTTTTTTTCCTGCTGACAAGTGATACTAAAGCAGTTTTGAATCTGCAGGCTATTGTGCTTAACAGTGGCCTCATGCACAGTGAAAAGAACTATATTTCATTTTACTATCTAGTACTGAGGATAAAGCTTGAGCAGCTAACAAATCTCTTATCTCCATGGCAATGCTGCTTGCAGGGGTGGAGGAGAAAATTCATTTTTATATCCGAGTTAGCAGTATCATAGCCAAGCTGTGAGAAGAGAAAGAGAAACAGACAAATTGTCCTTAGGGCTGAACTTGAGCAGGGTAAGACTTCTCAACCCAGGTTTCAAAGCACACTCAGAAAATCAGTCTGACTTTGATATCCCTTTTTTTTTTAATCACTTTTGAAGATTATTCAATAGCAATAAACGCTTATCCATAACCCTGAAACTGGAAATAACATCCTAAATTCAAAGGGAAGATAGACTCACACTGCTGAGAGACTGCCAATTCATAAAAACTAAAGAATGGCAGACTTCCTCAGCCAAAGACAGTACAGGCCAGTCATGACTCATTACTTTCTTTTACTTTCTAAAAAAACGTCTCTACATGCAGGTGAGCTATTGAGAATGGTTCCCGGCCAGTGCTAGGTTCTGAACAATACTCAGGAATTGAGAGGACTACTTAGCTCTAGCTGTTTTTGGAAGACAATCATGTGTCAAGGATATGGCAACACTGTAAAAACAGACAAGTTTGTTGTAGTGGACCTGCTATATAAATGTAAACAGCATAGCTAAATCAACATACAGTATGAATAAATCACTGTGGTCTCAGGAAGGAAAAGAGGGCTAGAAGACCATGGTCTATTAGTTATCATTTTTCCTATAAACTGAGATGCCAGGATGAAGTGCTATGGATTAGCTCAGTTGATTTCACTGATACCACGTGTCTAGAATAAAGCAGCAGCAGTCAGATGGGTTTCAGTTGGAGTTTGCAGTCTCCACTCTCTTCCACCCACTGCTCTTTGTTTTCATATTGAAGAGAACTGCAGCCTGAGTGACAGTCAGGTCACCGACCTCTTGCAGCTTGCAGCAGCCTTTGTTAGAGAGCAAATGCACCACCTCTTTCCCCTATGAAACTCCTATTTTGGAGCAGCAGCTCTGGAGACTAATATATCTCTCATATCTATGACAGCCAGCTATGGCTCCTTCCAGGCCACTGCTCCAGTCTGGATGAGGCCAGAACACCAAGCAAATGTGTGAACCTCAACAGGGATTCCTGGGACTTAGCACAAGGCATTCCTAAAGAAACAGACACCCCTGATCCTATAAAGACCTCACTGTATTTCAACACTTCTGTGTGTTGAAATCTGCAACACAGCTGCAGACCATGGTTCCATACTACCTATTGGTGATCATTCGGAAGCTATTCCTGCAAACGACAGCTTCAGTGGCTGGAGATGAAATTCCCCTTACCCAATGAAAGGAGCTTCAGACATGGTATGAGGAATAAAGCGATATGGACAAGTGTATGTGCTATTATATGAACATAACTTTATTCATGAGAAGTGATCAGGGCCTTGAAAACACCTTCAAAGACCATCATAGAATCACAGAATGAGTAGAGTTGAACAGGATCTCTGAGCATCTAGTTCACTCCTCTCTGCTTAAAGCATGTCAGCTAGAGAAGGTTGCTCAGGATCATATCCAGCTGGGTTTCCAAGGATGTACACTCCACTCCACTCCTTTCTGGACAAGCTATTCTAGCATTTGACCATCCTCACTAAAACCTTTTTTCTTACATTTAAGACTCCTTGGGAATCCTAGCCCTATTAAGGGCTGAACAGGATCCTACACACGCTCCTCCCTCCACCTTTATTTATTATTCTTTGATTTTATGATTCAATTTCAGGAGTACATCAGCATGGCCCAATGAGAGCAAACAAGGGCCAGCTACCCATATGCTACAAATTAAGACATTTTCACACTTCCTATGAACTTCAATGTGTTTGCTTGAATGAGAAGAATTCCTTTTCTCTAAGTAAAATCATACCTCTTAATTCTATAAAACTAGATTGCTACACATTTGGCTGTACATTAACTTTATTAAGTATGGAATAGCCTGACTTGACACAACCAGTAATGGCGCCTCTGCTTTGAATAGACAGCATCAATTAACCAAGAGTTTGAACTCAATTGCTAGACTGAATTCTGAGGAAAGGGAATGGAGAAGTACCTGGTAACTAGTAGGATTGCTAAAGTCATGTTTTGTTTATCTGTGCTGAACACAGTTTACAGAGCTTCTGTTTCCATTAGTAACCATCTGTCACAGAATCTGGGCTGCCAGCCAGTCCAGCTACCATGGGACTGGTGAGAATTCTTCTTGAAATATCAGAAGTAAGATAAAGCCTGGATTGAAAACAAAAGGATCCAAAGTTGTCGTTGTCCTCTCCCTCTCCACGAGGCTCAGCCAGAGCATTCTTGGACTTCTGATGGTGTTATCCAAAGTCCCAGCTGTTACCAATGCTCGTCAAATGAGATGAAGGTGGCTGAACTGAATGCAGTATTATAATTTTTTAGATTTATTTAAATACATTTCTGAAGGAAAGTTTATCAAAATGGAGGTAGATATTGATACAGATCAATGTCCTGGAGAAAAAGGAACCAAATAAAAAGACTAGTTACCTTAGGTGGCTTAGTGAAAATCAACTGGTTACAGAGGATTGAGCAGGTTAAGGTGCTGGGTTATCAAGAGTAAGATGGGTTGCAGCTGTATGTGGTCTCCCTGTGCTGAGTCAGTGTGAGCAGCCAAACCAGGGCAATGTCTTAACTTGACTGAATCAGGCCAGACTGGTGGTAATGGGATAACACAGAAGACAGAGACAGAACATAAAATTAAACTGCTCTGATGAAGGTTAAACACTTCAAGACAGGGTGTAAGGTAGTACAATGCCAGTGAATTAAGAAAATGTGATACCATTGTTCCCTGCACAATTCAGACGTGTGCTCCCAGCTCTTTACCAAGCCAAGCTGCATATGAACTTCAGATCTGTTCTTCCACCAGACAGGGTTCAACAGCCTGTTAACTCTGTGACTTAGCAGGGGCCTGCCCCTATGAAATCTGTTTTCTATTGCACCAGTGGCAGCAGATGGAGCTCCATCTTTCCTTTATCTTGGGATAGCTGGAAGAGTTCTCCCTTCACCAGCACCACTACGTTCATAGTTACTATGTTGTAAATATGTAATAGAATAAATCTAGATTTGCTGTCTATGCTGAGACAGTGGGTAACAAGGGAGCACAAACTAGTGCAAAGGATTCAGTTGGGTACACCAGGACAGCAGGTTAGGTTCAATGAGAGCATTAGTTCAGCATTAATTAGTGAAGCCAAAATACGTCAGAGTTTAAAAATATGTATCCTGTAAAAAAAAAAAAAAACACGTAATTTTGAACCCACAAGCATGAATCACAGGTAAAAACAAAGATGGTGTGGATTTGATTGTTCCTGTGATATCAGCATTATTGCACTGCACTGATGTAATCAGGATAGTATCCCTTCTGTCAGTTAGTCCATGCCCTTTCCTGCTAGAAACAGAAATCTCTGTTTCCAGCCCTGCCCTGTTAATTTACATAATATGCTGATATAATTCTGCAAGATCTTGCCTATATGCTACATTTACTGGCACCAGTTCCTCAGAGTTACCTAGGAGGACCTTAGGCTGTAGTTGCAATGACATTGTTAACCACATTTACTGTGGGCTGGAGCTTGTGTCACCTCATCCTTAGAAGATCCAGACCAGCAAGTCACTAAGACCTGGGGAATATCTTCACTACTGAGGCAAAAGGAAATACCTTCAGAGCACATTAGAAGTTACATGTCTGCTCTCTATATACCAGGGCTGGAGAGAAAACCCTCCTCACAAGCAAAGCAAAATATTGTTTGAAATGTGTAGTACACTAATTCAAGAAGAGAGAGGGGGAGTGAGGAGTCCCTGGACAAGGACTTTTTTAAGGTTCAAGTTTAAAGGACACCACCTCTCCATTCTTCCCCAGTTAGCCTCTGATAGGGTAGATTTTGTATTATTAATAGGGGAATCTGGCAGAATATTTGTAATATTCTTCACTTCCTTTAAAATTGTTTTCTTTGATACAGATGAAGTTCTCCTTTCAGGTAACTCATGGGTATGTAAAAGGCCCTTTGTCAAAGGATGAATATTTCTCTTCTTCAAACATTACCCCTTTGAGACTTGGGCACTAGCAGACTGCTGTATCGACAGTAACCTACTGTAACACAGTGCTGGCTGTCAGCCAGCCCAGACCCCATAGGGCTGGTGAGAAAAATTTCTCCTCTCCCCAGCAGCAGTACAATGTTGTCCCAAAACCATAACAGAATAAATGGAAGTAATTCAGATACCAAAAGACAGGTGTTTAATGTTGCTTTAGGCACCCAAAGAATTCCAGGGCAGTTGTCCTTGATGACCAGGCTCATGCCATGTGATGCCCTTCTGTCTTCAAAGTCAGGAAAAGTCTGAAGGATCCAGAATGAACATGAGTGTGTCACCATCTCTTGTAATTCAGCTGCAATTCTTTTCACCTGAAGAGAGGGTGCAAAGAGAACAGAGCCAGTCTCTTTTCAGTGGTGTCCAGTGACAGGAGCAGAGGCAAAATGAAACACAGGAGGTTCCATTTGAATATCAGGAAACACTTTTTCACTCTCTGGGTGACCAGACACTGGAGTAGATTCCCCAAGGATGTTGTGGAGTCTCCCTCCTTAGTGATATTAAAAAAAAACATCTAGACATGGTCCTGATGAACTGGGTCTAGGTGGCCCTGTTTGAGCAGTTGGGTTGGACAAGATAACCTATAAGAGGTCCCTTCCAGTCTCAATCATTCTGGGATTCTGGGATTCTTTACTCCTTCCCCTTAGGTATTTCTATACATTGATGAGATCCTCCCTGAGTATTTTCTGGGCTCCAACTTGACTTTGTTCCACTGATCACCACTCTCTGGGCCTGGCCATTCAGACAGTTTTCAATCCACCTCACTGTCTGTTCACCGAGGCTTCTCATCACTGTCTGCTCACTCATTATCAGCTTCTCTATGAGGTTCTTTTGGGAGGCAGTGCTGAAAGCTTTACTGAAGCCCAGGTAGACAACATCCACTATTCTCCCCTTCTCTATCAGACAAGTAATTTCATCATAAAAGTTCATCAAGTTGGTCAAGCATGACTTCCTCTTGACGAAGCCATGCTGACTACATCTGATGATTTTCTTGTCATTCATGTGCCTGGAAATGGTTTCCAGGATTAGCTGTTCCAACATCTTCCCAGGGACAGAGGTGGAGCGGCCTGGCCTGTAGTTCCCTGGGTCCTCCTTGTCTTCCTTGAAGATAGGAGTGACATTTGCTTTCCTCCAGTTCTCAGGCACTTCTCTGGATCTCTGTAATTGATCAATTATTGAGAGTGGCCTTGCAATGACACCTACCATCCTCAGCCCTTCTAGGTGCATCCCATCAGGTCTTATGTATGTTACTTTAAGTGTTGTTTGACCTGATCCCCTTGCAGCAAGGGTACATCTTTCTTGCCCCAGCCTTTCCCCTTGGCCTCTGGGACCTGGGATTCCTGAAGGCTGGACTTGCTAGTAAAGACTGAGGTGAAAGTTATTCTGGATGAAACAAGGCAGGACAGTAACTCAAGTGAAATCTTACAGCAATCTCCCTGCAAAACTCAACATTTTCTGCAGCTTCCTTTTCTTTACAAGTCCTGAACCATCTTCAAACCTGTTTTTACATTGGCAGCTGATACCAGAAAAAGCTGTGTGCTGCAGGTCATTCTTTACCATAACTAAATGTGGTTTTGAGAGGAGACGTAAATCCATCTGTCCTAGCTTTAAACACAGTCTTTGTGGTAGCAGTGGCAAGAGGTAACACAATTTCTGTCTCTATAGCAACTCAGTGTAACATGATCTAGGCCTTCAGCCAAACCTGCTCCCATAAGGTTGATGAGACAATTTCTTTCCAGACTTGTAGCAACAGGACCAGGCATAAACTGTGACCAAAGGGATTGCTGGCTTGTTTTCTCCTTGTGAACCAGGCTTAGCCTGGACATGGCCTTCTGCAGAGGTGTTCAAATATACAGCTGCCGACTGGGAATTGAATGGGGGCTCCTTTCTTCCTTTGGCTCTTCTGAAATTTCCAGCACTCTTGTGTGAAGGTAGAGCCCAAGTGGTGTTTCATATAAAGAGATGACCCTGAAGGCACATAGGTTCTAGTAAACAGTCCAAATGATGAGTGGGCAAAGACATGGTACTGCACTGTTAGAGGTAGAAAAGGTCAGAGCTGTGGATTATCCTGTATGAGTAAAGATAGGACTTCCTAGGTTCAGATGGCCTCACCAGGCCAGGCCATGTATGATGATTGTCAAAAATACTGAGATGATGGGACAACATTGGGGGGTAAAAGCATTTAAAGTTAATCAGTCAAGACAACATCCTAGCTTATTTTCAGATGGCTAAACGAGTGCAGAAATGGACCGATAGACACAAAAGTATTATCTCACTTCTTTGGAAATAGCAGTTCTTGGTATAAACAGCTGCTTTTAGTATTTCTGCAAATGAAAAGTGAAATCACAAATTCAAAGCAGACGGCATAATCCCATGGGGATTTACACAGGGCTTCCTGGTTAATTGACTTTAATGGTGAGAATTCCAGCTGCAGTAAATGAGCATTATTCATTGCCTTTAGAGGCATAGCATTTGTGTCAATTGCCACAAGTCTAATGCTCAGAATACACTTGATATTATTTCTTTGATATTGCTGGGAATAGATGTCATGATGAGCACCAGAACAGCTCCAGTGGGGTCAATGAAGCTGCTTGTTGTGACTCAGAGATCCTTGCAAGCATGTGAGAATGAAGGAGTACCAGATGACTAGGACCTGCCAGCAACAAGGTTCTTAGCCAACATCAGTCTACTTGAAAAAGGACAGGTGTATTGTCATTTTGCTTGGAGTTTCTGAACTTTGTTCCCAGTTCTTAATTTAAATTTACTGCTGCAACTTTGGAAAATCTGAACTGATCATTCAATTTAGAGACACCTGCTATAAATTCTTCTAATGTGTCCAAGAATTTGCCTTGATCTAAATCAAGATAGGGGTGTCCCCAGGAATTGTAGAGGTGGGTTTTGGTCCATCTTTCTGCTCCATCATTTCTTTCTGTCAGAGTTCCCAAAGTACTTGTTCACTCCAGACCAATGCCAAAGTGAGAGCCACTCACACAGAGAATGTACACAAAACAGAAAATCTGGACCCAAATACCAGCCAGAAATTGAGGTACAGACAGAATGAAGACACTTTTTTTTTAACATGTGATTCTCACAGACCAATATATTCTTCTTGCATCATATCAGCTCTGATTTAAAATAAAAAACTACTTCAGCATGGCTAAGGAAAAACAGGAAATGAGTTAGAATTAACCAGTGAAGGTAATACAGAGGGAAGAGAAGGCAGTGAGCTGAGTTTGATGTGCCAAGCCAGGGACTTGGGTTATCAAGAACCTGTCTGAGTCAATGAATATTTTCAACATAGAATCATAGAATATCTCAAGTCAGAAGGGACCCATAAGGATCAGAGAAATCCAAGACAGCAGGATAAAGAAATTAAAAGACCCTGACCACTTCAGGGCATTTTTTTTTCCTGAATTCTGTTTTTCTTCTTAATATCTGCAATATCTACACAAATACATTTCTGAGGATACCTCAGAAGACTGCACTTTGCAACTTACTTAACTCTGGAAGTTTGAAGGAGCCTTTCATGAAAAAAGGATGTTTCTTTCCTTTCCTCATAAACCTCTGCTTCTCATTCCTTGAAGTTGGCACTGGGTGTATCTGTTTCCAAAGCAGTAGATTACACCAGAGTTATTACAGCTTGCTCTTACAGTGACAGGTGATAATTTTCCTCCTTAGATTCGTAGCTGTAGCAGACTCAGGTCCAAATTGTGTCTAGACAAAGGGAGACTGAGGAAGTCTGCCCCCACAGAAGACTTAACTGAGAATGGCCTTTACAGAATCACAGAATCATCTAGGTTGGAAAGGACCTTGAAGATCATCTAGTCAAACCGTTAACCTAGCACTGACAGATCCCAACTACACCGTATCTCTAAGCACTATGTCGACCCTACACTTAAATATCTCCAGGAATGGGGACTCCACCACCTCCCTGGGCAGCCCATTCCAATGCCTAACAACCCGTTCTGCAAAGAAATGCTTCCTAATATCCAGTCTAAACCCTCCCTGTCGCAATTTGAGGCCATTACCTCTTGTCCTATCGCTTGTTACTTGGTTAAAGAGACTCATCCCCAGCTCTCTGCAACCTCCTTTCAGGTAGCTGTAGAGGGTGATGGGGGTCTCCCCTCAGCCTCCTCTTCTCCAGACTAAACAACCCCAGTTCCCTCAGCCGCTCCTCGTACGACATGTGTTCCAGACCCTTCACCAACTTCGTTGCCCTTCTTTGGACACGCTTGAGTAATTCAATGTCCTTTTTGTAGTGAGGGGCCCAAAACTGAACACAGTAATCGAGGTGCGGCCTCACCAGTGCCGAGTACAGTGGTAAGATCCCTTCCCTGTCCCTGCTGGCCATGCTATTGCTGATACAAGCCATGATACCATTGGCCTTCTTGGCCACCTGGGCACACTGCTGGCTCATGTTCAGCTGACTGTCAATCAACACCCCCAGGTCCCTCTCTGACTGGCAGCTCTCCAGCCACTCCTCCCCAAGCCTGTAACGCTTCTGGGGGTTGTTGTGGCCCAAGTGTAGCACCCAGAATTTGGCATTATTGAAACTCCTCCAGTTGGCCTCAGCCCATCGCTCCAGCCTGGCCAGGTCTCTCTGCAGAGCCTCCCTACCCTCGAGCTGATCAACACTCCCACCCAACTTGGTGTCGTCTGCAAACTTACTGAGGGTGCACTCGATCCCCTCATCTAGATCATCAATAAAGATGTTAAACAGGAGTGGCCCCAACACCAAGCCCTGGGGGACACCACTAGTGACCGGCCACCAACGGGATTTAACTCCGTTCAGCACAACTCTCTGGGCCCGGCCATCCAGCCAGTTTTTTACCCAGCGAAGCATGTGCCCATCCAAGCCACGAGCGGCCAGTTTTGCCAGGAGAATGCTGTGGGAAACGGTGTCAAAGGCCTTACTAAAGTCAAGGTAGACAACATCCACAGCCTTTCCCTCATCCAATAAGCAGGTCGCCCTGTTGTAGAAGGAGATCAGGTCTGTCAAGCAGGACCTGCCTTTCATAATCCCGCTGACTGGGCCTGATCATCTGGTTGTCCCACATGTGTTGTGTGATGGTACTCAGGATGAGCTGCTCCATCAGCTTCCCGGGCACCAACATCAAGCTGACAGGCCTGTAATTTCCCATATATATATATATTATATACATACTCCGTATAGAGGAATGTCATGAATTTCAACAAGGTGAAATACCAAGTCTTGCATTTGGGGAGAAGTAGCCTCAGACACCAGTACAGGTTGAGGGCCAACCAACTGGAAAGCAGCTCTGCAGGGAAGGACCTGGAGGTCCTGGGCTACAAGCTGACCATGAGTCAGCAATGTACCCTCTCAGCAAAAAAAGCCAACAACATACTGGGCTGCATTAGAAAGGTCATTGCCAGCAGGTCAGGGGAAGTGATCCTTCCCCTTTACTCAGCACTGATGAGTACACATCTGGAGTGCTATGTTCAGTTCTGGGCTCCCCAGTGCAAGAAAGATGTGTAGCTGTTGGACTGAGTTCAGCACAGGGCCACAAAGATGATTAAGAGACTGCAGCAACTTTCATATGAGGAGAGGCTGAGAGAGCTGATGTTGTTTAGCCTGGAGAAAAGGCAGCTCAGGGTATCTTACCTGTGTGTAGTGTCCAGTGATGTGACAAGAGGCAAAGGGCATGAAATGAAACACGTGAAATTTCATCTGAATACAGGAAAACACTTTTCTGTGAGGGTGGTCAAAAGCCTGGAACAGGTTGCCCAGAGAGGTTGTGGAATCTCTGACCTTGAAGATACTCAAAACCTGACTGGGTATCGTCCTGGGCAACCTGATTTAGCTGACCCTGCTTGAGCAGGGGGATTGAACTAGACGGTCTTAAGAGGTCCCTTCCAAACCTAAAAGATTCTGTGATTCCATGATTCAGTATACATAGACACCTATATTAACTATACAATTTACAACTAGAATTATGTCTACATTATAACTGTATTATTGACTATTGTGTTTAAACCAATTTCTTGTTACAGGCAATGAAAAACGGCTATGGTGAAGTGTTCTGCTGTACTCATTGCTCACAAAGAAAGAAGAACTGGTCAAAGATGTGGAGGCTGAAGGCAACTTTGGCTGCAGAGTCCATGAGGTTATGGAGTTTAAAATCCTGAGAGCAAATGAGTAAAGCAAACAATAGAATCACAGTCCTGCACTTCAGGAGATCAGATGTCTGCTTATTCAGGATCTCAAAGGAGATAGCCCTGATAATTCATCAAAGGGATCCAGGACAGCTGGAAAGACAAAGTAAAATTACCCAACTGAAACCAGCAAGTGTTGTGAAAAGCAACAGGAAGATCTTCTAAAATGACACAGGCAGCAAAAATTCAATTGTGATTTTGCCTCTGTTTTCATTAGTAAGGTCCGCCTTCATGACTCTGTGGTCCTACAGCTTACTAGCAGAACCTGTGGAGCATTACTTACGGGAGAGAAAGATAGCATGCAGGAGCACTTAGGACAGTTGAACGTACACATGTCTACAACACCACATTGGTCTCATTTGAGGGTACTGTGGGAGATGGCCAATGTTGTTGTGAGGCTACGCTCATTCTGGAAAAGTCATGACAGTTGGAAGAGGTTCCTTACAACTAGAAAGGGCAAATGTTATTCCCATTTGAAAGAAGAGCAGGAAGTATCCAGGGAATCATAGGAAAAGCAGCCTTATCACAGTCTACATGAAGGTTATGGAGCCATGTCCAGTCATATCCATGACTGGATGATACAGTGGGTGGAAGACTGGCTGGACAACTACATTTAAAAGATTGTGATAGTTGCTATAAATTGTAGCTGATACCTGGTGTGAAATCTAGCCCCACTGGGAAACAGAAGTCAGTCTCTAAAGGCTAATATAGTTTAGCTTTCTGGACAATCTGACACACATTAACAGGTCATAATGTGTTGACAAGGCCAAGGCCTTCCATTATCAGAGATGGACCAGGTTATGGATATGTAATGCACTCCTGTTGTCTATTCAACCACTTCTACAGGAAGAGCTATAAGGACCTAGTAATGAGGATATATGTAGACCACATGGAGTAGCTTGAGAGGCCAGGCAAGAACAACATAACCATGTCAGGCCAGACAGTGAGTTGGGATATGAGAGTGAGTTACATTGAGGTAATGTGGGAGAAAGAACCCAGGACAGAAAGTGAAGGACAGGTTAGAACAGTCCAGAAAGTCTTCATTGCTGCTGATCTAGGAATAAGGCTCAACCAGGATGCATTTCAGAGCCTAAAAGAGAATTGAAGAAGCAAAATGAAGCCAGTCTCCTCATGTCCTTAGGTTCCTTAGTAGTCCCAACTGTCTAGAACAAAAGTCTGGTATCTTTTTAGCTCCATGTGCTTGTACACATTGAATCTGCAAATGTCTAGATTTCCACCAAGCTTGAATATGTGTCAGGATATTATGACTTAGACTGGGAGACAGAGTAGATTGCTGTCACTCCCTTAGTGTCTTTGTACTTAAGTGCTCATGTGATCTAAATTAGGTAGAGTAGGTCTCTTGAAATACATTAGTGGTATCTCTGAGGTATATTATTACTACTTCTTTGGCATGAGTGGGCTAAGATCTCACTGATGTAACCCAGCATACCTCAATGGGGTTGACAAAGTTGCTGGTCCCTGTAAGAGGAAAATAGATGATTTCACTTGAATGAATGAGAGCCAAGTGTCTATGTTCATATGTTAAGATGTTCTTATAAAATCAAAAGTTCAGATAATATGGAAAATCTACTGCTCTCACATTCCTACCTTTTTTCTCCATCTTGCTGTACTTGTTTTCTTGAAGAGTGGATAGGAACTGGGCATGGATAAGTCAGCCCAGAGGAGACTGTATTTTGTTTTGTTGGGTTTGGCAGACGTCAGTGAAACAACAGGTTTGAACCAGATTGAGACCATGAGCATAAAATGGACAGAACAAACTGAACTAATGAACTAAGGGTGATGGATCTGAGCAAGAAATGAGTAGAACAATTGACTGACACATAAGAATAGTGGGTTAGACTCAGGTGTTCAAACTTGACACTTAGCCCTGATGGATTAAAATTGAGCAAAAACAGTAACAAATAGGACCAGGCCAGAGCAGAAAGATAAAATTTATAGATAAGACCAGGACATAGTTTTGAACTAATCTCACAGTTCTTGCTTCCATCAGGACTCAAATAAGAAGTAAATAATTTTGAACTCAAGGAAGAGAATGGGTACCAGATATCCAGATCCCATTGTCCTTACTCTCATGAGGGAAAATATCAGGTTAATGCAATCAAGATAGCTCCACTGTTTTCTCTGCACTCATACTCTGCACACATAATAACAATGCTATGATTTTTACCCTGCCTATAATTAGACTGATATAGGGCTAGAATATCTTGACTAAGAGCTCTTTCTTAGAAAAACTTTGTCCCAAGTCACCCATGCTTAGCCTGGAGGACCTTCAATCATGACTAGACAGATTACTCCTCAAGAGCAGATCCAAGTTCAATCTGTTTTAGGGCCAACAAGCTATCCCCATTTCTGGAAAGGCAAGAGTAAAATTCCAGACCAAAGAAGCCCCAGATTATAGTAATGGACATCAGAGACCTGCTTCATATCCTTTTAATTAACCAACTCATCAATTAAACCTTTATCTTAAATTAATCAACTTCCTTAGAGAAGTGTGTTGACTACAGATAGACAGGATAGGGACTAGTGTACCCTGGGTGGGCTGACTCAGATCATCACAATAAGTTCCATATACTGGGCCAAGGTGCTACATTATTAGGAGTGGGCAAAGATATAGAAGTAGTCTCTTTTTTTTTTTCCCCTTTTTCTTTCCTTTTGAATGAGGTCAGGCAGTTGATTGGTTTTTGGAACCATGTTTGTGTAATGTCTTAGTAAGATCTGTCAAGGCCAGGAATTGCATTAGGGTTCAACACACCAAATCAAAGGGCTGTTGTAGGCCAGTTCTGTCATTTTGTTAAACTGAATGTACCAGGACAAGGCAACAGTATACATTATGCTCCATGCTCCCAGTGGGAATAAATTTTCTGTTTGTTGGTCTCCTTATTAAAAGTTGTGCCACCTTCAGAAATCTTTGGCTTTTAACACCTGACACTAAGAGAGGGTGGCCCCTGTAAGACAAAGGCTCGTGAAGCCTCTGGACTTTTTGAAGGAGAACAAAGACTCCTATGTAAACTTCTCCTGGAAAAATAAATCTCACAGCTAGCACATTAGCTGCCTCTTGCATATTTTAGGTTATAAGCTCCACCTAGAGCCTATACAGGTTCATTACAAGCTTCTTTATCCATTGTCTGCAGGAATCTGAAAAGCAGGTGGATCTGTAGGCAGGGAACATAAGACAGGACTCACAGCTTGCTACCTTCAGAGGTCAGGCTTACTCTCTGGTAGAGTCTGTCAGCCAGGTGTTTGAAGGAAATTCAGTGTGATGCATCCAAAAGAATTCCCACGCATGAGCCAGTTTTCTCACAAGAGGAACTGAGTGAACAGGGGGCTGTGTATTTTCATCAGCACCTGGGGGAGGAAAAGGCATGTAGCTGAACCTGTTCAGGGTAGTGGAATACTAACAGACCAGGTCAGTCCAGCTGGTGAATGTAGAAGGACTGGCTGTGTCAGGGTATTGCAGCGGGTGGAACAGGGTAAGCATCAGGCTGGTAAGGCAGAGCAGACCAGAAAGTCAGTGACAAGTATGAATCAGAATGGAGCAGTGTGTTATGACGTATGGATGAGTCTATAGCATGATAGATCAGTGGTTTAAGACGGAAGGTATGGTCTCTAAACAGAGATATTCGGCTGTGGTCAGGTTTGATAAGACTAGGGCATGGGATATCCAGGCTTCTAAGAAAATATATATTGACCAGACTAGACAGTGAGTCAAAATGAATGTACCACAACAGGGCAACGTTCATAAAGACTGGGATAGTGGGCAAAATATGAAGCCAGACTGGGTTAGCTGTGATGCAAAAGTGAATCAAGCTAAGGAAGGAAACAAAGGTCAATCTTGTGGCCACACTGTTCTTCACAGCCAACAAATTTCCCAGCTGTACACTGAGACATCTTCAGAAATAACTCCAGCAGTGCTTGTGGCACAGTTCTGCAAGTCTGATGAACTTGTTTGCCCCCCTACTACTCCAACTCTCCCTTCTGCAGTAGCAGCTCTAGCAGCTGGCGCTCTTGTCTCTGGAGATGGTGCCTGCAGCACATACTCAGGTTAATGCTTCCATCTACTGCCCATCAGCGTTCATTGCAAGGTAGTTCTTGCCTGTGAGCCAGCAGGAACAGCAGAAAGCACCAGCCTGAAGTAATCTTCCCTAGCCCTGCCACACCGGGGTTACCCAGCAGAAAGGATAACAAGCAGCTGAGAGTCACTATGGATGTACTAGGTCAAAGATGTTGCTTTGCTGCCAGGCATCTGGAAATTATTGGTGACTGAATGAGCCTGAGGGATGGGCTTGGCATGAATGTAACATACCAGGGGTCTGGGTGAAGAGGGGAGGTCCAGGTCAGAGAGACGGCTATGTGCTCACATGGTTCAACCATGTCATAACCAGGACCGACAGTAGCTTAGCAAGTAACGACCATACCCGAGTAGCAGATGGCAAGAAAGTGCTAGATCAGGCAATGGGTTAGATGCTGCTAGTCTACAGAGTGGTGTAATGTCGAATGTGATGGAGCAAGCTAAGGAAAGGCTGTGAATTATATTCAGGACATCAAGCCAGAACATAATACACAACTGAGAAATGAGGCAAGGCTTATGTCAAAACACATGGGGAGGAGAGCAAACAGCAGTACATACTGGGTAAGCCAGAAGAGAGCAGTGTGTTGATATTGATAAATGTGATCAGGAAAGTCAGTTGCATCTAAAATGCCAGCCTGGGAGAGTGGTTTAATGTAGGTACTCTGAATAGGCCAAGGTGAATCTTACAGCCTCCTACAGTTAAATTCATCAAAGATCCTTTGCTGCGTCTGTCTTCCCAGGCAAATCTGGAGACACTTTGAAATGTGATAAAAATCTCATAAAGCTGGAACAGACTGTGTTCTGCAAGTGAGACACTGCTGGGTTTCAGCAGGAGCACTCTCCATACACACACTTCTTCCTGCCGTGCACTTATGCTTCTGCTTGCCCTAGACCATCAGTTCAAGCAACTAGTACCTCTTTCATACTCCTGGTAACCTCATACATGTACGTTCAAGGCCATTTTCATAATCTGTGTCTACAGAGTTTGGGAACAGTTTTCTCTGCACAACAAAACATCAGGAGCATCACATTGTAGATGCACACTGAAAACTGTGGATAAAGAACTACAAAGGGTTTTGCATGTGTGGTTATCAATAAAGCAGAACACAGCTGATACTGTCATAGCTCCATTTGCTGAACAAGACCTTGATTTCAGTCAGTTTTAATCCAGTTTGATTTTCTAAAGGATAGGAGGAAATGGAAGAACCAAAGCATGGAAGAGGTATTTCAGTCCACCATGGAACTATGATGGACTCAGCTGTAGTAATGGGTAGCAAAAATGGACATGGCTTGGCAGGGCAAGGCCAGTAAGGATGTACAGCACAAGGGAAGATGGTTGAGATGCCTCTGAAGGCTGAAGTTCTTATTCAAAAGGCCATGATGCATGATGAAGTAGCAGCTGTCAGTGGTGTGGTAAATGTAGCTGGAGAGGGATAAAGGCAGACTTCAAAGTGGATAGGCCAAGTCAGCACAACAGAATAACATATGGGGAATTTTGCAACAGTGAATTAGGGTCAAAGGTCAGGTATGACACAGGAATCAAATGTGTTCACTAGACAAGAATCTGTTTTGACAGGGGTGGAAAAGGCCACATCAATAGGTTAACTCAGATGTGCTGAACTGAGGTAGTGAATGAATGGAAAATGGATAAGGCCAGAGCAGAGTTAGTGTGGTAGTGTGGACAGTACGAAGGCAGAAGGATAAAGAATATGTCCAAGGCCAATAGCTGGAGCATAATGGTCAGGCCATGCTGGGGCAGTCGGATAAAATAACATGAAATGAATAGAGTGGGCTAGGGAAATGGTTAGAGTCAATGGGGAATGGATTAGTTCAGACGAAGTCATTGGCAATGGGGCACTGTAAATAGGCCAGGCAAGGGTACTGCATTGATTCAGACAGCAGCTGGAGCAGGGTACACCAAGGGTGGGTAACACAAGTCAGACAACTAAGAACTGCATTTGCTACAACAGATCAAATGAGGGAGTGGGATGTCCTGAGGAGATGGAGACAACAGTGAGATAACATCAGACTGGAGTGTGGATAACATGGTTAAGACAACAGTTAGCATGGATAAAGGAGAGAATGGCTAACCCAAGACAGAGCAACAGTTTAATATGTATGAAATGTGCTGTGAACAAGTAGTGCAGTGAATAGCACACTCAAGCAAAAGGTTCAGGGCTTGAATAACAAGCTGAGTTACTGGAGTACAGGTGTCTGTCAGACTGGTCTAAAACTCTGGACTCCTGTTTGCTTGGAGCACAGGTGAGGTTTACCAGTAAATGTCATGTAGGTCACTAATTGTTTTCAGATGGTAGCCTCCTTTGACCACTATAATCGGGCATAGACGGAAAGTTATTGCCCGGTCCTGCTATGTCATACATTGGCTATACTTCGACAGAGCACTGCTTTGGGACTAGAAACGGGAAAGAGTCTGTAGCTCAGAATGGTATGGTCCCATTCCCCTCTCACTCTCTTAATGTTTACTTGTAGGTTCTGCTATAAAAAGGGAATCAGCACATTGATAGGAAAGGAGCAATTTTTGTACCAGTAATGGTGAGAAAGAGGAGGTTTAGTCTGAGGGTTTCCAGGGCACTCATTGCTGTTTTACACTAGGAGATACTAGAGGACGTCCTGACCTGCTCATTCTAGTGGAGATATTTTTGTTTTACACTGGAGCACGTGGCTTTGAACTTCTGAGCCTAATTCAGGAGTGCATTAGCTTTGGTTAAAGCATTTTACACCACCCAGCAATATTACCTCTGATCTCTGTCCCTTCCAGGGAAGCAATTTTTGCTGCCTTTGGTCCTTGCTCTGGGGAGTTGTTAAATAAGAGTATGCTTTCTCTGGGCAGGGTTAAGCAAGGCCCTATTTGCATGCAGTGGCCCAGTGACCCCAATGCAATGTCCTGACAGGCCCTGGAGCTGTTCAGAAGTTTTAGAAGAACCCTGACTCTCTCCAGCTCTGATGTTACAAGGGTGTAACATCAAAGAGACCAGTGTTCCCAGTCTCATCTAGACTTGGATTGATGTGATCCTGACTTTCCTTCAGACAATGAAATATTTACATTCAATAAAAAACTAAGAGCAATTAATCTGAGCTAACAAGAACTTCGGGAATTGGACTCACTCCTGAGATTAAAAACTTTTCTAACTGATGATTGGCCCTCTCCCCAATTCTCTACAGCCCAGTGCCTCCCCTGGGAGGGACTCAGCTAAACACAAAGGCCTAATTAAAACTTGGTGAAACTCTAGTGCCTTGGGATGAATGCACCAAGCATCTTGGAAAGAAACTTCATTGTCTTGGGAAGAGAGGACAAGAAGAAAAGGATGTGAGCAAAAGCAGAGGGGAAGAGCTGGAGAAACTCAGACTGAGGCAAATTCAAGATATTTTTAATATCGGTGGGGAAATCTCAGGTCCAAACCCTGCTGTTATTTGCCCTGTGTCTAAAATGCATCCTGCTCATAGGTGTTTCTCAGAGTAGGTCTTCCTGAGACTCAGTCATCTCTGTGAACACTGACACCCTGCAGTTAGTTCCTGATCTGTCCCAAGTCAAAATAAACTGCTTGTTAGCACAAGAATGACAGTTTCAGAGCAGATAGGTTAATTCATACTATCTGTGCTCTAGGAACAGAGGACCATTTTGGACTCACACTCTCCATATACTTTCTCACAAATAAAAAAGACCAATATTCCTTTCACTCAGTGCAGCATGCATCAGAAGTAAGACTATTACAGACACTATGTGTGCGTGAGAAAATATCATTATAAGACACAAGTTATCTGTTGTTCATCCTTGTACAAATCACAAATAGCTCTGCTATTTAGTTTCTTTTGTCAAAGGACCTGATTCTTTTACAGGAGGATTTTCCCAAGACAGTACATATACCAAAATCTGAGCGGCTGTTCATGACGGGACACTGGGTTGCAGGACTGAGAGTATCACTGGTTAGGACTCACTCTACGTGGGATGCTGTGAATGATATACAGGAGTCATTCAGGTACCTACAGGAAGGCATCTACAGCCATTTAGATGCCTCAGGGTATCTGAGACATCTGCAGAGTGCTTGCAATTGGAAAACAGGGCCTTTTGGGAACTGTATTTCCCTGGAGCAGAAGGAATTACTCTGGGTTTTTTTTAGTGGTGATGCACCAGTGTGTCAACATGTTAAGGAGTCTATGCTAGTAAATAAAATGTACCAAAGACCATTGTCTAGCTTGGAGACCAACTGGTATACCAAAGAGCCACATCTCTAAAGCTAACATATTTTACACTATTAAATTAGATATCTACTTCCAAGCTGCCTGTAACTATTGTGTCCTAGAATTTCCTAAACCTCCATCCGGACCCAGGCACCATCTGCCAAAGCCTGGGCAGTGCCCTGACTGATTTCAGATCACTGTTAGCAGATATGATCAAGTCTTATCAGAGAAAGATTGTAAGAGCTGATTTTAATTTCCTGACATCCAGTGCTACTTTTAGCTGCAACAGAGTCTCTAGAAAAGGGATTCTGAAAAAATCTTTCCCCTGTCCTCATCCACTCCAAACTGGAGACCAGTCATTAATAATGGGATTGATATGAGGAACATTTATATGGCAAACTGTAAAAGATCCTGCTAGAAATACACTACAGCAGATGTCCTACATGTTAGAGAGTAAATGTTATCATGAAACCCAAAGAGGATGCTGGGAATGCAGTATCTCTGGTTGATCCCAAACATATTAATTTTAGAATAAAACAATAATTTAGGTTGGAAGGGATTTCTGGAGGTTGTCTGGTTGAACTCCTACTCACAGCAGGGCAAACTAGGTCAGGTTTCCCAGGGACCTGTTCAGTAAAGTTTTTAGTATCCCTAAGGATATATGCCTCTCTAGGCACAAGTTCCAATATTTTGAGTGTTAGAGAAAAATATATCATGCTGGATTTAACAGCCTGAGAGAGACAAGGCTCCATGCCGACTCCATGTCCCCAAGGCTGAAGTTGTATTGCCAGCAGGCACAGGCACACAGAGCACACATATACACCCCCTATTTATGTACAGGCATACATACATATAAACATGTATACATTTATACACGCATATACATGGCTGGCCACACAGATCACAGACTCTCAGAGTACCCACCCAAACATAGCACCATCCTGCTCCCCTCTCTCGCTGAGAAGAATGGATATGTACCAGTGAGAACATATGTATGTGTGTGTATACACACGTGTAGAAGGTGTATCCCTCCAGCAGTCAGGCTCAGACATTCAATCTGTCCAGTAGATGGCCCTGGTTCCCTGTCTCCCCAGTTGCTGGCATAAGACATAAGACTCCCTGAGACAACAGTCCTACTCCAGCAGATCTTCACAAACATACACATGCAGCTGGCTTGGACTGCTTTGGTCCCTTTGGTCCCATGGCCGACCTCCCCATGCTCTTGCCCATACAGACACACTGACATTCTCACACCAGAGCCCACCAGGCCTCCCTTGGTCCCATAGCTGAATCTGGTGTGTCCCACACTGCTAGGCAGTGACCCCTCTTATTCCAAAAGATGATCTGGAGAGCTGCTCTTGATGACTCTTCTTGATGGGTGTCACACTTGGACATGGGCTGATCAGTCTGCTGGGACAGCCCTGGGAGGGGCCTGTACAAGGTGCTTGTTCTTCACAGAGTTCTTGTTTTGGGCTCCCATGTGCTCATCGGGGCTTGTACAGATGAGTCTTTCCTGAGCTGATGGCCCTTATGATGAGCCTGGGAGTAGTCCAGCATGGTTTTTTATTATTTGTGTTCCCTACCTGCTCTTGTGCTCCTTTGTGTTCTGTACTTCTTTGTGGATGTGCAGACAGGCTTTCATCAGATAATGTAATACTGACCACCCTCAGGATAAAGAAAAAAAAATCCTTTGTATCCAGCTGGAATTTCCTTTGTTTCCACCTGTGGTCCTTGCTCCTCACCTGTCTAGATCCATAGTCATTACACTCCCATTTGGGAGGTGTAGACAGCAATGACACCTCCCCTTAGCCTCCTCTTCCTAACATACCCACCTTTCTCAGTTTCTCCTCCAATGTCTTGTGTCCCAGCTATCTTTCTGTAGTAAGAAAAGACAGGGATGGCCCTTCACTGTCTTAACTGCAGTTTGTATGTCAGTATCTTTCTTGCCCTGGGCAATCCCAGACTGGACACAGTACTGCAAACAGGAATCTCACAAGTGCCAAATAGAGCGTAAAAATCACATCCATCACCCTGCTGGTTACAATCTTACTAATTGAAGTGAGAAGGTGTTTGGTTGCCTTTGATGCAAGGATGTGCTACCTCCTGTTCAGCTTGCACCCCCAGATGCTTTTCTATAAGGCCCCAACCTGTCCTGTTGCATACTTTTATCTGGGTGCCAGACTTTGCATTCATCCTTGATGAAACCCATGAGGTTCCTGGCAGCCTATTTCTCCAGCCTGTTGAAGGTCCTCTCTGCTGTCCAGAATATCAACACTCTCCTCAGTTAGATATATATCCACAGTACCACACTCTGACCTGATATCCAGGTTCTTTAAGACATTGTAAAACATGAGCTTTCACAAGCAGCTACAAAGAGATCTGAAATATATAGGTCTCCATGATTTAAGAATCACACTTTAGAAGGACTACTGAAAGTGACTACAGTGTCAGTCTGAATTTTTCTACCTTTCACTTCCCATTCTGTTGCTGAAATATCTAATCTGCATGCAGGTTACGTAAATCCTGGGATTCTTCTGAAGTAGAACAACAATTTTTTTCCAGTGAAAACCCCAAAAAATGTAAGTTTTTAGATTAGTGTCCTGGTTTCAGCTGGAATAGAGCTAATATTTCTTCTTAGTAGCTAGAATAGTTCTGTTTTGGATTCAGTATAGGATTTGGTATGAGTAGAATACTAACAATACACCGACGTTTACAGCTGTTGCTAAGAAATCAAGAACTTTTCAACTTCCCATGTCCTACTAGTGTGCAGGCATACAAGAAGCTGGGAGGGAGCATAGCCAGAGCAACAGACCCGAATTGGCCACTGAAATATTCCATATCATATAACGTCATGCTCAGTATATAGATGAGGGTTGGTCAGGAAGCTGGAGCTCTCACTTCCAGGATTGTGGTTTTGCAATCTTCTCTTTTCTGGGATCACTAGCCGTGAACGGGCTGGTTAATCGGTCATCGGGTGGAGAGCAATCACATTGTGCATTAGCCATTTGTATTTTATTTTATTTTATTTTATTTTATTTTATTTTATTTTATTTTATTTTATTTTATTTTATTTTATTTTATTTTATTTTATTTTATTTCAGTTATTAAACTGTTTTTATCTTAACCCACGAGTCTCCTTACCTTTACCCCACCAGTTCTCTCCCACATCCCCTGGGTGGGAGATGGTGAGTGAGCGGCTGCATGGTGCTTGGCTGCTGGCTGGGTTTAAACCACTACAATTAGTAAAGGCAGGACACCACTAGTCCATATTGGAAGTACTATTGAAGGACTCATCCTATTCACCCAGGCAAGTCTTCCAACAATATTTGTGGCACTGAACTCCTTCACCTTCTTATGACATGTCTTTCTTCATGTCTATCTGCATGTGGAGAACCATGAGCAAACACCTCATTATTTTCAGTATCTTATGTAGCATTTGAATATTAAAACTCCTTAATAATGTTTAAGTTATTTTATGGATGTGTGTTTCATGTCATGACAGATCCAGTAAAAGGTGACTGGGGGCTTGGAACATCAAAGATCTTTTTTATGTTCAGTGACATTACAAATTATTGCAGTAGCTTTATCAGCTAAAGATTGCTCCCAAAATAATGCTTATGAACTGATACTCATTAAACAAAGTTTTAGTTTGTATTATTGGCTGGTTTATTTTGGTTTGAATGGAACATTTTTTCTTCTGACCAATACATACATCCGTAGGAAGATTCATATTTGAGAATTTCTTTTGATTAATCAAAAGTTGCATTATTACATAAATCTATATGATGGTGGAACTTTTCTGCAGTCAGAAAGAAAATACACCATGGGTGCTATTCACAAGATAAGAAACTTCCCTCTGATTATTTTGGCAGTGTGCTTTCATTTGGCATTAACTTAGCAGACATTGGACTGTCTTATGGAGTCATGCCCACATGGCAAGCATGTATAGCAAGAAAGGATTTCAGTCAGCCATTTCTGTCTCTGTTGGGATTCCTCTGGGCTAAGTATTAACCAGTACAGGATTCAAGGCATATGAATAAACAGATCAGATAAACAAGTGACAGCATCTTTGGCAATATCTGAACCAACTGTCCTTGACTCATCAGAGACCTTTACCCAGTCAGAATTCCTGCGGGAGAAGCATCCAGGTCTCTGGCTATAAGGAGTGCCTGGTGTCTCTCCCTGAGGCTGGGAATGATGATAGCTTCACATGGAGGATGTGTGTTTCAGTTATGTGTTGAGTAACCAGATGAAGGAGCTGTGGGAAGAGGTGAACAGACTGCACAGTCAGCAGGAGAAACAGAAGAGCAACAGGGAATTTCTCAGACCCCGAAGAACCAAGAACCTGAGGCCTAGTAAAGGAGGGACAGCTAGAGACAAGTTTGAGCCATAATGGAGACTCCCACAATGGAAGAGGCTAGAAACTTGTGACTTTTGGCAACAGAATTAAAGTTCCTTTGCCTGCAGAACAGCAGTTACAAAGCAGGTGTAATGTGCTAGATTTGCATGGTTGAAGGCTACTCACCATAAACACAAGGCCAGTTAAATATCAGGGTAACAATGACAGACAGAGGACCCCTAGTAACTTAACCAGTGAACACAGAGCACACTGCATTGGTTATTCCTAGAGGTATCCAAGGGGTATGATTGCCTGTTGCCCCTGATGTGAAATCCATCAGGTGGAGTCAACCACAGAAGATTCCCCCAAACTCCATGCAGACTGAAGGGGCTATAGGACTATGGAATCAGGAGGAAGGGCACTTTGGGACTGTGGAAAACTTACTATGAGATGTTTTAAGGTGATTTTGTGATGTTTAAGGGAAGGACCAAAGCCAGAGAAAGAGAGAGACCAAGGTGAATTGCAGAGGAGCATGGGGGAAAAGAAGAAATAGGGGATAAAGGGGCCAGTGGAGTATAAACAGATCACTGATTATTATGCCTGTCTGGCCAAGTCCTGAGTCTAATCACCAGTCTGTCCTATCTTCTTATTTAAATTTATTCCTAATTATTTTCTTGAATGAAAGTGGTTTCTATTTTGAGGTGTATGACATTAGTGAGGTTCAAGCTGGAGTAACCAGGAAATAAGAGGACATGTCTGGGAAGCAGCTACTAGATATACCATAGGCCTTGAGGCTAAATATTGGAGAGACAGAGTCTGAGAGCCTGCTACTGGGAAACCACAGTCCTAGATGAACTATCCATTTGTTTGCATGTGTGTGTGCATGTGTGTTGGCATGCATATGTAATGAGAAGAGGTCTGAGTACAGCAACTGAGTACAGTAGATACTGAGGGCTGACCAATTGGAAAGCAGCTCTGGAGAGAAGGACCTGGGTGCCCTGGGTGACAACAAGCTGACCATGAGCCAGCAATGCAGCCTCGCAGCAAAAAAGGCCAACATACAGTATATAGAAGAGAATAGAATAGAATAGAATAGAATAGAATAGAATAGAATAGAATAGAATAGAATAGAATAGAATAGAATAGAATAGAATAGAATAGAATAGAATAGAATAGAATAGAATAGAATAGATATTTCAGTTGGAAAGGACCTACATCTAGTCCAATGGTCTGACCAGTTCAGGGCTGACCAAGTTAAAGCATGTTATTAAAAGCATTGTCCAAATTCCTTTTAAAAAATGACAGTTATGGGGCATCAACAACCTCTCTAGGAAGCCTGTTTCAGTGTTTGACCACCCTCTCTGTAAAGAAATGTTTCCTAATGTCAAGTCTGAGCCTCCCCTGATGCAGCTTTGAACCATTCCCACGTTGGATACCAGGAAGAGGAGATCATTCCTATGCCTATGAGGTAATCATCCTGCTATATATAGCATTGATGCAGCCTCACCTTGAGTACTGTATGCAGTTCTGGGCCTCACAATTTAAGAAGGATGTGAAGGTACTTGAATGCATCCAGAGGAGAGCAACAAAGTCAGTTGGTCTGGAAGGAATGTCCTATGGTGGAAGGAAAGTCCTATGGCTGAGGACTCGGTTTGTCTAGTTCAGCGAAAAGGAGGCTGAGGGGTGACCTCATTGTTCTCTACAGCCTCCTGAAGAAGGAGAGAGGTATACTGGGTTTGTGTGTGGTGGGGTTTTGGCAGTGGGGGAGAGGCTACAGGGACAGCCTCTGTGACAAGCTGCTAGAAGCTTCCCCATCTACAAGTCGGACCCACCTCTGGCCAAGGCCGAGCCAATCAGCAATGGTGGCAGTGCCTCTGTGATAATGTATTTAAGAAGGGGAACCTGAGGGGAGGAGAAGGAGGAGTGAGGGAAATACCTAGGCAAACACCAAGGTCAGTGGAAGAAAGGAGGAGGAGGGGAGGAGGTGCACCAGAGCAGAGACTCCCCTGCAGCCCGTGGTGAGAGGGCCGGCTGTGCCCCTGCAGCCCATGGAGGTCACTGGTGGAGCAGAGATCTGCCTGTGGACTGTGGAGGACCCCATGCTGGAGTAGGTGGCTGCACCCAGAGAAGGCTGGGACTCTGAGGGCAGCCCAGGATGGAGCAGTCTGTTGCTGGGAGGGCTGCACCATGCCACAGGGGTCCATGCTGGAGCAGTTCGGGAAGAGCTACAGCCCTTCAGAAGGACTCACATGGGAACAGTTCATGGAGGACTGTCTCCCATGGGAGGGAGCCCACACTGGAGCAAGGGAAGAGTGCAAGGAGTCCTCCCCCTGAGGAGGAAGGAGCGGCAGAAACAACGGTGATGGACTGACCACAACCCTCATCACCTGCGCCCCTGCGTTGCTGGTGGGGAGGAGGGAGAGAAATTGGGAGCAAACGTGAGCCTGGGAAGAAAGGAGGGGTGGGGGAAGGTGGTTTCAAGATGTGGTTGTATTTTTTACTATCCTATGCTGTTTGATTGGTAAATTGCTGGTGGTGGTAGTGTCCAAATTAAATTGATGTTCTTTCTTCCCCAACTGAGTCTGTCTTTTGCCCATCACCTTAATTGGTGACTGAGACCTCCCTGTCCTTGTCTCCAATCCCCAGCTTCTTTTTTATATTGATATATGAGCAGTATATTTATATATGAGCAGCCACATGATGCTCAGTTGCCCTCTGGTCTTAAACCACAACAAGAGGGAGGTGCTGATCTCTTCTCCCTGGGATCCAGTGACAGGACACATGTTTTTAATTGTCTCCAGTTGTCATGCCTGAACAACCCATGCAATTGTCACTGATGCCAGGACTTAAATTGCACTCCTTTGCAGATGAGGGAGATTTTAAATCTCTCTGCAGAATCTCTTTTGGTCCTACAATATGCTCACAATTTTCACTGCCTAACTTGAATCTTCTAGAATAGAATTCAAGCTTGGGACTTCCTGTTTTACTGCGATTTCTTTTCTGTTTGCAAGAATCTTTTTCATATCTGAAGATTACTGATCATGACCAAATATAGGAGGAGATGAGAGGATTATTTGATATATTCAGCAATGACATTTTCTATTCTTAGGATCAGAGAAAAAAATGCTACAATATTCACTTATGCACACATGCATACTGATATAATATGTGTATTTTACTGGATTTGAAGATTGAATGAAACTCCTTAACTACTGGGGAAGAAGAGAACATAATTTCGCTCAGAATCCTAGGCAGGAAAATCACGATTATCTGAAACCTCAGATTTGTATTTAAAGGACAAATTTCTGGAAAAAAAAAATCTAGTCAGATTAGTTACTTTTTTTTTTTATATATTTATTAAAAGCCAGTAATAGAATGTGCTTCCAATTCTATTAGACATCTGCTGTGGGTTGACCTCAGCCAACAGATAAGCATCACATCACACTTGCTTTCTCCCCGCACCCCACAGCAGGACTGGGGAGAGAATACAAAGAGCAAGAGCAAGAAAACTTGTGGGTCAAGATAAAGGTAGTTTCATAAGGGAAGGAAAGAGGAAGGATAAAGGAAAAAGTACAACACCACAAAATGTGTTGCAAAGACAATCACTCACAGTCTCACACAAGTCTACCAATGCCCAGCCAGTTTACAAACAATGGGTACCTTCCACTAAAACACCCTCCCCTCCATTTCTATTGCAGAGCATGCCGTTATATTGCATGGAATAGGCTTTTGGTCAGTTCAGATCAGATTTGCAACTTATGTACCCTCCCAACTTCTCCAACATCCCCCAACCTATGAAGAAAATTACCTCCATACTTGTCAGACCGAGTACAACATCTAGACTAGTTATTCCATTCTGAGCTGCTTAGTCTGATCTTATTGCCTAACCAATGAATGCCTATATTTACTGCCTAAACAATGAAGACAGATACTTTTAAATTGTAATTCATCTTAGCTCACTGAGTACCTATCTAAGAATGCAAAGAATCATTCTTTGGAGGTTTCTGTGTCTCTATATTCTCTCACTGCAAAGGAAAGCTACAGCAACTTCCTCCAGCTTATATTAACTCTTTAAAAAAGCTAAAGCATTGTGAGGCAACTCCCTTCCCCATGTGCCTGCTGCACTCCTTCTGTTGTCAAATGAAAGCAACAGGCGCTTTGAGAGAGCAGTCTTTGCTGTGTTCTAGACACCTAGATATTATAACAAGCTTAATCATTGCTTGACGGAAAGGAAATAAGTCCTGTTAAAGCATGATTCAGCTGATTAGCCTGCTTGGGGTTCAGCTGAATTCCTCTCCAAGATTTCATTACTAAAATGGAGGAGTTTAAATGTGTTACCTACATGCAGATACCTATATTTAGATACCAAAATCAGGTTATTTTTAAGCATGGTGTCTCTACAGAGCAGCATTCACTTGCTTCAATACAGGCGTTTATTGTCATGTTAGGTGTTGAGGTACGAGAATCTAACACATGCTGAACCAGTTATTTTAGATATTCCAGACAGGAAAGGTTTAATGTTTTAATACTAAATTTACTTCTTCAAACGTACTTGGCATTACATGGGATTTTGATTTAACAGGTTGATAAGAAATGTACTGAAATCACAACAGACACAACACAGCAATTGCAATATACAGTTAAATCACAATACAAGCACGATTCCTATTTATTGGTCTCTGTACGCTGTCACAACGCTGGGTGTCCCCTCGCTGGGAAGGAATATGTGGATTGAAGCAGCTGAAGCCCATTGTTCTCTTCAAAGTTCATTTTATCAGTTGTTCATTTTTCATACTTTAGGTTGGACTGAGCCATGTATATACTTCCCCCATGCTGGTCTGGCTGTCTCAGAAAGACCTTTACACTTTTTGATTACCTCAGGGAAGGGCATTTAAATAAGCAGTTGATCCACTCAACTGATGGAGACATTTATCTTAAGCTAAGGCCAACCCTCCATTCCCCGTAGTATCGAGTAAGTTCAGCTTTCTCTACAACAGCTGTGGCCACTTGCTATAGTCTTTGGTGATCTTCATGAGCATGTCACTGTGCCCAGCCCCTCTGAGCCTTCTTCCACTATAGAGGGTTGCTAATCAGTCACAGGAGGTTATCCTGCCAAGCCTCCAGTTGTAGGAAGCCGTAGCTACAGCTGTGGCTGTAGATCTTCATCAAGTTCTACATCACATCTGCCAGCCCTGTGTAGATATTTCAGAAACCTCTGACATTCATGAGATGAATGGTCTCCATAAAAGCTCTGGATCCCCCTGTGGCACTAAGGGTCTGTGAATAAACAACTGCATGTTGTTTCCAGTTTCTAATTGCCATCAGTGGAGACTTTCAGCTCAGTTCACATACCCACACATAAGTGCTTAGAGCCATTTAAGAGGTATTTAGAGATCAAAAGCATAGTGTGGCTTTTATAACATAGCATGAACTGGAGAACCTTATTCTACTGGCAGCTATGCAGAACAAAGCAGGTCATCTCTAACGGCATCATAGATCTTTAAGTAACTGATTCAAGTCCAGATGGTCAGTTTGTCTCCCACTAAAGCAGATCTGTACATGTTTTCAAATGAACTGCATACTGAAAATACTTTTTTCCCCTTAAAGGTAAGTAAAGTAAGGTAAGTAAATATAAAACAGACATATTGTCATGGTTTGAGCCCAGAGAGCAACTGAGCGCCACGCAGCTATTCTCTCAACCCTTCACCCCCTAGCATTGGGAAGGAGAAAATTAATCAAAAGGCTCAGGAATGGAGATAAGGACAGAGAGGGGTGACTCACCCATTAATGGTCACAGGCAAAAGACAGACTCATTAGGGGAAGAAAAAGGACATCACTTTAATTCAAAATACTAATGATAACAACACTTAACAGACAGAATGGGACAGTGAGAAGAGTCATCATATCTTAAAAACACCTCCCCCACCCCTCCCTTCTTCCTGGGCTCAGTTTTGTTCCTGATATCTCTACCTCCTTCCCCCAGTGGTGCAGGGTCAGGGGATGGGGGGTGCAGTCAGTCCACCACTTCTTCCTGCAAGGCGGGAGGAAGCACACTTCTGCATTCTTCTCCCTGCTCCACACGGCATCCCTCTCATGGGAGACAGTCCTCCACAAACTTTCTCTGTCATGAGTCCTCCCCATGGGATGCATTCTTCTCCAGGTGCTCCAGTGTGGGTCACCTCCATGTGCTGCAGTCCTCGCAGCACTGAGCTACAACAACAGGGGCTTCTTCTTCCCACAGAGTCCTGGGGGTCCCCCATAGGCCGCAGGTGAATCTCTGCTCCTCTGGTGACCTCCATGGGTGGCCCTGCCATCTCACCATGGGATACAGGGGGGCTGTCTGCTCCAATGCACCTTCCTCCCTTCCTCCTCCTTCCTTCCACTGACCTTGGTGTTCACATAGGTGTCCTTGTAATTCCTCCTCACAAGTCCCCTCTCCACCTCCCAGATTCCCTTTTTTAAATACGTTAGCACCATCACTAACTGGCTCAGCCTCGGCCAGAGATGGGTCTGAGTTGGAGCTGGGGAACTTTCAAGAAGCTTCTCACAGGGGGCCACTGTTATAAGTAAATTCTCAAATTGATGTGAGACAGGGCCAATAAAAATTCCAATTGTTTATTTAGCAAGCGGCAACAAGCAAAACAGCGCTGGGCGGCCGGGGAGTCCTTGCTCCACCAACGGCACGCACTCACTTCCTGAGGGTCCGTCTTTTTTATATCCTCCGCCTTCCGGTATCGGGTCTCTCTGAGAGGCGTACTCCGCGTCTGCGCACTTTGCAGCTAGGGGGTCGCTCCATCCGGGTCTTCCTCGCGTCACCAACTCCTCGTATTTCCTGCTTTCCTGAGAGTGGCTCACAAAGCTTTTGTTTATATCTTACAGAGTACAGACACTTCCCCTTTGTCCTTCTTCCCTTCTCCCTCCTTTCAGTCTTTTGCACAATAGGAGTCCTTGCTTCAGCATTTCAACTGAGATAAGCACTTGCAGTCAGTTAGTCGTTACACAGTGTAATAGTTAAGATTAAGCTTAGGTCTACATAGTTTATGGAATAACATGTCACGAGCTCCCAGTATCTTTAATGGAATTTGATGAACAAACAGTTTACTGTCTATCACAATCCCCCCTTTTTCTTTTTACCATTTTGTTCATCAAATCATTGTAATTCTTGTTGACTTAACAGGAGAGTTTTTTTCAATTTAAAGTCATCATCTAATTGGTCGTTTTTGGTTTTAATGAGTATTGGACGGGTGACAGACATCAGATATGTTACCTGCTGCATCATTCTCCAAGTTATGACATATAATATTATTGACAAAGTCAAACTGATCAAAACTAATATCAAGAGAACCACAATGGGGTGACACAACTTATTCAAGATGCCTGTAGTAGTAGGTGACCATCCAAAAAGGGTGTCCCACCAGTTATGTTCTGCATTCTTTTTGCTCTTTCCAAGACTCGGTGTATTTCCTCCACATTGTGATGAACAGTTATTAGAGTTTTCTGTCCGTTTTCTCTAACTTTCTCTAAAATCTCAACTAAGTCTTTGTGTTGAAGTAACTGCTTAACCAAAGTGAGATTCATTCCAATGGGTGTAGGTTGTAGATTATGTATTAACATATAATTGGATTGTAGGAGTTGGTGAGACATGATCGGGGCTAAATAGGAAAAGTCACATCTGATTATCTTTGTGAAATTGTAAACACAGAGATTTGAATAATTTTTAGTCTCTACTATGATCTTGTCTACGGTTAAGAATTCACAAACCGTCCTCAAACATACACAACCTTTGCCGATATATATGAGTACTGTTTTAGGATTTTCATTGGGATGGACCTCAAAGTGGCAAATATTTTGTTCAGTATCTAAACAAATATCTTGTGCCTCAATTGCATTGCCTTCACAAATGAATCCTTGTTGTTCCCGTACAATGCAAGACTCTAGATTGACAGTTTGCCATTTTTCGTTTACCTTTCGGGCCCATACTCTATGCTCAGAAGGATAGAGTATGGTCCCGTTGTGATTCAGCCCTAATGCAATGACAGAGTAAATTTGCTATATGGTGGCATTGTAAATAGTGAGTATAAAGGTAGTAGTTGTGTTTGTGATGGGGTCATAGGTAAAGTTTACCAGGTTCCACCAGGATTGGAGTCTCCTTTCAAAATCAGTGGCACTGTCCCAAATTATTCTCCGAATTTCAGTAGGGAGAATACCTTCTTCACCTTCTCTTATAATTGAGGTAGCTATCGACTGCATCCATATTTGAGCCTGGATGCAGCTGAGAGCTAAAGAGAGGTTATTTTGGAGCACGCTGAGTGCATCTGTAATCAATTCATGATTCTTTATATTTACCTTTTCCCCTTTTGGTAATATATTTGACAACAGCCACTGGTTAGCCCCCAAAGCCAATAAGGAAGATCGCAAAGGTCGTTGTATATTAGTTAAATCACTAATTGAGGTAGTCAACTTGTTCATTATCACCTCCGAATCAATACTATTTAAAACTCCCAATCCTGTTCCCAAAGCACCGGTTAAGTCTCTCTGCGTTCTTCTCGTGTGAGGAGTTCGTTTTTGCAGCCAGGTTGTCCATCTCTCATAAGAAGTCTTTAGGAAAGGTGAACAGGCTGGCTGAATGTTTGAAACATTATTTTGCATCAGCAATTCAACTTGTTTGAGAGACCACACCGGGTTAAACAGCATTTGTTGTTGACCTGTATTTCTAATTGCATATGGTTCAATTCCAAAGATTCTTGGGTTAAGCACGACAGTTGGTTGTGTTGGAACAGTATGAGTAGGAGTAGTTGTAGTTTCCTCCTGTATGTTCAATGGAAATTGGAAAGATATAGCTTGATCTCTTGACCTGATCCCTTCCAAACAAACTATGGACACCGGTTGGGTTGCAGTAAATGCATACCAACAGGCCTCTGACTCACAACGGGTTTGAGTTATTTTAGATTCCGTCTTGTCTCTGATAACGATTTGAGTCAAAGGGGGCTGACGGACGGTTTGAATCAAAGGGTGTCGGCTTGTTATCACACTTACATTGAATACTCTGCAGCCTATCTGTATCTCATCTCCTTTTTTAGTTGTTCAGGTATGGGATGAATTTTCCCATTTTTGAAGTGTTTGGTTATTATTTATTATGGTGGTTGTTAACTTTGTCCCATACAAATCTGCACCCATACATCCTGTATGTTTATAATAAGCGTCTGACCAGGGTCATACTATTTGGTTAGTTAGGGTATGTTCAAAAGGTTGGTGGAATTGGTTAGTCGTTCTAACTCACCCTAGTGGTGTATTCGCGGTGATTAATACACCTAGCCAGGCTGTCCAATAATTCCAATAGAAGGCTGGTGGGATTCTATAAATTTGTGTAGTTTCTCTTAGTTTCTTTTGTATCAGGTTGTTTGGCACTCCTATCTGGCCCTTCCCTCTCAGAGGTCCTTTTCTCTTCAGAGTAGGGTAGCAAAGTTTTCCCACTTTAGTACATCTCTGCCTCCTCTGCCTACTCTGTTGCTTAGAGCAGCAGGGTGTTCCATCTTCTCGGCAGCAGCCGTATTCTTCGGGGGTACGCTTACCTCTGCTCCAGGACACGTAGGCCTCCCAGTTTTTAGCTTCAACCTCAGGTCCACGACAGGGGACCCAGGGGATCTGCTTTCTACAGATCACCCTTAGGATCTGAGGGTGATATTCAGTAGGCCAATTAGGGTGAGTGCACTCTATTTCGGGATTTATCCCTTTGGTAAATATTTCCCACCAAGTTTTAGAATCTTCAATTATTTTTCCCATTTTTACTTCAATTTTTAGGGCCTGATTAGTTAATCTCCGTTCTCATTGATAACACTGATTACAACTAGACCGAAGATTTATTCCATGTGCATTATGAATCCACCAGCCTTCTTTACATACATTACACTTTATGCATATAAAGGGAAAACAAATACAAGTTTCAATTGGACAAAATATCAGGGTCTCACTCATCGAGTCCTTCGTAGCTTCTTATCCCACAATGTGTAGAGAGTTCTTTCAGGTTTTCCGAAGGGTGACTCGTAGATCCCCAGGAGGACTGGTCACTTTCCAGGTCGAATCCTGTATAGGTCCCTTTACTCGGCTCGCGTGTGTCCGCTCCTTCTCAGCAGTCCGAACAGCAGTTTCTGTAGTGATAAGAGCAACATAGGGTCCTCCCCAACGGGGGTGTCAAAGAAGATTCTTTCCATGATTTGATTAGTCCTTTATCTCCTGGTTGGATTTGATGCATGGCCACATCCAATGGAGGCCTTTGCACTACCATCCCCCGGGCCTGCAGTTGTTTTCTCTTTGCCATTAGCTGTATTAGGTAGGATTTTATCTTTAATTCTTCAAGTTGGGGGTGATCCGGTGGCATTTCTAAATCATAGGGCATCCCATATAGCATTTCAAAGGGAGAAATGCCTACATTGGTTCGGGGCTGAGTTCTGATATTTAACAAGGTTAAAGGGAGACACTTTACCCATGACATTTTGGTTTCTAACATTAATTTGGTAAGTTTTTTGTTTTTTTTTTTTATTTCTCCATTCATATGTTCAACTTCCCCTGAGCTCTGCGGGTGCCACGGAGTGTGGTATTGCCACTGTGTACCCAGGGCAGCCAAAGTCTCTTTGGCTACTCTGGATACAAAGTGTGGACCTCTATGTGAGTCTATTGCTTCTATTGCTCCATACCGAGGTATGATTTCTTCAAGTAATATCCTTGTTACTGTGTGAGCTGTGGCTCGGGCTGTGGGAAAGGCTTCTACGAATTGGGTTAAATGATCTATAATTACTAATAAGTATTTATACCTTCCCACCTCTGGTAATTCGGTGAAGTCTATTTGTATTCTTGCAAAAGGTCTATGAGCCAATTCTTGCCCCCCCCCCCCCCCCATATACTTGTTTTCTTATTTGGTGTTTATTTACTTTTTACAAAACAGACATTCCCCTATCACTCGCTTAGCTATATCATATATCCCAATGCACATGTATTTAGTTGCAAATTGATCCACTAATGCCTGAGTTCCCCAATGAGTTTTCTTGTGGAATTGCTGCATTATCTTGGTAGCTATGGGTTTTGGGAGAACTTCTCGGCCGTCCGGGAGTTCCCATGTTCCACTAGCTTTCTGTTTAATTCCCATTTAATTTTGCTTGTTCTTGAACAGTAAAGCTTAAAATTTCATAGGGTTTTCCATGAAAGAAAAAAAAAAAAACACTTAAAACTTGGTCTTTCACATATACATTTTATGCCGTCTACCCCGAAATCTTCCCAGCAAGCATTACAGGCTAGGTAATTATCTCCACAATTAACACACCGCTGTCTGGCCTCTATCGGATCATCTAAGTGCAGTGTTAATAGCGCTGCTCTTTTTGCCTCTTGAAGTTTTAACTTTCATCAGCCATCTAGAGTGAAGAACATGTGGATCATGAAGGAATTTATGACAGTGTAAATCCAGTCTGAGCTGATTATGCTTTATGCATAATATCATATGATACATACAATACAAAACATCTAAAAGAGTTATTAGAGAAGCCTTTTTTTAAATATCATACTGTGTGGAAGAACTAATACTTCAGTGACAAAGCAAAAGACCCTCATTTCCACACATGAGAGAGTTCTGATTTGGACACCAAAACTGATACAGTGTAAATGAATAATTAAACAATTCTGGTAGAAAGCAATTAACCTTTTGAGAGCAGATGTTTTTTTCACTCTCTGGAAACTCCAGTGTCTCTCCACTGTTTATAAATATTAAGCAATCACAGAATCACAGAATAATGGCAGTTGAAAGGCTCCTCCAAAGGTAATTTTGTCCAATCTCCTGTTCAGAGGAGGTTAGAGGAGCTTGTTCAAAGATTTGTAGAGTCATGTTTTGAACATGACCAAGGATTAATATCCCATCACTTCTCTGGGCAAAATGTTCCAGTGCTTTTGACTGTTTTATTAAAAAAAAAAAAAAAAAAAAAAAAAAGCACACACAGACACAAAAGTACACACAAACAAACAAATCACTATCAGCCATTCCAGCTCACCCTGTGCTCCAGCCCCCTAACCATCTTGGTGGTCTTCCCCTGCACTTGCTCATATATGTCAATGTCTTTCTTGTCATGGGGATCCCCAGATGGGACACAGTACTGCAGATGGGGTCTCACAGTGGCTGAATGGAGCCATAACTTTACTTCTATTTCCTTTCATCACTTCCTGTTGGCTACATGCTTGCTAATACAGCCCAGGATGTGGTTGGCCACCTCTGTTGCAAGGGCACACTGGCATTATTCTGGTTCAGGTACAGGACTTGGCATTTGCTGTTCTTGAACTTCATGGAGTTCTGCCCTCCGGTATAACTGCTCCCCCCAGTTTGATATCATCTGAAAATGTTTTGAGAATTAATTCCATCTTATCATTCAGACTATTGTTAAAGACATTAAACACCAGTGACTCTAGTATCAATCCCTGAGGGACACCTCTAGTAACAGACCACCAATTGGATTTTCTACTGCTGATAACAACCCTTAGAGACCAATGGTTAGGCCAGTTTTCCACTTACTTTATCAACCATTTATCCAGGGGCAGGGGCATTGTCCTCTACGTAAAAGAATGGATTGACTGCACAGAACTGTCTTTGAAAATCAGTTATGAACAGGTTGAGAGCTTGTGAGTAAAACTTAGGGGCCAACAAAGGAAACCTTGTGGTTGGTGTTTACTACAGGCTGCCTGACCAAGGGGAGCCTGTTGACAAAGAGTTCTTACTTCATCTACAGGAAACATCATGCTCACAGTCTCTGATCCTCCTGGGGGACTGTGGTGGTGCAATTCTTACCCTTCCCCACCCCTCCTTGTTGGGCTGCTTGGTGCAAGGTGTGATTCCACCCACATCCCCCGAGCTATACACCAATCTGTGGAGATAAGGACTGCTAATGTTAAGGTGCCCCCTTAACGAGCCTGGCTCCTGCCCCTCCCGATTGCTCGGAAATGGTTAAAATGGCCCATCATCTCCTAAGGGCCTAGCACACCTGTGCCTGGGATGTGGTCAAATGGGAACAAGAACAGAGTTTCACATTCATCGAGTTCTTGTGCAACTGCTGGAAGGCACCAGAAGGTATCAGACAAAAGTCAATTATCTTGGACCCTATAAATGGTGACCAACAGGGAGACCCTTTGAGCTCTCCTGGATCGCAGCGGGCCTGTGACCAGCATCTCCCCTGAGCTGGGACGCCTCTCAGGTACCAAAACCTTTAAGGTGTCATCTGCTGCCAGAGCTGATGGAAGGCCAGGGCAAAGTCCACCCACTCGAGTCTCAATTATCGCCCGTTGAGGAATGCCAAGGCATTGTATTTACTCTAAACTCGAGAGGGAAATTTTCCTTTGAGGTAGCTTCTCTTTCACCCGTTCTTTCTCTGCTTATTGGTGTGTGGGTACGTACTTCATTCTACTGGATCCAGATACTTTTGTTTCTGTCTGTGTGTTTGTACATTTTATGTATGCGCATGTATATATGTATAAATTAAGGTACCATTAAGTAAGTTAGTGTGAATCTTGTCATTTTAGAATCCCTAAATAAGTCACTTTTCTTTCTTTCAACATTTCTGAATTATTTTGTAATGATAAATTGCTGTTAGTTATTAATAAATCTAGATTTCCTGCTAAACCATCACCGTGTTAATACTTTCACCCGCGACAGGGACTTCAGTCACCCAGACGTCTGCTGGAAAAAGCAGCACAGCAAGCTGTAAGCAGACCAGGAGACTCTTGGACTCTGTCAAGGATAACTTCATAATCCAGGTGATAGACAGACCAACCAGAGGAGAAGTGTTACTGGACCTGTTGCTTACCAACATGGAAGAAATAATTAGAGACTGGTGGTAGCCTGAGATGGAGTGATCATGCCCTGGTGGAATTCACAGTCTTGAGGGATATGGGCCAGGTGAAGAGTAGGGTTGGGACATTGAACTTTAGGAGAGCAAATTTGCAATTGTTTCAGTAATTATTGGATGGGACCCTCTGGAAAATTCCCATCACAGATAAAGGAGCAGAACAGGGCTGGCAGCTCTTTAAGCACATTTTTCTTAAGAGCACAAAAGAATTTGATTCCCATGTGTAAGAAATTGAGCAAGGAAGGCAGGAGATCAGCATGGATCAGTAAGGCTTTCCTGGTCATGCGTAAGAAGGAAATGAACAAGCAGTGGAACTAGGGACATGTATCCTGGGAAGAGTATATGGATGCTCCCTGGATGTATAGAGACTGGGTCAGGAAATCTAAGGCATATTTGGAGCTGAATTTGGCAAGGGATGCAAGGAGTAATAAGAAGAGCTTCTACAGGTACATTAGCCAGAAAAGGAATATCAAAGAAAATGTACCCCACCTGTAAATAAAACAGGAGAGCTGGAGACAACCAACACAGAGAAAGCTGAAGTATTCAATTTTTTGTCACAGTTTTAAATGGCAATCTCTCCCACATGTCTCAAGCCCCTGAACCTCAAGGCAGGGACTGGGGGAATGAAGTCCCTCCCGCCATAGGAGAAGATCAGGTTTGAGACCACCTGAGGAACCTGAACATATATAAGTCTATGGGACTTAATGGGATGCATTCCAAGGTCCTGAGGCAATCAGCTGATGGACACGGAAGAACTATGGATGACATCTACCTGGATTTCTGCAAGGCCTTTGATACAGTCACCCACAACATTCTTACCTCTAAAATGGAGAGATACCTGTTTGACGTATCAACTGTTAGATGGATAAGGAATTGGCTGGATGGCCACATCCAAAGTGTTACAGTCAATGTCCAAGTGGAAAACCTTAATGAGTGATGTCCGTCAAGGGTCTGTACTGGTACAAATATTATTTAATTATCTTCATCAGTGACACAGAAAGTAGGGTTGAGTGCATCCTCAAGCTGAGTGGTGCAGTTGATTTGCTAGAGGGAAGGGATGTGCCATCCAGAGGGGCCTTGACAGGCTTGAGGATTGAGGCCATGTGAACCTCATGAAGTTCAACAGGCCAAGTGCAAGGTCCTTTCAGCTGTGTTGGTGCGATCTCCACTGCCAGTACAGACCGGGGGATGAATGGATTGAGAGCAGCCCAGTGAAGAAGGACTTAGGGATACTGGTGGATGAAAAATTGGGCATGAGCTGGGAATGTGTGCTTGCAGCCCAAAAAGCAAATGGACTGCATCAGAAGGAGCATGTCAGCAGGTCAAAGGAGCTGACTGTTCCCCTCTGCTCTCATGGGATCTCACTTGGAGTACTGCATCCATCTCTGAAGTCCTCAGCCCAGGAAAGACATGGACCTCTTAGAGCATGTCCAGAGGAGCACCACAAAAATGATCTGGATGTCTGGAACACCTCACCTACTAATAAAGGCTGAGAGTTTGGGTTGTTCAACCTGGAGAAGAGAAGGCCCTGGGAGAACTTTATTTACTAGAGGGAAGGGCTGCCATCCGGAGAGCATCCCTTTCAATATATAGAGGGGGCTTCTAAGAAAGATGGAGAGAGACTTTTTACGAAGGCATGTAGTGACAGCACAAGGTGCAATGGTTTTAAACTGAAAGAAGGTAGATTTGGATTGAATCATAGAACTGTAGAATCCCAGGTTGGAAGGAACCTCAAGGGCCATCTGGTCCAACCTTTCTTGGCAAAAGCACGGTCTAGACAAGATGGCCCAGCACCCTGTCCAGCCAAATCTTAGAAGTGTCCAATGTTGCGGAATCCACCACTACCCTGGGGAGATTATTCCAATGGCTGATTGTGAAAAATTTTCCTCTTGTGTCTAACTGGAATCTCCCCAGGAATAACTTGTATATATTATGCCTCGTCTTTTCCATGTGATTCCTTGTAAAAAGGGAGTCTCCATTTTCTCTGTAGTCACCCTTTAAATACTGAAACATGGTGATAAGGTGTCCCCTAAGCCTTCTTTTCTCAAGGCTGAACAAACCCAGTTCTCCCAGCCTTTCCTCACAGGTGGGCTTCCCAGTCCTTTGATCATCTTTGTGGCCCTTCTCTCGACACTCTCCAGCCAGTCCACATCTTTTTTGCACAACGGGGACCAAAACTGAACACAGTATTCCAGGTGTGGCCTGACAAGCGCTGAGCAGAGTGGGATGATGACTTATTTATCTCTGCTGGTGATGCCCTTGTTGATGCAGCCCAGCATCCTGTTGGCTTCCTTTGCCACAGCAGCACACTGTTCACTCATATTGAGCTTGTTGTCCACCAGGACCCCAGGTCCCTTTCCACAGAGCTGTTCCCATGCCAGGTAGATCTCAGGCTGTGCTGAACAAAGTACATAATTTTCATAGAACCATAGAATTGTAAAACATTTCTTCCTTATAACCAAACCTTAGACAATTTTTTATGATGGGGGTGGTGAGACAGTGGAAGAGGTTTCCCAGAGAAGCTGAGGATGATCTTTAAATGCCCCTTCCAACCCAAACGATTCTATAACTTTATGATTCTATGAAAATTATGGACTTTTAATCCAAGCATGATCTGGATGTCCTTAACTAATACAACAGTTCACACATAGCTAAAACCTGAAACAACAGCATGCAAGCCCAACTGAGATCTCAGGATATGTGATCTCCAGGAGTCTGTACTATAAACTCACTTTGGTACCCTTTCTTCATTCTTCCTGTGTTTTGTCATGTTTGGGCTGAGCTCTAGGGAACATGTCCCAGATGGCATAAGAGAAAATACATAAGGAAGTTTCCTACTCATATCTTCAACTTTCTAAGCTAGACAAACTCATAAAGATATTCTCATAGCAACTTTACACAGAAGATACAAGTTTTTTTCTGTCAGTTCTGTCCACGAATAAAGCATGAAAGCAATTCTTCAGTAACTATGTTTTTGCTTTCTGAGTATCACAGTGAATTAGGAAGAATGGAAAGTGGAAATATAATTATAGATGAAAAATGACTGAGAACTCCTGTCCTGAAGCACCAAAGACAAGATATTTGGCCATAAAAGTCCAGCAAGAGCAGCACAGTATGTTATGGTTCCCTGATATTTTTATTTAATTTGATTAAATACTGTCATGTTAGTATATGTCTACACATGTTAATATATATCTACACAAGCTAATCTGTATCTATATATTTTAGAACTGGACATATGAAAAATACTTGAAACTCTTTAGAGAAGAATTTCTCAACTAGATAAAATCAGGCTTCCATGAGTAGTAGCTTTTTCAGAGATTAAGAATGCAATCTTTCTAGTATGAATTGAGATGCCATAGTCCTGACATAAGTTGTCTAAAATTACTTTTCTAATTCTGTATTGTTTTCTGTGGTCAGTGAACAGAAAATTGTAATCCCCAAATAAATTCTGTCCCATATTTTCTCTCTTTGTGTAGATATTAGCTAAGATCATGATAAATATTTTCTCTTTCTTCCATATAAGAAATAGCAATACCTGTGTGAGTAATTTTTGAGTCTCCAAGTGAATGAAAAATAATGACAAATTTAGCTTATGAAAAATTCAAGCATTTGTAGAATTCTCTGATAAACTACACAAGTGAAATTTGACTTTTTTGTGAAATAACAAATGCTGTCATTCATGTAGTCAAGAAAGCACATTCTTAACTGAAAACTTCATAAATGGAATTATGGGTGTATATAAGCTAAAACCCTTTGTATTCTTACTTCTAGCTGAGAAATAAACAAAGACAATCCAGGACATGCTCCACTTAAGTTTAGGCACTTATGAACATACTGAATCAAGGGATAAAATGCTACACTATCTTTTCTGTAATCACAGGGGGAAAAAGGAACTTCTGGTTTTGTATGTTAATCAGCCACAGTGAGAGTGTTCTGTTGATCATGCAGAAGGCATGAGGCAGTTTTGATTCCCAAGTCAATAACATCTTGAGTTATATGTAAGATTCTTCATTTATGGCACCTGAATTTCAACTTCACTTCTTTCAGTCTAGGAAAACCCAAATCTGCAATGAATCTTAGGAGAGTTAAATGTTCAATAAGAGAAGCAGATATTATTTCCCTACTTCCCACCTCCTCCACCTCCCCATTTAAGATGTCATCCAAATTACTGCAATTTTTTAAAAAAAAATTTGGATGCTGACCATTCATAATGTTTCTTTGACTACAACTGCATCTTTAACTTTTTTTTAACCTTGAACAGAAATTTGGGTTTTTAACTGAAAAAAATACATTTCGTGTCAGTTTTATTTTTCACTTTTTCTTGGAAATCTACCACTGAGTGAAAACAATTTTGACTAGCTCCAGTTTTCTGGAAATTATAATCTATGATTATATTGTTTTTGTTTGGTAGAGTAAGAGTGATCCAAAAGAAGAATTACGGACTGACTTCTGCTCACATATACTCTTCACTGTACAGACTTACATTCTCATCCAGAAGAGGCTGGGCGGATTGCATTCCGGAAGTGCATGTGTGAGTGCATTTTGTGTAATAGGTGGGGTGAGGACCACTGAATTGACTTGCTCAGTTGTAGATGTCTCCATAATAGGAACTTAATGTCAGCTGAGATGAGTCACACTTCTCATTCCTGTACAAGGTAGTGTCAAAAAAACACATTAGCAAGGAAGCAATTCTTCTGGTCCTTATGATGAGATACATCATTCATATGAGCCTATTTTTTCTGTTGAATATAAGTGAAGTCTGGACAAGTTGTTCAGATGCAGATTTCTACACTGTACACTTCAATAATTATCAGAAATCCCATTATCTGTATGTTGTGTCCAAAATTATGTAGGAGAAAGAAAATTTTATGCATAGGACAAACATGTTTAATATCTTACCTGTCTCTCTATCACAGGTTATTTATTCTGATCACTGAGAAGACCATGGTTCCAAACACAAACCGTCAAACACTACTGACAGAATTCAGCCTTTTAGGTCTGCCTGATGATCCAAAGTTGCAGTGATTCATACTTGACTTCTTTTCCCTTATCTATATTATAATATTGCTAGGAAACTTACTTATCTTCTGTCTTATCCACCTGGATTCTCATCTGTGTATTCCAATGTACTACTTCCTCAGGCATTATCTCTCATAGATATATGTTACCCTTCCAGCACTTTTCTTCCGTTGCTCATTAATTTTAGCTCAGAGAAGAACCATCTCATTAACTGGCTGTGCAGTTCAAATGTACACGTTTCTTGTGCTGGAAGCTACTGAATACACCCTCCTGGCAGTCATGGCCTACCACCGACATGTGGCCATATGTCTCCCACTCCGCTCCACAATGACCATGAGCAATGGGAAGTGTTTCACATTAACTTCTCTCTCATGGGCGAGTGGCCTGGTACTGCCAATCACACACACTGTCCTGACATGGAGCCTACTTTACTGTGGTCCCAGTGTGACTGATCACTTCGTCTATGAGATGCCTGCTGTACTGCCGCTGGCATGTGCTTATACATATCTGATCAAGCTGGTCACTCAAGTTGGATGCCTTTTCACCCTGTTGATGCTTACCGCTTTCATTGTTTTCTCCTACATGAACATTTTGGTAGTAATTTTGAAGATAAATTCTGCCAAGGGAAGAGAAAAGTTCTCTTCCAACTGCCTCTCACATTTGATAGCTGTAGTTCTGTTCTATGGAAGTGCCATCTACATGTACATGAAACTGAATTCTTTTTATTCCCCTCAGAAGGACAAAATCGTCTCTATCTTACACAATATTCTTACCCCAATGTTAAATCCAATATTTACAGCCTGAAGAACATGGAGGTCAAGAAAGCATTGGTGAGGCTTACTAGAAGGGAAATGTAGCCCTAAGTAACACAAAATATATCTCATAGAGGTGTTTATGTATGGAAGGCTCTTTTAATCATAGAGGGTTGGATTCATAAGTGCCTACATTTACAGTGTAGAAATGGCCATCTGAACTATTCATGCTGTACTGCCTCTACAGTTATTGGGGTAAAACAGAACAATTACTATGCAATTCAACACACTAAATGAGGTATCTGAAATAATTAAATAAACATTGTTTTAAAATTACCTAATGCTTTCCACTGACTGTTAAAGAAGACTAGGATGAGTATTTCCTATACGGAAGTCTAAATCACACATTTCTAAAGCTACTTACCTGTTTTTTTTCTCCTGAAATCCCATGTTTTAATAATAATTGGAGTACTGTTACTAGGAAGTAGGTGCATGAATATCCTTCTACCTCTTTCCCTTGGTATAAGGTCTAAAAAAAGAGTAAAGAAATGAAATATCCAAATGTAGGGTTCACTGGGAGATGGGAACTGTGAGTGTCATTCATTTCCTCTAATTTTAATTAAAAACCCCAGAAGCCTAAGAGGTCTAAAATTTCAAAGAAACTTCTTCATGGGGGTAGCATACATGATTTACATGATGACTTACATGATATACATAATTTAAGATTATTTTAAGAATTTAACAATAAGGAGGCCTGTAATCCAGTGTCTGGAAGGTCTTCTAGGAGTTGGCTATTATTAAACTGTAGCCGTTTAGTATTGCCTTTTGATGTCTGTCTTTGTATGCAATGTGTAACATTACGCAAAGGCTTGCATTATGCTCCCTGCTTGCCAGAGGGTTAGGTTATTTGCATTGCACCCCAAAATTATCATTAAAATCCAGGATCATTAGATTCCTGAGTGATATGAAGAGCCTATATGCCACTATTTACTTGTATTTTAGCTACTTTAGTTTTATAGAAGTTAGATGTTATAGATTAGTCCTGCAAGCTGTAGAGTTTTAATCTTTTATTATTTTTAATGTTTCTGTTACACATAGACTACATATTATTAGTTCAAAAGAAATAACTTACTCAGACAAACAAGGTACCAAATAGAAACAAAAGACACTGATCTTCCAGAGGGTGCTGTCCACAATTTAGGGGTTTTTTTTTTGTTGGATTTCTAAGAAATTGTCTGATGTGATTGCTCCTAATTTTTTTCTTTTTACTTACTTTCTTAGTAATTTTTTAGTAAATTTTCCCATTTCAAGTGAATTTTATTGTGAACTAGAGTTCTTAATGGTATAGATTGCCTATGTTTCATAAAAAAATCAGTGTCTGTTCTTCAGCATGAGGAAAGGGCAATAAAAGCTCACATGTTTTCATGTTATGTAACAGGAGTCAGGTGATGTGGTCAACCAGCTAAACAAGCCATGCTGATATTCCATTAGAAATGCTGTTTTCTTTCAAGCCAAGGGATAAAGGAACATGGGACATCTTGAGAGTACTAGGAAAGTGGCACTGGAGTGTAACTAAGAGATTAGAAGCACAGGTCATGGTTTTACCATGGAACTTGAGCAATAGCAATGGTGGGGAATATCAAAGACACTGTGATTATTTTAGTGGGTGTAGGTATATCAAAACTATAGAAAATCAAGGATTGGTTTAGGTACCTAAATGTACCTATGCAGGGGCACTTAAGGTGCCCAACATTAACTCATCTGGGCTCCAGCTGATGCTTCAGACTGCACATGTCTCTCCTATGCATAAAGACATCCCTGGATAGTCATCCTATGGACCTGTGAACACTAAAATGGCTGTAGACCTTTCATGGACCAACAGGCTGAAGATAGAGGAAATCAATATCATTCCCAAGTCTGTTTTTTTGCCTGTGTCAACTAGCATTCTATCAAATTATTTCAAAGCCAGATGTAGAGGTGAGCAACATTCTCAACATGCATTTTAGGTAGAACTACTCAATTCTGGAGGTAGCAAGAGTTTATTATTGCATATGGATATCATTTCCATCCACTGGACCACAGTGCCTGGGAGTATTTCCAAGCATGTAAAATTTACTAGAATATAAGCTGGGCTATTTTCAAACTAAGCTTAAAAACACCCTCAAAATTAATTTCAAAATCATGCTTCAAATTTTACTTTAGTAGGAATCATAAAGAATGACAAAATATAACATAATGAATGGGAAATGTGTCAAGGAATAGATGGAATTCATAACGAATACATGACAAAAATGTCTTCAGGCAATAGATAAAGCTACAATTCGTGAGTAAAGACTGTCTTGTCATGAATCTAAGAACATAGTTTGCATTTTAGATGATTTTGGCTTTGTCTTCATTTATGTCACTTGTTTAATATTTGTTAATGTTTTCTTCACAAAAAATAGAACAGAACAATAAAATAATGTCTATGTGGGACTGCTATACAATTATGGAGGAAGAAACATAAACAAAAAGCTACAGAATCACACACATGAATTTATATATGAGGATGAGATGTACAATGCTTTACTACTACACCTTAAAGAGCATTTATTTATCTTTGGTGATTAAGGAGGAAATACATATAGGTAGCTGATATAATACCTTGAAGATGGAAAAAAATATTTAAATCTATCCACTTTGAAGTAATTAAAAGCATGAGAACTTTATAATAGTAAGAACATTTTTTTCAGATATATAGTTCTTAAAAGTGAATTTTGTCACACAGCATTCTCCTGGCAAAACTGGCTGCTCGAGGCTTGGATGATTGTACGCTTTGCTGGGTAAAAAACTGGCTGGATGGCCAGGCCCAAAGAGTGGTGGGGAACGGAGTTAAATCCAGTTGGCGGCCGGTCACAAGTGGTGTCCCCCAGGGCTGGGTTTTGGGGCCACTCCTGTTTAATATCTTTATTGATGATCTAGACGAGGGGATTGAGTGCACCTTCAGTCAGTTTGCAGATGACACCAAGTTGGGTGGGAGTGTTGATCTGCTCGAGGGTAGGGAGGCTCTGCAGAGAGATCTGGACAGGCTGGAGCAATGGGCTGAGGCCAACTGGAGGAATTTCAATAATGCCAAATGCCGGGTGCTGCACTTGGGCCACAACAACCCCCAGCAGCGCTACAGGCTTGGGGAGGAGTGGCTGGAGAGCTGCCAGTCAGAGAGGGACCTGGGGGTGTTGATTGACAGCCGGCTGAACAGGAGCCAGCAGTGTGCCCAGGTTGCCAAGAAGGCCAATGGTATCCTGGCTTGTATCAGCAATAGCGTGGCCAGCAGGGACAGGGAAGGGATCTTACCCTTGTACTTGGCACTGGTGAGGTTGCACCTCGATTACTGTGTTCAGTTTTGGGCCCCTCACTACAAAAAGGACATTGAATGACTCGTGCGTGTCCAGAGAAGGGCAACGGAGCTGGTGCAGGGTCTGGAGCACAGGTCTTACGAGGAACAGCTGAGGGAACTGGGGGGGTTTAGTCTGGAGAAGAGAAGGCTGAGGGGAGACCTCATCACCCTCTACAACTCCCTGGAAGGAGGTTGCAGAGAGCTGGGGATGAGTCTCTTGAGCCAAGTAACAAGCGATAGGACAAGATGTAATGGCCTCAAATTGCATCAAGGAAGGTTTAGACTGGATATTAGGAAGCATTTCTTTGCAGAATGGGTTGTTGGGCGTTGGAATGGGCTGCCCAGGGAGGTGGTGGAGTCCCCATCCCTGGAGGTGTTTAAGAGTAGGGTCGACATAGCGCTGAGGGATCTGGTGTAGTTGGGAACTGTCAACGTTAGGTTAATGGTTGGACTAGATGATCTTCAAGGTCTTTTCCAACCTAGATGATTCTGTGATTACTTAAGACATACGAGATGAAATTAAAAACTCATTCTTAGGCTAATGAATCTCACCTCTACAGACTCCAAATTGGTAGTTTCAGAAGATGGCTCATCTTCTGAAAGAGATACCTACGATATGTAGGAAAAATTTATTTCTGGAGGAAGCTACTTGCTTCCTTTTCCAAGGAAATATTAGATTTATTATCCCAGACTTAGACAAGTGACTTTTATACAATTAAAATAGGGCATGTGAATCCTATCTTTTCAGTTATGGAGTGAAAAGCTCTTTAGTTAATAAAGTCAAATATGTCCTGATAAAACCATCACAACAATCTGTAATAGAAATATTAAAGACAGAAAACATACATGAAAGTAATGAGAGATTTTGATCCAAATTCTACATGTCATAGACTGTTCTTCATATATAAAAATTAAGTCTACACTTGCTCTAGAATATTTAAAACAATGACTGAAATTAAACAAAGATCTCTGGGGATGCAATTTTACACACTTTTTTTAATCCATAACAATCTCAGAACTCATAATTGGTAATCAGTAATTTCCTGGACTCTTTATTATAACTTGAATTATGTCTTCTCATTTCCCCAAATAAATTTACTAAACATTTTCAGGAAATTAATGCAATTTGATGAAAACTTATCCTTAGTTCCTTCAGTAAAATCAGATTCCTGAACATCACTCTTCTGTTCAAAAAGTGAGAAACATGTAAAACATGATTTTAAAGTTTATGACAAATAGAAATGGAAAAGAAAAAAAAGGTTTATTTATTTAATAATTTCTGAAGTATCCTTTCAAAATCCTAACATAACTCTGCTAACACTGTCTCTTACAGTTGAAAATCTCCACTCTTCTCTCTCTTCCCAAAAGCTGAAATGTTCTTGGGAATTATTTGGAAATTATTTTTTCTGAACAAGAATTTACAGCAGAAAATACCACTAAACCCACCTGAAACAATAGAAATATTCTATGTCATTTCCACACAAAATTAAGATTCCTCCATCTTTTTCTGAGAGCTCCTTTTACCTCCTTATTCCTCAAACAATAGATAATAGGATTCAATAAAGGAGTCACCACAGAATAAGAAAGTGAGAGCAACTTATCAACAGATGCAGAGTAGCTGGATTTTGGCCGCAAATACATGGAGCTTGCTGTACCGTAGAAAAGAGTCACAACTAAAAGGTGTGAGGAACAAGTGGAAAATGCCTTCTGCTGGCTTTCAGTTGATGATATCTTAAGAATTGTGGAAATTATGTGAATATATGAATAAATGATCAGTAAGAAGGGACCCACAATAGCAAAGACAGCCACCACAATGACTTGAATTTCACTTGGTGAAGTGTTACCACAAAGCAGCTCCAAGAGGGGTTGAATCTCACAGAAGAAGTGGTTGATGGCAAGACCACAGAATGGTAAGCTGAATGTTATGATGGTGTGCACTAAGCCTACAGCAGTCCCGCAAATGTAAGTTCCAGCAACCAGTCCTTTGCAGACTCTACTGTTCATAATGATAGTGTAATGCAAGGGGTAGCATATTGCCACATAACGGTCAAATGACATGGCAGCCAAGAGAAAACATTCTGCAACTCCAAAGAAAAGGAAAAAAAACATTTGCATTGCACATCCTGTCCTGGAAATACCTATTGTTCCTACCATTAGATTCTCAAGCATCTTTGGGACAATGACTGACAAATAGCAGATATCCAAACAGGACAGCTGAGTGAGGAAGAAATACATGGGGTTGTGAAGGGTGTTATCACAGTTTATTATCAGAGCAATCACTGTGTTAGCCATCAGGGTGAGGATATAAAGAGATAATAAGGCTACAAAGAGCAAATGATGCAAGTGAGACACTTCAGAAAAACCCAGGAGTGTGAATTCGCTCACTTCACTGAGGTTCATGGGAATCATCCCTCTTTGGTACCCAGTAGAACTATTCTCTCTTCAGTTTATGGCTCAGTAGTTGATGAGGTTGCAAACAAGCAGGCAAACTGGCAATCAAAATGCAATTGATTGATTGAACAGGCAAATGGATGAGTAAAATTTAGAAATTATCCAGATTTTGAAAAGATTTTCTGAACAGATTATAAAGGTTTTACTAAAGAAAATCAGGCAGTCTTCTGCATATAATGTCATCTCTTTTTTTGCCTGACTTTTCTTCTTTCATAGTGTTGCCTTTGAAGTTTGCACATTTACTACTGTCTTCAATCTCTCAGCTACAGTTTTTACCCTGTAGAACAAGAAAAAAACCCCAACTGTTTATAGGAGATATCTTTTCATGGACTAATCACTTCAAGTTCCAACAGCATCAATACATTAGTAGCAGCATTTGAATATTACAAAGGTAATTTCTCCTTTATCGAAGTCATCTGCTTCAGGGGATGATTGCTGTTCCCAAGGTCAGTTGGTCCAAAGTATCTTGTAATTCATGGCTAGACTACACAACATGAGAAGGATTAAAGGGATGTTAAAGACAGTCTTTGCATGCACAAGGATTTACATGTGAGATCCACAGATGATGGCATCATGTATTCTGAAGTTACCTTGTGAGGAGGTTGGTGGAACAAGAGCAAGAAAGAAAAACTAAATGATGGGGTCTCCAGAAGAGCATTCTGCTCTGAACATCCTTCCCAGTGAAACAGGAGAGATGTTTTTCCCCAGCACTATATACTGCCCACTGAGACTCGCTAGTGCTGATTGGAGCAACAAGGGATAGTTGTTGCTCACAGGTTGGTTGCTAAGCATGGTGTATGTACATTAGTTGGACTCACAGACATCCCTTCTGGTCTCTCCAGTTTTAGATAACCTGGAGTACACTTCTGTATAAACCCAGATGTCCTACTGGAATAGCAAGAGCTGTCTTTGAAGTAATTATTATTACTTCATAATGCACTCAAATTAATGACAGAGTTCTCACATAGGCTTATCATATTTATGATTTCTCACCAAATTTTAAAGGGGAAGCTCTAGGAGGAGCGATACAGTCCACATGCACTTGGGGATATAAATCCTGCCGGAACAGGGATGGAAGGCTGTGCCAAAAACACAGAGTGAAAACTAGTGAGGTCCCATTCATTCTGCCAGAAAGAACAGTTCTTGAACTAATATGAACACTAAATTGTTCCAGCTTCACTGTCAGAAAAAATTATCCCAGAAGCAATCGAGTACATATGTGTTGTAGACCAGCAGGAGAACTCAGGATGTAGTTGCTATTGATGCTTTTCCCACATTAAAATTTAGAACTAGTTTCAAACCCATCACACAGTGAACAATCAATTCCCATGGGCGAGAATAAAAAATTTATTTTGTAGTTCACTAGCTCTTGAAGATCAGTGAAGAAGGAAAAAGCTAATTTAAATAGCTTATCTTGCAGGACTTCAATATGCAAATAGCAAATAGCTATGCTCTTAATATTTCTTAGAAACAAGAAATCTGTACCATGGCTATCTCTGCTGCAAGTCTCATGGTTTTGACAGTCCTCAGAAGCATGTCTTCAGGGCCAAAATTACATAACTGAGTTGAAATTTATTTCCAACTTATTTCCAATTTATTTCCAGGAATGTGGCTGACCTAACATACAGATAAATAACCATACATTTGTAACATAAAAGCCTACCACTGACTGTTCTTAAATGCTCCACGGAAAAATTGTAGTAAATGTTCAAATCATGACTTTCGTGAGATTTATAATTTCATATCCTCACATAAATTCAGGACTACAGACATATCACAACACAAATTTCCTAATGCTCTAGCTTTTGAATTCCAGATTAAAGACAAACAAAAGAATAACTTATGTAAATTCATTCATATTAATTCCTCTGAGCTTCCTTGAAATGCACTTATTATTGCTGAGGGAACTAACCTACTTTTTAACTGCTGAAGATATGAATTATGAATACCACCTCTATCTTTTCTAAAGGTTTCTTAATATTCTCAGAACTAAGAAATGATGCTTTTATGATTTCTTTTGAAGACTGAGTTCATTTACCTGCCTTCAGATATCTAAAATGTAGACACCTGGTTTTGAGATATTTGTCTGTGGTTTTTTTATGCTCAATGGCGAGGTCTTCTACAGGGTGTTTAAGATCATCCTCGGGTAGATGAGATTAATCATGTTTTAAATTGGACTGTTTCTCCCCTTTGACTATAAATGGAGGCTAAAGTAATTGGCCCAGATACTTACATTTTTATTGTAGAAACCTAAGTTAACACCTGATTATTCCCATCCTAATCTGCAGCACAACTCTATGAGAGTTATATCAAGCAAAGCCGTTTATTTTTCTAATAGTACATACTTATGCTCTCATTAAAGCTCTTCATAATTAACAAATCAGCAATTAGACTGTTATCAACGTTTGCTCCTATCAGCGTAAGACCACTCTATCATGTGCTGTGCAGACCAATCACCCTCTCGTTCACGCGCTGTTCACGCAGCAGTAACTTCTCACAGTTCAGCACTTTCCCACAGCTCGTGTTGCAGCTGTCCGTTGTTTTTCCCTGCCACCTCGGCACAACTCAGCAGTCTCTTATCTTTCTCCCAAGGTCTGTTTCTCATCAAAGCCTTGCTGCTTCTCACGGGCTGTGCAAGGCTGACAGGCCGATGTCTCCCACAAAAATGGACTGTGGTGGGTTGACCTTGGCTGGATGAGAGGTGTCCACCCAGCTGCTCTGTCAATCCCCTCCTCAGCTCAACAGAGGGAGAAAATTATGAAAGGCTCATGGGTCAAAATAAAGACACAGAGAGATCACTCAGCAATTACCATCACAGGCAACACAGACAACTCAGGGAAATTAATTTCACTTATTACCAACGAAACCAGAGTAGGATAATGAGAAATAAAATCTTAAAACACCTTCCCCCCACCCCTCCCTTCCTCCTGGGCTCAACTTCACTCCTGAATTTCTCTACATCCTCCCCCAAGTGGCATAGGGGTACATGGAATGGGGATTGTGGTCAGTTCATTACTCTTTTCTGCCACTCCGTCCTCCTCACACACTTCCCCAGATCCATCGTGGGGTCCCTCCCATGGGAGACAGTCCTCTACAAACTTTTCCAATGTGGATCCTTCCCATGGACTGCAGTTCTTCATGAACCACTCCAGTGTGGGTCCTTTCCATGGAGTGCAGTCCTTCAGGAACAGACTTCTCCAGTGTGGGTCCCACATGGGGTCGCAAGTCCTGCCAGCAAACCTGGTCCAGCACAGGCCCCTCTTCACATGGTCACAACCTCCTTTGGGTACATCCAACTGCTCCGGCATGGGTTCCTCCACAGGCTGCAGAGTAGATATCTGCTCCACCATGGACCTCCATGGGCTGCAGAGGGACAGCCTGCCTCACCATGATCTTCACCACAAGCTGCAGGGGAATCTCTGCTCTGGCACCTGGAGCATGTCCTCCTGTTCCTTCACTGACCTTGGTGTCTGCAGAGTTGTTTCTCTCGCATATTCTCACTCCTCTCTTCCGGCTACTGTTACACAGCAACTTTTTCCCTTTCTTAAATATGTTATATCAGAGGTGCTACCACTGTCACTGATGGGCTCAGCTTTGGCCAGCAGTGGGTCTGTCTTGGAGCTGTCTGGCATTGGGACTACTGGACATGGGGGAAGCTTCTAGCAGCTTCTTACAGAAGTCACCCCTGTAGCCCTCACTGCTACCAAAACCTTGCCATGCAAACCAAATACATTCCACTCCTCGCTTCTGTGAATCACATATTTAAGAATTATCATTAAAATACTCATTCATCATACAATCTCCAAAAACTTCCCTTACATTAACAAAAAGAATTCCCTACATCAAAATCAAAATAACATAATCACAACACCAACAAAAATGGACAATTTACACACAATCCACACCTCATCCCTTCACCACAATTACAACAAACAAAATTCCCCACAATCATTCCTCTCTTCTCTCTCTAGCTGTGTTCAGTCCATGTTTTGCCCATTACCTCTCCCACTTACTATCCTTATCTGGAATTCCTCATGCCCCACATTGGGTACCAAAAAGGACTGTATTGGACTGGCTCAGATGGAGTCAACTTTTCCCATAGCAGCCCTCATAGTGCTGTGTTTTGTACTGGTAGCTAGAAAGGTGTTGATAACACACCAGTGTTTTGGCTACTGCTGAGCAGTTCTGGCACAGCATCAAGGTTGTCTCTCCAACATTCTTCCCCTCATGCCCAAAGGTCAGTAGGCTGGGGATGGGCAAGATCATGGGAGAGGACATGGCCAGGACAGCTGACACAAAGTGACCAAAAGGATATTCCAAACCATATGACATCTGCTCATCAATAAAAGTTAAGAGAAAAGGCAGGGAGGTGGGGTTGGGGGCAGGGGGGCATTCATTATCATGGTTTGTCTTCTGGAGCAACCACTACACATACTGAAGCCCTATTTCCCAGGAAGTGGCTGGACATCACCTGCTGATGAAAAGTAGAGAACAAATATTTTCTTTTCTTTTGCTTCCATGCATGTTCTTTGCTTTTTCTTTATTAAACTGCTTTTATCTTGACCTGCGAGTTCATTTCCATCTTATCTTCTGACCCCTGTCCTGCTGTGGAGGGGGAGTGATAGAATGGTTTGGTGGGCACTTGGTGTCCAGGAAAGGTCAACCCACTACACAAGTACACATGTTTGCAGATACCCCAAGCACTGGCACAGCCTCTCTGGCCACCTGGCACCCCAGCTCAGATTCTAGCCATCTGACTCACCCTATGGGTCCCCTACTCACTGGCTGGTCCAGATTGATGCGTCAAATGTGCAGCACTCACACACTTGTCATACAGGCACCCCACACTTTCAGAAACCCCAAGGCATGAGCATGGACTCTCTGCCTGCCTGATATCCTCACCCAGACCTGGTGCCTCTTACTTGCCAGCTGGTCCAGATTGAAGTTTACTGGTGAATACACATGCACACCTCATGCATACTTGGTTTGGGGAAGATACAAACACTCACCCCTCGCAGCAGCCAGCACCAAGAACAAACGTTGTGACCTGAGGTCCCACTTCTGCCACCAGCACTGAGACCCTCACTCACCTCACTCACACCAGTCTTCCCCAGTAGCTGGTTTTAGGGACACACACGGCTCCTGCCACAATGGCTGGAGGCTGAGACTCTGCTGGCTCTGGTAGCTGGCCCTGGGACTCACTGTCTCCAGTTGCTCACACCACAGGCCACAGGGTGCCCACACCCCCAGTCTGAATCCAGTAGCTGGCACCCAGTCCACTCACACTTGTCCCCCCAATAGCTGGAACTTAGTAATCAGGCACAGGGCCCAGCCAGTCACTGAATGGCCCTGGTTTACAGTTGACCAACCTCTTTTATGCCTCTTTATGTCTTCACCTTCTTTGTTCCTCCCTGCTCCCATTTCCCTACACATTGCTTCATCAACTGGCACAGTCCCATTGACTCCATCCAATGTTCTGGACCCTCAGGTTTGCATCAGTACCAGCTGCAAAGTCTCAATTGCCCATAGTTTCTTGATAGGTCATCAATTAGAGTGACTGACCTTTTTTTTTTTTTTCTGACTTTTGTCTTTGTTAATGGTCATCGGTCAGGTTTTACAACTCTTTATGTTTCTCTCCCTCTCTTTTATTAATATACTAAATTGAAAAGGTCCTTCATCAGACAGTGGCATACTCCATGATAAGATTATATTTCTCTGCAATGCAGGCTGTAACATTTGTCGCAGTCAGTCAGACATCTGTTATAGTCACTGGAGGGTAAAACACAACAACAAACCTTTTTGAGGACTGTCTTTCCACGTGCTGAAATAGACTTTGAAGCAGATCATAAGAGTCATTCCTGAAACATTTCCATATGTTTCTCTTCTTTCCTTGTTTAAAATCACAGAATCATGCAGGTGGGAAGGCATCTTGATGTGAGCAGCCATAAAGGTGTCCTGGTTGTAAGGGGAAAGATTCTGACAGAGAAAATATCTGCCAGCCTGGGAACTGTGAGCCTGGGAACTACACTTCTGAACCCAAAGCATACTTGAGAAGTGAAGGTGACTTCTTTGAAGTACAGCTGGGTACCTAGAAGCTGGAGACATCCTGAGATACCACCAATAAGCACAAAACCAAGGAGCTTTAACAGCAACTTACCATCTGAAAAGGTGAAAAATAGTCTGGAAAAATGGGAAAACATCCTGAGAAAGTAAGAATCAGTAACTGCCATTGACTGTTCTAACTGCAAGAACTGGAAAAGAGTCTGGAAAAATAAAAATTAGTCTGAGAGAGTATAAATTATAATCATCTATTTGCTGTTCCAGATGAGAAATAGAAATTAACAGCATCCATTGACTGCTCAAAGTGTCCTACACCCCATTATATGTCTGTAATATACAAATTACTTATTTTTTACCCAAATGGGAACTTTCTCTCCTGAGAACTTCCCATGCTGCATGTACTTTTCCCTTTCCTACCCCTAAACAGGTCAAAATCTCTGCACAAACTTTCTATGAGAAGTCCTAGAAAAGTAATTTGAATATCACTGGGGACACCTAGCTGACTCAAAACTCCATGACTAGGATCATCTTTGAAATGACACTCTCTCTGTTATTTTATTGGGCCCCCTTCTGGGGTCAGTTCAGTTTGTCCTTCCTTCTGGGATAGTTTGGCCCCGTTCTGAGATTGGTTTGATGCACTCAGTACTGGTAAGATTATGAACATACATATACATGCACATATACGTAATCAATCATAAGCATATCAGCAGTTATTGGTAAGTTTATTAGTGATAAACTTGTAGTAATCTGTAATATTATATATATTGTTGCTGCTATTATTGATTGTTGCTATTACTGATTGCTTCTATACTACTGATTGCTGATAATAATTTGTAATAGCTTTATAAATATATATATATATATTTCCTTTATTCATCATAGGTATACTAGCTTGTGTATTACAGAATCCTACAAATCAACAGTTGCAATCTCTATACACCCACAGGCTGGGCAACCCTTTAGGTTATGGCAGACCTCTGGACGTCTGTAGTCCAACCTCCTGCTCAGAGGAAGTCCAATTTGAGTTAAGTTTTTCAGAGCATTCTCCAGCAGAGATTTGGATATCTCTGAGCATGGATCACCTCTCAGGGCCCCTGTTGCTATGTTTAACCACCCTCATCATGAAAAATTTGTTTCCTTAAGTCAAGTAGAAATCTTGCACATTCCAACCTGTGTCCCTTGCCTCTCATCCTTCCCCTGTGCACCTGCAAGAAGAGTAGGGATCTGTATTCTCTATGTTTTTCTATCAGTTGTGGATACAAACAAGATCTCCCTGATTCTTTTCCTCTTTTAATCCTGAAAAAAACAGCTTTCTTATTCTTCCCTTGTACATCTTGTGCACCAGCTCCCTAACCTTCTTGGTGGCCCTCCTCTGGACTCACACAAGTATGTGAGTATCTTCCTTGTTCTGGGGAGCAGAAAAATGGACACCACACTCTAGATTGGATCTCACAAGTGATGAGTGAAGGGGAAGAATCCCTTCAGTTGCCATGGTGGCTTCACTGCTGCTAGCTCAGCCCACAATGTAGCTGACCTTTTCTGCAAAGGCATGCTGCTGACTCATATTCAGTATGTCCACCCCACAGATGCTTTTCTGCAAAGCTCTCTCCTAGCCAGTGAGACCTCAACCTGTCCCATTGCATTGGGGTTTTTTGATCCAAGATGCAGGGCTTGACATTTGCTTTTCTTGAACTTCATGAGGATATTTTCAGTCTGTTCTTCCAGACTCATAACTTCTTTGAATAACATTTCTGCCTTTGTTTGTATCAGATACTTCCCATAGTCTGGTGCCATTTCAAACCATCCACTGTATGTTTCACCATGGCTTCCAGTTGTTACACCTTCCTTGCCTTGTGTGCTTCAAACTCTTGTCTCCATGGATTTTCTGCAAAGACCCTGTCAATTTCCCCTTCATTTCTCCTGATGATGCATGGTCTGTTCACCTGTTCCTCAAGTTGCTTCACCTCGTGACTCAGTACCTTGTCTGAAATATGTGTCACACAAGAGAGACCACTCCAGCCACAGCCCAAGACCTCTACAGCAGTCTCCACACCCTGGAGCTCTGTATGGGTCAAGGCCTCCAGTGGCTTGGGCATTAGCAGCAATCAGTGCCAGAGAGGTTCCCTGCAGCATGTTGAGAACAATGTTGCATGCTCTTCAAGTAGCTCCAGGCAGTGTTGAGCAGATACTGGATGTTTCTGCATTCCTCTTTCCCTAGCTGCTGCAATTTCTCCTCTGATATTTTTCCTTCATATGAAAAATCCAGGTGAAAACTACAGGGACACCCAAGATAGGATTTCCATGAGACACAATTCCATTCCAGGTAGACCTGAAATCATTTTGGTGCTCTCAACAAATCCTGAAGAGGAGAGTGAGCTATGCAGAAGTGGTATGTGCATTGCCATATATCTCCAGGTTGGAGAACAGTCCCTGGCTCAGGGTTTTCATTTTGCAATATTCATGTAATCCCAGACTCTCATTATAATAATAGAAAAATAAGCATTTTGAGGTCAAAACTAATTTAGTTGTTTCTATATTAGCTGTAATGAATCCATGTTCTTTTTCTGTATCATTTTTCCCTGTTCTTTTTGAGTTCATGTTCAGATTAAGAAAACAAGGAATAGAACAAAGAAATGTAAACAGAATAACCTTAAACAATTTACATGGCTGCTATTTATTAATTCATATATAAAATAAAAACATAGAAAGTAATTGTAATCATATAGTAATACACCTCCATATTCATATCCCTATAATATCTGCATTACCTGTGTGTAATTGTATCTCTCATTAGAGCACTTTACAAAGAAAATTATATCCAGTTTAAAAAAAGCATTTTTTACACCAAAACACAATGGAGATGAATCTATAATGTCCTCATATTATACATATTTAAATGTATTGAATTATGTTCTTTAAAATAGTCTACATTTGAGTCTGTATTGGAGTTTTAAATATTTAAAAAACCTGAAATGTTTCAAAACATTTTGGATTATTTTAAATTACTTTTCAATAAATTACTCTTTCCTAAATAAATTTTGTAAATTATTTTTTTTTCTAAAAAGATATCACTAAGTTTCATGTGTAGTTGTATTTCTTTTCTATGCTAGCTTCACTCTGAAGAAAAGTATAGTCTTTCTTTTATTTTAAAGATATTTTTCTTTACAGAAAATATCTTAACACTATAAGAAGTGGAATTTTACTAAACATGTCTCCTTATGATAGAAAAAGATATAGGTATGAATTAAAGGTTGAAGTTACAATGCAGTTTAATAATTAAAACTAAAGTAGAATTGCTTCTGATGGAATACATTTTCATTTTTTGATTAAAAAAATCTATGAAGGATTTAATTTTTTTAACTAGGTGAGTCACTGCTCACAGATCATGTTACTGAAATGCATTCACCATTGTGCTTCAGAATTTCTTAAAATACGTAGAATCACATTATATACCAAAATACTGAAAGTTCTGTCTCATACATATATCCAGAAAGGTAGATTTGTATCTAACCATGTATGCTTTCCAATAATTTGTATTGTTATTCAGCTTCTAATTTAAATATGAAAAAGTGTCATTTAACGAATATCAATTCCTTAATTTTAAGTTTCTGAATATCAGACAAGATTTCTACATTAACATAGACAATTCGAAATTCTCTGTATTTTCTACATCTTCCTATGTCTTTTCCTGAACTGGAACCAGCTTCTCTTGAAGCTTCAGAGTAACTTAGGAGAAGATTTGTGGCATTCTTTTTGCTTGTGGACCTCCCAAATCATCATCCAGCTGTACCTCTGCAGCTGTTCAGCATTCTGGCTTGTACTCCTGTGATCCATCAGTTTTCCTTTTGACTCCCAGAGCAGCGAGTATGGAAATGTTTAACTAGGGCTGCTGGGTTTACTTCACCTGCTTAAGAATTTGATTTCATAGCTCCTTTACAGAACCCAAGCCTTGGGGGAAAACAGTCAGCTGTCCAACACAGGTGCAGAGCAACAAGCAAGTGGAGAGACAAGAAACTCCCCACATGACAGGAGACATGCTATGACCTGATGTCCTCTACTGAAAATAAAAAGACTAAAATTGTCCAAAATCATTGGATATCCTTAATTTAAAACATTTTCTATAAAAACTACAGCTTGCCTTGAATGAGCTGTATGTCTTTGAGAGTTTGTATTAATCGCATGCGTTTTGAAGACTCGCTTTCTACTGAAAAATATCCAGATGGCAACCCTCATTTCATTTTTCCTCAGAGTATAGATGAGGGGATTAAACACTGGAGAAAAAACAGTGTAGAAGAGGTAGAACAGTTTATCAACATACGTCAGGCACATGTATAAGTGGGGAGAGGACTGGATGGAGAGCAGCCCTGCAGGAAGGGATCTGGGGGTGCTGGTCAACAGCATCCCAACAGGAGTCAGCAGTATGCCCTGGCAGCCAAGAGGGCAAAATGTGTTCTGGGGGGCATCCACTACAGTACAACCAGCTGGTCAAAAGAGGTGATTATCCAGCTGTATTCAGCGTTGGTATGGCCTCACCTTGTGTACTGTATGCAATTCTGGGCACTACAATTTAAAAAGGTCCTTGAATGCATCCAGAGAAGGGGAACAAAGCTGGTGAAAGGACTGGAAGGAATGTCCTACGAGGAGCAGCTAAGGACTCTGTGTTTGCCTAGTTTGGAGAAAAAGAGGCTGAGGGGTGAGCTCATTGGTCTCTACAGCTTCCTGAGCAGGGGATATGGAGAGGGAGGTGCTGATCTCTTCTCCCCGAGATCCAGTGATAGGACATGTGGGAATGGTTCAAAGCTGTGTCATGGGAGGTTTAGACTGACCATTAGCATCTTTGGTCATAGGCTTGCCAAACTCGTGAAGAGGGCTTTAAACTAAAGTTGCTGAGGAGGGGAATGTCAATCCATCCCATTCCTACCACTTTGATGCCAGTGCCAGCAATAGATGACCAGAGCCTGGAGAGGGGTCACAGGTCAGCAGAAGAGCACCTGAAGAGCAGCAGAAAGGAGTTATAGCTTCACAGTCAGCTTCACAGAAGGCCCAACTTAAATGCCTCTACGCAAATGCACATAGCATGGGGAATAAACAAGAGGAGCTAGAGACTTGCACACACCTGCAGGGCTACGATCTTATTGGCATCACAGAGACGTGCTGGGATGGGTCCTATGACTGGAATGTTGGAATGGAAGGAGACAGGCTCTTTAGGAAGTACAGCAGGGGCGACAAGGAGTGGGGGTCACCCTCTATGTCAATGACCAGATGGAGTACACAGATGTTCACCTGGGGATGGATGAGGAGTCAACTGAGAGCTTATGGGTCAGGATTGAAGGGAGGGCAGGGACAGGAGACATTATAGTGAGGTTCTGCTACAGGCCACCCAACCACGTAGACTGAGTGGATGAGGCCCTCTACAGATAGATAGGTGCAGCCACACATTCGTGAGCCCTGGTCCTCATGGGGGACTTCGACCACCCGGATATCAGTTGGAGGGACAACACATCAGTGCATAAGCAATCCAGAAGGTTCCTGGAATATATTGATAACTTCCTTCTCCAAGTGATAGAGGAGCCAACAAGGAGAAGTGCTGTACTTGACCTTGTTCTCACCAACAAGGAGGAGCTGGTGGGGAGTGTGAAGTTCAAGGGCAGCCTTGGCTGCCATGTCCATGAAATGGTGGAGAGATCCTTAGGGCAGCGAGGAGGGCACGCAGCAAGCTCGCCACCCTGGACTTCAGGAGAGCTGACTTTGGCCTCTTCAGGGATCTGCTGGGCAGAGTAACATGGAATATAATCCTGGAGGGAAGAGGGGCCCAAGAAAGCTGGTTGATATTCAAGGATCACTTCCTCAAAGCTTATAAGCGATGCATGCCAACAAAGAGGAAGTCAGGCAAAAATGCCAGGAGGCCTGCATAGATGAACGAGGAGCTCCCGGACAAGCTCAGACATAAAAAGGAGCCTACAGAGAGTAGAAGCCTGGGAGCAGAGAAACTGTCCAGGTAGACAGGGATCAGGTTAGGAAAGCCAAAGCTCTGATAGAATTAAGTCTGGCCATGGACGTCAAGGGCAACAAGAAAAGCTTTTACAGGTATGTCAGTGATAAAAAGAAGACTAGGGAAAACATGGGCCCTCTCTGGAAGGAAAAGGGAAATTTAGTCACCCAGGATATAAAGAAGGCTGAGGTACTCAACAGCTTTTTTGTCTTAGTCTTCATCAGCAAGGGCTCCAGCCACACCATCCAAGACACAGAAGGTAAAGGTGGAGACTGGGAGAAAGAATAACCGTCCACTGCAGGAGAAGATCAGGTTCAACACCATCTAAGGAATCTGAGAGTGTGCAAGTCTATGGGACCTGAAGAGATGCATCTCTAGGTCCTGAGGGAACGGGCAGATGAAGTGGCTAAGCCACTGCCCATCATATTTGAGAAGTTCTGGCAGGCCAGTGAAGTTCCCACTGACTGTAAAAGGGGGAAACATACCCGCATTTTTAAAAAAGGTAGAAAAAGGAAGACCCAGGGAACTATAGGTCAGTCAGTCTAACCTCTGTGCCTGGCAAGATCATGGAACAGTTCCTCCAGGAAACTATGCTGGGACACATGGAATATAAGAAGGTGACTGGTAACAGCCAAGATTGCTTCACTAAGGGCAAATTAGCCCTGACAAGTTTCACGGCCTTCTATGATGGGGTTACAACATTGGTGGATAAGGGAAGAGCAACTGAAGTCACCTACCTGGACTTGTGCAAAGCACTGTCCCACACAACATACTTGTCTCTAAATTGGAGAGATTTGATGGATACACCACTCAGGGGATAAGGAATTGGCTGGATGGTCGCACTCAAAGAGTTGCGGTCACCAGCTCGATGTCCAGGTGGACAGCTGTAATGGGTGGTGCTCCTCAGGGGTCGGTGATGGGACCGACACTGTTTAACATCTTTGTTGGTGACATGGACAGTGGGATCGAGGCACCTTCAGCAAGTTCACCGATGACACCAAGCTGTGTGGTCTGGTCAACACACTGGAGGGAAGGGATGTGCCATCCAGAGGGACCTGGACAGGCTGGAGAGGTGGGCCTGTGCAAAGCTCAAGAAGTTCAACAAGGCCAAGGGCAAGGTCCTGCATGTGCAGGGTTGGGGAAATCCCAAGCACAAATCCAGGCTGGATGATGAGTGGATTGAGAGCAGCCCTGCAGAGAAGGACTTGGGGGTATTAATGGATGAAAAAACAACTATGAGCCAGCAGTGTGTGCTCACAGCCCAGAAAGCCAGACGTGCATCAGAAGTCTGGCCAACAGGTTGAGGGAGGGGATTCTCCCCCTCTACTCTGCTCTCATGAGACCCCATCTGCAGATCTGTGTCCAGCTCTGGGGGGCCCAACATAAGAAGGACATGGACCTGTTGGAGCGGATCCAGAGGAGGGTCATGAGGATGATCAGGGGGCTGGATCACCTCCCTTATAAGGACAGGGTGAGAGAACTGGCATTTTTCAGCCTAGAGAAGAGAAGGCTCCAGGGAGACCTTATAGTGGCCTTCCGGTACTTAAAGGGGGTCTACAGGAAAGATGGGGAGGGACTCTTTATCAGGGAGGGTAGGGATAGGATGAGGGGTAAATGGTTTTAACCTGAAAGACGGTAGATTTAGATTAGATATGAGAATGAAATTCTTCCCTGTGAGGGTGGTGAGGACCTGGCACAGGTTGCCCAGAGAAGCTGTGGCTGCCCCCTCCCTGGAAGGGTTCAAGGCCAAGTTGGACGGGGCTTTGAGCAACCTGTGCTAGTGGAAGGTGTCCCTGCCCATGGCAGGGGGGTGGGACTGGATGATCTTTAAGGTGCCTTCTAACCCAAACCACTCTATGATTGTACGTCTATGATTGATTGATTGATGGTACTTCACCTTTGTGGGGGCAGAATAGGGGCATCTGTGTCATGTTTGAATGTAGGTCCTTGTGCATAGAGTTATGTCTTCTCTCCTACATTACAGGACTCAGAGATTCACAGCTGCAGTCTCTTTCTCATGACAAACATGGAAATGACAATCGTGGCAATACTCATGTATGATTAGTAGGATGTTGAGTACCTCAGACAACAAAAATTCCATGCAGATGTTCACAAGTGGAAAGATATGAGAATGAAAAGTCCTCCTATCTGTCCTGTCCCCCTGACTCTCTTCACATGTTTCCTGCATACTGCCAACCCACCTCAATGACAGCAGATGGTAAATCCTTCTCCTTTGAAGGCTCACCAAAATTCTTTGTTCCCACTAGGGTCACTCCACAATTGACCTTGAAGATCCTTCTTCGCTGCTGCCTTTCTGACAGCCTGTTTGTCAAAGTCCTCACAGGCCTGAGCTTCTCTGTCACCAGAGAGACATATTGAGTCAGCCCTGGACTCAGCATGTATAATGCTTCAGGTCCCACAATAAATCAGAGGCTGAAACTCTAAGCTGCAGTGGTGGGGAAAATGCATTAAAACATTGCTTTGGAAGAATCCCAAAGCAGTTTCTCCTCTGGTGGAAGAGAAGCTGGTGATTGTTGTACAGTGACAGAATAGTATCATTTAACTTATATGATTTGAAGATAAGGGGCTCTTACCTGATTGTGAAACCTTAACTGAAGAGGGACAGAAAATTTTTCAGGGAAAATCTGCTAGTTTTGGAGTAAATGGGAGATTTCTCAAAGTCCTAAATTAGGTATTTAACTATTCCATTTGTGCGCAGTGGTGGTGGTGAACCCTGCAGTTCAAAACACTGAGAGAATAAGGACTGTTTATGGCTGTTATACTCGGTCAGTTTATTTGGGAATCTTTAGTCTGGCACAGAGATTCTGAAAATAGGACACACACAGCTTGGAAGCATGAATTAATTATGTATTGGCTAACACAGACAATAGATAGGATGAAAGAGGCTACTAATTAAGCAATAGTCTGTTCACCACCTTGCTAGGCAACTTCTGATAGGGCACTTGATAGGATTCTTCTCTGCCCAGCCACATATCAGTCAGGACAAGAGTCAGCCTCCACAGCTATCTATAGCATAGAATCTATAGGAATAGATTCTTAGAGTTGAGTTGCTTTGTCAACACTGCTAACAGTGACTGGATATATACTTCCATGTGGTCATACAAAACATGCTTGGATTATGCATTTTTCTCTCCACAGCAACACAACTAGCTTCCATGGAGACCTCAATCAGAATTGAGGTTGTCTAAATCTAGGGAAGACAACTGTCAACCATCCATCTCCACCCCACACAGCAGAGAAGGTCATTTCACACCCATGGAGAAACATGCACAGTTAACCCTAGACCTAATTTGACTTCTTATTTCTAGTCTGCTTAGTGCATAAGGTGTGGCTGGGAATGGCAAGACCTCCTTCCCTTCCATGTGCAAATTTACTCCATTATTTAACTACAGGACAGTGGAGGAATGTCTCTCTGGAGGGCCAAAAAGATGGCAGGAGAGATAACAGACCCTTTTTCATCACATTGGTTCTGTAAATGGGTCAATCTGTTCCCAGTTTAAATTAAGACCCAATTATCAGTGGACCTCGTCTGTCACCTTATCTGCGTACCGCGCTCTTTGCAGTACTCGCTATCACACTTAGCTCCTGTCTGGTTTGCTCTTGTGAAGGCCCCATTGTTTTCCTTTGCATAAGTGTTTGTCTTGTACAATGTCTTGTAGTAGTAAGGTGCAATAATTGTACAGCAATTCCTTTCAAACAGTCTAAAAGCACTTTGCAAATACTGGTGAGTACCACTTGCAATATTTGTAGAAGCTGAGACATAAAGTGATGAGCCAATAAGTTCCTCCTTCCATTTCATGCTAAACTATCTTAATTTACATTGATATTTGGAACAGCTTCTCCTTATTTAAGAATTTGGTTACCTTGCTTATTTCAGTAGTGTTGAAGAAGAGTGGAAGGCACCTCACTCAAAAGAGAGAAACAGCAATATGTTTTACTGAGGTAAAATAATAATTTGACAGAGTTTTAACAGCAGTTTCACACTGCAAGGTTCACCTTATTAATTACTGAACGGAAGAAACATACAAAAGAAAATTGAGTTAAAACGACTCATACAGGGACCAGAGAAAGAGAGTAGAGAGGATCCTCCTGTTGAGTCACGAGGTTCAGAGTGAATCTCCTTGCTTTCTGAAGTCATTTTTGGAGCCTAGGTGTACCTGGATCCAATCTTAGTCTCAGACTTAGTCAACAGTGTTGTGGAGGCTCTTGAAATAAACAGACAATAATTAAAATAAAATTTATTTTGATACAATTGATTGGCACTTCAGCAATCATTCAGAAATGGCAGATCCAAATGTCCATGAGAGGAAAAAAGTTATTACTGCACAAGACTCCTAGGATTTAATGACAGTCGAAAATGCTTGATCACTCACCTAAAAATGAAAGCTCTCAACCTTGAGAAATTTCTTTGGGTGATGTCCCAACCCAAGGGGGAAACCTCAAGGAGTTTCATTGGGTGGCATCCCAACCCAAGTGGAGAGTCCTCAACTGATGCATCCTGCTCCAGGGGGGCTAGCTCAAATTGGCTGCCCCAGGGGACTCCATCTATACCCAAGATGAATCTGATCTGTGGTCAATATCAGCCCTTATTGGCTGAGGGCCCCAATTCCAGTAAAACCCTGAGAACAAGGGCATGAAAAAAAAAAAAAAAATCAATAGCCACTATATTTCAGCAGCCAGGAAGCCCCATCTTCATCAGGGTGGGTGTACCTGCCACACAATCCGACCTGTGACCACAGTCATGATTCAGCTGCTTTCCTTGGAGTGGTGGCTCAGTCACCTCTTGCCTCCAAGGTTAAAAAGGAGTGCAGCTCCAATGAGTTTCAATGTTTGTTGTGGATCATCATTCCTAGATAATTACACAAACAAATTTTAAAATACATACTCTACTATTAACACAGACCTCACTACTCATACACTAATATAAACTAATACAAACCATAATAAACATAACTACAATCATTACCAAAATTGAAGGAAACTAATTAACCATTTTGACAAGGAAAATTCAGACATATCCAACCAACCAGCTAGTACTTCATACCATAACAAGTCTCTTGCCACTTTCTTCATTTGTTGACCTGAAGTGGCATTAACACATTTGGGACATAGATCTACCAACAGATTTAAAACCCTATATATACCTTCCTCCCTTAATAGCACCAAGTCCAAACATATTCTTCTAAAAGATGCCACATTCACAAAATTCATTTGCCACCACATTGTCATCCAAGTCCTGATTGTATGGGTCACCATCACCATTGCCAATAGGGGTGCCAAAGCATCATGTTTTTCCAGGGTCCTGAATAAAACAGAACTAAGCCTCGGATTAAAACACAGACATCAAATTAAAAGTCAGGAATTATCCATCGGGTACTAATACAGTGAGTTCTTCCACCTTTAGCTAGGGCCTCCCAGACATGTAAACCTCTAGGTTTTACTAAGGTCATAGGCACAATGCCAATCGAAGGTAACTTTATCATGACAGGTTGGCCTACATATATTTTCAACAGGAACTGGCCCTTGTGATCGCTAGATGAGGGAGTATCACTAGCTGAAAACCCCATAGGGCAAAATGCTCATGTCTTCAGGTTCCCATAATTTCCTCAGCAGTTATTAGCAATAAAAACTGCTTGTGATAACCGCATGTCCCAGTTATATCGTGAGACACTGGCATGTGTCTTAATCAAACCATTAATCTGCTCAACTATGTCATTAGCCTGATGATAATACAGTGTATAAAACACCCAATTGATTCCTTTTCCTCGTGCCCAGTTTTGCACCACTGTGGCTGTGAAATGTGATCTGTTGTCACTGTGAATACATTCAAGGATGGGCAAGATAGTAAACCATCCTTGCAGAACACGGACTGTTTGGTCTCTGGTAGCTGTGCTAACAGCTGCAGCCATAGTTAATCCTGACATCACCTCGGCTCCCACCAAGATGTATCTCCTTCCATGAGATGGCTTCGAAGGACCAATATAATCAACTTGCCAGGTGCTCCAGAGCGCCTTACCTTGTTTAATATACTGGGCCAGGGCTTGAGTTGGATGATTAGCCTCAAGCCTCATTTGACATCGTGGACAAGCCATAAGAACTGCTTCACATGTTTTCATAGATGCAGGCCATCCCAGGGACTGACACGCATAGAGTTCTGTTTTCTCTGAGTGACCTTGCTTAATATGTAGCCACTCAGCCAGCTGATCCCAATCTTCTTTATCACTATCAACTACCCTAATTTGGGCCAAATGATCTACCTGTTTGATTCCATCTCGCAGTAGGGGTCCCAATTCTTGCTTGGCCCTTTACACACACCACCTTTAGGGGTCATGATCTACCTATTTCTGACAATCGTTGCCAGTCCTTGGCCCTCCAAACCTTTGTACAGCCTGCTTCCCACTGATTAGATTCCCATTGGCATATCCGCTCTGTAGCACCCTTTTAAGTTGCATAGGAGTCAGTGTAAATCACAGTATCATTCTTTGCTGTCAGCAAGAGGGCATGCAATGCTCCCACCTGAGCATTACCTTCTCCCTCCTTCATAATCATTTTATTGGTACCAATTTCCGAGGCTGATGCTTTATATTGCCATTTTAATCCCACTCAGCAGGCGGATGCATCAGTAAACCACACTCCTTGTGTATCTGAATCTGTAATCAATTCGGGTGCCTCCTTGACTGGGGAAGGTTTATAGGGCCTATAGGCTGCTTCTCCAGCTGCTCCTCTCCCCATTTATAATTGTACCCAGCGTTACTCCATCCCAGGTGCAGAATCTGGTACTTGGACTTGTTAAATTTCATGCCATTGATGAGTACCCAATGCTCCAATCTACCTAGGTCCTTCTGCAAGTCCTCTTCTCCCTTGACCAAGTCAACAGCACCTCCCAGTTCAGTATTGTCAGCAAGTTTGCAAATGGTGCCTTCAACTCCTGCACTAGATCATTGATAAATATGGTAAACAGAACTGGCCCTAGAATTGAGCCCTGAGGAACACCACTGGTCACTGGTCACTGCATTTCACTGTACACTGATCGCACTGATTGGATCCCCATCATCTGCCAAATGACAGTTTAGGCATTTAGGGCCCAATAGGTAGACAACAGCAGCTAGTGTCCTCTAGTATATCCTGTAGTATTTGAAACCATTACACGTACCAACAGATATGATTAAACACTTAAGAAATATCCAGAACCTTCTGTAGTTACAGCTTGAGGCTAGAGAAGCATCTCAAATGGCACTAGACACTGATCTCTAGGCAGTCAGATTGTGCAACTGTACATTGACTTTGCATTTTAGACACTTACATTTAAGACATCTGGAGCTGAATCTTACTCTCATAACGTTCATACGTTTAAACATATTTTCCATATCATTTGAGATATTCTAGTGTGTGTCAGACATCTGGAAGACAGAACACAGTGTCTTTGGGAGACTAATACTCTTCTGATGTAACAAATGGAGGACTAGACTATCCTAGTGTATCTCAAATGGCACCTGATCCCTTTCAAGTTGTGACACACAGCATTATACATCTGATCTGTTTGCCCTAATGCATGATAAGGTATTTATGGATATGCTTTCAGAGACAGCATCTTTGATCAGTTATGGGTCAGTTTGACCACAGTGGATTTTCCTGACATTCAGTGTTGTGAACTACAGTATAACAGGGAGAGGTAAACATATCCAGAAAATCATTTAATCCAGAAAACTAAAATCTTATTAAAAAAAATATTAACTTCAACTTCTGGAGTTGCCAATTTCTGTTTATCATACTTTTGCCACCTAATTTATATAGAACAATAGCTCTGTATGAAGACTGTAGAACAGCCTCAACTGAAACTAGGTGCTTATGCTGAGGCAACTAAATTGCACCTGCAGGATCTATTCAGTAGTACAAAGAGTTATACAGAGAAACATTCATTCTTCCCAGGCTCATTTTAGCTGCAACCATGTTTTCATCTAGAGTCGATTCCTGCTCCTACGTTTAAGTAAAGCCCTAGAACCTGACTTTTTTTCATTGTAGAAATTAGACAAACTTATTTTCTAAGTTAAATATTCTGAATTTTGGAGAACCCTGCTTGTTCACAGCTTGTCCCAAGACTTATTATTCTGTTTCTCAAGCTGTAGACAAGGGAATAGTTTAGCAGAGTGAGGACCATGTAAAGGACAGACAATCATTTGTTTAGTTTGTCAGAGTGCTAGTCTTTGATGGAAGATAGTGCTCAGAGTGATTTGAGTGCCTTAGAAGACTGTTGACACTGTTTGACCACAAAAACAAAGCTTAGGTTTACAGCTTTTTAACTCAGTAATTTCCACTGCCCTAAACAGCATGTTCCATAGGCTCCCACATATCAATTCCCTGAATAAGCTGAAGTCTACTTACACCCCTACACAGTCTAGGGGCTGTACTCTGATAATTGACTGTCTCATTCCCCTGAGTATCCTGAACTCCATTTTCATGGTCACTACAGCCAACGCTGCCATTGATTATCATCTCCCTGACTAGTTCAACCTTGTTTGATACAGAAGATCCAAAAGAGCTTGTTTATCTCGACTGTTTATCTTGTTTGCAGCCCAGAAAGCCAACCATATGCTGGGGTCCATCAAAAGAAGTGTAGATAGCAGGTCGAGGGAGGTGATTCTCTGTACTACAAGATTGTCATGTTGAATCTCCTCAGCTTTGTCTCCAGGAACTTTCACTGTAATATTCCTTTCCTATCTTTACATCTCTCCTACCTGCCTCTGATTGTGTTCACACTCAACCCTCCTCAGGAGGCTACTCTGAAAGAGACATGTTGTTCTCCTTCATATATAATGTTGTAACTATTGTTTAAGATCCTTTCATCTACACTTTGAGAAATGAGAAAGTAAAATCTGCCACCAGAATCAACAGTAGGAAACAATAGGTTGTTAAAGCAGTAAGCAAATAAAAACATTCATAAAGACTCATTAAAAAGTAAGAAAAAAAAAAGGAAAAACTCCATAAACCTAACAATGGTTTTCTTTACACATCGCTCTTGGTTTTATTCTGGTCTGTGATTAATTTGAAAAATACCGAAGGTGAAGGTTTGTAATAGTCTTTGTTCTTTTCCTAACCCATTTACAAAAACCTACACAATATTCTTTTTTTTTTTTTTTTTACATTACTTAAGATAATAACAAAAACAACCATTACACTAGTAGTAATAATAAATCTTAGGTAAAATAAGCACTTCATATTTTGGTGCCTCTCCCATCTTAAAATATTCCTTACATCTACTTTTCTAAATATTATAAGAAAAGTCAAAACCATTCCTCCTGGTTCCTTATACAGTCTGCAATAAAGGAAAAGGGAGGAGCACTTGCAAAGAATAACTTAATCCTATTTATTGAATGGTATGTTTTATGTAAGATGCATCACCCTCTGGAGATATATGTCCTTCCTTGTTGACTTAGAGGGGAGCCCAGATGAGTAGGCTAGGTAATCAACTGTCAGCCCACCTCAGCTATTTTGGCTGTCTTATGAAATTTCAGTTATTACTAGAATTATATGTTTAGGAAGCTCACTACAGTCCCTAAAGTTAGGTAAGATAGCTACTAGCTCGTGAATAGAATTTTTCTGAGAAGAGATATTCTTGCATAAAACTCTACATGTACATTAGTCTCCCTGTGCTCTTCTTACAGTCAGTGATGACAACTGGGCATATGTGAGATTAAGCTCAATGCAAATTTATATTTTATTTTGTCAGATTACCAGCACCATGAAAATGCCTCTGTGTTTCTGTGAAGTCTATGGAGATTGGTGCTCATGCCTACAACACCATACTGTTAAAACAGAAAAGATTAATCCCATGCCTATTATGGAGAAGTCTATAGCATAATATAGAATAAATAGGCCCTATAATGGCTATCATTAAGACTAATTGTGGGTTTTGTTATTACAATTAATATACAGTAATTCATTATTATTTTCCAGAACAATAATAACTATGAAAGAGTTGGTTCAAATATTCAAAATTCTCTAAGTACAACATTATTGTTAGCAGTAATAACACCCAATTATTATATAATTTTCTCTATCAGCTTGCTATTATTAGGAAAAGTGGGAATCTGAAGGCTGCTGATTTTCTGTATTCATAGAAAATTACAACAGATCAGAGCATTATTAACTAGGTAATAATAATACTCACTGTTGCAGTATGAGACCAATGTATTCCTTAGGAATAAATAGTATCAGACTGATCACCACTCTTCCAACAAAAGTTTTTGTTGTTCAGTCCACTTCATTCTAAGAATTGTTATCTTTAGGTAGATGTCTTTAACTGAGTTAGTCGTTTTAGATCCTTTTGGTAATTGTTTTGCAGCAGTCTAAGAAAGAGGTGTAAAGTTAGGTGCTATCAATCTAGGACTAAGTAGTAGATGGCCATTGAATTCCCATAAGATTTATTTTTACATCCTGAAAAATTTGAAATAGCAAGTCAGCCAAGACAAGCTTGAGAAAAGTAGTACTACTGCTGCATCACACATGGGAAACATGATTTTTACTCTTTTATACACAATTCATAGTGACACTGGAGCCCTAATTCCATGACTGGATCTCACTGGTTCTCACACTGGTTCTGGTCCATACAAGTATGATGCCTCTCCTAGCACTGGTGGGAATGCAATTGCCTCAAGACCTGTGTTTTGCACCTGGAGGTTCATTATGATACCAGCAGAAAGGGACTCAGAATCTGTAAAGTATCACTTGAAACGCCATTTATTGGAGCTAACACTATAAAGAAAAACTGATCCTACATCATTTCAGATGCTAGGAACCCTGAGTTGTGCAGTATCAAACAGACCTCTAGTCAGGGAACAGTATGCTGTGCAGATCTGTCTGTGGAAGTGTTACTCACTTTGGTCACCCAAGGTATTATAGGATTTCTAAAAAGAGAACAATTCTATCCAGCATTTCTACTGTCAGACAGAAAGGATGTGCATATAAGAAGTTCTTGCTGCATTTTTAGGTAAAGGCAAAGACACACAAGTGGTGTTATCATCAGTACCAAGTGGGAGTTGATTGCAGGCTGTACTGTCAACCGGCAGTTTATCCTGCAGCCCATGGATATGCACAGAACAGCAGAGGCCTGCGGGCCAGGCTGTACGTGCAGCAAAGCCTATGACTGGGTCTACTCAGGTTAAATGTTACGTGGATCACTAATTCCTCAGTGTACAATGGTCTTCAAGTCAGGTTTACTACAGACTACTATATGCCAAACATGAAGTCATGTGAAGGTATGGCCATACAAATAGTATAGATACAGCAAAGATAACATTTTTTGTATACAGTAAGATTGTGATAGAATAAGGAGGTCAGCCTATTTCTTCAATGGGTGTTTTAGCTCTCTTTAACTGTGTCTGTAAGGATCTGGCCAACTGATTTTCAATGACATCCAATGTTCCTACATGGTTTTGAAAATTATAAATCTGGTTTTTAGGATTTTCAAAAGGAAATTATCTATCAGTCAAGGTTCTAGTATGACTTATCATATGGCTATTGTAGCAGGATAGCTTACAGCCAGGTGTAGATCAAAACACCCTCATGAATGAGGTCACATTTCCACATAGAAACAATGATATGATTTCTGACTTGCCAGACTTCAGTGCAGCAAGACAGTGATGACTGAGTGACCAATGAACAAGTTGTAGTTGTCTTACTCAACTACATTTCAAAGAAATAAACTTCTCATTACTGTCCGTGTTCCTGTGTCCTTAGCCTAGGAACTTATCGGTGTGTGGAGCAGCTTAGGCCTATGATCTTTTTTAGAATCTCTTTCACCTCCTTGTTCCTCAGACAATAGATTAGAGGGTTCAGTGCTGGAGTGAACACAGCGTAAAAGACAGACACTATTTTGCTGAGATTGAATGGACGGATCCTCCTGGGCCTGGCATACATAAAGAGAGTGGCAGAGAAAAAGATAATGACTACAGTGAAATGGGAGGTACAAGTGGAAAAGGCTTTTTTCCTTCCCTGAGCTGAAGGCATACACAAGATAGTTGACAAGATACAGCAATAGGAGAAAACAATTATCAAGAGAGGTACCAGCAGGATCACCAAGGCTAATGCAAAGTCCACTGTCTCTGCAAGGGACATGTCAGTGCAGGAAAGGTTCAGGACTGGAGAGATGTCACAGAAGAAGTGGTTTATGACTTGTGGGCCACAAAATGTGAGGCGTGAAATAAAAGACACCTTGACCAAGGAAATGGAAAAGCCTCCCGCCCATGAGAAAATTGACAGCTGAAAGCACAACTTATGGGTCATGATGGCTGGGTAGCGTAGGGGATGGCAAACAGCCAAATAGCGGTCATAGGCCATTACAGCCAAGAGGACACATTCAGTGCACATAAGGGAGATAAAGAAGTATAACTGGGTCATGCAGCTGGAGAATGAGATGGTCATGTTCTGTGACCAGAACCCAAACAAAAGCCTAGGCAATGTTACTGAGACATACCAAATCTCCAGGAAGGACAAGTTCCCCAGGAAATAATACATGGGCTTTTGGAGGTGATGATTTCTTTTCACCACAAAGATGATGATTGCATTCTCAGTGATTGTTACCATGTAGGTGACCAGAAAGACCAGGTAAAGTAAGGTCTGAACCTGCAGCCCATAGGAAAATCCCAGAAGAATGAACTCATTGATAGAAGTTTGGTTCTTCATTCCATACTGGGTGCCCACAGCTACCCCTGCAGGTGTCAAAGCAGAAGAAAAAGCAAATGTAAGACTTCCACAACAGCAAGTCTGTGTGAAGAATTAGGGCACTTAGTAAACTATTCCCTGTGGAACGTTTTTACAAAGTAGAACCAATAGTTCCTACAAGAAAGAAAGAGAGAGGGACGCATGTCTTTGTTTCCAATGACTTGTTAGTTTGCTTTCGATAGCAACACCAGAAAAACAAACCAAATCTTAGCAAAAAAAATCTCCAGAAGACTTCTGTAATGCACACTACTTTCCTACAGGATGGAGAATAGAAGAACACAGAGACTCTGCTGACATTCACACTGCTGAAAACAGCACCACAAAAGTTCAGGTAGTAAATGTATATGTATACATAAAAAAGGCTAAAAACATAGATGTAACACTAACTGAACATACAGTTGTGAAAAACGTTGAAATTTCTTCATTTCCTATTAGGAAATTATCCACCTCTGTATTTTTCAGTGGCAGCAGTGAAGCATATCAGAAGACTGCTATAGAGATTACTACTCTCTTAGCTACAGATTTTAGGATTTTATTTATGTTTAAGCAAGAAATTTTTAGTGAATATAAAGACTGACTCCTCCAGTGGGTGATTCATCAAACTTGTATTAAACACCTGTCTTTGAAAGAGAAGAATAATTCTTTCTCATTTTCAATTTGCCCTTAGCTCTGATTTAGACATCTATCTAGTAGATGGTTTAACTTCTATAACTTAAAGTAGATATTGTATGTTTCTATTAGCTGTTTTGCTCTAGATTGCTTTTATAATTAATGGATAGCTGCTTAAGGCATTAATTGAGTATTGGTAGTCTAGAGTATAATATTATCTTTAGCTATATCTCCTCCCAAAACACATCACACATTTGCACTCTAGAAATGCCTATTTCTCTTCATGGACATTCTAGTGATCCTTGACTGACCTTGAAGTAGATGTCTGTATCATAAATTATTTACAATGGAGGAGGTAAGGTTTATTTTTACTGATTTTAAGGGAAATAAGAGCAAATAATGAACACATAAATATGCCTGATTCCAATCTACTTACTTTTAGATTTTACAGCTCATTAATATATATGTGTTTGTGTATGCATGAGAGAGAAAGATGTCTGTACAAAAGATGTATTGATCTATTCAGAACAGTAACATATTCTTTAGCTATTTTCTTTCATCACCTACCTGAACATGTGTAGTCCTTTGATTAATTAAGGGATGACAAGTTTGACTGGAGACAAGGAACAAAGCTTTGGCAGTTTCTTTCTCCAAATATGAAAACACAAGAAGAATTTCAGGAAATGGTAAGCAGGATACTTTATCAATACTTTTGTGCATTCAAAAGGGAAAAAAATCCCTTTCCACAGAACAAGTCCTGGGCAGACTCCATGATGCAAAGGAGTGCCTGAACAAACAAATATTCCCCATACAGAATAGCAGCAACTGTCTAAAGGTCAGTGAAGAGTAAAAATAGCACCAAGAGATCATCAGACACCTACCCTCACATTCAGGCTCTACAATGCTCCTTCTATCCTGTCTTTACCACTCATGTCTTTGTCATGAACTTGATGAACTCTACATCTGCAATTAGGAAAGTCATTTTTCAAAAAGAATAGACACTGATGTAATACACATCAGTGGGTACTTTTGCATTTGCAAAACACACTGGGTATTTTTGTATTTACAAGGCACATTTACAGAATATCAAAGTCAAGGCAAGGAATGGCAAGTCAAGAAAAAAACTTGCTTTTTTATTAAGAGGGAAAATTTAATGGAAAGACTTGATGTGTTTTGCTATAATTCTTGACTTGCAGTTATATTCCCTCATTATACATTTGGCAGTTTACATGATGAAAGTGTATGGGATGGGATAATCAAGAATAATTACTTTTTGAAGCATTCAGCACAATAATTTACACCTTAATGGGTATATGATTTCCTGATGTATTCATCTGTTACTCTAAGAAAGCACTAAGACTTACTTACCAATTCAGGATTTCCAGGTTTGCATGTGGCCTTTAAACTCTTCCAATGAGCAGTGGATCAGATACATTTTTTTCTAACCTACCTGGTCCTTTAAAGGACTCAGTGTCTTTTTCTGGGAAAGCATCCCTTGTAGAAAAATCCCAGAGCTAATAAAGTAATCTGCCAATTAAAGAAGTGAAAGGGGAGAGGAAGCTTATTATCTCTAATTATCTCCAATAATTATCTCCAGATGCTAATTTATATGTATAATTGTACATAGTAGAAACAGTCTGAAATGAGATCAGGGGAATAAAGACCATAACAGACACTATACCTGTCATGCTTTGTACAGAATAACAAGTGTTCTCTCTCTAAAATTTATTAGGAAGACAAGACTAGGTAGGAATTATGTTTGCTGAAATGTCTGGGAATTCTGTAGTTTTATTTTTAATAAAAAGAAACATTCTGAGCATGATTTTTTTTATTAAAAAAATCTCCTTTACACATTTAAACACTGAAGATGCAGGTATTGGTTCCTGTTTAAGAAATCTAAATATACACATTTATCTAGATGTGTCTACCTTAAGTACGTGGAATGCAGATTTTATTTTGTAGATAGGCATGCAATGTCATCTGAAATGTTATTGGACTTGCCTAATCACAAAATTGTCTCCAGAGACGGGGAGATATCACCATACATATACTATCAATCACATGTGAATATGTATACCAATGCCATTTACAGCATAGCTTCCTTTGAAAGAAAAAACAGGAAAATACACAGAGGCGTGACTGTATTCTAATACTGTTCCCATTACAAACAGCTGGAGGATCAGGAATACAGAATACATTACAGAGAGAAGACGACTCACAACTAAGATATCACCAAATTTGGATGTGTATTGGATGTGTCACTACAAAACCTGACACCACTTAGTTTCCCTTGTTTTCTGGTCATGTTTATTCTTCCTTCTAGAGAAGTTGCTACACCTCTGATGGGACTCCCCGGAATAAGCCCAAGGCACAGCATAGATAGTCAAAGCACTTGGCAACAGGAAATTTCATTTTAAAAAAACAAACAACACAAACCAAACCAAGACGTTCTTTACTGAACCAATTACTCTGCTTATATGAAAAAACAGTGAGAGATGGAAAACTAATACTGAACACTTCTACTCTTCACCTAAAATAATCTATATTGTAAAGGCTTGAGTATAATTAATAAGTAAATGATCAATTACAATTGTTCTTAATTGTATTGCCTTAGAATTAGACAAAATATGATTAACCACCTCTCCCAAATGGTAAAACAGCTTAGTGTGCTCAAGAAAATACATAGTCAAACTATTCAAACAAGATGTTAAACACAAAGGAATGCTTGTAAAAGCCAATGATGGTACCAGCATAACATAAAGGATCAGTACAATTTTAATGGACAGATAACCGATGTGGTATTCCCTACCTAGTCCCATCAGGAATGTCTGGGTTATCCACAAGTACCTGATAGGCTTCACAGGGGAAGGACCACTGGGGTCCATGACCATGTCTCCAGGGAAATCCCATGTCCTTGTACCAACAGGCCTGGCAGGACCTACCACACTATCCTACCCAGCCTGTCCCCAGGACTGCATTTCTCTCTCCCACAGAATCGGGAGGCTGCAAAAAAAACCCACTGTACTAACCCACTTGGTTTCTCTCTGTGCCATCTCTTGCCAAAAACAGTAAGTTGGGTCATTTATAAAATTACATATATCTGTGATGAAACTGCTGTGGTATCCAAATCCAGTTAGAACCACACTGTCATTGGGTCTTAAACCATGACAAAAGGATAGCTGGAGCTGGATAACTCCTTACCAAGTAACATTGTAAATGCAAAAATGTCACATTAGTTCAAAAGAAGATTGACTAAATATTTGGAAGAATGGCCTGTTGAGGGTTAGATAGCAGACAGCAAAAATCAGGTTCATAAAAATGAAAAAGGAGCCAGATAGTATCCTCAGATGACATATCACATATGTTTGCCCAGTCTTTTTCTTATGGGCAATTTTTTCTGACCACTGTTTGAGAATAGATAGAGGACTAGACTGATCCTTGTTCTGACACTGTAGAACTGTTCCTGTGATGAAAAGAATAGTGGTATAGAATTTTACGTATTTCTCCATTACTCATTCTGGGATCATACATTGTTAGATGATAACATTTTTACATCTGGGTATTTAAAATCAGATGAAATCTCAGTATATCTTTGTCCTTTAAAACTGACTTGAAGAAATGGTGCTAAATTGTGGCTGATTGGCTGATCGCTCAAGAGGCATTTGATGCAAAACTCTGTGCTTGTCAAGGCATTGAATGATCTATTCAACTGATCATTTTTTCTTTTGATTCTTGTTTCTTAAAGCTTAGAACAATTTTTGTACTGTAAAAGCTGCATTTTGAAATATTAATAGAATATAATATTTCATATATTCTTATATATAAGGCATTAGCTGTAAAAAGGAATCTGAGCATGAAATTAACATAGCTAGTTTTGCATACATAAAGTATAAATATCTCTATCTGAGCTAATGACTCTTCTCTTCCTTGCTGTCAATCAAGAAAAGGAGGCTTTTCACCACAGTATGTCATCTAATCCTGTAGAAGGCATGAACAAATCATCATTTTGTTTGTGACCTGAAATAATAAGTTTTCTTCACTGATGTGGTGGGTTGACCTTGCCTAGTGGTCAGATGCCCACCAAGCCAGTCTATCAGTTCCCTTCCTCAACTAGGCAGGAGAGAGAAAATACAACGAAAGATTTGTGGGTCGAGATAAGGACAGGGACATCACTCTGCGATTACTGTCACGGAAGAAACAGACTTGACTTGGGGAAATTAATTTAATTTATTACCAGTAAAATCAGAGTAGGATAATGAGAAATAAAAACAAATCTAAAAAACACCTTCTTCCCAACCCTCCCTTCTTTCTGGGCTCAACTTCACCTCTGGCTTCTCTACCTTCTCTCCCCAAGTGGCACAGAGTGATGGGAAACGTTGGTTGCCTGCCACTCTTTATTCCTCATGCTCTTCACCTGCTCCACAGTGGAGTACCTCCCACAAGAGACAGTCCTTCATGAAATTCTGCAACATAGGCCCTTCCCTTGGGCTGCAGTTATTCAAGAACTGCTCCAGCATGGGTCCTTTCCATGGCACACAGTCCTTCAGGAACAGCGTGCTCCAGTGTGGGTGTCTCACCGGGTCACAGTTCCTGCCAGGAGGCTGCACCAGTGTGGGCTCCCCACAGGGTCACAGCTTCCTTCAGGGCACATCCACCTGCTCCTGTATGGGTTAAAGCCTCTGTGGTATGGAGGACAGCAGCTGAAGGAGGACTGGCAGATTGATTATATCACCATCCCACAAACTCACCAAGGTAAGCACCATGTGCTTACAATGGTGGAAGCAACCACCGGATGGCTGGAGACATATCCTGTGCCCCATGCCACTGCCTGGAACTATCCTGGGTCTTGAAAGACCAGTCCTGTGGTGACATGGCACCCCAGAAAGAATTGAGTCAGGCGATGGGACTCATTTCCGAAACAACCAGAGACACCTGGGCCAAAGAGCATGGCATTGAGTGGGTATATCATATCCCCTGTCTTGCACCAGCCTCTGGGAAAATCAAAAGATACAATGGACTATTAAAGACTATACAGAGAGCAATGGGTGCTGGGACATTTAAACATTGGGATACACATTTAGCAAAAGCCACCTGGTTAGTTAGTACTAGAGGATTTGCCAATCAAGCTGGCTCTGCCCAATCAAAACTTTTACAGACTATAGAAGGCTATGAAGTCCCTGCAGTGCACATAAAAAATATGCTGGGGAAGACATCATGGGTTATTCCTGCCTTAGGTCAAGGCAAACTCATTCGTGAGATTGCTTTTGCTCAAGGACCTGGGTGTACTTGCTGGGTAATGCAGAAAGATGGGGAAGCCCAACATGTACCTCAAGGGGATTTGATTTTGAGTAAGAAAAGCCAATGATTTCAAATGTATGATGTTAATTGACTGTATGTCATCACTACTACGGTTGCTATATGCCATATTGACAGTATTACACTAAAAATTACCCAGATTAATGGAGAATGAATTTTGATGAAACTGGCAAAGTGCAGCAATGATAGAAGCCAATAAGTGCAGTGGTGATGGAACTGGCTTCAGCATGCAACAATCCAACACCACACACCCCCTCTCTTGCTCTGAAGAATTACTATGACAGATGGAACCCAAAGTCATGGACTAAATGAACTCAATGGGCTTTTTTGAGGAATGGCCCATAGAGTAAGGGAATATCTGTGTGTATGTATCAAAAGACAGGAAAGGTGGTGGTGATTAATTGGGATGTACTGGAAAGTGTGGGACCTGGGCATGATGTAAATGGTATAGAATAAGGGGTAGATACTGACTTGGTTTCAGCTGGGATAGCTAATTTTCTTCCTAGTAGCTGGTATAGTGATGTGATTTAGGATGAGAATAATGTTGATACCACACTGATGTTTTAGTTGTTGCTAAGCAGTGTTTACACTAAGTCAAGGACTTTTATGTTTCTCACACCACCCCACCACTGAGAAGGTTGGGAGGCACAAGAAGGTCGGAGGAGACACAGCCAGGGCAGATGACCCAAAGTGGCCCAAGGCATATTTCATCCCATATGGTGTCATGCTCAGTATATAAACTAGGGGGAAAGCTGGCCAGGGGCCACTGCTCAGGAACTGGCTGGGCATCGGTTGGCAGATGATGAGCATCACTTGTCTTCTATCTTTTAATTCTATTATTATTATTATTATTATTAATCCTCCTTCCCTTTTCTGTCCTATTAAACTGTCTTTATATCAATCCACTGTGGTGGTGCAGCTCCCCACTTCTCTTGGGCCACTTGGTGCATGGTGCGATCCCCCTCCCTGGGCCACATACCAACCCAAGATAGACTGCAAAAGGCCATGGACCAGAGCATTGAGGTACTCCCTTAACGTACCTGGCTCCTGCTTCCCCTATCGCTTTGGAATGATAATGACGATCAATCACCTCCTGACAGCCTAGTACATCTGTACCTGGGTCATGGCCCAAAGGAGGTGATACCAGAACTTCAAAATCTAGCAAGTTCTGGGCCTGTATAACTGGTGGAAAGTACCAGAGTATTTTGTCATCCATGTTGGGCTGAAATGGAAAATTACCTGACGAAAGTCCATTATCTTGGACCCTATAAACAGCAACCCTAAGCGAGACCCTCTGAGCTCTCCAGGATTGCGGCGGACTGTGACCAGCATCTCCCCTTAGTTGGGACGCCTCTCAGGCTCAGACTCCCCGAGGTTTAAAGACCGTCTGCCCACAAAACTGACGAAGGGCCAGGATAAAGTCAGAATTCTCGAGGCTCAATTATTGCCCATTGAGGAATGCTGATGTATTGTGAGTAATTACTTTAAACTCAAGAAGAAGGAAATTCTAACTATCAGCTAGCCTCTTCCATCCACCTCTCTACCTATCTATGTGTTTGAATACGCACATTTGCCTTCATGAGTGTGGGTGTCTACATATTTCACTGGATCCAAACCTTTCTGCCTGTCTGTCTGTGTGTATGCTTTTTCTGTTTATACATATGTGTGTATATATATATACACACTTTGATTTAGGGTACCTTGTAGTAAGTTATTGTGAATCTTTTCATTCTCAAATCTGTAATTAAGTCACTGTTCTAACTATAACATATTTTACCAAATCACCTTGTTAATCTTTAAATTGGTCAATCGTTAATTGCTGCTAAAATTCAACATTTTGATCCACCTCACACCATTAATAAATCTTGAATTGCTGCTAAATCATAATCTCATGAAATATTTTCACCCACGACAAGCACGTGAGATGGACTTGCAGGTCCTGGGAAAGAAGACACCATCTATTTCCTTTTCCTGAGAGTAGACTCAGTATCATACCACAGCGTTATAGAAAGATCCTACAACATGAAAGTCATAGGAATCAAAGGATTTAAGGTGAAAAAAATAGTTTTATCATGCTTCTAGCTGTCCTTGAGCCTTTGATAACATTCTCACAAAGCCTCATATATATTTATATAAAGGTAGCGTCCAAAAAAACCTCAGAGATGCTCCTCCACATGTTTATGAAACCTCATCAAAGAAGTCACTTGCTTTTGAAGCCAAGCAAACATTTCTTGCAAGTGCTTGTAGACATCTGTATGAATCCAGATCCCTCACTTGCTTAACAGATTGGTGTTTCCTGAGTCTACAGTGAAATAATTTTTCTGCATATGTAGATATTCTAATTAGTTGTAGAAAGAAGAGCAAGGACAGACAGATTTGGTGGACTGACCACTGTATATTACCAGTAATTAATTCCGTATAGCAATGAGCTACATTTCTATTATATTTCACTTGAATAACATCCCCATTTTAAGAACATGTAATTTAAACCACGATGCATCTTTTATTCCTGCTGACTAAAATATTCGTTATGACGTATTAAGCTCTGGCCTTTTTCCTTTCAAGCTGGACATAGGCTTCTATGAGAATGAGACACAACAGCTGAGCCTGTCTCAGACAGGGTATCACAGTCAGCTGTTTTATGTTATTTCTCTGTATCTCTTACAAATGAGATGATATTCACATGATCTCATAATTTGTGCAGTAGATTCTAAAATAAGGAGGCACTTGTGCCACACTTTGCACTATCCTACCATATAACTAATGTGTAAATTGCTGCTGTAAGCAGCAGTGCAAGGTAAATGGGAAGATCCTTCAAAGCAAAGTCTTACCAGACTTATTTGAAGTGGGAGAATTTTTTTTAAAAAAAGAAATCCAGCCAGGTCCTAAAACTGATAATACTGTTATGAAAGTCTATGGGGTAAAATTTTTAGAAAGTGTTAAGGAATGTCATGAGCAGCTCCTCCAGCAGCCCTTCCTGCCTGGCTGCTGGAGCCCAGCCCAGTGCCCAGGCAATTCGAGATGCACTGCAATTCATGACTTAACTCCTCTAAACATAGCCATCTAAGTTACTCATCAGAATCATAACTCTGTGTCTAAGTTCGCTTTACAGTGAAAAGGAGGAGGTGTACACCTCCAGAAGGCCAAACGGATGGCACAGCTTAGGCCATTATCACAGGAGGAGGTGATCTCAGCCGGCAATGTTTTCTTCCACTCACCAAAGCAGAAGCTTAGATGAGAGCCTCAGCCTTAGAAGCAGGTGTTAGATGTGCATCTTAGGCTGTGAATACCAGGAACTGGTAACGTAAGTACTTTAAGATACATATTTTTCCTGTACTAAAGCAGTTAATAGGACTGTCAACATTTGTTGAACACATTGCTTCTGTGGAAAAGATGTAAGCGCCTCCTTTGTGTGAGACTGACTGGAAGAAATGCTCCTTTGCCATCACTCAAAGGTCGTCAGTCTGGGTGTGCTTTCAGCAGGCATGCCAGGAATCCAGATGCAATGTGTGCAGTGCCAACAGGTACACCTATCCACAGTTTGCACCATTTATCTCAAAACTGGTCTGCCAAAGTGCAAATCAACTCACATAAGCTCTAGATGTCAACTACTCTGATGTTTATACATCAACTATTTTTCTAAGACTCCTTTTATGGACAATGGGGAGATAAGGAGGCATTGCAGTCATGGGCTTTATGTGACCATTGCAAAGGCATAAACTGGTGCACGGTGTTCCTCCTCCCCAGGTGCATATTTTTGTTCTTCCCCTTGTTGAACTGCATGAGGTTCCTGCTAGCCCACTTCTCCAGCCTGTCAACGTCCCTCTGGATGGCAGCACCATGATGTATCATCCACCCTTCCCAGCAGGTAAACTTGCTGAGGCCACCCTCTGCCCCATCATCCAGTTCATTAATGAAGACAGTAAACACAACTCAATCCAGAACTGATCCCTGGTTACACTGCTAGTGACTGACCTCCAACTCGATTTCATGCTGCTGATCACCATACTCTGACCTGGCCAGTTTTCACTCTACCATGCTGTCTGCTCATCCAGCCCATAATTCATAAGTTTTTCTATGAGGACTATACGGGAGGCTCTGTCAAAAGCCCTACTGAAGACAATATCCACTTCTCTCTTTTTATCTACCCAACCAGTCATCTCTGCAATCTGCCTCCAGTACCATCCTGAGTGTGGACACGCACAAGTCAACATCAGTGTGGCCTGGATGGAATAAGGGATAGACTGGTTCAGCGAAGAAATCATCAATAGTGTAGATATGAGAGTGATTGGTCGTGTTATAGAGGGAGATTTTTCCAGCTTTGTAGTCAAGGGAGACCCTGATCAACAGGGGTTTGATCCTGAGCTACAGTGGGGTGGTAGGGGTGGTCATGGCCACACATTTTTTCATGCCATAATCATACCATTCAGTAGCCTGTCTTCTCTGTGGAGTCCTCTGCCCAGCTGGTGCCTGACTCACAGCAACTTTTGTCCCTTCTTCAACCTCCCAGCAGTGCAGCCATTAGTGTTCAGTACCTTTCGTTGATCCTCTTCCTCTGCCATGGGAGCAGTGGGAACTCAGTATGGAGTTTTATTTGGAAGAGGAAATTGGATCTCTTTCAATCTGACAAACTTCCCAGGCTGAGGAGTCAGGGACTTGCCTCCCTAAGCTGGAAGGGGGTGCCTGCTTTGGATTGTCCTGTTCCTTACTAACCAAGTCAAACAGTAATTTAAATAATATGCTTTCACTCTGAATAGGAAAGATGCATTTATTAAATTCCCCAGTCCGTGACCAGAGAAGAGGTTCTTTCCCCATACCAGTGTGGGCATGGAAATCATGCTGGAAATAGCAAGTACACTAGCAAGCACAGTAGAGAGCAGTATTTCTGTTTTGTCACCCACATGCAGAGACATTTTCCTCTGAACTTAGTATGAGCCAACAGGATATGCAGAGAAGCGGAAATGAGAGTCCTCACTTTCCTACACTGCCCTTCTAACCCAGTCTGGAATGGGACTCGGTACAAGGCCTTGTGGTTCAGACTGAAGAGACTGGCTTCTTCTCTAAACACTTGCATGTGATGCTTAGATGAGAATTTCTAATATGAATAAGTTTCCTAGGAATGAAAACATTTTTAATCAAAAAGGTGATCAAAGACTTGAACAGAGACCCAGAAACCATATGAACTTCATTCCTGGAGACACTGAAAATCCAGCTGGACAACTTAACCTGCTTTGAACACGGCAGACCCATCAAGAACCCTTCTAACACAGGCTACTCTACCATTTCTCCCCGAGAATACCTCTCAAAAGTTTCTCTATCTCAAAACCTATCATTAAGTGAGAATTCAGATGTCCTGACCAAAGTTCTTGATCTGAATTGATTTCTGGAGGACTCTCCTTTGATTTATACTTTGGAAGTATGAAGCCCTGCAAAAGGGCTAAATTTTGGAAAGATCAAAAGATGCTTTCAGTTCATTTTGTGTTTTAACTATATCATTTGGTTCATAATATTTGCTTGTACTAGCACTATGAAAATGAAGCCATAATGAGCATACTCCAGTATTTGTTTGGCACTGGACCCTTTATGCTAGGCACAGATGGTGTTCATAGGGCACACAGTTTTGCATAATTTGTGGAAGCTTGGGCTGGTGTGGTTTGGCAATTGGTCTGTATTGGGTTTGTGTGTGGCCAGGTTTGGGGACTGGGGGAGGGGCTCCTGTGAGAAGCTGCTTGAAGCTCCCCCAGCTCCAAGTCGGACCCGCATCTGGCCAAGGCCGAGCCCATCAGTGATGGTGGCTGTGACTCCGTGATAACATATTTAAGAAGGGGAACCTGAGAGGAGGAGGGGAGTGAAAGAAACACCTCTGCAAACACCGAGGTCAGTGGAAGAAAGGAGGAGGGGGAGGTGTGCTGGAGCAGACTCCCCTCAGCCCATGGGGAGAGGGCAGGCTGTGCCCTGCACCCATGGAGGTCACCAGGGGAGCAGACGCCCAGGTGCAGCCCAGGGAGGACCCCATGCCGGAGCAGGGTCTGCACCTGGAGAAGGCCGGGACTCTGAGGGCAGCCGGCGCTGGGGCAGTCTGTTGCTGGGAGGGCTGCACCCCACAGCAGGGACCCACGCTGGAGCCATTTGGGAAGAGCTGCAGGCCCTGGGAAGGACCCACGTGGGATATTTTCACGGAGGACTTTCCCCTGTGAGAGGGAGCCCACGTTGGAGCAGGGGAAGAGTGTGACGAGTCCTCCCCCTGAGGAGGAAGGAGTGGCAGAAAAAATGTGTGATGAACTGACTGCAACCCCCATCCCCTGCCCCCCTGCACCACTGCGGGGGAGCAGGGAGAGAAATTGGGAACAAACCTGAGCCCAGGAAGAAAGGAGGGATGGGGGAAGGTGTTTTTAAGGTGTGGTTGTATTTCTCACTGTCCTACTCTTGTAAATTAGTGGTGGTGATGGTGTTCAAATTAAGTTGATGTTCTTTCTTCCCCATTTGAGTCTGTCTTTTGCCCATGACCATAACTGGTGAGTGAGCCCTCTCTCTGTCCTTGTCTCAATCCCTGAGCCTTTTGTTGTATTTTCTCCTTCCCATCCCACCAGCGGGGGAGGAGTGAGCAAGCAGCTGTGTGGTGTTCAATTGCCCTCTAGGCTTAAACTATGACATAGTCATACACTGGTTTATCAGACCTCTGATCCTGGAACTGAGCGCTAGTTGCAGACACTGGAGCCAGGGCACTCCTCTGGTGTTTGTAGTAGGTTATATTTGTTCCTCGGACATCACAAAACAGTATCTCTCATCTCATCCTTTTTTAATGGAGTCTGGCCACAACATTAGTACTCTACAACTCTATCTAAGCAGTGTGAATAATTCTTTTCCAACACAAACATCCCTCCACCTATCTCAGGAAGTTCATGGTTTGATTTAAGCACAAGCTATAATGCACACATGAGCGAATTCTTCTAGTGACTTCATGGTCTCTGAGTAACACTTTGTCCTACTTCTTAACAGTAGCAAAATGTCTCTATCCTGCAAGATCCTACAGAGGGAGCATATATGCTTCCCTGTATCAGATGGCAGAAACTGAGTGGTCTCCATCTTGACTGAGAGGTGGAAATGGGACATAATTCTACACTTCTTTTTAAAAGGAAAACCAAAGATACTAAACTGTGTTTTAGGGTTAATCATCAAGTCTCTCTCCTCTCCATGCATGTTGGATGTATATTGTTTGGGATGTTGCCAGAGTCTACATCCCCATTAGTGACCCCTCATTGATTTTAGGGAAAACATGGATGATTTCTTTGACTGCAGAAGACACTTTGACACATGTGGTATGGTCAGAAATACAAGTTTATTGTCCTGCTCCAGGTCGTGCTGATTAGACTCAGGGCTGATCAACAGGCAGCCCCAGCTATTGGGTGGGTTGAAGCCTGATTCTAAAATCTGTTAAGGTGATATTCAGCAGCACCAGAGCTTCTGTTTGCCAGTTCAGTTTTAGGTTTTTTCCCCATTTTTGTTCTGTTTGCTACATGATAATGTTCTTTAATGGTACCTATAGTGAAGGTAAATTATTTCCTCTGTTGATGTCCTGATCATCACAATTAAAAATTAGTTGACCTTGATCTATGTCCTTGTATTCCTAGTCACTCTCAGGTTTGTATGACCATTTTTATAGTAACATTAAGAAATATGCAGACTCTAGGTATTGCTAAGGCACTAATGTTCAGTAAAGACCAATCATGCACATAACCGGCCCTTCATTTTTGGTCTTCTGCTGCTATGTATTTTCCCCTCTTTGCTGTAATGTTCCCATTTTAAACCTCATTAGTGTCTATACCCTATTTCATTTTCTGGTGTTTTCTCACACAATACACTGAGGTATATACCTCAGCTTATATACCTTTTCATCTTAGAGCTGGACTATCCCAATGGGGTGCATAGGGAGCATGGTAGGGATTGGGTGCAGAACAACGGCCATTCCTGGTTGGGTTGCTCAGGAGCCCTGCACAAAGAGGTATGTGTTGATCCAGTCCCCACAAGTACTTTGGGATAAAATTTCCCAAAAGGCTCATTCTCACCCACAAACTAACCTGTAGGTTCCCCCTTCCCACCAAGGTACCCATCTTTGTTTTTACCAAAGTCTGTTCTTGCCTTCTTTGGTCACATGTGCTAGGTCCATTGCTTGGTAATACTTTTCTTCTTCCTAAGGTTCATCATTCCAGACCCTCTTATATCATGTCATTAATCAGGAAGATTCCCATCACCAGTACAGCAAAACGCCTTCTTTGACAAATCTCCTGCAGTAAATAAGGATTAAGCATTCAAATGATTCCTTTGGGTAAGGTTTATATGAGAGACGTGCCCACCAAGTGGTCTGACCACCTTTACAGCACAGACCAACTGGCTTAGTTTTATCCACTACCAGAAAGGACCTTCCCATTGTATTTGGGGGAAGGCTCAATAACCCAGGGCATGCATATGTGTTGGTCTTGTTGGTCTCTGGCGTTAAACTTAGTACCAGGATTTGACTTTATTAAATCCTAATGGAAAGAGATTAAACGATGTGAGGTGATGCTTTTCCCTGCAGCCCATCCTTCACCACTGTTTTGAGTGGTACCTGGGTAGCTGAAATATAGGAGTTGCTGCAATATATCTAGAAATTGGCAGCACATAACTATCATGTAGGGAATCCTGACTGAAGTTGTGGCGTCTATCTAATGCAAGCCTAGTGGAGCTGCCTTGCTAGAACTTAAGCTCAACTGGCATAAATGAACCCAAAAAACCTAATTCAGTTTTAGACTTCTACACAGCAAGTATCTAAAATTAGAGATCTATTCTGCTACCTTCATCTTCTAAATAGAAAACACCCTGAACAAAAATGCCTGTAAGTATTCTCAAAGGACTTGTCTGACACTCTATAGTTGCAGAGGTCACAACATGAGATTAGATGTGGGGCACTACTATGTTACAAAGCATATTGCCATTGAAATAGTGACTGTCACCATCTGAAAAGTTAGTTCCTAAGGACTGCTCAGTGACACATCCTTCACGTAGGGGGTGAGGTAAAATAGGGAGTCCTGAAACAGGAAGGGGGAGTGACTATTCTCTTTCACAACAGACACATGCAGCAAGATGCAGTCTTAGATATTGATCCTTTTCCTTTCCCTTTGTTGGGCAGGACTAACCTACTTGCATATTCTCTTTCAACAGTTCTCAGGTTCTCTCAGTCCTGCTTGGACTCCTGAATCTCTGTGGTACACATGGAGAGTAATATAGCTTTACTACTGTTCTTCGAAGGGCTTCTTTGACTTCCTTGTTCCTCAGGCTATAAATCATAGGGTTCAGCATGGGAATTACCAGACTATAAAACACAGAGATGATCTTGTCATGCTCCACAGAGTATTTTGAACTGGGCCGTAAGTACATGAAGGAGCCTGTCCCATAGAACATGGTGACAGCAGTCAGGTGGGAGGCACAGGTGGAGAAGGCTTTACATCTGCCCTTGGCGGATTTAATCTTGCAGATGGTAACCCCAATGCAGATGTAAGAGACGAGAATGAGGAGCATGGTTGAGATGACGAGAACAGTAGCACAGGTGAAATGGACCAGGTCAGTGATGTAAGTGTCAGAGCAGGAGAGCTTCAGGATGGGAGGCATATCACAGAAGAAATGATTGATGATGTTGGAATTGCAGAAGGACAGGTGGAATATAAATAATGTCTGAATAGTTGCATTCATGCAGCTCATGAAGTAGGAGCCACACACAAGGAGCACACAGAACCTCTTGGACATAATGACAGGGTAGAGCAAGGGGTTGCAGATGGCTATAAACCGGTCATATGCCATCACGGCCAGGAGGTAGCACTCTCCTGTCACTGCAATGCAGAATAGGAAGAGCTGAGCTGTGCATGCTGTGTAGGATATGACTTTTCTCTCAGCCACAAAGGTCATGAGTGTGCTAGGTATAATGATCGTGGAGTAGCTGACATCTAGGAATGAAAGGCTGCTGATGAAGAAGTACATGGGGGTGTGAAGCTTGGGGTCAATCCGGATGAGCACAATCATCCCCAGATTTCCCACTAGGGTCAACAGGTAGATCAGTAGGAACACCATGAAGAGAAGGACCTGCAACTTCAGGTTGTCTGTGAATCCCAACAAGATAAACTCAGTCACCACAGTGTGATTCCTTTCTGCCATCTATCATAGGTGGGAAAGCCAAGATTACACTGCAGACAACAAGGCAAACAGAGGCTGACTGTCAGTGGGTCAAACTAGCTCTCATCAGGCTGATCTACAATGAAGGTATAATTTTCTGTATCTCCCTATTCATGTTTTTCAGGTTCTGAACTCAAATAATTTCACAGGCGTTTCCTGCCTCTCAAAGGCTTGTATTCTTTCTGTGTACTCTGAAGGAGCACAGGTTAACAAATCACACATTCCTGCAGGTCTCACTACCTCTCCCTTCCCAAACACTTAGCTTAACTTCTAAGGTGCACAGCAGGCACTAACTCCATAATATTTGTTTCACCTCACCTATTTTAGATATCTACTTAAACATGACTTGAAAAGCTTGACTTTCCCATTTTATATAGACATCATCTGGATAAACAACTTTGTGCACTGTTGGGTAAACACATGTTAAGTTAAGAAAATCTCTCAGAAAGAATAATAGAAGAATTGGGGCCAGAATTGTGTACTTTATCACTATGACAAAATGGTATTTTGGAGCAGAAGGCCAAAGCTAGGGGTTTGGAAAAGCTCAACTATAAATATTAATGGCATTTCAAGCTGAAAGGGAGCAGGGCTTCTGCTCTGCTGTTGCTTCCATAAATCTGAGAATAGAATGAGAATTATAATCAGTTGAATTCTCAGGCATAGTCTGCTTATGAAGTTTAAAAATAACCTTTCTGTTCCCAAGAATAAAAAGTTAAAAAGATACCTTGGAAGAACTGATCTTGTCCATTTCCCTTTTCCAAGGAAGAATGAACTCTACTTTGCTTGAAACATTGGACATTGTTCTTTAAAATCTCCAGTACCATAGATTTCCCATGGTCCCTAGTCACCTTTGTTTCTTCTTAAAAAGTTAATGTTATTCAGTTTTCTCTTAAAAATTTACCCAAAATCTCCCATTGTAATTTAACTGAAAAACCTTCTGTGTCCCTTCTCCCATTGTGGGCAAAAGAAACCACTTTTCCCCTTCCACAATTTCATAGAATCATAAAATCATCAAGTTGGAAGCGACCCATAAGGGTCCAACTCCCTGCTCCTCACAGAACTACCTAAATCTAAACCATACAACTAAGAGTGTTGTCCAGATACTCCTTGAATTTATGCATTTTTCCACCATCAGTTTTAACACAATGACCTTTTCAGTATGTTGCTTTTCCTAGACTGTCTCCTGTAGGGTGTTAGTTCATTTTGTAAACTGTTATCTTGAATCAAATATTTTTTTTCTGATGGCAAACATATCAAATATGTCAAACAGAACCTTAGCAAGATGAGAAAATTACTGCTTAGAAAGCCAGCAAACCCAGGTCCTGAAATCTCAAAAAAAAAAAAAAAAAAAAAAAAATCAGAGATTTTCAAGAATACCTGTATTGTTCCACTGTGAGGGAGGGAAGTGAGAATTCTTCCTCCCTCCCCAGTAGAACAAAGGTATAAATATGTCTAATATATGCATTTGTAGTAATCACAGAAATTTTAATTCCATCCCTGTTCTTACCTTACCACTCACATCTTAGCATCCTGGGTGCATTAGTGTTTCTTCTCTTGTCAGTGTGAAAGAAACAAGAAGGAGGAAAACATTCTGTTAATGCAGATTTGACCGCAAGGTGTATATTCTCTAGTAGCTCTAAATAAGAACTAATTTTGATTTTCCAAAGGCAGAAAGAAAGAGGTGCTGTATCTCTAACAGAGTCAGAGAGAGGAAGATCTCTTGCACCTTATCACAAGTAGGTATTTTCGCAGATACCATGCCCATCCATATACTTTTAGGTATAGAATTCCTGACGGGCCACAGAGTCTGAACCTGAGACAAGGCACAACGGGACCATTAAAATATCCTTTTTATTCCCGGTGGAGATAGCTAGTCCTCTCTCTTCCTGCAATTAGACAGATGGACTTTATTTCTCTCAGTTTTAAAGAGAACTTTTTTTTTTTTTTTGGCCATGTGATCCTTTGTGTTATTTTTCTTGTTTTATTCTGCTACTTAGTAAACTAGGACTATAAAATCATGGACTATAAAAACACTTTCCATATTGGGAAGGGAACCACAAGCAATGAGATAAAGTTTTTTCTGTTCAGCAAGGATGAAGGCTCTTCTCCCAAAACTTCTCTGAAGCTGACCAGTAATTTCAGCCCCACTAATTTGTCATGGTCTGGTGCTCCAGGATGGGTGAATTAAATCACTTGGGAAGTGACACTTAGTTTCATGTTCTGAGAAGCCTGTTTCTCAAGTGGTTGTTGACATCAGTCAGATCATTCAACCTGTTCTGAAACACACTAAAGACATAAGAAGCAGATTTGAGTCACTACATCAAACACTTCTAATCTCTGCACTGAGGCCCTCAAACTGTGGAATACTTCAACAAATTCATATAATTCAAGCCAGAAACTAATATGTTTCTAAGATACTTCAGCTAAACCAAATATATCTTTGTCAAGGCTTTTTCTTATGCACCAAGGAATATGATAATGTGTAAGCAAATAAAATGTCTTTGCTACTTCTACAGAACTATACCAAGTGATAATGCTGCCTTTTAACCAGTTGTATCGAAGCTGCAATGTTTTCAAATTCTCAGAAAAATCACACTGAAATAAAACACTTCTGTCATTTCTTTGTAAAATCATAGAATCATAGAACGGTTTGTGTTGGAAGGCACCTTTAAAGAGCGTCTAGTCCAATGTTCCTGCTGTGGACAAGGACATCTTTTACTAGAGCAGATTGCTCAAAGCTCCATCCAACCTGGTCTTGAACACTTCCAATCATGTGGCATCCACAACTTCTCTGGGCAGCCTGTTCCAGTGCCTCACCACTCTCACTGTAAAAAAAATTCTTCCTTATATCCAATCTAGATCTACCCTCTTTCAGTTTAAAACTGTTGCCCCTTATCCTGTCACTACAGCCCTTGGTTGCAGCAATAATGTCTCCCCAGAGCCCTCTCTTCTCCAGGCTGAACAACCCCTACTCTCTCAAGCCTTTCTTTATAGGAGAGGTTTTCCAGCCCTCAGATAATTTTTATGGTCCTCCTCTGGACCTGCTCTTTCTTCAGTCCATGTCTTTTTTGTACTGGGGACCCCAGAACAGGACACAGTACTCCAGGTGGGGTCTCACAAGAGCAAAGTAGAGTGGAAGAACCACCTCCTTTGAACTGTTGGCCATGCTTCTTTTGATGCAGCTCAGTATATGGTTGTCTTTCTGGGCTGTGAGTGGACATTGCTGGCTCATATCTGATTTGTCACTGACCAGTATCCCCAAGTCTTTCTTCACAGGGCTGCTCTCAATCCATTCATACCCTAGTCTGTACCCCAACCCAGGTGCAGGACCTTGAACTTTGCTTTGTTGAGCTTTATGAGGTTTGCACGAGCTCACTTAGGTCTGACAAGGTCCTTCTGGATGGCATCCCTTCCCTCTAGCAAATCAACTGCACCACTCAGCTTGGTGTCATCTAGAAACTTTCTGAGGGTGCACCTAACCCCACTGTCTATGTCCTTGATAAAGATATTAAATAGTATTGGTCCCAGTACGGACCCTTGAGGGTCACTGCTCGCTAATGGTTTCCACTTTGATGTTGAGCAATTCACTGTAACTCTTTGGACATGGCCATCCAGCCAATTCCATATCAATCTCACAGTCCATCCATCAAACCCATACCTCTCCAATTTAGCAACAAGTTCTGGGGGACTGTATCAAAGGCCTCACAAAAGTCCACGTAGATGACAGCATTAGCTCTTCCCTTGTCTACTGATGCAGTCACTTCATCATAGAAGGTCACTAGATTAGTCAGGTATGATATGTCCTTGGTGAAGCCATGTTGGCTGTTTCTTAATTGGGCAAATCTTAGCTCTGAAGTCACTGTTCAGGAAATAATACACTCAGTCCAATAGTAATAAGTTTCCAGTCAAGGCTGTTTCTTGATTTCCCTGGGTCAGTCAATATTAAAGTCAGTATTAAATAGTTAAGCATTCTTTGACACTGCTAGGCATGTGCCCAGTTACCAGTCATAAAATAAAGAATTCTGTGAAAATTATATTTCTTGGCAATGCCTCTGAATGAAGTCCTTTTGACTTCCCCTATCAGGATAATTTCCTTTATATTCTTCAGCAATTCTTTTGATGTTTTCTGTTTCCAATTTTGAACAATCTGCTCTTGTTTACTTTGAAAATTTTTCAGGCCAGCATCTGTTTCACACACTCCCACTTGGTTTGTTTAATGTATAAAACCTCAATAGCTGAAGTTTCACAGTGGAAAGTCACTTTGTAGACAAGGATTACATTTAGCAATCTCTCTCCCTCCAGGTCACAACAATGTTGCTATTGCAAATCTTCCTCTTTCTGCAGTTCTTATCTTCATTCACCTTTTTTTCACATCATAACTGGAAGGGCACCAAGTTGATTTGCTTATACTTCTAAGATTTTTCAGTAATTACATGACAGTGAAATGTAGAGTGACAGTCTGCAGATGTTTCAACCCTGGCTTTGCCATTGTGGTATTTAGCCCAATCCTTGCAGGCATCTTCAAAAAGATTTCTCATTACCTTGTTAGTAAGAAACATACAAAGATTGGACACATATTTTTCCTCTGATGTCCTCTGTACCACCTGGAATCACACATTTTGTCTTAAATTCAGGACAACACTCATCATTAGCATTGTCAGTAGTTGTCAGAGCTGCAAACTTTTTTCAATCAGTTAAACACTGAGTTTTTGTCACTTGTTTCAGATTTTTTAAAAGTAATACTTTGTGATTTGCCTTTATTTTATACTCTTCCCTCTATAGAACTTTTTTTTCCATTTAGCAAAGTTACCCTTTTACCAACAGCTGAAGTAGACCTGAATATGAAGTTCTTCAACACTTTTCTCACCTTCCATCTTAGGAGTTAATGATTTTTTTTGTACTGGGAGAGGCCACTCTTAGTGCAAGGTGTTTATGCGCATTTCTTGAATGCCTGCTCCCCTTTGAGTATTTAATTCTTCCCCCACTATGCTTTTGGGGTTATGACATACCATGATATTTCTCGTTAGTGCAAAACAGGAAGATCACTCAGCAACTACTGTCACGGGCAAAATAGACTTGACTTGGGGAAATTAATTTAATTTATTACCAGTCAAATCAGAGTAGGGCAATGAGAAATAAAATCCAGATTTTAAAAATACCTTCCCCCTATCCCTCCTTTCTTTCTGATTTCTCTACCTCCTCTCTCCAAGCAGCACAAGGGGGATGGGGAATTGGGGTTGTCATCGGTTCATCACACATTGTCCCTGCTGCTCCTTCCTCTTCACACTCTTCCCCTGCTCCAGCATGGGGTGTCCCCCATGGGAGACAGTCCTCCACAAACTCCTTCAACATGGGTCCTTCCCACAAGCTGCAGTTCTTCACAAACTGCTCCAGCGTGGATCCTTTCCACGGGGTGCAATTGTTCAGGAACAGACTGCTCCAGCATGGGCTCCCCATAGAGTCACAAGTCCTGCCAGCAAACCTGCTCCAGTGTGGGCCCATCTCCACAGGATCACAACTTTCTTCAGGTGCATCCTCCTGCTCCAGTGTGGGCTCCTCCATGGGTGCAGGTGGATATCTGCTCCACCATGAACCTCCATGGGCTGCAGGGGGACAGCCTGCCTCACCATGGTCTGCACCATGGGCTGCAGGGGCATCTCTGCTCTGGTGCCTGGAGCACCTTCTCCTCCTCCTCCTTCTGCACTGACCTTGGTGTCTGCAGAGTTGTTTCTCTCAAATATTTTCACTCCTCTCTTCCAGCTGCTGTTGCACAGCAGTTATTTTCCCCCTTCTTAAATATGTCATCCCACTGTCACTGATTGGCTCAGCTTTGGCCAGCTTTTCAAATATTTTATGTGGATGCCACCTTAACAGGGATCAGCCCAAGGTTTCTGCTTGAAGAACACAGTTGCCAATCTGCTGAGTAAATAAGGGGTTTATTTATCCGACATGCAGGGCAGCTCAAGCTGGGTGCCTCCAAGGAGGGACCCCCCTACTGCAGATCACGGAACCCAATTATACCCTTACAGATGGTTTTCCCAGAACGTATGACCCATTACCTGATCCCCAATGTCACCAAAGGGAATAAAAGAACTTATCGACACCCACATGATGTAGATAAGCAGACACTCCTTTATTAATGGCCGGGTGCATAGGGGAGTCATCTCACCAACAACGCACGCCTAACTCGTGTAGCATGGTGATTATATAGGGTATAATGATGCATAGTAAACAGATTCTTATCTGATATTGATACATAGTCAGATTCTTATACATAGTCATATCAATTCTTGTAATTAATCCTCTCTCTGCAGCATGGCTCAGAGATACCACAGGCCAGAGAAAATGAAGCAACCAGTATGTGTCCCTGTGGCTCACAGACAAGAGAAGACAACTCGATCCCTAAAGCTGCAGCACTGCAAATATCAGTTAACGAAAGGGGCTGGAAATATAGAGCCCTTGGTCAGCAAGAGCCAAGCTCATGACTCTTCTAGCCTGTCTCCCCTTTCTCAGTCAACCTTACATGCTGAGCCTTGGTCTCCCTTTTGAGGTTTGTGGGAGGCAAACCTTCACTCCTCTTCTCCTCTGGCTAATTAAGCCTGGCCCCAGTCCCCAGCTGCTTTTAATGAATCCAGTTAGTGCATGTGACTTTAAATCTAAAGGCCCAAGTAGGCACTCTCAGACTCTTTACAGCATTGGGCTTTTCTTGTTCCTCTGTATCTCCTCCCCGAAGAGTGGGGCTTTAGGGTTAGATTCTTCAGAAGGTGTCTGACTGTTTATCAGACTGCTGTTTTTCTGCTCGTGGATACTGAGACAGAGTTCACTGATTGTCAGCTTGTGAGCAGGTGCTCTGGAAGCAAGGATTAACTGAACAGCAGCACCAGTGCTGGAGAGCAACCATCACAGACTGTATCTCCCTCCTCTTCTGGCCACTCTATCCTCTTCTTATTTGCATAGTTGTTTGCCATTAACTGTCCTGTAGTAGGAAAGGAAAAACTATCCATTCCTTGTGTGTCTCTTTGTGTGTGTGTGTGTGTGTGTGTGAGAGAGTGTCAGGTTTATTTGGAGAACTTCTCCAGTACAAGAGAAAAAGAAGGCACAGACTGAGTCTGCAATGAAATGTCTCTGCTGCAAACCAATCTATAATGCCATCAGAGAAGACAACATTTAGCATTGTTTATCTTTTTTAAAAAGCTAACAAACAAAAAACCAACAAACCCTTGCACACAAAAGCCGGAGTATAACTCTTTAGGAAGTATACCTAGCTGTTTTATCAAACAGTCTGGTGCCAGAGAATCAGAGCTGAACACATGCTGCTGAAGAGCTATATAACAGACTTGATTTCAGCCTTCTCGTTTTGATCTGTTCCTGTGTTCTTGCCTTCTCCTACCAAATGAAAAACAATTTATATGCATACTATAATTCTTATTCACCATCCCTTTTATATCCAACATCTTCAGTGTATTCCTTAGTTATTGAGTGTGTAAAAATTTAAAGCTTGCAGCCTCATCTGACAGTTTTGGCAGCAACACTGTTTAGCTGCTACAAACCTTTCTCATTCATGCTTTGATATGTATGAGTATATGGCTATGCATGCAAAGTATTAGGATTTCAAAATATACACATAATTGGTAGTACAGTCCTGTATCAGAAGCAGCAGTGTATTAGTGACTGAACAGTAATCTGAGACTTGGAGTCTCAGTGCCTGGACTAATGTATCCACTTCTAGGGTCCCCAGTAGACGATATGGACCTGTTAGAGTGTGTCTAGAGCAGGGCCGGGAAATGAGCTGAATAATGTGAGGACTGGCAGAGATGGGGTGGCTCAATCTGCACACGAGAAGGCTCCAGGGAAACCATACTTTCAATACTTAAAGGGAGCTTATAAGAAAGATGGAGAGAGACCTTTTATCAGGGAGGGTAGGGACAGGAAAAAGGGCAGTGGTTCTAAATTGAAAGAGGGGAGATTTAGATTAGATCTAAGGAAGAAATTCTTCCCTGTGAGGGTGGTGAGGCCCTGGCACAGGTTGCCCAGAGAAGCTGTGGCTGCCCCCTCCCTGGAAGGGTTCAAAGCCAGGTTGGACGGGGCTTTGGGCAACCTGGGCTAGTGGAAGGTGTCCCTGCCCGTGGCAGGGGGTGGGACTGGATGATCTTTAAGGTCCCTTCCAACCCAAACCATCCTATGATCTCCATCCAGCACTTGCTTCTGGAAAGAGAATTTAGGGAAATTCCTAATCCACATTTGTATGATACAGCCTTTTGTCCTGGTTTTGGCTGTGGAAATTTTTTTTCTTAGTAGCTGGAATAGTGCTGTGTTTTGGATGCGATTTGGTATGAGATGAATGCTGATAACACACTGATGTTTACAGTTGTTACTAAGAGATCAAGGTCTCTCCAACTCCCACTGTCCTGTCCATATGCAGCTACTCAAGAAGCTGGGAGGGGGCACAGCCAGAGCACCAGACTCAAATTAGCCAAGGAAATATTCCATATCATGTAACGTCATGCTCAGGATAAAAAGGAGGGGCCCCCTGTAAGGAGGGGAGTTCTCTCTTGCTTCTGGGAGTGCTATTGCAAGATCTGTTTTTTTCAGAGGCTGGTTATCAGTTGGTGGGTGGTGAACAATTGCATTGTGCATTACCCATTTGTACTTTCTATTACTGTTATTGTTTTATTTTATTACAATTACTAGCTACGAGTCTCCCTTTCTTCCTTCCCTGGGCAGGGGGAGCGTGAGTGACCAGCTACATGGGGTTTGGCTGCCAGCCGAGTTCTAACCGTGACATTCTGCCTTGGCTTTTCTACCTGTGGGTTCCAAAGGAGTGCTGGTCTCACAAAGTGATCCCAAAAGGTGATCACAGATTAAAGCTCTTCCTCAAGAGACTTTTGGACAGGCAAGCCAGCCGGCAGAGCTGCCCGAGTCTCTGGAAGGCCCCTCTGAGCTCTTCCTGGCCAGAGGCAGCACTGGGAGGAGGGACAGAGTGGGCTGCTGGTGCCCTTCAGGCAGCCTGGTCTCTGCTGGGCAGTTTTGGTGCTTCCTGAATTCTTCCTCCTCTCCAGCCTGCCAGAAGTCAGATGCCATGCTCCTCCCTCATCCAGGGTCATTATCTGCCACTGTCACCACCTCAGCGCCCCAAGTATTTGTCTGACAATGCATTTCTGGGGCACTGAAACCCTTCTCCTCCTCCTCCACCCTGCCGAGAGGTCATAGTCTGGTGTCCACACACCAGCCACAGCAATCACACCCTGATGCGGGGATCTGCTGCGCTCTCGCTGCCTCAGGCGAGTCTGTTCCTGAGCAGCCCTGGGTGCTGTGAACTGTGGGGCTGGAGTCTGTGGGACTGGGACCAACTGTGCTCCTGCTGAGGCTGTCCCAAAGCCTTGCTGATGTGGCTAATGCAGCAGGCTTTCTTCACAAGCCTCTCCACAAAAGCGTGCAAATCTTCTTGCACAGCATCTGCTCTCTTGTGGTGCTGCTTAGTTCAGCACAATGAGTTCCTGAAAGAGCATTAAAACCAAACCCAAAGCTACTATCTACAGAAAGAGCTCTGGGAAACAGATTGCTATGAACCCTTACCACTGGGCTCAGGGCAACATATAAATGGTGCTAGCTGTCAACAGCAGAAGAGGTAGTCATGGCGGTGGCAAGAAAGGTGAGGGGACTCACTGCTCTTCATCTTCAAGCATCCATTCGGGCATCAGAGTCAACTTTCCTCCAGAGATCCCACGGAGGGGACTGGCTGCCTCAAACCCTCCTCGTGCTGAGGAAGAACAGTTCATCTCCTGACCCCACACTTCTTCAAGCCCTACTCAATTCTCAGGTGTTCAGAAATAAAAACTCAAGCCTCCCCTCACCCCACTGCCTTGCTCTCAGACCTCAGATTCAAGTAAAGACATCCCCGACAACGAGATACCAGGTCTTCACAAGAGCTAAAAGCAGAACACAATACAGACTTCTCTGTCTTATTAAATGAGTATCAAAAAGAAGCTTCCAAGGAACATCTGAAGTAACAGCCCCCATCTGACTCTCCTTCCTTTTTCCTAATGTTTGTAATGTTTTGTGACTGGAATCTCTGCAGTTCTTAAAACCTGAGATCTTGAATTCAGACAGCTGTGCATCACAGCAATGATTCAGTCTGTGGCTGCAAAAGAGAGGCCTGTACTAGTGTCAGGATGCAGTCATTTGTTCTCAGGAAGTCATCTATTCAAACAGCCAGACCTACAACAGCATTGTCCTTCAAGGCCAAGAGACTAATAAACATGCACTTCCAACAAGCCATTTGTGTGTTGCACTTTTAAAATAAATCTTAATAGAGCAATAGCCATCTTACTCAAGACAGATAAATGCAATTACGTCTATTACTACAGATCAGGAGAAACACTATTTTTAAATAGTGAAGGTCTGAAGAGTATTTGTCACTGGCAATGGCACATCAGTTACCGTGTCCCATGCAGATTTGATATTTTTGTCTGATTCTTTCATCACAACAACAGCACTTTCTTCATTTTGCTCTTGGTATGGGTCAAGAACCTGAAAAAAAACGAAGGACTTGGTTTTTTTCAGTGTTTTGTTTTGATGCATTTCTTGTGTACAGCAGACAGGAATTTCAGCACAGTAAGCCAGTTGAATAATGACATAGTAAGTAATGGCATTCAACTTTCCATCTTACAATATCATGTTCGTTACCATGCCAAGTTCTTTCTATAAGGAACAAAAAGGGTGGAGAAAGCTGAAGAGGTTGGTGACAGGACACATTTTGATTTGTTACAAATGAAGTATTAGGTTCATCATATAAAGTACTTGACAGCTCATCTTTGCAATCCACATTATTACTCTCAGAAGACACCACCTCACTCAGAGGTATGACCAATTCAGATTTTCAGTGTCACTTATTTTTAGCACCTCTATGCTTAGCCTTTCTAGAAAAAAGCTGTTACCAGTTATACTCACATGTGAAATCTACCAGCTATATAAACTGACCCAGGAATTTCTTCAGCCTAACACTACCGAAGAACACAGGTTAAAGTCAACAGATCTCAGGCTCCCATTAAAAAAAAAACAACAAACCAAAAACCAAAAATAGAGACATGCTTGTGTATCTGTTCGGGACAAGACAGACGAACAGTGCAATGCTCTACTAGAGCCTCACTTACATCCAGGATCAGCTGCAAGCCCCTCTTGGTCAGGTTAGGGCATATATGTACACACGCTCTTGGAAATACAACGTATGAGTAGGCTGGGTTGGTCAAGGAAGGAGAGATTTCCACCATCACCTCAATCCATCATGGCTCTGCATTGTCTGCACATGAACAAACAATGACAGGAAGGGGCAAAAATGCTGCACTGGCACATCAATAACAGACTGCAGAAAAAGTCACCAAGGAAAAGAAGACAGTCCTTCTAGCTGACTATTAGAAGTACTCACTCAGCAACAAAGACCAGAAATAATCAAAAATGTAGAGCTAAAGATTATAGCTGTATTGGAAGGCTACTAACCATAGGGAGAAACATGCCTGAAATTGTCTTTAGGCCACTGCAAAGCCTCACCAGGTAACAACCCTACCATTTACTAAATCATTACTTAGATTAGCAGTTCTGCAAATCATGCAACACCTATCTGGCCACAATAAAGCAATCAGCAGCCAGTCAGCAAACGTTATCTACATTTTAGAGTGTTTTCAATGAAATCAGGAGTCACAGCAGCCCATGAAAAGTGCTGACGTTTGAAACTCATCCATTCGTTTGGGAATCCAGATCTACATACAATCAAGCCACCATAGAACTACAGCTTTTATTTTCACAGTACCCACAAATTTACACAGATTGAAGGAGAACAAGACTAGAGTTAGAGAGGAAGTCAAAAGAACAAGCCAGGTTGTCTCTTGGTCAAGTCCCAACCTCACTCCACAGGCCCTAAATGAGGACTAGCCTAAATCAGCAAACAGGCTGTATCTACACACAGGACACGTTTAGTTTGCCCAGAACTTGAGCTCTCAAAGCACCCAGCTTCAGGCCTGACAGCTGTTAGGAGAGCCCAGAGCTTTTCCAGGGAGATACCACCACTTCAATCAACCACTTGGCTGGAACAGAACAAGGACTCGAAATGAGTGAGCTCCCCTGGAAACTGCTCATCTGAACAACGGCCAGCTCTGAAGCTCACCTATCCTGTACGAGGCACACAGGAACACAACCCACTGAGGATGCGGATAGAGAGCTGGAGCAAGAGATTTAGAAAGACCAGTAAAGAGAATGAAGGAGAGGGGATTCTCCTGGGGATAAGTGCATCGAGCCAGAACCAATGCAGAGTGCTTCACTAACGCAGAACTGCCGTCTTCTGTCTTTTGGCAGATCATTAACAATCCCACTCCATTTCCTTCTGTAAGGACTCACCAGTTATCTTCTTCAGAGGTTCTTTGCCAAATGCCCTCTCCGTGCAGTTCAGAAGGTCACTCAGAACATCCACCGTTTCAGACTGATTCTGTTTGATCACAAGCAGACAGTGAACACTCTGAATTCCCCACTACCAACAGCAACAGAAGGAACATACCCCAAATCTAAGGGCCTCTCTAAATAGCTACGGATATTAGAATCACCTACTACAACCCTTTTGCAGAAGAAAATATGAAACTAAGTAAAAATTGCTCCACTCAGCAGCAAATCAAGGACAAAATTAATGCTCAGGCCAAGCTTTGCCCCTGTTAAGTTGCTGTCTACAGTCAGTGTAAGAATCACAGTTTATTAGCTGCCAGTTGACCATTTTCAGAAGCCAGAGGCTGTGAAAGAGTGGATCTCTGAACACAAAGAAATCCTCCAGCTCAGTGCTCAGAAAGCCCAGCTATCAGCCCATCTTATACCACTCAAATACACTTCAGAGGTCTTACCCTGAAAAGATGAATGGCCATTAGCAGCAGAGGTTGCTGGAAAGCAATGACTTTGGCACTGTCTGATTTATTCTTCTCTTCTGCAGATTCTTCACAGACTGAAGAAAAGAATCCTTTTCAGTCTTTCAAATTACAACAGCGAGTCCTCTCTTACAATCGGACTAAGAACATGACCAAATCTATAGTCCTGTTTTCTGCACTTAACATTTAATTTCTTGAAATTGGACATACATATAGTACACAGTCTTTATCCAACAAGGGTATCTCACCCTGTGTGGCTTATAAAAAACTGTGCACTTGAGCACAGGCTGGATTCCTAACACCATAGCCAAGGCATAGACCTTTACGGAAAATCAAGCTCAGAAAACAGCACCAGAAAAGTCACACAGAATTTGGTACAGGCATTATTAGGAGAAAAGATTAGCAGAGTTACAGTCATGTTTGTGAGCAGGGCTGTGAGCAACAACAGAAAAGGACATGGCCACCTACACATAGTTAACACACAGAAGGAACAGGAAGAAAGGAACAGAGTGATAAGAAACAGAAAGGCATCCTGAAACCCAGCCACAGGTGCACAGGATACTCCCAGGGAAGAGACAGAACTGCCTCTGCCTGTGAAATGGCTCTGCTACAGCAGTCAGAACAGCAGCAGGAGGAAAGAATATACAATCTCTCTATTACTGGCCCAAAGAGAGACTAAGACCAGGGCTTCTCCACTTCCTCACACCACTAACCCCACACCCAGCTTCCCAAGCCTCTCACCTCTCCCAGGCATCCCTCTGCCTCTTGGTAAAAGGCTTCACAGCTCTGACACGCTCACTGGGAGCAGCTCGCTGGCATACTCAACAAGGAGAAAGATCCACAGCTTCCCATCTGCAGTCACACCATGGATGTGCTTCTCCCTCAAAGCTGCAGCCTTTGCTGTATCCCCCAAAACAGTCACGGTGTTTAAAATCTGAAATAACCTGCAAAGAAAAACAGCCAGCGTGTTCCTGCCTCAGGAATGCTTTCCACGATAATGCCCACTGGTAGAGCACTTTCATCCCAGAGCTCTGGTCACTCATTGCATCCCAGATTCACAGGGCCTAAGTTTCAACCCACATGTGTATCCACACACAGTAACATACAGCTCATTGTTCTGGTGTCCCCAAGCACACCCGCTGCCCCCAAGGACACTGACTATTATTCTCGGTTGTTTCCCATTCTGTGTCCCACCCTGTCCTCTGCTTTCCCTCTACTGAGGTTGGAGGACCAGCTCTGGCAACCACCTAAAAGCACCTATTATTATCAACTCCACCTCCCTCAGTACAGGGAGGATGCAGAGCCATCAGCAGTTCACATGCAGAGCAGACAGAAAGCCAACAGCCACCTGCACAACCCCACCACCTCTCTCAGAGGTTCCTCCACTTCTAGCTTGCAACAGAGGCAACGGAAATCTTATGAGAAAAAGCAGTCTGAGCTCAACTCTACACCTACCTGATCATCACACACATACTCAGCAGGTTTGGCATGCAAAATCATGTTTTTATTGGACAAAACCTAAGGATCTTTGGGAAATTCCTCTAGGATCCCCTTAAAAAAAAGCCATTCCCTGGTCCTGGAGACAAACAAATGCTCTGATAGCAGCTCACAATCCCAAACCTCTTGCCCTGCCATTCACAGGCTGATCTTATCCTCAGGAAAAAAAGATTAATTTCCAAGCTTAAAGCACGCAAGCAAAATCCTTACCCAAAGAAGTAGTTTTCTGCCACTGAATGAGCCTGTTCATCTAGGGGCTCTGATGGAAAGACATTTGTCTCACATGTTTGGGAAGTATTTTTCTTAGTCTCAAAGAAAGCATGGAATAAGCAAAACCTAGAACGGGCAGAAGCAAGAGCAAAATTAAGAGCCAGCTTGGTCACAACAAAGCAAAAACAGCCCATGCGTGCAAACCAAATAATGCCACATATTCGTCAATTTTTGTTCAAGCATGTCCAAGCACTGAGAAAAGTCACTACTTACAATAAGACCCTTTCCTCAAGCTACACAGGGTAAAGAAGAAAGAAGGATGATCAGGACTCCAGAAAAGTCAAATGTCAGCACCTGAGGCTACACAATACTCAGACTGTCAGATTTGGGTCATATTCTCCAGTATTTACAGATAAACATTATGATCTGATGCAAAGATTACAAACAGTATCTTCAAGCAGTCTAGGTAACCAGGAGCCTAAAATTTACTGCAAACAAATTGGACCAAGGCGATTTTCAGTGCCTGAACTACTTATGACAAGAGTTTGTCCAAGTCTGCAGAAGGTATTCTGAAACCAGAACCCGGTCTCGTATGTGATTTATGTTATGCAATATTTCCACTACTGCATTTGCTTAGTGTCATGGGGACAGCTTGCCTGGAATATTGCTACAGAGCTAAACAGAATTATTCCAAGCACATGTGGCATTAAGTCTTTAAATCATTCTCACCTGGAAATGTCCGTCACAAGGCTTGTCACGGAACTTTCAATGATATTAGCAAGTCAGCGGATGATCCATTTTCTTAATCGAACAATCTTATGTTGTGCTCTTTCAATAAGAAAGTGGACACAATCAGTAGCTTGAACACTATCCCACAAAATAAACACAACCCACACAATCCACTGCAGCAAGAGGTGACTTCCAGATATTTAGCGGCTTTTACAGTAAAGATGGCAAAGTTATGTAGTAAGAAAGCAACAGGCACATAAGAAGAGATATAATCTTCCCAAGTTTGCTTTTTACTATGCAAAAGACAGTCTATTTACCCCACTGAGGTTCTGCAGCTTACCAAAAAGCACTTCAAGAACTGCAGTGCTCAGTACAGTGAGGTTATAGGGGCACAAGTAACACACGGACATACTGTTTTAACAGCTTACATCATCTTTGGAAGAGGCCCCCGCAAGTAACCCAGTGCCCACAGCACCAAGTTGTGGGTATTCAGTGAGCAGCAGCACCAAGGAGGGCAGAAATTTCTCTTGGGAAGTTTTCCCAGCTAGAAATGGCTACAAATGCCTATCAAGGATATAAGTATTTACAGGCTACTTGTGAGGCATGGAAGTGGGTGCTTTGCTGTGGGCCAAGGAGACAAGAGCACTCCAGCCAGTTTAACAGTCAGATAAAAGGGATGCACGATTCCTGCAAAGACCTCAGAGTCTGCAGTGAGAAAAGCTGCCACTGGACATTTTTGCCAAAGCAGCTGTCAGGGCTAGAGAAAGGCTTCTTTGGTGACCCAGTCTGCTTTGGTCAGGCTGGCTGGTTCTCACCATGTGGGCTCCAACTGAACTGAATTTTGTCCCAGCAAAAGAACCAGATGCTGAGGCTAAACCTTCTGGGACAGAAGAAACAGAACAGGCAACAATGAGTTGGTAAACTCATGGCAAGGGCACCAGCAAACAGCTGTCCAAACCAGACTTCATGTGGGTAGCTGCTCTAACCACAGAAGAGGAAGGTCAATCATCTACACACTCACACATTCACATTTCCCTGCTTCTGTTTTTGCTGGTTACTTGAGAACTCTAAACAACAGTCAAAGTCTGGCCTGAGGAACATGTCTTTGAGCCAGTCAATGTATTTTTGCAATGCCACTGGCCATAGGTGTCTGACTACCCTGGAAGAGCTGGACAATGCTGGATAGCCCTGAGTGGTGAGAGAAGCTGATCATCACTGCCAGCTGCCTCTCCAGGTCACCACAGCTGTTCAGAAATTCATCTATATACCCTTCCATCTCTGAAGCAAATTTAAATCAGTCTGGAAGCTGAAAAACACGATTGAACAAGCAAGTTAGGAACCTCACAGAGTCTGAGTGTCTTTGTATGTACAAAATGACTTTACAGATTTGACTGCAGATTTGAAGTCACATGCCTGAACATTTGCCACAAGGCATACAGCAGAGGTCATCAATCTCACCTCATGGTCTTCCTCACATAGGAGCAACCACTGTAAGCAGCCACAAAATCTTGTCATGTATCAACTCCAACCCTTGGACCTGCACCTTCCCAAACAGTCACGCTTCAGTGGGCTGGACCACACACTGGCCAGTGCAGCTGGGCTCCTAGGCTGATCAGCTCTGATTCTGGGTGGAAGTCGAGGGTGTTTCTTACCTCATCTGCCTTAGACTTTCCCTCAATTTGGAAACTCCCCCACATCAATTCTGGTCTTGTCTAGCAGCCCTGGAGCCTGCTGACCTACAGTGGGTAGAACAAATCCACCTCCTCTCCCTGGTGGCTCTGAAGTGTTGAGGCTTTCTGAAAGGAGGGGGAGTTGAAATGTTCAACCTAGAACCCATATCCTGAGGTGCTGATGTTTTGTGCTAAATCGCATCCTCAGTCCTCCTGCTGATCCACAAGGCATACAGCTGGCAGGCTGCTGCCTTGGAACACCGTCCAGCAGCACGCAGACCACCAGGACATGCCCCATCTCACCACACATCCCATTTCCTTATGCTCTTTCAAAGCCCACAGTGTTCAATTCCACTCATTTGTTCTGAAAAAAAACAAAAGTTTAACAGTAGAAACCTCAAAGAGGGCAAGCTGTGGCTTCATACCAAAAATGGAATACAACTTTCATAAATAAACAAACCAACTCGTTTGGTGCAGTGTCACAATCAATACAGTGACCTGGCGGGAGCAGAAACAGTACTGACAATCTAGAGAACACTGTCCTCTTTATTTAAGAGGCTATAAATCCCTAACAAACTACAAATCCACCCAATTATAACATGAATACCCCTGCAAGAAATCTCACACAGAACACAATTTAGCAAGCTCCTTCTTCCACTGTTGGAGAACTCAATACTTGTACATCAGTATGAAAACTGGAAGAAAAATTCCAGGAGAGACTGCGCTAAACCATCTAATAACTCACAACCAGGGTTTCATAAATCATCTCTCAACAAAAGCAAATAGAGTACATCTGCTCCCCTGTTGAAAAAAAAGTGGATTCAGGAAGATAACTGTCAGTAAATATCAGACTCAAGCTCTGTCTAGTTCCATCTCCAACAGTGAGAATCCCATAAGAAAGTACAAGGTAACAGTATTTGCTTTCCAGAACAAACAACCCATGTCATGGAACAAAACAAAATAAATCCACAAAACCAACAACAACAACAAATTCAAACTAAGATCTTTTCTACTTCCTCATCATCAACAATATTAGAGGTTTCTCTTTCCATTTAGACAATCACTGTCTTCAGTTTGTATGCTTCAGACGGAAATGAAAATTAAAATAACAAATTCATTGATGCAAGTGGAAGAAACAGTGCAACAAGCATAAAAACCAAGAAACGGGAAAAACAACTAAGGCAGTAGATAAGCCCTGGAGAAAGTTGGTCCATGCAGGCCCCATGGTAAGCATTATCTTCAGAGCAAACCCACGTGTCTATCGGTGCTCTGATACTAGAACAGAAAGACCACAAAGCCCTATTCCTCCCAAGAGAGGGCAAAGATTTTTGGGCCCAAGTGAGGAGGAGTTTTGTTACCACAAAAAGCCAAGTCAAAGCCTGTTTTAATCAGTATTCTTCTTTTATTTTTCCTCCCTTTATTGCAGTGTTGTGGTGTTTGCCAGCTTCCCAGGAGGGAAGGAGGAAGAGGAGTTCCAAAAATCCAGTTCCGAAATAAAATTTGTGTCTAAGCCTCAGATGTGCTTATTGCCAGTCAGAGAGGGACCTGGGGGGGTTGATTGCCAGCCGGCTGAACAGGAGCCAGCAGTGTGCCCAGGTGGCCAAGAAGGCCAATGGTATCCTGGCTTGTATCAGCACTAGCGTGGCCAGCAGGGACAGGGAAGGGATCTTACCCCACTGGTGAGGCCGCCCCTCGATGAGTGGGTTCAGTTTTGGGCCCCTGTGAAGAATAGGGTGGTGATTCGTGTTAAAATATGATGACTTTGTTAAGAATTTGCCACGTACATAAGTTGAAGGAGATTTGTCATGGTTTTATTGTTGAAAGGGATTTGGAGGTTTTTTTCCTCAGTGACAGATGCTAAGCAGGTGGAAAATTACCGGCGGGACCCCTGTCCGAAGTCCCCAGCAACACCGGATTGTGCAGGTGAAATATGATTGGAGGAACCCTGCCAGGAGCCCCAGCAACACCAGAAAACCCGGGAAAGTTTAGGGGGCTCTGCTGATTGGAGGAATCCCTGCCAGGAGCCCCAGCAACACCAAAAAGCCCGGGGAAGTTTGAGGGACCCTGCTGCGCATGTGAAGGAGGGACTATAAAAGAGAGTGACGTAGCACCACCCGGTGCTCGTCGGTGCGGAGTGGGAAGCCCCCCCTGCCCCCCGGCGTGCCTAGTTTTTTTTTTGCTTGTTCTTATTGCAAATAAATTTATAAAGATATTTTCGCCTCTGCCTCGGCATTTATAACAATTTGGTGACCCCGACGTGATACTTCGGGACCCGTGGAGCGTTGGTTTTCAGGGGAGGCACGCCCCACCTTTTAGGTGGCCCCTGGACTCCAGTACTTCCTCGGACCGATAGTATCACGAACGGAAGGCAGTAAGAACAAGCAAAAGAAAAGCGAAATCCCCAGACGACGCTCCCCGGAAATTCCCCGCGAAGGATCCAGGCGAAGACCTCAGACTGTGAGTGACGCCTGGTGCGGGAGGGGTGATTTTCTGCCTGAGTGAGTGCGGTGTGACTGAGACGTGACAGTGTCACGAAGCGAGTGCGGAGCCCTTCTAGCCGCAGTTCCAGAGTCCCGTGAGGGGCCTGGCCGGCGAAGGGGCGAAGCGAAAGAAAGAAAGGGTTTGAAAGGACTCAGGCAAGGGTTTTCAGGATAGGCATTATCCTAGGGTTTACGGGATCAGTCTTATCTCAGGACGCCGGCAAAGACTATGGGCCAGAAAGGGAGTAAATCCCGCGGCTCGGGGAGCCCACGGAGAGGTTCCCAGAGAGGGAGCGATTTGCCCGATATTTCTCAGGACAGTCCCCTGGGTTGTATGCTAAAAAATTGGTATAATTGGCCTGAAACAAAAGGAAAAAGTAAAGAAAAAATGATTCAGTATTGCATGGTCGAGTGGACCAAAGAACCTATCAAATCTGATGATTTATTTTGGCCAAAATTTGGAACTACGGACGACTGGACATGTCAGGCATTAAATTCATATGTACGCAATAAAAAACCCTATAATCAAGAAGAATGTAACTATGCTCAGGTGTGGAGAGGTTCCCGAATAACATCAAAAATCCTATTACTAAAGAATAAAAACACTAATAAGAAAACTTTCAAAGAAAAAGAATGGGAGCCTTTAGAAAATCTTCCTCCTCCTCATGAGGGAAGCTCAGAGGATGAGGAACCAAAGCCTACCGCTCCTTCCCCTCCATCAACTAGCAGAACCAGCAACCAAGAAAAACAGAAACAAACAACAAATATTGGGGCAGAGGTTTGGGAAGGCGTTGGCGGCGGCGGGCGGCCCCTAGGACCGCGGCACGACCCCGCACCAGGACCCGGCCCCCCCGCGGCACCACAGGGAGGGGCCCGACGGCGGCTGCACCCCCGCGGGGGCTGCGCCGAGCGCTGCGGTCTGAGCGCGGTGCTGGAGGAGCCCGGCCGGGGAATAAAGCAGAGAGCGAGCAACAGATTTTACAAATATGTTCGGGGGTAGACCCGACCTCCCCGGTGGGAGAGGCTTTACTGAAAACTCAGTTCGTGGCCAAATCGTGGGGTGATACCAGAGAGAAATTAAAAAAGTTAGATGACTGGCAAGATCGGGGTCTGCAGGAGCTGTTGAGAGAAGCACAGAAGGTGTATGTTAGAAGGGATGAAGAAAAACAGAGAGTGAAGGCAAAAATACTTGTTGCAGCAGTCAGAGAAACTCAGCGGAGAGAGGAGAAGCCTCCGAGATCTCGCTCTAATGAATCACCTGGAGCGTTAGGTGGTGAAAAGAGAGGGACAGTAATTGGGGAAAACACATCAGCCTGCTATTATTGTGGAAAGAAGGGACATTTACAACGGAATTGTAGAAAGCGAGAGCGGGATGAAAGGATGTTTAAAGAAGAATAGGGGTGTCAGGGGCTCTATTTCCTGGGCACAAAGACATCAGAGGAGCCCTTGATAAAATTGAAATTAGGTCCCCAGGGAGAGGCGTTTGAGTTTTTAGTATATGTGGGTGCCGAAAAATCAACTGTGAAAAACATTCTGAGGGGATGTAAAGTGAAAAAAGAAACTGCTCTAGTAATGGGAGCTAAAGAGGAACCATTTAAAGTACCAGTTGTCGGGGATGTAGAAAAATAGAATCCCAACCCCGTATCGTTATAGGGGATTTACTGTTGCTACCAGAGGCTGAAAATAATCTTCTGGGAAGAGATTTAATTACGGAGTTAAAATTAATAATAATACAAGAAAAAGAACTAAAAATTTATACATTAACGGAAAAAGACAAACAACAAATAGATCCGAAGGTCTGGTATACAAAAGGAGAGACTGGAAAACTTGAAATAAAGCCTATTAAAATTAATTTAATTGATCCGGAGACACCAATTCGGATAAAACAATACCCCATTCCCCTAAAGGGTCGAGAGGGGTTGAAACAAATAATAGATGAATTACTAAGTAAAGGCACATTGGAACCTTGCATGTCTCCACATAATACACCTATTTTACCAGTTTTAAAATCAGACGGATCTTACAGATTGGTGCAAGATTTAAGGGCTCTGAATCAGCGAACTGTGGCTCGTTTCCCTGTGGTAGCAAACCCCTATATGCTACTTAACCAACTATCCCCTGACTATATTTGGTAAAGTAATGATTAAAACTTGGAAGGAGGAAAGCTTATCTTCTAGGTGGGAAGGACCATTCCTGGTATTGTTGACTACGGAGACAGCTGTAAGAACTGCTGAAAGAGGATGGACTCATATTTCCAGGGTGAAAGGACCAGTCACAGGTAAATCAGATTGGAAGATCTAGTCAGCACCTGGAGATTTGAAGCTTCAAATACAACAAAGCTAAAATAGAATTGGACTTACTGAAACAGACAGAGCGACGTCAACAGTAGTAAAGATCTTGAATTGTCCACATGAACCCTGTGTGTATGTATATATGTTAAAAAGTTGTAACATTCACAGGCTTTTTTTTTCGGTTTTAGACGGTTTTGCATGAAAACATAAGTCAGTTTGTATAGTTGGACAAAGAAACTGAAAGAAAAGGGAAGTAATAGAGTGAGGGAAAAGCTGAGAGTAAGTCCAAGTGAGGGCAAGACCGGATTGGCCTCCATTTTTGCTGTTAAGACGACACAAACCCGACCCTTGGCAGCAACCCAATGGGTCCAGGGATAAACAGAAAAATGTGCCATACCGGACCTCACTATGGCAACTGGCTTTTTCCCCTCATTTTGTGTGTTGGCCTCGTGATGGCTAAAAAGGGTCAAAACACTACCAGCTTATCTGACCCCTTTGAAGAGAATGAGTTTGTTCTGTTAGCAAAAACTATAAGTAAAACTTTCAATTTAAGTCATTGCTGGGTTTGTGGGGGACCTTTGGGATTGTCAAGTTGGCCGTGGGTTTCTGTGCCGCTTTCCCCATCACAAATTGTAAGTAACTATAGTGATGTTAATAATACTACCTGGGAAGATAGTGAAAAATGGCCAGTTCAATTCCCTAACAAGGGTAAATTTTGTCTGAACCGAACTCAGAAAGGAGGAGTTGATGTGGGAGAGAGTAAGTGTCAATGGACACTTACACATAAGTTAATTAACAAAGATAGAGGTATCTATATATGGTTGTGGCTTAATGATCAAGGATGCAGCAAAGGATTCAAGGGGTTCTGGTCAGACAAAAATGAAACTGAATATGCCCAACTACGAGGAAACAGTTTTTATAATTGAACTTGCGAATGGAAAAATGACACTGGGTCCTGGTATTGTACTATACGGATAAATAACAATTTAAACGATGTTTTCAGCCCTTTGGGTGACAAAAATACGACTTATTTTCAAACCCCAAGGACTGCAGAGGGGCCATTTGCCAAAGGTACGAAGGCCAAAAAAGGCCACTATTGGATATGTGGACATACTGCCTACAAACAATTGCCAATGAACTGGTCAGGAATTCGTTATATAGGGATTATCCGACCTCTTTTTTTCCTTCTTCCAGAGGCGGATGGCCCCCAATTAGGAATAAAATTAGGAAATAAGAGTATTACCCGTTGTAAGCGATCCATTGATTTCAAAATAGGTGGAACACAAAAGTGGGGGGAAAATGAGTGGCCTCCTGAGAGAATAATTAAACTCTATGGACCTGCCACCTGGAACCCTAATGAACCAATATCAGGGGCAAGAGAACCAATTTATAATTTGAATCGTATAATTAGACTGCAAGCAGTTTTAGAAATAATTACAAATAAAACTGCTAATGCTATAGATCTTTTAGCTCAACAGGCTCAGCAGATGCGCACTGCGATCCTCCAACATCGCATGGTCCTGGACTACCTGCTCGCTGAAGAGGGAGGGGTATGTGGAAAATTAAATGTCTCCAATTGTTACCTAGAAATAGATGATGTAAGAGAAGTGGTCCTTCAGTTGACCACAGATACCAGAAAACTGGCTCATGTCCATGTCCAAACATGGAGTGGCTGGAATGGCAATCTATGGTCCTGGTTACCTGGAGCCCCGTGGGTAAAACAGCTTTTATTTTACTTGTTGTGTGCATTTGCTGCCCTAATGTTTATACCATGTATGATTCCATGTTTTATTAGATTGATTCATTCAGTTATTCAAGGGATGCAAATCTCTGCAATACCAATAGATCCTGAATTAGCCAAAGGAGGAGAGGTACACCCACTAATGATAGTTAAAGAAAACAGAACACCCAAATCCCATACAACAAACCCTAGCACGTTTTGAAACCAAAACATGAATCAATTTAATAAAACAAAAGGCGAGGGATTGTGAAGAATAGGGTGGTGATTCGTGTTAAAATATGATGACTTTGTTAAGAATTTGCCACGTACATAAGTTAAAGGAGATTTGTCATGGTTTTATTGTTGAAAGGAATTTGGAGGTTTTTTTCCTCAGTGACAGATGCTAAGCAGGTGGAAAATTACCGGCAGGACCCCTGTCCGAAGTCCCCAGCAACACCGGATTGTGCAGGTGAAATATGATTGGAGGAACCCTGCCAGGAGCCCCAGCAACATCAGAAAGCCCGGGAAAGTTTGAGGGACCCCGCTGCGCATGTGAAGGAGGGACTATAAAAGAGAGTGACATAGCACCACCCGGTGCTCGTCGGTGCGGAGTGGGAAGCCCCCCCTGCCCCCCGGCGTGCCTAGTTTTTTTTTGCTTGTTCTTATTGCAAATAAATTTATTAAAGATATTTTCACCTCTGCCTCGGCATTTATAACAGCCCCTCACTCCAAAAAGGCCATTGAATGACTCGAGCGTGTCCAGAGAAGGGCAACGGAGCTGGTGCAGGGTCTGGAGCACAGGTCTGATGGGGAGTGGCTGAGGGAACTGGGGGGGTTTAGTCTGGAGAAGAGGAGGCTGAGGGGAGACCTCATGGCCCTCTCCAACTCCCTGACAGGAGGTTGCAGAGAGGGGGGATGAGTCTCTTGAGCCAAGGAACCAGCGCCAGGACCAGAGGGAATGGCCTCAAGCTGCGCCAGGGCAGGGTCAGACTGGCTCTTAGGAAGGATTTCTTTGCAGAAGGGGCTGTTGGGCGTTGGAATGGGCTGCCCAGGGCAGGGGGGGAGTCCCCATCCCTGGAGGGGTTGAAGAGTCGGGTTGACCCAGCGCTGAGGGATCTGGTTGTTATAAATGAGCTTCAGACTCATTAAGATTTTAAAAACTTAACTCCAAATTTATTGAATAAAGACAAGCAAACAGCGCTGGCTGTGCCAGGAGTCTCTGCTCTACCAGGACACACACACACACACCAAAACCGATTCCTTTTATAATATAGCCCTTATGCATATTCATGAGGATGGGTGTGTTCCCTGAGGGGTCTGCGAAGTTGTAACAATTTTCGCCGGCTTTTCTCGGGTTTTTCCATTTATGGAGGATGACTCAGCACAGAGAATGATGCAGCACAGGTGCATTTGCAGACATAGTATAAACAAGTCCAGACATGACACTGTCTGGTCCGATGAAGGAGGCCATTTTAACTCCCCTCTGACAGCAATTGATCTTAACAACAAGAACTATGTACATAACATCTTATTTCCTAAAAAAAATACAAAAGCTTTTAGGAATTCTATATGTAAGAGAATTGCATTTTATCACTCACATGGGCACGAATCAGATAAACATATCTCACATGGTGGAGTTGGGAACGGTCAGGGTGAGGTTCATGGTTGGACTGGAGGAGCTTCGAGGGCTTTTCCAACCTGGACAATTCTGGGATTCTGTGAAGCGTGTGTCAAGAGTGGCTTTTGCAGACCTCCCACATAAACAGCCCAACACCAGCAGCAAGTCGATTTTAAGAAGTCACCATAGTTCTAAGTGCAGCATATTTGGAAACCTGGCCAAAGTTTGCAAACCAAGGATGGTTCTTGAATCAGGAGAGGATTCTGCAGCACGAGTGTGCCGCTGGCACAGTTCACACCTTTCTCATGTGGTGTTTCTAGCCCAGACTGGCGCCATTCACAGCCGCCCCGGCGCTGGCTGCAGGAGCCTCCCCTGCGGCCCAGCGGGGACCCTCCGGCCCCCTCACACGCGCCGGGAGGGGCCGCGGGGCCCCGCGCTGCTCTGGGACACGCCGACCTGCGCCAGGGCCCCGCGGGTGGCTGCCGGCGCTTCCCCCAGACCCCGCAGCGTGTTCTGCAGCTCCTCGGCCCTGCCCGCCCGCAGGGCTGCGGGCGGCGACAGCCCAGAAGCAGCCGAGGACGGCGCAGCCCTGCCCCAGCCCCGCGGGGGTCGGCGACCGCGTCCGCCCGCCCCGGCCCTCCCGCCCCGCCAGGCCCGCGCGGCCGCCGCCCCCCGCGTCTGCCGGGGCCGCGGGGCCTGGGCCGGGCCGGTCGCCTTGCCGGGCGCTGCGGCCGCTCCTCGGGGCCAGGGGAAAATAATAAGCAGAACATCCTGCTAAAAAGAATGGCTGGGAGTCCTTCACTTGGCAATGAAACCAACGTTTGAGTGTCCTCAAGTGAAGCACCTTCATTAGAACACTAAAAAACTCTCCCACAGGTCAGAGAGACCCGGGTGAAGGCCCTTCCCCTGAGCCTGCAGAGTAGTAGCAGCATTATGTGACCTGTATTATATATGCTAATCACTAACCAATCAGTATCTAATTGGTGTGTTATGGAAAAGTACTAACTTCTGATCTTTGTGTGTGAAAGAAGCAGGAAAACCTGCTGGTGGGAGCTTGATTTGCGGAAAAGTCCCTCAGCACCCCGGCCTGGGTCCGTACGGGACCTGCTGGCGGGTTAAGGTGGGCTCACGCTGGGCACGAATCTGCTTTCGGGGCAGCAGTGACAGCTGAATGTCTTCTGAGAAACCAGGGAGTGTCACGTCGTTGTCCCAGAAATCGGGGTTCTTCTACCATGTGCAATGAGCCAAAGGACACACAGAGCTGAGATACTTGCTCAATCCAGAGGTGGGTGCCGGGGGATATTCCACAAAACCAGCGCACTGCACGCAGCAAGCAGCGTTATTTGTGCACCTCAAATTACACAAATACACGTTTAATGCAATGACCATGGGTGAGTTTCTTATCTCTTTGTTCCTCACAGGTTATCAACATGCCTTGTCTCGATTTAAAGCCACAGTAGCCTCTTTTTCAACTGCCCACATTCAGTGAGGAAGGGACAACCCCCCCTTGGTAGGGGGCTTTCTCCTACTCGAGCACAGTTCTTTACTGTGTTAATGATGAAAGCTCGTTCCTAGTTCAAGCAGTTCCCTCTGACTTGTGGAAACAGACTCTACATCTCGAATAGAGTTATACAGCAGGTATGTTTACTCTGGCGCCGGGGTGCAAGGGGATTTCTCCACAAAGCTTGCACACCCACCGCACATTTTACCAAAAACTTATCGAGTGTGGATATACATATTCATTGGATCACATAACACAAACATCCATATGCATGAGTGAGGCTGGGTTGGTTCCAGAGGCTGGTGTCAGCAGTTTATGTTCTCTCTGCACCTGCCCATTGCCTCCTGGGGGGCGTCTTCGGGGGGCCTTTGGGAGGAAGGCTCACAGTCCTCCTCACCTTGTACTTTTCCCCGGAGCATGCGCAGATTCTCTTGGCCAATTTCTTGAATAACAAGAGTGTTTTCAGCCGGTTTACTCATTCTATCTTATCTAAGAGAACCAATGGAACTTCTACCGTCCGTATATGGCTATCTTGACTCCTTACCAAGACCCAACTCGTTAGAGCACATCTGTTTCCCAAGGACAAAACCATGATATTTTGCTGAACACTGCAGTTCTTGGTAGATTTTCACTAAACTGCTTTGTTTTGATGAACACAGTAGTCCCTGGTAAAATTCCACAGAGCAGTCTGGACAAGCAGGATTCCTAGCAATATTCAAAAATTCTATAAGTAATACTGTAAGTTACTATAAGTAAGTAAATAAGTTGCTAATCAGTTTGCTATAAGTAAATAAGTGTCAAAACAAGAAATCATTTCTCTGTATCACCTCCTGGCAGCTTTGCTGCCTTAACCGAGTGACATCTAGAATGTCCCTCTGCACAGGAGACTTACAGTTTTGTGTATAGGGAGGACCAGGCACAGGTAAACCAACATACAACTACAACTCGTTGCACACCACAAAGTGTAAACAAATGAAGATGCTTGATACCATTGAATGGTATGTCAATAAATTATACTTTCCACAGAAAACAGAAACTTAGCAACTGTTTATCAGAAACAATCTAGCCATTTATCTAAATTGTAAGCAAAAATCTTTATCTTCAGTAGCAATTCTTAACATACTCTTTTTTTATTTAAGATTAAAGATAGCAGGTTATAAACTGAAAAAGGTTCTACTTCATCACCATGGATACACCTGCACTCTATTTGCCCCAACTTGGCCCATACAGGCTAACACATCTTATGCTCCTTAACATGGGATACTTCTTCATTTCCTCTTCATTTTTAAATGCTGCTTTACCAAGCAAACCTTCCACTGTCCATTAAAAGCTTGATTAAAGAAGCCTTTAGTTCTTAAGCAGGCAAGAGTATTCCAGAGCCACTACTCCAGACCCTAGCATTACTATCAAATATAGTTATCTCAGAAAACATGTGGTTTTATCTCCCTTTACTCCTTACCTGCTCTGGATTGAACAGTCGCTCCTGAACAAACGTTACAGAGGATTGAGTTGGGCAGTAATCTGAATGTTCCCACAGCTTTTGAGGTGCTGCCTGTGTGGTCACAGAGTCTTGCACTATTTCAGCAGCAGCACATTCTACGGACGCAGTGGTGTGGGCAGTACAAAGAAATTCAGAAGGCTGTGATGGAGACCAAGTTACTGCTTGACCTGCTCCCATCACAAACGATGGCCCTGAAGCTACAGGAGCAAGAGGTCCCAGCTGGCTTTCCTCAGCTGGACGAGGTGCGTCACTCACTGTTAACCAGCAGTGGTTGACCTCTGTTAGACTGAGGGCTCTGCACAGGCTCCACTTCCACCACTTCAGCTTTGAGTGCTGAATGCATCTCATCCCATTTAATAGAATTCGTATAAATCCAAGAATATTTAAAGCATGAAGAAAACAATGAGGAGTTTTCAAAAGCAGCAAGTGAAATGATAAGTCACATTTTAACAGGCAGTGTCTGTACTGCTGTTTCTTCTGGAGATGACTCAGAGTTAAAGGACACTGGAAGAGTAATTTCCTCTGACAACTATGAGTCATATAATGATGCTGAACAAAAACTCAGGTATATTTAAAATAGAATTTTATTTTGGAAGAGATCTAGTGTGAAGGATTAGTCCTCAGTGCCTGATTATCCTCAGACCTTCTAGCTGAGGTAATGGTTAATAAAAAGCTACTTCCCTAGAGGAATAAAGTAAAGAAGAGGAAGGCACAAGATCACCTACTAGGAAAGCCATGTCAGATCAAATGCCAGTGTCTCTCAGCAGCAGGAACATCAGAAGTCCCTGAAGGAAACTCCACAAAGAGATGAGATCCCTTCCCCTGGGTGTATGAAGTCAAGTCCTGTCGCAGATTCAGGTAGATGTGCCAGTCTGCAGAGAGCCATAAACTGGGGAGGGGAGGGGGAAAGGGAGGGGAAGATAAAACCTGGAATTTGAGAAATTTAGGTTAAGTTAAGCATGATCTCATGATCATCCCTGCCAAAGTCAAAGACATTCCTGAGAAGTCAGGACTCAAAAGACTAATAGTTTGTGGGTCCTTTGAGCTGAAGAGGAAGAATTGTCTTATTTGGCAGAAGTGGTGTAAGGGAAGTTGGACATTTCATTTAGAAGATAAGCATCCATTAGGCAGGAATGCTTTAGGCACAACCCTGCCTTTTCAGAGGCTGCTAGGACTAAAACAATCTGGCTTGAGTGTTTGGGCAATCATTCAGAAGTAGTTCAGATTCAATTTCATTTTGAAATGACACGGCTGACTATCATTCTTATTACAAACAAAAGCAAACTACTTAGGACTGCTTTTAAGGTCAGAAAAGTTTTTCTTCTTTCTCCCACATTTATTTCTTCCATTTCCAGTTCCCTCTGGCTTCAGTTCCACAAGGAAATACTGACAGCTTGACAATGCTAATGGCAACAAGCAAGTAACAGGGCTGATATTTAAAAAAATAAATAAAAAAGGGAAAAAAAAATCACTGCAATCCAATATGTAGCCTCAGTTCACACCTATGATAAAGCAGCAAGGAAATACTGCGCTAGTGGTTGAGCTGACAGAACTGCTGTTGCAGAAGATAGCAGGAGTTTTCTCTCACAAGACTCACTCCCGTCCAAGGACACTGATTCATCACACTGACCCACACCCCACTTCAGGGGAAGCCAAATGCAAAAAGAGTATGAAGCTGTACCTGAGCTCCCAGGTTTGTAACCGGTTGTGATGAGAGGGCAATACAAGTCTCTGAAACCTTAATTTCAGAAACCTGACAGGAGATGTGATAGACAGTAAACTGTTTGTTCATCAAATTCCATTGAAGATACTGGGAGCTCGTGACATGTTATTCCATAAACTATGTTGGCCTAAGCTTAATCTTAACTATTACACTGTGTAACGACTAACTGACTGTAAGTGCTTATCTAAGTTGAAATGCTGAAGCAAGGACTCCTACTAGGCAAAAGACTGAAAAGAGGGAGAAAGGGAAGAAGGACAAAGGGGAGAAAGACAAAGGGAAAAAAAAAAAAAAAAAAAAAAAAAAAAAAAAAAAAGGGGGTAGTGTCTATATTCTGTAAAATATAAACAAAGACTTTGTGAGCCACTCTCAGAAAAGTAGGAAATACGAGAAGCTGGTGACGTGAGGAAGACCCGGATGGAGCGACCCCCTAGCTGCAAAGTGCGCAGACGCAGGATACACCTCTCAGAGAGACCCGATAACGGAAGGCGGAGAATATAAAAAAGACGGACCCTCGGGAAGTGGGCGCGCGCCGTTGGTGGAGCAGGGACTCCCCGGCCGCCCAGCGCTGTTTTGCTTATTGCCGCTTGCTAAAATAAATAATTGAAATTTAATTTGTCCTAACTTGCATCATTTTGGCAAGATAGTCTATAACAAAAATTGGTGCCGTGACTCGGATAGAGGCAATCTGGTGGGAAGCCCCATACGGGGAGGCGCGCCCCGCTGAGTTCAGCGGCCCCGGCTGAGTGCTATCACATCACGCCCTCTACCGACGAACTCCAAAACTCGGCAACAAGCAAAAAAAAAAAAACCGGTAACCCCGTAATCTTTGTGCACGAAGCCCCGGACGAAGACGCAGGGTTGCGTGAGTATAGGCCGGTTACCGTTCGGTTGGGGTTGGGTTTCCCGGAGCGTGGTGTGTGAGACGCCCAGCAGGGCGAAGCGAGTGCGGACCCCTCGGTAGTGCAGTTCCCATATCCCGCGAGGGACTGGGTCACGAAAAGGGAGAAGCGAATTGTGTGAGTGTGTGAAGGCGCTCCGGAAGATGGGACAGAAGAAAAGCAAGCCTTCTGATCCCATGGGTGATTTGGGACCCGAGGTGAGGTACCCCCAAATACCACCAGATAGCCCTTTAGGCTTGATGTTAAACCATTGGGAAGATTACCCCTCTAGGCGGGGTAAGGACAAAGCAAAAATGATTTATTATTGTATGGAAGTTTGGGGAGGGAAACAAATCAGAGGCGATCATCTCTATTGACCTGTTTTTGGGTCCTTTGAAGAATGGGTCTGCCAAGCCCTAAACATTTATGTCAACTCAAGGGAACCCTTTAATTTAGAGGAGAGTGAATATGCACAGGTATGGATAGCATCAGATACCCGAATAAAACTATATCCTCTAAAAGAAAAAGTTAAGAAAAAGAAGGTACGTGATGAGGACGAACCTCCCACCTCTCCTCCTCCTTACATACCTCCACCCCCACCTCCGGCGCCTTCACCTCCTCCGACTGCGCCGGAGGACCCAGAGAATTCAGACTCCCCACCTGAATCCCCGAAAGAACCGAGACGAATAACCCGTAGTCAAACTAGAATGGGGTGGGGTGATAGTGGCTTGTACCCCCTAAGGGAGGTTGCGATGGGGGGACCCCAGCCTGGCATGGGATATGTGACTGTCCCTCTTAATTCAGGGGACGTCAGAGAATTTAAAAAAAGAGATGGGGAATCTATTGGAGGATCCCTTAGGTGTGGCGGAGCGGGTGGATCAGTTTTTAGGACCAAACATCTATACCTGGGATGAAATACAAGCCATAATGGCTATACTATTCACTGTTGAAGAAAGGGATATGATCAGGAGAGCAGGAATGAGAATTTGAGATCAACAGCATCAGCAAGGTCCGGCAGCTATTAGGGCTATTTGGATATTGTAAACAGTGGATCGAAGGGTATAGTGGAAAAGTAAAGTTTTTATACACCAAAATAACTAAAAATGGATTATTAAAATGGACTCAGGAAGATGATCAACGGTTAAAAGAACTAAAAACTGAATTAGTAAATGCTCCTGTTCTGAGCTTGCCCGACCTGAAAAGACCATTTTTCTTATTTGTCAACACAGAGGAAGGAACTGCATTTGGAGTATTAGCCCAGGAATGGGCAGGAAAAAAGAAACCAGTAGCATATATCTCAAAATTATTGGACCCCGTAAGTCGGGGATGGCCTACGTGCCTACAAGTTGTGGTGGCAGCTGCTTTGTTAGTTGAGGAAGCACATAAAATAACTTTTGGTAGTGAATTAAGGGTACTATCACCCCATAATATTAGAGGTGTGTTACAGCAAAAAGCAGAAAAATGGATAACCGATGCTAGACTAATAAAATATGAGGCAATCCTCATTACGTCCCCCCACCTGACCCTTGAAACAACATCGTTACAAAATCCAGCCCAATTTTTGTATGGAGAACCTAGTCAAGATCTTTTTCATGATTGCCTCCGTAACATCGAGGAGCAGACTAAGATAAGACCAGATTTGGAAGAGGAGGAATTAGGGAAAGGAGAAAAATTATTTGTAGATGGATCCTCTCGAGTGGTAAAAGGGAAAAGAAAATCAGGGTATGCCATAATTGATGGAAAAACTTTTAAGGTGATAGAATCAGGACCCTTGAGTCCCAGCTGGTCAGCACAGGCATGTGAATTATATGCAGTATTAAAGGCTTTACAATTACTAAATGGAAAAGTGGGAACTATATACACTGATTCTAGATATGCCTTCGGAATAGTACATACCTTTGGGAAAATATGAGAAAAAAGAGGTTTAATCAATTCTCGGGGGAAGAGCCTAGTACATCAGGAGTTAATATCACAAATTTTGCAAGCTATACGAGGGCCCAGCGAAATTGCGGTAGTGCACGTAAAAGGACACCAGAGGGGGCTAAATCCTTTAGTACGGGGGAATAACCTTACTGATCAAGAGGCAAAGAGAGCAGCGCTATCAGCACTGGACTTGGATGATCCGATAGAGGACAGAAAGCAGTGTGTTAATTGTGGAGATAATTACCTCCCCTGTTATGGTTGCTGGAAAAAATACGGAGTAGACGGTATAGAATGTGTATGTGAAAGACCAGGGTTTAAGTGGTACTTTTTCCATGGAAAATCCTATGAACTTTTAAGTTTTACTGTTCAAGAACAAGCAAAATTAAATCAAATGGAGATTAAACAGAAAGCTAATGGAAAATGGGAACTCCCGAATGGCCGAGAAGTTCTCCCAAAACCCATAGCTACCAAGATAATGCAGCAATTCCATAAAAACACTCATTGGGGAACTCAGGCATTAGTGGATCAATTTGCAACTAAATACATGTGCATTGGGATATATGATATAACCAAACGAGTGATAGGAGAATGTCTCGTTTGTCAAAAAGTAAATAAACATCAAATAAGAAAACGAGTATATGGGGGGCGAGAATTGACTCATAGACCTTTTACAAGAATACAAATAGACTTTACTGAATTACCAAAGATGGGGAGGTATAAATACCTATTAGTAATTATAGATCATTTAACTCAATTCGTAGAAACCTTTCCCACAGCCCGAACCACAGCTCACACAGTAACAAGGATATTACTTGAAGAAATCATACCTCGGTATGGAACAATAGAAGCAATAGACTCAGATAGGAGTCCACACTTTATATCCAGAGTAGCCAAAGAGACTTTGGCTGCCCTGGGTACACAGTGGCAATACCATACTCCGTGGCACCCGCAGAACTCAGGGAAAGTTGAACGTATAAACGGAGAAATAAAAAAAACAACTTACCAAACTAATGTTAGAAACTAAAATGTCATGGGTAAAGTATCTCCCTTTAACCTTATTAAATATCAGAACTCAACCCCGAACTGATGTAGACATTTCTCCCTTTGAAATGCTATATGGGATGCCCTATGATTTAGAAATACCACCGGATCACCCCCAACTTGAAGAATTAAAGATAAAGTCCTACCTGATACAGCTAATAGCAAGGAGAAAACAACTACAGGCTCGGGGGATGGTAGTACAAAGGCCTCCATTGGATGTGGCCATGCATCAAATCCAACCAGGAGATAAAGTACTAATCAAATCATGGAAAGAATCTTCTTTGACCCCCCGTTGGGAAGGACCCTATGTTACTCTTATCACTACAGAAACTGCTGTTCGGACTGCTGAGAAGGGGTGGACACACGCAAACCGAGTAAAGGGACCTATACAGGATCCGACCTGGAAAGTGACCAGCCCTCCTGGGGATCTACGAGTCACCCTTCGGAAAACCTGAAAGAACTCTCTACACATTGTGAAATAAGAACCTACGAAGGACTCGATGAGTGAGACCCTGATATTTTTGTCCAATTGAAACTTATATTTGTTTTCCTTTTATATGCATAAAGTGTAAAGTGTAATGTATGTAAAGAAGGCTGGGGGATTCATAATGCACATAGAATAAATCTTCGGTCTAGTTGTAATCAGTGTTATTAACGAGAATAGCGATTAACTAATCAGGCCCTAAAACTGGAGATTCTAAAACTTGGTAGAAAATATTTACTAAAGAGAGTGCACTCACTCTAATTGACCTACTCAATAACACTCTCAGATCCTAAGGGTGATCTGTAGAAAGCACATCCTCTGGGTCCCCTGTCGTGAACCCGAGGTCAAAGATAAAAACTGGGAGACCTATGTGTCCCGGAGTAGAGGCAAACGTACCCCTGAAGAATACGGCTGCTGCCGAGAAGATGGAACACCCTGCTGCTCTAAGCAACAGAGTAGGCAGAGGAGGCAGAGACGTATCAAAGTGGGGAAAACTTTACTGCCCTACTCTGAAGAAAAAAGGACCTCTGAGGGAGAAGGGCCAGACGAGAGTGTCAGACACCCCGATACAAAAGAGACTAAGAAAAAATATGCAAATCTATAGAATCCCGTCAGCCTTCTATTGGAACTATTGGATAGTCTGGCTAGGTGTATTAGCTACAATGAATACACTACCAGGATGGGCTAGAACGACTAACCAATCCCACCAACCTTTTGAACATACCCTAACTAATCAAATTATATGACCTTGGACAGATGCTTATTATAGACATACAGGAAGTATGGATGCAGATTTGTATGGGACAGAGTTAGCAACTACCATACTAAGCAATAACCTAACACTCCAAACATATAAATGGGAGAATTCATCCCATACCTGGACAGCTAAAAAAGAAGATGAGATACAGATAGGCTACAGAGTATTCAATGTAAATGTGATAATAAGTCGACACCCTTTAATTCAAACCGTCCGTCAGCCCCCTTTTACTCAAATCGTTATCAGAGACAAAACGAAATCTAAAATAGCTCAAACCCGTTGTGAGTCAGAAACCTGTTGGTATGCATTTACTGCAACCCAACCGGTGTCCATAGTTTGTTTGGAAGGAACCAAGTCAGGAGATCAAGCTATATCTTTCCGATTTCCATTGAATATACAGGAGGAAACTACAACAATCACAACCCACGCTCCCAAAGAGACTACTCAGACTACTCATACTGTTCCAACACAACCAACAGTCGTGCTTAACCCAAGAATTTTTAAAATTGGACCATATACAATTAGAAATACAGGTAAACAACAAATGCTGTTTAACCCGGCATGGTCTCTCAAGCAAGTTGAATTATTAATGCAAAATAATGTTTCAAATATTCAGCCAGCATGTTCACCTTTCCTAAAGACTTCTTACGAGGGATGGACAACCTGGCTACAAAAACAAACTCCTCACACAAAAAAAACGCAAAGAGACTTAACCGGTGCTTTGGGAACAGGATTGGGAGTTTTAAATAGTATTAATTCGGAAGTAATAATAAACAAATTGACTACCTCAATTAGTAATTTAACTAATATACAAAGACCTTTACAATCTTCCTTATTGGCTTTGAGGGCTAACCAGTGGCTGTTGTCGAATATATTACCAAAAGAGGAAAAGGTAAATATAAAGGATCATGAATTGATTACAGACGCACTCAGTGTGCTCCAAAATAACCTCTCTTTAGCTCTCAGCTGCATCCAAGCTCAAATATGGATGCAGTCGATAGCTACCTCAATTATAAGAGAAGGTGAAGAAGGTATTCTTCCTACTGAAATTCGAAGAATAATTTGGGACAGTACTACTAATTTTGAAAAGAAACTCCAATCCTGGTGGAACCTGGTAAACTTTACCTATGACCCCATCACAAACACAGCTACTACCTTTATACTCACTATTTACAATACCACCATATACCAAATTTATCCTATCATTACATTAGGGCTGAATCACAACGGAACCATACTCTATCCTTCTGAGCATAGAGTATGGGCCCGAAAGGTAAACGAAAAATGGCAAACTGTCAATCTAGAGTCCTACATTGTACGGGAACAACAAGGATTCATTTGTGAAGGCAATACAATTGAGACACAAGATATTTGTTTAGATACCGAACAAAATATTTGTCACTTTGAGGTCCATCCCAATGAAAATCCTAAAACAGTACTTATATATATTGGCGAAGGTTGTGTATGTTTGAGGACGGTTTGTGAATTCTTAACTGTAGACAAGATCATAATAGAGACAAAAAATTATTCAAATCTCTGTGTTTGCAACTTCACAAAAGTAATCGGATGTGACTTTTCCTATTTAACCCCAGTCACGTCTTACCAACTCCTGCAATCCAATTATACATTAATACATAATCTACAACCTACACCCATTGGAATGAACCTCACTTTGATTAAGCAGTTACTTCAACACAAAGACTTAGTTAGAATTTTAGAGAAAGTTAGAGAAAACGGACAGAAAACTCTAATAACTGTTCATCACAATGTAGAAGAAATACACCGAGTCTTGGAAAGAACAAAAAAGAATGCAAAACATAACTGGTGGGACACCCTTTTTGGATGGTCACCTACTGCTACAGGCATCTTGAACAAGTTGTGTCACCCCATTGTGGTTCTCTTGATATTAATCTTAATCAGTTTGACTTTGTCAATAATATTATATGTCATAACTTGGAGAATGATGCAACGGGTAACATATCTGATGTCTGTCGCCCGTCCAATACTCATTAAAGCCAAAAACAATCAATTAGATGATGACTTTAAATTGAAAAAAACTCTCCTGTTAAGTCAACAAGAATTACAACGATTTGATGAACAAAATGATAAAAAGAAAAAGGGGGGATTGTGATAGACAGTAAACTGTTTGTTCATCAAATTCCATTGAAGATACTGGGAGCTCGTGACATGTTATTCCATAAACTATGTTGGCCTAAGCTTAATCTTAACTATTACACTGTGTAACGACTAACTGACTGTAAGTGCTTATCTAAGTTGAAATGCTGAAGCAAGGACTCCTACTAGGCAAAAGACTGAAAAGAGGGAGAAAGGGAAGAAGGACAAAGGGGAGAAAGACAAAGGGAAAAAAAAAAAAAAAAAAAAAAAAAAAAAAAAAAGGGGTAGTGTCTATATTCTGTAAAATATAAACAAAGACTTTGTGAGCCACTCTCAGAAAAGTAGGAAATACGAGAAGCTGGTGACGTGAGGAAGACCCGGATGGAGCGACCCCCTAGCTGCAAAGTGCGCAGACGCAGGATACACCTCTCAGAGAGACCCGATAACGGAAGGCGGAGAATATAAAAAAGACGGACCCTCGGGAAGTGGGCGCGCGCCGTTGGTGGAGCAGGGACTCCCCGGCCGCCCAGCGCTGTTTTGCTTATTGCCGCTTGCTAAAATAAATAATTGAAATTTAATTTGTCCTAACTTGCATCATTTTGGCAAGATAGTCTATAACAGGAGATACACCCTCATCAGCCGCTACAGCTGGGTACACCTATCCATACCCCCCTGCCATTCCATGCGGTAATTCTCTGCAGCTTTTTCTGGAGAGCAAACTGCAGGCAGACAGACAGTTAATAAAAATCCCACAGTTTTACCCCAAAATCTGCTCCAGCACCACCAAAAGCCTCCCAGTTTGACCCCAAAATATTCTAGTTTGACTGCCAAATCTTTCACTTTCATCCCAAAATCTCTCTTGACCCTCAGAATCCCCAGTTTGACCCCAAAATTTACTCCAGCACCCCCAACCCCCCCCCAGTTTCATCCCAAAATCACCCAGTTTGACCCCCAAACATCCTTTTATGGAAAATCCCTTATGTTCCCCAAATCCCCCAGTTTCACCCCAAATTTGCCCATACCCAAAGGAGATCACCCATACTGCAAGGAGATCCCCAAGGCCTGCCTGGGCTCCAGTCCGAATGTGCCATGAGTGTCCCCGCCGTGTCCCCAGAATCTCAGGGGGGGTCCCCAACCCCAACACTGACCTCTTGGGTTGGTGGCCTCCCGCTCTCCTCCCACCGTCAATATCGTATTTATGGGTCCCTGTTGCCCCCCCCCACCATATCCCCACCCCCTGCCACGCCACTTGGGGTGTCCCCTTGTCCCTTGGGATGACATCCCCATGGGTGTTCCCCCCATCAAGCTTTCCAGAGCATTGCCACCAACCCCAGTCTCTACCAGATGCTTCCACATTTCAGCACCTTCATTTCAGAGGGGGTGAGTCCCAGTGGGGTCCCCAACATGTAGGGTGACACAGGTGTGTCCCCAAAGGTGGGGTGGCCCTTGTGACCACACTTTTTGGGGTCCCCCTTTGCCCCAGGTCTGTGTCAACATGGTGCAGAATAACCTGGCGCTGCTCATCTACCTCATGGGGATGGTGAAGGCTCTGATGGACAACCCCACCCTCTACCTGGAGAAATATGTGAGTCTGAGCACCCCCCCCTGCCCCCCCTGTCCCCTCACCTGGGACCCGCCGGGGGGGTGTCACCTGCCTGTCCTGGTGACCCAGGGCTGGTGACACAGATGTGCAAGAACTTCAGCACCACCACCACCATCATCCAGTCGTGCATCACCACAATCTTGTCCTGGGTTTGTGTGGCAGGGTTTTTGGTAGCAGGGGTTGGGGGCAGGGGGCCTACAGCAGTGGCCCCCTGTGAGAAGCATCTTGAAGCTCCCCCAGCTCCATAGTCGGATCTGCCTCTGGCCAAGGCTGAGCCAATCAGTGATGGTGGCCATGCCTTTGTGATAAGATAGTTAAGAAGGGAAACTGAGAGGGGGTTGGTACTGGTGAAGAGTTCCAAGAAAGACACCTCTGTGAACACGAGGTCGGTGGAAGGAAGGAGGAGGAAGGGCTAGGGGTGCACCAGAGCAGAGCTCCCCTGTATTCCATGGTGAGATGGCAAGGCCACCCCCCCGCCACCCCTGGAGGTCACCGGAGGAGCAGAGGCCAACCTGCAGCCTGGAGAGGGCCCCACACCAGAGCAGGCAGCTGTGCTTGAAGGAGGCCGGACTCTGAGGGGAGAAGCAGCCCCTGCTGCTGTAGTTCAGCGCTGGAGGACGGCAGCACGCAGGGGTGACCCACGCTGGAGCGGGGAAGGGAAGGACTCAGGCCAGAGAAAGTTCATGGAGGACTGTCTCCCATGAGAGGGGAACCACGTGGAGCAGGAGAAGAATGCAGAGTCCTCCTCCCCCCAGGGAGGAAGCAGCGGCAGGACTAGCTGCAGCCTCTGTTCCCTGCCCCTGCACCGCTGAGGGGAGGAGGTGGAGAGATCGGGAACAAAACTGAGCCCAGAAAGAAGGAAGGGGTGGGGCGAGGGGTTTTTGAGGTGTGGTAACGTAACGCTTTTCACTGTCCCACTGTGTCTGTTAAGTGTTGCTGTCGTTAGTGTTTGAATTCAAGTGATATTCTTGTTTTCTTCCCCTAACAAGTCTGGTTTTTGCCTGTGACTGTAATGGGTGAGCCAGCCCTCCCTGTCATTATCTCAATTCCTGAGCTTTTTGCTTCATTTCTCCTTCCCAGCACTGGCGGGGGGGAAGGGGTGAGTGAGCAGCTGCGTGGTGCTCAGTTGCCCTCTGGGCTCAAACCAGGGCAAAATTTAAGGATGGTATCCACCTAAACAGGTCAGAAAGTGAAAATCCACCAGGAGCTATTGTGATTTGATGTAATGTTTTTAAATGTTTGGAAATAGCACAGGACATGGTGTTTGATTGGTCAAGATTTGTAACATTGGCACAACAGGGAGTATGAATCAGTGCACAGACACCTCCTTGTTGCAGCATGAGCGTATCGAGTCCCAGATGATTTCATCCTGCTATCACAGCTAAAGAAGAATTTTCCTGCTTCCATGGGAGCAGACAGATTTTTGAGAGCTCTTTCTAGTTCATTTACCATGAATCTGGGAATTAATGTTCTGATTAAACATCTGCACTCAGAATCATGGGGGGTTCCTCATACAGTGGGTGAAGAGATGGAGGGTCAGATCTACACCTGGGTCAGGGGCTGCATTACCCCCCGCCTCCTGCTGCAGGAATGGCCCCAGGCAGAGGTGCTGTGAAACAAACCAAACCTTTAATAAATGAAGAAAGAAATAGAGATAGGGGAGAGGGCTGGGACTGGAGTGGGCGGGTGCAGGTCATGTGTTGTGGGGATCCATGCTCCACACCTTCTCCATCAGGCTGTCAAAAGCGATTGGGGGGGGCGTGGGGCCCTTTGTCCCCCGGCATCCCTCAGGGTTGGGGCTGGCTTGGAGAGCACGTTGTTGCCCTTGGGTGCTCTCTGCTTGCTGCTGCCTGCTTGCTGCCTGCTGTTGCCTGCCACCACACTGTCCCCATCTGGCTTCCCCTCCCACAGTTTTTTTTGACTGTTTTCCCACCCTTTGCACAACCATGTTCTTCCTCTTCTTGGGTGGGGTGTTGTCCCGCAGGGAGGTCTCTCGTGCCGGCACAGGGCACTTGGCCTGCTTGCTGCCCACCCGGCCTGATCCAGGCATCCCCTGGCAGGAGACGGCACCCAAGGGCAGCAGCAGGTGGGTCAGAACCACCCGGGGCTGCCTCCGCAGCACCTCCTCCACCAGCCGGGCTGTGCGGACGGGTGACACTGGGAGGGACACGAGGGGCTGGGCAGAGGGGTCTCCCGAGGACCCTTCAGGGGATTCTCGAGGGGACTCTCCACAGCAGGCTCCAGGGCACTCCCCATGGGGAGGACCGCTGCCACCCCGCCCTGCCGCCCCTCAGGGTCTGGCAAGGGGGACGTCGCCACCCCCAAGAAGGGGTTGCTGTGCCCCAGCCCTGCCACTGATGGTCGCTGCTTGGGGCAGCCGCCCTCTGCCACGTACTTGAGCTTCTGGAAGAGGGTGGTCAAGCAGGGACTGTTGGGGACTTCGGGGACAGTGTTCTTGCCATCCACGGCGTTGAGCCAGGCGAGCGTGTTGGTGATGTCCATGGTGAAAGACAGCTCATCCTCAAACTGCAGATTGTCCCCTGCCAGCTCAGGAAAGGCCTCGGCAAAGGCATCTGGCCCCAGCTCGGGCAGGTCCAGGGGCATCTGCTGAAAAAGCAATCAAACTCAGCCCAGCCCCGGGGCCATGCAAGCTTTCCTGCGCAAGGGACACCTGCCCACAGGCTCTGCCACCCCCAAATCTCACCTTTGGGCTTTGTCTTGGTTTTTCCTGGTGCTGTAGCCAGTGCGAGCAGGTGAGGGCTGGCCCTGGGGACACTGTCCTCGAGGACCACCACGGCATTGTCAGAGGCCTCCAATGGCTTCTTAATGCTACCAGGCAGAGTGTGGAGCAGAGGGGGGCCCTGCACCCAGTGCTGAGCTTGGGGTACAGGGGCTCCCTGGGGACCATGGCCCACAGCCCCAGCCCCATCAGCTGGGGGGAGCACCAGCATCCCCGCCACCACCTGTTGTCCCCAGCCGTGGGCAGGGGCACAGGGAGCAGCCACGGAGTGGAACTGCACCACAGGGGAGAGCTGCACCAGCTGCCCCGGGGCCCTCATGGGCCCTGGCCCCCCCCTGCCAGACGCTGGCCTGGGGCAGCTGGTAGGTGATGGGGGGCAGCTGGGCAGGCTCAGAGGTCGCCGGCAGCCCCAGGACAGAGCGCAGCATGCCAGCAGTGACCGGGGGCGGCAAGGCTGCAGCACTGATGCTCTGAAACCCCGTCTGTCTGGTGGTTGGTATCTGCCCCGTTATGACATCACCCCTAACAACACCCCGTAACCTGGGGCCGGCTGTGAGCCGCTCCGCAGGCAATGGGGTCCTGGACACTCTGGCCCCTCGCTCCATGGCTGCCCTCAGCCTTTGGTTAACCACAGCCTAGATGTCACTGGGCCCTTTATCTTCATCCTGTTCTTGGCTGCTCTGAGCAAAAAACAGCCTTGTGAGTCCCTTGCAACTTTTCAATATTAATTGGCCTGGTGTAAAGCTCCCCAGGTGTAGGCACCAACTGCCCTGGTACCAGCTCACGCAGGAGGAAGCTGAGGCACAGGCTGGCTAACGCCAGTGATGAAGCCACAACTACTCTGTCCCTGCCGTATCTGCTGCCAGTTTGGAGGGGTGGAAGGTACCATGTGGGGACAAGGAGAAGAGAGCGGGGGTACAGGGAGCCCAGTCCTGACTCCTCACTGGCTTCACTCATGGCCAGCTGCTTCTCCTCTGTGCCAGGGCGGAGAGCACAGCTGGGGCTGGAGGGCATTGGTCCCCCAGGAGCTGCGTGGGATCCTGGGGTGTCGCTGAATGGGGGGGTCTCTGCCTGCAGGTGCCTGAGCTGGAGAAAGGCGTGGTCCACATACAGCAGCCAGAGTGTGTGATGGGGGTAATCCAGGCCATCCAGGAGCAGGGGATGGACAAGCTGCAGGGACTGGCCCTGTTTGGCTCCGGCTG